>NC_045773.1:84723172-87223172 GCF_008692025.1 Phocoena sinus | reverse complement strand
GGACTCTTCCCTGCTTCTTGTTGACCCTGGTGTTTCTTGGCTTGTAGATGCATCACTTCAATCTCTACCTCCTTCCAAGACTTCATGTGTCTATTAGCCTGTGTCTCTCCTCATCTTCTTTCAAGGACACCAGTCATATTGGATGAAGGGCCCATGCTACCCCAGTATGAATTCATCCATACCTAACTTGTTACATCTGCAATGACTCTATTGTCAAAGAAGATCACCTTCTGAGGTACTGGGGGTTAGGATTTCAACATATCTTGTGGGAGGACACAATTCAATCCATGACACCACTCAGTCTTTTTCCATGTTCAAGAAAGGAACTCAGCCCTGATGAATTATTAGAGAAGATGTCTCAAGAATTGTTAAAGACTAGGGAGCTATGAGGCTATCACCTGGACCTCTTATCCCCGGCGGTATTACAGAAGGTTTTGCAAAAAGAGACAACACTGCTGATTAAATGATTGCTTGCTGAGTGTTATGACTTCATTCCCTATTAGATTTAATCCATATTAGATTTTCTTTTGTTCAATTTGAGTAGCAATGCTGCTGTGTTTGTCAACCTTTTCAAACCCATATAATTCTTTCTTTCTTTATCCTCTGTGTATCCCCAACAGCTAAACCAATTTTATTGAGCTTTGCTTTTGGAGTTTTTGTCAATAAGCATTTGATCAATTAAGTGTGTTTTGCCAGCTACACGTCTGGTCTTCGTATTCTGATGCCTTCTTCTGAGAGGGAGCATACTTCTCCGCTCCCCCTCGAGAATTGCTGCAGTAATATAAGTGGCTGTCCTTAGGGTGGGGTGAGCACAGAGCTTGCTGAAGAACTGTTCATACCCCTTTTCTTTTTTTTTTTAACGTCTTTATTGGGGTATAATTGCTTTACAATGGTGTGTTAGTTTCTGCTTTATAACAAAGTGAATCAGCTATACATATACATATGTTCCCATATCTCTTCCCTCTTGCGTCTCCCTCCCTCCCACCCTCCCTATCCCACCCCTCCAGCCGGTCACAAAGCACTGAGCTGATCTCCCTGTGCTATGCGGCTGCTTCCCACTAGCTATCTACGTTACGTTTGGTAGTGTATATATGTCCATGCCTCTCTCTCGCTTTGTCACAGCTCACCCTTCCTCCTCCCCATATCCTCAAGTCTGTCCTCCAGTAGGTCTGTGTCTTTATTCCTGTCTTACCCCTAGGTTCTTCATGACTTTTTTTTTCCATATCCCTTTTCTGTACCTCAATACAACATTCCATCACGTCTGAGGACAGGTGCTCCTCTACATGGTTAGTTAAGGTTTCTGCTTTGTGAGAGATGATCAGGGTGGGAGAGGGAGGGGGAGTTAGGCAGGAAATGGGGGTGAAAAGAGGGAAAGAACACCTTGGTCATCAGGATTATATGAATGACTCTGGAGGTGCCCGAGATGAGAGACATCAATCACTTCCACATCCATGTTGCCTGAATTATTTGCCGGGAATTTCTGTGGTAGGATTCCTGGTCTCCAGGTGGAGTGGAAAGAGATAGTCCCAAATGAGGTTGGAATAAGGATACTGGTAAGTGAGAGGGTCTAGTGACAGGCCCTCATGCATTCATTGGATGGTTGACTCAGAAGCTTTAGGGCAACGCTGATTGTAGTATATCCACCTTCCTTGTCGGTGAAATATAAGAAAACACTACTTCCAGTTAACTACAGGCTTATCAATTATCATCAACACCATTTACCTACCTTTCTTAATGAGGCTAAATGGTTAGTTTTTGATAACAACTTTGTGAATTAATAAGTCAAATCTGTGGTTTTGGGAACAGTTAACACCAGTGAGGGAAAATGTGAAAACAAATTGCTTATTACTTAGATAGTAGCAAAGTTTTGCCAACTCCTGGGAACATGTGCTTCCTTTGAGAGGGCCCTGCCCACACAATTCTCAGCTCTACATACAGACGTGGTTCGCCCATTGTTGGAGAGTCGGGTGTCTCCCTCTCTCAGTGACTTGGCTCTAAGGAGAAGGAAAGAGAAGAGAAGGGATGAGTGAGGCAGTAAGACTAGGAGAGCTGGGACATACTTTTCTCTTCTCCTTTGGGGATTCCATTTAAATCCTGTAGAGAAAGCATTACCCAAACCCTTAGTGTTCCTGGAAGAACAGAGAAAGTTTGCACCAGGAAAATTTGCTACATACTTAACGCGCTCTCTATTCTTGGAAGCAATGCACAGCAGGGCAGATGTGGTGGGCGACCTAGTATAGCAGAAGCTGCAAAGCCTCAGAATGGCTTCCTCCCCTTTCCATTACATTGCTTGTGACTGCAACTCCTTTTACTTTTGTGATGAGCAATTGAGAGCCCACTGGTGTTTCTCATCTACTAGGAGAAAAAAGTGTGCTAGACAGAACTGTGAAGTCAGGATTTCTCTGCTGCATTAAAATATAGGAACCAACTTGTCAAATTCTCTGAGAAATAATGAGAGTAAAATTATCATAATGTGTTCTCCGAACAAAAAAATATACATATATAGTAAAAAAGCAAGAAATGTTTATTGTAGACTATTTAGAACATGCAGAAAAGCTCTAAAGAGAAAATAAAAACTGCTTGTAATCGTACCACCTAGTGATAACCGTTGGCATTTTGACATGTATTGTTCATGGAGGCACACTCCCAATTTGGACTATATTACTCATACTGTTCAGTGTTTCCCCTTAACGATGTTGTTAATGTTTTCTTAAGGTGTTAGTTACTCCTTTAAAGCTGATTTTAAGTGACCAAATAATATTTCATTGCATGGTTGTGACATAATTTATCTAACCTACTTGACGTTTAGCTTGTCTCCAGTTTTTCACTATGATAAGTGATGCTACAATAAGCATCCTTGTATGAAACTGTTAGTGCAAATCCTTTCCAGATAATTGCCTTGTTATGTTCTCTTCTGTATTTTTGCTATTTTTTCGATACATATATATTCACTTAGCAATAGCAAGTTTAACTTGTACTTACGTATTATATTAAGGAAGCTCTTGTTTTATTTGCTCCCGTTCACAAAGCAAGTGTATTTTCTATTTTAAAAGCACTTCTTAAATAGTTAGAATAAACTTAAAAAAAACATTAGATTCAACTACAAGCACACGAGAGCACTGGAACTGTGAATTGGTCTGCTCACAGTGCCATAACAAAATACCATAGAGTGAGTGGCTTAAACAACAGATAATTAGTTAGACGTTTAAGATCGAGGTTCTGGTTGATTCACATTCTGGTGAGGGTCTTCCTGGCTTTGCAGATGGCCACCTTCTCTCTGGGTCCTCACATGGCCTCTTCTTGGTAAACACATACTTATGGATAGCGAGTGAACTCTCTGGTGCCTCTTCTTATAAGAACACTAATCCTGTTGGATCAGGGCCCCACTCTTATGACCTCATTTAACCTTAATTACTTCCTTAGAGACTCCATTTCCAAATACAGCCATACTGGGGGTTAAGGCTTTAACATGATGAATTTGCGGGGAGATGCAAACATTCAGTGCTCTGCCTGCCAGGACCACTGGGGTTGGTGGTATCACTCCCACACTCTTCAGGGTGACCTGCCCCTTCCCTCCCACCTTGGCTCTCTGCTGGGAGAGTTCACACAGTTCTCTTTGGTGGCTGTCTGGCCCAGTGAAACTGAAGAGGGGGCCCACTCCTCTGAAACTGAGGGGGAAGCGGTCTTGCCCCTGAGCCTGTGTGATGGGAGTGGCAGCCCTGATGATCTCTGAATAGCCTTTGAGGTCAGTCTTTCTTTTTCTTGAATGATAGCACATGTTAACAGCCTTCCTTCATTTTGTCCCATTTTCTCTGTTTCATTGAGTCCCAGCTGGCAATGTTTCTGCAGGTATAATCCCATCTCTGATGCTAGCTTCTGTGGAGTTGGCTGATTAAATCCATGGCTCACACCCATCCTCATGGCCTTCTCAAATGGTAGTTCACCCACACCCTCAGTGTCTTCAGAACATGCTTCTTCTTTTTTTTGCAATATGGATAGGTTGAGAATTTTCCAATTCTTCAAGCTCCGATTCCTTTCTGCTTAGCAATTCCTTGAATTTATCTCTCTCCTCTTGCATTTTACTATGGGTGAGAAGGAGAAACGAAGATGCTGCTTCCACACTTGGCTTAGAAGTCTCCTCAGCTCAATATCCAATTTTATCACTTGCACGTTCTACCTTCCATGAAACACTAGAACACAGTTCAGCCAAGTTCTTTGTCACTTTGTAACAAGGACTGCCTTGTGAAACTGCCTCCAGTTTCCAATAACCTTTCTCCTTTCTGTCTGAGGTCTCACCAGAATGGCATTGAATGTCCATATTTCTACCAACATTGTTTGTGATGATACATGTATCCTTTAGGAATATGGAGGCTTTCTCTTTAGCTCTCCTCTTTTCTTTCCGTGTGATCACCAGAATTGTCTTTAATATCTAGATTTCTAGCAACAGTCCCTTCATAGCAATCTAAGCTTTTCCTAACATGCACCTCAAAACTCTTGCATCCTTTGCCCATTATCCAGTTTCAAAGCTGATTCTACATTTTTAGGTATTTGTTACAGTGCCACCCACTTCTTGGTACCAAAATCTGTATTAGTCTCCTTGGGCTGTCATAAGAAAATGTCATAGATAGGGTGGTTTAAACAACACAAATTTGTTTTCTCACAGTTCTAGAGATCAAGGTTCCAGCTGATTGAGTTTCTGGTGAGGACTTTCTTGCTGGCAGAGATACTTGCCTTCTCTGTGTCCTCACATGGACTTTACTCAGTATGTACGGCAAGGGTGTGGGGGTAGAGTGAGTGCACTAATAAGTGCTATGGTTTCTCTTCTTATAGGGATACTAATCTTATTGAATCAGGACCCCACCCTTATGACTGTATTTAACCTTAATTATTTCTTTAGAGACCCCATCTCCAATTATAGCCCTCTGGGGTTAGGGTTTCAACATATGAATGTTTTAGAGGGACACAAACATTCAGTCCAAAACAGACTGAGATTTGTGTGTCTGTGTGTGCTTTGGGTGTCACTTTTTTTTTTTTACATCTTTATTGGAGTATAATTGCTTTACAATGTGTGTTAGTTTCTGCTTTATAGCAAAGTGAATCAGTTATACATATACATATATCCCCATATCTCTTCTCTCTTGCATCTCCCTCCCTCCAACCCTCCCTGTCCGACGCCTCTAGGTGGTCACAGAGCACCGAGCTGATCTCCCTGTGCTATGTGGCTGCTTCCCACTAGCTATCTATTTTACATTTGGTAGTGTATATATGTCCATGCCACTCTCTCACTTTGTCCCATCTTACCCTTCCTCCTCCCCGTATCCTCAAGTCCATTCTCTAGTAGGTCTGCGTCTTTATTCCCGTCTTGCCCCTAGGTTCTTCATGACCATTTTTTTGGTTTGTTTTTTAGATTCCATATATATGTGTTAGCGTACGGTATTTCTTTTTCTCTTTCTGACTTACTTCACTCTGTATGACTGTCTCTAGGTCCATTCACCTCACTACAAAGAACTCAGTTTTGTTTTTTTTTATGGCTGAGTAATATTCCATTGTATATATGTGCCACATCTTCTTTATCCATTCATCTGTGATGGACACTTAGGTTGCTTCCATGTCCTGGCTATTGTAAAGTGTGCTGCAATGAATATTGTGGTACATGACTCATTTTGAATTATGGTTTTCTCAGGGTATATGCCTAGTAGTGGGATTGCTGGGTCGTATGGTAGTTCTATTTGTAGTTTTTTAAGGAACCCCCATACTGTTCTCCATAGTGGCTGTATCAATTTACTTTCCCACCAACAGTCCAAGAGGGTGCCCTTTTCTCCACACCCTCTCCAGCATTTATTGTTTGCAGATTTTTTGATGATGGCCATTCTGACTGGTGTGAGATGATATCTCATTGTAGTTTTGATTTGTATTTCTCTAATGATTAATGATGTTGAGCATTCTTTCATGTGTTTCTTGGCAATCTGTATATCTTCTTTGGAGAAATGTCTGTATAGGTCTTCCGTCCATTTTTGGATTGGGTTGTTTGTTTTTTTGATATTGAGCTGCATGAGCTGCTGATAAATTTTGGAGATTAATCCTTTGTCAGTTGCTTCATTTGCAAATATTTTCTCCCATTCTGAGGGTTGTCTTTTCGTCTTGTTTATGGTTTCGTTTGTTGTGCAAAAGCTTTTAAGTTTCATCAGGTCCCATTTGTTTATTTTTGTTTTTGTTTCCATTTCTCTAAGAAGTGGGTCAAAAAGGATCTTGCTATGATTTCTGTCATAGAGTGTTCTGCCTGTGTTTTCCTCTAAGAGCTTGATAGTGTCTGGCCTGACATTTAGGTCTTTAATCCATTTTGAGTTTATTTTTGTGTATGCTGTTAGGGAGTGTTCTAATTTCATTCCTTTATATGTAGCTGTCCAGTTTTCCCAGCACCACTTATTGAAGAGGCTGTCTTTTCTCCATTGGATATTCTTGCCTCCTTTATCAAAGGTAAGATGACCATATGTGCGTGGGTTTATCTCTGGGCTTTCTATCCTGTTCCATTGATCTATCTTTCTGTTTTTGTGCCAGTACCATACTGTCTTGATTACTGTAACTTTGTAGTATAATCTGAAGTCAGGGAGCCTGATTCCTCCAGCTCCGTTTTTCTTTCTCAAGATTGCTTTGGCTATTCGGGGTCTCTTGTATTTCCATACAAATTATGAATTTTTTTGTTCTACTTCTGTGAAAAATGCCATTGGTAGTTTGACAGGGATTGCATTGAATCTGTAGATTGCTTTGGGTAGTAGAGTCATTTTCACAATGTTGGTTCTTCCAATCCAAGAACATGGTATATCTCTCCATCTATTTGTATCATCTTTAATTTCTTTCATCAGTGTCTTATAATTTTCTGCATACAGCTCTTTTGTCTCCTTAGGTAAGTTTATTCCTAGGTATCTTATTCTTTTTGTTGCAGTGGTAAATGTGAGTGTTTTCTTAATTTCAGATTCTCATCATTGGTGTATAGGAATGCAAGAGATTTCTGTGCATTTATTTTGTATCCTGCTACTTTACCAAATTCATTGATCAGCTCTAGTAGTCTTCTGGTAGCACCTTTAGGATTCTCTATGTATAGTATCATGTCATCTGCAAGCAGTGACAGCTTTACATCTTTTCCGATTTGGATTCCTTTTATTTCTTTTACTTCTCTGATTGCTGTGGCTAAAACTTTCAATGAATAGTAGTGGTGAGAGTGGGCAACCTTGTCTTCTTCCTTATCTCAGTGGAAATTGTTTCAGTTTTTCACCATTGAGGACGATGTTGGCTGTGGGTTTGTCATATATGGCCTTTATTATGTTGAGGTAAGTTCCATCTATGCCTACTTTCTGGAGGGTTTTTATCATAAATGGGTGTTGAATTTTGTCGAAAGCTTTCTCTGCATCTATTGAGATGATCATATGGTTTTTGTCCTTCAGTTTGTTAATATGGTGTATCACATTGATTGATTTGCATATATTGAAGAATCCTTGCATTCCTGAAATAAACCCCACTTGATCATGGTGTATGATCCTTTTAATGTGCTGTTGGATTCTGTTTGCTGGTATTTTGTTGAGGATTTTTGCATCTATGTTCATCAGTGATATTGGCCTGTAGTTTTCTTTCTTTGTGGCATCTTTGTCTGGTTTTGGTATCAGGGTGATGGTGGCCTCGTAGAATGAGTTTGGGAGTGTTCCTTCCTCTGCTATATTTTGGAAGAGTTTGAGAAGGATAGGTGTTAGCTCTTCTCTAAATGTTTGATGGAATTTGCCTGTGAAGCCATATGGGCCTGCGCTTTTGTTTCTTGGAAGATTTTTAATCACAGTTTCAGTTTCAGTGCTTGTCATTGGTCTGTTTATATTTTCTATTTCTTCCTGGTTCTGTCTCAGAAGGTTGTGCTTTTCTAAGAATTTGTCCATTTCTTCCAGGTTGTCCATTTTATTGGCATATAGTTGCTTGTAGAATTCTCTCATGATCCTCTGTATTTCTGCAGTGTCAGTTGTTACTTCTCCTTTTTCATTTCTAATTCTATCGATTTGAGTCTTCTCTCTTTTTTTCTTGATGAATCTGGCTAATGGTTTATCAATTTTGTTTATCTTCACAAAGAACCAGCTTTCAGTTTTATTGATCTTTGCTATCGTTTCCTTCATTTCTTTTTCATTTATTTCTGATCTGATCTTTATGATTTCTTTCCTTCTGCTAACTTGGGGTTTTTTGTTCTTCTTTCTCTAATTGCTTTAGGTGTAAGGTTAGGTTGTTTATTTGAGATGTTTCTTGTTTCTTAAGGTAGGATTGTATTGCTATAAACTTCCCTCTTAGAACTGCTTTTGCTGCATCCCATAGGTTTTGGGTCGTCGTGTTTTCATTGTCATTTGTTTCTAGGTATTTTTTGATTTCCTCTTTGATTTCTTCAGTGATCTCTTGTTTATTAAGTAGTGTATTGTTTAGTCTCCATGTGTTTGTATTTCTTACATATTTTTTCCTGTAATTGATATCTAGTCTCATAGCATTGTGGTCGCAAAAGATACTTGATATGATTTCAATTTTCTTAAATTTACCGAGGCTTGATTTGTGACCCAAGATATGTTCTATCCTGGAGAATGTTCCATGAGCACTGGAGAAGAATGTGTATTCTGTTGTTTTGGATGGAGTGTCCTATAAATATCAATTCGGTCCATCTTGTTTAATGTATCATTTAAAGCTTCTGTTTCCTTATTTATTTTCATTTTGGATGATCTGTCCATGGGTGAAAGTGGGGTGTTAAAGTCCCCTACTATGATTGTGTTACTGTCGATATCCCCTTTTATGGCTGTTAGCATTTGCCTTATGTATTGAGGTGCTCCTATGTTGGGTGCATAAATATTTACAAATATGATATCTTCTTCTTGGATTGATCCCTTGATCATTACGTAGTGTCCTCCTTTGTCTCTTGTAATAGTCTTTATTTTAAAGTCTATTTTGTCTGATATGAGAATTGCTACTCCAGCTTTCTTTTGATTTCCATTTGCATGGAATATCTTTTTCCATCCCCTCACTTTCAGTCTGTATGTGTCCCTAGGTCTGAAGTGGGTTTCTTGTAGGCAGTATATATACAGGTCTTGTTTTTGTATCCATTCAGCCAGTCTATGTCTTTTGGTTGGAGCCTTTAATCCATTTACATTTAAAGTAATTATCGATACGCCTGTTCCTCTTACCATTTTCTTAATTGTTTTGGGTTTGTTATTGTAGGTCTTTTCCTTCTCTTGTGTTTCCTGCCTAGAGAAGTTCCTTTAGCATTTGTTGTAAAGCTGGTTTGGTGGTGCTGAACTCTCTTAGCTTTTGCTTGTCTGTAAAGGTTTTAATTTCTCCGTCAAATCTGAATGAGATCCTTGCTGGGTAGAGTAATCTTGGTTGTAGGTTTTTCCCCTTCTTCACTTTAAATGTGTCCTGCCACTCCCTTCTGGCTTGCAGAGTTTCTGCTGAAAGATCAGTTGTTAACCTTATGGGGATTCCGTTGTGTGTTATTTGTTGTTTTTCCCTTGCTGCTTTTAATACTTTTTCTTTGTATTTAATTTTTCATAGTTTGATTAATATGTGTCTTGGCATGTTTCTCCTTGGATTTATCCTGTATGGGACTCTCTGTGCTTCCTGGACTTGCTTGACTATTTCCTTTCTCATATTAGGGAAGTTTTCAACTATATGCTCTTCAAATATTTTCTCAGTCCCTTTCTTTTTCTCTTCTTCTTCTGGGACCCCTGTAATTCGAATATTGGTGTGTTCAATGTTGTCCCAGAGGTCTCTGAGACTGTCCTCAGTTCTTTTCATTGTTTTTTCTTTATTCTGCTCTGTAGTAGTTATTTCCACCCTTTTGTCTTCCAGGTCACTTTTCCATTCTTCTGCCTCAGTTTTTCTGCTTTTGATCCCTTCTAGAGAGTTTTTAATTTCGTTTTTTGTGCTGTTAATCATTGTTTGCTCTTTGGTTCTTCTAGTTCCTTGTTAAACGTTTCTTGTATTTTCTTCATTCTATTTCCAAGATTTTGGATCATCTTTAATATCATTATTCTGAATTCTTTTTCAGGTAGACTGCCTATTTCCTCTTCATTTGTTAGGTCTGGTGCGTTTTTACCTTGCTCCTTCATCTGCTGTGTGTTTCTCTGTCTTCTCATTTTGCCTAACTTACTGTGTTTGTGGTCTCCTTTTTGCAGGCTGCATGTTTATAGTTCCCTTTGTTTTTGTTGTCTGCCCCCAGTGGCTAAGGTTCATTCAGTGAGTTCTGTAGGGTTCCTAGTGGAGGGGACTAGTGCCTGTGTTCTGGTGGATGAGGCTGGATCTTGTCTTTCTGGTGGGCAGGTCCATGGCTGGTTGTGTGTTTTGCGGTGTCTGTGACCTTATTATGATTTTAGGCAGCCTCCCTGCTAATTGGAGGGGTTATATTCCTGTATTACTAATTGTTTGGCACAGGGTGTCCAGCACTGTAGCTTGCTGGTTATTGAGTGGAGCTGGGTCTTGGCATTGAGGTGGAGATCTCTGGGAGATTTTCACTGCTTGATGTTACGTGGAGCTGGGAAGTATCTGGTGGGTCAACGTCCTGAACTTGGCTCTCCCTCCTCAGAGGCACAGCCCTGGTGCCTGGGTGGAGCACTAAGAGCCTGTCATCCACACGGCTCAGAATAAAAGGGAGAAAAAAAGAAAGAATGAAAAATATAAAATAAAATGAAATAACATAAAATAAAGTTATTAAAATAAAAGATAATTATTTAAAAAAATTTTTAAGTAATAAAAAAAAAGAAAGAGAGCAACCAAACCAAAAAACAAATCTACCAATGATAACAAGCGCTAGAAACTATACTAAATAAAAAAGAAAAAAAAACAATGTACAGAGAGAACCCTGGGACAAATGGTAAAAGCAAAGCTATACAGACCAAATCACACACAGAAGCATAGACATACACACTCGCAGAAAGAGCAAAAGGGAAAAATATATATATATCGTTGCTCCCAAAGTCCACCTCCTCAATTTGGGATGATTCGTTGTTTATTCATGTATTCCACAGATGCAGGGTACATCAAGTTGATTGTGGAGCTGTAATCTGCTGCTCCTGAGGCTGCTGGGAGAAATTTCCCTTTCTCTTCTTTGTTCTCACAGCTTCCAGGGGCTCAGCTTTGGATTTGGCCCCGCCTCTGCGTGTAGGACACCAGAGGGCGTCTGTTCTTCACTCAGACAGGACGGGGTTAAAGAAGCAGCTGCTTCTGGGACTCTGGCTCACTCAGGCCGTGGGGAGGGAGGGGCACGGAGGGAGGGGCGGGCCTGCGGGCGGCAGAGGCCGGCGTGACGTTGCACCAGCCTGAGGCGCTATGTTTTCTCCCGGGGAAGTGGTCCGTGGATCCCGGGACCCTGGCAGTGGCGGGCTACACAGGCTCCCGGTGCGGGGAGGTGTGGACAGTGACCTCTGCTCGCACACAGGCTTCTTGGTGGTGTCAGCAGCAGCCTTAGCGTCTCATGCCCGTCTCTGGGGTCCGCGCTGTTAGCCGCGGCTCGCACCGGTCTCTGGAGCTCCTTTAAGCAGCGCTCTTAATCCCCTCTCCTCGCGCACCAGGAAACAAAGAGGGAAGAAAAAGTCTCTTGCCTCTTCGGCAGGTCCAGACTTTTCCCGGACTCCCGGTCTCCCTCCCGGCTAGCCGTGGCGCACTAGCCCCTTCAGGCTGTGTTCACGCCGCCAACCCCAGTCCTCTCCCGGCGCTCTGACAGAAGCTGAGCCTCAGCTCCCACCCCTGCCCGCCCCTGCGGGTGAGCAGACAAGCCTCTGGGGCTGGTGAGTGCCGGTCGGCACCGATCCTCTGTGAGGGAATCTCCCCGGTTTTTCCTCTGCACTCCTGTTGCTGTGCTCTCCTACGCGGCTCCGAAGCTTCCCCCCTCCGCCACCCGCAGTCTCCGCCCGCAAAGGGGCTTCCTAGTGTGTGGAAACCTTTCCTTCTTCACAGCTCCCTCCCACTGGTGCAGGTCCCGTCCCTATTCTTTTGTCTGTTTTTTCTTTTTTCTTTTGCCCTGCCCAGGTACGTGGGGGGTTTCTTGCCTTTTGGGAGGTCTGAGGTCTTCTGCCAGCATTCAGCAGGTGTTCTGTAGGAGTTGTTCCACATGTAGATGTATTTCTGATGTATTTGTGGTGGGGGGGAAGGTGATCTCCGCGTGTTACTCTTCTGCCATCTTGAAGCTCCTCCCAGACTGAGGTTTTGAAACTTAAATACAAGTCCCTATCTTTGTACAGCACTTTTTATCTTCCTAAAGCACTTTTATATATGTTATCCCATTTCATCTGAAATAAGTTCTATAATCTTTGTTTTCCTCCGGTTACCTTCTGTAAAAATTAATTTTTTTCAAAATAATACCTGAATAGTTTTCAAAGTCAAATAATAATAATAAAGCCTTATAACAACAGTTAAATAGCCCCTCTCTACCGACCTGTTACCCCCCCCAACCCTACCCTTCTAGGTCCAGAGTTTCAAAGGTAACCATGTTAATGACTTTTGACATGTTCCTTCATATTTCTAAATACTGTGTCTATGTATTAATTGTCTGTCACTGCATAATAAGTTGCCACAAACTTAGTGACTTAACATAACATACCTTTCTTAACTCATTATTTTTGCAGGTCAGGATTCCAGCACAGCTTCACTGTGTCCTTTGCACAGGGTCTCAAAAACTGTAACCAAGATGTCAGCTGAGCTGTATTCCATTCTCGAGCTCAGAATTCTCTTCTAAGATCATGGGCTTATTGGCTGAATTCAGTTCCTTAAAATTGTAGGACTGAAGTCCCTGTGTTGCTGGCTATTGGCTGTGGCCTGCTCTCAGCTTCTCAAGGCTACCTGATATTCTTTGCCATCTTGCCCTCTCGCTGCTTTCAGCAGAAAATCTCTGTTTAAAGACTTTTATCTGATTAACTCAAGTCCACCAAGGATAATCTCCTTTTGTTCACCTTGACATCAACCGACTTGGGACCTTTGCCATATTCTACTGGCCAAAAACAAGTCACAGTTTCTGCCCACACTTAAAGGGTGGGGAGTGTACAAGGGCATGACACATTGGGGCCACCTTAGAGTATATCTGCCACAACCTATAAACCTGTATCAGATTAATCAATTTTAAGTATTCCTGAATTCCTTATTTGATACATAGTGTTTTAGCTCTTATACCTCCCTTCCCCTCTCAATTTAGTTATATCACTTAAAAAATTAAATCCATGTCTGAAGCTTTTCTTATTATGTAAATTTGTGGTGGACATTTGTCATATTGTGTAACCGCGAAGTCTCCTTTGAACACTGTTGCAGTTTTTGAGAGATTATCTGCCTAATGAGTTCTCCCTTGAATTCCTCCATTATCATTTAGCTTCTAATGTTGCCATTGAGACTGAAATGTTCAAACTTCAAATGTGGGAGCCCTAACCCTCACTGTGATTATGTTTGGAGATATGGCTCTTAGGAGGTAATTAAGTTTAAATAAGGTCATAGAGGTGAGGTCCTAATCCGATAGGATCAGTGGCCTAACAAAAAGAGAGAGAGAGATTTCTGTTGTTTAAGTCGCCCAGTCTGTGGGGTTTTGTTATGACGGCCCAAGCAGACTGACAACATGCCCAGTGCTGCTCTGACTCATGCTTCTTTGTAACCTTGGTTTCTTCTCTAGAGGTGTTTAGGGTCTGTTGTTTCTAATGTTCTGAAATATGATAATGCATCTTGATGTGAGTCATTAAAAAAAATTCACTTAGTGGGAATTTTCAACTTGAAGATTCCGCTTCATTTATTTCAGTTTTGGAGTTTTTCTCTTGTATTATTATATCTCCCTCATATTTTCTCTGCTCTTTCTGGTTTCTATTGTCTGGGTATTGGACATTCTTGTCTAACCCTTAAACTTCTTGCCTTTTTCCTCCTATTCTCCATTTTTATCATTTTTTTAAAGTCTGCTTTATCTTCCAACTGCATTTTTAAATTTGTAAGTTTGGCTCTCATATTTTTAGCTTGCAGGAGCTCTTAAATGTTTCTTCTTCTTTTTCTTAAATACATCTTATTCCTGTTTCATAAATATAATATCTTGAAATTTTCTTTGGCTTTCTGTTGTTTTTATTTCCTCTGAGATTTTTTGGGGGGGCACTTATTTGTTTATAGCCATTTTGGAGGTTTTCCTCAATAAAGGCCAAGAGGAGACCAGGGTCAACTTGTTTCCCATACAGAATTCCAAACAATTTCCCTGTATTTATATCCTGTCTCTTACATATCTCCTTCAGGCTGCAACTGTCTCCAGTGAGCTTTTGTGGGTTTCTGAGATGCAAAATAGCTTATTTCTCAGCATTGTCATCCCTGCTAACTCTTCAGTTTGACTCCTCCCTCCTCTGCAAAGTATTTACCATTCCTTCATTTTCTTTCTGTCTTTATTTATTTTTATTGATTTATTTACGTGGCTTTGTCAGGTCTTAGTTCCTGCATGCAGGATCTTCATTGAGGCAGGCGGGACCTTTCGTTGTGGCGTGTGGGCCTCTCTGTAGTTCTGGCGTGCAGGTTTTCTCTTCTTTGGTTGTGGCGTGCAGGTTCCAGAGCACATGGGCTCTGTAGTTTGTGGCACACAGGCTCTCTAGTTGAGGAGCGTGAGCTCAGTAGTTGTGGCGCGCAGGCTTAGTTGCCCTGCGGCATGTGAGATCTTTAGTTCCTTGACCAGGGATCGAACGTGCGTCCCCTGCATTGGAAGGTGGAGTCTTTACCACTGGACCACCAAGGAAGTCCCTCTTTCTGTCTTTATATGTTGTTGTTTCCATTATAATTATCTTCTGGTTTCATTAAACATAAACTTTGTGTTTCCACATCTTTATTGTTTTAGAGTGGTTTGAGGGATTATTTTCAAGAGAAGGGGGCCACAAACATGTTTACTCTACCATCTAAATCCAAAAGCACTCCAGACCATTTTAGAACGTTTTTCTAGTTCCCTGGTAGGAGGGCCAGAGCTTTTGAGCCCCTTGTCAAGATAATAGAATTTAAAGCCAGGAGAGGGACTTTGTGTATCTCACAGCAGATCAATGGATGTAGAAGAAAACTGGAAAAACTAAATCCCAACGAGGATTTTTCTGAAATGCAGAAAATGGATAAACGGTCTATTTGAATTATGGAATTTCCTGTTTGATAATGCCCGTTGCTTGTAACTGGTTGATCAAAATTAGATTTCACAGAAACATTATGTTTTGATTACAATGTTAGAATTCTACAGCAAGACATGCAATGTGATTTGAAGTCCTCAAACTCCCTAACTGTCAGACTGAATTTTTGTAAGCCATACTTGTTCACCCTTTAGGAAAACAGAAAACTTGGCAATGCTCTTCTGGCCAGAATGAAGCAGAGTGGCAATAACCATGTCAGATTTAAACTGGGGAATGGTAAAATACTGCCACTTTCTTCAAAATAATCACCGTGAAGGCTAACATTCCCCAATGACCAGGGAGAAAGATCTGGGGCTTGGCTTTCGGCTTCTTGAGGGTTCAAAATGGTGTTCTGGTTCCTGCTCTAAAGGTTATTGAAGGAATCATATTTTTTAAATGGCTTAGTCATTTCATGTTTGTTATTTACTGAACTCCAAACAGTCTATATGGTTTGCATTAACAAGACTTCTGCAAATTGTGTGGAAGGGATTTAAAAGAGTTCTTTGACTTATAATAAAACGAGCCCACAATTCCTGGCCCCTTGGAGTTCCTTGTGGGAGTCCTGGTGTAAAATGATCTTTTACATGCCTGGTTGGAACTATGAGTCCAATAACATCTGCATTTTAAAAAAATAAACATTTTGCATGTCGAACTGAAAATTTCTTTTTCAGCCTTTTTTTTAGTACTAAGTAGATTGATTTGTTGTATATGCATTCTAGTACGCAGAGAAGAATTGTCAACAGATTTAAAATACATATTTGAGGAGATTCTGTGGTGATGACTGTGTCGCTATTTTGGAGTCGGGGTTCTCCACTTTTTTTCCCCAAACACTGTTGTGTGTTAAAGGAAAATTCTCAGCTTACAGGTGCTTATGGCCAAGACAGAGTTTTCCTACAGACAGGACCCTCCCACGTGACTTTAGGCTCTCAGAAAAATGTCCCTACCTCTCCAAATAGTTTAGGACAATATTACCCTGCTAAAGTCTCTTATTCTACATCTGTAGATCCATTCTACACTTCAGCAACTTTGGAAGAAGTAACATTTCCAAAGGCACAAATGTCCCAGACCCGATGGTGAATGTGCTTGTTAGCATGGACGTGACAGAGAGGAGAAGCTGGAAATGCCCAGAAAACAGAAGGAAAGGGCTTGGTTAAAAGCAGGATTTTGTAGCAAGACAGACAACCACAAACTACTTAGCTGTCAGACTCAATATTTAGAAGCCCAAAGCCAGAAAAGTTGCAGAGCCTAATGAAGACAAACTTTTCCTACTTGTCAGTTTTGCTGAGGGCAAGACCTGCAGATGAACTAGGAACAGGAAACTTCCCTGTCGTGCATGGTGAAAAGGCAGAGTGACAAAGTAGCACACCGGACCCTGGAATGTGGTTTCTCTGAACATCAGGTGAACTCTGGGTTAGAGAGGGGAACTCTTTTTTCTCCTCCACTTGCCCAGAAGAACTTCCTAGGCATATCTGGGCCTAATGAACAGGATTCCTCATCTTGACAATGCGGCTCCAATTGGGAAGAATGGGAATTACACTGTTAGAAGTATTTGCTTACAAAGAGTTTCTAATGCTTTGTAAAGTACAACTATTTCTTTAAAAGAGTGTAAGTGACAGAAAAAAAAAATCTTAGCTAATTTGAAAGGAAGTGAGGATGGTTGTTAAAAGTAATACTTTAGAAGCAGAGTCCCAAGTTCTTTGTAACTGTTTGGAGAAAAGATTCTCCAGTTTAAAAATGTTCTTTAGCTCCCCTCTACTGACCACAGTCGTTCTTTATCTATAAGAATTCTTTTAAAAAGCTCTTCCCAGGAAAATGTGTGCATGCATACATGTACATACACTCTTAAATTATAACTTTCAGGAGACTTTAATATGGTTTCTTTCATATGAAAAACCATGACCTACAGAAAATGTCCAGTTTCTAGCCTGCATTCTAGATCTTCCATAATTTGGCCCCAATGCACTTCTCCATTAAGGAATTATTTTTTTGAGACGTGATTATGCCTGGAGAGTATGCTGTGATCTAAGCCACGGAATGTGTGATGGTCTCCAGACACTGTGCAAAGGAAGATATCATGAGGTAGAGGGCAAAGTGCTGATATGGGCATTAAGTTTTGTGACTTAACTAGTTTTGTAACTCCTAATGGTGTGACCTTGGGGGGGTGGAAATGTCATTTAATCTTTTTGGGTCTCAATTTCCTCATCTGCATAACTAAGAGTGGTTCAATGATCTCTCTCTTTTCTCATACCTCTGAGTTTTTAGACTTTATGATTCCCGGTTATCACCACCTCAAGTGGGGCCAGTCCCCCTCCCAGGAATTGTTTATCAGGCTGCTTACAATATGAGGGCGTTATAGAGGTTCTAAGCCAGAGAGCATAGGCCCCTGACCACCTTGTAGGGAGGCAGGTCCAGGATGTATCTGAGTACAGGTCAGCTTCTGCCCCAAGTCTGTGTCTGCCTCCAATTTTCCCCTTTTCTGGTGTCCCTTTTTCTGGGTTCTTTGAGCTCTTGGCCAAAGAGTACCCCCTGATGTATTGCTGGGTGGACCCAGTGTCTGTGGACTCCCTGCTGCTTTTGATTCCTCTGAGAAGTGGGTTTCCTACCTCTGATGCATTTATCTACCTGGCCCTTCCAGTCATCACATCCACTCTGGGCAGAGATATCTTGCCCGCCTGATCAGTTGCCCTGCCCTTCTCTGCTGCTGTCTCCTGTGGCTGCCCGTATCTCAGTGTGACAGTGATGTGGCCTGAGAACAGAATGACCAGCCCTTCTTAAGGGCATCTCTCTTCCTTAGTCTGCTTGGGCTGCCATTACAAAATACCATAGACTGGGTGGCTTAAACAACAGACATTTATTTCTCATGGTTTGGAGGCTGGACGTCTGAGAGTGGAGTGCCATCAGGGTTGGGTTCTGGTGAGAGCTTTCTTCTTGGCTGGCAGATGGCTACTTCCTCACTATGTGCTCACATGGTGGAGAGAAAGGGGGCTCTGTTCTCTCCCTTTTCTCATAAGGATACTAGTCCTATCATGGGGGTCCCATACTCATGACTTCCCAAAGCCCCATCTCCAAACACCGTCACACTGGGGGTTAGGGCTTCAACAGAGGAATTGGGGGAGGGACAGAAACATTTAGTCTGCAACATTCTTCTCTCTGACTGTAGATTGAAAGAGGATAAGAAGTGACTTCCAAAGAAAAAGATAGAGTACACCTGAAACATTGTAAATCAACTATACTTCAATAAAATAAAATTCTTTAACTCAGAAAGAAATAATAGGGCTTCCCTGGTGGCACAGTGGTTAAGAATCCGCCTGCCAATGCAGGGGACACGGGTTCAAGCCCTAGTCCGGGAAGATCCCCCATGCCACGGAGCAACTAAGCCCATGTGCTACAACTACTGAGCCCACATGCCACAACTACTGAGTCTGTGTGCCACAACTACTGAAGCGAACGCGCCTAGAGCCCGTGCTCCGCAACAAAGACAAGCCACTGCAATGAGAAGCCCGTGCACCACAACAAAGAGTAGCCCCCACTCGCCACGACTAGAGAAAGCCCTTGCACAGCAACGGAGACCCAACGCAGCCAAAAATAAATAAATAAAAAAGGAAAAAATAATAAAGTCCATTTTATCTTTAAAAAAAAAAGAGAGAATTTGGGGCAGAGGTAGAAGAGGATTAGAAGTAAGGAGCCTGAGGGTCTTCGAACTTGCATTCACCTATTATTTCCAGTGTTTGTAATTTTAGCTTTAGAGACCATTTTATGACCATCATCCAAGCACTCCGATGAACATGTAACTTTCACACTGAAACATCTTTTTAGTTGAGAAGGGGAGGTTTTCTGGGATAATGTTGGGCTTCATTTTGAAACAAATGGTGGTGGTAATTGAAATTGAAATTAAATTATCCTCCTCCACGTTCTATAGAACTTCTTTTTCCTCAAAGAACCACATACAAATTTCATGCATCCTCTGGCAAAATTATGGCTGGAGACAAGTGTCTGTCATAGATGACAAAAATGTAATCTCTAAATATTTCATCCTTGGCCTCAACAGAAGCAGAGTGTTTCCATGTGGTCGCCTTTTGGACGAAGGTCAAGATGAGCAGAGACCACCAAGCACATTTCAAGGAGGATATTAGATTTCACTGGAGCCAGGAGCTCTGAAGTGAGTTATTAGAGTTTTGTTTACTATACCCTCTGGCTATATCCTTAATTAGGTGGGACTGATAAGCTTGATAAATTTTGAACTATTGCTTTCTGTTTGCCAATAACAAAATATTACTGTGTAGGATGTTAGTTATTTTCCGCATCAGACCCCTTCTATTTTCCTGAAGATATCATTGGTTTCCATTTCAATAGGCCTTTTGTTTAGAGGGAGAAGAATGTCCTTTTTACCTTTTTTAATTAAAGCACCTTGGTGACTAATATACAATTTCTTGAGACTTTACTCTGACCCCAATCCTCTACTTCCTTCTCTTCAGGGCTCCAAGGTTTAACTCTCTCAGGTGATAATTAGATTAAGGAAAGGACTCAGACACAGGTTATTTCTTCCCAATTCTCACACATTTCTTAGCTTATATTTCCTTTTTCTTTCTATTTCTTCTTCCTTCCTTTCTTCCCTCCCCTTCCCTTGCCTCTCCCTTCCTCTCTTCCCCCCACCCCAATTTCTTTCTTTTTCCTTCAACTGTGAATTAAGCAGACCCTACTGTCAGGAATCTCATACCTATAAACATTATATCCCTATTATAAAATGGTAAAAAGATATATGGGCAGTATTTTAAGGAACCCCAAACCACTGGGAGTAACAGCAAGAACAACAACAAAAAAACCATAGAAAGCAAATATGTGTTTGTTTATGAATCAATTGCATACATAGGTTTATACATACAATTAAGCAGATATGACATGTTGGAATATTTTTTTAGTGATGTCCTGAAACTATAATTATAATCTTAATGAAACAGTCAAGTTTTAACAGGTCCAAGAATAATTATTTTACTCTTCTGTTTGGAATGCAAACTTAGAAGTCTAAGAGTTCGGTTAATTATCCCACAGTTTAAAGAGTTTGAAAGTAGAAGGATTTTCTTCAAGAGTGTTGTTTAATATAGATTTAAGTCTGGGTTCAGTTTCTCCAGGCCAGAAAGATATCCTCTTGCTAGGAAGAATAGTCCAAGTAATCACACCTAGGAAATGAATCAGCTTATTGAGAGGTAAAGGGAAACACCTGGATGTTAGAAATGAACAGCAAACGCAGCAAATGAGATTGCCAAGAATATCTGTGGGAAGGAATAAATCAACAGCTATTCAAGGATGAGGTTCATAAGTTGTTGCAAGTTACCCTCAAAACAGAAGAATGTGAAACAATACGCTAAAATGCTCTTTCATTTTACATGGAAAGATTGGTTCTAGGAAGAGGCTATTTAGGAAGATGGCATTTGAATCATTTTTGAAAAAGTTTCTGCCTTTCTGATTTATATCAGAAATTAGACTTCTGGACAGCCTTTAGTTTCAGGATGTTTTCTGTGGTAACTAACATGTTTTCCTGTGGCTGGGCCACTTTGAGAGAAGTAGAAGAGAAGGTTGAGGTAGGGAACATATGGGAAGAAAATATCAATAAAACTGAGGGTTAGAAATGGCAAATATATGGGTAAATATAAAAGACTGTATAAATATATTTTTTCTTTTCTTCCCTTACGTTCTTCAAAAGACATTTAAAATTGTATAAAGCAATAACTATAGCCCTGTATTTTGGGTTTTATGACATATATACATGTGATATATGTGGCAATAATAACACATAGAAAGATGAAGTAAATGGAGCTCTACTGAAGCAAAATTTCTATATTTTACCAGAATTAAATCAGAATCAAACTAAAGTATATCATTAGAATTTGAGATACATATTGTTATCCCTAGAGCAACCACTACAAAAATAGCTTTTAAGAAAAGAACTTAAAAAAATATAAAGAGGAATTAAGATGGCACATTAGAACATATCTATTTAATACAAAATAAAGTGGTAAAAGAGAAATAAAGGAACAAAAAAGATAAACCAGTTTGTAGGTAAGAAATAGAGACGCAGATGTAGAGAACAAACGTGTGGACACCAAGGGGGAAAAGTGGCGGGTGGTGGTGGTGGTGGTGTGATGAATTGGGCGATTGGGATTGACATGTGTACATTGATATGTATAAAATGGATAACTAATAAGAACCTGCTGTATAAAAAAATAAAATTCAAAAAAAAAGATGAGATATGGAAAACAGAAAAATGACAAATATAAATCCAGCCAAATCAATGATTACATTAAATTTGAGTGAACTAAACATTCCAATTAAAAGGCAGAGTTTGCCAGAATGGATTAAAAAGCAAGAACTAACAATATTCTGTCTGCAACAAATACACTTTAGAGTCAAATGCACAAATAGATTGAATGTAAAAAGGTAGAAAAAAATATACTATGCAAATAATAACCATAAGAGAGCTTGAGTGGCTATATTACTGTAAGACAAAACAGCCCTTAGTCAAAAATTATTACTAGAGACAGAGAGGGACATTTTATAATGATAAAAGAATCAATAGATGAAAAAGATATGACAATTATAAGTGTATACGTGTGTAACCACAGTGCCCCAAGATATAGGAACCAAAAACTGACAGAAGAAATGTCAAATTGAACAGATTTCAATACTCCTTTTTCAATAATTAATAGAATAACTAAACAGAGAATCAGCATAGATATAGAAGACTTGATTAACACTACCAAACTTAAATGGCCTGATGATTTATAGAACACTCCACCCAACAACAGTGTAATATATATTATTATTTCTTTTTTTTTTTTTTTTTTTCTGTACGCGGGCCTCTCACCGTTGTGGCCTCTCCCGTTGCAGAGCACAGGCTCCGGACGCACAGGCTCAGCGGCCATGGCTCACGGGCCCACCCGCTCCGCGGCATGTGGGATCTTCCCGGACCGGGGCACGAACCCACATCCCCTGCATCGGCAGGCGGACTCTCAACCACTGCGCCACAAGGGAAGCCCAAATATATATTATTTTTAAGTACAAAAGTAATACTTTCCTGGATAGACCATATACTATGTCATAAGAATAAATTTAAAAGGATTAGAACCATTCAACCCTAACAGAATTAAAGTAGAAATCTTTCACAGGAAGAAATTTAGCAATTTCCTGTTATTTGGGAATTAACACAATTATAAATAACACATGGATCTAAGAAGACATCAAAAGGGACACTAGGAGATATTTCGAACTGAATGAAAATTAAAACACAACATATCAAAAGTTATGGATGCGACTAGAATAGTACTTGGGAGGAAATTTATAGATTTATAGAATACCTCTATGAGAAAAGAGGTTCTCAGCATAATCCTTTAAGCTTCTACTGTAAACCAGCAAAAGAAGAGCAAATTGAACCCAAAGCAAACAAAAGGAAAGAAATATAAACTCAATGAAATAGAAACACAATAAAGAAACCCAGTGAAATCAAAGTTGCTTCTTTGAAGAGATGAAAAACATGGGTAAACCTTTACCTACACTGACCAGGAATAAAAGAGGGAAGACACAAGCCATTAAAACCAGGAATGAAAGAAGGGACATCATTGACCCTACAGAAATGGAAATAATTATAAATGGGATATTATATAACTTTATGCCAATAAATTAGACAACTTAGAAAAGATGGACAAATTCCCAGACAGGCATTAATTACCAAAGTTAACTCAAGAAAATAGAGAATCTGAACAGAAGGATAAGAAGTAAAGTGTCTGAAGTAGATATTAAAAATCTTCCTACAAATAAAATCCCCCTAGTTCCAAGTGGTGAATTCTATCAGTTGTTTAGAGATGAAATAATACCATTTCTAGACAAATTCTTTCAGAAAATAGGAGAGGAAGGAACATTTCCTGACTCATTCTTTGAAGCCAGTATCACCCTGATACCAAAGCCAAACAAAGACATCACAAGAAAAGAAAACTTCAGGCCAATATTCCTCATGAACATAGATGCAAAAATCTTTTTAAACATATTAGCAAATTGAATCTAGCAACATCTAAAAAAAATGATGATACACCCATTGCCAAGTGAGATTCATCTCTGAAGTGCAAGGTTGGTTTAACATCCAAAGATCAATTAACATACCATATTAACACAGTAAAGGACCAACTCTGCCACATGATAAATGATAGTCATTGAATGCAGAAAAAGCATTTGGCAAATCCATCTCCCATTCATTATGAAAACTCATATTAAACAAGAAATAAAAGGGAACTTCCTTAACTTGA
Organism: Phocoena sinus; assembly: GCF_008692025.1. NCBI lineage: Eukaryota > Metazoa > Chordata > Mammalia > Artiodactyla > Phocoenidae > Phocoena > Phocoena sinus. The sequence continues at coordinate 87,199,720 of NC_045773.1, read as the reverse complement.
TAAGGGGCAGGTATGAAAAATCTACAGTTAACATAATACTTAAAGTGAACTGAATGCTTTCACCATGCCCATTCAACAGCATACCAGAGGTTCTAGCTAGTGAACTAAAGCAATAAAAAGAAATCACTGGCATCTAAATTGGAAAGGAAGAAGTAAAACTGTCTTTGTTTGCAGACAACATGTTCCCGTATAAAAAGATCCTAAAGAAATTACACAAAAGCAAACTAATCAAGAGAGTTTAGCAGGATTCCAAGATAAAAGATCATAGTACACAAATCAATTGTTTTTCTATGTATTAGCAATAAACAATCAAAAAATGAAATTAGGAAACAATTCCATTGATAGTTGCTTCCAAAAGAATAAAATACTTTGGGGAAAAATTAGCAAGTCTCTTAAACTTAAAAAACATTGCTGTCAGAAATTTAAGAAGATCTAAATAAGTGGAGAGACATTCCATGGTCATGAATTGGAACACTCAATATTGTTAAGATGACAACTCTCCCCAAATTTATCTATAGATTCAACACTATCTATATCAAAATCCCATCAGGCTTTTCTTTTTTTGGGTAGGAATTGGCAAACTGATCCTAAATGTATATAAAAATGCAAAAGACCTAGGATAGCCAAAACAATTTTGAAAAAGAAGAACAAAGTTGGATGACTTACACTATCCAATTTTAAAACTCATTATGGAGGTATAGTAACTAAGACGATAGCATTGGCATAGGATAAATATACAGATCAATGGAACAAAATTTAGCATCTAAAAATAAACTTTTACATTTGCGGTCTTTTTTTGACAAGAGTGCAAAGACAGATCAGTGGGAGAAAGAACAGTCTTTTCAACAAATGGTTTTAAAACAATTGGCAATTTTTTCCATAGCAAAAAAAGAAACCTCCACCTAGACCTTACACCATACGCAAAAAATGAACTTAAACTAGATCACAGTCTCAGATGTAAGAGCTAATGCTCTGGAGGAGAACATAGGAGAAAAGTCTTTGTGATATTGGGTTAGCCAATTGTTTCTTAGATAAACACCAAAGTTACCTTCAATTTAAAACTTGATAAATTGGACTTCATCAAGATTTAAAACTTTTGCCCTCTAAAGACACAATTAAGAGAATAAAAAGACGTGTCACAGAATAAGAGAAAATGCTTGCAAATCTGATAGAAGATCTCTACCTAGAACACACACACACAACATATATCTTATAAGATATCTTATATCTTAGCAAATAATCATATATATCTTAAGTATCTTATATCTTATAAGACATATATATCTTACTGTACATCATATATTTGTGTATATGACAGAGGGCTTATATATGGAGTGTATTGTTTTAAACTCTTACTACTAAATAATGATAAGGCAGTATCCCAGTTAAAAATTGGCAGAAAATTTAAATAACTTCACCAAAAAGATATAGAAATGGCTAATAAGTACTTGAATAGGTGCTCAACATCACTAGTTATTGGGAAAATTATAATTAAAACCACAGTAAGATACCACTAGTTATCCACTTGCATGGCTATAATCAAAGTCTAACAGTACCAATGAGGTATTGATGAGGATGTGAAGAAACTGGGACCGTAATATATACATTGTTGGAAGATAGGTAAAATGGTATAGAGCCACTTGAGAAAACAATTTGACATTTTTTAAAAAGATTAAACATAGACCTAACATACATCAGTAGTAACACCCTTAGGTATTTACCCAGGATAAATGAAAACATATTTCCATACAAAAACTTGAATATGAATACTCCTAACATCATTATAATAGCCCCAAACTGAAAACAATCCAAATGTCCATCAGCTGGTGAAGAGACAGACAAAATGTGGTATATTCATACAATGAAATCATATTCAGCAGTAAAAAATAACGAACTACTGATACACAGTACAACATGGATGGACTTTCAAAACATTACACTAAGTGAAAAAAGTCAAGCAGGGAAGACTACATGGTTTAACTTATATGAAATAAAATTTTAAAAGAAGCACATGTATAGGACAGAAAACAGATGAGTGGTTGCCTGCGACTGGGATTGGGGATGAGGATTGTCAGAAGTAAGGCACGAGGAACTTTCCAGAGATGTTCTAGAACTGGATCATGGTGGTGGTGTGATAATTACCCAATGATACAAATGTGCCCAAATTATCAAATTTTACATTTACAGTGAGTGAATTTTATGTAAATTATAACTCAGTAGAGCTGTTTTAAAAAACACCTTAAGATTAGATATTCATGGGCTTCCCTGGTGGCGCAGTGGTTGAGAGTCCGCCTGCCGATGCAGGGGATGTGGGTTCGTGCCCCGGTCCGGGAAGATCCCACATGCTGTGGAGCGGCTGGGCCCGTGAGCCATGGCCGCTGAGCCTGCGCGTCCGGAGCCTGTGCTCCGCAACGGGAGAGGCCACAGCAGTGAGAGGCCCACGTACCGCAAAAAAAAAAAAAAAAAAGATTAGATATTCATGGAAGAGCTTGCTCAGTAGAACTATCAAGAAATTTTCTAGAGAACCTACAGAATGGAAGAAAATATTTTTCAAATCATATATTTGATAAGAGATTAATATCCAAAATATTAATTCAAGAACTCATGCAACTCGATAGCAAAAAACAAAACCTAATTAAAAAATGGACAGAGAAACTGAATAGATATTTTTCCAAAGAAGATAAACATTTTAACTTAATCACCTCTTTAAAGGCCCCATCTTCAAGTACAGTCACATTGTGATGTACTTAGTGGCTGGGGTTAGGGCTTCAACATATGAATTTGGTGGGGGGCAGGGGTGTGGGGAGGTGAGGTTGGGGCAGAGGACACAATTCAGCCCATAACAGCAAGTTAGGAGTCTACTGCAGAGTCTGGAGGAGAGAGGACAGAGCGTCTACTAGGAGGTAGCATGAAGTTAGAACTAGATGGATTGAGGATGTATTTTGGGGTAAAGTCAACAGGAATTAATGATTAGATGTGAGCAGTGAGGGAAAGAAGGGGGTCAAGAGTGACTCCTAGGTTCTAGCTAGAGCCACTGGATGGACAGCAGTGCCATTTGTTGGGAAGCGGGCTACCATACCTTCCCGCAGAGAGTTTCCTGTGGCAGGAATCCCCTTTCGTGTGCACCCGCCCCAATTCCTAGGCACCCTACTCTTCCGTCTTGTTCTGGCTAACTCCTTTTTCTTTAAAACTTCAGCTTAAGAGTAACTTCCTCAGATAAACCTTATCACCCTTTCTCCCCCCGCAGAGATATGCTGGGTGAGTGCCTCTCCCCTCCCCTTCCTTAGCCCTCAGTAGTTACACCTGTGCACTCACACCAGTGTCTTCTCACGGCTGGTTTGCTGGTCTGTCCCCTCCCTTAGATCATGAGGACAGCAGACCCTGTGCTGTCTTTCAGGGCCTAGAGCAGTGTCTGCCCATGGTCCACAAAGAAGGTTGAAATAAAATGAAGCTACTTGCTTGGTTTTAGTGGTCACCCTTATACCTCCCAGCTGCCACTCGGCAGTGGCAAGTTTTGACATTTAGAGACTTTTTCCATATATATCTTTCAACATTGACTGTGGCTGTGCCTTTTAAGGTGCTGATGGTGTCCATTTAAATGTGTGTTTATTTGAGATGGCAACATCTGGAGCAGAGGGGCGTGGGGGAGAGGCTTGGAATGAGTAGAACACACTGTGATTATTGCTCCATCTCAGATCCCGGGTGCTTCAAAGTCTTCTCAAGTCCTTCATCGGCTGTATTGATTTAGAGAGATTTTCCTTTCTCTTTTTTTAAAGTCAGCAATTTTCTTTTTTTTAATATTTATTTATTTGACCACATCGGGTCTTAGTTGCGGCACACGGGATCATCGTTGCGGCATGCGGGATCTTTCATTGCAGTGCTCAGGCTTCTCCAGTTGAGGCACACGGGCCTCTCTCTAGTTGTGGCGCACGGGCTCCAGAGTGCACAGGCTCAGTAGTTGCGGCGTGCAGGCTTTGTTGCCCTGCAGCATGTGGGATCTTAGTTCCCTGACCAGGGATCAAACCCACGTCCCCTGCATTGGAAGACAGATACTTAACCACTGGATCGCCAGGGAAGTCCCAATTTAGGGAGATTTTTGAGCACAGTTCCCTCAACCTTATTGGGGTTTTGCAAGTACACTCCCTTCATTTGTTTTCACAGGCGCCTTCAGTACAACATAAGAAATGCTCATATGATTCCTTTACAAATTGTGCCTCCCTTAACTTCCCCTGAATTATTATTTCTTGCCAAATGCCTGCAGTGTAATGCAGGCAGTACAGACCCATGGAGGAGCGAGCACTTCTCTTGGCCCACACAGATTTTGTACATGGGATAGAGTGATATGCGCACCAACATGGAAATCTACCAGCACTCAGGGCTGAACTGGCAGGATTGTGAGAGTGAGACCTTAAACCAGAGACGCTGTTCTCAGTTACCGGGGAGTAATCAAAAGCTATCAGAAACACCTCTGATGGGCGCTAGGCTATAGGGAAAGCCTCTCCGGTGGGTCTCTCTTCCTTGTGCTTTCTCCTTCCGTCTCCCTCTCCCTTCCACATTTTTCTCCTGCACATGCCCCCTCACCGTTTCCCACCTCTTCTTTCTCTGTTTTCTCACTTGCTCCCTCTCATCTGTCCCTATTGGGGAAAAATCGATGAAGAGTTACCGTGCATATATCACACATCCTATACATATACGTTGTCTGTACATATAGCAGAATTACATATATTGCTTGAATGTATGATGCACAGCTTCTCATTTCCAATTTTTAATTTTAAAATGGGTAAGTTAAATATTTTATACTTTTTCTCTCTCCAAAACCTTTTTTCTTTGTTTTTAATGTGCATGTGATTCTTTCTTATTAATTTAATTTTCTTTCTAAGAATCAGTTTCCCTGCCCACCCCACCCCCTCCCTCATTCCTGCTTCAGGCTGAGCAAGAAAGAAGGAGAGGCGTGAGATGAAATGTGATGGGGGGCGGGGAGCTGAGGGGCAGGAAAACCAGGTCCCAAAGAGTGGGTGCCCTTTCCCCTTTGCACTTGGCCCAGCTAGAGCTTCGGACCAAAAGCTTTATTTGAAATGGGAGCTTCGTTTTCCTCAACAAAAACAGAAAGCCATCTTTCCCGTTACAGAGGTGCTTTGCTCTTACCCAGTGGCGTTTTTTCAGGGAGCGCTTGACTTGCCTGCTCAGAGCTCAGTGCCCGGGAAGCCTTCTCCCAGCCACACTCTCTCTTGTGACCGCGAATGAACCAGAAGATTCTCTGAAGCGACAGGACCCGGCAGTTAGAGGCTTGATTTCTTTTGTGCGCGCATGTGTGTTATGCATAAGAAATCATTATCTTTCCATAGGCTGGGGTCATTCTCTTCCGCCTTTTACTACAGACCTATAAATTTAATTATTTGGTCACTGCGGCTTTAATTAAAACGTCTCACTTATCTTTAGAGGTTTTTCCTTTTTAAATTTCTAGAGATTAGGATTATCCACAGCATGTCAGCTCTTTTTATGTCCATATACTATATAGTTTCTATAATGATATAAAAATGAATTACTGAGATCCTAGAAGCTAATCATATTCTGCACTTCTCTCCTAATAATCCCAGATTACATTAATCATAAATGTCAGCAACATCTCTAGATGACTTCTTGACTTTTGACAAAAAGCCTTCGTCTTGGCCCTTTAAATTCCAAGGTCAAGGAGAATGTAACAGTCAGAATAATTATTAGCGTTATTTTACGTTGACATTTCCTCCCTGCTTCTAGTTTAACATTCCACCCAGGCAATGAAGACGAATGTCATCTTTCGATTCACTGGAGGGAATTGCCCCAATTAAACCTGACTTAAAGGCTATTGGAAACGCTGTATTAATTTGCCGTTCTTCTTTAAAATAGAAAATATCTCATGAAGGAGAATTTTCATTAAAAGCATTAAGGATTTACCATGACATGAACAAGCAACTTTTGAGTTGACTTCTTTTCTCCCCAGGCTAGAATAATAAGCACAGTGCACCTCGGCCAGACCAGGGTCTCCCTGTCGGTGGGCATTCCATCTGGACGAGCCTCCTTTTCCTTTTAGCTCAAAGGTCATCATTACAGTTTTGTCACATCAAAAATGATTAGAGGTGCCTTTTAGAAATCCTGGCCTTTCCATGTAGCAGGGCCTCCTCCCTATATTCCTTTCCCCAAACCCCACCCTTCTCCACTTTAAAAAAAAATGTCAAGCTAAGGTCACTGGGGCATGTTCTAAAAAAGCCTCTAATGCTACATTTGCTATTTAAGAGGGGGGCGATGAGCTACTTCCTAGAACATAAGCGTCAGGAAGATGGAGCTCTTCTTTGACTTATTCAGTGCTGTATCTCCAGCACCTGAACCAGGGTCAGGCAAGGTTTTTTTTTGTTTTTAAAATTTATTTATTTATTTATTTATTTTTGGCTGCATTGGGTCTTCGTTGCTGCATGCGGGCTTTCTCTAGTTGTGGCGAACAGGGACTACTCTTCATTGCAGTGCGTGGGCTTCTCATTGTGGTGGCTTCTCATTGTGGTGCCTTCTCATTGCGGTGGCTTCTCTTGCTGTGGAGCACGGGCTCTAGGCATGCGGGCTTCAGTAGTTGTGGCACACGGGCTCAGTATTTGTGGCTCGCGGGCTCTAGAGCTCAGGCTCAGTAGTCGCAGTGCACAGGCTTAGTTGCTCCGCAGCATGTGGGATCTTCCCTGACCAGGGCTTGAACCCGTGTCCCCTGCATTGGCAGGCGGATTCTTAACCACTGCGCCACCAGGGAAGTCCCCAGGCAAGTATTTCTGACGTGAATGAAAGGAGGCCATGAAACACAGGGCCCGAGACTGAGCTCTGGAATCCGGACTGAGATCAGACCCCAGTTTTGCCATCTACTGATTTTGTGCCATCTCGTGTCCACTGGCAAGCTGTGTCATCTTTCTAAGCCTTGGCGTCTTCATCTGTAAAATGGGGATAGTAGTACCAGCTCCATGGGGTTGTTGTGAGGATTAAGTGAGATAATGCTTGTAAAGTGCTTAGCTCTGGGCCTGGCAAACATTTCAGTCTTCTGAGTGAGGCAGAGATCGGTCAGGGTTAATACCCCGCCCTCCCTCCTTAGGTCTGTCGCCTGGCAATTGCCCCCAGGGTGCGGGGCAAACTAAACATCCAGTTTAGCTACCAGTTGGTTTGGGGCTTCTGCTAAATCTCTGCCATTCCCTTTCCAAGCATCTCTTGTAAAATTGTAGGACTCTAACCCCCTCCCTAGAATTCTAAGGCAAAATTCCTAATCCAGTCCTGCTTGACCGGTGCCTATTCCAGCCGCCCATCTGAGCTCACTGCCTGCAGCAAGTTTGAATCTTGGGTGCTTGTCTCTTTGGACTGCATTTCTGGACCTGGCTCACCTAGATCTCACCTACATCTATGCCACAGCCTCACCTTCCCTGCTGACCTGGGCAGCGTCCTCTGGATTTTGCCTGTGTTAACCTGCCTGATCCCCCATCTCCTGTGACTTGTGGCCTGACGTGGGACACATCCATCCCCCTACAGTGTGGCCTGACTCTTGTCCTTGTCCTTTCATACAGCCACCTGCCACTTGGCATTCCCTGACGTCTTCACCTGCACAAAGTTCATATTGCCTTGTATTGGGGCTTGTCCTAATGTCATGTTCATTTCAGGCAGAAACATTTCTTCCCTAATGCTACTTTCTCAAATAAACAAACAAAATATTTTGAAATATTTCAGACATGCCAAAAAAAAAAGAGAGAAAGAAAAAATGCAGAGATAAAATAATAACCCACCACCAACATATAACTAATGTTAACACTGAGCTGTGTTTGCTTCATATTTTAAAAAACTGAATGGTGCAGATACCGTCAAGTCCCCTTTCCAGACCCCTTCTTGGTACCATTTTCTTCCCTTTCTCCCTCCTTGGAGGGGATCACTATGCTGAAGTTGGTCTCTTCCCTCCCGTACGTGCTTTTATACTTTCACTATGCATTTATGTGTCCATAAATTATATCCTACGTTGTTTTTGTTTTACGGTTTTATATAATTTAAAATTTTACATAGTATGCTGATTGTATCTGTTATGGGTTGAATTTTATCTCCGTAAATTCCTCTGTTGAAGTCCTAACACGCAGTACCTCAGAATGAGGCCTTATTTGGAAAAAGTACCCTTGCAGATGTGATTAGTTGAGTTACGGCATGGTCGTACTGGAGTAGGGTGAGTCCCTGTGACTGGTGTCCTTATAACAGAACATCCTGGGAAGAGACAGAAACACTTACAGGGGGAAGATGAGGTGTAGACACAGGAGAACACTTTCAATAAGGCAAGGAACACCCAAGGTACCAGGAGCAGATATTCCCTCCCAGCGCTCAGATGGAATCCTGCCTACCTCTCTTTTTTTTTTTAAGTGAACATAATATCTATTTTCATTATGAAAACATTAAATTTTGACACATTGTTTCATTGCTTTTTAAAAACCTATTATCTAACTTAAACCTACTCAGCAAAAATGCCAATAAATTACATAAACTATAGTTTGGTTCTTTTTAAAACTAGGAACATAATATGTTTTATAATAAACAATAATCCTAACCTGAGTTGTATGAGCTGTTAACTTGTAATTCATTTTAATGTTTAGCTTAAAATAAAACCCAAACCAAACACGTGCTAATACATTGCTGCAGAAGTTTCTCAGAAATGCCCTCATCTTCACTGTGTGCCAGCATCCTTCTGTTTCTTCACTGAGGTACAGAATGCAGACAGATCAAGTGTCAAGGCACTCATTCTATACTGTCCTATCCTGCTCATCTTAGGAGTGGCATTGGATGAAGGGCTGATGCTATATTATCCCCCAGACCACGCTATCTTGCCTTTAAGTAAATCCATTTCTTTGAAAGGAAATCATTAACTAAGAACTCCATATTGAATTCAGAAGCAATGGTTCCAACACACATTAAATCAAATGTGTTAGTACTTAAAGTCACAAATTCTGAAAACTAAAAGTAGCAAAAGCAGAACTTATATAAGCAACCAATGAACTAAGGCAAATAGCATTACCACCACATGCCTTAAAATATTATATTTTTGGTGTCTGTAGCTCTCTGCAAATTGTATTTTGGGACAGTTCAGATGAATTTTAGTGAAAGATGTGTGTTCTGCATAAAGCTAGAGTAATAGGATTATCAACAGATCCCAGCATCATTTAAAAAAATACATCAATAGTTGTATTAGTGAATGTTCTCTACTTGGTTTCTAAATCTGTATTTTCTGTGGAGCAAACCAAAGCGTTGTCTAAAGAATCCATCTTCAAAGTTACAAGATAACCTCTGTCATTCCTAGAGATTGTAAAGTTAGATGTGACCCCGTTCCTTGCCATCATCTTCATCTTTGTCATCCTCATCACTTTGGTCTCTGGATTCAAGTTCATCTTCTTCTTTAACCTCTTGATCTCAGACTCCTAGCCTCCAGAACTATGAACAAATACATTTCTGTTCTGTAAGCCACCCAGTCTGTTCCTTTGTTACAGCAGCCTTAGCTGACTGATACAGTCTCCTTCTGCAAAGTTACTGTCTTCGTCTCAGAGGTATGCTTTCTAGGTTTAGCCATGTTGGAGTTAGCAGCCCACCACTCCCATTTTAAATATCAAATGTGGTACGGTTAGCTGCTTTTTAAAGACCATAGCCCAACAACACATGCAGCTCTTGTTTATTCTTTCCAATAAAAATGTACTGAGCACCAACTATGTGCTAAGCCCCAGGGGTGGGGGCAGAGCAGGGAGGGCTAGTGAGCGAGGGGGAAAGGCACTTAGGAATGAAGGGGTGTAACCTGGGGCTTTGAACGTCACACCAACAGCGAACGGCAGTGGAGAGTGCATTTGGTGGCATGAGCATCTAAGCTGGTAGCGTCTAGGGAGAAGGGGGCTGTTGTTTGGAAGCATCATACTGAACAGTTGGTGAGACTCTCACTCCTCTATTGCAGGGCTTCCCACACTTCATCAGAATCCCCTGGAGGCCTTGCTAAAACACAGATTTCTCAGCCCCGCTCCCAAAGTTTCTGATTCAGGTGGTCTAGATGGGGCCCAATGATGTGCATTTCTTTCAAGTTCTCAGGTGATACTGATGCTGCTGGTCCAGGGAACACACTTTGAGAACCATTCTTGCATTTGATGACGCTCATTGCAGCTTTTGTAACTTTCTTTTTTTGGAGTTAATTTGTAGCAGGATTCAAAAATATCTGTGTCATATCTTGGGTTGTAAGATGTTTGCTCTGATTCATCTTTTTTTTTACGTTTCTGGTAGCGTTTGAGAAATTTCACTTTCTGTCAGTTTCTTAGTTTACAGTTCCCACAACATGCAGGGAGGATAGGTTCAAAGCCCACACCTGTACATATTACAAGCTTGGGCTTTTATTTATTTCTCACTGGTGATCTTCGCCATTTCCCCTATTTTCCTTTGAGTTCAGCTCTCCCTCTGTATTTGTAAATGTTATGTCTTATCCAACATTTGGGTATTTTTGTAACTGGAGGAATCAAGGCCACATCAGGTTCATCTTCCATGTTGCTGGACGTTCAATATTATGTTATGAAATCCATTTAACACTTTCTTGCATCCAATTCAATTCACACTCCTCCCAATGATTTTCATAAGACAGTATCATCACCCGCAGGTTACAGATGGAAAACTAAAGATCAGAGAGTTTAAGTGATTTCCCCAGTGTCACACAGCTAATGAACTGTGGAACTTGTTCTGAAACCTAACACCAGTGCACTTTCCCTCCACTTTGGCACCTACTACAAACCTAAGTGTAATGGTAGCGTTTCTATAAGATATGAGAGTAATATTGTAATTCTATCGGATATAGAGTTATTTAAAAAGCCATACAATATGCTTGAAAACTCTCCAAGTTTCAAAAACACTGCTAAAATTCTTCCAAGTAAAGCTGTCAGATGCTGTCAGGAACATCCACATTTGACTGTTTCTCTTCCATGGAGCTAAAAGCATCTTTTGAGAATCTGAGAAAACTTTTTTTCCATACCATCAGTCCCACGAGACAGATTTTCATCTCTGTTTATGCCTGAAATTTAGCAGAAATCCTCTCTGTTTTCTTTTAGTAGATTCTAGTGCCAGCATCTAAAGGATTTTCCTCGGTAGTATATAATCTTGGAACTCTTTAGAGTGCATTGTGTATTATGGAAGGAGGAATATGGAAATCTAACTTATCCATTTGGAAATAAATTTTAGGCTTAGCTTAGAAATAGATTTTAAGGTGGGTTTTCTTCTTCTATCCACTGGCTTGGGTATAAAGAAGGTCCTTTCTGGAGAGGAACTTTCCGATGTGGATGCAGCTAGCAGCTGAGTTAGCTTACTGTTTGCTGCTCTGGAATCTATAATTGCGATCTTTTGGACTGTCTTGATCTCTCACTCCCAGCCTGGGTCAAGCAAATTGCAGATTATCCTTCCAACTGGGAACTCTAGAAGGATCCTCTAGTTTCATTTAGATTCTCTCCATTTCTGTCCCATTTCCATTCACCTCCTGCCTTTTTTGTCTCAGTCTCATGTACATTTCTTGTCAACACCCTTCAGGCCCTGCCTTTCCTGAAACTCATTTCCTGGCAGGTCTCGAGAGAGCAGTAGTGGATTTGCTCTTCATTCCTGTAACCGCTCGTCTTTCTTCACATGGGCTGCTGGAGGGCCTCCCACGACATTTGCAGCCCCGCTTTTGCAATGTTCTGGACTTTACCAGGTGTGTTTTACATACTAAAATTACAGATTTCATTCTACTGTTGCCTACCCGCCTGTAAGTCTGCTCTGTTTTCCTTACTAGCCTTTTTTATTCTGTCAAAAGGAATTGTTAGGTTGGTAGGCAAAACGTTTCCAAGCCAAAATCCTTCTCTCGTGAATAGCAAAATCATTACCATTTGCTGAATTTTTTAAGTGTGTTTTATTTTCATTAAGCAATACACAAACTTGTCATAAAAAAACAACTTGTTAATGGGAATTTGTTTAATGGGTAGAGAGTTTCAACTTTGCAAGATGGGAAAGTTCTGGAGATCAGTTGCACCGTAATGTGAATATACTTAACTATATACTTAAAAATGGTTAAGGTGGTAGATTTATGTTGTGTGCGTTTTATCACGATTAAGAGAAAACGCCCAAACACCTTATCTTAAATTTTATATATTTTTGCAAGCTGTCCCAGTCCTTTTAGGAACAAGGGTCTGCAAATGAATATATAAGGTGTCTGTATTTCCACCGTCTCATTCCGTCCTGTGGTATTGGCATACAACACCCACCTTTGCTTCTACACCCATAAGTGTTTTTTAGGGATGCAGAGCTGCAATTACAGCATAGTCCTCCCTCGGCATCCACAGGAGCTTGGTTCCAGAAGTCCCCACGGTACCAAAATTGGGAGGATGCTCAAGTCCCTTATGGAAAATGTCATAGTATAGTTGGCCCTCCATCCGTGGATACAAAACCCATGGATACGGAAAGCAGACTGTACACATTTAAGGCGGAAGCGTTCTTCTCACTTGCCTGACAATGCTTCTTCTTTGTTGACCTTTCAGTGCCGCAAAGTAACCCTGTCCAGACAGAGGTAGACGCTCAGGGCATGAAGCCTCCTTTTTGCTCCTTGGTGCCAGGATTATCACATTACAGTAGCACCCCCCTGTCCGTGTTCTCAGGCACACGCTATGCCGTGGATAATCATGGAAAAGAAAGTTTGGGAGTAATGTCTTTGGAGTAATGTCCTCTAGCTCTGTTTTCTTCTAATTTATTAAATGTGAAAAAACAAGGTCGGGGTCAAAGCCCACGTGGTCTCCTCAGCACAAAAGGCGTTTCTCAACAAAACTGCTGGAAGCATCATGGTGACAAGAAATCATGGGGATGTTATCAAAGAAACTTTGATATGTGGTCGCTTCCAGGGAAAAAAGATGCAGCTTACACCCGCCATGCGTCCTCCAATTATTACCTCTAGCTGCACCGTGTTGCTCGCATGCTACCCACACACACAGCCGGCCGTAGTGATGCCGGGAATCTGTTTAATTGTATAACGTGCTTTAAAGCTTCTCAGGGGATTCAGGTGATTATTTGAAACGGCAGGATTATTATTATTATTTTTGTAGTGGTGGAAGGGATAAAAAACATTAGAAATATAACAACACTTGGATCATTTTTGAAGTGCATCTATTTTTATTTTCTGCCTGAAACCAAAATGCTCTTGGCAAAGTCTGTCCCTGAAATGACAAATATCTTAAGTCAAGGAGTCCAAAAGAAGGCAGGGGGCCCAGTGTGCTAGAAACCAAAGCGGGAAACAGAAATCCAAATTTGAGTATTTGACTGTGATTACCTGGATGAGTGAAGCCTTGGACAAAATAGAACTTTCTTCATGTGGGGGGAAAATAAAACAAAAACACAAGATATTTATTGCTACCCGCTTACTTCACAGTGATGCTTGGTTCCAACAGCAGCTTTGCAAAGCATGAGAAGGTTCTGAGGTTTCTGCATCTGGGAGCTAAATGCTCTTGGAGTTCTTTTTCCAAACACAAAACATCTAAGCGAAAACATCCCCTGAATAATTGCTGTGAAGGTAGTCAGCTTCTCAGATGGACATTAAAAGTCTGGTGGCTTACCAAGGTCTTCCATTTTTCCATTCCTACTTATGTGTATTGAGGGGAAATCAGGGGATGAAGCCATTATATTCATCATGTACTTTTACATTTACATCTTCTCTCTTTTACACTTATTTGGTGAATCCTTGTTTTTGTGGCTCAATTTTTTAAAGTTCTAGCCCTTGGATGTCTTTGAATAGCCAGCCTCATTTGAACCCTGAAACGAGTTTGTTAAGCGTTCAGGATATGGGGGTGGGTGTTTTTTTAAATCTGTTTCTCAATCCTTTCTATGCCCTAGGGTATTAAACGCAGAGAATAATGGAAAATACTTACATTGTGCCAGACACAATTCTTAGCATTTTAAATAAATTAACTCATTTAGTCCTGCTATAGGTTCTGTCGTTTCTTGCAGAGAAGTAAACAGGCACAGGGAGCTTAAGCAGCTGCCCCCGTGTTTTCTAGGTAGTGAAAGAGCTGGGGCGGGGACCCAGGCCTCGCCCTGGTCCACTGCGTTGGACACGCTGGGGATGGGCGCTCCCCCGCCCCCGGTGATGTGCTGGGGAAGGTTCAACAACGAGTTCTCAGACAAAAAGAAGTCCTTGTTGTTAACAGCCTCTGCTGATTTCCATGGCTCAGTCTTCTCTGGGGCCCATTTCAAGCTGCCAGTGGGAACTCAGCTGGCTCCCAGACTTCCTGAAGATGGAATCATCGGCTTGCGTGAGCCAGCTTGAGGTGGCCCCAGGGCAGCACCTCACCCTGTTATTCGGCAGCAAGTGAAGGGCGCTCTGTGTGCCGGGTGCAGCCGCCCTGACACACATCCCTGAGACTGGCCGTCTAGGGCAGCTTTTCAGGGAGAGCTGGCTGCCTCTACACCTGTCTCCCCAGCCCACTCGTGACTTCCGGCTTCCCTCTGTGACTGGGCAGCACTGTGCCTGGAAGTCAGGGCCAGGCCAGCGAGGCACCCGCTCAGGTCAGGTGCAGGACAGGTGACAGCTTGCTCAGGCGACACACGGGAAAGCGAATGGCATCTTTTTGGACGAAGAGTGAGGAGAGATGGGCTAAGTTGCTAATGAGAAGAGATGAGGGCCATACAGAGCTGACGGGGAGCTGATGCATGCCCAGCAAGTTGCGTCCTCCTTCTCTAGGTGAGGGCCTGGGCTCGTGGGGATAACTGCCTGTACTAAGGGAGGTATAGTTGGTTTACGGCAGATCCAGGTCTCTTGAGAAAAGGAAATTTACTTTAAGAACATTAACAGGGATGTGTGTGAATACCTCTCCCCCAGGCTGATTTTCACTGGTATCTAATCTTAGTTCACGGAAGGGGCGGGGGTACACCGGCATCGCACTGTTAGAGACACACAGCAGGAAGGGATGGTGGGCCTTGGTCACCAAGGGTCCACAGAGGACGATGTGGTTTGACCGCTTTCCACACTTAGGTTAAGGCTCTTACTTTGAGTCTTTGGGGACTGACCCTGTGGCATTCACATTGTGTCTCAACACAGCTTTCCTTGAGCCCCCAGACTGGGCCTGGGCTTTGCTCCATGTCCATGAGGTCCTTAGAAATAGCTTAAACCCACACGAATGGAAGCAGCCCGTGAGTTTTCCGAGGGCAGGGAATGCGGAGACTTGTTTGTGTGGCTTCTGTTGAGTTTGCTCAACATGGAAAAGGGATTTGGGGTGAAACACAAGAGAAACAGAGTAGGCTTTTGTAAAATTTTAATTGTTGATTTATTTGTTTGGTTTTGGGGGGAGATGCTTTTGCTGCTAAGGGGAAATCTTCCTTGTGATCTGTTGTCAATGGCTTCTTTGTGTTCACGTTATACCACTTAAAGGGCCGCATTTCAACTCTGCTCTCTGGATTCCAGTCTTGATTTCCACTGAGAGAAAAACCTCATTCGATTTCATATGACATTAGGGGGAGGAACTGCTCTGAGGGTGTGAGTGGGATGGGCGTGGGCCTCACCTGCAGCACAGGCCGGGGAGGCAGGAAATGACACTCTCCATCATTCCGTTCCTGCCTATGCTTGGTTCCAGCCCAGTGGCCGGGCACCTTCATCATTCCTGATGAAGCTCGATGGGCTTCTTACACCTCTCCCTGTTTCCACAGGGTTCTCTCTGAGCTCCAGACAGAATGATTAATGGCCCTTTGGGTCAACCCTAAAAGATAGTAGGAGACAAATATACCTCATTCATGGGGAAACAAGCCCCAGGACATACATTATCTAGGAAAAATGAGGTGGCCAATGAGCTATTTCATTAGACATTTATCAGCTTTAGTGTTTATTGTAGGACTTTATTTGGTTTCTGCATACATATTTATATGTATATATATTTATAAATATATATACATGTATAGTATATATACACACTTTATTAAAAATAAGAAGAAAGCACTAGATGCTAGAATATTATTCATGAATTTCTTTTCTTATTTCAAAAGGTGGAGAAGACTTAGATAAAAGTAGGTTTAACAGAATCCAACAGCACATTAAAAGGATCATAGACCATGATTAAGCGGGGTTTATCCCAGGAATGCAAGGATTCTTCAGTATAAGCAAATCAATCAATGTGATACGCCATATTAACAGATTGAAGGAGAAAAACCATAGGATCATCTCGATAGATGCAGAAAAAGCTTTAGACAAAATTCAACACCCATTTGTGAGAAAAACCCTCCAGAAAGTAGGCATAGAGGGAACTTACCTCAACATAATAAAGGCCATATATGACAAACCCACAGCCAACATCATTCTCAATGGTGAAAAACTGAAACCATTTCCACTAAGATCAGGAACAAGACAAGGTTGCCCACTCTCATCACTATTATTCAACATAGTTTTGGAAGTTTTAGCCACAGCAATCAGAGAAGAGAAAGAAATAAGAGGAATACAAATCGGAAAAGAAGTAAAGCTGTCACTGTTTGCAGATGACATGATGCTATACATA
Source organism: Phocoena sinus (assembly GCF_008692025.1). Lineage (NCBI taxonomy): Eukaryota > Metazoa > Chordata > Mammalia > Artiodactyla > Phocoenidae > Phocoena > Phocoena sinus. Next base: position 87,183,173 of record NC_045773.1, on the reverse strand, counting down.
GAGAATCCTAAAGACGCTACCAGAAAACTACTAGAGCTAATCAATGAATTTGGTAAAGTAGCAGGATACAAAATAAATGCACAGAAATCTCTTGCATTCCTATACACCAATGATGAGAATCTGAAAGTGAAATTAAGAAAACACTCTCATTTACCATTGCAACAAAAAGAATAAAATACCTAGGTATAAACTTACCTAAGGAGACAAAAGACCTGTATGCAGAAAATTATAAGACACTGATGAAAGAAATTAAAGATGATACAAATAGATGGAGAGATATACCATGTTCTTGGATTGGAGGAATCAACATTGTGAAAATGACTCTACTACCCAAAGCAATCTACAGATTCAATGCAATCCCTATCGAACTACCAATGGCATTTTTCACAGAAGTAGAACAAAAAAATTCACAATTTGTATGGAAACACAAGAGACCCCGAGTAGCCAAAGCAATCTTGAGAAAGAAAAACGGAGCTGGAGGAATCAGGCTCCCTGACTTCAGATTATACTACAAAGTTACAGTAATCAAGACAGTATGGTACTGGCACAAAAACAGAAATACAGATCAATGGAACAGGATAGAAAGCCCAGAGATAAACCCATGCACATATGGTCATCTTACCTTTGATAAAGGAGGCAAGAATATCCAATGGAGAAAAGACAGCCTCTTCAATAAGTGGTGCTGGGAAAACTGGACAGCTACATATAAAGGAATGAAATTAGAACACTCCCTAACAGCATACACAAAAATAAACTCAGAATGGATTAACGACCTAAATGTCAGGCCAGACACTATCAAACTGTTAGAGGAAAACATAGGCAGAACACTCTATGACAGAAGTCACAGCAAGATCCTTTTTGACCTACTTCTTAGAGAAATGGAAACAAAATCAAAAATAAACAAATGGGACCTGATGAAACTTAAAAGTTTTTGCACAGCAAATGAAACCATAAACAAGACGAAAAGACAGCCCTCAGAATGGGAGAAAATATTTGCAAATGAAGCAACTGACAAAGGATTAATCTCCAAAATTTATCAGCAGCTCATGCAGCTCAATATCAAAAAAACAAACAACCCAATCCAAAAATGGGCAGAAGACCTAAATAGACATTTCTCCAAAGAAGATATATAGATTGCCAAGAAACACATGAAAGAATGCTCAACATCATTAATCATTAGAGAAATACAAATCAAAACTACAATGAGACATCATCTCACACCAGTCAGAATGGCCATCATCAAAAAATCTACAAACAATAAATGCTGGAGAGGGTGTGGAGATAAGGGAACCCTCTTGCACTGTTGGTGGGAATGTAAATTGATACAGCCACTATGGAGAACAGTATGGGGGTTCCTTAAAAAACTAAAAATAGAACTACCATACAACCCAGCAATCCCACTACTGGGCATATACCCTGGGAAAACCATAATTCAAAAAGAGTCATGTACCAAAATGTTCATTGCAGCTCTATTTACAATAGCCAGGACATGGAAGCAAGCTAAGTATGCATCGACAGATGAATGGATAAAGATGTTGTGGCACGTATATACAATGGAATATTACTCAGCCATAAAAAGAAACGAAATTGAGTTATTTGTACTGAGGTGGATGGACCTAGAGACGTTCATACAGAGTGAAGTAAGTCAGAAAGAGAAAAACAAATACCATATGCTAATACGTATATATGGAATCTAAAACAAAAAGGTTCTGAAGAACCTAGGGGCAGGACAGGAATAAAGACACAGATGTAGAGAATGGACTTGAGGACATAGAGAGGGGAAAGGGTGAGGTGGGATGAAGTGAGAGAGAGGCAAGGACTTATATATACTACCAAATGTAAAACAGATAGCTAGTGGGAAGCAGCCGCATAGCACAGGGAGATCACTTCAGTGCTTTGTGACCACCTAGACGGGTGGGATAGGGAGGGTGGGAGGGAGACGCAAGAGGGAGGAGATATGGGATATATGTATATGTATAGCTGATTCACTTTGTTATAAAGCAGAAACAAACACACCATTGTAAAGCAATTATACTCCAATAAAGATGTTAACATAAATAAATAAAATAAAAATCTGTTTCTTACAATTCAAATAAAAAGTGGGTTTAAGCAAAAAAGAAACTGAAAATAATCTATATTTTTAAAATCACACAAATATACCACTATTAACAATTTGGTATATATCTTTCCAGTTATTTGTTGATGCATACAGAAACATTTCTTTAAACAATGAGGATTATATTGTGCATACACTGTTATAATTACTTTTTAAATCTTAATATGTTGTGATGATTAAACAGGATAAATTATTAAAATGTTTTACCACACTACTAAATAGTATCCACTAAGTAAAAGTTAGCTGTTTTAGTCATTATTATTTTCTTTCTGTATCAAATATCAGTACCTGTTTTGTTTCTAGTTATAAACAGTCCTATAATGAAAATTTCATGGACAGATCGTTACACACAGCTGTAATTATTTCTTTAATATCATTCCTTGAAGGAGAAGGGCTGGGTTGAAGGATATTCACTTATTCATTAAGCAACTCTTTATTGAGTGTTTGCTCTTTGCCAGCAACTGTCTTAGGAACCAGAAATAACAACCAGAATAACAAGACATACTTGGTATCTGCTCTGGTGGAGCTTATAGTCCAGGGAGAAAGGAAAAATAATTAAACAGTTACAGAAAATTCTGTGAAGAACAAATTCAAATTGGCAACAAACATAAAAAGATATTCAGCCTCTCCAGTAGAGAGGGAAATGCAAAGTAAAATATTAATGAGTTGTCAGTTTACACCCATTAGATTGAGAGAACTAACCAACAAACACCTAAAGGCAGCCAGAATGTGGAAGAGATGGGTTCTCAACCTTCTAAGAAAGTAATCTGGCCACAGCTATAAAAACTAAAATGCGTAGCACTTCCATGGAAATAGAATTTAAGATCATACATCTGAAGAGGATCAGCACGTGCTACCCCAAAATATGCCTCTTTGGAAGAAGGATTATTTTGAGCTGGAGGAGTCACAGGAAGAACTCTGCCCTGCCCCTTTCTGGCTAAAGCAGGGTACAAATTTCCCTTTGTAAAGATACCCCCCCCCCCCCCCATAGCAGAAAGAAGAGACGACTGTTAGCGCTGGGGGCAGCGCTGACTTGAGTCTGCATAAACAAACCTTAGAAAAATAACCTTTATCTTCCATTGGTTTTGTCTATATATTTACCTTCCTACAATTTACCACCCCTATTAGCCCAAACTCCTTTACCTTTGTCTTGTCACTTCTCCACACTGTATCACCTTTTGTTGAAATGGTATATAAGCCGTCGGACCTAACCACTTCTTCAGGTTTCACTTCTTTACTGTGTAATAAACTTTTCTCCTGTTAATCTGTCTTTGTCAGTTTCATTCACAGTCCCCAGGAACTGAACATAAGAGGTTAGAGGAAAAGAGTTTTTTTCCCCCTCCCCTAAACATTCAACAGTGTTTATTGCATCTTTGTTCATAGTGGCAAAAAACTGGAAACAAAGAGATCAAAAGAGGAATCATGATATAGCCACTCCATGGGGGTTTTTATGCATTTGTTATTTCTTGCATGATACTATCCCATATGTGTGATATTATATATATTTAGATATATATATGCATAAAAATTAGGAGAAATTAGATTTAGGGATATCCATAATATCTTATTAAACAAAAATTTAAAAGGAGGAAAAAAAAGTTTCAGAGTGAGAAATAGGTATGATTCACTTTCAGTGAAAAATAAGCCACCAAACTCAAATATATGTATAAGCTTGTCTATTTATATGATCAAGGAGAAATGTGTTTACAGTTACCTTGCATGGTATTAATATTGGTTACCATGGGGGGATGGGATTGGGTAGATGATTAGCTTTTTTCTTTTATACCTTATCCTGTATTACTTCTGTAAAGTATCAAATAAAGAGAATTTTAACACGGAACAGTTTTATTACTAATAAAATATTACAGAGAAGATTGAGAGTGTTCTGGGAACTCATAGCAGAAGCACCTAGCACTCCTCCTTCAGCTTCGATATGTATCATCTGTCTGAAGGGCTAGGTACAGGCCAGATACTTGTCCAGGAATAAAGAGCCTATGAGGGGTGTAAGTAACAAGTTGTGGCCACAACTACCAGTTATTGTTTTTAGACTGTGTGATGTTATCCACCTGCCTAGCTGCATTTCTTGAGCTCACTGTAGTTAATGAAAGAATTTTAATAAAATTTATTTATTTATTATTTCATGAATTTTTTATTGAAGTGTAGTTGATTTACGATGTTGTATTAATTTCTGCTGTACAGCAAAGTGAGTCAGCTATACATATATATACATTCTTTTTTATATTTTTTTCCATTATGGTTTATCATAGGATATTGAATATAGTTCTCTGTGACATACAGTAGGACCTTGTTGTTTACCCATTCTATATATAAAAGCTTACATCTGCTCACCCCAACCTCCCACTCCATCCCTCTCCTGGCCCCCTCCCCCTTGGCAGCCATCAGTCTGTTCTCTATGTCCGTGATTCTGTTTCTGTTTCATAGATAGGTTCATTTGTGTCATATTTTAGATTCCACATAAAAGTGATATCATATGGTATTTGTCTTTCTCTTTCTGACTTACTTCATTTGGTATGATAATCTCTAGTTGTATCCATGTTGCTGCAAATGGCATTCTTTTGTTCTTTTTTATGGCTGAGTAGTATTCCACTGTGTATGTGTACCACATCTTCTTTACCCATTCATCTGTCGATGGACATTTAGGTTGTTTCCATGTCTTGGCTATTGTGAATAGTGCTGCTATGAACATAGGGATGCATGTACCTTTTTTTTTTTTTTTTTTTTTTTTTTTTTTTTTTTTTAATGCGTTACGCGGGCCTCTCACTGTTGTGGCCTCTCCCGCTGCGGAGGACAGGCTCCGGACGCGCAGGCTCAGCGGCCATGGCTCATGGGCCCAGCCGCTCCGCGGCATGTGGGATCTTCCCAGACCGGGGCACGAACCCGTGTCCCCTGCATCGGCAGGCGGACTCTCAACCACTGCGCCACCAGGGAAGCCCCGCATGTACCTTTTTGAATCATAGTTTCGTCTGGATATATGCCGAAGAGTGGGATTGCTGGATCATATGGTAATTCTATTTTTAGTTTTCTAAGGAACCTCCATACTGTCTTCCATAGTGGCTGCACCAGTTAACATTCCCACGAACAGTGTAAGAGGGTTCCCTTTTCTCCACACCCTCTCCAGAATCTGTTATTTGTAGACTTTTTAATGATGACCATTCTAACCAGTGTGAGGTGACACCTCATTGTAATTTTGATTTGCATGTCTCTAATAATTAGTGATGTTGAGCATCTTTTCATGCGCCTCTTGGCTGTCTGTATTTCTTCTTTGGAGAAGTGTCTCTTTAGGTCTTCTGCCCATTTTTCAATTGGATTGTTTGTTTTTTTTTTATTGTTGAGTTGTATTAGCTGTTTGTATATTTTGGAAATTAAGCCCTTGTCGGTCACATCATTTGCAAGTATTTTCTCCCATTCTGTAGGCTGTCTTCTCATTTGTTTATGGTTTCCTTTGCTGTGCAAAAGCTTGTAAGTTTGATTAGGTCCCATTTGTTTATTTTTGTTTTTATTTCTATTGCCCTGGGAGACAGACCTAAGGAAGCATTTGTACGATTTATGTCAGCGAATGTTTTGCCTATGTTCTCTTCTAGGAGTTTTATGGTGTCACGTCTTATGTTTAAGTTTTTAAGCCATTTTGAGTTTATTTTAGTGTAGGGTGTGAGGGTGTGTTCTAACTTCATTGATTACATGTGGCTGTCCAACTTTCCCAGCACCACTTGCTGAAGAGACTGTCTTTTTCCCATTTTATATTCTTGCCTCCTTTGTCGAAGATTAATTGACCGTAGGTGTGAGGGTTTATTTCTGGGTTCTCTGTTCTGTTCCATTGATTCCTATGTCTGTTTTAAGGCACAGAATTTAAAATAAGTTATCTGTAATGCAGAAGAACAGTCAGCTTTCAACTCTGGGGCATTCCACTCTCTGGTCCCCAAGCGTTTCCTCTGTGGGTACCTTCTCTTTACCCACCTTGTAGGGTTGTCAGCAGGATCCCATGAGATAAAGTAGATGAAAGTGCCCAGCACAAACCTGTCACAAGGTAAATCCTCACAACGTGTTACTTGATCTGAACCTGTCCCCTCCATCTCGCAGAGCTGTCCTAAAGACCCAAGGAGGAACAGATGTGAGGATGCTTTGGAAAGTGTGAGGCATACTACCCAAGGGAGCCAGAAAGCCAGCGCTAGAGCCCGAGGGCCTGGGCAGCCACTCCGGTTCTCAGATATGCTCTTTGCGTACTTTCACTGCACAAAGTTGAACCAAGTTCAAGAAACTGGTGACTCGGCTAACGGCCTGGAGAATGAGGAAATGGATGAGGCAAAGTGCTTCAGAGGAATGTCTGGCACAGAGTCCTGATTTCCAGAACTTTTCAGCGCTGGCAGGTGTGAGATTGTGCAGTCACTGGAGCCTTGCCAAGGAGATTCAGCGCTAACTGTGGAGTGCGGAGGGGACAGTCCCTCGTGGGCCTCATGTGCTGCTGAGAGCCAGTCACAGAAGAGGGTATGGAGGACTCGCAGCTCCAAAAGCACTGCAGGCATCGAGGCTTGGCCGGTTGCAGAGATGGAGTGCGCTAGCCAGCTCTGAAGGGTGGGATGAAAGTGACGAGACAAAGCTTGTCCCCTAGCATTCTTTTTATAATGCTCTGTGTGTACCAAGTGTCTCATAGCACAAGGTGAAAATATCTGAAAAGACAAGGAAAGGGGAAAAGTACTGGTTTCATATTCATGAAACTGAAGCCTTTGAATGTCATCTTTTCCCCCTGTATCCACCTAAAACACGGTAGTCCTCCCAGCCTTCTTTCAAATCCAGCTTTAATGGTGCCGCACGCTGTTTTTGTTGTATGCTTTGACTTGAGGTAGAAATCCACTGCAGAACAATTCCCAGGCCCAGTTCTTCTGAGAGAAGAAATGGAGCTACTGTGATGGATGGGCACCCACATGTGCCCCAGCTATGGAAGGGGAAGGAGGCAAGGGCAGCCCTGGGACTGCAGGTAGGTCATGGTCAGAGCACAGAGGTCAAAGGATGAGACTGTGACTAAAACATGTGTACTTTGCTTTTGAGTTCTGAGGTAAAAGCCTTTTCCTGGTCGGCCTCCTTTCTTACCTCCCTTTACTCTGTGCCTTCCTGGCTTGATGACCTCATTTTCTCAAGTTAAGTCATGGTGGAAACCCTGTGAAATAACTGACCTCACACAAAATGCCCTCCTGTCTTCGCATCTGTGGTCCGCAGAGGTAGCCATAGATAGTCATTAATTAACCTTTTAGCGCTTGCTATTTCTGCTGGCCCCAAACACGCAAAGGCTTCAGTATAAAAATGGCAACTCAATAGTTTCCTGGGTTTATGTAAACAAATATTCAGAAAAATGGAAGGCACTGTGTATTCAATAGCTTTTCAAAGGAAAAAAAAATCACAAAACTGCTATTGGTAGAAAGTCAACTCTTTGTGGGGGGATTCTAGGCTTGGTTCTGCTGGTGTTTATGAGGGGAAGTAGCTTTCGTTTTTCTCGTACGTAAAATAAGGAGGCTGAGTTAGGAGATTGCTATGGTTTGTCTTCTTTCAAAAAGATTCCACGATTCCTCTGCCTCAGGCCACAGTTTGGGATCACCAGATTGAACAATATTTGAGACATACTTACTCTCAAAAATCGTTTGCTGTTTATCGGCAATTCGGACTGAACTGGGTGTTCTGTACTGTATCTGGCAACACTACCGCAGTTACATTTTCATTGGGAGGACAACTGACCCTGGTTCTGCTCCCTTGCCTGGGCAGAAGGCGGGACCAGTAGAAGGGGCCGGGGAGAACGGGCTCCCTGCCACCCTGTCCCACTGGCTCACCCCGGCCGCAGAGCAGGAGAAGGCCCCGCTGACCCACTCAACTTTTCTCATCAGGGACACAGCAAACTAAATTCTCTCTAGATCTTTTTAGGCAGAAAAGCTCAAACTTATATTTAATTTGGCCACATTTCCAACCAGCATTAACAAAACAGAACACGGTAACAACTCCTTTTCAGTGTAAGGAGACATTTTTTTTTCTTTCTCCATGGAATTAAGTTCTAGCACATAGCCAAGGAGGTAGGTCCTCCTCGACAGAAAATCTTGGACATTGTATGCATTGGAATAAAAGTCACTTTGTGAGGGTGATATACCCAGCACCTCAGTGAAAATAAAAGTGCTCTGAATCTAGAAGTAGGATTTGCCTTCAGAAGAAAAGAAAGATGAGATTTACATCAATGTAGCGTTTGATAGCTTATACATTTTTTTCTTACATTGTTCGAATTAATTTTTACAAATAACCCAATGAAAGGAGTATTGTGTTAGTTCTATTTTACGGGTAAGGAATTTGGCTTAGAAATATTATATTTCTTCTCCCAAATCACCCAGCAAGTCAATGGAAGATGGGGCTTGGACCCAGGTCCTCAACCATAGTTACCTCTGTCCACTCTGCTGCCCTGCCGTGTACGAACTCTTTTTGTGGAAGTCACATATTTCTAGCGTCCCTGTGGGTTTAGAAGGAAAGTTTCAGTGCTTCTCAATGCTTTTGGCAGAATGCTAACATGCCAGTCCCTACTCAGGCCCCATTCTTCTGGGCCAGTCCAGCAAGCCAGGACAGAGGCTCTGAGAACTGGCTGATCAAAACCAGCTAGTCCGATTAGCGTTATTTCAACAGATGAGGAAACTGCAGCTCAGATTGTTGAAATCAGAGCAGGCAAGCCACTGCACACTCCCTTTCCCTCCAGTGATCAGGCCGTGCTCAGCCCGGGGGGCAGCTTGGGAAATACTCAGAAAAGCTCACGTTCCGAGTAGAAATGGCTTAAGAAAAAGGACACCTGCTTCTCCTTTCTGTTGCTGATATGGGAACACACCCTGTGTGTGTTTGGTGACTTAGTGATAACTCAATTGCCATTGAATTGCCATTGTTCCAATTCACTTCTGTGGTCTCAGGATGGACAGACTAGGCTGGGTTCCAGGCACTGTTTATGTCAGGAAACTAGAAAGTTGACCAGAACTCTCATATAAGCTTCGCCATGCTGCTCTGAAAAAGATCTGCTAGTGTTAGGGGTTTGAATAGTAATGGCATAGTCTAAAATGTTTTCCTGCTGTATTTGAAAGTATTACATGCTACTGATTTTATATATTAATTAATTAATTAGCTAATTGAGCTCCTGGAAAATAAATCACTCACAATCCCTTACATTCTGTGTGTATAACGTTTGTATTTACTTATTTGTATTTTTTATACATTTACATATTTTTTGATCACTTATGGAGAAGAAGAATAAAAACTTACTGAAACCACATTGGACAAATGACTTCCAGAAAATACACACTAGCTGAGATTATGCAGTGACTTTTTAGATACTTCTTTCATCCTCATAAATAAAAAAAATCGCTTGAACAATTTTTAAAAATTATAACTGAAAGGAAACCTTCGTTGCCCAAACCTGCATCTAAAAACCTATCTCCCCAACTGCCTAAAAGCCTCATTTCTGGGCTTCCCTGGTGGCACAGTGGTTGAGAGTCCGCCTGCCGATGAAGGGGACACGGGTTCATGCCCCGGTTCGGGAAGATCCTACATGCCACGGAGCGGCTGGGCCCGTGGGCCATGGCCGCTGAGCCTGCGCGTCTGGAGCCTGTGCACCGCAACGGGAGAGGCCACAACAGTGAGAGGCCCTCTTACCGCAAAAAAAAAAAAAAAAAAAGAAAAGCCTCATTTCTTTCTAGCTGTTGACAAACAACACATATTAACATAATTGAGATAATTAAGGGCAGTGCCAGGTACTGTTATCCTACAGGCTTCTGCAGTGCAAAGGCTGCCAATTTCCGCTCCCTCCTAACAGCCTGAGGGCGTGGAGATTAACACCTACAAAGTGTGGTGGCTGGAATATAGATGAGGGGAGAGAGACCGGCTGCTTCCTTTGATTAAAACATTAGAAGAATAATTATTACAATAGTGAAATGGCTTCAGCCTTCTGTTAAGATTTTTCTCTCCTCCAGTTTACTATGTATCTCTGAAACTTTCTTTTTTCTTTCCTCCATATGGCAAATTACTATCATTGAAAATCTTATACTTCAAGTTGAGACCATTTTGTACGGATTGAGTCAGTGGTCCCCAAGACAGGGTAATTTTCACTGTTGCCGAAGAGAGGAAAATATTACTTCTGGAGAGCCAGCAGGCATTTTATTAAACAATTGTACCAGCTGGTAACAAATTATTGCCTTTATTCGAAACTACCATTTGGAAGTCGGATGCATTCATTTCAGTGGGAAGTAAGTGAGGGGACCAGCTAGGGTTCTCGTGTTGGCGGATTCCTTAGCAGGCCAATCTAGACCCAAATCAGGACCAACGTTGAGGCTTTTGGCTACTGTTTTTACATCAAGGCTGTGATTGCTTTTAACTTGGAAACTGATTCCACTGTCCCTCTTTTCTCTGTCTAAGGCTCTGGAATACTTAAGGAGGTTTAGAGGAAGGGTAATACACATACTGTGCCGAATCCGAATGCAGTATTAATATACTCCTTCTTCAGTTGTGATTTCTAAAAAATTGTTTCATATACACTATTGCTGCAGCCACTGGGTCCCCTCTGTGGTACGAGATAAGAGACAGCCACCACATTTTTGCAAAGGACAAAGAAATGCTGGCTTTTTTTCTAAAGGTCTTGTGATCCAGAACTTGGTTCTGTTCTTGGAAAAAAAAAAAAGCTTGGCCAAAAGTAGCCTGAGCCATGTTATCAGCTAATATCTCCATTCTGTATTTTTAGTGGGCAAATAAAATCTATCAGGACAGTGTAATTTAGAAGGGTGGAGAGAGCTGCATAATTTCCAGGGCAGGGAAAAGAGGACTGTGGTGCATTTTTGGTGGAACTGATCTGTTTTGGCAGTAACTTCCAGCTTCCTTTTTTTTTTTTTTTTTTTCCCCTTTGCATAGTCTCTCTCTCTCTCTTTTTTTCTTTAATGGAAAAGTACAGCACAAGGCCCTGAAAGTTGAGAAGTGATTACTGAGAACACTGCCTATTGCTCTTTTAGTAGAATTTGTTTTCTGCTGCCTTCTTGCTGGATACCTGTTTATTAAAGAAGTTAAGCACCTTCCTGTCAGAAACTTAATTGAATTGGACTTATTCGAATCCTGGGGAAAAAGTGCCTTTTGGTCATTTCATTCCTTCAAAATTTGCCATACCTTTTGACCAAATTGATTAAAACAAGTATGAGTTGGGAACCCAGATAATATTCTCAACCAAATCATCCTCAGTCCTCCCCTGGAGTCCACCTTCTCCTTGTAGTTTCTCAAGGGACATAGAAATCAACTTTGGGTAAACCAGCACTTTTTTGAAGATGGTGAAAATGAGACAGAATTAGAATATTGTATTAGATGCAATGGGAGCAGGAATAGGGAGGGTTTGCACTGTAGATTCCAGACCCAGGAAGTTAGCCAGATAGAATCCCATGTCCAAAGCTCTAACTACAAAAGACGTGGTCTCACTGTTTGGAGCAGAGTGAGAGGATGGAACCGGGTTTAGTAGCATCGCCTCCATTCTTTCTCTGTGCAACACAAGTCAAGTCCCAGGTGAAAGCTGGTGACCACCTCCAACTCCATTTGATTTGGCAGGCTGGTTGGTCCTGTGAGGAGATGCCTTTCCTCTTCCTCTCTACCTGCAGTCCCTCCTTCTCCCCAAACAATCTCCGCCATGAAACCAAGGCAGATGCTTCTTGCCTCTTCTCCATTCAGGGGAGGAGCTGAGATCAGGTCTGTGTGGCAGGGCCTGTAGGAGGTCTTATACTTGTATGAGGAGGTAGAGAATTGTGGAAGCTCAACAGGAATATATATCTGTATGTGTGCACGTGTGCATTTGAAATTTAACTACAAGTACATTAAAAGATTAAGTACCTGTATTCATTTCCTGGGGCTGCTGTAACAAATTGTCATGCACTGGGTGGCTTAAACCAACAGAAATCTATTCTCTTACACTTCTGAGGCTAGAAGTCCAAAAGCAAGGGGTCAGCAGGGCTGTGCTCTCTCTGAATGCTGTAGGGGAGAATCTGTTCTTTGCCACGTCCAGCCTCTCGTGACTGTTGGCATTCCTTGGCTTGTAGCCACATCACTCTAATCTCTGCCTTCACATCACCTTTTCCTCTGTGTCTCTATGAAGGATACTTGTCACTAGATTTAGGGCCATAATGATCTCCTCATCTCAAGACCCTTAATTACATCTGCAAAGACCTTTTTTCCAATAAGGTCATATTCACAGATTCTGGGGATTAGGAAGTGGGCATATCTTTTGGGGTCTACCATCTAGCCCACTGTAGTCCCCCAAACTGATCACTTGCTCATGGGAAAATGTTTGGAAGCAGGTGCAATATTATAGATTGGTTGATTGATTTGCATAAATGTATTTCTTTCTTTTATATGCCTTAACTTGTTCCAAAAGGTTTTAAGGTAGATGCATAAGATCATACATTGTTTATGAAGATAAATGATTTTTATTCTAGATTTGTATTATTCTTGCAGATACAAGCTATGGTCCGTGGGATTTGCATGCCCTTCTCAGGCCCTTCCAGGCGCAAGGAGTGCTCATTCACAAAAGGAGAGAGAGGATATTTCTTCTACTGTCTTGCCCCTGTTCTACCAAGGACCTTGTCATCCCCATTTTGCCAAATCTGGTAAGCTTCTCGCACAAGCTCTTTCAAAGGCAATGATTCTCTACCTTCGTTCAACTGTAGACCCTCATTTACTGTTTGTTGACTCATACTCCTTAAAAGAGATTAGGAGAGAAATGTCCTCAGCATCCCAGAATACTCCCTGGCGAGTTGGCCAAAGATGAAAAGACAGAGGACCTCAACTGACTAGCATACATTACTTTGGCCTGCAACATGCCATGCAGCCAGCCAACTCAAGTGAGACGTGGTGACCAGGCTATAAAATGAAAACCATTCTCCCTTCTTCCATGTGCTTCTTGCCCCTATTCCATGAAGCTCACATGCCATTACTCTCTGCACATCTTCTCCCACAAAGTGTAGCACTCTTAGAACAGTGAGTCAGGATCCCTCTTAGGGGCCCATCATATTTTAAACTCTACCTCCCACAAATATGCCCTGGTGTGCTGGTCCCTGTTCTTGGATTTAGTGATAAATGGTGAGTGAAGCCCTCATTTAGACTTGAGCCTCAGCTGTGGACTCCAGTCCTGGTTTTATAAGAGAAGCCAGCACTGGGGATTTAGGAGAATTTGTGCCATTATTAAGACTATGCATTTTGATTCTTGTCCTGTGATTTTTCCTTGAGTGTCGTCCATTCCAGAATCCTGGAGGGAGAAGGGGTATTTACAGTCAGGATTCAGACATTCTTGGATTTCCAGTCACAATGCCTTCAAAGTATCATCAAACGCTCTTGCAGAGGACACTCACTTCTTTGATTGGCTCAATAAAATATTATACTGATTATAATTGACATCTGGCACATTAAAAAGGAGTATTTCTTCAGAAACTATGGGCTATAACCAAACCCCGTACAGCATCTTGGCTAGGGCCTATGCCCTCTACCCAAGAGATCGTGAAGGAAAAGAGGCCCAAACATCAACGTGGATCGTGACCAATCAGATCAGCAATTCCTCCTGAGAAGGAGAAAAAGCAGAAGCAGATATGGTATTGGGCAGGGCAAAATACATTTCCGTCCCCACTTCTTTCAGTTACCTCGTTTGTATTGAACTTGGATCTAGGGTATGATGGCCCCTATTTCATTCTGTTAACACTCTGCTGGGTCAAGGTTTGGTCAAAATTCACAGCCTTGGGGGGACCTTCGAGATGGCAGAGGAGTAAGATGTAGAGATCACCTTCCTCCCCACAAATACATCAAAAATACATCTACATGTGGAACAACTCCTACAGAACACCTACTGAACACTGGCAGAAGACCTCAGACCTCCCAAAAGGCAAAAAGCTCCCCAGGTACCTGCGTAGGGCAAAAGAGAAAAGAAATAACAGAGACAGAAGAATAGGGACAGGACTTGCACCTTGGGAAGGGAGCTGTGAAGGAGGAAAAGTTTCCACACACTAGGAAGCCCCTTCACTGGTGGAGACGGGGGGTGGGCGGGGAGAAGCTTCGGAGCCACGGAGGAGAGCACAGAAACAGGGGTGCAGAGGCAAAGCAGAGAGATTCCTGCACAGAGGATCGGTGCCGCCCAGCACTCACCAGCCCTGCTCACCCACCAGGACGAGTGGGGGCTGGGAGCTGAGGCTCGGGCTTCAGAGGTCAGATCCCAGGGAGAGGACTGGAGTTGGCTGCGTGAACACAGCCTGAAGGGGGCTAGTGCGCCACAGCTAGCCGGGAGGGAGTCCAGGAAAATGTCTGGACCTGCCTAAGAGGCAAGAGACCATTGTTTTGGGGTGCGCAAGGAGAGGGGATTCAGAGCACCACCTAAACGAGCTCCAGAGACGGGCACGAGCCATGGCTATCAGCGCGGACACCAGAGATGGGCATGAGACGCTAAGGCTGCTGCTGCAGCCACCAAGAAGCCTGTGTGCAAGCACAGGTCACTATCCACACCTCCCCTCCCAGGAGTCTGTGCAGCCCGCCACTGCCAGGGTGCCGGGATCCAGGGACAACTCCCCCGGGACGGCGCGCCTCAGGCTGTTGGAATGTCACACTGGCCTCTGCCACCGCAGGCTCGCCCCACATTCCATACCCCTCCTTGCCCCCAGCCAGAGTGAGCCAGAGCCCCCTAATCAGCCGCTGCTCTAACCCCGTCCTGTCTGAGCGAAGAACAGATGCCTGAGGGCGACCTACACGCAGAGGCGGGGCCAAATCCAAAGCTGAGCCCCGGGAGCTGTGCGAACAAAGAAGAGAAAGGGAAATCTCTCCCAGCAGCCTCAGGAGCAGCAGATTAAATCTCCACAATCAACTTGATGTACCCTGCATCTGTGGAATACCTGAATAGAGAATGACTCAACCCAAAATTGAGGCGGCGGACTTTGGGAGCAACTGTAGAATTGGGGTTTGCTGTCTGCGGCTGACTTGTTTATGATTTTTATGTTTATCTTAGTGTAGTTTTTAGAGCTTGTTATCATTGGTGGATTTGTTTATTGGTTTTGTTGCTCTCTTCTTTTATTACTTTTTAAAATATAATTTAAAAAATTTTTAATTGTAATTATTATTTAAAAAAACTATTTTTCTTTCCTTTTTTCTCCCTTTTCTTCTGAGCTGTGTGGCTGACAGTGTCTTGGTGCTCTGGCCGAGTGTCAGGCCTGAGCCTCTGAGGTGAGAGAGCCGAGTTCAGGACATTGGACCACCAGAGACCTCCCAGCCCCACATAATATCATTTGGCGAGAGCTCTCCCAGAGATCTCTGTCTCAAATCTAAGACCCAGCTCCAGTCAACAGCCAGCAAGCTACAGTGCCAGATACCCTATGCCAGACAACTAGCAAGACAGGAACACAACCCCACCCATTAGCAGAGAGGCTGCCTAAAATCATAATAAGTCCACAGACACCCCAAAACACACCACCAGATGGGGTCCTGCCCACCAGAAAGACAAGATCCAGCCTCATCCACCAGAACACAGGCACCAGTCCCCTCCACCAGGAGGCCTGTACAACCCACTGAACCAACCTTAGCCACTAGAGGCAGACACCAAAAACAATGGGAACTACGAACCTGCAGCCTGTGAAACGGAGACCCCAAACACAGTAAGTTAAGCAAAATGAAAAGACAGAGAAACACACAGCAGATGAAGGAGCAAGGTAAAAACCCACCAGACCAAACAAATGAAGAGGAAATAGGCAGTCTACCTGAAAAAGAATTCAGAGTAATGATGGTAAAGATGATCCAAAATCTTTGGACTAGAATGGCGAAAATACAAGAAACATTTAACAAGGACCTAGAAGAACGAAAGAGCAAACAAACAATGATGAACAGCACAATAAATGAAATTTAAAATTCTCTAGAAGGAATCAACAGCAGAATAACTGAGGCAGAAGAATGTATAACTGACCTGGAAGATAAAATAGTGGAAATAACTACTGTAGAGCAGAATAAAGAAAAAAGAATGAAAAGAATTGAGGACAGTCTCTGGGACAACATTGAATGCACTAATGTTCAAATTATAGGGGTCCCAGAAGAAGAGGAGAAAAAGAAAGGCTCTGAGAAAATATTTGAACAGATTATAGTTGAAAACTTCCCTAACATGGGAAAGAAAATAGTAAGTCAAGTCCAGGAAGCGCAGATTCCCATACAGGGTAAATCCAGGAGAAACACACCAAGACACATATTAATCAAACTATCAAAAAATTAAATACGAAGAAAAAATATTAAAAGCAGCAAGGGAAAAGCAACGAATAACATACAAAGGAATCCCCATAAGTTAACAGCTGACCTTCAGCAGAAACTCTGCAAGCCAAAAGGGAGTGGCAGGACATATTTAAAGTGATGAAAGGGAAAGAACTACAACCAAGATTACCCTACCCAGCAAGGATCTCATTTGGATTCCATGGAGAAATTAAAGCCTTTACAGACAAGCAAAAGTTAAGAGAAATCAGCACCACCAAACCAGCTTTACAACAAATGCTAAAGGACCTTCTCTAGGCAGGAAACACAAAAGAAGGAAAGACCTACAAAAAACAAACCCAAAACAATTAAGAAAATGGTAATAAGAACATACATATCAATAATTACCTTAAATGTAAATGGATTAAATGCTTCAACCAAAAGGCATAGACTGGCTGAATGGATACAAAAGAAGACCTGTATATATGCTGTCTACAAGAGACCCACTTCAGACCTAGGGACACATAGAGACTGAAAGTGAGGGGATGGAAAAAGATATTCCATACAAATGGAAATCAAAAGAAAGCTGGAGTAACAATTCTCATATCAGACAAAATAAACTTTAAAATAAAGACTATTACAAGAGACAAAGGAGGACACTACATAATGATCAAGGGATCAATCCAAGAAGAAGGTATAACAACTTTAAATATTTATGCACCCAACATAGGAGCACCTCAATACATAAGGCAAATACTAACAGCAATAAAAGGGAAATCAAAGGTAACACAATAATAGTAGGGTACTTTAACACTCCACTTTCACCAATGGACAGGTCATCGAAAATGAAAATAAATAAGGAAACACAATCTTTATGTGACACATTATACAAGATGGAGTTAATTGATGTTTATAGGATATCCATCCAAAAACAACAGAATACACTTTCTTCTCAAGTGCTCATGGGACACTCTCCAGGATAGATCATATTTTGGGTCACAAATCAAGCCTTGGTAAATTTAAGAAAATTAAAATCGTATCAAGTATCTTTTCTGACCACAATGCTATGAGACTAAATATCAATTACAGGAAAAACACTGTAAGAAATACAAACACATGGAATTAAACAATACACTACTTAATAACCAAGAGATCACTGAAGAAATCAAAG
Organism: Phocoena sinus; assembly: GCF_008692025.1. Taxonomy (NCBI): domain Eukaryota; kingdom Metazoa; phylum Chordata; class Mammalia; order Artiodactyla; family Phocoenidae; genus Phocoena; species Phocoena sinus. The sequence continues at coordinate 87,165,633 of NC_045773.1, read as the reverse complement.
AGAAGATCAAAAAATACCTAGAAATAAATGACAATGAAAACATGATGGCCCAAAACCTATGGGACGCAGGAAAAGCAGTTCTAAAAGGGAAGTTAATAGTAATACAATCCTACCTCAAGAAACAAGAAAAATCTCAAATAAACAACCTAACCTTACACCTAAAGCAATTAGAGAAATAAGAACAAAAAAAACCCCAAAGTTAGCTGAGGGAAAGAAATCATAAATATCAGATCAGAAATAAATGAAAAAGAAATGAAGGAAACAAGAGAAAGATCATTAAAACTAAAAGCTGGTTCATTGAGAAGGTAAACAAAATTGATAAACCAGTAGCCAGACTCAACAAGAAAACAAGGAGAAGACTCAAATCAACAGAAATAGAAATGAAAAAGGTGAAGTAACAACTGACACTGCAGAAATACAAAGAATCATGAGGGATTACTACAGGCAATCATATGCCAATAAAGTGGACAACCTGGAAGAAATGGACAAATTCTTAGAAAAGCACAACCTTCTGAGACTGAACCAGGAAGAAATAGAAAATATAAACAGACCAATCACAAGCACTGAAATTGAAACTATGATTAAAAATCTTCCAAGAGGGCTTCCCTGGTGGCGCAGTGGTTGAGAGTCCGCCTGCCGATGCAGGGGACACGGGTTCGTGCCCCGCTCCGGGAGGATCCCACATGCCGTGGAGTGGCTGGGCCCATGAGCCATGGCTGCTGAGCCAGTGCTTCCAGAGCCTATGCTCCGCAATGGGAGAGGCCACAGCAGTGAGAGGCCCGTGTACCGTGAAAAAAAAAAAAAAAAATCTTCCAAGAAAGAAAAGCCCAGGACCAGATGGCTTCTCAGGCAAATTCCATCAAACATTTAGAGAAGAGCTAACACGTATCCTTTTCAAACTCTTCCAAAATATATCAGAGGGAGGAACACTCCCAAACTCATTCTACAAGGCCACCATCACCCTGATACCAAAACCAGACAAAGATGTCACAAAGAAAGAAAACTACAGGCCAATATCACTGATGAACATAGATGTGAAAATCCTCAACAAAATACTAGCAAACAGAATCCGACAGCGCATTAAAAGGATCATAGACCATGATCAAGTGGGGTTTATCTCAGGAATGCAAGGATTCTTCAATATAGGCAAATCAATCAATGTGATACACCATATTAGCAAACTGAAGGATAAAAACCATATGATCATCTCAATAGACAGAGAAAAGCTTTCAAAAAAATTCAACACACATTTATGATAAAAACTCTTCAGAAAGTAAGCATAGAGGGAACTTACCTCAACTTAATAAAGGCTAAATATGACAAACCCACAGACAACATTGTTCTCAGTGGTGAAAAACTGAAACCATTTCCTCCAAAATCAGGAACAAGATAAGGATGCCCACTCTCACCACTGTTATTGAACATCATTTTGGAAGTTTTAGCCACAGCAATCAGAGAAGAAAAAGAAATAAAAGGAATCCAAAACAGAAAAGAAGATGTAAAGCTGGCCTTGTTTGCAGATGACATGATACTATATATAGAGAATCCTAAAGATGCTACCAGAAAACTACTAGAGGTAGTCAAGAATCTGGTAAAGCAGCAGGATGCAAAATTAATGCACAGAAATCTCTTGCATTCCTATACACTAATGATGAGAAGTCTGAAAGAGAAATTAAGGAAACACTCCCATTTACCATTGCAACAAAAAGAATAAAATACCTAGGAATAAAACTACCTAAGGAGACAAGAGACCTGTATGCAGAAAACTATAAGACACTGATGAAAGAAATCAAAGATGCTACGAACAGATGGAGAGATATACCATGTTCTTGGATTGGAAGAATCAACTTTATGAAAATGACTATACTACCCAAAGCAATCTACAGATTCAGTGCAGTCCCTAGCAAACTACCAGTGGCGTTTTACACAGAACTAGAACCAAAAATTTCCCAATTTGTGTGGAAACACAAAAGACAGTGAATAGCCAAAGCAACCTTGAGAAAGAAAAACAGAGCTGGAGGAATCAGGCTCCCAGACTTCAGACTCTACTACAAAGCTACAGTAATCAAGACAGTATGATACTGGCACAAAAACAGAAATATAGATCAATGGAACAGGATAGAAAGCCCAGAGATAAACCCACACACATATGGTCACCTTATCTTTGATAAAGGAGGCAAGAATATCCAGTGGAGAAAAGACAGCCTCTTCAATAAGTGGTGCTGGGAAAACTGGACAACTACATATAAAAGAATGAAACTAGAACACTCCCTAAAACCATACACAAAAATAAACTCAAAATGGATTAAAGACCTAAATGTCCAGCCAGACACTATAAAACTCTTAGAGGAAAACTTAGGAAGAACACTCTTTGACAAAAATCACAGCAAGATCCTTTTTGACCCACCTCCTAGAGAAATGGAAATAAAGACAAAAATAAACAAATGGGACCTGATGAAACTTAAAAGCTTTTGCACAGCAAACGAAACCATAAACAAGACCAAAAGACAACCCTCAGAATGGGAGAAAATATTTGCTAATGAAGCAACTGACAAAGGATTAATCTCCAAAATATACAAGCAGCTCATGCAGCTCAATATCAGAAAAACAAACAACCCAATCCAAAAATGGGCAGAAGACCTAGATAGACATTTCTCCAAAGAAGATATACAGATTGCCAACAAACACATGAAAGAATGCTTAATATCACTAATCATTAGAGAAATGCAGATCAAAACTACAGTGAGGTATCACCTCACACCGGTCAGAATGACCATCATCAAAAAATCTGCAAACAATAAATGCTGGAGAGGGTGTGGAGCAAAGGGCACCCTCTTGCACTGTTGGTGGGAATGTAAATTGATACAGCCACTATGGAGAACAGTATGGGGGTTCCTTAAAAAACTAAAAATAGAACTACCATACAACCCAGCAATCCCACTACTGGGCGTATACCCTGGGAAAACCGTAATTCAAAAAGAGTCATGTACCACAATGTTCATTGCAGCACCCTTTCACAAGAGCCAGGACACGGAAGCAACCTACGTGTCCATCAACAGATGAATGGATAAAGTAGATATGGCACATATATACAATGGAATATTACTCAGCCATAAAATGAAACAAAATTGAGGTTTTTGTTTTGAGTTGGATGGACCTAGAGTCTGTCATACAGAGTGAAGTGAAAGAGAAAAACAAATACCGTATGCTACCACATATATATGGAATCTAAAAAAAAAAAAAATGGCTCTGATGAAACTTGGGGCAGGACAGGAATAAAAACGCGGACATAGAGAATGGACTTGAGGACACAGGAACAGGGAAGGGTAAGCTGGGATGAAATGAGAGAGTGGCACTGACATATATACACTACCAAATGTAAAATAGATAGCTAGTGGGAAGAAGCTGCATAGCACAGGGAAATCAGCTCAGTGCTTTGTGACCACCTAGAGGGGTGTGGTAGGGAGGGTGGGAGCGAGGCCTGAGGGAGGGGATATGGGGATATATGTATATGTATAGCTGATTCACTTTGTTATAAAGTAGAAACTAACACACCATTGTAAAGCAATTATACTCCAATAAAGATGTTTAAAAAAAAAAATCCCCAGTCTGTCTTAGGTGGGCTGCCATGGGACCTTAACCCGTCTGATAGCTCAGTCTTACATTTCTTCTCTGAAATGTCTTCTTCTCTGTAGCTTGTATTTATCCTTAGTCAAGGATCTCCTAGACTCTGATCCAAGAAGCATAAGTCCTGAGAGATGTTTTGACAAGAAGAATGAAAGGGGGTCTGGCATCTAATATGTTTGGAAAACTCAGCATGCTATAATCCCCTCTTGGAGATTCATAACAAACATTAAAAGCCTCCTTAACCTTGGTTACTGTTGAGTTTTCAGGCTTAGTTGACTCCAGAAATCTACTTTCACATAACACCTATTAAGAACGAGAGACACATTCTGGAAAATACTGGCCTGGTAGAAGATATTTTGGATTTTGAAACAAAAGGCCTGTGTCTGAGTCTCCTCTGTGATTTCCTAGCTGTTTGGCATCAGATAAGTCACTAGTGACCTCAATTGCATTGAATATAAAATAAGTGTATATAGCACTGTCTTACCTTCTGCCTACCAGGGTGGTAAGATGCAAAGAGGTCTGTGAAAGCACTTTTAAAATTATAATGACTGTTCAAAAATAGTTATGTATACGTAGATCTAGACCAGCACACTAAATCTGTCCCCCTTCCTGATTTTGTAAGTAAAGTTTTATTGGCACACAGCCATGTTCATTTGCTCACACATAGTCTATGGCTGCTGCTGCAGCAACGGTGGCAGAACTGAGTTCCTGAGACAGAGGCCACATGGCTTACGAAGCCCCAAATGTTTATTATTTGACCCTTTATAGAAAAAGTTCACTGACCGCTGATCTATAATAAAAGAAGTCATTTATATTCAAGGACTTGTTCTGTGTGTGGGGGAAGAGAGATGATAGGGCAAAGCCCCAGCCTGGATTCTTGTCTCAGGGCACCCAGGTGGCTCTGACCCCCTCACCAGGTAGATCAGGTGCTAAGGCCACCAGGACTAGCAGGAAGGTGGTGGAATAACTGCACACAGACTTTCTCTAGATAATAACTTGGGCAATGTACATGCCTGGACACTTAAAGTAGATTGTGGAAGGTTGCCCAGTCTACCCCAAGTAGAAAGAGGGGCCAAAGAGCATGTCGCTCCAGGCCTCTGGAAGGGGCAGAGTGACAGTTTGTCACAAAGGCATTATTGCAAATTGCAACTGAGGACATAGTGTTTCTGTGAGTGTCTAAATTTCCTAGGAACCAGAGACAGATGTTCACTTGAAAGTGCACTTCTCAAAGGATTAGCAGAGGCCTGAAATGTCACGGTGACACTGCTTAACATTTCATCCTCAGGTCCCGCCTGGTGTTTTAGGACCCCCAGGTCCCCGCCTCTCAGACTGTTGGAAACACTCAGAGAGATCAGCATTCTGCAAATCCGTCTCAGTGATTTTTCTGGAACTCGGCATCCTGAACTCAGCTGCTTTACGTTCACAGACCAAGAATGCAAACAGTGAAGCACAGAGACATTCCTGGAGGGAAGAATGCTCTCCACTTAGTCGGCGGGTGAGTAACATGATAAGAGCTTTAAAGCCAGGAGCTAGATGATGATTGTATCGCTAAGACCCCTGTTTCTGGTCTCCGCAGTCATGAGCTGCTAACAGCATCTGGCGTCCGTAACTCCCGGTTGCGGAATGCTGGCAGGGCTATTTGTGGAGCCTGTCTCTGAGAGCACGCTTAAGACACCTCATACATCTCCAGCCGTCCTCCCCAGCTCACGTGGGGCGTGTGCCGTGGATCTGTGCATGACGGGGCGGGATGAAACGGGCCGGAGAGTCACCGTGACATTTCGGTGCTCCGTTCATCTTTTGGGAATTGCTCTTGAGAGTGTGTACTTACCTCGAATCCCTGACGATTTTAGAAACTCTAAGAAACAGAGTGACAATCACAGCGTGGGGGCAGACTAGCTGATTATCACTCTGCCTGTTCTCCTCTAGTAGAGTCGTCAACTTCCCTTAGCAGTTTGGAGGCAAATGGACTCTCCTTCTGCTTGGGGTTCACGGCCCTCTACAATCCGGGGACAGTCTCATTCCCCAGGACTCTCTGGCCTCCCACTGCCGGCCAGAGTGTTACTGTCCTCAATATTCCACCCTCTCCCTTCTGCTCGCCTCACTCAAGCTCTTCTCTTCACCCCACCAGTCAAGCCCCATCTTCAGGAAGCCTTTCCTGACATCTCTAAGCCCTTTTATCTGAACTCCCTTGGAACGTAAGCTCTATATTACAGTTTAACATTTAATTAGATCTTGTGATTTAGAGCCCACTTTAAATATGGATGTATTTTTACTCTCCTCTCTCCAGAAAGAAACATCCGCTTCTTGAAGGCAGAGACCATTTATTTCCTCTGACCCTCCCTCCCACCAGCCTAAAGTAGTGGTTAGCATATAGCAGTTTGTCAGTAAATGCTGTTGAAAATGAGAATTTTGAAGATAGGTTTGGGGGTCTCTCTGATTACTACATTTAGAAAAAAGAGGTTTCAGAGAGATAGAGCAGCAGTGCCAGCTTCAGAATGTTAGCCATGTTCATTCTAGGACTCAGATGCACCTGGAAGGCCAAGGGTAGGCCACCAACACCTATTTGCATTTGATCCAACTAGTTTCTTAGGAAGGGACTCACCCTTGGGGAAGAGAGAGTAAAGGGTCATGATATTTGGACAAGGCCTGTAGGCCAGTGAGGGACAGAAGAGATGTATTAGTTTCCTGGGGCTGCCATAACAAAGTACCACAAATCGAGTGGTGTTAAACAACAGAAATTTGTTCTCTCACAGTTCTGGAGGGTAGAAGTCCAAAATCAAGATGTTGGCAGGTCCAAATCCTCTTCAGGAAGATCCTTCCTTGCTGCTTCCAGCCTCTGGTGGCCTAAGCATTCCTTGGCTTGTGGCTGCATCTCTCCGGTCTCTGCCTGTCTTCACATGGCCATCTTCCCTCTGAGTGTCCGTCTTCACATGGGGTTCTCTCTCTTTTAAAGACACTGGGCATATAGATTAAGAGCCCACCCTAACGACCTCATCTTAAGTTGATTGCATCTGCAAAGACCCTATTTCCAAATAAATTCACCTTCACAGGTACTGGGGGTTAGGACTTCAACACATCATTTTTGGGGATGTAATTCAGCCTATAACAAGAGACATCTTTAATGGAGAGTTGTGTGTTATTCTTTAATATTACTATTCCTTTCTTTAAAGTCTTTGAGAAGTCAGTAAAAGCAAATCTTTATAAACCATTGAATTTATATTCTTATATACAGTCAGCCTTCAGTATCTGCAGGTTCCACATCTGTACATTCAACCAACCACAGATCAAAAGTATTTGTGAAAAAAGGTTCCAGAAAGTTCCAAAAAGCAAAGCTTGAATTTGCCTTGTGCTGGCAACTATTCACATAGCAGTTCCATTGTGTTAAGCATTGTAAGTAATCTAGAGGTGATTTAAAGTATACAGGAGGGTGTGCATAGGTTATATACAAATACTATACCACTTCAAATAAGAGACTTGAGCATCTGTGGATTTGGGGACCTTGGGGTTCCTGGAAGCAATCCCCTTGGACACCAGGGCTGACTGTCTTGGGGTTAAGTGACATACTAGTGAGGTTACGAGCGTCTTCTCCCCTTGAGACTGGAACTTGGTGGAAACTAAAAGGGCAGCTGGGTCTGGGCAGAGGAGCCCAGCCTACACCAGGGGTGGGGAAGCAGTAGGAGCAGAGGTTGCAGAAGGAGGGAGAGGCCAAGAAGACTGTCCGTAAGTGCGTGCTGAGGGGGGAGCCAGACCTCACCGGAGACTATGGGCAATGCTCTTCCCTCCTTTTCCGCCTGCTTCTAAGCCCCCCTCCCACCTCCAAATGTCTTCTGTGGGCTGTCTTCCTTGTTTCTCCAGCTCTCACAGTCCCATGCTCTCTGGGCTTCACTTATACCCTTTCTTCCTTGTTCCAAGAGCCTATCAATCCATTTTATTTAAAGGAAAAAAAAGAAATGATTTTCTCCTGTAGAGAGTGTCATCTGTGTCTTTATGGTTCTACTGACTCCGTTTTTAACTGTGCATCTTTCAAGGAGAGTACCTTTGTCTTTACCAATGAACAACCATTGCTTGTACTTGGGAACCTATCTCATTGCCTGGTGCCAATTTCTAGAAAGTGTGAAGCCCCTCCCGCCCTCTGATTTCCCTCTCTGATAATGGGTAGAAGGTGGAGATGACCAGATGCTTCCAGGTGGCACAGATGCCCTCTGGCTGTAACATCTTTGAACCCCTGCCCAGAACTGTGTGGGTCAGAGCTGTATGTACCTGTCGTTGGCTGAGCTGGCTTTTACACGTCCCCAGTGAGCTCTCTCAGCCTCTTTATTTGGTCATAGGCATCCTCTTTTCCAACATAAAACAGGAATTAGACTAATACTGGCTTCTCAGTCTTGAGGCCCTCGTTTGGTGCCTTGGGGAAAATCCTGAGGCCCTGGGGCATCTGCCCTGGGGGTGATCCCAAGGAAGGTGGCAGAAGCCAGGCTGCCTCTGCAGCAACCACAGCCCTGACATGTCCTGCAGAGCCAGGCCTCTGGGGATCTTGTGACTGGCAATGCTAGCTGCTGCTGGTGTCAGAGCCCCTCCTAAGGGGCGGAGGGGGTGAGGAAGAGATGAGCTCACCCTTCCCCTCCCTGGCCATTCAGCTCCAAGCTGTGCCCTTGCTCACCTCCCTGTCACCCGGCCCTCATCAGGCCGGCGCTGACAGGGTAGCAGGACGCTGTGGTCACAAGCCCGCCAGCCGGACCCCACTTGATTCTTTTGCTGGGTGTGTAATCAGGGCATTAGAGGGAACTCGGCAAACAAAAAGGATAAAGCAAAGTCCTGAGACTTGGGCCAATATTTAGGAATTGAAAAAATCTTTGCTAACATGAGAGTGTCTGTTGCTGATATGTTCTTGCATATGTTTGTGCTTACATATTTACTTACAGAGGCTTAATCATTAAATCATGTTATCCCCTAAAGATGTTCTCAGCGGCAACAAATCTCTTGGCATGAGATATCATAGCAATAAAAACTACTCATGACAGGCAGGATGCTGCTGGAGTGCAGAAAACAAATTTTAAAAACTAGGTTAAAACAGTAGGAGGCATGATAATCTAGCAGAAATTAAAATGGCAGTCAGAGATTGTCAAATCTTCTTCTCCTGAACAATCACTATTTTTAGCTCTTAATTTTTTCATGTGTAAAAATGATGGTAACATTACCTTTTCTCCCAGTTCCTGCCCAGAGCTTCCCCATCTTCCTCAAGTCTGGAATCAATATAATGTTTAAAAAAGAAAAAAAAGAAGAAGAAAGAAAAGAAAACAAACGCTTGTCATTAATTGATAGAGAAATTGATTCAATAAATTGGGTTCAGAATAAATGATAGGAATGAGGGAGAAGGAAGGAAAAAACTTTAGGGTTACAAAGCACACTTTCATGTTCTTAAAAGAGTTTCTTGTCGCATGAAATTGGCTGTGACTTTTTTAGGCTAGTATCAGTTAGTCAAGATTAATAATAATATTGACAATTTGAGTGGCTGTAATATGTGTGGCAGCCTGGCAGATGCCGTTTTTCATTAATTACTCAATCACACCAGCTCCCTGAGGAAGATGGAACACGCCCTGTTTTATAGATGAAAAAACAGTGGCTCCAAAGACCAGATGAGTTGCCTAGGGTCACATGACTAGTGGCCATTGGAGAATGGCCAAAATACCATGCAATGAGCTGATGGAAGTATCATAGATCTTGGATATTGATGTTCTGTGGGGGGCTCACTATATTCTAGCATCTTTACTCTCCCCTTCCCCAAGAAACCTGCTCTTGCACTGGGCCCTATGTACCTCCTGGGCTTCCAAGGCCTTAGCTAGTTACCCAAGCCCCGATACTCAGAACAAATATAAGCCTTGTCCTACGGGCAAATCCGGAGACCAGGAGATTATGTCAGCGTGGCTGATGGACCAATCAATGCTCCAGTCACTCAGAGGCCTTCACGGTTCCTGGCTTTCCCTTCCCGTGCAGAGGCAGGCCGAAGGGGGACGGAAGTGATGCTGCCTCAGCTGGCAGACCCTGGGGAGTATGTGGGACCAGACTGGTAGCTGGCTTCACTTAGCCCTAGGGCTTTACATGTTCCAAAAGGACAGCCTGTGAGATATACAGATGTTTGTTGTTGGTTTTTTTAATTTTTATTTTATATTGGAGTATGGTTGATTAACAGTGTTGTGTTAGTTTCAGGTGTACAGCAAAGTGATTCAGTTATACATACACACGTATCTGTTCTTTTTTAGATTCTTTTCCCATATAGGTTATTACAGAGTACTGAGTGAAGTCCTCTGACCTACACAGTATGTCCTTGTTGATTAGAGATGCTCATTTTAATCTCTGTTCTTGAGTGGTTAGTGTATACTCTGACCAGGAACGCCCACCCCCAGGGTGGTCTGTTAGATTTGCAGCCCTCTCTGCTCCACAGTCCAGATGTGTGTGGCTCCTTCAAGGCTTTGCTTCTTGGCCATCTCCACCAGCAGCAGAGGCTTTGTGATTTAGCGCAGGAGACGTTAGGAAACACTTTTCCTCGTCAGGACAAGTGGTGTTTAAGATGCAGGGACTGGCTAGAGCAGTCTCCAGGCCCCTCTGCCCTTGCCCAGACGGGGCTGAAGGCTACAGTCAGCCTGGTCACAGGAACTCCTCAGAATGGCATTTTGTGTGGTCCTGAAACAGTCACCTGACACCCACTGGAAAGTAAACTGAATCTTGCTGTTAGGGTTGAGGAATACATACCTCAGATGAGAGTTTTCCAGAAAGTGCTTGTTGGGATGTAGAAATAGGCAGAGGCCTGGGATTTTACTCACCTTCCAAGGACACGTGCTGTGCCTGCACGGGTGCTGGGTGCCTGTTGACTGGGAAATGTTTGCCGAACCAGTCTGGGATTTACTTTCATTGTAACGTCTCCCCGGTGGTGAGTGTGTGGGTGTGCGTGTGTGCACACCTGTTACCTCACTGGTGGGCTGGAGTTGCACGCACGGGCCTGTGTGGGCTGGAAAGAGGTCAGTGTGCACATCGCTTCTCAACCCTATGTCCAGTGACATCACAAAGTAGCTTAAAATCCACCACGAAAATGAGCAAATACTACCAATCAGGGCTTTTTTTCCCCTGCGAAAGCTGGTCATTAAACATTTTCCGAACACCACTGCCTGTAGTCTCTGGAGGCTGATCGAGAATGTCCAAATTGGTCTAGGAGAGTTTGCAGCATCACTAAAATAAATCAACCTGCTTACCTCTATTGTGAATCCATAATGGTGCTCGAAAAATGTTTTAATTTGTCTTATAAGAATCCTAGGGTTTTTAAATATATCTGTATTTACAAACCAGGTTTAAAAATGTTAAAAGCGACACACTTTTTATGAAATAGTAAGACAATACAAAGAAGTAAAGAAGCTGGAAATTATCACCCTTAGTTCTACCACCCAAAGATAATAATTTTTAAACATAGATATTTACAAAGTTAAGTCGCTTGACCAAGCTTTACTTTTAAGAAAGAAAACCAAAAAGAAGGGAAGCCCTCTTCTTGATTTTGTTGAAATAACCCGTATTCCTCTCAGAAGGCCTGTTGGAAAGGTTAATTTTCAGTCTTTCATGATCACTTAAATGAGTCACGATTCCAAAAAGAAATCCTGCTTTTCCACAAACTTAAGTTTGAAGTTGGCCCTCCCTTTGTCTTGGATTTTAGTGTTCAAAAAGTTAAGATACTGTCTGACTTCAGCGTGTTTGCTGGAGTTTTAGGGGTTATGAAATAACAAGATAAACTGTCCTCCGAATTCTCACAGTTTGCTGCATCTGAGCTCCCTGAGAAACTGTCCTCAGCAAGGAGTTCAATCTTTGGAATCATTGAAAAACGAAGCCCCTTCTGATTGCACAATGAGAAAGTCGGAAGTAACTGTGGTGAATTCAGGGACCCACAAAGTGCAGTCATCAGGGCCTGGCTGGCTTCAGAAGCACACAACGGAGCACATTAGCTGAGATGTGTTTGCTTTGGCACCAAGACTATTTTAGAAATAAATTAAGGATCCAAATGTAATAAAAGTGGCAGGGACAAGACTCTCTCTTCTTTTTCAATAACACTTGCAACTTGTTACCCCACGTTCTGATGCTGTCACACTGCAGTTGATTTGAACCCACTGCATCTGGCACTGATCAAGTCACGTGAGGACATCCGACCCCCTAACCTTATAGGGCACCACCATTATCCCTGTCCTGAAAATGCACCCATGTGAGCTCACCCCGATGGCTTGTTTAAAGTCATGCTTGTGACTCTTCCAGACCTGTAAGATAATTTTTCTATTCCAGAACTTTAAGATAGGTCCATAGCAAGAGCTGGGCAGAATATTGAAGGCTGTTGGAATTATACAGAACTTGGAATTGGGGTCCCTGCCTTCGTGTTGTCTGCCCTCTAATGGGGGATATAGGGTAAGCATCAATTTATAAGGCCCAGCAGAACCCAGATCACAGAGCAGGTGCCATAAAAGCCATTGATAAAAAAGCTTCCACTCACCAAGAGTGAACCTAATGTAAACTAGGGACTCTGGATAATAATGACATTTCAATGTAGGTTCATCAGTTGCAACAAATGTACCCCTCGGGTGTGGAATGTTGGTAGAGAGGGGGAGGCCCTGTGTATGTGGGGCAGGGAATACATGGGAACTCTCTGCTCAATTTTGCTGTGAGCTGCTGTAAAAAATAAAAAGAAAAGCTTTTAAAAAAGCTTCCATATTCAAAGGGTAGGAAGAGTCAACTACCAGAGCTATGACACTTCTGGTGGTCACATGAAAGCCAGACGCTGAGTATGGGTTCAAGGGTGCTTTGGACCCTGAGTCATTAGAAATGAGTTTTTAAAAAGGAAAGAAAGAAAAGGAGGGAGGGAGGAAGCAAGGAAAAAAGGAAGGAAGGAAGGGAGCTCATTTGAAAGACTGTTTCCAATAAACCCACCAACCATTGATTTGTAAAAGCTTTCAGTTAAAAGTAATGAGAGAGAGAGAGGGAGATGCTGCATTTTCAGTATGTTTCCTTTGAGTACATTGTTTTCAGAAGATTTAATTTATTCTTTTCAGCGTGGTACAATAGAGGGGGGAATAAAGGTTGAGCGAGGGAGACAGTCAAAGGCCAAGAGATCTGCAGTGTGACTCCTTCCTGCAAATCCACAAATCTCCAGTAAAATCTGTAAAGGAAAAAGCCCTAAAATGCCTGCCTCAAAGTAATCAGAGAACAGGCTACATTTTGTGTTCTGGGTGTCTTAGGGTGTAACAGGGACAGCTCCCAAGGGTTTAGGAGAGCGAAGGCAAGAGAGGAGCATGAAAGAGAATATGAGTATCAAAGGAAAAATAATTTTATTAGTGCTGGTTTTCTTAACTATGGTAATGGTCAATTTGAGGAATATTGTTACAGCCAGAAGGATCCCTCCGGTGGATATATTATACCCCAAGCCTAGAAACTGCTGACATCAACACCAAAACCAGATGGTAGTTTCTAAACTGGTTTAATAATAGAATCCAGAGTTATCACACAGAAGAATTTCAACTACTAAACCAGTTTAATCTGAAATGATGCTTGGAAGGTACAACAGTGACAGAGGGGATAGCTCCAGTCATATGGGAAAGCACTCATGATCCATTCATCTTGGAAGATTATTATAGAAACAGAGAAATCACCTGGGGATTGACTGTTTATTGTTAGGCGATAAATTGAACCATGCTGGCAGGAAGTCATGACATCTGCTAAGTACTTTGAACTTGGCCAGAAAACCACATATCTCTTCTTGGTGACTCACTTCTCCAAGATGATAGGACTCACTGCTTTTCAACTTATTCATAATCAGACAAGAAAGAAGGTGGCAGGATGTCAGTGTGATGCTCAAAGATACTTGTGGGAGAAACATATTATATGTGTATTAACTTTCTCTTCTGCTAGATGTGGAGCAGATCGGAAACATTTCTGTGTTGGGTCCATGGAGACTGGGAAGGATGATGGGCGAATGCAGGTATTTCAAGGGATGGGTAATTGATCCCACACACATTCAGGGCCTCTGAGGTGGCAGGGCCACTGTGGGGTAGGGGCGGGGTTCAGTAGGCGATTACGGTGCTGTAATCCCTGTGGATAAGCTTGGCACCGAGGGAGTAGAGCCAAAAATGCGGTCACTTGACCTTGAAGGGATTATGTACACCTAGGGAAACAGTAGCAGTATGACTCCCACAGGCTGAGAATCAGGCCCTCTTCCATTCTCCCAGGCCCAAAGACATGTTTTATAACCAGGCTAGTTACAGCTGCCCAAGCATCTATATCAAAATCTACCTTCATCTGCCTCCTTCCGTATCTGTTTCCAGCCAGGTGTGATCCAGTCCCATCCTTCCCTAGGGTTAAGCTCTTACTGTCCATGATGTGAGACCTCTACCTGCTCCAGCTGGACTATTTAAGAAATCTTTAGCTCAGTGTTTCTCAACGGTGACTGCAAACTAGAGTCACCAGTTTTAAACCTAACTGTACTCATGCTCCAAATTTGGACTCAGTTGTTATGGAGAGAAATTGATTATTGAATTTAGATAAAGCATAGCCCAGGTGATTCTAATGTATAGCCAGGGCTGAGAACCATTGCTTAGCTGAATCTGCTTCTGGGTTCTGGGTAGGGTGTATCTGATGCTTTTGTTGTATTGACTTCTATTGAGTTGACCTTGTATTGATTCTCCAGTCTGCCTAGGTTCTGACCTTTGATAATTTTTTGTCATGTCTCCCAACCTATTGCCTCCTTGGCCTCTGAAACTTGCATTCTCCTACGCAATCTTCTTGAATATGGCTTTTCCTGCAGAAAAACCCAATCATATCAAGAGGCGTATTAGTAGAACCTTTGCTTCTAGAGACCAGGACATGATTTTCTGGTTCCATCTGCAGTCTCTGGCTGTGAGACATTAAAAAAGAGAACACATGACCAAGGGGGGCCCTGGTATCACCACCCCAAGGCTATAACAATGTGTCTTCAGGGGTCTTGCTGTCTTCATGGCTCCCTGAGTTCAAAACCCAAGAACTGGAAGGTGTGTGTGTGGCTTCCAAGGTTCTCCAACTCAGAGCCAGCACTCCGATTATCGAACTTAATACATCTCAGAACGGGTGGAAAAACAGGGTGATCAAAGTTCACACTTTGCCTTAGTAAAATGTCCTCCCAAATGAGGCAAATGTTTGTTCCTGAAATGCCCGGCCTCTACTTTGGGATTCTTGTGTGTTGTTTAAACTTCATCATTTCACTGTTGAGGACACAGACGGGACAGTGGGTGGCTTCCAGAATTTAGACCAAGGTGAAACTCTCATAGACCTTCATTAGGCCTCACAAATCCCTTCCCTACTTTGTGTCTGTTATCCTGAGGCACAGGCTTGCCAGGATGACAGTTTGAAAAAAAGAGTGAGAACTTCCCACATCTCAACAACTTTGGTTAAAACCTCCAGGAGTTCTGGTCTCTTGCAAGTGAGAGGTTAAAAAATATGCTTAGGAGTTGTGAACTCTTCCTTTGAAATTCTCATTTGCCTTTGAATATACATACTCTTTGTTGTAATATAGGAGAGTCACCTGTATTACCCACAGCTCAGGCTGACTGGGAGAGATTTTCAGTTCTGCAAAGCTAACTTGGTGTTTCGTAGGATTATATCTTCTTTCTTAAGTCTTTTCGGGATGCAGAATGCTTGGTTTTCCTGAGCTCAGGTTCTGAGATCTGACGTACCACCCCACGGTTTTCAATCTGAAATGTAGCTTTAAAAACCAGCATAGAGGGCTGCCCTGGTGGTGCAGTGGTTGAGAGTCCGCCTGCCGATGCAGGGGACGTGGGTTCGTGCCCCGGTCCGGGAAGATCCCACATGCCACGGAGCAGCTGGGCCCGTTAGCCATGGCTGCTGAGCCTGCGCGTCCGGAGCCTGTGCTCCGCAACGGGAGAGGCCACAACAGTGAGAGGCCCGCGTACCGCAAAAAAAAAAAAAAAAAACCTGCGTAGATATGGTGGTATTTGGAAAAACAAAAAACAAAAACCCAACTCCAAAATAGACTTATCAGTGAAGTTGTCCTCAAAAGGTGTTGAATCATATATTTGCTAAGTTAGAAATATTGTTTAAAGCAGCTTTGTTCGTTCAGTTACTCCCTGTTCATTATACGAAGGACCTATACAATTTTAACAGTAGTTTTCTAGACTTCCATTCCTTTGTAGTTATGGGTAGTGGTGCTAATTTTTCAAGAAACTGGAATGGGCATTTAAGGTATGGGTTTAGGCTGCCTGGTGAAATTCAATGAAATCAATAGGAAGCTCCTATGTTTGCATTCTGAGCATTGGAACTAAGGAGGTGTCAACACACATACATTTCCCAGTAATGAAACTTCAAGATGTGCTCCTTAATGGGAGATAATCAACTGCAATGCAAATTTAATGAACTCTGATTTTGAATTGCAAACCAAACCCAATATCCCACAGAAAATTAATCTAGTCAATAATCTCATTTGAAGCCTTAAGCTGTGAGAACCATCCCCGGTACTGACCAAATCTGCCTCTTCAGATGCTCATGGGAGGTGACCATCCTTCTCAGGTTTACTGCCTGTTCCTGCAGTATTTTCTGCATATTTCACTACTGGCTCAATGCTACCACTCTTCATCCTTAACAGGGGTGCTATCAGACTTGTAGTAACCACCCCTGAAATGTTAACCTCCATAAGACTGGGGGAAAAAAAAAAAAAAAAAACAACTTGATCTGAGCTCATATAAAAAAAGAAAGAAAAGCTCCTTCTCAACCAAACTCCACTCCAGTTTAATGTAGGCATCTACCCCCGCCGCGGAACAGCTCCACTTTCCCCCCTCCATCCTCCATCAAGCCTTGGGGACCTTTTCTTACTTTCCCTGAACCACAAAGAATCTCCCTTGGCCCCTCTGTCTCAGAAACTGGGGGGCTATTTGCCCTGCATCAACTCTTCAAAGTGGAACTTCCTTCCTTGATCTCATGGCCCTTTATCCTTCAAAGGTCCCCAGAAGAGACCACCTGCAGAGTACTCTTCTTTCCAATGTAAAACTACTTCCTGTGATTACAGGTGCTTCACCTCCCATCATGCCTTTTTAGGAGTGGCCGACAATCAGTGGGACCAGGATGCTTTTCTGGCTCTTTTGATAAGGCGCCCTGGTGCCAGGCTGAGCAGGCAGCAGAATATGTAGGTCTGGAAGGTAGGAGAGAGATCACAGCTGGAGCCCTGGGTTTTGATCATCCCCACATGGAACTATTCATTGACATAATCGCTAAGGTAAGATTCTCAGTCAAGGAGATGGAAAATGGAAACAAAATTCCATAGCACCCTGAATCCTTTAGAAGGTGTGGATAAGCTCCATGGGGCCTGGTCTCCTGCAGGTGAAGGAGAGGAAAAAAAAAAAAGGAGAGACAAATGTAGTAACTGGAAAGCCACACCATGTAGAGAATGCTCATGGCATAGAAAAAGGATGTGATGCAGTTTTATGCATCTTTTCTAAGTTAACGAGGAATACAGGTTATTAAGCATTTTGAAGAGTATTTTGGAAGCAAATAAAGCCTTCTGTAGAAGTTAATTTCTAAAGATTTATAGACTTGGTGCTGAACTACTGTTCTTACAGTAACTGCAGAAGGGAGAAGAAGACTTAGCAATAATGGTCTGGAAACAATAAGAGGCTGCCATAGCGTGGTTGGTGTGATTTGTGGTTCACAAACCACATGTGGTATATGCACTGGAATCAAGACTTGACGTGAGGAGAGACTTCTTCTGAAGCCACATTTGGGTTAAAGGTTATTCCCTCCCTGCCCCCCCCCGCCCCCGCTGCCAAGTTCCTTAGAGGAGAAAGAATTGAAGGCACGCGATAAAACCCACTTTGTAAACTTTGCAGTTCATTTTGTTTAAGTGATCCTAGTATGCATTGTAAACTGAATCTGGGTTGCCAGATTTAGCAAATAAAAATATGGGACACCTAGTTACATTTGAATTTCAGGTAAACAATGAATGATTGTTCCAGTATATATCTGTCCCGCGCAGTATCCGTTCTGGATCTTATAGGATAACCCTAAACTGAATCTAATTCTCATTAAATGAGTGTCACATTCAACATTCCCAACAACACCGCCTCATGAGGATCCCGGTGAAAAGCCTTCTAGGCTTCGCTGTTGTCCTCTGCACTTACTGGGTGTCCTCAGTAGCTCCACCACATTGCTGTTTCTCCAATTTCTCTATAAAATTTTCGTTCCCTTGTGTACCAGTGGCTTAAGGAAACCCTCCAGATTCCTGCCCCCTGAACCTGCTGGATCCTTCATGTGGTTTTTCTCCTGTTGACCCTTCTCTCCTAGTTTTTTTCTCTTCCTCTAGCCACTCCCCCACCACCTGGCTTTTCAGATGGTCTCTTGCTTTCCAAGATGACCCTCCCCTCTTCTGTAGATGTCCTCTGCCTCACACTCCAAGCTGGGAGCCAGCCTTGCCCACCTCTAAGTGGGAGCTGATTTTGTGGGTTGTGGCCAATATGGTGCACTGCAGCCTACTTACCCCAGTTAGCCAGACCAACAGATCTGATAGATCCTCCCTAACTATTCAAGCCTAGAATTTCATTTGGCCCACAGTGGCCAAGATGAGGAGAGAAGTCCCTCTTACAGAGTGCTGTCTCTTTAAGGCTGAGTTCTGCAAGGTTTCCACAGTGAAGGCAGCTCTCCAGGTGCTGGGGGAGTGAGGGGCCAGTTCTTAGCAATCACGTGGTTAAGGCAGAAGCACATCTGAGAGTATTTTTTACAATGTTTTATTTTATAATACTAGGATTTGGGGGGAAGGGCATTGTACAGTTTTCTTAGGAGCTCCAGACTCCAACTCAAAGCCTCATTCCAAAGAGCCCTTTCATATTTATTCACCCTGAAATAAAAAGATTTTAATTTGAGCTGACAGTCTCCACATTTCATTAGCACCGAAATCAAGTAAAATCAATTCATGTCACCAGGATTGTTTATCACAGAGGAGGAATAAAAAATATACACATATAACCGCATAGTGGCAGATTTCACCCAGTGGTTTTAGAGAGAAGATGCCTCTCTTTGCAACTGATGTACTCAATTCCACAGAGTACCCTGAAATTGCTCTCCCTGGTTACCTCTGTGGGGTTATCTCAGCATTTCTTGTGACCTAGAGCCCTAAGAGTTCTGGTTTTGGTCCTCTGAGGCATGTTTACCGATGCCCAGGCTGGCAGTGATAAATGCCATGTCTTTTTCGACCAGAGGTTATTTCGACCAGAGTCCTGCTCAACTCTAACAGCTCAGTAGCTGGGTATAGTTTCTGCAATGGCCCAGGGTGGGTTCGATCTGGGCAGGATGGGGGCAAGCCCCAGGAACCACTCCTAGCTAGTTAAAACATTATTTCCATGTGAGCTAATGCCATTCCTCCAGCTTTTCATGGAAACAGCTCAGAATTATCTAGCGACATCTGGAATGACTCTCTCTCTCTTTTCCCTCACAGTGTGAACACTGTCAGAGATTTTTACTTCATGTGACTATTTGCCCTGTAAATGTGATTATCGTAGTGACTGCATTTATCCACGTGGACAAATGAGTTTGTACACGTAAAAATCTTTGGGGCTGAAGCCAAACAAGGCCCCTCTCCTTTGCCACCCTTCATTCCTTCTAGCTCACAGCTATTTTTACAGCAGCTTGAGAGTCAGGAGTTTTGGGAACAAGCCAAGTGTTTTGGGGTGTGTCTGCAGATTCAAAGACCTTTGGGGAAAAAAGCAGCAAAAGAAAACAATTTTCCTTTCCTTGGTTTCTAAGCATTTCTGTTCATCTACATCATGTATGTGAATGTTATGCTAAGTTGTTTTACATTTGGGGGAATAGACTGTATTTTAATATTCTCTGTAATCTTGGTTTTCATTTCCTCGCAAGCCCTTTATTCTACTGCCAAATCGCTGACCTGTCTAACCTTTGCTGCAAGGATAAACTCTGACCTTCATGGAAATTCCACCATCTCAGGAAAGGAAAACTTTAGCTCCAGCCAGGCCTAGAATCTTGCAGTGAAAGGAAGCTGAAGTGAGATTTTTATTGGAATAGGCACTGTCAAATGGTTTATTCAAAGTGAGCATTTTAAAGAGTTTCTTTTTAAAAAAAATTGTCTCCAGCATTATTGTTTTAAAATATGTAGCTTCCGTTGGTGCCCGGAAGTAGGCTGTAAAAAAAAATTAGTAAAATCATAACAAACTCAGAAAAAATAAAATAATAGCAAACTCAATGTTTTCTCATAGTGTACTGATCCTAAGTTCAAATCTTCAAATTTTATCATAATGACTACAGGTCTTAATATTACAGATATGAAAAGCTACTTAATCAATTACTTAGTCTTTCTCTTCCATATCTTCCCATTTCCCTTCCCAGTTCTGAAGGGCGTTTTTAGTCACTAAATACATTGTGATATTGCTTTTCCAAACTTTTAATTCCATGGGCTATGGAGGGTTTATTAAAATGGGTGTGATTCCCAGTACTATAGAAAAAGTATTCTTTTTTTTTTTTTTTTTTTTTTTTTTTTTTTTGCGGTACGCGGGCCTCTCACTGTCGTGGCCTCTCCCGTTGCGGAGCACAGGCTCCGGAAGCGCAGGCTCAGCGGCCATAGGCCCACGGGCCCAGCCGCTCCGCGGCATGTGGGATCTTCCCGGACCGGGGCACGAACCCGTGTCCCCTGCATCGGCAGGCGGACTCTCAACCACTGCGCCACCAGGGAAACCCCTATAGAAAAAGTATTCTTTGTGTGGGGAGGGAGCGGTAACAAGCCATACAATTACACTTATTTGCCTAAGTGTTATTTGATTTCCAGAAAGAATTTACTATTAGTCTGAGATCAAAAAGTCATTAGCCAAGATGAAAGGTGAAACAGAAGTCTGCAGTAGTTAAATTCAGCCTCTGGGTAGAGTTGTCTGCTACTGGTACAGGGACAGTGGGCCTATCCCGTGGAAGGACAGAATGGGACCATCTTTCCAGATCCAAGGTCTGAGGGGTTCTGTGGAATAGACATCACTGTTAGCTGGCTGAGAAAATAAAGGTCAACAGGTAGGACACTATTAGCACGAGTCCCTCAGTGCACGTACTTTCTCATTGGTATTTCATGACCCCTCTTCCCTCCCTCAGAAGCAGGAGAAACAATGAAACAAATATCTGTATTGAGCTTCTATTATATGCTGTGACGTATTTCAAGAGGGAAAGACTGTGTTCTCACCTGGCCTTGCTAGAGAGCTAAGCCACTTTCACGTGAACTCAGAGCCTGGCAAGGACGCATCTACCTTCCAACTGAGTAGTTGGTGATATTTATGCTCTAGGATATGACATCATCGTGATCACAGTCTCCTGAGGAGTTGTTAAAAATGCACTTCAGGGCTTCCCTGGTGGCGCAGCGGTTGAGAGTCTGCCTGCCGACGCAGGGGACGCGGGTTCGTGCCCCGGTCCGGGAAGATCCCTCATGCCGCGGAGCGGCTGGGCCCGTGAGCCATGGCTGCTGAGCCTGCGCGTCCGGAGCCTGTGCTCCGCAACGGGAGAGAGGCCGCAACAGTGAGAGGCCCGCGTACCGCAAAAAAAAAAAAGTGCTTCATCCCCTGAGATTCTGAACTAGTCAGTAAAATACGAGGCCCAGGAATCTGCATTTTCAGGAGCACCCACAGTTTCTAGATGCAGCCAATCAAAGCTGTCCTCGTTTATACCAGGCTTCATCTGTTTTTTTAAAAATGTTAGGCAGGAGAAAAGGGCTCCAGCTAAAAAGATTAGTTCCGAAACCGTGCACTGAAAGATAGTCTTGAGGATTAATGGATATTTATAGATATGTATAAATATATGCATATATATAATACTAAATAGATATATACTCTTTATACTTATATACTAAATTTATTTAGTTTTATGTACCTTTTAATATTTTAATTATATATACATACAAAATATATATAATTAAGGTACATATAGACACGTTTTATTTAAGGCTGGAAAATACTAATGCTCCTTAGTAAGGATAATTATTTTTGTACCACATGAGAATTATTTTTGGTAAAAAATTCCAGCAGGGGCTGTTTCGCAAACTCCTTTGGCTGCTTTTGTTGTGAAGGCTTTCTGTGGCAGAAAGTCTCTGTGTTGTATGTGTATAAGGAGGTTGTATGCGTGTGAGGAACATATATAAACTGTATATATTATATACAATATATACATATATATAAGGGAGAGGGGGAGGAGCAGAGCTCTGTACAGATTGAATTTGGCCATTTGCTCCTCCAAATGCATAAAGTACAATTGTTATAACTGAACGTGGGTGGAGGTTAAAACTCCCGAAAGAGTGGTGTCACATTCTTGATACCGACAGTTCTTTTCAAAAGCTCAGCGGCAGTCCTATTTTCAGAATTTCTAAACTGACATAGTTTTGAGGTGCCAGCTAGTTAGAGAAGACAGAATATATTAATAGACTCAGGTGGTAAGATCCAGAGGTATGACTTTAACCTTTATAAATAAGATCCCTGGCTTTCAAAATCCGCCTCCCCCCATCCATCTCCAGCTTCCCACACCCCTACTGATTGCTCATCAGTTCCCAAGTTCCCATAATTTAGGACAGTGCCTTCCACTAAAAAATATCCCTGAAATACATTAGCACATGGACTGCAGTGCAAGCTAAGCACAAGAAACAGACCTCAACCCTTACTCCCCAATATTCTTATTCAGTGGGTCTGGATGAGGCCAGGGATTTGCATTTTCACAAGCATCCAAGGGCTTTCTGAGGGGACGGATACTTGGACTACAGCTTGAGCCAGTCCACGTTACAGCGTGCACGGCTGACGGTGGATTCCTTCTCCAGAGCAGAGGGTCCGCACTTCATGGGAAGTGCAGGGAATATACAAGCTCGGGCACACCAACACCTCCTCCGTGCTTTCTCAGGAGTAGCCCTTGATAATCATCCATACGAGACAGATGTTTAAAACATAGAAACAAATGAAGAAGACTAGAAAGAGCTCTTTACCTTCTTAAGACCATTAGGAGTAAGATCATACGATGGGACCATTTTTTACCGGAGGAGGAGGGTTGCAAGCCTTTAAGTTTGGAACTCAGTGCATAAATATCAGCGGCATTTGTCCTGCAGAGCAGACAGGGCGTGGAGAATGAGCTGGAGGATGTTCCTCTGGACGCCCTCCCGGGATAGCTGGGGACACACACCCTCTCTCATCCATTCTTCATCTCTCCTCCACGTACACTTGCACTTCTGAGGGCACGGACACTTCACTGTGAGGAAGACTGATTGGATTTGTGACCTGGAGTCAAGGGAGTCAGCTGGGGAGACGGCTCGGCACGAGGTTGAACTTACGGGGAGCAGCAAGGGCCTCGGAAATACTGAGTGCACGGAAATGGGGACGGTCCTGGGTCAGAGGGACCGGCCTCCCTGGCCAAGGTGGTGATACCCAGGAAGACCTGAAGCGGACTGATCGTGATTCACGTCAGTAAGAAAGTTGTAACAAAGTACAGTAGGGAGGGACCACTTTGGGTAGAAGGTTTTAGGAAGGAATAGCATCAGCTAGAAGGACCTTGAAGAAAGAAAGGGATACGGATGTCAGATGGGGGAGCCAGGGAAGGGGCGAGAGCCTGGATGCTAAAGGATGCTTGGACTCCTGTGGTCCAGTCCGTTGTCATAGATAAGGCTGAAAGGCCGGCTGGGAACAGCTGTGTGTCAGGCTAAAGGTGTGTCGGTGTGTGTCAGTGATGTGATGGAACAGGTGAGTACTGTGATCAAGCCCAGGTTTCAGGAAGATCGATCAGGAAGCAGCAGATAAGATGGACTCATGCAGGGCAAGAATGGAGTCAGAGACATAAAGGAGATTCTTGCCATAGTAAAGGGAAGTGTTAAGGAGGCCTGAACTAGGGCAGTGGCATTTAGGGCCTTTGGGACACTTGAACTGGCAGTGGAGCTGGACCTGGTTAGGGAAAATTACCAGTTTGGTTTTGGACCTGTTGCACTGGAGATGCCAGCAGGCTGTCCCCGTGGAGATGTCCAGCTGGCATCTGGAAAAGTGGGCCTGATGGTAGGACCACTGGGTTAGGGAACAGAACCTCAGGAGCTGCCTATGGTTAGAGACAGGAGGAGTGGGGAGGGCACAGGAAAGGAGGTGTTCCCCGTGTGAGGGACTGCTGTGGTGCAGTGTGATGGGATACAGGGAATCAAAGAACCTCAAGGAAGAAGCGGCAGCAAACTGTCACCTGCTGCAGCAAGGCCAGGGCTGATAATCCCTGGGATCGGGGCTACGGTTGGTGTTAGTGACGCAGGCAGAGTACGGAATAACTCGTAATCTAGGGTCGAAGCAGAGGAGCAGTTTCTGCTTACACCAAGGAAGTAGCGTAACTGAAGGGAGGATTTTTTAAGTATTCATTCATTCCCTCATTCATTCATTCATTCGTATTACTGTCAGAAAGACAGAGGTCTGTTTGTCAGGGAGGTCTAAGGAGAGAGTGCAAAGGTTGAAGATATAAACAGGCCGTGTCCGGGGAATTGGCTCAGAGAGGGTCAGAGAGGATGGAATGAAGAAAAGCATCGAGCAGAGGCCTTGGCACGGGAGGGGCCCACTTTTTCTTCAGAGACAGGACGGAAGTTGCTGGTGAAGGTACAGAGGAGTTAAAAGAGAAAGGGTGTTGTTTAGTGGGTACAGAGTTTCAGTTTGGGATGATGAGAAAGCTCTGGAAACGGATGGTGAATGTACTTAACGCCACTGAATCGTACACTTACAAGTGGTGAAAATGGTAACTGTTATGTTAGCTATATTTGATCAGAGGGAGAGAGAGAAAGGGTGAGCTCAGTCTTGCAGTCAGGTAGGTAGGGAGGGTGAGTGCTGCGAGCCCCCGAGGGTGGAGATGGAGGGAGAAAAGCTGTGAGGACCCGTACCAGGTAGCACAAGAACTGGGCACCAGAATGGCCCAGGTTCAGTGGTGACGTGGGAGGTTCTCCTTTTCTTGGTAAATGTTAATCCTATCACGTCCATCCTTTGCCTAATATTTGTCAATGGTTTCCCATTTCTCTGAGGATAAAATTCTAACTCTACCAGGACCGCCCAGGCCTGGCATGAGCTGAACTCTGCTCACCTCCCTAACCCTGCCCCCCACCATTCCCCTCAGACTCCTCCCTGCAGCCACACAGGCCTTCTCAGGTTCCTGGATGGACGTGCCGGGCACACTTCCTCCTCAGGGCTTTTGCACGTGCTGTTCCCCCAGAACAGCCCCCCTCATCCTGCAGGTTTCAGCCTGGACGCCCCCTCCTGAGGAAGTGGCCTCCCTCTTCCCGCATCATCCCCGATCACAGCACCTGGTCACTTCCTTCACAACACTTGTCACATTGGGGAACGATGTATGTATTCCTGTGTCAACTTGTTCATTCACTGTCCCCCCCATTAGTCTGTGAGTGTAATATCTTTCCTGTCTCTTCCCAACAAAGTGCTCTCCACACAAAGTAGAGATTTGCTTGGTAAATATTTGTTGAATGAATGAACGAATGAATAGATCAATCTCCTGACATTTTGCAACAGTGCCCAGTAGTCTGGGCACAAGAGAAAAGAAAACAGAGAGTGGTGATTACAGAGGACTAGGAATGACTTTGGGGAACGTGTGTGAGAAGCTGGGGGCAGGGGGAACTTACCAGATTCAAGAGAAACAGATGTATGAACCCACTAGGACCTTGAATGGACTGATTGAGATGAACGTACCCAAACAAGGAAGGGATGCAGGTGCACAGGTTTATTGCGTATTTGTGCTCGCGTGGCAAACTGAGCGTGATCAGGCCAACAGACACACTAGATTCATAGCCAGATTTCCCGAGTGCCGAGATGGCCTGAGGCATCAACAGTAGTGAGAGCTACTCTTGGGTACTTGCTCCAAAACAGTGCTTGCACTTTGCACATCAGCTCGTTTAATCCTCACAACAACCCTCCGTGGTGAATACTTTTCTGAAGATCAGACGGTGAGCAAGATGGCAGAGTCCCCATTCAACTCAGTCCCCTCTGCCTGTGGACACTGAGGTTTAACCACTCCTAGATTGTTACCAAGTATATGGGGTTCCATATTCACAGTCACTACTGTCAAGGAGATGATAACTTCAAAGCAATCGCAGGAGGATTGAACATGAAGGTAAAACCCTCAGAAGGTTTACAGAAGGCGTATCTTCTAGGTGCTCATGTGAGACAAAGAGTTGGTCCCCCGCACAACATTTAATAACCAGATCACTTGCCCTGGGGCCTAACATCTTTTCTTTTGCGAAGTATTGTTTAAAAATACTTTGTCCAGAGCACACCCTTTAGTGATTACTTGATTGGAAAGCCTCTGTGGAAACGCCACATCTTGAGTCCCACTTGCAGTCATTCTTCCTCCTTCTTTTAAAGCACCAAATGCTGTCTTTGGCACTCTGCAGATTGGACAGAAGGTTTGCCTTCAGGGGCAGAGAGTGAAAGCCATAATTTTCTGCCCCACTTAGTGCTATAGGCAATTTTCATTTTCTGTTTATAAAAATTATTAGCACCGGTAGTATAGGAGCAGCTTTTGGGGTGGAGTTTTGTTGACATTTCAGCTTGGGAGCTTGGAAGGAAAAATAAGATCAAAGTGGAGTAACATGAGGAAATGTAAATATTAGGGAAACGGCCTGGAGAGGATGGTGAAATGCCAGTCCATCTGACAGCACATTTCCAAGGAGAACTGTATTTTCATGACCGGTTCACATGTAAATAGTCAACGGGATGGATTATTTTGGCAAAAGTGAGTTCAGAAAATCTGCTTGATAATATTCATTCAACCTGCTTTGCTTTCCTGTTGACGTCAGTATTTTCCAGCAAGAGCAAGTGTTCAGAAGCCACATGGAAGGTGCGAACCCCAGACAGGAAGCCTTCCCGGCACCAGCCTCCTCTGGGCAATGGAGAGACAGTTCCCTTTGGGATCTGCTAGCACGGTTTTGAGCTTTGGCAGTAATGATCGTGAGGCCGTAAGAAATCGATTGGTGCTGGGAGAGACCCCTGCCTCCTCCTCTCTGAGCCCGTAGTATACAAATGGTCTTATCAGTAGTAGATATTAACATACTTAAGGGTTCAACGTAGAATCACTGTTGCAAGGCAGAGGAAGTGCTGATGTTATGGCTCCGTGAATTATTTCTCCTTATTTCCATCGACCTCTGTACTGCTCTTGGAGCGACGGCACCACACGTTCGGGTAAAGTAATGTGAAGCACACAGTGAGGTGGTTTTGTAGGAGCCGTAGGTTGAAAACTGCTCTAAAGGTCACTCTCGTCTTCATCAGGCCACAGCTGTGTGGGAAATACATTAACCCATTAATAACCTGAGGTGGACAAGATGGACCGAGGGGGGAATGCCTGAAAAACAATACATTTCGACTGTATTCCCAAACAGTGAAGATTTCTGTTCATTCCTATGAGACTCTCACACATCACTCTGTAAACGAAGCTGATCGTGAAACTTATGGGAAGCAGTCTAAAGTTTAAATGGGTACCCACACTCTTCTACTCACATAGAGAGACCCCTGTTTCCAAATCATGGGGATTTTAAATACAAAGAGGTATTGGTTTTCCAGGGCTGCTGTAACAAAGTACCACAAACTGGGTGGCTTAAACAACAGAAATGCGTTGTCTCACAGTTCTGGAAGCTAGAGGATCACCAAGATCAAGGTGTCTGCACAGTTGGTTCCCGCTGGGAGCCATGAGGGAGAATCTGTCCCAGGCCTCTCTCTTAGCTTCTGGTGGTTGCCAGCCATCTTTGGTGTTCCTTGGCTTGTAGAAGCATCTCCTTGATCGCTGCCTTTATCTCCACATGGTGTTCTCTTTGTGTGCATGTGTCTGCGTCCAGATGTATCCTTTTTATAAGAATGGCAGTCATATTGGATTAAGCTTCACCCAACTCCAGTATGATCTCATTAACTAATTACATCTGCAAGGACCCTATCTGCAAATGAGGTCGTGTTCTGAGGTCCTGTGGGTTAGGACTTCAACATATGAGTTTGGGGAAAACACAATTCAATCCATAACAAAAGAGTTGGTCTCTTGAATTAGGAGCTTATTAATTAGTTTATAAGATATATAGGCTCTTGATTTCCCCTTTTACTTTTTTTTTTTTTTTTTTTTTTTTTTTTTTGCTGCCCAGTTTCTTATAATAAAAGTTAGGTAAAGAGGGAAAAAATAAAGTTCAAGCCAATGTGTCTCACTTTGTGGCATGAAGCTTTGGTAACAGGATGGGGTGAAAACGAGGCTTTTAGTTCATGGTGTGTATAAGCAGCTTCCCATCACAATGATAGATACGGGGGTGGTGGCTGAATTACGGATAAGATACCAGACCTAATTATAATGACAATGATGAAGTAAGGATTGCAATCCAACTGAAAGTTGGGAGCCATAATATTGATATGTCTTCTTGCAACAGTGCTCACTGCCATGTGATTTACTTGTCTGACACCTTCGTCAAGTGTGTATAGATGGCAGGTTCTATTCTAGGCTGACCTTGGGGAGCCCACGCTCCACAGATTGGAGCTGGAGCATCCCTGCCTGGAGGTCCAGGACCCAGGACAGGGCTTGAAATAGGTTGTGTTTCGTTGAACAGACCGGGGCAGACTGGTGGGCTTCATACCAACAGACATGCTTGTTTGCAGGTCAAAAGGTTATGTAGCTCTTATTTAAAAACAAACAAACAAATAAAACACACACCTTTTTCTTCCCACGTCTCACCACCTCATTTTCCTTCTAACCCATTCTCAAGACCTCAGTCATGTTAGACATGCTACTTTGCCCCATCGCTCCATCTCATTAACTTATTTTAGAGAAAATAGTTTTAACAGCTTTCTCCAAGGGAAATTATTCTGAAATTTCGACGACCACAGTTTTTCCAGAACATTCTAAAATGCAGCAGTAACTTCTGAAGGTATCAAGGAGAAAATGTTTAGAAAACGAAATTCCATTTTGCTAATTGCCATGCTGCATAGCTCTTAGAGGGCTGTGGTGAGGATTACGGAAGAAAGGCACCAGAGTGGATTACAACACAGAGCTGACCTTTTACCACCCGGCTGAAGCTTGAAAAACAAAACCAAATCCCATCTTACTAAACCATACCTGCGTCTTTTCTGGGAAATACCCCAGAATACAAGCTTGTTTGTTTTGTAAGATGGTTTCCCTTGCCTGGGAGAACAGTCCCGAAACTCAAGTCATAATGTTCTCATGCTGCATAAGCCTTTTGCCGCCTCGGATTGGGCTTGAGACCTTTTTTCCCCTTCTCCAGCACACATCAAATGCTTAAGATCATAGTTTGTCCTGGACAGGTTGTGCAATTTTAATCTTATAAATATGAAAATAAAAGGCACAATTAGAGCTAAAACAGGACACTTTATTTTTAAACCAGAGGAAGCAAAAACAGCAACAGGAAAGCAACCCAATTAGGACTGTCTCTGGGGCAAATGTCCATTGGTCCCAGTTTCTTCTACTTTTCCCACCCTTTTCTCCATCCCCATCCCATCCCTCTCAGCCTTCTCGATCTTGTCTGCCTTGGTGAAGCTCTCATGTTCTGATTCAACCCCAGCTTCGGCCACTAAAATAATGAAACTTAAAAAATAGATTTAATCTGATGTCTTTGGGACAATGCATTTTTCACTCTCAAGAATAAAGGGGACTTTGGAGTTGAGGAGATGCTTTAGCCAGTGAGTAAATTGCTGGTGGTGTCGAGTAAGGTGGCCCCAGAGTGGCAGTGGCCTACTGGTACAGACCCCATTAAGAATAATGGCTAATACTTACTAAACTCTTATTGTGTGCGTGTATGAGAACTCGTTTGTATTTTATAACAGTCCATAACGACAGGTAAAATGGTTTCATTTTACAGGGGATGAATTTGAGGGGGAAAGCAGTTAAGTCACTTCGCAAGTTACTCAGCTCTCCTGGCAGAGTTGGGAAACTAACCTGGGTCTTTCTGACCAAAACATTACCCATTACTCTCTATCTAATAATAGTAGGACAAGAACTAGGAGAACAAGGAGGCAGAGATCTGTTTGTGATCTTAAGAGTAGAGTTATACAAGATCCAGAAGTTGGAAGTGCCAGGGAAAGTCATTAAGTTCCAGTATTTTCCATTCTCCTTCGGCCATGGGGCAGGGTGAATGTGGTTTCTGCTGTTGACAAGGCCTGAGAAAATGTTACAACTGAAGTTTAAATATCAAATGTGTGCATACAATGGAATACTATTCAGCCTTAAAAAAGAAGGCGATCCTGCCTTATGCAACCACGTGGATGAACCCGGAGGACATTACGCTAAATGAAGTAAGCTGGTCACACAAGGACTAATACTGCATGATTCCACTTATATGAGGAGCCTAAAATACCCAAAGTCATAGAAACAGAGAGTAGAATGGTGGCTGCTGGGGACTGGGGGAAGGAGGGAATGGGGAGTTGCTGTTTAATGGCTATAAAATCTCAGTCTTGCAAGATGAGGAAGTTCTGGAGATCTGCTGTGAGACATTGAGCCTACATTTAATAACACTGTATTGTACATTAAAAATCTTATGGGGTAAGATGAAGGTAGATCTCATGCTAACTGTTCTTACCACCATAAAAACAATACCACCAAACAACCTCAAATGCATAATGGAGCCAGTCAACCTTTTCCAGCAATAGGATGGGGGTTAGGGTGCAGGCAGCACGGGAGAAAGTCAATGATTAGATGGTGCTTGAGTGGTGGATTAGAGAGGCAAAGGATCAGAAGAGGACACAAGGCCATGGAGGATGCTGACAAGAGAGGATGTGCTAGAGGGCTCCAGGGTTCCACACAGGCAGATGAGGAGACAAAGCCAGTCACTTGTCTTCTCACCGTTTCCTCGGCCTTTCCCTCTTGCCGGCAGCCTTCTGGTTGTAGCATAGCTTCTGTGCCTGGGACGCTGATGTGCCTGCTTCCTAGTAGGAGGAGGATAAAGAGAGGTGTCTGCCCCCTTCTATGAGGAAAACGCTCTCAAGGACATCCCCAGCAGCGCTGTGCTTGTGTTCCATTGGCCAGACTGACTCATGGCCACCCCAGGCCAGGAAGGCTGGGAGAACCAGTAAACCAGCTGGGATTATAACTACAAGGAAGAAGAGAATGGGTGAGCGAGCCGTGTATCTGCTGCTACTATTGCTGTTCGCACCTTAGTGTAAATAACTTATCAGTTGGCTTTTTTACCTGAAAGCTGTTACGCTATAGGAAAGGAATTTTGGCAGGTATGTAGGACAGAAATAGACCTAAGGTGAGGAAAGGGAAGGATAGTTTCGTGTACCGTGCGCTTTAAGAACACAGGTTTCTGAGGAGTTCCAAGTGCAGATCGTTGTATAAATAGAAAGTGGCCAGGCAATTGAGGGGCCCAAGGGCCAAGTGATGGGATGGGGTGATGAAAGCAAGATGTGATGGCAGCAGTGATGAACCCAATTTATAATTATAATTTTCCCAGGATTGGCAACTCTTCTGGTGTCCCAGTTGCTAAACAGCCTCTCCAATGCCTGTTTATTTGGTTTTGTTTGTTTTTGTTTTTATTGCCATGCAAACTAAACTTCACGGATGCCTGCTGTCAGTAAACCACACCCAGGACCCTTTCCAGGCCATTAAGAAAGATACTAGTGGGGCTTCCCTGGTGGTGCAGTGGTTGAGAGTCCGGGAGGATCCCACGTGCCGCAGAGCGGCTGGGCCTGTGAGCCATGGCCGCTGAGCCTGCTATCAAGAAGAAGGCCAATCATGAATTAGCTCAACAGGAAGAGCCCAAAGGAGGGGGAGATCCTGAATCGTTGCCTTTAATTTCTTTTCTCTCATTTTTTTTCCCAGTTAATTTTAGTTCAGTTTCATCTTGCAAGTTCCTTTGGCTGCAGAGGTGTGGGTTTTCCCTGCAGTGAGGTCAGGGCACTGGGCTTGGGGAGGATCGTTTACATTCTTGGTCTCCCCATGGATGGAGCTGCTGGCAGCTCTCAAAGGCAGACAGTGACTCTTTGTGGACACCGCAGTGGGTGACTTGCCAAAGGTCATCTACGGAGATGGGGAGAAGCTACCATCCTCGGGCTTCCCACTTGTACTTGTGGCCCACAGGAAACCCAGAGAAAGGTTTGCCCTTTTAGTGTAACTTCTGTTATCACCAGTTCAAGCATCTGGCACTGAACTGCTGGAAGATGGTTTTTTAAATTTGCGTTATTTAAAGAGATTCTATTGATTTATCACGCTATAGTTGCTACTTCAGATTCCTAACATATGCATGAGTGATTTATGAAAATGTTTGTATCTTCTAAAATTATAATTATTGAATATTGGTATAGTTTTCTCCTATGTCCTCAATTATTTCACTCCGTAAAGAGCCCTGATTGCATGAACCACCCATCCCCCCTTTGAAAGTCAAGCTCTCCCTTCCAGGCTAGGTTTTTGTACCAGATAATTTGATATTACACTCTCATCCCTTTCAAACTACAATTAAAAAACAAATTAAGTCAAATTTTTTAATATTTTTATTTGGAGAAAGTCGCATAATGAAGACAGTTCTACTTATTTTAGATTTTTGACATTCTAGTGAGATTACCGTGTTAAAAGAGTTTAATTCGTCTTCTTAATTAGCAAAACATATTTATAGGTGCTCTATTAGACAGTGTATAAAGGAAAAAATACAGGCTGTTCTGAGAAGTAGTTTTCATTCTAAGGAATGAATTGATATTTTCTATTCAAGTCCATAAAATTAATTTCAAAGTGATTTGAAAATTACCTGTCACA
Source organism: Phocoena sinus (assembly GCF_008692025.1). Lineage (NCBI taxonomy): Eukaryota > Metazoa > Chordata > Mammalia > Artiodactyla > Phocoenidae > Phocoena > Phocoena sinus. The sequence continues at coordinate 87,133,239 of NC_045773.1, read as the reverse complement.
CAATTGACTATTTTTAGGTTCATCTCATGGATCTTTGTAGATCCCTCCATTGTATCAGGTGCCACATGGAATTCCAGCTCTCCGTTTACTTGCTTGTCTCCTCTGCCAGCCAGTAAGCTACCAAAATGATTTTGGATGAATATATAAATGGCTGGGAATGGGAAGGAGAGTAAAATTAAACAACTAATAATGAGTTGAAGCAAATCCTTTAAAAGGCGGCAGTTACTGGAACAGAAGTGCACGGTTTAACTAAGGCACAGCTGTGTTAAGATATCAGTGTAAAAACACATGGAAATATTTGCATCTTATTGCCCCCAGATTTAGTTAGGGTCCTTTTGGCAGTAGAGAACAGCAAGAGTGGAAATGAAGGTTTCATCTTCCGCCCACCAGTATTTACTTCTCCATTCAATTCACAGAAGTCCCACCTTCCCTCACACCCTCACCATCGCTAGTGGGTCCTACTGCAACAGCCTCCGAGGCTGAGATTCCTGGCCCCTCCGTTCAGATAGCCTTTCCAAATCATGGGCCTGAATATGTCATTTCTCCTTTAAAAAACACCCAGTGCCTCCTCATCATCTTAAAAGAAAGCCAAGCATCTCAGCATGCCCTGCTGCTGGGCTTCTCCTCACTCGCCCCATCCACCACCAAATGGACCATATACGTTAGTTATTGTAAAATTTCTTGCAGCCCTTGCACTCGCCGTGTTGTTTCACATCTCCGTGCTTTTTGCACATGCTGTTCGCTCTGCATGGACTGTCCCTCTGCCCTTTGTCTTCCTATAATCCCATCTTCAGCTTCTAAACTGGGCTCAACAGTTAAGTCCCTTGAGAGCCCTCCCTTCCTTCTCTCTCTTCCTTTGTGACTGAGTTTATCTGCTTCTCTTGTAACATCTCTTTGTCCATTGGTGTTATTTTGTGCATGTGGTGATTGTTTCCTGTGCACTGGCAGGAACTGGGTCTAGTTCATCTCTGACATAAGGATTCACACATTATCTGACATGTTGCATTTGCCTGATTCATATCTGTGGGAATGACTGAGTGAAAGAGTATTTGTAGACTTTGTTGAAGAGGTAGGGTTGTGGGAGATTTTCACATGGTGGGGATGAAAGGTTTAGAATGTCCTTGAATTCCAAGTCTATGTGGATTTAAGTTCCAAATACTGTATATTAGTTTTAGGGAAGCCTTCTTTCTAGTCCTAGAGCATTGGTTCTCAAAGTGGTATCCCCAGATCAGCATCATCAGAGTTACCTGACACCTTGTTGGCAATGCAGATTCTCGGACCCCATCCCAGACCTGGGCAGGACCCAGCAATCTGTATTTTAACAAGAAACACACTTAAATTTGAGAACCACTGCCCCAGGGAACAAGGAAGTCAGGATTGAGCAATATGCTGGTTTCCTAGTTTGAATTCAATGCAGACCAGTGTGTTTACACAGGCTCACCAGTGTAAGGAAAAACCACTAGCGACTCTGTTCAACTTACCTAAGTATATAAGATCCCCCCTTCCGATCTACTTTCCTTTCTTAGCCTGGGTTTCCTACATCCCTCAGTTTCTAATGGCAAAATAGAGAGTTCTAGAAAATAAGAGCTAGAACGTTTGGTTAACAGGAAAAGATATATCAGGAACGAAAAAGGCCTGTTTATGTTGGAGCAAGTGCATTGGCCTCAGGGTCTGCCGTACCCATTGGGGAGAGGGAAGGACACAGCGGTACGTAGCGGATGGACCGTGGCTTTGAAGTCAGGGATACCTGGACAAGGATCCTACCTCCAACGCTCAGAAGCTGGCCAGCTCCTTGACCTTCGCGGGCCTTAACTCCATCAAATGTGAAAGGGGAATCACAGTCCCTATCCTCTAGGGGAATTATGAGGATCAAATGGGACACGACATATTCAGGTGCTCAACAGATGCTCGCCCCTTCTGTCCCCTACCATGTGGTAAATGGCCTGTCCTGGGCCAGATTCACAAGGGAACGAAAGGGTAGGGCTGAATCAGTCATTGCTACAATCTGAGGCAGGGCTACCCCATGGCATTCCAGCAAGGCTGGGTGACAGAGAAACCCTGGTAGGTTGCTAGGTGAAATACAGGACACCCAGTTAAATGTGAATTTCAGATAAACAACGAGTAACTTTTTAGGTAGTACTTGTGTGTCCCCTGCAACATCTGGGACGTACACTAAACAATTATTCTTCATTTATCTGAAGTTCACATTGAACTGGCTGGCTTGTATTTTTATTTGCTAAATCTGGCAACTCCGACTCACCTTAGGGTAGAAGCAAGTTCCATGGCAAGGCTTTCTGCCCCACTTCCTAATGTTTTAATAAAGGTCATCTCTGACCTTTATTAAAGGTCATTCTGGGTACAACCTAATAAGGAAACTCAGCACTGGGAGACACTGGGTGATGTGGACCCAAAGGGGAGGCCCAGCCAACTGTCTTGCGGGTTTGGGAGGAGGGAAGGGCTGCTGCTGAGGAGTCTTGCCTCTGCCAGCAGAAGAACTGGAAGCCCCCTCTTGCCCTCCCTCCCACTCCAGGCCCCTCTGGAGGTGGAGTCGCGGTCGTTGCCCCATTTCTGTGCACACGTTCCACAACTTTAAGTCAGATGAGGGAATAAAAGCCATCGCCATCCTTGTTAGGATTCGATGGTGTTTTTTCTTATTTTCCAATCTGGTATTAGTATGGTAATGGGACTCTATTAAATCTAACAAGGAGTTGGATCTTAAAGCATTTGCTTATTTCCACCCCTTTGAACGTGCTTAGCAGTTGAATTATTTAAACTAGGAAGAGCCAAGGGAGTTAGGAAGGAGGGCTGCCTGCCCCAGGCAGAGCTGGAGGAGAGTGCTAAATGTGGTTATCAAGAGATCAAAGACCAAGGAGAAACTCCTTTGATCTGCTGCTTGTCAAAGTTGCAGTTAGATCTTTGAGACTCTGCATTTGGCCCCTGCCTCCTCCCTACCCTTTCTTCTTATTTCTTCTCTTTTCCTGGACACCTGGAAGTGCTAGACCCAGGCACGCCCTGGAGAAAGCCGTGTGGCTGAGTGTGCTTAGGACACAAGAGACATAGCCTCTCCTCGAGGAAAACCCCTTTTCTAAACACAGTTGCTTTCATTCATCATTTTTGAGGGGAGAAAAGGTAAATGTGAAATCCCCCCAGTTATACCTGCAGATGCATGTCCCAGCGTGTGAGCTGATATGAATCATACTGGTGGTTTCAGTGCGTTTCCTTTGATACAAACAGGAAAGGTACCAATTGGCTGGGACTAACTTTGAGTTGCCTGGATTTTCCAAATGTTTGGAGTGGCGGGGCCGGGGTGGCGGTGGAGGCAGGAGGCGGGGGAACCCGGGGGAGGTCTGTCACATCTGAGCAAAGGCTGTTCCATATCCAAGCCATATTCTACCTCTTCTGATTTCTGTGACTTTTATTTTCTAGATAACATAGGACTACACGACCCCATTTAAGAGCCCTGCTGTGTCTTCCCCTTACCCCGAAAAGCTGCTTATCAGGGCCCTTAAGATCTTATTTATGGCAATCCTCTGAGCAGCCTCGGTCTCATTCTGAGAAGTTTTTAACACCACTTGTACGAGTCAGGAAAGTACAAGAATAATGGGTACATTTCTGCCGATGAGTCAAACACTTCATCCCTATCAGTCTGTGCAAGATACAGGATGTCTGTGGTTTTAACGTTTGTGTCCTTAATGGACAAGATTTGATATGTGTGTTTCCTAATCCCGAGCTATTGAAATATTGATTCTCATCCTGACCTGGCCTCCTGGGAACGGAGCCAGTCTATCTGCATCTCTGCGCTCCACATTTAGACCGTCTTCCTGCTGGCCTAGACTGTGAACACCAGGATGAGATTAGATTTGCTGGGGGTGGGGCGGCTGGGGAGGAATGTAAATCCCAGTGAAATAACTGTCTGGCCTCATTTCTATTCGACAGAATGGGGCAGCTATTCTAGACGTTTCTGACCAGTGTTATCATGTGTTTTTACCCAAATATCCTTTTTGCCTTCTTTTCCCCGTAGGTGATTTTTTCAAATTTATTTTATTGAAGTTTAGTTGATTTACAATCCTGTGTTAATTTCTGCTGCCCAGCAAAGTGATTCAGTTATATATATATATATATATATATATATCTTCTTTTTCACATTATTTTCCATTATGGTTTATTACAGGATATTGACTATAATTCCCTGTACTATACAGTAGGACCTTGTTGTCCTATTTGATTTTAATGTATACAGGCTGTCTGGTGAAAATAAGAAAAGAAATCCTAGCTAGAGATCCATTTGAACTTCAGAATAGAATTGTCTAAAAAATGTAAAGTATTTTACAAGGAATTCCAGAAAGATGAATAATTTATACCTCGTCGAAAATATCTTCTGACATGGAAAATATTAGAAGCCTTTCTGCTATTTGTGTGATCTTTGAGTATTGATGAAAGATGGTTTGGAACCAAGCTGTCACAGCCTGGTGCTGGGCACAGTCTGATGGGCTCTGACGCCATCCTATTTGAAGATGGAGGTGTGGGGAATGTGTGTGCCAAGCGACCATCCATCATCATCAGTCCGACCCCTTTCTGCCATGACGATGCTTAAGAAATAGAAATAGAACAAAGGTGAACCCCAAGGAGACTAACGGGCCCTCGCACAACATGTTTAATGTCTTCTTAAACATTGCTGACTCCCTTCCTTCATCCCCCTCTCTCACACCACTTCCCCAGTTTGCACCCACGCAATCATTCACCTGGACCAGGTGATGACTTCCTACTGTGCTTCCCCCTTGCGCAAGCTTGTGCCTTCCCATATTCATCCTCCATACTATTGCCAGACTGAGGTTTTGAAGATACCCACTTGTTTACAATCCTTTAGGGGCTCCCTACTACCCAGAGTCCCATGACCCTTTATTAACAGATACAGTCATCCATGACCTGACCCACCTCCGTCTGCAGACTTGGCTTCCTTCCAAACCTATCTTGAACTTCACCTTCCAGAAATACTGAAATGTCATGTTCCATGTTTGCCTTTGCATGTGTACTTTATTTTTCTTGGAGGTTCATTCCTTTCTCTTTCCCTTTTGGAGACTCCCCTCAAGGACATCTCCAGGAATCCTTCCGCATTTGCCATCTCTTTCTTCATTAACTTCCCTTCCTTAGCAGTACCTGTGTTTGCCTCCATCGCTGCCCTCCCCGTATCTACTGATTTCTTTTGACCCATTCATCTCCTTGACTACGAGGTGAACTCCTGGAGAGCGGGAGCAGTCCCTGTTTACCTTTGTGACTTACTCAGTGGAGCAGAGAAGGTGCTCACGAGGAGTCTTGACCGAAATTCAAGAGAGGATGCTGAGAGCAGAAACAGGAATAATAAAGGCAAAAAGAAATGGGCATCAGTAACATTTTGATTTCGCTGACAACCCTTTAAGGAAGGATTATTATCTCCATTTTATTGATGATGAAACTGAGGGTCACAGAGATTAAGTTTGGCCAAAGGTCACAGACAGCAGTTGGGGGAGCCATAACCTGAGCATGAACACCTAGAACAGCTCCAAGAAATGATCAATAAGGATCAATAAGTATTTGTTGAATTGAACCGGTTGCTAGAATATCTACCAGCATTATTCCTGAGTGGGTTCATCATCAAATCACACGTAGGAAGAGAATCTTCAAAGACCATCTAGTTTCTTTCGGTAGGACTTTATCTTAATACCGATTTGATATAGTAAAATTAGGTAACGGTCCCCTGGGTTTAAATATTCATTCATTAGTTCCTTCGGCAAGTATTTATCCAGTATCTTTTATATGCCAGGCACTGTACTAACACATAGGGGTGTGATTTAGGGGAAGAAACCTGCCCCAATGAGGCTCTTCTGGAAAATAATCTGTCTAGAAAAATCCCTGTAATAATGTGGAGTGAGCTAACCATTGACTCACCAGTGGATGAGATACGGTACCGACCAGGCTCATAGAAATCATGCACACTAGTAGACCCAAGTCACTGAAGCCAGGAGCACTTATGAATCACCCAGGACTTCTGGATCTTCTTGGGTTTGTTAGTTGGAACAGAAAGGACTATAAGCAGCTGAGGAATTTATTGAAAAGATGAGTTGTGACTCAGAGAACTACTAGGACAGCTGAAGGGCCAGGCTCAGGACCTGGGCAGAGTCAGAGGGAGGCAATGCATCAGACTTTTGGCTAACATCCCTCTGCAGAATGGGCCAGTGGGGACGCTGCTGCCACCTGCCAGTCCCTGTGGTCCATGTGGCTGCTGGTGCTGAATTCTGATGCCGCTGGTACCATTACCACCACTAGAAAAGAATTATCCTATGTCCCCACATCTCGTTACCATCAGCTTCTCTTCCTTATGCGTACGTCTACCTGGTAAGCCCTGTGCACACTTAAGTCTGTACCTTGGCTGGCAAGGATGCTGGGAATGTGGGTACCCCACCTCTGCAGCTACTATAGAGGAGCAGGGGCTATGCCTCCCCAAAAGACTTATACATAGGAGAATTCTCCAACATAGGAAGGGCATCTAGACAGAAAAACAGTATCCACTATAGTCACTAACTTTAAATCTTAGGATTGAGGTATCTCACCAATGGCCACATCATACAATATGAAAACGAATAAGTATTTATCTTTGTTAACACTCCTAATTGAATTCCTGAACTGCCTTTGGTAATTAGCATCAGTGTTTTACAGAAATAGTGGTCAAAGTTTTACCACGTGCCTTTCTTTCTGGAAATAATAAAAAATGGAACAATAATATTTTGTGACAATATCTATTTTCCTCCTTCCCTTCCTCCCTTCCTCCCTTCCTTCCTTCCTTCCTTCTGAAAACACTTATCAGGTGTCTACTATATACGAGGCACTGTGCTTGCTACTAGAAAATCAAAGATAAATAAGACGTGCTTTTTACCATCAAGTTGTCCCTGACACCATGGAGGAGAGACGGACATGGACAAAATAATTACCCCGCAATGTTAAAAGGCCTAGGATAGACACCTAAAAAGGGTTCAGTCAGGACATGAAAGGTTGTATGTTCATCTTTACCCTGTGGAATTGACAGGTTAGAAAAACCTTCATAGACAAGGTGGTACTTGAATTGAGTCTTCAAAGATGTAAGTGGTCACCTGGAGAAAAGGCAGAGGGACATTCCCAGGTGGTGGGGTGGGGGGACTCATGATGAGCGAGGAGGGCATGAAAAATTGCTGACTAGTCAGCAACTCTGAGAGCTTGGGATCGCTGGGACACGGTGTTTGGGGAGATGGCTGGTGGACTGTGTGAAATAAGACCTGAATGAAATAAAATGACAGGCGCTCCTTGCATGCAAAGGGGTTTGGAGCTTATCTTGATGGACCACAGAGCCACTAAGATCTGGAATGGGATGAAAAACCAAGGGGCCAATTAGGAAATTATCACAGTCCAGGTGGAAGATGGTATAAGATCCTATAGTACTGTCATAGCCGTGGGAAGAGAAAAGAGGATATAAAATAATTTTTTAGGAGCTGGAATGTGTAGGACTGTGTATGGCTGAGGAGAAAGCTGGTGGTGCCCTTCCTTTAACAGAGAACTCAGGAGGAGGAACAGAATTTTGTTTGGGGGCGAGAGGGCTGGTTGGGTGGAGACTGAGATGACTCTTTATGCTTTAACCATGTTGATCATCTAGATGGAGATGTTGTGTTGGTGGCTGCATATAAAGGACGAGAGCTCAGGAGAGAGATCTGGAATTAGGGTCAAAAATAAAGAGTTCCATCTCTGTAGTTACCTTACCAAGAAATCTCTAGGCTCTCCTAGTTACTAGAGAAAACCTGATAACATATATTCCCAAAGCGTGAAACTGGAAAAGTCAGGCTTAGTCTCAGAATTCCAAAGTTGGAGCTCAAGTTTGCACCTTCCTAAATCTCAGAGTATTTAAAGCAAATAATACCGTATTTATTGGGATTTGCATTTATGACAGTGGAAAAGACACTGGGTTGGCAGTCACGTCTGTGTCTTCTATGGAAACTCTACCCACTACTTACTTTGCAACGGGGGTAAATTACTCTGGACTTGATTAGTTCTTCTCTGCAAGATGAGAACTAATTGATCTCTGTAGTCCTTTTTGGTTCTAAATTAGCCTGAATGACTGGAGTCCCACCTTGGATACATATGAAGCCACATCCTTTTGATTTTTTTTTAACATCTTTATTGGGGTATAATTGCTTTACAATGGTGTGTTAGTTTCTGCTTTATAACAAAGTGAATCAGTTATACATATACATATCTTCCCATATCTCTTGCCTCTTGCGTCTCCCTCCCTCCCACCCTCCCTATCCCACCCCTCCAGGTGGTCACAAAGCACCGAGCTGATCTCCCTGTGCTATGCGGCTACTTCCCACTAGCTATCTACCTTACGTTTGGTAGTGTGTATATGTCCATGCCTCTCTCTCGCTTTGTCACAGCTCACCCTTCCCCCTGCCCGTATCCTCAAGTCTGTTCTCTAGTAGGTCTGTGTCTTTATTCCTATCTTACGCCTAGGTTCTTCATGACATTTTTTTTTTCTTAAATTCCATATATATGTGTTAGCATACGGTATTTGTCTTTCTCTTTCTGACTTACTTCACTCTGTATGACAGACTCTAGGTCTATCCACCTCACTACAAATAGTTCAATTTCGTTTCTTTTCATGGCTGAGTAATATTCCATTGTATATACGTGCCACATCTTCTTTATCCATTCAGCCGATGATGGACACTTAGGTTGTTTCATCTCCGGGCTATTGTAAATAGAGCTGCAATGAACATTTTGGTACATGACTCTTTTTGAATTATGGTTTTCTCAGGGTATATGCCCAGTAGTGGGATTGCTGGGTCATATGGTAGTTCTATTTGTAGTTTTTTAAGGAACCTCCATACTGTTCTCCATAGTGGCTGTACCAATTCACATTCCCACCAGCAGTGCAAGAGTGTTCCCTCTTCTCCACACCCTCTCCAGCATTTATGATTTTTAAGTTCAATCTAGCTTGGGCCTCCAGAGATTGACAGGATACCCAATCTCTCTAAGGGATCCAGATTACTTAGTTCTGGTAATAAACCCCTCTTGGCGAGGGAGCTGCCGTACGTGACCCGTCCATGAGGTGGCCCTCTTGTGGCTGCTTGCGCTCCGTCACTGCCTTCCTGTAGACCCACGTGGTCACCGCTCAGGGCTCCCATCCTCTCCTGTGACGATGCCATTGCTGGTCCAGATCTCTGTGCCGAGTGGCTCTTTAGGACAGGATGATGAGCACATTCTCAGGGTCCACAGCTCTTGGTTTACATTTCCTTGCTTGGCTGTTCCCACCACCCCAGTACACCCACGTTATCCACCCTACACCAGAACCACATCTCCATCACTCTGCTCTTGTGGAGTTGGGGTTACATTTCTAGGCTCTCCCTTTGCCATGATGCTGAGACCCCCTCTGGAGGCCCTTGGTGTCTTTTCCTGCCAGCAGACCTCAGTCAGTCTCCTCCAATCCAGCAGAGACTAGTTTGTGGATACCTACTTACTTTACATTAAAGTTATTCTTCCCAGAGCCATGGAAACCTCCAAGAGGACTCGCCATCTCTAGGATAGAGACGAGATTGCAAATTTTAAATAACGACCTACTTTTGTTAAAAAATAAAAGTTAACAATTCTGATTTACCCAGATACCCGTTTCACATGGCACATCTCTGTAAACAATGAGCAACAGTAAGAGAAGGGAGGGACCCAAAAGGAGGGACTGGGAAAGAACTCTGAGAAGTGCAGCTTTTGTAGTCAGCATCCCGTGAAGCAGATACAGTCCCTGGCTAGAAATCATTTTGTCAGGATCCAAGTTTTCAGCTGAGGCTGTGGGAAATTCTGGTGGTGTGTGGCTAGGGGGGTGTCCATCATCACGACAGAAGGGATAGATAGTGCAGAGCCACCCACCCAGCGATCAGCTCTCCACATATGGCGGCCACATGCCCAGAACTGCCCTTCCTGCTTCTCCCAGCTTGGATACGAAAGTGAGGGCCAACCACAGACTGCCTGGGGGTGGGGGTGAGGCTGGGAGTGAGAATGTCCACCCCACAGCATCACAGAAGAGCCAGCAAGTGGGAGTGCCTCTGAGACTGCTGAGTGATTTTTCAAAGAGAAAGGGCAGCTTTGCAAACAGCGTGGGGAAAGCAAGCTGGATTGATGAGTAAGGAGCAAAACATTCTAGAAAAACATCACCATTTCTTGCACAATCAACCACTGAATATGTGTCATCAAACACGAGATCATCCTTACCTGGCAATAACACAGCTGAAATAGATCATTTAAGTAATTTTTCATTGTGACTGGGCCCAACATGGCCTTTAACCATCCCGTAACAAGAATACCGACAGTAGCCTGAAGTACAGAAAAAGTTTATTTTCTTCATAATCAGATGAAAGTGTTGTGGGTACAGAGCCAGAGAACAGCCTCATATTGGAATTTTGGGGTGCCTTAAACGTAAAACAGCTTTTTAATTTTTTTTTTTTTACAGTAACTGTACCATCCCAGTAAACTTTTTGAGATGAAATGAAGAATTTAGGTTTCACTGGGAAATCTACATTCAACTTGAAGAGGGTACACAGTATCCTCAACTTTGTTATTCTCTGAAGATGAGTCCTTTGAGAATTAGGATCCTGTTTTTGCTTTGTAGTCATCGCATGTGTCAAGGAAAACATTCAAGACAAAGCCACAGATTGACTTCAACCACAACAGCCTGAGGTACAGAGCATGAAATATGCAATATGTGTAACTCCTGGACCCAGCATCCTACTTAATGAAAACCCAGGAAGGGGACTTGCTGATCCTTGGTTTCATAATTAGAAGTTTTGCAGGCACAAACCAAGTCAAGAGAAAAGGTACACTTTTATAACTAGTGGTTGCTATAATTAAAGTTATTAGTTAAGGAAGGGCCATTACTCGGGGCAAAACAATCAGAAGGAAGTTTTAGCAATTAAGTCAAATTCGCTGTGGTTGTGAGGGTTTGGGTTTTTTGTCCCCTTTTCTTTCTGGAAAACAAAACAACCTCAGGCCAAGTGTTCTGTACTTCTCAAAGAGCATCTTGACTCCACAGTGGCTGGAGAGCAAACAGCGAACGGTGAACTGTGCTGTTGATTCTATCAGCAGGTTAATTAAGAAAGCTGTTAGTGATGATAAAAAAAAAAAAAAAAAAAAAGCCAGCACATTTTCAATTCATATTGACAAAATCCATGACCTAGGCAGAAATGATGTTTGTTCAATACTAGGAAGACATGCTAGAGGCATTTAGAGGAAAAGGCCGACACAGAAAGCTGAAAGTCCGGTACAGGATGTCCCCTGCCCTATTAATAATGTTAGCAGAACTGATCGTTTGAAATTCCACGTGCTTTTCCCTCTCATATAAATTATGTAAGCGGAAGCATTCAAGACCTCAGATTCACTCTGAAAAACCCAGTTCACTCATAATGGAGTCGTCGTGAAATAGGGCTAGTTTGGTAGTTGGGAAACTGAGTTCTAGTCGGGGATCTGAAGCTAATGTGTTACGTGGTTTGGGACAGTGGGTTTGACTCTGCATTTCGACTTCTAGACTATGCGTACCTTCAACACAGTCCAGTCTCAGGAGCACAGAAAACCCACCTTTCCCGTGTAGCATTTTCCACTGGGGGAAATCTGTTCACAACTCCAGTATGGGATGGTAGGAATGCATTGCCCTCAGGGCACTGGCACTGAGTGGGACCATCCTTCTGCAGGATAGAGTCACTCCATCTGCTGCTGGGGGGCTGGGCAAAGACTGATGAGTTTGAGATGAGACCATATTGCAGGTTGTCCTATGTTTGCAAACCCTGAAGTCAGACCTTGATCAGGAAAAATCTCCCAGTTCCCTAGTTAGGCTTTTATTTCATTGACCTTGGGGTTGGCTGTCCTGTTTCTCTTTCCATGGCCATTAGTCATTCCCAGCCCCCCCAGAATTTATCCCCTTGGGAACACCACAAACTGTTTCCTCATGCTACCAGCAAGTTACAAGTGCTTATGGGATTGCTTTAGGGGACATGGAAAAGGAGTAGAGGGAGTAAAAGGGTTCCTCCTAGACCTGGCATTGACTCTTGCTCCCTGATCCCTTTCTCCCTTAGGGAGGACACCACTGGTGAATCTCCAGTCCCCAGTTGGGACGGGCCCAGGGCAGGAGCCACCACAGAAAAGAGAAAGCGAGAGAGAAGGGACCTCTCTCAGGAGGCTCTAGGATATAAAGGAGATGTAACTGACAAACCTCTGACTGCAAATGAGGTCAGAGGCACTCCACATGTTATTTTGACAGTTACTCACCACCTCAGAGTTGAGTTAACAGCATCATTTCTCACGGCCTTTTCTGTCTGTCAATATTTGAGCACCTTTAGTGACTTAAGCTCTAAACTTAATCCTGTGATATTTTGGACCCTTCAAAAGTCTGGTGGTAAAAGATACAAATATTGACTCCCAAAAGTGAGTTCAGAGATTTGATTGAGAAATTAAAATGCACTTAAATAATCTCACTCACTCCGGTTTATAGAAAGCAAGGATATTGTGTATTTGGATGAAGTGGCTAGGTGGTGTATTGAAAAACCCAAATGAAAACGAGGAGAGAGACCTTATAAGTTACATGGAAGGACCACAGGACATTCCTGGGAAGGTCTTAACAGCAAGAGTAAAATGGACAATAGGAATTGGAATGAATAGAGTTGGAAGAACTGAGCTCAGAAATATAGAAGGAGGTGGAAGCTCAACTTGGGGAGCTAAACACACCACAAAGTAAATAAAAGCAGAATCTCAAAACTAGGATCTGTGCCAGAGGCACAGACACGGACTCTTTATTGCTTTTAAAGGATGACAGTTGAAGTAGCATGGGACTTTATTGGTTATTTATCTCCATTCCATCCTGTTTGCATCTCAGATTTGCTTCATATGATGGTAAAGCTTAACTTGTACAGTTATTTTGACCAAATGCCAGGCAGAAGGATGGAGGAAGGGGTGCCTCTAAAAATGGAAAGTAAGGGAAGCTAGTGAACATTTGACATTGGTTTTTTTTTGACAAGTAGTCATACTACTTTCAGGTACATGTGCATTTTCTCCATTTTCACAACCTCTTTCTTCTAAGTCTCTAAATATCATTCTCTGATTATATCGTTTCCCTGCTCAAAATCCGTAAGTCTTTTCATGTCTGTGGAATGAAGTCCAGCTATCTCAGCCTGGCCCTTGCAAAAGCTCTTCATTATCCAGATCCACACGTGTTAAACCAAAATACATAGCAGGCCTATGCCCATACATAGAAGGCATGTGACAAGTGTTGGTCCCCTTAGTGGATGTTAGTTTTTTCCATCTGGTATCCATTTCTTTTCCTCCTTCCTTTATCCTAAGATGACCCTTATTTTTCTTAGATCTCCCTTTATCCAACACTTGGAAATATGTCTCAGGGGAAGAGGGAGGCTCTGGTTGGTCTAAGAATAATCCAAATCCCCTTGCTAGTGACTGGTTTAGGAATGTGCTTATAACACAGTTCTGGCCAATGAGATGTGAGGAGAAGTGTGTCAGAGGCCTCTGGAAGTTTCCTTGCTTTTGAGAGGGTCTTAGGGAGAAGCGAAGTCTGTCTTTGGATGCTTTATGTTTGACTGGGTTTCCTGGAAGTAAGCCAACCCCAAGAAGAACAGAGAGATAGAAAGAACCTGGGTCATTAATGGCATCCCCAAGCTGCTGAAGCAACTACTAACTCTCAAGTCTTCCCTGCCTCTGGAGACCCTGTTATATTAATATGATACAATTTTCTATTTTAAATCAGAGTCAGCCTTTCAGCTACTTGCAGCCAAAAGCATTGTACACAATCTTGTTCCATTTTTATTTTCTGTTTCAACCTAATTGCAATCTGGATCTTTACCACTTCAGGGTCCCCAGCCAAATGCATCTGCGCTACTCTATAAATGCCCCTCAAACTCCCTCCCTCCCTCTACCCATCTACTGAAATCCTCACCATTAAAAACCTTATTAAAACATCATTACCCCTAAGAACTCTTTCCTGATAACCCACTCTCCTCCCAGCTGCCAGAATGTTTTCCCTTCTTCTTCGAATTCCAAAAACCCTTTCCTTACACCTCTTCAGTCATTTTTCCTATTCGGGCATCATAGTTATTCGTGTGAACGTCATGTCTTTTTCTAATTGGAAAGTCCTGGGTTGTATCATTTATAGTTTTGTAGTCACCTCCCATCTAGAATAGAGTCTGTTTTTTATATAAAGCACTTGAAATTTGTTGAAGGAATCAGATATTACTAGACTGATTTACCACCCACCCTCTGAGAACTCCATGGACACTAATTGGTGTAGTAATAAAGTAAGAACACTAATTACGCAGTTGATTCTTTAAAATGTCGCCTCCGTGTGAGAAATGTACGAAATGAAATTTTTAAAGAATCTGGTCCCTCTAGTAGGGCGATTGAGTGAAATTTAATGATGACAATTGAATGACATTGTAAACAATAGTATCAGTTCACTTAGAAAGCTCTTTGCATTTAAAATGCAAGAGTAAATCGCCTAAGGAACTTGGCTATGTTTTTTTCAGTTGATTGGAACAGTCAGATGCCCAAATTTCAAAAGCAAAACGGAAACGAAAGACAGTGCAGAAATTGTGCTCCCAACTCATCTGATGAAATATTGGCTCGTTGGATTTACAGTACTGTGACAAACCTAACGAATTAGGAAACTGACATCTTGGTTTGAGAGGAAGGCAATATATTGTACTGTTAAGTAGCAATAGAAAAATGACTCTTAAATCAGAAATCATGGGTCAATAAACTTGCATTTCTCTTTTATGGGATCTTTTAAAACAATGACTTTTTTTTTTTTTTTTTTTTTTTTTTTTTTTTTTTTTTGTGGTACGCGGGCCTCTCCCTGTTGCGGCCTCTCCCGTCGCGGAACACAGGCTCCGGACGCGCAGGCTCAGCGGCCATGGCTCACGGGCCCAGCCGCTCCGCGGCATGTGGGATCCTCCCGGACCGGGGCGCGAACCCGTGTCCGCCGCATCGGCAGGCAGACTCTCAACCACTGCGCCACCAGGGAAGCCCCAATGACATTATTTGTTGATCTCCGATCCAAGTCTGACTGTAAGGATGCAATTAAGATTGGAGAGACATTTTAACTTCATCATATTTTATTGATTTTAATTAATTTGAAATATTCTATACATGCAGAAAAACACAGACGCTAACATTTCAGACACCCCATATACCCAGCATCCTGATTTAACATGATAATATTTGGCTACATTTGTAATATTTATTTTATATTTTAGATCTCATCCTTTTGTGTGATACTCAGAATAAAGTTCTACTCAGATTTTGAATTCACTAATTCATTATGATTTTCTTGAGTTTTATTTTTAATTTAGGCAAAATTTATATAAAGTAAAATGCACAGTAAATAAGTGTAAGTCCAATGACCTCTGACAGACCTACACATCTGTGTGTAAATAAACATCCCAATAAAGATGTACATTTTCACCACTCTAAAAAGTTTGCTTGTGCCATGTTGCCGTCAATCCCTCTCAAGAAGCACATCCTGTTCTATCACAGCAGATTATTTTTGTCTGTTCTTAAATGTCATTTAAACGAAATCATATGGTATATTCTCTTCTGTGTCTGACTTCTTCAGCATGACAAAATGGGTTTAAGATTTATCCATGTTGTCACACGTTTTAGTAGTTTTTCTCTTTAGGTTGGTTGGTAGTTTTCAATTGTATGAATAGACCACAGTTTCTTTGTCCATTCTTCTGCTGATGGACTTTAGGGTGAGTTTGGGATTATGCATAAAGTTACAATGAACATTCTTGTGCATGTCTTTTGTGGATGTGTGTTTTTATTTTCTTGAGTTAAATACTGAGAATGGAATTGCTGAGTCATAGGGAGGTACATTTTTAACTTTATAGGAAGCCAACAAATTTTTTTTTCCATAGGAGTTGTACGATTTATATACCCAGCAATGGTCTGAGCATGCCAATCACTGCACATTCTTGCCAGTATTTGATGGTTGTTAGTCTTTTTAATTACCATTTTTTTAGTGGAATGAGTGGCTTCTCATTGTGGTTTTAATTTGCATTTCTTTGTTGACTAGGAAAATTGAACACTCCTTCATATGTTTTTCTTTTATCATTTTAATCTACTTTGGTGAAGTGTCTAAGCATTTTGCCCATTTGAAAATAAGTTTTTCTTTCTTTTTTTTTTTTTTTTTTTTTTGGTAGTATGTGGCCTTTCCCGTTGCGGAGCACAGGCTCCAGACGCGCAGGCTCAGCGGCCATGGCTCACGGGCCCAGCCGCTCCGCGGCATGTGGGATCCTCCCGGACCGGGGCACGAACCCGTGTCCCCTGCATCAGCAGGCGGGCTCTCAACCACTGCGCCACCAGGGAAGCCCTGAAAATAATTTTTTCTTTTTTAAAATGTTAATTTGTAGTGGATTTTATGTATTTTGCATTCAAGCCCCTTGAGATATGTATATCTATCTACTTATCTATTTATATATACATAATTTTTCTCTTGTGACTTCCCTTTGTATTTTCTTAATGGTACATTTTTTTTTTTTTTTTTTCCAATGGTACATTTTGATTAGTGGAAATGTTTAATTTTTATTTCTCCTTTCCTACTTTCTCTGGAGTTAATAAAATATTTTTTAGTATTCTATTTCCTCTATTGGCTTTTTAAAAAAACAGCTTTATTAAGGCATATTTGACATACAATAAACTATACATATTTAAAGTGTACAATTTTATGTTTTGTCATATGTATACACCTGCAAAGCCATAACCATAACCAAGATGATAGACGTGTCCATCACTCCTGAAATTTCCTCAGTGCTCCTTTTATAATCTTTCTCCCCATCTCTTCTCCTCCCTGTTTTCTTTTAACCCCAGGCAGTAACTACAGATATGCTGTCACTGTAGATTAGTTTGCGTTTTTTAGAATTGTATACAAATGGAATCATACTCTATATACTCGTTTTTGTCTGGCTTCTTTCATCAGCATACGGAATTTTGGTTCATCCTTATACCTGAGTATATCAATAGTTCGTTACTTTCTGTTACTGAGAAGTATTCCATTTGTTTATCCATTCATCTACTGATGAACATTCGGATTGTGTTGTTTGGGGCCATTACAAATAGAATTTCTATGAACGTTTGTGTGCAAGTCTTTGTATTGACACACGCTTTCTTTGTTCTTGGGTTAATATCTGGTAGTAGAATGGCTGAATCCTACAACAGGTATATGTTTAAAAAACTGTCAAACTGTTTTCCCGTGGTTGCATCATTTTATATTGCCATCATCAGTGTAGGAATGTTTCAGGTACTCTACATCTTCACCAACACTGATATGGTCATTATAAGTTTAGCCATTCTAATAGACGTTTGTGGCATCTCATTGTGGTTTTAATGTGCATTTCCCTAATGATGAAGGTTGAACATTTTTTAAAAATTTGCTTATTTTCTTTGGCGAAGCATGTGTTCAAATCTTTTGACCATTTTTTAAAATTGGGTTATTTTCTTGTTATTGAATTTTGAGAGTTCTTTATATTTTCTGGATACAAATCTTTTATCGGACATCGTTTGCAAATATTTCTCCCAGTTTGTAGCTGGTCTTTTCATCTTCTTCATTATCTTCTCATAAATGGCAGAAGTTTCCATTTCTGATTATGTCTAATTTATCAATTTGTCTTTTTAGGGATCTTGCTTTCGTTGTTGTATCTAAGAAATCTTTGCCTTACCCAGGGTCACAGAGGTTTTCTCCTATGTATTCTTCTATAAATTTTAGAGTTTTGGTTTTATATTTAGATCTGTGACCCACTTTGAGTTAATTTTTGTATGGACAGAAGTTAACTTTTGCATATGAATACCCAATCGTGATGCAACATTTGTTGGACGTCTATTGACTTTTTAGGTATTCCTCTTTGTATTTTTTTTTAAACTGTTGCTCTAGGGATTTTATTATGCATTCTTAATTTGTCATAGTCCACTACCACTTCAGGTAAAATATGAGAATCTTGCAGTAGTATCACTCCATATGTTGCCACTCCATTCTTCATGAATTGTCATATATTTTGCTGCTATTTACGTTATAAAAATCCACAACAAAATGTTATTATAGTTAATTTAAATGATCAATTTTGTTTTAAAGAAATTTAAAACATAAGAAAGCAGGCTTTTCAAAATGTACCCACGTATTTACTAAGGGTGGTGGTAGTGACCTCTCTCTGTATAACTGAGTTTCCATCTGTTGTCATTTCTCTTCAGTCTGAAGAACTTCCTTTAAGAATTTCTTGAAGTGAGGATCTGCTGGTTATGAATTCTTTTAGCTTTCTTTTCTCCAAAAATATTTTTTTAAACCTCATTTATTGAAGGACATTTTCACTGGCTGTTGAATTCTAGGTTGACAGTTTTCTCTCTGTGTTTTACACATACCATTAGATTGTTTTCTGACCTTCATTGTTTCCTGTGAGTAGTAGTCATTCATAATTCTTATCTTTGTCCCCTGACACACAGTGTTTTTCTTTTCCTCTGAGTGCTTTATAATTTATCTTGATTTTTAGTACTTTGTGATATACTGAACTATGATTTTCTTAACGTCTTTCATCAAATGTGGAAAATTCTCAGATACTAGTGCTTAAATATTTTTTTCTCTTCTCTCTCCTCTCCTTCTTCATCTCCACTTAACACTGTGTTAGATCACTTTATATTGTCCCACAAGTCACTGAGGCTTTGTTTTTATTTCAAAAAAATTTTTTCATGTTCAGCAATTCGGAAATTTTCTATTGAGCTGTCTTCAAGGTCACTGATCTTTCTTCTGTAGTGTCCAATTTATTTAATAGCAAATTGCTTATCCAGGTGATCTTTTATTTAAGATTTTATATTTTTCAGCTTAATATCCATTGGCTCTTTTTTATTGCTTTTATATATTGTCTAAGATTCCCCACCTCTTACATCATAGTTATTCATGCTTTATTTCATATCCTTAAGGATATTTATAATAGGTGTTTTAAAATCCTCATATACTAATCCTAACATCTGGGTCTTTCAAGGTCTGTTTCCATTTTTTCTCCTTGATTCTTTGCAGGTTTAATAATTTTTTATTGCATGCTGGACATTGTAGATGATACATAGGGAGAAGTGATTATGTTGTCTCCCTTTAAAGGGTGATAAGTTTTGTTTTGGTGGTATTGAATAGTGACATAATCGGTAGATCTTGATCTAGTCAGACTTTGTTTTAAGGTTTCTTAGAATAGTCTATTACTATTTTTGCCCTAAGTCCTAGGGAATGGCTTTTATTCTAGGACATAAATTTTACTAAGATATGGCTTTTCTAGGGTTTCAGTTGGATGCCTGATGTTTTCAGTGAGGAGTGTCCACTCTGGCTGGGCCACAATCCCAGATTCTCCAAACTCTGTGTGCTCGCTAATAACTCTGTTCAGCTCTCAGCTTCCCAGCAGCAGAACTCACAGATTCAGGCTTTGTACCTGTGCTTCTCAGTTCTTGGCCCAGGATCTGAGGGAGTGGCCATCCAGTTTCCTTGGGCCCCAGCTCTGTGGAGCTACCCCTTTCTCTGGCCACGCCCCCACGAATTTTAGCTGCCTCCAAAACACATTCTGAAGAATAGTGGCAATATGGACAGCTCTATCTTATTTCTGATTTTAACAGAAATTTCTTTAGTATTTCATTGTTAGCTTCCAGTAAATATTCTATCTTGTTTTAAAATCTTCTATTTTTATTTTACTTAGAGATTTCATCATGAATGCTTACTGAATTATATCAATTACTCTTTTGTCATATATTGGTACAGTCCTATATTTTCCCCTTAATTTATTAATGGAATAAATTATGTTGATAAAATTCCTAATGCTCATTTTTAGGTTTCCGAAAAAAATCCTTATTTTATACACTGATAGGTATGCTTTTCAATTTTTCAAGCCTTTAACATTTAAATGAATAAAACAGAATAATAAGCTTTAAAATACAGGGTGCTTAAAAGAAAAAAGGGCAAATACTTCTTAAATTTCAGTCACTTTGCCTTAAACATACAAAGGCAAGTTGATTATTAACAGTTAAAAGAAATTTATACTGTGTCTCTCTACTTGTGCTACTAAGACAATTACATTCAGCTTTCTTGAAGTATAATTGATGACAACTGCACGTTAAAGACAATTGTCTTTGATATTGTGAAAAGAATTTAGCTACCACTTACGAACCAAGTGACCTTGTTTAACTCACCCTCTCAGAGCTTGTTACCTTCTCTGTAAGATGGGGGTGGAAATCACACCTACCCTGCAAGGTTAACGTGAGCATTAAGTGTGATGATGGGTGGGGGTATGTTTTGAAAGTGCTAAGCTGTTGTTGGTGGCTTTTTTTTTTCTTTTCAGAATTGCTCTACTGTATTTCTTTTCCCTCCTTTCTCCCCTCTTTTAAAACATTAAGACTTCCGTGTCTTTTTAAAAGCAATTTAAAGTTCACAGCAAAATTGAGACGGAGGTACAGAGATTTCCCATATACTTCCTGTCCTCACGCACGCATAGCCTCCCCATTATCAACATTCCCCCACCAGAGTGATGCAGTTGTTACAAATGATGAACCTACATTGATACATCATAGTCACCCAGAGTCCGTCCTTTACCTTAGGGTTCACTCTTGGTGTTGTACGTTCTGTGGGTCTGAACAGAAGTATAATGACATGTATCCACCATTATAGTATCATACAGAGTATTTTCACTGCTCTAAAACTCCTCTGTGCTCTGTCTATTCATCTCTCTCTCTCCAAACCCCTGATAACCACTGTTCTTTTATTGTCTCTTTAGTTTTGCCATGGAGTTGGGTTTTTTAATTAATTAACTAATTAATTAATTATTGGCTGCGTTGGGTCTTAGTTGCGGCAAGCGGGATCTTTCGTTGCAGTGCGCGGGCTCTTCATTGCGGTGGCAGAGCTTCTCTAGTTGTAGCGTGCACTCTCCAGAGAACGTGGGCTCTGTAGTTACAGCATGTGGGCTCTCTAGATGTGGCACATGGACTAAGTTGCCCCGCGGCATGTGGGATCCTAGTTCCCAGACCAGGGATCGAACCGGCGTCCCCTGCATTGCAAGATGGATTCTTAACCATTGGACCACCAGGGAAGTCCCTGCCATGACTATTCTTTATTACCTGTGGTCCCCAAGGACTACACAGCTGACATGGGACATTCCTTGTTAAGGAAAGGGCAGTAGGAAGATTCTCTCTTGAGCCTTGTTGTCACTGTCCACTATTAGATTTACTGTCCTGGCTGCTGGGCAGGACCCCCGAGGGTCCTGTTATTGTTTGGAGAGGCGTAAAATGGAAGAAGAAATCCACTCTCACTTCCTGAAAAAGAAGGAAAAGGGAAGAGAAAATTCATTTGTCCCTGAGAAGAAAAGGAAGAAAGAAATTTAAAGGAAATTCACTTCTGAAGACTAGGACTGTAGCAAAAGCAGAGTTCTCACCCTGCTTCCAATATCCCCGTTAGGACTATTTCATTGTTTTTCCTAGAGAAATAATGGGAAATGATTTTAATACTCCAATTCAACTACCTTAACATTTAAATAAATTTTTAGAGGCAGGCTTGGAAACCTAACCATCTAAAGAATTTTTTTTAATGCATTGTATATTAAAGAAGCATACAAACAAAAACCTTGCAAAGATGTTTTGTAACTTAATTCACCTTTCTGTCTCTACCCAGACGCTTCATCTACACCTCATCAGCTCAAGCTCGAAATGCCTGAAGACATGACAGCAATGCTTATGAAGGGTTCTATTGAATGGCTGAAGAATGCCGATCAGACATCAGGATGTATAGCAGAGGAAAGCAGCTGTTCTGTTCTGGAGCCATGGAAATGCTTTGGAATGGTTTTCGAGGAGCAGTCAGCAAACCTCCAGGTGAGTGTCAGATACTCAGGGCTGCCCTGACCCCAGACAATAAGAATAGTGGAGAGTTGTGGACAATTTCAGAGTTGAGGGTGTCCAGAGAAAATCCCAATAAGGCTACCCTTTGGCTAGGTGGCCAAAGTTTTACATGTACCAAAACATATTGAACAAATGTGCACATATACCCTCAGCTTGTGACTCTGGGCAGTAAAACTATTAAATTGCAATATTAGGACTCAAGTATATTCACTTGAACTAATTTAACTTACGTTTCAGATAATGAGTCAGTTAAGTTCCTGGAATTTCGCTCCTCTTATTTTTCTTTCTTCTGAATTTAAATCCTAGTTCACCTAAGAGATTTCAGTTTTCTGGGAGATCTGATTTGTCTAAAATAGATGTAAAGAGAAGCCCTCTATATTTATAACCAGACCAGGCCAGAGCATGGTCAGTGGTGAGAGAAACATCCCCATGGTTCAACTCTATAGCCCTGAAGACAGCTAAAAGAGAATTTGGGTTGATAGGCAGCTATCTGTTGATGGAATGGTGCACTTAGAAGGTCTTCTGCTTTCCATTTGTAATGTTATCTGTTTGGTTGGTAGCCAGTTTGTTGTGTTTCAGGAAAAATTCTGCAGAGATAAACATATGCTTCCATGTTGTCATTCTTCTGGTTTCCACAATCCAGGACATAGGCCTGCCCACTATTTCATTTATCTCCCTTTGGAGACTCAAAATTGATTTATTAAGTTGACTTAGCTTGGGCTGATGCAAAGAAAGGTCAAAAATTGTGATGGAAAAAGGATTCAGAAATAATGGTGGAAAAAGGATTAAACAAAGCAAGCAAATCAAGATGGCAGGAGAAAAGGAAAAAAAAGGAAGAAGTGAAAATGATGATTGATGTTGATGTTGCTGTTTTAACTAAGAAATTTAAAGGCTGCAAAACATTGAGAAATCAAATTAATGACCTGGAAAATAAACTCAGATTAAGAAATGTCAGATTGGAGGATAATCTTGATGGGGTAGAAGTAGGAGAAACAATGACTGTTCCCCGCCCTTACCGCACCTCCACGTAAAACGTTGCAAAACTGCTTTGGGTGAATAATTTTTAATTCCTTCCACAAGCCATATCTTAATTTCGCTAAAGCTTGATGCCGTGACAGAAATCTGTAGTTTATATGTGAGATGAGAAATTCTTACAGGGAAAAGATAAATATCTTAACTTCCTTTGGCCTCTGATGACTTTTTGTTTCTGTGGAGAAGCTGACAGAGCTACTGGCTTTGATTGTTTTTGATTATGTAGGGCTTAAACCAAAGTTGTTAAGGGTACTAAACAGTATGAGTCAAATGCTTATCTGGCTAACTCCAATTATCATAATTAAGTCACCTACTCCCTTGAACTATTATCTTGATAAGTATCTTTTCAAGATTGTGCTGAATCAAAAGAATTTTTGAATAGTAAAGAGAAAAGTATTTTAGAGAGGATGTGAGAGGCAAAACAGTTTCTTTGTTCCTGATCCTACTTGGAGATTCCCAGAAATTGTTCTAGAGTCACAGTGGCTGAACGGCCTTTTTTATTAATGGGACTGGGTGTGGTGCATAATTATTACACAAATAATAGATAACAGTTGTTGAACGTCTACTCTATGCCAGACATAGTTCTAAGTGCTTTATATGTATAAATTCAGTTGGTCTGCACTACAATCAAAAGTGGTAGGTATGGGGCTTCCCTGGTGGCGCAGTTGTTGAGAGTCCGCCTGCCGATGCGGGGGACACGGGTTTGTGCCCCGGTCCGGGAGGATCCCGCGTGCCGCGGAGCGGCTGGGCCCGTGAGCCATGGCCGCTGAGCCTGCGCGTCCGGAGCCTGTGCTCCGCGGCGGGAGAGGCCACAGCAGTGAGAGGCCCGCGTACAGCAAGGAAAAAAAAAAAAAAAAAAAAAAGTGGTAGGTATGGGACTTCCCTGGTGGTCCAGTGGTTAAGACTCTGCACTTCCAATGCTGGGGGCACGGGTTCAATCCCTGGTCAGGGAACTAAGATCCCACGTGCCATGCGGCACCACCAAAAAAAAAAAAAGGGGGGGGGGGGGTAGGTATGATTAGTGTCTCCATTTTAAAGATGAGAAGAGCGAGCTGAAGAGTTAGATCATTGCCCAGGTCACCCAGCTCTTACAAAAGAGGCAGGATTCGTATTCAAGTTATCCTGGCTCCAGAATCCACCTTTTCAACCACAATACTGTGGTTCTAAGTTATTTAAAGACACTGGGATTTTAAAAATAATCTATTTCTGGCCATGGGTGTAAAAATATATTCGTGTATCCCAGGAACAGTTTTGTTAGCAAGAGGAAGTCTCTTTTTTGTTACCCGTTCATTTTAAGTCAGTTTAAATACAAAACAAGTCAGAGTTTTTGCACCGCCAAAAAGAGTACAGTAAGATGTGGAGAAAGCCAGAGAGGCATGTGTTCAGAGGCACTTTGTGTTACCTTCCTGGCCTGAATGGGATCAAGGTTGATATTTTCCTTTTTAAAAAAGATGGAGCTAAAATTTAAAGAACTGATTTTTCTTGTTTTAATTCATTTTATTTCCTTTGACATTATGGCCTGTTTAAATCACACAGCAGCTGTGAGTGGTAAAAGAAATGCTTCAGTTCAGAGCAGAGAAGAGCGAACATGTTTTAAACCGTGGAGTCAGAAGGTGAGAAACTCCCAGGTTACCCGGAACAGAGCTACTCTCAGAAGAATGGGATGAGTTGGTGACTACACCCCTCGGTGCAACAGGAAGCGCAGTGTCTCCCAACATGACGGATCTCTCAATACCACAGCATTGGAAAGAGCCTTTGTTTTTTTCCACCCAAGGGATCATTTTGAATAGTCTCTCAAGATGGTTGAAGTGGCTATAATCTGGTCAATGTTCCTCAAAGTGTGGAGAGTACCCGTGAGGCAAAATAGAGAAGAGATTGGAAGCACAGTGGGAGAGACGAGCCTCACTTCCAA
Organism: Phocoena sinus; assembly: GCF_008692025.1. NCBI lineage: Eukaryota > Metazoa > Chordata > Mammalia > Artiodactyla > Phocoenidae > Phocoena > Phocoena sinus. The sequence goes on along the minus strand of NC_045773.1, from coordinate 87,108,344 downwards.
CCCATCCACTACTACACCCATCACTTTTTTCTTCATGCCTTGCAAGGTACGATGCTGCTACCAAAGTGCAAGAAAGTGTCTTTGTGAGTTTGAGAGCTCAAACAGGTGAGGGGGAAAGGCACCTGAAGTAACAGTGGTAAGAGTTTAGAAACAATATTAGAAGCCGTGGAATTACATCAAAACTCAGTAGGATGGAATTCCATCAAAAGTACTCATCTTGGAGCCCACTCCTTAGAGCCAAAGGAAGGCTTAGCTTAGATCTCTATTTTCTACATTTATATGAGGAAAAAGGTATGATTTCTTTCTTTTTACAATGTTTCCTGGCTACAGAAAAAATAAATTCCTCAAAATTTTGCGTGCAGAGAGATCGATTACATAACTTTAAGAGTTATCTCTTCTCCAAAGAGAAGGTGTCCTTGCAATTTTATTAATTAATTTATTTGTGATATCATAGGTTAAGCCTGTATTTACTGAGAATGCTGATGGATGAAGCCATGACCGTGGACCAAGATTCCAGATTTTGTGCTTGAAGACACGGGCAAAGCAGGTACAAGGTCTCTCAGCAGATATTTTTATTTGTGAAACGGGACAACACTTCTGGTTGCTTTTCAGTGGTGAGGATTAATGCAGTGCATGGTACTTGGCTTGACAACCTGTGAGTAGAGATTTGAGGACTTAGGTGCTGCAATGAGCACGGCATTATTATCACTTGTAATTTTCTAAATTACGGAATTATTTGAGCGGCTCCGACTGCAGATTGCACGTGAAGCCTCTGAAAGGCATTTTACTTCCTGCTTTCTGGGATGGTAAAATTGTGATCAACTTTATGCAAATCCGAAACAGAGAGTAGAGTTTGGGTTAGATTTCGTATGAGACACGAGAGTTTGGATGACCCTCATTTTCAACATAGTCAATAAAATGCCAATTTACAACTGAGATGAAGAACTAAAATTCTACTGAAGATTTATCTTCTTACAAGGTGTAGTCTGTATATATTTCCCAAAATTATGTGCTTTATGATTTTGTCATAAAATTAATGCCCATTCATTCAAATATAGAAAAATAGAAATAAATATGTCTCTCTTAAAGAGTCAAGTACCTTGACCAATTTCACAAGCAGTGAGAATGGAAGCCGAGTTAGGAACCCAGGGAGTCTGATTTCCAAGCCAGTGCTATCTTTGCAACGTCACAGTTTAGAGTTTAGCTAATTTAGTATTTTGCTTTTTGTTTTCACTTAACATTGTGCCAAAGGCATATTTGACGTAAAACTTTCTTAGGGGGAGGTATAACATTCTATCACGTACACCAACAGTGTTTTTGAACATTTTTAAAAATATCTTGCGAATGTCAGTATTCGGGGTGAAGATCAAGGGTTCTGGAAGGTTCGCACTGTGTGTCTGCACCCGGCTGGAAACACAGGCTTACACAACAGCCTTGCCCTCCTCACACCTGGCTGGGGTTTTGCAGAGCCAGTAGGAGGAGGCGATGACCACACCTGTCTTTATTTCTAGGAAGTCAGACAATGGCTTAGGAGATTTTACTTGGGAGGGAGAAAGAACATTTAAGAGGAATATTTAAATCGTAAGAGAAAGAAATGGAAACTTGTTTCTTGGGGATTCGCTGAAGAAAGAAAGGAGAAAAATCCCACCTATCCAGCATGATTAAAGTGGCCCTTTGCACTTAGATGAATGTATCAGGGTATAAATTAGTTGTTTCTACATTTTAGATCTGAAGGGAATGGGAAAAAGTCAAAAAACAAAACAAAGCAAAGAAAAAGGATAATTCACCATAATACTCTCAAAAGCCAAAGTTGACTAACACTAGCGCCCAGGTTATTCTAAGACGTGGATTTTCTGATGACAGGACTGGGAACCCTCCGTTCCTCCTAGGTGTCCCCTCGACCTCCCGGGAGGCCTTCCGCCCACTGCCACTCTGCTCTCACCCAGGAAGCTGTTGGCTATTCCTTCATCTGTTCTTTTCTGGGCTCCCCAGTTTCCTTCCAGCAGATCACTCCACTCCAACAAACATACAAATGTTCCTTGTCATGGATACACGTCCTATGTAGATTTACTCTATAGTTAGTGAAGTAGCAGACTCATTTTACAGTTCATAAACTAAGTTTGGATTCATGCTCAACCTCGCTACCAAAGCTTTTGCAGCTAAGAGCTGCAGCTCACATCACATGCCCCGAGTTGCCCCTACCTCTGTGCCTATCACCCATCAGCGGGATCTATTTTCTCTGCAGAAGCACATGCATTGCCCCACGCCGACAGTCACTGGTTTTAGCATTGGCTAATCACCAATACCGTTGTGTTAAGCGAGATTCATAGATGCTGATTGCATTTATTGCATAAATTACTTCATTATTAAAATCAGGTCATTTGAGTCCCCAAACCATTAACATGAAGGTTATTAACATAATTTCATAAGCTAATAAATCAAGCACAGGAAAAGAATTAAAGGGTTCTTAGTGATAAGTGTTTCTTCAGAGATTAAGGAACACAATTTTCTTACGCATATATTAACATTTTACGAGTGGGTTCTTGCAAGAGCAGTTTTTTCTCTCTCCATACGTGACTCACACTCTGTCTTCTTCATACTTGGCCTCTGAAACTCATTTTCAGAATTAAGGTGGTTTTTTTTTTTTTTCCTTTTCAAAGAACTATAAAGCAGTTTTCTGTTTTTGATGATGAATGTGTAAGAATACATAGAAATTTTATTTTTTAATATCTTTATTGGAGTATAATTGCTTTACAATGGTGTGTTAGTTTCTGCTCTATAACAAAGTGAATCAGCTATAAATGTACCTGTATCCCCATATCTCCTCCCTCCTGCATCTTCCTCCCACCCTCCCTAACCCACCCCTCTGGGTGGACACAAAGCACCGAGCTGATCTCCCTGTGCTATGCGGCTGCTTCCCACCAGCTATCTATTTTCCATTCGGTAGTGTATATATGTTCGTGCCACTCTCTCACTTTGTCCCAGCTTACCGTTCCCCCTCCCTGTGCCCTCAAGTCCATTCTCTATGTCTGCGTCTTTTTTCCTGTCCTGCCCCTAGGTTCTTCAGAACCTTCTTTTTTTTTTTTTTTAAGATTCCATATATATGTATTAGCATACAGTATTTGTTTTTCTCTTTCTGACTTACTTCACTCTGTATGACAGACGCCAGGTCCATCCACCTCACTACAAATAACTCAATTTCATTTATTTTATGGCTGAGTAATATTCCATTGTATATATATGCCACATCTTCTTTATCCATTCATCTGTCGATGGACACTTAGGTTGCTTCCATGTCCTGGCTGTTGCAAATAGAGCTGCAGTGAACATTGTGGTACATGACTCTTTTTGAATTATGGTTTTCTCAGGGTATGTGCCCAGTAGTGGGGTTGCTGGGTCACATGGTAGTTCTATTTTTAGTTTTTTAAGGAATCTCCATACTGTTCTCCATAGTGACTGTATCAATTCCCACCAACAGTGCAAGAGGGTTCCCTTTTCTCCACACCCTCTCCAGCATTTTACTGTTCGTAGATTTTCTGATGGTGGCCATTCTGACTGGTGTGAGGTGATACCTCATTGTAGTTTTGATTTGCATTTCTCTATTAATTAGTGGAGTTGAGCATTCTTTCATGTGTTTGTTGGCAATCTGTATATCTTCTTTGGAGAAATGTCTATTTAGATCTTCTGTCCATTTTTGGATTGGGTTGTTTGTTTATTTGATATTGAGCTGCATGAGCTGCTTGTAAGTTTTGGAGATTAATCCTTTGTCAGTTGCTTCATTTGCAAATATTTTCTCCCATTCTGAGAGTTGTCTTTTCATCTTCTTTATGGTTTGCTGTGCAAAAGCTTTTAGTTTCATTAGGTCCCATTCGTTTATTTTTGTTTTTATTTCCATTTCTCTAGGAGGTGGGTCAAAAGGGATCTTGCTGTGATTTATGTCATAGAGTGTTCTGCCTATGTTTTCCTCTAAGAGTTTGATAGTGTCTCGCCTGACATTTAGGTCTTTAATCCATTTTGAGCTTATTTTTGTGTATGGTGTTCGGGAGTGTTCTAATTTCATTCTTTTACATGTAGATGTCCAGTTTTCCCAAAACCAGTCATTGAAGAGGCTGTCTTTTCTCCATTGGATATTCTTGCCTCCTTTATCAAAGATAAGGTGACCATATGTTCATGGGTTTATCTCTGGGCTTTCTATCCTGTTCCATTGATCTATATTTCTGTTTCTGTGCCAGTACCATACTACCGTGATTACTGTAGCTTTGTAGTATAGTCTGAAGTCAGGGAGCCTGATTCCTCCAGCTCCGTTTTTCTTTCTCAAGATTGCTTTGGCTACTTGGGGTCTTTTGTGTTTCCATACAAATTGTGAAATTTTTTTGTTCCAGTTCTGTGAAAAATGCCATTGGTAGTTTGATCGGGATTGCACTGAATGTGTAGATTGCTTTGGGTCGTATAGAAATTTTCACAAAGTTGATTCTTCCAGTCAAAGAACATGGTATATCTCTTCATCTGTTTGTATCATCTTTAATTTCTTTCATCAGTGTCTTATAGTTTTCTGCATACAGGTCTTTTGTCTCCTTAGGTAGGTTTATTCCTAGATATTTTATTCTTTTTGTTGCAATGGTAAATGCAGTGTTTTCTTAATATCTCTTTCAGATTTTTCATCATTAGTGTATAGGAATGCCAGAGATTTCTGTACATTAATTTTGTATCCTGCTACTTTACCAAATTCATTGATTAGCTCTAGTAGATTTCTGGTAGAATCTTTAGGATTATCTATGTATACTCTCATGTCATCTGCAATCAGTGACAGCTTTACTTCTTCTTTTCTGTTTTGGATTCCTTTTATTCCTTTTTCTTCTGATTGCTGTGGCTAAAACTTCCAAAACTACGTTGAATAATATTGGTGAGAGTGGGCAACCTTGTCTTGTTCCTGATCTTAGTGGAAATGGTTTCAGTTTTTCACCATTGAGAACGATGTTGGCTGTGGGTTTTTGATTTATGGCCTTTATTATGTTGAGGTAGTCTCCCTCTATGCCTGCTTTCCGGAGGGTTTTTATCATAAATGGGTGTTGAATTTTGTCGAAAGCATTTTCTGCATCTATTGAGATGGTCATATGGTTTTTATCCTTCAGTTTGTTAATATGGTGTATCACATTGATTGATTTGCATATATTGAAGAATCCTTGCATTCTTGGGATAAACCCCACTTGATCATGGTGTGTGATCCTTTTAATGTGCTGTTGGATTCTGTTTGCTAATATTTTGTTGAGGATTTTTGCATCTATGTTCATCAGTGATATTGGCCTGTAGTTTTCTTTCTTTGTGACATCTTTGTCTGGTTTTGGTATCAGGGTGATGGTAGCCTTGTAGAATGTGTTTGGGAATGTTCCTCCCTCTGCTATATTTTGGAAGAGTTTGAGAAGGATAGGTGTTAGCTCTTCTCTAAATGTTTGATAGAATTCGCCTGTGAAGCCATCTGGTCCTGTGCTTTTGTTTCTTGGAAGATTTTTATACACAGTCTCAATATCAGTGCTTGTGATTGGTCTGTTTATATTTTCTATTTCTTCCTGATTCAGTCTCGGAAGATTCTGCTTTTCTAAGAATTTGTCCATTTCTTCCAGGTTGTCCATTTTATTGGCATAGAGTTGCTTGTAGTAATCTCTCATGATCCTTTGTATTTCTGCAGTGTCAGATGTTGCTTCTCCTGTTTCATTTCTAATTCTATTGATTTGAGTCTTCTCCCTTTTTTTCTTGATGAGTCTGGCTAATGCTTTGTCAATTTTGTTTATCTTCTCAAAGAACCCGCTTTTGTTCTTATTGATCTTTGCTATTGTTTCCTTCATTACTTTTTCATTTATTTCTGATCTGATATTTATGATTTCTTTCCTTCTCCTAACTTTGGGGATTTTTGTTATTCTTTCTCTAATTGCTTTAGGTGTAAGGTTAGGTTGTTTATTTGAGATTTTTCTTGTTTCTTGAGGTAGGATTGTACTGCTATTAACTTCCCTCTTAGAACTGCTTTTACTGCATCCCATAGTTTTTGGGTTGTCATGTTTTCATTGTCATTTGTTTCTAGGTAACTTTTGATTTCTTCAGTGATCTCTTGGTTATTAAGTAGTGTATTGTTTAGCCTCCATGTGTTTGTATTTCTTACAGTGTTTTTCCTGTAATTGATATCTACTCTCATATAGCATTGTGGTCAGAAAATATACTTCAAACGATTTCAATTTTCTTAAATTTACGAAGGCTTGATTTTTGATCCAAGATATGTTCTATCCTGGAGAATGTTCCCTGGGCACTTGAGAAGAAAGTGTATTCTGTTGTTTTCGCATGGAATGTCCTATAAATATCAGTTAAGTCCATCTTGTTTAATGTATCAATTAAAGCTTGTGTTTCCTTATTTATTGTCATTTTGGATGATCTGTCCATTGCTGAAAGTGGGGTGTTAAAGTCCCCTACTATGATTGTGTTACTATCAATTTCCCCTTTTATGGCTGCTAGCATTTGCCTTATGTATTGAGGTGCTCCTATGTTGGGTGCATAAATATTTACAATTGTTGTATCTTCTTCTTGGACTGATCCCTTGATCATTATGTATTGGCGTTCTTTGTCTCTTGTAATAGTGTTTATTTTAAAGTCTGTCTTGTCTGATATGAGAATTGCTACTCCAGCTTTCTTTTCGTTTCCATTTGCATGCAATATCTTTTTCTATCCCCTCACTTTCAGTCTGTATGTGTCCCTAGGTCTGAAGTGGGTCTCTTGTAGACAGCATATATATGGGTCTTGTTTTTTTATCCATTCAGCCAGTCTATGTCTTTTGGTTGGAGCATTTAATCCATTTACATTTAAGGTAATTATCAATATGTATGTTCCTATTACCATTTTCTGAATTGTTTGGGGTTTGTTATTGTAGGTCTTTTCCTTCTCTTGTGTTTCCTGCCTAGAGAAGTTCCTTTAGCATTTGTTGTACAGCTGGTTTGGTGGTGCTGATTTCTCTTAGCTTTTGCTTGTCTGTAAAGGTTTTAATTTCTCCATCGAACCGGAATGAGATCCTTGCTGGGTAGAGTAATCTTGGTTGTAGTCTGTTCCCTTTCATCACTTTAAATATGTCCTGCCACTCCCTTCTGGCTTGCAGAGTTTCTGCTGAAAGATCAGCTGTTAACCTTATGGGGATTCCCTTGTATGTTTTTTGTTGTTTTTCCCTTGTTGCTTTTAATATTTTTTCTTTGTGTTTAATTTTTGATAGTTTGATTAATATGTGTCTTGGCATGTTTCTCCTTGGATTTGTCCTGTATGGGACTCTCAGTGCTTCCTGGACTTGATTGACTATTTCCTTTCCCATGTTAGGGGAGTTTTCAACTATAATCTCCTCAAATATTTTCTCAGACCCTTTCTTTTTCTCTTCTCCTTCTGGGATCCCTATAATTAGAATGTTTATGCATTTAATGTTGTCCCAGAGGTCTCTGAGACTGTCCTCAGTTCTTTTCATTCTTTTTTCTTTATTCTGCTCTGCAGTAGTTATTTCCATTATTTTATCTTCCAGGTCACTTATCCATTCTTCTGCCTCAGTTATTCTGCTACTGCTTCCTTCTATGTAATTTTTAATTTCATTTATTGTGTTGTTCATCATTGTTTGTTTGCTCTGTAGTTCTTCTAGGTCCTTGTTAAACATTTCTTGTATTTTCTCCATTCTGTTTCCAAGATTTTGGATAATCTTTACTATCATTACTCTGAATTCTTTTTCAGGTAGACTGCCTATTTCCTCTTCATTTGTTTGGTCTGGTGGGTTTTTACCTTGCTCCTTCATCTGCTGTGTGTTTCTCTGTCTTCTCATTTTACTTAACTTACTGTGTTTGGGGTCTCCTTTTTGCAGGCTGCAGGTTCATAGCTCCCATTGTTTTTGGTGTCTGCCCCCAGTAGCTAAGGTTGGTTCAGTGGGTTGTGTAGGCTTCCTGGTGGAGGGGACTGGTGCCTGTGGCTGAGGCTGGATATTGTCTTTCTGATGGGCAGGACCACGTCTGGTGGTGTGTCTTGGGGTGTCTGTGACCTTATTATGATTTTAGACAGCCTCTCTGCTAATGGATGGGGTTGTGTTCCTGTCTTGCTAGTTGTTTGGCATAGGGTGTCCAGCACTGTAGCTTGCTGGTCGTTGAGTGGAGCTGGGTCTTAGCGTTGAGATGGAGATCTCTGGGAGAGCTTTTGCCATTTGATATTACGTGGAGCTGGGAGGTCTCTGGTGGACCAGTGTCCTGAACTCGGCTCTCCCACGACAGCGGCACGGGTCTGACAGTAGGCAGAGCACCACGACCCGTCAGCCACATGGCTCTTTCAGATACACCTTGGATGATAAGGACTCTGAAAATTCAAGTTACACCCGAGATTCCATTCCCCTGTGGTTACACATCTGGATCACAGACATGTAGGACCTGTCTGCCCTGAGAGGCCACCTCCAGTATCTTCCCCATAAGCATCTTTGCCATAAACATATAAAGCAATTTTCAACTGAATCCATTAGCCTTCTGTGATATGCACTACCTATAAAATTCTTTTTTCACACTTCTTAGACTGCAAAGGCTTTGGGATGGTGGGGAAGGCAAGGTAGAGTTGGAAGGAAAAATGCCTTGGATTAGTCTTAGGTAGTGTGATTTTCATTCTAGGTGAATTTCAAATGTATTTCTAGATTTAAGAGGTTCTAGTGAAGTTCTAATTATCTCTCTAATTACAACACATACTGAGGTTAAGCGTTCTTATCAAATGGTGCATTAAAAATGGGTTTTATTCCCAGGCTGGATCTAATAGGGTGAGATACTGGCCTGAACACATAGAAATTGGTTCCCTCATTCATTTCACTTACCAGATTGTGAAAGATTCTGAGGGTCAGAACCATCATTATCCAGTGCAATGATGTTGCCTAGAAACGAAGATAAGTTCCAGTGTAAATTAGACTATAATAACTTTATCCTTTGTGCAATTTGTGTAATGTTTTTGGCAAATAGCAACTGATGGATCATAATTGAAATACGTAGACTGTTGTTAGCAAAGCATTACGTGTGATTTTACAGGTGAATTGAGGAAATGGGTGGGCCAACAGTTCTTTCTAAGAACAAGTGTAGTGATCACACCACACTTTTTCCTCTATAATCTTCAGTGACTACGAATATTCCCCTGAAGAAAGCACAAACTCCCCTGGACCTCCTCCTCTCCACCTGCTTAAAACCTTTCAACAGCATCTCATTGCTCTTAGAAAAAAACATTTCTCAGCATGGCCCACAACCCCACGTAGTCTAGCCTGCCCTTATTGGTCTAGCCTCTTCTCAAAGCTGGCTTTGCTATTCTGCTTGCTTTCAGTTCTTCATAAGCACTTTTCCCCTTCCCATCACAGAGCCTTTGCACAGGTTTCCCTCTCTGATTATAATGTTCCCTGCTCTCTGAACCCATTAACTTCTGTTCATTCTTCAGATCTCAACTCAAGAGCTACTTTCTCCAGGAAGGCTCCCCTGAGCTTTGTGATTAGGTCAGATCTTTCCTGGCTGTGATAGTACCGTGAATGGCTCAATTACATGTTTGTCACATTGCCATTTTTTAAGTTTTATAGTGTGTTTTTCTCTACTTTAAACATGTTTACGTGGTAAAAAAAAAATCAAAATGAAATAAAAACATATATACTGAGCAATCTAGCTTTGATTTCTGTTCTCATTTACCCCACAACCTCTACTTTTATAGACAAACATTTTTTTTTATTAGTTCCTTATTTATCTTTCCGGTATCTCTTTTTTGCAGGGACAAGTACAAAATATGTATCTTGTTTCTCCCCTTTTTGACACAAAAAATAACATACTTTATGCGTGTTCTACAACATACTTTTTCTTCCTTAACAGTGTACTCTGGAGCTTATTCTATATCAAGACATAAAGCACCTCTCTCCTTTTAGAGCTGCGTAGAATTCTGTGAAACTCTTGCACTGTTTCTGGAACCAGTTCCTTATGCTGGCAGTTGGCTTGTTTTCAGTCGTTTACTATTACAAATAATGCTGCAATTAATAACCACATGTGCATGTCTCTGTCTTTTCCACGTGCAAGTTCTATGTGAATACCCACAAATAGGATTACTGGGTCAAAGGATAAATGCATCAGTAATTTTTTTTTTTTTTTTTTTTTTTGCGGTACGCGGGCCTCTCACCGCCGCTGGCCCACTGCGGAGCACAGGCCCCGGACGCGCAGGCTCAGCGGCCACGGCTCACGGGCCCAGCCGCTCCACGGCATGCGGGGTCCTCCCGGACTGGGGCACAAACCCGCGTCTCCTGCATCGGCAGGCGGACTCTCAACCACTGCGCCACCAGGGAAGCCCATACATCAGTAATTTTGATAGAAATCACCGTATTACCCTTCCTGTGGGTTGTACCACTTCCCACCTTCACCAGCAAAACGTGAGTGTCCATTTCCCCACAGCTTCATCAGTCGTGTTGTCCAACTTTTGGTTGGGAGGTAAGAAATTGTACTCAGGGCAGTTTTAATGTGCCTCTGTCTTATTTTGAGTAAGGTTGAGTATCTTTTCATGTGCTTAAGGACCATTTATAGTTTTTGTGTGTATGAACTGACTGTTCATGTCTCTTTGCCCATTTTCTGTTGGGCACTTAATCTTTTCATTCCTGTTAACTAGGTGCTTTTATTAGTTGATATTAACCATTTACCTGTGATGTATGTTGCAGATGTTTTCCCCAGTTTGTCATTTGTCTTATGACTTTCCATATTGTGTTTTCAGATAGATAATATCTCTCTCCTGCTAAGACACCAGGGAGGGCAAGTCCCACAGGTCTTGGGCTACCACTATGTCCCCAAATCTGTTTCTTCATCTGTAAAAAATGTGAACCTTGTTGTAGGGCCCCTTCACCTCTGAAAGTCTATGATTTCATTTTCTCTTCTTACCTTTTGGTTTATTAAGGTTCCCTTGCCTTCCCTTCTCCTCTGCCAAACCCCGCCCCTGCCTTCCCCTCCCTTTGCCTCTCTGCACTTGGGCTCAGCGGACACACATACCATTGGGAAATGTGGAAACTCACATGGTGTTACCTGAGAAGTGCCTAGAAGGGCTCCCTCCCCCATATATCCCACCTGATTTTCACGTGAAATTTCACCGTTAGTGATACATTGTCTTCTCAATTCCCACTAACTTTATTCAGGTCTCTGTTACTTCTTATCTGGACTTAAGCTGGTCTCCAGGTTGCTCTGCCTGGATCACTTCTTTTCACCCTTCAGTCTATGTGCTGCCTCCATATGACATTTCTTACAGAAGAGCTTTGACCATGGTACCTTCTAACTTTCTTGTATTGTCCATTTCTTTTATTGTTAAAGTTCCAAGTCCCTTCATGATAAGATCTCAAACTGTATTTTCAGCTGCAAGTCTCATTGTGCCACCCCTGGTCCCTTTCCTCCCATTACGTAGGCTACTCACTGTCATCCATCTCCATCCTCTTCTCAGGCTGGTCCTTCCATCTGACATGTCCTCCTTTCAACCAGGTCTGATTCTACCTACGAAATATTACCCATTTCTCATCATCCTCCTCTCAAGCTGGGATTAAACTCTGCTTTCCCGGTGCCCTCATAACAGTTTGAATAAAAGATCATACTGCATGTTTTTCTTGGAAGGTATCTTAGTGGGGTATATCTTAGTGGGGTATATATTTTTCTTTGAGGGTATATTTTTTCATCCTCATAGGGTCTGTAAGTAATAGTCTCTAGGGCATTTATTGCCTAGAATTGAAGCAACGCTCACTCCCAGGAACTTTAATTTAATTTGTACAGTACTCCTGGGATGGTAGAAAGTTAGGTAAGAGTGAATTAGTTTAGCAGATTTGGTTTTTTCCTCTTAAATTATGGTTCAGTAAAATATTAGTGTATACCTTTGTGGATGGGCGTGTGTGTGTATGTTTATGGGTGTGCGCACACACAAATGCCCACACCATTGCATGCTTATGGAAAGGGAATAGTGTTGAAAGAGAGGAAAGTATATAGAGGTGAGAATAGAGGGGAACTGAAGAGAACATTCTTCACTTTATGGTTTTTCCAAGGAGCAATTGCGCTCTTTCCTGAAACCGTCCACCTCTTTGTCCTGCCAAATTATATCTTTCCCATCTCTTTGATTTTGGATAAAATTTATCCATGGAAACTTTTCTAGTTAACCCATAACGACCACACCCCTTGCATCTCTCTGATAGGTTAACACATTCTGCATGGATGTGTTAAGACATTCTTGAAACAGTCTAGTGTATCTTGAGGCTGTCTTTTATCCATCTTATCGCCTCTTTGTCCTTCCTGAGATAGTACTTCCTAATTTAATCTTAGAGCCTTTCCAGAGGAATAGTTCATGACTCTTTGAGAGTGAAAGAATTCTGCAGGATATTTGATCTGGGTCAGACCCTAGTGCTCACCTCCATAACCCTCTCATTTAGCTGTGCCCATGGCTGCCTGGATTGAAGACTACATTGTTCCAGCCTCCCTTGCAGCTAGCTGTGGCCATGTGCCTAAGTTCTGGTCAGTGAGATGTAAGTAGAAGTGCCACATGTAACTTCCAGAAGTGATTTTTAAAGCAAGAAGGTGCTCCCTTTTAAGCCCTCTCTCCTTTCCAGTGGAGAGGGATGTCAAAATAATGGATGAAGCTTGAGGGACCATCTTATACTATGAGGTGTGATCCCTATGCTAAAACTGGCAGTATAGCAAGGTAGAGCCTGCGTCTGTGATGATTTTCTGCTGATGCATTTCTAGATACCTGCCCCCAGTCTTCTTTTATTTATTTATTTTAAAATTATTGATTGATTTATTTGACTGCACCGGGTCTTAGTTGCAGCACATGGGATCTTTGTTGCCACGTGCAGGATCTTCAGTTGCAGCATGCGAACTCTTAGTTGCGGCACGTGGGATCTAGTTCCCTGACCAGGGATCGAACCCAGGCCCCCTGCATTGGGAACGTGGAGTCTTAGCCACTGGACCACCAGGAAGTCCCCAGGCTTCTTTTACATGAAAGAGAAGTGAGACATTTGCCTTGGGCAGGTCTTCATTATTTAGGGTTCCATTATTCACGGCCAAACCTAATCCTAACTGAATATAGTCATAAAAAAGACCAAGATCTGGAGAATTACCAACAGGCCTCAAACAAGATTGACATATTAAATTCACTTTGGAGTGATAGTACCTCTCCTTATTTAAGCCATTCCCAGGAATTTGAAAGAAAGGAGCAAAAAAATTCCAGGCTGGCATGATACCACAAAACAAACTACCCGAGAAGATTCTTGTTGAGAATGCAGTGACGTGGGCATTACATACAGTAGAGAAACTGAGCTCCAGGAAGGAAAGTGACTCTCCCTAGACCACCCACCTCATTAGTTAGGCTCTGAACTCTCCTTCCTTGAGGTTCCTAGGCCAGTTCTCTTGCCTCAGCACGTTTTATCTGCAAATTTAATCCACTCTCCATCAGGAAAATTGGTTATACCCTGGGAAACTGGGCGGAAGCAGAGTGGAATATTCATCTTAGCTATAAGGCCGTGGGTAATCAAACACTGAGCTTTCATCTACCACCCACAAAAGAGAAGTTTAGCTTTCAAAATGTCTGCAAAAAAAGTTCTTTCAAGTTGTGTCTTTCTGACTGTAGGAAATGAGTCCTGCATGAGATGATACATGATAAAACACTTTGTGTGGGGCTGAGAGGTGCAGTGGAAGGCAGTACTCTCCTGTCTTCCCTGTGGAGTTAGAAATCTCCAGGTCCCAGGAGTTGACAGGCGGACCAGTCACAGTTACAGTTACAAAGTTGTGCTTGAGATCATGAAATGGAAACATAAATATGACAAACATTTTCTTTGGTACTAGATGACAATTTCCCAGTGCACAGAGCTCTTCAAAAAACAATATTGCTATTTAAAAACAAACAAACAAATAATATGCTGTTTCTTTCTACTAAATCTTTCAGCATATTTCTTATTCATTGCAAATTTCTAACACCTGTCTGTGTATAAAGATGCTAAATCCGAGTTGGATATAACAAATCCTCATATAATAGGAGTTGTGCTTTTTCAAAGGCTTTCCTCCCCGTCGTTTCAGGAAAGTTGCCTATCTTAGAATCTCAGGTTTTTAACACTGACAGAAACCTCTTAGTTCAATATATAGAGAATCTAATCCCTTCATTTATAAATGAGAAACATTGAGGTCCTAAGAGAAGAAAGACTGTGCTACAGACTAGCTCAACTAGCTCTAGGTCACAGAGCTAGCTGAAGTTTTAATAAGTATCACTTCAACTGCTTTTAAATCTTTGCAGAACAGATTAAAAAGAAATATAGGACTTCCTTGGTGGTGCAGTAGTTAAGAATCCACCTGCCAATGCAGGGGACACGGGTTCAAGCCCTGTTCCGGGAAGATCCCACATGCTGTGGAACAACTAAGCCCGTGCACTGCAACTACTGAGCCTGCGCTCTAGAGCCCGGGAGCCATAACTACTGAGCCCACGTGCCACAACTACTGAAGCCCGTGCACCTAGAGCCCAGGCTTCACAACAAGAGAAGCCACCGCAATGAGAAGCCCACGCACTGCAACGAAGAGTAGTCCCTGCTCGCCGCAACTATAGAAAGCCCGTGCACAGCAACGAAGACCCAATGCAGCCAAAGAAAAAAGTTTATTAAAGAAAAAAAAACTTAAAAAAAAAAAAGAAATATCTTTTCTTCTGTTTTCCAAGCCACCCAGCAGTCCAGATGAGAATCATAAATATGGATTCATAAATATGGGACAACAAAGTACTACCGTAGACAATTCAAATATTTTTCCTTTACCCTGAAAGAACAAAATGTATCATAACCATTCATTCTTTCTCACCTTTGTCGTCAGCTTTCTATGCATGGGTTGAACTGGCTTTTCTTTGCACTGAGGTGTGTGTGTGTGAAGATGTCATGTATTAACAGCTAATTAGGAGCATTTCAGAGCAGAGGTCGGCCTCGCTAACACAACCGAGTTTCTGTGTCACGGTGGTGCTGGATGCAGCTGCTGCTCTTAGGTGTCAACAAAGAAAGCCCAGTACAGTGGAGACGTTAGCCTAGGGCTAGAAGAAGCCTTCTGAGAGTAGCCAAAGTCCTCATTTGGAGCCTCCCACGTAGCTGTGTTGGCTGTTGGTCTGAGCAAACTGCTAGATGCCCGGAGGCCCCTAGTAACCCACTGCTAGCTCACAACACCTCTTATATTTACATGGAACAAACTACAGGCCCCCCAAAGGGGCAGCAAATACTTGTGAAAAGAGCCATACTGCTAAGAGAAGGAGACTGAGATTGTAGCCACCACTCTGCCTCTAACTGGGTGATGTTTCCATCCCATCGGCCTGCATTGTCAAAACAGTAGCTGGCCAAGCTTTCAGTCCTCAGACAGAAGTTGTCAGGAAAAAGTAAAACAATTAATGAAATAGCATGCTTTGGGGGAAGAGGAGAGAGAATGACATATTAATATCACATAACTAGGAGGTGATAAAATCTACATCTTCTATACATGATTTATCTGATTTACTACCTGCAGTATCACTAGTATATAAAATATCAAAGTTCTGTTTGATGCATTCCAGGGAATTCAGTATTTTGCCTTTATTGAAATTGATTAGGGTGTGGTACTTTTCACTTTTCATTTCAGACATTTAGAATGAGAAGGAATTGCTTTTCTAGCTTCAACTTAAGAAAAACAGCTAATGAATTCATCAGTATTTATTCAACAACAACTCAGTTTGCACAGGCCTGTGCTCAGAGATATTGGGATTAAAGCTTGGACCTGCCTGATTCTTGGAGTACATTTTAGGCAGCATGTAATTCATACAAATGCCCTCTTGAGCACCTATTCTAGATGAGGCAAAGAAGGCTGTTTTGACGTTACTATTTTGAGATGGCCACTTGGTAATTGCCATCTTCACTTCCTTTTTTTTCCTTCACAGGGAACACAAACATTTCAGAACTCTTGTCACTGGTGTTTAGTGAAAACTAATAGAAACTGATTGCCATACAGAACACAAAGGATATAATTGGTTTCACAGTTACTTAGTGCTCTCCCAGAAAACAAACCATAGGGACTTCTAGCTAAACACGGCAGATAAAACAAAGCGAAACAAAACATGACTGAATCTCCATTCCCTCTCGAAGCCCCACTAAGATGACAGAGAATGAAAAAGCACACATCAATAAGGACCATGGGAACAAAAGAGGAAATAGCTTTATTTTGAAAGCCAGAAAGCAGATGGATGGGCAATAACTGACCTACTAGACAGGAGAAAGCTGAATGGCAAGAGCCTGTAAGAAGCAAAGCCAAAAATCTGGTTTGATGGAGCCACCGAGGCCCCAAGAGTCTCAGCAGTAGAGGCACCAGCTGCCTCCAAAGGGGTGTGGACAAGACTGACACCAGGAGGAGTGATTAAGAATCTGTTTAAGGGGCTTCCCTGGTGGCGCAGTGGTTGAGAGTCCGCCTGCCGATACAGGGGACCCAGGTTCGTGCCCTGGTCTGGGAAGATCCCACATGCCGCAGAGCGGCTGGGCCCGTGAGCCATGGCCGCTGAGTCTGCGTGTCCGGAGCCTGTGCTCCGCAACGGGAGAGGCCACAACAGTGAGAGGCCCGCATACCGCAAAAAAAAAAAGAATCTGTTTAAGGAATACTTGGACCTAGATTCCCTATGGTATCCTGCACCGCCAGTGACTGTACCTTCTCAACTCAGTACAAGACTGAAGGTTGATTCTCAGAAGAGGTTGAGTGAGACTGCTCTGGATGAGGGAATACTGGACACAGCTGAGGGCACTCGTGACAACTAGAAAGCAGGGAGGCTAAGAGGGGCATCTGCAGACCAACTAGTGGCACCGCCAGCAACATCTGACCCCCGGAATGCTGCATGTGTGCTGGCAGGAGAAAGGAGCCTTCCTCTTTGGGTAAATGGATCAGCCCAGGAGACGGTGTCTACAGGCACTGGGGTAACTGTGGTAAGAGTGATGTCCACATCCTAATCCCTGACGCCTGTGACTATGTTAGGTTACATGGCAAAGGGGAATTAAGGTTGCTAATCAGCCAACCACAATAGGGAGAGTGTCCTGGGTTATCCAGGTGGGCCAGTGTCATCACCAGGCTCTTTAGAAGTGGAAGAGAGAAGCAGAAGAGGTCAGAGTGATGTGATATGAAGAAGACTTGACCCACTGTTACTGGCTTTGAAGAGGGAAGGAGAAGGCCAAAGGTCAAGGAATACAAGTGGCTTCTAGAACCTAGAAAAGGGAAGGAGGCTCCAGAAAGGAATGCAGCCCTGCCGACAAGCTAATTTTAGCCCAGCAAGACGGAATCAGACATTTGACCTCCAGAACTGTAAGATAGGAAATTTGTGTTGCTTTAAGCAGCCAAGTTTGTGGTCATTTCTTACCGTTGCAATAGAAAACTAGTGCAGACACAGACTGTTGGGGGAGCCCAACGGTGAATCTCATTTGTTGCAGATCCCACGCATACACTTTCATTCCCCAGACAGGAACTTTTTAGGACTTCTCTTGAAAATGGACAGCCAAGGAGTAACAGATATTTGAAGGAAGTATCTAACATAAAAGGCAAAGTTCAAAATTCATGAACACCACAGAGGGAAGAGACCATTCAGGGAGCAGAAGAAAATGTAAAAAACAAACAAAACTCTCAGAGAAATAAGAGAAGATATTGCATCCATGAAACAAGAACAGAGTGCTCTTGAAAAGGAGCATTCACAAGACTTAAAGCACCCTTAGGATTTCAAAATATAATAGAATAAATAAATATTAAATAGAATGGTAGAGAAATAAAGTTTTAAAAACTCCAAGAGAGAGGTCAGTGGCAACCCATCAACATGGATCTCTGTTAAAGATATCAAGAATAGGTCTTACTTTAAGAGATACCAAGTAAAATGTAAAAGAAAACAAGAGGGTAAAATTGATTGCTATGCTCAGAAACACTTGGTACTCCAGGACAAAAGTTAAGTACAACGCAACCAAATAAAGAATGATCGTCCATGTGACCGACAGAGGTATCATTTGTCAAATCTCTTATGCCCGAATAGAAGGGCGTATGATATTCTGCGGAGATAATGCTCATGAACCCCCGAAGCATGGTGTGACGGTTGGCCTGACAGATATGCTGCGGCATTCTGTCCTGGCCTCCTGCTGGCCCGCAGCCTTCTCAGTTGGTTTTACGTGGACAAGATATAAATACAATGAGGAAAGCTTTGATAGTCAGCCTGGTACCTTCACCTGCTATTTGAACTAAAATTTTGCCAGGACTACCACTGGAAATAAAGTTTTCGGGGCTCTGAGGGGAGTTGTGGATGGAGGCTTATCAATGCCTCACAGTACCAAATTGTTCCCTGGTTACGACTCAGAAAGCAGGGAATTCAAAGCAGAAGTACCTCAGAAGCACATTGTGGCTCAGAACGTTGCAGAGGATGTGAGTTACCTTATGGAAGATGCTAACAAGAAACAATTCTCCCAATACATAAAGAACGACATAGCTGCAGACATGATGGAGGAGATGTACACGAAAACTGTACCACTGTATGAGAGAATCCAGCCTATCAGAAGAAGCCTAAGAAAGAAGTTTAAAAAAAAAAGAATTGGAACTGTTCCAGAATGTCTCTTGCTCAGAAGAAAGATCAAGTAGCTCTGAAGGCAAGCTGCCTCAGAGCTCAGGAGTGGACCACTGAGAGATAAATCAAACCACATTTTCCTATGAAGATTTTTCAGATAAAGACAATAAATTTATTGACAAAGCAGCGAAAACCACCACCACCACCAACAACAAAAACCTTCGTAAAAGTAAAACAAGTGAAAACAGTTTTTAAAATAAGAGAAAATAAGATTAAAAAAATTATCTGTAAAAGATATCCAATAGAAGTCCCATAATAAGTAGAAAAGTTATTAGATTGAGTCAACATGCAATTAGATGAATGAAAAAGGACCCCCACTGAGATATATCATTGTCCTTTTTTTCCAGAAGTCCAGTAACAGAGATGATTCTAAAAAATTCTAGAGAAGAAAACCTGATTATGGACAAAGGATCAGGCATCAGAAGGTCTCAGAGGTCTTAAAAATAATATTGGAAGTAGAAAAGCAGTGCCTTAACAATTCTGAAGAAAATAACTTCCACCTTAGAATTTCCGTCCACGCCGTTAGACAGGTCTGCAGGTGGGGTAGCATTTCAAACATTCAAAGTCTTTCCAGGAACCTACTACAGAATACCCTCCAAAATGAGGAG
The DNA here is from genome assembly GCF_008692025.1 of Phocoena sinus. Lineage (NCBI taxonomy): Eukaryota > Metazoa > Chordata > Mammalia > Artiodactyla > Phocoenidae > Phocoena > Phocoena sinus. The sequence continues at coordinate 87,089,094 of NC_045773.1, read as the reverse complement.
AAAGGAAGAGGACACCAGTAGACAAGAAAGAGGGCATTCTACAGAAGAAAGTAGCCAAGGGAACCTCAGAGTGTTTACGATGCAACAGGGCCAGAGAAGACCGAGTCCAGATTGAATAGAAGGATGGAGGGCTCCAGAGGGATGACTCCAAGGGGGTGGGGGAAGAAATTGATCATTCATCTGTTGTTCTTAGGAAATGTATACTTACTGCAGAGTTTGGAGCTGAATAACGGGCAAGCACATAGAAAAGCTTTAGCAAACGACTCAAAACAAGACAATTACTCAGGAGCAGAGCAAAAATCCTCATGTAAGAAAGAAAATATAATCCTAGTTCACTATGAGACCTAGTTATAAGTAAACGTCCATCATTATAATAGGGTCAATATTAAATACTCATTTAACTCTGACTGGTGATATATGTCTATGTAAAGAGGATGGTGGCGAGGGAAAGTACCTATGTGTACGTATACTACTTGTGTGTAGCAGATTGCAAAAATGGCCACAATTTTCTTCTCCCTGTATCCTTCACGATGAGACTTTATAGCACCTCCCATCAAGAGGTGGAGTCTATTCCTCTTCCACTCAAATCCAGCTGGCCTTGTGAGAGAATGAAGTGGTAGTACCAGAAAGCCAGTTCTGAGCCTGGGCCTCAGGAAGCTGCGTGTGCTTCCACTCGGGCCCCCGGGACCCTGCCTATCCTCTGTGTGAACGTGCCTGGCCTCTCCTGCTAGAGGATGGAAGACCACGAGGAGAATGGAAGAACCCCCCTAGCTGAGGCCACTCTGGTCAGCCGGCCCCCAGCCACCCCAGTAACTGACCACGGCCAAGACCAGAATTGCCCAGCCCAGTCCAGTTCAAACGGCCGATCCATAGAATTGTGAGTACATAAATGGCTGGTTTAAGCCAGTACATTTGGGGACGATTTGTTACACGGCAAAAACGAACTGATACTATGCGTACATGTGCCAGTATGTCTACAGGAGGATGTTAATGCAGTGAAGTGAAGTTTTTGTGTTCTATAGTGGGAAATCATTACATCTCTCTAAATCTGAAAAAGCAAGCAACACAAGAGAAGCAGGTTGTTTAGAAACATGATGACAGAAGCAGTGAATGGATTTTAAAATGGATATCCAAGGCGTGTAAATCAGGGGTCGGGACGGATAGAGGTTTTCATTACAGGCTGTGTAGAATTGTTTGATTTTTAAAAATTAAGTACGCATTTCATTTTGATAAAACTGCAAATTAAGTGGAAATCAAAAAGAAAAATAACTAAATTTCCCAGTTATTGGTAGTCAGCTGGTGTAGGGCATCGGCCATTGCCAGCAGTAGTCACGTGTTCAACAAATGCCCCAGCAGCTGGAGGAATTTCCTCCTAACACCTTAAGCCACAACCAACCCAGTTTTCCCTTTTGATTAGTATTCAGTCTTCTAGCTTGCATACTTGTGGTTAGTACACAGTGGGAGAATAGGAAAAAAAGCACATGAAAAGTTAGATGCTGAGCGCAGACACTGCAGGTGTTCTTCACGTGGGTGGTCTCCATCCTAACAGAGTCAAATGAGGACCACAAACATCAAAACATAATGGAAAACTAGCTGCAACCAAAAGCAGGGCATGGAAAAACTGGTCACTAAAAATCATTCTGTGGTAACATTGTTGAACTGGCCTGGGGAAAAGATGGAGCAAACCCCGGTGCTCAACACAGCGAAGTGGCACTATGAGCTAAAAACACATACAACTGCAGTAACGATATCTATTGTCAGACAGTCACCCTCTTCTTCCCTCCTAGTATACTTTCTGTGCTTTAAATGTACTTTTATCTTTGCAATGATTCTTTTTTTTTTTTTTTTTTTTTTTTTTTTTTTATGCGTTACGCGGGCCTCTCACTGTTGTGGCCTCTCCCGTTGCGGAGGACAGGCTCCGGACGCGCAGGCTCAGCGGCCATGGCTCACGGGCCCAGCCGCTCCGCGGCATGTGGGATCCTCCCAGACCGGGGCACGAACCCGTGTCCCCTGCATCGGCAGGCGGACTCTCAACCACTGCGCCACCAGGGAAGCCCACAATGATTCTTTTTAAGTCAGCTTATAGAATTCTCTTTCCTCTGTTACATTGGGAGAAAGTAAGTGATATTCTGAGAAGACACAGAAGGTAAAAATAAGATACTAGATTCTAAATGATGTGTTTATTAGTCAGAATAGATAGATGCTGTAGTAATGAAAGCCCCCAAGTCTCTAGGACTTAACATCACAGGCTACATCTTCAAAGTTAGGTCTTCAGAAGAACTCTGGTTATCTAATTCACTCAAGATCCGAGCTGATACACCCTGCCATGAGCACTTCCTCTCAAAGCTGACCGGAAGTGACACTCAGCACTTCTGCTTGTATTTTTTTAGCCACCTTCACATGGCTGTGTCTAAATTCAAATGGGTGGGAAAATGCAATTCTACCAAGTACCCAGAAGGAGAACTGGAATATTTGTGACATATGCCAACTCAATATGCTATTCTCCCTGCTGTTCAACATAGTCATACGTCACCTAGAATATAAATGAGTTCTGTGTATTTTTAATCCAAAGTATAGGAACTTTTCCTCGATGAGTTTTACTCTGGAAAATTATTGTGCTTCAGAAGCAGATGATGCATCTGACTAAGGGGGAGGGCCTGGGAGGTTACATGAGGTTTGAAAGTTACGTAAAGTAATGTGGTTTCCTTTTTTTTTCTTCCTGCGGTTTAATGATGCAGCACAGTATTTGTAGACCAATCCTGGTCTTCCTCAAGTGGTTTCTATAACAAGATAATTTTCTTTCACCCGATCACTAAGCAGTTTGCTTTTGCTTCCAAGTAAAGCCTTATTTTCGCCTAAATTTTGAAGACTGTGACTATAAGGGCACACCACTTTCTGCCTGTTTAAGAAATAATCGGGGGGCTTCCCTGGCGGCGCAGTGGTTAAGAATCCGCCTGCCAATGCACGGGACACGGGTTCGAGCCCTGGTCTGGGAAGATCCCATGCGCCACAGAATAACTAAGCCCGTGCACCACAGCTACTGAGCCTGCGCTCTAGAGCCCACGAGCCAAAACTACCGAGCCCGTGAGCCACAACTACTGAAGGCTGTGCACCTATAGCCTGTGTTGCGCAGCAAGAGAAGCCACCTCAGTGAGAAACCCGCGCAACAAAGAGTAGCCCCCGCGCGGCAATGAAGATCAAATGCAAACAAACAAGAAGATTAATTAATTAATTATTTTTTTAAAAAAGAAATAATCCGAGGTGGTCTGGATGTAAAAATGCTGATGCACGCATGAGAAAACTTTATTTAAATCTCAAAGCAACAGTTGCACTTTGAGAAGGAGAGGTTCAGGTGAGCAGGGCCTGTGGATCTGGAGGATCAAAGCAGAGTTTTCAGATGAGACACCGGAGTGGGGAAGGTGGGGAGTAGGTTTCCGTCCCTGGGGACCAAGGAAGGAAACTTATTTTCCTACTGTTATTTTTGAAGAACTTCAGTGTATAAGCACTGGGCTTCTCTCTTGCATCAGGATGGAAATAGAGAAGTAGGGGTTCTAAATATTTAGCCAAAGTCCCAAAACCCTTTGATACTACAGCTTCGAATATGTCATGCATCACATCCAAGTATGGTTACACTTCCTCGCTAAAAGCCAAACAACCAGGAAGCTGAAATAATCAGAACCCTTTATTGCCTGGCAGTAAGAAGATAACACATGGCAAGGAAATCAGTTGAAATCAGGCACACCTTCAAGAGAAAAGCAATTATCAGAATGTTACAGGGTCGGGACTGATCTCAGCCAAATTTCTTAACTTCTTTAAAACATATGGCACATTCAGGCAGAAATAAACTTCGCTGAGATGAACCATTTACCACATGTGGCTCATTTTGAACTCCAAAATCTTTAGTGTGGAAGGTTCCATCTAGTCAGAATTATAAGCAGTAAGTTCTTTAACATGAGGCCTAAGGAGATCTGTTGTGAATATTTGTTGTGGATACTCAGACCCATAAGTATGTGCCTTAAACTTTAAACCATCTATTCAGGGTTCTGAGAGAACCCTCTAGCTCTTACTCATGAACATGCTGGTGACATGCGACAACCAGGGGTCTGAAGGAGTGATCTGAGCTGGTCTGCTAAAATCGCCTCTATGTGAGAACCTTGGGGCTAGACCACTTCTGTCTTACAGAAATATGATGCAGGACATAAGTGTGAGCCTCAGAAGTAATTTTAATTTTTCTAATAGCTACATTAAAGAAATGTAAAAATAAACTAGCAAAATAAATTGTAATATTTTTTATTTAACCCAATATATCCAAAATATTATCATTTCAACAGGTAACAATATAAGAAATTATTCATGAGGTGTTTCCCATAGTGTTTTTTTTTCCCTGCTAAATCTTTGAAGTCTGGTGTATAATTTACACTACAGGACACCTCAGCATGGATGAACGTCCCTTCAAGAGCTCAGTAGCTACATGTGGCTAGTGGCTATCTTGGATAACACAGGTCTAGATGGCTGTTAAGGACTTTGTGTTTGTCCCTCCAAAATTTATGTGTGGACACCTAACCCCCAATGGACGGTATCAGGAGGTGGATTTGGGATGTAATTATGTTTAGATAAGGTCATGAGGATGGAGTTCCCCCCACCCTCACCCTGCCATGCTGGGTTAGTGTCCTTATAGGAAGAGACTAGAGCTTGTTCTCTCGGCCATGTGAGGATACAAGGGGAAGACAGCTGTTTGCAAACCAGGAAGAGGTCCCCACCAGACACCAGTTTTGCCAAAGCCTTAATCTTGGACTTCAGCCTCCAGAACTGAGAGAAATAAATGTTGTGTAAGCTCCCCCAGTCACGGTATTCTGTGATAGCAGCCTGAGCAGACTTAAGTCAGTGGCTTTGCTTTTTTCCACTATCAGTTTGAATGCCATGGTTCTCTGTCTCTGTAGTTAGAATGTAAGTATTAGAAAGGCAGGGACCAAAACTTATGCTCACAGCCGTAAATCCATCGCCTAGCACAGTGCCTGACACGAAATCAGCACCTATGGTTGAATGAATATGAGTACGTGTATGCACTCTCTGTCAGCTGTGTCCTCTTGCTTCCTGTGGTGATGGACAGGGCAGATAGAACACAGGCATTTCTGCTTAGTCACTTCATGCCAGTTTTGTGTGGGTACATTTGTACCTAAAGAATTGCCCAGTGAGAACTAAAGATGTGACTTCTTGGATTTATCCAAAAAAATTATATTCGGGAGGAGGACGAAATAGGTAAAGGGAATCAGCTGTATGATGATGGATGGAAACTAAATTCTGGGTGGTGAGCAAGCTGTAGTGTATATAGAAGTAGAAATATAATGTTGTACACGTGAAACTTGTATGTTATAAACCAGTGTTACCTGAATAAAACAATAAATTTAAAAATTATATTCAGAATATGATTACTGTTAAATACATCGTATGAAACAGTAAACGTTGTTGTTGCCAATTTATCACAATGTTGGGTTAGTTCAGATTCTCTACCAAGCATTCTGGAGGAATGGTAAATTTGTAATTTTGTTGTTTTGTTTCATCATATTAGGTTTTTGGATGAATCCTATTCTAATCCTGGTTAATAGAACTGTGTACAACAAAGAGGGTAAAAGAAACCTCAGTGATGGCCATTCTCCCCTGTAAAGACCTTTTTTTTTTTTTCATTTAAGTGTACCATGTAGAGAATTAAAACAGGTCGCAGAGTAACACTTGAATATGAGCTAGCATAGCTGGGTCTGTTTCTTCCTCGGTACGAATGATCTCTTCTTTGTATGTATTTACCTTTGTGTTGTTTCATCTGTGAATCTTCTTTCCCAACAACCGTCTCCAAAAATGCTGATGAAACGATGACACCTCCACAGCAAATGATTTTCCTTTAATTCTTTCATTCTAAAACAGAGAGTTTTAGAAATTTTCTAATACCATCTCCTTTCCAAATCTTCAAGATCATCAAACTTCTTTCGGGTGGTGAGCTTTTTAAAAAGATTAAAGGGACAGAAAATGTAGACAATGGAAATGACAAAAAGTATAATAAATAAAGAGGAGGATGAGATTCGGGACATTTCCAAACAGGAAATAAAAAGCAATATGGAGTGTGCCAGGCGGTTGATTAGTAAACATATGTTATTTTTCTTGAAAAAGAAGTATTGAAGGACTTCACCTCCAGAGATTATATTTCATTGGCTCTGGTGTGGGTCCTGATCATTGCATGTTTTTAAGTCTCATGGGTGATTTTGATGATCAACCATAGTTAAGAACCAGTGGTTTAATTTCCTATATAAATTAAAAGAGGGGATACATAATAGGGAGATATATCCTAAAATCCGTTGTTTTTCTCTTGTGAGACCTTCTCTGGGCAAAGTGAGGTCTTGTCCAGTAGTAGGTCCTGGACATAAATGAGGGTTAATGAGAAATACTTTGAGCTAAAATTGAAGACAGCTAGGTTTGATTTTGTTACTGACAACCTGTCTTTAAACAAGTCATTTATTCTTGCAATCAGTTTTTCTACCTGCAAAATGGATTTTGCAAGCAATGGCCCTTACTTTATGTTTGTTGAAAATGTGATTTGAAATGTACTTAGGCTGTGGAAGTTACCTTAATTAAAACTGTTATATCAATAATTACTCATTGGTATATAAAACAAAAGATCAGACTTGCTTCTCAATATTTCCCCCCAAACATTTTCTTGCTACTTTATTCATTGGTGGAAGATCCTTTTTATTGTTCTCATGAGAAATCATCCTAAGACTTAGTCTAAGGATGGAGGCATAGACAAACACAGCAGGATCACAGATACATAACAGAGAGAGGCACAAATACACATGGTTTCTCTGATATCTAGTAAAATCTCAAATTAACACAAAATTAGTTCCAAAAAATTATTTCTTTATTGTTTTATAGTATATTTTCAAATATATGTTTTTTTCCCTTATTTGGATAATATTTCATAATCAATGCATAAAAATTTAAGGCATTTAAAGCATTCTTTTGTTAATATTTTTTAAATGGTAGGGCTAATTTCAATGAGACAAAAGAAAACTGTGGTTAATAACTAAGTATGAAAACATGGCTAGTTAGAATTAATTTGCATATGTAAACTTAATGTTTCTTTTATTCAAATCGAGAAATTTGCATAAAAATTGAAGGGCATTTCTTTTATGTCATGTTTTCATTCTGTTAAAGCTCTGATACTTTATATATCGCGATGGCTCCAAGCAGTTATTGTTCTGATATAACAGGGTGTTATAGTGATAGCTCAGATTTTGTGGTGAATTCATTTTCGTGGAAAGCCAGTATTATATACTCCATCAAGTGTGTTTAGGATCTATCTTCAGAGAAGATAGATAGAAAAAACACATACTTATGTATCTGTAAAATCAGAATGATCTAGAAAGATGGAAGGTAGTATCAGCCAGCATTGGGCTGTCTTGCCAAGAGGATACTTCTCTGATTGGTTTATCACTCACGAGAAGAGGCACACACGTGGAAGCCATCTCAGATGGAAGCCAGCACATATGCCTCTTGTAAAATACCACCCTCTGAGGCAGTGGAGAAAAGCTCTTTATTCCCATCCCCACCCCATTTCCTGTAACTTGTGAAGTCACAGAATTGGGGGAAATAGTGACGCTTCCTGGCCTAGATTTAGCGCCATCTGGGAACTAGAATGAGCTGGTGCTGCCACCACCGCTTTCATCTGCCACATTCTCGGAAATTCATCATCCATAGGGTGATTCTAGCCAATACAAGTCACTCTCATCCACGGGCAAGAGAAAGAAAGACTAGGAAGTGAGTCCTGCCCAAAACGTCCTCCTGGCTGCTTCTATGTGCTACCACATCCTGTGTAAAAAGGCCTTAGGCTGACTTCCAAGGCCACCAGTAACTTGGTTCCACTCTGCCTGCTCCTGTCCCCTGCCAAATTGGTCTCAGTGATCTCTGAACAGACTCCTCCCTGCCTCTGTCCTTACTGAGGTTGTTGCTCTTCCCTGTTATCCTTCCAGGGGGCAGCCCAAGTCTCAAATCTTCAACAAGTCTTCCCTGATTCCTCCAGCTCACACTGCAGTTCCTCCCTTCTGACCTTACAATTTTGTCCCTAACAAGTAATTTAGAACCTAATTACATGCTAGGATGTATTGTCTTTTGACTGTTTCGTGTGTTAATTTTACTTCCCCAATTAAATTGTAAGCTCCAGGGGATAACTTTTGTGTCTAATGTCTATGTGCTAAACTCTCACTTTCCCTTTCTTCTGGTAACCATCGGAGTTCTAAGTCCTCAATAGGTGTTCAATAATTCATAGCATCTTAGAGTTGGGACTTTTAAATCCAGATAATAGATGGGCAAATAAACTCCGCTGTATTAGAGAAATAACCACTTCCATAATGCTCTGCCCTCTTCCTTCCTCCCTTCCTTCCTTCCCTCCCTCCCTCCTCCCGTCTTTCTTTTTTCCTTCCTCCTCCCCTCCCTCCTTCCTTTGCTTCCACATTTATGCTGAGTTGAAATCTCTCCACCTTTAACTTTTATTAATTTATTCATTCAACCAAGATTCTCGAGCACCTACTGGGAGGTGGACCTTGCCAGGATCTGGGGATATAGAGGTGACTATGACCTGGCTCAGTCTCCTGGGAAAGGCAAACCAGTGAACACAGGGCAATGTGAAAAGAATTATGCTGGAGGGAGGTTTAAAGTTGCTGAGAGAGCACCTACCTCCCCCTGAGGTCACAGCTTTGCAGTCTTGCAAGGTCAAAACAGATCATTACTAAGGCTTAACTAGCATTGATTCAATTGTGAAGACCTACTACAGATTCTTAGCAGGGAAATGAGTAAGGCTGACTTAAAATCATACAGGGAAGTTTGCAAATTATGTACCAGTTGTTTTTGCATCATTTTCTTGATAGAAGCCGCAATCTGAGAGATGTTGTTTTGTCACCAACTTCTGCAATTTCTAAGACATTTTATCCCTTCCTGGGTTATCATAAAGAGTAGAGGTAATGTATGTAAAGTATCCACTGCTGCAGTAATGACAATTATGAGTAAAATAAGTTTAGTATTATTGAGAGCTTACTATTACTATTGGATGCTATTAGATATTAGCAGAGATAGATGCTATCTTAAGCTATTCATCATATTAGCACTTTTAATTCTCACAAAATCCCAATGTACTACTATTACGGCTGATTTGTAAGTGAGAAACTGAGATTTAGAAGGTTAAGGAAGGTCACTCACTACGTGGCAAAGCTGGGATTCAAAACTGGGCAGTCTGGTGCCGGAGCCCAGCACCTGGCTTTTGCTACTATTGTCTGTAGGGCCAGGAGAACAGACAGTTAAAAGAGAAACTCTTAGAAAATTCGGTACACAGGCTCTTGGTCGTTTCCAGTGGGTGGGCTAAGCAGAAGGGACAGAGGATCACGTGTGAACGTGTAAGAGGGGCGAAGTGGGGATTAAGAGGACAGCTATTGGGCTATAGCACCGTCTGTCATGAACTCCAAACTCACACACAAACTCCTGGGGCCCACGTGAGCTCCCAGGCAACGCCATTTCTCTTCCACACTACTGGTCTGCTATTAAACCTCCAGATTTCGCTTGCCTGGTTTTTAGAAACCAGGGTTCCTTTCTTGTTTTCTATTTCTGCCATCTTTACAGCAAACACAAGCAGTTTGGGAATTCTGTCTTCCCCCTCCACCCTTTCATCGTCAATTTCAACCAGGAACAGCAATAGATTCATTAGATGATAAGAGCTAAGGGCATGTTATTCCCAAACACCATGGTTTAAAGTAAAAATTACAGTTGTCCCTTGGTATCCACAGGGGACTTGTTCCAGCACCCGTGCAGATACCCAAACCCAAGGATGCTCAAGTCCCTTGTATAAAATGGTGTAGTATTTGCATATAACTTATACACATCTTCCCTTATACTTTAAATCATCTCTAGATTACTTATAATACCAAATACAATGTAAATGCTATGTAAATAATTGTAAATACAATGCATATAATTTTTAGCACATGGCAAATTCAAGTTTTGCTCTTTCGGAACTTTCTGGAATTTTTTGAGTATTTTCCATCCAAGTCTAGTTGAATCTTGGGATGCGGAACCCACGGATATGAAGGGGCTACCATACTCTTTTGTTTTAGTAAAACCCCAGCTTCAGGGTACCACTGAGGACTGGTTGCCAGAACAGAGGTGAAGAAGCTTCGGGGGCTTCTGGAAAGTGGAGCTGTGGTGGGGCGGGGGGGGGGGTGCTTAGGTGAAGATGAGGAGGCCATTGCAGGTGGGGTGGAAGAGAAAGGAGCGTCTGGTTTCTCTCTCACACTCCTCCCTTCGCCCCTTTTATCTATTCTGATGTCACAGACGCTGCCCTTGCCCAGCCGAGTGAGATAAGGGGTCATGCCTGACAGTAGCAGCCAGAGGGTGGTAAGGGCAAGGGGCCGGGCGGCTGCTCTAGGTCTGCTTATGTACAAGGGACAGATAAAAACTAACTGGCCCAGTGAATTGCACTGGCCTGCATTTTTTTTTTTAACAAAATTCAAATGCCCCTAAACGTTAACATTCAAATTTTAACGTTTAGAAATTAGACATACAATGGAGAATCACTGTAGAAAAATCAGGATGACTGTTAATCTAGACAGCACTTTTTCTGATCTCTTTTTGTTACATACAAATAGTGGAATCTGTGGTCATCTCAGTTGCCCACTCATCGTTTGTGGTTTTATGCTAACTTCAGATTTGAGGGATAATCTTAGATTTATTTATTTATTTTAAAAATAAATTTATTTATTTATTCATTCATTCATTGGCTGCGTTGGGTCTTCGTTGCTGCACGCGGGCTCTAGTTGCGGTGAGCGGGGTCTACTCTTCATTGCGGTGCGCGGGCTTCTCATTGCGGTGGCTTCTCTTCGTTGCTGAGCACGAGCTCTAGGTGCATGGGCTTCAGTAATTGTGGCACGCCAGCTCAGTAGTTGGCGCTCGCAGGCTCTAGAGCGCAGACTCAGTCGTTGTGGTGCACGGGCTTAGTTGCTCCGTGGCGTGTGGGATCTTCCCGGACCAGGGCTCGAACCCGTGTCCCCCACATTGGCAGGAGGATTCTTAACCACTGCGCCACCAGGGAAGCCCCATAATCTTAGATTTAGATCGCCCTGGGTTCATGAATATAAAGGACTTCAATAACTCCTTTACTCCTAGTCCAGGCTAGAAACAGAAAGTAGAATAAAATCTATCAAAATAAAAATAAGGCAAGACAAACTTTCAGAACCAGCATTTTAGTTTTTTCAATTGAATGTATTCACAGCCCATTTTCTTTCTTTCTTTCCCTTGCTCCTCCCTCCCTCCCTCCCCTCCCTTCCTTCCTTCCTTCTTTCTCTAGCCCCCTCCCCACCATCTCTCTCCAGCAATGGTTTTGCCAACCTGTAGAGAAACGAGTTGTCTCAGGAGCATTAAATATTATAACCGATAACAGTGAACTGTGAACAGGGAGTTGGCCCAGGATTTCATACAGCTGAAGAATAATTCCATGGAGGGCTAGATAATATGAGGACAGAGGAATCCTGAAGTGATCATGGGAATTGTGTTCAGGTAACCCTGAATCCCAGAGAGCAGCTTGCAAGGAAAGTCTGAAGCTGATGACTGCTTTTTATGTGGAGAGAAAGGGAAAAGGTTATTGATTTACTGCACAAAGTTCACTCATTCCTTGGCCGGCCACTGGGCAGAGTTTTTGGGGACATGACACCTCGGGACTGGAGTTTTGGGGATTCCATACACCACATCTGTATTGTGCTAGGTGCCATGGTGGATAAAAACTAGAGCTTCCTTCTTAAGGAATCATAGTCACCCCAAAGTGCCTTCTGGTTCTTGGTTTGCCAAGTAAATGTGTAGACCTGTATCCTGTCAATGTAAAGACAATGGGGAGGGAAATCAACAAGGGACCTAAATTCTAAGCCACATGCCCAAAGGAAATGGTCTTCCCATAGATAAACACCATGTTTGTAACTGGAACCAAATCAACTACAAGCCTGTACTTTGCTTCTTGACTAATGGAGGTGACCTTAGGGGGAAAAAAAGATAATTACTAGAGGCAGAATAATACAAAATTAACAATCACAGAGACCAATTTAAGGGGAAGTTCCTCTATTTGTGTATTCCACAGCTGCTTTCCCATTGCTCAAAAGGTAATTAAGAGGTGATAATGATATGTATCCCCCTTATCAAAGTCATTAACACATTATTATTGTTGTGAGCAGGCTAGCTATTGCTTGGTCTGGAGATGCCACTTTAGGAGAAGAGTCTTTTTTGCTCTACCAGAGATTTCTGCTGTGATGGAGAAATTAGTTCCGGGATGAATTAGCAGGTTACATTCTCTGTGACTCTTGAGTGTCTGATTTCCCAAAACCTTGTGGGTTTCTGAGAACCCCCAAGGCCATTCTGACTCTCAATTTAACCGACTTTCCCAGCTGTTCACTGCCAATCAGGGATGGAACTACCTCCTATCCATCAAATTGCACATCTATTGTACTTGAAGATTTGGCTCAAACCCCCCTATCCTTGGTGCCTTCTCTGAATCTATACTCAGATAAAAGACTCTACAAATTCTCCTAACATCAGCTGGTTTCCCTGCTTTGGTGAGCAAGTGCTACCATGTACACATTCACTCAGACTGCGGTAAAGTTTTGTAGTTATGTAATCTCAAACATCTTGGGAAAATGTGGGCGTATCTGCTTATGGAGCTTCTCACATTTTAAAGATATCTACAGATTGGAGAGGAGAAGGGACAAATGCATTCAGATTGGTTCTGAACTCTCCTAGGCTTTGTTAGATTAGAAAATGGTCTGTATGATTTTTCTCAGATTTGTGTTTAAATTGTACGATCCTTAGGGCAGAAGTGTATCCGATTTGTTGATCATAAACCTCCTTAGAACCAGAGTTACGGCAGCTTAAAAATAACTTCAGATGTATCCAAGAGTCAAATATTACTAAAGCACTTTAAAAAATAAAGACAAAACCCACAGTTATTCTCCTGCCCCACCCCCTTTACCACTAGTCCCTGCAGGTAGCTACTTTAAATTAATTTTAGCAGTTTCTTCTTCTGGTATTTACTTCCATATTTCTAAGTCATATATGTGCCTGACTAGATCATTATGTAGTGACTATTACAGTTGGGGGAGGACTTAAGTCTCCTATCCCACAACACTGCTTCCTCTTGTTCCCTTTTTCGGTTAAATCAATATTCAGGATTTATATTATTATAACTGTATAAATAATATTCTCTACTGAGCTAACATTACACTATAATTACCTTTCCTTTCTTGTACAACGTTTTGTTTTTCTTGGAGTTAATAATTGCCTTGTTTTTCCCATCAGCCAGGCTTTGTATATAACTATCCCCAACTTTCAACAGTGTCCCCCAAACTTTCCACATAGTAATATAGAACAGGTAATCTATCGGAGTCTAAATACCTCCTTTCTGGGACCCTTGACGTCTTTTTTCCAACCTGGACTGGTTTTTCTCTTGGGCTCCACTGTTCTCCCAGGACTTCCCTCTGCTATCATCCTGTTGATTCTCCTCACCTCCTTCCTGTGCTGGAGCCTCTCCTTCTTGGTTCCTTCCTGGTTTTCCTCTTTCTTGCTTTACTCCCTCATTTTGGTGGCACACCCTTCCTGAGAAAGGGTGCATGTGAGGTAAATTTACTGAGAGCTTTCCTGCCTGAAAATATCTTTATTCTACCCTTGCATTTGTTTGATAGTTTGGCTGAAATTTGAATCCCAGGTTAAAAATAATTCTCACTCTGAATTTAAAGGCATTGCACCATTATCTTCTAGCTTCCAACGTTTCCGTTCACAAGTCTAATGTCATTCTGATCCCCTGTGCTTTTTATGTGAGTGTTGTGTAGTTCTGTAGTTCTGAAATTTCAAAATGATATGCCTTGGTTGGGTCTTATTGTGTTGGTCATTAAGTGGTCCTTTTAATCTCAAGTTCCACATCCTTTTGGATCTTTTAATCTAAAGATCCACATCCTTCGGGTCTATGAAATTTTCTTGCAGTGTTTCTTCAATAGTTTGTTTCTCGCTGTTCCCCAACCCCCCTGATTTTTCCTGTGGAACTCTTATTGGTCAGTTATTGACCCTTCTGGATTAATCTCACGTTTTCTTATCTTTTCGCTCACAAATGCCTGCTTTATCTTTTTGTTTTACGCTCTGGAAGGCTTCACCTACTTTGTCTCCCAAACTTTCTACTGATATTTTAAAAATATCAGGGCCCATATTTTTAATTTCTAGGGAATTTTTCGTGTTCTAGGATTGTTCCTTTTTTTATAGCACCTGTGCTATTTTATAGATGCAAAATGTTTTTTTAACCTCTCTGTGGATGTTCAGCGTACTTTATTTGAAGTGTTCTTCTAATCCCTGCATTGTCTCTCTTCCCTCTGATTTTCTTGTTCTCTGTTCGCTGGTTTTGTCTCTGTCTTACATGTTGGAGGTTGTCCCTCAAATCTTGTGATCCTTGGCTACAAGGAAATCACATGTGGACTGAATGCTCTGTGTGTATGTAAGGCTCACCAACTGAGGGATTCACTATAGAATGATGGGGCAGTAAGCCAACATTTTTATTAGTGTAACCCTGAATTCTACAGGTCTCTTCCTTAAGCCCTTTAATTTCTCGACAGCAGGACTTTCCAAAGCTCTTTCTGGGGATTATAAACCTGGCTGTGGCCTTCTGGGTGGTAGGTGGGAGGAGGCTAGAAGAGTTTGGTGATCAGACTTTTGCTAATGGCCCCTGTTTCTCTGTCTTCTGTGCCTTGGGTCCCTGGTTCTGAGCCTGTTTGGTTCAATTTTTTGAGAGAATAAGTCACCTGTCTCTGGAGGTGGGAGGTAGGTCATGATGAGACCTAAGGAGCTAGCTGCCTTATGTTGACTTTCAGTCACCCTTGACCTCATGCCTGTATCTTCTGCACGCCCCACACCTCCAGTTCCTAAGCCTTCCCAGAGTTCTGAAGGATGGCTAGCTTTTTCCTTATTGGGTTGCCTCTGTGGGCACACAGAATCCAGCCTTTTCTGTTCTGCTTAAACTGTTATCATTCCTCCAGTACTTTTCATTATAGCAGATATTCGTTGCCATCCTCATCCACTGATGTCCTCTTTGCTGCTGTATTTCTTGTGGGTTTATACTTTTGTATTCTTTTACTGATGTGTGAGTGGGTTTCCAGGAGAAGGTGGAGATAAATATATATGTATGTAGTCAATGTCTCACATTTAGTTGGATATGAATTTTGTAACTTGATTGATGATTACTTCTGAGTTATAGCTTATCTTTTAAGGGATGTCAGACCTTACATTGATAAATGAAATCAGAGTGGGAATTTAAATATCATATTAACATAGCATTTGTTTCAAGGTTAATACATGCAGACCCAGTCTTCCCTTATAAATTAAACAACATGTGAAAGTTGGATGTGCTAACTAGGTTAGACCAGGACCAGGGTTTGTTTTATTCGGTTTTGTATCAACCATTCTCCTAGGAGTTAGCCCACAGACTTCTTTTTTTTAATTAATTTATTTTTATTTTATTTATTTTTGCCTGCATTGGGTCTTTGTTGCTGCGCTCAGACTTTCTCCAGTTGTGGCGAGTGGGGGCTACTCTTCGTTATGGTGCACGGGCTTCTCATTGAGGTGGCTTCTCTTTTTACAGAGCATGGGCTCTAGGCGCACAGGCTTCAGTAGTTGTGGCACATGGGCTCAGTAGTTGTGGCTCCCAGGCTCTAGAGCGCAGGCTCAGTAGTTGCAGCACACGGGCTTAGTTGCTCCGCGGCACATGGGATCTTCCCAGACCAGGGATCAAACCCATGTCCCCTACATTGGCAGGCAGATTCTTAACCACTGCGCCACCAGGGAAGCCCAGCCCACAGACCTTTAACGAATAAACTTAAAAACAACAACAACAACGATAATGAACTAATACAGCTGCAGTTTTCTTCTTTTCTTCAGTAAACATTTTAATGATCAACTAAGTGCAATAAACTTCTGTATGAGCTGGAAATATCATGATGAAGGAAAAAGAGTCTTTAGCCTGGAGAGCTTCACAGTCTAGCGAAAGAGACTGTCAAGAAAGCAGATAAATATTAGGCAATGTAATTCATCTTAGTTTAGAAATGTGCACCCAGGGCAATGGGAGTACCATTTCCCCCTGAAGGTGATAAAAATGCCTAGGTCAGTTTTTCTTCATACTCTTTATGTAGGATCCAAGGCTCTGGCTAGTGTGAAGGTTGGAAATGAGTCCATATAGCTATATGCTCTATCCTAGACATATAGCTATATGTGATAGATAGATGATAGATCAGATAAATAGATAGATAGATAGATAGATGCTACATTTTAGCAGGCCCAGTACCCTAGAGGAGCATCGCCAGAGATGGATAGAAGCTCTGAATACATCTTCTTCTCCTCATGGAGAGACTCCCCAGGCTACGCCCTTCAGAGTTGATCCAGTGGTGTGCATGGGTTCAAAAATTCTCCTCAGTGCTGACAAGAATCCTAGGTAGGCATTGGAAGTGATGGTATTATTACAATAATCATATCATTGTTATTATTTCTAAACATGTCTGTGATTAATCTTTGAAGGCAGGTTGAAGTTCTTCTTCATTTCAGGAGGCCCTGTGGTGCAGTGCAAAGAATATGGTCTTTTGCAGGGGAGCTGGGTTTGAATTCCACATATTGGCTATGTGACTTTGGTCAGTTACTCAATCTTGCTACATCTAAATTTACTGCTATATCAGATTGAGATAATAATACCTAACTCCCAGATTGGTTGCATTAAATGAACAAAGCCGGATAAAGGGTTATGGGCATTTCTTGATGGGATGCAGGTGCAGAATAAATGGTAGATATTATTTTTTCTTCCTTCGCCATCAGGGGTGAACCTCTCAAATGCAGAGACCATATGCTCTTCTTACATGTAGCCCCACCCTTGGTGCAATGCTGGGCATGAAGTTGGCACTTACTGCATATTTAATGAATGAATGAATAAATCAAAGAATGTCTGGATTATACGAGTTGAGGTGATTTTCCTGACATATGAATCATCATCATTTGCTATTTTCTTCCTTTAGAATGTATTTTCTTAACTATTTGCTGATCCTAATAAACCACTATTCTTTTCTGAGCTCCTGGATTACTGGTTCTCTAGTGCTGCAAATAAAGCTAAGTGCTAAGAGCTGCAAATAGAGCTAAGGAACACTAACATTATTTTTAAATGCCCAAATAGCACTTCAAATCCAATACCGCGGTTCGTGGTTCGGAATGAAAAGAGGCAACAGATTGTCTCCATTCTTCATTTAAAAGACCCTTTGGCAATCACTTCCTTTGGCAGGTCTGCAGATAAGAGTCTTTGGCTGTGAGTCTCTGCAATGAGAATAAAGGGCGAGAGGAGATGGTGAGATGAAGAGTTCATGTGTCTTTTTTTTTTTTTTTTTTTTTTTTTAATTTTATCATGTGTCTTTTCATGCACTGGTAGCTTTCATCCGCAGAGCTGGAGTGGGGCATTTCCTGTCAAATCTTCCATTCGCTCTTCCATTCATGAATGCAGGAGCAATGTTTGGCTAAACAGCCTTTGTCATTTTCTAGCTTGGGCAATTACATTATATTAGGGCAATTTACTTTTAAAAAGTTCTAGCCTCAGTGTCATCCTTCCCGCAGCAATCTGGGCAGCATCTGCTTTTGTTCTTTGTGGGGTCTAGGGCTCCTTGGCAGCCGGCATCTTGGACCATCGTAGAACCTCCCACCTTCTATAATTGGCATCACGCAATTTAGCTCTGAGTTTTAGTACCACCCTTTGGGTCAGCTTTGTCCTCCCAGTTATTGTTAGAAGTCCTTCGTGTGCTGCAACCATGCCTTCCCCATTTCTTTCCCACTGTGCTCGGCATACGCCTTGCTCCGAAGGGATCTACGAGCCAGCGGCCTATGGTGTTAGTGTTTCCTTGAACTCTGCAACATCTGACTCCGTGAAACACCTTTTTAGATTAAACTCTTTTACAAGGACTTCTTTGAGCTGATGCTTTTTGATTCGCCGATATTATTGCTGATCATGTCTCTTTCATTTCTTTCCCCAGGGGAATCTCATTTACTTCCAGGGCTCTAATTATGACTTTTATGATAATGACAGCTAACATACACACTCATTTCCACCTCTTAGGAAATTCACAATCAATACACCTAAAAGGAAATTTATTACCTTTTTGCACAAATCAGTATTCCTCTCTTTTGGAGTTTATTTTATCCTACTTTGTATTTATTTAGTTACTTCGGTATGTTTCACCTGATTTTAAACTCTCTCTCTCCAGCTATACCTGTAGATTTAAATGTATGTCTATGTGGATATCTCTATGTATATTTATCTCTATCACTTGGCCTCTGTAGATGCCGGATGAGTGTTCGATGATTTGTCTTGCTTTACTGTTCTGGCCTTTATATTTAACTCAGGTTAGGTCAGAAGGGCAGTGCTTTGAGATGAAGATCCTTCCAATCCCATGGGAAGGAGCAGATCCAGTGTGTTCTCCAGAGATGATTATAGGGCTTCAGACCAGGAAAATTAAAGTCATAAGGACATAAATACACAACATTTTTTAAAAGATGATTGTATAGGGGCTTCCCTGGTGGCACAGTGGTTGAAAGTCCGCCTGCCGATGCAGGGGACGCGGGTTCGTGCCCCGGTCCGGGAAGATCCCACATGCCGTGGAGTGGCTGGGCCTGTGAGCCATGGCCACTAAGCCTGCACCTCCGGAGCCTGTGCTCCACAACGGGAGAGGCCACAACAGTGAGAGGCCCACGTACCGAAAAAAAAAAAAAAAAAAAAAAAAAAGTTGATTGTATAAAGAAAATCATTAGGCCATGACAGTGCCATATCAACTCAGCAGGAGTGTCTAAATTAGCTCAAGGTTGGATTTTTGAGGCATCTGGGACTTGAGATTAGAAGAATTTTGTGCAATATTATAGGAAACATAACTTAAATCATCTTTTTCATAATAGTCTTGGAGAATACAAGTTTTCATTATTTCCAAGAGATTTCAGGTGTGGTCCTTGAAACACAAGGATAGATAGGGAGGTTGTCCTTTAAGTTCAAGAGTTATACAGACTCATCACAAGCACATGGTGGTAAGACCACAGAACACATCATCTCCAGTGGATGCTGTCACTTCCCCGCCTAGATGAGATGGAGAAAGCCCACTGAACTTGCTAGGCCAAAGGCAGGTTAGACCATCAAAGTGGTTCACGGCCACAGAACCTTCCCAGTGAATCTCTCCTCTTGCCTGCAGCCATCTCTTGTGGTGCTTCAGATTCCCCTGTGTTTCATACGCACAAACGCCCCAACCAGGCACAGACTTACAACTGAGGGAATTGGAATCGTCCATTTCCATTCCGTAGGGTCTCCCTGGAGCCTCCATTCTGGTCTCTGTTTCGACTGCACCTCAAAACGCTAAATGTGCTTTTGCTCTGCTAGACACTTGGAAAAGGAGCTGTGAAATTTACGGTGCAATTCATATCATGGCAAGAATATTTTAAAACAGTGGTTTACGGTGTTTAAGTAAGCTTATTAGTCAGCAGGGGTTTCTGCTGATGGTCCTTGGGATATCGAGTTAAGAATAGCTGGCTGCATGTCTGTGTTTTGGGCTTTGAAATGCTTTGGTTTCTTGGGCCGCATTATCGCAGACTTCACCGCGTTTTCAAACAACACACATAATAAATGACGTCTCCAAGAATCACTGTAAGGCTTACCTGGATCCCTCTCCCCTTGTTTTGCACTCCATCATCTGTTGCTTACATTTAAAAGCCTGCTGGAGACTGTTTTTCATCTAGCTCACTAGAGAGGAGTCGTTTTTCATGAAGAATTGGGTGGTTGAAGTGATTGTAATTCTTCTTCCAACAATCTTGGCACCGGAGTCAATTTAAAAATATATACATTTAGCTGGGTTGCTTTGGCTTGCCCTATTTACGATGGTGGATTTGGGGTGAATTCTCAGGTCTCTGCATGAATTCATATGCCTCAGTGCTCTGTATTAAAACTAGCGTTTGCATCTACAAAGTCTCCAGTTAGATGCTATAATATTTAATTTAGGTGGGGAAATTAAGAACAACAAAACTTCACACATGACATTGAGATCAGAGTATATTAAGATACTCGTCTTCAGGCAGTGTTTCTCCAAGCAGTCCTATGTGACGGTAACACTGCCAGATGGTTAAGGAAAAAGGCTGATGGAGTGACTTATAGACCTTTTGAGTTGAGTTAGCACAGAGTGCATTGCTCTGCTTCTTTGAGACTCATGCTGTCTGTAACCAGACATAATTACAAGATTAAAGAGACATTTAGAAATGTGAAGCTGGTCACTTTTTAATCAGGGAGATTGATTTTCCAATCCCAATGTGAGGGTGGAATTTTAAATAATTTATAGGGTAGAAATCAGTGGCTTGTCACAACTTGGCTAAAAGAATAAAGGCAAGGGGAACAGAGGGACTTAATTTTTTTCTTCTTCTTTAAGTGCCTTACAGAAAGGAGCATAAGAGGGAGTGAGCCATGATTTGGTTGTTATGGATGAGATGTTTCCCAGCCTCTGTATCTCTGCTGGAAGAATGAAGATTAGTTTGGTTCCTTCCCACCCTCCTTCCTTTTCTCCCTGTGGCTGGAGGTCTGGACAGATTCTCTTGACTACTCAGCAACATTTCTCTTTTATCCTGCAGATACCGGTCAGGTTCCAATCGGGTTAAAACCAGAGTCTCCTAGAGAGGGATTGTGACTGCAGCCCAGTGATGCTTCCATTAGCCAAGAGGGGCATTCCAGGGACACGTATTATCAGAGACCAAACAATCAGAGTCAGAATATAGGAGGGTTAAAGGAGGGCTCCATGGGGCTACATCAGGGCACCTGTGGCATTAAAAGAAAGAGAGTCATCCGATAGTAATGTAGGTTCCAGTAATATGTGCAAGAAGATATTAAAAAATGTGTTTTAGAAACCTTGGCGCTAAGGTTGATTGATTGTCCGATGCCAGAAGAAAGCTTGCAGGGAGCAGATAGCTAGCAGAGGCTGTTCTTTTAAGGGTATGGATTGTTCGGGAAGGATTGAGAAAAACTTCTACTCCCAGGCCGGCCAAGTTGGTAGGTCTTCCCTAAGTCAGGGGGTGTCAGGTAACAGAGGTTCACTGCTGGCCCCTTCTGTGCACACACGGATCATGACACCTCTCGTCTTTCCCAAACGAGTTTTCAAGACCAAATCAGACTTACCTTCAGACAAAGCAGTGGGCTTAGTGAAATTTTCAAATTTGGTTTGCCCTCTCGCAAGATTTCTCTGCTGCTTTTAAAGTCTAGAGCGGCTTTGCCAAAGTGGAAGGTGGAATGGAGAGATCCTTTTATTCCACAAGTACCCTATGAAGTCGTGGTTGCCGTGGATGAGTTGCTATTAAAGTGCATTGATCGGGAACGGGAAGTAAGTGATGGCAGCTCCTTCTGTGCCGGCTCTTAGTCACCTGGTCTTGCTCTTGGGAGAGGAGGGGGTGGGATGGAGGAGAAGGTGAATAGGTGAGGGCTAAAGAGTGCACCCTGTGCTGGAGGGGCGGTGGGAGGGAATTACTCTCATCAGAGGGAAGGAACTACAGAAGAGGCTAGAGAAGAAGATGGCTCCTCATGGCATCTGTCTGCCATGAATTTGGCTGGAACAGTTAGAAGCTGGGAACTAAGGCATTCTTGCCCTCATCAAGATCCGTCCACTGAGTGATTTATTTATAGGAAATTTCCTCCCATAGAACTTACTGATTAGAGGTATCACTGAAACAGAGGCCCAGAGCTTCTTAAAATGAATTGGCTAAGATTCCTAACCTTCTCCTTCTGGCTTCTGAGATGGTGATGAACAGATTAAATGTAGAGGCCAAAAACCAACTCTCCAAATAGCAGACTGTGGGGCTTTCTGGAGATGAGCAGCCTTCAGCGCCTCTTTTTGCCTTTGTACCTCTATCCGTGCATTCCTGTTCCTGTGTAAGAGGTAACCAGGAACTACTACGTGACAGTTCCGTCGTCGCTACAATCCTGGCTACTTACCTATAAGCCTAACGCAGGGTTTTCCAAACTGCAGCACAATTGATATTTCAGGTTAGATCATTCTTTTCTGGAAGAGGCTTTCATGTGCCTTGAAGGATGTTTAGAAGCATCCCTGGCCTCTACCCATTCAATGCCAGTAACACCCGCTCCCATCCCCTACTTGTGACAACCAAAAATGTCTCCAGGTATTGCCAGTAACCCCTGGGAGGACAGGGCAAAACTGCCTACAGCTGAGAATCACTGTCTTACTCAAAACCTATAATTTATATTGAATTGGTAGAGGCCAATCACAAATCAGGTGGAATCTTCACTTATTTATAAAGCTTTCCTACAAATACATGATAGATAATAAGACCACATTAGGCATGAGCCTGTGGGTTTGAGCCATACTGAAATCATTCTCTCATAACCGTTACCTACCCTATTTACACCAGTGTCGCGATACAATCCTCAATAAGGCTCTCCGCACACAACGTTGTACGTTACCACCTTCATTTCAACTCTCTTCCTCTTTGCCTCTCTTTGTAATTCCCCACCACCACCCTCTTAACCACCAACTGACTTAAGTACGATACCTCTTTGAAGAATGTTTTCCAAAAGGCAATGTGTACTGTAAAGGAATGATTCACTCGTGGTGGAGTTTCAGGTAGCAGGGCTCAGGTGGCCTGGGAGGGAGTTCTGCATGGGAGCCTCTCCCCTGTCCTTAAATCCTACCAGGCAGCAGCCACCCAACCCCTCTGTTTGTATGGTTAGCTCTGTCAGGGCAGATTATTTTATGAATGTCCACTGACAACTGGCAGTAGTAGTCAGGGGTTTTGGTAGCTTTGCTAGGAAACAGATCTGGTTTTGCTGTGAAGGATATTGGCTTAAAGGAAATGGGAGTTTTTGCCCCAGGAAAGGAATAAATGCAATCGACGGTTCTTATAGGGATCCTGGTCCAAGCAGTTTTGGTCAGGTTCAGCATGTCAGCAAATTGAACAAAAGTGTTACCACTGTAGATTATGAAATGCAGAGTCTAACTTTAATAAGGTAACCAGTAAATGTGGAAGTTCTGGGTCAATAATGGGGAATTCTGGGTGAGAGAGCCCAAGAAAAATTAGTATGACAGACCAACCAACAACAACCGGCAGGGTTACCATAAAGAACTCTTCACTTGAAAACTAAATGAGAACAGGTAGTATAATTTCTATCTGTGAAACTGAGGGCAGTCATCAGATCCCTTAAACTACAGCTTAATTCATTAATAAAGAATATCCTGTAACCTGCCTTCACTGACTAACTTGTTCTTGCAAATTGCATACCCTCCTAGCTTCACACAGCTTAGGCAATATACATCACAAGACTCCTTTAACTGTGCCCTATAGATAACACTTCTGACGTATGGACCGCTGTGGTAATGGTTGATGAAGTTGTTTTTCAGGAACTTGGAGTCAGCTGCTGTCCAGTTCGAATCTGAGCCAATTAAGACTGGCTGGGACCACCAACCCGACAACTGGGCATGCACAAGTGTCCGCTCAGTAACCTTGCGACGTCAGAGGGTCACAAACTCCACCCTCAGACATGCTAACGCCGCCATTTCCTGAACATGCATCCCATGAAAAAGCGCGTAATTCAGACAGGCCTGTGTAGAGCAGCGATTGCCTCACCTTTTTCTGTACCTCCAAACACCTTATACTCTCCACCCACAAATACCCCAAGCCCCTCGCCTCGGTGAGGCGGATTTGAGACTTGTTCTCCCGTCTCCTAGTTCAGCTGCCTCGTGAGTAAACACTTTCCCTGCTGCAAACCTCAGTGCTCAGGGTCTGGCTTGCTGCAAGTCGGGCAGACGAATTTGGTTCGGTAACATGTGCACTAGCGTAGTGTTGCAAATGATGTTTGATCACTAGGTACGTGTTAGGCGGGGATTCCTGTCCTAAGGGTCTTCTAGCACTTAGGCCAGCTAGAGGGGGGAGTGGGCATTTGGGGCCACTGATACCTAGGTCTATCTGAAGATGGAGCCCTGAGTAACAACCAGTCCCTCTGACAGCAAAAGTTGGTCTATTCCTTACCTTTCTGCTAGCTGGATAGAGTGAAAAAGAAATGATCTTGCTGGTTAAAAAACCTCATGCTATATATTCAGAAGAGTTTCTCCAATTACTGGAAACACAAGTGTTCATTTGAAACAAAACAAGATGGGATAAACTCAGAGGCAATCCATCCCGTGCTTCTAGCTTTCTTGAACTGGGATACAGTTCCTGTTAAGAACACAACGTCGCTGAAATCTGTAGAGCAGAGCAGGCAGGGCAGCAGCAAGCTGTGATCCGTGACCGTCCAGTCTCTCCTGCTTAAATCAGCTCCTATCTGTCTTTGGAGATATGCCACCTTTCCTGTCTGTACACATGTGTTGACTCTTTCCTGAACCATTTTGAGATGTCTGGTGAAAGCTGGATCCGGCATGTAAATGCTTGCTGAGTTTCCAAGCTCTGTAACAACTGTCTCCCTCCCCACATAAATGATCTGCTCAGCCTAAGACTCGGCATAAGGCCGTTGCTTACTTGCCTTTCAAACATTGGGTAACTCACCCCTAGGTGATCTCATTCAGTTTCAGGGTTTAAATACCATCTGTTTGCTGATGTCTCCCAACTCGCCATGTCCTCTAATCCAGAATTTTACCCGAACTCCTGCTTCTTATTTCAGGATCGCAACTGGGATGTCTCTTGGGCATCTCAAACCTCACACGTTCAGAACCTTGACCCCTGATACCCATCCAGCAAACCTGTTCTTCCTGCAGGCTTCCGCATCTCAGCAAATGTCAACTCCACTCTTCCCCACGATCAGGCCAAAACCTTGGTATCATCCCATCCCTCATTGCCCACATCTAATCCATCACAGAACTGTTGGTTCCACCTTCAAAGAACATCAATCCAGGATCAAGTCATTTCCTGCTGCCCCTACGTCTGTATCTGGCCCAAGCCCCGCCTTGTCTCTCGCCTGGTTGAACGCAACAGCTTCCTAACTCGTCTTCCTGCTTCCCCTCTTGTGCCCTTTCATCTGCTTTCTCAGCACAGCAGCTGGAGGAGCCCTTTTTAAGTTGCTGCTCTGCTTAGGACCATCCAGAGTCCTCCCATCTTAGAGTCAAGCCAGTGTCTTATGGATGAGAGGCCACAGTGATGCTCCCAGTTGCATTTCCGGCCCCTCTTCCTCTTCCTCACTGTGTTCCAGACCTACCGTCCTTCTTGTTTTTCCTTAAGCCCACCAAGAATTCTCCTGTATCTGAGTCTCTGCACTTGCTATGACTTGCCTGGACTGCTGTTTCCCTAGACAGCAGCCCGACTTCCACCCTCACTAACTTTGGGTTTCTGCTGAAATACCAGCTTACTAGTGGGGGAGTCCTTGACCCAACTGTCTAAAGCTGCACTTGGACCTTTGCTCCCCACATACACCTCTCCACCCCCTTACCTGTATTATTTTTCTCCATGGCATTCATCACTTATACTTGTATACTTACTTGTATCCTTTGTCTCTCCTACGAGGATGTAAGGTCTATGAGGGTGGGACTTCATTTTGTTCACGGCTGTGTCCCTAGGGCCTGTATCAGTGACTAATACCTTCTAGTACACGTTTGTGGAATGAATAGCACCTTTTAATTCCATTTAAATGTTACTTTTGTAGGAAGCCTTCCATGACCCTCTAAGTCTCTGTGAACCGTCCCTCCCACAGCTGTCTGTGCTTTCCCTGTTACAGTACTTCTCACACTGCAGGGTGACTTCATGGTTAATTTATTAAAAACTCCCGTAAGAGCTGTATCTTTTTCGTTGATGAATCCCCAGTAGTTGCAAAGTGGTTAGCATATCATTGACACTCATATTTGTTAAATTGGATGCAACTTATACATATTTATATGCACATATAGTATACATAATGAGACTGGATTATAATTTGAGTGGAAACTCACATAATATAGAATTAACTATTTTAAAGTATGCAGTTCAGTGGTGTTTCATACATTCACCATGTTGTGCGGTCATCACCTCTATCCAGTTCCTAAGCATTTTCATCACCCCAAGAGGAAACCCCACCCCCATTAAGCAGTCACCACCACCACCTCCCCCTCGACTCCCTCCCTCACTCCAGCCCCTGGCAACTACTCATCTTCCTTCTGTCTCTATGGATTTACCCATTCTGGATATTTCACATAAGTGGAACCCTACAATATGGGATTTGTTTTTGTCCGTGAGGTTTCAATATATGTGACGTAGAAAGTCTTTAGTAAAGCAAGACTGTTTTTAATCCTATTGGCATGTGTAGCAATAGGTCTAACCTGTATCTCTTTCTTCCTGTCAAGTACGTACCACTTGAAATGGCTAAATAAATGAATGTGAAACACTTTCTTCCAAGGTATCACTGTTATTTTACCAGAAGCCTTTTCTAGTGCAATGGCCAACCCTTCAAGCCTTCATCTTTCTCCGGCTCCCCCATCCTGTGTCTTTTATTCCATTCTCCCCCCACCCCCATAGTTTACTGTCTTCTCTCCCACCTCTTTCTTAATGCCTGCTGGGATGAAAGTATTGGCGGTAAAAGACTAAAGCTGAGGGGAACTGATGAAAATCCATAAAATCATGAGAGGTAGAGAAAAATCTGTGTAAGAACTTGTTCCCCAAATCTCAGAATCTTTTTGAAGCTTAAAGGAGCTAGTTTAAGGGAAAAGTAGAAAAGAAGTTCTATCTTATGTAGTAGATTGAATACATACAGAACTTGTTATCCCGGTGCAAAGATAAATAGCTTTAGGGTTTAGACAAATATACAGACAATAAATCAATAATACGCTGTTGAGAGGAAGCTGGGGAGAGGAGTTAACATCCAAGGGCAATTTCATTCCCTCCCACAAATGCCTCCTCCCAGGGGCAGGACTGGGCTGATGGGCCCAGGGTGGGTCCCATGGTGACAGGGTTAACTGGAGCCTCCCCAACTGATCGAGTAGACTGTCTGTTCCTCGGAAATCATCCTGTAATTGCAGTCGGCTTCTTCACAAACCATCAGTTAACTTGCCCTTGGGTTGGACATTAACATATCTCGGACTTTGGGCTATTTCAGAGCTTGGAGGTGAGAGGGTGACAGGGGAAAAGAAAGGCATGGAAACCAATACATTATTTTCCTTGTTACCGAGAATGGATTCAAATTTTATCTTGGAGGAGGCAAAAGCAAAGGTTTTGGATTACTTTAGGTTTTCAGTAGCCCGGTTAATTACCGTGGAACACTTGAGAATTAGCTGAATAGTTTCAAAATTTTACATTTGATTAAACACCTTATTGAAGAAACCACTCCTCTTTTACGCTTTGACATCAGCTTGTTTTTACTTTTAGACTTTTTAGTAATTTGGGGAGGGGGCCATATTAGCTTGAACCTGTCGTATATAATTCAGTCTATTGTAATATTCCAATGCAATGGTCTGAAACTGATTTGGTCCCAAAATATTGCATTGTTTCTAGACTAATGTTAATATGTATGGTTTAAACTGGGGTATGACAGAGTTTCTCTGAAACAAATAAATGAACAGTAACCAAATATTGTTTCCTTTTGCCAGTGAAAATAGCTGGCTCAGTGGATGGGCCAAAGAGAACTCAAACCAATGCAGTGAGATTTCTTTTCAAAAGCTTAGGCCTCTGAAATAAGGTGACTAGAAAAACTCAGAGGAGTTTTGAGCTCTGAAAATGAGGGTGTGCTTTTCTTTCAAAAAGAATCTGGTGAAATTTAGCGTAAAAGTGAAAATAACTTCAAGGCTTCAGGCATGATGCAGAGATTATTAATCTGAGAACAAAGGGCACTTGGCCAGTTAAAATAGTAATGATTTTAAGTAAGGACTACAACTTTCCCAGCAATGGCTGAAACCCAATTAGGTCTTTCCAACTGGAGTTGTAGTACCTTCTTCCAGATGATGCGGTTTGGCATAATACAGAATGAGTAAACATTCTTAGATGGGGAAAATATAATCAAAAGAAAATAATCTCGTAGCGTAGCTTGCCCTGAGCCAGTATTAATGAGTGGGGAGGGTGCATTTGCTAGTTAAAGAGTATATGCTAAAGCCTAGGGGTAGGAGGTCCCTTGAAAAGAGATGACAAGTCAGAGGACAAATGTTTTTAATTTGTGTGGTTTCCAGTAGGAAATAACTGATCAACTCACATGTGTTTGTTTAGGACCTACTTCATGGCTAGCCCTGTGCTGGGGACTGTTGGGTGTGCAGGAACTCAGCTCATTTGGGATCCTTGCATCCCTCCTCCTCCTCCTCCTCGTCAACACAGCCACCGTGAAATGAAGTACGCATCAGGTACTGTGAATTTGTTATTTCGTTGAATGTTGGCAAATCCCCTGCACAGCAGATACTACTTTGCCTATTTCACAAATGGGAAAACTCCTGTTCAAAGAGATTAGACAACTTGCCCAGGGTCTTTTATCATTGGCAGAGTCCAAACCCAAAATTCTACATTTTCAATATCTATAAATCTTATTTGAATGTACTGAATTTTTGTAAATGTATGTTAAATCTGGTTAGTTTTAGTTCTCGATTATCTGGAGGAAGTTTTAGTTCAAAGCAAAGCTGAAATTTCCTTTTTCCACAAAACAGCTTAGTTTTCCAACTATTTCCGCATAACTATATTATCAGTATGTGCGACAGCTATTTAAGTCGTTTTGAAAGTCCCCTTTGGAGCTTTAAAATTATTTTTTAATGTACATACATATTAATGGAAAGGGACAGATCTTTTGTTCCCCCGAAGACATTCCCTAATAAACGAATACAGCACATCTGAAATTATTTTGCTTTTATTTTGGCTAAAGTTTATTTAAGGGATCTACTTTTTTTTTTTTTTTTTTTTTTTTGCGGTACGCAGGCCTCTCACTGTTGTGGCCTCTGCCGTTGCGGAGCACAGGCTCCGGACGCGCAGGCTCAGCGGCCATGGCTCACGGGCCCAGCCGCTCCGCGGCATGTGGGATCTTCACGGACTGGGGCACGAACCCATGTCCCCTGCATCGGCAGACGGACTCTCAACCACTGCGCCACCAGGGGAGCCCCTAAGGGACCTACACTTTTTTAGGGACATTTAATTCACATACCATTAAATTCACTCTTTCAAAGCATACAATTCAGTAGTTTTGAATATACTCACAAAGATGTGCGACCACTACATTCTCACTGTTCCAGAAAGAAACCCTAGCCTGTTAATGGTCACTCCCCATTCCGCCTTCACTCAGTCTCCGGCAACCACTAATCGATTTTCTCTTTTTTTTTAACTTTTAATTTTATTGGAGTATAGTTGATTTACAATGTTGTGTTAGTTTCAGGTGTACAGCAAAGTAATTCAGTTATACATATACATATATTCATTCTTTTCAGATTCTTTACCCATATAGTTTATCACAGAATATTGAGTTCCGTGTGCTTTATAGTCAGTCCTTGTTGATTATCTATTTTATATATAGTAGTGTGTGTATGCTAATCCCAAACTCCTAATTTATCCCTCCCTGCCGTGTTTCCCCTTTGGTAACGAAATTTGTTTCTGCAATCTGTGAGTCTGTTTCTGTTTTATAAATAAGTTCATTTGTATCATTTTTTAAAATTAGATTCCACATATGAGTGATATCACATGATATTTGTCTTTCTCTGTCTGACTTACTTCACTTAGCATTATAATTCCTAGGTCCATCCACGTTGCTGCAAATGGCATTATTTCATTCTTTTTTATGGCTCATATTCCCTTGTATATATGTACCACCTCTTCTTTATCCATTCCTCTGTCGGTGGACATTTAGGTAGCTTCCATGTCTTGGCTATTGTAACCAGTGCTGCAATGAACACTGGGGTACCACAAATCTATTTTCTGTCTCTATAGACTTGCCTGTTCTGGACATTTCATATAAATGGAATCATACAATATGTGATCTTTCATGTTTGACTTTTTTCATGTCGTGTAATGTTTCCAAGGTTCGTCTGTGGTATAGACGTATGAGTAATTTATTCCTTTTTATGGCTGCATAGTATTCTATTGTATGGGTATACCACATTTTTTTAATATATTCGTCAGTTGATAAACATTTGGTTTGTTTCCAATTTTTGACTATTATGATAATACGTCTATGAACACTCATGAAAATGTTTTTGTGTGGAAATATGTTTTCAGTTCTCTTGCATATATACAAGAGTAAAACGGCTGGGTTGTACGGTCATTAAGTTTAACTTTTTGAAGAACTGCCATACCGTTTCCTATAGCAACTGCACCATTTTACTTTCCTATCAGTAAGGTAAGAGGTTTTAATTTCCCCGCATTATACCTAATACTTGTTATTGTCTTTTAAATTTTTTTAATTATAGCTATTCTAGAAGGTGTGAGGTGGTATCTCATCACGGTTTTGATTTCCATTTCCCTAATAACTAATGATATTGAGCGTCTTTACCTGTTGACCATTGTATATCTTCTCTGGGAAAATACCTATTCAGGTCCTTTGCCTATTTTTTAATTGGGCTGTTTGTCTTTTTGTTGTTGAGTTTTAAGAGTTCTTTATATATTCTGGATACTAGACCTTTATCAGATATATGATTTACAAATATTTTTTCCTATTCTGTGGATTGTCTTTGAACTTTCTTGATACTGTCCTTTGAAGTGCGAGAGTTTAAAATTTTTTTCTGTTTGTACGTTTGGTATCATGTCTAAGAAATCCTTGTCTAATGACAGATCAAAAAGACATATCTTTGTTTTCTTCTTGGAATTTTATAGTTTGCTCTTACGTTTAGGTCTTTAATCTAGTTTTATATGTGGTGTGAGGTAGGGTTCCAACTTCAGTTTGTTTTTCCATTGCTAAAATGAAATGTCTTGGCAGAACAGCAGAGTGATTAAAAGCTCAGGCTCCAGCCATCTAATTGCTGAGATTTAAATTCCTTTTATTTAGTTACTAGTTGTATGATCTTAAGAAAGCACCCTATATTCTCTGTGCTTCATCTTTCTCATGTAAAGAGGGATAGAGTAGTACCTATTCATTAGTCTGCATTAAAATTCAAATCATAGAATTGTCGTAAGAATTGAGTCTGTGCATTTAAGGTGCTGATGGATGGTAAGCACTGACAGATAATAAGTTATCATCATCTCTGGTTCCATGAACTCTCTTTACATTTAGGATTATCTCAGAATCTCCTCTAGGTATAAGTTTTCAGTGGCAGACTTGATACGTGTCTCATCAAGAACAAGACTTAGATAGGTTTTAATATACCTCGAATGATCCAACAGGGTTGGATGTGGGCTGAATTTATAGTTGTAGCTCACCACAAAAAGAAGCAAAGTATTTGGAGAAAGGCACTTACAATCTTTTACAGAGCTTCACAAAAATAAAGAGACTAAAGCAAGGCAAATGTATTAGTTTGCTAGGGCTGCTGTAACCAAGTACTACAAATGGACGGTTTAAACAACAGAAATTTATTTTTTCACAGTTCTGGAGGCTGTTGTGTCCAGTTTCCTCTTTTATCCTTTTTGGTGGCCCTGCCCACCACGGCCCCCTCTGGGGGGCCAGTCCTCTCATCCGGCTAGCATCAATTTGATCACACAGAAAAAGCCTAATTCCTACCAACGTGCAAGCAACTTAAAATGTTACCTGTCGATCCAATAATGGACTTCTTACCCAGGTAGTACCACCAAACTATGAACTGTTTGACTCCCAATAGGAGGAAGATCTGAAAGCCCAACTTATTTACAAAAAAGGCCGCCAGCCCTGATTTGACCTTCAGTACCCTGCCAGGAGCATGTCTTCTGCCACCAGTTGTCCCATTGAGCCCTGCAAAACTAAGCTTCATGCTGCAGGGCCTGGGGGGGTGCCTTCTGACCTGTCTCTGCTGGGCCCCTCTCCACGTGAGTGGGTTCCAGTAAGAACCAGAAGTTACTTCTTCTAGGCATGGTACATTTTGATGCAGAAGCAAAGGCAGTGATTAACTCTAACACTGATGTATTTGTGGTGAAATTCTGATATTTGCAACAAGCCAGTGAAGGCAGTGCATTGGAGAGGAACACGTTTTTGCTAACTCGCTGATCTTCTCAAGTAGGGAACAAACTACCCTCATAGCACATCAGTCCTACTAAGACGAAAGGTCCTTAATTTGGTAGTTTGTAGAAAATATTTACCAGGACACTTTCAGTTCACGTCACAAGAAGCTTCTAGGTAATCTAGAGTTACTTGTCTCCTAATGTGAACTCAGTATTCTTAAAAAGACAAGGCAAGGGTTAGTGCTTCCTGGGATTTGGCTTCAAGTAATTAATACACGATTGCTACCTTCAACAAGGGACTCAGGCATGGGGTACAAGTGTTGCCTTAGGGAGACTTTTGTCAAATGGATAATTCAAAAAAGTCATTCCTTTTGAGCTTGGAGTCATTAACTCCTCTAGTTACCAACTGTGAGAGTTATGTTTGAGCTTGTCTTGAAAATTACTTTAAAAAAAGGAATAGACAAGGGGCTGTTGACTTGGCTGTCACTTTATTTACACGTCTTAAGCAAGAAGCTGCATATACTTGTTTTAAGATCCATTTGGAATCCTACTGGCACTCTCCAGTAATCTCACAGAAGAGTCTGTCTGTGTTAGAATCAGCCCCTGCTACAGTGCGGGTCAGACTCGAAAGTTGTTACGGACCCTAGATAACTCATTCCTTTTTCTTTTTAATTCAGGAAAAGTAATATTCAAATACTTGTTCCTACATAATCATTTGAGCAGATCAATTCAAAGGAAACTCTTTTAGGACAAGCTCACTGTCCGGTACTTTGTTCAAAAAGTGATAGCTCATCAAAGTGCTGTCAGTTCTCTTGGTTCTTACTCAATGGGATGAACATGAGGAAAGGAGAGGGAATTCCAACTATCACAGTATTAGGGGTGTGGGGTAGGTATTTTAGTGTTTCTAGGGCTGCTGTAACAGAGTACATAGACAGGGTGGCTTAAATAACAGAAATGTATTGTCTCACGTGTTTGGAAGCTGGGAAGTCTAAAATCAGGGCGTCAGCAGGGTTGGTTCCTTCTGAGGGCTGTGAGGGAAGGATCTTTTCCCAGCCTCTCCTTGGCTCATAGATGGCCGTCTTCTCCCTGTCTTCCTTCTATAAGGGCTCTGTCCAAATTTCTCCCTTTATAAAGACACAAGCCATATTGGATTAGGACCCATCCTAATGACCTCATTTGAACTTGCTTACCTCTATAAAGACCCTATCTCCAAATAAGTTCACATTTTAAGGTATTAGGTTAGAACACCAACCTATGAATTTGGCTGGGAGGGGGATGAAATTCAGCCCATAGTGTGGGGGAAGTGTGGCATTTAGTGAAAACCCATGTAAGGAGCACCCACCGCTGGTATCTGGTAGCCTCACTGATACGCTCAGTGCAAAAACAAATGCTTTCAGTGTCTCAAAAACAAACCTCCTAGAAGCAGTCAGATTAAGTTCACTGTGTTCTATTAACTAACACACAGAAGTGCCCAGGACCTTTTGGAAAGATTTTCACCACAAGGTATATAAACCATTAAAAGACTCGGTATTTGAAGGAACATCATTTTAATTGTCAGTGACTTTAACTTGTATGTTCATACTGACTTTTCACTCACTGATTTTTCATTCTGAATAACTGAGGTTCCTGTATTTAAAATTTTGCTGTAGCCTATTTCATTCTTATCCAGAGGATGCCTAGGACAATGTGTCTTTAGCATGGAGTAATGAAGACAATTTTAATGACACTTTTGTTAAGACTGATATATCTGCCTCTTAAAATTGGGATTACTTTGGACAGGTGACTTAACCTCTCTGTGCTTCTCTTTCCTTGTCTGTAACATAGCTTAGTAATAGAGTTGAAGAGTCAGATGAGATAATGGCAGGTAAGCTCTTAGTTTGGGATCTGGCACATAGTAGATGCTCAATAAATCGTAGCTGCTCCAACTTTATTATAGTCTGTATCTTTATAAACCAAGATTGTGGATCAGAGGCCAGGTCTTCAGTGTCAACAGGCTGAGAGCAGGTGGGAAGGGCCACCTATCATGAAGGGGAGCTTCCTGAGTCGGAGGAGGTACTTTATAAGCTGGGTGATGCTGAGGAGAGGGAAATGATAAAAGGTTGTGATGTGACCCACACTCCCAACATCCTGCATGTCTCTATAAACTGCACACATCACAGTATCACTGATATGACTGGACTTCCTGTGGAAGTTAGCATGAAATGGTGGTTGGCACCAATCTGGTATTAGAGTACACGGTTGAGACAGAAAGTCAGAAGGGAGGAAAAAAAGAGGAATCCATGAGTAAATAAGAGCTGAAACTCAGAGTATTCAACCCTTTAATCCCCTACAAATAAATAAATGATTGAGTGAAGCCCATGTTGTTTATGATAAGATATATCAATTGATAGAAAATGAGAAAACTCTCCTCAAACTTGTTGCTTTCAATATTCTCTAGTATAATTAACCCCTTACTTAATTATCAATTTTCCTTCTATTCTCTTGGCTTTCTTTGGTTCTCTTGGTTGTTTGGGTTTTCATGCATATAATTAGTCTCCCTGTGTAACTTTCTCCCATACAGTGTATGCAACTATACCTATTACTTTCCCTATATTTCTGGCTGCTTTCAATCGCTTTTAGTCCAACTGGGGAGAGATTGCTTAATGGTGAAGTTCACCCTGATCAGCAGACAATTCAAGACCACCCAGAATGTTCCTCTAAACCATTTTTCCAGCCTCATTTACCATCATTCCTTACATCAAACCCTTTAATCAGGGCAAATAAGTGACTTACTGTTCCCCCTGAGTTTCCATTTTCCATGCTGTTGTTTTTTTCTCCCTGGAATAATCCTATTTCTTTCCATCTCTTCTTCACCCCTTCCTCCCCACTTCCCACCCAATGCACACACACAAAACTGTAGCCTCCAACTTCCAGCTCAAAAAAACACCACCCCTGCCCTCCCAAGAAGAAATAATTCCACTGGTTCTTCCACGGTATTTCCTTCAGATGCCATCCCACACCTCATCTAACAGTATTTTCAGTCTTATTCTTAATGATTTGCATGGTGAGACTGAAGCTCCCCACTCCCCAGAGCCTAGCTCACTGCCTGACATAGAGAGGCACCTCGATACAGATTTTAATAGAGGGAGAAATGAAGGGATGGGAGTGAATAGTAACAGGGAAAATCCCAAACATCAAATAATCCCAAAGTAATCTATATATGACTTTGGAATGTATTTTATACACACATTCAGAGAACATCAAACACAAAACTTCAAACACAGCAATGAAGCCAGCCTGTGCAGATCCCAGTTGGGTGGGGTGGCCTGGAAAAAGGGTGGGAATCCTAACAGGAAGGGAGGAACATCTCACCAGGCATCTGCCCTTTGCCAGCCTCAGTGGCTTATCTAGAAATCAGAGAGACTCCACATGACTTAGAGCTCAAGGGTATAGGGCTGGGTAATTAATAAATGACTGTAATGCCTTTGGAAATGGAAGTGCTATGCAAATGCTAAATGATAATAGAAAATAATCATCTTCCATTATCTTCTTTAAAGATGTAAGTGACATACTCTTAAATCTAAAGTGGGTTCAAGAAACAGCAGTTAGTTTATCAGGGAGGTGCACCAAACGATCACGCAAACCCATTCAGCTTCCTAAAGGCAATTACAGTGCTAACCATCAGCCCTGAAAACAAATTACAGTAGCTAATGACAGGGAACGGTAATTAGAATGTTTTTAGAAAATTACTTGGAAACAAAAGTGTCAACAAAGACCACTCAAATATAGCTGTAAACAGCTTAAATAACAGAATATTGCAGTGACCTAGGCCCCAACTGACATGAAGAAGATGTTAAACACATTCCAGGTCCCAAATCACTGTCTTCCAAGTGCTTATGTACATTGTTTTTAACCTCAGTCTTTCTGGGTCATTCTAAATGAGGTGGAGAGCCAAGTGCCCTTGAACATTCTGCTGTTTAGAAAAGTCTTATCCGGGTTCACTCATATATTCTGGATAAGTCTCCCTTTCCCCTCTCCTTTGCAGTCCTTGTTATCTTTGGCATTCGTTTCGGAAAAACATGCGCCTCACTTGGAACAAATCCATTAAAGCAAACAACCTTAAAACTTTCCCAACAGACCCCACTGCTGCAATCCGCAGGTGGCCCCGATCCTGGGGAACCCAGCTCCCAGGGCTTACAGTGCTTGCAGAGATCCTGGCGAAAGAGTTTCTTTTTAGCTATAATA
Organism: Phocoena sinus; assembly: GCF_008692025.1. Lineage (NCBI taxonomy): Eukaryota > Metazoa > Chordata > Mammalia > Artiodactyla > Phocoenidae > Phocoena > Phocoena sinus. Next base: position 87,052,788 of record NC_045773.1, on the reverse strand, counting down.
GAATCTGACATTTACGTATCTCAATTTTAATTCCCTGCAGACTAGTGCAGCTCAAGCCTGTGATAAGCAAGTCGGGGGATGGAGTATAGAGGAAAACAAACAGGCATGGGTAGAGGAGGGTATGGAACAGGAGACAAAGGACACCCTGAAAGCCTTGAAATTGAAACATGTTCTCATCCTGTTTCATTAGTAACAGAGCAAAACCACAGAAATTTGAGGAGGGAATTGCTTCTATAAAAAGTTGCCACTTTTTCTTTTTTCCAGAAAAGCTCAAGTTTAACTCCTCATTTATTGCCTATAATGGAAGACTGAGCAATTCCTTGCAGTTGTGTGTATCTGTGTGTGTTTTAAGGCAAAACAAGTACCAAAAATATTTTTTAATAAGAAACCATACTCAGTGGAATTCTTTCTGAAATGTGTATCCCACATGCTCCTCTGACTAGACAGCACCCCAAAGAGGGTAAGTGTCTTGCAATCGAGGGCTCCAATGTCATTATTAGAGCCAACTGCCATAGAAAATGCTGGAACATAGTTACGCTTGGCACCTAATATTAAATCATTTTCAAAACGTTTTAGTCCACTTTGGGGTGGTTTCCTCTACCTCTGGACTTTACTGTCAGGCTGGCAGATGTCACCATCCACTTTTCAATTTCCTGCTTCTCACATGCTATGGCCTAAAACTCTAACTTGTTAGAATTGTGGCAAGAATGAATCTAACTGGCTTTTAGTAGGAACCTGTGAGTTAAGTGACATTCACTGCTTGCTAGAATCCTTTTTACTTTTATCTGTCTCCTGACCACATTCCAAAGGTTTGAGCTGACTGTATAAATGGGGTACCACTGAAATTAATAAAAGGTGCTAAAAAATCAATAAGTAAATAAAAAATAAAAGGTGCTAATTATAGCATAGAATTTAGGCATCGGATAGAGATTTATATGAGATACCCAGATTACACATAACTTCTGTTCAATTTTCTGGCTTTTAATTTCATATTTTCAGGATATGTTAACATCCTATTTGTTTTTCATTTAATTTGTAAAATTTCCACTAATAGGATGAATATAATTCTATTACAGAGAATTTGTTATACAGAGAAAATAGACAACAACTCCAAAACCTGTAGTTCCTGTCACCCTAACACCACCATGCTTTGCACTTTGGTGTACTTCTTTTCATATGCATGCTTTTCCTATGCGTGCTTTTGCAAACATACTGACATTTGCTGTACACGTTTACATCCTAGATCTTTTCTTTAGTTTATTGAAGTATAGTTGATTTACAATGATTCAGGTATACAGCAAAGTGATTCAGTTATACATGCACATATGTACTTATTCTTTTTCAGATTCTTTTCCATTATAGGTTATTACAATATATTGAATATAGTTCCCTCTGATATACAGTAGGTCCTCGTTGTCTATTTTATATATAGTAGTTTGTATCTGTTAATCCAGGATTCCCAATTTATCCCTCGCCCCTTTCCCTTTGGTATTTGTTTTGTAAATAAGTTTATTTGTACCATTTTTGTTTTTTAGATTCCACATATAGGTGATACCATATGATATTTTGTCTTTCTCTGACTTCACTTAGTATGATAATCTCTAGGTCCATCCATGTTGCTACATTCTTTTTTATGGTTGAGTAATATTCCATTGCGTATCTATAGATAGATAGATAGATGTATATATATCTTTTTTATCCATTCATCTGTCGATGGACATTTAGGTTGCTTCCATGTCTTGGCTCTTGTAAATAGTGCTATCAACTATTTACAAAAGATGTGTGCATCTTTTCAAATTAGAGTTTTCATCTTTTCCAGATATATGCCCAGGAGTGGGATTGCTGGATTGTATGGTAAACTCTACTTTTAGTTTTTGAAGGAATCTCTGTACTGTTCTCCATAGTGGCTGCACCAATTTACATTCCCACCAACAGTGCAGGAGGGTTCCCTTTTCTCCACACCCTCTCCAGCATTTATTGCTTGTAGACTTTTTGATGGCGACCATTCTGACTGGTGTGAGGTGATACATCATTGTAGTTTTGATTTGTATTTCTCTGATAATTAGTGATGTTAAGCATCTTTTCATGTGCCTGTTGGCCATCTGTATGTCTTTCTTGGAGAAATGTCTGCTTAGATTTTCTACCCATTTTTTGATTGGGTTGTTTTGTTTTTTAGATATTGAGCTATATAAGCTGTTTGTATACTTTGAAAATGAAGCCCTTGTCAGTCACATTGTTTGCAAATATTTTCTTGCATTCCATAGGTTTTCTTTTAGTTTTGTTTATGGTTTCCTTTGCTGTGCAAAAGCTTTTAAGTCCCATTTGTTTATTTTTGCTTTTGTTTCCATTGCTCTAGGAGAGGGATCCAAAGAAATATTGCTGTGATTTATGTCAAAGAGTGTCTGTCTGTGTTTTCCTCTAGGAGTATAGTATCCAGTCTTACATTTAGGTCTTTAATCCATTTTGAGTTTATTTTTGTATATGGTATTAAAGAATGTTCTGGTTTCATCTTTTACATGTAGCTGTTCAGTTTTCCCAGCACCACTTATTGAAGAGGCTGTCTTTTCTCCTTTGTCACAGGTTAATTGACCATAGGTGCGTGGGTTTATTTCTGGGTTTTCTATCCTGTTCCATTGATCTATGTGTCTGTTTTTGTGCCAGTACCATACTGTTTTGATGACTGTAGCTTCGTCGTATAGTCTGAGGTCAGGCAGCCTGATTCCTCCAGCTCCATTCTTCTTTTGCAAGATCGTTTTGGCTATTTGGGGTCTTTTGTGTCTCCATACAAATTTAAAATTTTTTGTTCTAGTTCCGTTGATAATTTGATAGGGATTGCATTGAATCTGTATATTGACTTAAGTAGTATAGTCATTCTGACAATACTGATTCTTCCAATGCAAGAACACCATGTATCTTTCCATCTGTGTCAACGTTGATTTCTTTCATCAGCATCTTACGGTTTTTGGAGTACAGGTCTTTTGCCTCCTTTGGTAAGTTTATTCCTAGGTAATTTTATTCTTTTTGATGCGATGGTAAATGGGATTGTTTCTTTCTCTGATCTTTTGTTGTTAGTGTATAGAAATGCAACAGATTTGTGTATATTAATTTTGTATCCTGCAGCTTTACCAAATTCACTAATGAGCTCCAGTAGTTTTCTGGTGGAGTCTTTAGGATTTTCTATGTATAGCATCATGTCATCTGCAAACAATGAAAGTTTTACTTCTTCCTTTCCAATTTGGATTCCTTTATTTTTTTTCTGATTGCTGTGGCTAGGACTTCCAAAACTATGTTGAATAAAAGTGATGAGAGCAGACCTCCTTGTCTTGTTCCTGCTCTTAGATGAAATGCTTTCAGCTTTTCACCATTATGATATTAGCTGTGGGTTTGTCATATATGGTCTTTATTATGTTGAGGTAGGTTCTGTCCATACCCACTTTCTGGAGAGTTTTTATCATAAATGGGTGTTGAATTTTATCAAAAAGCCTTTTCTGTATCAATTGAGATGATCATATGCTTTTTATTCTTCAATTTGTTAATGTGGTATATCACATTGTTTGATTTGCAGATATTGAAAAATCCTTGCATCCCAGGGATAAATCTAAATTTTGTGGTGTATGAGCCTTTTAAAAAAATTTATTTTATTCAACTACAGTTGATTTATAATTTTGTATTAATTTCTGTTGTACAGCAAAGTGATTCAGTTATATTTACATTCTTTTTCATATTCTTTTCCATTATGGTTTATCACAGGATATTGAATATAGTTCCCTGTGCTACACAGTAGGACCTTGTTGTTTATCCATTTTAAATGTAATAGCTTGCATCTACCAACCTCAAACTCCCAGTCCATCCCTCTCCCTCCCCGCAACCAGTTGGCAGCCACAAGTCTGTTCTCTATGTCTGTGAGTCTGTTTCTGTTTTGTAGATAGGTTCATTTGTGCCATATTTTAGATTCCACATATAAGTGATTTCATATGGTATTTGTCTATTTCTCTTAGTATGATAATCTCTAGGTCCGTCCATGTTGCTGCAAGTGGCATTATTTCATTCTTTTTAATGCTGAGAGTAATATTCCATTGCATATATGTACCACATCTCCTTTTTTATCCATTCATCTGTTGATGGACATTTGTTTCTATGTCTTGGCTACTGTAAATAGTGCTATTGTAAATATAGGGGTGCATGTTATCTTTTTGAATTATGGTTTTGTCTGGATATATGCCCAGGAGCGGGATTCCTGGATCATATGGTTATTCTATTTTTAGTTTTTTGAGGAACCTCCATACTGTTTTCCATAGTGGCTGCACCAATTTACATTCCCAGCAGTGTAAGTGGGTTCCCTTTCCTGGATGAGCCTTTTAATTGATTGTTGGATTCAGTTTGCTGGATTCAGTTTGTTAGTATTTTGTTGAGGACTTTTGCGTCTGTGTTCATCAGTGATATATTGGCCTGTAATTTTCTTTTTTTGTGGTATTTCTGTCTGGTTTTGGTATCAGGGTGATGGTGGCCTCATAGAATGAGTTCAGAAGTGTACCTCTGCCTGCAATTTTTTAAAATAATTTCAGAAACAGGTGTTAACTCTTTTTAAAATATTTGGTAGAATTCACCTGTGAAGCTATCCGGTCTTAGACTTTTGTTTGTTGGGAGTTTCTAAATTACTGATGAAATTTCAGTACTGGTGACTGGTCTGTTCACATTTTCTATTTCCTCCTGGTTCAGTCTTAGGAGATTGTACCTTTCTACAAATTTGTCCATTTCTTCTAGGTTGTCCATTTTATTGGCATAGAGCTGATCATAGTAGTCTCTTATGATCCTTTGTATTTCTACCTACACCCTGTTTTTAAAATGTATTATGTCGGGGCTTCCCTGGTGGCACAGTGGTTGAGAGTCTGCCTGCCGATGCAGGGGACACGGGTTCGTGCCCCGGTCCGGGAAGATCCCACATGCCATGGAGCGGCTGGGCCCATGAGCCATGGCCACTGAGCCTGTGCGTCTGGAGCCTGTGCTCCACAACGGGAGAGGCCACAACAGTGAGAGGCCTGCGTACCAAAAATAAATAAATAAAAATAAAATGTACTATCTCGTAACTATTTTCCTTGTTGCTATATATATATCTTTAATGACAATGGATTATTCCACTGAGTAGCTATATAATCATTTACTTAAATATTTTCTTATTGAAACTTTAGATTATTTTCAATTTTTTACTATTATAATAACCCTGCCATAAACACCTTCCTGAACACAGCTTTTGCTTGATTGATTAACTTGGGATTTTATCCTTAGGAGTCTCAAAAGTAAAATTACTTAGAAAAAGACTATGACAATTTAGAACCAAGTCTTAGAAAAGGAGATTCTTGGATGGGTATTGGTAACCATGGACAGCAACTGAGAGCAACTCCAAACAAGGTGGCATGAATCCCAGAGATGAGAGGTACTGGGCTAGGGAAGTGTGTTTCACAGCTCTGCTGCTATACTTCTCAAGTATACATACTGCTCTACAATGGTAACAAAGGCTTTGGAATGTTTTAAATAAGATAATGTGAAAAGCATACTTGAATCGTTGTTGAAATGCGGCAGCTATGTGGAGAAATCTGTATCATAGCAGCAGTACACCTGTGTTCAGGTTGATTCATGGGAGGGAAAGAACTACGTTGAGAGAATTCTTACATAAGGTAAGAGATCTTTCTGGATGAACACTTAAGGCTAATGAGCAATTTCCTTATACTTTTGTCTTTACTGGATGCCACGTGAATGCACTGGGATGGTTTTGGCAAGAAACAGAAGATCCAAATAAAAGCCTAAACAGGAAGGGGTTTATTCTTTTGCATAGCAAAAACCCATAAGGAATAATATTAATAATAATTTATTCAAGAAATAACATGAAGGACTAAGTCCTAGGTACTATGCTATGCTCTTAACATGTATTAACTCATTTATTCCCTTATATAAAGCTCATGGTGTGTCCCCCCACCTTGAGATGCGGCAACTGAGGCATGGAAAGTTTAATTATTATTAAAGTTTTCACAAATATTAGGTGTAAGATCCAGAATTTAAAAACCCAAGCTTTCCAGCTCCAGATCCTACTCATTTAACTATTATAATAGGACTCTTCTCAAATAGTTAATTCATTGGTTCTATAATTTCATAAATGATAGAAAACCCCAATTCAAGCATACCACTTGATTTACAGTTGGTGTACATTCTGATTGGTTGGTGCCTGTAGTGTACGGGTTTTAACTATTTGCTATATCACCCCTGGACCTAGGTAATTTCCAGCTTTCTACTTTGCCATCTTTCTCACATTGACAGTGTCTTCCTTCATGGTCGAGAGAAGTTCATTAATTTGAAGAATCACAGGTATGAAGAATCACAGGTATGATGTCCAGTGAAGATGAGTTAGACATTTTCTTTCTCTTTCTCTTAGAATTTATTACTTAGCTTCTTAAAAAGTATAACATACATACACAAATCTTAAACGGTCAGAGGATTTAATTCTTTTCTGGAAGGCAGAGAGCCAACACAAGTTGACCTGAAAATGTCCTAAGGGTGGGTCCTAGGCTTTGTTAGGCTTGATCTTTTCATGGTTTGTTCTGACTCTCATAGTAGAGTCGTCTGGGGTCTCAACAATATTAGGGGCCTTCAATCGTGTTGGGCCTCAAACTTCAACCTCTGTTTTCTCATCCTCTTTGGAAACTCCAAACCTGAACTTTTTCCAAGCCAGAGAGATCATCTCTGTGCTGGGCTGTCACTTTCTGCTCCACCTTCACTCCCCACACCATTAATGGGTAGAACGAGAGCATCCTGATGGAGAAAAAAAAAATGCAGGGCTTCTTTCAATTTGTCCCCTCTCTCTCTAGAAATTTGGCCAAGCAAGTCCTATTTGCCTTCACTGTTCTTTTATGGCTTTCAATGGATGGTTTAAATATTTTGTTCAGCCTTCATAAGGAGGCGAAAGTCTAACCAGAATACCCTCAACAGAACACCTCTTGAGTCCCAGTGGCAGGGATTTCCTAAGTAAGTCAGTGAAAAGGGGTATAGTTTAGACCAACGTGGGCACATGGGACATCTAAGCCAAATTGAGACTCTGTCAGAAAAAATGAGGGGAACTGGGATTCCAGACTATTTATATGATGATGGCTTTCCTTACAAGGACTATCACATGTTGGGATTATATGGGGCTCTCCCCAATCTTAATCTTCTCCAGATAAACCCACCTTCTGATATAGGAGCTTCTTCTCTGCTTTGATTCTATTAGTTTACAAGCTCCTCTGGACTGGTGCTCTGCCTCTCTTTGTATCCCAAATATAAAATGTGGCTAAAGTCTAGATAAGGGAGGTTCCATTATGACTCATTTGATTTAAAATGCAAATTTCATACGTGAAACCAAAATGACATTAAAAATTGTGTTACAATGCATCACAAAACGTGAAAATAGTAATTTCCTCCTCAATACCAATAACTCCAAAAGCTATTTTAAAAATTTCTATGGGAAGTTTATATTATAGAAACCTATATAAATTATTTACAATTGGTTATATGTATACTTTTGTTTTTAAAAAGTAGTCAGTTTCCTGGACAAGATGGTGGAGTAGAAGGAACTTGAGCTCACCTCCTCTCACGAGCATACCAAAGTCACAACTAACTGCTGAACGAGACTGGAACCTACCAAAAAAGATATCCTATATCCAAAGACATAAAGAAGAAACCACAGCAAGACAGTGGGAGGGGCGCACTTGTGATATAATCCCATACCCCCCAGATGGGCAACGCACAGAGTGGAGAAAATTATATTGCAAAAGTTCTCCCACAGGAGTGAGATTTCTGAGCCCCACATCAGGCTCCCAAGCCTGGGGGGGTCTGGCATTGGGAGAAGAAGCCCCCAGAGCATTTGGCTTTGAAGGCCAGCAGGGCTTCATTACAGGAGCTCCACAGGACTTGGGGAAACAGAGACTCCACTCTTGGAGGGTGCACACAAGGTCTCTCTCTTGTGTACCAGGACCCAAGGAAAATGCAGCAGTGATTTCATAGGAGCCTGGGCCACACCTACCTGCTGCTCTTAGAGGGCCTCCTGGGGAGGCAGGGGGTGGCTGTGGCTTTCTCTGGGGTCATAAAAGCTGCTGGCAGACATATCAGGGAGTGTTCCTCTACTGAACTCTTGTTGGAGGCAGAGGGCCTGAGATAATATTGGAAGAGATAATAGCTAAAAACTTCCCTAACATAGGAAAGTAAACAGCCACCCAAGTCCAAGAAGTGCAGGGTGTCCCATACAGGATTAACCCAAGGAGGAACACGCCAAGACACAAAGTAATCAAACTGACAAAAATTAAAGAGAAAATATTAAAAGCAACAAGGGGAAAGCAACAAATATCATACAAGGGAATCCCAATAAGGTTATCAGCTGATTTTTCAAAAGAAACTCTGCAGGCCAGAAGGGAGTGGCATGATATATTTAAAGTGATGAAAGGGAAAAACCTACAATCAAGAATACTCTACCCAGCAAGGTAGATTTGATGGAGAAATCAAAAGCTTTACAGACAAGCAAAAGCTAAGAGAATTCAGCACCACCAAACTGGCTTTACAACAAATGCTAAAGGAACTTTTCTAGGTGGAAAGAAAAGGCCACAACTAGAAACAAGAAAATTGCAAAATGGGAAAGCTCACCAGAAATGGCAAACATACAGTAAAGGTAGGAAATCATCCACACACAAATATGATATCAAAAACAGTAATCATTAGAGGAGGAGAGTAAAAATACAGGATATTTAAAATGCATTTGAAATTAAGAGACCAGCAACTTAAAACAATCATGTGTATATACATATGTATACACATATATATACACACACATATCTATATATACGTGTGTATATATAGATATGTGTGTGTATATATGCTGCTATATCGAAACCTCATGGGAACCGCAAAACAAAAATCTATAATAGATATACACAGAAAAAAAGAAAAAGGAATCAAACAACACTAAAGATATCATCAAATCACAAGAGAACAAAAGAGGAAGAGAAGAACAAAGACCTACAAATCCAAAACAATTAACAAAATGGCAATAAGACCAGACATATCAATAATCACCTTAAATGTAAACAGATTAAATGCTCCTACCAAAAGACACAGACTGGCTGAATGGATACAAAAACAAGACCCATATGTATGCTGTTTACAAGAGACCCCACTTCAGATCTAGAGACACATAAAGATTGAAAGTGAGAAGATGGAAAAAGGTATTCCGTGCAAATGGAAATCAAAAGAAAATGGAGTAGCAATACTCATAGCAGATGAAATAGACTCTAAAATAAAGGCTGTTACAAGAAACAAAGAAGGACATAGTATCCCTTGATCATGATCAAGGGATCAATCCAAGAAAAACAATTGTAAATATATATGCACCCAACATAGGAGTACCTCAATATATAAGGCAAATATTAACAGACATAAAATAAGAAATTGACAGTAACACAGTAATAGTGGGGGACTTTAACACCCCACTTACATCAATGGACATGTCATCCAGATAGAAAATCAATAAGGAAACACAGACCTTAAATGACACATTTCACCAGATGGACTTAATTGATATTTATAGAGCATTCCATCTGAAAGCAGCAGAATACGCATTCTTTTCAAGTGCACATAGAACATTCTCCAGGATAGATCACAGGCTAACACACAAAGCAAGCCTCAGCAAATTTAGGAAAATTGAAATCATATCAAGCATCTTTTCCGACCACACTATGAGATTAGAAATCAACTACAAGAAAAGAAACTACAAAACCCCAGACACATGGAGGACACTGTGTCTTTAAATATGCTAGTAAACAACCAATGGATCACTGAACAAATCAAAGAGGAAATTTTTAAATTACCTAGAGACAAATAAAAACAAAAACACAACAATCCAAAATGTATGGGATGCAGCAAAAGCAGTTCAAAGAGGGAAGCTTATAGCAATACAAGCTTACCTCAGGAAACAAGAAGAATATCAAATAAACAACCTAACCTTACACATAAAGCAGCTAGAGAAAGAAGAACAAACAAAACCCAAAGTTACTAGAAGGAAAGAAATCATAAAGCTCAGAGCAGAAATACATGAAATAGAGATGAGGAAAACAATAGAACAGATCAATGAAAATAAAAGTTGGCTCTTTGAAAAGATAAACAAAACTGATAAACCTTTAGTCAGACTCATCAAAAAAAAAAGTGCTGAAATCAATAAAATTAGAAATGAAAAAGGAGAAGTTACAACTAACACTACAGAAATACAAAGGGCTATAGGAGACTGTTACAAGCAACTATGTGCCAATAAAATGGACAACCTAGGAAAAAATGGGCAAATTCTTAGAAAGGTACAGTCTCCCAAGACTGAACCAGGAAGAAATAGAAAATATGAACAGACCAATCACCAGTACTGAAATTGAAACTGTGATTTAAAAACTTCCAACAAACAGAAGTCCAGAACTAGGTGGCTTCATAGGTGAATTCTATCAAACATTCAGAGAAGAGAAACTATTCCAAAAAATTACAAAGGAAGGAACACTCCCAAACTCATTCTATGAGGCCGCCACCACCCTGATACCAAAACCAGACAAAGATAGCACAAAAAAGAAAATTACAGGTCAATATCACTGATGAACACAGACACAAAAATTCTCAACAAAATACTAGCAAACCAAATTCAACAACACATTAAAAGGATCATACACCAGGATCAAGTGGGATTTATCCCAGGGATGCAAGGATTTTTCAATATCTGCAAATCAGTGCAATGCACATCAACAAATTGAAGAATAAAAACCATATGATCATCTCAATAGATGCAGAAAAAGCTTTTGATAAAATTCAACACCGATTATGATAAAAAGTTTACAGAAATTGGGCATAGAGGGGACATACCTCAACGTAATAAAGGCCATAAATCACAAACCTACAGCTAACGTTATACAGATGAAAAGCTGAAAGCATTTCCTTTAAGATCAGGAATAAGACAAGGATACCCATTCTCCCTACTTTTATTCAACATGGTTTTGCAAGCCCTAGCCCCAGCGATCAGACAAGAGAAAGAAATAAAAAGAATCCAAATTGGAAAAGAAGTAGAACTGTCACTGTTTGCAGATGACATGATACTATACATAGAAAATGCTAAAGATGCTACAAGAAAACTACTAGAGCTCATCAATGAATTCAGTAAAGTTGCAGGATACAAAATTAACACACAGAAATCTCTTCCATTTCTATACACTAACAAAAGATCAGAAAGAGAAATTAAGGAAACAACTTACCATTACATCAAAAAGAATAAGATACATAGGAATAAACCTACCCAAGGAGGCAAAAGACCTGTACTCCGAAAACTATGAGACACTGATGAAAGAAATTAAAGATGACACAAACAGTTGGAAAGATATACTGTGTTTTTGGATAGGAAGAATCAATATTGTCAAAACTATATGACCATACTCCCCAAGGCAACCTACATGTTCAATGCAATCCCAATCCAATTACCAATGGTACTTTTTGCAGAACTGGAACAAAAAAGTTTTTAATTTGTATGGAAACACAGAAGACCCCAAAAAGCCAAAACAATCTTGAGAAAGAAATACGGAGCTGGAGGAATCATGCTCCATGACTTCAGACTACGAAGCTATAGTAATCAAGACAGTATGGTACTGGCACAAAAACAGAAATATAGATCAATGGAGCAGGATAGAAAGTCCAGACATAAACCCACGCACCTATGGTTAACCTATGACAAAGGAGGCGAGGATATACAGCGGAGAAAAGACAGTCTCTTCAATAAGTGGTCCTGGGAAAACTGGACAGCTACATGTAAAAGAATGAAATTAGAACATTCTCTAACACCATACATACTCAAAAGTACCCCTCAAAATGAATTAAAGGCCTAAGTGTAAGACCAGATACTATATACCTCCTAAAGGAAAACACAGGCAGAACACTCTTTGACATAAGTCACAGCAATATTTCTTTGGATCCGTCTCCTAGAGTAATGGAAACAAAAGCAAAAATAAACAAATGAGATCCGATTAAACTTAAAAACTTTTGCACAGCAAAGGAAGCCATAAACAAAATGAAAAGAAAACCTATGGACTGGGAGAAGATATTTGCAATTTAGGACAGACAACAGATTAATCTCCTAACAGCTCATACAGCTCAATATCAAGAAAAAAAAAATCAATCAAAATATGGCCAGAAGATATAAAGACATTTCTCTAAAAAAGACATACAGATGGCCAAAAGGCACATGAAAAGATGCTCAACACCGCCAATTACTACAGAAATGCAAATCAAAACTACAGTGAGGTATCACCTCACACCCGTCAGAATGGCTATCGTCAAAAGGTCTACAAATAAATTCTTGAGAGAGTGTGGAGAAAAGGGACCACTCCTACACTGTTGGTGGGAATGTAAATTGGTATAGCCACTAAGAAGAACAGCATGGAGATTCCTTAAAAAACTAAAAATATAGCTACTGTATGATCCAGCAGTACCACTCCTGGGCATATATCTGGAGAAAACCGTAATTCGAAAAGATACATGCACCCAAATGTTCACTGCAGCACTATTTACAATAAAGACATGGAAGCAACCTAAATGTCCATCAACAGATGAATGCATAAAGAAGATCTGGTATATATACACAATAGAATATTACTCAGCCATAAAACAGCCTGAAATAATGCCATTTGCAGCAACATGGATGGACCTAGAGATTATCATACTAAATGAAATAAGCCAGAGAAAGACAAATATCATATCACTTATATGTGGAATATAAAAACTGATGCAAATGAACTTATGTACAAAACAGAAATAGACTCACAGACACAGAAAACAAATTTATGTTTATCAAAATGGAGGGGGGAGGATACATTAGGGGTTTGGGATTAACATATACACACTCCTATATGTAACAGATAACCAACAAGAAACTACTGTATAGCAGAGGGAACTATACTCAGTATTTTGTAATAACCTATAAGGGAAAATAATCTAAAAAATAATTTATATATATATATATATATATATATATACACGCACATACACACACACATATATATGTGTGTGTATATATAAATATATGTGTGTATATAGTGAATCACTTTGCTGTACACCTGAAACACAACATTGTAAAATCAACTATACTTCAATTTTAAAAGAAGTACTTGGCCATTATAGGATGTCTGGAAAATTACAGAAATGCACAAAGAAGAAAACAAAATTAACTTCAATCTCACCATCTCGGGGTATATACCTTGTTAACTTTTGGAGAATATCCATATGACATTTTTTCCCGTCTCTGTGTGTCTGCATGCACACAATTAAAATAGTTTTAACACTGTGGGCATTTTATACTTCGAAAACAAACTCTCTGTTTAAATCTTTATTGATTTCTTTTTCTTTAGGATATAGACAAAAACTATAGTATTAGATTATCTGAATATTAGGGCTTTTCATATAATAGACACGTTGTAAAAGTGATAATTCCTTGATACTATTTTGACAGTGTTTTTCTCCATTTAAATCATATGATCACGCATCCTGGGAGTTTTGAAGAAAAAAATAAAATAAGCTTTTATGAGAGTCAGGACACAATGAAAACAAACAGGAATTCAAGAATCATATGTGGAGTTTCACACTGTCATGCTTATGACTTCACAGCAAACCTCTGAGACCAAACTGTGACACTTCCAGACTGAGAATCTAGAGCTCTAAACCCTCCTGTTTTATTTTGCTAACATCTGAAGAACGTTGGCGGTCTCATAAGGGAAACCTGGATAGAGAGAGGAAATAGACAACATCAGGGAATATCCTAGGAAAAGAAAAACATGATCTCCTTTCTACCAGAAAATGTAGCTGCTCAGCCAAATTGGTCTTTGCTTGTGCAACCCAGTTATTGGGGTGGGAAAAGAAAATATTAAAATTTATTTTTATTTCTTCATTTAAAAAATTTATATTTTCTATATATATCATATATATTAATACAGTAGGAGATATGCACACTTTATAAATTAGTATGTATATGTATATTGGGGTTAACTAAAATTTGTGTATGTTTACACAAAAAATATAAAATACAAAATATTTTCATAATAGGAGTACACAATTAAAACATTTAGAGATCACCATTTATTATCCTTCAAAATCACTTCTTTATTGGAGTCTGAGATTTTAAGTGCTGGAGAATCATATATCCTCAATGGAAAATACACTGTTTAAAAATTTTATGTATGTCTTTTTAACAACCAAACTAATTACTGAATGGAGTCGAAGGAAGAGGACCTTCTTTCCCAACCCCTTTGCCATGCTAATGGAGAATAGATTCATTCACTCGTTCAGCATGTATTGAGTGTCACTCTTTGGAGAGCACCGTCCTGGGCACAGTGAAGGGAACAGAAAGGATTAAGACATGGTCCAGATGATAATCTATCATTCAAGGAGAAGTAAGGAGGGAGCTCTTAGTTCAGACTGGGGGTATTGGGAAGACGGTTTCCAAGTGGGAGAGATTTCCATAGGCAAGGAAGTGCCAGGCAGTCATGGATGAGGAACCGAGCAGAGCCGTGGACGTGCAGAAAGTATTTGGTCTGTCGCAGAAAGCCAGCCATTCGAAGAGACAGGATCTCAGGGTACTCAGAGTGATAGAGCTGTAGACTGGCCTGGAAAGGAGACCACTAACAGTTCTTGGAAACTGTGCTGAGTCTGAGCAAAAAGCCCTGTAAAACCATATTACCATCCCCATTTTTATACTCAGAGAAGCCTGGCCACAAGGTAAGTATAGACCAGAACTGGCTTCCAAGCTAACGTTCTTTTCACTTTTCATTTATAACTCTTAGCCATATAAAAAGAAAAATGCACCACCTCCTAGATTCATGAAAATAAAAACAAAAATAAACAAATGAGAACTAATTAAACTTAAAAGCTTTTGCACAGCAAAGGAAACCATAAACAAAATGAAAAGAAAACCCACAGAGTGGGAGAAAATATCTGCAAACAAAGCAACCGACGAGGGATTAATCTCCAAGATATACAAACAGCTTATGCAGCTCAATATCAAAACAACAAACCACCCAATCCAAAACTGGGTGGAAGATCTAAATAGACATTTATCCAGAGAAGACATACAGATGACCAAGTGGCACATGAAAAGATGCTCAACATCACTAATTATTAGAGAAATGCAGATCAAAACTACAATGAGGTATCACCTCACACCAGTTAGAATGGCCACCATCAAAAAATCTACAAACAATAAATGCTAGAGAGGGTATGGAGAAAAGGGAACCCTCCTACACTGTTGGTGAGAAAGTAAATTGGAGAACAGCATGGAGATTCCTAAAAAAACTAAAAACAGAGCTACCATATGATCCAGCAATCCCACTCCTGGGCATATATCTGGAGAAAACTGTAATTCGAAAGGATACATGCACCCCAATGTTCATTGCAGCACTATTTACAATAGCCAGGACATGGAAGCAACCTAAATGTCCATCGACAGAGGAATGGATAAAGATGTGGTACATATATATATATAATGGAATGTTACTCAGCCATAAAAAAGAACAAAATAATGCCATTTGCAGCGACGTGGATTGACCTAGAGATGGTCATACTGAGTGAACTAAGACCGAGAAAGACAAATATCATATGATATCTCTTATACACGGAATCTAAAGGAATGGTACAAATGAACCTATTTACAAAACAGAAGTTGAGTCACAGATGTAGAAAACAGACTTGTGGTTACCAAGGGAGAAGGGGGGAGGGATAAATGGAGAGATTGGGATTGACATATACACACTACTATATACAGGATAACTAAGAACCTACTGAATAGCACACGGAACTCTATTCAGTACTCTGTAATGACCTATATGGGAATAGAATCTAAGAAAGAGTGCACATATGTGTATGTATAACTGACTCACTTTGCTGTACAGCAGAAACTAACATTGTAAATCAACTATAGTCCAATTAAAAAAAAAAGAAAAATGCAGTATGAAACGCTTTTCTGCTTTACTGCTTAATTGTCATGAGGGTTTAGTAGAGGTAAGTTGAAACACCTAGTAAGACTGTACAGCCCTTTTCTCCTTTTATAACATCAGTCCTTTTCAGTCAATATGTTTGAAAACTTGCTGTAGCGCTCACAACGGCAGTCGTCAAAGCATGAATGACGGAGACCGAAACCTCTGTACCTCTATATCCCCAATGTCGGACATAGTGCCTGGGCCCTAGCAGGTACCTAATAAATAAGAAGGAAATAAAACCAGGTTTTCTATTTTCATTTTAAAGTCCATTAAATTTTATTTCCATCAAGAAAGTTGATTAGGGAAGCATGCACACAAATACATTTGCAATCGATTTACGTCCCTTAACTGTGGATTTGGAATTTTATTTACGAAAACTAGGGTTTTTAAATTTCCAGTTGACAACTACCTAATTGTAGTATTGGACAGAGCACAGTGACGGAAAGTATACAGGACTTACGAGTTAGACAAATTCAGGTAAAATCTTGGTTCTATGCTTTAGTTAACCATGGATTAGATTTTATTTAACCTTAGATAATTTCTGTAAGTTTCAGTGTTCTCCTCTGTGACATCAGAATATTAATACTATTTTGCAGGGTCGTTGGAAGGATGAGAGGTATAAACTATGTATATATATAAAGTCTCTGTCAAATAGTAGGCACTGAGTAAGTTGTTGCTATTACTGTTATTTTCTATTTTAATTTTTAAAAACTCTGTTATACTTCCTGACAAATAGTCATTTTGTTGGATGGAATTCCAAGCTCGTGAAATCTGTGAATATGTTCTACAGCCATATAATTTTTTCAACCTGTGTACATTAAATTTAAATACAGAATAATCCTGGGTAGCTTCAGCTCAGTTGTTTCCTATCTGTGAAAACATCACCATTTATTTAATAACATGTCAGAATACTGTTAAGGCAGTCTACAGAATAGTAGTGAAATTCGGTTTAAACAAATCTGTTTATATTTAATTCTCTCCACTTACTGATAGAATGAAAAGTTTTATTAGAAAATAATCAGCGTGTGGATCTCTTTTTTCCCACATTCTCTCCACCTGCACTACACAGACCCTCTTAATCTTAGTGATTCTTTTTGAGTTGGGTTCTTAACAGATAACAATGAACTTTAAGCATAGTGTTTATTGCACTCTTCATTCTCGGGGGAAATTGATTTGATGGGAACAACAGATTTGGAGTTCCAAGCTGGCGCAATGTAGAAAATTTACAGAAAAAATAGATAACTCGGCAGAGTAAACAATATTTAGAGAACTTATCAATCCCTCTCCAGAAAAGGCTAGCAGAGTGATTCTCTTGCTATGTATCTTATTTTGCTAGAGACATAAATCTTAGTTATAAAATCAGTTGAGGATTCTGCCGTGCAACTTTATAAAACACATGCTTGTGACAGGACTTCCCTGGTAGTCCAGTGGGTAAAACTCTGCACTCCCAATACAGGGGACCCGAGTTCAATCCCTGGTCGGGGAACTAGATCCCACATACATGCCACAACTAAGAGTCCACATGCCGCAACTAAGAATCCACATGCCACAACTAAGTAGTCTGCACGCTGCAACGAAAACAGGTCCCGCATGCCACAATGAAGATCCCACGTGCCACAACTAAGACCCTGCAAAGCCAAATACATAAATAAATAATAAATTAATCAATTAAAAAACCAAAAGCAGGGCTTCCCTGGTGGCGCAGTGGTTGAGAGTCCACCTGCCGATGCAGGGGACACGGGTTCGTGCCCCGGTCCGGGAGGATCCCACATGCCGCGGAGCGGCTGGGCCCGTGAGCCATGGCCACTGGGCCTGCGCGTCCGGAGCCTGTGCTCCGCAATGGGAGAGGCCACGGCAGTGAGAGGCCCGCGTACCACAAAAAAAAAAACCCAAAACCAAAAAGCAAGCAAACAAAACAAACCACATGCTTGTGTCTTAAAGTTCCTACATACCCAGAGCATCCTACTCATTCCCATTCCCTCAGGAATTTTTCATTAGAGGCTTGAGACGTGACTTAATAGGGTTCATGATCTCCATTCCGTTTTTCCTGTAAGCAGGTCCCCTAAGAGTATTAATTTACGCATTCTATCTCAATAGAGACTTTCACACTAAAAATGTCCAGTTATTACCCACATAATTTTTGTCACTTATTAGTGAAGTCTCAGTTGTCAAGTCCCCCTTCACCTGAGAAGTTCGCAGGAGATGCGTTCCAGCTTCTCCACAGGCATCCTGCCGCAATTCAGCACTCTGCCACTTCTGTGTGCAAATCTCAACCTGTAGCAAACAGTACCTTTTAACTTTCCACTTCTCCTTCGGTAAAGACAAGTTTCGTCCTGCTTGGTAGGAGATATTTGTTCAATTCTAACAGTCCAATCTCTTTTTGCCTTTTTATCAGCCATATTGTTTGCTTTTCTAGTCAAAAGCAATTAAAAAAAAAAAAAAGGAAACATCCCGTATGGTAATGAGCTCTTATTTTGTGGCCAGAGTCCAGAGGTCTTTACAGAGGGTCCCTTGTAGTTTGCTGGGCCTCAGCCAGTCTCCATGGAGGAAAAGCAGAGTGGGAAGACTCTCGGCCTCTTCCCTGCTGCAGTGGAACTGGCAGCCTTAGGTCAAGGCGTGGGCCCTGCAGAACTCCACACGAGAACCCTGATTTGGGCCCATTCTCCAATGAATCCGTTGATTTATGAGAGGTTTTCCCTGACCTTATAGGGCGATTAAGAATAGGCCCAGAGGGGCTTCCCTGGTGGCGCAGTGGTTGAGAGTCCGCCTGCCGATGCAGGGGACATGGGTTCGTGCCCCAGTCCGGGAGGATCCCACATGCCGCAGAGCGGCTGGGCCCGTAAGCCATGGCCGCTGGGCCTGCGCATCCGGAGCCTGTGTTCCGCAAGGGGAGAGGCCACAACAGTGAGAGGCCCACGTCCCGCAAAAAAAAAAAAAAAAAAAAAAAAAGAATAGGTCCAGAGAGAAAGCAGAACAGTGATTGCCAGGGAGTGCGGGGAGAGAGAATGGGGAGTCATTGTTTAATGGGTACAGAGTTTCAGTGTTGTAAGGTGAAAAGAGTTCTGGATGGTGAAGATGCTGGCACAATATTATGAACAGGTTTAATACCACTGAGCTTCTACTTAAAATTACTGAAGATGGTACATTTTATGTTATGTGTATTTTACCACAATTTTTTTTTTTTTTTTTTTTTTTTTGGCGGTACGCGGGCCTCTCACTGCTGTGGCCTCTCCCGTTGCGGAGCACAGGCTCCGGACGCGCAGGCTCAGCAGCCATGACTCACGGGCCCACCCGCTCCGCGGCATGTGGGATCTTCCCGGACCAGGGCACGAACCCGCGTCCCCTGCGTCGGCAGGCGGACTCTCAACCACTGCGCCACCAGGGAAGCCCTACCACAGTTTTTTAAAGTGGGGAAAAAAGAGTAAATCCAGGGATATCACCCCACCTTTAAAGGAAACAGGCTCAGTGCACCTTCAGAGTCGGAGCCAGGACAGCGCTGGCTCAAATGCCCTCATGATCGTTCTCATCATAGTCTCCGCAGATGGCGGCTCTTGGCCTCCAGCCATTGGTCAGATTCTCAGCAGGAGTCATTACCTCTTTCCTCCTGGGGGACCCTCTGGAGAGAAGAGCCGCAGGGTGGCTTGGTGACCCCAAGTCCCCACTGCTTCTCTCCGGGCTTTGTTGGACTGGCTCAGCCTCATTCCTCTGTGTGTCCAGGCCTCCATCTTCAACACAATTTGGAAACTGCTCTATCTCGGGGAACTTTCATTTAGATGGTTTTCTACTGAGGGTGAAGGTGAGATAAGTGCTTTGATGCTCTAAAAATTCAAGTACCCCAAACTCCAAAGCTTTTGTCACCCCATGACTCTTTCCCTAAAGAGCCTCTCCTCGCAAACATGCCAAGGGAGAGAATAGCTCTGACTTGAACTGCAAGCTCTCTCCCTCCCAAGAAGAAAGGCCTCCTGAAATCAGATCTTTCAGGCTTCTGCTTCATACCTTTCCATGGTTTCATGGAATTTCCTACACTCTTCCCATCCCCCTTCTCTGCTTTATTTTTAACCTTAGCACACTCATGACTGCCTGATGTACTGTGTAGTTGGAAAATGTATCTTATTATCTGTCTGCTTTTTAAAACACAAACCCCATGATGTCAGATCTTCCATCCTTTTTGTTCGTTCCTGTATCTCATGGTACATCCTCTGTGCTCGGTGGACATCTGTTGAATAAATGTGAAGAAAGAACAGACTGAGGGCAGGCCCAGGGCCATTTACTGCCATCCTGCCTACCCTCAGCCAAGGAAACCCAGCTCATCCCTTCCTCAGGGGCCACATGCTTCCGCTACAGTTGATCACAGGCGCCCCACAGACTCTGGTTGTGCCCCTGAAAGCCAGAAATCTGATGGATCCCCTTTCCACTGGTCAATGACCTGGTAAAGGGTGAATAGTGAGGGGGCTCTTTGTATGCGTAAACTGAGTATCTCAAGCCTCATTCTCCTGTGGAGACAAAGGAGATTATATTTACATGCAAATATAAATCTAAGCACTCGGCTCCCAGCCCCTGTAACTGCAGGCCTTCAACACATCTCCCTCTCTCTATTTTTGCCATTCCACACCAACTTGGCCAAGGCACCTGCCCACCATCTCTGCTGCCAGTGCCCTCTTGAAAAAGGTCCTCAGGATGCCAACCACCTGAACCACTTGGGGGTCTCCTCTCCTCAGGCCTGGAGCTTCTCTGTGGGCTCTGGGGGGAGTGAGGGGAGGAGGGCAAGCAGCTCTGCATCTGTCTCGAGTCTTCAGTGACGACAGTTGCTTCGGGGTCTGGGTCTGTGGATTTTACGGGCAACTTCCAGGCTGGTGGGGGAGTTGGGAACTTGCTCCCTTTTCTTCTCCTTCCAGGTGCTCACACAAAATAAACACCCCTCGACTCCCACACCCAACACAGGTGTCTCTGCAAACGGATTCCAGGGATTGGGCACCTGGAGTCGTCACCCATGGGCCACAAGTTTCCAGCCTCTGACCTAACAGGACCCCCTGGAGCTCATCCTCATTCTATGTAGAGGGTCCCCTAGGGTGCCAGTCCACCCTCTGCTTCTGACTCAAGTTCACATGCTGTGGATCAGGAGACGGTTCTCACTCTCCCCTGCTGGGAACACAATCCCGGTTATCTTGAGGATTTCTGGGAAAACCTGCTGCAGGTTTCTGTGCACAAACCACATCTTTCTTTCTTTATACACATGCTGCTCACTGAACGAAGCACAAACCAGCACAGCCCTGATGGATTTAGGGCCACTTGCCCTAAATTCAGAAATTAGTATTCCTGCACAACACAAGTAAGAGTTCCCTGGGAGAGAAAAAATATCATTCTGAAGTCATCCCCGTAATTCAAAATTATGCCCTTTTCATATCTTTTCCATGCTTTTAAACCTCTCCCTTCCTCCACACAAAGGCTTGATCAATTTGTGACACCACAGGCCTTGGGTTTGAAAAATGTGGATTTTAACAAACTAATGTACATCCTTCAAAAGGGAATATGCTGTTTTCAGCATCTTTTAATGATCCGGTTGTAGCTAAAAGATGCCTGTTAGATGTCACCAGTGGGAAATATTTTTGTCTGAAATAACCAAAGTTTGGTGCCCACCTCTGAATCATGAAGGGCGATGGTCCTAGAGTTAGAAAGAAATCCTCAGCAGTGAGCTTCACATGCCTGCTCCCGAGACCATGAGGTCTTAAGGCCGCTCCCAGACCCCACCTCTCTCTGCCATTGTCTCCATGCCTTGGTCTTGCTGAGTCTCCTGTGACTTTGCACCATGGCTTTGCACACTTACGCTACTTTGCTATCACTTTAGGACAAACGGAAGTTTGCTTAAGCTCCCAGCTTATGCTTCTCTTTAAAAATGGCTCAAAGCTGAAAAAACACCGAGGATCAACTGTTCTCAGAGAAAGAAGAAAATATGGTGGGTTTGTCACTGCCAGGAAAAGCGGCACTAAACTTTCACCCGGAATTATATACTATCCTTTTCTAAAGGCTGTTTTTAAACACCCCGGCTGGTTCTCACACAGCAACAAGACAGTCCGCCCAAATGGGGCAGTGGGCAGCTTCTAAATCTCTTCTCCAGGAACCTGCAGGCCTCAGGCCAGTTCCAGGTGAAGTTCTTTGCTAGATAGTGGCCTGGTCTGTTGTCTTTCGGGCTCAAAGTCCACAATTTTTAAAAATAAGTGTTTCTTGTGGAAAGGGTGTTTTAAGGTTGCTGCTTTGAGAGTCTGTTTTTCCAGAAAATGTGAACTGTTTTTATTATCAAATGTCTTTTAGCCCTGTGACCTGAAACAAAGTATCACAAAGGTTTGAATGTCATAAACTTAAAAACAAAAAAACCTGCCTACCCCAGCATTTTAATAAGCGAAAATGTCAATTTGTAATTAAGGCTCAAATTTTCAATCGCCTAAGTGGCTGACACTGATTCTACTTGGAATCACTGTTGATTTATTTATCCTGGAATAAATGCAATGCCATTATGTCTTGGTGACAACAGAAATAAGCTTTGGCCAGGTCTGTGCATAGTTTGGGGATGATGAAAATAAGTTTTGAAAGGCAATGGGCATTGCTGATTATAG
The DNA here is from genome assembly GCF_008692025.1 of Phocoena sinus. Lineage (NCBI taxonomy): Eukaryota > Metazoa > Chordata > Mammalia > Artiodactyla > Phocoenidae > Phocoena > Phocoena sinus. The sequence goes on along the minus strand of NC_045773.1, from coordinate 87,030,119 downwards.
ATTTTTATTAGGAACAGATGTGGGGCTGTGGTTTTGAGTGGTAGACAAACTGTTATTGAAACAAGCAGCTAAGAACCATAATATCTTCTTTTTTAGGACAGAGAAATATTAACAAATTGAATTCATCATCTTTTTCTTCAAGGAGTCACCTAACCATCAAAAACAAACTCCAAGATATTTATTTATGCATATGTTGAACAGTGCACACAAATGGGGGGACTGTTCTTGTTAACATATCTCCAGGCTGAGGCAGCGGTTTAGAAAGTAACTATAAAGATTCCTTTACCACTGTGCTTCAGACCACTTCAATCTAAATTTGTTTATGGCTGCCCCTTTCTAACAGTTTCATCCTCTTAGGGCGTTGCAATACCGGTGCTAAGTTACATACTGTATGATCATTTTGTGTATTGCAGGCCTATTTCCCTCTTCCTTTAAGAATAAAGTGAGTATTATGGATTACGTGCTGCTCAGTTTGGGGCTGGGTCAGCTAAGGGGGAGACTTTAGCCATTACAGATTATTTCCATGTCTCTCTGCCCGCCTCTTTTGTCCCAAGTCATATATTGAGAGCCCCCCCCCTTTCATTTAATAACACTTCCCAGAAATGTCAAATGATGCTTCCAATCACATACCATCGGCCAGAACTTATTCAAATGTCCACACTTAGCTTCAAAGGAGTCTGGGAAATGGAGAGTTATTCTGAGCGGCCATGGGCCAAGTTAAAGAATCAGGGTTCAACTTCGTAGAAGTGAAACAGGCTGGGACCTGGGACACTTTGCTGCAGTGCTGCAATGCTTGCACCTGGACAGATGTCTCCTTGAGTACTAAAAATAACTGTGTACACGTGCAATTGGGGCAAATTCTGGACAACAAGATACAAAAAAAAAAAACCCAAAAGCCCAACTGCCACTTCTGAAAAGCTGGGAACAAAAGCAGAGGGTTGGGAGCAAAAGCAGGGTACTGTGCACGTGCCCTGCACACACCACCACCAAAGGGTAAACCACCTAAGCCACGCCTCCAGCCTGAGCCCTGGACACACCCCTACCCCCACCCCAAACAAGGACCCAGCCTGCTGCCCGCCGCAGCAAGCGACAAGCAAGGGAAGCTGTTGTTTGTTCTCACTCCCCCCTGCTGCAGCAGGGGCCCCAATAAAGCCTTGCCTGGATTTCTTGTCCGGTCTCTGATCAATTTCTATTCATTAAGGAGGCCAGGAACCCTGCTCGCTTGGTAACAGAAGAAGGGGAAATGGATATTGGGATAACTAGCAGACTACATCAATGTCTTGTACCAATTTACACACCTATCATCAGGGTATGAGAGCTCCTTTTCTTACATGTTTTCATTAAAATTTGGTATTGTCAGACACCGATTTTTGTTAATCTGATAGGTACTCGTTTAAAAAAAAACTTTTATATCCATATCATACTGCCATTCCCTCCCCCTCCCAGACAACCGATCTAATATATTTAATATATATCTGTTTATATTCTGCAGGATGGGTAGTATTTGGTATGTATCTACTTTTAATTCTTTAGTTCATAAAATGTTTGCATTATATGCCTTTTTTCACTAAGCACTGTGTTTTCAAGGTCTTGCTATGTGTGCAGCTATTCTAGTGCTCTGACTGCTACATGATATTGTGATTTTCACCCACACATCTTGTCCATCCTCTCACTGATGGACACTGAGGTGGTCTCAAATTCCCCAACATCACTCATGCCTCACAGCAAGCCTGTGTGAGGAGTATTATCGTTACAATTTTATAAGAAAACTGAGGTTCAAGGAAGTTAAAAAAATTTGCCCCCAAAATTATGAGTGGTAGAGTAAAGTATTATATGTTAGGTTAATTTTCCTGAAGCTGATCATTGTGTTGGGATAATATAAGAGATGTTCGTATACTTAGGAAATATACATTGAAAGATTTAGGTGTAAGGGGGCATAATGTCAGCTTAATCTGAAGTGACTCAGAAAAATATGCATAGAGAGAGAGTGATGAAGCACATGGCGCGAAACATTAATAATTAGAGAATCCGGGTAAAGGGTATATGAGAGTTCCTTCTACTATTTTCCTAACATTTTTGTAAGTTTGAAAATGTTTCCAAATTACATTTTTCTTAACCTCCCCCCCCCCAAAAAAAGAAATAAAGTTTTCTCCTTAGTTTAAAAAAAGATTTGCCCCAAGTCCACAAAAACTGACATACAGATCAATGCAACAGAATAGAGAGCCTAGAAATAAACCCACACACCTATGGTCAATTAATCTTCGACAAAGCAGGCAAGAATTTACAATGAGGAAAAGACAGTGTCTTCAGCAAGTGGTGTTGGGAAAGTTGGACAGCCGCATGTAAATCAGTGAAGTTAGAACACTCCCTCACACCCTACACAAAAATAAACTCAAAATGGCTTAAACACTTAAATATAAGACATGACACCATAAAACTCCTAGAAAAGAACATAGGCAAAACATTCTCTGACATAAATTGTACCAATGTTTTCTTAGGTAACTCTCCCAAGGCAATAGAAATAAGAGCAAAAATAAAAAAACGGGACCCAATCAAACTTACAAGCTTTTGCACAGCCAAGGAAACCATAAGCAAAATGAAAAGACAGCCTATGGACTGGGGGAAAATATTTGCAAGTGATGCAGCCAACAAGGGCTTAATTTCCAAAGTATACAAACAGTTGATATAGCTCAATATCAAAAAAAAAAACCCAATGAAAAAATAGGCAGAAGACCTAAATAGACATTTCTCCAAAGAAGACATACAGATGGCCAATAGGCACATGAAAAGATGCTCAACATCACTAATTATCAGAGAAATGCAAATCAGAACTACAATGAGGTATCACCTCACACTGGTCAGGATGGTCATCATTAAGAAGTCCACAAATAACAAATGCTGGAGAGGGTGTGGAGAAAAGGGAACCCTCCCACACTGTTGGTAGGAATGTAAACTGGTGCAGCCACTATGGAGAACAGTATGTAGGTTCCTCAAAAAACTAAAAATAGAGTTGCCATATGATCCAGCAATCCCACTCCTGGGCATATATCCAGACAAAACTATAATTTGAAAAGATACATGCACCTCTGTGTTCATAGCAGCACTAGTTACAATAGCCAAAACATGGAAACAACCTAAATGTCCATCCACAGATGAATGGGTAAAGATGTGGTTTTTGTATGTATGTGTATGTATGTATACACACACATAATGGAATACCACTCAGCCATTTAAAAGAACAAAATTTTCCTATTTGCAGCAACATGGATGGACCTAGAGATTATCATACTAAGTGAAGTAAGTCAGAAAGAGACAAATACTGTATGATATCACTTATATGTGGAATCGAAAATATGACACAAATGAACTTATCTACAAAACAGAAACAGACTCACAGACATAGAGAACAGACTTGTGGTTGCCAAGGGGAGGGAGGATGTAGGAGGGATGGAGTGGGAGGTTGGGATTAGCAGATACAAACTATTAAATATAGGATGGATAAACAACAAGGTCCTGCTGTAGAGCACAGGGAACTATATTCAACATCCTATAAGAAACCATAGTGGAAAAGAATATGAAAAAGAATGAAAAAAATTTTAATTAAAAAATAATTGCCCCAAGTCCCATAGCTAATGTACCCTACAGCCTTAGGCTAATGGTCTCTAGAAAGAGTGCCAGAGAAAATCCACTTGTAAGCATATGGTGTAATTTCAGATATTCCAGGTAAGCCTTTCTGCTCCAAAATCTCTCTTCCAATTAGCTCCAATGATGCCTCAAAGTCAAACGCAGAGATTCCTTTCTTTGACCTAATGATATCTCTCTGATGAGAATCTTAATAGATTGCAAACCTCATTGGTTATTTATGCCTTGTGATTAAGTTTTCAGCCCCTTTTCAGAGGTAAAGGACTAGGTGAGCTGTTTGGCTATTGAGGGGTTAGAAGGCAGTGTATCAGTTGGGACTGTATTCAGCTATGAATATATAAAGACAGTGGCCTCAACAGATAGGAGTTCAGTTATCCAAGTGGTTCTTAAAGGCTGGTCTCTGACCAGCGGAATCAGCAGCACCTGGGAACTTGTTTCAGGCCCCACCCCAGACCTTCTGAATCAGATACTCTGGGGGAGGGGCCCAGAAACCCGTGTTTTAATGAGCCCTCCAGATGATTAAGATGCCCACTGGAGTATGGGAACCACAGGGGTTATCCTCTCTTACAGGAAGCCCAGGGTTGAGCAGTTGGGGCTGGTACCCTGGCTCAGCAATGCTGAGGATGCCGACTGCTTCTCTCCCCCTGCTCTGACATCTTCAGCATGTGACTTTCATCTTCCTGGGAACAAGATGTACTCTATATGCCACATCTGCATGCCAGGTAGGAAAAATGGGTGAATCCAGAATGGGTGGGGCCTTTATCTTTCCCAGACATCCTCTGCTTGTATCTCCTTGACAATAAATGACACACAGCCATGCCCAGATGCTACAGAATCTTGCTGTAAGTATGTGTTAACTGTGTACACTGCCGTTGTCCCCTTGCCCAGAAGCTGGGATTCTGTTAATAAGAGGAACAGGGGGTTGGATGCTGTGTGCAGGGAAATTGGCAGGTTCTGCTATTTGCACTTAAAAGCAGAGATGGGAGATACCAAAGTAGAGCAGTAAGTGGTCAAGATGGCCTTAACCTGTGTCATAATTGTTCTGGAGGCTGGCTTAACATGGAGAGACGAGGTTACCACCCTCTACAAGCTGGCACGCTGGAGAGAGATTGCTATTTCACCTTGAATGAACAACAGTCATTTGGGTTTGTGGCCATCAGTCCCCTCTTGTCCTCAGAGATCAAGAGACGTTCCATAATTCACAGTAACTAAATCTGAAACACTAGCCTCAGCACCAAGAATGCATTCTATCCTGCAAAAACTACAGAAGCGATTAGCAGCGGGACAGAAACAGATTAAGAAAGGCTTGTTATGATGAGTTTGTTTACATGAGCTCCCTGCAGCCCAGGAGAGGGGATGATCATTTATTTTTGCTACTCGGCCTTGAGCCTGTTTTTTTCCTTGAGTATCTCTGCCTGTTGACTTATTCTCCAGCTTGGGGAGTTTTTCACTTACTTTCTAGGTGTACTTGGGAACAAGCCCCCTGATTGGAAAAAAAAATAATTATCTTTATTTTAGTCCTCTCAGGGCCATCGTTTGAAAAAGGAAAGCCAGAGCTGCCTTGTCTTAAGCCTGGGGAGGCTGCAAAGTGCAAGAGAGATGCTTTACCCAGAAGTCCTCAGGCAGGCTTGCTTCCTCCAGCCTTCTGCCTGGGACGGGCAGGGCCGCCACAGCTCACTGGGGACCTTTCATGTTTCCCTGCTTCTGTGAATGGGTTGTGCCCACCAACACTACAGGTGGGTCCCCTGCAAGTGCCAAACAAGCAGCTGCACAGCCCAGGGACTTTGAGCTGTTTGCAGCTCTCCTGTCTTTGTATCCCTGCCAACTCGCACACACCTGGGACCGCACCAGCTGCCTACCTACTGCAGCCCCCTTTCCCCCATGTGACCTAATCCTCAGGACACCTGCTCCTCTCCAGGGCTTCGAGCCCCATCCCCTCCTTGCCTCAGTAAGGCCTGGGGAGGTTTGAACAAGACCTATGTTTTTCATGCCTAGAACAGTCAACTCCCACTAATTTCATGGCATATTAGGAGGGATTAAGGTTTACGGTGAAGAAAGGCTGGAGCTGACAATCAGCTTGGTCATTTGGGGATCTAATTAAATTGGACCTGAGACCTCGGCTCAGAAATGGAATCAAATTCTCTCTTTGGCATGATGTGTGTTTTGGACCAAGATTACAAACACAGACTGTCCCCATCTTCCTTCTTTGCCTATAGATGTTGGTTTGCAATTTTAAAACGCAGCAAGGGGTGAGGCAAGTACTACAGTTTGGATTTTTTTTTTTTTCCTTTTTGCGGTATGCGGGCCTCTCACTGTTGTGGCCTCTCCCGTTGCGGAGCACAGGCTCCGGACGTGCACAGGCTCAGCGGCCATGGCTCACGGGCCCAGCCGCTCCGCGGCATGTGGGATCCTCCCAGACCGGGGCGCGAACCCGTGTCCCCTGCATCGGCAGGCAGACTCTCAACCACTGCGCCACCAGGGAAGCCCTACAGTTTGGATTTTTGAAGTGAATGTAGGGCTTCAATTCAGCGAAGAGTCATTTTGTCTTTCTTTTGTCTAAGAAGTCTCTTGGGTGCTGGGGGCAATAAGTCTGTATAATCTCAGATCTGTGTCCTCATGGAGGTCAAAGTCCAGTAAAGGATACGGAAATGCTATAAATATGACTATCTAGCACTAGGAATATAAGAAGCTATAGAAACTATCAATTCCGACTGGGGACGGGCAATGGCTTTACAGAGGAAGTGACATTTGAGCTGACTTTTGAATGATGGGTGGTAGTTTTGTACTTTCTTCGCGTAGACACTGGGGAGTGACCTACCGTCAGGATCTTTTTTTTTTTTTTTGCGGTACGCGGGCCTCTCACTGCTACGGCCTCTCCCGCCGCGGAGCACAGGCTCCAGACGCGCAGGCTCAGCGGCCATGGCTCATGGGCCCAGCCGCTCCGCGGCATGTGGGATCCTCCCGGACCGGGGCACGAACCCGTGTCCCTGCATCGGCAGGCGGACTCTCAACCACTGCGCCACCAGGGAAGCCCAGGATCTTTTAATTGTGTCTGACATTGTTTTGTACCATCATTGCTCCTAACATTCTGGGCATGACTACAGTCTAAGGCTAAAAGTGGCAGTCATCTTTGGAAACTGCCAACAAACATGAATAACTTTTCTGGGCCCAGCTTTTCTCGAGGAAGTAATAAATGTACCCCTGTGGCCAATGACAGTCAGCATGAACGTCTCTTTCTGGCTCCCTCACTGCCTTGTGACTTCGGGCAGGAAACATATCAATTCATTGCCCTTACAAATGTGATTTCTTTACGATGGTTGGAATTAATCAACAAATGAGTTGTAAGCACTCACTATGTGCTTTGCACTATTCGTTGCCACTTCTCTTAGTCACAGAAGTGCAGAAAAGATGAAAAATGGGGAAGAGAAAGCATGCTAATAGCAATATAAATAAAGAAGCAGCCTTGCTATTCTGAAACAAATACCATTTTCAGAAGCCACTGTCGTGGCCACTAAAGGTTTTATACAGTTTGCGAGGTTTAGAATTCTACTAAGTTTTCCAGTAACTTTTAGCCGCCACCCCGGTGCTCCCTTGGTTAGAGATCATTCACCATGGCAGACTGATAGGCATCAGTGCTGCTCACCAATATTTCCGGTCCTCTTTTTGGGAACACAGAGGGTTGCATTTCTTTAGCTCCTTGAGTTTAGGCATGGCCACATGTGTTGGTTTTACCAATGTAAAGTGAGTGGACATGGCATTTCATATCTGAGTCAAATCAGCTAACCACTGGTCCTCAGTTACAGGACCCTCTTCTCCTTCCTCAGTGTCATGGAAACCTACTTCCATAGGAGGCATCTTGCTGAGCCATCGAAGGAGGATAGCTTCCCTGAAGAGTCACACAGACCTTCAGTGGCCTTTGCTTAAGTGGGAAAAAAAACCCTGTAGTTTCTTTTTGAAAGCCACTGAGACTTAGGGATGGCTTGATATTGCAGCTTAACCTAGCCTCTCCTAACTTATGAGACAATGATTCACCATTAGTAACTGTGTTAACATGTAAGAGATTGGAGGAGATTAGACCACACACACCCTAGGTAGGACTGACACACAGGAGTCACCTCAAGGTATTTCTCTGTATGCTAAGGCCATTTATATACAGACCTGCAGCACATCACATAAATGATCTCACTTTAATCCTTACAATAGCACTACGTGATAGATATTACTACCCACATTGCACAGGTGAGAGGACCAAGAATCACACAGTTCAAGTAACTTGGCCAAGATCACATAAAAGTGGTCAATGTGATGCCCAAGTTCTTTCCTTTATCCTTGCCACCTCTCAGGTTGCTTATCTAGATCATTCCCTCCTGATTGTATTATTTTATCCATATTCACATAAATCTGAAGTCCACATGGACGAGGTAATTAGCTTCTCTCTTTTTAATGGTCTCTACCCTAAATCTCTCTTGAATTCCAAATCAAGTGTCTGATGATGTCAGTTGTCAAAGAAACCAGAGAGGAGAATGTGGACAGAATGGAGCAATCTATCCCAACTTCTGGAAAAAAGCAAGCCAGACAATTGGCCAATGAAGTCATTATTATGTTTGAAAACCAAGAAAGATTTTTATGTAATACACAGATGAAACAAATAAACAAAAATTTTAAACTTCTAAAAAGGTTGTCCGCTCTGTTTTTCCAGAAAAGGTGACTGTAACCCAACCAAGCCATGTGTAAACACTCCTCCACTGTCAGTGATCTCCAATAAACTTTTCACAATTTCACGTAGTAATTTGTTTTGCTAGTACCCCTGACTATGGGTAAGCTCCCCAGTTTCCCCATATTTCCATATGGCTTGCAGTCCGGCATCAGGTTGTACACGGGATAGAGTGAGGCTCTTTGAGGGCAGGGGCCATGATGATCCCATTAACTGATAGATCTCAGTGCCTAGTTTGATACCCAGCAGGCAGTAAGCCATTAGAGACATTTGGTAAACAAATAGATGAAGTTAAACAACCCGTGACCACTGACGAAGATGACAAAATAAATACAGAAATTAGAATGTGGTTTTACCAAAATGAAAGAAAGTTTTGCTTTAGCCAGCGACATGAAAGACCATCGCCTAAGATCGGCTTGTGCAACCATAACTAAGTTGCATGGGTTTATTTGAAGTCTAAACTCAGAAATGGAAAATGAAACCTCCCTGTACATTTAAGCTGAAAACCTTAGATCTTCCTGTTTCATGCATATTAATTTAATATTAATAAGAATTCTATTACTATTCTGAACATATTCCTTTGGTAAAGGCTGAAATTTAAACTGGGGGCTTTTGAGTTCCTGGGGTGCACTTCCGGTGACCCCAGAGCGGCCAGTGTGCAGGTCTGACAGACAAGAAGGAGTCAGAAGAATCTGCAAGGGGCCGTGGGGTGGACTGTTCAGAAGTGGTGCAAAGTGGATGCCTGGTTGCAGATAAAGCAAGTGCTTATTCCACAATTTTCTCTTCTTCAGCTGGGATAAAGCCATCATAATTTGTTTCATAAGAACACTTTTCCATGAGCTTTCAGCGTATATAAAAGATCCTGGGAAAAATCCAATCTTGGGAGACAGAGACAAGATGGTGGAGTAGAAGGACGTAGGCTCACATCTTCTTACAAAAACAACAGAATCACAACTAACTGCTGAACAACCATCAAGAAAAAGATGCTGAAACCTACCAAAAAGGATACCCTAGACTTCCGGGGAGATGGCGGAAGAGTAAGACACGGAGATCACCTTCCTCCCCACAGATACACCAGAAATACATCTACACGTGGAACAACTCCTACAGAACACCTACTGAACGCTGGCAGAAGACCTCAGACCTCCCAAAAGGCAAGAAACCCCCCACGTACCTGGTTAGGGCAAAAGAAAAAAATAAACAGAGACAAAAGGATAGGGACGGGTCCTGTACCAGCGGGAGGGAGCTGTGAAGGAGGAAAAGTGTCCACACACTAGGAAGCCCCTTCGCGGGCAGAGACTGCGGGTGGCGGAGTGGGGGAGCTTCGGAGCCACAGAGGAGAGCACAGCAACAGGGGTGCGGAGGGCAAAGCGGAGAGGTTCCAGCACAGAGGATCAGGGCCGACCGGCACTCACCAGCCGAGAGGCTTGTCTGCTCACCCGCCGGGGCGGGCGGGGCTGGGAGCTGAGGCTCCGGCTTCAGTCAGAGCGCCGGGAGAGGACTGGGGTTGGCGGCGTGAACACAGCCTGCAGGGCGTTATTGCACCACGGCTAGCCAGGAGGGAGTCCGGGGAAAACTCTGGACCTGACGAAGAGGCAAGAAACTTTTTCTTCCCTCTTTATTTCCTGGTGCGCGAGGAGAGGGGATTAAGAGCGCTGCTTAAAGGAGCTCCAGAGACGGGTTTGAGCTGCGGCTAGAAGTGCGGACCCCAGAGACAGACATGAGACGCTAAGGCCGCTGCTGCCGCCACCAAGAAGCCTGTGTGCGAACACAGGTCACTATCCACACCCCACTTCCGGGGAGCCTGTGCAGTCTGCCACTGCCAGGGTGCCGGGCTCCAGGGACAACTCCCCCGGGAGAACGCAGGGCACGCCTCAGGTTGGCACAATGTCACGCCGCCCTCTGCTGCCGCAGGCCCACCCCTCACTCCGTGACCCTCCCTACCCCCGGTCTGAGTGAGCCAGAGCCTCCGAATCAGCGGCTCCTTTAACCCCGTCCTGTCTGAGCAAAGAACAGACGCCCTCCAGCTACCTACACACACAGGCGGGACCAAATCCAAAGCTGAGCCCCTGGGAGCTGTGAGAACAGAGAAGAGAAAAGGAAATCTCTCCCAACAGCCTCAGAAGCAGCGGATTAAAGCTCCACAATCAACTTGATGTACCTGCATCTGTGGAATACATGAATAGACAACGAATCATCCCAAATTAAGGAGCCGTGTAGATGAAAGGCTCTTGGTGCTGCAGCCAGGAGTTAGTGCTGTGCCTCTGAGGGGGAAGAGCCAACTTCAGGACACTGGTCCACAAGAGGCCTCCCAGCTGCACATAATATCAAACGGCGAAAATCTCCCAGAGATCTCCATCTCAACACCAGCACCCAGCTTCACTCAGTGACTCACTGTAGCCAGCAAGTTACAGTGCTGGACACCCTATGTCAAACAACTAGCAAGACAGGAACACAACCCCACCCATTAGCAGAGAGGCTGCCTAAAATCATATTAAGTCCACAGACACCCCAAAACACACCACCAGACGTGGACCTGCCCACCAGAAAGACAAGATCCAGCCTCATCCACTAGAACACAGGTATTAGTCCCCTCCACCAGGAGGCCTACACAACCCACTGAACCAACTTTAGCCACTGGGGACAGACACCAAAAACAACAGGAACTACGAACCTGCAGGCTGCAAAAAGGAGACCCCAAACACAGTAAGATAAGCAAAATGAGAAGACAGAAAAACACACAGCAGATGAAGGAGCAAGATAAAAACCCACCAAACCTAACAAATGAAGAGGAAATAGGCAGTCTACCTGAAAAAGAATTCAGAATGATAGTAAAGATGATCCAAAATCTTGGAAATAGACAAAATGCAAGAAACATTTAATAAGGACCTAGAAGAACCTAAGATGAAACAAACAATGATGAACAACACAATAAATGAAATGAAAAATACTCTAGATGGGATCAATAGCAGAATAACTGAGGCAGAAGAACGGATAAGTGACCTGGAAGATAAAATAGTGGAAATAACTAATGTAGAGCAGAATAAAGAAAAAAGAATGAAAAGAACTGAGGACAGTCTCAGAGACCTCTGGGACAACATTAAACGCACCAACATTCGAATTATAGGGGTTCCAGAAGAAGAAGAGAAAAAGAAAGGGACTGAGAAAATACTTGAAGAGATTATAGTTGAAAACTTTCCTAATATGGGAAAGGAAATAGTTAATCAAGTCCAGGAAGCATAGAGAGTCCCATACAGGATAAATCCAAGGAGAAATACGCCAAGACACATATTAACCAAACTGTCAAAAATTAAATACAAAGAAAGCATATTAAAAGCAGCAAGGGACAAACAACATATAACACACAAGGGAATCCCCATAAGGTTAACAGCTGATCTTTCAGCAGAAACTCTGCAAGCTAGAAGGGAGTGGCAGGACATATTTAAAGTGATGAAGGAGAAAAACCTGCAACCAAGATTACTCTACCCAGCAAGGATCTCATTCAGATTTGATGGAGAAATTAAAACCTTTACAGACAAGCAAAAGCTGAGAGAGTTCAGCACCACCAAACCAGCTCTACAACAACTGCTAAAGGAACTTCTCTAGGCAAGAAACACAAAAGAAGGAAAAGACCTACAATAACGAACCCAAAACAATTAAGAAAATGGGAATGGGAACATACATATCGATAATTACCTTAAATGTAAATGGACTAAATGCTCCCACCAAAAGACATAGACTGGCTGAATGGATACAAAAACAAGACGCATATATTTTCTGTCTACAAGAGACCCACTTCAGACCTAGAGACACATACAGACTGAAAGTAAGGGGATGGAAAAAGGTATTTCATGCAAATGGAAACCAAAAGAAAGCTGGAGTAGCAATTCTCATATCAGACAAAATAGACTTTAAAATAAAGACTATTAGAAGAGACAAAGAAGGACACTACATAATGATCAAGGGATCGATCCAAGAAGAAGATATAACAATTGTAAATATTTATGCACCCAACATAGGAGCACCTCAATACATAAGGCAAATGCTAACAGCCATAAAAGGTGAAATCAACAGTAACACATTCATAGTAGGGGACTTTAACACCCCACTTTCACCAATGGACAGATCATCCAAAATGAAAATAAATAAGGAAACACAAGCTTTAAATGATACATTAAACAAGATGGACTTAATTGATATTTATAGGACATTCCATCCAAAAACAACAGAATACACATTCTTCTCAAGTGCTCATGGAACATTCTCCAGGATAGATCATATCTTGGGTCACAAATCAAGCCTTGGTAAATTTAAGAAAATTGAAATTGTATCAAGTATCTTTTCGACCACAACGCTATGAGACTAGATATCAATTACAGGAAAAGATCTGTAAAAAATACAAACACATGGAGGCTAAACAATACACTACTTAATAACGAAGTGATCACTGAAGATCAAAGAGAAAATCAAAAAATACCTAGAAACAAATGACAATGGAGACACGACTGCTCAAAATCTATGAGATGCAGCAAAAGCAGTTCTAAGAGGGAAGTTTATAGCAATACAATCCTACCTTAAGAAACAGGAAACATCTCGAATAAACAACCTAACCTTGCACCTAAAGCAATTAGAGAAAGAAGAACAAAAAAACCCCAAAGTTAGCAGAAGGAAAGAAATCATAAAAATCAGATCAGAAATAAATGAAAAAGAAATGAAGGAAACGATAGCAAAGATCAATAAAACTAAAAGCTGGTTCTTTGAAAGGATAAACAAAATTGATAAACCATTAGCCAGACTCATCAAGAAAAAAAGGGAGAAGACTCAAATCAATAGAATTAGAAATGAAAAAGGAGACGTAACAACTGACACTGCAGAAATACAAAAGATCATGAGAGATTACTACAAGCAACTCTATGCCAATAAAATGGACAACCTGGAAGAAATGGACAAATTCTTAGAAAGGCACAACCTGCCAAGACTGAATCAGGAAGAAATAGAAAATATGAACAGACCAATCACAAGCACTGAAATTGAAACTGTGATTAAAAATCTTCCAACAAGCAAAAGCCCAGGACCAGATGGCTTCACAGGCGAATTCTATCAAACATTTAGAGAAGAGCTAACACCTATCCTTCTCAAACTCTTCCAAAATATAGCAGAGGGAGGAACACTCCCCAACTCATTCTACGAGGCCACCATCACCCTGATACCAAAACCAGACAAGGATGTCACAAAGAAAGAAAACTACAGGCCAATATCACTGATGAACATAGATGCAAAGATCCTCAACAAAATACTTGCAAACAGAATCCAACAGCACATTAAACGGATCATACACCATGATCAAGTGGGGTTTATTCCAGGAATGCAAGGATTCTTCAATATACGCAAATCAATCAACGTGATACACCATATTAACAAACTGAAGGAGAAAAACCATATGATCATCTCAATAGATGCAGAGAAAGCTTTTGACAAAATTCAACACCCATTTATGATAAAAACCCTGCAGAAAGTAGGCATAGAGGGAACTTTCCTCAACATAATAAAGGCCATATATGACAAACCCACAGCCAACATCGTCCTCAACGGTGAAAAACTGAAAGCATATCCACTAAGATCAGGAACAAGACAAGGTTGCCCACTCTCACCACTCTTATTCAACATAGTTTTGGAAGTTTTAGCCACAGCAATCAGAGAAGAAAAGGAATCCAAATCGGAAAAGAAGAAGTAAAGCTGCCACTCTTTGCAGATGACATGATACTATATACATAGAGAAGGCTAATGATGCTACCAGAAAACTACTAGAGCTAATCAATGAATTTGGTAAAGTAGCAGGATGCAAAATTAATGCACAGAAATCTCTGGCATTCCTATACACTAAGGATGAAAAATCTGAAAGTGAAATCAAGAAAACACTCCCATTTACCATTGCAACAAAAAGAATAAAATATCTAGGAATAAACCTCCCTAACGAGACAAAAGACCTGTATGCAGAAAATTATAAGACACTGATGAAAGAAATTAAAGATGATACAAATAGATGGAGAGATACACCATGTTCTTGGATTGGAAGAATCAACATTGTGAAAATGACGCTACTACCCAAAGCAATCTACAGATTCAATGCAATCCCTATCAAACTACCACTGGCATTTTTCACAGCACTAGAACAAAAAATTTCACAATTTGTATGCAGACACAAAAGACCCCAAATAGCCAAAGCAATCTTGAGAACGAAAAACGGAGCTGGAGGAATCAGGCTTCCTGACTTCAGACTATACTACAAAGCTACAGTAATCAAGACAGTATGGTACTGGCACAAAAACAGAAAGATAGATCAATGGAACAGGATAGAAAGCCCAGAGATAAACCCACGCACATATGGTCACCTTATCTTTGACAAAGGAGGCAGTAATGTACAGTGGAGAAAGGACAGCCTCTTCAATAAGTGGTGCTGGGAAAACTGGACAGCTACATGTAAAAGTATGAGATTAGATCACTCCTTAACACCATACACAAAAATAAGCTCAAAATGGATTAAAGACCTAAATGTAAGGCCAGAAACTATCAAACTCTTAGAGGAAAACATAGGCAGGACACTCTATGACATAAATCACAGCAAGGTCCTTTTTGACCCACCTCCTAGAGAAATGGAAATAAAAACAAAAATTAACAAATGGGACCTAATGAAACTTCAAAGCGTTTGCGCAGCAAAGGAAACCATAAACAAGACCAAAAGACAACCCTCAGAATGGGAGAAAATATTTGCAAATGAAGCAACTGACAAAGGATTAATCTCCAAAATTTATAAGCAGCTCATGCAGCTTAATAACAAAAAAACAAACAACCCAATCCAAAAATGGGCAGAAGGCCTAAATAGACATTTCTCCAAAGAAGATATACAGACTGCCAACAAACACATCATGAATGCTCAACATCACTAATCATCAGAGAAATGCAAATCAAAACTACAATGAGATATCATCTCACACCAGTCAGAATGGCCATCATCAAAAAATCTAGAAACAATAAATGCTGGAGAGGGTGTGGAGAAAAGGGAACCCTCTTATACTGTTGGTGGGAATGTAAATTTATACAGCCACTGTGGAGAACAGTATGGAGGTTCCTTAAAAAACTACAAATAGAACTACCATATGACCCAGTAATCCCACTACTGGGCATATACCCTGAGAAAACCATAATTCAAAAAGAGTCACATACCAAAATGTTCATTGCAACTCTATTTACAATAGCCCAGAGATGGAAACAACCTAAGTGTCCATCATCGTATGAATGGATAAAGATGTTGTGGCACATATATACAATGGAATATTACTCAGCCATAAAAAGAAACGAAATTGAGCTATTTGTAATGAGGTGGATAGACCTAGAGTCTGTCATACAGAGTGAAGTAAGTCAGAAAGAGAGAGACAAATACCGTATGCTAACACATATATATGGAATTTAAGAAGAAAAAAAAATGTCATGAAAAACCTAGGGGTGAAACAGGAATAAAGACACAGACTTACTAGAGAATGGACTTGAGGCTATGGGGAGGGGGAAGGGTAAACTGTGACAAAGTGAGAGAGAGGCACGGACATATATACACTACCAAACGTAAGGTAGGTAGCTAGTGGGAAGCAGCTGCATAGCACAGGGAGATCAGCTCGGTGCTTTGTGACCGCCTGGAGGGGTGGATAGGGAGGGTGGGAGGGAGGGAGACGCAAGCGGGAAGAGATATGGGAACATATGTATATATATAACTGACTCATTTTGTTGGGAAGCTGAAACTAACATACCATCATAAAGCAATTATACTCCAATAAAGATGTTAAAATGAGAAAAAAAAAAAAGTATCCCCTACATCCAAAGACAAAAAAGAAACCATAATGAGACAGCAGGAGGGCTGCAAGTGCAATAAACTGAAATCCCATTCCCGCTGGGTGGGCAACCCACAAACTGGAAAATAATTATATCACAGAAGTTCTCCCACAGGAGTGAAAATTCTGAGCCCCACATCAGGATACCCAGCCTGGGGGTGTGGCAATGGGAGGAGGAGCCCCCCAGAGAGTCTGGCTTTGATGGCCCATGGGGTTTGATTGCAGGAATTCCACAGGACTGGGGGAGAAAGTAACTCCACTCTTGGAGGGCACACACAAGGTCTCGTGCGCACCAGGACCCAGGGCAAAAGCAGTGATCTCATAAGAGCCAGGGCCAGACCTACCTGCTCGTTTTGGAGTGTCTCCTGTGGAGGTGGGGGTGGGGCAGCTTTTGCCCACTGCAGGCCAAAGTTACTGGTGGTGGTAGCTCTGGGGAGCACTCACTGGCATAAGCTCTCTTGGAGGCCCCACCCTACAGCCTGCAGGTTCCAGTGCTGGGACACATCAGGCCAAACAACCAACAGGGTGGGAACACAGCCCCACCCATCAGCAGACAGGATGCTTAAAGTCTTTCTGAACACACAGCTGCCCACTAAACACACTTCTTGACATGGCCCTGCCCACCAGAAAGGGAAGACACAGCTCCACTCACCAGTGGGCAGGAACTAGTCCCTCCTACCAGGAAGCCTTCACAAGCCTCTTAGACAGCCTCACTCACCAGGGGCAGACAGCAGAAGCCAGAAGAACTACAACCCTGCAGCCTGCGGAACAGAAATGGCAATCACAGAAAGTTAGACAAAATAAGACAGCAGAGGAATATTTCCCAGATGAGAGAACAAGATAAAACCCCAGAAGAACAACTAAATGAAGTGGAGATAGGCAATCTACCCAAAGAAGAATTCAGAGTAATGATAGTAAAGATGATCCAAGATCTCAGAAAAACAGTGGAGGAACAGATCGAGAAGATACAAGAAATGTTTAACAAAGACCTAAAAGAACAAACCAACAGAGATGAACAATACAATAACTAAAATGAAAAATACACTAGAAGGAATCAATAGCAGATTGAGGCAGAACGGATAAGTGAGGTGGAAGACAGAATGGTGGAAATTACTGGTGCGGAACAGAATAAAGAATGAAAAGAAATGAGGACAGTCTAAGAGACCTCTGGGACAACTCTAAATGTACCAACATTCGCATTATACAGGTCCCAGGAGGAGAAGAGAGAAAGAAAGGACCTGAGAAAAAATTTGAAGAGATAATAGCTGAAAACTTCCCTAACATGGGAAAGGAAATAGTCAGCCAAGTCCAGGAAGCACAGAGAGTCCCAGTCAGGATAAACCCAAGGAGGAACGTGCCAAAACACATAGTAATCAAACTGACAAAAATTAAAGGCAAAGAAAAAACATTAAAAGCAACAAGGGAAAAGCAACAAATAACAAATAAGGGAATTCCCAAAAGGTTATCAGCTGATTTCTCAGCAGAAACTCTGCAAGCCAGAAGGGAGTGGCACAATATATTTAAGCAATGAAAGGGAAAAACCTGCAACCAAGAATACTCTACATAGCAAGGCTCTCATTCAGATTTGATGGAGAAATCAGAAGCTTTACAGACAAGCAAAAGCTAAGAGAATTCAGCACCAGCAGACCAGTGTTACAACAAATGCTAAAGGAAATTCTCTAGATGGAAAAGGAAAGGCCACAACTAGAAAGAATAAAATTACAAATGGGAAAAAAAAAAAAATTACAAATGGAAAAGCTCATTGGTAAAGGCAAACATACAGTAAAGGTTGGAAATCATCCTCACCCAAATATGATATCAAAACCAGCAACTGTGAGGAGGGCACAAGTGCACAATATTGGAAATGCATTTGAAATTAAAAGGCCAGCAACTTACAACAAACTTTTTTATATATAGACTGCTGTACCAAAACCTCATGTTAACCGAAAATCTACAATAGATACACACAAAAAACAAAAAGGAATCCAGAGCGCTTCCCTGGTGGCGCAGTGGTTGAGAGTCCGCCTGCCGATGCAAGAGACACAGGTTCGTGCCCTGGTCCAGGAGGATCCCACATGCTGCGGAGCAGCTAGGCCCGTGAGCCACGGCCGCTGAGCCTGTGCATCCGGAGCCTGTGCTCCGCAACAGGAGAGGCCACAACAGTGAGAGGCCCGCGTACCACAAAAAAAAAAAAAAAAGAATCCAAACACAACACTAAATTTAGTCATCAAATCACAAAAGAGAACAAAAAAGGAAGGGAAGAAAAAGTACCTACAAAAACAAATCCAAAACAATATTTTTAATGGCAATAAGAACATACATTTCGATAATTACCTTAAACATGAACAGATTAAATGCTCCAACCAGAAGACAAAGACTGGCTGAATGGATACAAAGACAAGACCCGTGTATATGCTGACCCAATTCAGACCTAGGGACACATACAGACTGAAAGTGAGAGGATGGAAAAAGGCATTCCATGCAAATGGAAATCAAAAGAAAGCTGGAGTAGCAATACTCATATCAGACAAAATAGACTTTAAAATAAAGACTGTGGCTTCTCTGGTGGCGCAGTGGTTGAGAGTCCGCCTGCTGATGCAGGGGACGCGGGTTCGTGCCCCGGTACAGGAGGATCCCACATGCCACGGAGTGGCTGGGCCCGTGAGCCATGGCTGCTGAGCCTGCGCGTCCAGAGCCTGTGCTCCGCAACGGGAGAGGCCCGCGTAACGCAAAAAAAAAATAAATAAAATAAAGACTGTTACAAGAGACAAAGAAGGACACTACATAATGATCAAGTGATCAATCAAAGAAGATATAACCATTGTAACTATATATGCACCCAACATAGGAGCACCTCAATATATAAGGCAAACACTAATAGCCAGAAAGGGAGAAATCAACAGTAACACAATAATAGTGGGGGACTTTAACACCCCACTTTCATCAATGGATATATCATCCAGACGGAAAATCTGTAAGGAAACACAGACCTTAAATGACACATTACACCAGATGAACTTAACTGATATTTATAAAGCATTCCATCCAAAAGCAGCAGCATACACATTCTTTTCATTGCACATGTAACATTCTCCAGGATTGACCACATGCTGGGCCACAAAACAAGCCTTGGTAAATTTAAGAAAACTGAAATCATATCAAGCATCTTTTCCAACCACAATGCTATGAGATTAGAAATCAACTACAAAAAAAAAAAAAAAAAGAAATCAACTACAAGAAAAAAAACTCTAAAAAAAACAAACAGGTGGAGGCTAAACAATATGCTACTAAATAACCAATTGATCACTGAAGAATCCAAAGAGGAAATAAAAAATTACCTAGAGACAAATGAAGACGAGAGCACAATGGTCTAAAACATATGGGATGTGGCAAAAGAGGTTTTAAGAGGGAAGTTTATAGCAATACAATCTTACATGAGGAAACAAGAAAACTCACAAAAAAACAACCTAACCTTACACAAAAAGCAACTAGAGAAAGATGAACAAACAAAACACAAAGTTGGCAGAAGGAAAGAAATCATAAAGATCAGAGCAGAAATAAATGAAATAGAAACAAAGAAAACAATAGAAAAGATCAATGAAACTAAAACCTGGTTCTTGGAAAAGATAAACAAATTTGATAAACCTTCAGCCAGACTCATCAAGAAAAAAAGGGTAAGGGCTCAAATCAATAAAATTAGAAACAAAAAAGGAGAAGTTACAGTGGACTTCACAGAAATACAAAGAATCATACTGGCAACTATATACCAATAAAATGGACAATCTGGAAGAAATGGACAAATTCTTACAAAGGTGCAATCTCCCAGGACCAAACCAGGAAGAAATAGAAAATATGAACAGACCAATCACCGGTACTGAAATGGAAGCTATGGTTAAAAATCTTCCAGCAAGTAAAAGTCCAGGACTAGACGGCTTCATAGGTGAATTCTATCAAACATTTAGAGAAGAGTTAATACCTATCCTTCTGAAACTATTCCAAAAAGTTGCAGAGGAAGGAATACTCTCAAACTCAGTCTATGAGGCCACCATCACCCTGATACCAAAGCCAGACAAAAAAACAGCACAAAAAAAGAAAATTACAGGCCAATATCACTGATGAACACAGACCCCCAAATCCTCAACAGAATACTAGCAATCTGAATTCAACAATACATTAAAAGGATCATACAGCAGCATCAAGTGGGATTTATACCAGGGATGCAAGGATTTTTCAATATCCACAAATCAATTTGTTGATGTGGTGTGAGACACCAGATCAACAAATTGAAGAATAAAACCATATGATCATCTCAATAGATGCAGAAAAAGTCTTTGATAAAATTCAACACCCATTTATGATAAAAACTCTCCAGAAAGTTGGCATAGAAAGAACATAGTTCAACATAATAAAGGCCATATATGACAAATCTACAGCTAACGTCATACTCACAGATGCAAAGCTGAAAGCATTTCCTCTAAGATCAGGAACAAGACAAGGATGTCCACTCTCACCGCTTTTGTTCAACATAGTTTTGAAAGTCCTAGCCATGGCAGAGAAGAAAAAGAAATAAAAGGAATCCAAATTGGAAAAGAACAAGTAAAACTGTCATTGTCTGCAGACAACATGATACTATACATAGAAAATCCTAAAGATGCTACCAGAAAACTACTAGAGCTCATCGATGAATTTGGTAAAGTGACAGGATACAAACTTAATACACAGAAATCTGTTGCATTTCTATACACTAACAATGAAAGATCAGAAAGAGAAATTAACCCCATTTACCATCGCATCAAAAAGAATAAAATACCTAGGAATGAACCTACCTAAGGAGGCAAAAGACCTGTACTCCAAAATCTATAAGACACTGAAGAAAGAAATCGAAGATGACATAGATGGAAAGATATACCACGTTCTTGGATTGGAAGAATCAATACTGTTAAAATGACTGTATTACCCAATGCAATCTACAGATTCAATGCAATCCCTGTCAAAGTACCAATGGCATTTTTCACAGAACTAGAATTTTAAAATCTTAAAATTTGTATGGAGACACAAAAGACCCCAAATAGACAAAGCAATGTTGAGAAAGAAAAATGGAGCTGGAGGAATCAGGCTCCCTGACTTCAGACTATACTACAAAGCTACAGTCATCAAAACAGTATGGTACTGGCACAAAAACAGACACATAGATCAATGAAACAGGATAGAAAGCCCAGAAATAAGCCCATGCACCTACGGTCAATAAATCTATTGCAAAAGAAGCAAGAATATACAATGAAGAAAAGACAGTCTCTTCAATAAATGGTGCTGGGAAAACTGGACAGCTGCATGTAAAAAAATGAAATTAGAACATTCTTTAACACCATACACAAAAATAAACTCAAAATGGATTAAAGACCTAAATGTAAGACTGGATACTATAAAACTCTTAGAGGAAAACATAGGCAGAACACTCTTTGACATAAGTCACAGCAATATCTTTTTTGACCTGTCTCCTAGAGTAATGGAAATAACAAAAATAAACAAGTAGAACCTAATTAAACTCAAAATTTTTGCATAGCAAAGGTAGCCATAAATAAAATGAAAAGATAACCCACATAATGGGAGAAAATATTTGCAAACGATGTGATTAATCTCCAAAATTTACAAACAGCTCATGCAGCTCAATATCAAAAAAACAAACAACCCAATAAAAAAACGGGCAAAAGATCTAATAGACATTTCTTCAAAGAAGACATACCCATGGCCAAGAGGCACATGAAAAGATGCTCAACACCAATGCTTATTAGAGAAATGCAAATCAACCTACAATGAGATTATCACCTCATACCAGTCAGAATGGCCATCATCAAAAAGTCTACAAGCAATAAATTCTGGAGAGGGTGTGGAGGAAAGGGAACCCTCCTGCACTGTTGGTGGGAATGTAAATTGGTACAGCCACTATGGGGAACAGTACTGAGGTTCCTTAAAAAACTAAAAATAGAGCTACCATGCGATCCAGCAATCCTACTCCTGGGCATATATCTGGAGAAAAACATGGTTCAAAAGGATACATGCACCCCAGTGTTCATTGCAGTGCTATTTACAATAGCCAAGACATGGAAGCCACCTAAATGTCCACTGACAGATGAATGGATAAAGAAGATGTGGTACATATACAATGGAATATTATTCAGCCATTAAAAAGAATGAAATAATGCCGTTTCCGGCAACATGGATGGACCTGGAGATTATCATACCAAGTGAAATAAGTCAGACAGAGAAGACAAATATCATTTTGCTTATATGCAAAATCTTTAAAAAATCATACAAATAGACTTATTGACAACACAGAAACACACTCACAGACTTAGTGAATGAAGTTATGGTTACCAGGTGGAGAAGGGTGGGAGGGAGGGATAGACTGGGAGTTTGGGACATATACACAATGCTATATTTAAAATAGATAACCAACAAGGACCTACTGTATAGCACAAAGAACTCTGCTCAATATTCTGTAATAACCTAAATGGGAAAAGAATTTGAAAAAGAATAGATGCGTGTATATGCATAACTGAATCCCTTTGCTGTACACCTGAAACTAACTCAATATTGTTAATCAACTATACTCCAATAAAAACTAAAAAAATTTTTTAAAAGTGGGGGCTTTTGAGAAGTTTGATTGGGGATGTGCTAGCATCGAGACTTGGCTTTTACAAGTGGAAACAAATGCTCATTTGAGTAATTAGTGGACATACCCTGCAAAGCAGCCGAAGTAGCAGGGGGCTGTTTGAAGAAGTGCACATTCCTCTTTTAAGTGTAATCACCTGCTGGGCCACTAGACTGTTAGAAGTATCCATGGCTTTAAAAAACAAACAGTTCCTTATTTGGTAAGTGTAATTTCAATGTAGGTGTCATCATTCCATAGTGAAGGTAAAAGATAAAAGTCTCCAGAGAGATTTTTATCAAGTATAAATAGACCCATGTAGTAGATATTACAAAGATTCAAGATAGAGCATACACATACAAATGCATGCCATGAGCATCCAGCTCTAGGAATCTACAGCTTGCAGTGAATATGCTGGCTTTCTTTTGCATTAAGTCAACTCTGAACCCATAGCTCAATTTCCTTTCCTCTCTGCAGTTAGTCATAAACACGTAGTTTTAAGGAGAGGTTTAAATAAATGCTTTGTCCACTAGAATCATACAGAATGGGATTGTGGTTAAGCGACACGCATGTGTAACCAGCTCATGAGTTCCTTGCAGGCAGAGTCCACGTATGACTACAGTTGACCCTTGAACAATGTGGTGGGTTAGAAGTGTTGACCCCCCCATACCCCACTACCCACCAGTCAAAAATCCACATACTGCTATCTCTGCCTCAAAACAAAGGAATTGATAAAATGATTCACCCAAGGGCAAGAAGCTGAAACTGTTTGGATAGAATCAGGACTCAAACCCTAGTTCTTTTGATTCCACATACTGGGATCTCTCATCAAACACAAACTTTTCCCCACACTTAGTTCATTTAAAAATCTGTAAAATGGGGCTTCCCTGGTGGCGCAGTAGTTGAGAGTCTGCCTGCAGATGCAGGGGACACAGGTTTGTGCCCCGGTCCGGGAAGATCCCACATGCCACAGAGCGGCTGGGCCCGTGAGCCTTGGCCACTGAGCCTGCGTGTCCGGACCCTGTGCTCCACAACAGGAGAGGCCACAACAGTGAGAGGCCCGTGTACTGCAAAAAAAAAAAAAAAAAATCTGTGAAATGAACATACAGGTACTCTATTTATTGGAAAAAAAAATCAGCTTCTAAGTGGACCGACACAGTTCAAACCCATGTTGTTCAAGGGTCAACTGTAGTTTTAAAAAATCCTTACAGCACTTCGCCTTGCATACATTGGTGTCTAGCACATGTCTGTCAAGCAAGCCCAGTATATACAGATCTTCCTCAAATTATTATGAGGTTACATACAGATAAATCAGTTGTAAGTTGAAAACATCATATGTCAAAAATGTATTTAATACTCCTAACCTACAGAACATTATAGCTTATCCTTAAATGTGCTCAGAACACATTAGCCTACAGCTGGACAAAGTCTTCTAACACAAAGCCTATTTTATGCTAGTGTTGAACATCTCATGTAATTTTTTTTTTTCATCTCATGTAATTTATTGAAAGTGGTAAACAGAACAGTTGTCTGGGTACAGAATAATTGTATGTCTATCAGCTGTTCACCTTCATGATCGTGAGGCTGACCATGAGCTGTGGCTCGCTGCCGCTGCCCAGCATCACGAGAGTACTGTACCAGATATTGCTAGCCTGGGGAAATGATCAAAATTCAAAGTACAATGCTACTGAATGCATACCACTTTCACATAGCAGGCAAGAACAAATCTGACTCCACATTGGATATGTTTCTCTTACTTTCACTTTTGTATTCTGTTGCTTTTGCTACAAGAATGTTCCCTATAACCTGAAATATACACGAGAGCTCATTCTCAAGTCTCTGACCTTTAAAGGTATAAAACTTCTCTGTTCATATAAAGATAAAAAGTTGCAGAACAGAGAATAACATTTGTCTTGTTGGAGGTTTACAGGAACTTCATGGCCTGACCTAGTGGGGATAGATGCGAGAACAAAGGATTCTTATATCCAGACGTTTGCAACAATCAGCCACACCCTCTTCCCTTTTAGTATAAAAGCAGCCTTAAATCTAATTTGGTTAGATGGTTCTTTGGGATACTAGTCTGCCACCTTCTCAGTCTTCTGGCTTTCCAAATAAAGTCACCATTCCTTACCCCAATAACTCGTCTCTCAATTTATTGGCCTGTAGTACAGTAAGCAGTATGGGCTTGGACTCAGTAACATTCATACCATCATAAAGCTGAAAATCATCAGCCTAACTATTGTAAATTGGGGACCATCTGTACTTGTATCCCGTAATAAGGCTAAGTTTATATTTGTGCAAACTCCACAACATATAAGTTGCTGTTCACATTTTATTATTCTTATTAAAGACTTCATTTTTTTTTTAGAGCAGTGTTAGGTTCACAGCAAAACTGATAGAAAAGTACAGCCATTTTCCGTATACTTCCACACACGCATAGCCTCCCCCATTATCAACATCCCCCACCAGAGAGGTTCATTTGTTCCAACTGATGAACCTACACTGATACATCATAACCCCTCAAGGTCCATAGTTTACTTTAGGGTTCACTCTCCGTGTTGTACACTCTATGGGTTTGGGCTGTCAACTTTTTGATAAAAGGAAAATCAAAAGTTTTCATTTAAGATTAATTTAGTTTGGTTTAAGACTCATTTTAAAAGCCCCATTAGAATTTTTTAAATTTCAAAATAATCACAAATTTACAGAAGAATTAGAGGAACAGTACAAAGAACTCTTCTTTTACGAACCATTTGAGGGTAAATGCTGCTCAGATGCCCCCATCGCCCTGAATATCCTAGTGTGGCTTTTTTCATACTATTCTGGACATTCTCCTACCTGACACAATACAACCATCAAAGTCAGGAAATTAACATGGATACACTGCTTCCCTCTAATCCTCAGAGCCTATTCAAGGTTCTCCCATCGTCTTATCAATGTCCAACTTTATAGCTAAAAGATCTAGTCACACGGTGCCTTTAGTGATCACCCATCTTCACTTTTCTTCTGTCAGAAACAGTTCCTCAATCTTTCTCTGGTTTTCATGAGCCTGACATGCTTCTGAAGTGTACAGGACAGTTTACTTTGTAGAATATCCCTCCACGTGGATTTATCGGCTACTGTCTCATGATTAGATTCAGGTTATGCAACTTTGGCGGGAATAACACAGAGGCAGCACTCTGTTCTCTCTGCATCCTGATAGGTGGTGCACGATTACACCCTGTCCCCTTACAGGCATTGCTCAGTTTGACTGCTTAAGGGGATGTTTGCCAAGCTTCTCCACTGCGGTTACTCTTTTTTCCCTTATTAATAAGGATTTTGTGGTGTGATATTTTGTAACCATGTCAATATACCATTCCTCATTTGAGGTTTACTTTATTAATAATGTAAGGATTCATCATTTCCTATTTTGTTCGATCTGTTAAATTTATATAATTATTTAACTTAATGCTCAACTTATCCCACACTTGGCCACAATAGGAGTCTGTTCAAGCTGACTTCTGTGCTTTTTTACATGACATCATCGTTTTTTGAGCACTTCCTTAGTTTCTGGCACAAAAAATGTGTTTCAGGCTCATGTTGTACTTCACCCGACCTGACCGTGGAATTGACCATGTCTCCAAGGAGCTCTGGTTCCATTTAGTGGAGAGGCCAAGATCTGGACCCTAATTGTGTTCATTTCCCAGACACTCTCAGTGGACAGAGCTAGGGAATATATATACAGATACATGTTTACACGTACATTTAAGTCTATATTTCTATATCTATCTATATATTGGAAATCCTGAGTTCATGCTAATTTCTCCACTCCCAATCCAACCCCACAGGTTAATTCTAGTTTCCTCCCATTATACTTCCCTTCTCTGGTAGTGAGGAACATGATACTGTGGATGGAACTATACCGCCCCCCAAATTTATACATTGAAGCTCTAATCCCAAATGTGATGGTATTTGAAGATAATGCCTTTGGGAGGTAATTGGCTTAGATGAGTTCATGAAGGCAGGACCCTCGTGATGGATTTCTTCCTTTTATAGGAAGAGGAAGAGACGCCAGAGCCCTCTGCCATGTGAGGACACAGAAGCCAGCTATATATGAGAGCCAGGAAGAAATCCGCACCAGAACCGGACCATTCTAGCACCCTGATCTCAGACGTTCAGCCTCCAGAACCATAAGAAAATAAAGTTCTGTTGTGTAAGCCATTCAGTCTAACATACTTTGTTATGGCTGCCTGAGCAGACTAATACACTTGGTTTCTGTTACTCTTAATATACTTATTTGATCAATCTCCTTCATTTGGAATCCAACCTTCCACACTTGGCTACCCTTTCCCTCTATGGGGACACCCCACTTGGGCTCCAATTTCCTGTTTTGGGCCATCCTGTCTCCCTCTCTCCCCACTCCATGAACTTCTACTTTCCTCTACTTCATCTAATGGCTTTGGGACTGAGTTACACAGGAAGAGAAGGAAATGAGTCTGTTTAGTTCCCCAAGATCTCACTTGGTTTTTTTGGAGAGATGTGTTTTTTATCAAGCACAAGTCTGAAAAGTTCATTATAATCATAAATTCAAAGCTAGAAGGAAGCTTAAAGATAATCTAACTCAACCACCTTATTTCATTTAGTAACTAATTTCTAGGGATAAGTTTTCTTATTCTAATGAGAAATTAAGTCTTATAAAGGAAAACTTTTGCATTAATGAAACTATGATTATAAAAATGCTTCTAGTGTCAAAACCACTGCTTTAAAGAACCTCCTTTTTATTTATAGAAGCTCCATGGTTACCTGGAATGATGGAAGAACTAATGCTATATAACATTTTTGAAGTAATCCATGGCTATTAATGTCATTTCTTCATGTCATTCAAAGTATTTATCCTGCCTCTCCTTTGCATTTCCAGTAGAGGGACTTGGAGAGGCAGATGAACAATTGAGATTTAGCAGGAAAGTCTACATAACACGGTGATCACACATAAGTGTTTTACTGGGGGATTAGGTAGGGCTCAGTCTATAACAGAGATTACAGACAATTATGTGCCTTTAAAGATGGAGCTGATTTAGGGATGAGGGCAGAGTGGGAAGTAAACCAAGAGTAAATAGAGATAATCAAGACAGTATGGTACTGGCACAAAAACAGAAATATAGATCAATGGAACAGGATAGAAAGCCCAGAGATAAACCCATGCACCTATGGTCAATAAATCTACTACAAAAGAGGCAAGAATATACAGTGGAGAAAAGAAAGTCTCTTCAATAAATGGTGCTGGGAAAACTGGAGAGCTACATGTAAAAGAATGAAATTAGAACACTCCCTAACACCATACACAAAAATAAACTCAAAATGGATTAAAGACCTAAATGTAAGACTGGATACTATAAAACTCTTAGAGGAAAACATAGGAAGAATACTCTTTGACATAAATCACAGCAAGGTCTTTTTTGACTCACCTCCTAGAGTAATGAAAATAAAAACAAAAATAAACAAATGGGAACTAATTACACTTAAAAGCTTTTGCACAGCAAAGGAAACCATAAACAAGACGAAAAGACAACCCTCAGAATGGGAGAAAATATTTGCGAATGAAGCAACAAGGGATTAATCTCCAAAATATACAAGCAACACATGCAGCTCAATATGAAAACAACCAACCCAGTCAAAAAATGGGCAGAAGGGACTTCCCTGGTGGTCCAGTGGTAAAGAATCCGCATTCCAATGCAGGAGATGCGGGTCCAATCCCTGGTCGGGGAACTAACATCCCATATGCTGCGGGGCAACTACGCCCATGAGCCACAACTCCTGAGCTCCTGCACCTCAACTAGAGAGCCCAAGTGCTGCAAACTACAGAGCCTACATGCTCTGGAGCCCACACGCCCTGGAGTCCACACGCCACAACTAGAGAGAGAAAACCCACATGCCACAACTAGAGAGAAATCTGCACGCCACAACAAAAGATCCTGCATGTCCCAACAAAGATCCTGCATACTGCAACTAAGACTCGATGCAGCAAAAAAAAAAAAAAAAGGGCAGAAGACCTAAATAGACATTTTTCCAAAGAAGACATACAGATAGCTGAGAGGCACATGAAAAGATGCTCAACATCATTATTAGAGAAATGCAAATCCAAACCACTATGAGGTATCACCTCACACCAGGCAGAATAGCCATCATCAAAAACTCTGCAAAAAATAAATGCTGGAGAGGGTGTGGAGAAAGGGAACCCTCTTGCACTGTTGGTGGGAATGTAAATGGATACAGCCACTATGGAGAACAGTAAGGAGCGTCCTTAAAAAACTAAAAATAGGGCTTCCCTGGTGGCGCAGTGGTTGAGAGTCTGCCTGCCGATGCAGGGGATGCAGGTTTGTGCCCTAGTCCAGGAGGATCCTACATGCCACGGAGCAGCTAGGCCCGTGAGCCAGGGCCCCTGAGCCTGCACGTCCAGAGCCTGTGCTCTGTGGTGGGAGAGGCCAAGGCAGTGAGAGGCCCATATACCGCAAAAAAAAAAAAAAAAAAACTAAAGATAGAACTACCATATCATCCAGCAATCCCACCCCTGGGCATATACCCAGAGAAAACCATCATTCCAAAAGATACATGCACCCCAGTGTTCACTGCAGCACTATTTATAATAGCCAGGACATGGAAGCAACCTAAATGTCCATCAACAGAAGAATGGATAAAGAAGATGTGGTACATGTATACAATGGAATATTACGCAGCTATAAGAAGGAACGAAATTGTGCCATTTGCAGAGATATGGATGGACCTAGAGACGGTCATACAGAGTGAAATAAGTCACAAGAAGAAAAATATATTAACACATATACGTGGAATCTAGAAAAATGGTACAGATGAACCTATTTGCAAAGCAGAAATAGAGACACAGACATAGAGAACAAACATACGGACACCAACGGGGGAAAAGGGGTGGTGGTGGGATGAATTGGGAGATTGGGATTGACATATATACACTACTATGTATAAAATAGGTAACTAATGAGAACCTACTGTATAGCACAGGAAACTCTACTCAGTGCTCTGTGGTGACCTAAATGGGAAGGAAACCCAAAAAGGAGGTGATATATGTATACATATAGCTGATTCACTTTGCTGTACAGCAGAAACTAACACAACATTGTAAAGCAACTACACTCCAATAAAAATTTTTTTAAAAAGAGTAAACACAGAAAAGTAACCAAGGAACCAGTGCCTTCATGAGTGTGCTTTGATTGGGGAAGGGAGGAACTTATAAAAGTGCAGTGGGAGAACAGAGCCTGCCTTGAGAAGCTGAATGGATTTGACTCTTTGGCCACATGAAATCTTTTAGATAATGAATTTCAGATAGCATTGAGGTCAATTGCAAATAGTAGGAAACCCAACAATAGTGGCTTAAAGGAATAGGGGTGGAGTTTTCTTATCAGAAGTTTGGAGGTTAGTGGTAGCTGGAAGTGGTTCAATTGCTCAAAAAGGTAGGACCAATGTCTGTGTGATTCTCTTGGCCTTTCCCTCATGGTTTCAAGATGGCTACTGTAGCACCAGACATCACATCTGCATTTAACACAGGAAGAAAGGAAAAGGGTATCACAAGACATATTTGTCATGTTTTATCAGGACAACAAAAGTTTATCCAGAGCCTTGCTTCATCACCACCCCCAGCAGATATTCATTTGCTGGATATTAGCCTGAAATTTTGCAGCATTATTTCTATCTACAAAGGAAGTTGGAAAAGTGACTGGTTAACTTTCCAAGATTTTATAAGTGGAGACAGAAAGGGAAAAAGTGATAGGAATGGGTGTTAGGTCTATCAATCTATGTGTCTTCCACAAGAAGTCTGATCAGTTATTTTTATCATTTAGATGACAGAAGAAGTTTCAGTTGGATACAGAAAAAAGTTTTTAGCCCTTCAGTCAGGTTAGGAAGGCAGACAGCAATGTCTCCTTCAAGATCTTGAAGTTGAGAGATGTTCATTACTATGTGTCTTAGAAGATTTAGACATTCTGTTGCCTGAAGCCTGGTGATTGGATCAGGTGATCTCATTAGGTCTATGATGATTTGATTCACTATTTCAAAGCTGTACATTCCCTACCTCTCAAAGCACTGTGAAATACCAAAAAAAGTACAAGGACACCCTTCTCCCCCTCCATCTACTTCACTGGAAAACTTCCAACAACACTTTGCTTTTAGAGGTTCTAAGGTTAATACCGTTCCTCTTATTCAAAACTAGTTTCAGGTATGTCAAGAAAAAAAAGAGAACTGAATAAATGAGGCATAAGTAAAAGATCAGGAAATCAAGATTTTCGGATAAAACTAAAAATTGATCTGAGATCGTATTAGGGAGATGTGAAGCCATTACTTGAATATGATGTGGGCACTTTAGAGTCACAAAACTTCCCTCGACATAATATTATATAAGATTATGTGTTATGCTTACTTTTTAAGTAAACACATTCATAAATCACTTGGCAAACATGTCAAGAGCCCGCGGTTTATTTCTGCTTCAATATTGCACTGTAGTCTTGGCTACACCAAGTTCCGTCATGGCAACAACTAACCTTTTTTTCCAGACAATCCTCATACCCTGGAGCAGAGAAGACAATGCCCCACTGTGAACTTACACAAGACTTGCAAATATGGTGCAATTTTGGTGTACCAGTGGCCTGAAGTTCACGAACCCACTGAAGATTCCAGCTGGTCTATACTTGTCAGCCGAAAAGCATGAGGAAGACTGGGACAAAGTCCCTTTTCTTAACCATGTTTCAAGATGATCTAAAAGACACTTTCTGATATTGAGCTGTGTGAGCTGCTTGTACATTTTGGAGATTAATCCTTTGTCAGCTGTATACATATAGCTGATTCACTTTGTTATACAGCAGAAACTAACACAACATTGTAAAGGAATTATACTCCAATAAAGATGTTAAAAAAAATAATAAATAAAAGCACTTTCTTCCCCTCCAGTCTCTTAAACGACCAGAATGAGAGTTGGGATTGATTTCACAATAACCAAACAAATCATCTCTTTCATACACATTTTTATGCCATTGCTAGATTAATTTAAGGTAACGTATTCGCCTCTGGTGCTTCTGTAGAGCTTTGAGAGCTGAAAGCCCTTGTTGTTTTCACCAGGCTTCAGACTCCACGTAGGTGCACCATATGCATCTCGAATTCATTTCATCCAATTCAACAGATTTTTATCAAGCATCTACTAATGAACTGGTGTTCTAAGTGTTGGAGGGACATGCTACTGGGAACCCTCACAACATTACAAGGTAGTTATTATTTACACTGTAAAAATTAAGAAACTAAGGGCCCAGAGAGAGTAAATAACTTCTCAAGGTCACACAGCCAGTCCATGGCAAAGCTGGCTTGAAAGGCAAGTCCGTTTCACTCCCTATTCCATGCTTTTCACCCAGTATCTTGCTGCCTTCCTGCTAACAACTGGCCTTATCGTAAAAGGCCCATGATTAGAAATGCATGAAATCTTTTTTGAGACTACAATTCCTGGACATTTACAATTATTCTGCCAAAAGAGTTAACATTCATGGTATGAGAATGGAAAGGGGGACTCTGCCTTTGAATTGGGTCTGAAAGTTTTCACTCAGTCCTTTCCTCCCCAAACCACTCATCTTCAAAATTTGATTTCAGAAGCCTTGAAGTTGTATGGAATGCTAATTCATGCTTCCGGGAATTGTCCTGGCAGGCTAGCCTTAGACTGGGCATCAGGTGAATCCTGGTCAGAATATCCTCAGAGAGGTGAGCAGAGAAGCCGAGTCTGCAGTCAGGAGCTGAGTTTCTGATCTGCTTGCTCACCATCTGGGTGACTTTAAGTTGTTTCAATTCTCTATGTTCCAAGTTCAGGGTCATAAGAGACAAATGAGATAACCATAGACGAGAGTGGTTTGAAAATTGGAAAGTAATATATAAAGAATGGCCATTATCCTAACTCACAAAGAAGAAGGGACTGAAAATTAAAGGCAGCATGGAAGAGCACATCAGCTTAACTCTACAACACTTCTAATAAAGCATCATTTAATTATCAGCCTCCAAGGAGGGATAATGAAATTAAACGTTGTCCATCACAGCTCCTTTGTTACTGGTATCTGGGGCATGAAATTCTGAAGAGCATTCGTTCTTCCTGAACATAAATGCAGCCATGGTCAAGAGCAGATCCTTCCTACCTCACCAATCTTCGAAAAACTAAGAAAGATAACTAGTGGGGTATCAATTACAGCTTCTGAATGGCAGGTTCAGAGTATAGCAGAGGAAAGCAGGCAGCCGATTTCCATTTGGTTGATGGACCCCGAATCAGCTCCATGTGCCCACGGGTGAGAATCACAGAGGCAGGTTTTAAAATGTCCTGAGGCCTCAAGAAGGAAAGAGAATCAAAATGATTTGTGTTGGCCTAAAGCCCTCTGGAAAAGTGGATGGTAAGTATTCTGATCCACTTTTCAAACTCAGAGGTGGGCACATCACCCTGGGGTCCATTCTCCCACCTTCCCAAAGCACCTCCACAAAACCCGGGTCTTCCTGTCGACAGATGAACGGATAAAGAAGATGTGGCACATATATACAATGGAATATTACTCAGCCATAAAAAGAAATGAAATTGAGTTATTTGTAACAAGGCGGATGGACCTAGAGTCTGTCATACAGAGTGAAGTAAGTCAGAAAGAGAAAAACAAATACCACGTGCTAACGTACATATATGGAATCTAAAAAAAAAACAAACAGTACTGATGAACCTAGTAGCAGGGCAGGAATAAAGACGCAGATGTAGAGAATGGACTTGAAGACATGGAGTGGGAAGGGGAAGCTGGGACGAAGTGAGAGAGCGGCATGGACATATATACACTATCAAATGTAAAACAGCTAGTGGGAAGGAGCCGCATAGCACAGGGAGATCAGCTCGGTGCTTCGTGACCCACTAGAGGGGTGGGATAGGGAGGGTGGGAGGGAGACGCAAGAGGGAAGGGATATGGGGTATAAGTACACATATGGCTGATTCACTTTGTTATACAGCAGAAACTAACACAACATTGTAAAGCAATTATACTCCAATAAAGAGAGAGAGAAAAAATAAACCTGCCTCTTCTGTCTTCCGTTCCTTCATCAGCTACTCCAGTTTTCCAACCAGCTCACCCGTCTCCAGGATTTACATTGCTGTTTCTAACCTTCTTTTAAGTCCTACTTGGAGAGATCAGCCCTTAGTTGAAAGCATACACAGTGTCTTATAGAGACTGCTCTAGAAAGATGGAGCTGTGCAATGCAAAAACCAAACAAAACCAAACAAAAACTGGCCAGGAGAAGAGGCACTGGGCTTTGGTTCTTGCAGGCTAGGGCTCCTTGGGTAAGAGCTTGAACTTCCCTGAGTCTCCGTTTCCACATCTCTAAGAGCGGGAATTATCCCTGCTTGTCTGGTCCATAGAAATCAAATGAGATGTTTGTGGAAATGCTCGAAAACACTACGAACATAAATGGTCCCGTTCTTCCCCTGGTGATCTTGCGACAAATGCAGTCATTCAACACATGATGATTGAGGATTTAAGATGGGCCACACTGGGCTGGGCCCTGGAGATACAACAGGAAATCGAGCATGTTCCCTGACCTTGGGGAGCTTACCTAGGGGTGGGGTACAGCAGCGTAAACAAGCAATTAAAATACACTTTGCCACATCTCATAAGTGGACAGCAGAGGGGTGCCCAGCTCAGCCTGAAGGGCTTTGCAGGGACAGGGATAACACAGGAGCTGAATCTTGAAGGATGATAAGAGAATTCACTAGGAAAAGAAGGGAGTCAAGGTCATTCCAGGTGGAAAAGCAGCATGTACGATTGTAGGCAAGAAAAATGAGAGCTGGGCAAGGTTAGAGTATAGCAAGTATTTCAGTAGAGCTGGCGCCTGAGGTGAGGGGAGCAGGAGAGGTGACACTGGGGACTCAGGAAGGAGGTCCGCTTTGGAGGGCATTTTGCCTGCTCTGATGATGACACTCATAGAGTGCTCACCAGGTGCCGGGTACTCTTCTAGTGTATCTCACGTATCACCGCTTTTAATTCTCCCAATCACCCCCAAGAAGTCAGTCCTTTTATTACCTATTGCTTAGAGAAGAGGAAATTGAAGCTCAGAGAAGTTAAGTAACTTGTTCAAGGTCATACAACTGGCAAGGCTGCCAAGGAGTTGGGTTTTTTAAATAATTTCTTGACAGTCTGCATAACTGATAAAGTGCATGTCACTTGCTCATGTGGGAATTTATGTTGTTTGCTTAAATACTTAATGATTAACTATCACTTGGGCTTATCAATAAAGTAATCCAGTAATTGAAGTCTTCTGAGATAAGGAAAATTATAAATGGAAATTTATACTTAATGATCAATTAGCTTGGCTAATTTTGCTTTTCCCCCTAACAATCCTTTGTGAGAGATAAATAGAAGAATCAGTGGACTTGAAAAATACAGAAACTTATAAGACACAGGATATACAAAAAGCCTTCAACTGGACCCTTTTTTTAGTCATTTCACTTCTAGGAATTTATACTAAGCAGATCATCAGGCACACTAAGTTATACATACAGGAAGTGCACCCCTGAGACTTGGGTACCATATCATCTTTCCAAACAATATTAAGGCTAGTGTGTCACCACCAGCCAGAGTCAGTGGGACGCTCAATTATTTTCTGAGTTCTAGTTTTCCTCTTGCAGCCCTTGGGGTTGTGGGAGAATCCTTGGGCTTAAGCAGTTGAAGAATCTAGGGAAGGTAGTTCCAAGAAGTTTTACTCTCTAGGCTTGCGTGCATTTTGTCATGGCCAGAGCCTCTGCTAATGACACCACAACCCTCTGGACCCACCTCAGCCACAGGAATGTAGAGTAGTCCCCAGGCAATCCCACAGTCCCCCGCTCA
This sequence comes from Phocoena sinus, assembly GCF_008692025.1. Taxonomy (NCBI): domain Eukaryota; kingdom Metazoa; phylum Chordata; class Mammalia; order Artiodactyla; family Phocoenidae; genus Phocoena; species Phocoena sinus. Next base: position 86,994,350 of record NC_045773.1, on the reverse strand, counting down.
AAGTTCTGCACCTCCAGGATGCCACCACAGCCTCCCGACTGTTGCCTCCTCCTGAGGAACCCGCCCCTCATTCCGAATCTTGGAACAGTCCACCTTCTGCTTCCGGTCCGGCTCTTCTCCCTCTTAACTCTAGACGTTCAAAGCCTCCAACGCTTTCCTACGTAGGACTCCCAGTTGACTCATCTCCCTGAACACACACTTCTGAAAACACAAGGGCCTACTCACTTGCCACTAGGGACCAAGGAATGTACAGATAACCACAACTCAAAGGCCTATGCGGGTCCTTGGGAAGAGAAGGAAAGAAAGACCTTGGTTGCTTCTGAATGTATTCTGCCATGTTAAACTTTTATTGTTTCCAATTACATCTATAATAGTAGAAATCTGGAAAAATTTAAACGTCCCACTAAAAGGATTGTGTATTGGAACAATGCACAGCAATTAAAAGGCTCTGTTCTTTTTTTAAAAGCAGGTTACAAAGCAGGATATGCAATTTAAGTCCAATCTTTATAATTTATTTACACACACACAGTTGTATCATATAGACAATCAACGCTTGTCTTAAGAATAGTGGGGTCATTGTTGAGGTTTATTTTGCTTTACACTTCTGTGCATTTCCCCAATTTCTTTCATATATTTGCATTATTTTTGTAACGAGACTCACTGCACCGTACAATGATGGGATGTGTGTGTGGCAACGGCCCTTTTTCTGGAGTACTTAACGTACTGGACTGAGGTAGTAAGCTCTCTTGGTAGATTATTGGCTAGGAATAAGAGTTAACTTGAAAAGGGAATGACAATGTAAAAAACAATATTTAAATACAGAAAGGGTAGGACAAAAACTTTAAAAATATATCAGAATAATGTACTACAGTATTTTTTTTTTTTTTTTTTCGGGGGAGATTTTGCTATCATTTATTAAAAATATTTTTTTATATTTTGGAATTTAAAAAAAATGTATTGAAGTATAGTTGATTGACAATGTGTTGATTTCTCCTATACAGCAAAGTGATTCAGTTATACATATATATATATTCTTTTTCATATGCTTTCCCGCTATGGTTTATCACAGGATATTGAATAGAGTTCCCTGGGCTATACAGTAGGACCTTGTTGTTTATCCATTCTATGTGTAACAGTTTGCATCTGCTAACCCCAAACTCCCAATCCATCCCTTCATTTTAACTGAATAGGTAATTTAAACATCAGTTAATTTTACTACTGTTAAAAAACCAAATCCATATTCTTTTTTTTTTTTTTTTTTTTTTCCATGTGGTTTTTTTTTTTTTTTTAAACATCTTTATTGGGGTATAATTGCTTTACAATGGTGTGTTAGTTTCTGCTTTACAACAAAGTGAATCAGCTATACATATACATATGTTCCCATATGTCTTCACTCTTGCGTCTCCCTCCCTCCCACTCTCCCCATCCCACCCTTCCAGGCTGTCCCAAAGCACCGAGCTAATATCCCTGTGCCTTGCGGCTGCTTCCCCCCAGCTATCTACCTTACTACGTTTGTTAGTGTGTATATGTCCATGACTCTCTCTCGCCCTGTCAAAACTCACCCTTCCCCCTCCCCATATCCTTAAGTCCGTTCTCCAGTAGGTCTGCGTCTTTATTCCTATCTTACCCCTAGGTTCTTCATGACATTTTTTTCCCTTAAATTCCATATATATGTGTTAGCATACGGTATTTGTCTTTTTCTTTCTGACTTACTTCACTCTGTATGACAGATTCTAGGTCTATCCATCTCATTACAAATAGCTCAATTTCATTTCTTTTTAAGGCTGAGTAATATTCCATTGTGTATATGTGCCACATCTTCTTTATCCATTCATCCGATGATGGGCGCTTAGGTTGTTTCCATGTCCTGGCTATTGTAAATAGAGCTGCAATGAACATTTTGGTACATGACTCTCTTTGAATTTTGGTTTTCTCAGGGTATATTCCAAGTAGTGGGATTGCTGGGTCATATGGTAATTCTATTTGTAGTTTTTTAAGGAACCTCCATACTGTTCTCCACAGTGGCTGAACCAATTCACATTCCCACCAGCAGTGCAAGAGTGTCCCCTTTTCTCCACACCCTCTCCAGCATTTATTGTTTCTTGATTTTTTGATGATGGCCATTCTGACTGGTGTGAGATGATATCTCATTGTAGTTTTGATTTGCATTTCTCTAATGATTAATGATGTTGAGCATTCTTTCATGTGTTTGTTGGCAGTCTGTATATCTTCTTTGGAGAAATGTCTATTTAGGTCTTCTGCCCATTTTTGGATGGGGTTGTTTGTTTTTTTGTTATTGAGCTGCATGAGCTGCTTGTAAATTTTGGAGATTAATCCTTTGTCAGTTGCTTCATTTGCAAATGTTTTCTCCCATTCTGAGGGTTGTCTTTTGGTCTTGGTTATGGTTTCCTTTGCTGTGCAAAAGCTTTGAAGTTTCATTAGGTCCCATTTGTTTATTTTTGTTTTTATTTCCATTACTCTAGGAGGTGGGTCAGAAAGGATCTTGCTGTGATTTATGTCATAGAGTGTTCTTCCTATGTTTTCTTCTAAGAGTTTGATAGTTTCTGGCCTTACATTTAGGTCTTTAATCCATTTTGAGCTTATTTTTGTGTATGGTGTTAGGGAGTGATCTAATCTCATACTTTTACATGTACCTGTCCAGTTTTCCCAGCACCATTTATTGAAGAGGCTGTCCTTTCTCCACTGTACATTCCTGCCTCCTTTATCAAAGATAAGGTGTCCATATGTGCGTGGGTTTATCTCTGGGCTTTCTATCCTGTTCCACTGATCTATCTTTCTGTTTTTGTGCCAGTACCATACTGTCTTGATTACTGTTGCTTTGTAATATAGTCTGAAGTCAGGGAGCCTGATTCCTCCAGCTCCTTTTTTCGTTCTAAAGATTGCTTTGGCTATTCGGGGTCTTTTGTGTTTCCATACAAATTGCGAAATTTTTTGTTCTAGTTCTGTGAAAAATGCCAGTGGTAGTTATTAAAAACCTTCCAACAAACAAAAGCCCAGGACCAGATGGCTTCACAGGTGAATTCTATCAAACGTTTAGAGAAGAGCTAACACCTATCCTTCTCAAACTCTTCCAAAATATAGCAGAGGGAGGAACACTCCCAAATTCCTTCTACGAAGCCACCATCACCTTGATACCAAAACCAGACAAGGATGTCACAAAGAAAGAAAACTACAGGCCAATATCACTGATGAACATAGATGCAAAAATCCTCAACAAAATACTTGCAAACAGAATCCAACAGCACATTAAAAGGATCATACACCATGATCAAGTGGGGTTTATTCCAGGAATGCAAGGATTCTTCAATATACGCAAATCTATCAATGTGATAAACCATATTAACAAATTGAAGGAGAAAAACCATATGATCATCTCAATAGATGCAGAGAAAGCTTTCGACAAAATTCAACACCCATTTATGATAAAAACCCTCCAGAAAGTAGGTATAGAGGGAACTTTCCTAAACATAATAAAAGCCATATATGACAAGCCCACAGCAAACATCATCCTCAATGGTGAAAAACTGAAAGCATTTCCACTAAGATCAGGAACAAGACAAGGTTGCCCACTCTCACCACTCTTATTCAACATAGTTTTGGAAGTTTTAGCCACAGCAATCAGAGAAGAAAAGGAAATAAAAGGAATCCAAATCGGAAAAGAAGAAGTAAAGCTGTCACTGTTTGCAGATGACATGATACTATACATAGAGAATCCTAAAGATGCTACCAGAAAACTACTAGAGCTAATCAATGAATTTGGTAAAGTAGCAGGATACAAAATTAATGCACAGAAATCTCTGGCATTCCTATATACTAATGATGAAAAATCTGAAAGTGAAATCAAGAAAACACTCCCATTTACCATTGCAACAAAAAGAATAAAATATCTAGGAATAAACCTACCTAAGGATACGAAAGACCTGTATGCAGAAAATTATAAGACACTGATGAAAGAAATTAAAGATGATACAAATAGATGGAGAGATATACCATGTTCTTGGATGGGAAGAATCAACATTGTGAAAATGACTCTACTACCCAAAGCAATCTACAGATTCAATGCAATCCCTATCAAACTACCACTGGCATTTTTTACAGTATTTTTTAAAGTTCCTTTTCCTTCTCCTTTAGACATCTAATAAGTGACACAAATAGATATTTTAATTTTGGCCAAAATCAGCTCTTGGGCAATGTGCCATTCAGAATCAGGCCTGATATTTGAATATCTGTGTTGGATGGTGGATCTTTTATTAATTCACTGTGTGATGGGGAACAAGTTAATAACTTCTCTTGACTTGAATTTCTTCATCTTCCATTTTTACTCTGTTATTTAACAAATGCTTCTATAGCATCTACTGTGTGCCAGCACTCTCCTAAGAGTTCTGTGATTAACTAAGTTAATCCTCGTTCCTACCTTCCAAGGAGGGCACTTTTAAAAAAATGTATTTGATTTATTTTTGGCTGCATTACGTCTTCGTTGCTGTGTGCGGACTTTCTCTAATTGCGGTCAGCGGGGGCTACTCTTTGTTGTGGTGTGCAGGCTTCTCATTGCAGTGGCAGCGCACAGGCTCTAGGTGCGTGGGCTCAGTAGTTGTGGCTCATGGGCTTAGTTGCTCTGCGGCATGTGGGATCTTCCCGGACCAGGGCTCGAACCCGTGTCCCCTGCATTGACAGGTGGATTCTTAACCACTGCACCACCAGGGAAGCCCAAGGAGGGCACTAGTATCCCTACTTTACATATGAGGAAACTGAAAACCAGAGGGGTTAAAAACTCAAAGTTCACACAGATGGTAAAGCAACAAAATCAGGATTCAAATCCCGGCTGATGGGACTCCCCTGGTGGCGCAGTGGTTGGGAGTCTGCCTGCCGATGCAGGGGACCCGGATTCATGGCCCGGTCTGGGAGGATCCCGCATGCCGCAGAGCAGCTGGGCCCGTGAGCCATGGCCGCTGAGCCTGCGCGTCCGGAGCCTGTGCTCCGCAACGGGAAAGGCCACGACAGTAACAGGCCCGCGTACCGCAAAAAAAAAAAAAAAATCCCGGCTGACGGGCTCCAGACCCGGCTACGTTAGCCCCTGTGTCTTATGCTGGACCAAATGACATTTAACACGTCTATCATTTACTGTGCGTAAAACACCCACAGCCCTGGGCGTATTCCCTCTCCATGCTTCCCAAATCTCTTTTTGACCCCTGAATTTTCTTTTGGAAATCCAATTTTTTAAAAAATCATATATACTCTAGGATTTATTTTATGAAACAGGGACTCTCCTACTGCCAGATGTTAATTTTTTAACTTCTCTGTTTTCAACTCACCTCTTCAGTACCGAATATAGGAGTCAGTGCAGTGAAAGAGAGATCATGTCTTTAAGTAGCTCAATAAAATGGCAACTTTGGGTCCACAGCCTCTAATGTACCAATCCTGCCCAGCCCCCTATCTAATTCAGTTAGCTGCTGGCTTTCTGGCTAGGTCAAGTACAAAAAACAAGTTTACCTCTTTAATATGTCAGTAGAGAGATAGAATCATTTTCACATTTTTTTTTACCCATAGAATATTCTATACATAAATACAAAATGGAACTTTGGTACTTTCTGAATTTACTAACTTTCAAAAACGTTGGGGATTAAAAACCTCAATTAGAGAATAAGCTTCCTAGATTTGAGTGAGCAAACAGCCTTTTTCCCTTTGTACTTACAGTAAAGACTGACTTGTCCACGAACACAATAACGGCCAACCAATCAGGTTTTGGGGGGACTGAGCCTCCAAAAGCGAGCTCAGCTTCAGGCCTGACCACCACGAGCAGGGTCTGGGCAAGAGCACAGACAGAGGCCTCCACACCATCTCTAAATACTTAAAAGGTACAAATAAAGCCAACATGTTGTTAAAGAAAATAAATTCTACTCTCTTACCTTGACAAATCCTCCTTCCCAAGACCAGAACGGAACGTGGGGTTCTTCCCTGCTCTGGGTTTCTACACCAGGATGTGGTGGCGGTACGGGCAGCAGCCTCTGGCCTGACCAGCTCCTCTGCTCACCCCCAGTGCTTTCTTGCGTTAGGAAAGGCTTCTCCCACGTGTGGATACTCCAGCCCACCTCGTTACCCAACCAAACTTGGATCCTCTCACCCACGCACAGTAAAGCCAAGTTACTGACACCTGGTTGCAGTAAAGGGCTATTCAGCGTTTACTGCAGGGCACCAAGCAAGGAGTCCAGGACAACTAGTGCTCAAAACACTCAACTCCTCCATGGGTTTCAGCAAAGTATTTTTAAAAGCCAGGTGAGGGAGGGACGTCCCAGGGCACATGATTGGCTCATGCACAATTCTCTGATTGGTTGATGGTGAGGTAACAGGTGTCACAGGGGTTAACGTGATCAATCCTTAGGCCCCAGTAGGCGTGAGGGCTACGTGCTCGTGGTCATCGAGCAGTTAATTTCTTCCATTTGGTGGGGGTTTTCTCATCCGTAAAACAACTCAGGAAACGAGCATCAGATACTGTTATCTGGGCACTTGAGAGAGGAGCTTCATCAGAGGATATGGGGAGGGGTCTCTCCCCGGAAGGCCCCACAGGGTCCTGCCCGATTACAGCCTGAGGCTGCCCCCCAACAGCCTCCCCTGCCCACCTCTCAGGCCTAGGAGTACATACACCGGCAGCATCCTTCATCCTCAGCCCAGGATGTTTACACAGAGATGCTTAAGCAGGAATCCAGGATTCCAGGAAGCATGATCTAGGAGCGAGGGGAAGCGCAGGCTCTGGATGGACGAGTCCCCTTGACGCGCTGACTGTGCCCTGTGGGGAGTGCTGTGACAGGGCATGACAGCGGAGGGGCAGAGCAGGGCCCTCTGAAGTGCAGCTCTCAAAAGTGTGGTGCCCAGGGCAGAGGCCCCTCTTGCCAAGCCTAAAGGCTGTATTTCTCTGGTATGTCCTCGGTCATCTGCTATGTTTTGCAATGATGTGGTAGGAAATTAATCTTCCACAATTCTACCTTTGACCCTCCTAGACGGAAAGACCCTGTGTCTCACCGTTTTGTTAAAATTAAATTAAACCTATGCTTGCACATATTCCACAATTTGACTTTGTAATGTAGAATTCTAAAAGAATGAGGGCAGTCTCATGGGGAACAGCTGAGGAAAACCTGGAGCCCTCACCTGGAAGAGCTTGATCATTCAGTGAGTTCTATTGGTTGTTTCTGCTCCACACCAAACTGAAAGCTGGGGGGAGGGGCCTTCTTAGACCTTAAAAAAAGGGGGAATTTAATGTGCGTTCCATTAAAATAAGCAAATTTGGACATGGTAAGAGAGGGCAGTCTGCTAGGATCTGTTAGAGCAGGGGTCCCCAACCCCCAGGCCACGGACCAGTACCAGTCTGTTCCCTGTTAGAAACCGGGCCGCACAGCAGGAGAGGTGAGTGGCTGGCAAGTGAGAAGCTTCATCTGTATTTACAGCCGCTCCCCATCGCTCGCATTACCACCTGAGCTCCGCCTCCTGTCAGATCAGCAGCGGCATTAGATTCTCACAGGAGCGCGAACCCTACTGTGAACTGCACGTGCGAGGGATCTACGTTGCGTGCGCCTCATGAGAATCTAATGCCTGATGATCCGAGGTGGAGCTGAGGCAGTGATGCCGGCGCTGGGGAGCGGCTGCAAATACAGATTGTCATTAGCAGAGAGGTTTCACTGCACAGACACCATAATAAGTCAATTGCTTTGTATCATTATTTCATTATATATCACAATGTAATAATAATAGAAAAGTGCACAATAAATGTTATGTGCTTGAATCATCCAGAAACCATCCCCCCCCACCCCACTCCAGTCCGTGGAAAAATTGTCTTGCACGAAACCAGTCCCTGGTGCCAAAAAGGTTCGGGACCGCTGTATTAGAGAACCCAGATTGATGGAGGGCCAGTTGAGTTCTAGGAGGATGGCACCTTCGGTTGATATGGTGATGATGGTGGTGATGGTGATGATGATGATGAGAACATTAATATATACTGAGTACCAAGTGGGTGCCAAGCACTGTGCTAAACACATTATATATACTTAATAAAATGTCATATAATTATATATTATATACATTTCATTTATATATAAATAATTATAATATAAATAAAAATTTATAAATCAATTATAATTTATATTTTATTTATATATAGATAATATGTATATGTTATATAATATATAAATGTAATTTAATATTCACAGCAACCCTTTGAAGAAGTGAAGCTCAAAATGGTTGAATAACTTGGCTTAGAGTAATGTTGCTAGTTAAGTGGCAATACAGATTACAATCCAGGTTTGTCTAATTACAAAACCTAAACTTTTAACTGGTCTGTTATAACCAACTAGTACTTTATAAAAATAGGCGAATTGGTGGCGATCCAGCCAAAGATAGACCCAGCCACAACGATCTAATGATCTTTTTATCTAATATCTAATGAAAGCTTTAGGCATGCTGAACTGAACTGAAGAAAGATGGCCCGAGGGAGAAGCCACCTAGAAAGTGCCATGTGTATATGGACCAAAGATTTGAGAATTTCCTCATCCTGGGGGGTCAGGGCCAAGCATAATTTAAGAGGCAGGCCTTGTGCTGCTACTGATGGAAATGTTATGGACCAGAGCTGGTGACCAGAAGCTGAGTCTATGAGACTTAGCAGATTTGGGAAGCAGAGAGAATGTCCTTATTCTTAGGAACTACACCAGTACAGATTATAAAGAAGCTTGGTCTAAGGTTCAGTTAAGAGAGGATTGGATAAAACTCACCCACAAGACAGTATTCAAGAGATGGATTCATGAAGGGGTCTTGAGAGGGCAATCCTTAACTCATTTATGTTTTTATAACATAAATGGCCAATCCCTTTAAGCGTTCTTGTGATTCTTTAACTCCCTACCTTTGCTTCCCATAATCATTTCCCTGAAATTGCATGCGGAAGAATGACTTGAAAAATGGAGAGATTTGGGTTTTTGTTCTGAGAAAAAAAATTAGGAGTCAGAAGGAAGTGGAAAAGGGAAAAAAACAATTGGGAAAAGGAGGGGAGGAAAGGGAAGAGGCAGAGAAGAACCCAAGTAAAAGAACAGCTGGTGATTGTTCAAGAGGCAAAGGGGTAACTTTTTAAGGGCCTACAGATAAAAGAAGGGAAAGCTGGTCCAAGAATGGGGATAGACCTTGGGAATTAATTGTGTATGCCCTGAAGCCTCCTCCATCCCAATACTGATGCTGAGTTACTAGTGGTCCCCAGGCTCAGTGGATGAAGGCTCACCTGGGCGATGGGGACTGAGATTGGAAAGGGCTTCTTTCGCTCCACCATTAATGGGGGATTTGTACCTTTAAAACATCGGATCATAAGGGTTTGCAGGCAGTCACTCATCACGTTAAAGAAATAATTAATGCCACATAAGAAAAAACAGTACGTTGTTTTCAAAATTCTATCTTCATCATATATAAATTTTACTTAGGAAAGCACTATAAACAAATGTTGAATTCTAGCTAAACACTTCGGCAGGTATCTCCTTAGGGGTAAAGTATACTGATGCCTGCAACTTACTTGGAAATGCATCAAAACAATGCATGGATAAACAGAAGGGTAGATAGTTGGATATACTTGTGATAAAGCCAGTACAGGAAAATGGTATTTACAGGGTCTGGAGGGTTGGTATCTGGGTGTTTACAACTTTTCAGCTTTTCTGTATGTTTGAAATTTTTCATAGTAAAATGTTGGAAAGATTCTCTTACTAGAGAGAAGAGGCTCTTTAAAAAGACAGTGCACAGACACAGTACCCAGACACAAGATTTTCAATCTTTTTGATCATGCTATTTTTCTGTAAAAAGCCTCACTGAATAATGTGAGTGCTTTTCTTTGATCTTCACCTGTTTCTTTTGTCTCACCTGCCTTTTTCTCTTTGGCAGCCTAGGATAGCACAAATATTGGTACTTGGTAAAAGCATGTTTCATTACTACGCTCCTAAAACTTAGAAAAACCTATACTCTGCCACTGTCCTTGTAGCATATGTCAATTAGAGAAATCTCATATCAACTAGGAATATTCTATTTGACTATATGTGAAATGCATCTGTTCACCAAAGTATTTGTATTGCAGAAAAGACTGCAATTATTAAGTGATGAAGTTTGCACATCCTATCTTAAAATATGAGGCATTCTTGCAGATTCTATGAGTGTGGTTCTGGTGTTTACATTTTAAATCACTCCTGCTAACTGTAGCTGATGCTCTGTAGTGATTGGGGGTTAGGAGTCAGGAGGGAGGGGATAACTTTTTACCTGTCTTTCTCACGCTCATCAAAAAAAAAAAAAAAAGGTACAAAATAGTGTTAAGCCATGACAGTATCTGAGATTCACCCAAATTAATCCCTACTTTACAGCTGATTCTTTAATTTTTTCAAATTACTTGCAATTGTAAAGTTATCCTGGTAGTCTTTTTCAACTGTTATGCTTATCTAGAGCATTATAAGTAAGACATATCCATAGTGAAAAAAGTTGTCAACAATGGATTAGAAATTATCTAAAGAACTTATTTTATAATACCATGATCATTTACGTTCAATGACTTAAATATAGTTTGAAAAGAGAATTTAATTTTAGAGAAACACTGGAGTTCAAGGTTTTTCAGTTAGCAGCTCTAAATGCTGAATCTTTTCTTTTTTGTGGCAAAACAAGGGAATTTCAATATCATCAGGCACTGACACATGATAGCGCTAGAGGCACTTGCATCCTATAAAACAAACCTCTCATCTTCCAAGAATATGAAGCACAAATACTTGAATCATAAAACCGTCAGCTTCAAACCTGCTGTCTTATCAAGCGGATACAATTAGTTTCTCATTCCCAAAAAGTTAACAAAAATCCGATTTCCAATTATTCTTAGAGAATTTTAGGATACCTGTTACTACTTAAATATCAGACTTGTAAACCAGTTTGCTCAATCAATGATTAATTACCCTGCTCCAATTTTGACTATTGGAGAGCTTTAAAATGCCAGGAATTTAAAACCTTGTGCAGAATATCAAGACTATGTTTCTTTCTCCCCCGCCCCCCCCCACAAAAGAAAACACTTTGGCACCTAGGCAGTGTGGGTTTGTGAAAAGCCCTTTGTCACTAAGAGCCAAGCTTCTTCCTCAAAAGATAAGAATAGCTTCAGTATTAGAAATGTGAGCTATCTCACAAAACAACATGGTAACAGAATTGATCTCTAGTGAATTGCTGCTGTTTTTAAACAAATTATTTACAATGTAAAACTGTTTCCCCCTTTCCTTTGGAAAGCCTTAAAACTTTGTATGTATTCAGACAAAGGGGGAAAAAAAACTATATTTAAATCACCTTTTAAAAATACCATGTTTCAAAAAAATACCATGTTTCATTTGTATTTAGAAGAAACACAGGAAAAAAAGTTGTTTATTATCCCAAGGTTAGTGAGAATAACAATAAGTGGAAAGAAAAGTATAACATAAAAAACATATACCCACTGAAACCAGACAACAAGGAACATCATCGACTATAGAAATAATTCGAAATACAACTTACCTCCTTCTGCCAAAGGTGTTTGCAGGGGTGCAGGAAGAGGTAAAGCTGGGATAATGGATTAAGAAATATACCAGAGCTCAGGGTCTTCCGCAAACAACTCGCAATATTAGACAGGTATGTTTCAACCCTACCTTCCTCCGCAGAGATTGTCATTCCTCGGAAATCCTACCTAGAGAGTCAAACTTAAATCACTTGACTAGCAGAAGTCCACATACTGTCTGCTACTGAGGGTGAAATTCCACAAGTGCCTGTGCCTATCAAATGATTACAGTCTGTTCTCCACGGAGGCTTGAAGAGCCATGCCACTCTCTCAGGTGGCACAGTGACCCCCGAGACAAAACCTGCAGCACTTATTTGGGTGAGACTTCTACGTGGAGAGCGAGCAGACACAAACACAACCAAAGTCTAGGACCAAAGCTTCCTATACTCACTCAGGCACACATGCTCTCACTAAGGGCTGCACAGAGTTATCACTGGATGTCTGTCGAGCTTCTTCTCAGTCTGAAACGTTTTGGGTTTTGTTTTAAACACATCACACCAGGATTATAATTCCCTGAAAGGCTCTCTAACCTGAAAGCAGAAAAGGGGTTTCAAAAAAGAAACAAAGATGAACACTTCATCTTGGCTGCATTTTTAAACTCCTCCTAGAACAGAATCTTCCCTCCCTTCTGGTAAACACATGCTTGTATACATTAAAATTAAAAGGGTGGATAAATTAAGAAGTCTGTGCTCTCCTGTATCCAAGAATCAACCCCAAATATACAACACGCTCACCAATTCCCCAAATGGACATTTGGGGTATAGGCAATGGAAACACACACACACACACACACACACACACACACAAATGCAAACCCAACGAAAGAGACGTTGTAACCTAGGAGAATGTTCTTTGCTTTGGGAGTTAAGGTATCACACACACTGCCTCACTTTTGTTTCGGTGCAAGAGAGATCCAGGGTGCCCGGCAGGGTGACATACAATGGGCGTTAAAAGCACACAGTCTTAGCAAATTAGGTAAATTAGAGATCATTTGACGGTATTCTACTGTTGCTATTGTAATCACGGTAATTTTCACCGGTAATGGTGCTTCGTGATGAAGTGCAGTTCTCACAGGATAATTGTGAAAGATACCGAAAGGTTCAGGGATGTAGCATCTGGTTTTAAAAGCTCTTCAGATTCAAACTGGCATTTTACTTTATCTTGAAAATTTATTAGAGATTCAGATCATGCCGGTTTAAATGGAAAGGTGAAAGCAGGGTAATTTCAATCTATGAATTATTCAATCTCAGCCTGGCGAAATTGCCATCCAGGAACTGATGCTCTGACAGTCCTTCCACAGAGCCTCCATTACGCTTGTCATTTTTATTTCTTTATCTACGATCTCCTTCTCAGTTACCCAGCTTGTCTCTTAGGGCTCGGCTTCACAAACCAAAGTATTTCAAATTGCCAATAACCTAAATGTGCAGCTGTCTCAAATCGCTGTCTCCACAGGCTGCCTTTTTTTCCAAATCATTTTTAAAAAGGCACACATCCATGATGATATCTGTTAGGCTCCTCGATTAGATGAATTAAAACACACACACAAACGCACACGCACACGCACACAGAGGAGGGCATCATGGCGGAGGAGAACGGTTATGTTCCGCTAACATCACAAGAGGAGATAAAGTGATGCCTTCTGCTTCCTTCTTTGTTGTCAGTGTGACCCATCCTAGTTGAATAACATCACGCAGGAAGGAGCCAGCACTAAACAGTCTTGCCTGGCACCCTGATTTCCAACCAGCGCAGACGAAGACTGTGGAAGGCAGACTAATCCAGGCAACGGTACACTTAGCGCGCACGATTATTTAGGAAAATGAGAAGAAGCCATCGGAGGACCGCAATTAAACTGTCAATCTCCCAGGCTCCACCTGCACCCAGACTGCAGTCGCAACGATTCTCCACTTGATGGCTGGCTGTGTCACTGCTAGTCGACAGCTGTCCCCGCATCCAGAGAGGACCGGGATGGATTTAGGTCAGTGAGTCTGGTTTCTCCTTTCAACCATGTTCTAACTGAGGAGCGGGGATCTGCGCCAGCCCCTGTGACCAGCCCGAACTGGGAGCTGGGAGAGTCACACAGCATCAGTTCGGTGGAGTCTGCCTGCCCAGGCCCCAGCCAGGCAAACGGCATCAGCATCTCCTTTGTCCTAGCCTTTACTCCTGCAGGTAGAGCGGCGTGGCGTGAGAAGCCCGCACGCTATTCCCACAAGTGCTGGGGACCCAGCCGCGCTCCACCAGGGGCAGTCTGGCCACCAGGCTCCAGGCAGTACCTGCTCTGCTGGAAATGCACGCTGCCAAGTGTGAAGCCATTGTGTGCATTCAGACTGCTTCTCTGCTCCTGGCTACACAAAGGTAAATACTCCTCACGGAAGAAATGCTAGGTAGCAGCAGGAAAAAAACACTTTCCAACTGTCGCTTTTTGCCTAGTTGTATGCTTTGTGATGAGGAAACGGCAGGAACCAGGGCTGGGGCAGTGCGATGATGCAGAAAGCAGCAGCGATGACACAGCAGTCAGCTGACTCGCAGGGTGTGATCGTTCAATGTCCTCTACAGAACCGGGCCAGTTTCTAAGGTGGCACCAGTCAGACGACCTTGACTGTGAAGCGGAGTTGCAGGAGGGCAGCCTTTCTCCGTCCACACCTGGCAGTGCTACCCCACACCTGGCAGGGACACCTCACACTGAGTGTCTCTCAGGCAGAGTTTTTAACTCACAGCCTTCGGGACTTAACTATTTCTGTCCTGCCTGCTAAGAAGGCAGGTGATTCTTGGCGTGACCGTCCCCATGCAAAAACAGGTGAAAACCTTCACCGTCTTTATTGTCTGGGTTAGTTTCGGCATCCAAAGAAGAATTGGTGGGAGAGCTCTCGCCTGCATTTTGGTTTTAAAAAACACACTGCTTCTTTTTAGCAGGTAGAAATTGCCTTAAGCTACTTGTATGCTGTAATTAACTTGTAAATTGTACCTAACGGAATGGCAAGAGCGATCGGAAAAAACTCAAAGATAAATTAGTCCAGCAGTAGCCTTAAATCATGGTCCGGCTGCTATAAAGCTGTGTGCAGGCTCTACTGCAAAAGGCAGGTTGTGCATCCCAATTAATCTGACAATGGAGCAGCAGCCTTATATGGTATTACCCCAGTGATTTGACGAATGCTAATAAGAAAGCATTCATTACCAGGCATTTGTTTAATGACTATAATCATACAGAATTAATTTTTGTTGCAGTGTTTAACAGAAAGTCAATTATAAATTTGTGCTAAAAGCATAACAATACTAGTATCGGCACGGCACCTTCCTCTGAGGCGACATCCCTCAGAATGTGCTAAGTGCTCTACAGAGCAATCCATGCCCGGCCTCTCTGAGCAGAGGTGCTTCTTGCTCTGAGCCAGAAGGACACACATATATATATATATATATATATATATATATATATATGTGTGTGTGTGTGTGTGTGCAGGTAGCCTAGAGAGAAGCACCACCTTGACCAATGCCAGTTGTTTTGTAAGGATTCAGTGATTTTTCTCCCCATTTGTGCCTTATGAATTTTATTTTTCTATTTGCTTCTTATTTGGTTCTCTTGACATGAACCCCACTTGAAAGGGGAAGTTTTTCCATAGCAAACAGAAAGGTCAAAACTGGATGGAAGAGTATCCTCAGGTCGTTAGGGAACTACTAAGAGTCATAAGTGACATTTAAATAAAGCAGTGATTCTACTTTGAGGTGGTCGGTGGGTGCAGGCCCATGCTGAGGGATGCTACCTGGAGAGAACCAAACAGACGCTTTCTCTTCCTGTACCCTTTTTCAGCTCTCAGTCAAGAATCCAAATCTCATAAATTCACCTTGCCGCCTTCTTTCAAAACCTGCTCTCAGGAAATGAGCCCCCGGATGGTACAAATAACCAATACGTTTTCGTGTAATGCCTCAGAGGCACTTATGTCTTTGAAGAACGCAAGACTTCCAGAAAAGCCATGGCTATCTAATGGGATTTCAAGCACCAACGCTCCAGGTGGGAAATCATTTCTGTGGGGCAAGGAGGCCTGCCAGGGAGTCTGCATCTCCATCGTATGGCAGGTCTGTGCCTGTGGTGCCAGTGGAGCAGGTAAGGCTTGGTCTGGAACCCACTAAAGCCAGCGTGTGCCCTGAATATGTATGGTCAGTGTGGGTCATGCAGGCAGGAGACACTCTGGCAACACCTCTCCCCGCTCAAGGGCATCCCATCATTCCTCGTGATTTCTCTCAGGTCCTTGCCCACCAAGGAAAAGTGGCCCATGCATTTGTATTTTTAAAAAGCTCCCTGCCACCCCTCCCATCAGGTCATTAATTCTACTGTGTATCCAACATGGAGAACTACTGATTAAATAATGCAATGTATTCCTTTACGCACATGTGAATTTTGTTTGGAAATTCAAATACACAATATATATTTTAGTTGAATATGAGAATTACCCAATAAAAATGAGTCCTTAAATGTGTCTATCTTTACTGTTAAAATTCTGTACAAATCAATAAAAACTAACTTTAATCGAGGACATCTACGCAGCTGCGATATACCCATAGGTCCTCTGTAATTGTCTGGCCACCTGTGGAGGTCACACCCTCCCACAGCAGCTTGTTCCTTCCTCTCTTTCAGCACCTTGCATTGTGATTTTTTGCTCACCTAGTGTCTTCCTCCGTGGACTTAGCTCTTCAACGGCAGGGGCAGGGGACATTTGTCTTAATGGCCCCAGTGCCTTCACTCTGCCTGGCAAGTGGTATGTCCTCAATATTTGTGAAAGGAATGAAGGAATGCTAAAGGATGTCTTCCTGTTAGAGAAGACAGTTCAGCGATACCCAAGTTTCCAACACAAGAAGATCAAGCTTTTCCTTCACTGTAGATTACCCTGAAAGAACATGCTTCCCAATGACTGAAAGAATGTTCATTCTCAACTATAAATATTGACTCAAAGCCAGTATTTATAGTTGGCTTTGAGGAAAGATTAAAAAGGGGGGGGGCGGTGTGTGTGGAAAAATGGATGACATGCTTTATGAAAGTCAATCAAAATCCCATTAGTATTTAATGGCTAATAAATTTCAGTTAAATTTAGATATTCAGAAAAGTAAGGCACATATTTTATTTTCCTTTTCATTTTGGAGAGTGAGGCCAGTGAAGTGGTGGCTCCTCATGCCTTTGCTAGAAATCTGCCCTCTCCCAGCACAGATGAGGAAAAAACATTCTGTTCCTAAGCCCTCTGGAACTCTCCATTTGGATATGTGTTTTTTGTGTGTTTTTTTTTGCCATGCACTCTCCAGTAGTCTTGTAAAGTTTATGGATCATTTCTCAAGGATGCTTTTATATGCATATACAATATAATAAATGGGATTACAAAGAAAACTAATTGTCCTAAGTATCCTAGCTGAAGAACTTTTGCCTTAGAAAATCAAAATACTTCCAAGGTAAAATTGCAAAGTGACTTTGATTGTCTTTCCTCCAACAATCACCCAATAAGAAAGCAAAGATCAAGAAGAGCCTAGACAATGGGAATTCCTTAGCGGTCCAGTGGTTAGGACTCTGTGCTTCCTTTGCAGGGGGCACAGGTTTGATCCCTGGTCGGGGAACTAAGATCCCGCAAGCTGTTCAGTGCAGCCAAAAAAAAAAAAAAGAGCCTAGACAAGATAAAGGTGGAGGGAGGGAAACAGATGATTGTATTTATTAAATCTCATGAAACTTGAAACTTAATTTCTTCTCAAAAGTGACCTTTTCAGTGACTAGCATATTCCTCATTTTCACATTAAAAAAAGACTATACTTTCCAAACTGTCAAGTCCCATTATAGAGACCCTTCCTGAGGCTTAAAAAAAAGTGAAGGCAGTGGATTCTATGTTTTGTTTTATAGATGAGGGAGGGCACTGAAGTTCAAAAAAGATTGAGTCTTGCTACAGCAGCACGTAAGTAAAGAGGGAAGATAGCCCAGGCCCCAACTCTCGAAAAAATACAGCAAACGCTCTCCTATTAGATACTGATATTCAGTCAGTGATGTGCAGGGATTTTAAAAACTGGGTACTTGAAATTAGCCACACTGGGAATATTTACACCATGGAAACGGACAAATACTAAAAATTTAGGGTTGTTGCTTTTTTCTGGAGAGCTGGTTGACATGCTGCAATATATTTAATAATGCCAACTTGTAATCATATGTTCCTTTATTTCAACCCCAGAATCCAAAATGCTTAAGAATATAAACCACAATGGTTAAGCATGAAGCTCTCAGGTTAGAGGGCCTACCTTTGAATCCTGTACCACTTATTATCTGTGGGACCTTGGGCAAGTTCACTCCCCTGAAACTCAACTTCCTCTTCTATAAAACAGGGCTCAGGGCTTCCCTGGTGGCGCAGCGGTTGAGAGTCCGCCTGCCGATGCAGGGGACACGGGTTCGTGCCCCGGTCCGGGAAGATCCCACATGCCGCGGAGCGGCTGGGCCCGTGAGCCATGGACGCTGAGCCTGTGCGTCCGGAGCCTGTGCTCCGCAACGGGAGAGGCCACAACAGTGAGAGGCCCGCGTACTGCAAAAAACAACAACCAAAAAAAAAAAACAGGGCTCATAGTATTGTGTGCCTCACAGGTTGTTTTGTATATGCATATAAGCGGTGCATATAAGCCGCTTAGCATGGATTCTCACAGAGGCTAAGCTCCCAGTGGCCGTAAGCCATGAATATTTTCCCCTTCTTCCTCCTCCTACTTTTTCTTATTCAATTGATCATCATGGCAGATTGACATTGTTTGCCCTGAAATAACTGATGAGATTTTTAAGGGATTACAGACAGAAAACAAAACCAAAAAAACCATATACAACCAACTTAGGATTCTGGAGAATGGAGGGTTCCCCTGTGGTTCCTGACTCTTGTGGGTAATAGAGGTTTGAAGGGCTGGTGTTATTTTTGCATCAATTGTAGAATCTAAGAAAGTATGACAATTCAACAGAGAAATTATTGATGGATGTAGTTTCAGCATGATTTAGAGATTTTAGAGAAGACAAATTAAAACTATGTGCTGTATTAGGGATCACCATACACACACATGCAATCAATCAGGCCTCTTGCACCTATAGTCCTATACCCTCATGAATGCATTTTCACTTGTAGAGTCTAATGGCCAATTTGCACACCTGCTGAAACATACCGTATTTTTCAGAATTAAGAACTCCTCTGTTAACGAGACTGAGCTTTGAGGGAAGACCCTTTGCCTGGAGGCCAGGGAAGACTTAGTTCTCAGAGGCCCAGGAGTTGGAACATCAAGTCAGCTCTATCCAGAGTGTTACAAGCCAGGGAGACACTCCTCTCCCCACCTTCCCCGTGTTGGCATTGGCAGGTCCTTGGAATGGGTGTCACAGGTCTGTCCCATCCTTGGGCCTCTCTGCAGTCAGTGTCACTGAACACAGGACCACTATTATAGGGTGAGGGTGGAGAAGCAGTTGAGAAGAGGTGGGGGCAGAACCCTGCTTACTTCCACCCATCCCAGCCCAAACACAAAAGAGCAAAAAGAGGATAAAGTTATCACCATGGTACCCTAAGCGCTAATAAAATCCCAAGGGAATACAGAACAAATTTGTGCAGTTCTTACAGACTATTACAGGTAGTAAGTTCTGTCAGTTCAGAGAAAGGACAGGTCACCAGGTGCTCCCTGCTCTGCCTGCTTCCACGGGTTGTGGGTCTCCTAACCCACCCACTTAGTGCTTGTTCATTTTTAAAGCTGAAGTTCCACTCCCAGAAAATGGCATCCGATGTGACAACAGACACTCTCCAAATAGCCAGGCTGTGGCCCAAGAGACGTCAGCCTACCAGCTGCTAAAGAAAAAGGTGTTTTAACCCAAATGCCAATTCTGTCTAATAATGGAACTGCAAAAAGAAGAATAAAAGCAATTCCCATTTACCGAGTGTCTACGGTGTGCCCTGTACACATGACCATCTTCCCAATCATAAGTACAATAACAGAGACACATACGGGGCCTTCTATGGCCAGAGTTCCAAATGTTTTACATATAACAACTCATTTAATACCTCCAGCAGCACTTTAAGGAAGATATTATTATTCCTACAACCACTCCATTAGGTGGGGAGCTATTACGTCCCTTTTACAACCCAAAGCTTGACGAGGTGTTATTCAAATCACACATCTGGTAAATACAGGCTTGTGGATTCCAACCCAGGTTGTCTGACCTGGGTTCAAACTCAAATCTATGCTCTTACCTATTCATATTCTAATATGATAGTCTCTTGAGGGTTGGAAGAGCTAGAGAGAGAAGGAAGGAAGGGAAGCGAGACTTGGAGTCACTCAAGGGAAGGCTTAAAGTCTGAGAGTTGATGAGTAGGGAGACCCTGTCCCATACAAATTATTAGAAAACTGGGCTTCTCATTATAGTGTTCCTTTAGCGATATTTGAACTCGGTGGCATGCTAATAAATTGGCTTGGGTCGGGGCTGGGAGCCCTGGCTTGCAGTGTTTGCCAATTTTCCTGGTGTAAATACTCCCACTGTGGCCAGTTTCAAGATTTCAACAGTAACAACCTGTTCCCAAGATTTCTGAATATTTAACAATTGGTTCTAGCAAGCTAACAGGAGTAGCCCTCAGCACACCACGGTTTGGGCTCAAGCAGCAGATTCCCTTGAAGCCTCCAAAAGCCATATCATTTTATAATGCCTCTACTTTCAGGACAGTCTTCATCTCTCTGATTAAACCCCAGCTCTCTGCTGCTTCAAGGTCTTAGATAGTCTCCTGTATCTTTCTTGTTCTCCCTCCCAAACTGTGTGCCTGTACTTCTTGTATTTAATGAAAGATGTTTTTACTTTTGTTATTCTTGATTTTAAAGGAAGGTGAGACATCTGTATTTCTCTTCCCTTGACTATCTAATAAACATAACAAATGTGTGTAGCTTATTAAGTGGGAGTGACCCTTGATTGGGTAAAAGGTTGCTCACTCTGAGAATTGGTCAGCCTTTGCGAGAACAAAGGAGGCTGCAGGTGTATGTTTGCATGTGCTCCCTCGCACACATGCATTCAATAATATTTATTGCGAGCCCTGTATAGCCAGGAGCACGTACAAACACACTGCCCTCACCATTTTGGATTCGCACCTGTTCCCAAGTGCTTTCCCATACTTTAGCCAGTGCACGATACTTTGAGGCTCCAACAGCCATGCAAAGTCACTCTGTAAGTACATGAATACCATGAAGTCATGATAGGAATTCAGACCTAGCAAATTAACTTGCAATTACCCTTTGAGAAACCAAGTAACTCTAAGGATAATCACCATGTTCTGTGTAATATTTGTTTAGATCTTTGGGGGCACTAATTTGTAAAGCACATATAACCAAATAAGCAAGGGGCTACAGCAAGGGGCTGACAGGTAGTTACTAAATAACTGCATGCTATTTGAAAACATGGTTTAATAGAAGATGAAAACAGGTTATTATTAATAGAAGATTCCCCTAAACTCTTTCTTGTACCTGTGGAACACTTTAAAGTTATTCTGTTTTTGCCTTGGTTCTGTTTAATGCTAAGCCATAACTCATTTGAACAATGTTGTCTGGTAAAATATACTAGAGCGTAGGCTCTAAGTATAGGTTAGAACTCAATACAAAATGATTTCTTTTTCTTACATTATGTAGAGTAAAGGTTATTAGCTTTTAAAAGTTGATCGTAAATGCAGTCTATTTTGGAAAAATACATAGCCGTGCAAGCTTCTTGTTTGCTTATTAATGTGGGAGTCTTTCTAGCATCTAGACGTGCTTGCAGAATGCTCCCCAAGTATCACTACCTTCTTATTCCATTTTATTCTAATAACAAGTCTGGCTGTATTTCTCTCTCCCTCTGTCTCCTTTCTCATTTCGGGAATGGAAGCTAAAAGAGATGAGATAAAAGTAAATAAGTGCATGCCTGTGGCATGGGGGGAGAGGTTTTTGAGCTAGGAGATAGAAGACATTGGGCAAATCACTTACCTTCTCCATCTCAGGCTTATTAGTTTTAAGCTGAGAATGAATACACTTGTGAGTAATGCACACAAATGTATAACGCATGTGAATGTGCTTTAAAAAGTTGGAAGTACTGGGCTTCCCTGGTGGCTCAGTGGTTGAGAGTCCGCCTGCCGATGCAGGGGACGCGGGTTCGTGCCCCGGTCCAGGAGGATCCCACATGCCGCGGGGCGGCTGGGCCTGTGGGCCATGGCCGCTGGGCCTGCGCATCCGGAGCCTGTGCTCCACAACGGGAGGGGCCACAACAGTGAGAAGCCCGCGTACCACAAAAAAAAACAAAAAAAAAGTTGGAAGCGCTACTTTAAAATACAGGCACTAATGTAACAGTATTCTTTAAATTTTTGAGTAAATTCTGTAATCACACATGATCTGGTTGTATACCACTGCTCGCTCTCCCCACCCCACGCTGCTCCTAGACCCTGCCTCTCATTCCATCCTGTCCTTGGCAATGTCTTGTTCTAATCATGCTTTGCAAATGGTCAAAAACAAAAAGCTGCAAAAAGCCAAATCTTGTAGAAAACTTGTTCTTTGTATCTTAGCAGAATATTAAGTTAATTACTG
The DNA here is from genome assembly GCF_008692025.1 of Phocoena sinus. Lineage (NCBI taxonomy): Eukaryota > Metazoa > Chordata > Mammalia > Artiodactyla > Phocoenidae > Phocoena > Phocoena sinus. The sequence continues at coordinate 86,972,200 of NC_045773.1, read as the reverse complement.
TTTTCCTTCTACCTTTAGGAAATTTTAGGATTTTTTCCTTGAAGGATATTGCTTGCTACAATCCACTGAAAACAGAGTCTAAGAGTTAAAATTGGTAAGAAATAGAACTTCTGAACACCACCAGTATTCCTGATATATTCTAGATGGTAGAAGTTTAGAAATATGATTATATTATATGCTTGCAATTAAAACCTAAGGTTTTCTATGCCACCGTGAAATTATCTGCTTACAAAGCATTTTGCCAAAGGGACTCATGTCTCTTCCATTCTCAGAGGACATGGTGCTGGGCAATGCCAATCCCAGGGTAGATGCAGACAATACATTTTCTTTTCTCACATCCTTCTTGTCACTAATGCTTATTGCACTGATAACTCAAAATGGAACCAGCCAGTTTTCATTTACTGTATCACTCAACATACCACCATTTCCATAATAAGTTAGTGTTACAGCCATAAAAATTATTTCCTAAGTATGAAAGAGCTGCAGTAGTCAGCCTTGTTATGTTAAGAATAATATAATAAGAAAACCAATAACGAGCCAATAAAATCATGCAGTGTTTAGGTTCAGTTTCAAAGCGAATTAAAAGTCATCCTGATTTAGCAGGAGAACACATTTGTGAAAACTAGACTTCGTAACAGATTTATGAATGCTTTCTGGATGCAAATCAGATAAATGAGCAGCCCTTAATGTACAAGCATCCAACAAGCATCCGGTTTGTCAACTCCTCTGAGTTACAAAGACGGCTGCCAGTTGTATGTGCAATGGCTGGTGATGTTCAATATAGTTGGAAATTGAGGAAGGTGTGAATGGGAGGCAAAGAGGTAGAGAAAGCATATGTTAGATATTCTTTTAAGAACTATGGTTAACAAAGACCCATTATAAGGAGTAGTTTAAAAGGTACATATTTCTACACATGAGATTTGTGGGGGTAATTATTTAGGATAGAAACTTTAAAAATAAAGTTATTGGCTGAGGAAGAATAATTAGTAAAAAGTGGTAAGTTGGAGATATGGAAGATAGAAGGGTTAAATGATGGAGTTCCAGAGAGACACAGGATGAGGCCAAGAACATCCTTGGAGGAGGAGCTGGCCTTAAGCATCCTTCTTATCCTCTGAAACTGAAGCAAAGATGGTATGGGTGTATGAGGGAGCTACTGGTTCCTGTCTGTCTGATTGTGGTTTCCAGAATTAAGAGCAATGCTGCAAACACGTTCTGATCAGAAAAGACAGACTATTATCTTCCTAGACATAGATATTGTGAAACTACGAATGTAGTCCACAACCGAATTAACTTTAGACAGATCACTTTTCCTTATGAAACAGTATACTATAGAGGTAATTAATAAGAGCCCTGGCCTTAGGTTCAAATCCTGCCTTAGCCACTTACTAGCTATAGGACTTTAGTAAAGTTCCTTATAATTCTCTGTTCTCTCAAAAATAAAATAGGGATTGTAATAATAATAACTCTACCTCAGAGGATTACTATGAGAATTAAATGAGGTAACTAATAGTAAACATTCAAGAAATGTAAAATATTATTTTGATTGCTGTTACTACTCGTGGTAAATTTAAATTAATAGAGATTTTTATAGGGTGCTGTTAAGAAACATTTTCCCATTCTATCTGTATACAGTTGATTCTTTTAGACTCAGGGGTAAGACTTTAACTCTACTGAGTTTTGCATGTTAGATTCATTTTTTAATTCCGTTCTCCTAAGATCCTTCTGTGTTCTGACTTCTTCAACGTATTTATTGTCCTCCGCAGACTCTGTGATCTGTGAATCTCAGGAGAAGGCTGTGACACCCACTGCTACTACATACCCAATATCCATTTTTCATCTTCTTCTTTACTAGCAAATGCTTGATTGCATTAAATTGTAGCAATGTGTTAAATTAAAGTACACTTGACCCCTAACAACATAGGAGTGAACTGTGCGGGTCCACTTATACACAGATTTTTTTCCATAGTAAATACTATCGTACTACATGTGGTGGTTGAATCCGAGGATGTGGAAGCCCAGATATGGAGGGCAGACTATAAGGTTACACAGGGAGTTTCGACTGTCCAAGAGTCAACCGAACTCTATGTCCCAGCATCACTTGCAGCTAGGGGTGGTCATGTGATACAGTTCTGGCCAGTGACGTAAAAGCAAAAGTCACTGGGAAGGCTTCCAGGCCAGCTTATTAAAGAGGCCAGATCCATGAGGATGAAAACCGGATTCTAAGAAAGATGGAGAGGAAAGAAAAGTAGCCTGGGGCATGATGCCATTGTATAGCAGCTGCACAGGCCCTTCACTAGGCATCCCCAGAGTCTTTGTCTTGTGACAAAAACAACCCCTCTTTGGTTAAGCCTGTGTCGTCAGGGTGCTGTTGCATTTAGCAAATGCAATTTCTATGGGCTCCAGATGCCATCTGTAGCCTCATCTAAATATTTGGGGGAAATAAAAGATACTGAAACAGAACAGAGCTAAAGATAGAACTATGGCATATCACTACAAACCATCCTCCAGCTTGATTGGTTTTTTTTCCAGATTTACTGAGATATAATTGACATATAACACTGTAAGTTTAAGGTGTACAACATGGTGATTTGATTTTACATATATATACACACACACACATATATATATAGAGAGAGAGAGAGAGATTGTTCTTACATTAATATCTTTGTAAAAAGTTCATGTCAACAGGTCATTGTTTCATCTGTGCTAGTATTGTCTACATTATGAGCCCTATGAGAGCATATGGATTATGTCTTATTTCTTTTACATTTGACACAGTGCCTAGCCCTCTCCCGGATGAGTGGTATGCATTCAGTATAGATTTGTAAAACGAAAGGAGTCTTGCGAAGATCACCTTCTCATGGTACCGATAAGGAAACTGGGGCTCAGAAGCCTTGTCCCAGCTCAGGCTTCCGGCAAGTCCTACAGCCTGTGCTCACTCTAGATTCTCAGCCAGTGTTCATTGCATTGCACCACCCCATTTGAATAATTCATACAAAACTTCCTTTTGTCTTATACCCTCTCTCTTCAATATCTCATTTTACTGAACCCAGAATTATATTATTAACCTTTTAAATAACCCTTGGGCGTTCACGAGGAATTAAAGAAAATTTTTGTTTTCTAGGTAAATATACTTTAGCTCTGAGACCTGAGTATCCTGTCCATGATCACAGAGAACCTGTGGCAAAAAGAAAAGTTCACGTAAAGGCTTTTGCAACTATAAGGAGCCATGGTTCCTAAAAGGAAACAGACTGATAAAAGGTTTCAAATTTCCATCTGGACTTGGTCCTCACCCCCATTGTTGAGATCTCAGTAAAAATAGCTTTTCCCCAGTGATGACTGTCACTCTTTCTAAATGGAAAACAACTTGTAAATTTCTCTTACCTCCCTAACTGGGACAATACTGGCACAAACATTTCCTTGATATTTCATAACTCCCTAACTCCCTCCAACTGCTGCAGCTGCTCCAGGACAGACACGGGGAGAGATTAGATAGGGCATTTGCACCTGGCCAGCCATAAACTGTTTCTTAGCTGCACATGAAGGTTAACAGGCCCAATTCCCTTCTCAGACCCAGAATGTGGAAACATGAAAGAGAGCTGTAGTTATTTATAAACAATAAAAACTTCTGTGGAGTGTATAAAGTGAATGGATTTATCTGCCTGCTCAGAGGAGAAGCAGACGTTTTCCGGGTAGTTGACAACTTTGGTGCTGTGCTCCTCCTTGCCTAGTCCTTTATGTTCAAACATTAGACTATAGGTTTTGTTTCCATCAGAGGGTAGGAGTGAACTCAACACCGATTGTGTGCTCCCTCTGCTAGTTCGAGATTCTATCCTCCGACAAGTAGGACGTTTTCTCTTTGCAATTTGGCCTTGGTACTTTCTGGTACATCTACCTCCAGCTGGACTCTGTCCCCATCACTCAGCATCAACCCTAAGTGGGGAGAAGTGGAGCTCAGCTTGGAAAAGGGGGTGGAGTTGGGTGCATTTCGTGGAGTCCTCTCCTTAATTTGATTCAGTGGATGCTGGCTGGCAGGAAGTACGATTAAAATGAGTTTATAGACCTCTACAGCCAGCTGTCATCTACTTAGCCACAATATGGTAATTTGAGAGCATTATGGGGAAAAAAAAAAGGCTTCATATTAGATCATTTGAATGTGCTCCTTTTTCCCCCCACAAATCCTAATACTCTGCAGTTCTGTTACCAGCGTGTTCTATCAGCATGATTCATTCTTAGACTTGAATGACTCTTTGACCATGTGCAACTCAGAGGTACACAAGGAACTTCAATTCAAATGGAAATGTGCCATATTCGTGGCACTTTCCACTCCTTTTTTCTAGTAGTTTCCCATCTTTTCAGGTATGGGAGCCCATGTTTTACCTAATAATAGTTTTGTTTTAGTCCCTGTTGATTGAGGATACCAAAAGCTACCATGAAAGCAGCATAGTTTGTATTATTAATCATTACAACAGCAACTTACACATGAAAAATAGTAGTGTATATGTTCCAATGCATTATTTATTCCATCCTTGATAGTACTTGGTATAAATATAGATTCCAGGACTCCTTAAAGTAACTGCAAGTGTTCCCAGGGAGTCAAGGCCCCAATTATAAATATAGTTACTCTTTGAAAAAAGGCATGACTCTTGCAGAAGGAATTTAGAGGGAGGGCTGTTAAAATCATCTTGCAAAAACTTGCAGAATAAGATCTTTTGTACACCATGTTCCACAGGATAAAAGAAGAGAAAGCTAAGAAGATAGCATTTGAATTTCCAGCAATAAATTTAGGTGTTATGATTTTGCCATTTAGCAAATACTATGTATTTTTTTTTTTTTTTTACTATGTATTTTTTTAATGGACCAGCGTAATTAGACAAAATTCCTAAATCAGCTCAAATATTTTCATCTTCTTATAGTGTGTAACCCTTAACCGGTATACGCACTGTGATTAGCAATAGTGAACTGTGCTTGAAAATCCCTATTTATTAAAACTACATTAAGTAAAATATAGAGTACGTGATACACAATTTGATTTAATTTTTATATGAGATTATTAATAAATATTGAACTACTATATATAAAATCATCTTCTCTCTCTTTATTCAGACCTGTAAAATAATATTCAGGTAATTGGATATGTATTAAAAGTTATTTCTAGCTTCGTTTTCCCCTCTTTTTTTTTTTTTGCGGTACGTGGGCCTCTCACTGTTGTGGCCTCTCCCGTCGCGGAGCACAGGCTCCGGACGCGCAGGCTCAGCAGCCATGGCTCGCGGGCCCAGCCGCTCCGCGGCATGTGGGATCTTCCCGGACCGGGGCACGAACCCGTGTCCCCTGCATCGGCAGGAGGACTCTCAACCACTGCGCCACCAGGGAAGCCCCGATTTCCCCTCTTGACTTGGGGCAAGCAACGGTTTCTAAAAGATTCTCTGATTCACATCTGAAAACACAAAGCAGAACTCCGGTATAAATCATAGGCCTTTCTTCTCTAAAAATTGTGGAGAAAAACACATTGTGTCCCATTTTTCAGTAATCCTCGACTCTTCTTATTTTCTCCTGAGAGTCCAGTCTTCCTGATGGAATTACAGTTGGTTTGCAATCTAAAGCCCTGATGTTTTCACTGGGGGAGAAGACATGAAAAGATCAGCCTCACACCTAAGCCAAACTAGTCCCTGGATAATCCTCTCCAGATAGCAAACATTAGAACAAACAAAGATAAACTTCACATGGGCAGCTCCAAGGCTATGCACCCCTAGGAGGGATACTTCCAGACTTCCCTGGGTGCCTAGTTACAAAAATGATATGATCCATGGTGAGGAAAGATACACATACCCATGCAAAGTTTATACAAGTTAAATAGTGGTCCCCACCAAGCAGGCAGGGGACCAGATAACCTCTCCTAGCTGGGCTGCCCAGAAAGATTTTTGAAAGCCAAAGGGTGGAACACTGACATACACTCAACTGCCCCGACAACATGCAGTTAACCTGCCAACATCGTATAGCTACACACCTTTGCAGAACTTCCAAAAGGGCAAAACTCAAAGGCTTCAATCTCATTCCTGTTCTGTACCATGAGGCTGCATCCCTCACATAATGTAATACCTTCCTTCACCCCAAAGAATTCAACTCCCTCTCCCATAGGCCATCACTGAGCCCCCTCTCCCTGGATTTGCATCCAGGTGCAAATTCATACATGTGGTGGGCATCCTTCATCCAAATGCAAATCATTTTGCAAGATCAAAATTCTTTTGCTAAGGACTGTTGCGGCTGGACTCTAAGAAAATTTGCATTTTGACTGGTAATATAGGCACAGCCATGGGTTATAGAAATGAAGGGACAAAGAGATCATTACAAAATCAAATTAACAAACAAATGAAATACAAATATACTTTATTAACTATCTACATTTTCTTGAAACAGGAAGAGACTAGAATTTACAAGGCTGAAATGCAACTAAGTGAAAAGGGGCAAAAAGTATTTTAATGAATTATGACACAACTTGAGATGCAGACTGGATAATTAGAGTCTCCAACTGTAACTCAGTGGAAAGCTGGCTTGATTTAGCCCTCTTCCAATGATTTGTTAGAGAAAATGGCTATATTTCAAAGTAAGAGTTCCATATTGGTTGTAGTTTAAGACAGCTAAGTTATAAAGAATATTCAAGCTAGTATTAGAAAAATTTTAAAACATTTCCAACTCAATATTTTTAAATTGCTTGCTAAAACATTTAAAGACAGTATTTTTTTGTATTATAGAAAATTTCCCCAAATTTAGTTCCCAAAAGTCCAGCCTTAGTTTGTTCTTTATATCATTCTCCTTCACCCAAATATATCGACACTGAGAAACCAAGATACCTCGAGTCAGTGATGTGGATAAATGTGAGGCCAATAAAAACGACTGATAGGAAAAGTATCACCACACCCACAATTTGTGAAATGGAATTGTAAGTACTTTGACTATTGAGGAGCTCCACAGAGAGGACAGAAATCTGAACAATGACCAATGTCATACACCCTTGATCTCTGGGGTTGATCTGGGGCGTGCCTCTCCACCAGACATGTAGATTCACAGCCCCGAGAGCTTCATGGGTAGACATGGGCCCTGCGGGGACCTGAGCCACCTCTACACACAGGCTAGAAGTGGTTCAGGGGATACCTGGAGATGGATCTCCTGACTCAGATATGCAGAACACAGTAAGATCAACTTTCGTAACGGTGGGGAATGAATGACACCAAGGGCATTTTCTCGCGTATGGTTAAAATTATTCACGGGCAATGATTACAGTTGTTAGTGTAGGATTCTCATAAGATTCCGGAGGAGACTGCAAGTTTCTTGGAGCATGAAAAGTCTCCCCGGGGCTTCCCTGGTGGCGCAGTGGTTGGGAGTCCGCCTGCCGATGCAAGGGACACGGGTTCGCGCTCCGGTCCAGGAAGATCCCACATGCCGCGGAGAGGCTGGGCACGTGAGCCATGGCCGCTGAGCCTGCGTGTCCGGAGCCTGCGCTCCACAACGGGGGAGGCCACATCAGTGAGAGGCCCACGTACCGCAAAAAAAAAAAAAAAAAGTCTCCCTGCTGCTGCCTCTCCTGCCAGGTCCCCTCTGCAACCAAGTACCTGACATCTGACCACTGAACCATTGGCCATCGTAGGAGCTAGAGGCTAGATCAGCTGAGAGTGTCTATTTGGAATCATTTAATGTAATTACTGGCACATAATAATGACATATTGAGCTCTCTTCCTCTCTTTCCTACCTTCCCTCCTTGCCTTTCTGAAACCAGAGCACAAGTGTGTGTGTGCACACTTGAGTGAAGGTCCGGTTCACACCTACCTGTAATTGTAAAACTTCTTCTTATTGCAAAAGACTTGCAAGGCTTATCTTTTTTAAAAGAAAGAAAAAACTGACCCCACCCCTGCCTCCTTAACCCTTCTTCACTCTAGCAGTAAAACTTCCATTCCTTAATGCCACAGGGAGTCAACAGTTAGGCTTTTACAAACTGTGCTTTCTAAATGCTTGCCTTAAAGAGCACAGCACTTTATATTTTCCCATTCAGTCCTTCCCCAGAGTCAATACTGCACTCAAAATTCAACTATATTCCCAGGTCTAGTAGCACTATTATATAATGTAGTCTGTTTAGGAAGTACAAACTCAATGTCAGGCATGTGTTAAGTATTCAGTGCAAGTTCTTTGCCTTTCTACCCCTTATCCTTAAAGCTAACTGAAGGTTAGATGTAGCTTATCTCCTATGCTATTTACTCCACTGAAAAAGATCATAGCATGTACAAACCATTTGAATGCTAAGCCTCCTTATTTTCTGCATGATTTTAACCTTATTCATGGTTTGTGGTGTATAACGCTATTACTTTCCTTTATCCTCTGAAGGATGTCACTCAATAGACATTCACGCAGTACCTTTTATGAACAGGACCATAGTGAGGCAGAGAGGTGATGTAGTGCCATGGTTAACAGAGCAGCCTGGTTAAGAGAAGACTCAGGAACAGCCTCGGTCAAATTATGTGCTGTTCCTCAGTTTTCTCATCTGTAAATTGGGGATAGTTATAGTATTTACCTCATAGAGTTGTTGTAAGGAATAAATGGGGCAGATCATGTGAAGTTCTCTGAACAGTGACAAGCATCTGTTAAGTTATAACTATTTTGATGTATCCAGGAGCTAGTGCAGGGATTCTTAGCCTGGAGTCCATGAACTCCTAGGGCCCACAGATGGATTTAGAGTATCTCAGAACCCCTTGAAATTATTTGCAGAATTTAGATTACTTTGTCTAGAGAGGAAGTTTATAGTTTTCATCAGGTTCTCAAAGGCGTGTGTGAGGCCAAAAGGGTTGGGACCCACTGAACTTGGGCTGTAGAGACACAAGACAAATTTTCCTCTGACAGAGGAGATGGACACTTAGTGACAATAGATATGACAGCAGCTATGTAGAAACGGTCCAAGGTGCAATGGGACACATAGAAGAGCCACCTGGGGGGAGTGATGCAACAAACAAAGCTTCCTGGAGTAGGTGGCATTTCAGAGAAGTCCTAAGTATGGATAGAGATAGGTAGATGGAAAGGGGGTTAACAGTGTTCCAGGGATAGTGAGAGCCACGTGCAAAGGTAGGAGCTGGAGTATATTATTCCTACCAACCATGACTACCAGCTGAGGTTACCAATTTTCATGTCAGAATTAAGGAAACCTATTGAGGAAAAAAAAGGCAAATTTGAAAGCTAACTTATTTATGAAAAAGCATTTCCAATTCCATGTTAATTTGTTTCTGAAATCCGGTTGGAATGACCTAAGTATTCCTTGTGAATGCAACATCAAGGGTATCTATGATCATTTCAGTGGTGGTGACTAGTTTTACATATTCTGTAGCTAAATATAATCGATTCTGTAGCTTCCTAATGATCTGCCCTGAGGAGTTATTATTCCTGATGGCAATTAATCAAAATTAAAACAGACTGCATAGAATGAAGCAAATTCAAACCTCCAGCCTCAGTTAGAAACACCTGCACATTAAGATTAATCATGGGTCTTACTTGAATGTGACAGGTATATCAATATTACAGAGAAAAGAGAAGAGTAACATTTTCCAGCAGAGTTCCAAGTGTAATTCCAAGGAGCAAAGGTTCTAAACCTCAGTCTATGTCGAACAAAACCACACAGAATCCATAGTTGTCCATTGCATTGACAGTAAAATTATTTTCTTCCCAAAAGCTTAGATATTTGTGCCATTTGCATTGCAAAACATAAGATGCAGGGAGTGGTGACAACAAAATGGAGGAATTTGACTGTCTTCCTCCCAAGGAACACCAATTTTGACAATCACCCACAAATGAGAGTGCCTTTGTGGACATTCAGGAGCTCAACAGAGAAGTTCCAACACACTGTTGGAGAAAAAAAAAATCCGAGATTGGACACATTGAAGAAGGTAAGACGAAGAATTTCACTTTACCCAAGTCAACCCCCTGCCCCAAGGCGGTACAGCTCAGCGCTAAGAGAGACCTTCTATGTCAGTGAGAGCACATGAGTGAGTGCCTGGCTCTCCCAGCTGTACAGGATGCAGCCAAAGAGGCCCACCTCATTGGTCCTCTTCATGCCTCATCCAGAATACTGAGATGTGCTGCACAACAGAGAGGAGGGGAGGGGCTAAAAAAACAGTAGCCAGAGCTCTTAGAGGTCAGAAAGGGATGCGGATCCTACTAAACGCCATGCAGACTCCATCAGGAAGCTCAACCACAAGCCACTGGGGATGCCTCTTTTGAGGATCCTCCCAACTGGCCCACAGACACCCTCAACACTCTGCATGGCTCACACACACACACCACCACCACCATGTCTACGTGGCCAGCTCCCTGCTCGTGCCCCCAAGGGCAACAAGTGCAAGTCTTTGCAGACAGTTAGTGAGTATGTGCAGAAAGCTGGCTCAACTCTCCAGGACTGGGAGAAAGCATAAGGACTTGAACATTCAGCTCTGCCCTGGGGAAGGCAAATGGGACGCTGTCAGCATTCAGCCAGCCTTTGCAGGGTCAACAGAAAGAATACCGTCATTAAGAATTCCCCTCCCCCAAGAGGGAACAAGAAGTGCGGAGCATGTATATCTATAGAAGATTTCTGAGAGAACCTCAGAATACTTAGCAGGGCTGGCAGAAGGTACTTCTCTCCTGAAGACAGTCAGTGGAGACTGCAGGAAGTGACTGCTTCTTCAAATGCAAATAGAGCAAAACAAGACTTCAAGGAACATGAAAAAACAAGGAAACATGACACTACCAAATAAACACAATATTTTTCCAATAACCAACTTTAAAGAAATGGAGATCTGCAATTTGCCCAATAAAAGAATTGAAAATAGTTGTCTTCAGGAAGCTCAGTGATAAAAAGAAATACAGTTCAAAGAAATCAGGAAAACAATACAGAAACAAAATGAGAATTTTAACAGAGATATAGAAATCATGAAAAAGAACCAAACAGAAAGTCTGGAGCTGAAAAATACAATGAATGAAAGGAAAAATGCAATAGAGAGCATGAACAGCAGACTTGACCAAGCAGAAGAAAGAAGCTGGGAAGTCAATTCAGGTCATTTGAAATTATCCAGACAGAGGAAAACAAAGAAAAGAGAATGAAAAAGAGTGAAGAAAACCTATGTGAATTATGGGATACCATCAAGAAAAACAATCTATGAATTAATGGAGTACCAGAAGGAGAATAGAGGGAGAAACAGATAGAAAAATTAAAGAAATGGTGGCTGAGAACTTTGCAAAGCTGGGGAGAAATACGGACATCCAAGTTCATGAAGCTCATGGGTCCTCAAAAGGAGTCAACTCAAAAAGATCTTCTCCAAGCAGATTATAATAAAATGAGCTAAAGTCAAAGACAAAGAATTTTAAAACCAACAGAGAGAAAGAATAAACCTCGCATACAAGAGGACCCCATAAGGCTATTAGCAGATTTCTCAGCATAAGCCTTGAAGGTCAGGAGAGAGTGGGATAATATATTTAAAGCACTGAAAGAAAAAAAAAACTGCCAACCAGGAAGACTTTACCCAGTAAGGCTATCCTTCAAAAATGAAGGAGAGATAAAGACTTTCCCAGACAATCAAAAGCTGATGGAGTTCATCATCACTAGACCTGCCTTACAAGAAATAGTAAAGGAATTCTTCAAGTTTAAATGAAAGGACACTAATTAGTAACATAAGTAGATAAAAAGATATAAGATATACTGATCAAGGTAACTGTATAGTCAAATGCAGAATACTCTAATACTGTAATATGGTATTGTGTTAATCAACTCCAGTATAAAGGCTAAAGGACAAAAGCATTACAAATAACTATAGCTACAATTATTTGTTAATGGATATACAATATAAAAAGATGCAAATTGTGACATCAAAAACATGAAATGGGGGGGAAGGGCAGAGGTTTTGTATGTGATCAAAGTTAAGTTATCAGCTTGAAATAGACTGCTATAGCTATAAGATGTTCTATGTAAATTTCATAGTAACCACAAAGCAAAAATTTACAATAGACACACAAAGATTAAAGAGGAATGAATCAATCAAAACATACCATTATGGAAAATCACCAATTCACAAAGCAAATCAGCAAGAGAGAAAGAAACTAGAGAACAACCAAAAAACAATTAACAAGATGGTAAGTCTTTACCTATTGATAATTACTTTAAATGTAAATGGATTAAATTCTCCAATCAAAAGACATGGAGTGGCTGAATGGATAAAACAAGAAGACCCAACTATCTGCTGCCTACAAGAGACTCAATTCAGTTTTAAGGACACACATATGTTCAAAGTGAAGGAATGGAAAAAGAAATTCCATGCAAATGGAATCCTAAAGAGAAAAGGGGTAGCTATATTTGTATCAGACAAGATAGACTTTAAGTCAAAAACTTTAACAAAAGACAAAGAAGGTCATTATACAATGATAAAGGAGTCAATTCATCAAAAAGACATAACAATTGAAGTATATATGCACCCAACATTAGAGCACCTAAATATATAAAGTATATGCTAAATGATTTGAAGAGAAAAATAAACAAAACAATAATATTAGGGGAATTCAGCCCCATTTTCAATGCTGAATAGATCATCCATGCAGAAAGTCAATAGGAAACATTACACTTGAACTATACTTTAGACCAAAGGACCTAACAGGCATTTATAGAACATTCTAACAGCAGCAGAATACACATTCTTCTCAAGCCCACAAGGAACATTGTCTAGGATAGATAATATGTTAGGCAACAAAACAAGTTCAGCAAACTTAAGAAGACTGAAATCATACCAAGTATCTTTTCTGACCACAATGGCATGAAAATAGAAATCAGTAACAGGAGAAAAAATTGAAAATTCACGAATATGTGGAAATTAAACAACAAACTCCTGAACAACCAATGGATCAGAGAAGAAATCAAAAGGAAAATAAAAAATACCTTGAAACAAATGAAAATAGAAACACGACATATCAAAACTAATGAAATGCAGCAACACAGTTCAAAGAGGGATGTTTATAGCAATAAATGCCTACATTAAGAAAAAAGAAAGATCTCAAACAACCTAACATTACACCTCAAGGAACTAGAAAAATTCAAACAAATGAAGCCCAAAAGTTAGCAGAAGGAAGGAAATACAAAGATCAGATAGAAAGAAATGAAATAAAGACCAGAAAAATAATAGAAAAGATCAATGAAACTGAGAGCTGTTTTTTTACAAAACTGACAAACCTTTAACTAGACTAACTATAAAAAAAGAGAAGACTCAAATAAATCAGAAATGAAAGAGGAAACATTAAAACTAATACCACAGAAATACAAAGGATCATAAAACACAACTATGAACAATTGTATGCCAATAAATTGGACAATCTAGAAGAAATGGACAAATTCCTAGAAATACACAGCCTACCAAGTCTGAATCATGAAGACACAGAAAACTGAACAGACTAATAATGCGTAAGGAGATTGAATCAGTAATTGAAAATCTCCCAATAAAGAAAAGTCCAGGAGCTGATGGTTTTACTGGTGAATTCTACCAAACATTTAATGAAGAATTAATACCAATCCTTCTCAAACTCTACTAAAAAATTTGAGTACTTACATATTCATTTTACAAGGCCAGTATTACCCTGATACCGAAGCCAGACAAGGACACTACAAGAAAAGAAAACTACAGACCAATATTCTTGATGAATATAGATGCAAAACTCCTCAACAAAATACTAGCAAGAAGAATTGAACAGCACTGTAAAAGGATCATATACCATGATCAAGTTGGATTTACCCTTGGGTACAAGGATGGTTCAACATACAAAAATCAATAAATATGACTCACCACATTAACAGAATGAAGGATAAAAACACAATAATTTCAATAGATGTAGAAAAAAAGAAATCAACAAAATTCAACATCCCATCCTTTCATAATAAAAACTCTTAACAAATTAGATACATAAGAAATATATCTCAATATAATAAAGGCCATATATGACAAGCCCAAAGCTAACATTGTACTCAATGGTGAAAAAGTGAAAGCTTTTCCTCTAAGATCAGGAAGAAGACAAGGGTGTCCACTCTCACCACTTCTATTCAACATAGTACCAGAAGTCCTATCCAGTGCAATTAGACAAGGAAAAGAAATAAATGTCATCCAAATTGGAAATAAAGTAGTAAATTTTTCTCTGTTTGTAGATGACATAACGTTATACGTAGAAAAGCCAAAGACGCCACCAAAAACCTGTTAGAAATAACAAATTCAGTAAAGTTACAATATACAAAAATCAGTTGCACTTCTATTAACAACAAACTATTGGAAAAAGAAATTAAGAAAACAATCCTATTTACAGTAGCATTAAAAACAATTACTTAAGAATGAATTTAACCAAGGAGGTGAAAGACCTGTACACTGAAAACTACAAGACATTGATGAAATAAACTGAGGATGACCCAAAGAGATCTACAGATTCAGTGCAATCCCTATCAAAATTCCATTGGCATTTTCCACAGGAATAGAAAAACACAATCCTAAAATTCATAAGGATCCACAAAAGACCCTGAAGAGCCAAACCAATCTTGGAAAGGAAGAACAAATCTGGAGGCATCATACTTCCCGATTTCAAACTCTATTACAAAGCTATAGTAATCAAACATTATGGAACTGGCACAAAACAGACACATAGACCAATGCAACAGAATAGAGAGCCCAGATACAAACCCACACAAATATGGTCAACCAATCTTTGACAAGGGCACAAGAACACACAATGGAGAAAAGATGGTCTCTTCGGTAAATGCTATTGGGAAAACTGGATAATCACATGCAAAAGAATGAAATTGGACCCCCTACCCTACACCACTCACAAAAATTAACCTGAAATGGTATAAAGACTAAAATGTAAGCCCTGAAACCATAAAACTCTTATAAGAAAACATAGGGGGAAAGCTTCTTGACATCGGTTTTGGCAATGATTTTTTGGATATGACACCAAAAGCACGTATAACAAAAGCAAAAATAAGCAAATGGGACTACATCAAACTAATAAGCTCTGCACAGCAAAGGAAATCATCAATAAAATGAAAAGGCAACCTACAGAATAGTAAAAAAAAAAAAGATCTGTAAATCATATATCTGATAAGAAGGGGTTAATATCCAAAATATATAAGGAATCTATACAACTCAATAGCAAAGCTGAAATAAGAAAGAAAGAAATCCTGTCATTTGTAACAACATGGATGAATTTGGTGGACATTATGGTAAGTGAAATTAGCCAGAGAGAAAAGGCAAATAGGGACTTCCCTGGTGGTGCAGTGGTTAAGAATCTGCCTGCCAACGCAGGGGACATGGGTTCGAGCCCCAGTCCAGGAAGATCCCACGTGCCTCAGAGCAACTAAGTCCATGTGCCACAACTACTGAGCCTATGCTCTAGAGCCCGCGAGCCACAACTACTGAGCCTGCGTGCCACAACTACTGAAGCCCGCGCGCCTAGAGCCGGTTCTCCACTTCTCCCGCAATGAGAAGCCCACGCACCGCGCCAAAGAGTAGCCCCCGCTCACCACAACTAGAGAAAAGCCTACACGCAGCAACAAAGACCCAACACAGCCAAAAAAATTTTTTTAATAAAATAAAAAAAGGAAAAGGCAAATACTGTATGATCTTTCTTATATGTGGAATCTAAAAACAAACAACAAAAAGTCAAACGTGGAAACAGAGAGTAGAGTGGTCGTTACTAGGGGATAGCAGGAGAGGGAAAATGGAGAGATGCTGATCAAAGGATCCACGCCTTCAGCTCTGGGGATCTAATGTACAGAATTATGACAATAGTTAATAATACTGTGCTGTGTACTGGAAATTTGCTAAGAGAGTAGACCTTAAGCATTCTCACCACACACACACACACACACACACACACACACACACACACACAAAGATGAGGTGATGGATGTGTTAATTAATTAATGTGTTAATTAATTGTTGTAATCATTTCACAAAGTATATGCATGTCAAATCATCAGGTGGTATACTTTAAATATAAGCAATTTTATTTCTCAATTATATTTCAATAAAGCTGGGGAAAAAAAATCCTAAAATGCACTGCAGAGAACCCAGAAGAAGGTAGGTCAGCTAAATGTTTTCTTTTGTTTTGTATGCCCTGAATTGTACCAGAATATAGATAGGAATTTACCTGTTGTTCCTATATTTAAAATCAAAATATGCTTTTGTGTTTTTCTCAAGCTTTCAATTCTGTATTCATTCATTGTTTTATCAAGGCACAGCACCCCAGAGTAGCACAAGAGAGGCGTATACATATGGTTAAGCACACATTCTCTGAAACCAGATTTCCCAGATTTGAAGCCTAGTTTTACCACTTAAGAGCTGTGTGACCTTGAACAAGTTACTTCATAGCTCTGGATCTCAGTCTCGTTCTGCAAATTGGGGATAAAGATAAGATATACCTATTAGGATTGAGGAAATGAATTCACATGTAAACAATTTAGAATGGTGCCTCGTACATAGAAAACACTTTATAATTTTTTTCTATTATTATTATTTTATAATTATTAGATAAGTTTCCTTAAATTCTCTGGGCCTCAGTTTCTGTATTTGTAAGATAGGGATGATAGCTTTGGTCACATCATAGTATTGTTATGAGGACTAAATAAAATAATAAAAGGACATACTCTCCAACTAACAGCTAATAAATAATGATGATGATGACATCATTTATTGAGTGCTTATTATGTGCTAATCCCTTTACATCTGTTGTCTCATTCGTTTCATAGCAAGTCTAAGAAGCATATATCACTTTATTCTTTAAAAAGATGAGGAAACTGAGGCCTGGAGAGATGAAGCAAAGTACCTCTGCTCGCACATCTTAATAATTGGCAGAATGAGGACACCAGCCTGTCCACTGCATTTGAAAACTTGTGCCTTTAACAAGTACCCTCTACTAACAAAAAAAGGAAAGAGGAAAATAAAGTGGTTTTTGTCCTGTAGCTGAAATTCCATATTACAAATAATACGATTTAGAATCCAGGCTACCTGTTTTTATTAATGTAATTAGAATAAATAATGAAATGTTAGAATACTTTTAAATGGGAGAAGAAAACTCTAAATAAGAGGCATGGATAAGAATCAAAAGTTTTGAAGTTTGAATTTTATAGAATTGGGTAGGAATTATAATGGTAGCTTTTTTCTTTTTAAATACAAACATGCCTATCTTAGTGGAAATTCAATTTACAGAACTCGAATGATAATTATCATGAATGAATTGGCATGAATTTATTCTCAATGAAAGAATTTATTCTTTGAAAGAATAAATTTGAAATAAATTCTTATGAAAGAATAAATGTAAAGAATTAAGGAAAGTCCCCAAATGTAAAGAATTTGGACGTTCCAAGCTACCATCTTGTCCATACCTCTTTTTATACCAAATAACAGGAATGTTCACCTATTAAGGTTTAAACAAAATCAGTCCTATGCCTGACACCATCCTCTGATGAATTCATCCCCTAATGAGATCACCTGTCATTATTTATAGAAAAAAATTCTTAGAACAGAAGAGTAAACACAGGTACAAATTGCAAATGTGTTCCCTAGCTTTAAGATGGGCAAGACAGGAATGACCCATTAAGCATTCATTTATTCAGCAAATACTCACTGAGTTTCTACTCTATGCCCTATATTGAGCTACAACCTGGAAGTCCAACAACAAAGAAAAAAAAAGGAAAGAAAAAGAAAAGAAAGACAAAAAACAATGTTCCTATTCTTAGAGTTTACAGTATAGTGAGGAATACAGCTGAGTGAATGGGCAATTCGTGTATAGTGTTAGAAGTGCTTTAATAGGGAAATAACAGGGTGCTTTTTTTCTTTAACTGAAGTAGAGTTGATTTACAATGTTGTGTCAATCTCTGCTGTACAGCAAAGTGACTCAGTTATACACACATAGACGTTCTTTCTTAAAAAAATTATTTTCCATTATGGTTTATCCCAGGACGTTGGATATAGTTCCCTGTGCTGTACAGTAGGACCTTGTTGTTTATCCATTCTAAATGTAATAGTTTGCATGCACCAACCCCAAACTCCCAGTCCATCCCTCTCCCTCCCCCACCACGCCCTTGGCAACCACAAGTCTGATCTCTATGTCTATGAGTCTGTTCCTGTTTTGTAGATAGGTTCATTTGTGCCATATTTTAGATTCCACATATAAGTGATATCATATGATATTTGTCTTTCTCTTTCTGACTTAACTTCACTTAGTATGATAATCTCTAGTTGCATCCATGTTGCTACAAATGGCATTATTTCATTTTTTTATGGCTGAGTAGTATACATGGACCACATCTTTTCTATCCATTCATCTGTCAACGATAGACATTTAGGCTGTTTCCATGTCTTGTCTATTGAGAATAGTGCTGCTATGAACATAGGGGTGCACGCATCTTTTTGAATTAGAGTTTTGTCTGGGTATGTGCCAGGAGCGGGATTGCTGGGTCGTATTGTAATTCTATCTTTAGTTTTCTGAGGAGCGTCCATACTGTTCTCCATAGTGGCTGCAGAGGGTCCTCTTTTTAATAGGTCCCCATGAATGAAAGGTTAAGGAAAGCGTCTCAATTCTGAATGGAGACCTGAAAAGTTTACTGTGGTGGTGATATTATCAAATTGGCATACTTGAAAGATCACTGCTGGCAGGGAAGAGAAAAGACCGAAGGGGGACAATAGTGAGGGGCAGTAGGAGACTTCTGCAGTGATCCTGGCTAGAGAGGATGGCAGTGGGTACCGGGGAAATGGCAGCCCGGCTGGAGAGAAGTGGCTAGATTCTCAAGATGATGACGAAGTAGAATTAATAGAATTTGGTAATTAACTGGAAGAAGAAAGGAAGGGATTGGAAAGAAGGATGATATCTTATTTTGGTTTTCCCCAGAAACAGATCTCAAGGAAAAGGTTCAAGGGCAAGTACTTCATTTGAGAAGAACAGGGAATATGGGTAGGAAAATGAGGAAGTGATATCAAGGAGGAAATATAGCCAAGAAAGAGTGCTTTATCAAGCCAACTATGCTATTAATGTCATGGAGAAATCCTGGGAAATGCTATAAAACAAATGTCTCAGAGTTCTCCCACCCAAGAGGTTGAGGAGCTGGGGAATTTATAAACCAATTGCCATGAGTCACTGACTGATAGGTTTAATACCCCAGCATTTCCAGCCTGTTCTGCACAGACAGAGCAGCTTTCTGTTGCTTCTTTAAAGACCCTCTGGCAAAAAAGACATAGATACAGGCCTTCGGAAATGGGCAGGACCACAGGGAATGGTGAGGCCCAAAGAATATTTGCTACAGATGACACTCAGTCTCTGGTGTGGGTCAGTAGGGTAAGGATTAACTGAGATGGGGAACCCAGGGCTTAAAGCAAGACAGAAGGGTAGTGGGGAATAGAGACTGAGTTTCATTTTTGGCATGGTTCATTTGAGGTGCTCATGGGACATCTAAGTGTAGGTGTTTAGGAGACCGCTGGATATGTGAATATGAGTCTTTGGAGAGCAGTATGATCTACAGTTACAGATTTGGAAACTACCAGCATGTAAATCCATGAAATCCCATGGGAAATTGTATAGAGTAAGGAACAATGATGGGCATGGGCAGGAACCAAAGATCACTAATATTTAAGGGACAGTGAAAGGAGGAGAACTCTGCAAAGAATAAGACACATCAGAGAGTTATAAGAAAAACCAGAAGTACTGGGTATCTAGAAGCTAAGAAGAGAAATTTAAGAAGTAGAAAGTAAAAATGTGTCACCTCCTGTTGAAAAACCAAGAATAATGAAAGATAAAACAATGTTATTAGATCCAGCAACAAGCAAGTCTTCAATGATCTTGGAGTGGTTGGTTAAGAGATTCTATTACATCGAAGAATGCATGTGTGTGAGTCATTGTAAACAGCAAAGATAGATAACTCAGGAAGTTTACCTGAGAATGACAGGAGCTGGAGAAAACAGAGATTGAAGGTCTAGTACCTGTAAAATACTGTAAAATGAAGCACAATCCTTCTGTCACCAACAACTCTTCCCTTAACCTGGTGACCATCAGGTTAAGGGGAAGAGTTGTTGGTGACAGAAGGATTGTTTGTTTATAGAAAATGAAAGAGACAAAATTTTGATGAGCAAGAGCCAACAAAGGGGATGGAGAGTGAAGCTACAGGAGAAATGATTCAAAGCCATGGAGTTCGCTAGAAGACAGAAAGGGGACTGAGTCCAGAGACAAGGGCGGGGAAGACCTCACATGGACTTTGTTTCCTTTGTTGCAACTGGCAAGAAGAAAAGCAGATCAAGGCTAATTTGTAGATTTGGTGGCATGAAGTTAAGAAGGTACCTGTGTATTTTCTCCATGAACCAAGAGTTGAAGCGCAAGGTGTGAATGAGGGGGAATCAGTGATGTCACAGGATTAAGGAGCTTATGGCTAGAATGAAACGCCTCTGCAGGGAACTGAGAGAAAGCTGATGAGGAAAACAACTGTGTGATTTCCTCTCACAGTGCTCAGGTGTGAGCCCAGAGACCAAATAGTTGGACTTTTTCAAGACTGGGCTTCAACAAGTGAGTGGAAGAGAGGGATGACAGGGCAAGAGAGTTGCAAGGTGGCTGAAGTGATGACAATAGAAAATCGAAACAAACAGGGAAGAATTAAAGATAGGAGGAAAGGATGGACAGAAGCAATTCATGGGAATGGCGTTCCAGGTTCTGATCAAGGGATTCTATTTCCAGGGTTTGGGGTAAGGAGAGAGCACACTAGGAGGGAGACTAGTTACAAACAGGAACCTGTTGTAAATTGATGAAAGTTGACCAGCATTGACTAGTTTGTCATGGTAGAGGGATAAAGCAGGAGATGGCTCAGAAACAAGTGAGGAAGGAAACAAGGCTGCCATGGCTGAGATGAGAAATGGCTGGATTTCCTTCCCATTTAGCACTGAGTACTCCACAGAGCACTGAGTACTCCAATGAAAATTAATTATTAAAAAAAAAAAAGAAAGAAAGAAATGGCTGAGCCAGTGTCTAACTAAAGAGCTAATTCAATGGTGTTATGGCCATTGTTCCGTCTCTCTATTATGAGTTGAATTGTCTTCTCCAAAAAGATACTTTGAAGACCTAACTCCTGGTTCCTGTGAATGTGACCTTCTTTGGAAATAGGGTCTTTGCAGATGTAGTCAAGATTCAGTGGCCCCTAAGCCAATATGACTTATAAGAAGAAGCAGAGAGACACAGATAAAGACACACAGGGAGAACACCATGTGACAACAGAGGCAGAGATTGGAGCGATGTGTTTATAAGCCAAGGGACACCAAGGATTGGTGGCAACACCAGAAGCTAAGAGAAGGGCATGGAACAGATTCTTCCCTAGGGCCCTTAGAGAAAGCATGGCCCTG
Organism: Phocoena sinus; assembly: GCF_008692025.1. Lineage (NCBI taxonomy): Eukaryota > Metazoa > Chordata > Mammalia > Artiodactyla > Phocoenidae > Phocoena > Phocoena sinus. Next base: position 86,950,790 of record NC_045773.1, on the reverse strand, counting down.
CTGACACCCAGATATCAGACTTCTAGCATCCAGAACTGTGAGAGAATATATTTTTGTTGTTTAAGGACAAGTTAATTGCAATATCTTGTTACAGTGGCCCTAGGAAACTAATACACCCTCTATGCTTATATATGACTTAGCCTGGGTCATGGGTATATTTCCTAATGTCACAGGGCACCGACAGAAGTCAGACTGTGGTCAACAGATACTGGGTCAATTCTCCATTTCTAAGTAGAAACTGGACCTTTTCGTTCTTATTAAGTGTTGTTTTCAACTCTCTTCCGGTGATACAGTAATTCAATGTACTGTTATTCCCAAGCAAAGATGTCCGAAGGTTAAGTTCATCCAGTAGGAAGAGAACTAAAAAGAAAGGCAAAATGACTTCTACGTAAATTTAGAAGTGTTAGGATATTTTAGACTAGAGTCAGTCATAGTACCAGAATATCTGGTGTTTACTATATTTTTTACTTTCAAAAGGAAGTCAGTGCACTTTTCCTGGTGACAGTACTATAACCATTTTGTGTACTAGAACTTTTTTTTCACAGCAATATTGACACACGATTGAATGTTCCCATTTCTACTGATTGATTTGGCACAGACAATGCATTTCTGTGCCAATGAATAAGAACAGATCTACGTGACCCTTTTCTCTCTCTTTTTTCCTCTCTTACTAACTTGCACACACAGACACATATAAAACAGAAAATATATCAGTATTTTTCATATGAGCAAATATTGAGAATAATAATTTAATTCATGAATTAATGAATTAATACCCCATGGATTGTTCCCCAAAGGCTCAAAGTCAGGATACTTTTTCTTTTTTAATATTTATTTATTTACTTTTGGCTGCATTGGGTCTTCATTGCTGCACGCGGGCTTACTCTAGCTGTGGCGAGCAAGGGCTACTCTTCGTTGCAGTGCACGGGCTTCTCATTGTGGTGGCTTCTCTTGTTGCAGAACATGGGCTCTAGGCGCACGGGCTTCAGTAGTTGTGGCTCGCGGGCTCTAGAACGCAGGCTCAGTAGTTGTGGCGTATGGACTTAGTTGCTCTGCAGCATGTGGGATCTTCCCGGACCAGGGCTCGAACCCATGTCCCCTGCATTAGCAGGCGGATTCTTAACCACTGCGCCACCAGGGAAGTCCCTTGTTTTTCTTTTATAAATTTATTTCAGGATACTTTTATTAGCCGAAGACTAGATGAAAATTCAAGATTTTCTATGGCCTTCAAATGTTGCTAGGTTTTCAGCTTTACACGAATTATTTAAAACTTCAAGTTATAAACAGTTTATATAAATCAGGGAGGCAAACACAACCACCCTCAGGAGTTGGGCAGGTAATAAAAATAACTGAAGTTGACCTGATTGTATTCTCGGGACATACTCTGTTTACACATTAAACACGCAGCTTTACTTCCACCCACAAATGTGTTTTCTCCCACTTTTCTTGAAACACAAGGCCCTGCTCAGTCTACCTTTCATTTTTTCATTTTTGCAGAGGCTCGGCTATAAAATTATTTCACCATTCCATGAATTCTGTAAAGAGAACCAACAGGGCAAGCATCAGGCTGACTGGCTGGAGGGCTGAGGCCTCGGTAGTGAAAAGAAGACAGTGAGGAAGCCCAGGCACCGTGTGAGGGGAGCAGGTCTCCCTGGGCTCCAGCTAGTCCTACCCAAGTAGGACTGTGTGCCCAGTTAGTAGACAGGCCAGTTTTTGTTGTTGTTGTTGTTGTTTTAATAAATAAATATTTATTTATTTATTTTTGGCTGCATTGGGTCTTCGTTGCTGCACACGGGCTTTCTCTAGTTGTGGTGAGTGGGGGCTACTCTTCGTTGCAGTGCGCGGGCTTCTCACTGTGGTGGCTTCTCTTGTTGTGGAGCACGGGCTCTAGGTGCACGGGCTTCAGTAGTTGTGGTTCATGGGCTCTTGGCATGCAGGCTCAGTAGTTGTGGCGCACGGGCTTAGTTGCTCCGTGGCATGGGGGATCTTCCCGGCCCAGGGCTCGAACCCATGTCCCCTGCATTGATAGGTGGATTCTTAACCACTGCGCCACCAGGCAAGCCCGACAGACCAATTTTTAAAGGGATTTAATACAAAATCTCCATTTAGATTTCTAAATGTCAGATTTTAATCCCTTCCCTCCCCTCCCCTCCCCTCCCCTTCTCTTTTTTTTTTATACACACAATGATGTCCAAAACAGTTTGAAGCCAAACCAAACATGTCTGGGAGCAGATTTAGCCAATGGGATGCTAGTTCACAACCTTTGCTAAATATTGTTTTCTTATGTGGTAAAATATATATAACATAAATTTTACCATTTTAACTATTTTTCAGTGTATAATTCTGTGGCATGAAGTACACCCACAAACTTGTACAACCATCACCACCATCCATTTCCAGAATAGCTTCATCACCCCAAGGAGAATCTCTATACTCATCAATCTGTTATGTATTTTTATTATCAACTTTAAAATGGAAAGAGAGCTTGAAAATGAAAATGTCCTCCAAGGTTACCATATTTGATGTTAAAACAAAACCCTTCAGATTTCAGTGTTAGGCTAAGGGCTCACCTTCTTCCATAAACCATTCAGGAGTTAAATCCTCTGCCATGTATAAAAGTCTCTCCAGAAATCCTTTATCTCATCAACTCTCAGCTCATACCTGCTTACCACATCCATCATTCCATTTGACCCAACTCTGGACCTCATTACAGCCTTGAAAATGTCTGCTCTGTGTTCAACCAACTTTCCTATCTCTCCACCTTGCTCTCCCCACCCTTTCCACCTCTGCCGCAGTAAAACCTAAGCCCTGTCCAAGAACATCACTTCCCCTGTAGCCCTCTTACATAGAAACTGCTTATTCTCACTTCAGGTTTGGTAGTTGGGTCCATGTTTGCCTACTTTCAGACATTACTTGCTTCCTCTTGTAAATATCCCCTCTCCTTTGAGACCCGTATCGTTCAGCTGAGTCACACTTTCCTCCTTTTTATTGTTGTCACCTGCTGTCACTTCTCTTCATTCACTTGAGATTTCAACACCTGGCTTCCAATCTTCCAGTCCACCTTAACTCCTGTCATCATTTAAGACCACTTCAGCATATACTGGAGACCCATGCAAAATGCAGAGCTGTTAGTTCTGCCTCAGCAACCTACAAAATCACAGAATTGGATGTCCCATTCTCAAATAAAACTTTTACTTTCAGCTTATTCAAACCATCACCCCTCTCTTCCACCATCTTCCATCTCATGAAGACTTCCAATCCATAACCCCATGGCTTTCTTTTTGCCCATTAGCCCCTCTTGCCTTTACTTCTCTATTTTTTTCCAGTCTAATCTATCTTTATTTTTATTTATTTATTTTTGTTATTGTTTAATTATTTTTTTATTTTTGGCTGTGTTGGGTCTTCACTGTGGCATGTGGGCTCTTCATTGCACTGTGTGGGCTTCTCTCTAGTTGTGGCGTGCGGGTTTTCTCTCTCTAGTTGTGGCGCGCAGGCTCCAGAGCAAGTGGGCTCTGTCGTTTGTGGCAGGCGGGCTCTCTAGTTTAGGTGTGCAGCCTCAGTAGTTGTGGCGCACAGGCTCAGTAGTTGTGGCGTGTGGGCTTAGTTGCCTCACGGCATGTGGGATCTTAGTTCCCCGACCAGGGATCAGACCCGCATCCCCTGCATTGGAAGGCAGATTCTTTACCACTGGACCACCAGGGAAGTCCCTACTTCTCTATTTATTTAGATACTTACAGTCCCTCAGTATAATAACTCCTTTGTAAACACTATAGTAATCCCCATGCTTCTTTGTCCTCTGTCAAACACACCAAACCCCAACCCTAGATGAACCCAACCATCTATCTTTTTGTTCTCATGCTCAAACTGGAGAAAACACACAACTGAACTGATTGGTATCAATGAAAGGTCAACATCTCCAACCTAAACACTGCTTCGCAACCTAAATATGTATCTCCAGTAAACTCACTTGATCATTTTCCTAATGATTATTTTGTACTTCCCTACTATTCTCAAATCATTTTCTCCCTTATCTCCATAAAACAGCCCACCACTAAGTTCTACCAATTTTACCTCCAAAATGTACCCCAAACCATTCACTTCTCTCCATTGTTGCTACTCAAACCATCATCATCTCTAGACTGGGTTACCACTGTTGTCTTCTAAAGATTCTCCTTGCTGTCTTATTGCCCTCCCCATGAATTTTCCACAGAGTGATTACAGTGAAGTTTTTTTTTAATTGAGTTATAGTTGATGTACAATATTATACACAATAAGTTAGAGTGTACAATATAGTGATTCACAATCTTTAAAGGTTACACTTCATTTTATAGTTACTATAAAACACTGGCTATATTCCCAGAACTGTACAATATATTCTTGTAGCTTATTTTATATATAATAGTTTGTACCTTTTAATATACTACCCCTATATTGCCCCCGCTTCCCTCTCCCCACTGGTAACCACTAGTTTGTTCTCTATATCTGTGAGTCTGCTTCTTTTTTGGTATCTTCACTAGTTTGTTGTATTTTTAAGATTCCACATGTATGTAATATCATACAGTATTTGTATTTCTCTTCTGATTTACCTCACTTAGCATAATACCCTCAAAGACCATCCACGTTGTTGCAAATGGCAAAATTTTGCTCTTTTTCACGGCTGAGTAGTATTCCTCTGTGTGTGTCTGTGTGTGTGTGTGTGTGTGTGTGTGTGTGTGTGTGTACACACCACATCTTCTTCATCCATTCATCTGTTGATGGACACTTAGACTGCTTCCATATCTTGGCAATTGTAAATAATGCTCCTATGAATATTGGGGTGCACATATTTTTTCAAATTAGTGTTTCTTTTTTTTTCAGATATATACCCAGGAGTGAACTTGCTGGGTCATATGGTGGTTCTATTTTTAGTTTTTTGAGAAAATGCCATACTGTTTTCCACAGTGACTACACCAATTTACATTCCCACCAACAGTGTACGAGGATTCCCTTTTCTCCACACCCTCTCCAACATTTATTATTTGTTGACTTTTTGATGATGGCCATTCTGACCAGTGTGTGGAGATACCTCATTATAGTTCTGATTTGCATTTCTCTAATAATAAGTGATGTTGAGCATATTTTCATGTGCCTGTTGGCCATCTTTAAGTCTTCTTTGGAAACATGTCTATTCAGATCTTCTGCCCGGCCATGGCTCATGGGCCCAGCCGCTCCACAGCATGTGGGATCCTCCCGGATCGGGGCACGAACCCGTGTCCCCTGCATCGGCAGGCGGACTCTCAACCACTGCGCCACCAGGGAAGCCCCTTCTGCCCATTTTTAATTGGGTTATTTGTTCTTCTGACGCTGAGCAGTATGAGCTGTTTATATATTTTGGATATTAACCCCTTATTGGTCAAATCATTTACAAATATATTCAGTAGGTTGTCTTTTCATTTTGCCAGTGGTTTCCTTTGCCACTTTTATTGAACATAGTATTGGAAGTCTTAGCCACAGCAATCAGACAAGAAATAAAGGGAATCAAAATTGGAATGAAAGAAGTAAAACCGTCACTGTTTGCAGACATGATATTATACATAGAAAATCCTAAAGATGTTACCAGAAAACTACTAGAGCTCATCAATGAATTCAGTAAAGTTGCAGAATACAAAATTAATATACATAAATCTGTTGCATTTCTATACACTAACAATGAACTATCAGAAAGAGAAATTAAGGAAACAATCCCATTTACCATCACACTAAAAAGAATAAAATACCTAGGAGTAAACCTAAGGAGGTAAAAGACCTGTACTCCAAAAACTATAAGACACTGATTAAAGAAATTTAAGATGACACAAACAGATGGAAAGATATACCTTGTTATTGGATTGGAAGAATTAATATTGTTAAAATGACCATACTACCTAAGGCAACCTACAGATTCAGTGCAATCCCTGTCAAAATACCAATGGCATTTTTCACAAAACTAGAACAAATAATTTTAAAAATTTGTGTGGAAACACAAAAGACCTCAAGTAGCCTAAACAATATCGAGAAAGAAGAACAGCGTTGGAGGAATCCCGCTCCCACTCCGTGGTTTCAGATTACACTACAAAGCTACGGTAATCAAAAACTATGATATTGGTAGAGAAACAGACACATAAACCAACAGAACAGGACAGAGAGCCCAGAAAGAAACCCAAGCACTTATGGTCAATTAATCTTCAACAAGGGAGGCAAGAATATGTAATGGAGAGAAGACAGTCTCTTCAATTAGTGGTGCTGGGAAAACTGGACAGCTACATGTAAAAGAATGAAATTAGAACATTCTCTAACCTCATACACAAAAATAAACTCAAAATGGATTAAAGACCTAAATGTAAGACCGGAAAGCATAAAACCCCTGGAGGAAAACATAGGCAGAAAACTCTTTGGCATAAATTGTAGCAACAGTTTTGGATCTGTCTCCTAAAGCAAAGGAAATAAAAACAAGAATAGAATGAAGTTTTTAAAATGTTAATCAGGTCATGCCATTCACTTATTTAAAATCAATCCATGACTTCCTATTGCATTTAGAATAAAATCTAAACTCCTTAATATAACCCAGTACCCTGCATAGTCTGGATCCTACCCACCACTCCTTTTCTTCCATGCCACTTTTCTCCTTGCTCATTATGTGCTAGTCACACTGGTTCATGTACCAAGCTTTCCTTTCTCCGGCCTTGGCCCATTTCGTTCCCTCTACCTGGTGTGCTCTCCCTGCCTCCCCCACATTCCTCACCATTCTTAACCTGGACAACTTCTATTCATTCATTCTTTCGGTCTCCTACTTAACGACTCAACCTTAGATAAGTCTGCCCTGACCAACTCTATCTTTAAATTATGCTCTACTCTTCCTTCTCACGTGCTTAATTTTTCCTTACAATGCTCACATACTTATTTCTGTGTGTATTCACCTCATTTCTGACTCTTTGATCAGACAGAATCTTGAGGTTAGGAACCATATCTAATTTGATTTCCACTACATACTGGTTCCTGACAGAGTATAAGTGTCCCAGAAGTTTTTGTTGAATTAATGTTGAATGAAAATTCATTCCTGATTCAGTACGGGAGAAGGGAGAGTTATAGAAAAAGAGAAAGGTGGGAGAGATATTTTACAACTATTTTGGTATGATTACTGACACTCCTTTTTGTTTTTACAAAAACAAACAAAAAAAGCCCACTCTTCCAGTACTTCAAAAAAACATCATACTGTACTTGGGCTAGAAGAAACCTTACCACAATTACTTCAAACTATAGAGGAAGGAATTGTATTTTGTGACTTATTTTAACTATAGGGTTATATCTTTGCTAACGTTTTAAAACAGGAGTCCGTAAACTATGGCTGGCAGGCCAAATCTGGCCTGCCACCTTTTTTTTTTTTTCGTTATGCGGGCCTCTCACTGTTGTGGCCTCCTCCATTGTGGAGCACAGGTTCCAGACGCGCAGGCTCAGCGGCTCCAGCCTCTCCGCGGCATGTGGGATCCTCCCAGACCAGGGCACGAACCCGCGTCCCCCGCATCGGCAGTCGGACTCCCAACCACTGCGCCACCAGGGATGCCCCGCCTGCCACCTATTTTTGTAAATAAAATTTATTAGAATACGGCCATGGTCACTTGTTTATATATTGTCTATATCTGCTCTTGCACTACAGCAACAGAGTTAGTGGCTGTGATAGAGAATACGGCCTTCAAGCCTGAAATATTTGCTGTCTGGCCCTTTACAGATGATGTCTGCTGACTCCTGCTTTAAAGTATTGAAAAGTAGGTTTTCTTTAAATAACTTTTGTCTTCCTCTGATTGTTTTTATCTTTTTTACTGAGGCGTATGGACACTAAAGGCGTAAACAGCACTGATCTTTAGTGAACTGCTCAATTCATGTTTACGCATGTATACACCCATTCGAACATTACTCAGATAAATGTACTGAATATTTCAAGTATTCTATAAGGTTCTTTCATGGCCATGTCCAGTCAACTCCTCATGGACAGATAGTGTCCTTGGTGACTTCTAAGTTCTATCACTAACAATTAGATTTGCCTGTCCTATACTGCCCTAGCACTCAGCAAATATTCTCTGGGAGAAAATGGCTATTTGACGATCCTGTAGATTCCAGTTTGCCCATGCCAATCAACATGGATAGAAAAAATTTTGTCTTTCCCGTTTCCTTTACTACGACAGCCTATGACCAGACTCAGCAGATGCTCCCACACAAGAAAATGCCCAGCAGCCTTAGCCTCTTCTCTCCCTAAAATGTATTTCTTCTAATCTTATATTCTTCTCTCCAATATTTTTTAAAAATATGACTTTGTAATTTCTTTTGTTCTAGTTGTGATAGCTTTCTGCTACTACCACATCATACTCAGAAACAGAAATGTTCATGTCTTTAATAAGTTTTTTAATCTTAATGTGGCTTAAATAAAAACCAAAGAAAAATGTCCTAAAATATTAGTCCAGATACAACTTTTTCCTGGTAGAGTGTAATTTTGATTTTAAATGCAGCTGAAAGGAGCATGAGATTCACTTACAATAAATCCACTTTATAGCAAATTTAGATGAGGTATATCAATTCCAAAATAACATGGAACAGATTTCTAGTGTTCACTCATACCCGTTTTTCCTCTTTCCTGGGGCAGAGAGGACAGATATATTTCCAAGCCTTCAGGCAGGGCTATGTGTCCAGTTATGTCCAATGGATTAGGAGCGTAAACGAAATGTGTCGCTTTCAAGAAGAGGCATTTAAACATGAAAGGGAGCGTTCTCTACACTCTCCCTTTCATGACAACCAGGAAGGTCACATGTTTAGATATAGAGCCACTCAGCCTGGTTCTCTAAGCCACTGCTGGGAAAGAAGCCACTTTAGAGAGTTGCTGGGCTCACAGTGGACTTTGCATCAGTAAGAAAGAACTTTAATGTGTCGAGTCATTGAGTTTTCGGGACACATCTACATCTCGGCATAGTCCATCCTATAAAGGCAAATACAGTAAGGAATACCTAAACTAACACAAAGACACAGCTTTTTCTCAGATTACTGTTTTTTTTAAATCCTCCAAATTCTAATATTCTAGAAACTGTTGTTTGGACTATTAGATATTATAGGCAATGGCTATAATAAAATTATTTCTAAGGGAAAGTTAATGAAGAATACCTTTTAGTTACAAGGTATGCAGTTTCCTTTGGAGTGTTTCTTTTTCTTTTTCATTTTGCCTTTGAGGCATATACATGAAAGGAAAAACTATATCTATTCTGAGCTAAGCTATACCATACCTTAAACTTGAAGTAATTTTAGTGATACTATTGTACATATTAACATCAGGGACTTTCCAGTCTCAGGAAATTAAAGCTATATGTTTAAAGGGGGCAGCAAATTTAAACCTTTAGTTCTTCCTCTTCTCATCCATCATACCATACCCTGTAGCCGAGAGCACTACATTTAAACCTTCCCTTCTCAAAGTGATCTTCTCTTTTACCCTTTCCTCAACCCCTCCCACTCATGTTAAAACCTACTTGAACCTACTAGAAAAGCTATTATAAAGAACTGTACTGTGGGGCTTCCCTGGTGGCGCAGTGGTTGAGAGTCCGCCTGCCGATGCAGGGGACACGGGTTCGTGCCCCGGTCCGGGAGGATCCCACATGCCGCGGAGCGGCTGGGCCCATGAGTCATGGCCGCTGGGCCTGCGCGTCCGGAGCCTGTGCTCTCTGCAGCGGAAGAGGCGACAACAGTGAGAGGCCCACGTACCGCAAAAAAAAAAAGAACCGTACTGTAAGCTGTTATTGCCTAGTAGTAGCTCAATGCAACACCTTCTTGGATAATCTGCATTTTAATTAGAAAAATATATATTATAACCTAAAGGGATGAGCTTTGCCGTTATTTATTGGTCTGTGGGGGGAAAGGTTAAGATGTCAGAAGGGAGGATTAAAGATCTTCCCATTTTCCATCAAAACACTTTCTTGGGTGGCTACTTATTCGACCTATACTTGAAGGCCATCCTTGAGTAGTCAATTCTCTAAGCAGGAGTATTGGTAACTGTCTGTGATGGTTAATTTTATGTGTCAACTTTACTAAGTCATGAGGTTCCCAGAACATTTGGTCAAACATTGTTCTGAGTGTTTCTGTGAAGGAGTTTTTGTGAAGGTTTCCATGAAGGTTTTCCCTAACGTGGGTGGGCCTCAACCAATTGGTCGAAGGAAGGCCTGAAGATAACAAAAAAACTGACTCTCCCCCAAGTAAGAGAGAATTCCCCCTGCCCGACTGCCTGCACACTGGGACACTGGCTTTTTTCCTGCGTTAAGACTCCAACTGAAACATCAGCTCTTCCTGGGGTCTTGAGTCTCTTGGCCTTTGGACTAAAACCACACAACTGGCTTTGAAATCTTGAGAGTTGTCAGCCATATATACTATGTATATATGGCTATACATATATACTATATACATACAGTATATATATATTAGTTCTGTTTCTCTGGAGAACCCTGACTAGTACAACATCCCATGGCACTGGAATCACACCCTGTATGTGACCACTACACACTTTTCCAGGGTCTAGAGAGTTGATACTCATCCCATCTCCAACAATTGACTGAACGAAATTTACAAGCAGGAGCAATGACTAAAAAGCCAAGATAAGCTAAAGAATCAAATAACTGAAGGCTTACTATGGTTGGTCTGTTTACTGATCATAAGTCAATAAATGAAGCAATAACAGAAAATGAAAAGTGAGACCAGGAAGAAGGAAAAAAAAATAATGGAGAGAAACACACTAGCCAGGAAAGGCCACAGACAGCAGAAGGAGTGACAGAGATGACAGAAAAACAACAGTGCTGGTGGCAGCAGGTCTCCTGAGAGGAGAAAGAATTTCAGGAAAATCTGGGAAATGGCAAAGGAGCACAACTTGCAATGAGAATAGATAAGCTAGCTGGGTTATTCAAGTCCAGCTAACCCCTATTTCCACCATGGGCATTAATGAATACATTGACTGAACTCATAAGGAAGATCTGGAATCACTAAAGAAAGATAATCTTTTGGGTAGATTTGCATTTTAGCATCTATCACATGGTATTGTAATTACTACTACTCTGTCCTCTCTTACTGCATAACAAGCCACCCAAGACATAGTGATTTAAAACAACGATGTATTGTTCTCATAATTCTGTGTGTTGTCAATCTAGTGATTCTTCTACTGGACTCATCTGGGATCACTCATGTGGCTGTAGTCATCTGACAATCCTACTGAAGTCCAAGATAGCCTCAGTCACATGCCTGGGACACTAGCGCTGGCAAGGCATCACTTTCTCCCCATAGGGCCTTTTATCCTCACATGAGTCAGACTAGCTTCTTCACAACACAATGCTCTTCAGATTTCCAGTGGCCAAACCCCAAAGTGCAGGCACTTATCAAGCCTCTGCATGGGTCACGCTTGCTAATGCCCCATTGGTCAAAACAAGTCATATGACCAAATCCTGAGCTGATGGGGTAAGAGCCACGAAAGGCATAAATACCAGAAGGCTGATTTATTACAAGAATCCACAACATCCACTGTGACTTTAAGACTTTGGTATATCGATAGCATTCCCATTCCTTAGTACCTGCCTGGCACCCCTAATTCATAATTCACATCTGGACAGTGCTCCCTAGGGAGAATTTTGGAACTTTTAGACAACATTTTGGATGTTCTAGTGAAATACAGCCTGGGCATGCACATTCGAAATGTATATTATTGTATTATAAATTTTGTGCCTATTTCTCCTTTATATTGCAGTTTGAGCATTATGTTGACTCGAAAAATACATTAAATCATAGTAGGTCATATTATCTACAAATTTTCTCTCAGGGTAGTAAAGTTACATTACAAAACACTGGTTCTGATAAGGCGGTGTTTGGGTGTGATATTTGTGAAATTAATGAGTTAAGTTTGAGCGTTTATGGACTAGGCTTCAGTTACTTGGGGACCCTTCTAGCCCAGATTAAGTGTCACTAAATTATTATTTTAAAATTGTTATTGTTAATTTTGATCTCTGTGTTCTGATAATGTGGGATAGGAAGCACGGGGAGGGGGATCACTCATACTTAAGAAAGCAGAGGGGCTTCCCTGGTGGCGCAGTGGTTAAGAATCCGCCTGCCAATGCAGGGGACACGGGTTCGAGCCCTGGTCCAGGAAGATCCCACATACCGCGGAGCAACTAAGCCCGTGTGCCACAACTACTGAGCCTGTGCTCTAGAGCCCGTGAGCCACAACTACTGAGCCCGTGTGCTGCAACTAATGAAGCCCACGCACCTAGAGCCCGTACTCCACAAGAGAAGCCACCACAATGAGAAGCCCGTGCACAGCAACGAAGAGTAGCCCCCACTCGCCACAACTAGACAAACCCCATGCGCAGCAACAAAGACCCAACGCAGCCGAAGATAATAAATAAAATTAAAAAAAAAAAAACAGCGGAAAATCACAGAACTTTCATACCTTACTCTGCCAGACTCATCACCTCTCCAGACCCCCAAACCGCCTCAACCGTCCTCCCTGGCACGGCGAATTTCCTTACAGATAATCGTTCGAAATGTGAATTTATAATATTATACAATGTACAACAAATGCAACGGAACAGATGGTGCGTTCCTGAGCCCAGCAGCTGGAGGGGACACTCGGCACACAGTAGGGGCACCATAAACACTGACTGACTGAGTTCATTGCCTCAGTTGACTCGAAGTCATCTTCTCCCCAGGTACTATCCTTACATCTCTCCAAGCCCCCAGCCCTGGCCCGAAAGGCGGTGAGCTGGGAGCAGATGGCGAGTCCCGGGTGCCAGGTGTGCAGCGCGGTGTGGGGCACGGAGTTCTTTGGTCCCTGCTTCACTCCACCCCTCCCATCCCTACAAGCCGCCCTCGGTGCCACACGTGATGTGGGGCCGAGAGGGACCCGGGGAGGGGAGGGCTGGGAGCAAGGAGATCTGGTGCCTGGCGGAGCCCGCGCGTCCTGCGCCCGCTGCCCGCCGAGCGCCCGCCTCCCTTCTCCTCTGACCCGCGTCACCTGGCAGCCCGTGCAGTCTCCGCGCCTTCCCACCCTCCCTCTTTGCAATCGAGTGCCTTTCTTCCTCCCCTCCCCTCTTCCTCTCGGTCTCTTATCTGACATTTTGCCTCGCTTCCCTCTGCCCACTCCCCAGCGGGTTTCCCTCCCTGGCAGACGCGCCCGCCCCAGCCCGCCCTCGCACACCCTCCAATTGTAGATCAACCCATTTGCTAACGTTAGCTTAGGCTAGCTCTTGTTGAAGCGTTTTTCCATAAGTGAAATCAGCCGCTTCCCCCGTGGGGCTCCAACTGTAATTGCTTCGACTTGGCTGCTGCGTTGGGGGGTGGGGATCCCACTGGCTGTGCTCCCATCCACACCGCGTGCTGGGGTCACTGGGACGGTTTCGGGGAGCCCCTCAGAGGGGGGGGACGGTGTTGGCAGCCCCACCCGGACGCCTGCTCCCGGGCCTGGCTGCCACGGTGGCCTGTTGAAAGCCAGAAACACGCGAATCCAAGGGGGACAAAGGGAGCCGAACCCCTCCTCCAGAACGCTCTGCTTCTAAGTAACTGCGCCTCGGGCGCAGCCTCTACTAGAGATTTACCTGCCAGAATCTCCCTCTTGCCAGACCTGAGACCCGGGGCCGAGGCACCGGGGGCGTCGGTGCGCCCCGGCCATGGGGCCCTGGCACCGCCACTCCACCCCACCCCAGCTCCGCCTTCCAGCACGACGGAGGGCACCGAGGCACGCTGGCCCCTCCGAAGTCGCTGGGGACGCTTGAAGGATCGGGTGCAACCAACTGTCAACCTCCGTTCGCCCTGCGGCTTTTTTCCCTCCCCTCGCCCGCCGCGCACACACCCTGCTCTGCCCTCCTGCAAGAGATCAGACAGCTGCACGCTCAACGGGACCAGGGAGGGGCTGCCCAGCCCGTGTACGAATGTCGCATGCCAGCCGGAGCGTGGGTTCCAGACGCACAGCGCGCACAGAGCGTTCAGGCGTCCAGAGCGAAGGCAGTGGGCGCGCTGGAGATCAGGGGCCAAGTGGCTGTCAGTTCCGGTCAGGGACGGAACTGGGCAAGGTGGCCGAGGGCCCAGCTGGCTTTGGGGGTGGGGGGGGATGGAGGAGCCGAGTGCCCGGGAAACGACCCCCCCACCCCCCTGGCTAGCGCGGCCAATTGCAACTTCAAAGGAGGGCTAGGAGCTGTCTAGGGTGAGGGGGCGTGTGTGTTGTGTGTCTCTTCGGCTTCTTCCCCGGTCGTAAACCCTTAACGGAAGACGGGTGTTAAAGTGCTGCTGACAGGATCGCCCGAAACATGTTTACAGTAGGAAAGACTTTCCTCCAAAAAGCACAGCCGGAGTCGATTCCAATTCATTTCCTCCCTGTAACTGTAATCGACAGGCGAGGCTCAGCCTCCGCGGCGGAGCGACACTGAGCACCGCTAATCCCCGCCGAATCCTCGCCGAGCTCAGGGCAGGAAGAGCGCGGTGCCTGCGCCACCGAGTCGCGCCGCTCGGCGAGGCTTCGGGACGGGGGAAACCATCTTTTGAGGAGGAGGGGCGGCCTTTCCTAGTCCATAAGAAAGGCGCGCCTCGGAGAGAGCCTTCTAACTCGTTCCGGCTTCGGCAAGATACTGACACGGTAATTGATAATCTCCCGGTTCAGTTAGTAGATCCAAACGGGAGCCAGCCTTGGCGTCCCCAGTCTCTGAGAGCTTCTGACAAGTGAACAGGAGGCGGCGGTTCGTTGCCCTAAACTTTGATTTATGATTTTTAAAAGATCAGAATTCACTGACACACCCTATTAACCGCTGATCGTTGAAACTGCTACCTAAAGAAGGTAGAGTAGTGGAGGATGATAGGGGTTCGGGAGAGGAGGAAGGGGGAGAAGAAAGAAGTCCGACCGTCCCCACGTTTTCCCACGTCTGCTCGTGGGCGCAGAGAGGCTCAGCGCTGCCACCTGGCGGCTGCTTCTCCCCGGATTGGGGGCCGGCTGGTGGCAGAGCAAACCCGGGTTCCCGATGGGTGTGCCTTGCTTCTGCTTCGCGAAATGGGGCAGAAGCTCGTATTCATGCTTCAAATCTACTTGGCCCGGTGCAAACACTCATTTTTTGCTTGTTCTCATGAGAAAATTGAAAGGTAAGGAAAAGTGAGTTAGCGGTGGTATGAAGTGCATACATACATACACCTACCAGGTGCCAGTTACTGGTTAGGAGGGGAAAGAAAATGGTAAAAATTATCAGAAATGCAGGGTTCTTATCTCTTAGTTTATTCTAAGAGTAACAATAATTCGTGGGCTTCATTTTACCTCAAATCCTATTTTGATATTTTGCAAATAAGAATTACTTCCATACATTGTTTTTCAATACAACCCCACCCCTTCCCCGGGAAGTCCAGTTCCAACACAGTTTCATCAGCCCAAAAAGATGAAGTGCAAGTTATGTTTGTCTACTTGATTGAGAAGTAAATCAGCTTCGGATGGAGGGTTCTTTTCCATAAGGTGTGGAACCAAAAAGCCTGGGGCCTTTCAGTTGGCAAAGGCCAATGACATCCAATTTCTAAGGCTTCTTCCCTGTCTGCTAAAGTAACAAAGACAGGTTTCCCCACCCCCCTCTTTATGTTCTTTGAACTGAATAGTTGTCAGGTTAGACCAGGTCCTACAATCACAATTTCTACAACCAAGGCAAGGCAAAATCTTGCAAATCAGTTCAAATCCAAGAGATTTGTTAAACTAATTTCCCTTCAGGTTCTTTTTCTCCCTCTATACTATAGAAATATATTTAGCAGTAGGATAGAATCTTACTTCCATCTATACCCCATACCATTTTATGGATGTGAGATTTTATGTTGTGCAGGTGTGTGAG
Source organism: Phocoena sinus (assembly GCF_008692025.1). NCBI lineage: Eukaryota > Metazoa > Chordata > Mammalia > Artiodactyla > Phocoenidae > Phocoena > Phocoena sinus. The sequence continues at coordinate 86,934,915 of NC_045773.1, read as the reverse complement.
AGCAGAAGAAAAGAAGTGAATTAGCAAATATTACACTACATCTCAAAATAGAGTTCCATTATTCAATGGAAACTAAATATTTACCTTAATTCAAAATTTGGAAAGTCTAGCATCATTGCTAATAAAGATAATTAGTCTATTATTCTAAAACAGGAATTTTTCTGCAAAATTTTTTATCTTGGTTTACTGTTAATATGGCTTAAAGAGTAGCATTAAGAATTACTTCATGTACTGTAAAGCCAGCAGAGGGAACACTGAGTACTGATTTAGTAGGGGCCACCAAATATCTGGTATTTGGGAAAAAACGTCAGTAATGGAAAACTGGTTACAAAGCATATGAACTTAGGTAATGAGAACACAGAAATCTTATCTCATTATTTGGTATTCAGAGGCCTAATACATTCCAGTGTGCACATACTCAGTTGGTGAGAAAGATGACTTTAACAAAAGGCCATTTGTCACGTTTTCTTACCTTTTAAGAGGACTACTAACACGTAAGAACAAACCTACTTTAGAAGTCTAAGCATTCATATATACTATAATAATCTTATAGTCAATAGAAATTACTAATATATTTCTTCATTCTAAGAAGAACTTCTTCATTTTTAACATCTCAGATGTCTTACAACCATGGGGATGTTAGTTTCATTGGCAGTTTTTCTCCCTTAATGGCATGTAACTATGGTATGTCTTAAAGACATTGATTAGATTTGTTGAAGTATAGAAAATACATCTAACAATAGAAATAGGCCAGTGGATATTATTTTTAGTACACACTTTAAAAACTCTGTGTGCTTTTGTGTGTGTGTGCGTGTGTGCGTGCTTTAAACATAAACAAAAGTACTCTGACTGCTTTGATTAACTTCCACTTTTCCCTGATCATATTCACTGGTAAACTCATAAATGGCTTTGGAAATATAATCAATTACATTGATTATTCACTCACCTTGACTGAAATATCACAAACTAGCCATACCCTCAAATCATTAGTTGGTGCAAATCCCAAAATAAACGTAGTATTTATTCTTTTTTTTATTCTGGAGAAAATATTGATTTTATAAATAACAGACCTCTTAGAGTAATTTTTATGTCTGATAACATGTAGGGGTGTGTTGTAGTGGGAATACTAAAGAAAATGAAAAGCGTGACGACACACCCAACTTTGTTATATGCAAAAGAGGTGCCTGTGGGGTTTTTTTTTTGTTTTCAACATTTGTTTCTCCTTCTAAAGGAAAAAATATATAACTTGGGTAACTACTGGTCAAAAATTATTTGCTTTTACCCACAAAAACATTCTTGCTTGTGGTTGATCCTCAGAGATCCAGTCAGATGTCTCCAAAGGGTGTTCTTTCCAGTAAAATTCTAAATCTGACAACCTGGGCCTCTCGCCAGCCTACATACTTCAAAAGTTTGACAAGATAAATAGAAATCTGCTGCCTAGCACTAGTTTGATCTGAATCTAAAGCTGACCTAATTGTGTTGGGTTAGCCCTACCTAACCACTTATCACTGGCCTGTAGAAAAACAGTTTACTATTATGGTGTTAGGGAAGACCAATTTTTACTAGAATTTTAATTTTCATACCTTGGAACAAACGTGGCCAAATTAACATGTATTCTGACTACCTAGGCACCCTTTCTTTGCCGCATTCTTCACGATGCTCATGAATTTCCTTTTCAAATCACTGGGATGACAAGGTTGCCACTGTGGTCCTTGGGACGGTTCACATCCATGACCTGTAATTATTTTTTTACATTGGTGGCCATCCTCGATTTTAGCCTCTTGAACGACATGCTGCTTCTACTTTAAGGAGTGTCTCTGGAATCTGAATTATCAAGGGAAGGATAACTGCATTCATTGATGGCTTATTATACATCAAGCTCATTGAACCCTCACAACAACCCTATATAAAGTAGTTCCTAGTGTTCCCACCTCACAGATGAGGAAAACTGAGACTTGGTCACATCCCCAGGGTCACAGGACCAGTAAGAAGGACTAGCAGCTGGGTCTAATATAAATCCAGAGTTTCCATTCTCTTCTGCTACCAGTTACCACTGCCTTCTACAGTTTCTCTTTGCCTTGGCCTTTTAGTTCCATTTGATTGAAGTAACAAACATATAGGAGAATATATATATATATATATATATATATATAGAAAAGGAGGAGGAGGGTGTGGGGGAGAGAAGGATGGAGAGTGAAGCTATCTTTAATTTTGAAAATGTGGAAAACAAATATTTAGAAAGTAAAATTGATTCCCATCCTTTACTCACCATTATCACCTTACACAAAACTCTACTGAAATTCTCCCATTGAGTTAACTATGGAACACTGCCTAATATGTTCCAGTGGAAAGCTCCTCTGTTTGGGCTATCCAGGATTTATAGGGGAGTTTAAATCATTAAATGACCATAGTTAACCCTTGTTTATTAAGAGAGCAAGTAATTATTGAAAAAATTCCTCTTCTCTGCCTTCCACAAACAGTACCAAAATAGCTCTGAAGGGATTTACACAATACGTCAACATCTGTGCTGTACCTGGAATTGTTAAAAATAACTGTGATGACAGGTGTCTAGGTACCACTTTCTTAATGATTTTCAATATCTATTGATTTATTGTCATGGCTTTCCCTCCCCCTTTTACATCCTTGGCTTTATGAAGGAGCCGAGGAACAGATTTTGCACTAGAGGCTGATTCCTTATTCCAATACTGAAAAGAACTAATAAAAATAATCACTTGGCTTTTAAGCAGAGAGCTTCCATTTACAGTATTTCACCCTTCCCCCCCTTCTAAGCCCCTTGTTATCTAACATAATGGTTAGAATACATTTCCGTCTCTCCTCTTAATAATTTCATGCATTAACATCCTCTTCACACACCACACACCACACACGCACACGCACACGCACGCACGCACAGCAAAAGGAAAAGAGGCAGCAGAAATCTCAGCTGTACTTCTAGCCCTTTTAAAAAGTTTGCTCTGTAAATTGGAATGAGGTCAGATTTGGAGCTTCTCATTGCACGCGGAGATTATTATTGCATCGGGTTCCAAGCCAATGGGAAGCCCAGGGGAGGGGCTTGGCTCAAGGAAGCGTTGGTTACAGCGGCTGATTGGCCGCGGCCAAGACTGGGAAAGGATAAAGAGACGCGAGGCGGAATTGGGGTCTGCTCTAAGCTGCAGCAAGGGAAACAGTGTGTGAGGGGAAGAGGCCTGTTTCGCTCCCGGGTCTCTAGTTCTTGCACGCTCTTTAAGAGTCTGCATTGGAGGAACTCTACCATTACCAGCTCCCTTCTTACAGAAGGGAGGGGGAAACATACATTTATTCATGCCAGTCTGTTGCATGAAGGCTTTTTGGCTTCCTACCTTGCAACAAAATAATTGCACAAACTCCTCAGTACCGATTCCGCCCACAGAGAGTCCTGGAGCCAGAGTCTTTTCTGCTTTGCATTGTAGGAGAGGGACTAAGTGATAGAGACTATGTCGCTTTCCTGAGCTCCTGAGAGCGCTCGTGAACTGGAATCAACTGCTTCAGGGGAAGGAAAAAAAAAAAAAACAGACTTGCCTGGGAGGCGGCGAAAAACTTGCATTCGAAGCTTCAGCAACCAGCATTCAAGAAACTCCTCTCCACTTTTAGCACGGTCTCCAGGACTCAGGAGCCGAGAGACAGCGCAAACGGCGGCGCGGTGAGAGAGAGAAGAGCGAGAGAGAGAGGGAGGGAGAGTCTCCAGCCTGGGAACTATAACTCCTCTGCAAGAGGCGGAGTACTCCCGCCCCGCATCTTTTGGAGACTTTTCTCTCTTCGCCCACCTCCGCCCCGGCCGGGAGTTGAGCCGACCGCTCGGCCGCCGCGCGCGTCCCCCAACTCGGCGTACGCTTGGCCCCGGGAGCCAGGAGGGCCCGGCGATTGCGCCGCGGCCGCCGCAAGGGTGTGAGCGCGCGTGGGCGCCCGCCGAGCCGGGGCCATGGTGCAGCAAACCAACAACGCCGAGAACACGGAAGCGCTGCTGGCCGGCGAGAGCTCGGACTCGGGCGCCGGCCTCGAGCTGGGCATCGCCTCCTCCCCCACTCCCGGCTCCACCGCTTCCACGGGCGGCAAGGCCGACGACCCGAGCTGGTGCAAGACGCCGAGCGGGCACATCAAAAGGCCAATGAACGCCTTCATGGTGTGGTCGCAGATCGAGCGGCGCAAGATTATGGAGCAGTCGCCCGACATGCACAACGCCGAGATCTCCAAGCGGCTGGGCAAACGCTGGAAACTGCTCAAAGACAGCGACAAGATCCCTTTCATTCGGGAGGCGGAGCGGCTGCGTCTCAAGCACATGGCTGACTACCCCGACTACAAGTACCGGCCCAGGAAGAAGGTGAAGTCCGGCAACGCCAACTCCGGCTCCTCGGCCGCCTCCTCCTCTAAGCTGGGGGAGAAGGGCGACAAGGTCGGTGGCAGCGGCGGGGGCGGCCACGGGGGCGGCGGCGGTGGCGGGAGCGGCAACGCGGGGGGAGGAGGCGGCGGCGCAAGCGGCGGCGGCGCCAACTCCAAACCCGCGCAGAAAAAGAGCTGCGGCTCCAAAGTGGCGGGCGGCGCGGGCGGCGGGGTCGGCAAGCCCCACGCCAAGCTCATCCTGGCGGGCGGCGGCGGGGGCGGCGGGAAAGCGGCGGCCGCCTCCTCCTCCTCTTTCGCGGCCGAGCAGGCTGGGGCCGCCGCCCTGTTGCCCCTGGGCGCCGCCGCCGCCGCCGACCACCACTCGCTGTACAAGACGCGGACTCCCGGCGCCTCGGCCTCGGCGGCGGCCTCGGCCTCCGCCGGCCTCGCGGCCCCGGGCAAGCACCTGACCGAGAAAAAGGTGAAGCGCGTCTACCTGTTCGGCGGCCTGGGCGCGTCGTCCTCGCCCGTCGGCGGCGTGGGCGCGGGCGCCGATCCCAGCGACCCCCTCGGCCTGTACGAGGAGGGGGGCGCCGGCTGCTCGCCCGACGGGCCGAGCTTGAGCGGCCGCAGTAGCGCCGCTTCGTCGCCGGCCGCCGGCCGCTCGCCCGCCGACCACCGTAGCTACGCCAGCCTGCGCGCCGCCTCGCCCGCCCCGTCCAGCGCGCCCTCGCACGCGTCCTCGTCGGCCTCGTCCCATCACTCCTCCTCCTCCTCGTCCTCCTCCTCCTCGGGCTCGTCGTCCTCGGACGACGAGTTCGAAGACGATCTGCTCGACCTGAACCCCAGCTCAAACTTTGAGAGCATGTCCCTGGGCAGCTTCAGCTCGTCGTCGGCGCTGGACCGGGACCTGGATTTTAACTTCGAGCCTGGCTCCGGCTCGCACTTCGAGTTCCCGGACTACTGCACGCCCGAGGTGAGCGAGATGATCTCGGGAGACTGGCTGGAGTCCAGCATCTCCAACCTGGTCTTCACCTACTGAAGGGCGCGCGGGCTGGGAGAAGAGGGCCGGGGGGCGGGGGAGGGGGGCAGAGAGGAAAAAGAAAAAAGAAAAAAAAAAGCGGACAGAGAAAGAGTTGCAAGAGAAAAGGGAAAAAGAAAAAAAAAAAAGGAAAAAGGAAAAGGAAAAAAAAAAAGTTAGCAGGGCCGGCTTGGGCCGCGTCCCGGTGGTCGGAGAGCAGCGCGGCGGCGTTTGGGGACCCGCGCTCCCATCCCCCACCTCCCCGGCCGGAGGGACGCGGCGGAGGCGGAGGTAGACAGGGGCGACCTTTTATTGTTGTTCTTGATGTTGTTGTTGATGGCGAAAAAGCGACTTCGAGTTTCCTCCCCTTTGCTTGAAGAGACCCCCCCCCCCGCCCCGCACCGCTTCCAACGAGCTTCCGGACTTGTCTGCACCCCCGGCCAGAAGCCGAGTTGGTAGTTTTCTAAGAGACTGAAGGAATCTCGTTCCTCTCTCATCGCCCCCTTGGTATTTTATATTTGGTTTTTTTTTTTTTGATCCGGAGAGGAGGAGAAAAAAAAAAAATCCAGCGCGCCCCCGGGGCGTTTTGTTCTCAGCATCCCCGCCCCCATACTTCTTCGCCAACACTCCCCCCCCAAGAAGACAGAAGGCTCCGGGGAGTCGAATTTGACCGACGGCAGTTGTTGGAGGGTCGCACGGACCCGAGCGCCGGGACTGAGAGACTCCACGCTGGCGAATTCCCGTTTTGTTTTTGGAGGGGTTTTTTTTTTTCTCTACTTTTTTTTTTTCTTTTCTTTTTCTTTTTTTTTTTTCTTGCCCCTGCAGCCGGAGGAGGAGATGTTGAGTGACCGGCGCTCGGAAATGACCCAAGAACCTAGTTGGAAAGCCACACCAGCCAGGGCGAGGGGCGGGGAGGAGAAAGACACGAACTGGACAGGGGCGAATAATAAAACTGAAATGGATTTGCACGTTGGGGAGAAGGTGGCGGCGTCTCCTGGGCCTCCGCCTCCCGCATCTCTGAAATCAGTGAGGTGAGACTTCAAGGCCCGCAGGCGCGGAGGAGAGGAGACTGTTTGATGTGGTACCGGGGCAGTGGAGGGCGAGTGGTGTCGGGGGAAAAAAAAAAAAGGTTTTTTGCTTCTCTTAATCGGAATCGTGATGGTGTTGGATTATTTCACTGGTGGGGTTAATATAGCATGTTATCCTGTCTATCTTTTAAAGATTTCTGTATAAGACTGTTGAGCAGTTTTTAAAATAGTGTAGGATAATATAAAAAGCAGATAGATGGCGCTATGTTTGATTCCTACGACAGAAATTATCACCAGCTTTTTTTCATTCTTAACTCTTTAAAGGATTCAAACGCAACTCAAATCTGTGCTGGACTTTAAAAAACAATTCAGGACCAAATTTTTTCTCAGTGTGTATGTGTTTATTCCTTATAGGTGTAAATGAGAAGACGTGTTTTTTTCCCTCACCGATGCTCCATCCTCGTTTTTTTCTTTCTTTTTTTTTCCTTGTAAATGTAATCAGATGCCATTTTATATGTGGACGTATTTATACTGGCCAAACATTTTTTTTTCTTATTTTGTCCCTTTCTTCTTTCTTTTGCTTTTTTTTTCCTTTTTACTTCCTTATTTACTCCTTCCTCCCTTCTTTTCTTTCTTTTTTTTTTTTTGTAGTTGTTGTTACCCACGCCATTTTACGTCTCCTTCACTGAAGGGCTAGAGTTTTAACTTTTAATTTTTTATATTTAAATGTAGACTTTTGACACTTTTAAAAAAACAAAAAAAGACAAGAGAGATGAAAACGTTTGATTATTTTCTCAGTGTATTTTTGTAAAAAATATATAAAGGGGGTGTTAATCGGTGTAAATCGCTGTTTGGATTTCCTGATTTTATAATAGGGCGGCTGGTTAATATCTCACAGTTTAAAAAAATCAGCCCCTAATTTCTCCATGTTTACACTTCAATCTGCAGGCTTCTTAAAGTGACAGTATCCCTTAACCTGCCACCAGTGTCCATCCTTCGATCTCAGTCCTATAAAAAGGGGGAGGAGAATTAGCCAAACACTGTATGATTTTAAGAAAAACAAATTTTTTAAGCAAAATACTGTTTTATCCAGAGGCTTTAAAACTGGGGCATTTACAGCAAAAAGGGATCCTGTAGCTTTAACTTGTAAACCACATCTTTTTTGCACTTTTTTTATAAACAAAAACGTGCCGTTTAAACCACTGGATCTATCTAAATGCCGATTTGAGTTCGCGACACTATGTACTGCGTTTTTCATTCTTGTATTTGACTATTTAATCCTTTCTACTTGTCGCTAAATATAATTGTTTTAGTCTTATGGCATGATGATAGCATATGTGTTCAGGTTTATAGCTGTTGTGTTTAAGATTGAAAAAAGTGGAAAACATCTTTGTACATTTAAGTCTGTATTATAATAAGCAAAAAGATTGTGTGTATGTATGTTTAATATAACATGACAGGCACTAGGACGTCTGCCTTTTAAGGCAGTTCCGTTAAGGGTTTTTGTTTTTAAACTTTTTTTTGCCATCCATCCTGTGCAATATGCCGTGTAGAATATTTGTCTTAAAATTCAAGGCCACAAAAAACAATGTTTGGGGGAAAAAAAAGAAAAAAATCATGCCAGCTAATCATGTCAAGTTCACTGCCTGTCAGATTGTTGATATATACCTTCTGTAAATAACTTTTTTTGAGAAGGAAATAAAATCAGCTGGAACTGAACCCTAAATCTTGACTTTTGTCATTATTATGCCCAGAGCCTGAGATTGGAAGGGCCCTATGGTTTCTAGAAACTACACCATCTGCCTTAGCTTTGAAACAAGTGAGTTTCAGAGAGGCCTGTTAAATGCCATCTTATTGAGGAATAATTACTGAGTTCCTCTCGCCAAGATTTTGCAGGCCCTAACCCTGAAAGGATGCTGTCAGCTGAGTGTGTGTCAACTCTACATGCTTTCTAGGAATTTTCTGAGTTTACCCCATTTAAATAAGCACCCTTTGTCTTGAACTTTTAAAAGGGGGGGAGGGGCAACATGAACAGAATTCCTTACAGATGAACCTGCCGGCTGATCTTTTTTTCAACTTTGTGGTCCTAAAGCTGCTTTCTCCTTGACTTGCCCAGAGTCACTAGCGCTAGAATCGTTTCCCACAGATTAAGAACAAATATACCTGTTACATTATCAACATATTGTGGTGGAGAAAGGCATTACCAGTTACAAGATATAAAAGTATCCATTTTTTCCTCAAAAACAGAAAGCTTCACCTGGTGCCAAAATCTCCGTTTTGTGCCATGACCAACGTGGTCATTCACGTAAATGAAAAGCAACAGTAAGGGTGACCTGGAGAAGTTGGCTCCGTAAAGGGCTAAGAGGAAAGATTCCGCCCCCACCCCCCACCCCCAAATCTGGGAATAGCACACCTTCAGCTAGTGGAGATTTATACTTTCTGTAATCATCAGGCACGGTATTAATGAGACGTGTACGCAGGGAGAAAAAAATGCCTTGAATTTCCTAAGCCCTGTTGGTATTTGGTCTGGAGCCTGCACCTTGCTAAGGGGCACAATTTACTGTTTACTTTGAGGGTTAACAATTTCCATTAACTAGCAAAACCCATCTTCCAAATGTTTGTTAAAAATGTCTGCTTTATATGTCTTCTAGTTTTTCAGCACTGGAGAGGAGGGGTTAATAAGCAGACGTATGTGGAAATAACCCTTTAATCATCAGGATTGCTTGTAGGTAAGGAAGTCTCCTTCATCCTGGAATGTACAGCTGGACAGAGATTTTTGGAGCCTGTAGTCCAAAACAAGCAATTTTTTTTGGTCAATGAAAAGCAGTAATTCCCCCCTCCAAAATAATACAACTATCATGTTTCAGTATAATTTCATCTTTTAAAGATCGTTTTAGCTACCAGTCTCCAAATTTTTCTTTCATGTATTCACTAATACATTTAGTTTTAATTGCATTTGTGTTCTGTAATGGTAATATCGTTTTTTTAAAAAGATCTTAAAAAAAAAACAAAATGGTATCTTAAGTTTCTTCAAAGACTTTTGTAAAAGGACTCTTCTACAAAGTGCTTTAATTTTTGTTCATGGTAGTGATAATATGATTGTTTAGTTTTTTCAGATCCAAAGTATGAAAACCTTGACGTAAATGAAGACTATATGTTGTAATTTTTTAAGTATATTTTATTTTGTAGGGTTCTCCTGCTAGAACTACATTTATTCCTCCTTGACTTTCCATATAAGGACAGATGATTTAACTATTTTCTTTAAGAATTTCGATAACATGGCTTTAAAAACAAAAGGTTAAGTAAAGTGTGTGTCCTTCCTAGGAGATGATCGAGTAAATAGGAAACATTTTTGTACTTTCTTTCCTCTGAATCAGTTTTTATTCATAAGGGATACTTATGTGTTAGGTGGTACAAGGCATAATAAACCTGAGAGACCAAATAGTTTAGTATGATTTTTTTCTTTCAGATAATTTGGATCAATAGAAAACAAATTTCAGATTTTAAGAATAAGAAGCCACTTTTCTTTAAAGATACTGCTCTGGCCCTGGGCTCCATTAGAAATGTGAATCAGTAATACTTGCTTAAGCAAGTTTTGTCAGTTCCTAGTTGAATACCTATTAAGTGCCAAGAAACAATGTAAGCTGATAGGGTGGGCTGAGTGTCTGGATTTTCTGCTCACATTGCTCGGTGGGGGGAAAGGGGGCAGGGGTGCTGGAGGCATTAAGGGATTCTGAAGAAAGGGAGAAAGCAAAGGGCTGGGATGTGGACATCCACATCTACCAACTCTTCCCTGGGTTTATGGGGTACCCACGAATCAGAACACATGGTTTGGATAATGCTAGGGTTCAGAATATTTAATCATAAATTTAAAATAATTTATTTTAAAGGGGCATCTGGATAGATCCATATGTCAAGAAAACACTAAGAATTCTTACCCATCTTACCCATTTGGATTTCTCAGGGTAGAAGGTTGGTACGCTTTATTTTTCTTTGTGGTTATTTTATAATGCCTTTTTTCCCCCCCTCCTTTGAGTCCTGTAGTACAATATCTCTCTAACCCATATTTACTAACGTTTACCCTACCCGCCCTATTCTCCTGGAAAATTATCTCCCTATCCATTTTCAGATCTTCACTCTGGCTATCATTTGAAAGCCAAAGGGGAAGGGAGGGAAGCCATTCCAGACATCTGGTGTTCAGACTCTCCTAGAAACCTGCCAGATTCCCCCTTGCCCCAGGGTAAAGCACAAAATTCACATGCTGCCATCCAAGGTCCTGCACACAATGAAATGCCCACCTTTCCAGTTCTCCAAAAAGAATTCCAGTCCAGTGGTCTCTCCCATTGGACTGCAATTGTTGAAGGACAGGAACTAGACCTTAAATAGTTTCCCCAAATTTACCTTCTCTGTTTTGTTGCATAGGGTAAATATTTGATTGTTATTTATTGAACTTACATTGTTTCAATGGCACTTTAAGAGCTTCCAAAATGCCTTTGCATATTAGGCTTTATTATCACAGCTGTGGTAAGGAGGGAGCCTTGGATTTATTGAAAGCCTGGGTTAAAATGCTACCTCTTAGACCAACCAGCTGTGAAGGATGTTCACATTTCTTAGCCTCCTTCAGCCTCAGTGTTCTCAGCTGTTAAATAGAAAGAATGCTATGTGACATATAAAGCTATTGTGAGAATCTAGTGGAATAACACATGGGGCATACCTGGCATCAAGCCTGGCCTCTTGTATGGGCTCATTAAGTGCTAGTTCCTTACCTCATGGGTTGTTCTAAAAAGAGAATTCATGTTCAAGCCTAGCACAGTGCAAGCAATATAGAAGGTACCAAGTTCTTAAGAAGAAAACCCTGGAATTGGTGTCTCCTCATCTGCTACATGAACCCTCACATCTCAGAATTACCCCAAGACTCTTGTTAAGGGCAAAGGTGATAAAGAAGATCAGACTCTGGGGGTGGGGCCCTAAATAAGCCTCCATATACAGTGCTCGTTGAAGTTGGAGAATCATTGCCTCCACAGTCATTTAGCATTTTCTCCTAACAAATATGCAGCAAGGGCTTATTACCTACCACCTTTTGCTCCATGGAGAAATGGAATTCAGAGTGGCTCAATGAGGTCACGAGGTCAGAAGTGAGACAAACAGCCCTGGAATCCCTTCTCTTGAGCCCTAGTTCCGATTTCCAGAAACAGATGTCTTCTGTACTTTAGTCATAGAGATAAGAGACTTAGCCCAGGCCTCAAGTTGGAGAGAAGGATTGGCAGTCCTCTGACTTCCTGTCCACTTCCCAAGGATGCCCTCCAACCTCCCTAGTTGAAAGGGTAAGTGTAAGTAAGTAGCTGTGCATACGTATCTATGTTCTAGTTCAACAAATGTGAGCTAAGATAAAAGATCAACTCAGGGACTAAGTTTTGGAAGAAGTAACTGTAACTGAGGCAGAAGAGAATAGCAACAGTGTAAACATGGTGAGTGGAACTTCTGCTTTGCTATCTAAAAGTGAGATAATTGGAAAGTATTCAGAGGAGTGTACTCAGCCTTTATAGAGAGAGCTACAACCTACCCATTATATCCTAATGAGATTGACCGTTGGCTACAGTTAACTTGAAGGGTTTTATGGTTTCCTGCATGTGTTGTTTTCCTTCTCAATGTTAAAAAGAAGAAGAAAAAAAAGCCTCACATCACCAAACGGTATTTCCCAGGGGGCTGTTGGAGCAGGCTGCTGCATTTTGGTTTGTGCCTTAGTTAACAATGCACCTTCATGTGTGTGTGTCTGTGGATCCAGGTGATAATAAATTTAGCCTATTTTATTTTCTTCTGACAAGTTCAATTCAGGGCCGTTGGTTTATGGAGTACTGCCAAACAGGCCAGGCCTAAGTCAGGGCAGGAAGCTTCATGTTAGAGTCTTCCTTTACCCTGCAGACTTGTTCCTTAAGGACCAAGTTGTAACTCATTTTAGCACCAGTACACAAAATTGCTTTGCATTTTTGCGTCACTCATACCACATTCAAATGATATTCTACTTGAATTTGTTTTTGGTTTTTTTTAAGGATAGGATAAGAGAAGAAACAAATATATTTATCATCATTTAGCCTGCCTGGTACTTTAGATATTTTCCGCAATATATAATTCTTTGGACCAGTTGTTAGACAACTAATGATCGTGCTGTTTCCTTTCACAACATACAGCTGAAAGACTGGAAGCAATGAAAACACTGAGCATTATCTTTAGTAGGCTCTCAGCGTAGTGAATGCCCAGCAGTGTAGCATGATGATTGGCTAGAATGTATGGTGCATATAACTGCTTTCATAAAAGCAGAGCAGCCAGGCCCTGTTTAACGATCAATTAGCTCTGGTTGTATGTGTGGTTAATTGCCACTTTCTTACCAGGGCTTGTCCTAACTTCCCCAGCTCCAACACCTAAAACCTGTGAAAATAGTCTCTTCTGGAACTCCTGACCTTCAGTCTTGGCCTCTGCTTTCTCCCTCCCCTTTCCCACACTCCCAGCGCTTCAGGCCTTTTATCTCTCTTGTTTGCCAATCCCCTGAGACTTTGAATAATTTATTTGAAGTTCCTGGGAAGTTGTGGGGCTGCAGTCTCAAAACACATTGCACTTTGTTCCTCCCCTGGCAGAAGTAGGTCCAGAAACCTGTCTTTGAAAGAGGTGGTGCTAAGGACATTTGGGAATTTGCTAACAGTTATGATTTGGTTTTGGGGTGAGCACCCAAAGAATCCGAAAGCTGGAGGGGAGTAAAACTGGGGTGGAGTTTGGGGAGCTGTTGCTGAAGGTGAAAAGTACTTTACCCAAAGACTATCTAAAAATAGTGTCTCTCAAGATTTTAATAGGTGTTCTGTGGTCAAGTAAATTAAAGAAATGCTGTAAGAAGATTTCCATTTTTTATTGTTATGTCAATGTATATTTTTTCATATCTGTGCAAACATGTAAGAGTTTTTCTTGAGTAGCTCCTAGAAATAGAATTGCTAAATCTTAGTGTTACAGACATTGGCTTGTGACAGTTTTTCCACCCTGGAGCTGGTTGGGTATAAAGTGGGGTGGATGCTGAGAATAATCAGTGATAGGTCTAAGTGAATAAATTAGACTTTGAAACAATCACTGTATGCTCCCCCTCTCCGCCCGGAGGGTGAACAGATTCTTTTAGCATGTCAAAAGGGACATCTGCAAATCATTTTGAGATGATTTTTCTATCCTTAGTGTCTGATAAACATACATGATTCGAAAAACAACAATTACAGAAATAGCCTTGACCCTCCCATGGTGACAAAGATACAGGGATTTTAGCACTGTGGAAATGAACGTGAGGACAGGGTTCAGCTCCCTCTGGTCTTTTTCTTCTATTAGAATTCACCAGGCTGATTCCCATTCCTGGGTTACTGGCTCTACTTTTTTTAGGCTCTGTGATTGCAAAAAACACTCACTCAAGTAACTTGAAATCATGGGGGCTTTATGGCAAAGAAAAGCATGACTATCAGGGAATTAGAAATTTCATGAGCATTCTGAGAGAAATATTCAAGATACATGGCTCTAGTGAGCAGGTTAATCGGTTGCCTAATTTAGCATCAAGACTGCAAAAATATTAATACTGACCAGATATTCTCTTGGATTTCTTATGTGTCCTGACTTTCTCCCAATACTAAATTCTTGATTCTTTTCTCCTTATCTGATCCTTCAAATTCCCTTTTAAGACAGAATTTCATGTGATCAGTTACTTCATCAGTCACTTGCCCGGCAGTAAACTGGCTGCTTCTGGGTTATATGCCCACTTCTGGACCAATCACTGAGTGTCTACCCACTGATGAGTTGAGTCTATTCTTCACTCTCTCATCCCTCCTTTTTTACCTTTGCTCCAGGAATCTGAAAGCCCTCACTTCCTCTTACATTCCTTCTTTGCTCTCCTTATACTCCAGAATGGCAAGCCCAAGGTCTACAAATCAGTACGCTTCCTCCTCTACAATCCGCAGTATCCTCACTTGGAACAGTTTGGTTTTTATCTACTTGATAGATTGATTTGTTTTCCCTGTAGCTTTGATTTTGTCGCTAAGACTTAGAGATATAAACACAGGGATGAAGTATACCACATTCTAAAGAGAGTGCTCAACATTGGCGGCCAGAGAAAGCCCCAATCATCCAGGGCAGAATTGATCCTAATATAATCAGTATTCTCCTTCTCACCAGCCCACCACCGCCCGCAAGTCCAAATAAGCAGAAGACAGGAGAAAGGGAAGGAAGAGAGTCAGAGACCCGAAACATCTTTGAGGGGAGCACAGTGGGTCCTCACGCCATTGTATTTGGTCATCGGCATATTTGTTCTGCCAGAGAGAGAGGAGGGCTGGAGGGGTTTGTTGATCATCTGCCTTCTGCTGTTTGACTCAGGAAGGATATGAGTTTGCGGGGATCAAGTACACTGAAGTAGGAGTCTGAGAAAACTGGGGAGCACCTTGGGGAGCCAGAATTAGAGAGGTAAGGAAGAATCCAAGCTGGAACCCTCCAGGACAGGGAGAATAGGGCTCAGAAGAACCCACATATGTGCCCTTGGGGAAAAACAGCATTTGGATGCCCACCTGTCAGAAGGCCATCAGTGACCAGTAGGTGTTCGCTGGAGAATCAACACAAAGGGACAGAGGACTGCAGCCCTGGGCAGTTCAGTGAAGGGATATTCACATTGTTCTCTCTCCTTGCTCCCTCCCCCAACCCACTGGAGTAGTTATGCTTTGAAGTGGCATGGGAAGAAAGTATTTTTCCACTCCAAACTGCTGCTCTGGAAAGGTAAGGAAAGGAGATCTGAGTCAAGTTTGAGGGTAAACGTAAAAATTGTATTAGCTTTTTAAAAATTGGAAGTGACCAGAAAGTTATGGACCATACCATTATGTCAGTAGATGCTCTATTTTGTTTTTTTTTTCCTGCACCATGATGCCAGTCTTATCACACCATATTCTACCGGTGGAACAATCCTTGTGGCAAATTAGCAAAAGATATTTGGGGATGCGCGTGAGGCTATTTTAAAAATAAGTAAGGGGTTCTTCCCTGGTGGCGCAGTGGTTGAGAGTCCGCCTGCCGATGCAGGGGACACGGGTTCGTGCCCCGGTCCGGGAAGATCCCACATGCCGCAGAGCGGCTGGGCCCGTGAGCCATGGCCGCTGGGCCTGCGCGTCTGGAGCCTGTGCTCCGCAACGGGAGAGGCCACAACAGTGAGAGGCCCGCGTACCGCAAAAAAAAAAAAGTAAGAAAGGGAGTCCATCTTCTCTAGTCATCAGGAAGCCCAAAATTCCCTACTCCCTTTCTTTCTCCTTTAGACAGATGTGCTCAAAGAAATCCACACATAAACATACAACCAGAACAGTTCCTCTTTCACCTATTTTACATAACAAATTATGCTTAAAAAAAGTGGAAAAAAAAACCAAAACTCCACTGCTTTAGGATATGATCATAAAATTTTAAACTTTTTAAACTACAAAGGAACTTTAGAGGCCATCTAACCCATTGCCCTTCATTGATCCTACCAAATCCCCCAAGCCCCACATAACCCTGGAAAGCAGTCCACGCTCCCAAATTATTCTTGTCAAAATTGTTATTCAAATCCCTGTCCCTTCAAAACAAGATAAAACCCAGTG
This sequence comes from Phocoena sinus, assembly GCF_008692025.1. Taxonomy (NCBI): domain Eukaryota; kingdom Metazoa; phylum Chordata; class Mammalia; order Artiodactyla; family Phocoenidae; genus Phocoena; species Phocoena sinus. The sequence continues at coordinate 86,918,881 of NC_045773.1, read as the reverse complement.
TCTTTCCCTGAGGACTACTGTTAGGTAGGTGTTGGAAGAATATCAATATGGTTGAAACTTTTTAATTAAATGGCCCTCATTCTCTTAACTGCTAGACATATTTACATTTTAAAAAGATGATGTTAAGTTCAATAAAGCTATTCATTTGTACAAGGGTGAGTAGTTTGACAAAATGAAGTGAGAACGTGCAGGAAATGGGGGGAGATTTCTTTAGCTGTAGGTTAGTAATTGGTCTCCATTTTGGCAGACTTGGTAGCAGGGCTCGGGAATCTGCCAGAGGGTCGACTCCTCTAAATCGTTTCAACTTCTCCCAATTAATTCTCCCGCGCCATCCAAACTCACATGTTCTCTGAAAGAGTGGGAGGATGTTAAGGGCAGTGTTCAAATGTTGTAGGTTCAAATACATATTACTAACGAAACTGGCTTAAAGAACTTCTCAATAAACCACAAGCATTTAATGAAGGAACCTAGCCTCAAATATTTAGGGAGTAGAAAAACCCAAGATATTCTCCATTCTTTCATGCCCGTTTGTAAGAAGACAGAGGTTTGCAAAGTAGGACTGCCGGTTGCTTTCCCCTTTTTGCTACGATTAACAAGACCTTAACAACTGTGGAACGTTTAAAAACTAAACCCGACAAAGGATAATTGAAACTATTCATTTCTACCTAACAAAAGAGGCTGGAGACCACTGTGGTTTTCTAACCTGTATACACTCATCATACAGTCCGGGAGGAGGACCTCCTGCATCTCTTGCCCCTTGATTCCCGCAAGGCTCAGTCCCTTGGGATGCAGCACTTTTCTCTGTGTGCCATCTCTGATTCAAGTTGGTCCATCTGGAAGTAGTATTACCCAAGCATTTATACCCCGAGCCTGGTTCGCCACAAGTGACTGCATGTTTCCTGAAACCAGCTATTGGCAGCTGTTACATAGGCCTTTTCTGCTTTTTAGATACCTATAATTACACCAATTATGCCAATCACTGATGTTTATAAAGGATTTAAAATTTTACACACCCAGAAGAGTCTATCAGAAAGCAGCATCTGAGGCAGAGTGACACCCCACAGAGGGGCCTATTTGGCCATTGCAATTGCTGATTCAAAAAAGTGAGAGGGCTTCCCTGGTGGCGCAGTGGTTGAGAGGCTGCCTGCCGATGCAGGGGACGCAGGTTCGTGCCCCGGTCCGGGAAGATCCCACATGCCACGGAGCGGCTAGGCCCGTGAGCCATGGCCGCTGAGCCTGTGTGTCCAGAGCCTGTGCTCCACAATGGGAGAGGCCACAACAGTGAGAGGCCTACGTACCGCAAAAAAAAAAAACAGAGTAAGTAAAGCTTCTTATGAGCCCATATGTCTTAGGCAAGTTAATCCTGTCACTGGAATAAAATTGTTTGGTTAAGAACCACAGAACTCAATCTAACTTTTATTTTCAAAGGAAAGAACACTGTATCCAAGTCAATGAAATCAGGTTTTTTGACCGGAGACCCTCTGAACCGCAACATGAGGATGAGATGGTTGGTATTCCTCTGTCCCAGGCTCCACCTTTAGATCCAATAAGAGACTGGATGAGGACCATCCAGTCAGCACGCTGAGCTGGAAGGTAAAGAGCCGTCCTGGCAGTGCCCAGATGAGCTGTATTACAGCCTGGGGCAAAGGGAAAATAGGGTAATACTGATCCTGTATTTAAAATTTTGATACTAAGTTCATCATATATTTCTTTTTTTTTTTTGCATTGACTTTGATTTTTTTAAAATATGGCATTAAGATATTGTTTATTTTGATTGATGAGTTGTTTGGGTCCCCCTTAAATTTTGTGTCTCGCTTGCCTCACCCTAGCCCTTGCCCTGGGTTCCCTGGGGCAACTTTGGTGTGTGGTTTGCTGGCTTGGTGACTGGTCCTTACACACGAGTCCTTTTTATATGCCTTTAAATGCAATTAATGTATTTGCTATTTGCCCAGCAGCCAGCTGGACAGAATTTGAACTATTTTTAGTTGACTTCTTGAAACATTAGAACAATTGTCCTTAATTGTTAGTATTTGTAAGGATTGTCTGGGGTGCTTGTTAAGAACACAGATTTCCAGACCTCATGCCCAGAAGTTTGGGATTTCCTATGCCGAGGTGAAATTCAGATCTCTGCCTATTTGCATTTTTAGATAAAAATGCTTCTGATGCAGGTATTTTACAAACCACACTTGTGTAAAAGACTCTTTTCAGGGGATAGTTCTATTTTGTGAGTTATACCCCGTTCCATCAGGGGCAAAGGGGATTACTGGGGGTTGGCAGCTGCCTATGGAATAGCCACCAAAAAAGTAACAATAACAAAGTTACTCTTCAAACCAGCCCTGTAAGGAGCAGAGACCCAGAGCCAGAAACTCCTGTTACAGTAGGCTGTTAGCTATCTGCAGCAGGTAGGATTTTCTGATAATTCAGCAGACATTAAATAAAACAGCACATGTGTAAGCACTTGATAGCTAAAAGCAGCTCACAAACACAAGAAGTTATTGTTATTACATTTATTCAGTGTTTTAGAGACACTTAAGACGTTCCACAGAACATTGCATTCCTTCACAAATCCCCATCAGACCAAATTCTCTACATTTAATAGGATTATCCCCTCATGGAATGCTTTCACAGTATTTCTGAAATCGAGGTCTGAGGACCACCTCTTTATCGTACAATCCAGAGGTGATAAGGTGGCTTTTCCTGAAAATGTTACCCGGAGCTTCCCCAAATGCTTTTTCACAGCCTCAGGCACTTATGGAAAGCTGCAGCATTATCTAAATCAAGATAGGAAGGACTTCATAACACCAGAAGCTGAAGCGGTTACCATGGGCGGGTTCTATGTATTTGCATGGATTACCGGAGCACTTAGTTCTTGTAGAGCCGGCAGGGACTTTACTTGTGATCAACAGAGGCAGAATTTGAACTCGGGAAGTAGGACACTGGGAACAGAACACTTTCCCACGGTAGTGCGGCTGGCAGTGCTGGGGACTGTGCTTCTGTAAGCTGAAGTCTCTTCCTCTCTAGAGGAACATTCCTAACCGGTTTATCAACACTTCTTCCCTAGACAGTTTTTCAGGTGATCCCCCATCTTGGTTCTCTGTTGCACATTTCATACTTGTGAAGGGACTTTGAGGACTGAGGACCCTGTCCATCAGCATAAATCCTATGTCATACCAGGCCAGCCCCAAACCTTCCTAAAGTCGCCCCATCTTCTTGGATCTTGGTCACGCTGCTGGTGTGTCTCTGAGTTTCCTGCCCTCACAATGTGGACTCTTTTTTAACGTGCGCACTAATCCTCAACATCCTTATCTGATGCTTGTGACCCGCCATTTACCCCACTAGAATTGTACTGATTGTGTTTTTGGCTGGTGTAGAATGATTTTGATCCAGTTTCTTCAAAGGTACACAAGCATTGACCTCTCCAAGTCAATTCCATTTATACAGGCCCTAACTGGCTGTGGTGAGGCATGCTCCGTGTTTGGGATTCTGTTATCTTTCTGGAACAAGATTGGCCCAGGGCATCTGGTTAGGCGAGTCCCCACAATGAGGGGAAAGAACATAGTGCCTCCTCTGAAAGGCAGGAGCAGAAGAGATTACGGCCGTACCTGCTGCGCGCTCTACTGTAGAAAGAGGCCTTCTAGTTCTCATGAGTTCTGCTTTACTTTTACAGCAGATGGAGAGCTTTTTAACCTCCTGACTTTCTCTCTTTGGGGGAGGTCGGGAGCAGGGAGAGTGCCTGGGCTGGGATGAGAGGTGTGGGGAGGGTAGAGAGGGAGCCAAGCCTGGGAATTATCAGAAAGATATCGATGGAATTTTTATTTTACGTTTGGAAGTTAACATGGTGAAGTTAAAAGGCAAATCTAGTTTCTCTGTCCACACTCTACACACAAACACAGACACACACACACACACTCAGTCCCTTCTCCACCGTCATTCTCCTGTTGCATTGCTTAGAAGAGGAAGGTGATTTTTTGAAAGACATTTGATCCACCTAGTGGAAGAGGAAGCAAACAGGGAGATGAGATCAGGGGGATTTCTGGGAAAGAAAGTGTGAAACACAAGGGACAAAAGAGTGAGTCATCGGGCCAGATGCAATCGTGAGAGACCATCTGGCTCAATGCTTCCCAAACTTTTTTAGGGATATTAGTAAATTTCTACATCAGTTAATAATTGCCTGTTTTGCCGCATTAGGGAGGCAGGGGGTGGGGGAGGGGGGCGTGTTTATCTATTTACCTCTGGCAATGAACATCTGTGTAGAGATTGAGTAGGGCATTCTATTTTGGCTTAGTCATCTGAAGTGAGCCTTTGGAAAACAAATATCTATCTGATTGATAAGGAAAAGGAGAAACAAAGGTAAAATAAGGTGGCAAACCCTGGTTCACCTTTTTTCTCGTTGGGAAGGTGGGAAATCCCCTTTCCCACTGCTGTGGGTACAAAGGGCAGATACTCAGTTCCCAGCCTGCTCTTGGCCAGGACCAGCCCCTTGTGTCCCAAGACGTGCTGAGAGAAAGCCTGCAGGGGAGGGGAGGGGGATGTCTGAGAATGGTTTTCTTGCCGGATAATGGGTGAGAGGCCTTTGATGAGTGCCTGTTCCTGTTTCCTTCCTGTTGGGAGCAGCTGCAGTGGCTTATCCTGTGGCCATGCGGGAAAACCCGAGAGAACCGTGGAGATGCTGACCCAGAGCCATGATACAGTGAATTATGGAACAAAGTCAAGAACAGCACTGCTGGGGCTTCCCTGGTGGCGCAGTGGTTGAGAGTCCGCCTGCCGATGCAGGGTACGTGGGTTCGTGCCCCGGTCCGGGAGGATCCCACATACCACGGAGCGGCGGGGCCCGTGAGCCATGCCCGCTGCGCCTGCGCGTCCGGAGCCTGCGCTCCGCAACGGGAGAGGCCACAACAGTAAGAGGCCCGCGTACCGCAAAAAAAAAAAAAAAAAAAGAACAGCACCGCTGAACTCCTTGTTACACAGGGAAAACAAAGTCACATTGACAAAGACACTTTTAGTCAGGTGCTCTGTGGCTTGCAAACAAAATCTTACCTGACACAGATAGAGAAGATCATTTTCATGCAGAAAATATTGATTGGCTTGCTTGGAAACAAATGAAATTACTACTAAACAATTACCACCACTCATGGCATCAACATTTATGGAGCACTTTATATATTTGTGCTTTATATATATTGTTTCATTTAATACTGGCCCTCTGAGATAGTTATTATTATCCCCATTTTATAGATATGAAAATTAAGTCCAAAGAGGTTAATTAGCCCCAGGTCTAATGAGAAGTAGAACTGAACCTAGGCAGTGTAATTCCACAACCAACCGACCCCCTTTTCTATTAGATATAGGACAAACATTTAAATATGGCATATGTGTTAAGGTAATTCTTAGAAAGTGGTTAGTTACATGTTGTTCATACCTAATAGCATTCACTTAACCATCACAATTACTTGGATCAACATGTCCATTTTTATAATTATTTTGAATATCAATTCAATTAGAATTCCTTTGCAAGATTTTCCAATGTCTGAAGTAATAAAAGCTTGCCAAGACTGAAGTCACAAAAGAAAACAAAAGGCACTTTTGAAGAATCATCAAATCTTAGGTTTGAAAGCAACTTGGAGAAATGTTTGGCTGAAATCAGAATATACCTTAAATGTAGTATTTATATCTGCAAGATTAGTAGCCCCTATTAAAAGAAAAAAAGAAACCAGAATGTAGTCACTTAATTAAATTTAGTTTGGCTCCATGTGATTGCTGAGTTATTTTCTCAGCGATCACAATCAGTTAAATAGAATGAAAATCTTGAGTTTTTCTGGGGCTTAATGTAAAGCACTTTAGCCTATAGTTAATCTTACCCCTTCCATTCCCTCTTGAAAAAGAAGGATGTTTGCCTTTCTCTGCCTGTCTCCATGATTACATAAAGATGTCCAAGGGTGGTCCTTCTGTTGTCCATCAGCCTTTGGGGTCTTTGGGAGATTTTCCTGTGGGGCCTCAGAGACTCAACCCTGGGGAGGCAGACAGGGAAGCTCTCACTTTCTCCCCCCATTTGGGGTCTTGGTTGCTCTCAGCCAACGTGCTCTTCTTTTTCCAAAGTCAAGCCTCAAGATGGTGAAGATGGAAACTAAATGGAAGAGAAATTGTTCTGAGTTTTCTCTGGACCGAGCAGCAGGCCTGTCTCTTTCTTTTTGCGCTTCCTTTCTGAGCCACAGACTTTTTTGCTTTCAGGGATGTGCTTCAGAGGCCTCTGGGCAACCAACTTTCTGAATCTGTTTCAGGTTGGTGCCCTTCTCTCATCATCCTTGGTCCTCTCCCTGCTTTCATCTTTAGCTTGGGCCCTTTGAAAACCTGAGCACACCAGAAAGCTTTGCATGCAGCTGGCTTGCAGCTGTCTTCACCTTTTCTTCCTCATGCAAATTCTAATACAATCACAAATGATCCCGATTTTGAGAGTCCTCTGTTCTCTTACACTATTTCTCATTTTCAATTGTACCCATCTTTGAATATTTGAAATCTGCTTTCCTAATCTCTTAAAGAGTATGTTGGATGCCTCTTGGCTTTTCCTTTCTCTGTTGGATAATTATGATTCCGTGGGTCTCCTGCCCACCCACCCCCAAGTTTCTTGTCATTTCCACTGTACTAAAGAATTATTTTCCAGATAAGAATTAAGTCCAGAAAGAGCATCCAAATTCCACTTTAGAAGGGAAATTTTAATTTATTCAAATTCCAGTGTAGAAGGGAAATTCACCTATTTCAAAATTAAAATCTGTAAACAAAGGAAAAATTTATTCTTAAATCAATTCTATAACCTCCTCCTTCCTGGAGTTAATATAACGTATTCCTCTTTGGGTGTTAAAGTATATAATGGTGGATCAAAAATCATGCATAGGGCTTCCCTGGTGGCGCAGTGGTTGAGAGTCCGCCTGCCGATGTAGGGGACGTGGGTTCGTGCCCCAGTCCGGGAGGATCCCACATGCCGCGGAGCAGCTGGGCCCGTGAGCCATGGCCGCTGGACCTGCGCATCCGGAGCCTGTGCTCTGCAACAGGGGAGGCCACATTGGTGAGAGGCCCGCATATCGCAAAAAAAAAAAAAAAATCATGCATAGTTTTGTTGATTTAATTGAAAGATTTGGAAGTAAAATTTTTTCAATTTTTTCCTTCTTTTAAAATTCCATGGACACAAAACTTTAAAACTTGATATGTCTTTTATTATTAGCTATAACTGATTCTTTTAAAAATGCTATAACTTAATTGCACTGTGGCCTCAAATCATGTTTAAGAATCCTAACCTGATTGTTTCCTGCTAATTTTTTTTTTTAATTGAGGCTGTTTGCAACCCTAATCTTTAAATTCAAATCAAAGTAGCTTTTGCAACTTTGAGAACCAAATGTCTTTCAGTGCATAATGCACTCTGTGTGCATGTATGTGTGTGTATGTATGTGTGTGTGTTGTGTATAAAATTATTTTTATTGAGAGGTAACAAACTCCCTGTTTAAAAATGGGTTTAATTATTAGGGTCACTGTCTTCCCCAACAAGAAGTCAAGGGAGCAGTTCCTGGTTGATTGACCAGCTCCACAGTGTCTTCAGAAACCCAGTCTCTTTCCTTCTCACTGCTCAGCATCACTTGACCAAATTAATGGGTTTAACAACTCTAGGCATCTCATTGTCACTAAACACCACTGGGAAGCAGGAAGGGAGGCGAAAGCGTTTCTCTTCTTATCTGCTTCTTTCTCTCTGATGTCTCTCTCTCTCCAAAGGTTCCTGAAAACACGCCCCCCCCAACACACACATACATACAAATACACACATGTATGTTTTATGTCTTACATATATGCATTAACAATATTATTAAACTTTACAAACATAGACTACAATTTATGTAGTGTCATGGAACATTATTAAAGGAAGAAAAAATTCTACTTGGCTTCATTATTTAAAAAATTAGATAAGTAAATTGAGAAAGAAGAAGAAATCTTTGAAATAATGCAGGAGGTGAGGATCATTATTACCCTGATTTAGGCATGTTTGTTGATAAATCATATTCTCTGAAAGAAAACTCCTCCAGTAAAGACCTAATATAATGCTATTAAATCTACAATAGGGGTTAATTCTAACCTCTAGCACCAGTATTTTAAAAACAGTTAATTCTATTAAAATAATCTTCTATTAAAATAAAATAAAAGGTGTAGGTGCATATTGAAGACAACAGAACATTTTAGGACTTAACTCTAAATGAATCCCTGCGCTGTGTCGGCAAATTATCAGAATTGGAATCATGTCCTAGGCTCCTTCTGATCAGACTCTATATATGCAAACTCTGTTAACTGGTTTGAGTTAATGATAGCTTTTACATGGAAGCCTAGCCTTAACCTAATGCTGCAGCCAACCCATTTTACAGAGGGGCCTGTTTGTACATGAAAGTGAATAGATTATGAAAGCTGTAATTAAGGAAAGGGCACGTACAAGTCCTTTGCTTATTTAACTGCCAACTAAATGAAAGTGCTTGAAAAAAGTTTAAACTTTAAAATTGGCACAAAGCCTTCAGCAAGTAAGAGTTCTATGAGTTTTTGTTTCATTCAGGAAACTCTATCAGATGAGAACTTGAGTCTGGGTTCCATTCCCACAAGTCCACTGACCCAGCTCTCACTTTCTTAGTCAATGTCATCTTTGTTGCTAAATCCACTGTGTGCTTTTCCATCTTGATCTGACTGGCCCTCCCTGAAGTATTGGACACTGCCTGTCACATCCTCCTGCTCAAAGCCCTCCTCCCTTGCTTTCTATGATATACCACCTTCTCCCAGGTGTCCACTGCTCCATGGGTGCTTCTCTTGGGCTCTTCTGCTGCTGGACAATGTCTTCCATATTGGTGATCTGTGGTTCTCTCTTCTCATCCTCCACTCACTCTGGTGAGTAATAGCATCCAACTAGCATGCTCTTGTTCACTTCCATGGCTTTAAAAATGATATACGTTGGGGCTTCCCTGGTGGCGCAGTGGTTGAGAGTCCGCCTGCCGATGCAGGGGATGCGGGTTCGTGCCCCGGTCCGGGAAGATCCCACATGCCGCGGAGCGGCTGGGCCCGAGAGCCATGGCCGCTGAGCCTGCGCGTCCGGAGCCTGTGCTCCGCGATGGGAGAGGCCACAACAGTGAGAGGCCCGCGTACCGCAAAAAAAAAAAAAAAAAAAAAAAGATATACATTGTACACTCGTAACATATAATATTGTATATCAACTATGCTTCAATAAAAAATATTTTTTTAAAAAAAGACATATGAACTGTTGGCTCCCGGAATCTGTGTTTAAGTGCCCTAGCCTCTCTCCTGCACCCCAGACCTACTAAATAGTTCCATGTGAATGTCTCCCATTGATGTCAAACTCACGTTTGATGTCATGATCTCCTGAGCTCCCCTTCAACACTGCTCTTTCTCTGATACTCTTTTTGATGAGTGACACTATTGTCACTCAGTGGTGAGGACATTAAAAGGAACAATTCTAGATACCTTCTTCAGCTTTTCTTCACTCACACGTCCAGTGATTTACTAAGTGTCCTGCAGTCTACCTTCTCGATGTCTCTGGAATTTACCTTTCACTCCATTCCTGCTGCCAGTACTGTAGGCCAAGACTTTATCATGATCTCAGCTGGGATATTTTGGCGGCCTTTCACCTGTTCTCCTATCTCATCTTGCCCAGCTTGAGTCCATTCATCACACTGTCCCTAGCATGGTCTATTTAAAACATAAGTCCAATCATTTCACTCCCCTGGTTGCAATCTTTGAATGCCTCTGCCATCACCTTCAGGAGGGTTCAAAGGTTGTAGCATGGTTTACAGCACTCTTGGGAACTGGTCCTGATTTAGCTTCCTGGTGTCATTTGTTACCACCCCTCCTTCCTCCTTTACAACGAACCCCTCTGTATTCTGTACATCAGCAGTACTAAAATATTTTCAGTTACCAAAAGATACCACGATTTCTCACTTTTGTGCTCTTGATATGATTTGCTGGCTTCACGTTATCCCCTTTCTCCAATTCTTCACCTGGCTGACCCTTTCCTTGAGAAATCAACATAGGCTTCTCTCTTTGGGGAGGCCTTCCCCACCCCAGTCTGGCCACCTCTGCTGTGATTCCATATTACTCTGTGAATATCAAAGTGCTTATTTTATAACCATCTGTTTGCCTGTCTTTCCCCCTCACTATAAAATTTTTGAAGGAGCAACTAGTGTCTTACTGGTCCTCGTAAGCTCCCCACCTTAAATAGGCCATTCCTTAATACATGCTCTAATGCAGCAAAAATTAGGCAACTAGTTAAGATAGAAAACAAGTTTAAAAAAAAAAAAAAAAAGAAAACAAGTTTTAAGATAGAAAACAAGTTTTGTAACTTTTTTCAAGAAGGAAAAAATTAAAGATATATTCAAATGACTTTTGGGGGTCGTATTTTGGTAGAGAATAGGAATATTTTGATTATAGTAGAAACATTATTTTGCTTTTTTGGTGGGGGTGTGTGTTATTTGTTTAACTGAAGATCTTTTGTTGAAGTGAAATAACTTGGATGTTGGGGGCAAACAAACTTGGCTTCAAACACTAGCCCAAGGCTCCTCTAGTGGTTTGCTCTTGGATGAGTTACTTATACTTTGGAAACTCATCTCTCTCATCTGCAAAATGAGGATTGTATTCACCTTAGAAGTGTGTTGTGAAGGTTTAAATAAGAGACTTATTTAAAAGTATCTGGATATTAGTGAGTGTTCAGTAAATATTGATCATCTTTCCCTTCTTTGAGTAGCTTATTAAAGTAGGAGGTTAAAGGGACTTCCCTGGTGGTCCAGTGGTAAAGAATCACCTTTCACTGCAGGGTACGCAAGGTTTGATCCCTGGTCGGGGAACTAAGATCCCACATGCCGTGGGGTAACTAAGCCCACATGCCACAACTACTGAGCTCGTGCACCTTAACCAGAGAGCTCGCGTGCTGCCAACTACAGAGCCCACACGCTCTGGAACCTGTGTGCCACAACTAGAGAGAAGCCCGCGCGTCACAATGAAGAGCCCACATGACGCAACTAAGACCTGACACAGCGAAAAGAAAAAGCCTAAGAGACACATCACTTGACCTTCAGATTATATGGAATATAGAATCTAAATATCTCAAAATTGGGTCTATTTGTTCATTTCTTTAATTATAGTAGCTTTGTGAGTTGGGGAATAAACACATTTTACGGTAATTAATATTATATAAATTATTTTTTCTGTGTAATAATATAGAAGCATCTACAATTTCCCCAATTATCTATTATATTGAGTAGCACATTACCAAAAGTGGCCTTGTTTCATTCCTTTCTAGAAAACATTTTTAAGTATACTAAATAATGTGTAAATGTGCAGAGTTAAAATAAGTCCAAATGATAATCCATATATTGAAAATTACTAGGTGGAAAGTCATACACTTTATAATTTATTTCTTTGCCGTTGCACATGGCATAGAGCACTGCTTGTAATTCTGGAAAGTAAATCACATGAATCTGAGCAAGTGGATTTAAAAGGAGACTATAATTCAGATAGTTACTAAAATAAATTTTCAGATAAAAAAGCTAAATCTAGGCAGTAAATTGGGCAATTTAACATTTTTAAAGTATTCTGCAAACATTTGAAATGGCTTTTTAAAGTTTTTTAAAAGTCAGTTCAGTCCCTTTTTAGGGTAAATAATTGCTCCACTTGAAAGCCTTGGCAAAGGGACTTAAGCTCCTATCCCAATACCCCTCACTTTATGGGTTCCTTCACCCACAGATCTCTAGCAGGTTAAAGTGGCTACATATTGGCTTATTTTCACAAGATATGAGTAATTACTTTAATTGCTCTGGTTTATTAAGTGAAATCCAAAGTAACTTCTGTGCCTACCTAACATTTAGTTAATGAGCACAGGGGTACCTCCAGGAGATTAATGGAACCTTGATAAAGGGGTAGTTTAATGGGTGAAGCAGCACATCTAGATTTCATTGGGAAAGGGATGGAATAATCCATATATTTGGATGCAATTTAATGTAATTACATTGTAATTTTGGTTATTGTGAAAAGACAGTTTGCCACTGGAAGTGGGAGCTGGAGGATAACTAATGTAAGTAATTGGAATCTATAACAAATATTAATTGAGTACCTACAAGTTTCAAGGCTCCAGGGTAAGTATTGTGACAAAGACAAGGAAACATAGGAATTAGTATCTCTTCTCAAGTAACTAACTTTCATTTGAAATGAGAACAGATTATGTCACTCACCTAATTAAAACGCTTCAAATGTTTTCCATTGCAGAGAATAACTTCCAGACTCTTCAACATAGCCACAAGGACTGATGTGGCACTGAATACAATGTTCCCCATTGCTCAGTAGATTCTAGCCATACATTCTTTGTTTTCCCTGAACATGCCCGGCTTGTTTCTGTCTTAAAGGCTTTGCAGGAACTGTTTCTTATGCTTGGAATGCTCCTTTCCAGTCTTCACATGGCTGCTTCTCATCGTTCAGATCTCACCTCAAATGTTCCTTCTCAGATAAGACTTCCTCAACCACCAACACATCTCTGGTGCATAACTTACTTTCTACATAGCTTATCACTATGAGAAATTATCTTATTTGTTCTTTCTTTTCCCAGCCATCACTAGAACACAAATAACCTGACTGTGTCTATTCTGTCTGTCTCTGTGATCTCAATGCCTGGAATGATGCTTGATACACAGTAAATAGTCAACAAATATTTGTTGAATATTGAATGAATGAGGTCGCCACATCTCTTTGAGCCCAGAGTTTCTATTAAGAGAGAATTAAATGAGATTTTATACATATCACACATGTATATGATATATTGTGAAATATAATTTAACATATATAAAATCTCATTTCATATATCTGTATGTAATATGTAAAATCTCATTATATATAATGTATACACGTAAAATGAGATTTTATAATATATAAATGCCAGATCTATATCTATATCTATATCTACCTGGCACTTAGCAAAGCATCTGGCCCAAATTAAGAGTGCAATATTTGGTAACTGTTATATTTTCCACGGATGATGCAGGATAAAGTTAGGATCCTGGGAACAAGTTTTGAGACTTACATTTATTCTGCTAACCATACTTATGGAAAACACTTGTAGTTTCTTCAGAAATTTCATCTTAAGAACTTGCTGAAAACATGTTCAAAATTATGAGGAGGCCACTTGTCAAGAGGTTTTCATAAATATTTTCTCAAACCAGATGGCAATGATTTAGCAAAAAGAAGCACTTCGAAAATCACTGTTCTGAGTTTTACCAAATAACCTGACCCATTCAGAACATTTGGGAGTTCACTTTAGGAGATGACTGGAAAAGACAAAATTTGTTGTGCAAAACCTATATCATTTTGATTAGGAATTAATTCTTAGTGTCCAACCCTTCCTGAGAAGGCCATTAAATATCATTTGGATCTCATCTTTATCTTGAACTAAGCAACATTGAACTGAATATTCATTTTCAATTGATAAGAATGAAAAAACAGATTTTTCTCTTATTTTCAGGTGTACACTTTTGCAAACCAGTTAGCTTTGTTATTACTACTTGAAGATCTTATTTTATTATTTTTAATTGAGTTGCATTCCTCTGTTTTCATAGTATTTGCTTTTATAGTTATTTTCTATTTACAGAGTGATACAGTGCATATGGTGGTGATATAGTATCATTTAAAAATAAATTTATTTAAATAAAAATCTGATTTTCTTTAAATAAAGTTATTGAATAAATGATAAAGTTAGTGACAGATATGGCAGACTCATGAGGATGGTATATGGCCACTGAAGTTTGAGAAACAGGTCTAGGTATTTCTATATGTGGTAAAGGACCAGTTTTGTTTTGATTTTTAAGTATTCAAGACATTGCGAGAGCTTACTTTTATAAAACACAGTAGCAATTAATTACTAGAAAAATAAAAGCAAAAAAAATTGAAAGGCACTAAAAGCACAGGCTCGGATTTTAAATTAGATTCACCATTCATAAAATAATTCTGTCAAATTGATATGAAAGTTTTAAACATTTACTCTCAATTTCAGAACTGACCTTGTATACTGGTGATGGTTTGCAGACTGGCAGGTGGGTCCACAGACCACACTTCAAGTAACAGTGTCCTAGAGAAAGGGTATAGACTGGAGAAAGGCTGGTATTGAAGTCTAGAACAGAGGAAGAGTAATTGCAGTGTCTCCTTTTTCAAATCCTTAATTCCAGATAGTCACTACTAATTCCTATTAATTTTTTCTCTCTCTATTGCTGTTGACTTAGTTCAAGCCCTCCCTTATGAATTGAATATAAATGTATTATTGTGGAAAAATGTTGTTTCTCATCAAGTTGTTTTTAAAAAACTGAGGCCTATAAAAGTTTACTAAGAAATTATCCAATGACTGTTGAAGATACTGTTCTGTACACAGTTCAGCATCTCTGTACAGATGGACCTGTAAAAGTTTTTCTTTGGAATTTAGTACCAGGAAAATATTTTCTTCTTATGAATCGGTATGCTTCCTTTTATTCCTTCAATGAGAAAATGAGGGTTACATAAAACATCCTGTTATACACCTCATGGATATTTTTTTGCCGGGAAAATCAGGGATAGATTTAATATACAATCACAGTAATTATATTGGTATTCAATATTCTTCCTCCTTTTATATCAGTTTTAGTTTTCTATTATATGAATCCCCAAACTGAGAAAAGGAATAACCATTGGAAAATCAAAGATATGATTACTTTTTTAGTACTTTACTTCTATCCAAGCAAGGTGAAAGAGCTTAAATCTTAAGAAAAAGGAAGAATTAACAGACACTGAATCTAAAAATACCCACTAGTCTTCCTATTTTTACATATTTCCGAGGTCTTCTATAAGTTCAAAGTAGATAAAGCCTACAGAGCTACAGATTTAAGTGATTTGTTTTAAAATTGTCTCTTTTTTACCAGCATGGAATTTAACTTGTCCTCTGAGATTGAAACAGTTAACAGGAGAGATCATGATAGAGCTAGTTCTGCATGTATTTTCTGGTTATTGTTGGTTGACTGTTGGAAGTGGACCTAAATTTGTTCAGGATATGAAGTAGGCATGATTCATCCAGTTATTTTGAAAGGGTTGTCTGTCCCAGTTCCGGGAGAGATGCTGTTGTTTGCCCGCTCCACCAAGGAGGAAGGCAGACGTGAAGTGGATTGTATGACTCCATGATTAGTGGTCTCAGATAAGGAATTGAAACTGCAGTGTCAGCCTAAGGGCATCCAAGCAAAAGCGGTGGGGAATGGGATTTGGAAATACCAGGAGGCAAAGTCCTAGCTTGTAGTCAGTTCAACTCTGTGCTTCTCTAGGTACATTCCTTGTTTTGTTTTGTTTTGTTTTTCCACGAGTTTAACTCACAACATGTTCTTATTGGAGGTCCAATAATAGCTCTTTAATTTTTCACTATTTTCTGTGTAACTGCTGGTCAGGTAGAGGTACCATTCCAGCCTTATCTTGGAAGGTGGTTGAGGAGGAACCAGTGAACTAAAGTGTGAATTAGAATGTCAAGAGGATTGGAGCTGTAAGATGGTATACTCAATACAAAGTGTAGAAAAGTAGGAAAAGATCATAGTTTTGGTGGCAATGATGAATTTTATTGAAATTTAATGAGTATTTTTCATCCATCATGAACACTGGTTTAGAGTCGGGAGCATATTACAACATTAAGATGCTCATTCTTTATTAGTGATTGGGGTCTGGGAAGTCTTTATTGTGCTACTCAGTTGACTTAATGCATAAGAGATGAGAGAGGAAACAAATTCCTGAAGTATTTACACTAGAAGAAAGTGCTGGCTGCTTGCTCATCCTAAAAACATTTATATAAAAGTTACTTCCCTGGGCTTCCCTGGTGGCGCAGTGGTTGAGAGTCCGCCTGCCGATGCAGGGGACACGGGTTCGTGCCCCGGTCTGGGAGGATCCCACATGCCGCGGAGCGGCTG
Source organism: Phocoena sinus (assembly GCF_008692025.1). Classification (NCBI taxonomy): domain Eukaryota; kingdom Metazoa; phylum Chordata; class Mammalia; order Artiodactyla; family Phocoenidae; genus Phocoena; species Phocoena sinus. The sequence goes on along the minus strand of NC_045773.1, from coordinate 86,902,898 downwards.
GGCCCGTGAGCCATGGCCGCTGAGCCTGCGCGTCCGGAGCCTGTCCTCCGCAACGGGAGAGGCCACAACAGTGAGAGGCCCGCGTAACGCATAAAAAAAAAAAAAAAAAAAAAAAAAAGTTACTTCCCTGATCATGATAGGTATTTAGTATATGTGAGTCCCTGCTGCATGAAATGTCCATTTTTATTGGAAAGGACTTTAGTACAGAAACTGTGACTAAATTAGTGGTTTATTTGTGATAGAAGGAATGAAATAACTTCTATTAGCTGCCTTTAATGTAAGAAATTCTTTCCCAGCTGTATTAGGAATGTTCTGGAATAGAGCTGCAACAACATACCAAGAAATCTTGGCTAACAGACTAAACATTCTATCTTATATTGTAAAAAATGATAAAAAGGAATGGACTTATTGATGTAGCAATACTGTTTGTTGCAAAGAACAACCAAAAAACTAAAACACAATGCAAGCTTAGCAGAGTTAAGCAAAGTATAAACAGAAAAGTGCATGCTAGTTATATTAATAAGTGATCAGATTTCACAAGTAATAGGAACACCTTATGGAACTAGAATATCCCCCATATTTTTGCAATAATTTACAAAGCAGTTCATTAAAAGACTTGTAACTCCAGAGTATTTATATTGCTAAAGTTGATTTGACTAGAGCTGATGCTTCTACAGTTATAATCTAATTTTATAGAATTATGAGATTTGAATGCTAAAAATAGCAACCAAGGAGTAATAGTCCCTTCTGACCATAATGAGAATTGTTTGTAATTCGTATTAATATCCTTAAGTTATTCTATGTTCAAGCTAAATGGTTACTGTGGTATTAATTTTTTTTGTGTGTGTGGTACGCGGGCCTCTCGCTGTTGTGGCCTTTCCCATTGTGGAGCACAGGCTCCGGACGCGCAGGCTCAGCGGCCATGGCTCACGGGCCCAGCCGCTCCGCGGCATGTGGGATCTTCCCGGACCAGGGCACGAACCCGTGTCCCCTGCTTCGGCAGGCGGGCTCTCAACCACTGCGCCACCAGGGAAGCCCTGGGATTAAATTTTTAAGATAATTAATTTATACCTTGACATTAGTTTGACTGAGCAGGTATTCTAGTATAAAATATTTAGTCACTGAGAAATTAGAAATCACAGAGAACTTGTTTTCTTTTTTTATATTCCATAGTCTCCAGACAGTTTTCCACTCAGATTACATATTTCAAAAGCATGAGAGGAAATAAAAACTTTAGACATAAAGACGGCACATGAAAAGATGCTCAACATTGTTAATTATTAGAGAAATGCAAATCAAAATCACAATGAGGTACCACCTCACACTGGTCAAAATGGCCATCATTAAAAAGTCTACAGATGCTGGAGAGGGTGTGGAGAAAGGGCAACCCTGCTACACTGTTGGTAGGAATATAATTTGATGCAGCCACTATGGAAGACAGTAGGAGGTTCCTAAAAAAAACTAAAAATAGAGCTACCATATCATCCAGCAGTCCCACTCCTGGGCATATACCCAGAAAAAATGAAAATTCTAATTCAAAAAGATGCATGCACTCCAATGTTCATAGCAGCACTATTTACAATATCCAAGACACGGAAACAACCCAAGTGCCCATCAACAGATGACTGGTTTAAGAAGATGTGATATATATAAATATACATATATATATATATATACACACATACACACACACACAATGGAATATTACTCAGCCATAAAAAGAATGAAATATTGCCATTTGCAGCAACATGGATGGACCTAGAGAACATCATACTAAATGAAATAAGTCAGGCAGAGAAGGACAAATATTATATGATATCCCTTATATGTGGAATCTAAAGAATAATACAAATAAATCTATATACAAAACAGAAGCAGACTCACAGACATAAAAAAAAATTATGGTTACCAAAAGGAGAAGGGGGGAGATAAATTAGGAGTATGGCATTAATAGATACAAACTACTATACATAAAATCAACAACCAACAGGGATTTACTATATAGCACAGGAAACAATAGTCCATATCTTGTAACAACATATAATGGAAAATTATCTGAAAAAATATATATGTAACTGAATCACTTCACTGTACACCTGAAACTAACACAATATTGTAAATCAACTATACGTCAATGAAAAAAATCTTTCTCTCTAAATGAATTCTAGTGTTTCCAGTGAAACCTTTTAAACACACTTCAAAACTTTTCCTTTTCACGGCATCCATGTCACCTAGCAACAGACTATGTAAGAAATCAACCTCACGATCGGTAGGAATCAGATTGTAAAAGTTTTTCATATTACCTTTGCAATGTTTTAATAGAATCTTTTGCTGTTTACAGCACCATGGTTTTCTACATATTAATGTATCCATAAAACTGCTAGAACCCTTATTCCATGTCCCTTGCTATATAATGCGCCAAAGTCTTGTGACTTCTCACAGGTCTTAGGTTATCACTGTCTTCTCTGGTTCTGGACTCCTTTTACTGCTGAGTTTTTTTTTGTTTCTTTGTTTGTTTGTTTTTTTTGCGGTACGCGGGCCTCTCACTGTTGCGGAGCACAGGCTCCGGACGCGCAGGCTCAGCCGCTCCGCGGCATGTGGGATCTTCCCAGGCCGGGGCACAAACCCGTGTCCCCTGCATCGGCAGGCAGACTCTCAACCACTGCGCCACCAGGGAAGCCCGACTGCTGAGTTATTTAAGATTTGAGACTGTTGTTATGTTTTTCCTGCTCTCCATCCTGTTGAGCTAGATAGGGAATTCATTCTTGGTGGGTTTGTGTTGTTTTTTTTAAAGTTCCATCAGAAAACAAACAAACAAAAACACTCCCAAAAGGCATTACCACATGTACAGGTCTTTACTGAATATTTTGTCATGGCAGAGACTCTTATTCATGAAAGTTCAAATATCTTAACTATGGAATGTTAAGAAGACCTGGCCCCCAGATCCTTTCTAAATATGGGGTTTGGCCTCTAGCAATATTGCAATCTCATCCTCTCCCCTCTTTTCAGTCTCATTTTCTCAGACCCAAATATTCTTTGTTTTAAACACAGAGACACTGAGTTTTTTTTGTTGCTTTGGCTCCTGTTGCCCCAAGCCCTCACCTCCCCACTAGTAGTTTAGCAAGAAAATCTAAACAAAGATAGTTCCTTCCCTAAAGGCATTCATTCTCTTGTATTAACCATAGTAGATGCCAAGATCAAGTTCCATGCCCTTTGCTTTATCTTTCTTTTTTCATTGTTTGAAGCAGGATTTCCAGTAGAATGCTGAAAAGAAACTGTGAAATCAGCTTCTCATTGTTTTTTTTCTAACAATCAAAAAAAAAAAAAAGCTTCTGACATTTCACCATTATGTATGATGTTAGCTATTGTTTTTATCTTTTTAAGATATCCTTTATTATGTTAAGGAAAGGCCAATCCATTCCTAATGTGCTAAATTGTTTGTTTTATCATGAAACGATCTAGAACTTTAGTGATGGTTTTCCTGAAATCATTAAGACAATCTGATAATTATTACCCTTTAACTTGTTATTTTGTTAAGTAACTTCAATAGATTTTTCTAATGCTAAATGATTCATGTATCCTTGGGGTACACCATACCTGTTCTTGTGGTATTACTTTTTAAAGTACAGTGGTAAATTAAGTTTTTTAATATTTCATTAGGATTTTGGGGTCTATGTTAATAAATAAGATTAAACTGTAGTTTTTCTTTTTTACACTGTCCTTTGTCAATTTTGGTATTAAGGCAATATTAGTCTCATAAAATGAAGTAGGGAACTTGCTCACTTTCTTCAATTCTGGAACAATTTGTGAAAGATGGAGCTTATCTTTTTTTTTTAAACAGTAAAAAATCACTGTAAAATCATTTGGCTGTGATGCCTTTTTGTGAGTAGATTTATGTTTACTGATTTAATTTTTAAAATGATTACAGGTAAGTTCAGATTTTCTCTTCTTGAACCAATTTTGACATTTTATATTTTCAAATAATTTTCAGTTTTATATTTTCAAGTTCATTGGCATAAAGTTGTTTCTAATATTGTCTCATGATTAAACGTAAGACACATAGATCTCTTGACTAATATTGTGTATTCAAGATCTTTCTTTCTATGTTCATCTGCTCTGTAATATCTTTGTCTTCCATTGCATTACTTTCTGCTAATTTTTGTTTTTGTAGAGGTAACAAACCGTTCTAGCACCATTTGTGGTAAAGACCTCTTTTCCTATTTAATTGTTTTGACGCCTTGGTCAAAAATCAAATGACTGTGTAAGTGTGGGTCTTTCTCTGGACTTTTTATTTCATTCCATTGATCTGGTTGTCTGTCTTTACATTAACCCCATACTGTCTTGATTACCTAATGCTATTGCACTAAACAGAGTAAGTTTTAGAGTAACTCTTGAAATCAGATAGTAGAAGTCCTACGCTTACATTTAACATTCATAGGTTACTTGGAGTCTGCTTATTTACATTTCTCATGGCATAGCAGTTGCTTTGCCTATTCTTGCTATTTGAATTCTGAGCCTTCACTGGAGTAACATTTCCTTCTTACTAAAATTTGGTGAATAGGGCTTCCATGGTGGCGCAGTGGTTGAGAGTCCACCTGCCAATGCAGGGGACACAGGTTCGTGCCCCGGTCCGGGAAGATCCCACATGCCGCAGAGCGGCTAGGCCCGTGAGCCATGGGCACTGAGCCTGCGCGTCCGGAGCCTGTGCTCCGCAACGGGAGAGGCCACAACAGTGAGAGGCCCGCGTACCACAAAAAAAAAAAAAAAAAAAAAAATTTGGTGAATAGCAGATTGTCAAGGCCTTTGAAGGTTTAAAAATGTCTCTATATTGCCTTCATTCTTGAATGACAGTTAAACTGAGTACAGAATTCTGTGTTATTTTCCCTGAGCACTTAGATAATATTATGATATCATCTTTCCACCTATATTTCTGCTAATGAGAAGTTTGCTGTTCCTCTTATTGTCGTTCATTTTTGTGTGCATGTATATATATTTCTATCATTCTCTCTGGGTAAATTGATACTTCTCTTTTGGTTTTTCCAGTTTTGCTATGTTGTGTCTGGACTCAGTTTTATTTATCTTGAGGACTTGATTCTTCAATCTGTCGATTCATGTCTTAATTCTCAGGAGCTTATGAGCATGTATTTATATAAATATATAATTATATATAAAATATATTTATGAATTTATAAATATAAAATTTATATATATAGATTGCCTCTCACATTTTCTCCCTATACAGGCATACCTTGAAGACACTGTGGGTTCAGTTTCAGACCACAATAAAGCGAATATTGCAATAAAGTGAGTCACATGAATTTTTTGGTTTCCCAGTGCATATAAAAGTTATGTTTACACTGTACTGTAGTCTATTTAGTGCAATAGCATTAGGTCTAAAAAAGCAATCTACATACCTTAATTTAAAAATACTTCATTGCTAAAAACATGCTAATCATCATCTGAGCCTTCAGCAAAGTCATAATCTTTTTGCTCGTGGAGTGTGTGATATATTGCAAGAATTACTAAAATATGACACAGAGACACAAAATGAGTGACTGTTCAATGCAGGTTGCCACAAACCTTCAATTTGTAAAAAACACAATATCTGCAAAGCACAATAAAGTGAGGCATGCCTGTACTTTCTTCCTGAAAATTATTTAATGTGTTGATATGATTGTCCTTCTCATTCTACCTTCTAAATCTTTCAATTTCTCTTTCATATATTTTATCTCTATCTTCCTGTTTCATTCTAGGATTTTTCCTTTGGTCTCTCTTCCGGCTTATAGTCTCTCTCTTTAGCTGTGTTTGCTCCTTAACTCAGTGTAGTATCAGTGGCACAAACATCTCCCTGGGACCTTTCAATGCTTTTTGGCCAACTTCCAACTGCTAGTACTGCATTTGTTTCTGGAACAGTAGGCTGGAAGTGCTGGGAAATAAGCACCCTTTCCATCAGCCCAAAATGACTAAGACAACATAGTAGAAATATGGACTCTTTACCCATATATGGAGAGTTTTGGCATTTTGGTTTCTCACAAGACTTTTTTATGCAGTGGACCTGTAAGCTGGTGAAAAACTACTCTGCTGTGTCCCTTAGTGGGAGGTGGAGTTTTTCTGGCTCCTCTTTCACAGTATAGACAGCTATAATAGGGATCTCAGGTACAGCTACAGTCTTGCATGGCAAATATCACATCTATTGTAGCACACACACACACACACACACACACACACACACACACACACACACAATCCCATGGACTAGGGCCGCTGCTTCTCTGAGTCTCTAGTTCCTTAAGTTATGTTTTTACTACTCTGTGTAACATACTCTCTTTCTCTCTGGCACTTTAGCACTTCCCTTTTATTCTTTCAAGTATGTGTATGTGTGTGTGTGTGTGTAGTATTTCTATTTGTTTGTAATGGTGATGGGAGAGGGAGAGCCACAATCAGCTCAGTCTCCCATTTTGCCATATGTTGGATTTTGAGATCATCTCATTGATAAACAGGTTGTCATTGTGGCCACTGTGATTTTCCATGGTGCCTTGTTCATGGTGATTGTTTAATTCTCTGAGCTGTGGAAGGCTGCAGTGACTGTGGTGTCTTAAGTGCTCTAATGCATGCCATGCAGACAGAGAGTTATGGATTATAATGAACAGAAAAAAAGAATGTTTTGAATATTTAAAATCTTAGAATTTTTATGGAGAAAGGCATTTTACCTCTGAGAAAAAGGCATTTCAATTTTGCAAGTTAAAAGAAAAATTTGTTACGAATATTTAGCAAAAGTAAGTGGGGCACAATGATAGATCTTTTTAAAAAGAGCTATAGCTGATGAGTCCTTTTTTTTTTTTTGGTTTCTGCAGGTGAAAATACAACCGAAGATAGGGTGTATTTGACACACCCTAACTGCACTGCACGTTCACAAGGATTTCCTTATAAATACAAGGATCTTTTTTTTTTAATTGCATGTAGATTTTTTGCCTTCTATGAAACTGCAAGTATACCGATTTCTTCTGACTTTTGATGTCAAACTTTGTGAGCAAAATGTATTCACCATCTTTACATCCATAAATTTCTAGGGTTTTATGCTCAGTGTTATATTTTCTACTTTCAGGCAAGTCCAGATGTTTTTAATGGATGTAATAATGACAATAAGTACTTAATACAGTCTCCTGTTTATTCAATTAATATATTCTTAAGTAATGGTTTTCTAAAACATATCTGTTTTGAAAACTTAAAACTCACCTATTTCTCAACATGCTTTATGCCTATGGTATTTTCTATACCATACGTTTTGTGCTAATATTATTTTTTATTACCAGCCTCTTTTTGAAGCTGGTGTATCTAAATTACGACAATGCTATTACTCCGGAACAGATCAGGTTCCAGGAAGTCCTGTTAATTATCTTCCATTCCAGAGACTCAGAGGTTGTTTCATCCTAGAATCTGTGAGCTGTTTATCAGCCATATTGAAGTAAATCTTGAAAAACACCAACACAGGGTATAGAACAACATTAGATGTTAATACATTTTTTTTCCGAGAATGGGTAGTTGAAATATATCAAGCCTGAGTATAGAGGCCCAGCAGGATACATGAGTGTATCTCAGGCCACTTCTGAATTTTCTAATCCACCATCCACTCCTCTAACTTTCTACGTCTTTCATCTCACGGATTGCAGTCTAGAGCTCAAAGTTCAACTAGCCATTTCACAGAAAAGAAACAATTGAATAGCATACTGTGGGTTTATACTTTAGAATGGTTTTAGTGATCTCAAATGAAAGATAGAAGGGAATTCAAGTGAGCTATGTCTGGGTTTGAATTCTAGTTTTGTCCCTTGCTACTGCTCTATGAGCTTGTGCAAATTGTTTAGCCTCTCCAAGAAGTGGGCATAGTTGACAAGGCTCCCTTTCTGGGTTAATGGAAGGATTACATGAAATCACAAGCGTTGAGACAGCACAATTATCTGGCATAAAAGCTCATAGCAAACAATTTTCCTTCCTCACTTTTCCACCATAGCTCTTAGCTTTCTTATACATTTAGATATTACTGTAAAACCAGTCCACAAGTAGAATTTTATTCTGCATTTGTTTCAGCAAACCTTTAATAGGTACCTATCACCAGTCAGCGTGTGCTACGCAAGCGTTAGTAATACAGGTTCTCAAGGAATAGACTGTGCCTGAAATTGATTTGCCTCTATTTAATGTATTAGCCTTCATAAATGAACTTGTTTTTCAAGTGGGTTTGTATTGATTCACCCATGGTGTTTCACTTTGTCCTCCATGTGACCCAGATCATATGTACTTCAGCGTAGACAGGCAAAGCAGAGTCTCACTACAGAGAGAGCAAGCCCAGGGCTTGCCTGAGGTGCTGGTAGTCAAGACTACGAGATTCGTTTACCAGCCAGGCAAATAAATGGGCCACGATAAGGACTGAATTCTGATGCTCCATTCCCACTTATGTCCACACCATCAAAACAAGCAAAAAAGATTTTTTAAGTTATGATGCTAAGAAGTTAATAGCATAGGGCAAAAATAACCTATTACCTGGGTGAAAAGCAACTTTTCGAGGAAGGGGAAATGAGAAGCCTATGCAGAAGGAAGTTTAACCCTGGACATGATGGGGAAAACTGCCACGTGGTGGCCAAAGACCAATAGATGGAGCCTCCCAAAGTGGAAGCTGAATGGGGAATTACTTACTGTCTAACAGGTACAGAGTTGCTGGTGGGGATGATGAAAAAGTTCTGGAAATGGATAGTGGTGACGGTTGTACAACAATATGATCGTATTGTACCTAATGCCACTGAATTTTGTACACTTTAAAGATGGTTAAAATAGTAAATTTTATGTTATGCATATTTTACCACAATAATAAATAAATTTATTTCTATAAACAAATAAGCAAATAAATAAATAACAATTTTTTTTTAAAGCACAATGGAGATACAGTCATTCCTCCCCCTAAAAAGTAGAAGTTGGCTGGTTAAATCCAGGGGCTCTCTAGGAAACCATCTCACTTCCTTATTTCTATGGCTGAAATGCTAAGGTACTGCACTTCCTTTTTTTAACTCATGAACCTGAACATGTGTGTATATGTATGCTTCCTGTGACCTGTTATATTAAAAAAGTTGGAATCTTTGTATATAAAGTATCATTATGAAGCAATGATAATGATGTGTTTTCTGACTCAAAGCCATTTTCTAATAATCATATAGCACTTCATATTTCTCCAAGTGCTTTTATATCTATTATCTCAATTAATTTATAGAACCCGGAAGGCATTACCTTTGTCTTACAGATTCAGGGAAATGGAAATGCAGAGAGGTTCAGGCCTCGCTAGAGTCTCAGTATAATATATAAGTAGGACTAGAACCTGTGTGTCCTGGGAACTGAGTTAACATTTTTCAAATACAAGACAGTCGGACTTTCATTTCACAGGGCCGACACTACAACTTTTGTGTAAAGAGTGAAAAGAACCACCAATCACATGAATGTTTGCTTTCAGTGATAATAAGTAGGACCAACACCAAGATAATTAAATTTTTACTTTCTATCCAAGTATTTTGACATTCTACAGTCATACCCCGAATATAAAAAGAATTGATTACAAGTGTTGGAACAAAATAATTTGAGGGGCTTCCCTGGTGGCGCAGTGGTTGAGAATCTGCCTGCCAATGCAGGGGACACGGGTTTCAGCCCTGGTCTGGGAGGATCCCACATGCCATGGAGCAAATGGGCCCGTGAGCCACAGCTACTGAGCCTGCGCGTCTGGAGCCTGTGCTCCACAACAAGAGAGACCGCGATAGTGAGAGGCCCGCGCACCGCGATGAAGAGTGGCCTCCGTTTGCCACAACTAGAGAAAGCCCTCGCACAGAAACAAAGACCTAACACAGCCAAATAAATACACTTATAAAATAATAATAATAATTTGAAACCAGGCCAGGCCATACTTGTCATAGTCTAAAAAGCTCAGTCTCAACTGGAGCTTCAAGATGGCGGAAGAGTAAGACGCGGCGATCACCTTCCTCCCCACAACTACATCAGAAATATATCTACATGTGGAAAAACTCCTACAGAACACCTACTGAATGCTGGCAGAAGACCTCAGACCTCCCAAAAGGTAAGAAACTCCCCCACGTACCTGGGTAGGGCAAAAGAAAAAAGAATAAACAGAGACAAAATGATAGGGACGGGACCTGCACCAGTGGCAGGGAGCTGTGAAGGAGGAAAGGTCTCCACACACTAGGAAGCCCCTTCGCGGGCGGAGACTGCGGGTGGCGGAGGCGGAAGCTTCAGAGCCGCGGAGGAGAGCACAGCAACAGGGGTGTGGAGGGCAAAGCGGAGAGGTTCCCACATGGAGGATCAGGGCCGACCGGCACTCACCAGCCCGAGAGGCTTGTCTGCTCACCCGCCGGGGCGGGCGGGGGCTGGGAGCTGAGGCTCAGGATTCGGTCTGATCGCAGGGAGAGGACTGGGGTTGGCGGCATGAACACAGCCTGAAGGGGCTAGTGCGCCACGGCTAGACGGGAAGGAGTCCGGGGAAAAGTCTGGAGCTGCCGAAGAGGCAAGAGACTTTTTCTTCACTCTTTGTTTCCTGCTGCGCGAGGAGAGGGGATTAAGAGCGCTGCTTAAAGGAGCTCCAGAGACGGGCGCGAGCCGCGGCTAATAGCGCGGACACCAGAAACGGGCATGAGACGCTAAGGCTGCTGCTGCCGCCACCGAGAAGCCTGTGTGCGAGCACAGGTCACTGTCCACACCTCCCTTACGGGGAGCCTGTGCAGCCAGCCACTGCCAGGGTCCCGGGATCCAGGGACAACTTCCCTGGGAGAACGCAAGGCGCGCCTCAGGCTGCTGCAACATCATGCCGGCCTCTGCCGCCGTGGCCCCGCCCCGCACTCCGTGCCCCTCCCTCTCCACCAGCCTGAGTGAGCCAGAGGCCCCTGAATCAGCGGCTCCTTTAACCCCGCCCTGTCTGAGCGAAGAACAGACGCCATCCGGCAACCTACATGCAGAGGGGGGGCCAAATCCAAAACTGAGCCCCTGGGAGCTGTGAGAACAAAGAATAGAAAGGGAAATCTCTCTCAGCACCCTCAGGAGCAGCGGATTAAATCTCCACAATTAACTTGATGTACACTGCATGTGAGGAATACCTGAATAGACAAGGAACCATCCCAAATTGAGGAGGTGGACTTTGGGAGCAGTGATATATATATATTTTTCCCCTTTTTCTCTTTTTGTGAGTGTGCATGTGTATGCTTCTGTATGTGATTTTGTCTGTATAGCTTTGCTTTTACCATTTGTCCTAGGGTTCTGTCTGTCCGTTTTTTTGTTTTGTTTTAAGTATAGTTTTTAGCACTTGTTATCATGGGCGGATTTGTTTTCTGGTTTGGTTGCTCTCTTCTTTCTTTCTTTTTTCTCCCTTTTGTTCTGAGTCGTGTGAATAACAGGCTCTTGGTGCTCCAGCCAGGCGTCATGGCTGTGCCTCTGAGGTGGGAGAGGCAAGTTCAGAACACTGGTCCACAAGAGACCTCCCAGCTCCACGTACTATCAAATGGTGAAAATCTCCCAGAGATCTCCATGTAAACGGCAAAACCCAGCTCTACTCAATGACCAGCAAGCTACAGTGCTGGACACCCTATGGCAAACAACTAGCAAGACAGGAATACAACCCCACCCATTAGCAGAGAGGCTGCCTAAAATCATAATAAGGCCACAGACACCCCAAAACACACCACCAGATGTCGACCTGCCCACCAGAAAGACTAGAACCAGCCTTATCCAACAGAACACAGGCACTAGTCCCCTCCACCAGGAAGCCCACACAACCCACTGAACCAACCTTAGCCACTGGGGGAAGACACCAAAAACAGCGGGAACTACGAACCTGCAGCCTATGAAAAGGAGACCACAAACACAGTAAATGAAGCAAAACGAGAAGACAGAGAAACACACAGCAGATGAAGGAACAAGGTAAAAATGCACCAGACCTAACAAATGAAGAAGAAATAGGCAGTCTACCTGAAAAAGAATTCAGAATAATGATAGTAAAGATGATCCAAAATCTTGGAAATAGAATGGAGAAAATACAAGAAACGTTTAACAAGGATCTAGAAAAATTAAAGAGCAAACAAACAGTGATGAACAACACAATAAATGAAACTAAAAATTCTCTAGATGGGACCAATAGCAGAATAACTGAGGCAGAGGAATGGATAAATGACCTGGAAGATAAAATAGTGGAAATAACTACTGCAGAGCAGAATAAAGAAAAAAGAATGAAAAGTATTGAGGACAGTCTCAGAGACCTCTGGGACAACATTGAACACACCAACATTCGAATTATAGGGGTCCCAGAAGAAGAAGAGAAAAAGAAAGGGACTGAGAAAATATTTGAAGAGATTATAGTTGAAAACTTCCCTAATAGGAAAGGAAATAGTTAATCAAGTTCAGGAAGCACAGAGAGTCCCATACAGGTTAAATCCAAGAAGAAACACGCCAAGACACATATTAACCAAACTATCAAAAATTAAGTACAAAGAACAAATATTAAAAGCAGCAAGGGAAAAACAACAAATAACACACAAGGGAATCCCATAAGGTTAACAGCTGATCTTTCAGCAGAAACTCTGCAAGCCAGAAGGGAGTGGCAGGACATATTTAAAGTGATGAAGGGGAAAAACCTACAACCAAGATTACTCAACCCAGCAAGGATCTCATTCAAATTTGATGGAGAAATTAAAACCTTTACAGACAAGCAAAAGCTAAGAGAATTCAGCACCACCAAACCAGCTTTACAACAAATGCTAAAGGAACGTCTCTAGGCAGGAAACACAAGAAAAGGAAAAGACCTACAATAACAAACCCAAAACAATTAAGAAAATGGTAATAGGAACAAACATATCGATAATTACCTTAAATGTAAATGGATTAAATGCTCCAACCAAAAGACATAGACTGGCTGAATGGCTACAAAAACAAGACCCATATGTATCCTCCTGCAAGAGACCCACTTCAGACCTAGGGACACATACAGACTGAAAGTGAGGGGATGGTAAAAGATAGTCCATGCAAATGGAAACCAAAAGAAAGCTGGAGTAGCAATTCTTATATCAGACAAGATAGACTTTAAAATAAACACTATTACAAGAGACAAAGAAGGATACTACATAATGATCAAGGGATCAATCCAAGAAACAGATATAACAATTGTAAATATTTATGCACCCAAGATAGGAGCACCTCAATATATAAGGCAAATGCTAACAGCCATAAAAGGGGAAATCGACAGTAACACAATCATAGTAGGGAACTTTAACACCCCACTTTCACCAATGGACAGATCATCCAAAATGAAAATAAATAAGGAAACACAAGCTTTAAATGATACTTAAACAAGATGGACCTAATTGATATTTATAGGATATTCCATCCAAAAACAACAGAATACACATTCTTCTCAAGTGCTCATGGAACATTCTCCAGGATAGATCATATCTTGGGTCACAAATCAAGCCTTGGTAAATTTAAGAAAATTGAAATCATATCAAGTATCTTTTGCGACCACAACGCTAAGAGACTAGATATTAATTACAGGAAAAAATTTGTAAGAAATACAAACACATGGAGGCTAAACAATACACTACTTAATAACCAAGAGATCACTAAAGAAATCAAAGAGGAAATCAAAAAATACCTAGAAACAAATGACAATGAAAACACGACGACCCAAAACCTATGGGATGTAGCAAAAGCATTTCTAAGAGGGAAGTTTATAGCAATACAATCCTACCTTAAGAAACAAGAAACATCTCAAATAAACAACCTAACTTTACACCTAAAGCAATTAAAGAAAGAAGAACAAAAAAAACCCAAAGTTAGCAGAAGGAAAGAAATCATAAAGATCAGATCAGAAATAAATGAAAAAGAAGGAAACGATAGCAAAGATCAATAAAACTATAAGCTGGTTCTTTGTGAAGATAAACAAAATTGATAAACCATTAGCCAGACTCATCAAGAAAAAAAGGGAGAAGACCCAAATCAATAGAATTAGAAATTTAAAAGGAGAAGTAACAACAGACACTGCAGAAGTACAAAGGATCATGAGAGATTACTACAAGCAACTATATGCCAATAAAATGGACAACCTGGAAGAAATGGACACATTCTTAGAAATGCACAACCTTCCGAGACTGAACCAGGAAGAAATAGAAAATATGAACAGACCAATCACAGCACTGAAATTGAAACTGTGATTTAAAATCTTCCAACAAACTAAAGCCCAGGACCAAATGGCTTCACAGGCAAATTCTATCAAACATTTAGAGAAGAGCTAACACCTGTCCTTCTCAAGCTCTTCCAAAACATAGCAGAGAGAGGAACACTCCCAAACTGATTCTACGAGGCCACCATCACCCTGATACCAAAAGCAGAAAGATGTCACAAAGAAAGAAAACTATAGGCCAATATCACTGATGAACACAGATGCAAAAATCCTCAACAAAATACTAGCAAACAGAATCCAACAGCATATTAAAAGGATCATACACCATGATCAAGTGGGGTTTATCCCAGGAATGCAAGGATTCTTCAATATATGCAAATCAATCAATGTGATACACCATATTAAGAAATTGAAGGAGAAAAACCATATGATCATCTGAATAGATGCAGGGAAAGCTTTTGACAAAATTCAACACCGATTTATGATAAAAACGCTCCAGAAAGTAGGCATAGAGGGAACTTTCCTCAACATAATAAAGGCCATATATGACAAACCCACAGCCAACATTGTCCTCAATGGTGAAAAACTGAAACCATTTCCACTAAGATCAGGAACAAGACACGGTTGCCCACTCTCACCACTATTATTCAACATAGTTTTGGAAGTTTTAGCTACAGCAATCAGAGAAGAAAAAGAAATAAAAGTAATCCAAATTGGAAAAGAAGAAGTAAAGCTGTCACTGTTTGCAGATGATATGATACTATACATAGAGAAGTCTAATGATGCTACCAGAAAACTACTAGAGCTAATCAATTAACTTGGTAGAGTAGCAGGATACAGAATTAATGCACAGAAATCTCTTGCATTCCTATACACTAATGATGAAAAGTCTGAAAGAGAAATTAAGGAAATACTCCCATTTACCACTGCAACAAAAAGAATAAAATACCTAGGAATAAACCTACCTAAGGAGACAAAAGACCTGTATGCAGAACACTATAAGACACTGATGAAAGAAATTAAAGATGATACAAATAGATGGAGAGATATACCATGTTCTTGGATTGGAAGAATCAATATTGTGAAAATGACTCTACTACCCAAAGCAATCTACAGATTCAATGCAATCCCTATCAAACTACCACTGGCATGTTTCACAGAACTAGAACAAAAACTTCACAATTTGAATGGAAACACAAAAGACCCTGAATAGCCAAAGCAATCTTGAGAAAGAAAAACGGAGCTGGAGGAATCAGGCTCCCTGAGTTCAGACTATACTACAAAGCCACAGTAATCAAGACAGTATGGTACTGGCACAAAAACAGAAATATAAATCAATGGAACGGGATAGAAATCCCAGAGACAAACCCACGCACATATGGTCACCTTATCTTTGATAAAGGAGGCAAGAATATACAGTGGAGAAAAGACAGTCTCTTCAATAAGTGGTGCTGGGAAAACTGGACTGCTACATGTAAAAGAATGAAATTAGAACACTCCCTAACACCATACACAAAACTGAAGTCAAAATGGATTAAAGGCCTAAATGTCAGGCCAGACACTATCAAACTCTTAGAGGAAAACATAGGCAGGACACTCTATGACATAAATCACAGCAAGATCCTTTTTGACCCACCTCCTAGAGAAATGGAAATAAAAACAAAAATAAACAAATGGGACCTAATGAAACTTAAAAGCTTTTGCACAGCAAAGGAAACCATAAACAAGATGAAAAGACAACCCTCAGAATGGGAGAAAATATTTGCAAATGAAGCAACTGACAAAGGATTAATTTCCAAAGTTTACAAGCAGCTCATGCAGCTCAATATCAAAAAAACAACCCAATCCAAAAATGAGCAGAAGACCTAAATAGACATTTCTCCAAAGAAGATATGCAGACTGCCAACAAACACATGAAAGAATGCTCAACATCACTAATCATTAGAGAAATGCAAGTCAAAACTACAATGCGATATCATCTCACACCGGTCAGAATGGCCATCATCAAAAAATGTACCAACAATAAATGCTGGAGAGGGTGTGTAGAAAAGGAAACCCTCTTGCACTATTGGTGGGAATGTAAATTATTGATGCCGCCACTATGGAGAACATTATGGAGTTTCTTTAAAAAGCTAAAAATAGAATTACCATATGACCCAGCAATTCCACTACTGGGCATATACCCTGAGAAAACCATAATTCAAAAAGAGTCATGTACCATAATGTTCATTGCAGCTCTGTTTACAATAGCCAGTGCATGGAAGCAACCTAAGTGTCCATCAACAGATGAATGGATAAAGAAGCTGTGGCACATATATACAATGGAATATTACTCAGCCATAAAAAGAAACAAAATTGAGTTATTTGTAGTGAGGTGGATGGACCTGGGGTCTGTCCTACACAGTGAAGTATGTCAGAAAGAGAAAAACAAATACTGTATGCTAAGACATATATATGGAATCTAAAAAAAAAAAAGTGTTCATGAAGAACCTAGGGGCAAGATGGTAATAAAGACACAGACCTACTAGAGAATGGACTTGAGGATACAGGGTGGGGGAAGGGTAAGCTGGGACAAAGTGAGAGAGTGGCATGGACATATATACACTACCAAACGTAAAATAGATAGCTAGTGGGAAGCAACTGCATAGCACAGGGAGATCAGCTCGGTGCTTTGTGACCACCTAGAGGGGTGGGATAGGGAGGGTGCGAGGGAGGGAGATACAAGAAGGAAGAGATTTGGGGACATATGTATATGTATAACTGATTCACTTTGTTAGAAAGCAGAAACTAACACATCATTGCAAAGCAATTATACTCCAATAAAGATTTTTTTTTTTTTTTTAAAAAGCTCAGTCTCATTGGGCTAAACAGTCTTAAAACTTTAACTAAATTTATCCCCTTATCAGGGTTTTCAATTCCCATGTTTGTAAATAAAGACAAAATTATTTTTGCTCCGATTCATGTGCTACATTTGACATAAATGCAAAATATAAACCTCAATTTTTGAAATAATTTTTTGGAGGGTAGAAAATAAGGGTAGAAAAACTAAATGATTAAAGCAAGGGATAAGATTACACACACAAACATGTTAACCTTCTCACCTTGAGTAGGTGCTAGAGAAGATCGGCTAATTGGGCTTTACATTTCTGAGGAACAAAGCAAAGAGGGAACCTGCTTAATTACAAGATTTATCCACAAGATTAAAGCCAAACTATAAATGGAACACTTTTTCTGAATCTAAAACCTGTGAAACATTTCTCCTGTAGATTCACATAAAGAGGACACGGTATGATATAGTGAAAATGTCCTTTGCAACATCGCTACAATAGACACAAAAATAACTTTCATGTCTCTGGGTCTTTGATATCCTTCAGTTGAAGCCAACAGCATATCACTAAAGCTTGTTCTGCACGGGGTCACTGAGAATCTGTGTTCTGAAAGTCTCAGCTTCACATGTAGTAAAAATAATGGAAATATAATATATTATAATTTGAGCTCAAATTCAATTTCAAAGTATATATAAAATGCTTAAAATGTTTAGAGTAAACTTTATCAAATACCAAGTGTACACAGACTAAATACTAGTGTATATCTTAAACAGTGAGGGAGGGGGTAGAAGAAGAAACAATAACTTTACAGATTAAAGCATGACATATTGGGTGGGACGTTCTTGTGACCAGGTTTACCCTTAGGCAGATACGGTTTAGGGAAAAAAGTTATAATGGATTGTGGCAGTAAATTAGGTGGATAAGTAAGCGGGTGAAATGTGAAAGTAATCAGTTAATGAATTGATTTCAAAGTAGAGGGAGAGTTTTAATGCCCTTTCTCAGGGCTCTCACCAGGACATATTAATCCTTTTATGAAATCAATAACTTAGCTGAAGGTGCAGAATTTGTAATTGGTGGATCCATTATATTAGATCTAACTGCCAAGAAAAGAAAACAAACCCAAACCTTGACAGATCAGAGTGATGAGATAATTTTAGCAAACTCAAAGTCAACGGAGATAAAATAAGGTCATCCACTTTTGAAGTAGTAGGAGCAGAAATGCGGTGTTGATATTTTACCTAGGTCATTCTTCCAATTAAACAAACATTGAGTGCCTGTTGTATGCCAGACACTGTGCTAGGCACTAGAAAGGCAATGATAAATGAGGCACACGACCTAGTAGGGAAGACATGTATAAACCCTGCTAGACAGTTGGTCAGTGTTGTAATAGAGATGTGAATGAGGTTCAATGGTTGTATGAGGCATGGGGAATGTTCGGTTTCTTGCATGTTTTCAATGAGAAAGGGAAGCCAAGTTAAAGGAGAGAGGGGTAGAGGGTAGGAGTGGCACAGACAGAAAAAGACACAGCGTGCTGTAAGTTATTTAATGTGGATGGAGATGTTTATATGTGGGGAGGGGAGATGGTAGGAATGAGGGGAGGGTGCTAGATATGGCTAGATCACAGAGGAGGCTGAGTTTGGACTCTGGCAATGTAGGGAGCCATTAATACTTTTCTTTTTTCTTAAGGAAATAAATGATGTGATCAACATGCCATTTTTATAAAAGTCACTCTGGGGACAGTGCTTCAGATTGTTTGGACATGGCGCCAGGGTGACCGCGGAGGAAGAGACTGGTTTGGAGACTGTATTGGAATTGCTTGGGCCGCCATTCCAAAATAACACAGACTGGGTGTCTTAAACAGCAGAACATTTATTTTCTCACAGTTCTGGAGGTTAGAAATCCTAGAATAAGGTGCTGGCTGAGTCTGTTACTGGTGAGCATTCTCTTCCTGGCTTGTAGATGGCCTCCTTCTTTCTGTGTCCTCACATGACATTTCCTCCTTGTGTGCATGGAGAATGAGAATGAGAGGTTTCTGGTGTCCCTTCTTACAAGGAAACTAATCCTATCAGATCGGGACGCCACCCCTATGACCTCATTCAACCTTAATTACTTCCTTAGAGGCCCCATCTCCAAATAAAGCCACACTGGGATTTAGGGCTTCAACGTGGGACTTTTGGGGAGACACAAACATCCAGTCTATAATAGAGACCGTTATAGTTGTTCAGTTGAAAGATGATGAGGGCCTGAATTGAGTAGTAGCTATGGGGCAGGAAGGGAAGCATGTTGGAGATGCTAAGGAAATAAAACTGACTGTTCTTTTTGAGTGTTTAGGCATTTAGTTGTGGACTGAGGAGGGAGGGGAAAAGTGTTGAGTAACTCCCACGTTTTTGTTGTTTTTGTTCCCTTTACTAGTGTGTATATCTATATATCCTATTGGTTCTCTTTCTCTGGAGAATATATATGGGTTATAATCTTGTGAGTCAGCTGAGAAGTCCCGCCATCTGCAGACTACAAGCTAGAAAACCAAGAAAGCCAGCTGTAGAATTCAGTCTGAATGCAAAGTTCTGAGAACCCGCAACACCAAGGTCTGAGGGCAGGAGAAGATGGATGTCCCAAGCTTCTTTGGAGAGAGCAAATTGGCCGTTCCTGTGTCTTTTCATTCTACTCTGGCCTTCAACGGATTGGATAACGCCCACTCACATTGGTGAAGGTGATCTTCTTTACTTAGTCAATCTGTTTAAATGCTAATCTCCTCTGGAAACACCTTGACAAACAACATGCAGGAATGTTTTACCAGCTATCTGGGCAACCTTTAGCCAAGTCAAGTTGACATAAAATTATCCATCACAATTGGTTAAATAGTAGTAGAGCTAATAAGAAGGATTGTTGGGGAGAGTTTCTGATTTTTGAGAAAAAGCTGGTAAAATTAGCTTAAGCTGTGTTAAATGAGAGGTATCTGTGGGACCTGTGAGTGAAAACCTCCAGTGAACAGTTGGATTTATAGGTGTTTGGGCCAAGGAAGAACAATCTGGGCTGGAGGTACAGGGATAGGGGTTGTGAAACTCAAAGCCGTAGTGGATAGAGTCAGCATAGATAGGTGGGTGTAGTTCAGGAAGAGAAGAAAACCAAGGATTAATTCTTGGGAAGAAACTGGGCATGAAAACACGAAAACCCCTTGTTAAATGTCTTATTACTTTATTTTAAATTTAGGAGAAAAAGAGGGGAAGTACTTTTGGTGTAATACTGTATATTTTTCCACATCAGACTCTCACCCTTATTCTTAGTAATTTTGGATGAGCACATCTGCACCTTTATTCCTGACTCAAAGTGATATTTTTGCTAATAAATGAGTGAACTCTCTGGAAGTTGCTGTAATGAGTAAAGGATTGCACTTAGCTGTAAATTTAACCTCTGTAACTCCAGTGGCAAAATGAAGTCATTTATTACAGGGAAAAATTGCTGGCTCTGAAGGAGAAGACAAATGGTTGCCTCTTTGCCCTAGTTTAAATAGGATGATGGCTCTAGCACAGTTCCTTAAAGACAAGGGTCTGTTCCGTGGAGGCTACTGGCAACCATTTATGAGGTCAACTGTGATCCCAGCTGCAACAAGGACCAAGTGGTTCCTCTTATAGGGCGGGAAGTGCTGTTATCAGAATTCCTGCCTGTGCTCTTGATCAATGGATGTCTCTAGCCCTTTTTATGAGGGCTAAGCTTGCCAGCAAATAAAAAGCAAACTAAATAAATAATGAGAGAAGAAAATACTATAAAACTGAAGGAAATCTCTTATGAACTAACATAAACTGAAATGAGAAAGGAATATCTAAGCTGAGTGTATAGGGCATCCAACCCCAAAGTAGGTGATAACCCAGGCAAAGTTAAAAGATGGACTCTTCCAAATCATGTTAGAGAAAGTATAATCAGTGTTACTATTGATATACAGGACAATAAAATAGAAAGCAGGGGAGAGATAGCAGGTGGCTGGGGAAAAAGCCACCTTGTTTATCCCTTGTTCTTTTTAATTGTATCTATTAGTGATAGGCTTCCTGGATTAAGTCAAAGCTATAATAAAAATGTCTTTCTGAGAAACTTCTATGACTAGGATGACCTTGATTTTTTGTTTTTAGCCTGGAGAAGAAAGTCTAATAATACCTTTCTCCACAAAACAAAATATTCAGCAGTTCTGTTCTTATTTAAGGCTGTTATCATCTCAAATAAGTATTTCCACAGGAAATACTAAGCAACGGCAAAATTACATGGATTTTAGAGCCAAAAATATTGCAAAATTGGAAGAAAACAGGTAAGACTATTTCCATTAAATTGTATTTGCCTTTGGTTAAAGATTTTATCAAAGTTAGATATCAGGGATAAATGTCATGAAACAGAGAATCGGGAATTAAAACCAAAAATTATGCCATTTCACGTGGAACAGTGTCAGGCTTTTACCCCCTGAAGTTAAAGAAATTACTGTTGCATAATCATGTTAGCCGGAAGGACTGCTTCATACACAGGGTAATCATCCAAGAACATGAGTCGTAATCAGAAGTTGTGATGTACATTTTCCTAAAAAAGGTGCCAGCCACCTAATTCATGCAGAGGGGTTCAGAGAAAGCTCTATAATGGATGGAAACTTGATTCCACTGGGACGCATACAGTATAAGAGTGCAAATGCAGGGACGGTTAGATGATAGGAGCTGGGTGAGCAACAGCAGGATGGGCCAAATTGCTGGAAAGAGAAGGAGAAAAAAACCTCAACAGAGGGAAATGTTTAAATCTGTTTTTTAAAAGATGCCATGCTGTTATAGAATCTTCTAGAATAATGACATGGAAATATGATCCTTGGTTCAGATGGGAAGACAGAAACTAAGGAGTTGTAATGCATGAAGAAATGCAGGGACTTTGCTGGTGGCGCAGTGGTTAAGAATCCTCCTGCCAATGCAGGGGACATGGGTTCAAGCCCTGGTCTGGGAAGATCCCACCTGCCGGGGAGCAACTAAGCCTGTGCGCCACAACTACTGAAGCCCACATGCCTAGAACCCATGCTTCGCAACAAGAGAAGCCACCGCAATGAGAAGCCCGCGCACCGCAGCGAAGAGTAGCCCCCCCTTGCCGCAACTAGAGAAAGCCCACATGCAGCAACGAAGACCCAACACAGCCAAAATAAATAAATAAATAAATAAATAAATGTATAAAAATTAGAAAAGAAATGCAAGCAGACGCTGATGGATTGTCTTGGACAGATGGAGGGTGGAATTTGTCAGGATCTCTCTTGCACTAATATGGAAAAAGGCTGCATGTGACAAGACAGATTACTGCCAGTACCTTCCTAAATGTCAGGTAAGATATTTCCCCCAAAATGATCCTTCAGAAGAGGAGTTTGCCTTACCCAAAAGACCCTATGATGTAATCTCTCAATTTCTCAATTATTTTATTTCGAACAACAAATTATACTTGGCAAAGCCACATTACCCTCAATCTTTGGGCCTCAATCTGGTTTCTAATGCTTATGGAGGTCATATAGCAAACTAGAAATGAAGGAGGCTAAGGTATTCAATATAGACTTAATTATTTAAAAAATTTTATCCTGGGGATAAGACCTCATGATCAAATTTTGCTGTCTTTGTAAACAAATCTTTTCAAGGTGAAACAAATCTTTTCGTGTTGTGGCTAGCTCAGCTATACATCTGTAGGAAAGATGATTACTTTTTTTTTAATGTTATGTGAATGATATTTGTAGGTTGGGATAAAATTTCCATTTTCAGTATCAACGTCAGCTCCAGAAGAGCTGTGTTTTCAACAATTTAAATAGAAATAAAGATGATGGGCTCTGATAATGAGAGATAAATGAACCACAGTGGCTATGGGGATGACAAAGATGTGTGAGAAGAGAAAATAAAATTGTTTCATGAATTGTGAGTGGCAAAAACAGAAATACTTCGGAATTATTATTTCTAAATTTATTAATGTGACGAAAATATGGAAGCATATTAAATAAGTAGACACATGATCTAAAAGTGTGTATATTTAAGTTGGCCAAGAAACTTTTAAAACAATCTTCTTATTGGGAAAATGGAGAATTACTGTATATTATTCAGTTACATACAGTACATAGAGCAGAACTCCACTGTAGCCTGGATGAAATACTCTTCAGTCCAATACATGGACAATACATTAGATTCCTTGCTCTTTCTGAACCTTCTAATGGTCTACTGTGGCCTATATATATTGATATAAAGACTGAAGCACTGTTGATTAGGAAATCTAGTTTCTGGTATAACACTTAGAGCACAATCGTCTCTTGAGAGTTTGGGTAGCTTTTGTTTTCAATGCCCAGCATCCTTAAGGAAGATACTTTACTGAAGTTCCAGACCTTTATATCAGAGAAGAAAAGCTGAGAATCAAAATGAAATTTCACCATCTGCTATTTTACTACTTTAACTTTATTTAAATCTGCTAGAGATAAGAAACACTCAATAAATGACAGCTGTTTTATTACTGTCAGGTTTATATGCTTAGCACTTTACATTTTTGATGACATTTTATCCATGCAATCCCATGATGCAGGGAGTCTTATGTTATCTTACACATGGTAACTGAGGTCAAAAAGGTAAAGTTACTTGATCACAGTCATGTAGCTAATGAGTGGCAACGCCAGGTGATACACACCCAGCTGATGATTCTAAAACTCACATTCTTTTTTTTTTTTTTTTTTTTTTTTTTTGCAGTACGCTGGTCTCTCTCACTGTTGTGGCCTCTCCGGATGCGCAGGCTCAGCGGCCATGGCTCACAGACCCAGCCACTCCGCGGCATGTGGGATCTTCCCAGACGAGGGCACGAACCCGTGTCCCCTGCATTGGCAGGCGGACTCTCAACCACTGCGCCACCAAGGAAGCCCTAAAACTCACATTCTTAATAAAAATTCTACTACGTCCTGAAAGGATAGAGATATTTGATGGGATAAATGAAGGAGGGACAGTTAGTCCAACTTGGGGTTTCTGGAAGGAAACCTATCCCAGGAGATGGTTGTGTAGAAGGATCTGAAAGGCAAGTAAGGATTAGAGATAGGAAAAAGGTGGGATAAATGTCTTCCGAGAGAACAGCATGAGTAAAAGTGCATAAGCCTGACCCGGCATTGCTACAAGCAATTTAGTATTATCAGGGCATGTAGTATGAGTCAGGTTGATGGAAAATACAGATGGAGGGGGTGGGGAGGCTTTATGTGGAGGACCTTACATTCGAGGCTATGGAGTTGGGATTTTACCAGAGGAAATGGAAATAATTAGAAACAATAACAGTAGCAACAACAAGAGTACAAGTAAAACCGACAGTCCTTAGGGCTTAGAACTAAAACGGGGTTTCAATTTTCCAGATATCTCTTGGGAAAGGAAAAAGATGTGCTCTTCATCATTCTTAACAACATTTTTGCAATATAGTGATTATTGCTGGGATATTAAGAAAATGAAAAAACATTTCAGAACAGGCAAGCCTCCTTATTAATGTTTCTGACCCAGGGAAATTGATAAATAAGCTATGAAGTATTTGTAACTGAACGGTAGCCACTATTACATGTAGCCCCTTGATTAAGGACCTGAAGATCTCATTTAATTCTCATAACAACCCCATGAAGTAGGTGAGTACTTCTCAGTTTTATTAGGTAAGTAAAACCAATAAAACTTCACCAAAGGTTAAATGACTTGTGGAAAGAATTTTAGTTTAAAACGCAGCATGATAAAGACTCGTTGAGTTTACCGTGTCGGTTAAAGACGTTCTGAAAGTTGGTAAGCCAATGACAAAGATTGGGGAAAGTCAACTCTTTCTAGGGCAGATGCAAAAGTGCAGTGTATCAGACTCCACAGAATCCTACCCCCTTCTTCGTAATTTGTTGCTAGGCTTTTATTTTTTTAACAAGAAGATAAACTAATCTTTCCTAAAACAATTTACCCAGCACAGTACCGTTAAACTTGAAGTCCAGCTGCAAAATATTATGGGAAGTTCACGGGAGCTACTGTATAGACTTTCCAAGATCCCAAACCCATAAGGAAACCAGAAGTATAACTTTGTAAAAATAAATGACTGAGAGTATCTGAACAAGTGAGAAGCAGCCAGGTTGTACCGTGATTACAGACGACCCTAAAATCTCAGTGGCTTAGGACAAGAAAGGGTTACTGTTTTTCTAACACAAAATGATCACTGAGGTTGGCTGTGGAGGGGGCTCACCCTGGTACCCAGGGCAAATCAGCAACCTTATCCAGCACGGAGGCAGATGGAGAAGGGACACATGAAATCATACACTGGCTCTTAAAGCTTCCACCTGGAAAAGACACTTATTATTTCTGCTCGCATTTCATTGGCCAGAACAGATGACATGGCCCCATCTGATTCAAGGGGAGTAGGGAATTGCATTCCTAACATGTGCCCAGAGGGAGAACAACAAAAATTTGGTGACTAGCACTGAGGACCATCACAGGGAGAATTTAAGAAAAACAGCAGTGAAAGCAACCTAAGAAGGAAAGTTCTAGGAGCTAGGGATGGCACTGGGGCTTTTAATTATGTGGATACTTGAGGACTTATTCATAATGATGGCTAAGAGCAGAATAAGATTTAATATATAATTTCATAAAAACTGTTGCAACAGTTGGCCAATTTATGCTGTGAGAAGTTTGGTGAAAAACACCGTAGTATCTCTCACTGGAAATATTACTGACTAGGTCACACTGAGACATAGTATGAGATGTGTTTGTCATCTTTCTTAACTCTCATCAGAGGCTAAAAAAAAGCCCTCCATGTTACTTCTAATTCAGTTTTAAAAAAGGTGATTCTAATAGAACATGCTGTTGCTTTGCTGTCTGCTGGCATCAGACTTAAAGAACTTCTTTTCTTATGAATCTATGTACAAAAATTTCACACACACGAGGTACGATTCTATACTTTATTTAGTAAAATATCTAATTTTAATGTATGACCCAGAAAGTAAGCTAGATAACTTAAACACTTTTCATCGCTGAAATAACCTCTTTTCCAGGGAAAAATCTGATTTTGTAACTTCGTTCTCTGAATAGAGTGGATTCCTCCCTTTAAAAAGCACATATCTGAGAGGTGTCTTAGGCTGAGTTAGGCAGAAGGTGTCTTAGGCAGAGGTGTCTCAGGCAGAAGACGACCATGAGACCAGCATTCGAGGGCAAGTACTGTGGCCTGTTTGGGATGTGATGGCAGAAAGCATTAGACGTACAGGGAGACACGTAAGGAAGGGTGCCAGCATAGGGTTCCTTAGAGAGCAAGTTACTGCTGTGGGAAACTGAGGCTAAAAGGTGAGGACCTGTGGGAGACAGTGTAGAATACAACTTCGTAAGTCTAGTCCTACCTCCAGGTGAGGAAGCTGGGGTAGTTTTAAACTGACTTGCATCCTCGATTGCTTGAGGGCTTCTCTGAGGGGCATTTTCTGCCTGGCACTCTAGCCTGCCCTCCTGCACTAGCAAAGTGGGGTCTTCTTCTGTTCAAGGAAGCCCTTGAACAGAGAAGCAGAGAAGGGAGAGCTGTAGGATGCTGTCAGCCTGCCATAGGAATGGCAGGGGTGGAGTCCCAAGTGTGGTGCTCACATTGTGAGTTCAGAGAGAATACTTGGATTTCTAAGTCCATTTGCTCGGGTATATCCACCATTTTAATTAATTTAAAAATATTAATAATATGGTGGCATCTGAGAAACGATGGCATCCTTTTCAAAAGTAGCAGTGGCTATTGTCGTACACAGAGACGCCCAGGAGTGGAGACGGGGGAGCTCTGACCAGTTAAGGACCAAGATTCTTGGGAGGAGATCACTTGTTTTCCCCGCAAGCAGGTTGGGAAAGAGATACTTCGAACAGCCCTGACAGGAGTGTTTCATAAAGCAGGGAGCAAACCTTCTTGAAGCCATATTGACTGTTCACCTGGCAAACGGCCCTTCCCCCTCATTTCTTAAGAAAAGAGAGAAACAATCAGTCGATATTTTCAAAAGGTTTGGTAATGTTTTAATAGATTCAATTAGGCCACAACAGTCAGTGGAGTATTGGGTATTATTTAGAAGTTAGCAATTCTTCGTTGATTTACCCCATAACTCGAGTATTTTTGAGAGGCAGCAGAATTGAATTGTCTCGAAGTACTGCCTTTTCATTATTTTCCAAGCAGATCCCTGAGAAGAGCGGAAAGTAAGGGTTTGTCGCGGGGGGAGGGGGGAGGGGAGGGGAGACTTCTCCTAAAAAGACAATTCTGGAAGTCATCATAATTAGACAAAGAAGAAAATGTGCCAGACAGGAGTGGATAGGGGCTGTTTTCTCTTTGCGGTTGGTTGTGGAGCGTTCAAGATCCCTAACCTAGGATGAGGCTTCTGAGTTCCCAGTAGGCGAGGAGCCGCCCAGGAGACCCGAGGTTCCAGGAGGAGGCGGCGCAGGTGTCCAGGCTCCGGGCAGGTGAGCAGGCCGATGCGCCAGGAGGCGGGCCGGGCGGCCCCGGACCCCGGGCCCTGACTCTGCGGCCTCGCGGCTGCTCGCCGAGCTGGGAAGGCCGGACGGGGCGCGCAGGAACCCGGCCCGAAAGGCGCGGCTCACACTCGCGCTCGCGCCCGCGCCCTCGCCTCCCGCGCAGTCCGAGCCACCGCCCTCCGCCCGCTTCTCTATTTGCCACCCCTTTCCTCGACCTCACTACCCAGCCCTGCACGCATCCAAACGAAAACCCTCTTCGTTCTCTTCAGGGAGCCGGGGAAAACGTGTGCTCCTCTGGCCCTTGCACCGTGGGTCACCCTGCGCGCGGGTGGGAGCGGCGGCGCCAGGAGTGCTGCTCCTCGTCCGGGAGGGGACGGGGAAGAGGGCATCTCTGGTCCCCGGGTACGACTCTCCCCATTTCTTCTTCTGTTCCCTGCGCCGCGCGCGCTAACTCTGGGGGAAGTTGGTTGCAAAGTTTCCGAGAGCGGCGTGGGCTCGTGCAAGCAAAGCGGAGGGCGGGGTGCGGGCCCCGGGAGGCGAGGACAGAAGCGCTCCTCGCGGCGTCTTTGTTCTGTTCTGGGCGAGAGACCTGGCGAGGAGTCGCCGGGAGAGTACCGGGACCGTCGGCCGCAACATTCCGGACTCAGCAGGGGCTCTTCGCTCCTTCCCGCACCTCCTCCTTCAGGCATCCCCCACCTCCACCCCAACCCTGGACACTGGTCCCAGGTTCCCAAGCCTCCTTGTACCGCATCCCTTTACCCCCAAACTTCACGACCCAAAGATCCCAAGTCTAGGATGGGGAAGGAGAAAGGGTGGAGGCGAAGGTGGGCGATGGGCCGGATACGTCCTGGAGGGTGGATGTTTGCTTTGGAATGCTCGTTGTTGTTGTTTTCCTTTGCCCTAGAAAATGCTTCCCATTGCGGGCCCCCATTCTCTCCCATTTCCCCCATCTCCGGCTTTCCTCCTCTTCAATTCTAGTAAGATCTAGAAGGAAAATTAGCGCTACCCTGAGTCACTCAGGGCGCCAGTACTGTGGCCCGCAGCTGGGATGAGGGTCTCAGGATGGGGGAGATGAGGATGGGGTCCCCAGTTCTGGAGGTTGGGGAACGACTGGTAAAGGGCCTGGGGAAGAGTGCGGAGCTGTTCCTGGTCCGAGACACCCGATTTGCCCGGGGCAAGGCAGTGGGGGAGGGGACGGAAAGAGGGGATGTTCGGCCTCGCCAGGGGGTAGAGGATGGGGAGGCAGCCAGGGACCCTGAGTCTGATCTTTGGAGCGAGGACACGGCAGTGGTGTAGAGAAGAGAGCCGGTGAGGAGCGCTTGGCTCCAGGGTCAGAGGGAGCGCGGTCTCCCGGAGAGCCGTGCAGTCTCGGTCTGAGGTTAGGAGAAGTTTGGGGTCTGAGAGGTGGGTGCGATGCTCGAGGTGGGAATCCGCCCTCGGCGCCCCTGGACCGAGTCGCGCAGCGCCTGCAGCAACAGGTAGCCCCTAGGGGTGGAGGTCCCAGTGGGACCCCGAGCTGGGCTTTGTCCTCCGGATTAGAGGGAGCTCCCAAGGGACAGAGTGAGTGGGGGTGGGCGTGGGGGGGAGAGTTTTCTAACACTTCTTGATGCCCCTTTGAGTTGTTTTGGTGTGTCGGGTGGAGGGGGTGATCCGAGGGTAGGAACCAGGATGGAGAGCCTAGGGTGCACCCCACCTCCAATTGTGTGAGCGCTTTTATCTTCTGTGGTTGACCCCTTGCCCTTCGGATTTTGTCTCTTGGGATGGGGAAAAACTGACAGAAACTCGATGCCAAAGTGGACTGCTCACACTGATTGGCAGGGAAAGTGCAAACAAAGAGGTGCATCTCCCGGAAACAATGATTTTGGAGATTCCTCCCCCTCTCCCCCAGCAGACTTGAGCGCGTTAGACAGCGTGATGAGTGTGGAGGGGACCAGGACAGGCATATCCCGGGGAAAGTTTCGGGCGAGGTAGTGGGAGGAGAGGGTCGGGGCAGAGTTGCAATGGGCTGGGGACTGAGCCGCCCAGGCTCGCCTCCGAGGTTCCCGGCCGGGCGGGAGATGCGGGGAGAGGGAGGGGGCGGGGAGGGGAGGGGAGAGAGAGAGGAAGAAGGGGTGAGAGGGAGAAACCTGCCGCCGCTCGCCGCCTCTTTGTCTGCTCCGGGACTTGGAACAAAAGGGGGAACTCTGATGAACTCTCTTTCTTCCCCTCTCCCCCGGACGCGCGGGTATCTCCCTCTCGCAACTTTGCCGCCGCGACTTTCTCCGCTGTCAGGCCACACAAAAGTGTCCGAGCGCCGCGAGGACCGCGACAAGGGAGACGTCTCTCAGAAGTGCGACGAAGTGGGGAAGAAGGTGAGTGGGGACTGTTGTCTTGTTTATCTCTCTCCCCCGCAACGCGCCCCGCTCCCCGCCCTCCGGAGGACCGAGGAGCAGTCCGGTGGCGAAGTTTGGCCAAGTTGTACCTCCTTTCCCCTGTCCCTTCTCTTTTGTTCTTTAAGGAACTTGCACAGATTGTTTTATTTGTTTATTTCTAATGGGCAAAAGCCAGGCGGGCATTTCTCTCAAGTGCCTCTTTATATGAGGAGCTGGGGGGATGGGGGGAAGGGTGTCTCAAGGGGGCATTGCCTCGCTTTCTCCTAGCTGCGCGCAGACCGGAGGGAAGCGTGCTGAAATGGTTGGGACTTGCCGGGTCTGACTTTGGTCCTGCCAAGGAAAGAGATATGGAAGCGGGGGTCGTTCCCTCACCATTTTATAACTTAACAGCCGGCGAAGCGTTGCGCAGATCCAACGCACCATACCCAAAGCTGCAGCGCGAGAACGCAGAAGAGGTTTGGGTGGTAGGGTATTGGACTCTTGTGTTTGCGGTCGAGGGTGTTAGAGCAAACAGGTAAGAGTTCAGAAAGTTTTCTTTGGGGCTGGGATAGGTTGGAGGAAGAAGCCACAGGTTCTCGACTGTCAGAGATGCAGGGATGGAGGGATGGGGCCTGGACCACTAGTTAGAGTCGGCCATCCCGTCCACCCCTCTCAGTTTCACGACCCACCCAGAATAACCTACGCGGTGCTGGCGATCCATCATCACCTCTCTCACTTAACGCGGGCCCCCACCCCCGCCCCATTTCAATGCGTTTGAGTAGAAAGGGGAACGCGAGCGCCTGAAGCTCCACAGACCCAGCGGTCCGCCCCGCCTTTTGTGTTTTAACCTTTTGTTTCTGTCTGCCACGCCCGCCCAAAAGAGGGATGGCTGTTGCAGCTTCTGCGGGGTGGAGAGGCAGCGCAATTCCCTCTGTGTTTATAGGCAAAAGGAGACTCCTTAACTTTGTTTCCCAAGTAGCTTCACTTCGCAGTGTTTCTGGATTGGTTCTTGCTCAGATGAGGCGAACACTGCGCACCTAATAAACATCTCCGCTTTATAGGGCATTTCTTTCAGCACTTTCCCACTTTATCACAAAGTTGTTTATCCGCCCAGTCACTTGGTTCATAGAAAGACATTTAGGGACAGAAATTGGGAGTTTGTTGAAAGTGGGCGAACGTGGTATGTTCTAGCAGTGTTTAAATATTGGGAATGTGTGGAACAGGGCTCTTGAGTTAGAAAATGCAAATTTAGGTCATTATCTTCAGGTCTGTTTTGTGAGATCGTTCCAAATACCAAGGTAATTAATTTATCACTGCTACCCACTCCTATCCCCACCCCGGAGCTAGAAGCTTTCCTCCCACCCTTTGCCTTTATCTTCCACCTTTACAGTTTGACCAGACAGATGAAACATCAAACTGTGCTGCTAATACCTGGAGGAAAGAGCCAAACATAGTCTATTCGAACTTCTTAAAGCTGTGATTTCGTACGGTAGTATCCATTATTAAAACTTGCAGCTAGAAACGATTCAATGGCCAGAGCTATGTAGTTTTGAATTTTTGTGTCAAAGAAAGAAATATATTAATGCTAAGGTTACTTTTTTAAAAGAAACTATGAGTGTGTTGAGTGACTTGGAAGCTAACACTAATTAATTTCAATTGTATAGGTGTGAATACTATTGTCAGCATCTAGAAAGCATCATGAGTGCCCTGACTCCTTCGTACTGCATTGTTCTTACTGGATCTTTCTATCAGTGAATGTTATGGAAATACCAATACAACGTCAAGTCATTCCTGAATGAAACTTACCAAACTTTTTTCTTTGGAGTTGCTTAAAAGTTGTTGGGATTTTTGATGATGCCTTCCCTATGTGGATTACTACAATTTGATCACTGGGAATTCTCCACCTTAAAGAAGGTATGTTGCTTTTTAAATACTCTACAAGCACTTCATTTTGGAGCTGGTACTTAGGCCACTAGAGAATTGCCTAGTTATTTTGAGCTGTTGCCTGATCAAAGTGATTTATGACTTTGGATTTCCTTGTTTTGAACTGGTTTTTGTAGGTTCATTTTCATCTGGAATGATGATTTGGGTACTTCTAAGGAAATTTTATTAATCTGACAGTGTCTTCGATATGATTACACATAATGAACGTGGATTATATACTTACTAAGGACAGTTATGTAACAATGATGGGTCCAAGAGGCAAATGTCCTATTTTATTTATGATGGATTTTGCTTTTAAATATCACATTGAATGTTTCTATCGTAGCAGGACTTTTGTGGTTTGCATTAATTTTTTTTCACTTTTGACATTTCATTTTGGTAAACAAAATCCAAAAGTGGTCAGACGGAAATGAATTCCTACTAGCTGGGAGTCAATATAAAGTACAATAAGTTCTGTTAGAATAAAAACTTTACTATGTAATAACAACAAACTGTACATTTGTTTAATCTTTATGGTAGACATTAAGTTTTTATAGTGGTCATTAAGAGTCTTATATTCCTTCTTTTATGTCTTATAATTCATTCTTGATCATCTCTGTGAGAAAGCCATTCGAAATTCACATAAATACTCTTGGTAATATAAAAAGTATTTTGATACAGTATTTACTTTCCTTGTTTAGCAGTTGTTTGCCATGGAAAGTGAGAGTTTTCTTTGTTTAGAATAGGTTGCTTTGAAATGATTTAAGTTGTAGGATTTGATCCTCAAAATGATTCAAGTTCAAGGTGGTTTTAAATGCTACAGATGGAGAATATCATTGATATATTACTGTAATTGAGAAATGTTAAGGTATGGTCAGAAAGATAATTGGGAATTGGAAATATTTTTATCCCGCTATAAGTAAAAAGTATTATGATTTGCTTTTTTTTAGTTGTAGAAACTTGGACAGATTACTTCATCTTCCTGGACTTTAGTTTGTCATCTATAAAATGAAGGGTTAGGTTAAAGAAACTTGAAGAAATCTTCTAGCTTTAAGATTTTTGTGATTTGTTGATTGCTCCTGTAATTAAGGAGCATCCTCTCTTGTGAAGTTCATTTTTAAATTGTGGAACAGTGGAGTTACTGACATGGAAAACTTTATGTGTATTAATAACAATTATTTTGTATGACTGTTTAGCTCAGGGAGTATTAGTTCAAGAAATAGGCTTTAAATTTTCTGTGAAGTATACTTTCGGCAAAGTGTGTTGCATGGAAACGTCAGATTTCCTGAAATGTTTTCAACAAAAGTTTATCTGCTGGAATATTTTGGGGTGTGTGTATGTGTGTGTGTGTGTGTGTAGAGTGCAGTATTATTTTCCAACAAATGTTTTACCTACAAATGTCTGATGTGAATATCTTTGAATCTGTTTTAATGGCCACCCAGCATTGGGCTCAGAGGTTTAGAAACAGACTCTGGAATGAAACAGACCCGAGTTTGAATCCTCATCTTGATAACCTTGGCCAGTTTACTTGCTTTCCTGGGGTCTCAGTTTTCTCATTTGTAATTGGGGAGCATAACACTTATCCCATGAAGTTGTTGTGGGGAATATATTTTTTAAAACCATATATGTAAGAAAAAACTTAACAGAGGGGTAAGCATCTGTAAGTATGTTTAGTTATAATAAAAGCTACTACTATTGCCTTTCACAACGAATCAGTGATGTTTTGATACTTCCAACTTTCTTTGTTGACTGCCTTGCAAGTTGCAAGCCACATTAACCAAAAGTATTCACTGAAATATTCAAAGTCAGTTTGGATAGAAGTTTTCACATGTTTAGATATGTTCTTTTCTCTAGAAATATGTTCTATTCAAGTTTTTTATCCAGTTAAGCATGGATAAAAAACAACGTTTATTAAGTTTTGTTACGTATAAACATGTTACCGAAGGTCATGACTTCCTCTTGTACTATGTGGCCTTTCCTTTTCCTTACAGAAATTTCTGTAAATTGAGATAAGAGCAAGTTTCTAGAATTGATGTACACAAATTCTCTATTGTCAATGTTGTCAGCGAGGAGTAAACTTAGATATAGTTTAAAACACTTTGTTCATTCACTTTTCAGCTATGATGTAAAGTGATGGTTCGGTGATTTCTTGATGCGGAAAATCAAGAACTATAGCACATTTTCTGACGTTAGTTTTTATAGAATGGTCTTTATTTAAATAAAAAACCTCACAGTTAGTACATGCAACACTTAGAAGAATAGCATATCGTTGTGAAATGAAGTTTAAAGTCTTGGAGTTTCATTTTCTAGATCTGTAATTTAGCAAAATACATGGCCATCCCTGAATGATAATTGAGTTTGAGGGAGATGATATTCATTTACCCTTTAGGACGTTTCTGATGGGAATGTTAAAGTACTGTTTATCCTCGTTTGTAATTTATCAGCAGAGAGTTGCCTGGAAATAATAATTATTTAAAAGAAAAACATGGGATAAATCAATATTAAAATGGGAAACTTTTCTTCCATATGTACCCACAACTTTCTGTTTGTGGACAACATCTATTTTAATCAGCAGATTATATACCTTTGGTATAGCAACTACTAAAATAAAAATTTGTAATTACAGAGTTTAAAATGATAAATGCCTTAAAGTTTTTCTGTGATGTTAATTCTTAGGTTATAACCAAGTACACTTAATAACTTTTCTCTGAGTATCAAATTTTATAGTCTTGGTTATTTAAAACTGTTTGTTGACATGATTAGTTTGAATTATTGAAACCAGAAAAATCTGCCAAGGCACTCACGAGAAACTTACATAGGAAGAAAATCTAAATGTTCAGCTCTGCCTTCTAAAATGATAAATACAGCACACACTAAGCATCTTACAAGTAAATAGAAAACATTTATTTAACTTTGAACTTTATAATAAGTCTAGGGGGTGATCAGCTGAATATTTTG
Organism: Phocoena sinus; assembly: GCF_008692025.1. Taxonomy (NCBI): domain Eukaryota; kingdom Metazoa; phylum Chordata; class Mammalia; order Artiodactyla; family Phocoenidae; genus Phocoena; species Phocoena sinus. The sequence continues at coordinate 86,868,178 of NC_045773.1, read as the reverse complement.
TTACGTTTTGAGTACTGTTTCGTTTCCTTATTTATTTAATTGAAGTATAGCTACTTACTTATTTGCTATGAGTTTCTTTAGGAACATTAAGTGTTCCCAAATTTACTTTGATTTCTTCTTTATGGCCTCAAATTTCCCGACTTATAAGTGTCAGTCATTTCTAAAAACTTTGATGGTATTTCTGCCCATTATTGTTGAAGATACAGGTGTTTAGAAATATATTTATCATGAATCTATGAAGCCTACTTTGTTCATTCGTCCTTTCCTCATTCATTTTTTTAAGTAATATGCTATCTATGTGTCAGGCATTGCTCTAAGCACTGAGGATACAGAAGAAATAAAAATTTTTGTACTCTTGGAGCTTTTACTAGTGACAGTAAAATATGTGTTAAAAGGTGACAACTACTGTTGAGAAAAATGAGCCAGGAAGGGGAGATGGGGAGTCGGAGGAAAGGGGATTGCAATTTTCAACGGGATGGCCAGGGAAGACCTCACAGAGAAGGTGACATCTGAGGAATGATATAAACGAAATGAAGGAATGAGCCACACGATATCAGGCAGAAGAGCATTCAGGCAGAGGCAGGCCAAGCGTCTAGTTTATCAACAGAAAGCAAGGCGGGCGTAGTGGCTGGAGTCGACTGAGCAAAGGGGACAATGGTAGGACATGAGGTCAGTGAGGAAACAGGAGTATGGTGAGCAGATCACATGGATCCTTAAAGGCCATTGTGATTTTACACTGAGGGAGATGGGGTACCAATGAAGGTGTTTAAACAATGATTGACCTGATATAACTAACGCTGTAACAGAGTGACTCTGGCTGGTGGGTTCAACGAGATCAAAGATGGGCAAGGGCAGAAACAAGGGAGACCATTTCGGAACCTATTTCAGCTATCAAGTGAGAGACGATGGCAACTTGGACAAGGGTAAAAGCAGCATGGAGGTAGTGAGAAAGGATTGAATTCTGAAGATACTTTGGTTGGAGGAATTTCTGGTGGACTGGATAGGAAGTATGACAGAAAGAGAGGAGTCAAGTCTGAGATTTTTTTGGACCCAAACACCTGAATGGACCCAATGCCCATGAACTGAGATGAAGTGTGTACTCAGGGTGGGGGAGACTAGGAGCTCAGCTTGAGCACATTAAGATACTTAAAACATCTAGGCAGTTTGATACACAAGTTTGGTTTTCAGGGAAGAAATCTACAAATTTGTGAGTTGGAAGAAACTAAATGCTATTTAGGGACTTCCCTGGTGGTCCAGTGGTTAAGACTCTGTGCTTCCACTGCAAGAGACACGGGTTCAATCCCTGGTCAGGGAACTAAGATCCCTCATGCCACATGGCCAAAAAAAAAAAAAAAAAAAAAAATTTAAATGCTATATAAAGTCATGAGACTGGATGAGATCACTAAGGGAGTGAGTATAGGAAGGAACGAGGTCTAGATACTGAGCCTTGGAGCCCTCCAGATTTAGAAGTGGGGAAGATGAGAAGGGGCAAGTAAAGAATAGTGAGAAGGGGCTGCCACTGAGGTGGAACCCAGTGAAGAGAGTGTGTCCAGGAGGAAGGCAAGGTCGTCTGGGTCAAGTGCTGCTCGTGGATTGAGCAAGATGACGATTGCGAATAGACCTTCGCGGTTCGGCCTTTGGGAGGTCGATGCTCATTGGTAGTCTTGGCTAGAGCTGTTTTGATGAATGGTGAGAGATCACATCTTTTCCCTAATTTGTGTGGGCCATTATATACCTTTAAAAAAAACCTTATCTATTTGAAATAAAATTTGTCAGTGCTTTATAATTGATAAAATGCTCTTGCATATGTTATCTTAGTTAAGTCTCATAGTAGTCTAAGAGAGATGGGATGATAATATCCATGTTTATCTTACAGAAGAGGAAATTGAGACTCAGAAGTAAAGTGATTTGTTCAAAGTCACCCAAATATAAGATAGAGCTTTTTTTTTTTTAAACTTCATACCCCTTAGCATTCACCGTAGGGGAGATAGTAATAATAAAACAAATTCCAATACAATGTGACAGAGGTGATAATAGTGATATATACAAGGTATAGAATTAAATCAGGGCAGGGAGAGATTATTCTTGGGGATCAGGGAAGACTTTCCCAAGTTGGGATTTAAAAGATGCATAGCATTTTAACATGTAGTCAAAGGGAAGAACATTCTAGGCTTGGAAAATATGATGTGCAAAAATGTGGAGGGATGAAACATGGGGTGATAACTGGAATGTATTTGGGATGTTTAAGCCATCTGATTCATGCTGAACATGAAAGAAAGTAGAGGAGAGACAGGCTGGAATGACAGCAAGTGCTAGTTCAAGCTTGGATTGAAATATGTCTTTAGTAAAACAGCTACTAGGTGCCATCTTAAATGTATCTCATGTCACACCAGATAGTATGCAACCTAGTTAGAAATGTCTGAATATATATATATATACATCACCATAAATGCATTGTCTTTGTCACTTCAGGCTGCTGTAACCAAGCACCATAGACTCGGTGGCTTATAAACAGCAGAAATTTATTTCTGTCAGTCCTGGAGGCTGAGTAGTCCAAGATCAAGGTACTGTGTCAGGTGAGGGCTGGCTTCCCGGTTCATAGATGCTATTTTCTTGCTGTGGTCTCACCTGGTGGAAGAGGCAAGGGAGCTCTCTGAGAGCTCTTTATAAGGACACTAATCCCATTCATGAGGGTTCCACTCTCATGACCTAATCACCACCCAAAGGCCCGGCCTCTAAATACTGTAATTTTGATATTTTTAGGTTTCAGCATATGAATTTTGGGGGGATACAAACATTCAATCTGTAGCATGTGTATCTTCCAAATTCAATGTATATGTGAATCATATACCACCGGAAAAGCTCTGGTGACTGTACTTCTAGTCTGTATCAATCGGGATGCTTTTGGCTTCAAGTAAGAGATACTTAAGTGAGGATTTTTATTTTATTTTATTTTTTGGTTCCACGTTAAATAAATTTGGATTAGGGCTATTTCAAGAGCGTCTAATTGAACAGCTCAGCAAATGTCATGCATGGTTCCTGGTTAGCTGGCTTTCTCCTTCTGATCCTGAGATAGCTTCAAGCATCATGTTCCCACATGGGAACCTAAGATAGGAAGGATTGAATCCTTCCTTTCTCTCTCTCTCTCCCACCCCACCCCCATACACACACACACACACTCACACACACACACATATATATATGTAAATGTACAGAGGTGTGCAACCATCACCATTTTTAGAACTTTTTATTACCCCTAAAATATCCCCTGTGCCCAATGCAATCAATTTCTCTTCTCACCCTCTGATCTCAGGCAACCACTAATGCAGTTTCTGTCTCTTTAGATTTGCCTTTTCTGGACATTTCACACATAAATGGAATTATGCAATAATGATCTTTTTGTCTGGCTTCTTTTGCTTACCGTAAAGTTTTTGAAGTTCGTCCGTATTGTAGCATGTTTCAGTACCTTGTTCCTTTTTATTGCCAAGCAGTGTTTTATTGTATGGATATATTGTACTTTTTCTATTCATCAGATGAAGGGCATGTGGGTTGTTTCTGTTTTTTAACTAGCATGAATAATGCTGCTAGGAACATTTATGCGTAAGTTTTTGTGTGGACACGTGTTTTCATTTCTTTTGGGTAGCTAGCTAGGTAGGCGTTGAATTGCTATATTGTATGGTACCTTATTAAACTTTCTAGTGAAACCACCAAACTGTTTTCCAAGGTGGCGACAGCATTCTGTGGGTTTGAGGGTTCCACCAGTAATGCGTGAGGCTTCCAGTTTCTCCACATCCTGGCCTTTTGTATCTTTTAAAGAGTGAGGAAAACTTTCAAAGAAGTCCATGAGAAGATTCCCAGGGTAACTACCGAGGGCCATGTTGAAACCTAGTCACTAGCAAGGGGGATGTGATTGCTCTGAGCAGCTCAGACTGATCAAGTGGCACCCTGAGCCTGGGAAGACGCCCATCATGTCTATCAGTACATAGTGTCAGAACGAAACTGAAGGGAGATGGCTCGTGGGTAGGTAACCAACAGAGTCAGCCAATAGGCTGTGTGTCAGGCTAAGGACCTGTGATGTAAACATACAAAGTAGGGCCAAGTGTTTACATTACAATTATGATTTAAATGGTAGCCACAAACTTGAACAGAAATAACCCATTCTATTGGAATTCAGGTTATTTTCTGCTTATTGTGTGAAGAATTTTTGAAAATTAACCTGTCCAAACTAATAGCAAAATAAGCATAGCCTTGGTGAGTGACTCTGGGCAGTTGCTAAGCCCCAGCATTCCTTTCCTATGAAGTACCATGTAACATTTTTGGCATCCCAGTAATAGTTTTTTATAATCTCGGTTAAGTGTAAGTCAACAGCCACCAAATGCTGTCTATATCCTTAAGATATAGACAGATATTTAGACTATTTTAAGTGTTGGACAACCTGGTGGCACCTTGAAAAAAAGTATTTGAGCTTTGATGGCAACAAAAACCCCACAAGACTATATTTTATAGTCCTAACTTATTCTTCCTGTTAATTGTTTTTAAATATATCTTTTATTGGGTGGTGTGACATACATAAGGATAGATAAACCTGCAGTGTGTGTAGGAGATTGATACTACCCTGTCTTACAAAACCCAGAATATGTGGGTCAACGTATTCGTTTCAGTGAATGATGGAGTTTCAAGTGATTCATACTTGAAAGTCCCTGAAAATCTGATAATTAGAATGCATAAATAAGTAATTCTAAAAATTTAGGCAGATACAGATAACTGTGGAGGGAAATTACATTTGAAATTGATTTCTGTGACCCTCTAGCTCTTACAGTTATTTTCTTCTTTCTTCAAATCTTAGAGTAGGCACCTAGTAGACTATGATACCTAAAATTTTGTACTGTAGTTTTAATACTAACATTTTGAAGTATACAGTGACTTAAAAAATCCAGACAACTCCAGTAGTTCTCTCATAATGAGTCACTGGTGGGGAAAGCCAAGAAGAGAAATTTAAGTTTCTTAATTATTGGTCTGAGTGGGTATAAAGTATATGTCTTAAAATTCATAGTTCAGTGTTCTGTTTCTCAGAGAAGTGGTAACTATCCAGAAACCTCAGACATTTGTGCACCAGTATCTTATACATCCTCTTATTTGAGCCTCGCTCCAATCCCAATGTAGTAGGTGTTAGTGACATTCTCATTTTACAAGGAAGAAATTGGGGTTCAGAGAAGTATCTGGCCCAAGTAACCCAACTGGTAAATGGAATATCACAAATCCATTCATTAGGGACCAGCAGTGTAAATTAAGACAAGAAAGAATATCCCTTTGAGAGGTTCTGCTGAACCTGATAACATGTCTAGTTTCACGTTGATGATTTACCCTTATTCTGCAGGTTCTGTGAATGTATTTTGAGACCCAAACATTGAATCAGGCTTTAAAAAGGACCCTCTGCTCTGCTGGTATTTTAGATTCCTGCTCGTGTTGCAAGCAGCAGTTGGGAAGCTGGCAAGATGGTGAAACTAGTCGGTGTTCAAGAGTTTTACTCGTCGGATTTTAATGGGATGGTGTCATTACTTGTAATGTATTTTTATACATTATTTATAACGTATTGTAATACATAGATAATTGTAATGTTCTGGATTTTCAAATGATGTATCAAAGGTGATACGTAACAATGTTCATAGAGTCGTCTTTCTGTAGCAAAAGAAAAATGGGTTTTGGAACATCTTTTCCCTCTGTTTCTTCTTCAAGGAAGATGTCCAAGGAAGAGCTCTGGGTAGAGCTTACAAATCCTGAATGGAAAACCCTGAGTAGAGGACCTCCCTGTGACTGCAACTTACTTTGTCTTTGCCCTTAGGTGTCTCTCTTCCTCTATATATGTATGAAAAAGGACTCCATGTAGTGACACACCCTTTGTCCGTAGATCTAGCTCCTGTTCTGGGCTTTCTACTTCGGTGAGCAACTGTTCTGGACTGTGGTGAGGCTCTAGGGGCCCTTCTTGGGGCCTAGGCCGGAGGTTGGCCTAAGTGACCTGGTCCCTGCCTTCTTTCGCTTGTCCCGGGGTTGGTCTTCTTAGGCTTCTGGTTCTTACGGCTTCGATAGGGGGAATAGGACTTTTCTAGAAGTCTAGAGCAGACTTGGCCAAGCTGGAGATGCTTTGCTTCCTTTCCCTTGGACTTGGCCTTTCGATGGTGTGGGCGTCTTTTCTTGGGGGCAGGGGTATACAGTGTTTATATTTTATTATACTTACATTTAAATTTCACCATTAAATACTGAGCATAAGTATTTAAGTAGATGCTGGCCTCATGTTCAGATTTTCAAAATCTAAAGATAAATGGATGGACGGCTTTAAGGATGTGATGGATAAGACATTGAGAAATATATTAAACAATTAGAGAATCTAGGGGGTGGTAAAATTTCATCTCTACACATTTACACATTTAGTGGCACAAGAAAACTCTAGGGACATGAAGACATATGTAAAGCTTTGGGTTGCAATTGGAGGAAAAGCCCGTTCAGGAGTTGTGGGTGTCTTTAATCAGGAGACTTCCTGAAAAAGAGGGGCTTTTCCACAGTAGAAGGAAGAAGAGAACTTGAACCTCCCTCGACGCTTCACACCAGAAGTTCCATTGCCTACACTTTTTGTGGCCTTCATATTGTGTCCCCGAGGCTTATTTTGGCCTGGACCCAGGTCTTCATAGCTCCTGTTTGGATTGAAGGGTGAACCCTAGATATTATGGTCGAGGCGGAGTGCATAACTGAGCCCCTTTCCGTTCTTTCATTGGGATGCATGCAAGGAAGATGTAGAAGAAAGGAGTTATCCCCAAACTCAGAACACCCAAAGGTGGGCAGTTCTTGGCTCTCACTTTGCACAGTGACCCCATGTTTCTACCTCAAATTCTATTTAGTCCCTGCCTCAAATTGACATTCTAGAGAGCTGTCCCTTCCTGTCTGCCCCCTTCCTCGTGAAAAATCTCACACTGCACTAGCATATCAAGGATGATAGTTCCTAATGGTGAATTAGTAGAGAATGGAAAACCCATCAGGGGTTGGCACAGTTAGTTATGATGAAATACGTCCTACTGTATTTGACCTCAGTGATTATAATAAAGAGATGGTAATGTAACAAAAAGTTACGAGCCTATGTTTCCAGCTTCTTTTATATTTTGCAGATTAGTGTAGTTAAAAGACTAAAAAAAATGACGCTTGTTTTTCTGTCTTTGGGATAAATAAACCTTGCTTCTATCGTAATATGTTTTCAGTATTTGTCTCAGCGTGGGAATTGGGGTGAAAGTTCATGGAAGTTTTTCTTCAAAAATTTCTGCTGAATTCTGCCTGGCTCTGCAGCCAAATTCAAAATTCTCACTTGACTGTAATGATTAAACTAGTATACCTAAATATATTGTGTAGGTCCCTAACTAAGTGGCTGTAAGAGTGCATTTGAGATGTCAGCAAACAAGAGCAAGAAGCATCGTGTTACCATTATTCTGCTGCCAAGTCCTTGCTAGGTAGGGTGGCCTCCTGAGTTCTCAGAGTTTGTGTGTGCTGAGGATCCCGAAGCCAGGGATGGGTTTGGCACTAACTCTGGCTTGGTATCCAGATCACCTTTGGAACATAGGAAGGGATCCAGGTGCCCAGAAAAGGGGCTCAGAGTCTGAGCATCTTGTAATTCCCATCTTATTTTCTGACTCTTGCCTTTGCATCAATTTAATTCTTATTTACCTACTGATTCAAGTTTGCTCTGCAAATTCCATCACTTGGTGCACAGATTCAAATAGTTTATCTTTGCATATCCTGGCCATTTGTGCTCCTCAGCTGTTTTAGTCACTGACCTGAACTCTGCCTGGTGGTATCCTGCTACTACTTCTTGTCCTTGGTTCTTACCTTCTTTAGATCTGAATCCTCAGAGCTCGTCAATTTCAGCGGCTCCTGGCCAACCCCAGTGATCTCAGGTTCTACCTCCTGTTCTTATGGAATAATATTGGATCCTAATATGTTGCTAAAAATAGTAATCTAGCATATGTCCAAAATCAGAACTCTCCATTTGCTATCACTTCTGCTCTTTTCCAGGGAATTACTTTGATTCAGTTACCAAAAATGACATCTCTGGAGTACGGTGAAATACAGAGCCTCTCAATCATCTAAAAAGAATCAAGCTGTGCTGAGTCCTATTTTTATGCCAAATGTATCTGAGTGTTCTGAGTCTTTGAAAACTGGTGATGGATGAATACTATAGGTGGTGGTTCTTTACTAACCAAGCTATTTGATGAATCCACATAAGGAATTGTAGCAAACTAGCTGAAACAAGTTAGCCTTGGTGGGAGACCTTCTGGAGTGATGAATAAGAGTAGGGCATTTTGTTTTGAGTTGCTTAAACCCAGAATAAGCCTAATTTACAAGCATCTGTTGACCGAAAGTCTCTTGCTGGTAAAATTGGATGCTTCAGAAAGGGGCTGGATGCCTGGGTACAGTGGAAGGAGGGAGAATTTTCATGGTATATTCTTGTGTTTCATTTGAATTTTGAACTATGTGACTGTATTTTACCCAATAGAAACAGGAGGATAAAAGGAAAAAAGGAAGGAAGGGAGGGAGGAAAGAAACTAATTACAGGGAAAAATACATCAATTAAGTAATATTTCGAAGTCACGTGCTTATATGAAGCCCTTTGCAAAACTCTTGGGAGATAACAGTGTATAGTGAAAGGAACTCTTCAGAGATTCCTAGATGCTAGTCTTTACGGAAATGATCTCTAAAGCTGTCAACCACCCCATAAATTAGGCATTGTTATCCACATTTTGCAAGTGAGGAAATGGAAGCTGTTAAGGGTAGAGCTGGGAGTTGGACCCAGGTGTGTCTGACTCCAAACACTGTGCCATGCGCCTATCTCAGCTTGGGTTGCTATAACACAATACTGCGGACTGGGTGGGTTAAACAACAGACATTTATCTCTCACAGTTCTGGAGGCTGGCAAGTCCAAGATCAAGGTGTGGGCAGATTCAGTGTCTGGTAAGGGCCTTCTTCCTGTTTTGCAGATGGCTGCCTTCTTTTTGTATCCTCACTTGGTGGAGAGAGATCTCTGGTCTCTTCATACCTTTATAATGGCACCAATCTCATCATCCGACCTCCACCCTCATGACCTTATTCAAACCCAGTTACCTCCCAAAGGTCTCACCTCCAAATACCATCACATTGGAGACTAGGGTTTCAACATATGAATTTTGGGAGAGACACAAACATTCAGTCCATAGCACTACCTCTCCAACAAAGATATAGCAAAAGGGATCTGTAAATGTTCTCTAGTATCAACTCCCTGATCAAAACTGGCTTCGGGCAAAATTGTCATGTAGTAGAAATTTGACTGCTACTGTCTGCAGTTCTCATCCTCTCAATCCCCTTTCCTTCCTTTGTTATTTTCTCTCCTTCTCTTTGTCCTCTTTCCTTTTCTTGATCATCCAGAGTAGTTGAGTCTCTCAAGATATTATTCCATCCATCCATCCACCCATCCATCCACCTACCCATCCATCCACCACACATCCACATGTAAGGACTGGACTGGATGCTGGAGACACAAAGTTGAGCAAAAATGGACATGGTTCCTGCCACCATGTAGCTTAAGAGGAAAAGAGGCATCTGTGTCTGAATGTGTTGGGGAAACGCTACACACTGTGCCCAGCAGGAGGCTGGAGGGCTCAGCAGGCCCTCTAAACACCCTGAGATGTCCATTGGTTAGAGTTTCACTTTTTTTTTTTAAACTTTTCAAATATGGAATGATGGTCCCACTGTGACCTGTCCTGGAGTATAATAATTTGGGGCAGCAGAAAACTTTCTGTGCCTCTCAGGTCATATAAGGAAGTTGCTCACTACAGCTGTGAAAAAATTAGCCCCAATACAAACAACAAAAACAACAATAAAGGGCTTCCCTGGTGGCGCAGTGGTTGAGAGTCCGCCTGCCAATGCGGGGGACACGGGTTCGTGCCCCGGTCCGGGAAGATCCCACATGCCGCGGAGCGGCTGGGCCCGTGAGCCACGGCCGCTGAGCCTGCGCATCCGGAGCCTGTGCTCTGCAATGGGAGAGGCCACAACAGAGAGAGGCCCGCGTACCGTGAAACAAACAAAAACAGGAACAAAAAAATGTACCAGATTATAATGGGGTGGGACAAAAACGTAAAGGAGTGCAGTAAAATTAAGATGATGTAATAAGCAAGGGACCGTAAGAACAGCCAGAATGATAAAGACTACTGGGCTGAAAGCGGCCCTTCAGAAGCTCACAAAATCATTTGAGAACATCTGAGAGAAGATAAGCAGAGCCTCATCTAGTCCCAGGAGAACCAGCTAAGTTTAGGCAACCTGGACCACATTCCCTGAACTCAGGCAGTAAGTTTGTTGATACCACCCAGTGTAGCACCTACTTAGGTTGCTCTGCTTGGTTTTCAGTCATTTCAGTTAGATGGCTGGTAGCCCTGCCTCCCAAAGAGATCAGGTCCTAATATCTGGAACGTGTAAATATTACCATATAAAGAAAATGGTCTTTGCAGATGTGATTAAGTTAAAGATCTTGACATGGAGTGATTGTCCTGGGTTATCTGGGTGGCCCTAAATCCAATCACAAGCGTCCTTCAAAGAGAGAAGCAGAAGATCAACCCCACAGAGCAGAGCAGAAGGTGACATGAAGATGGTGGCAGAGATTAGAGTGATAGGGCCACATTCTAAGAAATAACAGCATCCGCCACAAGCGAGAAGAGACAAAGAATAGTCTCTGACGGGCACATGGCCCTGTCAACACCTTGATTTTGGACATCTGGCCTCCAGAATCGCGAGAGAATAAATTTCTGTGGTTTTAGGTCATGGAGTTTGTGATAATTTGTTACAGCAGCCCTAGGACACTCATAAAGGTTGTAACCTCTCTGAGTGCCAGGCAGTGTCTTCTCCTCTGTATTGGCCTTCTACTTAGCATTCAGAATTCTGCACATAATAGGCATTCAAATACTCAAGTACTTGAACTGACTGACTTCACTGGTTCAGCCATTCAGAGCCTCAAGACTAGTATTTGAAATTTTATTGGGATAGAAGTGAGACCAGAAAGATCTGGATATTCACTTGCAAAAGAAGGAATTAATACCCCCAAGGCTTAGTCTCTTGTGAATTTGTTTCATCTTAAAGATCTGGATATTCACTTGCAAAAGAACGATCTGGATATTCACTTGCAAAAGAAGGAATTAATACCCCCAAGTCTTAGTCTCTTGTGAATTTGTTTCATCTTAAAGCTTGGAGTTACACTGCCGTTTAATGTAGCAATTCTTTTGCTCTACTGGAATATTAATAATACCACCAAGGGGGACTTCCCTGGAGGTCCAGTGGTTAAGACTAAGAGCTTCCACTACAGGGGGCGTGGGTTCAATCCCTGGTCACAGCTAAGATCCCGTGTGCTGTGCAGTGCAGCCAAAAAAAAAATAATACCACCGATTCCACCGAGAAGACTTCATCTCGCAGAACAAGAAAAGCAAGTCATTCCAGGCAGTGGTTTGACATCTTAATTAGATACTTCCTTGGTGCTGGATTTCTCTTCTTTTACACTGACAATATCTAAATGACAGTGTTCTGGGATTTCTGGTTCAAACACAAAATGTCTTCTGCGCAAATCTTCCATGAAATGTCATTTTGAAACTATGAGCTTAGTTCTTATTCAAGCAGAACCCTTAGTGTATTTACTGGGACTTTAGCTGAATAGGCACTGCAGGATCATGTTTTTTGGGAAGTAGAAACAGTTTGTTTTTACATATAGGGAAGCTGTAGAAAAGAATTTGGAATCTTGACTCAGTAGACTGACCTGGTGGTGAACATTATTCTCCCTATATTATGGCATTTCTTTATTTTCCTTCTGTAGGGAAACAAGGTCTCCTCTAAGACCATTCCTCTAGGATCTCAGTTACCTTATATAGCCATGTAGCAGTTAAAATAAATTGTTAGAACACTTATATTATTAAACTAATGGCAAAGGAAAGGCAAATCACTTACCATGCAGTGTTGTGGAATGTGTTGATTTTGTTTTTGTTGATCTATAGAGCGTAGGTAGTGGTTTCTTTACAGATTTACTGTGAGATTCATTTTTTAAATCACTTATATCATTGCCTGATGCCACATAGAAATGTTAATACACTCCTAGACTTTACAATATTTGGTCACTTTTATTGATTTTAGTAAGAAAGTCTAGCAGATAATTATAGTAGTATGGCTAAAGTGAAATGCAGTTAATCTCCACCATGGCTACGCAGGTGGGTGGGGTGAGGATTAGATTTGAAAGAGATCTTGTCCCCTCTTGAGTTGAAATTGCATTTGCATGATTACTTTATCTTCTGATTAAGCTTGAAATTGACATTAGACAGTTTTAGCTTTAAATCAACCCACCTCACATATCCAATTAATGAAATCCTTGAATTGTTGTTGACACCATCCCCTTCCCAATTTGCCATATTTTAAATATGCTCCAAATATGCCATTTAGTTTTTACTGCTAATAGCTACAGCCTTATGACCGAAGTATTAAGTGGTGTGATTGGGACCTTGCCTAAAATGTTCTTTATGAAATTCCCTAGACTTTGCCTTATTTCGCCTACAACATAGCAGTTGCTCAATAAATAATTATTTAACTGAATGAAAGAATGCTGGAATAATGATTAAAATCCACACATTTGGTGTCAGTAAAGCTTTAACTAGCAAATTAGGTGTCGTGGGCTCACATATCAACTTTGTAATTCTCATCTTGTGCTGAAGGTGAGAACAGAAGGATATTCTTAACAGTTTACCCACTGCTGTCCAAGAGAAATATAATGAGAGCCACAAACGTGAGCCACATACATAATTTTAAATTTTCTAATAGTTAGTCCCATTAAAAAAGGAAAAAGAAACGAATGAAATTATTTTTGGTAATATATTTTAACTCTGATATTGAACATATAATTTCAACATGTAATCGAAATAAAAATTATTGAGATATTTTACCTTCTTTAGTTTTTGAAGTTTTATGTGTGTTTGTACTTACATTACATCTCAAATTGGCTTTGCCTTGTTTCAAGTGCTCAAAAGCTACATATGGCTAGTGGCTACCATATTGGATAGCGCATGTTTATACCATCTGGTGGCTCCTATTTTAAGTAATTATTCTCGCTAACTAGATGTAAAATTTGGATTTTATAAGCTATTGAGTGGGATAGGTGTATAGTCCTGTCAATGAACTGATAAAAAGTTGTATCAGCTATGTAACTGAAACAAAATTTACAAAATAAAAAAAAAATCATCATTTAGAGATTGTGTAAAATGTGTAATGCCCTCTAGATTTTTGAGTCCACGGCCAAGCTTCCATTGCTCTGAGATTCAGATTTTCTCCTAGGCTGTAGTGGAGCAAGTTAATTATCCTCTCTTAAGCCTCAGCTTCCTCTTCTGTAAAATGGGAGTAATATTTATCTTAAGGTATAACATTAACATTTCCAAAGGATTTAATGATGAAGCCCCAGAGTACTCATTGTTAGCTGGAATTAGTTCTTATCTAGTATTTTCTTTTGCACACAAAACTCTAGGAAAAAAATGGGTGATTTCTCCCCTATATTTGCTAATCTTTTCGTAATATTTTTTTCTGAAGTCAACTCCCCATTGTGGCAAGAACTTGATGTGATTATTTGATGAATATAAGATCATTGACATTTTGTTTAAATTGGTTTCACATGGGCTGCTCCAGGTAGCTCCTGTACAGGGGGCTGTGGAGGATGCCAAGATAATACAAGACTGGCATTTACAGATAAGAAAACTTGGGAGACCCTTAGTTGACTTTCTTGAGCTATTGAACTGAATTTGGAGATTCCATGAATGCATTTCTATTAAACATATACCAATATCAAGCCAAAATCTATTAGCTGGTGGGAAAAGGTGATCATGGTAGAGAATTAATTACAAATACATCTAGACTGTTCATTCTACGTAAGACCTATTTTGCCCTCTGTACTTTACTGATTTTATAGAAATTTATGATAGAAAAACGTTCTAAGCCATTGTTTTTTTACCTTGCTTTGGGTAAGGGTGAAACATATAATAAGAGATCCATGGAGGTAATAGGTGAAATTTCTTTCAGCATCCTACCAAAGCACATCTAAGCTTGGTCAAACACTTGTTTTCTAGTTTTAAATGATATAAATATGTCGCATTTCCTCTGGTACTTCCTAGGAATTTTTTCATAACTTAAGTACCTTTATTTACATGTAGTCCCTGATTCTAAGTAAGACGATCTTCCTGATAAAGTTTGGGTGACAACTAGAGTTCTGTTTTGGGGAATACACAGTCAGTTCCCTGTTGCTTTTTGCACTAATGATTAAGCAGAGTTCTGATCCTCCTTTAATTGTAGAAAAACACTTATCAAGGGAAGAAAGTGTAATTTCAACAATGCTTGACAAACCTCTGACAGACTAAGAGAGAATATTATTTTTGAGGCTGGTGTCGATTAAGATTCTTCTAGTTTCAATTTTTTTGTGTGTTTTTAACCTTTAAAAAAACCTTTGTCTGGTTAGTGGCCCCCAGACAGTTGGACTTTGGAAAAGAATTGTTAACTTTGGGGTTGAAAACGGAGCTTTAAACTGTCTTAGTGAAAGCCGCATACCTTTGCGAAATATATTTTCCAATAAATAAATAAACAAAACGATTTTTTTGCTTTTTTCGTGTAAATTGAAAAAATACACACAAAAATACACAAAACTGGCCCTTGCATTTTTTTTTTTTACCTTGCACAACACGAATGACTGTTTAGTTGAAATAGACATTCATTTAAATGGAGAAAATGGAGAAACGCTTAGCGTTTCTTTTCAAATGTTGCTGTTAAAATATTGAGGCACTGGGGCTTCCCTGGTGGCGCAGTGGTTGAGAGTCCGCCTGCCGATGCTAAGGGACGCGGGTTCATGCCCCGGTCCGGGAAGATCCCACATGCCGCGGAGCGGCTGGGCCCGTGAGCCATGGCCGCTGAGCCTGCGTGTCCGGAGCCTGTGCTCCGCAACGGGAGAGGCCCGCAACAGTGAGAGGCCCGCGTACCGAAAAAAAAAAAAAAAAATTGAGGGACTAATGATGGAGAATCTAGATCATTGAATGCAATGGTTTTCCTTTTTTCTGAATCCTTGATTATAAAAACCATATATTTGGCTTATTTTTGAATAGGTGAAAGGTGGCAAACCTAATTTTCGTTTTGTTTTGTTTTTGTTTTTGTTTTAAGGGAAATCAGTCTGAGGTATCCTTTGGCTGTGAGGTCCAGGGCATTTGACTTCTTTTTTGAGCTTTTCTTTGACATAGTCCACGTTAATGGAAATGTTGGAAACTCTTCTCTGAGAGAAGAAATTCTAGCTGATTTGGCACTGCACTTTATCCTGTGTAGAATGCTCACAGAAAGGAAACCATCTCTGCGAACTTTTGGGACAAGTTGTATTCCTGTGGTATTGAAGGGGTGTTGAGATAGGTACATATTTTCCCTCCCGTGGAAATAAGATAATCACTCTTCAGTGTTCCTGAGTCAAGAAGCAGTTACAAAGCTATAATGAGGTAGTTTATTTGGGGGGAAAAGAAGAAGGAGAAAAGAAGAGCTGGTGAATTGAAAATAAAAATATTTGTTTTTCTTGTATCTACTTGCAAATCTGGTTTTTCCTTTATTTTGTTTGTAAGGAAACCTAATATATGTATGAGTCCTTCTTCATCTTGTGATTGTACTTTTTAAACCTTTGTTTCAGCTTTGTTATGACTGTGGTTGGGAATAGAGTAATTTTCCTCCTTGGACTTGTGCTCTCTTAATCATTTGGTAAGAAACCTTTCATTGTCAAAGGAGCCAAAAAGCAGGTCTAGCTAATATTTTTGAACCTAGGAAATACTTATTATATGAAATATTGTTCAACTGATGGGTTAGCAGGAAATCCTGGGATAAGATAATTTTCTTCATGATAAGGAGAAACTGTAGCTCAGTTTCTTTTCTAGAGGGCTTTTTTGTTTTCCTTTTCTGATTACTGATCGCAGATTTAAGATTCACTTTTTAAACTAAATGATGATGCTGTTTTTAGTTTGGGGATACTTGGTTTTTGTTTCATAAGTTAGTGGAGTTCTGTTCTTAATAATAATGGTGACTATAGAACCCTGGCCACCAGTCTTTATTGCGCCAATAAAGTTTTATTTACTTGCTCTTAAAAGCTTGGTTCAAAAGCCCTGGCAGTTAGATGGATAAATATATTTAACACAGATTTCAAATATCTTTCTTTGAAATGAGGCAAGGGCTGATTTACTTCTTGGTTATGATCTGTGAGAGCATTTCAGTTGATGTTTTGAACGTTGCTTGATGCTCTCAGAGATGGTTCATTCTGGAACAGGTCCTTGGATTGTGAGAGAGGTGAAAGTAGTTCTTTCCACCAAAGCTAAGTGATTTGTCCAAGGGGTCATTTACACAGCTTGAGATAAAGCCTGACCCTGCTCTGCAGTCAGTATTACCCCTTCCTTGCTTTATGATTCAAACAGTCATCCAAGGGAAGGTGGAATCAATTTTAAGGAATATTTTTTCGGTTAGTAAAATTGAAATTTTTCCTAAAAGCCTTGGTTCTTCTACATTTTATCGTGGAAGAATTGGCCAGGTACCTACATTTGTGAGCACCAGAGACTTTCATTTCAGTAAGATAACTTACAAATGTTGAATACTCTGTAAATATTATGTATCCTGCAATATGCTAAAGTTTTTGTAGTTACTACTGCATGCAGTGAAAGCAAAGCACTCAGACTCCATTAATGATTAGGGTTTCTTGCAGGCATTGAAGAGGCACCACAGGGCACAATGCTGCCTTTAGAAAGATCCTGGCTTCTCGTAGACTACTCTTAGCACTGTCATACTGCTGTCGTCTGGTTTAGACAGTCCTGAAATAGAAGTTCTGTAGCAGGAACACTGGATTCATTTTGGTTAATCTTTGGTTATGTGTCATTTAATTATGTATTTAATTAAAAAACCACACTGGTAGAGTTCAGTATTCAGAATAACATGGTGATTTTACTCCTACCCCTCCCTTTCAAGAAAGGACAATATGGGTGTGGGCTATTGGCCAATGTTTGAAAGTAATTGAGTGTACATTAGCTGCTTCCAACACTGGAAGCTTTTATCCCCTAGGCAGTTTGAATTCTTCTGTTTTACTGGATGGTCTCTAGGAATGTCTGATATCCTCAAATTCTGCAGATGGTGGCTATTGAATATTAAAAACATATGTCTGCGAACATTTTAAAATGATGCGATGCAGACTCCTCCTTCGTCGTTACATATTGAGTGTGTGGACCCACAACTGTCCCTCATTAATTACAGGGCTTGACATTTCTAGAACTAACCAAGGAAGATGCAGTTGGTTGTGAATCACTTCTTCCCATGCTGAAATGCCAAGCTTTTGTTTTAGAGGACTAAAGAGGAAGTCCAACGGGGAGTCATCGCTATTCTCAGCACCAGTATTTTTTGCCTCCCTCCACTTGCTGATGCAGCATTTGTATAATAAAAATGTACCTCTTCACCTCTTTAAAGTGCTTTACATTTCAACAAATTTGTGTTTTATCAAAAGGTTAATCCTGACAAATGATTGTAAATTATTCCTGGAAGGTCTGCTACAGGTACGGTTGAATTAATTCTATGCTATGCATAGCCAGATGTATATTTTAAGAAAGTGTTATTGCATTTTCTCTGGTAAAAGTAGAACTAGAAGACTAGGGAAGCTCACAATGGGACCAGGATCTTTGCACTACTGGGCAGATAAGGTGCAGATACGTGATGTTCTGGAAAGGTTCAATTAGAGCTTTAATATTCGTCAATGAAGCACCCTACTTTCTAGTGTAACCCATTTTCCCCCCTCTGTCTTTGTGACTTTTTCCCCTTTTCATTTTCTCATCTTAGTGGGAAGGTAAAACCTCTATTCATTTATCTGCTGGAAAGAAATGTTCTTTGTGTTTTCATCACAGGCACTTCTCATATCCATTGTTTCTAGAAGCAGGAGGACTTGTCTCATGTCTTTGCTTCCTGGGTCACAGAGATACAAAGAGGATGAAACAAAAGTGGGCCTTGAGAGAGGAATATAAGTTAGTGTTCCCAACAAAACAAAAGAAAAAAAACGGTGTTGAGCACATACCTGCAGGAGAAGGCTTGGTAAGTGAAACGAATGAATGAAGTAGATGCAGCCCCTGCCTTAGAGGAGCTTACAATCCAAGCCCCACATAGACAGGCTGTAACAGCAACTCACAAACTGATATTGCTATGGATTGAACCTATGAACCGATGCAATGATGTTTCTGAATTTTGCACTGTGAATGGTGTATTGGTTTGCTCTGGCTGCCATAACAAAGTACCATAGACTGGGTGGATTAAACAACAGAAATTAATTTTCTCACAGTTCTAGAGGCTAGAAGTCCAAGATCAAGGTGTCAGCAGGGTTGGTTTCTTCTGAGGGCTATAAGGGAAGGACCCATTTGAAGCTTCTCTCATTGGCTTGTAGATGGAGTCTTCTCCCTGTGTCTTTCACGTCATATTCTTTTGGGGGGTGTCTGTGTCCAAATTTCCTCTTCTTCTAAGGATACCAGTCATATCAGGTTAGGATCCATCCTAATGACTCTTAACTTAATTACCTCTTTAAGGACCCTGTCTTGAAGTAGTCACATTCTGAGATACTGGGAGTTAGAACTTCAACATATGAATTTTGGGGAAACACAATTCAGCCCATAACAAATGGTTGCACTTATCCCTGGACACTAACACACATCACACATATTTCTTTTCTCTTTTCTTTTGTTCTTTCAAGTATGTAAGAAGTCAGAATTTTAAATGTTTCAGTTTCTCTTAGACGCTTCTGTACTAATGATCTTGAAATCGCTTTTAGAGTTTCTCAGTGAGTTTTGAAGTTCTATTGTAGCCCTCATCATTGGGTCAAATTCAGTGACGTATCATTTCTTATTTTCTGGTGGTCATTATTGGTCTGGTATTGAATAAAACAGTGAATAAAATTAGGGGAAAAATGAAGAATAAAATGTTGGGTCCATCTGTATAGAGAACATCCTCTGCCTCAAACATTGACAACCTGCCATGTGAGCCTTTTCAGATAGATCTGGGGTGAATGAAGTGATTTTTTTTTTTTTTTTTTTCTCAGCATGTCTGCTGAGTTAAGAAGTCTTGGGAGAAAAAGAAGGAATGAGAATATCATATCTTGGGTATATTTTTTTTTCATAGTTTTTCTGCTAAGTATATTATAGAAATGTATATAATGTACGTTAAAGAAAAGCATGCCACTCTTGAGTGCACAATTCAATACATTATCACAAAGTGAACTCTTTAGATCAAGAATGCTGATAGCTCCTTTTCTGTCCTTCTCAGTTATTGTTCCTCCCACGGGTAACTATTGTCAAGACTTCTGTCACCATAGATAGACATTTTATATGCTTTTCCATTAATATAAGTGGAATCATATACTATGTACTCTTTTGTGTTTGGGTTCTTTTGCTCAACATTTTATTTGTGAAATTCAACCATGTAGCAATAGTTTATTTTTATTGGCTTGCAGTTTTCAACTGTTTGGATATTTCGTAATATGTTTATCCATTCTACTGTTGGTGAACGTTTGAGTTGTTTCCAGTTTTTGACTGTTGTGAATAGTACTGCTATGAACGTTCTTGTAAATGTCACTTGTTGAACATGTGTATGCATTTCTTTTGTGAGATGGAGTTGCTGGATCATAGGGCATATATTAAACTTTAGTAGGTACTATTAAACGGCTTTCTAAAAGTGCTTGTACTGATTTACACTTCCACCAGTAATGTATGAGAGTTTTGGTGTTACCACAGCTTTGCTAATACTTCATACTATCATCAATTTTAATTTTTTAAAAAAATTTATTTATTTATTTATTTATGGCTGCGTTGGGTCTTCATTGCTGTGCACGGGCTTCCTCTAGTTGCGGCGAGCAGGGGCCGTGCTTCTTTGCTGTGTGTGGGCTTCTCATTGTGGTGGCTTCTCTTGTTGAGGGGCACAGGCTCTAGGCTCATGGGCTTCAGTAGTTGTGGCATGCGGGTTTCAGTAGTTATGGCACATGGGCTCAGTAGTTGTGGCTCGTGGGCTCTAGAGTGCAGGCTCAGAAGTTGTGGCACACGGGCTTAGTTGCTCCGCGGCATGCGGGATCTAGATTCCCGGACCAGGGCTCGATCCCGTGTCCCCTGCATTGGCAGGTGGATTCTTAACCACTGCGCCACCAGGGAAGTCCCTATCATCAATTTTTAGACTTTAGCCATTCTCTTGGATGAGTACTGGAATCTCGTTGTGATTTTATTTTAAATTTCCCTGATGACAAATGAGTTTGAGTATCTTTTCATCTGTTCTGTTCATTCAAATACCTTCATTTATGAAGCATTTTAAAGTAATCACGACCACGAAACCATCCCTCTCATTTCTCAAAACTCTTCTAAGTCTTAAGCAGACAAATAATGGATTGATCTTTTCGCACATTTTGGTTCCTTATTGCTAGAGTGAAGCAGTTGGTTTGCTTGGGAGAGTCTAAGTGTATACTTATGAAGAGAATCCTCATTCACTCTCAGAATTGTTTCGATTTGTACAATAAATTTATGGTCATCTTATTAATATCCATCATCTCTTCTGCATTTCTTTTTTTTTTTTTTTTTGCGGAACGCGGGCCTCTCACTGTTTTGGCCTCTCCCATTGTGGAGCACAGGCTCCGGACGCGCAGGCTCAGCGGCCATGGCTCACGCGCCTAGCCGCTCCGCGGCATGTGGGATCTTCCCGGACCGGGGCATGAACCTGTGTCCCCTGCATGGGCAGGCGTACTCTCAACCACTGCGCCACCAGGGAAGCTCGTCTTCTGCATTATTATTATTGGTTTTTTTTTTGCTGTATGCGGGCCTCTCACTGTTGTGGCCTCTCCCGTTGCGGAGCACAGGTTCTGGACGTGTAGGCTCAGCGGCCATGGCTCACGGGCCCAGCCGTTCTGCGGCATGTGGGATCTTCCCGGACCGGGGCATGAACCCGCGTCCCCTGTATGGGCAGGCAGACTCTCAACCACTGCGCCACCAGGGAAGCCCAATTCTGCATTATTTTTAAAGCTTTTCTATCTGATTTCACTTGTTCACTTATTCTATCATTACTAAGCTCTTACTTTATGCCAGTAGTGTGATAAACACTGGGGATATAAAGAAACATAAAGCATCCGTACCTTAAGGTCCTAAGTCTTGCAGAAGACTCTAAATTTCAGCGGAGCTAGATTTCTGCAAGAAGAATATCTATGCTAACGAAGTGATTTGTTATACCCAGTAGTTTGCGTTGATGATTTAGGATATATTTTATGTGACTGAACAATTATATTTGGTCTGAATCACTGAGACAGTTCATTGTATGTTTTCCTCTAGCTTTGTGAGGGCAGTAGTCTAAAAAATATCCCTTTTGGCATTCTATTTGTCTCAAGATCTTAATCTGTGTTGTGTATTTATGGCCAGAGAATTCTATCATCAACAGCTTCATAGAACTCATGTTGCAGACACAAGCTTTAAACCCTTGAGTTATAGTAAGAGAAACTGGTCTTAATGAGTTGAACTAAATGTCTTAAAAAAAAAATCATTCCGGTCCCTATGTTCTCGTTCATTTGAATCCAGCTGTGTTAAAGAGGCAATCTAATACTGCCTCTTATCCAGCAGAGAATACTGCTTTAATTTAAATGTGTCTTGTCACATCTGCCAAGGTGCTTAGTTATCACTCTGTGCTCACTCCCCTGTGTGACTGAGCCATAAACACTGTCTTGGAATTGTCTGTTTAGTCGTCCACTTCCTAGATTAGATTGTGATCAACTCAAAATTTCTGGCGCCTGACATGATGCCGGTCAGTAAATGTCTTTTGAATGAATTGGGGATAAGCAAATAACATTAGAACCCAAACTCGTTCACTCATTCATTCATTCTTTCTTTCCACTCAGTATGTAATTACCTAGAAACTCTAATATACCTGGCACAGAACTAGGCACTGGGGCTGGATAAGGGTGGCCCAGAACAGATATGCTGGCTGCTTCAATAGGCTTAGACTTGTGGGGTGAGGAGCAGACAATAATTAATCACACAAAGTGATGTTTAGTTACAAATTGAGGTGAGTACTTTGACACAAAGGAGCCTCTGACAAATAAGCCTGACCCAGATTTGGAGGGTGGGAAGGCTTCCCAAAGAAAGTGGCCCTTGGGATCTGAAAGATGAACAGAAATTAACTAGAGAAGCAGGAGGTGGGGCGGATGCGAAGGCATCTCAGGCTAAGGGAATGGCTTGTGCGAAGGCTCTGTGGTGGGAAGGAACATGTGTGTGCCGGACCACGGAGTTATCCAGAAAAGAGGAATCTGGGGTGACAGGTCATGGTTAGACTATTCCTGGCTGAGCAGGCTTCGCTGAAGGTGCTGTTCTTCAAGAATAATGGTACGCTTTTTAAAGCTTTTTCAGGAGGGTATAGGAGTGCTATAGGTATAGATTTGCACGAGCTGAGGAACTAGCTCATTATTTTGCAAATGTAAATAAAGAGAAAGAATCAAATATTTAACTCACTGTGCTGTACAATTTGTATCCCAAAGCAGCTAGCACATGAAAATTTTCTCTATAGAAGTGTGCCAGCTAATACATGAAAAGGAGTGATGGGATACCATCATTTTGTAGTCCTTAATGAATAGTATGTTTAGGCAATAATTATCAATAGCTGTGAACATTACAAAAAGAGATACAAGCGGCCATTATATCATTCCTGGAAGTATATAATACCACCTTTTGGTAGACTTGTTAAGAAATAAAACCTAAAAAAAAAAAAAAAAAAAAAGAAATCAAACCTGAATCTGACCAAGCTTCTAGACCTGACTAACATATTTTCAGGAAATGTGAGGGGCATAGGAATATGCTGTTGTCCGTACCACCATGGAAATGTAGTCAAAGTAAAATCCAGATCCTGGGAGACCCTACAGCATGAACAACCCGGATTACTTCAGCAAAGAAATTGCCAGAGGAAAAAAAGAAAGATGGAGAGGAACCTATAGATTAGAAGATTTACATAAACATATAGATCCTATTTGGATTCTGGTCTGAACACACTACAGTAAAATAAAACGTTTATGAGACAGTTGGGATAATTTGAACACTGGATGAATATTTGGTGATGTCAAAGTAGTATTATGAATTATTCTTATGTAATAATGTTATTTTGATTATGTTTAAAGAGCAATAACAGAAAGAATCCCTATCTTTTAAAGATACATACTGAAGTATTAATGAAAAGAATGATGTGATGTCTGGGATTTGCTTCCAAGGGGGAGTAAAAGTGGATGAATGTTGAAGCTGGGTTGTGGGTCAATGGGATTTCATTTTACTTTCTTTCTGCTTTTGTTTATACTTGATATTTTCCATGATAAAATTTTGAAAACTTATAGGGGAATAAAAAGAGATCACCTTGGGTTGACTTTTCTCCTTACCCCCCAAATTCTCAGTATGTTCAAGATGAAATTTTATCGACTATTCGTATTTTAATGTATTAATATATTTAAATATTTTAATTTTAATACCTTGATATATTAGTATATCTTAATGCCCCTTAGAATGATTAATCTTTTGGAAAATTAATACTGTTAATTGTGGAAAATTAGGATGCTTAGGAGAAACCCAGTGAAGACAATAAATAGCACTGATAATCTCATCACTCTAGACAGAGCTGTAGTTAATATTTTTGGGTATCCAGTCTCATTGAGGATATATACATATTAAGTATAATTTTAATCATAAAATTGTTTGATTATCTGATAAGTTCCTTGGTTCTTTTCCTAACAGTTTATTGTGAACATTTCCCCAAAGCATTAAGGATTCTTTTATAAACTGATTTTAGTGGCCATTTAGTATTACATCATATAGGCATTAGTGGCAAAATTTATTTAATTAGTTCCTTTTTGTTGAATATTTAGGGTTTGTTTTGTTTGTTTTGTTTTGTTTTGTTTAAATTTATACTGTTAATGACACTCTAATGAATAGCCTTATTGATATATCTTTGTGCATACTCTGATCATTTCCTTAGAGTAAATTGTTACAATCGAGTAGCTGGGTCAATGAGCATGTATTTTTAAGCAATTGATACAGAGTCTTTCAAAATGTTGACACTGATTTGTGCTCCCATAAGCTGTATTTTGTTTTTTCTGTGTCCTCATTAACTCTGAATATTTTCTATAATTTTTTTGGCAAGTTTGTTGATGAAAATGGTATTAAAATGCTTTAACTTAACATTTCTCTGATTACCTCTGAGGTTGAACATTTTTTCCTATTTATTACTGCATTAATCTTTCAAATTGCCAGACATGTCCTTTGTATATTTTTCTATCTGTGCATTCTTTTTTTATTATTGATTATACATACTCTTTATACATTAAGGACAGCATCACTTTGCCAGTCATGTGGTAACAATTTTCCCTATGTATTTTTTAGTTCAGCATATGGAATTTTCTGGTATAGACTTTTCATATTTTTATATACTCAGATTGATTAATCTCTTTGTTCATGGATTCTCTCTTTGGTATTATAAAGTCCTTTTCCATTTCAAAATTGTTGTATTTGCTTTTTATTCTTCCTATATTTTTACTTCTTTTACCTTTGACTCTTTAATTCACAATGACCTTATTTTTGCTATATTGTTTAGATTAGGGATCCAACATTTTTCTAATAGTGACCAATTATCCCAGAAATTGAACAGTTCTTCTCTCTTTGGTTTGAATTACTACCTCTCTCACATATTAAGACTTTTTGTACATGGGCTTTGTATATGCCATGCTATACTCTTTCAATGCCACGCTAGCTAATCTTATGCCAGTATAACAGTATTTAAGCCTTGCCACTATATAGTTTTTATATGTAGTATCAATAATCTCTCTTTTTTAAATTTAATTTTATTTTATTAAAAGGAAATGTCTTGGCTCCCTTCCTTCCCCCCACCCTTTTAATCTTCCAGATGTCTTTCTCACTCTTATTAAGGTTTGACAAGAATTTCCTTGTAATGAATGGGATGACATCAGATTTATTTAAGTGAGATTTGATATTTTCACATTATTTATTCTTCTCATCCAGTAATGGATAAGGTGTTCAACACCTTCAACAATGTTCTTTTATGTTTTTCAGATCAAGTTTTGTATAGGCCCTGCATCTTTCTTGTTCATTCCTAGATATTTTATTAAACATTAAACTCTGGTCCCTGTCATCAACTGGCTGTGTGATCTTAAATCACTTAATGTTTCTGGACTTTGTTTTAATCTAAGGTTCTTTCTTTTTTTTTTTTTTTTTTTTAAGGTTCTTTCTGGCTCTATATTTCTAAATATACAATAGGCCATCAAAATATTTCAGCCTTACAATTTATATTCTATTTCCCCTCTTTCTAGACTAAATGAATTTATTCATTTAAATTCAGAATAAATTCTTTCAGGATAAAGTCATTTAAAAGAATTTAAATGGTAGCAGAGCAAATAAAATGTTACAGAAATGAAATTTTGAAATATATTCTGGGTTTCCTCTTCTTTCTATTTACCTGGTATAAGCTCAGTTTGGCAGTTTAATTGCCCAAAATGTTAACTTTGGGTCCTAAGACTATCAAGTGTGATTAAGAATAAAACATGACTTCACTCTTGGAGGCTATGTCACCCCTCTGTTTTAGATGCTAGTTTTAACACTTCTGATGGGAAGAACACGTTTTTATTTCCAGGTTTATTTTTATAACAGATGACCCAACTTTAATATTTTGAACCTGGTAGTGTTTTCACATAGGCTGTTAATTTTCCTACTGATACAAGGAAAGAGTTCACTTAAGTTGAAATCTGAAATGCTTATTGATTATGAAAAACAAAGAGGAAAATTAATGACTAGGAATCCATGCCACAGTCCAGTTGGGCAGAGATTATGTTCCTGGTAAGGTGCTCAGGATTACAAACTTCTGTTAGTTGCTCTTCATTTCTGTCACTGAATATGTAATAACCCTGTGTTCTCAGAAGTAACTGAACTTGCAGAAATAGCTCATGAAGTCATTTTCTATTTAAATGGTCTGCACTCTTTAGACTAAATACTCTTTAACTAGGACAATATTAATATATGTCTTTGACAGCAACTGCATTGAGAAGACAGCCTTTGCAAAACACTTTAGTCACCCCTCCAAGTGTGGGTCTTTTATGACAGATTGTTGTGTATCTGAAGGAGCTATTGTGTCAACAAAGAGCATCATAATGAGTCTAAAAATCTGACTCAATGGAACAAATGTGTTTTAATGGCATGCATTTTATTTTAAAAGGATGTACCAAAATAGAGCGAGAATCTGAAAGCAGGGCATTATTTTATAATGAAAGACTAATATATGGGTAGTTCTAAGGAAGAATGTAACTGGGAATGAAAATTGACTTAGGGTGGATAAAATCATTCCCATCAGCAAACCACAAATGCTCTATGAGAGTTATCTGCAGTGGTACCGGAGGCAAAATTAAAAGGGGTACAGGCCCCCAGGAATGTCATTTATTGCAGTTCACCCCAGTGAGGTGCAGGATTCCGTGGGGCATAAGATTGCCTTCCTGTGGCACTCAACACACATAACACCTCGTTCTGGGCTTGCAAAATCACATTTACTAAAATGCTGTGCAAGCAATCCCAGACTAACCTGTTCCTGTCCGTGTTTAAATTCTACTTATTAAGTGTGCTATAATCTTGAGGGAGAAAGAGTTAAGTTTGGAGACTGAGATACATTTTCTAACATGTTTAGTGGTAAGGGGTATATTTGTAGAACTCAGGACACCAAACTTGTACGTAAAAGGTAGATGTTACATAATAACAGTGTTCTTTGAAATTGATATCACTGAACTTCTGGAACTGAGTTTTAAGGACTGTTTATTATTTATATTTTTGGTAAGGAAATTTGCATTTTATGGGAATGTAGTACAGTATATTTTTTGCATTTATATTTTTCAATTTATTAGAATCCCTAGTCTGAGATATTGGAAATCCCTTTCATGTGTACTTATATACCAAAAAATTAGGCATGTGATGTCAACCTAGGGATTATGACTTTTTTTTTACTGCCTGTGATGATCCACTTTTTTTTTTTGATTACATCTGCTGGCTGAAAACAATAGAATCTGTATTCCAACAAAGGCCCTTTAGGAGGCAGAACCCTTTTGGCAAGACAGAATAGAGGAAATGGAAAGAAGAATATGAGTCCTGAATTGTCACTTCAGACATTTTATTTTCTGGGCAGGGTTTCCTGTTGACCCCAAGTCACCATTATGTCCCTTACTATCTCCTCTTTCCTGCTTAGATTGCTACAGTGTTGTTTCTGGTTTCTTTTGCAAAATTGCTCACTTCATAAATGCATGGTGTGGTTCTTTTCTCCTTCCTTTAGATGCCTCCTTTTAGCTACCAGTAAGCTTGCATAAGGCAGCGATGCCTTTTTATAAATACTGTGTGACTTGCAACTTCTTGGGGGTGGAAGTTTGGGAAGAGAGAAATAACTACAAGAATTAGGATAAGCATTGCTAATTGAGCACCGCTGTGGTGGATACTTGGACTTTTATGCCTAGTGATTTCCTGAGGAAGGTGCCTTATCCTGATGTGCAACCCTGGGTGCCCTTTGGCAGGAAGCATCTACTTGGTTTACAGATTTGATACAGAATGGGAGCTCTGTGATCTGGAGCTGAAGGGTAGTGAAGCTCAATGCATATTTTCCAGTCTTCTAGGTTGATGGGAATATGATCCCCCTTTTAAAAAGTAATATGGACCAGCTACTTTGGTGTAGGAGGTACTTGTTCTTAGAGCACTGCCATATACCATCATTCCAACCATGTTATAAACTATTTAAGAGAACGGACTGTGTCCCGTCTACCTCTGTGTTGTCTCTGAAACAATGCCGCCCATTAAAGCACCGATGGCTGTGGACCAATAAATTGATACTCAAATGCTAGTTGCAATGAGAGGAAAAAAATTAGAGAACCATCTCCTCTCCCTTCCAAGTTCCTGAACCCTTTGTTTATCTGTGTGGTTGTTCTTCTCCACGGAAAATAAGCCGGGAATGTATAGACGATACAAAAAAGACATTCTTGTCAATTGGCACCAGAGAAAGAAGGGCAGAGGTTAAAGAGAAAACAGGGAAAGTCAAACTTTGGGGCTGCAGAGGCATCCCCAGGCTCGTGAGGTAGATGGAGAACTGTCTAGGGGGAACATGCTTCCATCAGTGTGAGGGCTGCCCTGGGAGGTCAGGTCTAGTTTTATGCAAAGCCCCAGAAGTGAGCTTCTCTTCACAGAATTCCAGACTATACTTCAGTGAACAGAAGGGAGTCTCTTGTTCTTTGGCAAACTGCACATTCCAGAGTCTACTATGGAGAGGTCAGATTTGTGAATGCTGGAAGGGTTCATTTAAGGAAAAGACATCTTTATTGAAAATGGAATGGGTCGAGGGTGAAAAGGTGAGGTGAGGCAGAGGTCATTTTGTGTATTGTATTTGTGTATTTCCCATTATCTAAGACATCACTGGTGAATAGTAATTGCTTAATGCCTAGTTGTTGAGTGACTGCCTGATGAATCTTTGGGGCATTATTTGCTATGTATGTGTCACTAAAGAGTATGAAACTTTTTCCACACTATCTGGAATGCCTCGCTAGAGAGTGACAATTCTCTTTCCAGAGTGAAGCTTACCACCAGAAAAGAGTCTGTTTTATTGAAAATAGACTGGAGTCAGTTTCCATAGCTGGCATTTTCTTTCTGCATTGAAATGAGTTTCAGAGTGCTTTCCGAAGCTGCTGGTAAAGATTACTCTCTCAGGGTAACCAAATGGCCAGCACTGCCCATGTCTAGGTTATACAAAGATAGAAACGTGCTTCTGGACTCCTCCTAGGCCAAAACTACTCGTTGGCACCAGAACCTCTTTTCTGTGTTTAAAGATTACTGAAGCCTGTAATTTTGCGCACTAAATTTGTCTGTGTTGGTATTGGCATCAGTTAACTCAACCTCTTTTTCCAATGCGTTGCTCACCCACACATTTGTAACCCAGGATGGTGGCATAGGAAATATTTCCAACCTGGAAACATAATAAAGAGAAGTCCTCCTTCAGGAAGACAACTGGAAACCTGCTTTAGCAGTTTCTTAGCAATCTTTGGGTTTACCTTTTCAGTTGTTCAAACTTAAATAAATTTGCTTAACAATACAGATCTGAACACATTATGGGAAAACTGGAGACAGGACATTGGGAATCATTTATTCACAATTCAGTGAACACTGGTTACCCTTCCCCCAACTCTGTGTTAGGTGCTTTCTTAGGCTTGGGGGCTGTGGGTATGAATAAGGCAGCCATCCACCCCTGAGGGTGCTCGCAAAATTAATTTTTTCTTCTCCAAGGGAAGTAAGCTTATGAGAAGACATTAATTTAGGAATTACTTGTTCCTTTTTTTTTTTTTTTTACCAGTCTCTATGCAGGGCCCTTTATATCCTGTCTAGTCTTGAGAATGCAAGGCACTTACTTACTCTGCTTACTGGTTAGAACAATCCTGTGAGAAAGATTCTGTAGATGTGGAAACTCCAGCTTTGAGAGTATGAATAAGCTGTGCAAAGGTCCACACCTGGAGTCAAGATTAGCCCCAGGTCACGGACTCTAACAAATGCTCTTTGGTCTAAACCAAGCTGCCCCCTGCTACTACACACCCTGTACTCCTATAATCCATCAAGCCATCCTCTAGCGAGGGCAAGAGCTGAAACAGCAGAATTTTAGAGCTCTCTAAAACAAAGTCCGTCCCTGCCACCGGTTCCTGCTTCTTCCTTGAATGGTTGAATACTACCTGTCTGGGCCACGGTGCTCTCTCTTCATGTAGGGCTTGCTTGGAAAAAAACCCAAATCTTGGTTTTCTTGAGACCCTGTTGACCTGTCAGTCATTTTTTGTTGACACAAATGTATTAGCCTGGTGTCAAGAGAAGATACTGGGAGGAAAAACTTGAAACTTAAATCTAATTTTTCTTTAAGGCTTTAAAAAGGAATGAGATAATTTTCAGTAATCATACCTCCTAAAGGTGTTGCCCATTAAAGCACCGATGGCTGTGGACCAATAAATTGAGTTGATAATCAAATGCTAGTTGAAATGAGAGAAAAAAATTAGAGAACCATCTCCTCTCCATTCCAAGTTCCCGAACCCTTTGTTTATCTGTGTGGTTGTTCTTCCCCACCAAAAAGAACCCGGGAATGTATAGATGATACAAAAAAGACATTCTTGTCAATTGGCACCAGAGAAAGAAGGGCAGAGGTTAAAGAGAGAACAGGGAAAGTCAAACTTTGGGGCTGAAGAGGCAATATCAAAGTTTGATATTATCTCGATTTACTGTGTTTCTCTAATGCAGTCTGTAGCCATAAGCTTGATACATTGAAGGTTTTGACAGACTAATAAAATGGCAAGAATCACTAGCAGAAAACATTTACCAAGAGAGTATAGTTGACCCTTGAATAACATGGATCTGAACTGCATGGGTCCACGTATACGTAGATTGTTTTCAATAAATACACATAAATATGAATTTCCTTTTCACATTAGTCAATTCATTTTTGATGGCTAGTGTTAGTAATACGTATAACATCTACAGTGTTTTGTATCATAAGGCAATAATGATGTAGCTACTGATGATTTATCCTGTGAACAGACAGCAGACACTTATGGTATCGATAAATACAGTAAAATACTGTAAATGTATTTTCTCTTCCTTACGATTTTCTTAATAACATGTTCTTTTCTCTAGCTTACTTTATTGTAAGAATACAGTATATAATACATACAGCATACAAAATACGTGTTAGTCGACCATTTATGTTATCGGCAAGGCTTCTGGTCAATAGTATGCTATTAGTCGTTATGTTTTGGGGGAGTCAAAAGATATATATTGGATTTTCGACTGTGCGAGGGGTCGGTGCCCCTAACCCCTGCGTTGTTCAAGGGTTACCTGTATTTCCTACCCCTGTTACCCTACAGGTATCTCTAAAGCCTTCATCCCTATTCTTTGGATGCAAAATCAAAGAAGAGGGGGGTGCTTCATTTATAACTTAGTAATACTTGAATGTCTTCCGCTTGAGGACATGGCATGCCACGTTTAATATTAGTTACTCCTTTAATACGCCTTTAATACTGCACTGACTTATTTAAGCACTTAAGAAAGTGTGGCTCCATTGTACACTTTGAGTGTTTCATTGGAGGTTAAAAGGAAACTGTCTCTCTCCCACACAATTGTGAGACATGGTTGGGTGTATGTATTATTTATCGCTGAACAGAATGGATTCAGTGCCTAAGTTTCTAGCTGCGATATACTCTAGAATGTGGAATTCCCCGATGATTGAAAGGACGTGGAGTATTCTTCTGAGGACTGCCTCACATATTTAATGTATAGCTTGTTTTGTCTGGGGACTGCTTCTCAGAACTCTGCCATCTGTAGTGGGTGGCAACCAAATCTCAGTCTTGAAGAATTCATCTGTTAATTTTCTTTCTTTCTTTGACTTGATGACACCATTGTGGTTACTTCTCCTCCCTCTCCAATCAATGACATCTCATTTTCCATTATTACATCTTAAGTATATTGCCGTGGTTGCAAGCTGTTACATTTTCATTTTGGAAATATCACGGCTGGAAAAAATCTGTCTGGAAAAATTAGTAGGAGTTCAAATTCTCCAGACAGGGTGGTCTTTCAGATGAATTAGTGCTTCGATGGGAGAGCAACTCCACTTGCCCACACTTCTCAGTTTACCTCCCACCCTGTGTCACCATTTTGTAGATGAAGACCCTGGAACTTTGGCGTGAAGTCACCTGTCCCCGTACGGCCAGTGTAGCTCTCAGAGTACTGGGTCCTGACTCTGTTCTTCTTTACTGCTTCTTTTAAGCTTACATTTGAAAGAATATCAGGGAATTTTAGAAGCAGAGTCTTATTTCTATTTGGCTATCAGGAAAGATGTGTCTGACCATCAATAAAAACCAGCCAGAATTTTCTATGTTGTTCTCTACCTAAATGTTGGAGTGGCAGGTCTCATACAATGACTGGACTTGAAGTCATGATTTGGTCTTTTGGCAAGTGGAAGAAATCTGGAGGGTAATTTCCTATGTTTCTCTGTGTTAGTGTTTTTAATGCCTTGGTTGATCTCTCACGGACACCACTTTTTGGCGGAGAGGAATGGGGGGTGTTCCTGCCTTTTACCGATGCATTTCAAATGTAGAAAAAAGAATAGCCCATGTTTGTAAAGTTGTATGGGAGCCTTTCTTGAGAAACAATGGAAGTATGTAGGGAATGTGTTCTAAATTGGAGGAAGAGCGTCATTTAAGGTTGCTTAGCTTGGTGGGATTCCGACTAATTGGGGCTAGACGGTGGATGAATCTTGCCTGGTAATTAATACTCATGGGTAAGTGAACCATGGGGAGCACTTTCTCCATAATGGTTTGGGCTCAGGATGTTGGTGGGAGGCTAGGCGATGGGGGGCGGGTACCGAGCTTCCCTTTCCTCCAACATTCTCGTTGGCCTCCACCTTGGGGCCAGGGTAGGGGGAACACAGTGGGAAGGAATGGGAAAAATTCAACTCTTAGGCCTCTTACAGCATTCTTTCAGGGAGCTGTGTCTTGGTGCAGTTTGAGCTAAAATGTAAATCAGGGTTGATTTCCTTTTACAAAGTACAGTATTATACTCCTCTTACAACAAAGAAAAGCCCTTAGGTGGAGGTGGTGCCCCAAAGGAATGGATGGAACGGATTTCTGTGGTAAGATGACCTCCATTCCTTCTTTCTCTCTCTCTTCCTCCCTCCCTCCCTTCAAGCCTTCATAATGTTTTCCTGTGGGTTTCCACCCCAGGACGCTCCCAGGGCTTTCTCATTGTAGAATCGAAAACCACTCTTCTCACCCATCCGGCTCACCTGGCTCGCTCCTGTTTCCGCAGGGCTGTGTGGCCTTAGGCAGTTACCTATCGCTCAGTGCCTCAGGTGTCCCTAAAATGAGCGTGATTAGTACTGACATCTTGGGTCCTTGTGGGTTTTAGATGAGTTAATATATGTAAAGCACTTCGAAACAGGCCAGGCATACAGTAGGTGTTTGCCAGTGTTAATTGTTATCGTTACTGTTCATTTCCTTGCCCAGGACCAAAACTCTCAAATGCCTGGCATCACTTATGGGGTAGCATCCAGTGTGGCCTGAACCTGGCCCCCCTTGGCCTGTACCTTCCCTGCTTCCTCCCTGGTGCTAATCTATCCCAGCAGCCTGCTTAGTCCGGGGTGGGGATGGGGTGGGGAGGTCGGCTTGGGGCTCCTTCCTCGTTGAACTACTCTGTCCTCATCAGGGCTTCTTCCCTCTCATCTTCCTTCCCCTGTTGCTGGCATTAACCCTCTAACACATCTCTCCATCTTCTGAGTTTGAACAATTCACCCTTCTCTACTCCCTTTTTTGCCTCTTCTCTTCTTTCCATTTCTCCCTCTCTTTCTTCTTTTTTCTTTCACCTACCTCCCTGCACATCCACCCTATGTTTTATTATTAAAAACAGCTTAAACAATGGGAGAAAGGTCACCCTTTTCTCATATTCCGAGTGGTCTAGCACATAGCAAGAGTGTGTGACCAGAATGGTTGAAAATTTATATTAGCAAGAGCAGGGAGGACCCTAAAGGTACCTCATCCTGACGGGTGTGAAAAATAGAGGGTGATAAAGTTCATGAAAACTATGTTGCTTACTATAATTCAGTGGTGGAGGGGCAATAGTTACAGCGAAAGGATAAACAGAGGTACTTAGGGTAAAAACCTGTAGCACATAGTTTTTGCTTAACGATGTCAGAGAAACTTCCTCTTCATTTTTATGGAAAAACTGTATTTAAAAAAAATAAATTTATTTTGTTTATTTTTGACTGCACTGGGTCTTTGTTGCTGCTCCTGGGCTTTCTTTAGTTGAGACGGGGGTGGGGGGGCTGCTTCGTTGTGGTGTGCGGGCTTCTCACTGCAGGGGCTTCTCTTGTTGCGGAGCATGGGCTCTAGGCGTGCGGGCTTCAGTAGTTGTGGCACGCAGGCTCAGTAGTTGTGGCTCGCGGGCTCTAGAGCACAAGCTCAGTAGCTGTGGGGCATGGGCTTAGTTGCTCTGTGGCATGTGGGATCTTCCCGGACAAGGGCTCAAACCCGTGTCGCCTGCTTTGGCAGGCAGATTCTTAACCACTGTGCCACCAGGGAAGCCCCAGAAAAACCATATTTTAAAATCTAGAAACTTCCACCTAATTCTTTTGATGTGTGCATGTGTGTGTGTGACTATGCGTGATGCACATTCATATTTTAAAATAGGGTAGTTTACTATGAACTTGCTAAATTTAAATAGTGTATATGGTTAATGCGAGGAAGATATTTTAATACCACATGTTTAAATGTTCTTGTGAAACACAGTATATCATTTTTGAATATGCTTTTTCCCTTTTGTGACTTCATTCATTTTACTCCAAATTCCCTGTAGATCTTACCAATAATGAAGGTGAATTAAACAAGGTGCTGGCATTCTGATAGATTTGTTCAAGATCTGGTTCACAGCTTTTGTCTTCAACTGGTTTTGTGTGATAAAAGCCCTGCATGCTTAAGAAAATTTCTTTTTAACCTCATCTAATAATTGATGAGACATTGAGATTCTCAGTTGCATAATATCTAAGTTGAAAATAGAAAAAATAAGGCTACAAGATCATTTTCTTTTAACATGTTGGGTAATAATTCTTTCATGTTGAAGCAAGTGGAGGCCTCTCTAGGAAGGGTAGATATTTCTCTGTGAGGCCAGGAGGCTGTCTCTTGGGGCCAAGAACAGATGCTTAGAAATCAGCTTGTTGGCCTCCCCAAATATTAGGAGAGAGTTCAGGGTAAGCATATACCTTCCCCCTTTTCCAACTGTCACCTTTCTTTCTGCCTACAATGCCCATTGATGTTGAGCTGGTGAGAGTGGATGAATAATTTATATCATAGTATCAGCTTCATCAGAAACCCATAAAGATTTCTTGAAGGGTTCAGATCTAAAGTCTTTCTGAATTAAGCCCTAAATTATTAATAATGTGAAACTAGGGTATATTTCTTGCCTGTGGTGTGTGTGCTGCTGTATTTTGAAACTGAATGATTTGTGGATCCCTTTACCAGTCGTTCCTCTTTTCTAAGCATTTTTACAACCACTACTAGATGTCATTTATGGCCCTGATAAATTCAGTAGGTAAAATAGAAGTAGTTAGGCTCTTGGGCCTTAGTTTTCTAATCTGTAAAATCAAGAGATGCATTGAAGATTCTTTGTAGCTTTAGATTGTGTAATTCTTTCTTTTAGGATTTGTCTGGAATTTGTAATATTGACGGGAACTAAAGTTTAAGCCACTAAAACAAGACAGAAATCTGGCTATCAGACACAGGGTTGTTTTTTCAGCCTAGTCTCTGCCAGTCCAAGCCTTGTTATAACCACAGTGTGGCAAGATCTGATGTCCCATTATTATTTCTTTCACTTGAGAATGCTTCAGCTGTACAGATCTATCACAGCAGTTGTTACACTGTGAGTTTCCCCTTATCCATCAGAAGAGGAAAATCCATCATACTTTTGACCACTTTTTCCTCTCCAAGAAAATGATCTTTAAGAGAATGACATGTAATATAGACTTGACTATTCTTAAGGCATTGGAGAAACTGCATCTGAAATAAAATGAATACATGATGCAGTAGTTTATTTACATTTAAAATACTGAATGGCAAAGCATTTTATCAAAGACTTTGGGACCAAATACACATTCCATACTTACATAAAGTGAAAGGATCGAAGGAAGCAGAAATACGGGTATAGTTACTATGTATAATACCTAGCTGTGGTTCAATTACCCTCTGTAGCTCAGCTACACTAACAGAATAAGGTAGATTTTTGAGCAGTTAAGAAATGTAGATATTAGGGTCGGTATGTTTAGAGATTTTTTTTTAAAGTTTCATCCCATAATCTCAATTTAAGTTGAAATGGTTACCAGGCAACTGAGAGGAACAAAAGTACAGTCTTACCCTTCATACTAGTTTCATTTTACACTCTGTTTTGTAGGTAAAGGTATAAATTTTGTTTTGCTGTTGAATCTTTTTAGAAGATTCCTTTTTTTAATGTTCTGTAGCAGTTTATATACCATGGAAATGGCTGGTCCTTGAAATTTAAAATAATTGCCCAATAAAACCAAATGGGCACTGAGCATTTTTACTGGTGTAAATTACTTTATGCATTTCTTAATTTCTTCTATTTATTGGTTTACTTTCAAGAATTGAACTCTATATAGAAAACCATCAGTTACATAAAGATTTAAAAAATTTACCGTGAATCATTTTGCAATACGTATGTGTATTGAATCATCAGATTGTATTAAATTTACACAATGTTACATGTCAATTATATCTCAGTAAAGATGGCAAAAAGACAAATAAAATTTTGCCATGAAATTATACGTTAGATAATTGTAATATTCTCAATAAAAACCTAAACACAGTTATTTCTAAGTTTATTGGTGTGTTCTATTTTTCTTTGATTAGATCTATATATTCTTCCCCCACAAAAATCTAGCTCTTGGATTCCTTTGTTTACTCTGAGGCTTTTTGGGTTTTCTATATACTTTTTGATGTGATCTTTAATCTTCTCCTCCTGCTTTCCTTTGTACGTATTCCAGTGGCTCCCATTCTGATATAAGGTGGCATCACATTCACAGGTCAACCCGAAACCCACTGGCTTGTAGCCCCACGCTGGGAATAGAAGGCTCTTTGCCTCCTCTGTGGTTCTGTCTCCTTCATTCTCCCGCAGAAGGATTTAAGAACTCACAGGCTTTCATGTCTGTCTGCCTCTTTCCTGCATATCTCCCATCACCTGCCTTCGACTCTCAGCGCTATTGCTGCTCGTAGGCTCATGGTTTACGGCCACCATCACTGAGGTGGGTTCAAAAAGGGCATGCCCTTCCCTTTATCACTCTAGTCCAAGCTTGGACTTAGACCACCCCCACCCCCCGCAGCCATAGTTCCTCAAAGACTTCTAAATTGAGGCTGTAACACTGAACATGACTTAATCAAAGTTTAGGCTAATGGAGAATTATAGCACAGAGAATAACTTATAATTAGCTGTGAGATATGATTATTATGGAGATCCATAGGTCTAGGTCATGCATAAGATTTTATTTTAGGGTTGATTTGTCTCCAGTCTCTGGCTGCTTTCCATGGGGGCGGAAGTTGGGCTTTCTCCCCGTTCTCGGGCACCTGTAAGTGAATCTCCACTCCTGAGAGTCCAGGCCAGAGTCTCACTGGAATTAGAGAAGAAAAGGGAGTTTCTTTCTTAGCCTAAGGCCTTCCCTCTTTATTTCCCTATTTAGGATCTACTTCTTCCCAGCATGACTGATGGAAAAAATACTCAGTTCCATCAAAGGAAACATCACAGCTTATCCAGAGCGTTATTACCTTAACCTAAAGCTCTAGCCAGACCACCATGTAATCTAGTGGTCCGTAAGTTTTTAGCTTTATGGAAACAGGGTTTGAGCGATCCATGAACACCATGAAGCTGAGTGCAAAATTTTGTGAGCGTATGCTTTTTTCTGGGGAGCAGATTCACACCCTTCATCAGATTGTTAAAATGATCTGGCATCTCCCCAAAAGATTAAGAACCACTTCAGTCTGGATTAATTAGGTAGGACATCCACGGTTTCCTCTAGATGGGGCTTCACTTGTAGTCCTTCTTCCATCAGCACATAAAGATGGGGCTTTCATATCTTCTCTCCAGACATCTGTGTCCAGACAGCTTCTGATCTTCTACAAACAACTACTCAAGTGCAGATGTCTCCATGGAATAGTTTGTAGGAACAATATGGTCCAAATCCATTCTTGGACAAGAAACATTCCTTTAGGACAAGAAACAGTCTGCAGAGATGCAATTCTGCCTAGTCTTGTAAAGATCTTCATTTCATAAGAGGTCTTTGCCTAATTAAACTACCTATTTGGCTGGTTTTTCTAGGACAAAGAGATAGTCTTCTACAAAGGGGTAGGATTTGGGGGGTCTTAAAGCCAAAACTTAACTAGATCTGAATTCTTATAACCATATGTACCTCCTTTTCCCTGCAGTCTTTGCAAGATGCAAACTTACCTCAGGCACCTGCCCTAGGACTTAGAGCCCAGTAGGGAGATGATGGTAGCAAAAGTTTTCTTTTCTCCCATCACATGTAGTGCCAGACATCTCATCTCCTGTTATACTTGGAACTCGGGTATCTAACGGGCTTGATGTTGGATTCCTCAATTCCCTCACGGTCCCCATGGACTCTGGCAAAGTCCCTCTTTCTTTGCTGAAATTGAAGGGCAGCTTACTTTGCATTGTAATGAGCCCAGCTTATGATGTCCGGCAATGAGTTTACTGAATGTTGTTTCTCTTTTTGTGCATGGGACTCATTCACTCTTCCAAGTAATGCATGGTGTTCACTCCAGTGCAGGTTTAGGGTTAGGTGTAGGAGTGGGATAAAGTCATTTGCAGTGGGATTGCAGCTTTGAAAATTGAGGACCACTGTTTTTCTATCTTGTGTGGCTGTCTTTGTAAGAGGTGGTTTCTGGGGCTTTGAAGACAATCTGCTGGAGATTTCTAATACTGTTATTAGGTGTGGAAAAAGGAAACCCGAGAGATGTGAATCTGGGTCACTGCCCTGGCAGGTTGTCCATTTTTTCAGGATAATGTAGTTTCTCGCTCAGGTGCCATCAGTTAAGGTTAGTGGAGCCCTCTCACTTCCATCCCTCACATTGTAACTCAGGAGGTAGATTGCAAAACGGTGTTTCTGAATCTCACCACAATCAGTGCAAGGGTGGAAAATGTTTCCAGATTATGATCATGCCTGCTTCCTGTCTTTGTTCCCCGTGATAAGATTTCTCCCTCTATTGGTATTTTTTCATTTTATAGGAAGCTAGGAGTGAAAAGTCTCAGACTTTACCATTCTGTCATTTCACTTGAAATTTTTTTTTTTTTTTTTTTTTTTTACAAAAAATGATTTCACAAAATTGCAACTTGGGATCATTTAGACATTGATAGGGAGTTCTAAGCAATTTAAAATAATGTCTTTCCTACTGACTTGTAGAGCTTGAAATTTCACATAAACGAAATATAAAATTATGAAGTACCCAATAGAGTTTAAGATTAAAGGATCATTCAGTTTAACATGAACTTTTAAGTGTCTCAGTGAATTGTTTTTATTGTCAAGGATCTGATAGTTCTCTTTAGTATTTATGAAAAGTCCCATTTTGAACTGGATTAAAATAACTATTTTACAGCATTATTAGCACCTTAGTTTAAAACACAGAGTATATAAAGGTTTAAAACACAGAGTATATAAAGAAAAGTTGTTTCAGGGCTTCCCTGGTGGCACAGTGGTTAAGAATCCGCCTGCCAATGCAGGGGACACGGGTTTGAGCCCTGGTCCGGGAAGATCCCACATGCCGCGGAGCAACTAAGCCTGTTGTGCGCCACAACTACTGAGCCTGCACTCTAGAGCCCGCGAGCCACAGCTACTGAGCCCGTGTGCCACAAGTACTGAAGCCCGCGCGCCTGGAGCCCGTGCTCTGCAACAAGAGAAGCCACCGCAATGAGAAGCCCGTGCACCTCCATGAAGAGTAGCCCCCGCTCGCTGCAACTAGAGAAAGCCCGCGCGCAGCAACGAAGACCCAACACAAACAAAAATAAATAAATAAAATAAATAGATTTATAAAACAAAAAGGAAAAGTTGTTTCATGATAAATCATTTTGTAATACCGATCTTCATGAAATGACAGTCTCCACTCACCCGATTTCTTTGAATTTGTACCACTGTAATCCATGTTCCAAAAGAGGAGACAGTTTGCAGAGTTTTCAGTCCTAAGTGGCAGTTCTGACCGGATTTCCTGTGGCTGGTGAGGTTTCCACTGACTTCCGAGATAGCACTGATGGTGGGACCAGGGCTGGGCCTTGTGCTGTAGCCAGAGGCTTAGCCTGTGTTGCCTTAAAGTTTTGACAGTTGGGCCTGTGCTGTATATCTTTATTTCAGTGTGCTTTTTTTGGTAAACTTACTTTTTGTTTAAGAAGCGCTTTCCCACTCCTAGGTATCATGAGTGTTGTCCTGTATTTTCTTCTGTTGACTTTAGAGCTTTATTTTTTGTATTTAAATCTTTAATCTACCTATCTTTAGATTACCTGAAGGTAGGAATTTAGTTTTATTTCTTCAATAAAATTAGTCAGTTTTCTCTACACCATCTTCTAAATACTCCATCTTCTTCTGTTTGACTTATGGGGCTATTTTTAATCATATATTAAGTTTTCCTATATGCAGTTGGCCCTTGAACAACACAGGTTTGAACTGCACAGGTCCACTTATATGCAGATTATTTTCCGTAAATATGTACTACATTACACATGATTCTTGGTTGACTGCATCCACAGAAGCGGAACTATGGACTTGGAGGGCCAACTGTAAAGTTATACATAGATTTTTCGCTGCTTGGGGGTCGGCACCCCTAACCTCCTTGTTTTCAAGGGTCAACTGTATATGGGTCTGTCTTTAAGCTCTCTAATTTGTTTAATTAGTTCACTTTCCTGTTTTGCCTCAGTACCACACTGAACTAACTTATGGTTATAGCTTTGAGACTGGTCCCCCCATCCCCTCTCCCCCATCGAGATACTGCAGGGTGCTTTTTCCTGGTATTTGAGCTATTGGTGCCCAGCCTTGATCATTTAGATTCTTCTTTGCTGGCTCCCTGGCATCCTTGCATGTTTAGTTGTTTTGTCATATTATTTATTTTTCCTCGTAGATGTATGTTGTACTACACAGGGGAGGGTGTCTCAGGCTGCTATAAAAAAATACCATAGACTAGGAGGCTTAAATAACAGACTTATTTCTCATAGTTCAGGAGACTGGCAAGTCCAAGATCAAGGTGGCAGCAGATTTGGTGTCTGGTGAGAGCCTGCTTCCTGGTTCATAGACAGCCGCCTTCTTGAGATGTCTTCACATGGTGGAAGGGACAAGGGAGGTCTCTAGTGTCTCTTATATAAGAGCGCTAATCCCATTCATGAGGGCTCCACCCTCGTGGCCTGATCACCTCCCAAAGGCCCCACTTCCAAATACCATCACGTTAGGGATTAGGTTTTAATATATGAATTTTGAGAGGTTACAAACATTCAGTCAAAACAGATGGGTAGGACTTCCCTGGTGGCGCAGTGGTTAAGAATCCTCCTGCCAATGCAGGGGACATGGGTTTGAGCCCTGGTCGGGGAAGATCCCACATGCTGCAGAGCAACTAAGCCCATGCCTCACAACTACTGAGCCTGTGCTCTAGAACCTGCAAGCCACAGCTACCAAAGTCTGCGTGCCTAGAGCCCATGCTCTGTAACAAGAGAAACCACCACAATGAGACGACCACGCACCACAACGAAGAGTAACCCCTGCTCGCCGCAGCTAGAAAGCTAGCGCGGAGCAACAAAGACCCAATGCAGACAAAAATAAATAAATAAATAAATATTTTTAAAAATGTCTTAAAAAAACCCAAAACAGGTGGGTTAATATATTGTGTTATTATACTTCCCCAACAAAGCTTACAATAGAGCAGAGTTGCAGAGAGCCAAAAGGGAACTTTTTTATCATCCAGTCCTGCCCAGTGGTCTCATAAATTCGAAGACTGAGGCCTAGCAAGCCTTGGTGATTTCCACAGGGTAGCCCAGCTGGTGGTAGCAGAGGTGGGACTCCTGGGGATTCCTTTCATTAGAAATGATGCCTGACCTTCTACTACCTGTAGTTATTTCTGTGTCTGGACTTGTAATCATACATGGATTCATATAGCTCATCACTGAGCACTGAGAATGGCAACATCCACCCTCTTTATGATCAACTATAATGTGGATCCTTCTTCTTCTTTTGTGGGTTCTTATTTTTAATACATTTGTTGCTACATATGCTGGGAGTCTGTTGAACATTGCTGAATGTAAACTGTTGAATAATTCCAAGTATTTGTACTCATAAGTACAAATGTCATTTCTGTCCCTTGAAGTGTGCAAAGCATAGGCGCTTGAGGGCCTGCCAACCAATGCACAGGTACCTTTATTTTGAAATTTGTTCTGTGTGCAATTAACAAAAGGTTCAAAAGAAGTCCTTTCTGAAACTTTGGCTAAAATCCTAGAATTTGTACATGACTTTGCAACATGCTCTTACTATATATTATATCTAGTGTCCTTATCCCTGTTTTTGGCTTCTTCAGTTGACCAAGTTAGAGATTAATGGAAGAAGGTTTCTTTTCTGCTACCAGGGGATTATGTCACAGCAATTATATGTGTGTGTGTGTGTGTGTGTGTGTGTGTGTGTAGTTGGTTTACAATTTTATATTAGTTTCAGGTGTTCAACATAGTGATTCAATAATTTTATAGATTATACTCCATTTAAAGTTACTATAAAATATTCACTATATTCCCTGTGCTATCCACTATATCCGTAGAGCTTACTTATTTTATACATAGTAGTTTGTATCTCTTAATCCCTTACCCCTAATTTGCCCCTCACCCCTTCCCTCTCCCCACTAGTTTGTTCTCTGTATCTGTGAGTCTGTTTCTGTTTTGTTATATTCTTTTGTTTGTTTTAATTTTTAGATTCTACATATAAGTGATAACATACAGTATTTATCTTTCTCTCTGATTTATTTCACTAAGCATAATACCCTCCAGGTCCACCCATGTTGTTGCAAATGGCAAAATTTCATCCTTTTTTATGGCTGAATAATATTCCATTTTGTGTGTGTGTGTGTGTGTGTGTGTGTGTGTGTGTGTGTGTGTGTAATCTCACATCTTCTTTATCCATTAATCTTTTGGTGAACATTTAGGTTTCTTCCATATCTTGGCTACTGTAAATAATGCTGCTGTGAACATTGGGGTACATGTATCTTCTTGTTTTCTTCAGAAATATACCAAAGAGTAGAATTGCTGGGTCACATGGTAATTCTATTTTTAATTTTTTGAGGAACCTCCATACTGTTTTCCATAGTGGCAGCACCAATTTACATTCCCACCAACAGTGCACAAGGGGTCCCTTTTCTCTACATCCTCTCCAACACTCGTTATTTGTAGACTTTTTGATGATAGCCCTTCTGACAGGTGTGAAGTAATATCTCCTTGTGGTTTTGATTTGTATTTCTCTGATGATTAGTGGTGTTGAGCGTCGTTTCATGTGCCTGTTGGCTATCTGGTATATCTTGTTTGGAAAAATGTCTATTCAGGTCCTCTGCCCATTTGTTAATTGGGCTGTTTGTTTTTTTGATATTGAGTTGTATGAGCTGTTTAAATATTTTGGAAATTAACCCCTTATTGGTCATATCATTTGCAAACATTTTCCTTCCATTCAGTAGGCTGTCTTTTTGTTTTGTTGATGTTTTATATCATGGTAAATATTTTAAGTTAATTTTTAAAAATTGTGGTAAAATACACATAACAAAATTTACCATCATGGCTGTTTTTAAGTATACAGTTAAGTGGCATTAAGTACATTTACATCATTGTGCAACCGTCACCACCATCCATCTCCAGATCTCTTTTCATCTTGCAAAACTGAAGTTCTGGTAATGGTAAAATGTATTGTCTATACAAATACATCCATAAAGCTGAAATAGTAAAATTCTTATGGTTGAAGTTGCAGTAGTGACATATGACTAATTAGGTTTGTATTCTCCATTTCTTCAACATTTCACCGTCTTCAATGAACATTTATATGGTGCTTTATTATAAATATTCTCACTTAATATTCAAAACACATGTGAGGTAGACATTAATATTCCCATTTTATAAATGAAGAAGTTGAAGTGGTCATAGAGAAGTAGTGAAGGAGTCAGAATTCCAGCTTAATGCCATTGCCCTTAAATCCTTTCTGTTTCCACTATACCGCACTTCAAAAGACTGTGACTAGTATTTTCTTTCCTTCTCTCCCTCCCTTCCTTGCTTCCCTCCCTCCCTCCCTCTGCCCCTCCTTTCCTGCCTTCCTTCCTTCCTTCCTGATCTATCAATCTCTTGTTTTTGGTAGTGATGGGGTAGGTGTCAAGAAGGTAAATTTCTGGAGTTTTGTTTTAAATTATGGGTCTTGCCCTAACAGCAGACAGTCTTGTTCATAACCTTGGGCATGCTCATCAGATCAGGGATTATTATGCTTTGCCTAAACACTTAGTACATGCAGCAGATGTCTATTCAAATATTACTTTAAAAAACGCCCGGGATTGTATTTAAATGGCTTCCATTATTCACTACTTAAATTGCAGATTGTTTCTCCTGGGGATTTCTGCACTAGGCTGAGTTTCTTCAATTGTTTGTGTTGGATGATGACAAAATAAATCTATTGCATTGCAGCTCAGTGAAAAATCCTGCTGAATGGGCTAAAAAAGTCCACATTCATCCTACAACAACAGACTTATTTAAAAAACGCATATATTTTGTTTTTTTCCTGGTGAGATGGAGCACGAGCAGATAGTGGGCTTTTGTTTGTTTTTATTTGTGTTTTCTTTTTTTGGTACGCGGGCCTTATCACTGTTGTGGTCTCTCCCGTTGCAGAGCACAAGCTCCGGATGCGTAGGCTCACGGGCCCAGCCGCTCCGCGGCACGTGGGATCATTCCCAGACCGGGGCACGAACTCGTGTCCTCTGCATTGGCAGGCAGACTCTCAACCACTGCGCCACCAGGGAAGCCCTAT
Organism: Phocoena sinus; assembly: GCF_008692025.1. Taxonomy (NCBI): domain Eukaryota; kingdom Metazoa; phylum Chordata; class Mammalia; order Artiodactyla; family Phocoenidae; genus Phocoena; species Phocoena sinus. The sequence continues at coordinate 86,823,427 of NC_045773.1, read as the reverse complement.
TTATGTACTTTGATTCTAGTGCTTAAAATACCTGGAGGGGTCTGGGATACAATGGAGACCCATGTGTTCTACTGAGTGTGTCAGCTTCCTTGGTCTGTATGGATTTTACAAAGAGCAGCGCAATGGAATTCAGATATTTTAAAACCACATGTGTGTTTCTTCCACGGGTGCCACAATTTAAATCTTTAATCAGTCTTGTCAAGAGGTTAGGAGTAGCGGCTGGTTCGCCCTCAGACTTCCTCTAGGGTCATTATTAGTTGCTGTTGCCTTGCTAGGTAGCGATTACAGAACATCCTCCCATGTGCTATTTTCATTTATACTGAGAGAGGGAAGCAAAACCAGAATTAGGAGAAGGAATCAGCCAGAAGAGTTCAATGTTTCTGCAGACCAGAGACTTGTCACAATATGCCTTTGAATTTTTGCAGAGGAATGCTTACTTGCTCTTAATATGTAAATTACTTCCATTCTCCTAATAAAAAAATAGATGAAAATTTCATGCTAATGTTCAATCTTATAAACAGATAATTAAGACTTTGCTCTCAGAATAAATAAATACCTGACACTTGCCAGCAGTGGCTTTGGGGCAGCAGTGTCTTTGCTAAGCCTCATATACATCATCATAATGAATCCTTACAACCTTGTGAAGAACGTGGTATTCTCCCTATTTTACGGACTAGGAAAGTGAAGCTCAGAGAGGTTAGGAGACTTGCTCAAATGTCACACTGAGAATAAATGGCAGATCTGGGATTGTGTCCTTTTTGTGATATCAGTGCTCACTTTTTCAGCATTGTTGTTGATGTTAATGTTCTTTAGACTTGAGAACTGACGCTGACCCAACTCAAGCCTGTGGGTGTTAAAGACAATCTTAGATAAAATGTAAGAACTTAGTTCCATTCCACAATGCGCTAACATGGCAGAGCTGAAGTGGGGAGCTGTAGAGCTACCAAAATGTTGGATGGGAAACTGAATGCTTTTTCAAATCAAGTGCCTCTGAGTAGTGACCCTGGACAGTTGGTAAGAGTGTGTCACCAACATAAATAATTGGAAAGAAATGTTGGATAAGTTGGAAGCAAAGCCAGTGATTCCTACATGGAGCTGTTAAGAAGGGACCAGGAAGTGTGAAGAAATGAAGGTTACTCAGTGTCCAGACTAAAATAAGGGATGGATCTTAGAACAACAGATGGAAACTGCAGCAGCAAGTAACAGAGCACCAGAAGAGAGACACTTCCATCTGGATTCATTCAGAAAAGGATGTCAGAGAACTATAACAATGAAAGCATATAAATCTCCACTGGTTATGTCAGATCAAAATTCAGGACAGATTCAAGATGGGTCCTTCACATACATATTACTATTTTGAGGTACTCTATGCCATATAAACGATGTTGTAGGTCAAGACCTATTTTAGCCTTATACATTAAATAAACAAACACTTTTCATAGAACCTCTTACCACTTTATTGTTAATTTTTGGAATAAAATGTAGGTAGTTTGTTCTTACTGTTGTTTCCCAATTTTTTTTTTTTAAATAAATAAATTTATTTATTTATTTATGGCTGCGTTGGGTCTTCGTTGCTGCGCACAGGCTTTCTCTTCATTGCGGTGTGCGGGCTTCTCATTTTGGTGGCTTCTCTTGTCGCGGAGCACCGGGCTCTAGGCGCATGGGCTTCAGTAGTTGTGGCACGTGGGCTCAGTAGTTGTGGCTCTCAGGCTCTAGAGCGCAAGCTCAGTAGCTATGGCACACGGGCTTAGTTGCTCCGCAGCATGTGGGATCTTCCTGGACCAGGGCTCGAACCCATGTCCCCTGCATTGGCAGGTGGATTCTTAACCACTACGCCACCAGGGAAGTCCCCCAGTGTTTTAGAAGATGATCTGGCAGACACAATTCTGTTGTTCTGTAGCTGTGATGTGGTGTTTGGAAATGCTGAGGAGGTTCAATTACCTTTCGCAGGGTGGTGATGAAATTCAGGACTGGAGGGTGATTTACAGGGCAGTAGGGATAGAATGCTGCTGCTTATTTCTGAATGTCAAGTCACAATGACCTACTTTCTTTTTTGCTTATGTTTTTCATGATTCAAGTTTTTCAGGCATAAATAATTTGGGGGCTTTTGTTCTTTTTCTTTGCTGCCTCTCATCCTAGGATTTTCGTGTTCTGGCACTCGCTTGCTAACATGGATATTTTAATCATATTTCATCTGCAAAGGCATGGGAAAAGATGTTGACACTTTTCATTAGACAAATGGAAATTGTGTTGTATTTGTATACAAAAGTGTGTTCTTTACCAAACCAGCAGGATATCACGTATTTTGGAGTCTGTGTGTGTGTGTGCGTGTGTGTGTGTGTGTGTGTGTGTGTGTGAGGTCCCTATGAGAATTTCTTAAAAGCAGTGGAACCTAGCCCCGAGAAAAAATCCATAGATACACATACACATAAGATTTTCTCATGCAATTTCAAATGGTGGATTCATCCCTGAACACTTGGTTATGAATCCTTTGTTCTGAAATATCGAAAGTCAGTTTGAATATACTTGGCTTTGGGCACTGGCTACTTGTGCGGTCCCCAGGGAAAGGTGGACTTTTGCGGTTGTATGAGACAGGAGGTGATTTGGAGATTTCTAGGTTTCAAGCGAATGCACTATAAGCCACACTTACAGAGTGTGCTAGAAAAAAACCGTGACTTTGAGAGTGTGTATCCTGGGGATGCCGGATGGTGAGAAATGAAACTAGAGAAATATTAGAAAGCATAATTAGTGATTTAGTTTTTTCTTTTTTAAAAAAACTTGGAACATACACTCAACATGGGGATTTCCAATAACAAATACAATAAAGACAAATAAAAGTAAATGTTTACAGCCACATTAGACCTTGAGAATGAAGGATGGAAATCCTTGAAGGCAAGGACATGGCCCTGTGGTATATGTTCAGGGACCTCCTATATGTGACTGAGGAATTAGCTCTGGGAGTGGAAGAGGCCAGTCCTCATTAGGTATCTTCTGGGAGGAGATGAGATTTGGGTCAGAGTTTCATCTTGAAGCTTATTGGATTTAATGCTTTTCTCTCAAGGCATCTCAATGATAAACCACCTAGGATGGGAGAAAAACCTAGAAGAGTTAGAGGCGTCCCTGTTCTCCTTTCTCCTCATGGTAGAAGCGCCTTTACTCTCCAGCTCCTGAATTGCTATGGTGAGAGCTGCAACTAAACAAACTGTGCAAACTTTAACCTAAAAGGAGCCAAAATCTTAGACCACATTTACCATCCTACCAGCCATATACAGTAAAAGCCCATAAAACAAAAAACTTGTCTTCCTCCTCCTGTAAATGCCAATAATCCCCTGTTTATACCGTTTACATAACATCTATAGGTAATGCCTTATAGTTGCCTTAGTTCATTTGCCAGACTGAAAAGCCCTTACATTAAGGTCAGGGATCTTCTCTAACATCACTTGGTAGTCCTTCTACTAGTAAAGCAAGCCGAGCATATTGCTGGTGTTCAGCAAATAGTTGCTGAACAAATAGTAAAAAGGCCTGTTAGTGTCACTTAAAATCTCTAAACATTCTCTTTTGAATTGTCTCCAACTGTGTATCCAGTTGGAACAACAATTCAAAGTTATGTGGACAGAGGTGGAGCTATTTGCTTGTCATTATGACGATTAGTCTTGTAAGTTACCCAAAAGTCTGCATAGCAAGTAAAATGTAGTCCTTGCATGTTTGGCTTTCCGTTGCTGTTTATGATGTACAGAATCATGATGGATGGAATTGCAGTCAGATTCTGATAATTTTGTGATTAGTCTCAGTTGTGGACAGGGATGAAGCAGGTTCATTCATTAAATTACCATTCATTGACTACCATGTGCTAGGTATTATTTTCTCCACCAAGGATCTCAACATGAGTAAGATGTGGCATCTGCTTATAATCAGCTCTCAACTTGGTAGGGGAGACAGATACACGAGTAGTGACTGCAATATCTAATGTGTCAAGTGGCTTGAGAGAGGTAAGGAAAGGAAGCACAAAGAGCGGACTAACTGATTCTGCTTGTGGGTGGGAAGAATGTGCCAGGTACAGGACAGAGTGAGGAATGAGACTGGAACGGCGACATTCCAAGCAGAGAAAAGAGCCAGTGCAAAGCACAGAGGAAGGTTTGGAGATCTCTGGGTGTATACCTGGAGCAGAGGGTGCGAGGGCCAGGCATGGCTGGGATGAGATGGAAAGGGGGTATGTAGATGCTGCAGAAGTGTTTTTAAACCCACCTCCTTTCCCACACAGAGTAGTTTGGATTTTCTCTTGTAGGCACTGGTGCTTTTGAATGGGGGGAAGCCAGTTCTGACTACCAGGTTTTTTAGAGTAAACATCCACACCCAGATCTCAGTTCTTGCCTGGGGTAAATAGTAAACAGAGGCTGTAATTGGCCAGAGGAACTATTTCATCACACTGCAACAAATTATCAGGGGATCTTAAACAAAATGCAGAGTAGGGCAGGCTGACTGCCAAATTACCGAAGAATCATTTTAGAAAGTGGGGAGATACTCTTGAATATAAGTTTGTTTGCTTAGAATTAAGAGAAATAAGGGTGAACTTTGTTTTTCATTTTAGCATTTTGACTTGGGATCTGAGTTAGGCTAATGGTGTAATCAGTGCTGTCCTTTGTAAACTGACTTTCTATGGGGCTGACATCAAAGAGTAGTGGCCAGTGGTATAAATAAAATAGGAGCCACAGAGAACAATCAAGTACTGAATCTAAGTTGTCTTGCACTTGGTGGGGTGAGGAAACTACGTTAGATCCAACACTTGTATAACCTGCATAACTGGATTTCCATGTTCTGGCCCCCTATTCAGAGTCTAACAAGTAATTTTAATTAAAAAAACCCGAAAAACTCCACTGTGTCATATACCTAGTAGCATTGTCACCCTGTTCATTCCTTTATCCAATAGCAAGTATTTATTGAGCACCTACTAAGTGCTACTCTTATAGGTTAAATTTTTTTTTTTTTTTTTTTGGTGGTATGTGGGCTTCTCACTGTTGTGACCTCTCTTGTTGTGGAGTACAGGCTCTGGACGCGCAGGCCCAGCAGCCATGGCCCACGGGCCCAGCCACTCCGCGGCATGTGGGATCTTCTCGGACCGGGGCACGAACCCGTGTCCCCTGCATCGGCAGGCGGACTCTCAACCACTGCGCCACCAGGGAAGCCCTTATAGGTTAAATTTTAAGAGGGAGAGGGAAGATGGCACAGTGGGGATGCTGCAGGCATTTGTAGGAGTATGCACCAAAGCCCAGGGTGAGTGTGTGTGTGTGTGTGTGTGTGTGTGTGTGTGTGTGTGTGTGTGTGAGTTTGGGGAGAATGAAAAGCACTTAGCCTGGCTGTACTGTGGAGTGTGACAGGAAGCAGAGAAATTGGACTGAAGCATTGCTCAGAGCCCGATCGTGATTTGAACTATGTTCAGGTGTCTGGAATTTATCCTAATGGCAATTGGAGATTTGCTTCCTAGAAAGATCGGTTTAGCTGGTGTGAAGAACGGATGGAGTAAGGCAAAGTTGAAGGCAGACCAGTTAGGAGGTTTCTGCCGCAGTCTGGTTGGGAGATAACAGTAGCCCTAACTGGGTGAGAGGCTGTAGGAATGCAGAAACATAGCTGGAGTCCGAAGATATTTAGGAGGTAGATTTTAAATGGGACTTGGTGACTGACTGGAGGTGGGGTTCTTGGGCAGCTAGAAAGAAGAGGATGCTCTTTCTTGATCTAGGAAACATAATACTTATACATGGGGGTGGGCATTCTTTACAGTGTAATTCAAAAAGTATTAAATTGATCTAGGAAACCTTTACATTCTCTGCTAGCTCCGTCAATGTACAGATGCATGAGAAAGGAGAGGAATAAATTCAGAAGCGTGAAAGCACTCCCATTTTGATTTTTCTCTCTCAGCGTTTCAACTTCAAGGCCAGGAACATATGCCTCGTGAGTTCGAAGGAGATTGTGATCCTATAATCGTTTTCATTTTCACAGAACTAGAGAGATGTAAACTTCCTCGGAGAAGGTGATTTTGCAGCCTCTGGATTAAAAGCTCTTCCAGTTCCACCTTTGGTTGAAAATCAGTGGTGTTTATCAGAACACCCCCAACACTCTTGTGTACAGGTCACCAACACTTGTATTTTATGCCTGGCATTTTTTTTTTTTTTTTAATGCCTGGCATTTTGAGCCAGAAATTTTCCAGTGGTCCCCAACTGCTAGGATCTCAAGCCCCTATTTTCTTGGATCTTCAATTTATTTTAATTAAAAAAGAAATCTCTTCTAGAAAAGCACATTTGATGTGTTGCTGAATAAATAGGTTTTTTTTTTTCTGAACATGTCATTCCGGTCATTAAATGGAAAAATGTAGTCTACGATGCTACAGAGCTTGCCCTTTTTAATACGTTTGAAATATAAAAAATCAAAATTGCGCTCTGTTAAAAGAATGTATAGCTGGAATTTTAATTTGATTATCTTCCCCAATTTTCCCAGGCTTTCATAGGCCAGCACTTTGTTTGAACAGCTGTACTCCCCTAAATCTCAGTAACGAATGAATCAGGAATAATTTTGTGGAGCAAGTCAGATGAAAGGAACTTCCTAAGAAAGACGGGTCATTAAGAGAAGGAAGAAGGAAAAACTAGCAAAAATTTGAGACATTTAACGACTGTTTTTTTAATAAAGCTGTCATAATTCTTTTCTGATAATCTTAACATATGCTGTCCTTTATTTCCCTTTAGGTTTTAATATTGGGTGGAAATAAAATTTAAAACTAAAGTCAGCAGGAAAAGAGAAATGCTAAAAACTGAGAAGCCTAAAAAATAGGTTAGAGCAGTGTAGTCAATTTTCTGTTATCTATAATTTTCTGTCATCTATACGTGTATTATCCATATGCTGGGGTTGGCGGGATAGAAGAGGAGGGGGTGAAACTGTGAAACCTGTCTGCCTCCAATCACAAAAAGATCAAATTAACATGTGAAAAGATATTTGCAAGAGCTGGAGGATAGAAGGGTTTTTGGCTTTTAACATCTTACCTAGTGGATATATTTGAAAGCAAAAAATAAAGCTAAAGTAAATTCGGGGAAACATTAATTCACCCAACTGAATAAACAACTTACTGAATTTGCTAAGCTAATTAATCAACTCTTGCTTCTCCTTTCCAACGTAGATTCGCAGGCAGTAAAATAAATTAAGTCGACGTTCCCCTCCCCCGCCCTTACTAAAAGTAAGCTTGCTTTCCCTGGGTAACTCGGTCATTTAAATTCCCAAGGCTGTCCCCCCCGCAGTCCACTGGCAGGAAGCAATTGTACGGAGACAAAATTGGTTCTCTGCAGATTGCAGACTTTGGGTTCTGAGTATTATACTTTAGCTCAACTACCTAAACTGATGAATAAAATAAATATTAACTGAGGTTATTTTTAGAAATAAATGTCCTATGGATGATGTTGATTTGCAGATAGAGGAGACTGACTTACAGATAGATCTTTTTATGAATCTCAAAACTATATTGACAGTAAGAAATGATGACTTGGGAAAATCTTGGAAAATTAAGGATATTTAAAGTTTGAAAACAATTGTAATTGTGAAAATCTGGACACTGAAATAGTAAAAATATTTCAGTTCAGTAGTCTGCAGATCTGGTACTTAATATTGCGCTTACTTAAATTTAAATCACTAGAATAAGATTTAGTTTAGATTGCATGTATCTACACATTTGATACACACATACATTCACCTAAACACAATATACAAGGAACCGTGAAAGAATAAACAGGGAAGAAAACAAATGAAAAAGATTGCAAAGTGGTGAATGACAAGTTTTGTGCAAGTTAGGCAAAATATAATACAGGGATATCCTCATTAACAAGTTAATTATGAGTCAAGACCGTATCGCTAGGTTTTTCATTGTTCAAAGGCATGATATCCAGATGCAGAAATAGGAAGATAGCAGATTAGAATGGAGAAAGAAAACAATGCTTATATAAAAGTTCTGCTCACTTGCAGCACCTCCTTGCCTTCATCATGATTGGGCACCCTTCCAAGGAAGAATCTAAATGGAAAGTACTTCCAGCTGATTTCTTAAGGCCACAAACCTTAATCACCTTCTTGTGCCCTCACCTTGAGGATCAAAGACTCCCCACGGATTGCCTTTCCCTACTTTTCCTTCTCTGCTGGACCAATTCTGATTCTTTCCAGTCTTGTTCACCCTAGGATATTATGCTCAAGACTCATTTACATGCTCAACTAATCTTAAATAATATGTAAGGGAAGATCAGGGCATGATCAGATTCGGTTCTGAATAAACTTGAATAGTTTGGCATCAGTTTATAGGATTAGACAGTTCTTGGAACGGCTTCTCTTCCAGACATTGTCTTAGGCTTGCTGTCATTTCTTAATACTCTCATCAACTTCCATGTTTAAGCATCGGCTGAATGTTCTCTTTTAACTTACAGATGATTTTGCTATCTGGAAACTTATGCCCACGTCTTTGACTGCGGGTCAAAATTGCTTTCCTCACAGCCTGATTGGGAGAGTTGTTAAACATTGGAATGTCCTTCTGAGGTGGGCTGTGGAATGTCATGTAAGTTATTAATATTTTTTTCTGAATATGATGGATTTTCATATGTTGCAGGAATGGCTTGGGCAAGTCTGTGAAATTTCCTTCTTTTTTTATTGAGGTACGATTGACATGTAACTCCCTTCACGCATTCTCCTCACCCACCCATTCCCAACCACCAGTCTGTTCTCTATGTCTGTGAGTTTGTTTTCTTTTTCTTTTTTTAAAGGTTTCACATATAAGTGAGATCATATGGTATTTGTCTTTCTCTGACTTATTTCACTTAGCATAAATGTCCATCCATGCTATCTCAAATGGCAAGATTTCTTTTTTTAATGGCTGAATAATATTCCATTGTATATATACCACATTTTCTTTATCCATTCATTCACCAATGGCCACTTGTTTCCATATCTTGGCTATTATCAATAATGCTCTGATGAATATTGGGTTGCATGTATCTTTTCAAATTAGTGTTTTCATTTTCTTCAGATAAATACTCAGAAGTAGAATTGCTGGATCACAAGGCCGTTCTATTTTTAATTTTTTGAAGAAAGTCCATACTGTTTTCCATAGTGACTGCAGCAATTTACATTCCCACAAACAGTGGACAAGGGTTCCTTTTGCTCCACGTCTTCACCAACACTTGTTACTTCTTGTCTTTTTGATAATAGCCATCGGACAGGTGTAAGGTGGCATCTCGTGGTTTTGGCTTGCGTTTCCTGATGATTAGTGATGTTGAGCATCTTTTCATGGACCGGCTGGCCATCTGTATGTCTTTAGAAAAATGTCTACTCAGATCTCTGATGTTTCCTTTTAAGCTTGTGAGTCCCAGAGTTGTTGTTGTTGGGCTTTACAGTGTGAGCTCCTTGATTAGTGAAAATATAGAAGGCAAAGAAGTAATTTAATTTAAAAATATTTAAAATCCACCATCTCCATTCTGTTCTGTGGTCAAATATACTCAAAATTAAATGAACTGTTTTAAACTTGGTTATGATGGATTTGATTGCATACGTGGCCAAACTAGACTGATTTCTAAGAATTCGTAATTTATCAAGTAATCTTTAACTCAAATTGGGGAAGAATTTGGCTAGATGCAGGCAAAGAAGATAAACATGACCTTGTGTTAATTGTGATGGCCACGTCATCCTTAAAAACTCATCACTTCTCCTGTGACATCTTGTCAGGCCTCCCCTCCCTACTCTCCAGCTGTTAGTTACTACCTGAGTTGATCCATGTGAAGCAGTAAGCAAAGTGTCTAGGACCATGTAAGTGTGTTCATAAATGTTAGCTTACACTATTAATATTTTAAATATTTATAATATCTTTATATTATTTTAATTTAATATGTATAAAAGATTTATTTTTATTTTATAATAAAATACTTATTTTCATAAACTCTGTGCTCTTATATGGCAGCTTGTACGTCATATGTGTATTCAATCAGTCATCAAAAATTTATTGCTTGACTAATGTGTATTAGGCACTGGCACTAGATCCCAGAGATAGATGACTAAGACAAAGACGTCCTTTTGAAAATGATGGTTTACCTCTTATAATAATGTGTTATCCTAGTGTGTTTATGTCTTTTATATTGTGAGTTTATTTGAGGTCAAAACCATGAGAGCCCAAAAAATCATGTCAACTTACCCTGAAATAGTTTAGAATGAGAAAGATAAATCATCACGAAGTAACCTTGCATTGGTTAAACTACTTTAAAATTTTAATATAAAAATTTTTATTAGCACTTAGCACATTATCTGACACATAGAAAACTCTTAATACCCAACTGTTATTATCAGGTCATTTATTTTCAATGTTGCTCTCTGAGCGACTTTTCACTGAAAATTACTACTTAGTAAGGAGGCTCTAGAAAGGATAGAGCATCATGCTGATGCTGATCAGCACTGAGTTCTTTTCTCCCAGTTTAACTGAGATTTAATTGACCTGTAACATTGTATAAGTCTAAGGTGTACAACGTAATGATTTGATAGATGTACATTTTGCAAAATGATCAGCATAATAAGTTAACATCCATCACCTCCCATCGTTAATATTTTTTTATCTTGTGACAAATTACTTTTAAAACATTATAGTATATTCAGTTCTGGACACATTAGGAATGTTGAGAACTTTAGCATATTGACATTCCTCTTTAGCCTTTAGGAGACCATACTATAGCAACAGTGACCACTGGTATCATCATTACAGTTACTCCCTACTAACAATACCTAGGGTTGTATGGAGCTCCTGCATCTCTTGGCTCATGTGAACCTTAAAACAATTCTATGAGATACGAAGGGCGGCAGAATCATCTGTTATTTTATGGATGTGGGCGACCTTCCCAGATAATGTGAGTGATTTCCTTAAGATTGTGCATCTAGTAAGTCTAGCATCAGGGCTCAAATCCAGGTTTTTTCAGTCAAAATCCATTGTGTTCACCACTAGATTATTATGGCTGAGATATTACTTGGACAGTTGAAGAAGCTGGGATGGCTTTAATGTGGAAAAGAAAATATATGTGGGGAAGATGATCACTGTCTTTGCATGTCTGAAAGCCCATTCTGTATCTGGGGTACTAATTAGTCTTACTCTGAAGCTTCTCAGGGTAAAACTTTGAATATTTGTTGCTTATGCCTGCTTTTATTTTGGCTACATAAGGACATTTTTTTTTCTAGTATGTAGGGCCACAGGTGAGCAAAACCTACCATGCCCCGTGCACTGGCCTCTGCACATCTATTTGCCTCATTTCATCAAGTTCTTCCCCATCCCATTCATGACTCATTGGTCATCTTTTCTACCACAGGACCTTTGCACCTCTAGACCCTCTGCCTAGGTTGCCATTCCACTTTCCCCACAGTTTTGCTTGGCTGAATGTCATGTATCCCTTTGGACTCAGCTTAAAGATTGCTTGCCCAGAGAAGACTTTCCAAAGAGAATGATTGTTGTGTGCCAACTTCACTAAAGAGTCAGGGTCCCTCATGGCAAGCAACAGAAAATGCACTTTAAGCAGAAATGAAACTTTCTGAAAGGATATTGAGAAGTTCATGGGAGAGAGCCTCCATGGGAGGGCTGAAGAACTAGGCACACAGCTAAAATTTCAAGAACAATGTCCAAAATCACGCCAGAGAACTGGCCCAGAGAGGAATACTTTGCCCCCTGATTTTCTCCCCTGAGCACTGGATGCCGTGGTTTGCACTGCTGCCAAGAAATCTGCTTTATTGCAAGCGCTGCCAGCAGTAGTGCTGCTCTGGGAACTCAGCCTTGCAGCCAGCATTGGCCCCCTAAGCTGGACACCTCTGTTGCCATCCTGACCAGTAAAAGCAAATCGAATCCACACCAGCATGTAGCGCCCTTCATCCAGTTGCTCACATGTGAATCCCAGTTTTGCAAGCTTGAATCTAATTCGTGGTGCTGAAGTCACCCTAGCTGCAAAGTTGGCTGGAGAGAGCTGAGTTTCCTAGGTTCTATCTTGGGAAAGTGGGACCCCAGAAGCGAAAAACGACCCAGCTGCATCACGGGTGTTCAAAATGTGCCGACTGGTCAGAAGACACGGCAAATACCTTCTACACTGAGTCCCAAGGTTCTTGTCTATATTATAGGCCAATCATTCCTACTTCACAGGGTTGTTATAAGGATTAAGGAAGGTAATTTAGGTGAAGCTGCTTAATAAACTGTACAGAGATATATAAGTATAAAATAATATTGTTCTTTTACTATGATTTATATCTTTGGCCAAAGCATAAAATTGAGTGCTTAATAAGTTGATTAACCTCCAATTCACTTTAGAGGTTTTTAAAATAGGAAGAATATTCTACTTTCCCAAAAGACGTTGTAAATATTCAGGAGAAATTGCAAAAAAAACCCAACTACTTATATCAAAGAGCTGCCCTCATAAATTTATATCATCTCCACATTTTTATTTTGTAATGGAATCATACAAAATGATACCAAGCATAGAAATGGTAGTTTTAAAATTTGGGTGGGTTTTCAGCTACTTTTTGACTTCTTTCTGAATTTTAAGTATTTGTTCTGCTTTAGTTTTTACTCTGGTTTCATCATGAATACAGACCTCTTGTTCCAAAGCAGACAATGGGCTTATTCAACCCTCAACGCCCTCTACATTTGGTTGTTTTGCCATGGCCTTTCAGTGACTCTACTAGAGGGATTATTACTCAGAAAAAAATGTAGCTGTGACAGATGAGTTTTTAGCACAAGTAATAGCAGTTGTGTAAAAGAGGGTGTTAGTGTAAATGGCTATAGCAGTTGCCAGATTTGCATTAACGCTAATGCAGTGGGAATTAGTCACATATTCAGTGAATGCCATTCTGGCCTTCCAGGTAAACCTCCTCTATAGAAGAGGAGAGGTCAATAACAGTGTAATTTCAGAGGAGAAAGAGCCAGGCAGGGCTATTTTCTTCTTTGGCAGAAATATTTCTCTGTATACGATCAGGATTTTGAGTTAAGCTACTTGGTTAGCTTTCCCTTTTTGTAAATATTAAAGTAATATATTGCTAGAAAAATTAAAATGTGACCCAGCTTTAGAGTGCCGAAAATTGGGTTATAATTCTCAGATCGTTTGATTTCTGCCATCTTAAAGTTATATCTTATTCAAGAATGTGGAGAGTTTTAAGATATGTGTTTTCAGATACCTTCTTACTTATGCGATGCTTCATACTAGATTGAACTGCCTCTTGAATTTCCAAATCCCTCATGTTGAATTCCGGGGAATTTCTTCTTAATTTCTTCCTCCACGTCTTCACATATGTGTACACACACTGTCACTCATTTATGTTGAACCTAAATAGGACATTTGTTTCAGGACATTGGAAGTCTTGAATCCTTACATTGTGTTTTGGTAGAGATCTTAGCTTGGAAGTGAAGGCTGCCTTGTAAATAGCATGTAGTCAACAGAGCTTACTGGCGTAAACAGAGCATTCTAGCAAATAGTAAATTTTGGTGACTCAAAATTTATTTTGGTTATCTGACATGTATAAGTATTTATGTGATCTGTGAATATTTTCTAGCTCTTAACATTTCTAACTTCAACTCTCGAAATATGTACTCTACATAATGGAGCTGACTGTTGGTTGGTTCAGGGCCAGGGGCGGGATGAGGTAGACTGAGCAGCAAATGGAATATTCAGTGCTGAAGCTTTTGCCTTAACTGGTGTTGTTGAGAGTAACTTGACACCCTGCCCCCAGCCCCCAGCCAGGCTCCAAGTCGGCAAAGGAGTTCTCAGTGTGGGTGTGTTGCGATTGCCTTTTATTTTATTGACTCACTAAATTCTTAGATTACTCTCTACCATGTGATATTGACAGACCATAAAATTCTTATGGGACCTGCTACGTAGTGACTTATAAAGAATTATCTTGTTAATAAACTCAGCATAGTTTGGAATTCAAGTTTAATTAAAATGGAAAAGTAAATGATTATGTAAAGATTTTTCCTCAGTTAAGCTTGTATACTTTTACTGTCTCTTTGCCTTTTCTCCGAATTCATGGATATTATTTCAAACCCATTTTTGGTAGGTGAGTTTTTACAGAATCTGTTGTAATACCTGTTTTGTTGTTAGCTTTTGATTTAAAGATTTTTTTTTTTTTAATTAAAAAGGCTGAGAAGGACTTCTGAAGTAGAGTCTGAGGGAGGTAAAATTGAAAAACAAATCTATGTTATCCAGGGGGTTTAGTTTTTAAGGATGCTGTTTAAAGATAATGATTGTTTATGGACTCTTTAAAGGTGTTTTCTCATAAGAGTTGCCAGATAACAGATTACTTATCTGGGAGTGGTTTGAAAGGCCTTTTGAAATTGCCTGGGTGACAATATTACCTTACAGTACTTAGAAAGCTCCTTTGAAGTTGTTTTTTTTATATTGGAAAACCAGAAAATATTTTTCTTTTCTTTTTTTATTAAACAGAAAGTAATACATGGAGTAGAGATTTAGTAAAATATTGTAGAAGAAATACATTGGTTATTTTTGTGATTGACTTGATTTTTCATCTTTTGGACTTTGTGGGTTACAAGATTTTTCTCAATTTGGATTCTTAGAATCATGTGTGTGCTGTTATTTGCAAATGGTACATCGTTACCAAGTACACACTGTCATGCCTCCAAATCTGAGGCTCTCTTCCCTTTTCTCACCTCTTTTCCTCCAGATACTATTTGGTGCAAAGTCTGTATTGCTGCTCCCAAACATGGTTGTTAAAAGAGCTTTGGGCTGTAGGGCACGAAACATTCCTGCACAACCTTTTTAAAACACAGTCACACTAAAGGAACAGGGTCAATGGAATGGGCTGTTGGGGTCAAGGCTAGAAACTTGCAGAAGCAGATATTGTTGTCTGGGTTGGCGGGAGTTTATGAGAGTCTGAAGTCCAAGCTTATCTGAGCTCACAAAGGAGATTCACGGTCTGTTGCTCTACAAAAGCAATATAGGCAGGCACTTTTCTTCCCAACTAGCTTTTAAGTGCTCCTGGGGCCCTCCAGCCTGTTCACTTAGGCCTCTTAGATTATGAAGACATAAACCTTAATGATTTTGGAGTCCTAAAGAAAGACATCCTAACCAGGGCGTCATCAAAACATGATTCTGCTAACTGAATGAACAAATACATTTTAGGCTATCACAAATTCACTCGATTCTAGTAGTAGTGAATACAGTAGTTAGTCTCTGTGATACTTGAAGAACATTTATTCTGTTTTAGCATTATAGGATGGTTGATATTGATTATAAATTTGCATTCAGATAGTGGAAACAGTCTTGTGTGATAGATCTAACTTCTGAGAGCAGCAGAAATGATTTTAGTTTTTATGGTTTGACAAAACACACAAGGCATTTGATGAATACACAAGTTGGTTATTTCAAACATGTTGGAGCTTTCATCATCCCATAATCCACAGTTATGGAGATTATGCAGCTTTTTCGCCCTTTCAGTTTTTTCTTTCAAAATAAAAATTGCTATTGCAATTATTTTAAATATATTGTCCAATATATTTTAAATATTTCAGTTGCTTTAATCAATGTTTGATATAACACGAATCCAACTCAGAATTCCTTCATGGGAGAATAGAAACAATCATATGAAATTTGTTATAATAGGATTTAACCTGTAGTGTTCTGATTCTCTCTTCCCTTCAATTTTTATCAAGTTTTTAATTGCCTACCAGATGATTTATTTTAGAATTGGCCTACTTTTTTTTTTACTTTAATGCCTGTGGGCAAATGTAAATTTGTAGCTGAATTAGCAAACCAGGGATCTCTGTATAAGTTAATAACTACAATAGGGAATCAAGTAACTGATTTTTCTGCTTTCCTAGGTTGGCTGTGTATGTAAGGTGGGTAGAGCTAGGACTGGGAGATAAGGGGGTTTATGGGGGCACAACTGATTTCACATTGTTTTATTAATATAAAAGGAATATATGTTTATTGTAGAAAACACAGAAAAGTATATAAAAGAGAAGGGTGGGCAGAGTCAAGATGGAGTACTAGGAGGATGCGGAATTCGCGTCTCCTCACCACTAGGGCACCTACCAGGCACCGGTGGGGGACCACGGACACCTAAGGGGATGGGAGGAACCTCCAGCGACCGGGTAGGACGGGGGGGTGTGGAGGGAGTGAAGGGGGAGAAGAAGTGGAGGCAGGATGGGACTGGCGCCCCTGAGGGGAGGCTGGGGGAGGGGAAGGGATCCCACACCCGAAGAGGGAAACTGGGGAACCACTGGGAGGGCAGAGGATCAAAAGGGAGCGTGGCCAGGTTTCCTCTGCCCACTTGGGCCCGCGGGAGCCTGCTGAGATCCCGGGCCTGATGCTCTGCCCACCAAGGGCCTGTCCAGCTGCATGGGTCCTGAGGGAGTGGGAGGGAGGGAAGGGGGAGCAAAAGTAAAGGCCGGAACTCTGGGACCGGCACCCCTGAGGTGTGTATAGGAGAAGGGAGGGGTTCCTACAGCAGCAGGACCCACCCTGGTTAGGGGTCCAGTGGCTACGGGGGAGACGGTGGGGGAGGGGCACAAAGGAACAGAAGGGAATAGGGCCCGTGCTCTCCCTGTCCACTTGGGCACCAGGACGCCTGCTGGGCTCCCGGGCCTAATCCTCTGCCCTCGGAGTCTCCCTCCTGCCGCACAGAGCCCAAGCCCGGCCCCTGCCCCCCCACCTCTACCTACCTCTACCCTCAGAGATCCCCTCTGAGACCCCTTCCAACGAGCTGGGCCTAAATCCCACACACACACCCTCACGCAGGGCCCTAGGAACTCCACAGTCTGGAGGCCCTCCGTTGCACATGCCGCCTCTCCCCTTACGAGCAGGTGCTAAGCAGAGGCCCCGCCCCACGCTTGAACAGTCACCCTACCTAGGCCCCGCCCCCGGGACCTTTTCTGGCTAGTGGGTCCTGAGCCTAGGCCCCGCCCAACGCTCAAACATCACCCCCTCACCCACTTAGGTCCCGCCCTTGCTTAAGTTCCACCCCCACCTAAACTCCGCCCCCATAGCCAAGGGGTTTTTTTTTAGATTGGGGTTCCGTTTTACCTTGTTGATTCATTATTGTTGATTATTTTATATTTTTATTTTCCCTAAGGAATTTTTGATGGTTCTAATTTTACTTTATTCTTTATACTTTGTTACTGTTCGCTCCTTTTGGCTTGTGCCCCCCCCCCCCCCCTTTTTTTTCTTTTTTCTGTTGTGGTTTTCTTTGCCTTGTTGCAGTTGTTCAATTATAATTTTATTTTTCCTAATATAGTTTTTAAGTTGCTAATTTTATCTTGTTTTTTATTCTTTGATATTGTACTGCTCCGGTTTTTCTTTTTTTTAACCATGTCACGAAGCCTGCGGGATCTTGGTTCCCATGCCGGAGATCGGGCCCGAGCTTCTGTGGTGGGAGCTCCAAGTCCAAACCACTGGACTAACAGAGAACCTCAGACCCCAGAGAATATTAATCGGAGTGAGTCCTCCTGGAGGTCCTCATCTTAGCACCAAGACCCAGCTCTGTCCAACTGCCTGCAAACTCCAGTGCTGGATGTCTCAGGACAAACAACCAGTAAGACAGGAATACAGCACCACCCATCAAGAAAACAAACAAACAAACAAAAGGAAATGACAAAAAAATATGTTACAGATGAAGGAGCAAGGTAAAAACCTACAAGATCAAATAAGTGAAGAAGAAATAGGCAACCTACCTGAAAAAGAATTCAGAGTAATGATAGTAAAGATGATCCAAAATCTTGAAACAGAATGGAGAAAATACAAGAAATATTTAACAAGGATCTAGAAGAACTAAAGAACAAACAAACAGTGGTGAACAACACAATTACTGAAATTAAAAATACTCTAGAAGGAATCAATAGCAGAATAACTGAGGCAGAAGAACTGATAAGTGAGCTGGAAGATAAAATAGTGGAAATAACTACCACAGAGCAAAATAAAGAAAAAAGAATGAAAAGAATTGAGGACAGTCTCAGAGACCTCTGGGAAAATATTAAATGCACCAACATTCGAATTATAGGGGTCCCAGAAGAAGAAGAGAAAAAGAAAGCGACTGAGAAAATATTTGAAGAGATTATAATTGAAAACTTCCCTAATATGGGAAAGGAAATAGTCAATCTAGTCCAGGAAGCACAGAGAGTCCCATACAGGATAAATCCAAGGAGAAACATGCCAAAACACATATTAATCAAACAATCAAAAATTAAACACGAAGAAAAAGTATTAAAAGCAACAAGGGAAAAACAACAAATAACTTACAAGGGAATCTCCATAAGGTTAACAAGCTGATCTTTCAGCAGAAATTCTGCAAGCCAGAAGGGAATGACAGGACATATTTAAAGTGATGAAAGGGAAAAACCTACAACCAAGATTACTCTGCGCAGCAAAGATCTCATTCAGATTCAATGGAGAAATTAAAACCTTTACAGACAAGCAAAAGTTAAGAGAATTCAAAACCACAAAACCAGCTTTACAACAAATGCTAAAGGAAACACAAGAGAAAGAAATGACCTACAAAAACAAACCCAAAACAACTAAAAAATGGTAATAGGAACATACATATCGATAATTACCTTAAATGTAAATGGACTAAATGCTCCAACCAAAAGACATAGACTGGCTGAATGGATGCAAAAACAAGACCTGTACATATGCTGTCTACAAGAGAACCACTTCAGACCTTGGGACACCTACAGACTGAAAGTGAGGGGATGGAAAAAGATATTCCATGCAAATGGAAATCAAAAGAAAGCTGGAGTACTAATTCTCATATCACACAAAATAGACTTTAAAATAAAGACTATTACAAGAGACAATGAAGGACACTACATAATGATCAAGGGATCAATCCAAGAAGAAGATATAACAATTGTAAATATTTATGCACCCAACATAGGAGCACCTCAATATATAAGGCAAATGCTAACAGCCATAAAAGGGGAAATAGACAGTAACACAATCATAGTAGGGGTTTTAACACCCCACTTTCACCAATGGAAAGATCATCCAAAATGAAAATAAATAAGGAAACATAACCTTTAAATGACACATTAAACAAGATGGACTTAATTGACATTAATAGGACATTCCATCCAAAAACAACAGAATACACTTTCTTCTCAAGTGCTCATGGAACATTCTCCAGGATAGATCATATCTTGGGTCACAAATCAAGCCTTGGTAAATTTAAGAAAATTGAAATCATATCAAGTATCTTTTCTGACCACAACACTATGAGACTAGATATCAATTACAGGAAAAAAAAACTGTAAAAAATAAAAACACATGGAGGCTAAACAATACGCTACTAAATAACCAAGAGATCACTGAAGAAATCAAAGAGGAAATCAAAAAATACCTAGAAACAAATGACAATTAAAACACGATGACCCAAAACCTATGGGATGCAGCAAAAGCAGTTCTAAGATGGAAGTATATAGCAATACAATTCTACCTCAAGAAGCAAGAAAAATCTCAAATAAACAACCTAACCTTACACCTAAAGCAATTAGAGAAAGACGAACAAAAAAAGTTAGCAGAAGGAAAGAAATCATAAAGATCAGATCAGAAATTAATGAAAAATGGAGGAAACAATAGCAAAGATCAATAAAACTAAAAACTGGTTCTTTGACAAGATAAACAAAATTGATAAACCATTAGCCAGACTCATCAAGAAAAGAAGGGAGAAGTCTCCAATCAAGAGAATTAGAAATGAAAAAGGAGAAGTAACAACTGACACTGCAGAAATACAAAAGATCATGAGAGATTACTAGAAGCAACTATATGCCAATAAAATGGACAACCTGGAAGAAATGAACAAATTCTTAGAAAAGCACAACCTTCCGAGACAGAACCAGGAAGAAATAGAAAATATGAACAGACCAATCACAAGCACTGAAATTGAAACTGATTAAAAATCTTCCAACAAACAAAAGCCCAGGACCAGATGGCTTTACAGGCGAATTCTATCAAACATTTAGAGAAGAGCTAACACCTGTCCTTCTCAAACTCTTCCAAAATATAGCAGAGAGAGGAATACTCCCAAACTGATTCTAAGAGGCCACCATGACCCTGATACCAAAACCAGACAAAGATGTCACAAAGAAAGAAAACTACAGGCCAATATCTCTGGTGAACATAGATGCAAAAATCCTCAACAAAATGCTAGTGAACAGGATCCAACAACACATTAAAAGGATCATACACCATGATCAAGTGGGGTTTATCTCAGGAATGCAAGGATTCTTCAATATACACAGATTAATCAGTGTGATACACCATATTAACAAACTGAAGGATAAAAACCCTATGATCATCTCAATAGATGCAGAGAAAGCTTTTGACAAAATTCAACACCAACTTATGATAAAAACCCTCCAGAAAGTAGACATAGAGGGAACCTACCTCAACATAATAAAGGCCATATATGACAAACCCACAGGCAACATCGTTCTCAATGGTGAAAAGCTAAAACCATTTTCTCCAAGATCAGGAACAAGACACGGTTGCCCACTCTCACCACTATTATTCAACATAGTTCTGGAAGTTTTAGCCACAGCAGAGAAGAAAAAAAATAAAAGGAATCCATATTGGAAAAGAAGAAGTAAAACTGTCACTGTTTGCAGGTGACATGATACTATACCGAGAGAATCGTACAGATGCTATCAGAAAACTACCAGAGCTAATCAATGAATTTGGTAGAGTAGCAGGATACAAAATTAATGCACAGAAATCTCTAGCATTTCTATACACTGATGATGAAAAATCTGAAAGAGAAATTAAGGAAACACTCCCATTTACCACTGCAACAAAAAGAATAAAATACCTAGGAATAAACCTACTTAAGGAGACAAAAGACCTGTATGCAGAAAATTATAAGACACTGATGAAAGAAATTAAAGATGATCCAAACAGATGGAGAGATATACCATGTTCTTGGATTGGAAGAATTAGCTTGTGAAAATGACTATACTACACAAAGCAATGTACAGATTCAGTGCAATTCCTATCAAACTACCAATGACATTTTTATCAGAACTAGAAAAAATTGCACAATTTGTATGGAAACACAAAAGAACCTGAATAACCAAAGCAATCTTGAAAAAGAAAAATGGAGCTGGAAGAATCAGGGTCCCAGAGTTCAGACTATATCACAAAGCTACAGTAATCAAAACAGTATGGTACTGGAACAAAAACAGAAATATAGATCAATGGAACGGGATAGAAAGCCGAGATAAACCCATGGACATATGGTCACCTTCTCTTTGATAAAGGGAGCAAGAGTATACAATGGAGAAAAGACAGCCTCTTCAATAAGTGGTGCTGGGAAAACTGGACAGCTACATGTAAAAGAATGAAATTAGAACACTCCCTAACACCATACACAAAAATAAACTCAAAATGGATTAAATACGTAAGTGTCAGGCCAGGCACTATAAAACTCTTAGAGAAAAACATAGGCAGAACACTCTATGACATAAATCACAGCAAGATCCTTTTTTGACCCACCTCCTAGAGAAATGGAAATAAAAACAAAAATAAACAAATGGGACCTAATGAAACTTAAAAGATTTTGCACAGCAAAGGAAACCATAAATAAGATGAAAAGAGAACCCTCGGAATGGGAGAAAATATTTGCAAATGAAGCAACTGACAGGATTAATCTCCAAA
This sequence comes from Phocoena sinus, assembly GCF_008692025.1. Lineage (NCBI taxonomy): Eukaryota > Metazoa > Chordata > Mammalia > Artiodactyla > Phocoenidae > Phocoena > Phocoena sinus. The sequence continues at coordinate 86,801,738 of NC_045773.1, read as the reverse complement.
ATATACAAGCAGCGCATGCAGCTCAATATCAAAAAAAACAAACAACCGAATCCAAAAATGGGCAGAAGACCTAAATAGACATTTCTCCAAAGAAGATATACAGATTGCCAACAAACATATGGAAAGATGCTCAACATCAGTAATCATTAGAGAAATGCAAGTCAAAACTACAATGAGGGGCTCACAGCCCGCCCATTGAAGCCATCTGGCACCAGGAACTCTGGTCTGAAATGCCAGGTGCAATGCCTCTGCACGTGGCAGCCTATGAACAAGTTAAACTAGAGGAACGACAAACAGGAAAAAAAAGTTTCTTTCCTGCTGCCTGGTGCTAGTTTCTCTGAAGTGGGCAGGGGAGCCCTGTGAGCCCATTGTAAGACCAGGAACCCCAATTTCTGGAAGACCTGTGAGCTGCTGGTCAGAATAGGAAACACCCACTGCCCCCCCCCCCACCCAACTTTTGAGACAAACCTTGTGTGATTATCGACTGAGGTTCCACGAGCTCTCCTCCTGGTATCAGCACAGAATACCATCTGCCCCAGCGGTCTCTCATTACATGCGTGGCAGGACACAGATAATATCACGCAAATCCATGCAATGTAATTTCCTGTCTCTGGGAGGAATCACAGATGATTGCAGAATGTGGACCCCTTCCACGGTCTGAGAGTGGACTCTTGTCTAACACTCGGAAATGAATTGTCTGAGGAGACACACATGCTGACAGAGCAAGAGATTTTATTGGGAAGGGGCACCTGGGTGGAGAGCAGAAGGCTTCCTTGGGAAACTTTAATAAGAGTAATTAACTTTTATTCAAGGGAGGGGCAGGGTTATGATTCTGGGGCTACGGCCTTGGTAACAATATCATTTAACAAAATGTTGCAGCTCTAACGATTATTTCCCCCATACGCAGTAGACCAGTGGCTTCCAAATGTTTTTAAAATAAACTTTATTGTAGTATAGTTTATGTACAGTAAAGTGCATGTACGTTTCAAAAAAAAAAAATCCAAACTACAATGAGGTATGATCTCACACTGGTCAGAATGGCCATCATCTATAAGCCTACAAACAATACATGCTGGAGAGGGTGTGGAGAAAAGGGAACCATCTTGCACTGTTGGTGGGAATGTAAATTGATACAGCCACTATGGAGAACAGTATGGAGGTTCCTTAAAAAACTAAAAATAGAACTACCATATGACCCAGAAATCTCACTACTGGGCATATACCCTGAGAAAACTGTAATTCAAAAAGAGTCATGTACCACAATGTTCTTTGCAGCACTATTTACAATAGCCAGGACATGGAAGCAACCTAAGTGTCCACTGACAGATGAATGGATAAAGAAGATGTGGCACATATATACAATGGAATATTACTCAGCCATAAAAAGAAACGAAATTGAGTTATTTGTAGTGAGGTAGATGGACCTAGAGTCTGTCATACGGAGAGAAGTAAGTCAGAAAGAGAAAAACAAATACCGTATGCTAACATATATATATGGAATCTAAAAAAAAAATGGTTCTGATGAACCTAGGGGCAGGACAGGAATAAAGATGCGATGTAGAGAATGGACTTGAGGACACGGGGAGGGCAAAGGGTAAGCTGGGGCGAAGTGAGAGAGTGGTATGGACATATATAGACTATCAAGTGTAAAATAGATAGCTAGTGGGAAGCAGCCGCATAGCACAGGGAGATCATCTTGGTGCTTTGTGACCACCTAGAGGGGTGGGATAGGGAGGGTGCGAGGGAGACACAAGAGGGAGGAGATATAGGGATATATGTATATGTATAGCTGATACACTTTGTTATAGAGCAGAAACTAACACACCACTGTAAAGCAATCATACTCCAATAAAGATGTTAGAAAAAAAAAAAAGAAGAGAAAATCCATTATTCCTCTACTCAGTGGTAGTCATGTGAACATTTTGATATCTTTTACTTCATACTTTGAAAAAATATTTTGTATGTAAAAAGTGTGTTTTTGTAATAAAATATAATAAAATACCCACCTGAGCATCTGCCTCCAGCTTAACAGAACAGCACCCATCCTGTTTTATCCCGTCATGCCTCCTCACTTGTGTTCCAGATGCAGTTTTTTTTCCTTTTCAATTCAAATTTGTCTTTCAAAAAAAAAAAAATGTTATCTTGATTATTATAAACTTTAAGTCTCAATATATTTTAAATAATTCAGTACCCTCGATTTTGTGTGTATCATTTTCTTGTGTTCCTTTATAGTTTCACCACACGTGTGTGATCCTAAGTAATCATTGCTTTTTTGTGTGTGTTTTAATCCTTTAAATAAGTGGAATTATGTTGTATGTCTTCTACTGGAACTTACTTTTTTCGATTAACATTTTATGTTTTGTGAGGTGTGTGGCTGTAGTACATTTATTTTCACTACTGTGTAGTATTACTTTGAGGGAATGTACCACAATTTACCCATTTCCTATCGACGGACATTTGGGTTTTAGTTGTGTACCAGATTCTGTCAGTGCCTCACCCTTGATCCTTGGGTCTTTCTTGGTGCTTTCAGCAATTTGCAGATGCTGTCGTCTGCATCTGTGCTTGAGGACGTTTCTCCCCACTCCCTGCAGAAAGCTGTGTGGCCAGCGCACAGTGCAGCAGGTTAGGCACACCCGTGGGAGTAGCTCTCAACGACATAGCTCTCAATGACTCTTGAGAATTGGGATATAAATCCCTCTGCTCCCTCTGATAATTTCAGTCTCCATAGTTTACCCATGAGGTGATAATCCAGTGACCCACATAGTGACTGGTTTAATAATACAGTCAATACTCAGTATCCACAAGGGATTGTTTCCAGGAGCCCCGTGTATCCCAAACCCAGGGATGTTCAAGCCTCTTATATAAAATGACATAGTACAGTAGGTTCCCTGTATTCATGGGCTTTGCATCCCTGGGTTCAACCAACCATAGATGGAAATTTTATGGTTGAATCCATGGATGTAAGACCTTCAAATTTGGAGGGCTGACTGTTCAGTATTCATTGAAAAAAATCCGCGTATAAGTGGACTCCCGCAGTTCAACCCCATTTTCTTCAAGGCTCAATTATATACCCTTTATTGACTGCCTTTCCTTCCATGTAGTACTTCTCCACACCTCTACCAGTCTTCCTGTTTAGTTTTCCTTCTAAGTAACCTTAATCCTCACCTCAGGGTCTACTTCTTGGAGAAGCTAAACTAAGACAGGGTGTTTATTGCTGTGGATATTCTTGAACATGTGTCCTGGTACAAAGAGCAAGTATTTTTCTAGGATTTCTTCCCGAGTAGAATGACTGGATTACGGGGTATGCCTATGTTCAACCTTACTAGATGATGCTGTGTTCTTTTCTAAAAAGTGACCAACACTTATGAGTAGTGAATAAATGTTCCTATCATTTAACACCCTTGCTAAGTTACCTTTGGTATCGTGGTGAGCATAAAGTAGTTTGTCATGGTTTTAATTTGTGATTTGGGATGATTAATTAGATGGTGCATCTTTATATATGTTATTGGCCATTTGTATTTCTCTTCTGTAAAGTGCATATTTGTATCTTTTGTCACTTTTTCTTTTGGTCTGTAGTTTCTATTTGTAGGAGCTCTTTATATATTCTAGCTACTAGTGGGGATATCTTCTCCCAGTTTGTGGCTTGTTAGCTCATTTTCTAATGAACACTTTTGATGAACAAATATTAATTTAAAGTAGATTAATTCAGAAGAAAGCATTAAATCTTTAAAAGTTAAGTATGATATTACTTGTAGGTTTTTCTTAGATGCCCTTTTAATTGGAATGTTTAGACCATTTGTAGTTAATGTAATTATTGATATGATTTGGTTTAAATCTATCATCTTACTTTCTGTTTTTCTTATTTTCTTTCTTCTTCATCTCCCTATTCCCCCTTTTCCTCCTCTTCCTCTTGTCTTGTCATATTCAGTACTTCATACATAGAACCAGAAATCCAATACATTAAAATTTAACAGTGTTTTTATTACGTGGACAAGTAGAGGATTCCTTTCTATCCTGGATTGCCAGCTGTGGGGTACATATCTAGAATAAAGTGTTTGTGACAGAATGGATTTGGACATCACTCATATTATGAAAAGTATGGAGTGTGAGTTTGTAATACCGAGCCACATCCAGTGGGTGACATTGTTTGCTGATAAGGTGGCTCTTGAAATGACACAGACCCAGACAAATTTGCTAGAAAACACCAAACAATTGAACATAATACTTACCTTTGAAGACCACGTGAGATAAGTGATGGGCAACATGTAGAGAGTGGAACTTAGAGGGACAACTGTATGTAGTTCATTAGGTTCATGATCAAATCAAGAGTCTCATGCAAGGGACCCAAAGCCATGTCTCAGTTCATTCACCAAATAAAGGGAGACTTGCTTCTCAACTTTCTTATGTTAGTCTGCCCGTAAGTTCAGCAAAACTCTTTTTTTTTTTTTAAGTAGCTGAAATTACATGAGAAAACTTTATCAGTTAACCTAAGTCTTGCTGCTTTAAACAGCTTAGTGTAGAAGAGTCTTCATAATGCTTGTGAAATGAGGTTGTGTGAGGTCATTAGAATGGTGTTTGTTTTTCTTGCAGCCGTTTCTGTGGCAGTTATAGGCTGCTTGATAGGCATTGTTTGGGAACGCGTGATATCATGAGCATATGCAAACTTTTGGTCTGTACTTCCTGAAGCAACATTTTACTCTGTGTAGAGATAGTGTGGTATATGCTAGTTCCTGTGATTTTTTTTTTTTTTTGGTAACGCGGCCTCTCACTGTTGTGGCCTCTCCCGTTGTGGAGCACAGGCTCCGGATGCGCAGGCTCAGCGGCCATGGCTTACGGGCTCAGCTGCTCCGCGGCATGTGGGATCTTCCCGGACCGGGGCACGAACCCGTGTCCCCTGCATCGGCAGGCGGACTCTCAACCACTGCGCCACCAGGGAAGCCCTCCTGTGATTTTAATAACAGAATTAATACTGTGTGAGACCTGAAATGGGTCTTAGATGTCATCCAACTGCTTCACTTAATAGAAAAATACATAGGCATGGAGAAATTAAAAATCTTGTTTCAATCATGCTAACTTGGAAATACAGATAGATCACGTAAAGTAGAGATTTACCCCCAAAATGTATGAGTGGTTGAGTATTGATCTGGCAGAACCATTCACAAAATTGTTTTCTTTTTACTATCAGGTCCTTTAATTCAGAAAGTGACTAAAGTTACAAGAAGGAGGAAGGCAGTGTAAGTTTCAGGAGAACATCTATTTCTCAAGTGATGCATTCAGTGAAAAGTGGTGGGAAGGGAGATAGGGATCATAAATCCAAGGTTAGGAGTATTATAGCCAATCTCAGTATTTTGAAGGCCAAATCTCGTGCATGCATGTCTTTAGGTAGTCCCTGTCAGTGACTGCTTAAGAAAGAGGGGAAGCTTAAAAATAGTGAAAATGGAAAATTTTATATTATGTATATTTTACCACAATTAAAAAAAAAAAACAAGTTAAAAAAAAAAGTAGGCTGTGAATTCACGCCATTTTTTCTAGTTCCTTGGGTAAGAGAGAAGGTAGTCTCTACTGGGTATAACTTCTCTGACTTTCCTGAGCGTTGCTACCAACTCCTGAAGACAGGTGTCTCTTTTGAAGGTGGAGCTGAGGGGATCCTCAAAAAAGTTATGGGAAAATAAAAATTGGCCTGGCTGCTGGAGGCTATCCAATCCTCTTCTTTCTGTCTTGTCAGATGAGGACTTCATTCCTTTTGCTCTGGCCTTGCTGCTGTGAATGACTCATGATTCCATGTAAACCTGAATGGATGGTATTTATTCAGTATCTGTTATATGTGAGGCAATGTATACATTATCACAATTGTTTATCACAGTCGTGTGCTGGAGGTGATGTTATCCCTACTTTATATACAAGAAAAATGAGGCTCTGAGAGATAAAATCAACTATTCAACCTCACATAGGTAGTGTTTTAGAGTTAGAATCCAACTCCAAGTCTCTGTTATTGAAGTTCTCGATCTTTATACTATAACATGATTACTTCAAATTTTTTATCCCGTTCAAGTTCAGTGAGGGCAAGAATTAAGTACCTTACACTTGGTATATATTTTTGCAAAGGGAAATAAGTATAAGGAAAAGGATTTTGTTTGGCATGAAGTGAGTATTTCATTCATTCGTTAGATTTTTAATGAGAGTCCACTTTGTGCTAGGCATGGTGATCCACAGCCCTGAACAAGATAGACAGGGTTCCTGCTTACAGGGAAAAATAGATTATGTCGTTTAAACCCACTTCATCTATGTGCAGAAATTTATTTAAAATCTAATTAAAGACAAAAGTACAGCTTTTGTCTAAACCCACTTCATCTATATGCAGAAATTTATTTAAAACCTAATTAAAGACAAAAGTAGAACTCTTAACCATTTCTCTGCTACTTTCGTTACCACCAGCTGTCGTCTGGTTTAGCAGGAGCAAAATAGACTGATTTGCCAAGATATCTTTCTTTGGAGAACTCGAAAAATACCCATATTTAAAATAAGTGCATTCAGTTCTTGTTATTCATGGTAGTTATGCTCTGTAAGGTCACTGTGAACACTGAATTTGCAAATATGGAACCATTGCTCCTAGGGGAAATACAAGGTAAGGTTCCTGTGAGCCTCTGGTCACAACATTTTTGTCATCTGAACAATACATAGCCTTGTTTTATTTGTGTTTCTGCTTAAAAACACTTGATTTAATATTTATTGTTGATTGGTTAATATTTAACTCACAGCCAACAGCCCTGGTACTCATGCCCAAAAGATGCTTATCTAACACAAGAATTTTCTCTGTAAGTACACCATAGCCTTCCTGTTCAAGACAACACTTCAGTACCACACTTGGGGGGGCATCCTAAACAACAAAATCACCAATAAAAAGCACAAAAATGTGAAAAATGGGCAGTAAATAGACCACAGAAAGGATACTTGTTTGCTGTATGAGACCTGAAACAAGACATAGAGCATGACCTTGTTGGACCCCAGCTGGGAATGTGTGCCTTGGTCAACTCAATATTTTTGCTGCTCTGTGCTTGCCCTGAATGAATGTGGAAGCACTGTGTGTACTGATTTGGGGGATTACAAATGAATTTTAGCCAGTTAGCCAGTTAGGCATGTTCATAAATACAAAAATCTGTAACTAATGAAGATGGGCTGTTCTGATTTCCATAATAACAAGTAATGCTCAAGAAAAATATCAGATGTTGCCCTGCAGAGAAGTAAGTAGGGTGATGCAGAAGCACCAGGATGGGTACTGCTGTTTGGGAGGTCAGGTGAGGTGCTTCTGAAGAGGCTTCCTCTACACTGGGATCTGGATTGCAAGGAGGAGTCGGTCCTGTGAAGATCAGAGGGAAGGGCATTTGAAGTGGGGGGAACAGGCAGAGAAAAGGCTCAAGACAGGAAGGAATTAGGAATGAGGAACCCCAAGAAGGCCAGTGTGGTGCTGAGGCATGAGGGAAGGACAGGCCTGCTCATTAGGGCTTTGTCGGCGGGGGTGAAGGGTGAGGATTGGATTCTCGTGCGATGGGACACGCAGGGATGATTGCCATATCAGGGCCACTGAAGGTCACTTTGGGGGCTGCCTGCACAGTTTGAGGAACTGTAGCAGTGTCCTGGTCGCACGAGTTATTTCAAGTGTGCCCGGGAAATTCAGGTTTTCCTGATCCCACGCTTGCACGAGCCTTTCCTCTCCCTGTGAGTGCTGGTCCTTGCTTTTCCAACAAATCCCTGGCCAGGAAGTCCTTCCCTTGTCAGAAGCATTTGATCCTGACCACGGCTGTGTTCTGCGTTTCCTGAGCACTCTTACTTATTCCTCTGGTACCTCATCACTGACTCTTGGTCTATTTCTCTGTCAATGTTATACCCTTTAAAACACTTTCTCAGTCACACTTCCTAAGTGTAGGGGTCATTTTTTCTTCTTTATTCTCTTTTTTTAAAAAAGTAGTAATTTTTTAATTGAAGTATAGTTGATTTATAATGCTGTGTTAATTTCTGCTGTACAGCAAAATGATTCAGTTATATATATATTTGATATATATATGTTCTTTTTTAATATTCTTTTCCATTATGGTTTATCACAGGTTATTGAATATAGTTCCCTGTGCTATGAAGTAGGACCTTGTTGTCTATCCATTCTATATTTTATTCTCTTTCGGTACCCTGACACAGTAGCCCCTGTATGTGTTGAATGACATTGAACTTTTGTGTTCCGGTGCTGTGACCATTCATCCTGTGGACATTATGGTTGCGAGTGAAATACACATGAATGATGGCACAGGAGTTAGCTGGGTGGTAAGGGCTGAGTGGTGGGCAAGGAGGGAGAAGGCAGTACTTACAGGATGAAAGCTACCTATACGCTCCAGGTCTGAGTTTTCTCTAAAGGAAGAATAGCAATGTTTTGCCAGGAGACAAAAGTCTGGACCAGAAATACATTTAAGGTCTTTGATAATTCTTAATATCTATGGCTTTATGATGGTCATAGAGCAATTTAGGTAGCTCAAACCCTTGAGGGATGGGGCAAGGTAAACATAAAGATATTATACTTTGCTACCTTTTGGTATGTTGGAAGCTCAAAACTGCTGCACTGAGCATTTGATGCCACATTAACCGATAGTTTGGTTCTCTCAGTTATCTGTATTCCCTTTGATCCCTGTCTAGGTAAGCTTTTAGTAAATGTAGCTTCTCGCTTCTGTTTAGAAGCATTGACTGAAAACGATAGAACTTGTGAGTTTTAAAGTTTCATAGAACACACTTTGTATGTTGTATTTGTTGGACATCTTTCAGCATATTTGGTGAAGGTGGGCAAATTAAATTTGCCTTTTCCAATGTCCTCTGAATTTTTAATGAGCTGCTGTATGTCTTGTCATTTTTTTTATGCCCATAACCATTGTTTTCAGTGTAACTGTGTTCTAGAATTCTTTTCTCTACAGAAGTAATTTGTTTCTTTTACTTTTCAAGATGGCTTCTATTTTTCTGCATGCAAGTTCCAAATTTAGTACAGTATAGGGTGTATAAAGCACCTTTTTTTAGACTGAAAAGCTATAGAATCTGTTATATGCAGTATATAAGTGTGACATATTTATCTAAGAAGAAACATGTCACCACAAAGGCATGGATTTCTTTGCTTTGGAAGAGTATTCAAGTGCATCAGTGCTTTAAAAATCATCCTTGTGTTATCCACACGTGACAATGAGTGATTTGTCAGAGAGAAAAAATGTGGTACAGATAGATCTCAGGTGATTTATTTAATCATACATTCATATTATGGGCTTTTTTTTTTTTTTGAAGCTGAATGTTTATACTAAACACTATGAAACTGCAATTATAAGCTACTGTGTCAATTAGGAATTAGAGGTTCTTAGACCCGTGGATTATTCCATAGCTCTGTGAGAACACTAAGTCTGCATGCTAAAATTCATTTTGACCATAATTAAGTAGAGAAGTAGAGCTTTTAACCACTTCACTGCCAGCTTTTGACACCATTAGTCGTGGTTAAGTTAAGCAGGATCAGGTAATAGACTAATTTAATAAAATATATATATTTTTGAGAACTAAAAAATACAGGTACTTAAAAATATTTCATTCTAGTCAAAATTTTGTTTATTTACACAAAACTGGAATTTGGTTTTGGAAAATACCGATTGTTTTTACCTTGGTTTTAAACCCCAGAAGAAAAAGTCCAGTCTCTACTACAGCCAAGATGAACCAGTTGATCAGCTGAGTGTCTTTGTAAACAACCCACTCTTTCAAGAAGATTAATGACTCAGCCGTCTCGGTTGCCTGATGGACTTAGCTTGGGATCATGGACTAGATAGGAAATTGTGGCTCTGTCTTTGCCCAGTTGTCTGTCACATGCCACCCATTGAACACGATGGTTTATACTGAGAAAACGTGAATAATTCAGTGCCAGATACATCTGTAATGATTGGAAATACAACTCAGAATATACAGGTCCCTAACAGTAACGTCATAATTATGTGAGAAGATGAAATCATTATATTAACCCTGTGTGCAGGAAGGCAGAACCATTTAGAGTTTCCATTATTAATAATGTGATAATTTTATGAAAATATTGCATCTTCGGCAAACAAAAATATACACATTCATCCCTTGGTATATGAGGGGGATTGGTTCCAGGACTGGCTGCAGATTCCATAATTCATGGGTGCTCCAGTCCCGTAGTTGGCCCTCCAGTATGCTTGGTTCTGCATCCATGGATTCAACCAACAATGGTTTGTGTAGTACTCTGCATTTATTGAAAAAAATCACATGTACGTGGACTTGTGCAGTTCAAACCTGTATTGTTCAAGGGGAACTGTATACATTTGTCACTATGTTGGTAGACACGCAAAATCAGTAGTATGGGTTTTTTATGGAACTCTGAGTATCTGGGTGATCGGTGACCTTATAGCAAACACATACAAAAAAATCACATCTGGCCTTTAGGGTTTGTTTGTTTGTGTGTTTTTTTAAGTATAGTTGATTTACAATTTTGTGTCAGTTTCTGGTGTACAGCATAATGATTCATATATATATATATATATATATGTATGTATATACATATACATATATCTGAATCATTCAGATATATATTCTTTTCCTATTCTTCTCCATTATGGTTTATTACAGGGTATTGAATACAGTTCCCTGTGCTATACAGTAGGACCTTGTTGTTTATCTGGGCTTTAGGATTTTTTAAACTGGAGAGTATAAGGGAGACTATTTAAAAGGAGGTTGAAGCCTCATTTTTCTAATGTGCACTCATATTCATGATAGGAACATTATATATTGCCAACCACATCTCTTACTATCTATTCATTTACATTGTATCTTTATGTATTACTCTGTATCTCCCAGAAGGTAGCCATTAACTTGCCTCTTAAGATTTAGTTAAGATTTCCTCATATCCTCATTCCTCAGATTTTGAAGGGTTTGAACCCACTTCCCTCACCATCCCCTGTCAAGATATCCTTGAATTTCCAGGGCTCTTTTGGCCATTTCTTGTTTTTAGCTCCTTTTCCAACTGAATCCTTAATCTCACTCATATGTACCCCTCTATGGCTGTCCCTTTCTCTTCCCTCTGCCCAAACTCAAAGCCTCAGACTCCTTTCCATGATTTAAAAAAAAAAAAAAATCACACAATGCATTATGAATGTAGAGACTTCAATGAAAGGGGTTTTAGAATCACAGCAATACCAGTAATTCAAAACTTATAATAAACATCCCTGTTCTTCAATATCTTACTGGCCATCCTTTCTCCATGGACTCTGGGATTCTGCAAATTGCTGATTCTTCTTTCTCTCTCTCTCTCTCAAATTTCCATAATATTTTTACATCAAGAGGTTAGCTGCACTATCTCCTTTCTCTCCTGTCTCCCTTGCCCTCAAGTGGCTCATAAAGATGTTTTCCTAAATAAAGGCAGTTTCCTCCCCAAGAGGCTCTGGGATCGGCTGTTACAATAATATTTATCTTTCCCACAGCAAATACACTTGTCATGCAAAATATTGCCAAATTCTCATCCCATTATCTTTCTTTCTCTCTGTGTTTCTCTATCTTGGGGAATATCTGTAGAGTTTTTGTTTCATATTACAGCAGGCTTTGATTACTTTGGCCATCCGTGCCAAGGCAGCAAGGGGTTGATACTCAGCAACTCAGTGGCAAAGTAGGAGAGTCACTTTGGTTGCTTCTCATGCTTTTCCACATTATGGCACATAAAATATGTGTAAGGCACACACTCAGGAACCAATAGATAAGGTTGCGTGTGGCCAAAGATGCCTGGTCCAGGGGTTCCAGCTGTTCTGAGGGCTCTGGCCACCCAGGCTCTGTCCAGCCAACACAGGGCTGAAGAGATCAATATGGAAGCATACGTGTGGCCACTTGTTGGGAAGCTCTGAAACACAGTAGCCTCACTCAAGCCAGGGAAAATCAAAGCAGCTCCTCATCTGATTGGGTCAAATGTCTCTGTTTGGGACTTCTTGTGATACTTTCAGGAGATGTATAGTTTTTTCTACATAGTCGAATATGTATTGCATTAAGTTGCATTACCTCCAACTGTGGAACTCTTAAAAATACAAAACCAAAAGCCTGCCTTATGGCACCAGGGTTACTGGATTGTACTTCATTAAGTCATGTTTCCAAATGTACTATATTAAGATGCACCTAGAACTATCTTTTGTGTTTATTGTTATTTTAACATTCTAGTCATTGCTCCTTTTAATCAGCTGGATAAATTAAGGGGACTTTAGAACATCTGCAGGAGAATCACCTCAACATGTAGGTGGTTAATTCCAAAGCTCATTTTCAAAAGGGATGGATTGTGATCATTCATTTTTTTCATTCAATCTTTCATTCAAGAAGTGTTGGCTGAATGCCTGATGATGTGTGGAAAAGAGAGAAAGGAAAAAAGTATGCCATAGTTGCTCCCTCCAGGAACTATGGAAACTAGAGTCCAATGGAGAGACAATTCTGGGATATTTGAAGTGTTGAAGTTACGGATAAAAGAGTTTATAGTAGTGAACAACAGCGATGGAGGAATTTCCCCAAAAGTGTGCTCTGGGTGGGGGTGCATTGTTAGGGAGTAAGGCATAATTTTAGCTGGTCTGGAAGGATGAGTGGGATTCAGAATAGCTAGAAGTGAGCTAGTCCTAAAACCATGGATTCCTGCAGAGTTCAGTTTAGTATAAGAAAGGGCTTGTTTTCAAATAAAATACCTCCAAGAAGAGAGGTAAACATTGGAGCTAAGAGGTTTTCTAAGTAAAATTGTATTTATTTTAATGAAAGAGAGAGTGAAATAAAGAAGAAATGATCAATGATGTTGGCATAATTCTAGTGTAAAACGATCTGGCATAATTTATTCACTAAATATTGGCGAAGGATCGTGTGTTAGCTGTTCAGATGGGTGTACTTATTGTTCTGATAATGAAGAATAAATGTTTCAAAATTGTTGCCTCCTAAGAGAGCAGAAATAGGCATAATATGCATTTTTAAGACCCTGTAAATATTTTATTTGTTCATAGCCAGCACCTTTATTGAAGGGAAACACTTTTGCTATATGGTGACAATTTATCTTATTAGCCATGCTGCCAGATGTGATTGATGATAAGAGAAATAAGGGTTGTCCATCTGTATTCTCATCCCAGCTCAGCAGAACCCAGTTAGATGTTATTTATTTTCCTTTTCTCCTCTGGATTGCTTTAGGGCCTGCAATAGAAATGACATAAAACTGTGATTTTTGAGTTCTTCTGGGCCAGGGGACCAGGACTATTTTAAATCCCTAGAAAGAAGCAAGACTAAATTCTTGTCGGTTTTTTCCCTTGAATGTGCTGGTCTGAATAAATTCTTCCCACGAGTTTTGAAAATTAGTCTGTATAGGAAAGTTGCCCAAGAATTAGAGTGTAGAGGGGCCAGAAAGGGAAAAAAAGAAACACAAAAAAGCCTAGCTGTTCACTTTTGTCATTGCAATCAGTAGAATAAGTAAAAACTGGAGAAGATTCTTTTTGCCGATTAAAAAGCAATGGACTCTTACACCTGCTGAGCAGGTTAAACTTGTCTCTGAAGGTTTTGTTCACATGAGAACCAGCTGTTCAATTTATAAAGCAGCCACTTAGAGCATTCATCATTCATTCATTCATTCATCCTTTAAATGTTTCGTACCTACTTCCCAGGTAAGCTACCCTGGTGTATGTGGGTGGTCTTACCTCTTCTTGTGCTGCTTGCGTTTTCGCCCACGTGTTCATATACTATGATCAGCTTTCTGAGCCCAAACAACCAGATCGTCCTTATTCTTATGAATGGCATGGCAGTATTGGATGGAACAGAATGAATGTATCATAATTTCTTCAAGGAGTTTCCTTTAAAAAAGTGCAGGAAAACTGATCAGTTCTCATACTTAAATTAGAGTTAGGGAAGGCAGTTAATATTTGATTTATTTAAAGAATTCCACAAGCCCTGGGGGTGGGTGGTCTGTGTATATGAATTAGATATAACATTTTCAAATAGAAAATCTGAAGTTAAAATCGCCCCTAAAGGACAAAATACATTCATTCTTTACAGGTTCACACACAGAGACAAGACAAAGCATTCTATGGACTGCAAGAAAGTCTTCTGCAGCGTGGGCTGGCCTCCAGTCTTTTTAAGGAGCTCTCTGCTTTTGATTATTCCATTGCCCTTCCTCTTGCATATTCAGTCATGGTGGGGCTTTTGCTCCCCAACTGCCCTCCCTATTCCTGGAGGGACCACCTCCCTCCCTAGCCTCATGCATATGTTTGGGTGTCCTGAAGATTTGCAGAAGCCTGCCCACCATGCACCTTCTATTTAAGACTTATCTTGCTGTTTTATTGTAGGTAGAACTGGAACCACTCTTCTGTAAGGTTTGGTACAGACCTGGTCCTGTTTTCACAGAATCTTCCATCCTTGCTTTCTTCCCTCACTTTGAACACCTTGATGTTTTGGTCTGCCTGACTATAATGATCCTAATTTGTTTTATTTTACCTGTGTGGATCGAACATTTCAAATTCATCTCTTCACATCTATGTAAACATCATTACATGAAATTAATTTGAAGGTTGTTTTTCACGCAACAAAGAACAACGTGTTATGTCTTTAATTTTGGCTGCAAAGTTGAAATAAATCAGTGTTTTAACAAAATGGATTTATTGGGAGATGAAATACAAACATCGCTGAGAAGGAAATGTGGTATGTATTATCTATTGAGGAGTTTACCGAAGATAGACACTTGTGTAATTTGAGAAATAAAGCCTTCCAGAGATATACAGAATTAATCTTACCCTTTGAATGATTGTGGTAGGAGAGGGTTCTTTTTGGTTTAAAACTCAGGTGAAGTCTGATACTTTTGTCTAGAGTCTACTTGGCTGCATTTTATTTGACATCACTGAACAGGACAATGCAACCTTATCCAACATGACTCCCATTCTTTAAAAAAAGTTAAAATGGGTCGTGAGGCGATAAAAATTTAATTTCTTTTAAATAGAGGAACTTGAGAAAACTATAAAGTGCTTACCCAAACAGCGATATTTCCATGGATTGATAGCTAAGTAATTTAGAAGAGATTGGTTTATTTCTAACTGTAGAATGATATCTGTACCAAGATACATTTGTGAAATAGGAAATCTCTAGAAAATAATGAAAAATTATAAACCATGCCCATAGACAATACTCATCCAAACCAGATTGTGGAAGTACAAGAAGATAGAGCTCATCTTAGTCATGGTTGGGAGTGGAGAAAATTTGAGAATTCCGTACACTCCTCAGAAAAACCCTGTATGGTTAACAGTTCCTGCTAAGGCAGTCTGATTGAAAGCATTTCTCTTCATATTATCTTATAGCACTAACATCTACCTGTACATTGTCTCAAAAGAGCTTTGGCCTCATCACAGTCTTGGTTTAGCTCACACAATGTCTTTTTATTGCTCTGAGTTATATTCATTTCATAGGGATGATGCAACTGATTATAGAATCAGTTAATTTGAAAGAGATGCAGCATAAGTACTGTGAATCATGAAATGTTTTTATTAATTCTTTTAGATTCTCATTTCCTTTGGTCATGGTCTTATGGGAGATTTCAGTGGTAATATAATTTTGATTTCTCTTTTCAACATTCTTTGCCCATGAGAAGGCAATCTTCCCTTTGTTGTTTTTATTTAATAAATTCTGATGTTTTAAAGAAATCAGTTGTTCACTCATTGATAACTTACCAAGTACCTACTAAGCGTCCTGCACTGAATTAGGTGTTAATCTGATATTATTTTCAGTTTTTCAAGTCGTCTTATTTACTGGATTTAAAAAAAGGGTATTAGTATAGACTAGAATGTAGATTTTTGTTTTCTTTACCAGTTGTTTGCTGCTTATATAAATGTGGACTAAATGGTTAGTTTTTGGTGTTCCCAACCACCTAACCTTCAGAGTTTTAAAGGTACTGCTGTAGAATTAAAATAAATAGATCCCTCAGTACTGGCCAAACTCATGAATTGGTGATGCTTCAGAATAATGTTGGCTTTTAATGAACAGAATAGATTTGTATGGAAATGCCATTTTCAGAGAGAGAAACTGAGCTGGGACTTAATTTCCCCCTGAAGATCTGCATTGAAAATTTGTCCCAGGCCGGCTTTGCCCCTATCCTAGTGATAAAAATTATCACTTTTATTCTTCCTTGGGATTCATAAAGGTAAGAATGGCAAACAATCTGTTTTGCAGTGCAGTTATTTTTACCTTATCTTTCACCATCCACATAAAATCACTTTTCCCCTCTTACTCCACCTGCCTTGCACAGACCGGACAAGAAGAGTGAATGTGAAGATGAATTCAAGGGCATCACTAAAGTCCTTCGCCTGCCCTGAGCCACGAGAATTTTTTGCATAAAGTTACAAGTTCATATTAACTGCTCAACTTTCAAACTTTAACGGAGAAGCCAGTCTTTATTCTTCAGTGGTGTTATCAGTCAATTAAGTTTGTATTCTGCATCCTGTCTTAATATTTCCCCTCTCTTAGCTTCTCTCCAGCCCCAGAGATCATATTCTCTGCATGTGTCAAACTTCCTTTTCTCTCCTCATATTTCATCCTTCTAGGATCTGTCAAGTGTCCAAGTTCTCAGAGCTCACTTAAAAATGGATCAAGTCCAGAGGGACCAGTGCCGACTTCTCATTAATCTATCAGAGTTTCAAGTGTACGGGCTTTTGAGGTGGGAGAGGAGGAAAAAGAGAGTTAGGGCTCCTCTACAGGAAAGGAAGGTGTTGCCTCTATTTCTGTGGCACGATTCTCACCTTAAAGTTCACTCTCTCCAAGGTGAATTGCAGGGACAAGACAGCTCGAATCCACAGGAGTGAGACAAGAGTTTGGCTAGGACCCTGTGACTTAGCTTTGTGGTCAAGGAAGAATATGTAAATTCACTCAATTCCCAGGCCTTTCAGCCCTACAGGAAGAGGATTAGGGGAATCCAAGAGTCCTGACTTTCCTGGGAGGCTGAATTACAACTAGAGCCTGTTTTAACTAGCACAGCTTTAGTTTCATACTTGAAATGAAGCTTAAATCAAAATACTCTTACCATATTCTGATGGGAAATTTATTAAATGTTAAAGTCTAATCTGAAAGCAAACGTAGCTTTAAATAAAACTATGCAACATCATTTAAATAGTCTTTATAACTTGAGCGACGAGTATCTGGGCCTAATAACCCAGATAGGAGAAGGAATTCCACAGCCCTCCTTCCCAATCTGGACCTGTCTGGAAGCGTTTATTTGTACTAAGTTTTCCAGTCTGAAAGTCTGTGTCATTGTTTAGATTTCTGCCTGAATAAACAGGCAGAATGATAAACTTCCTCTTCAGGTGAGGTTTATATCTTTTGAATCAGACCATAGCCTCTAAGCCGTAGCTTTCCCATTCAGAGGCTGCAGAATCAGTTCTGCAGATGTTTTTGGGAGGCCCTAATATGTGCCCAGACCTGTAGGGTGTACTTGTAGGTATAACGATGATGACAATGATACATAGCCCCTAATGAAGTTGTAGTCATTTTGGGAAAGTAAATCTGACACACATGAAATAAGATGCTCATTTAGGAAAATCCTAAAGTAAATATAGTCAAAAGTCATGATGTCAAATATCAAGTTCAGTTCAAGCAGAAATTTTGCACTTAGTAATCAGGAAGAGGAAAAATGAGTGTGGGCTTTAGTTATTGGGGGAGAGCTTGATGAAATAAATTGGATTTGAGATGGTCTGTGCAGAATGTGTTCAATTTGGGATGCCAGATTTTAAAAGAGTAACCAATATTATTAGTGTAGATCTTCCCATGTGGCTACCATGCAGGGGTTATAGGCATGCTACCCATCCATGCTACACAATCCTGGGCAGGGGCCTGAGCCTAGAGTCCTCAAGCTGGTCAGCACTGCCCCAAACCCTTGTCATCCTTCCCCAGTATGTACCAGTGAACATACAAGAATTCAGCTCAAATAAGAGTTTTCTTACAATTAAAATGTCTGACAGGGCACCGTTTTTCAGAGCAGTGACTCCGTCACCCCTGAAAGCGTGAAGGAGAAGTTGGATGTCCATATGGTCGGCTGTGTGGAGAGGGCGGCCGGGTTGGACCAAGTGGGCTTCAAGATGCTTTTCCATTCTGATAGCTTGATCACTGGGTGTGTATTGAGGAAACCTAGTTGAGTAGAAAGTATGGTGGCAGAGAACTGAAGGGTGAATAAACATGTCACGGGAAGCAGGGGGAGAACTGGAGATTTCTCTGCATCAGCTGAGTGGTGAGGAATGAGATTGATGGTTGAGAACTTTACATATTCTGATAGGCAATGGGGAACTTGCTTCCTGTTCTGGGGCAGGATATGATAAAACCAGTGTTTGAGGAAGCTTTGCTTTCTATTCTGTACTCAAGGGATGTAAGAAAGAGAGCGAGAGCGAGACAGAGACAGAGAGAGATTGGTTCCAGCCAGGGAGACCACTTAGGAACTTTCCTGTGATCCTATGCCTTACCTGTACTATGGTGGGTAGTAATGGAAGTAGAGAAAAAGGGGCAAAATCAGAATTTAATGGAAGGACTAATATGGGTCTCCTTGAAAATGGCTTGGAATTAGGATTCTTTAGATTATTACTTGAAAGGTATGTGGTTGATGTTTTTAGGTCAGCAGGCCACAATCAAGTATTTACATCTTGTCTACCACTCCAGCTGACCAGTGACCTGAGACCAGTCATGAAAATTCCTCTTATTCTCATTCCCTGGTAGTATCATCCCAACAAGAAGGAGTGTTTGCAAAACAGTCTGAGCCCTGGATGTAAGGGGGCTTGTTCTATTAATTTTGTGCTATAACAATTCTTGGTATTGGGGTTATTGTTCTCCAATAACATCTCCAATGCAACGGTGATGTAACTCTATATTTCCTACCTTAGGGATATTTTTGTCTTCCAGCAGGATTCTGAAAGTGGGCTTTCCTGTGAGATGTTCTTTGAAAGACTGGCAAATCTTTTAAATATTTGTTTTAATATTGGTCCATCAGGAGAAAGTGAAAAATATGTAATATTCAAGATGATCACTCCTATTCCCCTCTCAATCTAATACCTCAAATATATTGAAAATCCTCTGGCCTCATCTATTTACAAGAAGCTGTAATGATTTAGATGGATGCTTTCCTGGGGTACTGATGTTATTTTTCTGTGGAATTCTCTGAGCAGGGTTTTCCTGAAAAGAATACATGAAGACTGTCAGAATGATTCTTTTCAGCAGGCTAAGCTCTGCAGATGCCCTTTGTTGAGGAAAAAAATGCATTATTCTGAAAGTCCTTCCGATCTCCAGGAAAACTGAAAATATCAAATGTTCTTCTACAATTTGAACTTCTCTATAAGAAAATCCCAGAAATTTTTATTTTCTGGACTAAGATCATTCAGAGCTTATGCTTTTTTAAAACATGAGAATAGAAACGTCTGGAGGAAAAAAAACAACTTTTAACATATGCATTTACTGAGAGGAAGACTCCTCTGCTCTCGAAAAGCAGAAATCATTGTGCCTCCTTTCTGTTTTCCATTTAACCTTTTTTTTTACACCTGAATATTTTTCTGAGCGATGTGTCCAGCATAAACATCTTGGGATATAATTACTTAATGTGTGCAAATAAGACATGGTTCAGACATTCACTGAGCCCTGGTTGGCTGTGTCCTGAACAAGATCGTGCTGTTTCAGGATTGCAACAACAAATCCAGCGCATTGGAAAAAGAAGAAAGGAAGACATTCCTCGAAAAGAGTTGCTTTCATGGTTTAGACATCCACTTTGTGCTTATATGGGCAGACAGAGCTTGGGTGGGAGAGGACTCACTTTGATTTACAGGGCCTTATAAAACATGCTACCCTTTGTACCCAAAGCCACAGACCTGCTGTTAATAGGGCATGGACCCGGAGTTTTTTCTGGTGGTAAAATTTGTAAAACCCAACAATTTTCTCTTCGGTAAGCTCCTGAAAGATGGGAGCGAGTCTGTTAACTTCCGTTTGTTTGTTCAATGTTTGGCACGGGGCCACATGTCCACCAGCCCTCGCACATGTCTTTGTTGTTGTTGATGATGATTGAAACGGGGACGAGAGTGAGGAGCAGAGGGGTTTGTTTAGCATGATGGATAGAGGAGAGCTCAGAGAGGGGGAGGGGAAAGATGGATGGGCAGGTCGAGGACGTATTTTGGCAGACGCTACTGCTGTTCTTGAAGAAAAACGAAAAATGGCTCAACTGATCTTCCGGGAGTGTTCTGGCCTTCTGCTAGGAAACTGGTCCCTGGTTTGAAGGTGTCTGAGATGTACACTGTGATTAGAGGGCAAAAGGTCATCTGTGGCAGAATCCTGTCTTGGCTTTGCTGTCTGCCTACCCTGCTCAGTCTTTTAGGTCAGTCCCAACTCCCTTCCTTTCCTTCCCCTTTAAGTTTCTTCCTTCCTCAACTACTTCTTTAGTGCCTGCTTCTCTTCTAGGCTGTTAAGACACCATTCTTTTCCTTCACGCATACAGAGACCATTTCAGGGGACGTAGAAGGACCTCACATCAGCATTTTCGTGTGTGAGGAAGCTGAGCTTGCTTATGGACAGAAGGGGAAAACCTACAACATTTTCTCATGTGCATATTGCATTTTCTTACCCATTTAGTGGAAAAGCGTATCAATGGGCCATCCTGTCCATAGGATGAATGAATGAATATAAACCTCAGCAGTATTGCGGTTTATTATTGTTTAAAATGTATTCATTTAAAGCAATTTTGTTGAGAAAAATTTCTCAGTTTGGGGGAAAATAGTAGAATCCAGTATGTGGTTGCTTCATTGTTGAGTTATTCTTGAAGTAGCAAGAACAATGAAGAAAAATTTCTCTCAGGTAGTATATTGCAACTGAGCTGAAATTCTACTCTGCACACATGCTTGTGAAAAGTTACAGTAATTTCGAATTGAAAATCCTGAAAAACCTGTATGTTGCTGTCAATAGTTACCCTAATTCTAGTTTTTGCAGAAAAGATGATTCATAACAGAAGGAAGAAAATATACACAAAGTATATAGTTTGTTATACTTTTAAGAGAGGTTTTGCATGCACAAATTACTGTGATTTTAAATATGTTTATTTATTTATTTTTATTTTATTTTTCCGTACGTGGGCCTCTCACTGTTGTGGCCTCTCCCGTTGCGGAGCACAGGCTCTGGACGCACAGGCTCAGCGGCTGTGGCTCACGGGCCCAGCCGCTCCGCGGTATGTGGGATCTTCCCGGACTGGGTCACGAACCCGTGTCTCCTGCATCGGCAGGAGGACTCTCAACCACTGCGCCACCAGGGAAGCCCTGTATTTTTATTTTTAAAACATTCTTTTTTATTTGAATCATAGAGCTCTGTTCAGTGAGAACTTTTTATGCTTTTTATGGTCAACAAGCACATTTTCTTCTAAAATGAAGCCCTCCAAACTGATTTTTGCCTCTGTCCCCAGTGTAGTCTTCCTTAGGGCAACTCTCACTTTGTACTACACTCTGGATGGCAGTGGGGCCCTTGTGGCCACAGGAAAAAAATGTCACCCCTCGTGGTTTCCTCACTGCCAGAGGCGGGATGACATCCATCCGTTGTAGGCCCATTTGTTCCAAGAAACAAGTTGTGCCCTTTGCATCTGGAATAGTCCAGTAACCATGGTCAATGGTGTCCCTCCTCAGGTCTGGTTTTGCTTTAGGGTTAAAGTGACTCTACACTCTGGCTTGTCTGACAATCCCATTGAACACCTGCTATCCCAGTAGAATTACTAGAAGCACCTCTTTCATTCTCTGGGTTTATTGCTGACTTTCCTCAGGTATTAGTAGAGAGAGGCCAGGGTCAAAATGGGTGTTACATTAAACCCAATACTATTGTATTGGGAGAGAGAAACCATTGTTGTTGGTAACTTAGTAACCATGGGTCTACGCGAATAGGTTTCTGATTTGGGAAGTGGATCTCAATTATTCATTTAAGAGATATTCATTCACCACCTATTTTGCGTCAGATGCTGTTCTAAGTATGGGGGATATCGATGTGAAGAAAACAGAGTCAAGCCCTAAAGAACTTATGTTTTGGCAGGGGAGACTGGCAATGGTGAAAATAAAAAGAGATACGATTTAATGTCAGGTAACAATAAATGCCATAAAGAAATAAAGCAGAGTGTGGGGATAGGGGTGTCACCAGTAGTGCGGGGTTAGGTGGAGTGTCCACAGACATCTTCTGACATTTGGACCACCATCATCATTCTCTCAGACAGATCCTGTGCAACACGGAAGGCCTCCTTGAGTTGCCTCACATGCTCCTGGAGTAGCCACAACCCTACAAGAGAAAGGACAGTGATAGCTCAGTGCTATGGCAGTTTTTTTGTGTGTTATCTTCAATTGCTCTGAACTTGCTTTCCACATCTTAACTCCGGTCCCAGCCATCCTACACCAAATATTTTCTACTTGGTCTATTCCCCACATTGCACAACCAGTCCGTTTAAAAGCTCTAAGAGGTATGGAGAGAGGTGGGCATTTTAAAATATGGTGCAGCAACACTACAGAATGTTTCCCGAGGCTGCTTCCTGTCAGTCACTTGGCTTCTTGGGGATGCACTCTGGAAAATTCTTCCTATGCCCCAGGTATTAGTTCAGAGCTTCCTGCCATCTGAGAGGACTGCTGTGTTTCCTGAACCTTACAGAGTGAAGGGGAATGGGCTCCTATATCCAAAACCTTCAGACTTAAGGGTTTGCCAAGTGCTTTGCAATCTGCCTTTGCATAATTCCTCTCATTATCTCTGTGATGGGGTTTATCATGTCGGGACTGCACATCACTGAATAAATGGAGGGACAGATGGAGGCGGCAGAATGGAGGCGAGGAGCAAGAAATGACATCGCGTTCTGAGCTCTTCACAGGGATGGTCCGTCTGTGGCCTTCCTGTGGGAACAAGCTTGTGACTGGCAACATGGGATGGGCTTGCAGCAAAAGTCGTGGCATGAGTCAGATACGTCAGGTGGTGGGCGGGCTGCTGTTTACCTGAGAAGTTTTGAATACAGTCAGATTGTAAATTAACTAAGAGATGAGGAATACGATGATCTCAAATCCTCTGGCATGGTGAATCTTCTTGATCTGTGTATCATAAAGACTTTTTCCACTTTTTTTTTTTTTTTCCGGTACGCGGGCCTCTCATCGCTGTGGCCTCTCCTGCCGCGGAGCACAGGCTCCGGACGTGCAGGCCCAGCGGCCGTGGTCCACGGGCCCAGCTGCTCCGCGGCATGCGGGATCCCCCTGAACCGGGGCACGAACCCGCATCCCCGGCATCGGCAGGCGGATTCCCAACCACTGCGCCACCAGGGAAGCCCCATAAAGACTTTTAAAGAAATGGATGGCATTTAAACCTTTTTGGTAGATGAAGAAAGCCTGAGTGATGAGGGGGTTATTATATGGTGGGCTGGCTCACTATCCCCTCGGGTTTGAATTGTTGACAATATCTTGAAAGCTGTAGCTGATGGCTGGTTGGTCTGTCCCTATGTTCATTTGCCCATCCGTTCATCTATCCACCCATTCGAGTTTGTCACATAGGAAGAGGTTCTGTCACTTCACCAATAGTGTGGTTATTCGGTTTTCTTTTTTTGGCCGCACCGCGCAGCATGTGGGATCTTAGTTCCCAGACCAGGGATCGAACTCATGTCCTCTGCATTGGAAGCGTGGAGTCTTAACCGCTGGACCACCAGGGAAGTCCCTGTTCTATATCTATAGAATTATAGATATATCTATAGAATTATATATCTATAGAATCTATAGAATCTATTATCTATAGAATAAGAAAACTAGATCATTTTGTCTAGATCATTTAAAGGGTCCTGTTAATTCTAGAATCCTGAGCTTCTTATAATTCGATTATATGTAAGACAGTGGAACAAATACAAACATGAATTAAACCTGGGTCCCGCCTCCCCCAAAAAGCACACAGTGTGGTAGGTGTGCTGACATTAGAGGGGTAGTGATAATGCAGTTAGAGGGTGGGGGGGGCGCGGGGGAAACCCAGCACAGCTGAGTTAAATTGGGAGGGGAATTTAGAGACGGGAGAGATTATTTTTGGCTGCAGGTGTTAAGGAAGGCTTGGAGGTTAAGGGGATGGGGGCATTTAGTTTGGGGGGGGGGAAGTAACACTAAGTTGATGAGCATGTGTTGATTATCATCCTGGTCTCACTTAAAGTTCACAATGAGATAGCCTTTATCATCCCCATTTAGCAGATGAAGAAACTGAGGCGGGGAATGAGATGAAGTCACTTGTCCAAAGCCGCCGGGGCTGTTTAGAGGCAGAGCTGTGATCCAGGAGGAGGGCTTTTAACCCTGGTTTCATCCTTCTGTCTTGAAGGCTGAGTCAGTACAGCGATGAGGACAGCTGGGCATTTCAGGTGAATAAAAGACCATCCCCATCGGCATGGCTGGGTGGAAGTGCCTGCACACAGGAGGAACAGCAGGGACGGCAGGGGGCCTGGAGCACCCGTGAGCCTCAGGGGTAGTAGTAGAAACCAAGCCCGGGAAGACAGTTTGGGGTCAGATAGGAGAGACTCCCTAGTGTCTGGCTACAGGATCTGGTCTTTATTTGGCCCACATGGAGGTTTTGTGCAGGGCTGGGACATGATTAAAGGAGTACATTTTTTATGACGGTAAGATCTTCCTGTGATTCTAAAATACTTCCATGCAACTAAGCTCTTTAGTGTGATGCTGAAGAAACTCCCTCCCCAAATGCTTCCTGCAGTCTAAGCCCTTGAGAGTTTTAATCCCAGGGTTTCTGTCCTAAGGAACACACAGGCCCTGGCTCCACCGTCCTGCCCTTCGGAACATTAGCACTTTAAAAATCCCTGCTCGATTCTTGGGATTTTGAGAAGAAAATTCCTTAATCTTCCTCCTCTCTGCTGTTCCCTCGCTTTTAACCTATTTTCTGCTATTCAAAACTTCTACCTAGATAGACGAATAATAATTAGATGTCCTTTGGCTTTGCTAGTGAAAAATATACCAAAATATTTAGATTAAAACAGTGTAATAACGGCACTAGACAAATACATCCTGGTTACAGATGAATTCCTCCTTTTCCTTGTTATTCGTGGTATCCTGGGGTGGCCTACTGGAGAAAAAATACTATTTGATTCTCCCTGGGTGGTCAGACAGGACTTGTAAAAACTCTTGTTTGTTTAGTGTTGAGGCTTCAAAGGCACGCAGACTTTCCTACATAAAGATGTACTAAGAAAATAGGAATTTTTTTGAAGTTGCTTTGTATAAAGGGAAATTCAGAGCAACCATCTTCCTTTAGAACTACAAGCTAATGTGATTAGAGGGTCCCTTTTCACCAGGCATCTTTGTTGTTTCCATCTTGGGTCATTACCACCAGTCTGATGGGGAAATCTGTGCTTAGGAAAACCTTTTTTTTCTTAAACCATCATACAAACACATCCTTTCAGTTTTAAAACTACATTTATTGTACATATTTAGATTTCGTAAGAACTAAAAGTCCGAGTGGGGTGTGTGTGTGTGTGTGTGTGTGTGTGTGTGTGTGTGTGTGTGTGTAATTCAGGGCTCTCTGGTGGTGTGTGCTGCCCAAACCTTCCAGGCCACGTGATCTGCACGTCCCAATTAGTAAGGCCCACCTGCTGTGGTATGGGAGAAGAGTTTGGACTGGGGTTAGGGCTGGCTAAATGTAGGGTACTTTTTAGTGCAGGCTTTGCAAAACTCCCTTATTAGCACCCCGGAGTCAATGAGCACTCGGGGAAGCTCATATCCTGTGCACATTTGGTATTTTCTGCTGTGCGTGGTGTGTATCGGCCATTTTATTTATCCATGCTTCTTTTTCTCATTTCAGAGTATTTTTAAAATTTTAAAAAGCTTATTTATTTATTTTTAAAATTGAAGTACAGTTGATTTACAATGTTGTGTTAGCAAAGTGTACAGCAAAGTGATTCAGTTATACATATCTATCTATCTATTTATAAAATTAATTGTATGTAATGGGGGAGGTTGATAGTGCTGAATTATTTTGAGCCTGGAGGGAGCAGAGCAGCTGTGTCCTACATCAGACCACTGATCTATCTAATAGGTTGTCTTGCCACCTGATTCACTGGATGAATGTGCGGAGCCAATTATGTGAATCCCTATAAGGAAGGAAGAATGACCTTGAACCCAGAGAGCCAGACAGTTGCTTTATGCAATGCATTCACCCACTGAAGCTGCTTCACTGCCTTGGCCTAATAGGAGTGTCATATTTCTAATCCCTGGAAAATTATTGCTCCTTAAAAAAAATAGCCACGATGTGAAATAGCTGAATCTTTCATGACTTGCCAAGAACTTTGCTTTTGGAAAAAGGTGCTGAGAAAAGTAATTTGGGGATGTTGCCTCTAAAAATTTTAAGCAAGCTCAAAACCTCCAAGCTTCTTCCTCGTTGTACCCAGACATAACCTACTGGTAGAAACTAAGTTTTTCTGTTAAATGAGGGATATCAGAGAAAGGAAAATACAGATTTTTAAGTAAAAACATTAGAAATATAAGCTAATTTTCCTGGGCATTCTATTGGGCAATTATTTTATAGTCAAGAGCATTTTCACAAAATATCAGATATTTCGAAAAGATAAGTCTGGCACAGAAAACAAACCTAACCACTTGATGTAATCTTGCATGTCTCTTTAAGTCCTGGAGTCAAAGTTCATGGTGGCTTTGATGTGATGCTACCAGTAACACGATGACATTCGGTAAATCACCAAGGGTGTAGTGGGAAGAACTTCCCCTTTGTGGTCAGCCAACTCCTGGTTTTGATCTATGGCTTTGCTACTGCTGGATCTGTGACCTTAGGCACATTCCCGCACACTCTCAGCCACAGCCTTCTGTTGCTGTCAAGACTACCCTTACTAAAGGGTTTTAGAGGTTAAATGAAATAAGCTATAGAAAAGGACTATCTAGGGTCTAGCATGTATACTGCCATTAGCTCCCTTCTTTTCTTCTGATTACATCCCAGGACTAGTCTTTTCCAGTGTAGCTTTGTACTGTCAGGTTTGGGAGTCACTCTGGAGAACATCTAAAGCCCCTTCATTTTCCAGATAATGAATTCTGGACCCAGAGAGGGGGAGTGATGTGCTTGCAGTGCTTTAGCGCAGGACTAGCAGAGCTGGTGCTAAAACCGTGCCTCGCTGGATGCTTCCAGTTTTACTCAAGGTAGGAGGAGGGCTTAGCACTCTGAGTGTGTCCCTGGCATGCCTCCAGAGCAGTCAAGTCCAAGGCTGGTCTTAGGGCTATAGTTTAAGAAATAATCAGCTTTTCAGATTTTCCTCTAGGTACCTTCTAGGTAGACAAAACTGTGTTCTGAAACCTTACTCTGCTGTGTGCTCCTTCCTTTGACAACTTTTGACTCAGTTTCCTTTTCTCTCCTAGTACTCTCAGGTGACTACAGAAGTGTCAGCGCCCACCATGGTCAGGTAAGAGACTTCCTGGTTGGGGAAGATTTCCAGACAAAACCCTAACTACCTCAGTGGTTACCGCTTGTCCCTTGCTCATTTCTGGGCCGCCCCAAAGATCCTAAGGGCCACTGTTCCCTTGTCTGTTCTCCATTTTGCTTTCCTTTGTTTAAGTTTCATTTTTATGCTTTTAGTCTATCACATTTTTGGGTTTATTTTTATACATTCATCCATGCACGCTCTTATGACATAAAACATGCATGGGGATGGTAAATCCTGCCTTCAGGACAAGGGTTGCCCATGAGGAGGGTGGCTGGGTGCAGGGTGGATATCAACTCTAACTGTAATGTTTTAAAAAAAAGATTTTTTCTTCAATATGTATTTCTTAAAGATAAGAACTTTTTGTTTGGTTTTTTTTTTTGAACTTTTTGTTTTTTAAAACATAAATACAACACTATTTTCACACCTAAAACAATAGTTAACAATAATTCCTTTCATAAAATCTCTAGTCAATGTTCAATATTATTAGAGAGACAGATACTGGAAAAACAAATCTCTTAGGGATGTAAGGCAGTACAGGAGGGCTGTAGTTCCCACTGCTGTCTGGTATAGTTGACAGTTGTTAAGGTAGAGCCCAAAGACTTACCATCACAAGGGAAAAATATTTTCTCTCTTTGTTTTGGGGTACCTATATGAGATGATGGGTGTTAACTGGATGTTAAGTAAACTTATTGTGGTAATCATTTCACAATATATGTAAGTCAAATCATTATACTGTACATGTTAAACTTATACAGGGCTGTATGTTAATTATCTCAATAAAACTGGGGGAAAAAAAAAAAAATAAAAACAAAAACCAATCTTTGGTAGTTCGAGTATTTGGATGTACCAGAAGTGTAGTGAGACCAGTGGCATTAGCATCACCAGGGAATTTGTCAGAAGTGCAAATAGTTGGACTCTACCCGGAAGGACTGGATCAGAAACTTTGTTGGTGGGGTGTTTTAACAAGCCCTCCAGGTGATTCTAATATTTGGTAGAGTTAAAACCACTGGCCCAAGGAAAATAAAAAATGTATGCTCTCTACTCAGTTTTAATTCGTCTTTGTGTTTAACACAGCAACATATCCCGAGACCCTCAGAATACCTAAGATGGTATACTTACACCTGGATTGCTGTAATATAATAGCAAATACATTTTTTGGTCTCCTGGTCAGAGCTCCTAAACGCCCTGTAAGCTCCGAAGACATGAACAATAGGAGCATCTTTTGTTCTAATATTTGGTTTTTGTCCAAATAACCTGGAACAGCTCTGTAGTGGTGAAGGTGAGAAGACCATCTTTTTTTTTTTTTTGCGGTACGCGGGCCTCTCACTGCAGTAGCCTCTCCCGTTGCGGAGCACAGGCTCCGGATGCGCAGGTTCTGCCGTCATGGCTCACGGGTCCAGCCGCTTCGCGGAATGTGGGATTCTCCCCGACTGGGGCACGAACCCGTATCCCCTGCATCGGCAGGCGGACGCTTAACCACTGCGCCACCAAGGAAACCCAAGACCGTTTTTTGTTATTCAGAACAAGCTGCTTTCAGCCGCTGGGGAGTTTATGTTAATGAGGTGATTTTGGAAAGCCCCTAAATATGGAGGCGGGTTGCCAGGGGAACCAACCTTCTAATTAGGGAATTGGCACTCTTAGCCTCGCCCTCTGACCTCCCGGAAGGCGAGTGGGGCTGGAGGTTGAGTTCCTCAGCTGTGGCCAATGATGCAATCAGTCGTGCTCACCTGCTTACGTGCTTACGCTTACGTAAGGAGACTGCCCTTAAAAGCCCTATAAGGTGGGGTTTGGTGAGTCGGTGGGTTCAGTACGTGGAGGTGGTGGGAGGTTGGCGTCTTGGAGAGAGCGTGGGGGCCTCACAGCTTGCCCTGTGCATTTCTTCTCTTTGGCTGATTGTTCCTGGGTTGTACCCTTGATAATAAACCAGTAGTCCGGTAAGTGAACTGTTTTCCTGAGCAGTGTGAGCTGTTCTAGTAAGTTGTGGAACCTGAGGGAGGGGTCGTGGGAACCCCTGATTTATAGCTGGTGGGTCAGAAGCCCAGGCCACAACCTGGACTTGGAATTGGCGTCTGCAGTGGGGAGCGAACTGCCTTGCGGGCCTGAGCCCTTAGCTAGCGAGGTCTGTGTTAACTTCGGGCAGTTAGTGTCAGAATTGAATTAAGTTATAGGACACCCACTCCGTGTCCGTTGAGAATTGGAAAATTGCTTGGTGTGGAAAACCCCCACACATTTGGCACCAGAAGTGCTGTGTGAGCAGAGAGAAATGGGAGTTTTGCGTTTCGTTTTTATTGTACTTTATTAAATTAAAAAATATATACAATTTTTAAAGGTTACTTTCCT
The DNA here is from genome assembly GCF_008692025.1 of Phocoena sinus. Lineage (NCBI taxonomy): Eukaryota > Metazoa > Chordata > Mammalia > Artiodactyla > Phocoenidae > Phocoena > Phocoena sinus. Next base: position 86,771,920 of record NC_045773.1, on the reverse strand, counting down.
AGTTATTATAATATTGTCTATTCCCTTATTGTACGATACAGCCTTGAGCCTATGTTGTACCCAATAGTTTATACCTCCTACTCCCCAAGCTTTTGCTTTTTACTCCCGAAGATGGCGTCCGGCGTTTTCTCGCCTCCTGGGACAGGTCCCAAGCCTGCTCCCACCTCTAGCTGTGGAGAGCTTCAAACTCAGCCTGCTCCCACGTTAGGAAGTGCAGAGTGCGCGCAGGCGGTGGAAGTAATGACTAGAACTTTCTGGAACAGGAAAGCCTGGGTGGAATTAGAGCTCTAATGTCTTTGAGTGGATTTGGTAGAGAAACTAGATGGTATTGTAAAGAGCATATTTCTAAAGCTGTGGTTCTCATCTACTGATTGTGTAGTGGAGCCACCTGGGAGGCTTTTAAGAAACACTGGTCCCCTGGCCTGACTTCAAGAGATTCCAGTTTCAACTGAGTTGGGGGTAGGGGTGGAGGGAGGTGACTGCAAAGGGTCTCAGCACCACCTTGGTTTGAAGGCTCTCCAGGTGATTCTAATTGCAGTCCTGGTTCAGCACCACTAGTGAAGACAGGTTTGGTTTGGGACTCAGATGAGAAAGAAGGTAAAGGATCCTGCAAGAGTACACTTTCTGGAGTCTTACCCCTCAGATGAGTAAGTGCTTTTCAAACTGTGGGTCTTAAGCTATTAGCGACTTGATTTGGGGAAGTGTTCTTCCGCCAGTCTTTCACTTTTTTGTTTTCATCTGGTGCTCATCTGTTGCACAGTATTTTTGGCCAGTTTGTTCTAGACCAGGGGACTTGACTAAACTTTGTCCACCCATCTGTAGGTGTGTTGGAGGAGACTGTTTCTACTGCCTGTAAATGACATCCCCTCTCACCTCTGTGATTCTCTTTGTGTGAGTGGATAGGGCTCCAGGGAAGGAAGTCAGAGGTACTGATACACATTTTGCAGTGTGAGGCATTCCTTCCCTGCAGTCCCGAAGTTAACCGAAAGGAAAGACTGAGCTGTGTTTGTTGGTTGAGTGTTGAAATATTCCATGGAAAAAGGAAAGGGAAACAAGTTCTACCACTGAATTTTTTTTTTTTTTTGGGCAGGGTTTGTCACCTCCCCCCACCAAATTTCTGGCAAGTGAGATTAGAAATTGACTTGCAGGGTTTGCTCACACTAGCTTCCCAAGACATCTTTTGTCTGCTTGCTGCTGACTAGCAGTAGTTAATTTGCTATCTCTCACACGTGTTATCCAAAAAATCACAGAACTCATTAGCAATAAACAGCATGAACTTGGTCACATTTGGAGGATTAGCCAGATGTAAATCTGAGTTGCACTTGGGAGGTTTCTGTGCCTCATTTTTAAAATAAATAGAACTCTAGCCTTGAGTAGAAACAGTTTTTTTTTTAAATGAAATATCTTACTGGAAAACAAATTTTTTTTCCAGTAAAAATATGTGGAGGAGGTAAGCTTTCCTTGACGCCAGTGCTTATTTGATTTCACGCCCTTCTCCTTGCTGATGGCAGATGTGGCAGAAATAAAGACCCAATTTCATTGTTCACAATGGGAGAAAAATTTAATCAATTCAGGAATTTATTCTTAATTGACAGCAGACGTTTAAAACTTGATTGGTCACAGTCGACTATTTAACGTGCCTTTTAGGAAAATAAACATTTTTGTATTTCCCCAACCGTTCTGTGCACCCATCACTACACACTGCAGGGTATGGAGGTGTTGGCCTTGATGATTCTTAGACCTTTGAAATAATGTTTCTCACTAAGCAATTGAAAGGGGTAATTTTCATGTGGTTACAATATATGATTGATGTGATTAGAAAATTTCTGTTTTCTGTTGATAGGCAGACTCGCTGCCAGTGTCACTGGATATTCATATGCCACCTGTTTTTAATTCCAGCAGAACTTATCAGAATGAAATAAATAACTTACCTTTGAAGAACCAGAAAAATAATTCAAATTTATTGAAACTTTGTGTTTATCATTCCAGATCATACTAAATCAGATGAGTACACAAATGCCCAGGGGTTGACTCTACCAAGTAGAGATAATGTTTCATGCAGACACATGAATTGAATTAGAGACCTGTTAGAGACTTCCCATGAGCTGATTTTGATCATCCTGGTTTCTAGCACTCCCCCAATGCAGCAGTTATATCACACTACCTCCTGTTTTCTATTTCTTACCAAAATATAACCTCCTTAGTAAGACATCTGCTTTATCAAAATCAGTACAGGACTGTCAGCTGTTCAGTCCATCTTTCTGCTCATGAAATCATTCATTTTCTATTTATTGTCAATCCTGAGGTCAAATTAACAATGTATGGTTTTCTTCTTTTCTAGGGAGAAAGACATTTTGCCCAGTTAGCATAAATTTAGTGTTTCAGAAGAAGTAGATGGTCAGAGCTGCAGCAGGCTGACTTCTCAGGATTCATTACAGAAGGGCTCTTTTTTGAAACATCTGTCACTGAAGGTGTGTCATGAGGGATGTGGGAGGAATGTATCTTCCTCACTTCCAAAGAGCTCTGTCCCCTTAAAAGCTCTGTGGTAGCAAGGTAGTAGAACATTTCAATAAGGAAGGCTGCAGGAAAGGGTAAAGAGAAAGACAAAATGAAGTACCAGAAGCAGGTAGTTCTATCCCTGTTCATATCATGTCCATACTACCTGAGAAACGGATACTGATGTGGCAGAACCAGACTGCTTCTTCATCCCTATGGTCTAATTAAATGTATTTTCACTTAAAAAGGATAACAATGTTAAATCTTAATGGGATGAACCTAAGTGAAATTTATTATGCTTTGCTTTGACAGTAAAGATTATGGATGGCTCAAGTGCCATTTTGAGGTGGTAGCTTTGGATCCTGTAATTTTTCCTATTGCTGCTCTACTGAAGATAGCAAAGTTACCCAACAAAACTTGTGGGTTATATAACTGAGACTTGAAATACAAGTAGAGTTTGAATATTTTTCTCTAATTTTTTTGGAGGTTAATTTTTACTCTTTCATACTAGAGTGAAGTCTCTTTAGCTGAAACAAAGGAAATGGGAGCTTTTTTAAAAGACAAGGCAGTGTTGATCACTCCTTAGGGTCTGTCTTGCTCAGAATTACCTAGATGAACTGTTTCTTTAGTCCATGTTCACTGTTACCTACCTGCTCCTTTTCCTTTGTATGTATTGCAGGAGCTCAATAATATCGATGGGTTTTTTGTGGTAAAATATACATAAAATTGACCATGTCAACCATGTTATGTGCACAGTTGAGTGGGATTAAGTACTCACATAGTTGGGCAACCATAACTACCATCCGTCTTCAGAAGTTGTTCATCTTAAACTGAAACGGCTTACCCATTAGACACTTAACTCCCCATGCCGACCTCCCCCAGACCTTGGCAATCACCATTCTGCTGTGTTTTCATGAATCTGACTGTTCTAGTGACCTCATGAGTGGAATCACACAGTATTTGTCTTTTTGTGACTGGCTTATTTCACTTAGCAGAATGTTGTCGACGCTCATCCATGCTGTAACATGGGTCAGAATTTCCTTCCTTCTTAAGACTGGATAATATTCCATTTTATGTATGTACCACACTTTGTTTTCCCATTTGTCAGTGGGATAAGAGCGTTTTTAAACCTCTCGGCTTTTGTGAATAATGCTACTAAGGACACGGGTGTATAAATATCTGTTTGAATTCCTCAGTATCTTTGGATTGCTTCCCCATAAGAAATGTCTTTCCAGCTTAATGCTGATGCTGGTTTTGGTACTAACTTAGTGACTTAATATTTTTTATAATAAAGAAAGCCTTTTATGTAGCATAATTGGAATTAGTATGTTGAGTCTGAGTTATGAAGGTCCCCAAAAGCATATGGGACAGGTAAACACAAGGCAATGAAAACCCTTTTGGAATACACCTGACTAGGTATTGGGCCATTTTCATTGATAAAGACCCATTGCAAGAGACTTTAAAAAAAAAAATTGGGTTTATTGTAAAGAGCTGCTGTGTTTTAGCATCTTTATTAAAAGGTATGTTGCTGCATGGCATCTGGAAAAATCAAACTGTAAAAGTGACTTGCAAAATAAACATCCTGTGATTAACCAAAATCCTCCGAGCAGAAGACAATCCAGGGTTTGGGATGTGTGTCTCCTTCTCTAGAGGAGAGTCTGGCTTCCCTCTTGGAATGTAGAGTCATAGCTCATACTGCTGGCATGGAACACCTGAAGATACATATCCTACCCTCACATTCTTGGTGTTTTCAGCGTCTTCTCTGTTTTCTAGAACAACCTTGGGAATTCTTTCCGATACCTTAAGCTTAACTAGACAGAGACAAGCTCCTTCGTGTAGTTAATACTATTTATTGAGCGTGAACCATATATCAGAGCTATATTATTACTAGCTAACATTTACTCAGTGCTTGGCATATATTGGGCATTGTTCTAAGCTCTGTGTTATAACTTATTTGATCTTCACAACATCTCAATATATTTGATACCAGCATAACTTCATTTTACAAATGAGGAAAGTGAGACACAAGTTGACTTGACTGAGAACACAGAAATTGGCAGAGTAAGACTCGAGCCCAGGCATCTGACTTCAGACCTTGTATCTTTGGCCTCCATGCTGTGCTGACCTGATACTTTACAGCTGATCTAACTTATTAGCCCTGTGAACAACAGTCTCTGGAGGACCAATTCTTTTTAAGAAGAATCACAGCTTGTCAAGCTAGAAGTTGTGTGGGTCTGTCTGGAAACTCATGCCATGTTAAATGGTCCTAGAGTAGTTTAGAGGTTCAACACCAAAGAACCAAGGTTTCTACTGAACATAGTGACCTTTATTTCACTTTTAAAGGTGAAACAGAAAATGATATTCATAGAAAACATTTCATAGAAAACGATATTCAAAAAGACCATACTTAGGAATATTGAGAAGGAGTTTATTTTTGTAAAAGGTGTTATTACTTCACTATGAATTCATATTTGGCAAAGAAATTACCAGGAATATGTATTAGGAATCAGCCTCACTCAGAAATTTGGTATTAAAGAGTTTGTAAGGAATACCTACTTAGGTCCATTTATAAAGAGATTTCTCTTAATAGAAGATATTGGGGGTTTCAAAAGTACTTGTAGCCACTTTCGTTTAAATATATCTGTGTACCTTTATTTACATCTGTTAGCAAGTGATGAGTCTTTTTAATGAGAGGTCTTAATTCTTAATGCTCATGGTGAGGTTTAAAGAGTTCTTTACAGCTGAAGGAACATTCACTGAGCAACAGTTGCCAGGAATTTTGCTAGATGCCAGGGCTTTAAAGACAGACAAGGAATAATTGTTAGTTTTAAGGTATGCTTAATCTATGAGATACAGAAGGAAGAAGAGACTTCTTTATCCTCTTGAGGAAAGAGGTTAGGAGAAAACAACTGGGTGGGAGCTTGGTTTTGAAGGTTGAAGAGGAATTTTCCAGGCAGACAAAGTAGGGTGGGGGCGGGGTGAGTGGTCTCAGGCAGAGGAAAAGCCATGTACAAGGGCACTGAGACAAGCAGCATGGCACATTTAGCAAACCTTTAATAGCGAATTGATTATAGTGTAAAGACCATAGGCTTAGGCAAAAGTTTAAAAAACTACTCGAGTCTTGGTTTTACCCTCTTAAAAAAACAAAAGCAAAAAGAAAACCTCAGCCACTTTTGTTCTTGTTTTGAGGATTAAAAACGATACATGTAAATTGTTCAGTAAAGAACAATTTAATGGCATACAGGTTTTTATATTGATACTATCAATTATTATTATTTTTTTGCGGTACGCGGGCCTCTCACTGCCGTGGCCTCTCCCGCCGTGGAGCAAGGCTCTGGACGCTCAGGCTCAGCGGCCATGGCTCATGGGCCCAGCCGCTCCGCGGCATGTGGGATCTTCCCGGACCGGGGCACGAACCCGCGTCCCCTGCATTGGCAGGCGGACTCCCAACCACTGCGCCACCAGGGAAGCCCCTATCAATTATTTTTAATTTTTGTCTTTTGATTTATTGTTTTGAATAATCTGAATGGTTCAAAAATCCAAAAAGTAGACAAAGCACCCATCTTTGTGCCTCATCAAGTTCTTCCTTTTCAGCCCCCATCAGAAGCCACTGTTCGTTTCTTATCCTTCCATAGTCCCTTTATGCTCCACAAGGGCCCTTTTACAAAAGGTAGCATGTTACACACATTGTGCAATACCGTCCTCTTTTCACTTAACTATTCATCTTAGAGGACTTTGCATTATCAGTTTATAGGGAGCTTCCTCATCCTACTATAAAGAAGTGCTACTTTATTTTTATATAGCTTGACTCAAGACATTGTAACAGTGTAGAGTTCCCATTGTACCCTTCACCCAGCTTCCCCCAGTGGTAATTTTACATGACTAGTAAGCTATCAAAACCAGGAAACTGGCATCAGTACAGTACTGTTAACTCAGGTAGAGACCTTATTTGTTTTTACATGCATATTTTTATATGCATTTTTTTGTTGGGGGGGTACATATTTCTATGAGATTTTATCATCCTCGTACATACAGTATATTCAAATAACCATCACCACAGTCAAGGTACAGAACTAATTGTTCCCTTACCACAAAGGAGCTCCCTTCTGCTACTTTTTAATAGTCACACCCTCTCCCCAGTCCTAGCTACGGACAGCTGCTGATTAATCCACACATTGCATGTGTGCTTACTTTAAGACAGCCCTACCATGTATTATATCTTCCTCAAGGGTAAGAAACCTACTTTCAAACTTTTATTCCCTGCAGGCCTGCGCACTTGATGGGTACTTAATGATTTTTTTCTTTATAGATTTATTTATTTTTGGCTGCGTTGGGTCTTTGTTGCTCTGCAGGCTTTCTCTAGTTGTGGCGGGCAGGGGCTGCTCTTTGCTGCAGTGTGTGGGGTTCTCATTGCGGTGGCTTCTTGTGGACTGTGGGCTCGGCGCACGGGCTCAGTAGTTGTGGCTTGCGGGCTCTAGAGTGCAGGCTCAGTAGTTGCGGCGCTCGGGCTTAGTTGCTCTGCGGCATGTGGAATGTTCCCGGACCAGGGATCGAACGCGTGTCCCCTGCATTGGCCTGCGGATTCTTAACCACTGCGCCAAGAGGAATCGAAACCAAAACAAAGCCAAGCCCAAAAGACAATTCAGAGTTGAAAAACAAATGAGTCAGGATAATTTGCTTTCCAAAATAACAGAAGTTCAGACACTCTTAAATAGGAACTCTTCAATGTGAATTAAGTGATAATTTATCACTTCTTTCTGGCAAGACTCAGTAACCTAAAAGTGCTAATGATGAGAAACACAATTTCTCTAAAACATCACTTTGCACTTTTCAAATCATTTTCGTTTTTATAAAGTTTTCTCTTTAAGGACTTTGATACGCTAGAACGTTTATCTAGTTGACAGAGTAGGAAACTGAGGCTCAGAGAGGGAAGAAAGAGAACAGGGACTGAATCTAATGTGCGCTTTCATTTTGTCCTGCCAACAACTCTGGCCTCGACATTGTTGTGCTCATTTTACGGAAGAGAACTTGGGTGCTCAGAGGTTCCGTAATGTGCCTCTGGTCAGTGTATAACCGAAAAGCTTCTCAAACCCCACACGTCACTATGCCATTATGAAGCTTTCCTCAGGGAATCTGAATTCTTATTTAATTCCTAACCTTTTCTAAAAAAAATGGCGGTGGGAGTGGTGTTTCAGTACATTACTCACTTATAAAAGGTAACTACTGTAGTAGTTTATAGGTTAAGGGTTTTGGAGTCGGCCAGACCTTCTGTCCAAATCCCAGGTCAGCCATCCTCTAGTTTTGCTGACTACGGGCACAGTTTTATTTATATTTATTGAAACTTCAGGTAATCAGCTATAAAATGGAGACCCTGGTAGCTCCTCCATCAGGTTGAATCAATTAAGTGGGATAAAACCTACAAAGCACTTAGCATAGTGTGTTGGCTGCCACTCGTTCAATAAACAGCAGCTGTTATATGTGAGTCTTCATTTTATGGACTTTCCACTTCTAATAACAGATTTTAAGCAAATACTAAGTTGTGTTGTGCAAAACAATGAACTATTGATGGAATTAACGTAGCTACGCAGTTAGACTTAATCTTTAAACTTAGAAATTTAGAGTACATTTTACCTATACAATTTTAAAATTTATCATTCAAGTTGTTGTATTTTCACATCTAAAGCTGCCATTCTCCCCCCAACCCCCTAAAGTTTATGACTTTGGTCTGTGAATGAGTAGACTTTCCAGAAATGAAGAATTCATATCTATAACATGGGACAGCTGTGAAAGAACTATTTGTGGCTTAGCTCTTGCTAAGCTTCTGGTACCCTTATCCCTATATATCGATGGACATTCATGACCTGAGAAATGGTCCAGTGGAGAAGGGGGTAGCTGTTGTGTGTGTGTGTGTGGAGGAGTGAGGGGTACTTATTGTATACAGCTTTTGTAATACAGATAATTAAGTACAATCAACAGGCATTACAGTCATATCCTTTCAATTGTTCAGAGAATGTGCTTAGCTCTGCTTAGCGGGGTGTGTGTTTAGGGCGAGACTGACAGTTGAGGTATATCGGTGAGAAGCATTTGTATCACAGCGACAGACTGCAGAGAGCTTTCCTGTGTTACAGATTGCTAGGAAATTGGATAGGACCTCCTGAGAAATTCTATCCCACGCCTTCCCCCAAGACTAGTCAGTGACATCCGGTAGGAAGGCAGCGGGGGTGGGGAGGAGAGCCGGGGGCTTTCTGGGAGTGAACTGACACCCGCCCCCCCCCACCGCCCCGGCTGGTGTGGGAAACACCCTGTACTTCGGGGCACTCTGCACAGAGCGGTTGAGTGTCCTCAGGTCAGCATGGGAAGTGTGCGAATGTTCCCTTGAGAGCCCCTGGGAGTTGTCAAAAAACCTGATCATAAAGGAGAGCTTGCTTGGCAGTTCTCATCAGAAGTCTAAATGACGGAGTTTAATGCTGAGATAGAACAGTGGCTCTCAACTCTAGGTGCAGATGACGTGGGAATTTTTTTTAACCTTCCAGGTGATTCTGCTGTACCTCTGGGGTTAAGAACCACTGGGATAAAGAGAAAGCACTCTGGCAAAAGGGCAGAAAAGCCCCCCACCCTACATCGGGTGGCTGGGTCCCCATATTTCCCAATGAGGCCACTGGCCTTTTCAGTTGGCTGAAATTTCTATTCACGTTCTGGATCAGGGTCCACTGGGCAGAAATGCTGTTGGCTGCCGTGGCCATCCAGCTGCATTCCCTGGTGTGTGGGGTGAAACTGCTCTGCTTGTCTCTGGGGTGAGGAGCAGGGTGTCTCCCTACTTTGGAATCATCTTTTCAAGCCTTGGCCCTCAGGCTTTAAGCAGAAATGTATGCTACATTCTGAAGGATATTGTGTTTAAATCTTAATAATTTGTCTCTTTTCACATAAGAGAAATAACTGTGCAGGATGGACAGAAACCCTCTGAGAAAACCATGTGTTTCACATTTACTACGAATAAGTCATTCCCTCTCTTAGCTGTCAAAAGTCATAATCTGGGAATCATTCTTTTCCTACGAAAACCAGAAATCTGTTTTTTCCCCTCTCCTTTTGGTAGCAGCTGTAACAAAAGTTCCCATAGGCAAGAGCTTTTGATTTGATAGGATGCAGTGGCTGTCTTTCTAGGGAAGCTGTGGAAAATGCATTGGTGCATTTTTTTTCTCAGTTGCATGCATCTTGTATCCCCTGAACATCAGTCCAAGCATGAATGTCACTCACATGACTTTGCTACATCCCAAGTCCTTTTACAAATGCAAACTACAGAAAAAACAAACTGGTTGAGTGTACAAAGTATATTTCAGGAACATCCTAAATGGTCTGTTTCAGAGGCACACAGTTCCAAAGTATTTGCTGACATTTATTGTCCAGCTTCAAATTATTAAATGTCTTTCTGATCACATGGTGCCATGTTTTGCATAGGGTGACATATCTGTCCCCTTTTAAATGCATGGGAATTGGCAACAATCTTATTTCACTGGTGAGTTTGCTGAAGTGTTATTACAAGACAGCCAGGATGATTCACGAGTGCTCTTCAGGTAGGGAATGCTGCCAGCTTGGTTTGTGTTTTGTCTACCTAGAGTTCTGCTGCTTAATTTTCTATTTCGGTTAAGAGTAACCCCTTTTCCTGCTAGTGGCCGTAATCACATTATAAGAGACTTAAAAATTCTCATTTCCCAGTAGTTCTCACAATGTAAGCATTTTTATTTCATGTAAGATTGCTCTTTCTTCCTGACGTTGGGAAAGATAAACTAGGAAATCTAAATATTGGTCTAATTGGAAGAACTCAGGGTACATTCTGGTCAAGTGGAGAAGTTAAGGAGTGATGGAGGGGAGTCCTGGACTCCATCTGAAAGGGTAGCAATAGGCCTTAAATGTGATAAGAGACTTAATGTACCTTGACAGTTTTTAAAAAAGAACATTAAAATTTTGCCTGAAAATCTAATGCCTTTGGTAAATATGGGATCTAGTGAGGCATACTCGTTTCTGCCTCTCCCCATATATTCCTTTGATTGTGCTTGTGCCGTTCTTGAAAGAACCACATGTCTCTCCCTGACTGGACAGGCCCAGAGATGGAGATAAGCAGGCCCTTCGTAGACACCTATTTTCAAGTTTGTTCTTGCAAGAAGGCCAAGAGGGTGGAGGACAGCTCTAAAATCTGGGAAGTGCAAACTGTAGCTACTTTTTTTTTTTTTTTTTTACAACCTTGAAAGTACATTTGGATGTGGTTAATTCTCAGATGACTTGGAGCCATGGAGCATATGCCTTTCATAATCATATGTAACTATGTCTAGAACTTGTATTTCATCTCACCTTTCATAGAGTATTTTGAGTGGTACATTGTTCACAGAACCATCTCTTCTGGACCTAGGATATAAATTTTCTTAATAGGTCCTTTGCCATTCAATACTAGGTATTTAGGAAGTTCACTGCATGTTGAGAGGATGTGATATGATATTGCTTGATTGATTGTATGGTTGTTGCAGTTTGGATTTATAGATACTGCAGATACTCTTAATGGTTTGTGGTTTAGCAAGAAAATTGACTTTAAATGGAGGTTTCTGATTGGCTACCTAAGGCTGCTTAGTGATGTCAAAAATCTTAGAAAAGATGAATTGGAAGTATTACTTTTATTTACGAATTTAATCCTGTGGATAAGTAACGTTGAACATGCCAGACAGTAATTCTGTGGCGCTTGTCACCTAAAGGCCACGTGACTAACTCTGTAGTAAGAGACATGGAAGCACGTGGTGCTCATCTCTTTTGGGATTTGTTCTTTTTTTCTACCTTTTTTCGGGTTCATGTCTCCTGATGTCCTAGGGGGCTCATTGAGATACAAGAGTTTTTTGTTTGTTTGTTTGTTTGTTTGTTTTTGCGGTACACGGGCCTCTCACTGCTGTGACCTCCCCCGTTGCAGAGCACAGGCTCCGGACGCGCAGGCTCAGTGGCCATGGCTCACGGGCCCAGCCGCTCCGCGGCACGTGGGATCCTCCAGGACCGGGGCACGAACCCGCGTCCTCTGCGTCGGCAGGCGGACTCCCAACCACTGTGCCACCAGGGAAGCCAGAGATATGAGTTTTATACTTTGGTTTCTTTGCAGAAAGACGGCAAACAGAGTTCAAATGAAGTTCATAAGTATTTGCTTGGCTGCAAATAATTTTTTACCAGGTGATGATGGAGGTGAGTGCACACGGGGCCAAGCCAAGGGCAGGTGGAGAGGAGAGGGGTCTGTGTGTGTAGATACATTTCCTATTTCCCACAGCTTGGTTCTGTGCTACCGTCAAAAGTAAAGAAATTAATTGGTTTTCTTCCTGGGATGGTCTGTTTGACAAGCCCTCAGTCAGCTATTAAATCCCACTGTCTTGGCCTTAGATTGGGAAATTCAAGTTCCTAACAGACGGACTTTTCCAGTTCTTGATTCTCTCCTGCTCCTATCCTCCACTGAGGGAAATGGAAGGGAGAAGAAAGAAGAATCAGATTTGCAACTTAGATTTTATTGATTTGGAATTAGGAGTTGGCTTAGTTAGATACTACCTTATTCTCTTGTTTCAAGAAAAACAAAGGGTGTGTGTGGGAGTTATAAATAGCGTGACCTGAATTGTGTGACATTTATTTGACATGACATAGTTTAGAAATACAGCTCTTACACCAACAATTGTTATGTTAATTACATATTTACTAGGCCAAAACTGAAAACATTTTGTTTTGGTATTTTATACCTTTCAAAGCAGTCCAACTTTTTTTTTGAATTGTAGAATTCAGATGAACCTTCAAGGCAATTAATGTGAGTTAGGTTGTATTGAACCTACATTCAGAGATGCATGATGATTTGAATTAGTGCCTGTGATGTGCCAGCTCCTATTACCATTTTAAAGTCAGCAATGGGCAATGTGTTATGACATTGGGGTTAGATGAATGCTACCTAAACCTAGATTTTTTTTTTTTTTCAAATAGTAAACCAAACTGTTAAAACAACATCGATACATTCTTTGGCTACAGTTCAGTCATTTGAGAGAGGTTTGAGAGGCTTTTTTTTTTTTTTTTTTTTTTTTAGTATGAGGGCCTCTCACCGTTGCGGCCCCTCCCGCTGCAGAGCACAGGCTCCGGACGCACAGGCTCAGCGGCCATGGCTCACAGGCCCAGCCGCTCCGCGGCATGTGGGATCTTCCCAGACTGGGGCACGAACCCGTGTCCCCCGCATCGGCAGGCGGACTCCCAACCACTGCGCCACCAGGGAAGCCCCTGAGAGGCTTTTTAAAAGAAAAGTTCATGTACGTGTATTGTCGTCTTTAAATACTAAATCATTTCACACCAAGAATGTTAGCGTTTTGCAGTTAGTTAAAAGACCATTCCACAGTAATTAGAATTACCATGGCATTAAAAAAGCTTACCAAGAATTAAAGAGAGGGGGCAGCTGGGGTATGAGGGGCAGTTTGGGGTTCTGTTGATCCTCTGGGGCTGGCAGAGTCTCTGGGCAGCAGAGTTCAGAGCTGGATCTAGGTTGCACCCTGTAGTTTCTCTTTCCACTTGGACAGAAATGGAGCTGTTGGGCCTATAATCTGGTTGTTGCCCACAGCCAAGTTAGTGTTAGGCAGTATTTCTGTTTTGAACACGTTTGTCCTTATTTTCCCTCTTCTCTGCTTGCCCACTAGAAGGGAAAAAAAATAATCAGAGGTCCTGCTTGGGTGGAGCCACCCTTTGATCTCAGTGCGCCAGGTTTTTCTAGGTTAACCAACTAGAACTTTTCAGCCGGCTGAGGAGGGAGTGGGCTGCAGCTGCTCTGTCCTGCCTTCTCAGGTTCCCTTCCTCCCTTCCCACTCAGGAGCAGCCCAGTTGCTGAGCTCGCAGGGGAAGACATACTGGTTGGGGGGGCTGGGGACTGTTGACAGCAGCTGTGTCCTTTTGTAGGGAGGAGTTCCAGCAGATTCCTGGAAGGTGTGGGATGAAAAATACCCACCTTTGAGTTAGCTGCTTCTGTAACCTTGCCGTGTGTGCCTGGGAGCTCAGACGCGCTAGGGTGGGGGAATGGTGTGCCTGAAGATTCTGGTGAGGATGGATGGCGAGGAGGTTGAAGCCTCTGGGGCTCCATCAGAACGGGAGTCAGCATCCCAGGAAGCAGAGACTGACCCTTTGGCTTGCATCCTTAATGCTCCCCGGGGGGAATTAGGAAGGACCTTGGTCAATTGTGTGGGAGCTGAGAACGCCAGTGAGCTAGGTTGATTCCTCCTCGGAGGAATCGGGCTTGTCAGGCTGCATCCCCACTGCTTCTCTTTGCTGGGGGTGTGGAAGGGGCAGCGTGGGGAAGTGGGAGGTTTTCTGCTGGAGTTGATTGAAAAAACAGCTGCCCTCCTCCATTCTCCCCTCCCTCACCCCCGCCGCACCCCATCCTTCTTTCTGTGGCAGGATAGAACTATGCTGTAAACTTTGGCAGGGGTGAAACATGGTAATATTTTTCGAAACAGGAAACTTTTTTTTTGTTTGGCATGGACCTGTTAGGTTAAAGCTGGGGGGCGGGGAAAGCATAAATAAAATTTGATATAGTCATTCAAGAAATGATTTGTATTCGTCCAGAAAAGGGTCAGAGTTCAGTGGGTTTGAGTCTAAAAGAGCCAAACTAAGATAAGGTAACGAGCCAGTATTTGGAACTGGCAAGCTCACGCCAGAACGCGAAAGTGCGTTTGTAGCCCTTCCTTTATTATCATAACCTCTTGAACAGAATACACCATTTGAAATGACAGTAAATGCTTCTCAGTGGATAAGTTTATGACCTAGTTTTTTGACCAAGAGCACTTATGGGATTGAACGGCACAGGGAAGCACAGGAGCTTGGACACCATTGGCCAGAAGTTCTGTGCAAATCAGCTCAGGGCTAATTAGAACCCCGAGACATTAAGCAGCAGCTGTTTTATGGTGTGAACTTTTGCACAGAGGATTTCACCAGGCTCATTCTCCTTGGAAGGCTGTTTGCAGAGTGGTTCTTTGCTGGCTGTTGCTTCATTCTTCTTTGGAGGCCTGTTTTCACTGTGTGTGAGAGTTTTGTGCCAAACCTAGCAATGACCTTCTGGTGCCTGGAACTGCCTCCCGCCTGGGCTGACCCAGTGGGGCTGGGCTGGGGGGATTCTTGGGCAGAAATGAATGGGGTGGGAGGGTCATCTTAAGCTTTGCTGGCTCTGGGGTCATCCCACATCTCAGACCTGGAGTTGAACAGAAACCAAGGGGAAGAGAAAATGTGTCTTCTGTCCTTTCTGCTCATAAAGGGGTATGCTTGGTCCCTTCCTTCCTTGTGCTTTTTCTCTGGACTCTTGGACCCACTCTTACCTATGCCTCTTACCTTACTCTTGGACCCTTCCCCTCTGCACTCTGTTAAATCTGAACTTGGTTTTCTTTGTTACACTTAACATGTGAGAATATATTTTTCAGGGAAAATTTTGAGAAATGAATTAAAATGAATCTAAAGTTCACTAATGGTATGGGCCTTAGGGTATAGCTGACAAATTCCTCCCCCCCTCCGCTTTTCCCCTCCTTCTTTCCTCCACAGTTTTTCTTTCTATCCTCCCGCGTATATTTGCTTTTATAGTGGAACTACTAAACATACTTAGAAATGTTTTAGAAAGTAAAATCACTCTCTAAAAAGTACATTAATGGCATGATAACAGAGTCTGGGATCCATGAGAAATTGCAGAATTAAAAAGGGCTAAAGTTAATATCAATTATTTACTCATTAATAAAAGTTACTTAAATAATTACAGAAAACACTACTTTTTCATATTGCACATTTCTTTTTTAGGAGTGCACATCTTAAAGACCTTAAAAGATACACTTCTATCATTTATAGACACGTGAAGTCTCCGTGCAAAAGGCTCTTTACATGAGAAAACTATGACAATATCCCTATCATACACAAATAGAGAGGTAATTATGTATGTAAAAGTGTATGAGAAATATTGGATATTAAAACTGTTCAGGCATTGTTTTTAGTTTACATTTAAGTTTGATTTACATTAGAAAATGTGAAAGGAATATAAGAACGCAGATACAATATTATCTACGTAAAAATGTCCTTACGGATATTTAGAGGTAACTATGCCAGAACATTTAACAATAGTTGAATAGGCATTATGAACCTGTGAAATTATTCACATTTACTCCCCTTAGTTTTCCACAGTGAGCTAGCAAATCTGTTACAACGTCTAACTTTTGCTAATACACTTTAATGAATGAACATGAGAATGGCTTTCTCCTATGTTTCTTTCTGACACAGTTCAGATGAGATATGAATGACAAGACTTCAGCAAAAGTTATTGTTTTAAGTCTATTCACATTTCCAAGGCTTTCAGTCATATGTATGTGTAACTGATATCGTTTGGGGCAGGGCTGGCGCGGGTGGTTGGCACCCCGATTTCCAGGAAGAGAATGAAACATTTCTTGTCTTTCATGGTATGTGCCCATTTTTTCCTCAGTGCTGGATTCCTTTCCTTTGACTTGAAGGACTCATCCTTCCTCCCTGTTCACATCATGTTTTTTTCCTTCTGGGATCTTGCCCGCCCTTCTTCTTGTTGCTGCTGAGTATTCCCTTTCTGCCACCGTGGATATGATCCCTGCATGACTTTATTGAAGATGACTCATAATCAGGGAGCCACAAGTCGCCAGTAAAGTTAATAGTGCTTCTTTGGGACCCCATTTGTGGCAATAAATTTGCAACTAGGCATGAGCAACTTCAGTTTGCAACACAGTGTTCTAATTGTTTGGAGGTATCTATAAAAAGCGTGCGGCAAATTAAAATCGCTTGTGACGGAGATGCTTTTTCTTACTCAAAGAGGTGCCCCTGGAAAGCGTTTCTTTTCCGTGGTGACACACAACTGTTGGCTCAAGCATTTGCTGTCTGCAGTGATCAGGCTCTGCTTGGCATGGGGCGCAGGGGCACACGTTTCTCAAACTGCCAGCTTTCCAAATCTTGTCTGAAGGAAGATTTGAGCTAGAGGTAGCACCACCCAGGTTGGTGGATTGAATGAATCATTCCACTCTTGATGCATTTTAGCCCTGACTCAGCCTCTTTACATACCACCTAATGAAATGAAATGTAGTTGAATGAATTCTCCCAATCCCCCCCTTTTTTCATGGGAGAAATTAAAATCTTATGAGCTCTCTTCCGCTTTCCCAATTTCCAAAAGGTAAGTGGGGGAGGAAGAGGATGTCTCTAGGGTGTCATGTTGTCACTAATAACTGTGGTACTAGAATGTTTCAGGTAAATGTTTCTGTTTCTTGCCTATATCTGCCCTTCTTACCTTCTTCCTCAGTTTTCTTGGTATCATCCCCCACAAGCGACCCACTCTGTTCCTAAATCATTTCGAGGGTGAAATGCCAATAAATACGTGAGATTATTGTCTGCTTGTAATGCCTTTCATTTTGAGAAATGCCATATACAGCAAATTTCATGAGGCCATTGCTAGTTAAGCTTGGACATCAATTACGCCCAAAGTATTCTTCCTTAGTGGGTAATTGGTGAATGTTTCAGTCTGAACCAGACACATTCTGGGTAGAGACTACAGTACTTGTTACCAAGAAGAGAATTTAAGAAACATTGAATTCTTAAGCAGGTGAACCTGTTGTGTAGGTAACCATCCTCTGAAACCCAACAGAAGGAGATGATTTGGGCAGTGAGGTTTGGAGTCAGTCTTCCTCATGTTGTAGATTGTGGCATATAAACAAGATATAGTATGTATCATTGGGGAAGGGTTGGGAGCATAATACTGTATCTGAAATGAAAATGGGAAGTGAGCAGGAGACATACAGAGCATCAGGGAACTACCTCTGTTATCACTAGTAATTCTCAGGTAGAAATGCAGCTTAGAGCATCTACGGTAGCGTTGCATCCTCCCACTAACAGAAGGGTTGCTGGAAGAGTGAGACGACAAATACACACTCCAAAATCAAACTTCCTGAGTTGCTTACCTTTCTGTACCTTAGTTGCTCCATCTGTAAAATGGGGGTTAACTCGTAGAGTTGTAACATCTCTCCTCTGAAGGCCATACAGGAAACACACGCCTGGCTGAATTTGTGGATCTCGGAGCTGGCCTGCTGAGCTGGAGCAAGGCCCCAGAGGCCATTCTTTGATCAAGTTTTGGCCTTCCCGCCGTCTGTCCTGGGCTGGTCATTTTAGCCTTTCTGACTTGAGTGACTTCCCTTGTGGAATGAGATGATGGTGCTCTGTCATCTTTTCCCTTAAATCTCTCTGACCCAAACCATACCCTCCAAGAGTCTGGCTCTCTGGAGGGTGAGGGATACCTCATAAGGAATGCTGTATCTGGAGATCAGGCAGGGTCATTTCTCCAAGTCTGAGTCCCTTTCTACACTGACAGCCCTGTCGTACGAGTGAGGGGGAGGTGAGGCATCTTCACTGTGCTGGGTGTTGAGTGCTTGACCTTAACAGTGAACACCAACAACTTAGGCAGAGGTGGGCAGTAAACTTCCTTGGTTCCAAATCGCCCTCTTTTTTCTTCTCCTCACCTATGTGATTTTTTATTACTTAAAAGCAGAGATGACTTCTGCAGGAAAAAAACGCAACCCATTGTAACATTAAAAAAAAAAAACCAACAAAAACCCTCCAGATGGCTATTTGTGCTTGTTTTACAGCCGGAAAACCTACTTCCCCTTCCCTGATCATTACTTCCAGTCCCCCGTGGAGCCCTTGAACCTTTGCTTGCCTTCAGACTCCCCCATGTCAGACTTAATTATGAATAACCAGTGTCGTGGGTTTGGAATGGGTTTGTACACTCGGGCAGGCAGAGAACAAAGCTCAGTCTGTCCCCACTTTGAGGCCTTAGGGCAATACTTTTGAGCCGCTGATGAAGCTATAGTACACACTTTCTAGGAAAGGTTGCTTTTCATAAGCATACAGAGAAGAGAGAATTCGTTGTGTCTACCAAATTTGTCTCTATCTTGCCGTTCATACCATTCTCATGTTAGATCTTGCCAGTGACAAGATAGTTAAAGAACTTAAGTTGGAGAGGATTTCCTCAATCCACCTAAATTCTATGCATTTCTTTCAGATCAGATTTTCGAACTGAAAACCTCTACTGTGCTTCTTTGGAAGGAATTACAATGACAGAGTTGATGTTTAGAATCTTGTTTGAATCAACTCTGTGTCTGAGGGCTGGTTTCCCTTCAAGAAGGAAGATCTTTTATTTTTTTCTCAAACGTTTTTCTCCAGCACCTTGGAATAGTGACTTGTGAGTGGTTGATGCTTACCTAATACATATGTGTCAGATGAATTAACACTTCCCCTAAATCTTGTCTACCCTCTTTTTTTTTTTTTTTTTTTTTTGCGGTACGCGGGCCTCTCACTGCTGTGGCCTCTCCCGTTGCGGAGCACAGGCTCCGGACGCGCAGGCTCAGCAGCCATGGCTCACGGGCCCAGCCACTCCGCGGCATGTGGGATCTTCCTGGACCGGGGCACGAACCCGTGTCCCCTGCATCGGCAGGCGGACTCTCAACCACTGCGCCACCAGGGAAGCCCCTTGTCTACCCTCTTTTACACCGTTTGCCATCACCATAGTTCTTGAAAATCTGCTAAAGCCAAGTGAGTCTACTTGCTATTTTTCTTTTGCACGCAACACACGTGTTTTCACTTTGTTATTTTGCACAAATTTTCTCTCTGCCTAGGTTGCCCTCCTTTCCCTGTTCAGTAACTTATATTTGCTATTACTGACAGTCTAGCTGAAAAGCTGAGCCTTGCAGTAAGCCTTCAGTGAGCGGCCCATCTACCTAGATCTTCTCTCCTCCTTACCTGCATCAGCACACACACTTGCTCTGTTTTGAGCACCCAGAAACCTGGGTGTATCTTTAAATAGTGAGTATACTTTGATATGGTGGAAGAAGAGTGTGGAGCTTGGGTGTTGGAAGGGACAGCTCATCCTCCCTGGGCAGCAGCACCCCTGGGCTGCCAGACTGCGGTATGTCGATGCCATGATGGTGGCAGTCCTGATTCCCTGCTAGCATTTATGGGCTCGCCTGTATCTGAGATGAAGCTTATTTCAAGATGACTCTTCCACAGCCTTTCTCTCTTCTGTGACAGCAGTCATTAAGAGATTAGATTTCTTGAAATATCAGCATTTGTTGGCCCCCTGGCTGAATAATGCTCTGTAGCCTGAGGAGGAAGGGATTTCTGAATAGATCTTCAGTAGTAAAGAAATGCTGAGCTTTCAAAAGAAACATTCATAGTGCAATGCACTCTTACCTACTGTGAATGGGCATATGCTTCTCAAAAACGTGACTCTGTGAAGGGCATTTAGAGGTGTTTGTAGAGGGGGAGGGGATTTAGAGGGTGGGGAGGGGCGTGGGATGGAGAAGGAGACACTTGGGTTTCTCATCCTAGTTCGGTAATCATCACACAGCCTTATTTGAATATCCCAATTCTTACATGTGTAGTTACCTCTTATTTGGAAGGAATTGCTCAAATTACTTTGCACCTTAAACAGTTCTTGGTTCAGCATTTATAGGACAAGAGGTTGCAGGATTCTTAAATAAAGCTATTCTCTGGCCTGTTCAGAGCCACAAAGCATCTTTCATAAAGTCTAGCACTCTGTTGCGGAAGTGTCCACTGATGTCAGGGTAAGGAATGAAATGAGGCTGAGGATTCAAAGTGGCAGTAACAACTTAGAAGCAAATTACATCAAAATAACTACTTAAGGGAAGGATGTGACCACTTAGAGGGCCTGGGTGCGAGCAGTAGGGTTACTTAGCTCCTGGACATGGCAGATCCAGTTTTGCTTGGTAGCTAGAATACAGTCCTGCATTTATGGCATTTTTATACCGTTTTTATTAAAAAAAAAAAAATCTTAGTTGAGGAACCTGTTTGCACAGGAAAAGAGGTCAGAGTTGTATATCTAATGGTCATTTCCAAATCCATTAACCTGATTAGTGAATTGGGTACTATTTAGGGAACATGGGTAGAATTGCATTAGCCCAAATGATTGGGCTACTTCTGATAACTAGACGGAGTAGAACTTTCTATTTGACTCTACTGCAACCTACTGAGGCTCGCAGCCAGCTGTGGAAACCCAGTGAAATTGGTAGTCAAGCATAGTAAAAGATGAGAGTGTACTTTCTCACAGTTGGAGCAGGAAAATAGGGAAGCTGCCCTCGGCGTTTGAATAGAAATTCCATATGCCCTGGTCGCATGTACATTGATTCTTGTGTTAGCTTCTGCTTTCATTTTATTACTGATACTGAATTGATAAATCCAGAAGACTTCTTCTGGGTGTTTCTCATAGCACCATGTGTTCACAACAAGTCATTATCTCCTTCCTTGACCTTTACCTGGGCAACTGCTCTTCTAGATGCAACTTCTTATTTCCTATAGGTTTTCTTTCTCTCCGCTTCTCTCTGTAGAGTTGAAACTAAAATCTCGTGTATCTTAATATGTTTAATAAATAGAAAGAAACAAGCCAAAATTTGTCCCTGAAATATTTTGAGAGTCATGTATATTTCAGCAATTCCTTCATATCATTGGATAATTAACAATATACATTTGCTTCATAATTTTGGTGATAGAGCTCATGGCCACAGTATATCCCATCAATCTGAGAGTAATTTAACCTAAAATGGAGCTAGTGATGGAGCCTGGAACATGAGCAAGGTTTTAAGACCAAAATGGATAGTAGGCATTAGACATTTCTCACATTATCTTCTCCATGAATCGCTGGTAGGGTCAGGAAATAACTTTCATCAGCGTCTTGACTTGTCTGGCCAATTAAGACATGTTTCTGCAATGTAAGCCTATTAAGTGAAAAGGGTCGAGTCCTATTGGGTATAATTGTAATTAAGAACAGCCCACCATCCCTCAGGTAATTGAACCAAAATAAATAAGTATCCTAAGTAGAAATCATGGTTAAAGCAAAGCAAAACCTGTAACTCTTATTACCATCCCAGCGATGTTACATCAGTATCAGTATGTCGATTTCATAGGATATTTTTTCTTCTGTGGGGTCTGAGACTCATTTGGAATTACTTTGGCAGAAGAATATTAGCTACTCAGACCTATAAAGGATATTTTGAGCTGGACTATAAAAAGCACATGTAGTAATTAATATAAAAACAGCTGAAAGTGCCCGAGGTCAGTAGTTGCTATATCTATATTGCATGTAAACCAAGTATTAGCCAAAATTAGTTTCAGAGGGCACTAATTACATCTGTTTTAATTTAATTTAGTCTGATTTAATGATGCTTTTTAATATGAATTTGCTTCATGGTTACTCTGATTGCAATTTTCTTTCCCTGAGAAGAATGTATAGGAGCTGGGATAATTGTAAACTTTTGTAATCATTTAGTTTGACCCTGGATATATCAAAGGTGTGGTGTCTTACTGCGTAGAATTTTCGGTCTAAAGAATGAGAAGCTAATAGATAGAAAGCTAGTGATTCAGGCTTCATTTGTTTGTTTACAGTTTTTTTTTTAATGTAAAGTTTACATATAATGAAGTGCACAAATCTTGCTGGTGTGTTTGATTTTGACAAATGCATACGCTTGTGTAACTTGGGACTTCTATCAAGATCTAGAACGTTACTCTCGCCCCAGCTGGTTTTTCTGCGCCTTCCAAGTCACCTACTCCTTGCCTTACCAGCAGGTAACCACTCCTCTAGCTTTAAATTTTTTTCCATTGGAGATTAGATATGCCTCTCCTGCAGCTTCACGCAAATTGAAGCCTCACGACGTGTGCTGTTGGTTTAAGGCTTCTTTCACTCATGAGCTTAATTTTAATGAATCGTTTTCATAATATATATAATGGAAGCTAGTTATGATAAGTAATTGCTTGGGAATGAAGCAAAGAGCTGTCCTGTTTCAAAGAAGGAAGGCAAAATACTAATTCCAGGATGGTTAAGCTAGCAAATACTTGTAATTGTTCTGTTTTTTAATTGAAATTTGAACTGAGATAATTATAGCTTCACATGCAGTTGTAAGAAATAATAAAACCTTAAACCAGTTTCCCCGAATGGTGGCATTTTGCAGAAGTGTAGTGTGATATTATAGCCAGGATATTGATGCAATCTACCAATCTTGGTTACACTTACAGTTTAACTTATACTCATGTGTGTTTGTATTTAGTTCTGTAGTTTTATCACATGTGTGGATCTGTGGATCCACCACCACAATACAGATACTGAACAGCACAAGGATCCTTCTTGTTGCCCTTGTTAACAGTGACACCCACTTCCCTCCCACCATTCCTCTACTATCCCTAGCCCCTAATTGGTTTGCCACTTCTAAAAAAGCCTGACATAAATGTAATTATATAGTTTATAACCTTTCGGATCGGTTCTTTTGACTCACCATAACTCCCGGGAGAGTCATCCAGGTTGTTGCATGCACCAAAAACTTTTCTTTTTATTGTGGAATAGTATTCCATGATAAGTGTATGCCATAGTTCAACCATTCACCTGTTGAAGGACATGTGGACTGTTTCCAGTTTTTGGCTATAATGAGTGAAGCTGCTTTGAACATTTGTGTACAGGTTTTTATGTGAACATAAGTTCTCATTTCTCTGGGACAGATGCCCAAGACTGAAATTGCTGGGTCGTATGGTAATGGCATGTTTAGTTTTAAAAGAAACTGCCAAACCATTTTCCAGAGCAGCTGTACCAATTTATACTCCTCCAGCAAAGCATGAGCGATCTAGTTTTTCTGCATCCTCACCAGCACTTGGTGGTGGTCTTATTTTCACTGCTCTGATAGGTATGAAGTGAGATCTCATTAGATTTAATTTTCAGTTCTCTGATAACGAATGATGTTGAACCTTTTCGTGTGCTCTTTTGCCATTGATAACATTCTCTTCGGTGAAATGTCTGTTCGTGCCTTTTACCTGTTTTTCTAATCGAATTTTTTAAACATCTGTGCTTAAAAGACAGACTAAACAAAACACAACCCAAGTAGTTTTCAAGAACATTTCAGAAAATATCTCACTTGGCTTGAGATGCTTTTAGACTCTAGATAAGTAAATTGAATCACTTAACAGATGTAAATGCATGTTTTTCAACAAAGGGGTGGAAAGAATTGGGAGCTTTTTAAGGCTCCCACAATTCTCCTGTCAATAGCTTTGGCTTCCAGTCACTCCCATTTTCCCAGGTTCTGTGCTCTCTTCCTCTCCTCTTCTGTCCCAGACCTTCTATTCTTTATTGCTTTTCTCTGACAAGCCTGGTGACAGATCTCACCCCCTTGACTAGTTTAATTCAGAAGCATATTAATGGATTCTTTAAACAGATCTTGTGGTTCCTTTTTGTAGAACTTGGACATTTGAGATCATCTTTCTTTGCACAGTTCTGTAGTGTTTGCTTCTATCACTGTAAGATAGTGTGTCAGTTATCTTGATAGAAGGTTAAGAAAGCAGCAGTCTAGAGACAGACCCTTTCGCGTATACTTGGTAATGAATTACTGTAGAGTGACATAGGAGTCATCAGAATGTTTCTTAGATGATGCTTTTCTGACCAAATAATAAGAGCCTAAGACTTAACAAAAGGACCTGGATTTGTGACGTTGTTCTGCCCTTATTAACTTAGTGACATTGGGCAAATTACGTAACCTCTCTGAGCCTCCACTTAATTATTTGTGAAAATGGGTAATAATTCCCATACTATTACAGTGAATTTATAAGGATCAAAAAGAATAATGTAATGCATTTGTAAGTGGTAAAGCACTATACAAATGTAAGCTATTACACTTAAAATAGTTATACTTCTCCTTCCCACATCTAAAGCAAACACACACAACCTGAAAGACAGTCATTTGCACAGAATGAGGGCAAATGATCACTGTTTCCTAAGGGTGGGGGGAACCTCTACACATTGTTTTCTTAGGTGTGATTTTAATTTTTTTGGTAGGCAAGAAACTGCTAAAAATTAACCAGCAATAATTGCACTTCATTTATGGCCACTAAGGAAAGCTACTAAAAGTTAAAATTGAGTTGCGTTAGGAGTTTCCTGATCTTACTCACTTAAATTCTAGTTTTAAAGATGGGTTATGAATCTGCTTGCCAGTTGAAGCCTTACCTGAAGTCGTATTTCCCCCCACTGTTGTCTTTAGTCGTCAACTACATTAGCCTTATAAAGAAGCCAGACCTAGGTTTGTACAAGGAATGTTATTAACTGTGTGTGACCTTGGACGAAAGATAGGGTCTCTCTCTCTCTCTCTGTAATACAGATCCAAGTGAAATTGCTAATTGGTGAAGGTGGTAAACTATCTGCCTTTAAATAGTAACTTTGAATAATGCTGTACACAGTAGACACAGGGTAGCTGGTACCCCTATCTGTAAATTGAGAAGTGTAGAGAAAAGGTCAGTTAGGGTCTGCTTAGCAGCAAAAATACTTTCTTCTAAAATGTCATTGGTAACAAGCAGCCTAAGATTTGATGAAGCCAAAAGCCAGTTCGCAATTTACCCCCAGATCTTAGTTTAGACAATTAATTTTTGTGGTTTAGGGAAAATTAAAAGGGCTCAAGGCTGTTGTGAGGATCAGATGAGGTAAATGTATGTGAAAATGCTTTGGGAATTTTTATGTGCTATGCAGGCTTTCAGTTTTAGAGGTGATGGTGAAGGAGGTGGTAGTAATAGAAGTAGTGCTGTGAGAATGTGTTCATCAAGTTTGATGACTTGTCTAAGAATATGTCCAGTTATTGGATCGCATTGGAAAAAATTTTAAACTTTCATTCTTTTAAATGTCATGTGTATCACCACCCCACTCCTGGAACACACAGCCATGAATTGAGTCACTGTCTGCTTTATGTTTTGAACAATTCAGTTGTAGTAGGTGACGTTTATAAAATTATCCATGAAATTGGGGAGAACCAGTGCAATGACTTGAGAGCACAACGGGCAGAATCTTGATTTAATGGAAACCCAGCCAATGATTAGATTAGGTGACAGGAAGGGAGCTCAAATTCATTATGGAAAAATGAGGAAGGAAGTGAAATGAGTCATTATGCTTTTAGTTACAGTATATTTTTACAGTTGATTCTGTGGGTGGTATATTGTTTAATTCATTACAGCTTTTAAGGACCAATTTCAGATTAAAAAACATGAATGACGGAAGCTCTAACCAAAGTCTAATTCCAGTTACTAGAAAGGTGACTTTTTTTTTTTTTTTTTTTTTTGCGGTACGTGGGCCTCTCACTGTTGCGGCCTCTCCCGTTGCGGAGCACAGGCTCCGGACGCGCAGGCTCAGCGGCCATGGCTCACGGGCCCAGCCGCTCCGCGGCATGTGGGATCTCCCCGGACCGGGGCACGAACCCGCATCCCCTGCATCGGCAGGCGGACTCTCAACCACTGCGCCACCAGGGAAGCCCTAGAAAGGTGACTTTTTAAACGTCCTTATACATATAGCCGATTCACTTCGCTATACAGCAGAAACTAACACAACATTGTAAAGCAATTACACTCCAATAAAAATGTAAAAAAAAAAATTAAGAAAATCTGAAATAGATTATGGCTTTCCTGTACTGTTGGATTCCTCCAGTATTTATTTTCTCTCAAATACAAGGGTTTATTTCACTCTTTCAAACTTCTAAGGCAGTTACATCCTGCCTTTTAATATAGGATATTGGTATCTTTAAAAAAATCTACATGTTTTAAATAAGAATTACACTAGGAATTTGAAGCTTGTCCCTCCTTTATTAAGAATACAAAATATGTATCTGATCATAATTGCAATCATATAATCTGTGTAAAATCTTATTACTTAGGCTACTTGCATCTCAAGGTATAAGTTACTACATTCAGTTATTGTCCTGAAGAAGAGAACCCCAAGGAATTCAACAATAGCTTTCCTTGGAGTCCTCATTTTTCCTTTTGTGCAGCCCCTTACATGGGAGTCAGCCTTGCAGATGATCTTGGTCAGCTCATGTGAGGAGGGCTAGAGGAGGGGCATGCCTCTCGTTCTTTGCTTCGGAGTCAACCAAGCACATAGAAGAATCTAGCCTCACACTTTGCTTTCCTTCTCTAAAATTCCTAGGTACTCATTAATTCACGTGCTTGTAGGCTTGTAAGCAGCCTTCCACTTCTCATACTGACCCATGATTGTGACTCTGCAGAGTGGAGTTAATATTATTCTTGTTGGATTTAGTCAATATGATTTAAATTCTCTTTTTGTCTCCTCTACTTAAAATAGCAAAATTCTTTCCCTGACCCTTTGTCACTTTCCATCTGCCTTATTCCATCTTGTTTTACTTCTTGGCACTTAAAATTATTTGATGTTATATTAAATATTTGACTGGTTTTATTGTCAGTCTGCTAGGATATAAGCACTATATGACAAGGACTTGGAGCCTGTCGGTTTGGATTGGAGCTGTGGGGCAATACACAAGGGTTTGATGAATCAGTCAGTTAATGTGGTTCTGTGAAACACAGCCAACCAGTGAGATAGATTCTCCTAATATTTAAATTTCAGGTTCTAAGCTTGGTATCTTTGGAACCATGCTTTTCTCTTTCTGGCTTCTAACACTGTCGTTGTGTTGCGCGAGGAGAAATTCCTAAAGAACATTTTGGGAGGAAGGAAGGCAACTGAGTGTGGGTGTCAGGTTATCAAGTAAACACTGGAACCGTTTTTGCCTATGATTGGGAATGTTTATTTTGTTCAAATGTATGTTTGGTCTGACCTTAGAGTTAGAGTTACTTAAGAAGTTGCATAAATGTTAATGAATGTTTATAATGTTGAGTCTAAGCTGAAAGCACTTAAAATATAAATATTTGAGCCATATGTTAGAAAATAACCAGAGCATTGCAGCTCTTCCGGATTGTGGAGGGAAATTGCTTGATTTATTGACAAGAGCTGGAAATTTTGGAGCCCTGGGTTCTATTTCCATTCCTGCTTTTGACAGCACTTCACAAAATGTCTGTTGAATAAATGCTTAATAGGCAGAGCTAATCCTTTTTAAAAATAATACTTTTATATCACTCAGACTTCTTGTGCTCCAGGTGCTCCGCTTTATTGATATTTTGTTTGTCTTTTCTTCAGGCTCTCTTTTAAACCTGTTGAGGTCCTCCCTTTAGTGCATGTGTGTGTGTGTTTGTGGGGAGTTTGATTCTATCTTATCAGTGCCTCATGAGTATTTTTCTACCTCTTGTATAAGGTTCACCTAAAAAAAAAAATGAACATGGTACTTAAAATATAAAGTAGTATAACTGTGTTTCTTGTAGCAAATCTTACAGAAGTAAGAACAACAAAAAAAGACGAACTAGACAAATTTTGATGACATTGGGGAATGGCATTCCCCATGAAAGTAACCAAAGATGAGAGCTTTCTTCTCCAAAGCAAAGAAAGCAAAGAGGCTGGACCTCGGTAAATCTTGAAAGAAGGCAACGAGGCACAAACAAGGTGCCCTATTTAAAGAAATCCCCATTACCACCATTAGTGTTATCAGGGCTTTCATGTCAGACTTCTGTCTGTGGTGTGTTTGGTGAATTTTTAACTGAGCAGGCTTTGAATTGGAGCAGTGGAACAGACTATAAACAAAGCTAAAACCACTTTAGAATTCCAGAGGCTTGACTCAACTCCTTCTCTCATTCTGTGTACTCGCCCTCTTGCTGGGGTTTCTCGAGGGGTGGTCCTGGGACCTGGGACCTGGGACCACGGGCATCCAATCACTTGGGGCCCTTGATAAAAGTGCTAGTTCAGGCTTTACCTGTGGACCTGCTGAGTCAGAAACCACGGGGGAAAATTTTGGAAATCATTTTTAACAAGCACCACCCAGGTGATTCTCAGGCACATTCCAATTTGAGAGGCACTGGTTTAGTGCTTCTAGTTTAGTGCTGTCCCTTATCTTAAGGTAGCAGTTGATTTTTTATAGCTTCTTCTAGGACCACGCTAGGCTGTGAATGGAGGGGGAGAAAACCAAGATGTGAAGAAAGACGTATTTTTTTCTTCTGAGTCCAGCTTCTTAAAAAAGGTTGTAGATGGAGAAGCCATGCACTTGTTTCCTCTGTGGGCCTGCTCTCTAGTGGGATGCCCTGTAACTACCAGACTAACATATTGGTGTGTATTCACTAGGAAAACCTCTGCAGATAGGAAGGAGAAACTATGAGCTCAGCAAGACCATACCCACTGGTGCATATAACCACTTTGATGAGGATGATGTCTGGGTAACCAAACCAGATGCATTGAGTATGCAGGGTGGGTTGGGGCTGACATTTCAGCTCTGGGTGACATTGAGGGCTTTTTACAGTGAGATTGGTGTACAGTCTTTTCTTGGGGAGAGGGTCAGCAATAGAAACACTGCTAGAGGTCCTAAAATGGGCTATAATGTGGTTGCACCCTTTGTGATAATTGTTCAATAAGGAGTTTCTGTAAGGGTCTCGGTTTCCTAATGTGTGAAAGACAGCCCGTCTAATGTAAGAATGCAGTCTCTCCCTGAGACTTTGAGCAGGGGACAGGCTGAAAAAGCCATCAGGAAGGAATTAGGTTTTGACTGATCATGGAAAAACGGAGTTTCTTTGTCTTACGTTGGGCACCTGCAGTGAAAGAGAAAAAGCAGCTTCCTCAGTTTATTTCAGTCAAAAAAGAAAGTTGGTGTGCCCAGCTTCCATGACATCATTCATAAAGAGTTCATGTGGGAACTTTTCAAGTCAGGCTCCCTGCGTGATGTGATGGAGAGAGTGACTAAGATGCTGAACTTTCTGTGCTTGCCCTTGACCTTTGACCATCTGGGGGAGATTGAAGAGTTGAAGCCTGGTATGGAGAATTAATTTATTTTGAAATAGATGGCTAGGTCATGAGAATTGGTTGAAATGCTTTAAGAAACTGCTACGTTGGATCAAGTATTGTGTGTTCTTAAATTGAATTGATGGGCTTGAAGAGACCCAGGGAAGAGACAAGGTGTGCTCTTGGCGCTGATGTGACAAGACATAAGAACTTAAAACTGCAGGGCGAAGGAGGAGCTGGGCTAAGCTATGGAAGAATTGTGCATACAAATGGGGCTGGTGTGTTGGGCATCTGGAAGCTGGTGGAACTTATCCCAGACCTGTGGATTCAGGGAAGTTGCATTTTCAGGAGAGATACACAGGTCATCTTGAGAACCAGTCCTGACTGAAATTCCTGCTGCTGCCTTTGGAGTTAGACCCTTGTTGAGTTCCAGCACAAAATTTAGATTCTGCCCCTATTTTGCAGGCTTGTGGGAAGGACTAACTCGGACAGTATTTATAAAGCCTCCATCCAGTTTCTGGTGCACAATGAGTGCTTGGCAAAATGGGGTTCTACTCCATGAAAACCTGTACAAAGGAGGAAAAGGAGTTATTCCAGAAGTGCTAAAGCATTGTTGCTGCCAATGGCTTTTGAACATTTTTCCTTCTACCAGTTGTTACTGGAGACAACCCCTAAGGGTCCTCTTTCCTTTTCACACTACACGCAATTGTGTGGGAGAGCTTGGTTTCCTCGTCTGCACCTCAGGGATTCTTTACCCCTTAGATGGTACCACTGAGTGGATTCATCTATGAATATTTTTGCCGTCGGAGTTTGAAAGTGGGGATAAGGGGGCAGAAAACATTGTCTCAGTGACAGAACTCTGTGCTTGTGCCTGGGACAGGGTAAGAGAAAGCTGGATTGAGAAGTGAGGTTTTTTTATCCCCAGTAAGCCAAGAATCGAGAAGCCACCTATAATCTCAGATATTTCAACAGAGCGGACTTATGGTTTTGTCTTGATCCCCTTCCTCTGTGTGGGTTTTCTTTCTTTTTTTTTTGAGCATGGGATGGGTGAAGAACCAGGCTATAGAGGCTTCATGGAACACCTGTTTGAGGATCTGCCTGGGGCTGGGTGCTGGAGAGCTAGCGCTGCTTGCTGGGGTGGTGAAGAATGGACAGACAGTTGCAGGTTGCCGGGAGCTGTGGAGGCTCTACTGAATGCAGAGAACTCCTTGGGGCGGGGAGGGGGGAAGCTTCAGCTTCAGATGTTTTGACTTTTGCTGCTTGGACTTTCTGAGAAGCACAGCTTGATTTAAGATTAGCCAAAGCAGCATCTTAATTGAACGAGTAACAGCTATTGGGACAACCAAATATAATTAACTTTGATGTTTTTGAATTCCTTTTCCATTCTTCGGTTTGCCTGTGCTTTGATCCTTAATGATGTGTGCACAATGAATTGCCCTGGAAGAGAAATGTCTGTGTTCATATTAAATATTACCAGACCATTCTTTTCATTGAGTGCCGGGGCATTTTCACCTCATGGCAAGACGAATTGGTAAGGAACACAGTGTCCTCCGGTAAGTATGTTTTCAGTTGAAGTAACAGCCAGTAACATCACAAATTCAGGGTCAGAATACACTCTCTTCCAAACAGACAAATATCTGTGATGTTAGGAAATGCAATAAGTTATGGAAATAGACTCGAAAGATGGAGATCTTCACTTATTAATCATGAAGCAAGCTCACTACCTACTTACTTGTCTGTAACTTCTCCTGTGATATTCCTGACTTGGATACCTGCAAGTTCACTAGGTGTTCATTTTCCTGCAGCTTTTATTCCCCTTATTATTATAAACTGAAAGTTAATGATAAAAATGGAACCTGTTACTCAGGAATCAGAAGATATGTGCTGTGGTTCTCTGGGCACTTGTTATTTGTATTGTTTTGGGAAAGTCACTTTCCTGAACCTCAGTTTTCTTACCTGTGAAGTGAGTGGGCCTACTTGATGGATTGCTGTGGCATCAAATGAGGTTAAATATATGTGAAAATGGCTTGGAAGCTGTAAAACTCTTTATAGATAGGGTTCTACAATTATGCATAGAGAAAGGCAGCCCAGACTAAGCAGAATAGCATATGTACTGCTTTTTCAAGGTCTAATCCTTTATCTCACACATACTTGGTAAGAAAAGATTCCTTCTCTAGGTATCTGCCCTTCATGTTAGTCTCCTTTCACCTGTCTTATCACTACGTCTATTACTTTGGAATCTGTGGTTATTAGCGACAGACTGTTTGGAGTACATTGATCAATTGTTGGGAAATTATTGCTGGTTCAATAAGCCATGGTCAGTTGGAAGAAGTAAATACAACTTTTTCTTTTATGGTTCTCACTTGTTTCCTCCATTCCTTTACCGAAGTTTTTGCAATGTACTGAAATTTTGGTGTATCAGCACAAATTTCTAGATCAAATTATGGATACAGGACTTTGGACCCATTTTATCCAGGGAATGTTTTTTTTATTTTCAGGATGAGCTGATTTATCAGCTTGTGTTTAGTCTTTTGCATTTAAGGCTAAAGAACTTGAATAAATTTCACCAGTTTTATTCTGGTCTTGTACCTGTTACGTGTGTTGAAATTGGGTTCTCCTGCAATTCGGTTTGCTTTCTTATATTTTGGTCGTCACCTCACTGGATGTTCGTTTAGGAAGGTGATTTGAAGCAATTGCTTCTTTGCTTGATTGCTTCATTACATACATGTCCACTCATTTCTCATGTAAAAATCATTAACCTGTCACCGATGTGACCTAATCCTTGCAGTAAGTGTGTACTAAGTATTAGATAAGCGCGCTGGCATTTAGAAATGCCCATCCCCCTTGTTTCCTTAGATGTGTTTTGTTGTTCTGTGTGACATCAAATTTACACTTGTCCTTTTCTCTTAGAGACAAGCAGTGGGAAGGGAAAGACAAGATCATAACATGAAGATTGAATGTGTTTCTCAATCTTCACATCCTTAACTGGTTTCTTTGATGCATTTGAGTTTTTTTTGCTATAAAATGTTAGGGGAGGAAGGCAGGCCACCAGTGATAATCAAAGGGGAGGAAGGATCAGGGTAAGGCTCGGCGACATTTGAGGCTGTTTTTGAGCTGTTGCAGGAGTTATTGCTGCTTGTGACTGGCCTGGAGACATGTCAGAGCCATTAACTTCAGAGTAACAGACCCTTTAAGAGAATGCCCTCTTTTAGAAAACTCCTCATTAACTTAATTTATGGAAGGGGAGAGGAGGGAGCAGAGAGCTGGGGGTGCCTGGAGTGGAGGTTAGGAAAAAACAGGCACAAAAGCTGTGAATGCTGGATTATGTGAAAAATTAAAAAAAAAAAACAAACCCCCCAAACCCAGCTCTGCCTCTGGTATTCTCAGAGGCCTGTCCTACTGGAGATGGGATTGCCTCCTTGGTGATGGCTTCTGAAGCTCAGTCCCTCACGTGGTTCCCAGACAGGAAATCTTCAACTCTAATTAAGCTTTGGCTTATTTTGATTCTCTTCCAGCCTTGTGGTCGAATAGCTTAGTGTATATGGTCTTTGGCTCATAACTTTCCCCACATTCAGGAGAATGCACGTCTGCAGTGCTGACCCTTACCTGAAAGGCTTTGGGCACTGTCTCTCAGAAAGTGGCTGACTGGTGTACATGCCTCTCCCTCTGGTCCCCCACGTGCCCTTCACCATATTTGGGGAATGGAAGGAATAAAGCAGCTATCATTAATAGAAGAATGGGGGAAAAAGTGCTGTCTGGTCTCGTGTAGCCATGAGAACACGTCAGGATTGGCCATTCCCCTTGAATGTGTTTCACTCTGCCCTCCCCTGCCTGGGGAGAAGAGGTGGGATAGATGGAGACAGTTTAAACTAGTAATGAAATCATTCAAAAATAGTTGATGCTACCCATCTGTCATGTGTTCAGATGCAGAGGAAGGAAGGATATTGTCATGCCAAGTCATTGCAAGGCAGTGGTGGTGTTGCTGTGGTGTTGTGTATACGGTACCATGATAACAGAGGGAGAAGAGCCCAGTGTGTGTCCTGGGGAGGCCGAGGGAGACTGTCCTGAAAAAGTGGCCTTTTGGGCTGAGAATTAGAGTGAATGTTTGCAAGGTTTTGAAGTGGAAGTAGGGTGTTTGTGTGGACGGAATATCATGGAAGATGGTATGGGGGAATGAAGCTATCTGTCCACAGGTAGTTTACAATTTCCATAAGGCATTCACTTGTTCATTTAATATGGATTTATTGTGCACTTATTTGTACCAAGTGCTGGGCTAGGTACCAGGAGTTTTACTGGTGAATAAGCTGAGATAGTCAATAGAATCTTGTGATGGATGGCCTTTGGGAGGGGAGGTCTCAAGGTATGTAACATGGACACCTAGGTTGATGGTGGTCCACTTAGCGAGGAGGAGAGGACCAAGTTTTGAGGGGGAGCAGGTGTGGCCATGGTATGGGTGACAGATGATGAAGCAATTTACATAAGCTCCTTTGTATCTCAGGGAGATGTTAAGTGGGTGGTTGGATTTATAGCTTTGGAGTTCCGAGCAGAGGTCTGGGTGGGAGATACGAATTTGAGGCGGTTACAGGTGTATAGATGGTAATTGAAACAACGGATGAGACCGACTAGGGGAAGAGCAGAGACTAAGGAAGGAAGAAGACCTCTGGGCCAGTGTCGCTGAACTGCAACATTTCATAGCCAGGTAGGAGGGGATGAGCTCCTAAAGGATATTAAGAATCGGGAATGAAAGGAAGGTAAGAAAATCGGGGGAATGTGTTACTATAAAAGTCAAGGGAAGAGAGTATTAAAGAAGAGACCAACTGCAGACAGAAGATGAGAAAAGCCGAATGTCTACTGGATGTAAGGATGTAAAGATCATGGTCATTTTAGAGCTATTCATATGGAATGATGGGGTGGAAGCTAGATTGTTGGGGAGAGGAGGCTGTTCACTCTGGGGGGTGTTTGGGAAATTTGTGTGATGCTTTTTTATTGTCATAATTGATTGGAGAAGCACTGCTGGCATTTAGTGAGCAAAGCCCAAGGTGCCAGTACCTTACGACACACTGGCTAGTCCTGCACAAGAAGAATCGACCTGCACTTAACGTGATCCTCAAAGGTCTTACCAGACCTTTTATGTAAGGTTAGAAACAAAACCTGTTTCAGGTGTTTGAGCTGGAACCTAACTCTGCTTTACATACAGGCATGAGTATTTGTGATTAGGTTTTAATATACACACTGGATTTTCCAGGAATAAAACATTTTTTAGATTGGAGAAAGATTGTACATCTTTTCATGTGAACCTTTACTAAATTACCCACTTACCAGCAGAAAGATTGCTGATCTGTGTTTCTTATTGTTGCATTCACGGGGATTCTATGTATAGATGTGAGCATCTGTCCACTTCATGATATTCCCTAGTATGGTTTTGTGTAAGTACATGAATAAGAAATTATTTAATGTAAAGTATACTTTTTTTCCTTCCACCATACTAAGGACATACGTGGGTAGGTTACAATAATTTTTATTTTGGGACAAAGTGTTAATGCAAAGGGGACTTGAGATTTTCAAGGCTATCAAATGCTGGCTTGACCTGGAAGCACTTCATATACCATTGAAAAGAGCTGTGTATCTTGTAGTCTGTTGTTCCTTATAGGTTGAGCCTCAGCCTAATCAGAATCACCTGGAGGGCGTACAAAAAGTAGGTTTTTGGGTCCCACTCTGAAACGACTGACTTCCTCGTGGGGAAACCCAGGAGTCTGTATTATAAGTCCCCCTTCCCCAGTGTAGACATGATTTTTTTTTTTTTCATTTATTTATATGATCACCTTTCTTTTTCTCTCTTGGCTGCGTGGGGTCTTTGTCACTGCACACAGGCTTTCTCTAGTTGCGGCGAGCGGGGGCTACTCTTCGTTGCGGTGTGCAGGCTTCTCATTGCGGTGGCTTCTCTTGTTGCAGAACACGGGCTCTAGGTGCGTGGGCTTCAGTAGTTGTGGCACGTGGGCTGCAGACCGCAGGCTCAGCAGTTGTGTTGCACGGGCTTAGTTGCTCTGCCACATGTGGGATCTTCCTGGACCAGGGATCGAACCCGTGTCCGCTGCATTGGCAGGCGGATTCTTAACCACTGCACCACCAGGGAAGTCCCTAGACATGATTCTTAACTCCACTAACATTTGAAAACTCTTCCCTGTAGACAGGGGCAATTGTTTAAGGGTTGAGAGAAAGAGGGACAGAAGCTGGTTTTGGGGTTAAAAATAATATTCTGATGGGACTTGAGAAGGTAGGTGGATGGAGCTTGGGACTTAAGGCTGTGAACCAGTGAGGTTTCTATTATAATGCTCTAGATGAAAAATTTTGACGCAACATACCAGTGGTAGACCTGGCAGAGAAAAGTTGTTAAAAAGTAAAATGATTCAATGTAGTGATTACACATGGGGACTAAAAGAATAAAAGAGGGATAAACGATGATTAGAGATGGTTTCCGGCTATGGTGGGATCATTGATGAAGCTGAGGAATTGAGGAGGGTGGATGGCTAGGCTGTGAGTTCTGGTTTGGGCATGCCTATGCTTAGATTCCTGTCTACCTGTAAGTGGAGATGTCAGTATAAACATCTGTGATGCAGTTTAGGAGAGCAGTCGTCCAGAGATTAGAATGAGGGAATCATTCATGTAAGGTGAAAGCAGAAGCTGTTCAAGTGGTAGAGATTGTCCCCCGGGGTGGGGGGGGTGTATGGAACTTTCATTAAAGTAAACATATGTGAGCTTGTTTCGTTTTCCTGTTTCTAAGCAAATCTTCCCTGAATATTCAAGACTCCTTTTAGGCCTGGTGGTTTTGATTATTGAAGACAACATGAGTTGAAAAATCAGGTAAAGGGAATGTAGTTACATCTTTGCTGAATAAGCTTAATTGGGGTGTAGCGTGGGAGACCCATAAACCTGATACACAACATGCCTCTGGGTTTTTTTTTTTTTTTTTGCGGTACGCGGGCCTCTCACTGTTGTGGCCTCTCCCGTTGCGGAGCACAGGCTCCGGGCGCGCAGGCTCAGCGGCCATGGCTCACGGGCCCAGCCGCTCCGCGGCATGCGGGATCTTCCCGGACTGGGGCACGAACCCATGTCCCCTGCATCAGTAGGCGGACTCTCAACCACTGCGCCACCAGGGAAGACCCCATGCCTCTGGTTTTGCTGCTCAGTCCAGCCTTGGGACTAAAGATGTGCCTGAAAAAGGCTGATGACATAGTTTATGACATAGGAAGGAGGGTTATACTCAAGACAGCTGCCAGTGGACAAAATCAGTGCAGTTTATAGAAATGGCATCTATGAGGCTTATTGATCATTAAGACCACCAAACCAGTTGGTTTAAAAGATTTTTGCTTGTCTTTGCGTTTTCTTTTCCCTTAAGAGTACACATACTCTAGCCTTTGAAAAGATCATCCTTTGGGTTGAGGCATTAGCAAGGATGTTCTAGCTTTGTTAGCTAAGTCACTTCTCATGCAATTCCTTCCGTTCAGTCATTCACATTTGAACTTGCAAAATTAAACAAATAGACTGACTTTGTTTAGCTGTTGACCTCTGCATGTAAAAATCACAACTTTCTGTTTTGTCCTGCTTTCTCTCTGCTGTTACGAGATGTGGCGGTGTACAGTTATTCCTGAAGTGAAATCTTGTGTATTTCTCTCCTTCCTCTGGTAATTTAGTAACAAATTGGGCAAGTGCTTTTTAAAATGTTTCTTAGTCAATACTCAGTGCCTTCATTTAGAAGTCCAGAGTCTCCAGCCCTTACCGCGGTTTTCATTGCTGGCGAGTTTCACTTTTACAGTTTAAAATCACAAAGTCATAGGCTCTGGAGACTGACTTCATAGGGGAGAGTCAACATATTTAAAAGCCTTTTTGCAGTGCCAGCTGGGGCTAATGTTGTGTCAGCATTTCCATCGTAATTCCCAACATTCGAGGGTTCAAACCAGACTGTTAAATTTCACCACAAACTGAAGCTTGGTATGTAAGAGTAGAGCCTGAAGCAAACTTTCATGAAAAAAAAAAAAAATGCAGTTTCTCTATAAAACCACTAGTAAAGAAGCAAAGCTAATGATGCTTGTTGTTACAGTACCCGAATTGCTTGGTTTACTTAATGCTGCAGGGATGTTAGTCCGTAACATAAACCAGTCACTCCGGGAGTTTGGGAAAAAGACAATGAATGTGAACATTTCATTTTGAAGGGTGTCTGTTTGAACAGTTGAAAACATTTTCTTCTCAATTTTAGTATAATTTTCAAGGCTTGTTTAACTATCCCATGGGGCAACAGAAGTGCTTGGGACTGGTGATAATAAAGTCAATAGAAATATACAAATGCTGAGGACCTCAGGCAGAGCCCTTTTCCCCCATGCTAGGGACAAGAGACACGAAGCATATTGATGAGGGCGCTGTGCAGCCCAGGGCTGCTGTAGAGTTGGGGCTATCTTGATTCAGTAATGTGCTTTCACTTCCAGGTAAACTTGATCCTGAAGGACTGTTGTAGGGAGAGCAGATACCTTGAGAGATATATTTGTGTGCAGTAATGATGATGGATTTCTGTGGATACACCCCTGTGCTCTGGCCTCTCTGTTGTGACTAGTTGGAAGAATATGCAAGATGCTAATTTGAGTTAAGCACAAAATCTATGGCCCTGGAACAGAGTGTGTCTCGCATATGGATGAACCCGTGACTCTGGTCCCTCTAACACTCTGTGTTTAAATCACCTAAGTTGCTTAGCCCCGGGTTAATGGAATGAAAGCTAAAGATAACTTTGTGTGGGTCAAGTCCTGCCAATCTTGTCCTCCCTCCACTTTGTTGTCCATAGATATTCATTCCACTTTTCTATTTACCTTGTATTGACTCATCTTCTTTTCTTCATCTTCATCTCTTCTTGGTGGATCTTCTCTTCGCTCTTCCTTACTCCAAACAATTTAGGCCTGGGAACTGTTTGTAGCGATCCTGCTAGATATCGATACTAGGTGATGAGCTCCATGTTACCACATTCATTCCAAAATTTAAGTGGGTGGACTCAAATTTATTGACAGTGAAATGATATACATATGTATATATACAGATACATGTATTTATATATACATATATGTATGTATTGTTAACAAATAAGCATATTAAAATAGTTTATTTGAGCAAAAATGGATTCGAATTGGGCAGCATCCAATTTAGGAGGCCGAGAGGAGCTCTGAGGAGCTGTACAAAATGAAAGCCTTTTATAATTAGAAGGGAGAAGGAACAAGGAAGTTACACTAGGCAAAAAAGTGGGTAATTGTAAGGTTACTTTCCTCTGGGGGATGGCAGGGGTCCATCAGGCAGATGATCTCACTCGTGCTGATCAGGTGATTCCTGATTGAATAGTTTAAGATTTCATTTCTGGGAGAACTGAGATGCTAAGTTAAGCCTCATTTTGGTGATGTGGGGCTTAGCATAAGTGACTCCATTTTTGGGCCTTTTTTTTTTTTTTTTTTTTTAAACAGTAGGTGTGTTTGTAATCTGACTTCGGATATTTCTGCAGCTAAAAAACGTACCCACTTATGCTGTTCAGGTTACGGGTTTGCAGAAAATTTTAATGAATTAGAAAAAGTCCTTTCTGGCACCAGGGCATGTGGTTGGCGAGTAGGTGAGGGCTGGCTGTGTGTCCCGCTCATCCCTTTGCTTAGACCATGGTTGTGTAGGGCAGAGCTTGTACAGCCCTATGGGGTGACCCTGAGAATATCATTAATTAGCATCAAGCCTCTTTCCAATGTGTTTTTCTGTATTACTCACTGTAACCCGATTTTAAGAAAAGGGTCACAAATACTCAAGGGATAACAAAGTATTTTTAATATAATGCAAAATTCTTTCATTTATCTGTATAGGAGTGTATCTGAATTTTCAGATGTCGGGAAGAGGCAAATGATCTGAGGAATTATTTGTGCTGATATCTGGCTGTTCATACTGTAGTGTGACTTGCAGGCAAGTGTTAGCCAGGCCTCTGAGTATGACCTGTGATCATTGTTTTTTCACCCTCAATAATTTAGGAGATAAGTTTCAAGCATAGACACCGTGTTTTATACCAGGTTCTATGAGTGCCTGGGGTAGGCCCCTGCTATTCCTAAAGTGTGATGGTTGTCAATTGGAATTATATGCCAGGATAAATAAGTATCTTAGTAATTGTTTTGTTTTTATGTAACTCATATCGTAACCTTCTCTCCAAATCCAGTGACTTAACTATAATTAGGGAAGTTAAGAACTAAACTCAGTATATAGGGAAACCAGGAAGATACTGAATTTATTGTGGACCTCCTGTATGGGTGTTTAAAAATGGGCTTATTAATCCTACCTTCACCATGCCTCGTCCTTTTCCATACTTATCAATTTTCTTTCTCCTGTGTGTGGTGAACATGACCCATAATGCTGCTTAAATAAACCACATCCTCCTTTAATCTCAACTATACAGTATTGATGTTATAAACACTATGCTGACCCAGCCTGTTAATTGAGAATGTAAGAGAATGTCACTATGAATCTGCTGCTCCCAATATGAGACCTTATTTTTATATGGGAACCAAATCACGTGAAGTGAGATGCAGACCATTCAGATGAAATGTCTGTAAGAACCGACTTAGGTCATTATAAACATAACGAATGATTTGGCCATCTTGGAATATATTGTTTCAGAATAAAAAGTTAATTCTGGAGTGGTCTTTTTCCTTTGAAAATGATGGATAGTTCCTTAGCTATGACTCACTTCCTGTGTTGGGGGACAGGACACTGGATAACTAGTTAAGGCCCGTATATATCCACTAGCTTTGCAAGTGGATGGAGTTTCCATTGCTTATCAAAGGAACAGGGAGTAGAGATTTGACCCTTGTTAAACTAGAACGATCTTAGAAACAGAAAGCTGTTCTTCAGTGGTGGTTTATCTATAAAATCTTGTGACAGGATCTATTCTGTAACCTTGGCTTTACTCTTTTGTAAGGTTATAAACTTCAGTTTGTCTTTTCTAAATGTAAAAATGACAGCCAGCTCATGTGTATAAGAAGTGATTCATAGCACCTTAAATGTACATCTCCCTTACGCCCCCTCCCCAAATTGCCAAGGCGTCTAAAAAATGAGTCTTACGTGGGATTTAAAATTCCTTTCCTGACATGTCAAACCTGTCTTCATTTCTTTTGTACTTCAAATGCACATTGAAAATAACACCCATATTTGATTCGACCGTTGATTTGTCCCAAACAAATCAATGGGGACTATAGGAAATCGTACTTGGGGTTGGGGAGGGGAAGAAAAGAAGGATGATTCCTCTTCATGGTGGTGTTTTCATACTTTGGGAATACCCTTTCCACATTTCTTAAACTTTTTCTCATGAATTCAGAAGCAGACATGATGCTTCTTCATTCCACAAAGGGATCACTTAAAAAAAAAAAAGTAAAATTGGATTTGAATGAAGAGACAACAGCGTACGGTAAGATGAATACAAATAGTACCTCATGAGATAGCTTACATACCAACTGTTTGGTAATACTGAGGAAATAATTCACAATAGAGATAGCAAAGGAAGTAGGTACTGTGATACATAAACACACATGAAGGCTTTCTGTACATGAAGGCCTGGGTTCACCTGTGTCTTCTGGATCAGATTATTGGGCAATTATCCTCCAATGTTCTTACGACTTACAATGTAGTCTAACTGTAGAGCCTCTGGAATCACAATTGGAGTCCAAATTCAGCATGCCATTTCTGACTTTAATAAGGGTATGGACTTTGGGAATGTGTATGTTGGATTGGAGTTAGAGATCCCAAGATACAAGCAATGGCCTTACCTTTGAAGAACTGGGGGAAGGATCAGGTTATGAGCATGGAACACTGAGTAAGGGGGTGTGATTATCATGACTAAAATACGGTTGGGTTTTTTTTTTTGTTTTTTTTTTTTTGCAGTTCGCGGGCCTCTCGCTTTTGTGGCCTCTCCCACTGCGGAGCAATAGGCTCCGGACACGCAGGCTCAGCGGCCATGGCTCACAGGCCCAGCCGCTCCGCGGCATGCGGGATCCTCCCAGACCGGGGCACGAATCCGGGTCCCCTGCATCGGCAGGCGGACTCTCAACCACTGCGCCACCAGGGAGGCCTTAAAATACGTATTTTTGATGTCGCTGCCTCTCACACCTGGCCACATCTGTCCCCACCTTTGCTCGCACACCCATGATACCATTGGCAGACCTAGGCCTCAGGATGCCTACCAGCTCTCGCACCTTGAGCCCAGGCGAGATTCCATCACCGAGATTAGCTACATGTGGATCACTTATCCATGACAATTACAAAAGCCACAATTGGCTTTTTTCTGTTGCCAGCCGGCCACTGTCTGCAGTTGTTAGCTGGCTTGTGCTGAGGGAATATAAAATATAAAATCACTCTAAACTGAACTTAATTAGGGAGGGAAATTTGTTGCCAACTTACCACCCTCATAGAACCAAATGTAAATGAGTTTGGGATGATCCAAATTAGTTTCGCCTTCTGCCAACTACTTTGGAGCCCCAAGAGGAGAGAGAAACAACAAGGCCTTCTAATAGGTAGGTTTTGGAAAGGATTTCCTTTGCCCTAGGAAAGGGCATTGGGAAGAATGCCCCTTAGAGACACTTAAATGTTTATTTTTGGATTGATGATACCAGCATATTGCCTTCTGATTCGTTCCTTGATGGTTGAGTGCTCAGCTTTTCCTGTCTTGCTTTTGATTTTTGTCTTGGTGAATTTTTATAGCTTTGAAAATGACAACACCCATTGCTTAGCATATGGGACAAAAGGAACTCTTTTTTCCCTCGTGTGTGTGTGTGTGTGTGTGTGTGTGTTAAGAAGGCATCTAAAACTTCATTTTTTTCTCCCCATTCTCCTAAGCTGCGGATGACCTAATGGTTAGGAGGTCCTAGGTCAGATTCCATTCTTTGATTCACACACAACTGTCTTTTCCTTATTGTGATCCTTGTGATTTGTATGGGGATTCTGCGAGGAGAAGAGTGTATGTGGGTTGTTATAAAGTACATAAGCTTTAAGGTGTGGCAGGGAGAATCTTTATGCTTTGGTTTAGGTGGGGGCATGTAAGAAATTAGATGACTTTGATTACATAGCCCCTAAATAGTGAGGACCCCAATTCCTCTTCTCCCTCTGAATCTAATTAGTTTGCTTTGAACCCAGGTTAACTGGAAAGGGACAGGCTACAGTCACTGTCTTTGCATGTTTTTGGCATGTAGAGAGTATGGAGTGGGTTGGGGGAGGCTTGTTAGAACCAAACTGAAAGAAGCTTGTAGACGCTGAATTTGCTCTGAGCAGATTATTAATTTTTTTTTTCTCCTTGTACCTTATTAAATCTGTTGGAAAGAAACACCAGCTCAAGATCTGTTATTCTGGCTCCAGGCCAGCATGCCAAATTCTGTCATCTTTGCGGCATGGCCGAGCATCTTTATTACATGTTATATTCTGGTATTGGGCTGGGTCCAGCAATCCTGATAACAACATCAGGTGGTTGGGGGTGTGGAAAAGGAAAAGGGCTACGTTCATCTCCCAGTGAGGTTTCGGGAGAAGTGTGAGAGCAGGGTGCATGTTGCACTTGTCTACCGCAGGGAGTTTTTCATGGATGCCATAAACATCTGGTCTGTGCGGTCTCAAATTTGAATGGCATTATCAATTTCTGCTCATACAGATTGGTTTTAGACTGAAGTCAAATTTGGGTCATGCTTCTGTTCTGGCCACAGCACGTTGCCTTGAGAGCAACGTCAGCATCACAGATGTGCTGGTTTCATCCCATTGCCCTGTTCCTGGGGTCCCTTGATGACGCTTGGTCTCCATCAGTCTGGGGGAGTGGGGAGCTGAACTCCTGAATGGTTCTGTCTGCACTGACCTAGGAGTAACTATTGCAGGGTTAACTTTTCTCTCTCCTTCAACACTGCTTTAGAGGGGGAGGAAGAGGTGGGAGTAGAGAATAGCTTAAAAAAATAGGAGGGGGAGAAAAGATTGCATTCATTTCTTGAGTACAGGGAGCCTTGACCCTCTCTTCTGCAAGCAGCCTCTCCTTTCTGCTCTTAGGGGTTTTGCAGATGAAGCCTTGGCTTTGGTGAAGGACTGTTCTGAAGCTCCAGAGTGCGTTCAGCAGCAGCTTCGCAGGAAGCAGTGACACAAGGTCCCAGGCGCTCTCCCTCACTTTCCACTTATTGTTTTGGGATTGTCAGAAAACAGGCTGGGATGAGGAAGAAGAGAGATTGAGGTGTTTTTTTTTTTTCTCTCTCCAGTTTGGCTGCTGAATGAAAGCAGGCACTTTATTTAGAAGTGAGTAGGGAGGGAAATGCAGCTTAGGGTTGACACCCTTCTGGTGCTTACCCATAAATATGAAATGGTGTTAGAACACCCGACACCAGAGAGCTTTCCGATTGGCTGTTGGTGATGTCATCTTGTCATTAATACTGTGCTCAGAAAATAAACTGATCCGCCTGTTTTCTTTCTTTCCCTCTTTTTTTAAAAGCTGAAACGTATAAAATCCATTTTGTAATCTAAAATGAGGCACTTCAGTCCGAGTGTTCTGAAAGACTATTGCATTTCTCATGTGTTCAGAGTCATTTGACCTTCGCTTTAGAGCTGCAATAGTCAACCACAAGTATTCAGCCTGTCTTGTCTTATTGCTTGAAAGCAAGGCAGGTGCTTTTCAACACCTGGGCACCAACAGTTGACATTTGCCCACACTAAGGCTAATGCAGTAGATGGGAATGTTTTCCTTTAAATGTCTTAGGATGCTCAGAGCCAGGGTGTATGGGAGGGATTTGGCTGGGTAATGAAAAGTACTTTTAAAAATTTTCTTAAATCCTGATTTTATTTCTCCATCTCCGATAACCCTGCAGTTAAATCTGAACTGGCCTGCTTTTCCCCTTAATGCATCTAATTGCATGATGGTGTTTCACCTGGGGCATCACACTTGTGGCATGTCCAGACTGTGTGTGTGGGTGTGTGTGGGTGTGTGTGGGTGTGTAAAATCCAGTAGCGTTCTTGCTCTGCAGGAGTGGAATTCTCAGGAGGAAAGCCACTATTCCAGCATCTCTTTGACCCCTGCATTGATTTATGACCCCTGCAGGTCTGGGAAGGTTTGACAATCCTCTATGCCTACTGGTTCACTCTGTTCGAAGGAGGCATCCTGTTTCCATTAACTATTGGGAAGCATAAACCCGGCTCTCTGTGCTTTAAAAAAAAAAATCTGGAACTGCTCTTTTGAGGGAAAGCCATGTTCTTTGTCGTCAGAAATTTTGTCTAGAATTATCTTACCCTTATTGTAATTAACTTTGCTTATGAAGAACC
Source organism: Phocoena sinus (assembly GCF_008692025.1). Lineage (NCBI taxonomy): Eukaryota > Metazoa > Chordata > Mammalia > Artiodactyla > Phocoenidae > Phocoena > Phocoena sinus. The sequence continues at coordinate 86,727,381 of NC_045773.1, read as the reverse complement.
ATTTAATAATGTATTCCTTAGTCAGCGTACTCTTAGGAAGAATCTCCTAATATCATGTACAAATGTTATATGAATTCACTCCCCTTCCCCGGAAGCTGTGTCATACAGTGAAAGTGGAACCTGAGAGTTTACTTCATCACTGAAATGGCCGTCCAGGGTTACTTTATGCATGCTGTGGAGGTATTATTTGGATTAGCAAAATGCATAGCAAGCAGGTGTAACTTATTTCTGCCATGCAGTTGTAGCTCTCCTTACAGGGAGATGCTGTGCTACTTTTCAAAGTTTTCTCTCATTTTAGCAAGGTTAGAAACCAGACTTAGTGGCCTTTGGAGTCAAAGGGAAAAGAGAAGGACAATGAATCCCATTCATTCTTACGAGCTCTAAGGAGTCAGAGAGAGTCTGTTTTCCAGGTTAGAGCTCTTTCCCTGACAGCCTTTAATTATCTGTGAGCTGAAACAAGAAGTGATAGAAACATGCAAAGGCCTTTCAGGAACAGATTTTTGAAGATGAATCGCCCAAGTCGGTGTCCTGCTCAGCCTGTTACAAGGGCCGGCTCCCTCTACTTGCTTGCCTCTCGATCACGTGACAGCTGTTTGCAGACTAAAGGAAAGAAACCATCATTCACTAGCAGGAAACTTAATCTTGGGCAGGAACAGTTTGAGTAACGACTCTGGGCCCGGAGGTCATCTTGGTTGCGAGACCTAAGCTTTTGCAGATGGTCTGAGTGGGAGGAGTGAGATCCAAGGGTCCTTCTCCCACTGCGGCTCCCAGACTGTCCCCTCCTCCGGGTGGTGCTACCAGCTCTCCAGATACCGCTGAACTTTTGAACTCAAGTACACTGCAGCATTTAGGATGTTTGTTTTATAGGCTTCAGATAAAGCAGTAGCGGATTTTAAGGAAACAGTAGACAGATGCATTTCCCTTTTTCCTCCAGTGATGTTAGTGATCTAATTGAAGTCAGTGTTAGAGCAGCTTCCTCTGTATGTGCTTCGGGTTGTCTTTTTTTTTTTTTCCTAAAAGACGCTTATGGATGTGAACAAAAGCAGGATGTTGTACTAGAGCTTCTGAACAAGTGCTCTGCGTTAGATACGTCTGGAGTTGACACACCACACTTTCCTCTGCAGACCAAACGTGATCCTGTCTGGTGTTACGGCTCCTTATTTTATACAGCTGTTGTTTTCACTCTTTAACAGTGTCCCTCTGCCGGTACTGCTCGGCCATAAAAAAGAATGACATTCTGCCATTTGCAACAACATGGACGGACTTGGAGGGCTCAACTTAGTGAACTGAGTCAGGGAAACACAAACACTGTACGACACCACTTAATACGTGGAATCTAAAAAAATTAGTGAATAAAACAAAACAGACTCACAGATACAGAGAGCAGACTAGTGGCTAACAGTGAGGAGAGGGAATGGGGAAGGGAACAAGATAAGGGTAGGGGGATTAGGTACAAACCACTGTACATAAAATAAATAAGCTGCAAGGATATATTGTACAGCACAGGGAATAAAGCCAATATATTATAACTGTAAATGGAGTAGAATCCATAAAAAAATTTTGAATCACTATGTTGTACATCTGAAACTAATATGATATTGTAAATCAGCTATACCTCAACTAAAAAAAGTGTCCCTCTGCCATTTTATTTCATATCGATTACTAATGGCTGCTTTTCTAGTTATATTGCTTGGAACTAATGGAGATTCCTGGTGCAGAAACGTGTCACACCTAAGGGCTTGCCCACTTGGAAAACTGTAACAATTGTAAACAAGGGTCAGCAGTCATCCTTCCTGGGGGTTGGGGGGTGGGAACCAAAAACCCCAAATAATAGGGGCTGTAGAAAGTATCACATGTATAAACTTGTAGGGATAAGAGTAACGTTTTCTCAGTTGCAAACTAACTTAATGAAAACTGTGATTTTGGGAAGAGTATAGCGTATTTGCTAAACTAATCCACTTCTCTGAATAGCTCCCTCATTTCTTGTGGCTTGGCGACTAAAACTTAGAAATCCACAATTATACTGTATAGATGAGCCTTGTTCTATATTTAGTATTTAATCTCCACTCGAGGTGCATATGGCCATGAGCACCCACTTAAGAGCTAAAAATGTAAGTTACCGCCCACTTTCTCCCGAATTGGAATCATACGTGATTGCTCTATGCTTTAAAAAAATCTTGCTTTGAGGAAAGGGTTCAAGATCAAGTTAGTAGGCAATCCCAAATATGAAGCAAAGAGTCACTTGGCCCTTGGACGAAGCTAAGTAAATCCTTGCTGAACAAGTAACATAACCAGCAAGAATTAACACCTCTCGTTGCTTAATCAGAAAGTGAAATGGTGAGTCCACAAGCTCTGGAATCATCTTAGAAGTAAACACCCATCACAACATGGGCATACAATATCTAGAAGCAGTAAATGATGAGCTAGGCTACGAGAACGGGTAAAAATAGAAACTATGGCAAGTCCACTGGTTTGAAAACCTGGCTGTTCATCAGTTATCTTGTGACCCCCTTTTTTTAAAAAACATCTTTATTGAGTATAATTGCTTTACAATGGTGTGTTAGTTTCTGCTTTGTAACAAAGTGAATCAGCGATACATATACATATATCCCCATATCCCCTCCCTCCTGCGTCTCCCTCCCACCCTCCCTATCCCACCCCTCTAGGTGGTCACAAAGCACCTAACTGATCTCCCTGTGCTATGCGGCTGCTTTGCATTAGCTATCTATTTTACGTTTGGTAGTGTATATATGTCCATGCCACTCTCTCACTTCGTCCCAGCTTACCCTTCCCGCTCCCTGTGTCCTCAAGTCTATTCTCTATGTCTGTGTCTTTATTCCTGTCCTGCCCCACCCCTAGGTTCTTTAGAACCATTTTTTTTTTTTTTTTAGATTCCACGTATATGTGTTAGCATACGACATTTGTTTTTCTCTTTCTGACTTACTTCACTCTGTATGACAGACTCTAGGTCCATCCACCTCACTACAAATAACTCAATTTCGTGTCTTTTTATGGCTGACTAATATTCCATTGATAAACGTGCCACATCTTCTTTATCCATTCATCTGTTGATGGACCCTTAGGTTGCTTCCATGTCCTGGCTATTGTAAATAGAGCTGCAGTGAACATTGTGGTACATGACTTGTTTTGAATTATGGTTTTCTCAGGGTATATGCCCAGTAGTGGGATTGCTGGGTCATATGGTAGTTCAATTTTTAGATTTTAAGGAACCTACATACTGTTCTCCGTAGTGGCTGCACCAGTTTAAATTCCCACCAGCAGTGCAAGAGGGTTCCCTTTTCTCCACAACCTCTCCAGCATTTATTGTTTGTAGATTTTTTTCATGATGGCCATTGTGACTGGTGTGAGGTGATACCTAGTTGTAGTTTTGATTTGTATTTCTCTAATGATTAGTGATGTTGAGCATCCTTTCATGTGTTTGTTGGCAATCTGTATATCTTCTTTGAAAAATATCTATCTATGTGTTCTGCTCATTTTTGGATTGGGTTGTTTTTTTGGTATTGAGCTGCATGTAAATTTTGGAGATTAAGCCTTTGTCAGTTGCTTCATTTGCAAATACTTTCTCCCACTCTGAGGGTGGTCTTTTTGTCTTGTTTATGGTTTCCTTTGCTGTGCAAAAGCTTTTAAGTTTCATTAGGTCCCGTTTGTTGATTTTTGTTTTTATTTCCATTTCTCTAGGAGGTGGGTCAAAAAGGATCTTGCTGTGATTTATGTCATAGAGTGTTCTGCCTGTGTTTTCCTCTGAGAGTTTGATAGTGTCTAGCCTTACATTTAGGTCTTTAATCCCTTTTGAGTTTATTTTTGTGTGTGGTGTTGGGAGTGTTCTAATTTCATTCTTTTACGTGTAGCTGTCCAGTTTTCCCAGCACCACTTACTGAAGAGGCTGTCTCTTCTCCCTTGTATATTCTTGCCTCATTTGTCAAAAATAAACCCTTGCTCATATGGTCACCTTATCTCTGGTCTTTCCTGTTCCATTGATCTGTATTTCTGTTTTTGTGCCAGTACCATACTGTCTTGATTACTATAGCTTTGTAGTATAGTCTGAAGTCCAGGAGCATGATTCCTCTAACTCTGTTTTTCTTTCTCAAGACTGCTTTGGCTATTTGGGGTCTTTTGTATTTCCATACAAATTGTGAAATTTTTTGTTCTAGTTCTGTGAAAACTGCCATTCGTAGTTTGATAGGGATTGCATTGAATCTGTAGATTGCTTTGGGTAGTATAGTCATTTTCACAATGTTGAGTCTTCCAATCCAAGAACACGATATATCCATCTGTTTGTATCATCTTTAATTTCTTTCCTCAGTGTCTTATAGTTTTCTGCATACAGGTCTTTTGTTTCCTTAGGTAGGTTTATTCCTAGGTATTTTATTCTTTTTGTTGCAGTGATAAATGGGAGTGTTTCCTTAATTTCTCTTTCAGATTTTTCATCATTAGTGTATAGGAATGCAAGACATTTCTGTGCATTAATTTTGTATCCTGCTACTCTACCAAATTCATTGATTAGCTCTAGTTGTTTTCTGGTAGCATCTTTAGGATGCTATGTATAGTATCATGTCATCTGCAAATAGTGACAGCTTTACTTCTTTTCCGATTTGGATTCCTTTTTCTTCTGATTGCTGTGGCTAAAACTTCCAAAACTATGTTGAATAATAGTGGCGAGAGTGGACAACGTTGTCTTGTTCCTGATCTTAGTGGACATGATTTCAGTTTTGCACTATTGAGAACTATGTTGGCTGTGGGTTTGTCATATATGGCCTTTATTATGTTGACGTAAGTGCCCATTATGCCTGCTTTCTGGAGGGTTTTAATCATAAATGGGTTTTGAATTTTGTTGAAAGCTTGTTCTGCATCTATTGAGATGATCATCTGGTTTTTCTCCTTCAGTTTGTTAATACGGTTTATCACATTGGTTGATTTGTGTATATTGAAGAATCCTTGCATTCCTGGGATAAACCCCACTTGGTCATGGTGCATGATCCTTTTCTTGTGCTGTTGGATTCTGTTTGCTAGTATTTTGTTGACGATTTTTGCATCAATGTTCATCAGAGATATTGGCCTGTAGTTTTCTTTCTTTGTGGCATCTTTGTCTGGTTTTGGTTTAAGGGTGATGGTGGCCTCGTAGAATGAGTTTGGGAGTGTTCCTCCCTCTGCTGCATTTCAGAAGAGTTTGAGAAGGATGGGTGTTAGTGCTGCTCTAAATGTTTGATAGAGTTCTCCTGTGAAGCCATCTGGTCCTAGGCTTTTGTTTGTTGGAAGATTTTTAATCACAGTTGCAATTTCAGTGCTTGTGATTGGTCTGTTCATATTTTCTGTTTCTTCCTGGTTCAGTTTTGGAAGGTTGTGCTTTTCTAAGAATTTGTCCATTTCTTCCAGGTTGTCCATTTTATTGGCATAGAGTTGCTTGTAGTCATCTCTTATGATCCTTTGTATTTCTGCGTGTCAGCTTTTACTTCTCCTTTTTCATTTCTAAGTCTGTTAATTTGAGTCGTCTTCTTTTTTCTTTGAGTTTGGCTAATGGTTTATCAATTTTGTTTATCTTCTCAAAGAGCCAACTTTTAGTTTTATTGATCTTTGCTGTTGTTCCCTTCATGTCTTTTTCATTTATTTATGATCTGATCTTTAGGATTTCTTTCGTTCTGCTAACTTTGGGGATTTTCTGTTCTTCTTTCTCTAATTGCTTTAGGTGTAAGGCTAGGTTTTTTATTTAAGATGTTTCTTGTTTCTTGAGGTAGGATTGTATTGCTGTAAACTTCCCTCTTAAAAGTGCTTCACTGCATCCCATAGGTTTTAGGTCATTGTGTTTACATTGTCATTTGTTCCTAGGTATTTTTTGATTTCCTCTTTGATTCTTCAGTGATGTCTTAGTTATTTAGTAGTGTATTGTTTAGCCTCCATGTGTTTGTATTTTGTACAGATTTTTTCTTGTAATTGATATCTAGTTGAATAGTGTTGTGGTTGGAAAAGATACTTGATATGATTCCAGTTTTCTTAAATTTATCAAGCCTTGATTTGTGACCCAGGCTATGATCTATCCTGGAGAATGTTCCATGAGCACTTGAGAAGAAAGTGTGTTCTGTTGTTTTTGGATGGAATGTCTTATAAATATCAAGTCCATCTTGTTTAATGTGTCATTTAAATCTTGTGTTTCCTTATTTATTTTCATTTTGGATGATCTGTCCATTGGGGAAAGCGGGGTGTTAAAGTCCCCTACTATGATTGTGTTACTGTTGATTTCCCCTTTTATGGCTGTTAGCATTTGCCTTATATATTGAGGTGCTCCTGTGTTGGGTGCATAAATATTTACAATTGTTATATCTTCTTCGATCGATCCCTTGATTATTATGTATTGTCCTTCTTTGTCTCTTGTGATAGTCTTTATTAAAGTCTATTGTCTGATATGAGAATTGCTACTCTAGCTTTCTTTTGATTTCCATTTTCATGGAATATCTTTTTCCATCCCCACACTTTCAGTCTGTAGGTGTCCCTAGGTCTGAAGTGGGTCTCTTGTAGACAGCATATACACAGGTCTTGTTTTTGTATCCATTCAGCCAGTCTCTGGCTTTTGGTTGGAGCATTTAATCCATTTACATTTAAGGTAATTATAGATATGTATGTTTCTTTTACTGTTTTCTTAATTGTTTTGGGTTTGTTGTTGTATGTCTCTTTCTTCTCTTGTGCTTCCTGCCTAGGGAAGTTCCTTTAGCATTTGTTGTAAAGCTTGTTTGGTGATGCTGAATTCTGTTAACTTTTGCTTGTCTGTAAAGGTTTTTATTTCTCTGTTGAATCTGAATGAGATCGTTGCTGGGTAGAGTAATCTTGGTGTAGGTATTTCCCTTTCATCACTTTAAATATATCCTGCCACTCCTTTCTGGATTGCAGAGTTTCTGCTGAAAGATCAGCTGTTAACCTTATGGGGATTCCCTTGTAAGTTATTTGTTGTTTTTCCCTTGCTGCTTTTAGTATTTTTTCTTTGTATTTAATTTTTGATAGTTTGAGTAATATGTGTCTTGTCATGCTTCTCCTTGGATTTATCCTGTATGGGGCTCTCTGTGCTTCCTGGACTTGATTGACTCTTTCATTTCCCATATTAGGGAATTTTTCAACTATAATCTCTTCAATTATTTTCTTAGTTCCTGTTTTTTTCTCTTCTTCTTCTGGGACCCCTACAGTTCAAGTGTTGGTATGTTTAATGTTGTCCCAGAGGTCTCTGAGACTGTGCCCAATCATTTTCATTCTTTTTTCTTTATTCTGCTCTGTGGTAGTTTTTTCCGCTATTCTGTCTTCCAGGTCACTTATCCGTTTTCTCCTGCAGTTATTCTGCTGTTGTTTCCTTCTAGAGAATTTTTAATTTCGTTTATTGCGTTGTTCATCATTGTTTGTTTGCTCTTTAGTTCTTCTGGGTCCTTGTTAAACTTTTCTTGTATTTTCTCCATTCTGTTTCCAAGATTTTGGATCATCTTTACTATCATTATTCTGAATTCTTTTTCAGGTAGACTGCCTATTTCCTCTTCATTTGTTAGGTCTGGTGGGTTTTTGCTTTGCTCCTCCATCTGCTGTGTGTTTCTCTGTCTTCTCATTTTGCTCAACTTCTTGTGTTTGTGGTCTCCTTTTTGCAGGCTGCAGGTTCATAGTTCCTGTTGTTTTTGGTGTCTGCCCCCAGTGGCTAAGGTGGGTTCAGTCAGTTGTGTAGGCTTCCTGGTGGAGGGGACTGGTGCCTATGTTCTTGTGGATGAGGCTGGATCTTGTCTTTCTGTTGGGCAAGACTGTGTCCGGTGGTGTGTTTTGGGGTGTCTGTGACCTTATGGTTATAGGCAGCCTCTGTGCTAGAGAGTGTGTTGTGTTCCTGTCTTGCTAGTTGTTTGGCATGGGATGTCCAGAACTATAGCTTGCTGATTGTTGAGTGCAGCTCTGTCTTAGCGTTGAGATGGAGATCTCTGGGAGAGGTTTTGCTCTTTGATATTATGTGGAACCAGGAGGTGTCTGGTGGACCAATGTCCTGAATTTGGCTCTCCCAGCTCAGAGGCACAGGCTTGACATCCAGCCAGAGCACCAAGACCCTGTCAGCCACATGGCTCAAAATAAAAGGGAGGAAGAAAATGAAAAAGAAAAAAATAAAATAGTTATTAAAATAAAAAATTTAAAAAAGAAAAAAATTTAAAAGTAATAAAAAAGGGAAAAAAAAAGAGAGCAAGCAAACCAAAAAACAAATCCACCAATGATAGCAAGCGCTAAAAGCTATACCAAAATAAAAAGAACAAAGAAAAAGAAAAGGACAGAGACTGAACCCTAGGACAAATGGTAAAAGCAAAGCTATACAGACAGAATCACACAAAGAAGCATACACATACACACTGACAAAAAGAAAAAGGAAAAAAAAAAATCTTTTGGGTGGTCTGAGGTGTTCTGCCAGCGTTCGGTAGGTGTTCTGTGGCAGTTGTTCCACGTGTAGATGTATTTCTGCTTCTTTTGCGAGGAGGAGGGTGATCTGCACGTCTTACTCCTCCGCCATCTTGAAGGTCTCATCTTGTGAGCTCTTAAAGACAAGCAAGTATACTAAAACCACTGATTCCCAGACCTAACCTTCAGAATCTTATGTGTAGACAAGGAACCACTGCCTTTGTCCATAGATCAGAAAGGCTGGAGATGAGTAAGAGATCTGGGGATGGAGGTGATTCAGGGAAACAGTAAACTAGAGAAATGGCAAGACTCTGCCAACACAGAGCAAAAGAAGTACACTGTCTTTCTGGATTGTTTTAAAATTGACTTGGCATACATTTATGGAGCGTAACACATTGCATCACGTGTTGTGATAGAAGTACACAGAATGAAACTTACTGCTGCTGATGGGCTCACAGACAGATTTATCTTGGACAGAATCTCACACTTCTTGTGTTATGGATCTCTGAGAACAGTCACTATAGGAACCTAGAGGAGGTATTACTAACACCTGGATTTGAAGAAGTCTTCACAGGGAGGTGATATTTAAACTGGCATGCTGAAGGAGGAGTAGAATTTTTCCAAGAGTAGGAAGGCCAGAGGGGAGGTTAGGAAGGTGGAAGATCAAAGCATGCACAGAGACCAGGAAGTAAGAAAGAGCATGTTGTGTTTGGGGGAGTGGTCGAGAAAACAAAGCATGACTGGAGCTGTCAATACCTTTGTTAGTCTAAAGCCTTTGGGCTCGATATATGAAAGGACAGCTTTCCCTGCCTCCAGAAGGAGAGGGACAGAAGGGTGGGTGTTGCCTCCTGCAGAAGGTAAGCCTTCTGAGGGCGGGGAAGCTCACCTTCCAGAGATTGTTCTCATTCTGGCAGCATGCAGTAGGCATTAATAATAATAACTCTTTGGCTAATTAAAAGACGTTTAATCTATGTCTCATTAAGCAGAATAATCAGTTTCTCTGAGAATGCTGTGTGCCTTATTTTTCTCCTTTTAATAAAGGCAAAAATAAAATGGGATAAAAAATAATTAAGGGCAATCTGCTAGCTCTCCATGTTTTTCCCTTGATAATTCTTCCATTCTCTTCCTATCTCACTGTTGGCTGACTTTCTCCCTTGACTCCCGCCTCTTCTGATAATGTGAAAGTGAGTGTAGCCCACAGAACCAAGAGGGCTGGGGACTAGCCTGTTTTTCTTCACACAGCTCCCACGATGGAGCCATAAGAATGTGGGAATAGAGGGATTTTAAGCCTTTGTCGTCCATGCCCCTCCATCGTTAATGCTGAGAGGCCTTCACAGGTGCCTTAAGATGTAAAATGGCCCATATCCATAGGCCAGAGCTGCTGTGTCCAAGAGCTTGTTTTTGTGCTTATTTTTACTGCAGGTTTGTATCTCTGCAGAATATTCATGAGATAGAAAAAGAATGGTTTTTTTCCCTCCTTTAAGGATGCCAAGTACAGGTAGGGAGTAATGATCTTGGTAAATTATAGCACTTGTCAATTTGAAAATGTTCAGGGAAAACAAATGAAAGAGAGGATGGATTTGTTTATATGCTGTCATTCAGTGATTCAAGGCTGGAGACATTTCTGTCTTCCTATACTTCTGAAGTTAAGGATTGGAACTGGATAATTGACAACCTTCCAACATGAAACATTATCAACTTTGAGGGGTTTTTATTGTTTTTTTTGATATTTCATTGTTTTCTAGTTTGCCTTTATCTTTGATCACTTATTGCTCTGACAGAAGTGTGGTCGTGTTGTTGCTTTCCTTTCTTTTCTAAGCATGTATGGTATGATGGGAATTATTTCTCTCCTTTTCCCTTTCTCTTACTAATTTTGTTGGTTGCAAGAAAAAAATTATCTGTCTAGACCTTAGATAAATATACCAGTCAGTTGTAAATCTGCTTTTGTTTTTCCTTCAAATGTTTTCAGTTTTGTTTTTAAGTTTGTTCATAGTAAAGAATTTTAATTGTAAATTAAAATGTAATAAAACCTGTTAAACTTTAGCCCAGTATTTTAGGTTATCTTTGCTTGGTAAACCTTTATCATTGCGTCGAATTAACAGCTAAATGATATTGTGGTACATGTGGTGGTGGGTGTTGAAGAATCCTGGAGCGTAAAGTATTTTCAAGTGTCCTCAAGTACTGGAAGTCTCCCTTTCCATAGCAGCACTGGATATGATAATTATATACGATTCTCCTGTGTTCATTAAAATATGAGCCCGAGGCTCTGCCGACAATTTGTTAGCTTCCCGTAGGTTGAAAGTAATAAAATTGCTTTGCTTTAAAACATCTGTACTTCAGGACTTTCACTAATTCAAATGAGCTTTCCCTCCACTTCTTTCCCAAGTAGGTAATGAGAGGAATTACTTTTTTAAATACCTCTGAGAAAATGCGGGTGGTCTGGCCATACTAGGGAGGAGAAGGTGTGGATGATCGTGGAAGGTGAATGTGATTGTTTTTAGTGCCTTGGTCCTCAAAGGCCAGCAGTTTTAAAGACATGGTAGGTAATCCTCTCCCTCTCAGTTCCAGCAGTCAGTCTCTCTCCTTGTGTTTCCAAAAAGGATATGTATTTTTCTAAAACCGAAATAAAAGTTTCCATTACCTCAATAAGACAGATATTTTAAGAATGGGGGAAAAAGTTTAAAGACATATCCACACCATAGCCAGAAAGGTGGAAGCAACCCAAGTGTCCATCAACAAAACCTGTTGCATACCTGCAGTAGACTGCTGTTCAGCCTTTAAAAGGAAGGACTTTCTGACACTTGCTGCCACAGGGATGAACCTCGAGGACATTAGGCTCTGTGAAATAAGCTAGATACAAAAGAACAAATATTGTATGATTGCTTTTATATGAGGTACCTGGAATAGTCGAACTCTTAGAGACACGGTAGCATGGTGGCTGCTGGGGGATAGGGTGGAGGAATGGGGAGTTAAGTGCAGTTTGTTTCGTGAGATGAAGAGTTGTGTGGCGGGTGGTGATGGTAGTAGCACAACATTGTGAATGTGCGTAATGCCAGAGACCTGTGTGTATGCTTAAGAATGACTCCCAGGGGGCTTCCCTGGTGGCGCAGTGGTTGAGAGTCCGCCTGTCGACGCAGGGGACGTGAGTTCGTGCCCCGGTCCGGGAAGATCCCACATGCCGCGGAGCGGCTGGGCCCGTGAGCCATGGCCGCTGAGCCTGCGCGTCCGGAGCCTGTGCTCTGCAACGGGAGAGGCCACAACAGTGAGAGGCCTGCGTACAGAAAAAAAAAAAAAAAGAATGACTCCCATGGTCAATCTTGTTAAATATTTTACCACAAAGTTTAAAAAATCAACAAGAAAAGGAAAAAAACCCTGTTAGTTTTAAAAACTTACAGGTTAACATAAAACAAATTTGTCGTTTTAGCTAATTTTAATGTTTATACAAGCAATATAAATTGCAAATATGTTTAACGTTACAACACCATCTAAAAAAACCCAAATATGTATGATGTCTTTGTGACAAATAATTGGGCTTAATCTAAAAAAACAAGTCAAATTAGGTTTTTGTCATTTGTGGTATTTGTGTCTCCTGTATAGACACTTTTAAAATTTGGATTCCTATCATAAGAAAAGTAAAATTTTGTTTTTTTGAATTTGGAATTCCCAGAGCACACGAACATTGATACATGTCCAAAAACAAAATAGATTGAACTGAGTTTTTCTCTGTTAATACGAGTAGGAAGCTCCCGGGGATTTAACATCCACATTTTGATTGAGTGGGTCTGGGTTGGGACCTGAGATTCTCCATTTCTAACCAAGTCCACCTGCAGAGGTACTTTGAATGGTTCTGCTTTCCTCAGGGCTAATTTAGGATCCCTCCAAAGACTTGCTAGTCACTTATTTCTCCTCATTCTGCTTTTTAGCTTCCATAGTAGCGAGGCTGTCATCATCTTAGTTGTCTTGTCCTTGCGGATTTCTGCATTCTAAATTTCTTCTCTTTCATTTCAGTGGGTTTTTAAATGAGAGGAAGTGAGGTAGTATTTATATTTAACAGGAAGTTACCAATCCCCTTTTCATTATTTGTGGCTATGCGCTCATTGTTGGCAGATCATCAGAATATATCATCATTTCCCCTTGTACCTAACGTTCATTTGAATAAAAATGAATATGTGCTGGGTATTACGCTTGTCTTTGGAGCTGATAGACGTGGCTCCTGCCTTAAGGAAACAGGTCACATATGCCTTAGCTGGAAGATGGAGAGAAAGGAGCTTAGGTTACTTTCTTGACCACGCATGTTCTTGAAGTCTGTCTTATATAGTAGGTGACTAAAATTCTTCTTCAGAGCCAACTGTATCACTGTGCCGCTCTGTCAACTTCAGATTTCTCCCCAGGTTACCCGTCTGTGTTTTGTTTTCTACTCCTATTGGTAAAATGATTAAAGTGGAAAGAATCACTCTGTCCTTAGTTTCAAGCAGTAGAACATGCTTGTTTCTGTGAAAGGCTTTTTAAAATTGCATCCATACCACTTCATGTCAACAATTATTTTTATAATTAGGCAGTGTTTGGAGGGAGTGTGGACACATGTGGCCTTACAGCATATTGTGTGGAAGGCAGAATTCTGATAGGGCCCTTGAAATCACCTCTCTCACCCCCTACTGCATATGCACCTTGAATAATCCTGGGGACTGTGAATGCGATGGATTTTAAATTGTTACATGCAATATTTGACCTTAGAGAGATGATACAGGTGAGCCTGACCTAATCACATGAGCTCTTCGAAAGCAGAGTGTTGTCTGGCTGACTGAAGGAGAGCCTAAGAAAGGTGCAGTCAGTGCACCCTTGCTGGCTTGAAGATGGAGGGGGCCGTGTGGCAGGGAGTGCAGACGTACTAGAAGATGCCTGCCAGCAAGGGAATGGGACCTCAGTCCTATAACTGCAGGGAACTGAATTCTACCAATGATGAGATCTCAGCCTTTTGATATACTGAACAGAGAACACAGCCATGATGTGCTGAACTTCTGACCTAAAGACCTGTAAGCTAGTAAATGCTACTTGTTTCAGCCACTAAGTTTGTGGACGTGGGTTGCATAGGAATAGAAAACTAATACACCACATTAGTGGGCAAATGCCTTCAAAGGCAGGTACAAGTCACAGCAGTGAAAACAAGCTAATGCTGCTTATACAGCTGGACAAAGAAAGTCCAGCTATCTTAAACATAATGGAAATAGAGTGTCACTTGACCCATAGGGAGTGTGAAACAGTAGAAAGAACTTAGATTTGGAGAGAGGAGACTTGAGCAAGTTGGGGCTCCCTCACTTCCTAGCTGAGGCAAGGCACTCACTTCTCTGGGTCTTATCTGTAAAACCAAGAGGTTGACCAGTGGACATCTCAGCACAGTGCTACCACTGGTTTATTTACCAAGCAGTGCACTCATTTCCATAATTTCCCTAAATCCAGCTTAGCTCTGGCCGACTAGGTATAGAATGAGGGGTGTCTGTCATATTATTTTCTGGATAATTTTTTAAAAAGCAGCAGATAATTTTCTGAGTTCTTTTCCTGGGGTTTTTTTTAGGACCAGTAAAAAAAAAAAGTTCCCATGTCAAAACTGCAATTTCTGTACCAAAAAGCTACATCAAAATATATTACTTGGAAAAAGTAATGTCTAAGGCCTGCTCTGTCTCTAACAAAACTAATGCCCATGACCAGTTTTCATATCCTTAAAATCCAGAGATCCCGTTTTTATATGTTTAAAATAACTAACTAGAAATTTACCTTTAAATTCTATTTTTGAAACCTAGGGTGATTCTAACTAGAAGTATTCCTTTGTCTGGGACACCTGCTCATCTGAATTCATTCTTAGTGTGTTTCTGCAGTCTTTTGGGGGTGAGCATATAGTTCTTTCTGATGCATCATCATGCATGAACCGGGTCCCTTGAACCTAGTCCCGTGCAGATCCATGGCTGTGTGTCTTAAGTGCTGAAGTTGTAAAGGAAGTGGTTCCATGGAGCTCTCTGAGTGGCAGTCTCTCTCCTACGAGGTGATTCTTCCTTGAGCTTCAGGGTCTTATTCACATTGTCAACTAAAACCTTAAGAGGGGGGGGACAAACCCCAATAGCTCAACCACGAGGAAGAGAGAGAAAGGATCTCTCAGTCGTGAGAAAGGGGGAAAAGGCCTGCTTTTCCAACCACTGCCTAGATGCAGTGTGGAAACAAAGTATGGAAAACAAAGTTGCTTCCATTGGCTGTACTTAAAAACAGCTTCTGAGTTGCTCTCCTACATACTTTAAAACACATGATGAAAAGACCAGAGGTGAAGATGCCTGGTTGCATGGTTCATGGCTCCATCAGACATTAATGGAGCCCTTGCATCTACCCAAAGGGCATCCCCTCCATCAGAGCAGATCTGTGCTGTGAGATGTTTCCCCGTCCATCACTTTTAATTTGTCCCAGCCTTGCCAGTCCTCATTTGACATTTGACTTGTGAAGATAACTTTTGTGGAGCTATTGTCTCCTCTGTCACTCTTAAACAATAGCAGAGGATGGGGGGAGGGGAGAGGAACTCGTGGCTCCCACCCAAGCAGATGCCGGAGAGATGTAAAAGCAGTGGTACTCTGGGCATAGTCTAGTTTTTCTTTCTTGTCCATTCTTCACCATTAGTGGATGAGACATTTTCTGATAGTGGTTCAGGGTCCAAAACCTCGGGATTTTCCTGGTCAGCCACAGTTTTGAGGATGCTGTACTGTGAAAACACACCATGACGTTCATTAACCAATGGTGGTAGTGAACACCACCCCAGTGTTCTGTGCTTGGAGGGTTACAGTAAAATCCTTTCGAGTGGCAGTTTGGTAAGCACTTCACAAACAGTTAAGCCTTATGCAAATTAAGCTTCAGTTATTTCAACAATTTTATCAAGCATTTATAACCTAACTGCCGTTTCCTCCTCCTTCATATGTATGATTTATAAAGGGGACCCAGAGATGAGTGAGTGTTTTGGTGTTAAAGTGCTTATGTATTTACCTCCGTGAAGAATTTCTGGCGAGGCATTGTAAATAGATGGCGGCTGGCTTTAATCTACAGTTGCCTAACTTTCCGCATTACAAAATGCACAAGTTTTAAAACGACAGCTCTGCCCGCCCGAGCGGCAACATTGAACCAATATACCACCTTCAGAGGCTTGGGCCCTGTGAAGTGTCCTTTGATGGGGAAAGTACCTAGGACCTTCCTGACCAATGGGGATGTTTCCTTCCTGAGCCATTTATTGTTTTAGTGGCACTGGGGTTTCACCTGAGTTCTTTGAATACTGGTTTCTTCAACTCTTGGTCAGTTCTCTTTGGGGGGGCTGCAGTTTCCTTATGTGGGAAATGGTTCTGATGATAGCTGCTTCACAGTGTCTCGTGGTTAACTGAATGGTGAAACTAATTGCCAACCACCTGACACAAAGCCAGGTCCTGAGTGGGCAACACGTAAGAGTTGGCTCTTGTTACAGGTTTGCTTTTTAAATAGAAAACATTATTTTAACCACATTAACGTAGTCTCTTGTGCATAACAACAAAAAATGATGCCAGATAATATTTTATATAGTGGTTTTAAGTGTATAACTTATAGCATTGACTCTCCCAGAGCATACATTTAAGTAGTATTTCCATTCCATGATCTTCCTGCTAATATTTCCAAGAATTGTTCGGGGCTGCTCGTACAGAACAGACTCAAGGAGGGGCTTAGCAAAGACATGGGAGCCTGCAGGCCCTGGGCTGGGGAACCACACTCCAGATGTTTCTCGTTGGGCACCTTTTCTTCTCAGCAGGGCAGTGAGTGGTGTCCTCTGCCTCTCGGCTGTTGCCTGAGGTGTGAAGCATCACATAGTGTAGTCAACAAGTAGATCACCATGTTCCTTTTTCCTTTAAATGAAAGATACACTTGAAATGTGGATGCTGGCTGCCAGCAATGGCTTTGGCAGTGTCTTTGAGGTCAAGGCTGCTGCAGCAGTGAAGTGTCAGCGTGGGGATTTTAGTTTCCATCCTTTGTTCCAGACAGGCCCTGCCCTTCTGCCTTGTGTTATGTGTGTGGCCTTGCCTTGGCTTCATCCTCTGCCTGGCGACAGTGCCAGGGTCTTCACACTGCCAGGGCTTACCTCGTGTAGGAGGGCTCCCTTTGAGATCTTTGGAGGAGTCTGAGAACTTCTCCTGCAGCCTCCCACTCCCTGTCTCATTTTGTTTCAGGTCTCTTTTTGCCGCTGGCCAACTCATTTCATCTTCCTTTTGCCTTCAGAGATGCGTGATCTCACTTGGTCTGGTGTTCCAGTGGTTTCTCTTTTTCCGTGGTGCCTTGTTCTGTGTTTAGACAACTCAGATTATGTTCTATCCTCTTTCTCTTCTCTTCTCCAGTTCCCTTCCCTTGGGGTCCCTGGGCAGGTAGCAGGAAAGGTTGGTGCTGTTATGTGGCTTGTCAGGTTCATGGACCCTTAGGAGTCAAGAATAAACTAATCTAACTGACTCTTCTTTCCTCTTGATTTCCTTGTGTTCTTGTGCAACAGGGTAAGAACTGAAACTGTAAATGAGAAATCTCTTGAACTGTAAGGGTTAATGTCTGCTAGAGTAGAAGTCAGAAGACTTGCTTCAGGCATTTTCTGCTATTTTCTTTTTTTTTGGGGGGGCGTGGTACGCAGTCCTCTCACTGTTGTGGCCTCTCCTGTTGTGGAGAGCACAGGCTCCGGACGCGCAGGCTCAGCGGCCATGGCTCACAGGCCCAGCCGCTCCGCGGCATGTGGGATCTTCCCACACCGGGGCACGAACCCATGTCCCCTGCATCGGCAGGCAGACTCTCAACCACTGCGCCACCAGGGAAGCCCTCTGCTATTTTCTAGTTGGAAGGCTTTTGCCAAGTAAGTTAAGCTTTGATTTCTTCATCTTTAAAATAGACAAAGTATCTAATCTTCTCAATGGAGCCACCAGGAAAATCAAATGAGATAAAGTATATGAAGAACTTTCAAGTTGTAAAATGAGTTAACTAACCTGTCCCAGGCAATATGCTAAGTGCCGTGGGAGAGGTAGTCTACCTAGAAGAGCCAAAAAAAAAAAAAAAAAAAGATTTAAAATGAGAAGACCTGGGGTTCAGTCCCAGATGTGCACCGAGTAGCTGTGTGACCTTCGTTAAATTATTTAGCTTCTTAGATGTTCACTTTCACCAGTTAGAAGAAATAATGTGATATGGTGATGTGTTATGTATCAAATGGCCACGTGTGGTGCAAATGTTAGCTGTTTCATTATCCTCCAAAATTGTCCAGTGATTCAAAGAAGTAATTTTTGGTTGTATCTAAAAAAAAGCATATTGTGGAATCCTGGGAAACTAGGGAGTATTTCTTGTGATCAAGCCTGCAATTAACATAAAAGGGCCCTATTTTGGAGTTTAGGAGTTAACAGAAGGACACCAGCCAAAGCTTCCTTAGCTTCCACATAGTTAATAGTTCTCAATTAATTAAGCACATTTTAATTTTTTTAGGGTCTTGAGAAAAAGGAGAAGTTTCCTATTTCATCCTTTCTCATATTCTGCAAACCTAAGTGGATACCTGTTAGAACTTTTAAACGCTTTGGTATCTTAATGTTCATATCTTTAAAAGATTAAAAATATTTGTCTTACTAGGTGGGATTGTTCGAAAGGCAATGTGAAATAATTGAAGGATAGATTTTGGAAACTTGAAAGCTAACAAATATACTGTTGCTATCATTTGAATATTTTGAACCAAACATTAAGCTTTTGTCTAAAGGTACCTTGGACAGAATAACAGGTACTGAAGAAAACAGAACAAAACAAAAATGAGTTGGGATTGCTCATTTTAAAATTAGCTCACTTTCAAGATGTTTCATCATGGTGGCCTTGAATTTCATAGTTCACTATAATATGAAATGCAGTTGAAGTAATCTCTCTAAATAACAAAGACACTAATTTTAGTACCAAAGCTTCACGTATAGTTTAACAGGGAAGTTTATTCTGTATCAAGCAGAAAAAAAAAATCAAAAGTACAATTTCAAGGAGTAGTCAAATACCTATCAATGTCTGACAAGTCAAATGGACAGATACGAAATAAGGGAGCTAAGGATTCCATCAGTGTAATTAAGATGAATTAAGGGATGTAATGTATTTTGTACCCCACTGAGAACAGACCTTTTTACATGCATAAGACCTATTTCCAAGAGTTCATATCATTGCTTCTACTATTTTTAAGTGTCAGGATAATGTGGTGATCCTATACCATTAAGGGTTTTTTTTGGTAATAATTAGACTTTTCTGCTGTCTTAGAATAGAAGCTTTAGGCTTCACCTAAAACAGGAGGATTTGAAGACCTCGCAGTCTGATGAGAACCCATGACCATTTGAGGCCAGACACCTCCCCAAGGAGCTTACCAAGAGAAAGAAAAACTGGCCCTTCTGCCACCAGTTACCACCCCCTACCCTTATTCCCAGTATTTTCTAGTCTTCATAGAACATTGGGGAGGGAGAAGAGAGGCTCATTAGCTTTATACCAAAAGTGAGAGGGCAGATTCCAAGAGACGCACCCAGAGGTTGGGGGTGATTGCAAGAATGTAAGACTGGCATGGGATTTTCTGGCTGGACGTCCACTCAGGCAGACTTGCCTACTTGCCCCTGTGCTTATCTGGATTGGAAAGGGGAGAACTGGTGAGGCAGGGCGGGAGGAGGGGCTGCCACTGGAGCAGCTTACATATCTCCTGTTTAGTTTGGCAAGGATATGGGAATTCTTCAGGGTTAACGCTGAGAATGGTAGTTGCTCTTGAGCCATCTTGCAAGACTGTCTGTCCCTAAGTGGCTGGCTTCTGGTTAATGGGGGCCAAAAGGTGGGAGGAAGAGGTTGAGCCAGGGCTGGGCTCAGATCTACATCAGAGAAGCTGTGTGGTGAGGAGGTCCTGCAGGGCCCTTGGGAGAATTCCCACACCAGCCAGCATTAGCTCGGGAAGTCATCATGGCCAGTCATGTCAGGAGACATTTGCCTTTCCCTCCTTACCGGTTGATTGCAGGAGGGGGAGGTACAGCCCAGAGGAGAGAGGAGGGAATGAGTGAAGGCAAATCCCAGCCCTCCCTGTTCACAGTCCAGGTCACAGCTTTGCCTGGGGTCAGAGTGGGGACTGGTGTAAAACGACAACCGAACTTGAGAATAAAAATTTAAATTGGCCTTGAGTTTTAATGACCAAAAGTTACCCAAATGGTGAGATCTGCCCAAGATGCTATTAAAATTGGGAAAGAAGCTGAAAAATAGCGATTGGTAGCTCTGATGTGAATAAAGCCATCTCCTGTTAATTGCCCAGTGAGATGGTAACACTCAATAAACCCAGTTTCACAAATTCTCCTTCTTGATGTTGTTATGATATCAGATACTCGTTCTAATATCCAAATTCATCCTAGGAGTGTTGATATGAAGTGATTAGGCTTGAGGAGTTTTATTGTTAAGCTTGTAGCCCTTCTTCATGCTGTGTATGGTGTGAAGTGTGTATGAAGATGTAAAGATGACTCGGCACGAGATGTTTGCTTAAGTGAATTACTTGTGATCATTCCATGGCCTCTTTGTATGTGATTGGAAATGTCTTCATTTTAAAAACTGGGGTTCTGTTGTCAGTAGTGTGTAGGGCAGATCCCTGAGATGTATAAAGGGTACATACTAGATAAAATAGACAAATGTATTGATACATAACTTGCATTGAAGGAGCCTCCTGTGCTCCTCATTTGCTTAAGAAGACTAAGCATTATATGACAGTATGTCAACACACGCTCATAAAGGGAGAAACGGCTACAACGTGTCCTTCCTAATGTTTCCCAGAGACTCAGGGAGTGAACTGAGAAGTGGATCCAGGATTTCATGGGTCAGCACCATAGATTTTATCATTTATATAAAATCCTTTTTTTAAATTTCCCACTGCTCTCAAGATTTCAGAGGGATTATGGTCTGAGTTAGAGAGCAGGCAATTCAGGCGCACCACACAGAGTTGTTAAATCTCAGGGGCTTGAGATTTCTTAGCTCCGTTTAAGCTTTGGAAGCAGAGCAGTCCTAGGGAATGCTATTAGGAATTGGCTTCATGGAGAAAATGTAGCTTTTGGACAGTTAGATTTTGAAGCCGAGGGAGGATAATAGGTTGGTGAACATGAAGGGGGAATTTGCTTCTGGTTTAGAAAACAGGGTGTGAGGAGGTGATGGTCTTGTGCAGACTCGTGCTGTAATAGCTCTTCGGCAGGGCCAAGTGCTTCTCCAGATCGAGTTCAATTTTCCATTGAGTGCATTTTCTGAGTTTTGACAAAGCCTGGGTACCCTCTTGTGGAGTGTGTATCTCTTTGTGCCCTGATTGCTAGGGCTGTGCTGTCATCTTGGCCAACTGCCCATTTCCTTTGGGTCTGAAAGGAGTTGTTTAATTCCAATCAGATTGTACAGATTTAGGGCTTGAAGAAAATCTGCAGTGGCTCTTTTTCTTTCTCTGATTCACATTAGTACGGGTCTTGTGTCTAGTGGGTAAATGAGAATGAGTTATACATAGAAGCGAACATATCAGATGTGAGGGTAGAAAGGAAGGAAAGAGCTGCCCCGCCTGTGCTTTCCTGAGTGGGAAGTTTGCCTCTAGACATTCACAGAATGAGACCTATGAAAGAGGGCATGAGCAAGAGGAAGGAGGATTGGGGAGTTCTTCTAGGGACGGCGTTCCAGGACAGTCTTCACCCACCCAGGAGATGAAAGGATGCCATGGAAAAACAGGATCACCTCAGTGGCCCTACCCCAGGCTCTGTGCAGACTGTTTTTATTGCTTCACAGGCATTGAGTCAGCTTGTTAAGTGTCATCCCTTATCAAGGATGGAGTTCTTCCTTGCCCCAAAGCTACTGGGATCCTAGTCAGGAAAGACACGTAACATGTACACAGGTCCCTACACCACAAACGAATAGTGTTGCTGTCTTTCAGTTAAGTGGCCTGCCGGGCAGAATGAAGTTATCTTGCTGGAAGTCCTCTGCCAGAGGGTTAGCTCAGCTGAGGAGAACTTGAAATTCCCTGTGACTGCAGTGCATCAGTAGCAATGCCATGGGGTCATGCTTGTAGTATTACCCTTTGAGGAGGTCTTGATTTTGACATAGAGGAGGAGGGAGCTAGTGGCTCTCATCCTCCATGTGTTTTAGTGAGATTTTTAAAGAGATATTTTGTTGGGATCCGAAGAGGGCTTCAGCAGGTGCATTGGTAATAAATACCACTGTATTAAATCTTCTTAGAAGCTCCTGAATGTGCTGGCTAAAAAGTCCTGGAGGCTTCTTGTGCCAGGGGGACGTATGTTTCCATGTCGGTTTCCACGTCCCTTAGAATTCTGAGCTAGAAGAGCACATCTGCTCTTTATTTTACAGATGAGGAAATTGAGTCCCAGAGAGGGAGCAATTTGCCCCTTCCCCTGAGATTAGCCGGCAGAGTCAGTACAAAAATCTAGGTCTTCGGATTCAGCCCAGTGCCTTTCCCTGTATGCCGCACCGTTTCCCTCATTATCTTGAGATTTGCTGGAGCCACAGGACTACATAATGCTTGTGCATATGTGGATTTTAGTGCTGCAGCTGAATTAACTCATCACATTGGTCTGATCCTGAGCCCGTTTCTGCAACACGAGGTAAATTGTGACTCCTGTGGTCTGAGAATTGGGCGCCTAGAGGGACTGCAGCATCACCGGGATGGTTCTTGATGCTGCAGCCTTGGTGTGCTCTCCTCTGCCTCTGCTTGTCCGAAGGCTTTTCCTTTTGGAGGCAGGGACTGAATGGGTGGAACCCAGCGGTGCACATGTAAAGGCATGTAGCCCCAAGCTGAGCCGAATTTGAGCCCATGGAGTGGTATTAATTTTGACTCAATATATTTTTGAAAATCTAGGGCGTAGTTTTAAGTTGGACTTACTTCTGTTTTAAGAATCCTTGTTTGACATCCTCTGAGACAGGATGAGGAGAATTGCCCCAGCCTCTGGTGATGAGGACTCCCTTATGGTGTTTCCAGGCTAGAACTTCTCTTCAGGCTGGTTTTGCCTTGCCAAACTCATGATATCTCTTGCCTTATTGGTTGGCAGATTTTGTGCAATGGGTTTTGTTGATAAGGAATTGAATTTAAGTCTTGCAATTATATAAGGTGATTTCTTAGGGGACTTTGACCATTGCAGGCCAGGACTACCATCAAATAGGTCACGGCCTCTGCTGGATTTGGAGTTCTTCACTTGTGGTGAGGGATTGCCCTGCACGTGTTCTTACTCTAATATGCAATGCAAAATGTGTCAAGATAATTCACTGGACTTAAGGATCCAAATAGCAGCTATGGAAAATTACTTGTTTTTGCGTGAAGTGCACTGGCCCCATCCCTGGAGTTACACTAGCCTCAAGCACAGCCCATGCTAAGTTTGTGCCCTGACACTCATTCTTAGAAATGTTCCATTTCCTGACTTTTTCAAGGGGCCAACCAAAGTTTGCTTTCATGGTTGTTTTTCTATGTATGCCTGATTTCTCAAAGCCCTTTTCACAAGAACAGCCCACCCAGTTTGGCTGCCCAAGGCATTTTGGCTTCAGGTTTTGGTGCTGTGTGACTTTTCCTGTCCAGCCTCTGGGGCTCCTCACTTCCTGTGCTCCCTGGGTCCCAGGTACTGCTTGCTCCTTTCACTTTACTGCCTATTAGAGGCATGGGCAGGTGGGAATGACCACACTTTTGCCTCTGGTTCCTCCTTCTTCCCCTGGAGAGCAGGTATTAAAGAGGATGGGCAGGCAGAGAGCTGTCCAACAGGAGGAAGAGAGCGCAGGCCAAGGGGGGCTGGGGTAGTGATTGCCTGTTAACGTGGCGGGATGCTAAGCGCTAGGAAAAGGGTTAATAGAAGCAGGCTTCCTCTCTGTCCCTACAAAAGCCCCTTCCTCCCGCCGCTGCCTCTGGCCCTTAGGCCTGCTTTCCTGCCTGGATTCTATCAGTTACTAGCAGTTATCACCTCAGGTATACATGGAATGAAAAACAAGTTTCTGTAGGCCTGTCTGGAAATCTAATGACTATTTGATATTTCTGTCTATGAGAAAGCTGTATTCTGAGTACCAAATACATTACCACATTCCTCAGGAATATGAACCATGTGCATGTAAGTAAATGTATCTTGTTCCTGGGTTTTTAAGTTTGCACTTCACTTTAGAATCTAGAGTTGTGATAGTTTGGAAGGTAACAGGAGGGCAAAGAGTTTGTTCTTTGCTGGCATTAAATCTCATTTGCTGCTTCCACATGCTTCTGAGATCTTCACATTTTCCTTTCGTTGAATATCTTTCAGAGAATCATGTTTTAGTCTTTGGATAATTCTGCTTTCAGAATACAGCGTATAGCTGGGACTTGCTTTGGAACTACACAGAGTTTTCTCAGTTTGGAATATATATATATTTTTTTCCCCTTGGCTGGCTTCACCGAATTCTCTAAACTTAAGAAGTGCTCCATGGCTGCAGATCTGGTATCGATTATCATTAATTCTTCCCTTTATGACTCTGCCACTTAAACACACATTTAGAAGCAAACCAAATAAACATTAAATAGCATAACTAGAATTTTGACTTGGGTGGTCCAGTTAGTTTCAGCATGTGCTTAGCTTTGAGAGGTGGTTATAAAAACACTAGAGTTCACCAAACCATAAAATGATTGCAATAGATTTTTTTATTTTAAGATGTATTAATTCAGATATCTTTAAAAATAAACCTTGGATTATTTACAATTTATTGAAATACAAAATAACCGAAGAGGCAGAGTTTTGCACGAAGAGGTGCTTAGTTTCTCTGTATTTGCTTTTGTCCGATACAACCCGATTGACTGGTTTCCAACTGTGTGACTGTAAGTTGCTTAACTGCTTCAGCTCTAGTCTCATTTGTGACAGGGAATATGTACTAGTTGGTTCCCAGGCTCTCTCACTTTTGAAACGCTAGGATTCTGCAATTCTGTGAATTTCAAAGGAATCGTATGAAGCAGAAGGTATACTATCGACTCCACAGTGGAAGGGAAGAGACGGCAAGTTGTGGAATAATGAGCAAAGGTCTAAAGATAGCATATAATCCTGAGCCTTCTTGAAAAAGTCATTTATTGCCCTGTTTATTGAACTGTGCATATGGTTGGGAAAATAGATGGGACACCTAGAAAAGGCGTTAAAAAATATTTGTAGGCAGGGACTATGCCTCAGCACCTTAAGTAGGTTGTATTACAACAACGTGTGGTGATACTGCCATTAAATGCAGTGCCAGCCACGTGAATCAGCTCCATTGGAATCATTCTGGATTTGGCCAAATGGTGTTTTGGTGGTTTGTGGCTTGTGGGTTAGAAATCAGAGCTTCTAGAGTGAATCTCTTACTTCTACAGGTATGTAACTCCCCAGTACAGAAAGAAGTCCTTTCCCTTTTTCTTTTCCATACCTTTTTGTGGTTGTCTTGGCTTTCCCTCCTGTGATCCATTTCCAGCATGACAGTAAGAGTTTTCTTTGGGGGTAATGAGTTGTCCTAAGTTACTTCCATTAAGGGTTCTTAACTGGCTTCCTTGAGTAAGAATTGGAGATTAGATGTAAAACCATTGTAGAAAGGCTGGTTATATAGAGAAGAAATATGTTAAATGTTAAAAAAAAATTCTCAAGATCAGACACCGGTTTTTATTTAAATCTGGTTCCTACAAGCAGAGCAGAGCCTGGGGCAGCCCATTTTGACATGTCACAGAGGCAGCCTTTGGGCAAATGCTAACGACATATGAAGGAAGAGTGACCACAGTGTTTCATTTAGGTTCCTTTAATCACTCTTAACTGGTTTTTAATATTACATCAACATGGTAACAGAAACCAAAGCATTTCTCAGTACTCTAACTCTGGACATCATTTTACCACCTTCTCTGAACCTAGAATGAAAGATGGCTGTTTTGTCAGTATCTCACGTAAGCAACTCTTTCTTAAAAACTATAGTGGTAAGGACTTCCAAGTGTTTCTTTCCCTTTGTTCTGTCATGATGAGAGAGGGCAGAGATGATATCTTGTTAGTAGTGTCCCAGGACCCTACTCAGTGCTTGGAGTAGAGTGGGGACTTACTGTTGTTTGGCTTCTTATTGGATTGGGTGTTTGAGGACCCTGCAGGAATCTGCCTTTGAAATCTTTATAAACTAGATAAAATCTAATTGGTCAGGGAAGGCAGAGAATGCAATGGACCTTGTCTCTGTTGGTCCTTCTGTTATGAGGGTTTTTCTTCCCCCTTATAAGCGTAATCATGTAGTTTTTAACTCTGCATTTGAAGAGTGTTCAAGTTGATTACTAAATGTGAATATTAAGCATAGAGTTGATGAGAGAATTAAAAAAAAAAACGAACAAACCCTTCCTTTCAGTAATAGGCTAAAGAATGATTAAATCCTTAGAAAGCAAGGAGACAAAATTCAAGATGTTTTTGGTGACTTTTTAGGATCATAAGTTATTTAGAGTGGGACAGAGTCTGGCCATATCTATTCTGCCTTTTTGGATATGATTGGGCTGTTAAGAAACATGGCTCTGTTACCATCTTCACTTAGAACTTGGTTGTGTAGGTCTTGTTCTATGGTTGTATGGTCATAATTTTTATTGATGTGTAGTTGATATATTACATAAGTTACAGGTGTATAAAATAGTGATTCACAATTTTTAAAGGTTATACTCCATTTATAGTTATTATAAAATATAGACTGTATTCCCTATCTTGTACACTATATCCTTGTAGCTTATTTTATACAAAACAGTTTGTACCTCTTAATCCCCTACCTCCTATATTTCTTCTCCCCCCTCCCCCACGTTTTCTCTCCCTGCTGCTAACCACTAGTTAGTTCTCTATATCTGTGGGTCTCTTTTTTGTTATAGTCACTAGTTTGTTGTACTTTTTGAGATTCCACATGTAAGTAATATCATACAGTATTTGACTTTCTCTGTCTGACTTACTTCACTTAACATAATACCCTCCAAGTCCATTCATGTTGTTTCAAATGGCAGAATTTTATTCCTTCACAAGGAATAGGTAGTATTCCATTGTGTGTGTGTGTGTGTGTGTGTGTGTGTGTGTATAGCACATCTTTTTTTTTTTTTTTTTTTTTTTGCGGTACGCAGGCCTCTCACTGTTGTGGTCTCTCCCGTTGCGGAGCACAGGCTCCGGATGCGCAGGCTCAGTGGCCATGGCTCACGGGCCCAGCCGCTCCGCAGCATGTGGGATCTTCCCGGGCCGGGTCACGAACCCGTGTCCCCTGCATCGGCAGGCAGACTCTCAGCCACTGCGCCACCAGGGAAGCCCTATACCACATCTTTATCCATTCATCTGTTGATGGACACTTAGGTTACTTCCATATCTTGGCAATTGTAAATAATGCTGCTATAAACATTGGGGTACATGTATCTTTCTGAGTTAGTGTTTTTGTTTCTTTTGGATATATACCCAAGAGTGGAATTGCTGGGTCATGTGGTAGTTCTGTTTTTAGTTTACTGAGAAATCTATGGCCATGTTTTTGCCACCTCCTTACTTGACTTTATCTTTAGGTTCCTCAAAGATTTACCATTTTGCCATCTAGGCGTCCTGCCTTCTGATCATTCCACTGGCTGCTTTTATACTGGAGCTGATGTTAGGGGTACAGGTCTGTGCAGCTGTGTTGATGCCTTGAGTACATTGGGCAGAACCTGTGTTTGTCAGTTGTTGGTTTAGACAAGTTATAGGTAAAACACTATGAAAGCCTTTGTCTAGATTCTTATCTTTTTTTTTTTTTTTTTTTTTGCGGTATGCGGGCCTCTCACTGTTGTGGCCTCTCCCTTTGTGGAGCACAGGCTCCGGACGCACAGGCTCAGCGGCCATGGCTCACGGGCCCAGCCGCTCTGCGGCATGTGGGATCTTCCCAGACTGGGGCACAAACCCGTGTCCCCTGCATCGGCAGGCGGACTCTCAACCACTGCGCCACCAGGGAAGCCCTAGATTCTTATCTTTTGCTCCAGCAGAGTCCGACAGAAATGAAGTTGAATGTCAGGCAGCCTTTGTTTAAAAAAGAAGATGCTGGTGTTTAGAACAACTCAAGCCACTGAAACAGCACGGCTTGGAGGTGGGGGAAAGATGTCATAAAGCTCCATGTTAAAAGCCCAATGTGTGAAGTTAAGGCCTAGTAACATCTCACTACTTCTGAAAGACCGAAACAAACCATCCAGGAACATGAAGATGTTCATTTTATAAATCTTCCTCCATATACCTGAGGTCCCAGGATGGGGTAGTAAAATAGAATAAATCTGAAACGTGATCTCTTTTTAAATGTTCCCATTTGTTTTGTGTGTTCAGTTTGTTTTATAACATCCAGATAAGTCTAAAGGCTGAGAAGAGGTCTGTTAAGACAGCAGTGTTTCTTTGTATGGGATAGTTGAAGGGGATCTAAGTGACTCTGTGACTTATTTTTAGACAATACAGAGCCACCCTTGTGAGCAGGGAGGAGCTGGGAAGAGTAGGTGTGTTGGGAGCCAGCTTAGCCTGGAGTTTTCTATACTTGCTTGAAGCTTGGAGAAACTGGAAGAAGAAATTACTTCATGGGAACTCAGGCAAAACTGCTTCTCAAATTATGCCGAAGCAGCCACGTCAGATTTGTGACCCGCCCAGCTTGCTTTACAGAGAAAGTGATCTGGGTTAGAGGAATTATTCACTCTATTTTAGCCCACAATTCCTCATTACTCCTACTTCTGTAGCCCAGCTTAAAACTCTGGTAAGTGGAAAAACTCCTATCTAAGCACAAGTAAGAGGATGAAGTCACTTATCTTGACATTTCTTTAAACCTTTAATTATTGTAAACAAAAGATCTAGTTACTTCAGAGCTCCTGGTGATGTCTTAGTTTTGTGGCTGTTGGTGTTTTTTGAGTCTTATCAGATTGAGTCATCACTTGACTGGAAGATCTAGAACAACATACCGAAGAAATGATTACAGTAGTTGGTCTTGACACAACAGAAATTTGTATTAATTAATAAGATTATCTACAAGATGCTTTAGTTACTGCAGCAAGTCTGCACTACCCAGTGGCACTTGGAAGACAGGATTGCCGTCCTCCTGCTTTCATTGGGCTCTGGGACTCTTCTGGCCAGTATGAGGCTGAGTACTGAACTCACAGTGATGCCCGTTCCTTAGTGAAAGAAGCCACAGAAATGCAAGGGAGCATAAAGCTCTTGGCACATGGTACGCAGTTAGCAAACACTTGGAAGGCAGCTGACAATAGGGGGCATCCCTTGTGGCAGAATTCTGAAGTAGATGCTGGCTGAGGCTACTTTTTTATTTTCCAGCCCAACTTTACACGGCCCGGGCTCACACGGTGTGATCCTGGGAGCTCAGCATCTGGTATTTACTATGCTTTTGTAGACTCACTCGGGGGGCTTTGCAGGAGAGCCTGAATCTTGATCCACGTTGTCCTCCTGTGTCGCTGCTTTAAGGCTTTCCGTCATCTGAGGAGAGTTGTCCTCCTGGTCTCTTTACCCAGTTTTGGCAAAGGATCAACGGGCGATCCTCATGCCCCAAAGATCTTGTACAGTTTAACCGGTATCAGGACACTGCTTATATGCAAGCAATCCCTACACTAAGAGCTTTAAAAGTGAGATTTTTCTTTGAAATTTAAAAGAAAGTGGAATAAAAATGTGCTTGCTTTTCAACATAGATAGATTAGCTGGCATGGAGGGAAGGCCAGCCTTTGAAATCTATAGGCGTCACGTTGCAGGCCTGACCCCGCTGACCCTGGTAGATTAGTAATGGTCTACGCAGTCTGCTCTGTCAGCACGTCTGGCAGGGCATGCACAGATGGTGCCAGCTGGAGAAGATCACTGCTGGCCGTTGCACTGCAGCCTCACCTTGGCCAAGCGGCCCTGGGAGGAGGAGCCCAGACGTGTCTGTGCCCAGCGCATCAGAATAGACCTGTGAGGATGCCAGTCTGGGTTTAGGATGCGTTTGCCGATCGTGACTTAAGTGATGCTTCCTTGTCATAGCTTGGGCCATCCTGCGCCACTGAGCAGCCAGGATTTCTAACAGGGTCTGTGGCCTTGGGGTTGTTCTGAAACGGAATTCGAAACTAGAACTGATCTCATTCCAAGGAGTCAAGCATAATGCAATACTTGTTTTCCTAGAGTCAGTCAGCCTAAGGAAAATGCTAGTAGGCTGGAATGGGTGGAGGAGGAGTCTGTAGAGTTGGAGTAATGAACTTAGGGGTAAGGAGAGTTTTATTACCGAAAGCAGCATGCATGACCTCTGTCCTTGCAGCTGCCCCCAGTGTCTGGGTTGTCAGGCGGTACCCTGACACTTGATAATTAACACTCTTTGTGTGGGGACAGTCTTAGAAATGGTGATTCTGCCCAAAGATAGCAAGGAAAAGACCCTCATTAACGTGTAGCCATCGACTGAAACAGTCTCTCCACAAAGTTGAACTGAGCTGAATCTGTCAAGTCTGCTCTTCCGAATTAGACATTGTACCCTTTCAAGTTTCTGCTTGACGTTGCATTGATAGTCCAGTGTTAAAAGTGTAGCCTCCCAAGGTACCAGCATCTGAGCTGAATTTCAGCAGGTTGCGGACAGGCTAAAAAACACTAATGTTGAACAGAAGATGTGCAGGTGTCTACAGTGGCAGAGGGTCACTCAGTGGACTTTCACCATTTGTATTTTGATCTTGTATTCTTCCTGTCACAACTTTAAGTCGCCATCCCAGTTAGTTCTGGCTTTGCAACTTATTACTGTTTAACTGACTGGCTGGATTCCTTTTGGGTTTGTTTTATGAACTACGTTGTTGTTTCATTCTTGAAGAATTTTCCTTGGAGATGCTACTGTTGGGAAATGTGAACTGCCTTTTTAAGCTCTTTAGAAAAGTTTACAGAGGCTTCATAAAGGAGATTATTTTTTCTTCCCAAAGATGTAAGGAAACGGATCCTGTGCAGTGCCTGGTAGTGCCTTTGAAATGGGGACATTGGGGCATGGCCTAGAGGGAGCTCAGAAAGAATGAAAAGGGCACTGGCTAACCTCACATGGTGGGCGCACAGTGCGGTACAGCATGGCTTGCTGGAGTCTGGAAGAGATACTCAGCACACTTAAATCTGACAGAAGTCTAGCTCTTCTTGGTTAATAGAGCGTAGCTCAGGCCAGGATAGCTTTATTGACTAGATGTGAGGCGGAAGGAGAGAGAGAAGTCAAGGATGACTCCCAAGTGTGAGGGGGGAAGCTGGTGGGTGATACAGTGCACTGGCAAGGGGAAGATGAGTGCAGTCCTAAGCAGTTTGTACTTGAAATGTCCATTAGGTCCTCGGGTATCTGGGTCAGGATTTAAGCCGAGCAGTCTGGCGTAGAGGGAGAAATTTGGAAGTTGTTGACACATAGCCCATAATGAAGCCACAGGAGTGCATGAGATTGGGTAGAGACCTAAGAGAGATAGGAGTGAATACAATTCAGGACAGAATGCGAAGCAAACTACCATCCCCTCCTACTCTGGGATTTGAACAATAATGTGTGTATTTGCCTAGAGAAGATGAATAACAAAAATTGCTTAGTGACTGTTTGTGTCAGGATCGTGCTTGCTGTCTAGTTGATAGGAAAATTCATAGTAGTCTTTGGATATGTAGAAATAAATTCTTGAAAATAATCCCAAAGTAGGATTTGGGAAGCTTTGGTCCATTTCACAGACACTCTCCCATTTGAAGTAGATGCCAAAACACACCAGAGGACAGAGAGCCGAGAGTCTGTAGGACAGGAAGCAGAAGCATCTGCCAGCTGATCAAGTCGTGGGAGCCGGAGGAATGGAGGGACAAGAGGGCAGCAGAAACCAAGAATCAAACCTGGTCAAGAGGCCACATCAGCCCCACTTGGCAGACGGACCCAGTGGCTTCTGTAATTACACTGGTGCCTGCTGTGTGTGCGCCTTTTCCACTGAGTTTAAAAAAGCCTTTCCTCTAACTACCAGGTCTCCCAGAACTTGGGCCACTTCTGCGCTTGGTGGTTTTTTCCTGTGGAGTCTTTGCTGTGTCTGTGCTCTGTGCTGTGCCTGCTGACTCCACGAGAGCCGTCCTGGGCCTGCTCTTTGACACAGCTCCTGCCCTCATAGATGGTTTGTGAGGACATGCCCTTCTAGAAGAGCCCAGCACAAACCACATGCCTGCATGGCTAGACTGGCACACGTGGACTTGACCAAAGCCTTGTCTTTTTCTATTTCTCTTTCCCTCCGTCCCCCTTGCTTTTTCCCTCGGTGCTTTTGGCATAAATAATATGTAATTGTCTAAAATCAATAGAAATTTCAAAGCAAGGCTTACAGCTAATGGTGAGGGCTCATAAACACTGGCACTTCCTTCGGATTAATAATGTTATTTTGAATAGAAATGCCTTTTACATCCACATTTGCCACCAATTCTGTTTTCGGTATCCCAATTCTGGGAATGACATAGGAAGGAAGTGTACTCAAACTTTAGGGAAATGAATCCTGAAAAAAATTCTGTACTTTATGTATGCTTCCACTGTTTCTATATAGTCCCATAAGAGATATCCAAGAGACTGATTTTCATCCATAGCTGGGGTTTTGCTTGTGTTGCTTTCTGGGAGAAGATATTCATGAGCACAAGTTAATAATGCATCTGCCTCTCTGTTACTACATTGATATGATCCTTTAGAAGGGGACACAGAGTACATTGAGACTAGGGTACCTTAAATATTTGCGGTTGGAAATACTTCTGGCATTTGTTGAAATTTTTGTTTCAGAACTCCATTCTGTTCATACATTTGTTTTATTTTTGCCCCAGTCAGTATCTTTTAAAAAAAACATAACTCATCCAGAGCCTCCTATATATAAATAATAGGTAATGATCAAAGTTAAGTTTAGCCTTTTTTCCTGCCTATCATGTGCTAGGTACCATGCTACCTTCTGGAGCTCAAAGATGAGTAAGAAATGATTTCTATCCTCAAGGAGCTTAGGGTCTAGTGATGGTGGGTGCGAACATAAATAGATGCTTTTAGTACAGTTTGGAACGGTCCATGGGAGTTTAGTCCCTTCTTGGGGGCCAGAATCAGGGGGCTCTTTTGGAAACTGCTCTAACTGGATTGTAAAGAATGAGGTGGAGTTAATCTAGGAAGAATGACTTGTTTTCTAATAGGAGTGATCTGAGTTTTAAACATCATGGGATAGGCAGATAACTGCAATGCTTCAGTACTGGCCAGTTCTAAGACTGGAGGCCATGTGGGGAGGGTAGAGTGTGGGGGGGAGGTGGGACTCAAGAGCACAGCCAAGGTCAGGTTTTGAATGAGGGGTCATATCTATAGTTGATGATTTGTGTATGATAGTAGATTACTTTTCCAGTGGTGCAGAGACTGGGTGGAATTGGGAAATGGGAATCCAGTTGGGTGGTTAATGCAAAAGGGGACAAAGGAATGAAGTGAAGCAGGACACTGAGGATAGCCAGGAGGAGATGAATATGAGAAATAGTTGGAGATGAAATAGGTGGGACTCTGTTATGTGGTGGTTGTGGTGTGGTGTGTGTTGGGAGTGACAGCAGGTGAGGCATGGGCCCTCGTCTCCAGCTGAGATGGTTGAGTAGATATCACCTGCTGGAATTGGGAGCAAAAGAGGAAGAACAGTTAGGTGAGATACCAGTTGTGAATTTGTATCATTAACTTACTTCTTAAATATTTCTTCAACTCTTACACTGTTTGTAAGGTTATACTTCACTTCATGTGAATATTCAAACCTGGTAGTAGTGATATTTGAAAACTTGCGACTGTAAGAATTACTGTTATGTATTGGGCCTCTATGTCTAGAGACAGGAGTTTAAGAGAATTGGAACGTCCTTATGATTTTGAGGACGTTCCACATCTAACCCGCTATAAAGCCTGTCTGGTCTATCTTTGTGATGTACTCAGTTTGATTCCTTACAGCCTCTACTTCTACCACTCTTACAGTGTAGCCTGCTTACTCCCTTGGTAGTCTGCTCTCAACAAAAACAGCTACGGTGGCCCTTCTATAACAGAAATAAGATTTTGTTGCCCTCTGCTTCAACCTTCAAAGACTTCTTATTTCACTGAAAGTTAACAAAACAAAGAAACAAAAAACAGCTGTTGGACGGTTTTTCCAGGATATGGCCTCAGAGTCTGAGATTTGCTTGCAGGAGGCTTACTGAGGAGGGCTCTAGGGAACACCCTATGTGAGGTGAGGGAAGCAGGACCGGGTGGAGGGAGGGGAAGAGCTGTGATGCAGTTGCAGGAGGAGGCTGAGGGGGACCTTACAGGGATGCTGAAGCTGGGATGACCCTTCAGGCATATCCCTGTTACCCTTCATTGACTGGTCACTGGATCTACCCAAGGAGGGAGTTTCCTCTGTCATGTGGCGCCTGGAGGAGGACTCGGCTGTGAGTCATCGGCACGCAACATCTATAGCATCTGGAGCAAGAAGGGTCTTGGTCCCGCAGGAGCATCTGGGTGGTAGGTAAGAGCATCTACTGCACGGGGCCTGTGGGATGCTGTGTGGTCTGAGTACTTACTCGTACCACTGCTGTGGCCTCATTCACTGCTGCTAATTTCTTTGCTCATTTTTCTGTCAGTACGTTGTCAGTACACCCCTATAACATGATACACACTGAGTTGGGTTTTGCCTGTCTCATGGGAGTGTAAGCTCTGTGAGGGTAGGCACTGCTTACCACTGGTGTGTTTTCACTTGCATATCTTCAAGTGTTTTGAAAATTGTTCTTGGAGAAGATATCCTTAAAGTTGTGCTCTTTTTCTGGAAAAGTGAACATTCAAAGATTTAGAAGTGCAATTGAAATATAATTTGGTGGTAGTTGATACTGTAGTTTGATTACTACAGGACTCTTTTTTAGATAGGTGAATTTACCTAGAACATTTCTCATGTAATGAGATATACAAAAGACTTTCCATATACCTTAGGTTTTAGGACTATATTTATTGTGTAAAATAATGTTAACCTATTATACCTATGAAGAGTATAGTAGTTTGTCATTGCAATATAATCTTACCTTGAACAAGCTTTAATTGAAATAAATATGTGTTTATCTGAAGGTAGACATGATGCTAGTATCAATAATTCAGAAGCATTTTCAACTAAGCATTAACAAATCATTGCCTTTGGCTGTGATCTGACTGCTTGAGCTCATAATATCAAATTATTTTTCTCAATGAAGATAAAATTAAACCTCAGATAACCAGAACTCAAAAATTCCAGTTCTTGAATCAACATATGCTCTTTTTGAGCATCTCTCTTAGGAGAAAGAGATAGATGACAGTAAAACATTTCAAGGATTTTAATTTTTTTAAGTGTCCTTTCCCAGGCATATCCTAGGTTCTGTGTACATTTGGCCCAGTATTCTTTGATAATATCATCACAGTTCACCACATGAAAAATTCTGATTCAAAAACATAATCTTGCAGTACTTAAATTCTTTATCATAAGAGATGATGTTCATTACATGAAAACGTGGACTAATACATTCATTCCTAAAAAGTCTCAGTGATAAGTACAGAAAGGCTTCCTTTTATTGGGTGAGATTTAATTGGATCATCTGTACTGTCCCTGCTAACTTTTTTTCTCCAATCAGAAGGCTTGAACCATAAAGAGTTTTCTGGTTAATCTTTAGTAAATCAGAAATGCAGTTTATTAAAACACCTGATTCAACCTCTGGGAGCCTAATAACACATTGAGTGCATGTACTTTTGGTCAGAAGAATCTTTTTTATTTTTTTTTGCGGTACGCGGGCCTCTCACTGTTGTGGCCTCTCCCGTTGCGGAGCACAGGCTCCGGATGCGCAGGCTCAGCGGCCATGGCCCATGGGCCCAGCCGCTCCGCGGCATGTGGGATCTTCCTGGACTTGGGCACGAACCCGCGTCCCCTGCATCGGCAGGTGGACTCTCAACCACTGCGCCACTAAGGAAGCCCGGGTCAGAAGAATCTTTAACATTTAGTGACTATAGACATGAGAATGAGTCTTTATTTCCTGGAGCAATAGTTGATGCTTCTGCATTTCAAGTAAACAGAGTGAATTTTCAGATTTCCAGAGGTGTTGATGGTATTTGTATTTCTCGACATGCCTCTGTGTGTGTGTGTGTGTGTGTGTGTGTGTGTGTGTGTGTGTGTGTAAAAACAAAGGTGGTGTTACTCTGAGATTTTATGCATTATTTTTATTTTTTTGCTAGGGAGATGCATTTCCATCCAGCCTACTTCCAAGTAGACCAGTATCAAACTCAATACTCCACATTCACCCCTGATTTTTTATAAAAGGCACTTTCCCACCTCAGACACTAATTATTAAAATTGCATGATTTGCCAGGCAAACACGACTCAGTAGTAGTATTTGAGCAACAAATCAATGAGCAAATATTGATGCAACACACATGCCACATGAGCATGACACCATCTGGGGTTCTGTACATGATTTATACAGGAAGGCAGAGCATCTCTGCCTTTAAGTGGCTCAAAATGTAATTAATAGGAGACTGGGAAGAAAAAGCAGAAAAATATAACCAAAGTTCTTAAACCAGTTTTCACAGTGGCTAGTGTAGTAGTATCACCATCCATTGATTATCTGTTGAGCGCTTTGCTGCTTATTAGGAGGTGTGCTGAGGGCTGGGGATCAAGAGGGAACGGGGAGGGCTTCCCTGGTGGCGCAGTGGTTGAGAGTCCGCCTGCCGATGCAGGGGACACGGGTTCGTGTCCCGGTCCGGGAGGATCCCACATGCTGCGGGGCGGCTGGGCCCATGGGCCATGGCCGCTGAGCCTGCGCGTCCGGAGCCTGTGCTCTGCAACGGGAGAGGCCACAGCAGTGAGAGGCCCACGTACCACAAAAAAAAAAAAAAAAAAAGGTAACGGGGACATAGTCCTGGCCCACTAGGAGTTTACAGATGGGCTTCACTATCTTCGACCATATATATATATATATATATATATATATATATATATATATATATATATATATATATACATATATATATATATATATATATATATATATATACACTCAGTAAGATGAAAAGCTCATCTTCAGTGATCCAGAAATGAGTGACATAATTATATTGATTACCTAGGAGTAAATTGTCTGGAAGGTTTAATATCTGCTACTGCAGAAAGAGTACTCTTTATCACTCTTAAGTGGTGGATTTGCCTATGGGGCTCTAGTACTACTTAGAGCATAACTATTGATGCCGGAGTTCACAGTCCTGGTTTTAAGTTTGACTTTGGAATTTACCAGCTGTGTGAAATTAGGCAAATAACAAACTCCTTGTGCCTCCACTTATACATCTGTAGAGGAAAGACAGTACAGTAAGGAGTTCTGAACTATCCCCTTCATGTGCTACTTGAGGGTTCAAAAGAGACTATCTGTAAAACAAAAGGAGTTTGAAAATTGTGCTCTGTGTGTATTAGCGGTTAGTACTGATTGGTGGTGGTGGATTGATCCTCATTAAACACCCCTTCCCAACGTGTGTTTTCAGTTTTTGAAGATAATTGTGGCTGCATGCAAGGGATATGTTACAGTTTGTAGGCTTAATAGTAGAACGCAGGAAATGTGAGGGCCCTGTCTCATGCCTTTGATCATTAATAAAAGGAAGTTAACGATAGTTCCAGGCCTCTAAATTTCATTTGCAGTCAGGTTTGGGCCTTCGCAATTGCAAAGAATGATGTAAAAGCAGGCCATATTCGTGTTTCCTTTTGTTTAAATAAGTAAATTTCCAAGAGATCAAGAAGAAATATTGTTTCTCTAATGTTCATCCATTATCCATTCCAACATCACTTGAATGTAAGCTCAGTGAAGGCTGGCATTTTCCTGTGTTTGGTTCACTGCTGGAACCCAGCGTCTAGGGCAGGGCCTCGTCAATAACAGATACTCAATGGATTTTCCTTAAATTACGGATGCTGCGGAGTGCTGGTTGTGTTTGAGGAACTCTGCAAGGCATTTGGAAATATTGGGGAGGTAAATCTAGAGTCCACAACCTCATCATCCAACAGGGAGAAAGAAAAATAAACAGAAAATCATAATTCATAACATGTGCTCCAGTAGAGGAGTTGGGGGGAAGGCTTCACGGAGGTGGTGGTGATCATTACATTCCAGAGTGTTTAATAGTGGGGGCCAGCGTGCTCCGCTCCCTGTATAGGCAGTAAAAGCGTTCATCGTCTGTAGAGAATTTAAAATAATCAAACTGGCTAAAAGTTGGTCTGTTATTTTATTCCTCTGCAGGGAGCAATTCTAAAGTGAGACACTGATTAAAAATACTCCTCCTCCGGGGCCAGCTATAAGGCCTGCTCCCCACACATCTCACTCACCCCTTAGTGCGCCTGTTTCTCTGGGAGGAGTTGGTCCCTTTGAGATATTTGAGCTTCAGAGACTGTTGTCTCCTAGAGTAGAGCCTTCAGGCTTGGTAGTGATAATTTTACATGTATTCTATAAAAAACCAAATATTGAAAAAAGCTTTAACTCTGAACACACACACAATTCAAGACAACTATGGTAGAAGGAAACTGTTTTCTGTAACACTCAGAAGTCTAGAAAGGCTTTTCTTTTCCCATTCTTTCAAAGCAATGTGATCTCTTAAAAAATCTGCTCAGTCTTAAAAATTGATACTTTCTTGGGTCAGCTTCATGTCCCATCACACTTCTTTTATCAAAGAATGACCTTTCATTTGTTGAAACATAGAATTCAAAAATTCCTTATGAAAACTACCATTTTCATTTTGAATGTCCTATTGTGATGCACTGGTAGGTTATGGTTATATGTTAGGTATCTTTTTCTAGACTTAAAAAAAATTAACCCCTCTCTTGCACCAGACAGCTGCCTTCCAGAATTTACAATTGAGTGGTCATCATTTGTTGTTGAATTTTTATCTTAATATTTTGCTATATTTCGGGTGTTGTCCATGTGACAGGCTAGTAAGGATCAGTTACCTCACTGTTTTTCAGGTATGTGGAATTAGGTGGGACATCTTTCTCCATATCTATAACAAACAAAAAATCAATTTAAGAAAGCTCTGAATTCCCTAGGATGGTTTCATCCCTTGAGGCAGTCACTTTTCAAGCGGTACCTAATACTGCGTGGATAGACATACCCACCAAAGTAGCTTATTTACCCGGCAGCATCTATACAATTGATTTTTGGAGAGTAAATTATAACAGCCTATTAACATTCCATTATGCTGAGCATAGGACTAATAGGAGAACATCTATGAGGTCAGATCAGAAGTAGACTTTAGAATGTACTAATTCAGAAAAGGATGAAATGTAAACCATTTAGGGAGGCCAGTGGGTAAAGCAAAGACTTTGAGTGAGGGTGACAAAGAACGAAACTGTGCCTTTGTGCAGCCTTCTAGTCAGTGGAATATTATGGCACGTTTTGCGTCTTGCTAACCTTATTTCCTCTTCGCCAAAATTGAGCTGACTTGGACGTCCACACCTTTGGAGCTTCCTCTAATTTTCTCTTACTAGAGTTTCAAGTATTTAACTCATTTAATTGAATTAGAGAATGCAGGAAAATTACTTGAGTGTTCTCATCTCATTTAATGTTATTCTGTTGGGGGGAGACCCTCTGAGGGCAGAAAGGGCAGGTGAGACGCAGCAGTCGGGGCATGGCAGCATCCTGTGGAAATTCCTATAAAATAGCTCGGGGTCGCTCCGATACAGACCTGGCAGGGCTCTGAGAACTACACAGGAAGGGACAGTGGAGATATTCTGCCTCTGCTTTAGTTGTAGTCTGGAGCCCATGTTGTACCCTTAACTGGCCTTGGAATGAAGGGGACAGTTGAATAGTTTGGGAACTTTTCTCAGTAAAAAAACTGGTGGTGTATGCTAGGGAAAGCAGATTTGAAAGTGAGGAACAGGTCTGTGTTAAGGTTTATTATGTGTCAAATAGTGTGCCAGACAACCAGAGGTGTGAGGTACATGAAATAGAACCCTCATCTTCAAGTGACAGCTCCGGAGGACCTGCATCCTGGAGCCTGTAGAACCTATTACAGGAGCCTCAAAAGAACGCTGTGTATGTGTTAAATCAGTTGAGAGTAAATCGATTTTGTCATCCATTAACCATTGTTTGATGGAAATTGGGGAAGAAAATCTATTAAGAACATGATAAGGAAGGAGTGGTCAGACAGGAGGAGGGTGGCCAGGAGAAGATGGTGTCCAGAACACTGAGGGAGGAGATAATTTCCAGAAGGAAGAGGGTGGGTCAGACACATCCCTTGCTACATAGAATTTAAGTGAGATAAGCTCCCAAAGCTGAATAGCAGAGGTGTGGAGGTGACGGGTGACCTTTGGGAGATCTGTGGGGTGGGTGTGGTGTGGGGGAAGCCTGCTTGCAGAAGGTTGATGAGAGAAGTTAGAGAGTAGAGGCCGCGGCTGATCAGATTCTTTTGAAAGAGAAGGAGGGTTTGTGTGAGAGGTAAAGGAGGTGACATATGAATTAGGTGCTGTCAGTGCCATCAATTGTGGTTATGATCTTGGACAAGTCATTTAATCACTTTGGGCCTCAATTTCCTTGTCTGTAAAACAAGGACTAATACTAGTATGCTGCTACTTCAGAGACTCAAATGAGTTAAGAGCATTATAGTAAGTAAATTTCTATTGGATCAATATCTTAAGAGAGAGACAGTGAAAATGCAATAGTAATTTAGAGGAGGGAGCAGTTGCTTCGGATTATGGGCTAGATATGTCTCTCTTTATTTTCAGTCATGGGAAAAACAAAGTTTACTATGTTAACTATTTCTAAGTGCACAGTTCAACAGCATTAGGTATATTCACATTGTTGTGAAACCAATCTCCGAATGTTTTCAACTTGCAAAACTGAAACTCCTTTCCCAGTAAACAGTAACTCCTCATTTTCCACTTTCCCCCAGGTTCTGGCAACCACCGTTCTATTTTTCTGCTCATAAGGGTTTGACTACTCCAGTTACCCCACATGAGTGGAATCATACAGCCTTTGTCTTCTTGAGCCTGGCTTATTTCACTTAACATACGGTGTCCTCAAGTTTCATCCATGTTGTAGCATGAACATTATGCAGCTCTCAAAAGGAAAGGAAAATCCTTTTGAGGGCAGAATAATATTCCATTGTACGGGTACGGGTATGCCAGATTTCATTTATCCGTTCATCTGATGATGAAGAACGCTGCTGTGAGCACGGGTGTCCAGGTATATATTTTTTAAACAAGTGATGGTCACTCTTCATTTCTGCTCTGTGTATGTGTCATGTGCTAGTCCAAGGCCACGTGCAAGAATGGATCATTCAGGGGAGATGGAGTGATTGTCACTCCATCCAGAAGACCACTGATGGAAGGAAGCAGAGCTCAGAGACAGAAAGGCATTTTTCCTTTAGAACTTAAGTACAATTCCCGAGAGTGTTATATTTTCCAGCAGAGAAGGAAAGGGCCCATCTTCAATTCCTTTTTTTTTTTTTTTTTTTATTTTTCGGTACGCGGGCCTCTCACTGCTGTGGCCTCCCCCGTTGCGGAGCACAGGCTCCGGACGCGCAGGCTCAGCGGCCATGGTTCACGGGCCCAGCCGCTCCGCGGCATGTGGGATCTTCCCGGACCGGGGCACGAACCCCCATCCCCTGCATCGGCAGGCGGACTCTCAACCACTGTGCCACCAGGGAAGCCCTTCAATTCCTTTTTTAAGCTTTAGTTGCTTGAGAACCTCAGGTGTGTATCACATTGTTTGGGGATGTTAAAACATATTCCTTTACTGTACAATTTATCTTTTCTTGTTATGAAGAACAGTGATAATGAGGTACCTTCTAGATAGGTGAACCTGCTAGACAGGCGAAGAGGGCAAGTGAGTAGTCCTGCTGTGAGTTAACTGCTAAGCTTATGTTCCTCCCCCTGCTGGGATTGGGATTCCTAACCTCCACGGTTGCCTGGTCACTTCCAGGTGGTCTCGAGCCTCTATCCCGTGTAAGTCTTACTCCATTTCCCCCTAAGAAACGACATAAGAAGAGCAAAAAATTGATGCCGTGTTTGTGATTGTCTTTACTGAAGTTTTAAAAAATGGGGCTGTTTTAAATCCGTAGGAAAAGAAATCTTAGGTTATCCTGAAAATCTCCAGAGAAGGGAGTCCTTTACCTGATCAAAACGAGGCTCTTGTTCGAGAGTGGATGTTTCAGAAGGTGCTCCAGACCTGAACATAGCTCATCTAGCAGGGAGCCAGTGATCCCAAAGAGTATGGAATTCAAAGTTTACTCTTCAACGTTGTCAGGGTTTTATGACAAATAATCTTAGGTTGCTCCTAAGTAGCTAGATGTTGAATAAGCTAGTGTGGGGCTGTGAACAAAGTAGATTGCAACTGGCCTTTAGGGGTAAAAAGGAAGAAAAAGAGAAAGTAGAAGCATTTAAGCTTTGTCTGTGGCCTCTTTCGTGGCTATGCTGGATGCTCCTTCCACCTGACTAAGTGCTGGCTGTATGACCTGCACCTCCCACCAGCCCCCATTTAAACGTGTGGAACAGCCCCCTGCTCTCTCGCTTCCACCCTGGTTTCTGAGGGTCTCCTGCCACACCTGCAGATCCCTGTCCCCGGTTGTCTTCCGCCCTTGTGCCACGTCCCCATTTCTCTGGTTTTACCTGATCCCCACTTCCTTTAGATGTAGCATTCAGTGTGTAAAGAAGGGCAGTCTGCTGAACTAGGTAAAGGATGTCGCGCATTTCTGCTCCAACTGTGCCAGAGCCCAGCCTCTTCAGGGCCTTTGTTGCATTCTTGGAGGAAACGGGGCTCTCTGCTCCGTGAGAATTGGCAGCTCCTCTTAAGAGAGCTTGCTTGACCACTGGACAGGGAAGCATAGGCCGCATGTCATTGCTTAGGCTTCTCATTTGAAATCGGGCAGGAGTCTGCTGATCTGTTGCCCAGGGTTTTGTAATTCTCCTATCAAAAGGTTCCATGCTATTTGGACATGCACTGTGATCGAGGTCTGCTTGAAGGTATGCTCAACCTAATCTTCCAGTTCTGATTTGATAGCATCCCATGCAAGCAGCTTGTTTTCTCTGCTTTTTAATTTTTTTAAATTAATTTTTATTGGAGTATAGTTGCGTTACAATGTTGTGTTAGTTTCTGCTGTACAGCAAAGTGAATCAGCTATACGGATAATCCCCTCTGTTTTAGATTTCCTTCCCATTTAGGTCACCACAGAGCGCTGAGTAGAGTTCCCTGTGCTATACAGTAGGTTCTCATTAGTTATCTGTTTTGTACATAGTAGTGCATATATGTCAATCCCAGTCTCCCAATTCATCCCACCCTTCCCTTCCCCCCTTGGGATCCATACAGTTAGTTCTCTACGCCTTTGTCTCTATTTCTGCTTTGCAGATAAGTTCATGCGATACTATACGATATTAATGTTTTGGTAAGGTTTGAAATGTTGCTCTGCAACTTAAAAAGAAGTGACTTTTTCATGATGATAACAGTGAGAAACAACTGGTCCTGGGAATAAAGCCTAGACTCAGAATCAATAGACCAGGCTTTTTTTCCTTGCTCAATGTCTGTGCTCTCTGAGTAAACAAAGCAACACTTTATCTCAATGTAAATATTTTTTTGGTAGATGGAGTTTTAAAAAGGTGGTGCCTGCTTTTACTTAGGTAGAGGATTTTAATTTTTATTTCTGGAATTTTATGAAAGAATTAGAGAAAAGAGTGAGAAAACAGAGGAAGAAAGTATCAGTTGTTATTGGCAAAGGGTTGGCAGGTGCCCAGGGTAATGAGGAGAGAGAGGGGGCAGAATTCCAAGCAAAACAAGGAAGCAAGGCTTTGCTCTCTCCTCCAACGAATGCATGTTGGTTTTACCTGACTGATGGTGCCGATGATGAGAAAATAAATCTTGAGATGCCATCTGCTACAAGAAGCCAAGTCTCGACATTTTCACTTCATAATGGACTAAAATTGTGTCTGTTCTGATAGGCATTTCCTGGACTTCCTCCTCCTATTTCCTCAATCCTCCTCCTGCTTTCTGGGACCCAGTCCACCCTAATTACGAGATTTTTCTCCTGAAATAAAACTTTTCCTCCATTCCCCACTTGTACTATGGTTTAACTGTTTAACTGATTATGTTCTTTAGCTCTTGGTCACTAGATCGCTATATGAAGCAAATTTATGCTAAGGAGTTAATAGCTATTTTATCAAGAGGGTTTGATACCCAGGACACTAAGGCATGGTAGGGATTTTGGTGTTCTGACAAGCCCAGGAAGAGAGAGTTTTGGAGTAGTTGGGCCTCTTGGTACTCCTGAAATAGTGTAGGTATATGCTTAGTGATCCAAACGTGTGGCTCTGCACATAATGAAATACATACAATGTCGTGCAAATATTTTTTTAAATGCAGTTTTCTGTTATTCAGTGTTAGAGACTTTAATGAAATATTAGCACTGGAAAAAACCAACATTGGTCTCATTCTAAAGATCTATTTCATGAATCAATACATGTATGATTTGTCTGTTTCTTGGGGTAAGAGACACTGAAAACAAAACCAAAAAACCCCTGAAGCTGTGCTTCTCACTAGCAAGAAAAGCTTTATTAGCCCAGTGACTTGCAAGAGTGAGTGAGATTGGCTGTGTGTTTGTGTTCTCAGGTCAGTAGTTGATTTAGCTGGTGTTCATTTGGGGCTAAATACCTAAAGCGTTTTTACCTTAAGTGCCTGATTTTTTTGTTCTGCTTTTTGAGCTGTGGTTGAGACCATTTATTGAAATATGCTAGGAATAAATCTAGCTTTTATAAGAAGAAAGGATAAATAAAAGGGTGATTAGAATTGTTAGAAAATGATAGTTCCTTCTTGACTTTTTCCAGAGAAAAATCAAGACAAGACTTCATTCTCTTTCATCAAGTGCCTTATGTCTCTTCCCAGCTAGTCAGGTCCTTTTTATGTGGCATTAGGCCTTGAGTTTGTGTGGGTCAGCAAATGGACAATATCAGCAAATGTTAAGCCATCATATTGGTGTCAAGCCTAGCAAATTGGCAAATTACATGAACACACCAAATGCATAAACAAGTTTGCGTGAGCCAAGTCTTCCAAATGAGAACAGCAGCTGCTGGTTCTATCCTCGAGCATAGAAATGCCCCTCCTGATCTTGTAATCTGTTATTGCCCCAGGTTGGGAATTGTCAGCTGTAAGATTTATAGATTTAGGGCTCTAGGATAACAAGTTGCCTCTTTGAACTTTTCAGCTCCAAGAGCTTCTTGTTACCTAACCAGATAAACATATAGCGACATATTTATGCTTCCCTGTGTAATTCTTGAG
Organism: Phocoena sinus; assembly: GCF_008692025.1. Classification (NCBI taxonomy): domain Eukaryota; kingdom Metazoa; phylum Chordata; class Mammalia; order Artiodactyla; family Phocoenidae; genus Phocoena; species Phocoena sinus. Next base: position 86,682,736 of record NC_045773.1, on the reverse strand, counting down.
TCATTACCACCAATAGTGGTGGGCTTAAAATTTTTTATGTTGGAAATTGATAGAAAGTAATCATTGGTAATTGGAGTGCAAGACACAGGCTTGCACTCATTTTGCAGTCTGAGCTTAATTGAACCTAAGTGGTACCCCCAGGATAATGGAAAAAATTAGCCCCTCCTCTGCTCTTCCATAGCACCAGTCCTTTTTGTATTTGTACAGTTTTCTTCTTTTCTCCACCCAAACTTCCCCTTTAAAATGTTGATGTTTGAAAGCTGCTTTTACGCTTTGGAGGATTGTTGATGTCTAATTGAAATTAAATATCTATGCTTCATTATTCAGTACTGAACTTGATAGGGGCAACATTTTCTGGTAAATCAATAAAACCTTCGTACCTCACTGTAAATAATCCAGTGGCAGGTAGAAGGGACTTCTGACCTAGTTGGTCCTCTGCTTTTGATCAAAGAAACGGGTAAACCACTGGGTCTTTGGGTCTTCTATGATTCCATAGTGTCAGGAGAACATTTCCATGGATATTTTATTTATACAGAGAAACAAAACCTAAATCTCAAGTCACCATTTATAAAACCCACAGACTCCTGGGCTGTCATTTTGGTTGCAGACTCTGAGCTGCTCTCTGGTTGTGTTTTGTGTGGTGGGTGAATGGGTGTCTGATGGGAGTGCGTTTTAAAGGCAAGATGGATTTAAGGATATAATTTAGTGCCGTTTTGCTGAGTACACTCCCTGCTGTACATGTCTCTTCATATATCTTACTATTTTAACAATATTCAGTTATCTCTTGGCCTACTTGAGGTGGGCCAAACAATTTTGTGACTGTTTCAAACATACGTAGTGGCTCAATATATGTGTCTGATTATCACATTAGCCATTCTTGGTTAACCTTAGTCCTGTTTTTTGGCTGTATGTGTGACTAGTCTATATTTAACAAGTGAGCTGACTAAATGCCATTAAATGAGTTGTCTTTAGTTTGCCTTATGCCCTGCCCAGTTTTAAGTTTTCGTGTTGATATGTAGCATTTAACGACTGCTTTTAAATCTCTGTCTTTTAATTTTGCATACCAAATATGGCAGAGTTATTCAGGTGGCCAAGTAGACTTTTTCTGCCCTTGAATGTGGTTTACTGGTCTTACGTTTTTTAAAGTCAGTGTTTGCTGTTTTAGGATCGCATAAGCCCCTGTGAGATTTTCTGAAGATCGTTTTTGAAGTCTGACATGCAGCTGCCTGACATCTACATTTTTAGCTAAAAGGCGCCTTTCTTGCGCTTGTATCTAAGTGGCCCTGGAATGCCATACAGGGATAGTTTGCTGTGGGTTAATCTTTGGATGCTTCCTGACAGGCACCAGCATCTGTGGTTTGTATTGCATTGTTCTTTAGGTCTAGCAATAACCTGATGATACGGGAATGTTTACTAAGGTTGGTTTTCTTCCATTTGCACGGTTTTAAAGCTGAGGTAAAACATAACACAAGTGTGATTGAAAAAAATCTGTCATTCAAGAAGTAATACATGGCACCAGTAAGGTGGAAGTAACCACAGGAACGCATGTTTTGTGGTGGAATGTTCATCAAGATGGATTCCTTTTGTTTAGCAACATATTGTGACCATGTACTTCGATATGGATGCCAGATTTTTGTTAATACAGGCTTAAGGGGAAAGGGTATTTTTTTTTTTTTTTTTTTTTTTTTTTTGCGGTACGCGGGCCTCTCACTGTTGTGGCCTCTCCCGTTGTGGAGCACAGGCTCCGGATGCGCAGGCTCAGCGGCCATGGCTCACGGGCCCAGCCGCTTCGCAGCTTGTGGGATCTTCCCGGACTGGGGCACAAACCCGTGTCCCCTGCATCGGCAGGCGGACTCTCAACCACTGCGCCACCAGGGAAGCCCGGAAAGGGTATTTCTGTATATACATATACATTCAGGCTAAGGCCGTATTGTTAGTGTTTTTCCACAGCGCAACCAAAAAGTCAAAGGAGATACTTTCGTTTTAATGTAACATTAATGGAGTCTGGATAAGAGTCCTTTGTTGAAAGTGGAGTGGACCACAATTCACTTATATGCAGTCAGAGAGCTTTTGGGCCTACAATGCAGGGCATCTAATCTTATTAGAAAGCCCTTTAAAATCAATAAAAAAACAACCTTAAAAGTGTGGTAGCATTGAGTTCATTCTTTAAAAAAATCTGTTTTCAATTATATTACTCTTTAAATGTACCACAATGATTTTTATTTAAAAAATACTTTTATCCTATGTATATATTCACCACTATCAAAAATGTGTCATTCTTTGCCCTACAAATTCCTGTTCTTAGCCATTTCAGAGCCTAATCCTTGAGGAGGCCATTTTGCTGGAAAGCAGTTAAAGAAACAGTCTGGTAGCCTGATCTGGTTCTTGCTGAAAGAGTTCATAATGCATTTCTTCACCCAATGTGAGTTTTAGTTCCAGATTTTTGAATGAAATAAAACTAAGGTCAGAGAGTCATATATTTTAAAAAAAAAAAATCTTGCAGACAAAGCACTCATTCACATCCAGTCATTAATCTCAAATGTAGGAGCTAGGAGACTATTGTACTGTTACCACACTGATACTGAGCCGATAGCAAATTTGATGAAACATGCTGGCAGTTGTGAAGGGCAGCTGATAACAGTGGTGCAAACTCAACAAAGAAATTTAGAAAATACGGCCTGCAGCTTTTCCTATCATTTGGCCTTGTTCTATTGGCTTTTGCTTGGCAAGATGGAGGCCGTGTACTTATTACCTCCCCAGCTAGAGGGATTTTAAGGTGCTGAAAAGTATTGAGCCAGTTCTTGTGATACTGCCTCTCCCCAGCAAGACAGACAAATGGAAGCAATGCAGTTGTATATTGAGTAGGGAAACACCAAAACTCAGACAATTCACATAAACCTGGAAACAATTAGCATTTTTTGTAACCAAAATAAAAGTGGGCTCTATAACTATTAAAAAGCGCTCTTCTTCTTTCTGCTCAAGGTGTAGTAAATAAATGGGCACATTTTCTTAGAAAATGGGGTAACCTCAAATATTCTTCAGGATTGATAAACATTTGATCCTGGAACAACACGGGTTTGAACTGCATGGGTCCACTTATGAGTGGATTTTTTTTCAGTAAGTACCTACTATAGTATTAATATTACATGATCTGCGGTTGGTTGAATCCATGTATAGGGAACCTTGGATGTCCAGGGATGACTGTAAAGTTACACACAAAATTTCAACTGCCTTGTTCAAGGGTCAAGTGTATTTTGATTATTAATCACTTCTATGTAAAATTAAATGAGATCTTTTATATAATTAGGTAGCATCTTAAAACATGATGGGTCATGTTTCTGCCCTGCCAAATTTATGAGAGGAAAGTCAGCCTAACCACAGGGCAAATTCTGCTAATTAAAGTCATGCCCAGGTGGATTAACACGATATAGATGTTGGGTTTTAATAGAGCTTAGAAAGGGTACTGAGTCCTGAAATGTTCTGTTTGGAAAGCTTTGCTCTATAAAAATATGCCTTTAACACGGCTGGTTGACTCAATTAGAATGATACACTTGCTGGTGTGATGTCTATTTGAGAAGAAACAGCAGTGGTGTGCCTGAGTATTACTATTTATAATGTATTAAGATCGCTTTCTTGGGTATGGCATTTCTGAGGACTGGTCTTCTCTGCTGCGTTTCAGGCGTGAATCATGGTGATGCAGTGAAAGACAGTGATTTACTGCTTTGGGGGGCATGCGTGTGTATGATTAAGGGATGTAAGTGCAGGACTCCAAGGTTTACTTTCTTCCTGTTGCAGCAGGGATAGCTGAGGAGAGTGAGTAAGGGGATCATTTACAACACCGCAGGCCTTTCGTCAAGAGACCTCTTGTCAAAATAGGAAGATAAAACTCAGCAGATTTCAACTAGGAGAGTACAACTTTTGATACTCTGTGGACATAGCTCTTTATTGCAAGCAGCAGAGTCTTGAATTTGTCTTTTACTTTTTCAAGGAGACTTCCATTAAAAAGGTTAGTGTGTTAATCCAGTTAAATCACTTGGTTAAATTTTATACGTCTTTCCTTCATGCTTTTTGTTTCTTGACATTCTGATGTGGTTGGGACATCAAAGAAACGAAGTGGCCTAATTATAGAATTAGGTTCTTTTTATAAGGTCAAGATATTAGCCAGTGTTAGGAGTGTAATGACAAATTCAGCATTTTGGTGGGAGTTTAGCTATGGTTTTTTCGAATATTTCATTTATATGCACTTAATTCCAGTTTTGAGGTGATGAAATGAGGGGTAGAAGGATAGAGTTTCTTTCCCAACTGTGTGTGTCTAGGGCAAAAGGTTTGAACTGGCCTTGGAGAGGACTTTATCCAGCGATTTTTTAGTTGCCAATAAACATGGGAGGAGTTGAACAGGGCATTTGGTAATGTTCATATGGTCTGTTTTATCACCAGTGGTCCTAGATACAGGCTCTGTTTATTTCCATGTTTTTTAAACATGCCTGATACAGCATTTAGAACAAAACTCATTCTAAAAGTAAGGTAGTTTTAGAATGTGGAATTGCTTAACATTCAGAGGTTTCAGGCACTACTTAATGTGGTGGGATCTTCTGATTTGCTATTGTAGGTGACATTAGATTCATGAAAATTGAGTACTACAAGTGATTTTTTATGTTAAAAATACTAACTTTACCTTTCAATTTGGAATGTCTTAGGGGTTGGCAGTAGACTTCTTATGCTAGAGATCGTTAAGATAAAACGGGAACAGTTCCAAGTTCTTCCTTTTCTCATCTGCCTTGGGTGACTAAAACATTCCCATAAATAGCTGGTACCCTTTTGAACTGACCTTCAGGTTCATGTGATGTAAATAATGATGGCCTTGACATTTCTTGGTATGTGCACAGCTTGGGAGGCACTGTCTCCAGATAACTGAAAGCAGGTGGACAGGGCTAGACAGCCATGAGCTCTCACTACTCCCCGTAATTCAGAGGAGCCTTTTGCCATAACCCTGCTTCTGGATTTTGTGCAGGAAGAATGTCATAGGCAAAGTAATCTACAAGCTCGGGTCTTCGAGGCATTTCAGTAGCCAGAACTTCCTGTATTGGACCCATGTTAGTCTGGCCTTAAGTGTTTTCTGGGGCAAATAACATGTAGGTGAGCTGTTTTTCTTACCCTGTAAAATTATGGACCCCAGGATCACTACTGAGGTGATATTATATAGTAGCTAAATGCTTGGGCTCTGGAGCCGGAGTTCTCAGGTTCAAATCCTGGTTCTATCATTTGCTGGAAATGTGACCTCAGACAAATTATTTAATCTCTCTCTTAAAGCCTTCATTTTCTAAGCTGTAAAATGGGGATACCAGTAACATAGAATTAAACGGGAGATATCCAGTTATGATTAGCACTTTAGTAAAGATGTCTTAAGTGTTACTCATTAATAAGCTTTCGGGTATCCTGTGCCTTTAGAGACTAGCCTACAAAGTTGATAAGACCTACAGCATAAGAAAATCTATTTGGAGGTTCACACTCCTGTAGTATATTTGGCAGCATGAAAATCGTATATTAAAAAAAAATGAGAACATAACACTGACTCTGTAAAACCACTTTAACAAACGTTATTTTGCTACCGGTTTTAAAGTAAAATTACCAGTTTTATGCAGTGTGTGTATTAGGAATAGGCATATAAGAATACTTTCTTTATAGTATTGTCAAGCAATATTAGTAACCTTAATTTATAGATCCATTGTGCTATAGTTTTAGTTGAAAAGTATCCTCTTCAGGGACTATTATAGCACCTTAGGGGCTTGAATTACTGCACTCTGTTTTGGGTACATTTTTCACTAAGAAGTATGGGCACCATGAGATGGCACTTACCCCATCTGTCTATCAAAGCATTTGTATGTATATTACCTGAGCACTTAGGCAAACCACCGAGAAGAGGGGATTTAAGACGGAGAAGAAAGAAGAAAAATTGAGAAAAAATAACGTGATGGAAATAACAGAAGCCTCTTTGCAAAGAATACCTAAGCTGCTCTTAAAAGCAGATTTAATAGCCAATAGCAAAACCATTCACTATTGTCTTTAAGAAACAAAGCCCAATCCACAAAGTTGAAACTGAAGTACAAATCTGGAAACTTTCCAGGGAAATCAAGCAAGGCAGGCTTCTAGATCTCAAATTCAAGGAGAAAAAAAAAAGTCCAGTTTACAGAGTAACTTCTTACATTGACTGTGAGCTGTCCACGTTTGATGGGTAGATCCTGAAACATTCACTGATTAAATTCATCAATGCTATGTGGTCATAATTAGGGCCTCTCTGTTTTTGGAGATTTTAAATTTGTGTACTGACACAAGGGATGCTCACCGAATGAGGAGTAAAGAGTGGAACATTCTGGCTTCAGCTTGATCTTTCTAAAGAGAACCAGTAAAAAGGTGTTGAATTCAGTGCAAATAAGATGTAACTTGACTGCCTAAGCTTTATAGCAGCTGTCCCCAAACTTTTTGACACCAGGGACCGGTTTCATGGAAGACGGCTTTTCCGCGGACTGGGGTGAGAGGGATGGTTTGGGGATGATTCAGGCGCATCACATTTATTGTGCACTTTTTTTCTATTATTATTACATTGTGATATATAATGAAATAATGATACAAAGCAGTTGATTTATTATGGTGTCTGTGCAGTCAAACCTCTCTGCTAATGACAATCTGTATTTGCAGCCGCTCCCCAGCGCCGGCATCACTGCCTCAGCTCCACCTCGGATCACCAGGCATTAGATTCTCATGAGGCGCACGCAACCTAGATCCCTCCCATGTGCAGTTCACAGTAGGGTTCGCGCTCCTATTAGAATCTAATGCCGCTGCTGATCTGACAGGAGGCGGAGCTCAGGTGGTCATGCAGGCCATGGGGAGCGGCTGTAAATACAGATGACGCTTCTCTTGCTTGCCTGCCGCTCACCTCCTGCTGTGCAGCCCGATTCCTAACAGGCCAGGGACTGGTACTGGTCCATGGCCCGGGGGTTGGAGTCCCCTGCTTTATAGCACTTAATAAGCTGTCCTATTCCTTAGAAAAACCCTATCTGCCTAATTCTCCCTTTCCACTGAACACCGGATACAGAAATACTCTGTAGGGGGGGAGAAGGGAGGGTTTCAGGTGTAGTTGGCACCACTGGGCTCCCTGCCGGCCCTTCTCCTTTGTGGCTGTGAGCGCACACACTTTCAAATTCCCCTTGGGGGATAAGATGAAGTGTTCCTCCCTGACCCCCTATTAAATCACCTTAATATTTTCTCCATGCGGCCCCTACTCTTAAGAACATGTTTTCACAGAACTCTTTCACTCATATGGTAAGAGTGGGGTCTGGGCTCCCACGATTCTTTGCATCTGTGCACACTTGAAAACCTGTGGGCTAAAGACCGCAAGGATTTCGGTGGTGATGGGGGTGCAGAAGATCAACTTCATTTTATGAATGTAGAAGGTGAGGCCCAGAGAGACGAAGACATTTACCTGAGATCATTCAGCCAGTAGGAGTCAGGACAGCACTTTAAAGCAGTGCACTTTCAGCTTTTCCGCTAAGGCATACTGGGAGGGAGGTTTATAATAGGGTGCTGGGCTCCGCCATGGTGAATGGATTGAAGTGGTCTGACGGGGCTGAAAGAAAAAGGGTATAAAGATGGAACGAGGGAATGGGGTTTGTCTGCGGTTATATTAAAGGGATACCCTTTGGTCAGGAAGCATGAATAATTCTGATATAAGAGAAAAGGAAGAGATTAAAAGCATGACGAACATTGGATATTTTTAGTAGTAGTTTACCTTCCATTGAAACCATGGAACAAGGAATATTTACTCATCAGGTAACTTAGGGTAATGGAGTCTGGACAATTTCTCGTTCTACCTTCTTGCCTCCGTGGGTCCTTGCTACGTTTTGTTCTGCTAAAAGAAAGCAACTGAGACACTTTCAGATCTCATAACTCAGATCTCAGGTGAAACCTGTGGCTCCCATCCCAGGGGGGTGAGGTCACACAGTCTGATGTTAGCTGGCTTTATGTCACCCTGTTAACCAAAATGCAAGGCTTGTTGCCGTGATTGTGTTTCAGCCATTTATCAGGTGATGAGTGGAAGTGGCTCTTTGGTCAATTGGTATACTTTCTCATATCCATGGGCGTATGTGTATCTCTTCTTTTTTGATGGTTAATCTTGATAGCATGTGGAAAACATGACTTTCAGTTGTAACTGGTATTATGGCTTTAGCCTTCTGTGCTCACTCATATTTTCAGATTCACACTCGTCCTGTAGGTCTAGAGGTCTGGTGTTTTGGTTTCCAGGATACTCTCTTCATCATTGAGGAATCTTGTTTTATGGAAAGACTTTGAATATTTCTTGTCCAGTTCAACTAAGGGCAGGTAGCCATTGCTGATGCTTTATACAATCAGAACAGTAAGTATATATTAAGTGTATGTATCTGAGAATAATGCTCATGATAACTAATGGTTATTGAGTGCCTAAGCCCTGTGGAGTTAGTGCTATTAACACATTTTATAGACAAGGAAATGAGGAACAGAATTGAACAGAGAAGAGACATGTACAGTCTCAACAAACTTATGGTGGAGGTAGAAAATTAATACTTCGTTCATTCCAGTCAGATGCCTACCAGCCTATTTTCTTAATCTAAATTATGAAAATTTATGTACCTCTCACGCTTGTCCAAAGGAACTTGCAATCGAATGGAGGAATGTTTATATAAACTGAACTTAAAAATATGTTAGTGGAAAGGAGGATTTCAAGGAAAGCATGGTGACAGTCATTTGGATTACCTTCCAGTTGAACTCTTCCCGGAATCATGTTGGAAACCTAGGGAGATTTGACTGTTCAAAGTGGAAGCAGAAACTCGAGAGAACTGATGTCACCAAAAATCTTGTGCCTTGTTGAGTATGTGAAGTGACAGCAGTAACTCGATTGGGAATCAGGTTGGCAGTCACAAGAGTTAGATGGCTTGGGCTACTAGGAAGTGACATCATTGGTGTCTCAGCAGCTAGATTAGTACTTTGACATTAGCACCTTTGACACTGGTTCTCATTGGCGGATAGCACTGGGTGTGGCTGAGCAGGCGAGTGGCAGGTTCTGTGAGATGGATCTCCTTGGGAGTCTGTGACAGTCGCTCACGATGGGAGACGGTGCCTGAGATGGGAGGGACGAGCGTTGGCAATTACCTAGAAAGGAAATCCCTGGTAACAGTTCTGCACTTCCGTTTGGGGTATGCTTTGGAGACACAAGTTCCATAAAGCGCCTTTTAGCAGGTGTTTGTTCTAGCACATCACTGTGCCTCAGTTCCGTTTGGAAAACGGTGATAGCAGTGGAATTTACCTCATTGGGTTTGTTTAAGGCTTAAATAAGTTAATATAAGGCTAAGAGTTGTGGCTGTAAGCCATTGTCTAAGTGTTATTAGCTCTGATGATGGTGATGAAGAAATAACAGCAATCAATCCCTTAAATTAGACAATAGGAGACATAAACCACTCGGCTAGAATCCAGGAAAGGTTTTCTTCCCTCAAGGAGACTTATATCTTGTTGGGAGAGATAAGGTATACACAGTTCTAAAAGTAATTAACTCAATATCCAATTCCCATCTATCCATACCTGTCCAGAGCAGGATTACCTTTTATGCATCCTCATTCTTCAGCAAAGCCAGACAACCTATGCCCCCCAGATTAAGTTCTCTGAAGTCTTGGTACATTTGCATAAGCCATTTACATCAGTCTACAATTCCTTCTTGTATCTGCCTGTTGAAATGCTCTCTGCAAAGTATTTATTTCCTGCCCCAGCCCCTCAGTTCAGCCTGCATTGCATTGCTCTTGTGTCTCGTACACGCCTATTTGAAAGTTGTTTTACCTGTGTGCTCCTCCACTAGAAGGTGAGCTCTCTAGGGGAAATTTTATGTAAACTTCCATATTTCAGATTCTCTGTAGTTCAGCTTAATGAATGAATGAATGAATGATTTTCTAATTCCACTGTAAGGTCTTTGAGATTATAGGTATCAATTTTCCTGAGCCTCAGTTTCCTCATTTATAAAATGGGTTACACACAAGCACCAAGAACAATGGTTAACGTTACAGTAAACTCTCACTAAGTTGTTGGTTATTGGTATGAGCATAACTTTCAGAAATGTTTTCAACACAGGCTTTTTTATTAAGGTAACTACAGTGGCTACTTTCTGTTTTATTCTTCTTAAACTGCTAATCTTCCTTGTTTATAAAAGGACTCTTCCTCCACTACTTTTAGGCATATTTACCTGGGGCCATTTACCTCCCACTAAAAAGCAAATTAAGCTAATCTCTATGGCTTGAAATCATTCTAGACCAAGGGGAATATGCTAGTCACCTTTGCTGAGTACTTTTTGCCAAAGGTGTAAAAGCCTGATTCTACTTGGTGTGTGTGTGTGTATGGGAATTGAATTTCCTGTCTTAAAATTTGTGATTTGGAATTTGCATTTTGAAAGGCAATAGTATCTCACATTTAATAAGCTCCTTGCAGAGACCTAAGCATAAATTTTGGGGCCTTTTGGTTGAAAGAACTACAGCAAGGTATAGATTTCTGTGACATGGTATTTAATTCTGTTCCATTCAGTTTAATTTTTAGAAAAACAGTGCAAATCTTTCTCCCACAGTATTGGTGGCATGTTTTTATAGATGTTTAAGGCCATTCATTTTCAAAAAGCACAGACCATTTTAAAGAACGGTACTTAAGGCTGTCAGCCTGCCTCAGTTTCTTCGTCAATGAGTATAACCCTGGCCACCTGCATACCTCCCTGGAGTGTTTGGATGAATGGCTCTGAGCTTGTAAAGTACTTTGAATTTCTTGGATGAAAGGATCTCCTTAAGTACAGGTCTTATGAAGGTATTATATGTGGGCTTTCTAAACTGCCACACAGCCTGTTTTGCAAGACCACTAAAATGCACTTCTGGATTTAGAGTTGTAAAAAGATGTACATTCAAAAGCCTCAGGCTGCATCTTGTGAGGTTCCTGAGGCACGTGTCACTGCTTGCTTACCTCTAGCATAGATTCTCTCTGCACTGCAGGTAGCTACAAGCATGCATATGTAGAGCAACCATTGGATTTACAGTGGCTTGCATTTGGCTCCTGCGGTATTGAGGAGAAAGGCGCGGATGTTAAGAGAGACATGGGCTGTGTGGACCCAGCACTTTGCCTCCTGGGAGCCCCCGGGGGGTTAGGTGCTTTGAAGAGGTGAAGTTGAGGGCAGGGGGTTTGCCTCAGGAACTGACACTGAGATTATGAAGAGCTGGGTTTGAGTTCTGTCTGGCTCTTCCAGTTACCGGTCTGGTGTCCTTAGGTAGTTGGTTAATGGCGCTGGGCCTCAGTTTCCTTTACTGATTGTGGGGACTCGGCTAGAATGCGAAGGCAGGGTCCACATTTTTGTTTTTTTTTTTGGCGGCTCGAGAGATCTTAGTTCCCCGACCAGGGATCGAACCCCGGGCCCTTGGCAGTAAAAGTCCTAACCACTGGACCACCAGGGAATTCCTCACACTCTATATATCTAAATATTTACAAGTTTATAAATCAAGCTAAAACTGTCAGAATAAGTTCAGAAATCCTCCTACTCTGACAAATACACCTTCATAACAACCTTGAAGGCCAGGTTTGAATTTGGAGTTTCCAAATTCTTCAGAGTTCCACACCTGACCAGGTAGCATGAGGCGAACTGTGGACCTAGCATGCATGCCTGTGGACACCTGAGTCCACACGTCCGTGCTGGAGCCACACCCCATCCTGTGGGCCCAGGGTTGCGTATTGAAGGTTGCCTTTGAGAGAATATCTGGGGAAAAATCTGCACAGGTCCCGTAAGTGTGCTTGGGTTTGAAAGGGAACGCCAGGGGCCTAGTACCTGGAATGTGAACCCGAAGGGTATTTGGGGCTCCAGGTGGGCATGCCAGGGTAGGGGCCCCTCTTGCCTGGGACTAAAGATGTTACTGCATACAGGATTGGAGAATTTGTTCATTGCCAAATACATGTGATTGGGCATCTATAAAGTGTTAATATTACGTAAATGAAAAGACCTGTTTTCTAGCAGAAAGGTTTCAGCCTTCAGTTCAGCCCTGCTCATATCCATGTTCAGCAATGATGGGACTGAGAGCCACGTTTTACGAGATAAGATGATGCATTATATTCCCTCTGTCTCCAGGACCTAGTACAGTACTCTGCTTTTACTTAGCATTTCATTCATTCATTTGACAACAAAAATTAAGTAAATATGGGCTAACTCTTCTTTCCTAAGCATTAGCCTATGGCATGTGGGTAATAGCAGTGAGCAGACACAACTTACTGTCTTCGTGGAACTGGTATTTTAACAGGAGGAATCAGAAAAAGGATAAATATGTAAAACGTAGTTTCTTTGAAGATGGCTTATTCTTCATTCGTTTCCAGATTATATATATTATGAATATTTATATGTGCATATATCCAGTTAAATAATATATATATATAAATTTATGTATAAATACTTATGAATATCTATATAAAGTATAGTGGGCCCATGACAAGGACATTCTGCTTCCACCACAGACACAGGTATGAAAAGAGTGATCGCAAATCAGGAGTGTGGCATCAGTAATTTGTGTGAAGCGCTGTTAACTGCCGGGAATACTCATATCCTTTGGAACTGATGTTCTGGAATTTTTTCGTTTCATCAAATGTTCATTCTTCACTATATGTAAGACATTGTCCTGGGCTCTATGAGACGTTAAACATATTAGGTGAGACCAGTCCTTAAGAATTCATAACTTACAGGAGGTAATGTGTAGAGATCTTCTGGTAGTTCTCGGCATATAGCACTTGAATGTTAACAATTTTTACGTAGCTGCCTGGGGTTCTGTCAGCAGAGTGAACTCCTGTGCTTTTACACTGTGTCCTTAGAGAAATCATGCCCGAACCAAGTCGCACAGTGGGTGTGTACTGAAAGAATTCTTTTCAGCGCCCTGGAATGCTGTCCTTGGGATTCAGCCGACTTTGCTCAGTGGGGACTCATACATCAAGAGGGCAGTCATATCATTATCTCAGCTACTGTGAAGCCACTGAAAAGCACTTGCTGAATCTGGGGGTAAATTTATTGTGAGATTTAACAAAGGAAAAGTCACCTTCTTCTTTCTCTTTCTTCCCTTCAACTTGAATTGCATTTTAAAAGTCCTTCTCTTAGGATAAATGTATGTTCCTTAATCTATTAATTGGCCTCTCCTATCTGCTTTGGGGTATGTAAATACCTTCATGAAGCAAATGAGATGCTTTGTGGTGGCAATCATGCTCTAGTTCTTGGTTTTGATAATTAAAAATAAAATAATATCGCTAGAAAGGAAAGTATAACAAATCGTGGTGAGCTACAATTTTGACAATCAGGAACTTCTCCCCCTGTTGATAAAAGGGTCAGCCAACCTTGACTGTATTTTTTTCCACAGTGTATTTATGATAATCAACTACCCACTATGGTTTAATCCCTATAAATATGATTCTTTTATATTTACTTATCTTTATGCAAATGTAAGTTACGTTTTTTAAAAAATTTATTTATTTTTGGCTGCGTTGGGTCTTCGTTGCTGCTCGTGGGCTTTGTCTAGTTGCAGCGAGCGGAGGCTACTCTTCATTTTGCGGTGCATGGGCTTCTCATTGTGGTGGCTTCTCTTGTTGCAGAGCGTGGGCTCTAGGCACGCGGGCTTCAGTAGTTGCAGCACGCAGGCTCAGTAGTTGTGGCTCGCGGGCTCTACAGCGCAGGCTCAGTAATTGTGGCCCATGGGCTTAGTTGCTGTGCGGCATGTGGCATCTTCCCGGACCAGGGCTCAAACCTGTGTCCCCTGCATTGGCAGGCGGATTCTTAATCACTGTGCCACCAGGGAAGCCCCAGGAATATATATTTTATATGAAAGTTCCCCAGAGATTCTTCTGATGCACAGCAAGAATTGAGAATGACCCATTTGCTCCCAGTGATTCTAAAATGGGGAGAGTAGTAAGAGTCCTTGAATTTAAGAAACAAGGGGCATTTTCCTGAGAAAACTGTATGTACCTTCATGTACCCCTGTATTTAACAAGTGTTAAGAGTCCCTGACCCAAAAGTCACTTCTAGGACTCTGTTTTTGTGAACTTCTACTATTCACCTCTGTAATGCCAAATATAATGGGGTTACAGTGTCCACTGATGTGTCTGATAAGAAATTGCACTGAGAGCCAGAGACACAGGAATTTGTTGAAACTAGAAAATAGTGGTAGTAGATTTTTAAACTTTAGTTTCGCTTTGGCCTTATTTACTGAGATCTGACCTTTCCGACAGGTTTCATGACTTCTTTGGAATGCAGAGTTGGGGATACTAATATTTGCCACCAGGCAATATTTATTTAGTGATGTGAGAACCTAGGGCATTAGTTGACTGCAAGTGTGATTATTAACAGGACCCAGGAAAATGCTACCAGAAATAATGGCACCTTTGTTATCGCAGTGATTTTTTTTTTTTTTTTTTGCCAATGGCACTGAAGGAAAAGTGACATTTGTTATCAAATGAGGCAGGGGATTTACAAATGATAACAAGTTAGAGAGGCTGCATTCTTTCTAGTATCTGTCTTGTAGTCACAAATATCTTTCTCCCCTGGGAAGATAACAGCACTTGACCAGGGCCATAAATTCACTCTGTCTTCTATCACCAGGGCCTTCGGAAGTCTGAACGGCCTTGACCTCCTCTTGTTCTTTTATTGAAACGATACTTATTACGTGGGGATCGTTTTAGGAGGGCAGAGGAGAAACAGTAAATACATCAGCAAAAATTCCCAAGAAAAGATGGCTGTGGCCTGCGGGAGGGCAGAAATGTATAGTTTTTGTTGTGGTGGTGATAGTGGTGACGGTAAGACCCCCGGTCCTCCGCCAACACACACGCACAGCATCTTGCACAAGAGCTTTGTGCACAGAAGTAGATGTGAATTGGGTGGGTGCAGAGTCGGCATTGAGCAGAAACAAGATCCAGCTTTAACAGATATCTGCCTTTCCTGTTGATTACACGTACCTTGACTGCTGCTCAATATTCAGGCAGGGGTACAGCTATCACTGGCTTCAGTTTTTATTACTGGGTACTATTGGGGTTGGCAGTGACGGAAACGAATGGTTAAGAAGAATTTAACTTTTTTTAATCTGATAGTGCTTAAATGATGTCTTAGGGCACCCTCTGAACTGTACAGTAATTTGCAGAATGGGTATTGCCATGTATATTCTGGGCTTAGCTTTTGAAATGCCAAAGTTGGATACACAAATTACTACTTCACTGTCCAGAGTGGAGAGGGTTATTTCTGCAGGGCATTAGAAGTCTGTCGATTGGTCCAGGGGAGGGGACACTGGGTACACTTGGCTCTGGTCGAGCTTCCTGTTACACTGCAGTTGACCTGAAGCTAGCAGCTGGTATGACATCATCTTGGGTGTTTCTGGCACTTTTTTCTTTTCTCAGTAGAGCTGCGCTGAACTGTGTTTCCTTTTCAAAATGCAAAACAAAATGCTGGCTCACTTTGCATACCCTGTAGGTATATCTGCCTGTTTCTGATGAGTGAGGTATTGTCCTCTTGTTTATTTCCTTGCAAGGAAGTGTCTGGACACCATATACATTTCAATCATCTTTATCACAGAGCAGTCAGAAGAGGCTTAGGGGAAGTCAGGAAAGACCCCCGAGCAACTTCTGAGCCCCTGAACCAGGCCTAACCAGATAGATACCAGCAGTTCATATTACCGTATTTCTAGCCGTTTCTCTCTGATGAGAGCCCTCACAGAATCTTAAAATATTTTATTGAATTGTATGTTAGATGTGAGCAAAAGTCTCCAGGTGGTGGTCTTGCTCTCTGAGTACATCGTCAGTCCTGCCGGGACGGCGGTGCCGGGCCAGATCACTTGGCTTAGTGCATAAATGAAGTTGCCCAGCTCAGGGGCTCCCAGACCCTTTGATCTTTTCTATTTCCTGGCCCCTCAGGATCTTCTTGTACCATACTTTGCTATCAACCATTTCTGCTAAGAAGGCTATTATTGCTAACGCCAGTTCCAGTCGCTCCAGTAGCTTCTGGATTCCGACAGCGGGATTGAATACTTTTCTGGAACCTTCTCCAGGTGCCTCCCATACCTTACATTGGCTCTAGAGCAGCTAAAATTTGGAGGAGTCTTCCTGTACTCTTTCGTTCTACTTCAATCCTCCTTCCAGGGGTTTTGAACACTTAGAGGTAAGCTAGTTGGACTTAGATGCCCCCAAACAATCATAAGCATGGAAACCTTCATTTTGCTTGGATTTTGTAATTCCTGTTGCCCTTTCTAGTTCTGACCCATCAGCTGCTTTTTCACAGAGATCAAGAGCAGTATGATTTCTCCTTACCATGTTTATTTCTGATATAATATAGTGTATTTTGTCCTTAAACCACCTGCTCCAAAAGGAGTTAATAGCCTGTTTGTGGCCTACAGATACATTCAGGAAAAAAAGCAGAGGAAGAGGACAAGGCTGCGGGTGGGGAACAGAGGAAAGAAGTGTTCCCTATGGGTGAGGGGTGGAAATAGTCTAGCTTCGGGGTTTTGATTAAAACTTTGGTAGAAGAGTACCTGCTGGACTATAGGTTTCATTAGCTGTTGGAACCCTGCTGGGGCTGGAGTGGGCGGGAGGCAGACCTGTTTCTAATTCCCTTGCAGAAGTGGAGTTCAGTGTTGATGGTAGAACCCCACCTCCTTATTGGCTTTTATGATGATCATTTTCAAAGAGTGGTTTACAAACTTTTTGAAGCAAAGGAAACTTGATGTGTCGTAAAACTTTAAATCAGTTTTCAATCAGTGCTCCTTTGCCAAGGAAGCATTTATTATGATAAGAATATATTTTCCATGTTTGATTTCATCTATCCCCAGAGACTTCAACTCATCAATCATTGACTCCTAAACCTTTGCTTCCAGCCTCTGGACTCCTGAAACCCACATTCCTGTTTGCACAGAACTGCAGCAAGTCTCCATCTAGTTATCTAGGAGGTACATCACATTGCAAAACATGTACAAGAATAATTTATTATCCTCTTCTACCCATTTTTTTTTCTCGTATTCTCTTTTTAGGATATGTCTGTGTTAGAAGCTGGGTGGGACTCCTTCCTCATAGTCAATTTGGTCACTAAGTCTTTTCTGTTTTATCTGCTGAATATCCTTGGACTCTGTCCTCCCCTCTCTATTTCCATGACTGCTGTTTTAGTTCAGTCTTTTATCATTTGTTGCTGGACAGCAACAGTAGATGCTACCTGTCTCTGGAGTTCATTTTTTGAGGAAACTTGTGATCACTTCTTTTCCCTTAATCCTCTGGGGTGTGTAAGACCCTTCCCAAAATGGTCTAAGTCTTCTTCCCATCCTACCCACCTCATCCTGTGTTTAAAGTGCCCTGAGTTCTAGTGTTACTGAGCAGTAATGCTCTTTCATGTTCTGTCTGTGCATGGACCCATCCTTCTCTTGGTTCATCTCTTTTCACTTCCTCTTGAAGACTGTCCTACCTACTCAAAAGCCCAGCCAAAGGTCTTCTCTGTGAAGCCTGTCAATATCCCTTTATCTGTGGTCCCTCTGTTACAGCAAATATCATATTAAATTATAATTATGTCTGCCCACTGAACTGGGTATTTCTTGAGAGCAGTGACTGCCTCATGTATGGCACCCAACAGATAGTCAATAAATATATTGAATGAATGTAAGATGAGGATGGCGGCTATGAGTGTTACTTCATTTTTTTAATGTGGATCATAGTAAAAATGCATATTTTATGTCTAATTGTACTCAAGCTATCACTTTCTGGCATATTTTCCTTTTGCCTTTAAAATAACTACATTGTGGGCTTCCCTGGTGGCGCAGTGGTTGAGAGTCCGCCTGCCGATACAGGGGACACAGGTTCGTGCCCCGGTCTGGGAGGATCCCGCATGCCGCGGAGCGGCTGGGCCCGTGAGCCATGGCCGCTGAGCCTGCACGTCCGGAGCCTGTGCTCCGCAACGGGAGAGGCCACAGCAGTGAGAGGCCCGCATACTGCAAAAAAAAAAAACAACAAACTACATTGCTACTGTTGGAGATGAGAGTATGACTTGAAATTAGAAAATTCAGCAACACTGACATATAATACACACTTAAAATATTAAAATATGCCATAACCAACTCCTTCACTTGACACATGTGACAGAATATCTCAACCCTGACCTATGTTTTCATTAAGTCAAACTTTATTTCCTCTAGATGAGAAAGTCTCCTAAATGTCTCAAGTGTCTGAGTCATTCACATTTTAGGAACTGAGATTTTTTCAATCATTGCATGTCTTAACTTACCTAAGGGTAGGAGGAGGCTAGATAAACTGGATCAGATCAAGAATGTAGAATCTCAGTCTTGAGGTAGTTATGTTTTAGAGCACTGACTCCTTAAATGAATATTGCTGTTAATAACAAATTGCAAGATGATTAGCAGAAAACTAAGGTGAAAGGGACCATATTGACAATATACAGTTTTTTTGTAGTGACTTATAACCAACTAATGAAGGAGTAGTCTCTTATTTGGTGTGACCTTGCAGTTCTAGAGTATGGCTCAAATGGTTCCTTAATGTTCCATACCAATATTGACAGTATTACAGTGGGCATAGACTATGTCTGACTTGTGATTTACAAATGACTAGTTCCAGACACTTAACTCTCTTCTGATTTTTTTTAAATGCACAATAGACTTAATTAGATATAATCTAAAAATTTTCAAGTTTTGTAATAATACATATAAATGAAACTAGCTTAAGAGTTTACATATTGAGTTTTCATTTCAAATATTTGGAAATTTTCTTAACAATTTCTAGTTTAATTGCATTATGGTCTGAGAATATGCACCGTATGACTGCAGTCTTTTAACATAAGTCAAGTTTTTTTAAAGGCCCAAGTTAAGGTTTATCTTGTTTCATGTTTCATTTACTCTTGAGAAGAATGTATTTTGCTGGTGTTGCATGGGGTGTTCTATATACGTCAGCTGGATCCAATTGCTATGTTACTCAGTTCTTTGCTGTCCTTGCTGATTTTCTGTCAACTAGTTTTAACTATTAATGAGAGGGGGTGTGTTGAAGTGTCCAACTGTAACTCTGGATTTACTCTTTTTGGTTAGTTTTACTTTGTGTGTTTCGGACTCTTGTTGGGTGCATATACATATGATTATTAAGTCTTAAGGTCTTTTTACATTATGCAGTATCCTCTCTTTATCCCTCGTAATCCTCTTTGCTCTGAAGTTTACTTTGCCTATTAATATAGCCATTCACTCCAGTTTTGTTTTTTACTTAAAAAAAAAAACAAAAAAACTTTATATTGAGTATTGTATGTTCACGTGCAGTTGCAGGAGTGAACTCTTTACCTAATGTCCCCTGATGGTAATATCTTACAGAGTGTAATACAGTATCACAAACGGGAAATTGACTTTTACACGTGCCATTATCTTATTCAGACTTACAGAATTTTACATGTAATTGTGTATATTAGTTAAACACAGTTTTATCGTGTGCAGGTTTTTGTATTTACAACCACCGTCAAGATACAGAGCAGGGGCTCCCCTGGTGGCGCAGTGGTTGAGAGTCCGCCTGCCGATGCAGGGGACACGGGTTCGTGCCCCGGTCTGGGAAGATCCCACATGCCGCGGAGCGGCTGGTCCCGTGAGCCATGGCCGCTGAGCCTGCGCGTCTGGAGCCTGTGCTTCACAACGGGAGAGGCCACAACAGTGAGAGGCCCGCGTACCGCAAAAAAAAAAAAAAAAAAAAAAGAGATACAGAGCAGTTTCATTACCACAAGGACCCCTTGTGTTGCCCTTTTATAGACTTTTTCAGACTCACCTCCCATCATCCTTCCCCCAATAACCAACCCTTTGCAACCAGTAGACTGTTCTCCACTTATATAATTTTGTAACTTCAAGAATGTTACATAAATGGACTCATACAGCATATACAGCCTTTAGAAATTGCCTGTGTTTCACTCAGCGTAATTCCAACTTGTATGTATCAGAAGTTCAGTTACTGGTGGGAATACAAAGTGATACAACCATTCGTATTCCCACCAGCAATGTATGAATGACCCAGTTTCTCTAAGTTCTTTCCAGAATTTGATGTTGCCACTATATCTTATTTTTACCATTCTGATAGATGTGTAGTGATAAGCTCATTGTGGTTTTAATTTGGATTTCCCTGATGGCTGCTGTTGTAGAAGATCTTTGCATGTACTTATTTGCTGTCTTCATATCCTCTTCAGTGAGATGTCTCTTCATGACTTTTGCCTATTATGTAAATGAATTGCTTGTCTTTCCAGCTTTATTTTAATTATGGTTTACAGTATATATTCATTCTTTTACTTCTGACTTACCAATATAAATATTTCCGAAGTGAATTTCTCATAGATAGCATATAGTTGTCATTTTTAAAATTTAATATGACATTTTCTGACTTCTAATTGTTTTTAGACCATGTACATTTAATATAATTATTGATATATTTGGGTTTAGGTCTACCATTCCATTATTTTTTTTGTTCTTTTACTTTTCTTGTCATGCTTTGAGTTATTGGAACATTTTTAGTATTCCATGTTAATTATGCTTTTGACAATATCTCTTTATATAGCTTTTTTGGTGGTTGTTCCATGGATGACAAAATACATATTTAACTTTTTTTAACATATGATTGCTACCTATCACTTCTTTTGGCATTTAGAACCCTTATAGATGCATTTACACTTCTTCCTTGGTGTCACTGATGTCTTATGTGTTACATCTACATGCATTGAAAAGGTCATCAGGTACTTTTTGCTTTCAACCATCAAACATTTTAAAGAACACAAGAGGAGAATAGTCTATATTGGTCCAGTTATTTACCATTTCTGTTGTTCTTCCTTTGTTCCTCTTATTCATGTTTCCTTCTAGTATCATTTTCCTTCTTTCTGAAGTTCTTCTTTAATTCTTTTAAAGTAGGTCTGCTGTGAGTTCTTAACATTTCCCTTCATCTGAGAATGTCTTGATTTCACTTTTATTATTGATGTTTTTAATCTGAGATTACAGTTCTTTACAATTTTTGTGTTACTTCTTTTTAACCTTGATGTTTTGTATGAGATACCCAGAATCCTTCTAATCATTGTAATCATGTAGCATATCATTTTACTCTGGCTACTTTGAAGATTATTTCTTTGTCTTCTTTTAATTGTGGTAAAATACACACAAAACTTGCCATTTTAGCAATTTTAAAGTATACAGTTTAGTGGCATTAACCATTCACGGTGTTGTGCAGCCATCACCACTCTTACTCCAGAAGTTTTTCGTCACCCAAATGGAATGTCTTTAGTTTCTAGCAGTTTGTCTTAGGGTAACCCCTCCCCCCAAATTCATGCTGTTTGGGGTTTGCTCAGATACTTGAATCTGTACGTTGGTCTTTTTCCAGAGTTGAGTAGTTTTCCACTCTTGTTTCTTCAAATGTTTTTAGCACACATTTTTTCCTATATCTTTCAGGGACTTTGACATGAACGTTAGGCCTTCTGTTATTCAATTACACATCACTAAAGCTCTGTTCATTTATTTCTCAACCTTTATTCTCTGTTCAGACTAGATAATCTATTGATATATCTTCAAGTCTGCTGACATTCACTTGCCATCTCCACTCTGCTCTTGAGCCCATTCAGTGAATTTTTTTAATTAATTTTTTTGGGAATATAATTGCTTTACGATGTTGTTAGTTTCTGCTCTACAGCAAAGAGATGATAACCAAGGTTAAAAATTCACTGAATGACATATACACACTATATTCAGTGAATTTTAAATTTTGGTTATTGTCATTTCCAGTTGTAGGATTCCCATTTGTTCTTTATATTTTGTTTCTTTGCTGAGACTTTTAATGTTTCTTTCAAGAATGTTCATGATTGGTCATTCAAACATTATATAGTAGCTGCCTTAAAGTCTTGGTCACATAATTTATCCATCTGCATCATGTCGGCGTTGGCATCTGTTGACTGTCTTTTCCTGTGCGAGTTGAAATTCTCATGGTTCTTGGTATGTTGAGTAATTTTGGAATCTATCCTGGATATTTTGAACATTACATTATGAGACTCTGGATTCTGTTTAAATCTTACGAAGAATTTTTTTTTTTAACCAGTTAATTGACTTGGTTAGATTCTGGCTGCAAGTTCTCAACCTACCTCAGGGAACCATTGTTCCAATATCCACCTACTTTTCAAAGTCATTGTCATACTCTTTGGTTCTGTTCTGGGTGTGTATAACCCATTGGCCAGTGTGTGATCTGTGTAGTGGTCCATTTGTTCAGTTCTCAGAATCTTTGTTGTGCTAAATTACAATCTGATCCACAGATTCTGGACTTGGTGATGATCCCTGGAATCAATGTTACAGGGTCACTTTCCTCAACATCTTCTCTGCACTCTCCCTGGTATATTTCAGTTCCTTAGAGTTGACCAACTTAGTCCTCTCAGCTCTGCTGTGTGCTTCCCTATTTGGACTTTTTTGGGGCCCAACCAGCAGGAGGAGAGAGTGAAAGAAGCAGCAGGGGTTGGCCTCAGCCTCTTGTGATGACACCTCCAGGAATGGATTGAAAGATTCCCCTCCCTCAGAGTTTTCACTCTTTCTGACCTCCGTTCCTGATAACTGCCACAGCATTGCCTGGGAGTGAGGTCAGGAGAAAACTGACAAGGGAAGAAACAAAGAACAAAATTGGGGAATTTCCACACTCCTATGAGTGTCAGGAGCACCCTTTTTTGATTCATGAGTGAGAGGGCTCCTAGAGGATCCTGGAGCTTTATCCATCCCCACCGCAATGCTCATTTCTATGTTTCCAGCTATATTCAGGCAAGCGGATACAGCTGGAAAATAAATGGTAAACCCACTGCCACTCTGGTTGTACTTCAGATTCCAGCGGACTTCAGAAGTTCACCTGCTGCTGTTTACTTTTCAAACTTCAAATAGCTGCTCTGTGTCATCTGCCCAGGTTTTATAGTTTTATCCAGTAGTCGAGGTGGGTGAAGTATGCTTACACCTTCTTACCTAGAACCGGAACCTAGAACCGGAAATATGACCTAATTGGTATTGATTTTTGAATAACGTAGGTGAATGGCTTTTTTTCTCACACTAAAGCAGTCATGCATGTAAGTTGTGAGGAATATATTGATTTCTATACTGTTCATGAGTCCTACATGACTTTTGGTAATCTGAATTAATTTGAAATATAGTTAGATTTTCATGTATATAAGAACATGGGAATCTAGGTAAGGAGACAATTTTAAAAGACATACTATATTTGAGTATGCATGCATATACACTCACCTACTCAGACAAAATGATGACTTTGATAAGCTTAATTTAAAATCACATGAATCCTTCCATGATTATGTAATTGTCCTCAACTCAGAGTGTCATGGTGTACTTAGTATGCCATTCCTATTCTACATGATAAACATCAGTAATCCAAGAGTATGAATCTTTGTGAAATGTTTGAGATGAAAACTTTAATTTTCCTACTTGACCATGTTCCATAGTCTTGATAATTAACAGAGGAAATGGATAATAATGATTGGGGGAAGAAAATCTAGAAGGAGTTGGTGGTAGAGTTAGAAAACTGTTCTGTATAGTAATATTTAACCTATTTCCAAAAGGGATCAGAAGAGGATATTCTGCTGCTTGGTAAGTCTTAGTCATGGGTCAGTCAAGGAAAATGAATCTGTTTTATGTATTTCAAGCATAGAAGGATTTAATACAGGGAATTGGGTTACAATTGTTAAAAAGGACTGGAGAAACAAACCCAGGTCAAGGACTACAGGAAATTCTGTGCTTCTGCCAGAGTGTGTGCTCACCTGCCCCGACACTGCCCACCCAGTCACTAAGGCGACCATGGCTCCATGCTGCTCCCACTGCAGGGGGCTGTGTTGGAAGAGTTTCCACGAATCTGTTTCTACTACTGCTGCCAAAGTCAAAAACAAATGGATTCTTCCATCTCAATTTCATACAAGTGCCTCTCCTTGAAAAAACCTAAACCTAGAATCTTGGTGGCAAGAAGTTTGAGAAATGTAACTGGTTTTAAGCCCCTGTGATAGGGATACAGTTTAGAAAAATACGGATGCTACTAATAAATATAAGTATTTAGTTCACGGATATCTATTTATTTTTATTGTGTAATGCGTCTGTTAAGATTCTAATCTGCTTGAGAGTAGGAATAGGTTTTATATTCTTCATTAACCACACAAAGCATAGCACAGAGCCTTGTGCTTATTTAGTGATGTTTCCATATAATTGTGCCCAAAACACCAAGCATGTCCTCAAATGAAAGACTGATCTTCATTACCTCTGGTTGGTTCCAGAGCCACCAACTAAAGAGTGAGGGGCCTTCTCTTCAGTTCCTGGAGCAGGAGCCTGAGAAACTTGAGACTGTATTCCATAGGATTCCTAGGCTAGGTCATCATCATAGAAGCAGGCCTCAGAGATACTGCAGGGTTGGTTCCAGAACACTGCAATAAACAGAATCGTGATTTTAAAAAAATTTCCCAGTGCATATAAAAGTTATACCGCACATCTGTCCAGGGAATTGTTTTTGTGCATTTCCTATCTAGTGAAATGAGGGTGAATTTCTCATTTGCCTTTCCAGCTGTAGTGAAAGAAGATCAAAACATTCTGTTTAAAAAAACAACAAAAATAATCCCACTTTTTTTCGTCTAACAAATAAAAAAAAATTTAAAGCAAAAGTCACAAAGCCTGGCTACTTAATACTGTAGAGGTTTTGGCACATTTGATTTGGCTGCTTTTCATTCTTTCATAGTTTTTCGTTTGCATGGATTATTGTATCTTCGTGAGTGTACTTTTTATTGCTGTGTAATGTTTCACCAATTAGATATGCTGAAATTTACATTTCCTTATTTTTGGATATTCCTTTTATGCCATTTATAAATGCATGATATATTATGCCTAAAATGTTTCATATTTGTCATCACTTCCTTAAGATAATATTCTAGAAGGAGAACTGGGGTCAAATAAATGAAGCATTTGTTTTTCCTTTTTATATGCTTTTTCTTTAAAGTGTAACCTGCATGCAGAAAAGTACACCAAATTGTATGTCTAGCTCACTGAATATTTAGATTCTCTCACACAGGCAGCACCTGAATCACTGCCAGCACCTTGGAGACCATCCTTTTGCAGTCCCTTAGACTAGTTTTGCCAGATTTTGAGCTCTGTATAAATGGAATAGCATTGTCTTGCTTGGAGTTTGGCTTTTTCCCCACTCAACATGTTTGAGACAGTCAGTGATGTTACCACATTTAATTTAGTCACCATATACATTCCATTCTGTGATATAGACTATTCACTTTACTGTAGATGGGCATAGGTTGTTTCCAGCTTTTGGTATTGTGAATGATGATGCTATGGACATTTTTGTACAGATCTTTTGATACATATGTGTGTACAGTTTTGTTAGGTATATGCATGCATATCTACACAGACACACATACCCTAGAAACAAAATTGCTGGGTTATGAAATTTTTGTGTATTCAATTTTAATAGGTGTTGCCAAACAGATTTTGAAGCTACTTGTACCTTCTTATACTACCACTAAAAGAATATGAAGTTTCTCACTGTTCTGCATTCTTGTCAGCACTTGACATTGTCACACCTTTTCATTTTAGCCATTCAGGTGGGTTTAGTAGTATGTCTTCATGGTTTTAATTTGCATTTCCCTGTAATGGCTAAGAAGTTGATAATCTTTTATTATGTTTAGTGGACATTTGCATATCCTCTTTTTTCAAGAACTTATTCAAATTTATTGCCCATTTTTATTTGAATTTTTTTTGACTTCTAAGAGTTCTTTGTATACTTTGGAAATGAACCCTTTGATAGTTATGTGTGTTCCAAACATTTTTGCCCACTCTGTGGTTTGCCTTTTTGCTCTCATAATGGCCTTTTGATGAACAGGAGAGATTAATATTAATTTACTCAAATTCATCAGTCATTTCCTCTGATTAATGCCATTTGTGTTCTATGTAAGATTTTTTTTTTGTCTCCAAATCCTGGAGAATCCTCTCCTATGTGTATTCTGTGAACATGATTGTTTTTCACAGGTAGATCTATAATCCACCTGGAATTGACTTTTATGTATGCTGTGAAATAAAGGACCACTTTTTTCCCCCCTGATGGATCTCAAATTTGAACCAGCTGTTTTTTGAAAATACCATCCTTTCCCAAATGCACTGAAGGGTCACCTTCAACATAAATTAGCTTCTGAATATGTGGGCTCCTTCTCTTCTTATGGTGGAGTGTGAGATGCTACATATGACTGCCCTCTCCTTTGGCTGATGATCTCCGTTGCTTCTCCTCCCCTCTGCCTGGGCTCCAAACACAGATTATCTTTGTTGTCTTTCATTGTAAGATTTTAGTTGGAAGACCAGTACATACATCTCAGACCAAAAATATGCAGTGTTACCGTTTCCACCTGGTTCCTTATGAATTAGACATTCTGGTATGTCTCTGTAGACCTAAAAGTGACTCACATGGTAGACTTCAGCATTTCTAAAAAGCTCATATGCTGTGATTTACTTTTCATTATTTATCATGCATGTATTGACTCAATTTCAAGCCCTCAGTTTTAGCTGTTAGTTATTTCTACTTCCTCCTAAACTTTTCATCAGAGCTGCCTGAAAGAAAGATGGACTAATTTAATACGATTTTTGCCTTCCCATTACCTCTGTCATTGTTTGGTAAAGGCAGTTTACAATCAGTGGAATTCTTTAAAGTGAAAAAGGTGGGGATAGTTGTGAGGAGCTGGTGAGGAAAAGAGCAGAGGATTTGGCTAATCCACAAAGTTATTAACCTCTTCTTAAGTAACCTGGAGGCAGCTTTGAGAGTAGATTAGGAGTGCTAAGAGGTGTGTGTGGGGGTGATTTTAGGAAACTGACTTTAAAATTGTCTATTTTCCATGGATATATTTGTATTCTCTTATTTTGCTTTTGGAAACCTTCCGCTAGCCTCTTTCACAAGCAAACATTAGTACTTCATTTCTTCTCATATCCCGAGATGAACTTGCAGAAAAGAAAGCTTCATCAGAAAATTGCCCTGAGTTTGCTACATGTAAAAAATAATTAGGAACAATAAAAAGAAAGGATAAACATTGCACACAGTACTTAAAAGATGTTAATGTGTCTTTTTTAACACTGCACTAGTCGCCAGTGTGCATGCATGTTTTTGCTAAAGGTTAACTAAATTGTTTAGACATCTCTAATGGTGGGACATCAGTCAGCTGTACCCAGCTGATAAATGTGCTAGATTTCTGGAGAAGATTCCTTTAATTAGTTATTATGAGCTGAGAGTGGCTAATTTTCTGGAACAAAATTGCTGTGTGAAGTTCTTAGCAACCCAGGTAGTTAACAAATATCAGTCTGTACAAGAAAAATAGAGCTCTTGATGCTTTGAAATGCAGTGAAACTTAGTTCTATACCTACTATTGGTATAATACTGGCAATTTACGAAGGCTTTTTTCCTTTTATTTGCTTCTGCAGCCATACAGCAATGCTATGAGGACAGGAACATTATGTTCTTATAAAGAAGAAAGCAGAAGCTTATATTTTAAGGACTTGGGCCCAATGGCATCCAACTAGAAAGCTGGTAATTATAACAGCTAAGGTTTATTGAGTGCATACTGTTTCCTGAGAACTTTCTTAAGTGCTTTAAACATGTTAAATTTTTAAATCTTCACAATAGTCCTAATAGGGAATGCAGTATTATCCCTGTCTTACCCATGGGATGTTGAGCCATGAAGACGCTAATAATGTATTCAAAATCCTGTTAAGTGCAGAGGCAGATGTAAACCAGGCTCAGGCTACACCACCGCGCTGTTCTGACCAGGGCTTGACCCGCGGTTTTTATTTCAAGTTCAGGGCCCTTGCTGCCTCACAATAGTGCTGCATAATAATAATGCTGGTGATGATGTATGTGGATTGAGATACCCCACTCATCAGTCATGAGTCTTGAATTGGAACCTTGGGTCCCGAATCTGTTTCTGCTCAGTGCCCAACACAGTGGTAGGGATGGAAATGTCTGAATTGACTGGAATTCAAATCTGGTTTCATTTTCTACCGTCTCATCTTTGTTTTTACTATTTATCAACGCACTCTCCTTGCTGCTGTACAGACAATCGAATCCTCTCTGTGTGGTCGCTCATGTGTCCCTCATCACTAGAACTCCCTGCGGCAGTCCATCCATCCATTCAGAAGGGCCAGCCTCATGCTGTACCTGTGAGATGGAGGTACTCACTCCCTTTCTCGTTGCTCACAGAATTCATTGTCCCCGCTGAACATTTCCACAGAGAATTCTCCCTTGGCTTCTATATTCTGTAATGCTTGTGTGCGTGCATGTTGCGTAGGGTTCCCAAACCCTAGATTTCAGGCTGCCTAGGGAGTGCGTTTTGTCCTTTATTTCCATACGTTCATGAGTCTGTACTGGGTAATCATGATTCTGTCTCATGGTCTAATTGTCAGTCCCTGCACTGTATTAGCTTGTCCCAACAACTGTGAATTTCTAGGGTATTGTTCCCTTGTAGAGTACATCCCTCCAGTTTTTTGTTCTTCAAAATTTTCTTAATTACTCTTGGATTTCTGGTTCTCTATAGAAGTCTCTGTGGAAATATAGAGGTTTGTTTGGATTTAGGGTTTTTTGGTGGAGTAAGAATTATTGGTAATGTTGTGTTCTTCCATCAGAAGGCTCAAGATGTCTACTTCTCTTTTTATGGTCTCAGCAGCAATCATTACCCTAATGGATTATTTCTTTAGGATTTCCAAACTGGTAGTGTACTAATTGCTCAATTATTAGCTGTGATACTTTGATAAACTATAGAGCTATGTAATTTAAAGTTCTATTGGCATAAATGGTTTAGGTCCTCTGATTTTAATCTCTGCTGTGTCTTTATATGCCTTTTATCATTCCTGATATAGTTTACTTACATATAATATTTTTTAAATGCTTTATTCATTAAACAATTCCCCTCAGCTTGTTTCTGTTGCCTAGATTTTTAACTTTACCCAATTTAACTTAAAAGACTATTAATTTCTTAATCAGGATTACTGATATTTTGCCAATTTCTTGTTGTTCTTTATATTCCCATGCTTTAAAAAAAATTCATTGGCTTCACTTTTTACTATACTGAAGTACAATACTTTCTTTAATTTTTGACTTTTGTTTTGCCATCATTTTTCTGAGGTCTTTTTTTCCCTTTTCCTGAAGGAGAAATTTAAAAAACTTATTTGATACAAAGAATACACACACAAACATATACTATATATGTGTGTTACGAAGCATAATATTGAATACACAGTAATTCACCCCAGGTGTTCTAATGCAGTTCAGTTTACCTGTGTATAATCCCTTACTTCCTCCCCAGAGGAAACCACTGGTCTGAATTTAGTCTTTTTTTTTTTTGCCTTAAAAACAAACACTTTGAAAAAAAACATACACTTTGGGTTTTCAAAAAAAGGTTTAAATAGTTTTTAAACATAGGCTAAATAGGGACTTTCCTGGTGGTTCAGTGGTTAAGATTCCGCCTGCTAATGCAGGGGACACGGGTTTGAGCCCTGGAAGATCCCACATGCTGTGGAGCAACTAAGCCTGTGCACCACAACTACTGAGCCCAAGTGCCACAAATACTGAAGGCCATGTGCCTAGAACCCATGCTCCGGAACAAGCCACCGCAATGAGAAGCCCGCGTGTCACAACAAAGAGTAGCCCCCGCTCACCACAACTAGAGAAAGCCCGCACACAGCAATGAAGGTCCAATGCAGCCAAAAGAAATGAAATAAATAAAAAAAATCAGTGTTACCTGTAGCAGCAGGTTTTCTGCTGTAGCTATGAATATTATATTCTGCATATATATATTCTTCCATTAGTGAACTGTATTTTTTGCTAGCAATAGTAGTGCTGTTAGGAACACTGTTGTGCATGTCAACTGATGCACATATTCCAGAGTTTCTCCAGGGGGTAAACCTATGAGTGAAACTGCTTGATTATGGACTGTGCCCAATGATGTGTCAGGCATCAGATTCATCCACTATTGGCTTAGATAGCTCTGAACTCTAGCATCCTGTGGTTTACCCTGTTGCTAGTTGGCATTTTTGGTCTGATTCTGGTCCATGAAGATGTTTATGATCTTGTCACTTGGGACATCTCTTTTAACTTTGCAATGAGTTTGGAACAATAGGATGTGTCACTTGTGAACTTCAGGCACCATCATGATGTGAAGTCACCATCCTTCTTCAAATGTTTTGTGGTCAAAACGGAGACCCTTTGAAATTTTAAGGTTGAATCCTTCGTATGATGAAGCTAGAGTTTTAACCAATTGTGTTTTTTGTCCATAAGAAATGAAGAGAAGCAGCTTTACTATTCTGAGTTTAATATACATCATTGTTTTTCAACTGAGGGTGATTTTTGTCCCCGGGGCATTTGCCTGTGTCTGGAGACGCTTGACTGTCATGAACAGGAGGGGGTTGAAGATACTACTTGAATCTAGTGTCTAGAGACATGGATGCTGCTAAACATCCTACAGGACCACGAGCAAGATAGGTCCCCACAACAAAGAACTACTCGGTCTGATATCTCAATAGCGCTAGGGTAAAAATACAGCTAACCCTACGATGTATAGGATGGCCTCCCATAAAAAAGAATTCTCTGGTTCAATATGTCAGTAGTACTAAGGTAAGAAACTCTGATGTACATGAAGGCCATCGGTCATTGTGTTGTGGAAGTAACAACACTAAAATCCGATGGATTCACAACATTTTTTGGTTTTTCCTTTCTTGTGACATCTTTGGAAGCGTGTGTTTGGAATGCCCAGGTAATAAAGCTAACAAATTACTTGTAAATTCTATGAAGTGTTAATTCATATGAAAGGAGAGATTAACTACCAAGGGGTAACATGTGCTGATCTGCTCAGCTATATGAAAAAAAGCCGGGTATATAAAAAATTTCTATTTCTGTAAATGTTGGTGGGCGTTCTTCCTGTCTTAAGACACTAAAGATGACTACTCTTCCCAACCATCTTAGCCTTTGGTCAGGAGTGAGAAGGAGACATTGCCGGGCAACTCAGGAGCTGCTGGTGTGTATGTGGGGATGGGGGGTTGGGGAATTTGGTCCCTGGATTTCACTGAAGTTTGGGGGGGGAAAAAACCATACCTCCCATTACTTGATGGGCCCCAGCTCAGCCATAGGGCTACCCAATAAATGTGAATGAGCAGGAAGTTCTGAAGTCTGATTTGCTTCCTTTCTGATCCAGGTCTCTCCCAGCTGGGCTGAAACCTGAGAGTGGGCTCTGACAAAGGGAGGGGGGCGGAGGAGGGAGATGGAGAAGAGGCAGATAACAGCCGAATGTAATCAGCATTTTATTACCGCCCTCAGGAAGTAGGAATAGGAAAAAAAAAAAAAAGTAGGTTGGAGCAAGGAAAGTTAATTATGTGAGGTTATTTGACAGGAAATTACTAAATACAAACAGACAGAAGAAACACATTTTAAAGCAGGGTAGGAAATCTCAAGTTACTTCTCTGTGTGTATTCAAAACCCCCAAAGCAAATTCTGAAAATAGTTTAAACAAAAGCTATCTTATCTGATAAAAGTATTTCAAACACAAAGGGAAATTTATATATTGGGCAGGCAATCTTAGAATAAACTGATTTTGTTGATAACATTGCAAATTTAATTGTGGGAAGCCCCCCCTTAGATGTCTGAATTTATCTTGTAAATGTTTTGGATTTATTTTGAATCTGGCATTTCACTTCTATCAAGGTGTGTCTGTGTATGTGTGTCATCCTGGAAAATTGTGTGAAGTGAAAAATACCTCTGGGTGTTTCTTTTTAGTAGATCAGCATTTTTTGGTGTGCATTTGGTATTATCAGTATTTCCAGAAGTACGTTATATCAATAAAGCACGAAGAACTGAGAAAGCGTTATCTAAAATATTTATTCCCAGAGGCCATATAGTTTAAATGTTTTAATTATTCTGTGAGTGATAGAATATCATTTGTGGCTTTGCAACAGTTGGGAAAGTTGGCAGAATTTTTGTAAATTAGCCAAGCACATTTCTGTAAAAGACCATGATGAAGGAGCAAGACCTTTTCCTACCCGAAATGACTTCTGGTTCTGTAACAGCCTCCTGCTGAGTTGTCATTGTTGCAGACTTAGGAAGAAGTGCCAGAAGTGGTGGTTGAATATTTTGGTCCTTTTAGTTAAGGCTGCCATTCTCCTCCCTTTCTGAAGAGCCATGTCATAGAAATACAGTCTGGGTGAATGTAAAATTGCACCGTCTGTGGGTAAAGTTACACATTCCAAGTTCAAAGAAAAAGCAATATTTTGAAAACTTAAATGGAGCTCGAAGTCTGCATTCCTTTTAAAAGGCCAACACCTGTGTAAGGAATGCAGGTTGTTTCCACTTGACCTTCACGTGTGGAGCTGGGCAAGGTACTTAGATATGATGGTGGTCAAGTCGGAGCACCTCTCTCCACAGCAAAGCCTCCTGGGGCAGCACCTGTCCTGTCTGTTGTCAGGGAGAGAAAATACGGCAAACAGTCAGGAATAGTCCGAGTGCCTTCTAATTCTTGCTTTGAAGAGCTTGCTTTGTATCCCACCAAGTCACATGGTGATGGATGAGTGGGTGTAGATAATGCGAAATAAGCCATAACCTCTCTAAGCAATCAGGCTTACATTTGGCAAGTCCTGGGAAACCCTGGGCAGACAGTGTTAGAATACTTAGGCTGAGTCCTCTGTGAATACTCGTTGACGATTGAGACATGGTTGATGTTCCAGACAGATTCTCATCGTGTATAAATAATTCCTTAGGATGGAGTTAGCTGCCTCGAGTGGTGCTTCTACGTCTTTAGGCTACTTGGACTTGCTCAGCAGTTTATCGTGGTGTCTGAAGGACCAAACGCACAATTCAACGTCAGGAAGAAAGTTAGACATAGAGCGTTCTTTTGGAACAAGGGATTTATTAGTGCACGCCACTTGTGATGCGAAAGTGTGAAGGTCTGGCTCCTTTGTTTTTTACTCATCAGTTTTTTGTGTGTTCTTACGCCAGGAACTGTTGTCAAGGCTGGGAATACAGTGTTGAGCCATAGTTCACGTTGTCCGTACTTCTTAGAGCACACAGCTCCCTGGCGTCTGATCATGCTATGCTTGCCTCTATAATCAGCTTTGTGATCTTGGACACTTGACAGTTTCTCTCTGCCTCAGTTTCTTTGTATAAATTGTTTTCTCAGATGACCTGTAAGATCTTGCTCAGTGCTAATATTTTCTGGATGTGTACTTTTGTCATTAAGTATTTTTATCGCTGTGACCTAGCTTGGTGCTCCAGCAAGTGACTGAATAAGGTGGTACCAAATAGATGAGCTTAGGTAGTTATATTCAAATTAGAACCATTGATTTGATTTCCACGTGGACTTAGGTACCTTTCCTGAGTTTATACCACTTTTGTATCTTCTAGCTGTTTGATGGGCTCATGTATATATGCAGTTTCCTAAAACTCAAGGTTGTTTTTGAAGAGAGAACATGGATTTCCACGTATGCCGGAAACATCCAACAGTCCTAAAGCATGGTCTTCAGACACAAGATCGTTGTCACCTGTACTTCTTTGATGAGATACTAGCTCAGCACAGTTGGGTTGTTTTTAGCTGAAATTCAGTGCTAGCCGACTGAACTGTGCTTGGGACAGGGTTATAGAAGCTTGGATCTTCCAGGATTTAATATTACTGGTAATGTTGATGAACTCAACCATTAATTACATCAGCTGGTTTTGTAAATAAAGTTTTATTGGAACAAAGCCGTGTCTACCCATTCACATATTGTTTATGGCTGCTTTTAGGCTGCAGGGTCACAATTGAGTAGCTGAGACAAAGATAAAACCAAAAATATTTACTGTCTGGTCCTTAATAGAAACAGTTTGGTGTCACCTGGATTATGGGATATGCTTGTAGAATTCAGTCTCAAACTCTAGTTTTTAAGGTTGTGTGGAGCCACAATGACCTTTTTTTTTTTTCAGAAAATAGTTAATTTGCCTTTTTTGCAGTATGATCATGAGAAATGAGCCTTGTTAACTCTTTGATTCCATGCTATTGAGATAGCAGAATTTGATAGCTATATACTCCACAATTTTACTCTTTTGGGGGACTTTTAGTTTCTATGTGTAATCTTGGCTGCTTTAAAAGCTGGACACCCAAAATTACTGGTAAAAGCCTCTTACTCTGTTAAGTAATTGGTCCTGTGGAGCCTGAGAGCTGAGCTTTCTTCGCATTTCAGCTGTGAGGAGAACTTAGATCCGCCATCAGCGGTGTGAGAGCACTTGGAGACGTAGGTGCTCACGGTCTGCCGCGGTCGTTGTCCTGTGTTTGTCGTCGGAGGGGCTCTAGTGCTGATGTGTTCGGCCTACAGGAGTGCTGAAGGCCGCACTGAAGAAAGCTGGGGTTAGTCTAAGTTCTGGCCATTCATCCAGGGAGCTAGACCCAAGGTGGTGAGCTTAAATGCAATACCTTTTATAGAACGAGCAGAGCTGAGTGCTGCAAGTGTCAGTGTGGCAAGTGGCCCGTGGGGAGGAAACGCCAGAGACGGCTCTTCTGCATTTCCTCAGGGGTTCAGAATGGGGTTGTGTAGACACGTCAGTTCCATTTTCAAAGGGTTTAAATGTGAGGCATATAGCTACTGAGTAAATGTTTACTACAACAGAAAACATTACATTAAATGGAAAATAAAGTTTTAGGATCAAGTAGGGCTGCTTTTAGGAGTTCATATTTGCCTTCATGAGTAATCCTAACACAGAATAATTTCTGAATAAATACTGGTTTATTTAATATATACACTCCTTGGTATTTGAAGTGAACCAAAGGAAAATTTGTGACTCAAGGCTTCATGTTTGTAGCCAAATTACCAGAAATTCCTAATCTACTTCATTCACATCTTTTGAGCGCTTACTGTATAAGTTTCCTACCCTCTTGGGGCTTACATTTTATTGGGAGTGACAGATAGCTTAACAAATACTTTCCTAGAAAGGTGATATATGCCCAAATAAAGCATGCAATGGACCGTAAGAATATGGTGAGGAGCGATGCCTGTTTGGAAAGGGGGGAGCGGAGGGCCATGCAGAGTCCCCCAGGGAGAGGAGGATGCTTTATTCAGATCCATCCCTGGGGATAGTCTTGTCTGAAGAAGGTAAGTATGTGTAAAGCATGTGTACAGGCCTCTGAGGACAGGCCTGGGGCAGAAGCTCACACAAGGGTTGCTGGGGAATCCCGCACCCACCAGTCTAACTTCACCCACTTCAGTTTTTCCCTCGGCCTGGTCCTGTCTGAGAGCGGAGACATGTCCAAGGGTGTGTAAGACAAAGGGCTCAGGTCCTAAGAGCGAGACGGATTAAGCCGTGCCTTATTGTGAAACAAACCCCAATACACAACATCATCGTGGGTGAGCCCAACAGATCACCCAGTCAGCGGTGCCTCTCCAGTCTCCTTAGAACCCAGCCTGGCTCTCCTTGATGGGTTCTGCTCCTTTCCCTGGCATTTCATAGAATCCTTCCTCCCAGGAGATGTTATAATTAAGTGAGATAAATGCAGGAAATCTGTAATTAAGTACTAACTTCCATGGATGCCAGATTAAGGGGGAAAAAAAAACAGCCCACAAAGTAACACAGTCTGGTGGGAAGAGATCAAAGGGCAGCGTGTGACTGGGCTGGCTAAGGGCTGCTTTCCCAGGGAGTCCACATCCTGCCTTCTCGGAGCTGGCCCAGTCGGGGAGGAAGTGGTGAGCAGAGGCCGAGGGAGTGCAGTTCTCAGGGGTCCGTCTCAGGACTCCGGGAGCCTGCCTCTGCGCACGGAACGATAAGCTCACATCTGCTTGTGTTCAGACAGGGCTCTGGGAGGCGCGGTTCACAGTCACCACTCCTACCGCTGCTAACGTCCCCGTGATCCTGGAAAGATGTCAGGTACTGATAGACCTCAGAGGGAGAGCCCTATCTAACAACCCCGTATCAAGTGGTCAGAGAGCCCGGGGATTGGCTTGCAGCAGGAATACCCTAATCTTGATGGCATTGTTTTTCCTCTCCCTAAAAGGGTGGGATTGGATTTGGAGGTGGGAGGAGAGTCTGCAGTAGGGTTGCTGACACCATGTAAGGAAAACCTCAGAGGCTGCGATTCCCATTTGGAGGGCTCAGCAAAAAGGCCAGCAAAACAAGCCTGCCTCTGTTCCCTAATCCTTACCATGGCTTCTGCTGCCCGATCACACAAAGGCAGCCGGGCAGGCAGCAGCCGCTGTCGGGTGGCTGGTACTTTTCTGACAGAGGGAAGCTGAGTGTTGGTTTAGCCATGCTCTGGAATTGTTACCTGTAAGTGCAGGCAGGCCAGGTGACTGCACCCTTGACTGCGGGGTGTGGAGACCCCTCCCACGCCAGGCTGGCAGCACTCTGAATGTCCACGGAGGAGCCGGGGGGATTTACGCTTCCTCTCTGGTCTCTCCGAGGTTTTGTAGATATACTTAGCAATGACAGTGCTGGTTTGGGAATTTCCCTAGGATGGGCCAGGACTTGTTTCCAAAGTACCACCTTTCAAAGCATGCGGAGACTTTCAGAAATTAGATAACCGTGTGATATTTATAAAATGAATTACTTTGTGCTAACAAAGTCTGGGCAGGTGTTTCCGATGCTTAAGTAAATAACACCTTATGATTCCTTAAGGTTGGGGGGGGAAGACCTTTTAAAAAGTTGTGACTTTACATCTGAGTCTTTGCTAAAAATTTAGACCAACTCACAAAGAAGGTAGAACAGTTTCAAGGTAAAATGTTTTTGTCAGTGTGCATAGCATGGTTCTGTTGTCTTATTTCATTCTTAAGACACTGAGCATTTAAAATATGCTTATCCACGTATGCAGAGACACAAAAATAATGCTTCCTTGCTCTCATCCTCCATGAATTCTGTCTATTGAGGGAGGCAGATGTATAAACAGATCATTGCAATACAGTGAGCTAAGTGCTAACAGAAGGATAAAAGGAATGCTATAATGGTATGAGGGGTATATCCATTTACAGTGCAAATGGAGAGGAGGGAACAGCTTCACAGAGGAAGTGATATTTGAGCAGCATGGGATGGAAAAGGAGGAGCTTTGAAAGCAGAGAAGGATGTTGCCTTCTTATGGCTTCTCCTATTCACCAGCCTCCTCTTAACCCCAGGGCCTTTGCACATTCGTTTTCCTCTGCCAGGGAAGCTGCTCCCGTTTCTCTTCCCTGGTTCAATCCTTTAGATTCCAGATCCCATGTTAATCCCTTAGGCCAGTCTGACTTCTCTTAGTCAAATCCTTTCTATGAGAAGAGCTTACTCATTCAAGTACCTTTTCTATAGAGCAGTGATCACAGCCGTGCTATGACATTATTTGCATGATTATTTAAATGATACCATTTTTCCCACTAGGCAGAGACTGCCTCTTTGTTCAGCTTTGTTTCTTAACTAAATATTTGTTGAATGAATTAGATGAAGGGCATTCCAGGTGTGAGAACATATTGTATGTTCAGCCAATGGCAAGTAGCAGGGTACGTTGGATCTTGGGGTATGTGAATTGGGAGAGACAGAAAAGCCATTTAAGGAACTTTGAAGATCTTAGCTTCTGTTTATGTACTAGCTCAGTTAATATTTCTAAATATCAAAATATTTCAAAGATCTGCCTCTCAATTACCATAAAACCATTATCAGATGGTTTAAGTTGAAGATGAAGCATTAAAATATTTAAATATAAATTTTTGTGGTTTGGGGGCTTAAATAGGTATGAGTTAAAATTTTTGATTAACTTACAGAAAAATGTACAGTACTTCCCTGTACACGTGGCATAAAGTGAAAATACATGTAACTCCAACACAAGTCAAGAAGTAAGTCTGCATCCTGGAGCCTGAACTGTGAAAACTGGTATGTGTACTATATCAGAAGCAAGAAGGATGAGACAGAAGATTCTCTGCCAGACCCGAGGAAAGTGCAAGCTTTCTGGAGAAAGAAGGATTTTCATAAGGCTTTCAGGCTCACTCATGAACTTGAGCAAGTGGAGTGTGGGGAATATAAACCCCGTAATCCCTTCATGCATCCCCAAGAAGGGCTGGAGCACACAGAGTGGAGGTGGGCTGCAGAGGAGCAGCTCAGGTGTTTTCAAAGAAACACTGACCCCTGGCTCACTCCTCACCAGGAACCCTGCTTCCTTAGCGCTCTTCACTGGTATGGATCTGAGGGCTGAGTTTAGATCCTGTCACCCCAGCATTCTGCAGGTGTTGACTTAATGAGCTGCAAGCTCACAGGTGACTTTGGGGTCACCTATGACGCAGTGGTGCTAGAGACTGTAGTACCTGGGTCTCAGTGCCTGCTCTGTCACTTCTTATTTGGGTGTCCTCTAGGCATTTTTACTTCATTTATGTATCTGTTTCCTGATTTATTACACGGGGATGATAATGTAATGCACTGCATGGAGTTGTGAGATTTGATGCATTCTTTTTAAAAAAATATATGTATATATTTATTTATTTTTTGGCTGCATTGGGTCTTCTTTGCTCTGCACGGGCTCTCTCTAGTTGCTGCGAGTGGGGGCTACTCTTCGTTGCGGTGCACGGACTCCTCATTGTGGTGGCTTCTCTTGTTGTGGAGCACGGGCTCTAGGTGCGTGGGTTTCAGTAGTTGTGGCTCGCGGACTCTAGGGCGCAGGCTCAGTAGTTGTGGCTCAGGGGCTCTAGAGTGCAGGCTCAGTAGTTGTGGCTCATGGGCTTAGTTGCTCCACGGCATGTGGGATCTTCCCGGATCAGGGCTCGAACCGTGTCCCCTGCATTGGCAGGTGAATTCTTAACCACTGTGCCACCAGGGAAGTCCCGATGCATTCTTACATGTAAAGTGCTTATAACATGACCTGGCATAAAGAAAGCACTCAATAGGAAAATCTTTGTAGTTGAAAAGACCTTCTTGTTTTTGCCTTATAATAATGTGGATTTCCTTAATGGGCTGCAGAAATCATTTGAGGACTTTGGAGAGACAAGGTAGTAAGAGAATCAATATTGTAATTTTGGTAAAAGGAAAAGAAAGTATGAAAGGGACAACTGCCTTTCTAAATGATACTAAAATCAGGATATGACTTTCTAGACCAGGGCTTGTATATAAAAATGAAGACATGGATCTGGGTGGAATGTATCTCTGGAAGAAACAGGAAGAATGCATGTTGAAAAGGAACCTCAACTTGATTTTCAAGGTTTTAAGCCAACATTTGTCTTGTAGTTGGGGGAGGGGATGCCATAAG
Organism: Phocoena sinus; assembly: GCF_008692025.1. Classification (NCBI taxonomy): domain Eukaryota; kingdom Metazoa; phylum Chordata; class Mammalia; order Artiodactyla; family Phocoenidae; genus Phocoena; species Phocoena sinus. Next base: position 86,643,429 of record NC_045773.1, on the reverse strand, counting down.
GAAACTATAAGAAGGGGTAAGGTAATAAGAATGACCTGTAAATAACCACAATAGTAGGGCATAGCCGTGATTCCTAGAAGAAATATCAGGAGAAGGAGATGACTATTAATGACTCAGATGCTTAAACTGAATGCATTTTACAGCTTGGAGAAAAAGGGAATATGACATTAACATCGAGAGGTAAACAGTTGTCCAGATAGCACTGAGATAGAGAAGTACTCCTTGGTTAAGGTAATGGAAAGACAGCAGATAGGAAGAATACATACACATATGTATGTATGTACTTAGATATATATTGAATACATACATATCAGACACCATGTTCAGAGATTTCCATTATTTCTATTCTGAAAGCATCCTTAGAGCTCAGTATTATTATACCTGTTTCACAGATAAGGAAACTGAGGGTGAGAAAGTTAAGTATCTTGGCAACATGTCCAACACTGTGTAGACATTGAACAGTAGAACTGTGGATGAGACCTGAGGCTGAATTTCAACCTGAGGCTCCTTCTACTCTCCTATATTGACTCTCTTTTTTTTTTTTAACAAGGAGGATAGGCACCTGTATTAAAAAATCTTTCTACCTGAAGGTAGAAGCACTAAGAACAGCATTTGGGGAAGATTAAAAGAGCACGAGAAAGAAGTGATATTACTCTGGTTCTATACCAAGAGTGCCAAGTCAGATGGAGGAGTTCTTGTATGATGTTTTTTAAAGCTTGAGTTACAAAATTAACATAGTAAAATGAGACGAGGGAGGCGAGACTTCAAATGTCCAGACCTTTGCAGCGAATTTCATTTTTGCTAAGAACACCATGTGTTAAAATCTAGATTTGCCTTTCAGACAGTTTTATCCCTTGAAGGTTAAGTAAATATGCAAGGAGACTAGCACAAAGTTTAACTTTACAAATAAAGAACCTTCAAAATGGTGCCCAAAGTGACAGAAACCTGGGCATAAGTAACATTATTTCAAATCTCAGAATGAAGGGGAAGATGAGCTGGTATGGTTTGATCTATACTTCTGATGCTGAATAGCTAAGAGTTTCTATTGAATGTCGATTGACATTGGGTGTGTTTTGTTGTGAAGACTTTTAAGACCAGTTAGGAAAACTCGGTTTCAGTAGGTATTTGGATGGGAAGATGGCTTCATGTGTACTAGATCCAACCTAGCACTTAAGAGTGAGATTTGACCTAAAGAATATATATATTTGCAATATGTCAAGCTTCTTTTTAGCTAAAATGTTGTTCATATTACAAGACTGGGCTTTTCCACCCAGTGCAGTTCATTTTCTAAAATCTGAAATGAAGGATTTTCTGTTTGTTTCTGCTAAACTCTGTGATGTCAGTTAGGGCCCATTGCTTCCTCTTGTCAAGATTTAATTCAGTGGATATTTATGTAGAGGCTCTGGTGTGCGGAACAGTGCTAAATTATGTAGAGAGGTCACTGATAGAAGAGTTTCAGACGGATTGCAGTTTAGTGATGAGTTTAAAAAACCAACGAAAACAAATGGCTAAACACCCATTTATGATAAAAATCCTGCAGAAAGTAGGCATAGAGGGAACTTTCCTCAACATAATAAAGGCCATATATGGCAAACGCACAGCCAACATCGTCCTCAGTGGTGAAAAACTGAAACCATTTCCACTAAGATCAAGAAGAAGACAAGGTTACCGACTCTCACCACTACTACTCAACATAGTTTTGGAAGTTTTAGCCACAGGAATCAGAGAAGAAAAAGAAAGAAAAGGAATTCAAATTGGAAAAGGAGAAGTAAAGCTGTCACTGTTTGCAGATGACATGATACTCTACATAGAGAATCCTAAAGATGATACCAGAAAACTACTAGATCTAATCAATGAATTTGGTAAAGTAGCAGGATACAAAATTAATGCACAGAAATCTCTTGCATTCCTATACACTAATGATGAAAAATCTGAAAGTGAAATTAAGAAAACACTCCCATTTACCGTTGCAACAAACAGAATAAAACATCTAGGAATAAACCTACCTAAGGAGACAAAAGACCTGTATGCAGAAAATTATAAGACACTGATGAAAGAAATTAAAGATGATACAAAGAGATGGAGAGATATACCATGTTCTTGGATTGGAAGAATCAACATTGTGAAAATGACTCTACTACCCAAAGCAATCTACAGATTCAGTGCAATTCCTATCAAACTACCACTGGCATTTTTCACAGAACTAGAACAAAAAATTTCACAATTTGTATGGAAACACAAAAGACCCTGAATAGCCAAAGCAATCTTGAGAACGAAAAATGAAGCTGGAGGAATCAGGCTCCCTGACTTCAGACTATACTACAAAGCTACAGTAATCAAGATAGTATGGTACTGGCACACAAACAGAAATACAGATCAATGGAACAGGTTAGAAAACCCAGAGATAAACCCACGCACATATGTCACCTTTGGTGAAGGAGGCAAGAATATACAGTGCAGGAAAGGCAGCCTCTTCAATAAGTGGTGCTGGGAAAACTGGACAGGTACATGTAAAAGTATGAAATTAGAACACTCCCTAACACCATACACAAAAATAAACTCAAAATGGATTAAAGACCTAAATGTAAGGCCAGACACTATCAAACTCTTAGAGGAAAACATAGGCAGAACACTCTGACAGAAATCACAGCAAGATCCTTTTTGACCCACCTCCTAGAGAAATGGAAATAAAAACAAAAATCAACAAATGAGACCTAATGAAACTTAGGTCCCCGCAAAGGAAACCGTAAACAAGACCAAAAGACAACCCTCAGAATGGGAGAAGATATTTGCAAATGAAGCAACTGACAAAGGATTAATCTCCAAAATTTACAAGCAGCTCATGCAGCTCAATAACAAAAAAAAACCCAATCCAAAAATGGGCAGAAGACCTAAATAGACATTTCTCAGAAGAAGATATACAGATTGCCAACAAACACATGAAAGAATGCTCAACGTCATTCATTATTAGAGAAATGCAAATCAAAACTACAATGAAATATCATGTCACACCATTCAGACTGGCCATCATCAAAAAATCCAGAAACGGGGCTTCCCTGGTGGCGCAGTGGTTGAGAGTCCACCTGCCGATGCAGGGGACATGCGTTCATGCCCCGGTCTGGGTGGATCCCACATGCCATGGAGCGGCTGGGCCCGTGAGCCATCGCTGCTGAGCCGGCGCGTCCGGAGCCTGTGCTCCGCAACGGGAGAGGCCACAACAGTGAGAGGCCTGTGTACCGCAAAAAAAAAAAAAAAAAAAAAATCTAGAAACAATAAATGCTGGAGAGGGTGTGGAGAAAAGGGAACCCTCTTGCACTGTTGGTGGGAATGTAAATTGATACAGCCACTATGGAGAACAGTAAGGAGGTTCCTTAAAAAACTAAAAATAGAACCACCATACGACCCAGCAATCCCACTACTGGGCATATACCCTGAGAAAACCGTAATTCTAAAAGAGTCATGTACCACAGTGTTCATTGCAGCTCTATTTACAATAGCCAGGACATGGACGCAACCTAAGTGTCCATCAACAGATGAGTGGATATAGAAGATGTGGCATGTGTATACAATGGAATATTAGTCAGCCATAAAAAGAAATGAAATTGAGTTATTTGTAGTGAGGTGGATGGCTCTGGCGTCTGTCATACAGAGTGAAGTAAGTCAGAAAGAGAAAAACAAATACTGTATGCCAACACATATATATGGAATCTAAGAAGAAATAGAAAAAGGTCATGAAGAACCTAGGGGTAAGACAGGAATCAAGACACAGACCTACTGGAGAATGGACTTGAGGATATGGGGAGGGGGAAGGGTAAGCTGTGACAAAGTGAGACAGTGGCATGGACATATATACACTACCAAGTGTAAAATAGCTAGTGAGAAGCAGCCGCATAGCACATGGAGATTAGCTCGGTGGTTTGTGACCACCTAGAGGGGTGGGATAGGGAGGGTGGGAGGGAGGGAGATGCAAGAGGGAAGAGATATGGGGACATACGTATATGTGTAACTGATTCACTTTGTTATAAAGCAGAAACTAACACACCATTGTAAAGCAATTATACTCCAATAAAGATGTTAAAAATAAAAATGGGAAAAAACAACAAAAAAACAAATGGCGATCATGGGTGTTCTAGGAGTTTTTCCTGTTAAAAGAGGGAGAGAATATATTCGGTCCTGTACAGTCAGGAAAGATAATCAGATAACCTCTACCTTGGGAAGATCATGGGTACAGTCTGTCTTTCTCCCCCCAGAAACTAACACAGCTCCTGGTACAAAGCTGACAAAAATAGGCACACAATAGGTGATAAATGTTTGTTAGGGGAACTTAAAAAAATAGATCTTGAAGGAAGGACAGATTCTGATGGTTTGGAAATGATTAGGTGGGGATGCCAGGTGTTCTTAGGGCAAGTGTATTCCAGCTCCAGGTCATAAAGTGCTTGTCAGTGAAAGTGAATTGGTTAGTGTTTGTGGTATATGGGGGCATATTTTTGAAATTTGAGTATTTAGCATATTTACAATTCCATATTTTCAGTATTTATTTTTCTATTATGCCATTCAAGTCATTGAAACAAATGTTGAACAGAACAGATTACACAGACTTGAATATACTCTTCAGTCTTTAGATCTTGAATCTGGTATTTTCAGATCTACTTAAAAATACTCACTGGGAAGAACTGTATGGCGTGCTTTCATCTGAGATTGTTTTCCTTCTGCCTTAAGAGCTCCCTTTAGAATTTCTTCAGTTCAGGTCTTCTGGTGTTAAGATCCCTCAGACTTTATGTAAAGGAGTTTATGTTGCCTCTGTTTTTGAAGGATATTTTCACTGTGTATAGAATTCTTGGAAATCACTTTCTTTCAGTGCATTAAAATAGCATTTCTGATATCATGTCTTTTGGCTACCATGATTCTATTGAGACTATCGGTCTTATTTCTGCCATTTGAAAATACTGTATCCCCGTTAAACTTCTCTACCCCCTGCAGTTTTAATAATGTTCACTTTTTTTTTTTAAGCAGTTTTTTTTTTTTTTTTTAAAACACAACTAGTTTTTTTTTCCGTTTTATTTTTTTTTGGTTTTTTTTTTTTTTTTTTTTTACATTATGCGGGGCATGTGGGATCTTCCTGGACCGGGGCACGAACCCGTGTCCCCTGCATCGGCAGGCGGACTCTAAACCACTGTGCCACCAGGTAAGCCCTTTAAGCAGTTTTAAGAGTTTACTTTTTTCTGTTTTCAGCAGTTTATCTGTAATGGTCTAGGTGTGAACATCCTTATGTTTACCTAACTCAATATTTGTAGCACTTTTGGAATCTGTTCCTTTGTTTTTTGAAAGTCAGTTTTGGAAAATTCTCAGCCATTCTCTCTTCAGATAATGCTTTTACCCCATTTTCTTCTCTCATCTGGTATTGTGATTACATATATATTAACCTGGGTTTCATGTGTTGCTTTTACCCTTTTTCTCTTGATGCTTTAACCTGCATATTTCCTCCTGATGTAGCATCCAGTTCAGTTTATCTCTTCAGCTATACATGGTAGGCTATTAAACCCATATATTGAATATTTTCATAGCAGTAGTTGTATTTTAAATTATAAGATGTCCTTTGATTGACTTTACACTGAAATTTTTTTGTTGTACAATTCATTAAACTTACTAATCAGTTAAAGTCATCTGATAACTACAGTGTCTGAATTTCCTGTGGGTCTTTTTCTATTGTTTATTACTTTTCTCTTGATTTTTGGTTAGTTCTTAGTTTTGTAAGCCTTAGTACGTCAGATGAATGCTGAACATTGTGTCTTAAAAGTATAGAGGTGACATTTAGCTGTGGGTGATATTTTCCTCTGACGCGTTTACTTGTCTTCTGGGAGGCCGGCAGGGTAAGGACAGAGCACCTTGATATGCACAGGGATTAAACTGTTCTAAAGGTGGCCTTTAGTCTTCGTGAGGGCTGCTCAGTTTCTGGTTTATTATGTGTACTCCTTTAGCCCTTAGGAATCCCATTTGAGGGTCTGGGTTGCTACCGGGGCCCCTTTCCCTCAGCAGGCCATGAACTCCAATTTTCAGCTGCTTAGCTCTGAGACTGTTCAACTTCCTAGGTCTTCCAGTCTCTGCAAGAGAATCAGCAGATGTCTTTGTTAAAGAGGCAAACATGAGGCTCTCTTCTTACCACGGTCATGGCCCTTCAAATCTTTGCACCTTCATGGTCCTTGAATGCTTTCAAACAGAGGCTGTATCAACATTTTTCCCCGTAGCTATTTAGTTCTCTCTTGGGAAGTTTGGTCTGATCTAATCTTCACTGTATTGAAGGGGAAGTAGAAGTACTTCAAGGTGGTCTCATCCTAGATGTTTTTGGTACCTTGATACTAAGTTTCAATAACTTCAAATGCCAACTTGCCATTGAATCATTAAAAATTTTTCCCCTGGCCTTAATAAAAACATCACAATGTCATATGTTTGCATTTAAAGATAGTTTCTAACACTTTAAAATTGATCATGTTGTTCTTTTTGAAGATTTAAACCTTATTCAGATTAATTCTGAAGCCTTGCTGTACTAAAGATCATGTCTTAGACACTTGTTACAGTTGAGAATGCATTAAAACAAAGTTCTGAAATAAAAATTTCGAAACTGTATTTCTCATTTAATCATCACAACAGCTATATGATGTCACACATTACGATGAAGTTCTCCATGGAGACTTATCTGCAGTTGTAGTTAGTGAATAAATTGGGTCTTTATTCATTAATCTCCTGTTTGTGAAATGAATATTTTGGAAAATGGGGATGCAGAGAAGGGGGGGAGTACTTGAGAGGAATTGAGAAGTTCAGAATTTTAAAGGACTTGGTGACCAACTGATTGGGGAATGAGGAGGGAGTGGTCATTTTGCTTGGATAAACTGAGACAATGGTAATTTTCCCTTTTTAAAAAAAACAACTATATTATGAGAATTAAGGTTTGGCAGGGTCAATAATGAATAGAGAAAATTAGTACTGAATTGTACTCCTAGAAGGGAGAGTTCCTGTGGCAGAGTGAAATTGCTGTTGGGTGTTTTAAGGAAAAGAGAAGCAGGCAGGGGCTGTCTTGGAGGGAGAGCCTAGAAGTAGAGGTACCTCTCTTCCTCCCCCCACCCCTTCTTATGTGAGGGCTCAGAGTGCCAGGCACTGTGCCGTGTTGGTATATACATTCTCATTTAGTCTTTAATCCTGCAAGACAGTTACTATCATGGTTCCATCTCAAAGCCTCATCCATTTATTAGGCACTGAAGCCACTGCCTCAAATGGAGCAAAGTGGTGGAACGTACAGTCGATTAGGAGATCATTGCCAGTTAGAAAGATCCTGGAGCTGAAGGAGTGCTTTAGAATTTGAACCTGAGGATGACTCGCCGTGCACAGTGCACCTTCCAGAGGCTGGTGTAGGGGGTGTGGAGTGCCTGACACTTAGGAGGCTGATTTAGGAGGTGCAGAGTCCAGGACAGGGAAGAACAGTGGGGGCTACTTCAGTGGTGCGAGTTGCATAACAAAGTCCTCTGCTGGAGTGGAACCAGCAGTAGGAGAAAGATGGGGCTGCTGTGAGATCTCAGAGCTAGAAAGATCAGGGCCTGGGGACTGTGAAGGTGTGACAAGCGGAGGAGAGCAATGTCATAAAGGTGTGTTCAGCCTGGAGACACAAGTTGCCCTCACTGCGCTTCCCTGCTTCTGTCCTTCCTGTCCTCTGACTCTCCTAACCCACCAGGTGAGTTCTCTTCGAGACTCCTTCAACATCTGCTCTCAGCCAAGCCTTTCCTGCCTCTTCTCTCTCCTCTTCCTCCTCCCATCCTTGGATGGAGCCTTCCCCCCGGTTCAGCTTTCTGTTAAAGGTGTACTTGTGAGTATAGTTGTGTGACTCTTTCTTCCCCCTCCCTGCTTTTCTTTCTCCATTGCTCTGTAAAAAAAAAAAAAAATTAAAAAAAAAAAGCTTTTGAACAAATATACCTAGCATGACATTGAGCTTTTTGAGTGTAGGGACTGTGATTTCTTTAGGATTTTATTGCTATTGTCTAACACTATGTCTGATATGTATTATATGCTGAATAAGTGAACAAATGGAAAATCCTGGTGCTGGTGCCAAATAGGTATAAATGCACAAAGCTCACAGCCACATGGAATGGAGTTAACTGTGATCGATTTGTCAAGTGGTGTTCCCCCTTTTTGTTTCTTTACAAAACAGTTCTACATGGGTTTTAGGATATTTCACCTATGACTACTCTATAAAATAATAGTCAGTTCCACAAAGTATATGTCTTGAGACAGTAGTAACCAAGAAAAGGAAAATCAACAAAACATGCTGTATCGTACTGTTAGTGATGAGTTCTTCTATTTCCTATGATAGCTTCCATTTCTTTTGACAATTGCGTTTATCCCTTCTTGTCCAAATTTCTGCTTGATAAGATTCTGATAAACTCTAAAATACCCAGTTACTGTACAGTAGAAGAAGAGAGAGAAAGAGAGGAAACACCTTCCAGAGGGACTCACTTGCTTCACGAGGTTGACTGTAATGGAGTTCAGGAGAGTGATGGCCAGTTTTGGGAAGCAGATGAAAACGGGATTGCACAGAGCTTAGGATTTAAAAGAGGAACTGGGGAACAAAGCTGTAACAAGATTCATTAATTTAGTCCTAGATGGAGAATTTTTACATTAGGCAAAAAGGCCGTAAAAACAACTAGCCACCTCATCTCAAATCCAGCATTATGTGCTCACAAATTATGGCCTTTGGGTCATTAGCCAGCAGGCGACCTTCCCAGCAGGTTGGTCTTGTGGTAGGGAAACCACACAGCCATCACTGCAGCCTTTTGTGTTTGTTTGTTTTGTTTTTCAATTTTTAAACTTTTGCCCCATTTGCTTTTTTTTTTTGGCTGCATTGGGTCTTCGTTGCTGCGCGCGGGCTTTCTCTAGTTGTGGAGAGCGGGGGCTACTCTTCATTGCTGTGTGCGGGCTTCTCATTGCAGTGGCTTCTCTTGTTGCGGAGCATGGGCTCTAGGCACACGGGCTTTGGTAGTTGTGGCTCGCGAGGTCTAGAATGCAGGCTCAGTAGTTGTGGCACACGGGCTTAGTTGCTCTCCAGCATGTGGGATCTTCCCAGACCAGGGATCGAACCCGTGACCCTTGCATTGGCAGGAGGATTCTTAACCACTGTGCCACAAGGGAAGTCCCAACTGAAGCGTTTTTATCTATCTCTTGAAGGAGATTCTCTCTCAGCTCTGTGTTTAGGTATTTGACTATCTCTAATAATGCAGGAAGGTCAGCATGTGCTTAGTAATTTTTAAGCTCCTGGGACCAGACTTGAATTGGTTTTTATCTGCAATTTGTCCAATGATAAGCACACTGTTGAAGAAAAATAAATATTCACAATAATTTTTACTAGCTCATGACCAGTTGTATGTCAGAGCTGTGAAAAGAGTTTAAGTAGCTTTTCCCAATCCCTGAGATGCGTAGCTCTCAGTTATCATTTGAGCAACGGTGGTAGCTGGACACCAGTGCTCCCCTGGGATGGGGAGCTTAAGGGAGTTTAGCCTTGCCCTTCCATCTAGCTTTAAAATGTGATGATGTTCTAAGACTAGGGAGAGTAGACTTTTCAGTTTAAATCCCTCGTTTGCCCTTAGGTAGGACTCTGAATTTTAGATTTCGTGGATGAATAGGTAACCTTAGTGAGTGATTTGAGACTACAGTACATAAAAATGTGTCAATAGTTCAGGATGACTGATAGCTCCTCTTGTAACCAAAGCCACCTGCAATTTTTTATAGTCCTGCAGCATAAGCCATGTTGAACAGATAATCAATTCTATTGCAGTCACTTCTGTTCACCGAGGAGGCCCACTTTCTCTCCCCAAGCAGGACTCTCAAAAAAAAAAAAAATAATAACCTACATAATTAAAATAATCCAAACTTCTGAAATACTGGGGCACTTGGAAAGGTAGCCTTCTACATCTCCCCCCCTCAGCCTTGCCCCACTCTTCCCTTATGAGCTAAAGAACAACGGAACCATGTATACAGCGGTAACACATCAGGGAGAAGTTAAATGACGTGTTCATATACATACGTGGAAACACACATATATACACATGAATGTTTTAGTCAAAGTATTGTTTCTTGCACAACATTTCCCCAGAATTTTAATCTTTAAAGGACTAGGAGAAAATTTACTTTTCTCCTTAAGGGATCAGATTGCATTGCAACAACAGCCTGTGGACAGGAATAATTCATTTTTCTTCAGTGACTTTCTTCATTTCATTGAATTAAAAATTTGGAGTTTGAATTTGAAATCTGAACGTCTTGAGGTGTTGACTAAAAATATTTTTGTGAATTCAAGTTTTTGATTAAAGCAGATTTATAAACAGTTCACCCATTTTTCCTCATCCATTAAAATGCCATTATTCTGCAGAATGAGTGATGCTGGGTTTCTTCATTTCTTCAATATGGTCCACACGGGGTCATATTTGCTGTTTGAATATTCAGCAGTATTCAAATACAAATTAAGTCATGGATTCATTCCACAAATATTTACTGGGCTTTGAACAGGTGACAGGCACTTGTTTTAGGTGGTGGAGCTGGGGATGTGGGGTTGAACAAGACCGCTAAGGTCCCTGCCCTAAGAGCTGACTTGTGAGCGTAGGTTATCAAGGTCTGATGAATACAAATCTAAAATTCTCTTAGTAGCATTTGGGCCACTAACAAATGATGATTTTGAAGGAAACAGTAAGCCTCAGAACTTCACAAAGAGGGGAAAAATCAATAATCAATGGCTTTTTGGTTATAAAACATTGTTTTCATATCTGGATCTCAACCTGAGACCTGGTTGTTATTACTTAAACTCATATACTTTCGTAGTAGCGAACAAGCCAAATCCAGTGACTCGTATGCTTTTCAGTTTCTAGCGTACAGCTTAGAAACCGTATAGAACTCTTAGATTTAGAAGTTTTGGACCAATTCCAGGTTGAAAGTGAACTGGGGACACTGTTTTTTAAATGTTAAGTGGCCCCTAAAAGATCCCTCGGTGACCTTGCCAACTACTGTCACATTCTCAGCTCAAGTCACTATTTGAGGTGCCATGCTAGCTTAAAGCAGCCATACTCAAAGTTTGGTTCACAGACCCCTAAGGTCCATGAGACATTTGCAGTGGATCTACAAGGTCAAATCTATTTTCATAGTAAGACTAGGATGTTATTTGCCTTTTTCATCCTCTTTCTCTCTCACGTGTACCATGAAGTTTTCTACTGTACGTTTGGAACCTCTGTATAACACAGTGAATCAGTATTTTCTAAATACCCTGTGACTGATGTTACAGAATTGGGCATAGGTAAAGATGAAGTGCTAATTCCATCAGTGGATTTTAATATATCAGAGAAAAGTTCACTGATACGGATTCAGATTCCTATGGAAAGTGCCAGTTGTTGAGTTTTGGTGTAGTATCAGGGAAAGAATATCCAAGATTATCTGAAAAGGCTATTACATTATTCCTCCACGTTCCAATTACGTGCCTGAGAATGTTTTCTTCACGTACTCTAACCAGAAGAAGGTCACAACAGATTGAATGCAGCAGATAGGAGACTTCAGCTGTCTTCTGTTAATCCAGGCATGACAAAATTTGCAACACTGTAAAACAATGGCACTAGGTTTTGGGGGGAAAATCTAATTATTGCTTTTTAAAGTCTCTCACTTAATGTTAATGTGTTTTTAGATTATGTTATAATGAATTAATAAATATTAAGTACTTGTTTGAATTTGCAGTATGGTAAATATTTGACTTTTCAGTAATTTTTAATAAAACGGTCTTGATATTAACCAAGTGAAGAACAACTGATCTATAGGAATGTGTTAGCAAATTCACCTGCAGGAAGTTCAAGTGTAGAGTTACATTCCCTGGGCTCCAAGATCTGTTCCTAGTTCTCATTTTGAAGTGGTTTCAGGAAGTTTAGATAGTCTCCTTAATGGCTTGGGGCCCCCCATTCTGTGTGCAGTGACAGAGGATGAAGACAGAAAGCCTGTACAGTAATTTAGTCAACAGCGTCCATTTTTAATCTCCAGTCTCCTGTGTCCAGAGTCCTGAAATCCTCTGGGACCATTTAAGAGTTTCGAACTACAGCTACGGAAGATGGAGCGTTTTACAAGGGCTTCACGACATTTATTCTTGGAGATGGAGCTTGCATCTCTGCATGCTAAAAGGGAACCAAAACTGTTTGTCTGAAACATCTTCATCATCCATTTGGAAATGAAGAATTCTGCCTGCTGTACTTCCATCCCCACAGGAAGCTACACCCAGCTGACTACTCAGTCTGGACTTGTTCTCAAGGTCACCTGTGTAATTTTTTTTCAAAGCCTCGGTGTCCTTCGTCTTCTCAGAGGTAATAGCCCCAAGCCCCTCAGTCATCATTTCCTTGTCCTCAATTTTCTTTCTGGCTTCCTGCAATTTTAATCCCAAGCTCCTGCAGTTCCTTTCCATGGAGGTTTAAGTGGCCCCATTTACAACCAATTTTCAGCTAATATTTGATGCATTCTTTTAAAATAAACCAAACTGTTCTCCTCTGCAGGCTTGGTACACTTGGACTAAATAAAATCAGAGGCCTGATAGTGGGCTTTTAAACTGATGTGGGTTTTGTTCTGTGATTTTTAAAGAAAAACAAAGAGATCTTTAAAAATAGGAGGTAGATATGTTCCTGATGGGCTAATTTCAGAACGTAGTGCTGTCATTAATCAAGGGAAAGAAATCGCTTTCATCTGCACTTTGCTCCAATTCTTTATCAAAGGAGAGAGAGAGGGAATGAGAGTGGGGTAGATGAGTAAAGAAATCATAGAGTTTTTTTCCTGAGGGCTGTTTCCTTCTAACCTCCTTTGGATGTCTTATCTCCGGCCCCTTCTGTAAGCTGATCCAGCTCATGTCAGCCTGACACATGAACCATGCAAAGCTGCTTTCTAAAGAGATTTTAATTCCTGCTTGACAGGCTAGGCTGAAGCCCATGAGCCACAATAGGTAGTGTTTTGTTTTGTTTTGTTTTAACAAGACTGAAAGCCATGGTGCACCTGGTATTTCACTGAACATCAGATTTAAATATATTTTTTTCCAAAAAAGGGGGAAAAAACAGTTAAAAATAGCTAATCTTTAAGTAATAAAATACAGCTTAGTTTGCCAGGAGTCGTGTATTAACAGAGCCACCATTTTTGGCCTGCCTGAAGACTGTTTCTGTCCCTGATCTCTTTGAAATCTTTTAAGGGTTTTATTGTTTTCTTCCACCTTTCCATAAAATTAACTCAGTTTTTTTTATCCTAGTCTGAAATTTCATCCTTAATGAGCCCCTGCATGGTGAAGTATCAAAGTATAATGTCACTTAAGATAAATGACATCTTTGGACCCCAGATATCTGGGTTAACTGACCATGTTTAATGTCCTGGATGGGGTAGAGCTAGAAACTGGGATCATCCTGAAGGATTGTATGAGGCCAAATCCACAAAAAATGAAAATGGTTTAGGAGTTGCCTACATGTCCTCTTGCACATACAAAATGAACTCCCTTTTATTTATGACCACAGCAAATTTCAAATAGCTTTTGTTCCCTGCCGGTAGTGTGCATTGCAAGCGTAAGGTCTGAACGTAATAACAATAACTGATAACAGAGATAGTAGTGGCGGTGCTTTGATGAGGGTGGTGACGATTGGGAGCTGTTATTTATTACCTGGGTGGCCGGGTGCCAGGCTTCAAGTTCGGCGCTTTAAGTGCTTTTTTCTACTTCATTTGCATACCAGCTCTTACAACTGGGTGTTGTCATTTCCGGTTTACAGGTGAGGATCAGGGAAACTGGGCCGCGAAAAGTTGGGATGACCTGCTTGGTGTGATACTTAGTGCGAGCTTGGTGCTAGAGCTGATACCACGTTGCACAAAGTTGGTTTAATCAGCTTTTTGACAGAAACTCCCTATTTACATCAAGGAAAAAGAGCTACTTCGAACTGTAGGGCACAGCTCTGTTTACAGATATTCTCCCAAGCATTATCTTAATCCTTCCAGTGTGCTGAGGAGGGAGGTGGTCTTATCGTCTCCATTGTGCATTTCTTCTTCTCCATGGAACCGTGGTGACTGATACTAATTACGACGTCTTGGAGGAATTGCAGACTACTAAAATAAGGAATGCTTTTTGGTTATGTGAACTATGTTTATAGCTCAGCATTTGAGTAAGTGTTTTATTAATGTTCCCATGGAAGAGACTGTTCTTTTCTAGTTATTTAAAGGAGGCTTGCTGCATTCATGGATATAAAGTTTGCTCATGAGGGCTTGCAGCACTGCATGTTTCTCAGTGGGTATATTTTAAAATTGTATGTTAGTTACGTGGAAGACGTTTTCAAAGGTAGCATGGCACACTGATCTGGACAGTAAGGAACCTAAGGGTCGGATGGTACTTTGCTACTAATTAGCTTGTGACTCCAGGTCAGGCCTGTGACTTTTCTGGGTCCCACTTTCCCCATTTTCATTTTAAGTGGTTTGGATGTTCACTAAGGATTTAGTAGAATTTCTTGTATCTCTTTGGAAAAAGTTGATACTAGCTTCTTGAAACTTTTACTAATCAGTAACATAATGCTTATATCAATTCTTTTTATTAAAAATATATGAACAATTACGTGTCTTATACACATCAAAAGACAGTTGAGCAGCCATTGGAAAACAACTTTAATCTGCCGTGGCTAGGGAATGAGGTGCAGTGTCGAGATATTTCACTTTAGGGCCTAGGTTGGGTTTTTGTTATAAGTAGATTTACCAAATCTCCAAAACTTGGTATTGCCAGCCTTGCTTGCTTGCTTCCTTCCTTGCTTAATTTAGTTAAAAAGCCATTAGGCAGGTCTGAGCAAGGAAGCCCAGTGAGGCTACTAAGCAAATATATTGAAGGTAATGGGAACCAGACTTCTTACTGTCAGAGAAGAAAGTTACAAATAGAATAAAGGGGAAAGCTGGAATGAACCCTGTGCTATGGTTTGGAATTTGAGGTATTGGTGTGAAGTCATGGATTTCAACATGTAGAAATGTCTTGTTGTATATGACATTTAAATTTAAATATAGAAACAATAAATGTTAAAGTATGTGAATATGTACGTATATATACATATATGTATATAAATATGCAATACACCCATTTCCTAACTCTGCTCACCAAAAGGGCCGGGATTCAGGGACAGCCCAGTGAATATGAGCACATTTATTGTTCAGATCTTAGTTTCTAAATATTAGTTTTTGCCAAAGAAACCACACGATTTTGAAAAAAAATGTCTGGTTCTAGGGCTGGGGAAGGGAAGACTCAAAATGAGCTTCGAATATCTTGTTTTGCCAGGAAATACAGACATTCTCAGAGAATGATGGAAAGATGGTAAAGGAACACAGCGGCCAGCTCGAAGGCATTCCCATTAATCAAACCAAAACCAGGGACGATTTGGGCATCCGAATAATATTACAGGTGACATCCCACTAAACAAACCAGAAGCGCTTGGGGCCATACTGATAACAAAAAATGTATGAATAAGTGACGAGAGAATTCTTTTTAAAAATAGAATGCTATCTGTTAAATAGAAAGAAAGCCGAGATTAGAAAGATGGTGATTTGGCATCTTTCTAATAAGAATACAGCTAAGGAACATCAGTGAATGCTAAAACCAGTGAGTGATGTTGAATGAGGATCAGTATGTGTATATTACCTCAAAGTATCTATCCACAAATCCTTATTAATTATAAAGGACAACCCAGAGTTCTGCTAGAGAACTTGGGAGATTTGACCTTAATCATGTGATCAGTTACCATCACCATTGATGGCACAGACTGACATTATATGGGACGCACTTGATGGGATGCAGTGAGAACACAGCATCTTTTCCCGAAAACGTAATCTTTGAATCTTGTCATGAGAGAACCTTACTAATCCCAATTGAGGG
Organism: Phocoena sinus; assembly: GCF_008692025.1. NCBI lineage: Eukaryota > Metazoa > Chordata > Mammalia > Artiodactyla > Phocoenidae > Phocoena > Phocoena sinus. The sequence continues at coordinate 86,627,501 of NC_045773.1, read as the reverse complement.
GCATTCTAGAAAGTAATTAGCCAGCAGTCTTCAACGATGTAAGGGGAATGAAGGTTAAGGGAAAGCTGGGTACCGCTCCAAACTGAAGACTGGAGAGAGATGACTAAGTACACAGATCATGGAGTGGATTCTGTGTCTATAAAGAACATTATTGGGGGCAGTTGGCCAAAATTGAATGGGTGGGATCTCTGGGTGAAGTGTATATTGGAGTTTTTTGAACCATTTCTACAACTTGTCTGCAGGTTCGCAATTATTTGGAAATAAAATGTAAAAGAAAGAATTAGTACACGAATGCTTAGTTTTAAGTTTTTACCTTATTGTATGAAGTTTAAAAAATAGTTTCTGAATTCTATCTCATTTTTTGTTGTACTTGTATAAGAATCTTACAGGGTATGATTAAATCAGACTTTCAGTTTTGGATTTTTATGAATGTTGTATAGAGAAGGATATAGTTTTACAAAAGCAGGATGTTTCTGGGCAAGTGGTACAGTTTGTGTACCAAATGGTATGGTTGACTCAGAAAAGAATCAGAACCTCAGAGGGTCCTAGGGTCAAAACTATGGGTATCACAATGGTGAGGCATTTCAGATTAATGGGATTGTGAATAGATGTACTGGAGTCAGACCACCTGCGCTCAAATCCCGCCCTCACCACTTACCAGGTGTGTGACATTAAGTGGGTGAACTAACCTGTTCTCCATATCAGCAGTAAAATAGGTAATAATGGTACCTATGCAGTGGAGTTACCGTGAGGACTATGTGATTAATACTAGGAAAGTGCCTAGAAGGATATTTGGCATAAAGTAAATGCTATGTAAGTGTTTTGTTATTATTATTGCTACCGTTGCTTCTGCTACCACAATATCTGTAATTTATGTAAAGACTAGAGAAGCTGGTTAAAAGAAATTCCATTTGTTAGTTGGGAATTTGATCCCTTCTTATACACTGATGAAAGAAAATAATGCCATTGATTTTTGGATGCTACCACTGTGCACTGATTTTTTTTTACAATGCTTTTCTTATCCCCAGAGCCAGCCCCTACCCCTAGGCACACCTTCGGATTTCTTTACTGTTTTATAAGAGGGAAGGCACACATTTTAAATGTTCAGGAAAAATAGCAGAAATGAAGACAGGATCAAAACAAAACACAAAGAAAGCAAGATTGAAGACTCAGAGAACCAAGATCCAAAGAAGAATGTTGACTCTGGCAGAAATACCTAGGAAATAACATGACTGCTGGTCTTATTTCGAGTTCGCATATTGAAGCTCAACAAGTTTACATATTTGCAAATGCAAGTGAATTTGTGCACCAGAGGAGATAGCAAACATGGAATCTCCCCGAAAGGAGGGCGCTGTCCTGCGACTCAGTGTTGCCCGTGATGAACTTAGCAGCCTGCCACCTGCACGGGGCCCACAGGGACTCCCTTTCCCCAAAGGCCTGCTGGTCAAGCTCATGACGTATCACACACGATACTTAGAGAGCATTAAGCATTATGTGTTTTTATTTATTTATGCTCTGCTCCTTTCCTAAAACGGTTCGAAGGAAGAAATCGTAATTGCATATTACCCTAATAAGTGCTAAATTATCCAGGATAGACCAGCATTAACAAACTGTAAAATGAAAGAAGAGACCAATTGACAGAGAAGAGAGATTTTTTTTTTTTTTTTTTTTTTTAACGGTATGCGGGCCTCTCACTGTTGTGGCCTCTCCCGTTGCGGAGCACAGGCTCTGGACGCGCAGGCTCAGCGGCCATGGCTCACGGGCCCAGCCGCTCCGCGGCATGTGGGATCTTCCTGGACCGGGGCACGAACCCGTGTCCCCTGCATCGGCAGGCGGGCTCTCAACCACTGCGCCACCAGGGAAGCCCGAGAAGAGAGATCTTGACCAGCGCTTGGAGGGATGGGAAATGAAGGACTATTCAGAGGAAGGAAATACAGTGGCAGTGGAAGTGGTGAGGGGCCTCGCAGAATGTATGTTTTTTGCTCACTGATCAGGAATTTTAGGGCTATAAACACATTTGCGTTCAACTAGTTGAGCAAACTCAGGCATAAGAGAACTTGAGAAACATCTCAACACACAATTCGTTAGTTGCGGTTGTGCTTACAAAACCCAGGTCCCCTCCCTTTGATTTGGTCTCTTTATATCATCCTGACTATAGGATTTTGAATTTTGGGTTACATTTATATGTTTTGAGAAACACTAGCAATTGAATGGAAATGGGTTACCTAGAATTCCTCATACTACCTGGGCTTTAGGGTCTTTCCTGGAATAGAGTGTCTGGATGGATGCCCAGGCAGGCTGGGTGGTGATGACAAACTCAAAACCTAGAGCCAGAATCCCTGCGTTCTAATCTTGGCTGTGCAGTTTACTAGCTGCTCCATCTTCGTCATCTGTACAACAGTGCTGGGATAAGAAACAAATGAGGTTATATGTGAAAATGAACCTGCAATAGAGAAGCCTTTCAAAAAATGTTACACTAGTATATATCTGTTTAATGAATAGAAATCGGAAACATTTTGTGTCTAAGCAAATTGTTTTATAATGCTGAACATGGAAGCTGATTTTCTTTTTGTTTGTAAAGCAAGTGTGGGAAACGTTGAATAACTGGCTGATGTTCTGGTCCCCACTCTTTCCTTTTCTCGATAGAGGTGGTTCTTACCTTTCTCCATTCACTTCAAGGTTCCTACCTTACCAGCTTGCCATATGGTTATAAGAGAAGCTTTGGACGCCACCTTCCACACCTTCTGTCTTCACGTCCACACAATGAAGCTGCATTCACCTCTGTACCGCCTTTGCCACCAGTGGAAGGTGGGCCACTCCCTCAGTCCCACTCAGTTCCCTTCTCACCATGGTCTCAACCCACGTCAATCTCTCCCCCTTCTCTTTATCGTCTACCATTCTTGCCCTTTGTTTCTTCTTTGTCGTCTTTTTTTCCTGACCCTTAATTTTGTTAATACCTGCCCACTCCTTATTTCTCTTTTTCTATTTTGGGATATAATTCATATGCCTTATACTTTTCCATTTTGCAGTGTACGGTTCAGTCAATTCAGTAGCTTTTAGTATAGTCACCAAGTTCTAAGACTATGATCATGATCTAATTCTAGAATATTTTTATCACCATTGAATAGAACTCCATACTCATTAGCAGTCACTCTTCATTCCCTCTTCCCCTCCGGATTCCTCGCCCCACCCTGGAAACCACTAATCTACTTGGTCTCTAGGAATTTCCTTATTTTGGACATTTCATATAAATGGAATCATACAATTTGTGGCCTTTTATGTCTGGCTTCCTTCATTTGGCATCGTGTTTTCAAGGTTCATCCACATTCATACGTTTTCCAGCACTTATCAATACTTTGTTCTTTCCTTTTGACTGAATAATAGTTCATTTTGGAATGTACCACATTTTATTGATCCATTCATCAATTGACAGACGTTTGGGTTGTTTCCACTTTGGGGCTATTTTTAATAATATTGCTGTGAACATTCGTGTACAAGTTTTTGTGTGGACACGTCTTCCATTCTCGGGTGTGTATATAGGAGTGAAAATTACTGGGTCATAGAGTAATTCTTTAACATTTTGAGGAACTGTCAAACAGTTTCCCAAAGCAGCTGTACCATTTTACATTCGCACAGGTGATGTATTGATAGGATGCATGAGGGTTCCAATTTTTCTACATCTTGCCCAACACCTGTTATTGCCAGTGTTTTTATCTATAGCCATCCTAGGGGATGTAAAGTAGTTCCTTATCTCCTAGTCTCTTCTGGACATCATCTTCTCTGGGACTCTTCTAAGCACCCCTAACTCCTTCCCTCTTCAGATTGTGTTAAAATTCCCTCCTATATATTTCCATAGCACCCTGTGTTTATTCTCTTGTAACATCCCTCATCATGCTGAATTATAATTGTCTGTTAACTTTATCTCCTTCATTTGAGTGTGTATGTGTTAGGGAGGGTACTAAAATGTCATTTCCTGTGGTACCTCTCTGGATTAACACACTGTCTGACACAGTTATTTAGTCTTACCTTTTGGGGGAGAGGTGAAGGAGGGTAGGGGACTTGCTGATGACACTTCGTAGCATTATTACCTGGACACCTGAATATGAGTGGGAGAATTCATTGCTGTTAATTGTTAGCTAATACTTAGTTGTCTGGGCGAGAAGACAGGATTTTTAAGCCCATGTGTTTGGTTTTCTAGAAAGTTATATTTTCTTTACTATTGTACTAATACAGTACAGTGCCTTAATTTACCAAGAAGTAGGAAGGAAAGAACTAGAGACACCATAAAATATCACCATAGGGAGAAAACGCTGAGGTGACTTTAAAAAATATAAATCAACTAGCCATTTTCACCTTGACCCTTGTTAAAGCATAACTGACCGAGAATTGTTTCTTTTTTAAAAAAATACCACCAGTTTCATATGTTACACTAAAAAATTTCCTAATGTAGATAGATGTCAAGGGCAGTGCCATGAAATCTGTGGACCATCGAAACTAATGCTGAATTCTCATGGGGTTTCGTTACAAATATCGGAAATCTGAGATTCATTAGCATCAGAGTCGAACAGATAGGGATCAGTGCCGGGGAACAAAAGCTGGAAGTAGAATTAAACATAATTAAAGACTTAAAAGATTTGAATTAAAAAGTACATGCAACTCAAGGTTGACTCCTAGTAAATATAATGAATGCCCTGTGCCTAAGCACAAATGAAAGGGCATATTTAATTAGTTCTTTGGAGCTTTCCTCTCTAAAAATCTGTGTGTCTTCATGATCAATATTTAGATAATTTTGTTTCCAGTTATTATTTCTCATCCCATAAAGATTTGTTTTAGTGTTTTTAGATTTTCTTAGTTGAAATAAGGTTATGCTTGGACTAGATGGCCATTCCCGTCTATGATGTGATAGTGCTGTGCATTCTTGGAAACTCTATCCAATTTCTTTGCTATGGTTTTCATATGCTTCTGGAATGAAGAGGAAATGGGGGAGGGAAAGGGAGAGAGAAACAAATGTAAGTTGGACCCAGATCAGTGAGATAGTATCAGATGAGGCCAAAAACGAATCTGGCAGATCCTCTTCTCATGTTTCCCACTTGAGTGCACACATATTGTTACTTGGAATACCACTTGCATTTCTTTCATACTTTTAAGATTTTTTTCAGCTTTAGTAACAAACTTTAACTTCAAATAGGAGCCAGGCATGAATATTAAGATTTTTTTTTTTCCTTAACGTCTGAATGTGCTCAGAATGGATATTTTGCTATTAGGATTTGGTTAATGAGTAAGAGAGTCTATGCTTTTTAAGCATAGAAATGAAAAGGGGCAGAGAGGGTCAGAGTTAGTGGAAGTTGTATCATCTTTAGAGTCGTATAGATCTGAGTTTGAATCCCCACTTTACCACTGAATAGGTGCACAACTTCTGCACATCAATCTGACTTGCTTTCTGTATACGTAAAATGGGCGTGTTAATTTCTACTTTAGAGTTGTTATGATGGTAAATGGATTTAACGGCACACAGAAGGCACTCAATGCATGGGAGCTGTTTAAAAATTATTTACTGGACAGAAAAGGGGCTTAGTAATTCTTAGGGACAAAGAGTAAATTTCCTTTCCAACGTTCTTTTTCATGTCAGCTAGGCATTTGATTCTCATGATGTTCAATTTAGATATGAATGGTAGCTCTTACCCTGGTTTCTGTATGTAAACGTGATAGACAAACATGAAAAACCTGGGAGTGGAAGCATACAAACTTGTACAGAAGAAGTAGTACAGTGCCATGTGGTCACAAGTATTTAATGAAACTTTATCGATATTGAATGGGAGTAGAAGGGATCCAGTATTTTATTTCTTGTGGTATGTTGGTCACTGCAGACAACTGAGAATTAGCTTTGAAAAACATCTTCAAAAGAAATATTTATCTTCTATATATACATCAAATATATACTTACATATGAACTATATCTGAAATATACTGCATATAAATATATATTGATACCTATACAAAATTGTTTCTCATTCTCTCGGTATCCACGGGAGATTGGTTCCAAGACCACCGGTTCCAAGGTATCAAAAGACCTGGGTGCTCAACTCCCTTGTATAAAATGGTGTAGTATTTGCAAATAACATCTTCCCTTGTACTTTAAATCACCTCTAGATTATTTAATACAATGTAAATGTAATAATGTAGATAGTTGTTAATACAGTGTAAATCCTATGTAAATAGTTGCCAGGCTTGTGGCAAATTCAAGTTTTGCCTTTTGGAACTTGGTGGAGTTTTTTCTGAATGTTTTTGATACATAGTTGTTTGAATCTGCAAATTTGTACCCATGGATATAGGGGGTCAACTGTATACCCAAGGAGAAAAAGCTAGCTAACCTTCCAAGAAGATCATTCCCATTACTTAAAAAAAAATTTGTGGGGCTTCCCTGGTGGCACAGTGGTTAAGAATCTGCCTGCCAATGCAGGGGACACGGGTTCGAGCCCTGGTCTGGGAAGATCCCACATGCTGCAGAGCAGCTAAGCCCGTGCGCCACAACTACTGAGCCTGCGCCTAGAGCCTACGAGCCACAACTACTGAGCTTGCGAGCCACAACTACTGAAGTCTGTGCGCCTAGAGCCCATGCTCCGCAACAAAAGAAGCCAATGCAGTGAGATGCCTGTGCACCGCAACAAATAGTAGCCCCCGCTCATCGCAACTAGAGAAAAGCGCTTGTGCAGCATCGAAGACCCAGTGCAGCCAAAAATAAATAAATAAAATAAATAAATTTATTAAAAAAAAAGAAAAATTTGTATTAAAATAATTTAGGTCACAAGAGTGTGCAAAAATAATAGAATTTCCATGTACCCTTCCCCCAGCTTCCTCAATTATGGTAACTTCAAGAACGGTAGTAAAATAATTAAAACCAGGAAACTGACATTGGTAGTTTACAATTCCAGAGTTTAACCCGTTCCAGTATTTTTGAATGGAGGAAATTCTTTTTCATGTGGCACTTAATTTTCATTCAAGTATATTTACCCTTAATGAAAAGACAATTTGAATGAAGAACGCTCTGGGTTAAATCTTGGCGCTGCAACTTAGTTCTTCCTGTGTATCCTTTGGCATCTAGGTTAAAGGACTTTTTTTTTAAGCATCTATAATGATGTTTCTTCATCTGTAAAAGAGGATATCATTTACCTTGCAGAATTGTTGTAAGCATTAGCAGTTGTATGTTGTAAAGAGCCTTTTCAATAAATGGTATGTTTCAGTATTGCTGTTCTCTTGCTATATTTTCATCAAAATTGAAAGTGGCTGGTCATTATATTTAACATCGTATGTGTACTTCTGTACTTTGTGAATACCTGTGAGTGAAGGACCAGCAACCGGTAAATACACTAAACAACCTGTGGCTCCTCAGTGCCCATCCCTTTTAAATGTACCTGCTAGAGCATATTAGCTTTCTTCCCTTTCTTTCTGTCTTATCTGCATAGCTGGCTCTTTACATTTTTTTCTATCTGATAGGCCGGAAGTCATTCCTCCCGTTGTACAAATTATATTTCTTCTCCAGGTGTTTTTTGTTATGTGGATTCTGTGCAACCTAGTTATTTTTAGATTTTTGTTTTCATAATGCCTCTTCTCACTTAATTCTGTTTTCTGAGTAGTTGATTATAGCCCTAGGTAGATGCCAACTTCAAACACAAGCTCATCCAGCCCGGCTATCCCTGCACAGGGAAGGCTTTCCAAGGGTGTGCTTGTTGGGGTGACGGGCCGTGTTGTTCAGAGTACTGTGGCCTCTGTGACTGTGGAGGGGTGTGGTGTTCTGTTTCTAAACCTCTTCACACAGTCTCATCTCTGAACTTGGGTGCAGCTGCAAAGGTGGAAACAAGTTCTGTGCCCTGCTCTTTATTGTACTATTTTCTTTTTTATATCATTTACCCCCGAAGTGTCTAACCCTGTTAAACTTCTTTAAAATGACTATTTTTGGTACTAACCCAGTAAATGTGGTTTCTGATAAGACCTTGTGATATAAGGAGGACCTAAAGCTGCCCTCAAATGGTAATTTTCACTTGATTTGGAGTAGAAATTTTTGTTTACTTTTAATTTTTATTAAGCTGCCAACTGGGAAGCACAGATGGACTTTCCTAGTCTCCTGCAGCATTCACCTCCTACTCGGACTTAGCTTCTTGCTCTCTTGAAGTCTGTGTAACCTACTCCTGTTTCCAAGGTTTTTTGTTTTATTGTTCTGGTCCTTAGCACGTCTACCCTTTGCATATCTTCCAGCTTTCACTTCCAAGAGAGGGACCATATTTTCTTATATCTACATACTATTGTTTATAAGTATATAAATGTGTTTAGGAATATTTTAGTGTTCTTTTATGTTTTAAAATACCTCTTTATGCTTTAGCAAGTGGCATAGCAGTTCCTGCTTTAGTTTTTATTAGACAAGCCAGGGCTGAAGTAGGGGTGAAAAGTTCATTCTCCAGAAGTGCTGTTTAGGTCTGAATCACATGACAAGGAGCAGCCCAGACTCGTGGTCATTCTCTGTGGATGTGAATCTCTGGGACAAGGCGGCACAAGAGAGGCTTTTTCTCAACTCCGCTTTCTGTGCTTAAATTGATAATGAATGCATTACTATTATTATTATTCCAGGAACTCACTATAATGCCCTTATTATTGTCCAGATCCATGCTTTAAAAGCAAAAGTTTTAACCTTGTAGGTTATGCAATCAATTTTAAGTAGATAGAGATCACCATTAAACATAGGAAACAAAATATAAAGAGAGCACATGACTTGTAATAAGAATGCTATTTTGTAAAACTTCTGTTTGATACATATATATATATATATATATATACACACACACACATGTGTAAGCATAAATTTCCATAGGGCCCTACTTGTGTTGTTGCACGCGTGCATGCTGGCATTTGGACATCCCCCTTTATCCCCAATTCTGCCATTTAAATTTATTTTATTTATTTTTGGCTGCGTTGCGTCTTCGTTGGTGTGCGTGGGCTTTCTCTAGTTGTGACGAGCGGGAGCTACTCTTCGTTGCAGTGCGAGGGCTTCTCACTGTGGTGGCTTCTCTTGGTGCGGAGCACGGGCTCTAGGCACGTGGGCTCAGTAGTTGTGGCACACGGGCTTTGTTGCTCCACGGCATGTGGGATCTTCCCAGACCAGGTCTCAAACCCGTGTCCCCTGCATTGGCAGGCGGGTTCTTAACCATTGCGCCACCAGGGAAGCCCCAATTCTGTCATTAAAAAAACCCAGTTTTCAAAGTGTATGTATTTGTCGATGAATGTTTCTTATCAAATATCCAGTTTCATATTTTGCATTTATTGTACCTGCATTTTAATTTATGTAAATGTGTTATATATCCTGTTTTATTTTCTCCACTCAGCATTGTTTTAAGGTTCATGAATACTGCTACGTGTACACCTAAACTGTTGCATCGTACGCTCATGATATGTTACAGTGTGCCCAAAACACAGTTAACTTGTATCCTCCCCCAGAAATGGACACTCATACTGTCTTCATCTTATCTCTTACCACCAACAGGGCCACTGTGAACAGCCTCAGACATAGACCCTCCTGGAAAATACCAAAGATACTTATTTGGCATCTAGACTGATAGAATTGCTGGGCCATAGGGCATATGTATACAGCTCAGATACTGTAAGACAGTATAATTTCACAAAGTACTCTCAGGTTACCTCCAGAGTGATTTACCAGTCCATACTGCCACCAGCATTATGAGTGTTTATGTACCCATATTCCCTCCAATACTTATCATTGGTAAGTTTTCTAATTTTCCCTATTTCTGGATAGTGGGTGTAAAATACCTTTTGTTGCTATTATCTGACAGATGAATTTGATCATCTCTTGATACACTTGATGTCTTTTGCATTTTTCTCTTCTGTAAATCTCCCCTTCAAATTTAGTGCTCATTTGTCCACTGGAAGATGTTGTGTTTTTCCTATTGACTTACATAAATTCTTTGTGTATTCCAGATATTCCCTAGCTGGTTTTAAACTTGACAGGTATTCTCCTAGCTTGTCATTTTTCTATTAACTTTGTCCATTGTGTTCTTTTAGTGAACAAAAAATCTAAATCTTTAATGTAATGTAGTTCATCGAGATTTTACTGTGTGGGCTTTGTGAAATAAATTACTCCCTATCCCTCTGTCATAAAATTTATACTACCTATTATACGTATAGTTTTATCTTCCATGTTTAGGTCTTTTATCCACCTCGACAGTCTATATGTATATATGGTGATAGGCAGGAATCCAGTTTTATATTTCCATATGATGGTTCTCATTTCCTTGGCAAGTTGGTACCACCTTTGTGCTCCATTGGTCTGTATTTTAACCATAGTTCATGCTGTTTTGTTACTGTAGCTTGGTTATATATTTCAAAATGCTTCTCTTTAGAGTGGACTTAGGTATCCGTGAACTTTATTTTTCCATGTGAGTCTTGAATTCTATTAAGTTCCTCACAATAAAACTACATTTTTGATTAGGAATGAATTTGAATTTTTTTCGGGAGGGGGCACATGCCTCATGGCTTGTGGGATCTTAGTTCCCCAACCAGGGATTGAACCTGGGCCCTCGGCAGTGAGAGTGCAGAGTCCTAACCAGTGGACCGCCAGGGAATTCCTGTAATGTATTTGAATTTATAAATGACAACAGAAGTAGTAACATCATTTTACTAAGTTCCATCTAGGAGCTTTCTCTGTTTCTCTATTACGTCATCTTCTATGTACTTAATTATAGTTCAAATTATGAACCTTACCACATTTCAAATTGTTCTCTAGAGCTATAGGTATTCTTGTCAGCAGTTGGAGTTAATAGAAGATGAAGGAAAATAAAACAAATGCATAAAAATGATTCTAAAATAGTTGAAATATAGAAACTGAGGGTTCAGCAGTTCAAGTAACAATATCCTTTGATCATGGATTATTTGTGTAATAAGAAATCTTAACGATAATCTCAGATACTCCAACGTACTATAAATAACAAAACGAGTTCCCAGTGAGGTCAAATGACTCACTGGAGATTACAGAGTTAGACTGTGAGAGAACCTCACACTGAACTCAGGTTTTCTAACTCTTAGTTCATTACTTTTACCAACAAACCATGCCTGTAATCCCCACGTACCTCTCATACCTTGGCATTTAGAGTGTGTGTATGTTTAGTTGGTAGAGTTAATATTACAGTTTGCTTATGCTTCAGAAGAAATCAGCTTCTTTTTTCACTGATGTTCACAGGTAGAATGATTGACCTGCCAAAGCCCTAAGATAGAAAAATGACCCACCTCTTAAGCAGCATATTGTTTCTTATTAATAATGGTGTGAGTTAGCTTTTGGGTCATTTTCAACGGTTATGTCCCTTGCATTCTAGCTGTGGTTGCTAGAGGCTTTAAAAGATGCAGGGACTCCCCTGGTTGCGCAGTTGTTAAGAATCTCCCTGCTAATGTAGGGGACAGGGGTTGGAGCCCTGGTCTGGGAAATTCCCACATGCCGCGGAGTAACTAAGCCTGTGTGCCACAACTACTGAGCCTACGCTCTAGAGCCTGTGAGCCACAACTGCTGAGCCTGCGAGCCGCAACTACTGAAGCCCGTGCGCTTAGAGCCCGTGCTCCACAACAGAAGCCACCACAATGAGAAGCCTGTGCACCACAACAAAGAGTAGCCCCAGCTCACCACAACTAGAGAAAGGCCGCGCAGAGCAATGAAGACCCAACGCAGCCAAAAAAGGACGCAGACTGTGGTACTTGCACAAAATAATGGGCGCACATTAGCATGTTAGTGAAGTGTTAGAGTACCGAACTTGGCGAGCTTGCTGAAGCCTGAAGCCTGCGGGACGGGCTCCATCTTCACTGCTGCATCAGCCAGACTGCACCATCCACATGGCAACCGGCTCAGTGGGCTGGAGGGGCGTTATTCATTATTGACACACGTTTTCTTTCTCTCCCCCGTGCATGTTGAAACTTGGTTTTTTTAACCCATCTAATTTTCTCCCCAAATAAGTCGGTTTGGAAACAGAAATGAGTGCTCTTCCTTTTTTTTAGACAGACATCAGAACTCATGAGGGAATAATTACAAGACTAATTCCTCTGTTTTAATGACATCAATTGAATAACATTAAAAAGTCAAAGCCCACATGATTTTGCAGCATTTTTATTCAGCACATTTAAATCTAAATAACATGTCTTTGCTCTGAGTTTGTGTAGTAGGGCCATTAACTTAAGCTAAATTCTGTGTGTGTGTGTGAGTGTATGTGTGTGTTTCTGGGGCAAATCATGTTGGTGGGTGGCAGAGAAAATTCCTGCATGTTTCCTGAAGGTTGGCAAGATGTCAGTCTGCTCTTGTAGCCAATATAGACACTACTCTCCCACGTAGAAAACCATAGAAATGCTGCTGAACTCCCATGTGGCTGAGTGATTCTGGAGCCACATCTTTGGGCTCAGCCTTTCTTCGGAATTTCAGTTTATTTCCACTCACTCGTCAGGATTTCTTTACCCAGCTGTTCCCTGCTTGCTTACCCCCCATTAGCTTAACATATCTAAAACCAAGTTCACTGTCGTTGGCTAAAACCCAGGCCTCCCTTAGAGTCCTCTTTCTTTTTTTTTTTTTTTTTTTTTTTTTTGCGGTACGCGGGCCTCTCACTGTTGTGGCCTCTCCCGTTGCGGAGCAACAGGCTCCGGACGCGCAGGCTTAGTGGCCATGGCTCACGGGCCCAGCCGCTCCGCGGCATGTGGGATCCTCCCACACCGGGGCACGAACCCGTGTCCCCTGCATCGGCAGGCGGACTCTCAACCACTGCGCCACCAGGAAAGCCCTAGAGTCCTCTTTCTTGAACTGTTAGCAGCTCGCTCTCTCCCAGCCTTGTAGGCTCAACCCTTAGCGCAGGCGTGCAGGTCTCATCTCACACCTGCAGGCCTGTCCTCTTGCTCACTGCCTTTTTACCAAACTACCCTGAAAGCTCTTGGTCATAGAAGAGGCTCCTTTTTTTTTTAACATCTTTATTGGAGTATAATTGCTTTACAGTGGTGTGTTAGTTTCTGCTGTATAACAGAGAGAATCAGCTATACATAAACATTTATCCCCATTTCTCCTCCCTGTTGCATCTCCCTCCCACCCTCCCTATCCCACCCCTCTAGGTGGATACAAGGCACCAAGCTGATCTCCCTGTGCCATGCAGCTGCTTCCCACTAGCTATCTGTTTTACATTTGGCAGTGCACATATGCTTACCCTTCCCCCTCCCCTTGTCCTCAAGTCTATTCTCTACATCTGTGTCTTTATTCCTGTCCTGCTCCTAGGTTCTTCAGAACCTTCTTTTTTTTTTTTTTTTAAAGATTCTGTATATATGTGTTAGCATACGGTATTTTTGTCTTTCTGACTTACTTCACTGTGTATGACAGTCTCTAGTTCCATCCACCTCACTACAAATAACTCAATTTCATTTCTTTTTATGGCTGAGTAATATTACATTGTATATATGTGCCACATCTTCTTTATCCATCCATCTGTCCATGGACATTAGGTTGCTTCCATGTCCTGGCTATTGTAAATAGTGCTGCAGTGAACATTGTGGTACATGACTCTTTTTGAGTTATGGTTTTCTCAGGGTATATGCCCAGTAGTGGGATTGCTGGGTCATATGGTAGTTCTATTTGTAGTTTTTAAAGGAACCTCCATACTGTTCTCCATAGTGGCTTGTATCAATTTACATTCCCACCAACAGTGCAAGAGGGTTCCCTTTTCTCCACACCCTCTCCAGCATTTATTGTTTGTAGATTTTTTGATGATGGCCATTCTGACCGTGTGAAGTAATATCTCATTGTAGTTTTGATTTGCATTTCTCTAATGATTAATGATGTTGAGCATCCTTTCATGTGTTTGTTGGCAGTGTGTATATCTTCTTTGGAGAAATGTCTATTTAGGTCTTCTGCCCATTTTTGGATTGGGTTGTTTGTCTTTTTTGATATTGAGCTGCATGAGCTGCTCGTAAATGTTGGAGATTAATCCTTTGTCAGTTGCTTCATTTGCAGATATTTTCTCCCATTCTGAGGGTTGTCTTTTCGACTTGTTTATGGTTTCCTTTGCTGTGCAAAAGCTTTGAAGTTTCATTAGGTTCCCTTTGTTTATTTTCATTTTTATTTCCATTTCTCTAGGAGGTGGGTCAAAAAGGATCTTGCTGTGATTTATGTCATAGAATGTTCTGCCTATGTTTTCCTCTAAGAGTTTTATAGTGTTTGGCTTACATTAGGTCTTTAATCCATTTTGAGTTTATTTTTGTGTATGGTGTTAGGGAGTGTTCTAATTTCATTCTTTTACATGTAGCTGTCCAGTTTTCCCAGCACCATTGAAGAGGCTGTCTTTTCTCCATTGGATATTCTTGCCTCCTTTACCGAAGATAAAGTGACCATATGTACATGGGTTTATCTCTGGGCTTTCTATCCTGTTCCATTGATCTATAGTTCTGTTTTTGTGCCAGTACCATACTGTCTTGATTACTGTAGTTTTGTAATATAGTCTGAAGTTAGGGAGCCTGATTCCTCCAGTTCCATTTTTCTTTCTCAAGATTTCTTTGGCTATTCGAGGTCTTTTGTGTTTCCATACAAATTGTGGAATTTTTCAACAGGCTCCTTCTTGAGGTTTGTCCCCAGAGCTCCTTTCTTCCTCAGTTCAGATTTCACCTTCCATGATGACCCGAAGCCAGAGCAGCCTTGTCCATATTTGGAGTTTTAAAAAACATCTTTATTTCTTGACATTATCTTGCATTTATTTGTCTAACTTTTGCTATCTGTTCTTTTTTCTACTTGTGCACTAGCATGTGAGCTCTGTAAAAGCAAAGGTTATGTCTGTCTGCTTTGCTGCTACAGCCTAGAATGAATGAGGGGGCCTTAGATATCTTTTTAAGGCATATGAGTTGGAACTCAGCCTTAAGCCATTCAGAGTATAAAGCAATTACAGCCGGAGGAGAATGGAGAAGAGTCTCCTAGAGATGAACATAGACCCACATAGGGCATGAGAACCAGCCTTAACAGGCTTCTGTGTGTTACACATAGAAGAATCACCCTGGCGTAGTAATTATAAAGACTTGAGTAACTCTGTGAAATTAAGTTTTCTTATTGTTGGATCAGTTTCTTATGGCCATCACCTTTCTGGCATTGGATTTCCTTCAGCCTTGCCCCCGACCCTGCCCAGCCCTCAACCTGCCTCACCTATTACCAGGACCTTAATCCTTATTCATGATCCTACTGCAGGCAGCTTAACCCTTCCTTTAGTGACCACAGGTTCAACTTTGCTAAAGGCTGGGCCTTGCCCTGGCCTATGCCCTTCCCTAGCCGACTTCCCCTTGTTCTGTGTAACCCTAATAAGACTTGCACCATCAATGTCATTCTTGTTCCCATTCGCTGGACAAATAAGCCTGTGCTCTGTATACTGTGTGAGGCACTCCCATTTCAGTTCTAGTGTATTAAACCTGAGTAGAAAGCAGCACACTGACTTGGCCCACTGTGGAGGTGAAAACTCTGGTCTCTAGGTTGCTATTACCTCTCCACCCACGCCTACCTTCACATTTCCCTGCCTCTGCATCTTCCTAGTCCATACTTTGTATGTATTTGCTCCACTGTTGGGGAAAGTTCAGTGCTTCCCCAGCTATGGCAGGATGACTTTGCACTCCTTAGAGGGTGTCCCAGGCTTACCCAAACTGGACTACATTTAGTTTCCACTCATGATATCTAAGTGTAAATGCTTTGCCTTGCGTTACCCTGGTCCACAAAAATATTGATATATCTGCACTGCAGAATTGTAGCCTTGCCGCAGCTACATCTCTGCCAGGAATGACCCTCTCCTGCTCCTTTGTACATTTTCAGGTTTGAGCCGGGCTTTAGTTTACAGTTCTTGGTTGTTCCAGGAAGTGTCTCGCAACTATTCCAGTTGAAACTTACCCCCCACCCCCGAACTTCTCTTTTCTGCTCTACCCTCATTTGGTGGGTAGCTGCTGCTGTTTACAATGCCCCTCATCTCACAGTGAGTAGATTGGGCCCCCAACTTGTCTCAAAAGTTCCTTAAGGGAAGGAATTTGGCTTTCTTCCCTTTAAAAAAAAAACTGCAACTTCTGGAACTGTTTATTGCTGAAGATGACAGTTACACTTGCTATCTTGGGGGGGCACCATCTTTCACATATTATGCTGAATGTATCACACATATTACCTCATTTAATTTTTCACTTACCCTGTGACATAGAATTTGTGGTATTTTACAAGAGAAAACAAATTCATTTAGCTGATAGTTGGGAGTGTAGTTTCAAAGGTCTGTCTGATTTTAAAGCTTGTGCTCCTTTCCATTGTTCAGTGATTGGTGGCTCAAAGTGGGCTGTATTTGAAAATGTGGAAAGTGAGATTTCTAATATGGCCTGAATACTCTGGAACCTGCTACCAAAGAGAAGGAATAGTAGAGACAGGGAAAGACTCAGTCTGTGGGCCAGACCAACTCACACATGGAGTTCTTTGTGTGAAAATATTTTCATTCTCGTTTCCCAACTGGAAAATGAACGGGCAGTCAGTTCTGTTCAGTCAGGTAATGGGAAACATTGACAAATGGAGAAGATAATATCATTGATAATATCTGAAATGTATTTTAGTCATTGTTTTTCAAGACTCCTTTAAACTTTTTACGTTAGTGATGTTTACAAGTAAGAACACTACTGGTTCTCAACTTTATTTTTTTCCTTCTAGGCTCTCTTGGGAGCGAGTTTGTTTAGTGGAAGGAACATTAGCTTTACAGCAAGTCAGTGTGGTTTTAGACTATATTGAGTAAGAGAGGAGAGGGCCGTAATTGTAATTTCTGAATAATTGGGGATTAAATTTATCTTTCACGTCCAGCAGGTTATACTTCCTTCTGTATTTTGGGGCTTTTTACGAAGGTATATACCCTTCCATGTGTTCATTTAAATGATTATATCCTAAGAAAAAACCTTATGTAACCTTAATAATAGTTAATTATTGGTATTCATTTTTTATGTGCACATTATCATTGCTATAGTTACTGCTGTCATCACTTAAAAAATCCTCATAAATGGATACCGGGATCACAGAACCCCTGAGCTCTGAGTAAATACTGATGTCAACTTCTGATGCAATGGTGTATGACAAGAGCCCAGGAAGAGTATTTCTTAGAAAATTGGGGCAAACCATTTACCCTCCCAGGGTCTAGGTTCCAAAAAAACAAAATCAGAGGATTAGACTAGATGGCCTTTAAGGTCTCTTGAGCTTAAAAATTTTTCACCATCTATGACTGTAGTTCCACTTCTTGGCTCATTAATCTCTCCTCCAAAAGAAAACCTAATGTCTGACAAGGTCTGAGGAAAGAGAAACAGCATGTTCATAAGAATTGGAAAGCCTGTTGGAATGAAGTGGTTATTTACTTCACTTTGTGTTTAAAAACAGCAGTGTCTTGAACATCGGGGAATGAACAGCATAAAGGGACGACTGTTTCTATGTGATAAAGAAGTTAAATTCCTATTGTCCAGGATTTTTCTTTTTTACCTGTTCAGACATGGCCACGAGTCAGTTGGAACTGGGGTGGTAACTGTCCCAGAGTTTTTGTAGCTTGAAATAACCAAAGAATCTTATATCATAGTATGACTCATAAAATAGATGTTATTCTGTTTGCACAGGGCATTCTACCCAGCAGGGACTTAAGGTTAAGTCAGTATTACCGTCCCCATTTTTCAGATAAGAAAACTGAAGTGTTGGAGACGTGACTTCCCCACAGTCCCACAGAGTGCTGGAGCGACCATCCAGTGGTGTCTAAGTGTCCTTGCCCACTGATACTAGGTGGTTGCCCTGTGCTCATTTCTATCAACATCAGATATTCTGCCTGAAGTATTACCGGCTCAAGTTCCAGCTCGGTTTCTGTAGTTAGCTGTGCACAGCGTATGTACTGAAACTCACTACCAGATCTTTTTGGTGTTAGGACTTAATTAAATGTTGAACAATAACGAAGGCACACTTCTTTAGGAAGTGTAAAAACACTGTTTACACCTGACAAAATCAACTCACTGTTGTGTCTGTCAAGGTACAAGAATGCAAATTGTGAAGTGCTAGACAAAGGCCTTTTCTGTCATCTTCTCATTCTTAAAATTAGGGGCAGACGATACCAATAGAAAGAAATGAGTATTTGTTTTGATTATACTTTCCCTTCCTAAAATACGGGCAGTCTGTTTCCCATTTTTATAAGAATTCATTGCCTTATTTTTTCTGCAGATCCTGATGTCTGAAAAATATGTGTAGTTCATTAAAGATTAAATGACACAGTATTGTGCTTTCCAGAGCCATGCTGTCCTATATGGTAGTCCCTATCCACATGTGGCTATTTAAATTTAAAATAAAATCAATTAACATCAAATAAAACTGAAAATTTGGTTCCTCCATTACAGTAGCCTGTTTCAGTGCTGAGTAGCTGGGAACTACCAGGCTGGAAAGTATAGATGTAGAGCATCTCTAGCATTGCAGGAAGTTGTGCTGCACAGGGATGATCTAGGGTCACCTTAATGATATTTTAAAAGACTTTTATGTTTATGATTTTAAAATTTAAGACCATTTTTAGAGCAGTTTAAGATTCACAGCAAAATGAAGAGATTTCCCACATACCCCCTGCCCCACACATGCATAGCCTCCCTCATTCTCAACATCCCCAGCAAGAGTGGTACATATGATAAACCTGTATTGACACATCATAAGCGACCCAAGTCCATAGTTTACAGTTCATTCTCGGTGGTGTTATCTTTTTTGGGTTTGGACAAATGTGTAATAATGTGTATCCATCATTATGGTATATAGAGTATTCTCACTGCCTTAAGAATCCTCTGCCTTCCACCTATTCATTCCTCCCCACTCGTGGCCACCACTGATCTCTTTACTGTCTCTTTAGTTTTGCCTTTTCCAGAATATTATCGAGTTGGTATCACACAGTATGTAGCCTTTTCCAATTGGCTTCTTTCACTTAGTAATATGCGTTTGTTTCCTCTATGTATTTTCATGGCTTGATAGCTTATTTCTTTTTAGAACTGAATAGTAGTCCATTGTCTGAATATATCATAGCTTCTTTATCCATTCACCTAATGAAGGACATCTTGATTGCTTCCAAATTTGGCAATTATGAATAAAGCTGTCATACATATCTGTGTGCAGGCTTTTATGCGGACATAAGTATTCATCTCCTTTGGGTAAATACCAAGGATCATGATTGCTGGATGGTATGGTAAGAGAGTCTTTAGTTTTGTGAGAAACTGTCAAACTGTCTTGGAAAGTGGCTGTCCTATTTTACATTCCAAACAGCAGTGAATGAGAGTTCCTGTTGTTTCACATCCTTGTCAGCGTTGGGTGTTGTCAGTGTTCCAGATTTTGGCCATTTTAATAGCTGTGTAGTGATATCTCATTGTCTTAATTTGCATTTCCTTGATGACATATGATGAATATCTTTTCATATGCTTATTTGTCTGTATAACTTCTTTGGTGAGGTATCTGTTAAGATCTTTGGCCCTTTTTAAATTTTTTTTCCTTTTGCAGTACGCAGGCCTCTCACTGTTGTGGCCTCTCCCGTTGCAGAGCACAGGCTCCGGACGCCCAGGCTCAGCATCCATGGATCACAGGCCAAGCCGCTCCGTGGCATGTGGGATCTTTCTGGACCGGGGCACGAACCGGCGTCCCCTGCATCGGCAGGCGGACTCTCAACCACTGCGCCACCAGGGAGGCCCTTTGGCCCATTATGAAATCATGTTGTTTTCTTATTGTTGAGTTTTGAGGGTTCTGTGTATATTTTCGATAACAGTCCTTTATCAGATGTCTTTTGCAAATATTTTCTCCCAGTCTGTGGCTTGTCCTCATGCTTGAGACGTTTTCTTTGACAGAGCAGAGGTTTTTGAGTGAAGTCAAGCTTATAAATTCTTTCTTTCATGGATTTTGCCTTTGATGTTGTATCTAAAAAGTCATTTTCATACCCAAGGTCATCTAGGTTTTCTCTTATGTTAACTTCTATGATGAGTTATGTGAGTTCTGTGTTTTACGTTTAGGTCTTCTGTGATCCATTTTGAGTTAATTTCTGTGAAGGGTGTAAGGTATGTGTCTAAGTAAATTTTTTTTTCATGTGGATGTCCAGTTCTAGCACCATTTGTTGAAAATACTATCCTTGTTGCATTGTGTTGCCTTTGCTCCTTTGCAAAGACCAGCATTGGATTGTATTTATGTGGGTCTATTTCTGGATTCTCTGTTCTGTTCTGTTGATGTATTTCCTATTTTTTTGCCAGTACCACACTGTCTTGATTACTGTAGCTCTATGGTCCACACTATCTTGATTACTGTAGCTCTATGGTCCACACTGTCTTGATTACTGTAGCTCTATGGTCCACACTGTCTTCATTACTGTAGCTCTATGGTCCACACTATCTTGATTACTGTAGCTCTGTGGTAAGTCTCGAAGTCAGGCAGCAGTGATCTGCTTTTAATAATCTTTTTATTTGGATTAAAACATTTTGAACCGGGTATAAAAGGTAGCCAGATCTTATTGCCAGAAGAAGTTCTGGTATGTGTAGTGTGCTTTGGAAACTTGGGGGGGAGATACATCTAATTCCACATAGGCAGCTATGGATTATGTTGTTTGCTGTAGTGTATGTAATAGCATTGGCTACTGTAATTTAACCTTGTTTCAGAACATATATTCTAAAAGAACTATAATCTTAGGAACTATACGATGCACCTGATTTTGATTGATTCTGTCTTTGGTGAGTGGACTTGGTAAGAAGCAGCCACAGACTCAAACTAATTTAGTAAAAATCCTAACACAGAGAGTCTTATGTTACAGGACTACTTGTTTAAGTTCGTTTTTTAGTCTAGAGATTGTCCTACAGAAATTCACCCTTGAGGTCCGTGGAGAGTTCAGCAGACTGTCTGGTGGTTGTCTGTTCAAGTTCCTTGAGGCAAAGAAAAGAGACAACGGATCCTTGTTCTTTGACAGCTTTATTGAATGTATTCAGTCCCAAGTTTTGAATAATTTGTTTAACTAGAGATATTCTGCACAGCGAATAAAATTTCTTTGGTATGAAATTTAATCTTTATGGTATCTTCAGAATAATTTTAACATTGCCAGATTGCTATATCTACTGCCCAACTCTGGGTAGGTATCCAAATGCCTGGACTGTTTGAAAAGAAAACTCTGCATTTCTGATTTTTCATCCCTCGTAACAGCTGGGAAGTATAGAAAATGTTTTAAAAAAGATACAGAAAAGGATTGGTTTTAATGTTGCTCTTGATCTTACTCCCTCCAGGCATACACTGTTTGACCAATTTTCACTAATTCTTAGGTTTCTCATTTACAGATGAACAAGTAGAACAGTGTGTAAAAGATAATTCACAAGCTGCACAATTAACTGAATGGTAATAAAAAATGACTGGACAAGCATACTCCAAGGGCTTTTATGAAATTGAATATGAACTTGGAGGACACTCTTGTTTTCAGCTGTGCTGGTGGTTCTTTAAAATCTTTTGTGATTGTGAACAGTTTCACTTGAAATTGTTTGCTATACGTTGGCTTAATATGATACTTTTTGCTTTGTTAAGATGTCCTTCTGTTTTGTTTTTGGTTTTGAACACCAGACCCCATGCCTATTATTAGGGTGAAGGATCGGTTACTCATCTCCTGGGCCCTGGCAAGCCCCCCTCATTTAAGAGATCTATTTATGGACAGGCCTGAAGCAGGAATGAGTGGGTGGGTGGCTCCTCCAGGGATGGGATCTTAGATTCCTGTGTTGGGTAGCTTACAAAGGGTGTCAGCTGTTTATCATCCTTCCACATTCTATCCAGTTCAAACCTGGTCAGATGAATGCTTAGAAAGCTTCTGTACTCAATTAAGACTGCATGCCAAGGAGTCCATGCAGCAGATGGCTTCGCAACATTTACTGTCCTAAAAGTTTTCTCTGCTTAAACTATAACCTTCCCCTTTGTGGCTGCCAGGATTGAAAATGGCCCTCTTGGAAGTGTCAGATTGTTCAGGTTGAGTTTGTTTTATAAATGCACCTTGGCTTTAAGTAGCCCAAAGAATTTAGTGAATAGAATTATCTCTATTCAGCTTGCTGTTGTTGTAAATGATTTACCTAGACTTAAAAGCAACCGAGCAAACCCTTCCTAAATTCATGGGCAGAAAATGTTTGTTTTGCAACCTGGTGGTCTTTGAGAATTGGTTGGCTTTGTTTGGAGGCTCCGAACAGAAAGATAAAATGGGTGATGCTGTGTTCAAAGTAGCGGTTGTAATATGGTTAGGCTGGAATGCTTTTTTAATGTACGGGTTTGTAGGAGTGAATGAAGGGAGACAAGCACAATATTGACTGCTATTAAAATAATACCACCAAAATGCAAGATACTTCTCACTCCGTGTGAAAGGAAGCTGTGAGTACATATAAAGGGGAAAAAAGGAAGGTCATGCAAAATTTAGTTTTGAAAACTCGAAGTCCTTTGGTAGTCCCTGCTTGGTATTATGGATTTTGGAGAAAACAGTATGTATTTGTATTTTCCATTTCTATTTCACTTGATTTTCTGATCTTTCATATTTGGCCAGCTACTTTCTGAGAACATATTGTACACATGTTCTGATGCTCTTTGAAGGCCCTCTGAGAGACGAGTTGATGGAAAGCTCTCAGTTCTACTGAAGTGGGTGGTCCAAGAGCTCGAACTGAACAGCTGCCACACACCCATTGAACTTTTGTCATTTATAAATTATTTTCCATGCCATCTGGAGCAAGAATGGTGCCATGGTTTAGAGAAGCTCTTTGTAGGGTGCCTTCATATCCAGTGCTTCTGCAATTTGCTTATTACCACCATGAACTGAAGTTTCCAAATCTGTATTTGCTTGGAGGCTTTAAATGTGAATAAATGAGTTATTTCTTTAAATGTCATATTAAAGACACTACCACCACCCCTCCTAGCATTTCCTCCTCCCTCTCCCCCTTCCAGTTACTGCATCCTGCCTGCTTTTAGCTCCAGTGGAAAATACATTAATCCCAGAGTCTCCATGAGGTTTCCTGTTCGATGACATAATCAGAAAATCCTCCTCACTTTGCCCTTGGGGTTGCTGTCTGGATGTTATGTTGTCTTGGTGGGCGTAACTCAGCCATCAAAAGAATCAGCACAGGCCCTAAACTCAGAGCCTGAAATGCATTAATATCATGTTAAAAGAAATAAAGCTGTGGGCATGTCTGCAGCACTGGTGGGGAATTTCATTAATCTGCAGATTCTCGCTGGCATCGAATGCATTGGCTGGTGACTCCCGTGCATATGGCATGAGCTGGTGCAATGCCACTAGCAGGAGGTACTTGAACTGCTCTAGTGCAACCTGTTAGACTACATCTCGTGGAAAAGTACCACAAACCCTTGACTACTAGACCTTGGTAGTGTTGATGTAGATTTTTAAGTCAGTTCCCCCCAACTCCTCCCTTGCCTGTCTGTCCCACCAAGTCTGTTTACCTAATGAATGTTGCCCTTGGTTGTTGATCACAGGCAGCTGGGACAAAGAAAACTACTGGGAAGAGTCAGAAGTAGAACATGGGGAGGGGGAATACATTTTAAAATGAAAAAAGCAAGATGGCATCTGACACGTAAAGTGGTTTGTAAAATTTCGGAACTTGTGAGGCAAGAACTTCAGTAGCTGAATTCCTTGGAAAGGAGAAACGGTATAAATTTGAAACAAGAATATGACATTTAGATGCCAAAGGGCAGGCACAGTTTTGCAAGTTTAGAAGTTTATTGGCAAAGGAAATTGTACATATGCTCAAATATGGATTTTTCCTTCAGTATTTGGAAAATTTTTCATGTTTTTTGTTGTTTTGGTAGGCTGCCATAACCTTCCATTTGGTTGCCTTGGATTGAGGTGTCTCCTGCCTTGGGCCTTGGAAGTCCAAGCTTGGTTGGTACTCGATCAGGAGGAGAACAAGGGAGCAGATCCCCAGCAGGATTTACAGTATGTAGATGCAGACGGTCTTCATGACTCTGCCTCCTGTTATACCAGTCTCCAAGGTCTAGTTCGGAGGGGACTAGTAAGAGAAAGAGAAAAGATGTTACCTGATAAAGCTTCATTGAAGGAAGTAAAAGAGGAAGGAGAGGGCCTTAAGCCCAGCCCCAGTACGCTGAAAACCTGGAAAGATGTCACCATTTCTACCTCTTTGTATCAGAGTTATTGTTGGGTTTTCCATATTATATTCTAAGCAGCAATATACCTTTCAACAGGTGCCACCTGTGTGGTTAGGGAGTTTGGATCACGTCACGTTAGAAGGGAAAAAAATATATGTTCCTTTATGGCTATTGTGAAAGTTTTTGAAATTTAAAAATCACTACTGCATGAACTCAAAAACTTAAGAGTTCTGCATTTCAAGTTCTATGATTTGTTTCTTACATAATGGTATAGTGGCTACATGCCCAAACTGTGAACATTTACTCTCAAAATAGGTTCTTTGAAGCATTATATGCCTTATACTTCAATAATGGTACTTCCACGGTGGGATGGGATCTTAAATATCCTATCTGATGGATGAGTGACTTTTTCTACCGATAACATTTGGAAGAAATGTTATCTGAGCCAAGGTTGAGTAGAGCTGATCATAGAGAGTCTATACTTTCTGGAGCCCATTCAGTCTTTGGGTACCTCACATACTTGTACTGGTCGGGAATCTAAGCTTTCTTTTTTGGTGACTCTGTACTGTACCCATTTTGCTAAACTGAAACTGTAATTCCCAGAATCCCTTTCTCACACAACCCCTTGTGTAGTTCTTGGTTAGACTTGGGCACAAGAGAAATGCATAAGGTTTTGGAGGTGGAAAGAAAGGAGCAGCCAGTTTTGATGCTCTGGAGGTCGGTGTAGGGCGCCAGGCACCGTGCAGCTCACGCACCTTGTCCTGCAGCTGTGGCCCCCAGTGCTGGTGTGAGGCTGCACTTGGGTCTCCTCCTCTGTTGGCTTCCCCACGTCCTGGGAGTGAGCAGCGTGTGCGTCTCTGTGGAGAAGGCACCACCTTGTCTTCATTCATGTGGGAGATGCTGAGAGACATGGGTCTCCGTTTTTCCTTGTTTACTCCCACTTCATTTCAATTCTTCTTCTCAATTGCCTGCCTGCATGAACTATAGCAATTCCAGACCAAACAACAGACACAGCCCCTACAATGCATAAGATTTAATTCCTTTAATAAATCCCTTATTATATATTACTCATAGTGATATATATCATTTCCTGATCAAACTTGACTAATAAACAATTAAATTGTTCTATTTCTTTCCTTTCATGACACAGTCTAACACATGACATATTTTTGAAGACAGCTGTTGGTCTCTTCTTCCTGTCCATAGTTGCTTTTAATCTACTTTTAACACCAATAATTCCTTCAGGTATCCTTCCTATGACATGATTTTTTTTTAATCCATCAATTATTTCTTTATTTCTTTCTTTATTTATTTAGGGCTATGTTGGGTCTTCATTTCTGTGCGAGGGCTCTCTCCAGTTGCGGCGAGCGGGGGCCACTCTTCATCGCGGTGCACGGGCCTCTCACTATTGCGGCCTCTCTTGTTGCGGAGCACAGGCTCCAGACGCGCAGGCTCAGTAGTTGTGGCTCACGGGCTTAGCTGCCCCGCGGCACGTGGGATCCTCCCAGACCAGGGCTCGAACCCGTGTCCCCTGTATTAGCAGGCAGACTCTCAGCCACTGCGCCACCAGGGAATCCCTGACATGATTTCTTATCCCCTCATTGTCTTGATAACTGTTCTCTGGTTGTCTGCTATCTCTCTTAGAGTCTTTTGTTTTTTTTTTTTTTTCCCTCAGAGCCTTCACAGAATGTTGAATGCTCTTGTGTAGGTGGGTTGAGACCAACAGAGAGAAGGGTGACTATGATCCTTTTTACTCTGGATATGGAATGCAGCTTGGCTGGATTAGCAAATTGACTATCTCATAAATCTCATGTTGCTGAATGTTTCAGAACATCTGTGTGACAAAATGGCACTCATCTGCACACACCGGGACTTTGATGTCATTTCTCAGATACTTCCCCTCACTTCTGCTTGTCGAGATCTGTTTGTGTGTATCCTTCGTCTATAGTTGTTTCCTGTCCCAGGTTTTGGTCAGAATGTGAAGTCAAAAGACTTAAGGTTAAGTACCAGCTCTATTTTCTTTCTTTCTTTTTTTTTTTTCTTTCTTCCAGCTCTGTTTTCTAGCTTTGTTATTTGAAATGAGTAACTTAACCAGGATGTCTGTTTCCTCGTTTATAAAATGGAAAATAATGTTTTAACTCCCTCATTGAATAATTGTGAAGGCAAAGAGTAATAGTGTAGGTAGAAGTGTTTGGGGCTAAAAAAAATATACAACACAGATTATTTTTTTATTGAAAATTAAAAGCATATAAATATTCCTTTTGCTTCATTCAGGTGATTGGTTTAAAAAAAAAAAAAAAAGTTCAGCAAAGGGACCAAGGGCAAAACCCTATCTCTAGGAACCTTTCATAGGAAAGTACTGATTGGACGTCGACAGCATTTTGGATCAAATGTTTATTAGTCTAACAAAGTGCCCTGGCATTCAGCCCATATTTTTACAGCTTGTCCTTTAAGTTGTCATGAGTCTTTGTCAGATTCCGTCTTCAATTCCAAATGTATTTTGTCCACTGTATTTCCCTGATCTGCCAGGCTACCAGCCTTGTCAGAGAAGGAAATGAGGTCTGTCTTGTCCCTGTTGAACCCACATTGTGTGCCAGAATTGTTGCTTTTTTTCTGAGTTGTCACAAACCATTCTTTTAATGATGTTCCAATAATCTTGTCCAGGATCAACAGTAAGTGCACTGGTGCTGTGTATTATTGAGATTCTCTCTTTTCGTTTTTCTTTCCTGTCTTTTTGAAAGTGGGAATTTTATTTTCATCATCTGCAGTCTTTTGGCACCAATTCTGTTTCTTCACCAGTATTTACAAGAAGGAAAATTCAAGAGCAATTAACTTTTGAGTCCAGATTGCATTTGCCTTGCTTTTCTGATGGCTCATCATATTTTTGCCAAGGTTGTGGCAAACCCTTAGCAGCGGTGAGGTGTGTCTGCTATTATAAATTCAGATTAGTTAAAATCCATGTAGTTGGAAGACCCTGGAAATGCATTCTTAAGTATTGTAAGTGCATTTTAAAATCTAGTGTTGCTTTCAGTTCCTTATGAAAGCAAAATCAACAACATAAAAAGCCAGTATATCATTAAGGACATTGTAGTAACACAATTTTATTGTTGAAAAGCTGGATTTTTTTTTTTAAAGTGAAGAAAGCCTGAGAGAAGCCTGTTAAATGAATTTTTTACTTGGCCCTGTTAGTTTAATGTGGACATGGACAGGTGATGAAATGATTTGCTCTTAAGGTTTTGTTCTAAATAATACTAATAGGACATGCCTAAGAAAAATTACTATTATGTTCTATGCTATATTTCAGACATTTTACACATATTAAATTTAGTACAATTATTCTGCAAGGTTGCAGATTTTGGAGATGAGAAACAAACAACTTGGGTAAAATGCTTAATAAGTGCCAAGCTGGAACCTGAATTTAGATCATGTGATTGAGAAGCTGCAGGTTTTTCCATTACCCCACAGTGTAACTTTAAATGACATTTCCCATTTGACTTTTAATTTTCTTACTTATTTGATATTATGATGACCATGCTGAGGGACCTTTAACTTGGGCCGTGTCAGTGGGAATTGCCTTAATAAAGCTGTGTTACAGTAATAAGTTGAGTGATTGTTAAGTTGGACTGCTTCATTAAAATTCATCTAAAATTAAATTTTAGATGAAAGAAATTTACCAATGAGAAAAGAGCTGCCTTTATCAATTGTTGGCCATAAGTGGAGATTTTGCTTTATTTATTACAAATCAATTAATGGTTCTTTCCTCTAACACCCCATCAATCAATGCGTAGAAGTTTCCAATGATAAGGATACCTCACCAAAAGAAATCAATTCTCCTTTGTCATTTTGACAGAAATTAGCTATAAAGGTAGATTAATCTAGAATGCTATAGGGAAATACTGCAGGCTAAGGCCAAAACCTAATTTTGTAAAAATCAAAATTGTCTTAAGACAATTTCACAATCGATGATAACAAAAGGCTTTGCCCCTTGTTCCCATGGTAAGGATTAATTTGCCTCTCCAACATATGAGTTGAAAACTACGTTTGGCTTTTCATTTCACCACTCTAGTCCTATTGCCAGATGCTGCAGAAAGGCTCAAGATAGTGTCTGCTCTGTTTCCCAAGGCTTGGTTTGGAATTTAAGCCCTTTTTTTTTTTTTTTTTATGCTGTACGCGGGCCTCTCACTGTTGCGGCCTCTCCCGTTGCGGAGCACAGGCTCCGGACGCGCAGGCTCAGCGGCCATGGCTCACGGGCCCAGCCGCTCCGCGGCATGTGGGATCCTCCCCGACCGGGGCACGAACCCGCGTCCCCTGCATCGGCAGGCGGACTCGCAACCACTGCGCCACCAGGGAAGCCCTTAAGCCCTTTTAATAGGGAAGTGTATAAGAAAATCTAGTGTAACGCCCGAAAAATGTACAGTTGCAGATCTTCATGAGGCTGTTTGCTGGCTCTGATCAAGGTTTCTGTAAGAGTAGTCCGAAAGAACCTTTGGAAAGGAGAATTTTCATTAACACAGGCTCACCAGAGGAATGTTTGAACCAGTGTGAGCGCAGTCAAACGAACAGCTCTATGCGTACAATATTACTAATAGCATATTAGAATGCAGCAACCCCAGAAGCTGCCTCTGTCGACTCTTATGTTAAAAGGTGATTGCAAACATGTGAGTAGTTACCATGATTATGGCCCAAATTAAGGCATTCTGTTTCCATAGTGCTTATGGAAATTCATTTCTATAGAAGTTTAAAACTTAGACATTAAAAATCCTCTCTACTTAACTGTGTGATATAAAGTATTAAAGAAACGTTTATGCTTCTAGTTCATGTTTATCCCCAGGCTGAAAAATTTTAAACCACTTGTAGCCCTTTCTTTCGAGGATATTGCCTCAATTT
Organism: Phocoena sinus; assembly: GCF_008692025.1. Taxonomy (NCBI): domain Eukaryota; kingdom Metazoa; phylum Chordata; class Mammalia; order Artiodactyla; family Phocoenidae; genus Phocoena; species Phocoena sinus. The sequence continues at coordinate 86,598,448 of NC_045773.1, read as the reverse complement.
TTTATTTATATAACTTACATTATATAGGTCAAGTCCTTGACTAGAAACTCATCTAAATAAGGTTTGCTTCTGAATCTCGGTGTTTAAATAGCTTTGAGGGAACTCTACTTAACTAAATGGTTTTCCCTAAAGTAAGACAGTAAGCATTGAGTGTTTGGTTTTTCATTAAAAGAATTTTTTTCCATTATTTTAAAGTTACCATCCTTATTAGAAACATAAAAGTAGTTTTGTAATCTTGTTTCTCCTATAATATATTTGAAAGCCTTTGGAGAAAACGTTTACATTTTTATTGCATATAACTTGTATATATAAAGTTTGATGTTGGACAGTCTTTTACTGGTTACTTCTTAAATCTCAAATTCCAGTCCAGCTCAATTTTCCCTAGGGTGAGTTTTAAGATTTCTTGGTCTGTCACCTGGTACTTGACTCCTAGAGGTAGAGTAAGTGATTAGTATCTGGTTTAGAAATCGCATGATCTGTTTCTAAAATGGTGTAACTCTTAAGATATGCTTGTACTATTTTCAGCTTCTTTTTAGTCAATGCTTTGGATAGAAAAAATACTTATCACTAAAAGTAAATATGTTGTCCATTTTCCACAAGTAGCAGTCACTTTCACCTAATTAAATAAAATTTGTTCTTAGTTTGCTTGTACTTAAGCAATCTAATAAGTGATACAGTATTTTGAATTAATGTAGCCACTGTGAATGCAGCTAAATTATGCTATTTTAATTTCAAATGTGAGACCGTATGCTGAGACGTCAGTAATTTAAAAGGAGTTGAAATTATACAAAGTATGTTCTCTGATAACTGCAGAATTAGAGGCTAATAACAAAGCCATTTAGAAAATTCCCCACATTTGGAAATCGAACAACGTACTTTTAAATAACCCATAGGTCAAAGAATGATATATTTTGAAATGGTAATAGAGCATGCCCAATATATCAGAGTCTGTGAGAGATGCAGCTAAAGGATCATTTCAAGGGAAATGTATAGCTTCAAGGTTTTAAAAACATCAAATATAGTTGGTAAAACTATAAAGAGCTGCAAAATGAAAATCAGTAGTGTGGTTGCCCTCGAGGGAAGACGATTGTGATATGGGAGGGGGCCCACAGAGAGAATGCAGATATTCAATTTCTTTAACTTTTGTGGAATATGGGTGTCTGTTATGGATTGAACTGTGTTTCCCCAAATTCACATGTTGAATCCCTAGTACCTCAGAATGTAACCCTATTTGGAGATAAGGTCTTTAGAGAGGTGATTAAGTTAAAATGAGACTCTTAGGTGGGGCGCTAATCCTCTCGGAATCCTTATAAGAGGAAATTTGGAGCACAATAGAGAGAACAGGGACTCCAAAGCACAAAGGGATAACACTGTCAGAGAGGCAACAAGAGGTCAGCTGCCTACAGGTAAGGAGAGAAGCCTCTGAAGAAACGTACCTTGCTGACACCTTGATCTTGGACTTTCAGCCTCCAGAACTGTGAGAAAATCAACTTATGACGCTCAATGTGTGATCTTTTGTTATGGCAGTCCTAGCGGACTAAAAGAGTGTCCATATTAAAAATCTTTATTCTTACACATCTTAAATATTTTTGTATCCAGTATTTTATGTCAATTACAAATGAATACATGGAGAATCTCCTGTGGAGCCTAAATGTTGCTCTTCTGTGTCAGAGCATCCTAACGGCATTTCCGGGACTCCACTTTTAATGTTTAAACTTACAGGAATAGCTGTGTATAAATATTTAAAATGTGACAGCACTATTTGTGGTAACTTTATGTATCTGAAAGTTGTAAGGCTAAATGAGAAAATCTAGGAAAAGCCCTTGTACCACATTCCTGGCACAAAACACGTTAGGTGTTACTACTAATACTGTCATTTATGATTATTTCATTGCAGTTTAGTTTTCTTGAAAGATAAAGGCTCAAAGAATGAGCCTCCCATAGTAGACCTTGGGAAAAGGGTGACAAGTTTCAATATACTTGTTGAGAACGTAGCTGTTTTCTGCTGGCCTGAGGTTAAAACATCTTGAGCTGAGCCTGTGAGTGTCCTCTTGGGGATAGATGGTTCTGCTGCCAGCATGAATACTGTTCTCTGCCTTTGGGGATTGGTCGGCAGCGGCAGCAGCAGACAGAGAGACAAAGTTCTTGTTCCAGGGCTACTTCTGCCTTTAGGGCCATGTCTGTACTTTTTCCAGAGGAAATCAGGAAAGAGGGAGGGCTGGCACTTTTGAGCTACTTAGACCTAAGTTGGTGGACCTGAGTGGTACACGGGCTGGTATGTGTGTGCAAGAATGTGTATACTTAACATCAGGCATGTGTAAATGGGCGTATGCTGTGAGAATGATATTAATAGTTAAAGTGCTGTTGATTGAGGGATCAAAAGATGTGTATGCGAAGTGTGCAGTTATTAGAGAGCAATGGGAATTAAGCAATTTCTGCAAAAACTCTGCCCCTAAATAAATCTTTCTCCTGATCCTTTTCTCTCCCTTTCTCTTTCTCTCTCTCCCCATTGTGCCTGGGATTCTAGAGTTAAAAAGGTACTCTTTGGATTAAAGATGTTTTTGTCTTTTCCAAGAATTTATTTTCATATGATGAATATTCTTGGAAAGTAAGGCATTCCACCTGAGGGACTGACTCATATTGCTTTCCCATATGGTAGCTGGGCAGAGAGTAAGGATGGAGGCATATCTGGGGAGGGGCCATCATTTGGGCTCTGTACTCTTCTGTCCAGAGCATATACTCTCAGGGGTTTTGCTTCTCCACCAAAGAATGTGTGTTTCCATCTGGTAACAATGATAAACTGATACAAACACATTCTGAATCATCTGAATGATAATGTTATCACAGGGGCATCCCTTGAAACTTCAGCACCTGTGTTTACATTTGTGCCTGCCTCTAAGTTGTAGTCTTTGTTCCTGGCTAATGCCTGACTTATAAATTATGAGTTTCTAGCAGGCTGAGGCTGGATGACATACTTTTCTGATAGAGGTTCATAGAAAAAGGGGTGGGCGAATTGAATCACCCTGCTGCCTGGAGTAACACAAGCACCCTTAGCACAAGGGTCTTAGCTGTGGCGTCAGTGCCATAGTCAGGCTGCAAGTGAGAAATTAGTTGTAGCAAAACCTCCTCTATCACATTCAATTAACGTCAAGTTGTGTTTTTATAGCTCTTCTTGAATTTTTCTCATAAGTGTATTTTGGCTTTATATTTGTATAGGACTTACAAGCTTAAGGAGTTTATTCCTAGTTGTCCTTGTATACCTATTTTGAAAATCTAATAATTTAGGTCAGCACTGGGAGTATGAGGAAACTTTTGTAGATTACTCAGGTTTAAGAAGTGCTGGTCTGATGTGTAGCAGAGAAAGTCGGGGTAGGGTGAGTGCTATAGGGAGGGGGGAACCTTGGGAAAGGAGGGGGTGGTGAAGAAGAGAGATTATATGCTTGGGGATGAAGAAGATTGGGTAGATTATTGTGTAGGTGTCTTGGTTGAATACAAGGAAACCAGAAAAGGATTTTAGAAGGTCCCCCTAAACCTTGATTGACTTCGCAACCCGACCTACAGCTGGCACTCGATGAGTTAGTAAATAATGGAAGTGCTGTCTCAGAAAAATCTAACATCTCTCTTCTGGATTATTTCAAAAACAAATGCATTTCGAAAGGAATTCATTATGAAAATGGAGGTCAGTGACCACCGTAAAGAAAGGTGAAGTGGTGTCAGACCCTTTCCATTTAGCTACTGCTGGGTCCGTAGGCCAAATGCGGGGTCTTAGGCTTGCACAGGAGAGCATGTGCAGTCAGCAGCAGACAGACAGGCGGGGGGGGGGGGGGGGGGGCGGGGGCAAGCAGATGGCCAGAGACAGCTGACCCCCTCTCCCCAAAAACTTGGGGAACCTCCTTGCTAATGCTGAATTCCTGTGTTTAATCTGCTGTTGAAGTAAAACTACTGTATTTTTATGTCCTTTTTAGTTCTTCATTAACTAATGCTACCTTTGGGTGGATTCAAAGATGAACCAGCTTTACATCAAATTCCTAGAAAGGGAGTAGTGTCCCCAGGTTCTCCTGTGGTTGACATACATTATCAGGAAAGGAGCCTGAGCTAAATGACCTTATGCTCTCTTTTAATTTAGTAGAAGTATAACCCTTAGTCTAAATAGAAATGCTAAGGTTTTAAAAAACAAACAAAGAAACGTAGGCTGGAAAGTTAACATATTGCTGATTCTCCGTCTGAAATATTGCTACGTAGAAATAACAATGACAGCACAGTGTAAAGCATTTTCTTTTTTTAATGATTTCTGGGGTCTTTAGCACATCATTGTACTAGGTAAACATGTATTCTGCAAAACTCAGGCATTTTCATAATACTGAAAATGTGCTAATAAGACCAAAATGAAATTTCAGAAGCTTATTTTTAAATAATATAATTACCACTAGATTACATTAGAGAAGATATAAAATTGTTTTTCTAAAAATGTGTATAAATACTTATATTTCATTGAATATAATGAAAAACTTACATGTCTTACATGTTACATGTGCAGGTGTACCTCATTTTATTGTGCTTTGCTTTATTGCACTTTGCAGTTATTGCATTTTTTCCCAAAGTTTGTGGCAACCCTACGTTGTCAGATGATAGCATTTTTAGCACTAAAGTATATTTTAAATTAAGGTACGTGCATTTTTTAGACATAATGCTATTGTGCATGTATTAAACTGCAGTATAGTGTAAACATAACTTTTATATGCGCTGGGGAACCAAAAAATTCGTGAGATTCACTTTACTGTAATATTCGCTTTATTGTGGTGGCCTGGAACCGAAGCTACAATATCTCCGAGGTTTGCTTGTATAATAAGAAATACAGTATATGCTGTATACAAAACTGTTTTCATTTTGTATGTTTATCACATTCCTCCCTGTTATGGGGAAAACTGCTTTGAGTGGAAATCAAGTCTTTGCACCTTCAGAGGAGGAGGAGACCACATTCTCATGGTGAGTGTGGACTTCAGCAGGTAGATTTGAAGCTGGATTTAGTTTGCAGCTTGCACTTTGTCACTTCCACTTTATGTCAGCATGAAACACCAAAAAGGACTCCTTCTCAAAAGAAAGAGCAGGGTAGGAAGGAAAAAGGGAGAAATGAGACTTACAGAAAGTAGCAGTGCTGAAAATAAATGTGAAATTAACTACAACAAAATTGTCACCTAATGAAAACATAAAAGATATCTTAGACATGAAAGAAGTATGAGATATAAATAAAACAAAAAACAATGTTGAGGGTGTGGTACAGGTAGAGATTGAAGAAATTGAGACAGGAAAGAAAGAATGAATAACGACTGGAATGTTATCAAATAGGTTTGAGTTTCAGATTGTTCCTCAAATGATGCCTGTTAAGACTTTGTTAAACTGATTTATTCTCATTTTATAAACATCTGATAATGAAAGAACTTCAGAATGTGTTGAGTTTTTCAGCAGTAAGATGAAAACATGTGCTCTCCCCTTTTTTCCATAAAGCGTTTATTCATGTGTTAAACGAAATGGAAAAAAACCCATAAAACTTAAGTTCTTCTTTCATGACTTTTTCCTTTGATCAAGGAAAGAGAAAAATGGTATCTTTCATGTTTAAAGTGATTCTACAGGATGCTAAAACGATGTGCAAGTAAAAACATGGTTATGTATATGCAAATGAATGGCAGTGTAACACACATACAACTTCCACAGTTATGCCGATATCAGAATTGTAATTTAGGTTGCTTAATGGATTTCCCAGTGATTATTATTGTTTGCTTAAAGTTGGAATTTTACCACCCCTGTAGGAGGTAGGGTAGGACTTAGGAACTGTAGATAATTGTAACTCCCACAGCAAGCCTTTTCTTTGCCTCTTGAAGTAAGCAATCCATACAACAGCACAGAATAGCATTATAGGGAGCACAGTGGAGGTTTGTATGTGTTAGTCTTGTAATTCCTGTACCAGCCTTCACGATAAGTCTTTTACTTAGATCATAGGGACGTGATAGTGTTAACGTGTATTGCGTGCTTTCTTTGTACCAATAATAAGCAATGTTCTAAGAGTATCACAGGTATTATCACATTGAAATGTCACAACACAATGGAGTAGATACTGTTTTGCCTCCATTTGTCAGATGAGGAAACAGTGAAGCTCAGAAGAAATGTGCAGTCAGATACTTAGTAAGAAATAAAGCCAGGACTTGAACCCAGACCATTTGCTCCAGGGCTTTTAATCAGTTCTCCTTAGTGCTTCCCCAGAACAAGCTTGGATGCTCCCTTATCTAAGCCACAGAAGAGTAATTCTAATTCTGGAGTTACATAATGAACTGCTTTTATAATGTTTCCGCCATTCTATATGTAATGGTATATTGTTCTTTTCACCTGGTTAAGAAAACATAATACTTGACTATTAGACTGGCCATTTTCCTGTCTGAGTGGTTTTTCAGATGTTATGCTGGTGAATATGTGTTGCACAGTTGACCTTTGAACTGCATGGGTCCACTTATAAACCTTTTTTTTTTTTTTTCCAATAGTAAATACTGTAGTACTACATATGATGGAAGTTGGTTGAATCCATGGATGTGGAACTATGGATACAGAGGAACTACATATAGACATGTAGGGCTGACTGTAAGTTACATGCTGTTTTTTGACTGCATGGAAGGTTGGCACCCCTACCCCTTTGTTGTTCAGGGGTCAACTGTATTCTCTCCAGGTTACTTTTTAAAAAAAAATTAATTAATTAATTTTGGCTGCACCGGGTCTTAGTTGGAGCAGGTGGGATCTTTAGTTGCGGCATGCATGCGGGATCTAGTTCCCCGACCAGGGATCAAACCTGGTCCCCCTACATTGGGAACGTGGAGTCTTACCCACTGGACCACCAGGGAAGTCCCTATCCAGTTACTTGGAAGTCCAGAATTCGTTGTTGAATACTCTGCACATTCAGACTTCAGTTTTCTTGGGTTGACTTGCCAAAATCAGATACATATGAACTTGTTTAAGGCTAGGTAGGAACTTATTTTCTCCATAGAGATGGATGTGCCATATAGTTGGCATGGAGTTGAGGTAGATAGCCTAATGTCATCTGAGGTCTCCTGAAAGGTAGAGAGTCACATGGATATTCTGGAGAGGGAATAAAATAAGACCTGTGTATATACTACATAAATATATTTTAAGTTACAAATTTTGACATACAGAGTAAAGGAATTGACTTTGTGGTCACAGAAGGTACGGAAATCCCAATGCTACTCACTTGTTTAAAGGTCCAAGCGTGTTCTGTGTTCATTAAGGTGTTCCTAAGAAATTCCTTTGAGATGTCCATTTGCAGACCTAAGTTGATTGTGTCCTTTTGGTAACTTGTAAACCAGGCCAAAAGATTTTCCAGAGACGATAAATATGCCCAGCTAAGTGTTTTGAGTCATTCTAGGGTCAATCTGTTTTTTAATTCTGAAAGCCATTCATGGCATTGCAAAACCATGTGAGAGGTTACTGGCATGGGTTTTCTAATTCATCCACATATATGTATAGAGCGACTGCTCTATTGGAGCAAAATACTATGTATTAGATACTGTAGTAAAAACTAGAAACTCAGAGCCTATTCTCAGCCAGTTGTTGGGTAGTTGGGGGACCAGACATGGGTGCAACAAATATGGAGTTATAATCCAGGTAGGTGAGTCCTGAGAAAGTGTCATTTTATTTGGGCTGGACTATTCGGGGAAAGGAAAAATCACATTATGTGGAGGAGACACAGGAGGGTGGGATTTTATCTCAAGTGTCAAGGGACTAAATTGAATAAAATGATTGAAGGTAGAAATTCTAGCCTGGGGAATGGTCTGAACAAAATGGTAGAGCAAATGTCTATTGAGGATAGATAGAGGAGATGAACTTGATTGGAGGAGAGGCTTTCTGTCGGGGAATCTAGGATGTGAGACCTGCATTGGTCATCAGTTGTCAATGTATGTTCTTGATTATGACTAAGGGTAATTTGGGATCAGATTCTTAAGTCTTGAGTGATAAGCCCAGGAGTTGAGAGCAACATTTACCAAACTGCATTTTATGCAGCCCTGATATCCCATGAAATGCATTCCATGATCAAATATGTGTAGGCAACACTTCACAAAGATTCTGTGGACTCCTAAGTATTGAGTTTACTAATATATACTGTGCTTTCCCAAAAGAAGGAAGACTCAGAGCATGCCATGTGTCTCACACTTGGAGCACAGAATCTTAGTTTCCCACAACACCCATGAACAGCTACCCTGGATGATAGTTTTCTGTTTTATGCTGTTTAGAAAAAAGAAAAAAACTGGCTTAGACTGTTCTGTGTACGATGAAGCATTAAGAACCATCTCTGAAGAGGGCAATAATGTATGATTTAAAGTTTCATACTGCTTAAGCCTGACTGCAGTTTTTTATTCTCACGGGCGTAAATCTAAGCAGCTAAGATTTAAAAACTACAGAGAAGTCCTAATGTTTCATGGAAACCCCATGTCCTTTATAGGAGCTCATTTCGAGGCATTTTTAAAATCTAGTTTAGTTTTTTTCTTTTTTAATTGGTATGCTGAGCTTTTAGCTCCTGTTCTCATTACTGACACTGAGGTTGAGACTTCTTGTTTGTTGATCTTATTTATCCATCGAGATTAGCATTATGTTGGGCATTGGGTGCTATTAGAAGCATGTGGTCAGGGGGAGAGAACATTACCACCCATGTTTCCTGTAACATTGTCCACACCACCATGGTGTTGAAGGAAGGATTCCCTAGGGCCTCGTGTAATGGATAAGGACCTGGTGGGGCTGGGGCCATATCCACTCTCTCTGGCAGCTGTTGACAGAGCTTTTAATGCCATTTCTAGCGCCCTGCTTCTAAAACTACTCTGAGGATTTGGCCTGGCAGATCCCTATGATATATCTAATACTTGTGTTCTATGTTGTCAACTCAGGATTGCACAGGATCATGGAAGATGGAATCCAAAAATTATTTCCTTCTCTACCCATGTTTGAAATAGAATTACGTAGAAAATGGTATTTCATCAAGAAATCATGGGTTGCTTTCTTCTCTGTGTTGCATTAGGACCATTTCCTCCTCTTAAGTTTTGAAATAAGGTAGCAAATAAATGTCTTAGTGAAAAATGTCCAAATGAGAAAATTCGATCCAGAGTAATGTGAGGAGAATCAAAATACAATTAGCTTGATTGTTCGTTGTAAAGGCCTTCAATTAAAATCTGTTCTTTAGAAATACAGGTTGAAACATCAATTTTTAATGCAAGTTGTCATGCTTACCAAGAGTCGTGTGCCAGATGCTTGTATAATTCTTTTAAACTCAGATTTAGACTGCAATCAGGGAAAATAGAGGGAAAATTAAAGTGCAAAATAAATCCTGATGTCATCTTAAAGAAATAACTGTATTTAGTCCAAACTCTACTTTAGAAAGTAGATAAATGTGAGTCTTGAGGGAGAATTGCTTTTTTCAGGAGTGGAAGCTTCCAGCTCATTCTGTTTTTCTGCCATCCTAAACGGTCAAAAGTTTCTCCACATCCAATTGGAAGTTTTTAAAGTATTCTCAGAAAATGTCGGTATGTGTGTTGCTACTTTTTTTTGGTTTGTTTGTATTCGTACTCTGGGAGTTTTTGAAATAATCCGAAAGTACTTATGCCATAGAGAGTGTTTACTGTCTTTAAACAATAGTTTACTGTTTTTTGTTTTGTTTTTAAATAGGAGATGGGGTGTTGGCTCGTGTATTTGAGAAACAGAATAGAGACAGCCTGGATATTTAGTGTGAGACACTGGAATCCTGCTTAGATTCAAGTGCTGGCTCTGCTACATTTTAAAGATGTACCTTTGGTTAACTTAGCCTCTCTGCCTTGGTTTCTCCGTATATAGAATGGGTTTGCTGATAACAGTATCTACTCTATTCGATTTTTGTGGATATTTAAGAGTTTAGAACAGAGCCGGTATTAAGTAGTTCTGTTAAGTGTGTTAAGTAAATATCGGCCATTCTTTACTAAATCAATTAATAACAGACATTAGGCATCATTTTTTGGTTTTCTTGTTTGAAAAAGAGTTTCCCTCTTATTTTTGGTGGGTTACTGCAGGAGAGGGCAAGAAGTGAGACAGGAGGGCAGTGTACTTTTTTTTTGCTTGCAGTATGATCACTGAGACATGGAAAATAGGACTTTAACTGGAAGATAGGAGTTGATTGTTAAATGTTTTTGTATGTATGCAGAAGACATATCATTTACCCCCAATTTATGACAAGATCCATAACCCTCTATGTACAGTCTGTGCAGCTGTGGAAATCACTTCTAGCTTCAAGTTCTCTACCAGAAGCTCAAAAATAACCCAAGAAAATAATTGGTATACCTTCTTAGTTTCGGAAGTCTTCTGTGGCTCTTAGACACTGCAGCTCACAATGTTTAGGGTCCTAAGGAACCGTCAACATATATGTCAGTGGCTGTTAATGTGTTGTCAATGGCAGGGAGGGAAGGGCACTAAAAATACCAGACCCTACATACCTGTTGGTGACACTGGTTTTTTGGTCACAGTGTTAATTGTTTAAAATCAGGTTATTAACTGTAATTTATTTACGGAGTTGATTTCCATAGAACTCGACTTAATGTCATTAGTGAATTCATTATAGAATTGACAGTTGGATATTTTCGGATGACTTTTGCTTGTTAGATGTTTGTCTTTTGAAATGGTTTGAGAAACATGGTCCCTGTGTAAGTCCAACCTCATCTCTGAAGTATTTCCAAGTCCTTTGATTTAGAATGTTTCCTGTCAGTTTGCCACTAAAATCAGAAGGTATGGTGTGTGTTAGAGAAATTTCCAAACCTTTTCACCCCATGGCCCCTGAATTCTTTCTCTACATGGTTTCTCTAAGGCTGTATTTACTATTTCAACTTCCTGTCAGAGCGATCCCTTCTAACTCTATACCTTCAGTCCACAGCACTCACATTTGCTCTTTTGTCTGGGTTATATATACTGTTTGCATCTCAGATCCTGTCCTCAAAACAATCATTTGTCAAACTATGTCCACCTCCTTTCTTCTCAGTGGCCTTTAGTGATAGGTTTCTGGTTCGGTCACTGAGCTGTAATCCCAAGCAATTTGTAACTTTTCTCTATTCTTTATCTTCTTTATCTACACAGTTGCTGAAACCTTTTAATTCTTCATTAGTTCTTCTGTCCCCCACCATCCCTCTTTCAGCTTTGTCCTTGCTGCCTCCCTGGTCTGGAACTCATGGCTTCATGCCCCCTATAAAATAACAGCTTCCTTACTGTACCACTATATACTATAGGTTACTAGAGTTTACTATGGATTACTTTAACAGCTTTCTAACTAGTCTCTAAGACACAAGTGTTCAGTCCTGTTCCCTGTGTAGCTTTCTGATTAAAGCCCATATTTTATGCTTCACTCCTGATGTTAAACCTCATGGTGGTAAGTAAAGCCCAGACCCCTCACTCAACTCGTCTTCATTGGGCCCCATCATCATTTGTCCTTAATGTCTCTGTTCAGCAGCAAGAATTTTTGAAAGCTTAGTGCCGTAACTTATCACATCAGGGTCATTCTTAACTGCTTTTGGTCCAATCCTTGGAGTTGCCTTCACCCATATTTCCGCTCACGTATCTTTCATCCCCTTCTCATGAGCTTCCCGTTCTCCTTCATACATACCCCTCACCCAAAGACTTAAAACCTGTATTTTTTTCCTCTCATTTCTTGCCCTGAATGAACACTTAATTGTTACCTGCCCATTCTTTGTTTCCATTTTATGTTTTCCATTGTTTACTTTCCGTATTTTATATTTTCCATTTAGTTGTTTTTTTTAACTTCCTAGGACAGGTATTATTACTTAAGTTTATATGTCCCGTCAGTGTGATTGATACAGTAGGCACAAAATAAGGAAATGTGGAGTGAATCCATGGTCAAAACTTGGGGAAGTCGACATACGCACAGCTGTGCCAGGGATCCAGTGAGACGTTTATGAAGCAGCATTTATGTGAGTCTACGCAGATGCAGGGTGGTGATTGTTGGGCATGTTTTGGGCTTTTCCTGCTGATATCTTCTATTCTGGAATAGCAGCACGCTGCCTGGACTTCTCATGACCTTCACAGTTTAATTGGAGACAATGAGATGTGTTTCCATAATAGGTCTTACAAGTAAAACCCTATTTGGTCATGTTTGTTTAGTCACACGTATTTTACTTGATCTTTTGTTTATTTACTTACAGATATTTGTTGGTCTGTCTTGTCTGTAAAAGATGACTAATTTAGAGTTGCTGTTATTTTTTTTTTTTTCCTGCGGTACGTGGGCCTCTCACTGTTGGGGCCTCTCCCGTTGCGGAGCACAGGCTCCGGACGCGCAGGCTCCGCGGCCATGACTCACGGGCCTAGCCTCTCTGCGGCATGTGGGATCTTCCCGGACCGGGGCACGAACCCGTGTCCCCTACATCGACTGGCGGACTCTCAACCACTGCGCCACCAGGGAAGCCCTAGAGTTGCTGTTTTATTGTCACCTCTGTACTGCTGTGGGCTCTCCACTGTAGGACAAAGAAACTTATTTATCTGAACACATACAATTGCTTAAGGGCAGGGATTAAATCAGTCTTTTGCATCTTTGCATTATACCTTCCTGCCTTCTACATTGTCACCCCTACTGGACTACCTAATCTGGAATTTTAGATGCTGCCCCCTCTAAGCCATTTCCACACTTCACCTAGTACCAGCCATGATGAACTGCAGGCTGGAGGGCAGAGCTGCTTGGATTCTGCTGTAGAGCTCTGTACACTGAGCATTTTGGTGAAGAGGAATCTATATACCTATAGCTGCAGGGCCCAAATGAGTCTTTTTGTGTGTGTCTGATTAGTGTACATTCTTCTTCCCCGGGTAAATCTGTCTTACTTTTTTTCTCATCTCTTTTCCCAGGTGGTCCATATTAGTAAACTTGTTGGTTTCTCTCTGTAGGATTTGTATCTAGTGCTTTAGCAGGTGTCTAACGTGATGTTCTCTGCAGATTTAAAAAGTGTGCCTTCTTTTCCATCATCAGATCATCCCTGGGGTCATCACTGAACATCCCTAACTGCCTCTGACCCATGGATAGCTATTCTGCTGTCCATTTCACTGGATGTCCTTAAAACTAACAGAAGAGGGAAATGACTGATGGTAAGATTCTCCGCCCCCACCCCCCCCCCCCGACATCTTAGAACATTTCTAACTTACTAAATGCTGCCAATGCAGGGTTTTTCTTGTGAGTGGGTGGTATGACTGTAGTTCAAAAATGTTGTTTTTAGAATAGTAAAATGTTAGGAACCTTTTTTGGATCTCTTTTCCTAGGGATAGATCAGAAGGAAGAAGATGGAAAGAGCACATTACAGATATAACTATGTCAAATATTCAGATATTTTTGACATTCTGAGTTTTAGATCCCAGTGTTCCATTGGCTTCTGGCTGACACCCCTGGCCTGACCCACCACTACCTTAAACTGAATATAGCCAGGGACAGACTCATTCTGTCTGTTCTGCTGTGATCGTATTTGAGTTTTGTTCTTCAAAGGTTGTTGTTGTCATTTACCTGCCGCTTTCCTGCCCTCCCAATCAGTCATGCCTTATTTAAGTAACTTACCACGTGCTCCAAATATTTTTCTAATCCATCACCGTTTTCCCATTCTTACATCTGGCCTCTATCACCTTCAGCCTTGGCTGGTTCAAGCACCTTTTCACTGGGCTACATAGTCTACTGTGAATACCCCACCCTGCTCCCACCCTCCTGAAATAGATCACGTTGAGTTACTTCTCTTACTGACTAACGAGCACGTGTAACTTGTTAGTATTTCATGTTCTGTTCATCCCATTTCCTAAACCCTCCAACACCTGGATCCACTGATGTCTTTGATTTCATGGTCTAGTCCTAGTGTAGTTCCTGAGTCAGTCCTGACTGATCCACGATGCAGGTAAATGTTTTTCATCTCTTACGTCTTCCTATATCCAATGAGTACTTAAAGCAACTATCCTAGATCAGAAATTTGGCATGGGGATGACCTCTGAGTTCCTGTGTCTCTCCTACTGTTTCCAATACTATTCATGGCCAGTTTCTGTCCCCTACGTGTCATCACTAGGTGGCCGTGATTTGCAGTTCTTCCATCTTGTTTTGACCTAGTCTGGGCCTTAACCAGGGTTCCATTACCTAAATTTTGACTATGTGTAGCTACTCAGGTTAATAATGTAGCCTTCCTCTAAGGCTTCAGCTTGGACCTGAACTTCTTGATAGTTGAGGTGCCTTCCATCTGAATCATTTGTATCAAGACTGGTGATTGTGACTGACATCCAAGAGCCCCTGGGGGGATGACTCTTTGCTCACTGTTTTAGTTTCCTTTGATGACCGTAACAAGTTGCTACAAACTTGGTGACTTAAAACAACAAGTTTAGGTGTTCACAGGCCCACACTCCTGCCAGAGGCCTAGCAGAGAATCTGTTTCTTGTTTTTTCCAGCTTCTGGTGGCTGCTGACATTCCTTGGCTTGTGGTGGCATCACTCCAATGTCTACGTCCATGGTCACATGGCTTTTCCCTTTTCTGTCTGTAGTCAAATGTCCCTCTGTCTCCCTCTTATAAGCATACTTGTGATTGCATTTAGGGCTCAACTGGATAATCCAGAATAATCTCTCCATCTCAAGATCCCTAGTTTAATTGCATCTGCGAAGTCTTTGCCATAGACGGTAACATTTACAGGTTCCAGGGATAAGGACCTGTTACCTTTGGAGGCCATTATTCGTCTTGTTACACTGTGTTTTATCCACTTAATTTGGGCCTGCTCCTTTTCCTGGAAACCCTGGTCCTGACCGTTCCTGAATCATGGTTAAGCTTGCCAAGCCTGTTGGCTTCTCTGCCTTCTTAACCAGCTCATCCCCACCTAGAGAATTGGCCACAACAATGCTGTTGGTTTCCCCAGGGTCCTTCTCATGCCAGGGGCCGGCACCACCTCCCCTGCTTCTGTCCATCTTGCCTCAGCCTTATATATTGAGTTGTAGAAAATATCAAATCCTGGGGAATTCCCTGGCCGTCCAGTGGTTAAGACTTTACCTTCCAATGCAGGGGGTGAGGGTTTGATCCGTGATCAGGGAGCTAAGATCCCACATACCTCGAGGCCAAAAAACCAAAATACAGAACAGAAGCAATAGTGTAACAAATTCAATAAAGACTTTAAAAATGGTCCGCCTCATAAAAATCTTAAAAAAAAAAAATCAAGTCCTTTGATAAAGATCCCATCCTGTGATGCTCTTTCTCTCTTCCACAAAGACCTTGGAATTCAGGCCCTCCCAGATTGTTTCCATTGTTCTTCACTTAACAAGGCATATCTAGACGTGCCATGAGATATAGGGGCTGCTGTTTGCTTATCAAGAGTGCCCTTTTCCCTTCTGTATTTGGTGTAGTATTGTTCATTTTATAAGGTCCTGTTCAAGTGTCAGGTTCTCTGAAACTTCTCTGAACCACTCCCCTCCCTACCTCCCTCCCTCTCTCCATGCAGGATGAATTACTTCTTTCCTCTGTTCTTCCTTGGCACTCTGTTTATGCTTGGTTCTAACCCTTACCACATTGTGTTCTACTTCATTGTGTCTCGGTCTCCTCCTGGCTAGACTTTGAGGTTCATGAGAGCCAGGAATAAGATATTTATCTCTCTTATTTTAACTTGACACATGGCCCACAATAAGTGCTTGATATAATACTATATAATATAGTAAATGTGTTTAATCAATTCCAATTTCCCACAATTTAGAATATCTTAGCATGTATAAATATTTAATACTCTTCTCCCAATTTCCTTATGAACCCTCAAAGTAATTGTTTTCTTTAGGTGGCTATGTAGAGTCCATTTTGGCCTTTGTTTCCATTACAAACGGATTAAAAATGCTCATGTATTCTGTGCTTAAATTTCAGTGTGAGGATGTCATTACACTTACAACTCTATGGAACCAATTTACTTTAATATTAGACTTCACTAAAACTGAAAAACTACTATATAAAGTTGGTTAATTGTCTTCTTGTAAACTTAGACCTTTAAGCAAGAATTTGGCATTTCATTTGTCAGGATTGCTTCTTTTGACTTCCTGGAGGTTTGTTGAAATGGGACCTTCTCCCCCCCCCCCCCCCCCCCCCCGCTTTCTCTAGATATTTTGTTTTATCTGAGTAGATCTGAATTTCAGTTATTTTCTCCACCTTTTCACTGGAAGCTGGGGACAGAGTTGCCCACCACCTCCCTGATCTTAAATGTTATACCCTGTGAGGTATCTGCTGTGTTGCATTGCTGGTATCTGTTTCCTATTTCTATAGCCTTGAGCCTCTTAGGAGTTTTGTAGAGGGTGCTGGTATTTTATTAAATTGCATGTCTTATATTTACGAGAAACTCAAAGGGCTTTGAGGATTTTCTTTTTGGTATCTAATCTTCTAACAGCTCTCTGAGGTAGGCAGTGTGAAATGTTATCTCCATTTTGCAGATGTTATAACAGAGGCAAAACACAACTTGATGTAGGCCCCATAGCAAATCAAGGGCTGAGTGGGAAATGTCTGCAGGTCTTTTCAACCTCAGTTTCAGTGAGCTAGATGCCAGATGACTTAATTTTAATTTTTAACACCTCTACCCATTTTGGTTTTGCATGAAATAGTATTGTCAGCACTCATATAGTAGCCAGTGCTCTAGTTTTAGCATTT
This sequence comes from Phocoena sinus, assembly GCF_008692025.1. Classification (NCBI taxonomy): domain Eukaryota; kingdom Metazoa; phylum Chordata; class Mammalia; order Artiodactyla; family Phocoenidae; genus Phocoena; species Phocoena sinus. The sequence goes on along the minus strand of NC_045773.1, from coordinate 86,581,751 downwards.
TTCTAATTTTATCCCTTCTCATTTGTTAACATGCACACACACTCGTGTGTGTATGTGTGTATAACGACGACAAAAAATCACATGTGTATGTATTTTTCTTTCAAAAGAATTGTTATTCAAAATTAGGTTCTGCAAAAAAGTTACTTGGTCTGGGGACTACATGCAGATAAGAGATTTCAGCACCAACTTACGTGATACTTTTTTTTTTTTTTTTTTTTTTTTTGCGGTACGCGGGCCTCTCACTGTTGTGGCCTCTCCCGCTGCGGAGCACAGGCTCCGGACGCGCAGGCTCAGCAGCCATGGCTCACGGGCCCAGCCGCTCCGCGGCATGTGGGATCTTCCCGGACCGGGGCACGAACCCGTGTCCCCTACGTCGGCAGGCGGACTCTCAACCACTGCGCCACCAGGGAAGCCCTACGTGATACTTTTGACTAAATACGTATAGGCTGTGGACACGATGAAAACATTAAAAAATATAACCTGTGACAAGAAATACTATAAAATTGGATAGCAGGCACTCTTAATAAGTGAAATAAATGTTTTTTAATTTGAGTAATTCTTCCTTGCAAATGACAGTATCCCCAAAGTGAGCCCCTACTGTAACTTTCGTATACTTTTCCTCAGATGTTAAGATTTGTTATTTTCTTTCACTCAGGACAGTTAATACATTTTTTTTAATTTAAAATTTTCCTGCAGACGTAAGTTCTTGATCAGATTTGCCCGAGTCTTTGAAGGGAATGTCTCAAGAGGCTTTGTGTCTGTGGTGTAGGGTGTGCGGTAAGGCTCTGTCTCCTTGATGACTGCATTTGGAATGCCCCTCTCTTCGGCCAAGTGGCATTAATTACCCTCTTGGTCCTAGAGCACTAAGAACTGTGTGGCAGGGAGATTTCCCCACAGTTCCTGTAGTCTCCGAGGCACAGTTTCAGTTTATTGCTGTGGAATGGCGGTGAGGCAGGCTGTGACCCAGCTGCCTTAGCAATAAGCCCGGAGACCTCTGTGCGCTTTGCCTAAGCCAGGAGAGGGGATTTAGAGCGCCTGGTGGGAGGATGCATCTTGCCAGCCTCCACTTCGTCAGCCTCCACCACCCCCCACCCCCCACCCCCGACTTCTGAGCACCACCCAGCTGCAGTGCTTTTGCCTTGAAACCATTTGGAGCGGCTGGAGCAGAGGCCACCCAGAGCTTCTGTGAGCAGCTGTGGCTGCACGGCTCCCATTGGCCGGAGCAGAGAAGGTTCTCGGTTATCTACCCTGAACACGGGTGGCCATGATCCCTTAGGAGAGTGCAGTTTCTCACTGTCTGGGGGTGGAAGCTACTGTCCTCCTTTCCAGCTTGCCGTTTGAAGCCCTTTTGTAAGGCTTCCGGCTTTTGCTGATTCACAGCACGCGCACGCGCGTGTGTGTGCGCACACACACACAGACACACACACACACACACACAGACACACACACAGTAAAACTCCTTCCCTCCCACCCTGCTTCCCTTGCTCACCCCTTCATCCCCGTCCGGCTTTTGCTGACTCACAGCACGTGCGCACACACACACACTCACACATACTCACACTCACACACACACACACACACACACACTCTAAAACTCCTTCCCTCCCACCCTGCTTCCCTTGCTCACTCCTTCATCCCCATTTAATGGCTTTTGAAATTACTGAGAAGATAACAGATCTCCCTGCTTGGGAGGGTTGGGTGTGGGTGGGGAACAGCTTCAATAGTAAGTAGAAGGAACTGTTCACACAGGTTCACAAAAGTCTGGAAAATTTCATCTCATCATCCTCGTTCACTGTGAACTCTGTTTGCTTTTCTGTTCCTCCTCCCCTCTTTAAATGTTCTGGGCTGAGCCACAAGCCTAAATGTGGCTGGCGTGCGATTACAGAGGCATCATTCACATGGGGGAGACTTTGCAGATGAATGAGTTGAAGGATGCCATTTTTGTTGCCCCCGATAGAAAATTGCCATTTCTGATGAACGTTCCATGAAGGCGGTTTCTTCAGCATCCTCTCACTTGTGCCGACCTGTAATTAAAAAGAATGAAGACCTTGATTCCCAGTGCACGCACCTGAGCTTTTCGTGGAGTCTCTTAGCAGGATGTCGTGAGAGCTGGCTGGCAGGTGGTGGATTTCTAAGCAGAAAATCAAGCTCATTCACAAGAGAAGCTTATGGTTTTAGAAACTGCATGGCGACGAGCACTGTTACCTGCACGCTTTGGCAGGCCTCAGTGAACCCGGCAGCCACAGTGACCGAGACGGAAAGCGTGGAAAGTCCGCTTTGCTTCCTCATTACTTTTAAACGATGTTAGCTCATTCTCAGGCTCAGAGCAACAGCTTCAATCCTTCATTAGAGGGATACTTTTTGTTGCAAAAAGTTAATGTTCTTATGTGGTTTTAGCATAAATTAGGACTTTTTATTAATGGAAGAAAAATCGAACAAGTGTGTGGACAGCATTCCTACCTGGTAGCCTGTATAAATGTCTCGTATTAGTAACGTGTGCTGGTGGAGCACGTGGAACTTTTCAGATATATTAGAATCCCTATTCTGTGTGGTCACTACTTGTCCAACTAGATACGTCATTTAACTGGTGACACATGCACCTTTCTCAATGATATTTTAGACCAAGATCAGGATACAGAAATAGTCCGTGCCCTCTGTTTTGTTGTCATCAGTTCATGAAAATACTGCCAAAGGGCTGGAAAACAAAATTTTCTTATGTTTTACAACACAGCTCCCCAGGGTCCCTGGGCCTAATTTGTTCTTAATAATTTTCAAAAGGGACTCCGTCCTTTCACTCACCATCAGTGTCTGGACTGCCTTAAAGTGAGCTGTAGCCTGATACACAGTCTCTGCCAGTTTCTAGGTAATGGAAAGTTCTGGAAGGTAGATCATTTTCCCTCAGTGGTAGGTACGATGCAAGTGTTAGATGTGTGTGGTGTTTGTGTTTGACATATGCATATACAGCTCCTAGTACAAAAATCAGAAACCTTTCAGTTTCCCTAAGGTTTGACTGCAGTGCTTGTGCCTTGAATACAGATTGTAACAAATAGAGGCCGTCTCTGTCTGGAAATGCTGGACATCTCTGCTTGAGTTGGAGCTCTTGTTCCAGGCCTCGGGGGATAGAGACAGAGGGTTGTTTTCTAGCTTGCCCCGGAGCCCCTGAGCTTTTGCAAATTGACATAGCTGCATTTATCTGTGTGCAGAATCTTGCGTCCAGCCTCCCACAGTGTGGGGAGAAGTGGGAGGAGGGAAGATGATTCAGCTGCTGTTAAATGTCAGGCACTGTGCTGGGTGCTGTACATACATGTCACTGCAGCTATACCACGACCTTGAAAAGTATGTGCTTTATAGATGAGGCAGTGTAGAGCTTCAGAGCTCAGATATTGGAGCGAGACTGACTGCTGGAATTTGAATCATGACGTTGCCACCTTCAAAGTATATAACCTCCTGATGCCTCTGTTTCTCCATTTGTAAAGTGGGGATGATAGCAGAACAAACCTCAATTGTTTGTGGTTGTGAGAAATACCTTAAGAATTGTAAAGTGCTTAGAGCATTTGCTGTATAGTATTAGGTAAATGTTTGCTACAGAGCATAGAAACACAGGTCATTTAACTTGCTCAGTGTATATAAGTAGCTGGATTAGGATTTGAACTTGGATCTGCTGGTTTAAGAAAGGTGATCTTTTCACCTCACCACCCACCATATTTCCTTTCTTTTCTTCCCAGTTGCTTTTGAGTTGGTGTCCTGAGTCCATCCTCTTCATTCCTCCTCAACTTCCCTGGTCAGGGGGGGTTTGTGGGCCCTGTATCACTCTGGGTTTTCCTTTTGCTCTCCCTTGTAGAGACATCCTAGGGTTTTTCTCAGAGCTTAAATGTTTTAGGCTGTCCGTACAGGTAGGCGATAATGACTCCTTTCTCCAAAAGACTTGGGGTTGAACTGACACTTTACTTGCATGGTCAAGTGATCCTTTGTTATTTCCTATTGTTATTTTGTGTGTTGTTTTCCTCCCTCAAAAATGGGAGCATCTTGTGAGCAGATTCTGTGTCCTGTACTTCTCATGGCCCTCACCCTGCGCAGTGGACTCTGCTGAGCAAACAGGCAGCAGCTCTCGGAGGAAGGAAAACACGTTTAGTAGCTTTTTCAGTCACTAAATTAAAATGCCATGGTACAGCGTTTTTCCTTTTCATGGTGGCAGGATCAAGAGTACGGTCCGGATTTGGGGATCTTTGACATGTCCTTTGCTTCGTTGGACAATTTCTGCCAGGATTTTCAGTTCTAAGCTGTGTCCTTCTGTCTTAGGTCTCCAAACACTGTGGAGTTGGCTTCAACCTGTGTATCTTACGCCAGCTTTCCTTCTTGACACTCTCAAGAAATGCTGCTGAAGACGTAGAACATATATATTTACAGAGTCTTTAGGTGTGACGAGGAACCTAACATTTGGTCTCCAGTAAGGAAAATATGGAAGGGATTTGATTACTTTTGCTCCAGTCCCTCCTGACTCACCTCTGCATGTCCAGTTTATTTTGGATGGAAATGTTCAATAATGTTAAAATTCATGTAAACTGTGATGGTTTTTTTTTTTTTTTAACTAAGGATGCAAGGTCTTTAAGGCAAGACAACACTATTAATAGAATGTGGATGTGTGTGGTTTATTTTTGTTTTCAAAATGGAAATGTTTCTTTGGGGTTTTGGCATGCTCTTTGATATGCTGAAAGATGAGAAAACATCATTTGGGAAACTCAGCACTTCTACCATATTAGGAAATTTACAGTGCCTCAGATTTCACATTTAATGTTTTAATTGCCTGGTTTGGTAATAGAAACATGTCAAGCTTCTCTCTTTCCTTTAGAGTTACCACCACTCCCCCCCTCTCCAGTGGTGGGCCGTTGCCAGCTTCTGCTTCCTGCCCCAGCCCCAGTGTGGACTGAGGGTTTGCTCCGAGAAAGCACTTCATCACATGGCATTTTAAATGAGTATCCTGTTGACTTCTGACACGCTGGTTTTTTTCTTCTTTATGATACCATACATGCAGTTATTTCCCATGGTGGTTGTAAATATCCCCAAAGTACAACTGAAATTGAGCTGTATTTTTGAAACTTTTGTTTTTGAATGGAGGGCGCTACTCTGAACATTATGAAAAGTACAGATGAACTCCAAGACAATGTTACCATCTTGGTCTGAGGGCGGTATTTAAGAGGCATGGCATGCCAATACATTAAACAGAGAGAGTGTGACAGAGATGGGGGTGGGGCTGATGGGTGAGCGGACAGTATAGAAGAGAAGAAAGAGAAGAGTTAGAATATTCCATGGAATTTAGGCTTTCTGGAAAAATCAAGATCCAAAATAAAGTTGATACTTACACTTACAGATACCTTCTTAGGAAAAAGCATTGAGGAAAGGACTTCTAGGAGTCATTTCTTGTTGAATGTGAGTAAAATGTGAGGGGAACAGTCCTATACCTTGTCTTTACAGTCACGCATAGTCACAGGTTTAGAAGGGAAATGTGCTCTTGTCTGGAAACTAGGGCTCTGTCACTAGGCAGCTCAGAGTGGGGACAATTTTTACTTTTCCGTGGACAGCTCTCTCTAATTAAAATGTTTATTTTGTTTTTCAGTAACTAAATATAACTTTGAATTACATAGTAATCCATGCTTATTGTAGAAAAATTGGAAAATATGGAAAGACCTCTGAAAGAAAATAAAAATAACCTGTAGTTTTATAACCTAGAGAGAATTTGGATGTATTGCCTTCTGGTATTTCGATATGCTCACCTCTATACATTTTTATATAAGTGGGGTCAACTGTATGATGTACACATTTTGAACTTCGTGTAACAATCAAATAAACACGGTATTTAATGGTCAAGTTGTAATTCTTTTTTTAAATTAATTTTTATTGGAGTATAGTTGCTTTCCGATGGTGTTAGTTCCTGCTGTTCAGCAAAGTGAATCAGCTGTATGTATACATATATCCCCTCTTTTTTGGATTTCCTTCCCATTTAGGTCACCACACAGCACTGAGTAGAGTTCCCTGTGCTCTACAGTAGGTTCTCATTAGTTATCTATTTTGTACGTAGTAGTGCATATATGTCAATCCCAATCTCCCATTGAGTTGTAATTCTTGATGTGACTGTATCACAATTTCACAGTCTCCCTATGGGTTTTCTGCTGTGCTAATTCTGTTGGTAGTGGTTTATTGTGTTAGGCAAGCAATGCTATAAGGAGCATCTTTGGGCATGAATGTTTTTTTTCCATAGTCCTGATTATTTTATCAAGTTAGCATTCTGTATGGGAACTACTGTGTCTTTTAAAGGACCTCTGCACATACTGCTAAACCACTTCCCAAGGAAGTTGTATCCTCCCAACACTAGTCTTTCAGATTGCCCATTTTGCTGCACTTCAGCCAATACTGACCTTTTTTTTTTTAAGACTTCTCTAATCAGGAAAAATATCTTACTTGTTACATTTAATTCCCATTCAGACGTTCAAAATTTAACTCTTATCTAGTGATGAATGCCTTGTGACATCACTTTTCTTTCTTTTAGTTTTCGTCTTTAGCTTTGATCCTTCTTTTCTCTTGCGCTACCTAAAGTCCCTCCAAATTTTTTTCTACGTAATCTGTCTTTCTACTTCTTCAGCCTACTTTTCCAAATCCATGCCCTGCCACTCTCCCAACCAAGTCTTGCTTTAGCCAGATTTCTCTATTGTTCCCACCCACATATCTTGCAAATTTCACTTCCATCTCTGTGCAGGTTTCCCTCACTTGCCATGGTATCCCAGGCCCTTCTTTTATCTTTTAAGATAGCAGTTTCTCTTTGAGAAAGTTTCCCCCTGACTACAGCATGCAGTGATCTGTCCTCAATCTGTCTACAGGGCCCATTTTGCACTCTTCAGAAGCTAATTTATATCTTTAGTTAAATCGTCATGTGTGTGTTCTGTCACCCTATGTGGACTGCCAGGCCTTGCAAGCACAGATGCTGTTTAGTTCTTTAGGCACCCCCTCGCCACCCTGTGCACTCCAAACACATAGCTAGAACAGTTCCCACGTCCTGGAGAACTGAGTACTCAGCAAAATGTTCATGTTCGATCACTCTCGTGGTTCTTTTTCTGTCTGGTCTCCATGTCCTTTTGCTTTTCCCTTTCTTACTACGGGTTTTCTCCTTCAGTGATAAAGAATCACTTGATGTATTCATTTCGGAAACAGTGTTCCTTACTTGCCCCCCCCCGCCCCCTCCCGTCTCTGAAACATTACCCTGTGCCCTCTTCATAGTGTGTCTTGTTCAACTGCCACAGTATCTTTGAGTCTTCAGAAATTGATTAGCTAATTTTTTCATATCAGTTCTCACTGTGTATTTTTGTTTTCTTGGTAGACTAGTCTGTCTTACTTTCTCTTAATACACGTCTTACTGCCCACTTTCTCTGACGCCACCACACCCTGCACCATGTTTTATAACCCTTACTGGCTTCTCTAAGGTGCGAGGTCCTCCCCACATTCTAGGGGACCAGGAATATACAGGTGAAGAATTTAGAGATAAAGCACTGAAATGTGGGCCCTTAATGCACCAGGAGATCATGAGGAGAGAGATGGATGGGAGCTAGTTTACTCAAGAAAGGCATTACTAATGTGGGTGAGATTTATTTATGGATGTTGAAGGATGCATAACATTTACATGGGGCATGGGGAAAGAGAGGGTATTTACCAATGGGAACAAGAATAAACAGAGTTCTGGGCTTCCCTGGTGGCGCAGTGGTTGAGAGTCTGCTTGCCGATGCAGGGGACATGGGTTCGTGCCCCGGTCCGGGAAGATCCCACGTGCCGCGGCCGCTGAGCCTGTGTGTCCAGAGTCCGTGCTCCGCAACACGAGAGGCCAGAACAGTGAATGGCCCGCGTACCGCAAAAAAAAAAAAAAAAAAAAGAATAAACAGAGTTCTAAGGAATGGTGGTGGTAGTGGTGCTGGTAGTATTTGGTGGAAGTGAACATGGTATATTAGTGGGAAGTTGAGGATAAGAAGGACATCTAGGCTTAAAATGGGCAAGAAGGGGGCATAATTATCTCTTACAAAGAAGTCAGTCTATGCTTATGTGTGGAAGTTGACCACGAATATCTGATCTGAAGCCCCTTGCTAGGCCTGTTACCTGGTGTTTTTCTTTAGATTCCTCCCTGATGCTCCTCCTTTCTTCTCTTATTAACCCTCCTACTGGAAATGCCATCATATATAGACTTATGAAAGTTTTCACGAGGAATTTCCCAAACATTATCTCATTTGATACTTATAATAATTTTGGGTCGGTGTTGTTACACTAATTTAAAAGTAGGAACCTGAAGGTCACTGAGATTAAGTAGCTCTCCTGAAGCCATGAAGCCAGTAAGCCTTAGACCTGGCCTGTGAGGCTCAGGCCCCGATGTGGTCAGGGCTCTCTGTGGTCAGTCATGCCACACCTGCCATTTAGGCCCACTCTGTTCCTTCGCGTGTTCACTCACTCCTTCACCGATGCTTGGTAAATCTGTTTTTTTGGTGAGACGCTCTATTTTGGTCCCCTTTGGGGCATTGACTTAATATGAAACTCTGAATCTCAGAGTTCCAGGGGCTTTGGGAGGTCATCCAGCTCAGCTTCTCTTCCACTTTATTCATCCAGCCATTCATTTACCTGCCGAGCTTTTACTGAGTACATGCTATGTGCCAGGCACTGGGAGACACCAGTTCCAAAACCAAGGGAGACATAGACCTGTCTTCAAAGAGCTTACAGTTCTAGATGGTGCATTCTGAGGCTTCATCTGCAGGATCCTTGAGAGCCTCAGCTTGAATCACTCCAGTGGCAAGGAGCTTACCACCCCAAAAGGAAGACTGTTCGGCTGATGGACAAGCCTAATCGCTAGAAAGTGCCTTTTTTTTTTTTTAAAAAGATCCTAAGGCATTTATTATCCGGCTTATCTCAGAGTAGTTCTCCATCTTAGCTAGATCCAAGTTAGTTGTTCATTTTTTTAAATTAATTTTTACTGGAGTATAGTTGCTTTACAATGTTGTGTTAGTTTCCACTGTACAGCAAAGTGAATCAGTTATATGTGTACATACATCCCGTCTTTTTTAGATTCCCTTCCCATTTAGGTCACCACAGAGTATTGAGTAGAGTTCCCTGTGCTATACAGTAGTTTCTCGCTAGTTATCTATTTTATATATAGTATCAGTAGTACTATGATATCATAGTATCAATCCCAATCTCCTGATTTATCCCTCCCCCGCCTCCCCCCTTGGTAACTATAAGCTTCTGGGTAAATCTTGACTGACCACCTCCCATGTGCTGGGCCTCACGTTAAGACAAAGGTGAACAAGGTGCACATCTTGTTCCCTCTGTGAGTTGGGTGGGGTCAGAGATACGAAGGTGGTCGTCAGTCTCGTGGTGATGCTGTGGCTACACCTAGAAGGATGTTTAAGGCTGAAATCACTGCAGGGACGAAGGCTCTCTGGAGCTGGAGGAAGTGATGCCTGGACTGAAATTTTGGGAAAAGGAGTGTTCTTTGTAGGAATCAGTAACATAAAGGGCCGAAGGGGAGAGAGGGTAATGGTGAATTTGGAGAGTTAAAATAGTTGAATTCGCCTGTGAGGTGGAGTGTAAATGGGAGAATGGTGGCGGGTGAAACTGAAGAGGTAGGCAGAGACGAGGTCATGTGTGGTTTTGGAAACCATGGTTTAGGGATTTGAATTTCTCAGAGTGCAGTACGGCAGCATTTGACAGTTTTGGAGCCTGGGTAGCATGGTCACGTTTGCGGTTTAGAAAGTCTCCCGGATGCAGTGGGAAGGATGGTCTGCTGAAGGAGAGCCACTAGCAGAGGTCACATGTGGCAGTCCTCTCTGTTTTAGGCTCTGGAGTAGGGATCTGGCGGAGCAAAAAGGCCTCTTCCCCAGCACAGCTAACCAAGACGGAGAGCGGAGTTTGCTGTCTTCTGTGATTGGCATCCAGATGCACAAGCCTTGTTCCAGTTCTCGTTAACAGCTGTGAGTGTCACGTTAGGAAAACAGCTTGAAAACTGTAATGTCCGCATAGACCTGGCATTCGGAGCACCTTTTCCCAGCTCGCTAACCAAGGGCCAACTTTGATTTCATTAAAATTGTATGCTTTTCTCTTTGTCTCCAAGTTATGGGTCTAAAAAAAGCAAGCTGTTTCCTGAAAGTTGAGAATAACGTTCTCTACAGCAAATAAAACCTTAAAATCCATAAAATACACAATGTAGCTCAGGAGCTTTTCACCATGGACCGGGTTCACAAGAGCACTTTGCAAGGTAAAGCAAAGAAGCATGATGAAAATGTGCTTCTGTCACATTTTCAGGCAGCTAAGGGGCAGGGAGTGGGGGGTGGGTCCAGTTGGTCAATGTAGCTGAACTTTTTGACTAATGCAGCTGCTTTTTTTACGTAAAGAAAGCACTTTTGTATTTCTTTCTACATTTTTCTCATGAGCAACAACCTTGAAAGACTACTTCGTTAATTTTTCCCTTCCTTTCTCCCCCCAAAAAAGAGATGTTAGATTATCCCAAGTTGCTGGTGGGGGGGTGGGGGCAGGAGCCACTGAGCACTTAGGTTCTTAGGGTTCCTGAAGAACTCTGGGCTTGCTGTGTGCCCCTTCATGGTCCCTCAGATGGCCTCACTGTTTCTATTACTGTGGTAGAAAGAGTGTGTGACTCCCCCGCCTGCCTTGCCATCTCGTTGCCATAGAAACTTCCATTCCACACACCTGATTCACACATCATGCTTGGCTGAGTCCAGACAGAGGTCACAGACTGGCATTTGCCCTTTGTTTCCCCTTCTTGTGTTTTCCAGACACTTAAAAATGGAGACAGAGAGATGGTGGGGTTGCAGGGGTGTGGTGCGTATGTGAGGAAGCTTTGCTGCCAGGGGCGGGAGTTTGGGAGTTTCAGAAAATAATATCTGTGAAGGGAGGAGGAGAACAAATGGAAAAGTCTGTAGTTTGAAGCTTCTCATGGAAAGAAAGGCTTTGATCCTAGGATGTGTCTGAAAGTGATTTTCTGGATTTCTGGTGAGAGAAGAAACAAGTAGAAAGGATTCAGGAAGCTTTTGCTCCTTAGTGGGTTTTCTGTCCCATTTTCACCAGATTGTTCAGTCTGAGCTTCATGGGGTACACATTTGGATCGTGATCTGGGTTTAGGCAAACCATTAATGACAGCTGTGTATTAAGAATCAGGTCCTCTGATGACGCTGCTTAACTTTATATAAAGTGAAATGTTTTCGAAAGCACAAGTAACTTTGAGGAAATTATCGTTAGTGAAGTGTCAGTACACTTGCTGGAGTCTATTTTGTTTTCCCTCTGATTTTCCCCCCTCTCTTAGAGCTCCTTAAATATATAATTTAGCATGACGCCGTACGAGAGCAGATTATTAACCTTCTTCCACAGGTTGAGTCATATTCTTTTGATTCCTGTTTGAGGCCGATCAGAAATTTCAAAAAAGACTTTCAAATTGACATGGTTACCAGCCCTCCAAAGATGTTAGGTCTCTGACCTTCTGTGCGGTGCAGTCAGGTATCACTCACGTCTTGGCAGTGGAGTTGGCTGGCCAGTGCCTGCATGACTTGTTTGTTTCTCTAATTTGTTAGTGTTCCTCCGATTTGGGTGACCTTTGTTTATAAAGTGTGCCCTCACCGTCAGCAATCAGGGGCTCTAGTGTGGAGCAACTGACTTGAGTGGAAAATCTCTACTCCCTTGTGCTTGGACAAATGCTTTTGTTAATCCGAGTTTCCTCATCTGTGAAATGTTAATAATGTAAGGTTGCTGTCAAAAATGTTATAACGTTTAAAGTGCTTTGTGACGTGTCTGCTACATAATATCTATTGTTATTACCTTGCTCGATCATTTTAGAAATATCATTTATAGCATCTGAAAGTATATTTTGCCGTCAGTATTGCTAGTATTTGTTGTTACTGACTTTGGCATAGGCGAGGATAGGTGGGGGCTAAGAATATGAACTGTGGGTTAAAAGAAATAGGTTGTTCTTACTAAAAATAGTGTGCACTCACTCATTTGTTTGTGTACACTTGTTCTGTGTTTTGAGTCTCATTTGCAAGTTCAAGTGGCAAAATGAAAAGGATGTACATTAACTGGAAGACAAAATGGTGTCATAGAGACCATCTGGTTTAGAAGCAGCGATGCTCCATCAACATTTCAAGTCTGTTAAGGGGAGACGTGTGAATTCCTATTCGGATGATGCAGGGGTCATTCCAATCTTCCTCCGGCTTCTCACTTTCTTACCTTTCCTCTTGTCGCATTTTCTTGTTTTTTTTTTTTTTTTAATTGTGGTAAAACATACTTAACATCAAATATATCATTTTAACCATTTTTGAAGTAAACAGTTCAGTGGCATTAAGTACTTTCATGCTGTTGTACAACCATCACCGACAACCATCTCCAGAACTTTTTCATTTTCCCCAACTGAGACTCTATCTATTAAACAGTAATTCCCTACCCCTTCCCCCCCACCCCCCTGGCAACCACCATGCTACTTTCTGTTTCTATGAATCTGACCACACTGGATGCTTCATATTCGTGGAATCATGCAGTATTTGCCCTTTTGTGGCTGGCATATTTCACTTAGCATAACGTCTTCAGGGTTCATTCATGTTGTAGCCTATGTTAGAATTGCGTTCCTTTTTAAGGCTGAATAATATTCCATTGTATGGATATACCACATTTTGTTTATCCATCTGTCACTGGACATTTGGTTTGTTTCCACCTCTTGACTATTGTGAATAATAGTGCTATAAACATGGCTGTACAAATATCTGAGCACATTTTCTTCTTTTATTATAGTAAAAGATGGTGAGATGTTATACTGGACCAGGGTCTCCATTGTGGACTCTTCAGTAGCAGTTAAATTGATCATGCTATGCATTTTTTTCTTTTTTCATTGTGGTTAAAAGAAAACATAAAATTTACCATTTTAACCATTTTTAAGTGTACCCATTCAGTTAAGTATATTTACATTGTTATGTAACAGAAGTGAACTTTTTTATCTTGCAAAACTGAAACTCTGTACCCATTGAACAACTCTGCAGTCTCCCCTCCCTCCAGGCATTCACCATTCTACTTTCTGTTTGCATGGGTTTGGCTACTTTAGATAACTCATAAGTGGATTGATAGAACATCTGTCCTTTTGGGACTGGCTTGTTTCACTAACACTATCCCCTGGATTCACTCACTTCGTAGCATATGGAAGCGCTTCCTTTTTTTAAGGTTGAATAATTTTCCAGTTTATGTATACACCACATTTTGTTTATCCATTCATCTGTAGAGTGGACATTTGGGTTCTCCTCCACCTCTTGGCTTTGTAATTAACGGTGCAATGACCATGGGTGTGCAAGTATCTAATTGAGACCCTGCTTTCCTTTCCTTTCTTTCATTCCATATGTACCTGGAAATGGAATTACCAGATCAGGTAGTAGTATTAGTTTTAATTTCTGAGGCTCCTCCTCCATGCTGTTCTCCATGGTGGCTGTGCCAGTTTACATTCCCACCGACAGTGCACAAGGGTTCCAATTTCTTCCACACCCTCACCAACGCTTTTTATTTTATTATTATTTTTATAGTGGCCATCCTGATGGTGTGGGTGATATCTCACAGTGGTTTTGATTTGCAGTGAATTTTCTTAAAACACTCTAAAAGAGTATATTAAAAGCAAACAGTTGGACTGAGAGAACGGTTACATGTAGGATGAAGAGAAGCTTGGAAAACTGTGGGGTTCCCGGATTGGTGGTTTTATTTTCGTCCGGCGATTTCTTACAGTGTGTGTGTGCTTGGTCTTTGGCTCTGCTGAGTCCCCACCATAGGACCGAGGGTTGTTTGGCCTTGGTGGTGTGGCCTGGCCGACAGTCTGTCGCCCTCTCATCCTTTCGGAGTCCTGAGTGATTAGTAAGCATTTTCTCCCAGCAAGTGACTCAGAATGAAATGTAGCTCCAGATACAAAAGTTATTTCAAAAAACAACTATGCCTCACTACTTTTTAACCATTTCTGTTGACTTTTTCTATGTTGATTTAAAAATACTGTTAACTGATCTTACGTCAACATTCTTTCGTTCATTCAGCAGCATTAATGATATATCCAGAACCATGCTGGACACGCTAGACATATAATGCAAATATATTTATGTAAATATAAGTTTATAATGTGATTTAAAATTTTCTAGTAGCCATGATAAAAAAAAGAGTGGAATTAATTTTAACAATAGTTTATTTAACCTGATACATCCAAACTATTATTTCAACATGCAATGAATATAAAAAAATCGAGACCTACTCTATTTCTCACGCTAAGTGTTTATAATCTGCTGTGCGTTTTAAATATGCAGCACTTCTCAATTTGGATTGGCCACAGTTCAAGTGCGCAAGGGCCACATGTGTTCAGTGGCCACCTTATTAGACAGTGCAGACCTAGCATATTTAATCAAGGACCTGAAGTCCAGAAAAGGTCAGCCCTCAGCTCTGCCTAGTTGGCAAGACACGTGAATAAAGCACTAATGATGGCGGTGCAATGTGCATAGAGTGCCACGGCAGAGGGGCTGCCTGCACTGACTTGGGTTGTCCTGCCACCACTCCACCTCATTCCTTTGAACTAGTCTCCATGGGGAGGGCACTGAGCTGGAGTGCCCCGTCCATCAGACATTAACTTTTTGCCTCATGTGTGAAGAGAGCTGCTGGCAAGTTTACCTTTAATTACAGGCTCTGCTCTGGCCACGGGTCTGTGAGCTGGGGTTTCAGTACCACAGCCTCACTGCTCTCCGGGGCCTGCCTTTCATTCCTACACATAGACTCGTCGCTCTCTTCCTTAGGGGAGACTGGCCCCTGGCCAGGCGGGTCCCCTCACTTCTTTGGGCTACAGACACCTAGGAGGAGGTTAAAACTGTGGTGCTGGGAGAAGGGAAGGAAGAAAGCATTTTGATGTCTTTTCTGTGTCCAGACACCCCTCTGCTCACCTCTGGGAAGCGACCCCAAGAACTCTGATTGCTAATGGAAAGGTCGCTGTTATCGGATGGGCTTCCTTGTATCCACCCCAACCGCCCTCCAGACCCAAGCGTCTCAGGGACTTAGGGAGGCGCCTGGTGTGGGTGGCGGGGCTCCTCCGGCAGCCGGGCAAGCCTGTGCGCCTCCCCAGCGCCCTGTGGGGACGGGCGTCGGAGATGTATGTACAGGCAGGAAATGCCGGGGAAGAGGAGGAGCTGTTGCCATTAGCCTCCCACCTCCTTTTGGCTTTCTGTTCTGCTGTTGCCTAAGGCCAAAGAAGAGGTGGGAATCTGGCAAAGTGAAAGTATATCATTGTAATTCCCTGCCCCTCCATCTCATCTCCTTCCTAAGGAAGCCAGGCTGGACTTTTTTTTTTTTTTTTTCCCCTACCCAGGTCACTTAACACTCAGGGACATGAAATTCCTTTCCTACTGCTGATGTGGAAGAGGCTTGGAAATATGTTCCTTTCCAGGAGATGAGTGATATGGCAGAAGGACAGGGTCAGATGAGGCCAAGGGACGGGAGCCAGAGTCTTACCAAACTTTCAGGCAGCATTGTGACTGCCGGGCATGCTTAGCTGGTGGAGCGGGGGAGGCCTCGGGGCTCCACATTGTCCGGATTCCTCCTTGATCCGTGGAGTCAGGGAGGGTAGAGAGGACTTTGGGGGGGTGAGGAGACAGGAATGAGTCTGGCCCTTCCAAAGACTCCTCTGGTATATGTTGATGTGTTGAAAGACGGAACAGTTAACGTTGCCAGCCTAGTCTGAGTCTGCTTCTGACACCACCTAATCTCTTTTAATCATATTTTAAGAGAGATTTCTTTGGGAATTCTATAATCCTTCCACCCTTAGGAATCAGATCCACGGTGTAAGGATCACAACAATCTAAATAATTACCTAAATTAGAGGCCAAAGTATAAATATTTCTTCTCCCAGGGAAAAAATTCAAATAGATGACAGCAGAACAATCGCTCTTCTCATTAGGCTGTAGTCATAAGTCTCCGAAAACTCATAGGTGGCTTTAGAGTGTGCATTAGTAGATACTGTTTTCATTGATAAGAAGTATAAGAAGTGTTAAGGAGTTAACTCTAGGAAATGGAAACTGATTAAGAAAATGGAAAAGGCCACACTATTTGAATCTCACACATGGCATATTTATTTTGTACTGGAACAAAAAAAGAGAGTCATTGTTACTACTGTGGCCTATGATCATATGCATCTTGGAACCAAAAATATTTTGTATTTTTCTCAATTTTACTAGATGGGTTGAGTGACAGTTTTGAGTCCCTTCAGCCTGTCAGTAGACCAGCCCAGAAGCCAGCTGTGCTTATACCACTGGCTGTGGTCAGGCACTGGGAGCCGTGGCCAGTGTGCGAGATTGTGGGCTCTGGGTTTGAATCCTGACTCCACTACTCATTAGCCCTGTGTGAGTTACTCTCTTAACCTCATTTTCTGTAAAAATCAGAATTATAAATTTATATTTATGGTGCTTAGTCATGCTAAGATGATCCATGTAAACTACTTAGTCCAGAGTGCCTGACAGATATTAAATTGTGAGCAAATATTAATCGCTATTATTAATACTTTAGCAGAACATGTGTAGTATAGTTGGTAATAAACAGCTGCCCTTGTTATTTTGTGCCAACAGCAAAGCAGTAAAATGTTTGGTTAACATTTGCTTGGTCTCCTTGACAAATTCTTTAATTGTGTATAGTTTTTCTTTGCAGCATTGCAGGGTGTGTGTGTGTGTGTGTGTTGTGTGTGTGTTTGGAAGGCCAGTAATTACCTCTTGCAGATGGAGCTGCCCAAAACCAGTCTTTCCCATGGCAACTGAAAAAAAAAAAAAATAGAGGTTACAAAAGTACCGTCAGAGGTCTAGGAGGAGTGTGGAGACGGGAAGGTTTTTTTGTGGCTTTTGGTTTTCTCTTGGTTGAAGGTGTTGGGTGAAGATACAGCGGCCCTACTGAGTAACTGAACAGGATGCTGTTGCTTGCTTTGAAGTGAGTAAATTGGTCAAAAGTGCAAGTGGGAGGGGAAGTTGAGGTTTGATGAAGAAGGGTCATTATTAATGTTTCCATGTTTTGAGCAGTTTAAGAGTTGGGAGCTTAGGCAAGGTTGTTGGTTGTGGGGAAGACAGCCCACAGACATTCAGACATAGGTGAAGTTCAGTCCTTTAGTCTTCATTTTAATCTGAAAGTAAGGAGCCAAGACTTCTGAATAACATAGCAAAGGGGGATCACCTTATAAGCCTAACAGCGAATGCTAATTATCGCGTGTTCACAATGCCACAAAGTTTAGAAAGCTACACCCTTCTTCTCAAATCCTAATTATTGGAAGATTGTTTTTTTGAGGGAGGGGAAAGAATATTGCTCTTTGGGATTCCCAACCCTACTTTCAAAAGGATTTTCATTAGTTTCCCCAAAGTCTAGGTGGAACCAAAATCACTAGCTTTCAGTGAACAGGTAGTGTCTTTTCTCCAGCATCTATGAAGTGATCTTGTGTACATTCTTTTTGTATCCCTTGTATAAAGGTCATAGGCGACTTCATTTATTTGATTGGAAGGCAGGATTGGCTTTTCCGCTGGAGATTTGGCCCTCTTGATTCTAGAACAGAGATAGATGAAAGGATTAGCCTTCACCTCCCGCCATCCTGCCCAAATGTACGTTATGCCCATTAAATATAATAAATTAGATTATTTGTTCCTACGAAGACCCAAGAGATAATATAAAGCCAGCTTTACATTATCAATAATAATATGGGGGCAGAAAGAACACAGGGGACTGAAATCTATAAATTCTCTGAAAACCCAACCTTCAGAAACCTCTCTACTGCTTACCTTTTTAAAAGTAAGCGAAGGATGGAAGAGGGAGAGAGAAATTATCTTCGGTGAGTGCCCATGGTTTAGGGCCCTTGGAGTCAGGGACTCTGAATTAGAAACCCGCCTCTTCCAATTACCTAGTAAACTCTGGGAAATGTGGGACTTCTCTGAGTGTTCCATTCCTCATTTGTCAAGTGGAGATGTTTACTATGCTTGTTTTTTTTGTAGTGGTTCTGTTAGACAAGATATGATCTGTGTGACAGTTTGTAATCTGTTGGACACTCTTTATACCTCCCTTTGCTTTACTTGACAGGGGTGAGGAGGCTCACACGACCAGTAGCCTGAGTTAAATGTTTTGTATCATTCACCCTGAATTATCAAGCGTGGCTTGTAAACCAACAGTCTTAATTGTGTAACCTCCATCAGCTGTAATTGCCCCAGGCCTAAGAGCTGCTGTTGGTAAGGAAACAATCCATACAAGCAATATCCATATCCTTCTTGTTCACTCTTCCCCATCCATGGTGGTCACCTGGGGATATCTACCTAGTTCTGCTGACCTGGGAGGCTAAATAAGTGAGCTTTTCTTTATCCTTTCTAGGAATCCTGTATCACCTGTTTCGATCTTCATAAGTTGTGGGAGCTGGGAATTTCTTTCTTCCCATTATTGGCCTCTTTTACATCAATAGCCTAGGGAACAAAATTCAGAACTCTGGGGAAAGAAATGGAACAATGGCCGTTTCCTTTAGGCTGAGAGCTCAGGACTTTTGCGACATCTCTGCTCCAAGTTTCTGGTCTACCTAGTTTTCACCTGGATCTTGGGTAAAGAAAGTGTAGTTCTGCCTTCTGTCATTCTTGACTTACTCTAATCTAGCAGGCGTAACTCCTTCCTAACGGTGTTGCCTCTTTTTGTGTGCCTTCTCTTCATTGAAGAGTGGGCTGAACATCTTGTTTCTCTTTCAACTGCTCTTGGTTCAAACCAGTATGGAAGAGTCGGCTTTTCAGTGTCTGTGTTGTGGATGAGGTACACGAGGCAGCTACCTGCAGGCCCACACTGCCTTGAAACAGCCAGAGCTCTCCACTCTCCCAGGGAGTGTCCTTGGTGTAGCCCCAAGCACATACTCTGTGATACCAGGACCCCTGGTAAATTCTGAATACCAGTTACCAACATACAGCCATGAGAAAGGACTGAATTGGTGGTCCGATTAAAAATGGTAGACATAGGGCTTCCCTGGTGGCGCATTGGTTGAGAGTCCGTCTGCCGATGCAGGGGACACGGGTTCGTGCCCAGGTCCGGGAAGATCCCACATGCCGTGGAGCGGCTGGGCCCGTGAGCCATGGCCGCTGAGCCTGCGCGTCCAGAGCCTGTGCTCCGCAAAGGGAGAGGCCACAGCAGTGAGAGGCCCGTGTACTGCAAAAAAAAAAAAAAAAAAGGTAGACATAGTATAAACATTTATTCCAGTGACGTAATGAAAAGAAATGGTCAGGAGTCAAGATTGGAGATCTAGTCTTGGTTTTCCCACTAACTAGAATTGTAAAGGTGATGGAGTAACTTTAACTGGACTTTTATGAACCTCATATCCAAGTATGAAGTTACTTCCTATTTAAATCTATGACATAAGATTGTAGTCTGAATTATCACTAAGACTTCTCTCAGCGTTATGATTGTTTTTAAGTCGAATACTTCCGATTATAGTTTAGTTGTTTCCTTAAAGATGACAATGTTTGTACTTTATATTATCTAAATAATATCGCATGTTATTCAAGATCAGCCACTTCTATTAACATGTTCAACATTCAAAGCACATTAGAGATAAAATTTAGTTTTCTACAAGTCTGACTAATCTGTCCCACCCAGTGGGGGAGAGTGGTCAAGGGCAGTTATCTCATAAAAGCAAGCAAAGAAAGTGAGGTGAATATGACTTGGTGTCATGCCTTTTATTGGGTCTTTGGAAAAGAGACTATGTAACAACTAAAAAATCTGCTAAGCTGAGTTTAAGACTAGGTATGTTTTGCTTTTGGAATCACTCCTTAAAAATGGGATCATCAGGTCATTCTGAAGACAGGAGAATTGTAATTGGCCTCTAAAGACTGAGTCTCAACCTTAGCCAGTGTTCAGATGCTTCTCTTTAACATAATCTTTTGATAGTTTATGGAGTCTTTTCGGAAGAAATGTAGAAAAAAGATGTAGGTGCTTAGGAAAGCCAACAAGACTGTAGTTGGAGGGTGGATGTGTTCATGTAGAAAGCGTGATATGAAAGCCTGTTCCTCAGAAAGATGTAGGAATAATGAGCCAGCCTGTCCTTGTTCTTGTTTTAAAATACACATATTGTAGCATTGTAGTTGGTTCCTGATGGACTGCTCATGGAGCAGTTTAAGGCATAAGCTATTCATAACCTTGTGTACCTTTTCCAACCTAAACACAATCTCTTAAGTAAATCATTTTTATATTAGCTTATATATAACATCGTGTGGGAGCTTTTTCTTTGACTTTTTGTCTGATCTGAATTGCTAGCTAGGCATTCATATCTTCTGATGGTGCTGTTCTAGGATATCTTTTTACATTCCAAGTTGGCATAAGCCAGAGTTATTTATTTTACCCTTGTCAAGGGATAGCACTTAGTGCTGTGTCATAACCAGGGCTCAGTCAGTGAGTACTTTTTAAACGCTGTTTCAATTTTCTGCCTATGTATACAAGTATTCCCTTTAAATGAATGCTTGTATTGAGGAAGCAGAAAGTGTTTTTTACTCATTTATCTCTCACCCTTACTTGTCATTATTGTCCTCCACCTGAAATTGTTTCTGTAGAGGATCTTATGGAGCTTGGTTGTCCATGAATATATTTTGTGTTGACTAAATCAAAGAGGGTAAGGAATGTGATACATTTTTTCCAAGAAGATTAAAATTATTATATGACTATATTCCATTCTTCTTTGGTTCTTTTAAAAAACAGACTATTTTTTAGAGCAGCTTTAGATTCACAACAAAATTGAGAGGAAGCTACAGAGATTTCTCATATACTCCTTGCCGCCCATACATACATGGCCTCCCCCATTATTAGCGTCTCTCATTAGAGTGGTACATTTGTTAAAACTGATGTACCTACATTGACACATCATTACCACCCACAATTCATAGTTTACATTAGGTTTCACTCTTGGTGTGGTACATTTATGCATGATGACATATCTCCATCATTATGGTATAATACAGAGTATTTTCACTGCCCTGTAAAACCCCTATGCTCCACCTACTCCTTCCTTCCCCCCTTTCCCATCCTCCCAATTCTGGCAACCACTAATCTCACTGTCTCCATAGTTTTGCCTTTTCCAGAATGTCAGAGTTGGAATCATACTGTATGTAGCCTTTTCAGATTGGCTGTTTCGCTTAGTACGATGCATTTAAGTTTCCTCCATGTCTTTTCCTGGCTTGATAGCTCATTCCTTTTTAATGTTAAATACTAGTCCATTGTATGAATGCACCACAGTTTCTTTATCCATTCTCCTGCGGAAGACATCTTGGTTGCTTCCATGCTTTGACAATTATGAATAAAGTTGCTCTAAATAGTTTTGTGCAGCTCTTTGTGTGGACATAGGTTTTTGGCCCCTCTGAGTAAATATCAAGGAACATGATTGGTGAATGCTAAGAGAATGTTGGGTTTTCTAAGCAGCTGCCAAATTGTCTTCCAGAGTGGCTACACCGCTTTGCAGTCCCACCAGCAATGGTTGAGTTTCTGTTGATCCACATTCTTGTCAGCATTTGGTATTGTCAGTGTTCTGAATTTTGACCTAGAATGGCCAAATAATACCTACGTTAGAATATAGATGGGACTTCCCTGGTGGTCCAGTCATTAAGAATCTGCCTTCCAATGCAGGGAATGTGGGTTCGATCCCTGGTTGGGGAACTAAGATCCCACATGCCGTGGGGCACCTAAGCCCATGTGCTGCAACTACAGAGCCCATGCACTCTGGAGCCCGTGCGCCACAACTAGAGAAAAGCCCGTGTGCTGCAGCTAAGACGTGACACAGTCAAAAAATAAATAAATTCATTAAAAAAAAGAATATAGATATGTGGTGATATCTCATTGTTACTTAACTTTGCATTTCTCTAAGAACGTATGATGAGGATAATCTGATCGCATGCTTATTTGCCATTTGTGTATCTTCTTTGCTGAGGTGTCTGTTACGGTCTTTGGCTCATTTTTTAATTGGGTTGTTTTCTTTTTGTTGAATTTTAAAAACTCTTTCTGTATTTTGGATGTACGAAGTCCTTTATGAGGTATATCTTTTGCATATATTTTCTCCCATGCTGTGGCTTTTCTTCTCATTCTCTTGACAGTGTCTTTTGCAGAGCAGAAATTTTTAATTATAATGAAGTCCAACTTGTCAATTATTTTTCATGGATTAAGCCTTTGGTGTTGTGTCTAAAAAATCACTGCCAAAGCAAGTTCATGTCGATTTTCTCCTATGTCATTTTCTAGGAGTTGTATAGTTTAGTGTTTTACGTCTGTGATTCATTTTGAGATAATTTTTGTGAAGGGTTGTAGGTCTGTGTCTAGATTCCTTTTTTTTTTTTTTAATGTCATGTCCAGGTGTTCCAGCACCATTTATGGAAAAGGCTATCCTTGCTCTGCTGTATTACCTTGTCTCTTTGTCAGAGGTCAGTTGACTCTGTCCTTGTGTGTTTATTTCAGGGCTCTCTATTCTGTTCCATTGATCTGTCTGCCTATTCTTTGGCCAATACCATGCTGTCTTGATTACTGTAGCCTGATAATAAGTGTTGAAGTTGGGTATTGTTAGTCCTCCAGCTTCGTCTTTCTCCTTCAGTATTGCTGGCTAGTCTCGGTTATTTCATTTCTTCTTACGCATTTAGTGGATTTCATAAAAGCTGACCTTGGATTTTCACAATATAGAAAAGTGTTCTTTGGACGGAGGGTCTGGATGTAAGAGATAATGATGATAAATATGATATATCCTAGAAACTTCGGAAAGTTGGAAAAAGTTACTTGTTTCCCAGACTTTTATTGAATGGTGTAATCAAAGAGATGAGCATCTGGCCGGAAAGCATTGTTACAGGGAGAACAGTTTCAGTTGTTTTCAAAAAATATTTTATCTGTCTGTAACAGTTTCAGTGGCTCCTTACACCTGCTGAATAAAAGACAGACATTCAATGGCCACCACTAGTTGACTCCAATCTGCCTTTCCAGTAGTGGCCTCCACAGCTCTCCATTGTGAATGTATATTCTTGGAGGAAGCATAATTTGATGGGGAGGGGAAAATGGTGGATTTAGAAAATTCTGTGCTCAAGTCCTCCTGCTGCAGTTAGTAGCTGTGTGAACTTCATTAAATTACATCACCCCTCTGAATCTTAGTCTTCTAAAACCTAAGAAAAAAATATATAGACTTCTGCTTTCATCTGTGATACCATGTAAGTAAGTATGATGTAGGGTCAGAAATTTAGATCTACTTGAACTACTTATTCTGGCTAATTTGTATCTGGAGTGTATGCACATAGGATACTTGGAATTTGGGGAATACACCCTTTCCTTGTCATCTATTGAGTTGGCAAATTCTTCTTTTCCTTTTTTCTGATATCAGAACAGTTTGGCCACAAACAAAGATAATTTAAATAATAGATTTGGGGCACAAATAAGCTATTTAAAAGTTAATAAAGAAGGCTATACACAAATCGTTTTGAAGCGATTCAAATTTTTTATATGTTGCTCAGTTATGAGGGGAGAGAGAACATAAAAGCTGATTTTTGTTGGGTTACTTACATGCTCAGTATCTTAATTTTTTTGATCGTATCCAATCCTGCAGAAATATCTAGAAGGACATACAATTCACTGTTTTCAGATACTGCTCACCATCTGTTTTCAAAGTGAAAAATAAGCATCATATTGTACCTTTATTTCCCTTTGTCTGCTAAGTCCAGAATCACGGGAAAGAGGTCGCTGTTTATTCTGTTGACAGCTAACTTCATATTAACAATTCACGTTTCATGGTCTGCTTTCTTTAAATAGTTTTATGGTAACTATTCACCTTTGTTTTTGGCGCTCTCACATACTTACTGCAACAGATATTCTTAGCTCAAGGAAATAGGGAACTCATTCATCAGGAATGTTTGATTGGGTTTTTTTTCAGGAACAAAAAAGTGATTTGCTTTTTCTAGTATTTTTTTTCCTCTTTCAGACCTGATCCAATGTGCAAGGGAGAGAGAAAAACAAGAGTCTTGGAAAGCTGATGTGAATCACAGCAAGTTCACAGACTTAGATGGAAAACGGGAGGAATGAAAATGTAACGACTGCATGGCTCGTCTGTATTTTAGATGCTCTTATATATGTAATTTAGGTTTTATCAAAAGCATTAGTATCGTGAAGATGATGGGGACACTGAGTAATCTCATTGGGCACATAAGGAAGCAGGTCAGAGAGGCAAGTAACCTGGCTCAAAACATATTGCTAGTAAGCATCGTAGGGTTTTCCTTGTTCGCTCTGTTGTATGTAGCTCAAAAAGGTGTTTTTTTGTGTAATCATATGGATTGTAGTAAAACCAGTACTATAATTGTATTTCCTTTCAACACTTTCAACGGTTTCATGCCCTACAGGAACATAATGTTTTAGGATTAGGTTTTTATACTGTTGTCTGTTCCTTATGCTCAAAATGGCAGTGACTTTATAGCAGAGACTTGCTGAGGTAGTGCATTTTCTTGTCTCCTGGAATGTTCTACGGCAGCAATCGTGTAAAAGATAAGAACATTTGAAGATGACTGTCGAGCAGTAGCTCTGTTATTGAATGCTTACTGTATGCCATGTATGTGTCTGTTCGCTTTATCTGGGTTAAGTTTTCTGCTCTGCACAGAGCTCCTGTGCGGGGGGGCACCATTAGTTTCTCCATTTATAGGTGAAGAGGTCAAGGCACAATAGGATTCCTAACTTGCCAAGGCCCCAAAGCTATAGCGTGGATTCAAATGCAAGCCCTCTGGCTCCGTAGCCACCCTACAAGTGGGACCTTTTGGCCTGATGAGTTAGTGGCTGCGGTTCTCTGAGAGTCCTGACTTGGCCTCAGTGGGCATAGGAAACAGTTTCATGTTTGTTTATTGCCAGGACTATCATATTTTTTCATTAATTATAAGTAGTGTACGTTTTTTAGCATAGTTGTTGTAAAATGTAACTCCAAGCTGTAGTTAGAGGGTGGGGGAAGATTAAGTCATTTGGAACAGTTAGGAAAAGCCCTCTGGGCACCCATCCGGAGTTATGGTGGGATCTCGGGATCCTGAAGGTTTGTAGAGAGCGGGGAGACTTTGTGTCTTTGCTCATAAGTGTCCCTGCGTCAGTTTGGTCTTAAGCCTGAACCACTCAATGATGGAAAAACAAATCTTGGGAAAGATAAAAGGGTAGAACTAAAGGGAATCCTACATAGGTTTCAAAGGACTAGAGTTTCACAGCTGTAATTTGTAATGTCCACTATCCTTGTTATATTTTACATGAAATTATTTATCTTTTTCTGTTTGGGAATATATTTTCCATTCTGTTTTAAAATATTCTGTCTTTAGAATTCTTTTAATTGTAATGACTGGAGGGTGGAAATAGGTGAACTAGGTTCTTTTTATTCCAGCCTTTTTTAGTCTTTGGGATCATTACATGTTTCTTTGTTCACTGGTATACTTATTCAGCAGATGTTTATTGAACACCTGTTGTATTCCAGACCCTCTACTAGATTCTGGGGATAAAAGATAAAGTGCTCAATCTGTCCTCAAGGCATTTGGATTCTGGTGGGAGAAGTTGTCCTGCACTCAGCAGTCATCATGCAGACAAAGAAGTACTGTGTTCTGTTAGTTCCCCGATGGTGATCAGCAGACATTTGAGGCAAAGCTATGAACAGTGTTAGGACTGGGTGGGCGAAGGTGGGCAGGGTGAGTGTTGGAGGCTGGAGTGCTCAAAAGCCTGGAGCAGTGGAAGGACAGGAATCACCATAATCATCTCATAGCTAGAAAACCGAGCATTGTAACCAGCTCAGTTTACCTGTGAAGGAAATGCCACCTGCACTCAGGATTCAGCGACCTCCCCAGCCAGTCTTTATTCATTAGGTAAAATTGGGCTGCTTCTCTTTTCCTGCCTTTTTTTTTTTTTTTTTTTAACTTTTTCTGTTTAGCTCGATGGATTTGTACGAGATGTAGGTGTTTACCACATCAGGCTTTAATCCTACTGAGGGAGTAGGGGAAAAAAAACAAGCTGCCTCTATCACACAATGGAATGTAAGGTTTTCTGACATTTGTTTCTATGTCTTTTTCCTATTTTTCTCAGGAAATGCTATTTTTCTGCTATGCCATTAGAATGTCTTTTTCATCAGAAGTGTCTGTATCACTGCTTTTCTCATCTTTTTTTTTTTTTTTTTTTTTTTGTGCCATCCTGGATAAGCGTGGCATGGTGATGGGGAGATTTCCTCTGTTGAGTACCTTAGATTTGCTGATTTGGGGTTTTATACGGGGACAGCAAAATGCTCTCGTTTAAATAACTTGCAATTCCTGGGAAACTCATAAAACTGCCTGACATGATGTTAAATAGTTTGTACCTATAAGAAACTTTGCAGATGGCTAAGATAAGTATGAAGGATGTTTTCTATGTTTTGACTTACTGTCTCTTCAATTACATTATATAAAATTCAGCAGACTTCTCCATGATCCCTAGGGAAATGAATGATTTTCCTGTCATAAATCACAAATACCACAAACTAGAGGAGGATTGTAATTGACAGGTACCCATCGATAGTTTATTTATATTCTCCAAGAGGACTCACAAAAATGTAGCATCCACCATATTTATTCAGAAAAAAATATATTCTTAAATAAATAAAATTACCCTGACACTGGCTGCTGTACTTAAGAAGCTTTAAAAATTCCAACTGCTGACTTTGCTTAGGTAAACTAGCTGGGTGTCCCAACCATGATTGTGTAAGGTAAAGATAAATAAATGTGTGAATGTACACACACACACACACACACACACACACATACAGTTGAATATTCTGTTCACACTGTTCCGATTCAGGGCAACTTGAAGATGATTTGGAGGTGTTATGTGAGCAACTTTGCATTTATTCCAGAAAACTTCACTAGAGGAGAAAATACATTCTTGGCATGCAATAAAACCCCACATTAGGTTATATAATTCATTTTGTGATTTTTGTAATTTATTCAGTAAATCTAATAATGTAGTGTTGGATAATGAGTTAGTTTTAGGAGTAAAAAAAAAGTACATGACTGATCCGCCATTTTACAAAATGAACCACTGAATTGTGGATTTGGATGTGGTTTGGGGGAGCCTTTCCACTCCCCTCCTGGTCTTCTAGCTCCTTCTACACGTTCTTCCTTCTCACCCAAATCTCCTTTGATCAAAGGGAAGCACTTTAAAGAAAGAAATCTTCAGGAATTTTAATATAATTACCTTTAGGATGAGAGTTCTGTTCAACATAACATCACTGGCTGATTTAGTAACATTTTGGATTCTGCCCGGACTTGAAAATACTTTCAGTGTCCATTGCTGAATATTGCTGTTGTCTTCATGTTTTGCTTCTGGGATTAAACTAGATAGGATTTCAGTTTTTAAGTGCATTCCAGTGGGTATCAGTGCATTGGCGAGTAAAATTTCCTTAATTGACCTGGTTCCAGTAGAAATGATCCAGTCCCCCTGCCCCTAATTTTTCTCCTTTTTAAAAGCAGAGACGAATAACCCACTGTTGTCTCTATCACCTTGAGAAGAGATTCTGTCAACAGTGGTTTACAAAAGCAGCTTTGGGGCCTAGACCCGGGGAGTGGTTAGGATGGTAACAAAACGAGATCCATGTTTTTCTTTTAAGCTACACATGGACAACTTCATAAATTATCAAATTCATATTCTATTCGCATAAGAGGGAACATTTTGCAAAAAAAGTCTGTTCAAATAAAATTTCCACTGGAATATTTTCTCCTACCCTGAGGACACATGCCTTTCCCCAGTCCATTTTTCCTGCTCCCAGTACCTTGTGTATGGTGAGCATTCAGCAGTCAGTGAATGAATTCCTTTGTCGCTGTGTCTCTATGATGTCGAGTGGAAGTCGGCACCCGAACAATAGCTCCTGGATGGTCTGCGCTGGGGAGGCCCGGGCTCCACTTCAAAAGCGATTTCCCCATCCTGGCAGGGCAGAACACGTTCTCCTGGGGCTGGGAAGTCATAGCTCTCTCCCTGTTAAACACTACACCTCCCTTTTGCTTTTTTTCCTTCCCAGGAGCTGTGGAATCCAAGTGTGGCTGCCAGGAGGGATCCAGAAAAGCCAAAGAGCCCGAGCATGTCAGATCTTCCTGTAGTCACACACACACACGTCAAACCCCAGGGAAGTGATTGAGGATCGGCGGGGAGAAGATCCAGCCAGGTGAGCAAGCACGTCAGTCTGAGCGCTAAAGCGACAGGAAGGGATCCTTGGCAGGTCTGTGTATTTGGCAAGATGGGGATATGACCTGAGCTTACACCAGATTACCCCAGAGCGAATTAATTTCTACTAAGCACTGTAAATGTTAGGATGACTCCGCTGAGCTCTTGGGCTGAGGACAGATGAATACATCAAAGACGATGAATTTCTTTCCAGGTGTGACTGGGGGATTGCTTCTCTTCTTTCAGAAAAGGGTTAAATCCCAACTGTTTTCCACCTTCAGGGGAGGTTCTTTTGTTCCAAGCCAAGAGGGGAGCTTTTGGTTTGGGTCGTGAGTTTGGTTTTGAGTCTTCTGGTTTGGGTATGTATGGGTGTGGGTTTGTCTGTGGGTGGGGTGTGTGTACGTGTGTTTCCACAAGAGGTGGCCAAGACTGTTTTTCCTCTTTAAAAGTATAAATCTCATTTTTTTTTTTGCTATGTTTGGGTCCTTATGTTTTGAAGTTATCTTCCAGGTGAATTCAATTTGACAATTCATTACTAAAATGTTAAAAAGTAAATAAAAATAGCAGTCACTGGTTGGAGGCTTATGCAAAGTTTGGTGCTATACCAGGATTTACCAGGGTTCCATTGTGATTCTAAATTAGTTTTAAATTTCTGCCCCTTGCCTTCCTTTTCATTTATGTTAAATGTTACTACTATGTGGAGAGGAGTGATGTTAATGATAGCAAGATGTCATTTAGAAACTCCTGCTCTACTGCTTATATATATATTTTTATATATATAGATAGATAGATAGATAGATAGATAAAAGATCAACAGGGGAGTTGAATCCCTGAAACAGCTCTTAGGCAGAGATATTAATGTTCACACTATTGACATTTGGAGCTGGATAATTCTGTATTGTAGGGTTTTCGCCTGTGTATTGTAAAATTCAGCGGCACCCCTGGCCTCTACCCACTAACGGCCAGGAGCACTCCATTCCCCCGGTATGCAACCAGAAAGGTACAGCGGAGGACAGAATTGCTCCTGGTTGGGAACCACACTGCTCTAGGGATACATTTTTACTAAGGCAAAGAAGGTAAAGAAAATATTGAAGGTGGAGAATATAGAGCTATTGTTTTTGCTTTTTAAATATATTGATGTTACCTGTGTAGTTCTAAAGAAAGTACATCTTTAGCAGATAAGGTCTGCCAGTAGAATTCCTACCTCACCGCCAATTGTCTGTCCGTTGTTGACTGGAATTTGGTTTAGATGAATACAACAATTGCAGCTCACTTAGAACAAGCATTGATTCTTACGTTCTCATTATCAACTAAAGAACTGCTGGGTGTTCGTATACCATGCGGTACTTCCTCTGAAGGGGACACCCTGGTCCCTGGGTGCGTTCATAGTGCTAGCTTAGTGGTTGGTGCACAAGAGTCAAATGAGGCTCGCGTGAAACTTTAACTGATGTGTGAAATGAATGAAGAAACACGCCCACTCTACGCGAATTCAGTTTTAGGAATGGGAGGTCAGATACACGATTTAAAGACAGGTTTCACTGAATTCACCGTCTCCTACAGTACTGAAATTGTCCAGGATATGGCATCCTTCCCATATAGGATGGTAATTCATTTGCTCTGTTCTCAGTCTCCTTCCAAACTCACTTCTCCCTCTAGTAGTAGAATGTTTGGGCTGCCAGACAAGTAGAGTCATGTCTCCACTGTGATTTAACGTTAAATGTCCTGCTGTCTTTATTTCAGAAAAAATGTTTTCCTCTTTATTCTCTCTTCACATGAACATACATGTTTGCCAGGCACGTTCTTGCTTTTCCTTTTTCTCTTATTTTCCATGCCTCCTGCCCTTGTTTTCTTCCTTTTTTCTCTGACTATAGGAACTGTCAGGTGGCCTGGCTGGCATCATCTTACCTTTTTGTGAACTGTGTTACCCAGAGACCTCCATTTATTATGCCTCAGGCTCACTCTGTCCTTAATGCTATATCTCTCTGAGGGATAGTTAATGATCTTCGCAGCAAATGAAGGTGAACTGTAGCCACGTTATTGTGATAATACAGCCAACTGTATGGAACAGATTGGGCTGAGCTTTGAACAGCTGGGGCTGGCAGAGTGAGTCTTGACTCCTCTCGGAAGAGTTCCAGAACAGCCAAATCATCAAACTTGAAGGGGAAAGAGGGACAAGAAAGGTTATAGGGAGAGTGGTTCCTGCAGGTGCTTTTTTGCCTTTGTGATCTACTTTTTGTAGGTGCTTTTTGAAATTTTCACTGGTTTGTAGATCTGGCGAAGCACAGACTGGTTGAACCCAGGGGCTGCTGTCACTGCTCTTGGGCTTGCCTGCTTAGTGGCTGGGATGGTATTTTCTTGTTCATTTGCAGGTATGGAACATGAGGGAGATAGATGCTTCTTTTAAAGCTTGTTCCTCTCTTCAGTCCAGTGAAACCATTTGTAGTTTTAAGGGGAGCTTTTTTTTTCTTTTTTTTTTTGCGGTACGCGGGCCTCTCACTGTTGTGGCCTCTCCCGTTGCGGAGCACAGGCTCCGGATGCGCAGGCTAAGCGGCCATGGCTCACGGGCCTAGCTGCTCCACGGCATGTGGGATCTTCCCGGACTGGGGCACGAACCCGTGTCCCCTGCATCGGCAGGCGGACTCTCAACCACTGCGCCACCAGGGAAGCCCTTAAGGGGAGTTTTGATTTGCAGAATGTACAGAACCCTAGCATAAATTCATAAAGGCTCTGTTGGAACTTTTGGACTTAGTTGTGTGGCTTCCTGATGGATATAATAAATGAGCATCAGTGTGGGGTATGGCAGATGTTATAAATTGGTGGCCCACAGAGCCAGATCCAGCCCTCAAATATGTTATTTGCCCATACAAGGGAGTGTGTGTGTGTGTTTAAAGAACAAGCTGCCAGTGGGTTTTTTTTTTTTGTTTTTAATTACATAAAAATCTGGTTAATCTTGCCAAAGAAGCCAAACAATCTGGCTTCCCCAGAGCTCTAGTCTCCCATGGTACATGCCAGCTGAGGCTGAGTAACCACTGCCCCATACCTGTCTTCAGTTGGCAAGGCAGGGGCTTTGCAGCTCACGGGAGTCCTCACCTAACACCCTCGCATTTACTATTTGATGGGCCTCTGCAGGAGAAGATCAGGAGAGAACAGTTAGAGGCTTTGGGATGGGGAAGAATTGAGTTTGACTTTGAGCTTCACTGCCAGCTTTGTCAATTTGGTTAAGTTACTTACCTTTCTGAGTCTTAGTTTCTTCGTGTATAAAGTGGAAATAAGATTCTTTACCTCATGGTTGCCGGAGAGAACATGAAGTGAGATAGGATATTCAACACCCTTAAATAAGAGCTATGTATCGATACATGTCTAGTAGGGTGTTACACACGTTAGCCAGCATTGTAATTTTCAGTTGCTATGGATCATAGGTGACGTGAGGCCAATCGTTCAGGGTCACATTGACTGTTATAAAATTAGATAAACACATCTACTACTCAGGACAACCAGGGGACTTGTGTCTCGGCTTCCCATATGTCTATTTTTGTCTTACAATATAGAATTTACAGTGTCTCTAGGGGAATAATACTGTAGAAACTGAGTTCTTAGGGGTGATATTATCTAAAGAGAGAAAAATCTCATAATTTAGTTCATATTAGGTAGACCCTTGGTTTTCTTTTGACTAAGTCATGACTTGGTAATTTTGGTCTAAACTCCTGAAGTTTCTGTCTCCCCATCCCAATTACATTCAAAATCAGGTTGATGACAGCCCTGAGGACTGAAGATACTCGTAATCTTCATGGAAGGAAAGGTACAGAAATGAGAGCACCATATCAATTAATATATTTTCTTAAAAGTGCGAGTTGAATTTAGTTCTTGTTGGGCTTGTAATCTATTGAAGGCAGCAGTGTATCAGCATGTTCTCACAGATTCTTTAAAATTTCAAAGGATTTTTTCCAGCATTATTGCACTCAGTTGGCATCTTTTCTCTTTAATCCCTGACCTTTGACAATTATCAGAAGGTTCCAGCACACGTCTGGCTGCCACACTAGGTGGGCTTCCTGCTTATTATATATGTAGTTAGGAAATACAGGTTTTTCCGCCTATTTTTCTACTTCCTGCAAAGATGGGTTTCCTTTAGATGTGGATATTTCACTTAAATGCATACTCCTGTCTCAAAATGGTAAGGGATACCGGTGCAGTAATTTCTTACTGTACTTTGTGAAGATATCTGGAAAACTCCTGTGTCCAGTGAAGAGCTTCTTAGATAGAGGAAAGCAGGGTGGCTAGAAGATGTCGAGGCAGTTGTGGGACCAGTGGGAGAAAATATATGTAAAAGGTGAAAAATGATTTGTGATTAGCTCACTTCTTATAGAGTTCAGAATTCAAACGATATGGTATGTGTAAACAGTTATGTTTTCAAGTGTTGTCTTAAATCTACCTTAGATGAGTGAAAGTCATTATTAGGATAGAAAGTCTCTGAATAGAAGGCATGAGAGAAGAAAACATTATTTTTAGAGCCCAACTTTTAAAAACTTCATGAATGGACATGTAGGTCTACCTCTGGACCTTGAAATTGGGCCCAAACCAGATCTGGTTCTCCGTGATTACTCAGCACCCCTTCTCCTTCCAGCCTCCATCTACTGCTGTTCAGGGAGGCGGTGCAGGGAAGGATGGAAGGAGGTGAAGAGAGGAGGAGGGAAGAGTGTGGCTGAAAGTGGGAGGATTTGGAGAATGAAGATTCTCTGCACTTTTTAAACATTCTCTCCAAATCCCTGAAAGTACTGTGGCATGTTTAAATCTAAGGAAATAGTTGGGTTGATCCATATGAAATTGGCAGTATTTCATTTGTTCAAAAATGGCAGTTTTACACAGTTCAACCAAATACAATTATGACATTTTTGCTAGAATTGCTACAGGCCCTCCAGCTGGGTGTATGGAGTGGTTTTAAAAGCCAGAAATGTTTTGGCATCCCATTGGTGATTTTTCTTTTTTTGCATGGTTTTGCTAAAATATACAGGTATTTTCTGGCTTGGATTTTTCTTATCAGTTTTTTCTAAGTTACAGTTATTGCCTCAAATCTCAGAAGAACTGAAAGGACAGCACAGTGTGGTGGGGACCGAAGCCAGTGGCTCTCACCAGATTGTTTACAGCGGGACGTGCGCGGCAGGCTGGGTTTGGTTGTGGGTCAAAACTGGGTTTTGACCTTAGCTGACTTCATGTTTGTTTTGTTTTGGAAATAAGACATGGATGTGAAAAGATGAAAAGCTACCCACATGGCACATGATTTAGTAAATCGTGTCCATGTTAGGGTAGATTGAACCTCGTTGAAAGTTGTGATGCTTGCTCAATAAGGCATTGTTTTCCTCTGTTTTTATGGAACAGAATGATTCCATGAATACTGTTATAGTTTGGGCAAGAAACAAATTTACTCAATCAAGAAAAGATAAAAGTCTCTAAGAAGAAAGCCTAGAGGTAGTGAAGTCAATGGTCCTCAGATGGAGGGGGCTGGAGGGGGTGGGGTGTGTGTGTGTATGTATGTAAGAGTCTTGTAGTGGGGGAGGTTTGTTCTGAGTGAAAGAGACAGATGCTTCCTTCGCTGGCTTGTTTCCTGGTTTTTGCTGTTTTATTTTAAGGTTGGGTGCATTTTCGATCTGTCTGTGAGGGCGTGGTGAGCCCGCGGGCACACGCACCCGCCCCTGTAACTTGTTATTCCGTGTGTAGCATCAAGTGGAAGGTGCGAGGCTCCACCAACTGCTCCGAGCAGAGCCCACTTCCCTTCACCGACGGAGCCCGTGAAGCAGTTATACCAACATCAATCAAGGAAAACCCACAGGCTGAACTCACACAGTTGAAGCAGGTGCGTGAGTGAGCATTCTCTGCCAGGCGCATGTGATTGAGGTGTACCTCGGCGTCGTGCCCACAGATGTCAGTTATGATGACTGTGTGGGACTGTGCCCACTCCTTGCAGAGCCAGGACGAGCCTGTTGTACTTGGAGGACAGAGGAGGTGCAGCTACTGGCATCTCAGTAGCCGATGTACTCAGACTAAGGGTCTAGTATCTGTGTGTGTGTGCATACAGTGGTACAGATCAAATATATGGATGCATGCATACGCATGTGTAGATACATGTGTGTGCGTGCACACGTGCGCCAATTCAAAGCAACCTCAAGTGGGCCACGAGATAAAGAGGGAATATGAACATCGGAGATATTCCTTAGTATCTGACAATAAGGGAAGGTGGTTTAAAAAAGGTGCATGTCTCATTCTAAGTTGCACCATCCTGATACATATTGAGCCTTAGGAAATTCCTACAAAAGTTTTGCACCATGTTTAAAAAGAAGAAACATTGAACATTAGGACTTCATTATATGTTGTACCTTATAAATAGTTATTAGTTCTCCAAAGCTGCTTGAACATGTTACTGAGATGCTTCAAAATATTATGCATATTATTTATATTCACATATGTGAACAGTCACCCTCTCTTTAAGCAATATTCAGCAAAACAGGACACATTTTTTTTTAAACTACCAAAACTGGCTAAGTTTGAGAATAATTATAAAATCCAGTGTAACTACAGGTTTGGGAAACCCCCAAAATATTGGTGGGGAATTTTGGAAAACAACATTTATCTAGTTATTTAGGTTGCACAGGGTCTTAGTTGGAGCATGCGGGATCTAGCTTCCCAACCAGGGATCGAACCCAGGCCCCTGGCTTTGGCAGAGCAGAGTCTTAACCATGGGACCACCAGGGAAGTCTCCTATTGGGGGGGAATTTTTTATATGCTATCTGGAGATTATTTTGCAATATATAAAATCAAAAGTCACAAAATGTGTATATTCATAGTTCTGGCAGTACAGCTTCTAGGCAGATTTGTCCTAAGAGTATAATCGAATGTGTGTAAAAAGATTTTACCACGAGACTACTTTATCACAAACTTATTTTTTGATGTATCTTGTTATAAATATCTGAACAGTATTAGGGTGTGAAATAAATTATAGTAGACATGTACAGTAAAATACCAAATGAGGCATTTAAACAATGTTGTAGATTTTTCTGTGATCTTACTTAAAAAAGATACCTTGTTTGCATGCATACATGAATGGGTAGGCATTGTAATAGTTTGGGAGATTATACATAAACTTAAAAGTTATTATCTCTAGGTGATTTGAGAATAATTAAATGTCTTTATTTTGCTTATCTGTTTACTAATATTCATGTAATCACCTACATGTTAAGTGTACAGCAGAGGGCAGTCATGGAAACAGTATTTTAAGCCTAAAAGCTATCTAGAAATATTTGTGGAGACCAAGAAGGGAAAGAGCTTTTTTTTTCCCCCCAGATGACTGTTTAGCAGATGTTAAAGACTGCTGATTGATTAATTCAATGAAATGGGTGTGCCAGGTACTGTACAAGGCTCTGTCATGTTGCTCTGTGCTTCTCACATGGCGAATGGCTTAATCTCTGATAAACTGATTAGTGTGGCTTTAGTAACAGAGTCAATAATACCAATTCGGAAATTCTAACATGGACATGTAAACATCAAGACTAAGCAGTGACCTTTTGCTTCATGTTTTGACGTATGTTTTATCTGCTCTATACTGTCTCACATGGTTAGGCTTTTCCTACCGTGTGGATGGTTGGCAACCTCCGATGTCTGGGGAGCCAAAAGCAGATAGGAAAATCATTGGGAAAACTTGACACCATTTATGAAAACCTTAAAGAACACTAAAAAGCTTATCGGCAAATGCTTTGAAAAATCTGACTTCTTATTTTGTAGGTTTTTGGCTTTGAAACTCAATCTCGTTTTCATGTTCAGCAGGTGTCCTCTGGGGAGTCAGGACAGGGTTTGAAGGGTGGGAGATTAGTGTGATGAATTTGGTGTCCGTGCATCTGGAATGTTGAGACGGTGGAGGATGTAAGTAGGAGGTTTAGATTAGGGATGTCTGCCTGGAAGAGGATCAGGATTCGGGCAGACTTGTAGAGACTCGTGTAGGGGTTTAAATGCTTCTTTGAGCCGCTGAGAGTGTCCCCCAAAGGCAGGCTGCTTCTGATCCCACTTTCTTTCTCACTGTCATGGTCCTAGAAGTGTAACCTTCCTCTTGCCTCTCAGCACTTTGGCCTCTTGCACTAGTATGAGAGTAGAAATTTAAGAATTCCAGACTGAATTACCCAGGGCTCCCAGAATGAAAAAGAGTTTTCATGAGTTCAACTATAAAAATAGCAAAGATTCTTGAAGAAGGGTTTGTTTTGGATGAGTACCAAGTACCAATTTGCCAAGTTGCTGTGTGTGTGTGTGTGTGTGCGTGTGCGTGTGTGCGTGCGTGCGCGCACGCGTGCGTGTGTGTCTGAGGGAATGTTTATGGCTTCTTGAACTTGGTTCATTTCTTTCCCGTTGGTGAAGGGAAGAAATTAAAGTTTGGATTTTGTTCTATTTCCATTGTCCAGTGAATCAGGAGAGTTGGGCCCATTTGTTACTTTAGTGCTGTGGGAAAATTTGTCATGATCACTTGCGCTTTTTTCTCTCTGTCTTTCTCTTATTAAAACAGATCTGATGTCCTTAACTAATTGCCTTGTGGATAGTTTGAAGTATAAAGGGTGAGGGTGGTTTGAGCTATCCTTGAGACAAGCCCAGAGTGATAAAATCAATAATTTAAGGAATCACTTGCTTTAAAACAAACAAACAAACTCGTAAATAGAACAAGACTGTGAAAATCCTGTCTTTAGGCAGGCTAATCTAATCACACACAGAAGGCAGCCTGTTTTCTTACTTGCTGGACCACTTCCACTACATATTCTCACAGGGAACAATATATTAAGTACAGTGTTTAGAAATATTTGTTGAATCCTACTGTCTGATTTTGGCAAATCCCAAGGAAAAAAAGAATATGTCTTGGACTGTTTGAGCCTTCCTGGAAGGATGTAAGAGTTTTCCCAGCGAGGCTGGCTTCACATTGTGGGAAACGCTGGTTTGGTAGATAACACTGTTAGAATTTATATTCAGAGGGCAATTTAGTTCTCTTTAGGTGTTTGGAGCGGCCACAGCTGATCTTATATCTCTCAGGATCTCAAAAATACCCAAGGTGTATGCTAATCTTTCCTTATGTTGATGTTGTCATTTCCTTTAGAAGGGCACTCTTGCTTCTCACCCCCTCATCCTGTTTCAGCAGCAGGCTGAGCTCACCAACACTGAAATACACAGAGTATCAGAGGAGAAGACACGGGTGATAACAAGTGAGAGTGGGTGAAAGACGGCATCATAGGGTGAAATATCCATTGGCTAATGCTTTTTTCTATTATGGAATGTTGGAGCGTCAAGATGAAAACTCCTAGAGGAAAACAAAGGCTGAACGCTCTTTGACATAAATTGCAGCAATATTTTTTTGGATCCGTCTCTTAAAGCAAAGGAAATAAAAGAGAGAATAAACAAATGGGATCTAATTAAACTTACAAGCTTTTGCACAGCAAAGGAAACCATTGACAAAACAGAAAGATGACCTATTGAAGAGGAGAAAAATTTGCAAATGATATGACTGATAAGGGGTTAACAGCCAACATATATAAACAGCTCATACAACTCAACATCAAAAAACCCCAAACAACCGGATTAAAAAATGGGCAGAGAGATTGAATAGACATTTTTTCCAAAGAGGAAATGCAGATGGCCAACAGGCACACGAAAAGATAACTCAATCGCTAACCATCAGGGAAATGCAAATCAAAATCACAAAGAGATATCCTCTCACACCTGTCAGAATGGCTGTCATCAAAAAGAGCACAAATAACAAATGTTGACGAGGATGTGGAGACAAGGGAACCCTCATACACTGTTGGTGGAAATGTAAATTGGTGCAACCCTTGTGGAAAACAGTACAGAGGTTTCTCAGAAAACTAAAAATAGAACTATTGTATGACCCAGAAGTTCCACTCCTGGGTACATATCTGAAAAAACAAAAAGCTAATTTGTAGAGATATATGCACCCCAATGCTTATAGCAGCATTATTTACCATTGCCAAGGTATGGAAGCGACCTAAGCGTCCGTGGACAGATGAATGGATAAAGAGGATGTGGTATATATACAGTGGAATACTACTCAGCCATAAAAAGAGAACGAACTTTTGCGGTTTGCAGCAACATGTATGGGCTTGAAGGGCATTATTCTCTGAAATTAGTCAGAGAAAGACAAATACTGTATGCTCTCCTTTGTATGTGGAATCTAAAAATTACACAAACTAGTGAAGATAACGTAAAAGAAGCAGACTCGCAGATAGAGCAAACTAGTGGTTACCAGTGGGGCGAGGGGAGAAGGGGGGCAGTATAGGCGTAGGGGATTAAGAAATACAAACTATTAGGTATAAAATAAGCTACAAGGGAGCGGACCCTGCAGGCCTCGGGTGCCTGTGCACTGTCCTGGCTGCTCAGGCAGGCGGGTGGAACTCCCGCGCTATCTAGCCCTTCGCCTCCCCTCGCCTGATGTCTACCCCAGGCATTGGGGGTGGGGGGGTCCTGGCAGTAACGACAGGCAACCCAGGTGCTGTCCAGGCGGAGGGAGCCACAGCCGCACCTCCGCGCCTCTTGCCCGCAGTGGGTGAGGAGGGCGCGCTGTCTTGGCCCAAGGCGGGTGCTCCGGCTGCTGGGTCGCTGGGCCCCCTGAGCTGGAGGCGGAGTGCAGCCTGGGCGGCTGCAGGGGCCGCAAAGACGACCAGGAGTTGGGAGAGGAGGACGGTGAGCTGGAGGAGGCACGTATTAAAAAACAGACAAAAGCTACAAGGGTATATTATACAACATGGGGAATATAGCCAATACTAGACAATAACTATGAACAGAGTATATAACCTTTAAAAAACACCTGTAACTTATACTGTATAGCAAGTATATTTCAATAGAAGAAGAAGAAGAAGAAGGGAAAAAAGATTTGGCAAAATCTTAAGTGAATTTTGCTTAAATGTGGTCATCACATAGCACTGACAGAGTAATTGAAATTTGTGATGGTGATGAAAATGAAAATCAAATATTTAGAAAGTAATGTTATGGCCCCTTTATTTAAAAAGGTGTAGTATTATGAAGAATGTAAGTGAAATAAATTCATTTAGTTTGCTTCTCAGCACATATCAGGCATAAAATCGTTTTAATAGATCTTATGTAAGGGCTTATGTTGCAAGGGCTTATCCACTGGTGCTGAAGTGTGAGGAGACATATCTAAGTTCTCCTGCTTTTTAGCTTGTAACTTTGGGAAGCTATTTAAGCTATAGTATCTCATCTCTAGAAGGGAGATAAGAGCATCAACCTCAGAGGGTTTTTAAAATAAACTTTATTTTAGGATAGTTTTAGATAAACAGAAAAGTTGCAAAGATAGGAAGAGAGTATTCATATCCTCTTTACCTAGTTTCCCTTACTGTTACCATGTTACTTTACTGTGGTATGTTTGTCAAAACTAAGGAACCACCATCGGTACTTTATTATTAACTAAAGACAGTTTATTTGGACTTCTCTAGTTTTCCCCTGATGTTTTTTCTCTGTTCCAGGATCTTGTCCTGGATACCACATTACATTTGTTCATCATGTCTGCTTAGACTCTTCTGATCTATGACAGTTTCTCAGACATGTTTTTGATGACCTTGACAGTTTTGAGGAGTGCAGGTCAGTATGTTGTAGAATGTCCCTCATTTGGAATTTGTCCAGTGTTTTTTCACGATTAGGCTGGGTATGGGTTTTTGAGAGAGACTATAGAGGTGAATCATTATTCTCAGCACATCAAATCAAGGGTATATACTATGCACACGGCTTATCACTGTTGAGCTTGACCTTGATCACCTGGCTGAGATCATGTGTGCCAGGTTTCTCCATTGTAAAGTTACTCCTTTTTTCCCTTTTCCATATTGCATTTCTTAGAAGCAAATCACTAGGCACAGGTCATAGCGTTGTTTAAGGTTTAAATGAGATGATACAGCTCTTAGCACAGAGCCTGGTGCTTAGGAAACCCTCATGAAATGTCCCTTGTGACTGTCGTTGTTGCTTTTGTGCTAGTAATCCCCTTCAGTACTTAAAAGCCAGTAGTCTTTAGAGTGTCTTCCTCATAGTTATACCGTTCTCAGTCATTTACTGATGTTGATCAAAAAAATACAAAAGAGGAAGAGTGCTCACAGACTTTTCAAGTGAGATGGCTGTACTCAAAGGCACTCTAGGATGGGGGTGTATGAAGTCACTCAAGCTTTACCGCTGAACAGCTGTGCTAAACTGAGATCATCAGCATCTGGTCCTGTTTCAAGGGATGGTGTCAGTCATCAAGGATGAGCATGGAGATGGAGGGTGGCTGGGGTGAGGGTGCCTGGCAAATCTTGAGCATGAGCGGGAGAAGGAAAGTAATTTGGGAGCTGAGCCTACATTATGGCGAGACCTTGGTCTCTCCCCCCCCCCCCCCACCGCCATGGTCAATTTGATATTTTTCAGGTAGAATTCTGAGTTCTTAGAAAAAAATAAAACTGTCTTCAGCACTTCTCTATAAAATGAGGGCCTTGTTCTGTGACCTGAGATGCTTCAAAGCCCTTGCAGTTGTTGCTGGAGTATTCGCTGAGCCTGGAGTCCTGTGTGTAACCACATCTGTTGGAATCTCTTGTACAGATACTGTTGGGCATGATTTTTTTATTTAAGTCTCTCCATGTATCTAGTAAACAGTAAGCAGTATTCTAACATTACTAAAAGCCTCCCAAGTCTCCTTCCAATAAATTTCCTTCACTCCTCCCCATTTAGAAGTTCAGGGTGTAGGGCAGGGTTAATGTAGCAGAGAAGGAATGCTAGGAAAGTATTTCTGAGCTAGAGAAAATAAGGTTCCTTTTCTATGTATTCTTTCCCATTTGACCTTCAGCTTCTCTCTTAGATAACATATTTTTTGGACTGTTTCTTGGGAAAGCAAGATTTATGCGGACATTCTTTTACTGGTGTGTATGTACTAAGTGAAGAGAGACATATTTGTATTAAAATGGAGTTCTCTGTCCCTGACTGCTTCGTGGGGAGAAAATTTACATCTGCTTTAAGGGTAGATGAGTGAACTGTTTGCTTGGTCTT
This sequence comes from Phocoena sinus, assembly GCF_008692025.1. Lineage (NCBI taxonomy): Eukaryota > Metazoa > Chordata > Mammalia > Artiodactyla > Phocoenidae > Phocoena > Phocoena sinus. Next base: position 86,540,471 of record NC_045773.1, on the reverse strand, counting down.
CTTTAAATGACTAGCAAGGAAATTCTTCCCATTTATCTTGGTGAATTTCTGTCTTAACATGCTTACTTGAGACTGAGCACCCGTTTCCTGTCCTACAGAGAACCCAGGAAGCACTTGAAGAACATACGTGGCATCATTCATTTATTCTGTTCTCTTTGTTATTAACAGCAGAAAGAAAATTTTTATTTAATCTGCCAAATTAACTTCGGGGTCCAAAGGAGTGAAAACTATGATGATGCATTGTTTAGTCTCGCTCTTCTTTTTTCAAGCAAACGGTGAGTTCCCTGTCCTGGGGGCTGAGAATATAAGTAAAAATAAGATGGGATCTACCTCAAGTATCAAGTGATAACCTTGGTGGGCTCCAGGAGATTTTATTATTCTTTTAAGCCTTTGTAGGGCTCCTGTGGTCCTCACGGATGCTCACAAATGTGTCAGTGGCCCTGTTTGGGGGCATTTAGTACAGGTGCACTTTCTGGCCTCTTTTGAGGTTAGGCATGACCATGTGACTGGCTTTTGCCCATGAAATGTGCACAGAGGTTGCATCTGTGACTTCCCAGACGAAGCTGAAGAGTCACCGTGGGATTTGCTTTCATCCTCTTCCACCTACCTTCGTGGGAACATGCACAGTCTGGTCTCGGAGGGGCCGTGATGGAAAGACCCTCTGACCTAGGTTGGACGTACAGTGTGAGCAAGAAGTATGCTTAGGTTCTTACACGTCAGTAGGATTTGGGGTGGTGTGTTCCTTCAGTACTATCAGCCTGTCCTGACTAATGCAGTCAGTGTCATCATCTCTTTAGAGTCGCAGGAATTAAGGCCTAGATGTTTGAGCTGTGGAGGGGATATTCACAGTTGTGATCGTGGTAGTGGTAGGAAATCTGTACACATAGTAGTTACTGTAACACAAGAACTGGGCTGCCAGTTTATACTCTTAGAGGTGTGACCTACATTTCAGTATAGCTGTTACATTTCTTCAAGGAGATTACATCCCTTCTGACCCTGCATGCCTTCTTCTCAACAAATATCTTTACATAATGGAGAATAATTCTAGAGAAGGAAAAATCAAAGTATATATTTAAATACACACACACACATACACACACGCGCACACGCACGTTATCTTACCCTCCCAAGAGTCATATGAGAGATTTTAATGCCAAACTACTGGTTGAGTGCCAAGAAGAATTTATCGGGTGGACATAATGCTTAATTTATATTTAGGGAATTTCCACTGCTAAATCACAGAGCTTATAAAATTTAAAAAGAGGAGGAGGAGGGGGTGGAGAGGGAAAAAAGGGCCCGGGGATCTGGTTGACAATATTCCTTTTAATTTAAAGCCACCTGAAGGCTTTAGTTGAATAATAAACTCCCATATGGTTTCCGTTCTTTCAGTGTTAGAACCTCAGAAATGCAATCTACTTTTAGCCTTGGCTTCTGCTTGCCTCTTTGTCAGGGTGAGAATGCTTCCCGTCTGCCTGCTGGTAGGAAGTGTAAGCCAAGCCCACGTCTCTTGGGGATAGTTCCCAGGCTGTACTTTCTACTGGGCAGGTTGGCTTTTCTGGCGGGAGGACCCACTCCTACAGGGAGCTCCTTTTTTTTTTGACATCGTTATTGGAGTATAATTGCTTTACAATGGTGTTAGTTTCTGCTGTATAACAAAGTGAATCAGCTATACGTATACATATATCCCCATATCCCCTCCCTCTTGCGTCTCCCTCCCTCCCACACTCCCTATCCCACCCCTCTAGGTGGTCACAAAGCACCGAGCTGATCTCCCTGTGCTATGCGGCTGCTTCCCACTAGCTATCTATTTGGTATTTGGTAGTGTATATATGAGGACATGGGGAGGGGGAATGGGAAGCTGGGACGAAGTGAGAGAGTGGCAAGGACATATAAACAGGGAGCTCTTGACTCCCGAAGGGGCAGAGGCAGCCAGTGCGACCACTCAAGATGGCTTCAGGCCTCATTAGTCAGAAAGCCTCTTTACAGGCGCTTTCTCAGCTCCCTGTTGTGCTTCCCAACCGTACAGTTCTGTTTACAATCAACTTTTCCCCTAAAGGAAAAACCCATCCTCCATTTGGGTTCTGTTGTTTTCCCCTGATGTTTTTTTTGGTAACCATCAGAGTCTTTAGAATGGCAAATACTCAGCAAAGCCTGAGACTTGAGTAGAGAGCTATTTTCAGTTACTTGTGCTTTCGTTACTAAAAATTTCCTCTTTTCCTGATCGTGTGTAAGTTTACTTTTTCTCTTGTGTCAGTGAGTTCACGGTATACCCAGGGAGTCTATAGAAAACCTTTGGAGAAAGAGTTTTTAGAGTATGATGATTGCTCTAAGCTTGCCTCCCTTTTTTCTCTTAATTTTGTTTTCAGTCTTAATGAAAAAGCTACTTCACATCAAATGTTAATGGAAAAACACCCAGTGTTCTTTTGAGAGAAACCTAGAGATACACACACACACACACACACACACACACACACACACACACATTTATATTTAAATTTGGATCTGAAGTGCTTCAGTTTTTCAGATAGATTGAATTAAGGTAGCTAAAGACTAGAAATCCATTATAAGCATGTACTCTTGGTTGTGTAAACTGTTCCGGGCTGAATTTGTGAAATTCTACACTAATGTCATTAAAATGCCAGGAGATAACTTTGTTGTGGCTCAAAAGGAGCTATCTAGAAATTAGGAGATAGGATTTTGGTCCTGCTTCATTGTGCCCATGTCACTATTTAACTTCTATTACTGTTTATCCATTTAAAAGTTAGATTAATGGTGCTCACCTTTCCAGTCTTCATGGAGTTGCAAAATGATTTCTTCACACAAGGACAATCGAAATGATATGTATAAAGTGGCCTGAGTCTTTGGAAGAAGGGTCCTACAAATGTATAGGTAGATGGAAGTAGAAGAAGAATACTGTATATGGAAGAACAAATGAATTTGAAAGGAAATGGGGTTACCACCTCTCTCAGCTGACCAGACAGTACTAAGTGAAAACTGTTCTGTTTCCACCAAAGGCAGCATTTTGAAGAGGACCCTCTGGCAGGGTCATTGCATTAGTATCCTATTAACTTGAAATGAGAAAGTACATTTTGAGTACAGAGGCACTCAAGATGAGCTGATGTCAAATTGGGCCTTCGTGATCCTCAGAAATCACTTGTGGGATATACTATTAGGATGAAAATGGTATTATCTGGCTTGTAAATTAAATGCCACAGTTTGTCTCCTGCATAGTGTGTCCTCAAGTGGTATTTCATGTGTTTCTAAAAATGCCTTGTAGAAACTAGACTAACATACAGCTTGTTTTTTCTTTTTGCTTGATTTTTAATTGTCAATTGCTAATATAATGATTTGAATCAAATGTAAAACAGAAAGAAAATCAAGCACAGTTCCAACACCACTTTTATTCAACACGTCTCCTCCGTGTCCTATAATTTTCCTCAATACGATGTTTTATATGTGTGTATCACTTAAAAAACAAACAAACAAACCCTCTACTGCTGGTTTACTTGGATAACTTTACAGTAGCATATTTAAAAATCTGTTTCGTGGGATGAAGATATGGGCACCTTATCCTTTACCCTAGCTCTACCCTTCTACTTTCCAACACGTATAAACTGTACATTTATTTTCACATTGCTAAAGTTAACAATCCTATTCTGTGACTTTTACGAAGTCTCTCATGTTACATATTTGGATTGATACTAAAAAAAAAAAACCCTGAAAACCAATCATCATTGTTTATATCTACGTATGCAAATAGTGTCCACTACAGGACCAAGTAAGATGCTCTGATTTCGTTTTTTTTCCAGTTTCGTGACCCCTGTGCCTCTCCGTGAGAGGGGTCAAAGGAAGACTCCTTATTTAATTGTATCAGTTCATTGAAACCATACAACATTGTTTGCTTCAAATGTGGCCTTTAACCTTCGTATACAGCTTGTTAACCCTGAACTGTTTGATCTCTATATTTTCTGGGAGAAGAAATAGAAGCCTTTAAAAAAAAAATTGGATTTTCTTTCTAGAGTCAATGTTGTTTTCTCTCATTAAACTTTTGGCATCTCTTTTAAGCTTGATTTTCAGATTTTGTAGTGATGTTCAGGTCTTATTAATTCTGAGTGGTACTTGGAGTAATCTGGAAACTACATCTCCCATTGGCCCTGGGCCATTTTCTCTTATTATTTTGATGTGTTTTCCTTAGGCTTTCTCTGCTGTTTCTTAACAATTTCTGTCGGTCAGATGTTGGGTTGCCTTACATCCCTCTACATCTTATCTTTCTTTCACATTTTCCATCTTTCTGTCTTTGTCCTTAATGTTGTGGGAGATTTTGACTCTATCTCTTAACCCTTCCCTTAGTGGTTTTTAGCCATCAAATTTAATTTCTAAGAGCTCATCAAATTTTTAACTTCTTGTTTTTATTTTTGTGGCATCTATTTTGAAATTCATTAAAACAGTGGTGTAAAGCACTAGCATTCTGCCAGGAATTCATCTATTATAAAAATATGCATTATAAATTCAAAATCCCCTATGGGTATTTGTAGCGACATCTAGAATTACCCTTCAGTTTCATAATCTGACCACTTAGGAAAAAAATATCACCAGTTGCTCATTGGCCATCTGATTTGACTTTTACATTATTAGTAATGCATACCGAACAACAGCAATATACAGAATGAGTGATAAAATGCAAAACAAAACACAGTTGCTGCCCTCAAGGAATTTATGGCCCAGTTGAAAGAAAAAGCTGAAGCATCTTAAGAATAAAAAAATACTGACTTAGGCAGTATAGAGTTTTAAACCAGAAAAGTTTGTTTTTTCAACTAAGATGAAACTTTTGTACACAAAGTCTTTTTCTGTATGTTGGATTTTTTATTCATTGAGAGAGACAGAAAGTCAAACTGTTGGATGGAGACTATTGCTTTTGATATGTATGTTCATATTCTTTTTATAGGGCCATCCATCATCTATCACCAGATCAAATTTACCAAAATCTAACTAACAAAGGATGTTGTAATTTTTTAAAAACTGAGTAACTTACTCATGAAACGTGGCATTTTCTTATTTAGCTGAATTATTTGATTGCTATTATGCTCCTTTTTATCATTCATTGACATGTATATATCATAGTATTCCTATATACAAAAGGTAGTTTCTTTCTCTCCTCCCCCTCCTCCTTTCTCCTCCACCTCATCTTCTCTCTCTGTCTTCTACTTCTTTAGTCTTACTCACCTACACTATTGATATAAGCATATACTCAGCCCAACTTGTGTCTGAGTATTTTCTACACATCATATGCTCAGTACTATGATGACATAGGGTTATTTCCTGAAGAAGTGGTTAGATGTATATTACATAGACTATTGGTTAGGGGCAATGTCAGTTAATAATAGTAAGGCTGCCTATTCTCAGATGGTAGGAGATGTAAATATGGCTTCTGTTTTGTTAGGACTTGATTTAGAAAGCAGTGGACATTTGTTTTTACTCTTGAACTTTTTCCTGAACATGAATTTTCATTACTGATTTAATAAAGGCTATCTTGATGTGGAATGGAAGAACCATGTTTGAGGGCTTGGATTCTTAACCTGGCATCAGGGAGGGACTTAAGTGAATCAGCTCATCACGGTGTTACTTCTGTTCTGAAAGCATTCTACAAAAATACACAGAGTCTAACAGTTTCATTCTGAGAGGAGGGTAATTGTCCCTACTTTCTATATCTAAGTGTCGGTCCCTAAAATTGTTCTTAAGTTTTGAAATTTGAATGTCAGTGTATTTTGGCTCAAGAAAACTCAAGAAGAAATATTGCACCATTTGGAATTAGGCAGTATGTCAGTTTACCATCAATGAAAAGTTTTAGTTCTTGGGTAAACTAATTCTGAAACTATAAATGCATGTGATATTAGGAGGAAAGCTATTGGTTTTTAGGATGAGAAACTAGGCTGCAGCTACAGACGTAGGATAACTACTCTGATGTTGAGTATTGATAGTTGTTTATTATGCTCTAATACTTGTTACCATACCAAGTTTCACATTTAATTGATAAAAAGCTTTCTCTATTTAATCCAGTAAAATTACCTTCAGCTTATAGGTAATGAACATTTAAACACTGTGGTGATGGTGAAAGCCCAAGATGAAGGTATATAGTCTTGGATATAATGCTGTTGGTTCTTAGAGCGTTATCTGGCAGAAGGACATGTGATACAGACAATAAGAATCATGGAGACAAGCTTAATTCAGTTTGACTTTTTAAAGACAGAACTATTCAGGTACAATATAAATGTGGATAATCTCTATCAATATATCTTTGAATTTCTTTGATTAAAGCAATCAATAGGACGCTTCAAACTTTGTATAAACATGTTCCTGTACTACATGTCACTTTGTGTCACAGTATTTGTAGGATGATGTTGATAAATTACATGACTGCTATTTTTCCTGATTGATGGTAATAAAGGACAGTGATTTATCACTTTGCTTTTCAAGCAGGCTTAAATGATGATAAGGAACTAAACTGTTCAACAGAAAAGTGGACTTCTCCGTTCTCCCAGAAGCATATGTCTAAATATTAGCAATGGGGAGTGAAGAAGGGGAAGGAAGCTGGTCTAAGGGTTGTTCTGGGAGCATTCCACACAGTCAGAACTGAATGGAGAGCTCGTTTCATGTTTGGCTCTCTGTCTGCTCCGTCAGCAGCACTTGTATCTGGATCTTTATCAGGTTACTGCTGCTGGTGTCTACATTTTCATTTACCTTGGCTGCCATTTAATTAAAAAGCAAAAAGACAAATGGCCTAGGCAAGGCTAGGAGTGCAGCTGAGGATGGATGTCTGTTTATTAGTGTGTGAGTCTGTCACATCACCTGTGATGTCTGTGATGGGACAAAGCCTTTTAATTTTACCAAGCCAGATTCACAATTCTTACTTTCCTACTTTTTCTAACTTTTTATAATATTTTGGAAATTATAAAATTGATGAAAACTCTGAGGTCCCATTTCTAGAAGTAGGCCACTTTCAAATTGTGTTTTAAATAATCTCAAGTACGAAGATGTCTCTGTTATTGTGGAGGGTAGAGGTGAGAGAATGGGAAGGTAACATCTTCTCAGAAAGAGAAGATTCCAACCAGATCTTTTATATAGATTGGAGTTCTGTGAAAATTCCTTTTAGAAAAGAATGTTCTGAATAAAGTTTGAAAACCATTGGTCTAGCCCACCATAAATTCTGAAACACCTTCCTTCCTCCAGTATGGACAATTGTTTGTTCCTGTGTTGTACAACACATTTGCAAAAAGCATTTTGACGTTAATCATAGCTGGAGCTACTTTCCTCAGACCATCGTGCTTCCCCTAGGATTATGTTTCTGCTCCAGGGTAGGTGGATGGTTAAATTGATGGGTGGATGTATAAGGATAGGAAAGGATGGAAGGAAGGGCATACAATTATTTCCACTTGTCTCTTCCTTTATGTCTATGCATGTATCTTTAAATTATTTGATTATATTTCTTACTGCTTTGGGGCAGGATATGCATCTTGCTCACACTTCATTGTCTCATATGCACTTGCAGTAATAATGTTAACTCCCCAGTCCCTCTTTTATGTATATATGGCCCAGGCACCATTCTAGATGCTGAGGATATAGAAGTAAGAAAACACACAAATGTGTGACCTCATGGAGCTGCTTTCTAGCTGGAGGGGAAACAGTAAACATCGAAGGGAAATGTACAGTGGGTCAGTTAATGACGAGTGCTGTGCCCGAACAGAACAAGAGAGGGAAGGGGGTACAACAGCACAAAGCCTATAAATCAAAACCTGCAGAGCTGTTTGACTGGAACTTCTGAGACAGTGCGAAACTTGCAGCACCAAGACAGGCTCCTCCTGTGGCCACGGGCACCAGAAAAAGCAGCATCCTTCCCCTTTGCCAGAGGCCGCAGTTTGGGCTTTATCACCTTAGGGCTCCCAAGCCATCGTGGAAGTGCCCTGTGCTGTGCACAGGGCTCCTCACAGAGAGAAGCGGCCATGGAATCTGATGGAGGTGATGGTGAAGGCTAGGGAAATCATTCGAGTTTCTGCGTAACCACATCTGATTCTGCACGGGGGTAAGGCCTGGCTATCTTTGGGGTATACGCACAAGCAGTTAGATATTGCTCAGTCAGTTATTTTCAGGTACAACCAGGCAATTGAAATAGGAACTGTGAGTTATAAAAGGGCCATTCCTTTTCCAAGTGTTTGTGGATTTGCAGATATAGTCTTAGACATTAAAGTTGACCTTGAGCCAAGTAATTTCAGTTTCTTTAAGGAAGGAGTTTGGCAGATGCTGAGATGGATGGGACCACCTGGTTTTTTTTTTTTTTTGGAATTTCTTGAAACGGAACATTTTTTAATCCAGTGAAAAGGAAAAAAAAAAAAACCCCAGTATTTATATTCTCATCGTGTAATAGTAGCAATAACTGACTCCTAGATAGCACCTCCTCCCGCCGGCCAGGCACACTTTTAAAGCGCTTTCTGTCAAACTCATTCTGAAAACACCCATGTGAGGTAGGTGTTGCTCTTTTTCCCACTGTAGAGTGGAGGATAACTGCTTCCAAAAAGGTTTTATAACTTGCCCAAGGTCACACAGCTTATATAACTGGTGAAGCCGGGATTTGAGCCCATGCAGCCTGACTTCCTAGTTCCTCTTCTTAATCACCACAGTGAGTACGTTTCCACATGCATGATGCATGGATCCCTGAAAGATATTTTACAAATCAACTCATATTAGACTCTGTGAGTCTGAAATATAATGCAGTCCTCCAGCGAAGCCTCGTGAAAATGACGTACTTTGGGGCATTCTTAGCTTAGTAATTTGTAAATACAGATTTTTGAAAATTTCAGACTTACCTAAAGTAGAGGTCATCTAGAGGAAAAGGCTTTGAGCTGGTCAAGAAATATGTGCTAAACAAATTAATAAAGGAATAGAATGTTATTTGGCAAGAGAGTTGGTCTAGTGTAGAGTTCCCTGGTAAAATTTGCATCTTGACCTAAGTCTTGCTTTTAGCTTTTAAAGCTATTCTTATACTTCCCATAGACACACCCATCTGATAGATGAGAAATCCAGGCAGGAAGCCTTGCAGAAATCATCCAGGATGTTCTTTCTTTGTTCCTGTGTGTGCTCTCTGAACCAGCTCTTACCTTACATCTTTGCAGTCCCATTATTGATCCTGCCTTGACCCTCTGGGATCATTTTTCACAGTTTGTCTTTCCAGTGTTTGAAAGTCAGTTTTCCCTAAATAATTCCTGACTTTGGTCAGTCCTCAGACCCTCACAATCACTTGCTGTCTGGGTAGGAGCCTTTAGTGTAGGTCCTGCCTCTGTTGTAAAACCAAGCCCCCCTCTGCCTACTTGGATGATATTTCGAAACCAAATGTGCTAGTGCAGTGTCTTATTCAGAATTCCTTTTTCTTAGAGATCTCTCTGGAGGTTTATATGGGCTAATGGATCCCCACCCACTTGACATTTTGCCCATTACATTATATGTTTCTTCCAAGGAACGAAAATGTAACTCTCCTTCTCTGACAGCATGGGAGACATTCTCTTGCTGTTGCTCTCCAGGAAAAATCTCATAATCTAACTAGACAAACCCTTGCTGAAAAATTAGACCAAATGACATTTGTAAACTCCAAGGAAAGCATTTTTCTTCTGTGAAGTATTCCCTAGCTGTAAGTGTTAGAAACCTTACATATATCAATACCAGTTAAGTTCATGGAAAAAATGAAAGGCTATAAACAGCTGGATATACTGTCAAAAATGAATCCTGTCAACCTAATTTTTTCCCTAGCCCTGTGTGCTGAGAAGCTTTCAGCCTTCTTAATTCACTTTTATGAGATGAATGAGAAAACTGAATGGATAAAATTTAGTTGCTGAAAGAAACACTGGATAACTAGCTAGCTCCTTTCTGCTTATTTGGAAAGTTTAAGTGAAGAAAATACTACATGGTTACCAAAGGGGAAAGGGGGTGGGGGAGGGATAAAGTGGGAGTTTGGGATTAACAGATATGAACTATTATATATAAAATAAATAGCAAGGTCCTACTGTAGAGCATAGGGAACTCTAGTCAATAACTTATAATAAACTATAATAGAAAAGAATCTGAAAAAGATATATATATATATATATATATATATATAATGTATAGCTGAATCCCTTTGCTGTACACCTGAAACTAACTCAACTTTGTAAATCAACTGTACTTGAATAAGAAAACAGGGGAGTAGATAAATTGTGAGTTTCGTAAGTGGAATACTTATTGGCCTTAAAAAAGAGCAAACTACTGATTCATTCAGCAGCATAGATGGATTCTGAAAACCTTTATTCTGTGTGAAAAACCTTACACAAGAGGGTGCCTACTGTGTGGTTCCATTTATATAAAGTCCTTAAATAGGAAAAACTAATTTATGATGAAAATAATCAGAACAGGAGGGATAGGGGCAGGGATTGACCAGGAAGAGGCATGAGGGAAATTTGGGGGCTGATGTCAGTGTTCTTTGCTTTGATGGAGGTTTGTGCTATACAGGTCTATGCATTTGTCAAAGCTTATTGAATGTTATATTTTAAATTTATGTGTATCACTGTATGTTATAAAACAAAGATTTTGAAGCCTATCTTACGTATGCCGAGGTGTTTAGGGGTAAAGTGTATTGACATTTGCAACTAACTTTGAAGTGGATTAAAAAAATAGATTGATTAAAAGATAGAGGAATGGCAATCTAGCCCTAGAATTTAGGTGGAGTGAAAATGGGTTTTGATTGTGTAATTTTCTGAACTTTCTGTACATATGAAAGTTTTCATAATAGAGTATTGGGGGAGAAGGCAATTTTTCTGTTCTAGCTTCCAAGGATAGAAAAGATCTTGATTTACAGGTGAAGGCACTGAAACCTAACTCCTTAAAATCCAAAGTTGTTAAACAACAGAGCTAGTGTTAAGTTACAGAGGGCTCTAATCCTCCAACCCTTGTTCTTTCTGTGTTACTGCACTACTTTCCAAATGCAGACACCCAGAGCCCGGCTGTTAAAATGGGAAGTAGGCATGAAACCTGCTTTTCTTTGAACCCCTGTGGCTACTCTCCAGTCTGAGTCAACTGACCTTTTTTCAAACCGTTTTCTTGAGAGAAAAAATGCTAGGGGTAGTCAGGTTATTGAGCCCACCTTTACTGAATATCCATATGAAGGTAAATACTGAGATTTAATGAGTTACAAAATAAGTCTGTTTTCTCAAAGAATTATTTTTTTCTCCTAAGTTCATGTACTGGGAATTTCAGATACAGGAATAAAATTCCAAGTATTATAGAATTAAAAAACCAAGCCCATATGTATTTTGTTCCTAGTTCAAGCAGAAATTCTGCAGTCTTGCAGATGGTAAGCATGTCTCCTGTTCAGCAGACGGCTGCAGGCGGGCTTACTGAGCAGCATGTGGACTGGAAAGAATGCCGTGCTGGGTGCGCGGAGACTGGGACTCTGATGCCACGTCTGACCGTAACTGGTCCTGTGACTTTGTATAACTCCCCTAACCTTTCTGAGGGCCATCCTTTGATCTTGCTCTCCCTATTAGCGTAAGGATAAAAATAAAGCAAATTTCAAAGTTGAAAGATATACTCAAGCCCAACCTCCTCATTTTCTTGGTGGGAAAATTGGAGCCTAGTGATTTGTTCAAGGTAATAGAGCTTTGACAGAGGCAAAGCCAGGCCCTAAAACAGTCTTTTCCTGATGTACAGGTTAGTGTAATTGCCGCACCACAATTACCTCCCTGCAATAGCTATGAAAGCATTCCAAGATAAACGTACCATAGGAATGCAAAGTGGTGGTGTGGGTGATATTTCTTAAGATACACATAAGTATTACATGTATATTTTTACTTAGAGAATATAAGTCTTCTGGATTTTAATATGTATACTGATACTTTATGTTAAATCTATAACTATAAAGCCATGTGTAGATAACAGTTTATCTGTAGGGAAGTGGTCCCTTTGGTAAAATTCATCATCTTTGTTAATACTCTCATCACTATGCTGGACCTTTTTATAGATTACTCTTAAGTGTAGTATTCAATAATATGTAATAAATTACAAGATTCACTATTTCAGTTGTAGGTGTTCCACTGGGATGTGGTTGATTAAAAAGCATATAAAGCAACACTGTACAGTATTGCATTTTGAAATAATAGGACTTTTGCAACACTGTAACTAAATATAATGGCATGTTTTCAAATATATTGTGTCTGTCCTTAAAAAGCCAAAAACCATTTTGAGGTAAAACAGGCTAAAAGAAATTTCTTGAAAGCAAATATGTATTGGCAAGCGTTCTAATTTGGGGTTGGGTTTGTGTTTTGTAGACTTCATGCAAGAGCATTATGTATTTTTTTTTACATCTTTATGAGGTGTTACTGAAGTACACTAACTGCACATATTTAATTACAATTTGATCAAATTTAACATCTTTATACACTGGTGAAACCATCACCACAGTCAAGATAAAGAACATGTCTGTCATCCCCCAAACTTTACTCAGAGCTCCTTTGCATTCCCTCCCTCTTTGCTTCTAACCTCATCCCCAGGTAACCATTGACTTGCTTTCTTCCCCATCCTCTAGAACTGTATGTAAAAAGAATTGTGTGCCTAAGAATTGTTTTCTTTCTTTCCTTTTGCCTAGTTGCATTCCATTATGTGGATGGATATGCCACAATTTGCTTATTCTTTCATCTGCTGGACATTTGGGTTATTTCCAGTTAATGTCTATTACAAACTAAGCTGTCAGAAAATGAAAGCAAAACTGTTTTCCTTTTTCATGGGTAAATGCCTATAACTGTAAGGACTAGGTTATACACATTTTATGGAGCTTCCAAAGTGGTAATACCATTTTCAGCTCCCATCATCAGTGAACGAGAGTTCAGGTTGCTCAAAATCCTTGTCAGTGCTTGGTATGGCCAGTCTTTTAGTTTTAGCCAATCTAATGGATGAATAGTATCACCTCACTTTGTGTTTAGTTTGCTTTTCTCTGAGGACTAATGATGCTTTTCATGTACTTTTGGTCATTTGCTTATCTTTTGTGAAATGTCTAACACTTCTGTCTTTCTTTAATGGGTTCTTATTAAATTTACAAGAGTACTTTCTGTAATATATTTGAACCCAAGTCCTTCATCTGATATTTTCTTTTTTTTTAAACACCTTTATTGGGGTATAATTGCTTTACAATGGTGTGTTAGTTTCTGCTTTATAACAAAGTGAATCAGCTATACATATACATATGTTCCCATATGTCTTCCCTCTTGCGTCTCCCTCCCTCCCACTCTCCCCATCCCACCCTTCCAGGCTGTCACAAAGCACCGAGCTAATATCCCTGTGCCTTGCGGCTGCTTCCCCCCAGCTATCTACCTTACTACGTTTGTTAGTGTGTATATGTCCATGACTCTCTCTCGCCCTGTCAAAACTCACCCCTCCCCCTCCCCATACCCTCAAGTCCGTTCTCCAGTAGGTCTGCGTCTTTATTCCTATCTTACCCCTAGGTTCTTCATGACATTTTTTTCCCTTAAATTCCATATATATGTGTTAGCATACGGTATTTGTCTTTTTCTTTCTGACTTACTTCACTCTGTATGACAGACTCTAGGTCTATCCATCTCATTACAAATAGCTCAATTTCATTTCTTTTTAAGGCTGAGTAATATTCCATTGTGTTATATGTGCCACATCTTCTTTATCCATTCATCCGATGATGGGCGCTTAGGTTGTTTCCATGTCCTGGCTATTGTAAATAGAGCTGCAATGAACATTTTGGTACATGACTCTTTTTGAATTTTGGTTTTCTCAGGGTATATGCCAAGTAGTGGGATTGCTGGGTCATATGGTAATTCTATTTGTAGTTTTTTAAGGAACCTCCATACTGTTCTCCACAGTGGCTGAACCAATTCACATTCCCACCAGCAGTGCAAGAGTGTCCCCTTTTCTCCACACCCTCTCCAGCATTTATTGTTTCTAGATTTTTTGATGATGGCCATTCTGACTGGTGTGAGATGATATCTCATTGTAGTTTTGATTTGCATTTCTCTAATGATTAATGATGTTGAGCATTCTTTCATGTGTTTGTTGGCATTCTGTATATCTTCTTTGGAGAAATGTCTATTTAGGTCTTCTGCCCATTTTTGGATGGGGTTGTTTGTTTTTTTGTTATTGAGCTGCATGAGCTGCTTGTAAATTTTGGAGATTAATCCTTTGTCAGTTGCTTCATTTGCAAATGTTTTCTCCCATTCTGAGGGTTGTCTTTTGGTCTTGGTTATGGTTTCCTTTGCTGTGCAAAAGCTTTGAAGTTTCATTAGGTCCCATTTGTTTATTTTTGTTTTTATTTCCATTACTCTAGGAGGTGGGTCAGAAAGGATCTTGCTGTGATTTATGTCATAGAGTGTTCTTCCTATGTTTTCTTCTAAGAGTTTGATAGTTTCTGGCCTTACATTTAGGTCTTTAATCCATTTTGAGCTTATTTTTGTGTATGGTGTTAGGGAGTGATCTAATCTCATACTTTTACATGTACCTGTCCAGTTTTCCCAGCACCATTTATTGAAGAGGCTGTCCTTTCTCCACTGTACATTCCTGCCTCCTTTATCAAAGATAAGGTGTCCATATGTGCGTGGGTTTATCTCTGGGCTTTCTATCCTGTTCCACTGATCTATCTTTCTGTTTTTGTGCCAGTACCATACTGTCTTGATTACTGTTGCTTTGTAATATAGTCTGAAGTCAGGGAGCCTTATTCCTCCAGCTCCTTTTTTCGTTCTCAAGATTGCTTTGGCTATTCGGGGTCTTTTGTGTTTCCATACAAATTGCGAAATTTTTTGTTCTAGTTCTGTGAAAAATGCCAGTGGTAGTTTGATAGGGATTGCATTGAATCTGTAGATTGCTTTGGGTAGTAGAGTCATTTTCACAATGTTGATTCTTCCCATCCAAGAACATGGTATATCTCTCCATCTATTTGTATCATCTTTAATTTCTTTCATCAGTGTCTTATAATTTTCTGCATACAGGTCTTTCGTATCCTTAGGTAGGTTTATTTCTAGATATTTTATTCTTTTTGTTGCAATGGTAAATGGGAGTGTTTTCTTGATTTCACTTTCAGATTTTTCATCATTAGTATATAGGAATGCCAGAGATTTCTGTGCATTCATTTTGTATCCTGCTACTTTACCAAATTCATTGATTAGCTCTAGTAGTTTTCTGGTAGCATCTTTAGGATTCTCTATGTATAGTATCATGTCATCTGCAAACAGTGACAGCTTTACTTCTTCTTTTCCGATTTGGATTCCTTTTATTTCCTTTTCTTCTCTGATTGCTGTGGCTAAAACTTCCAAAACTATGTTGAATAAGAGTGGTGAGAGTGGGCAACCTTGTCTTGTTCCTGATCTTAGTGGAAATGCTTTCAGTTTTTCACCATTGAGGATGATGTTTGCTGTGGGCTTGTCATATATGGCTTTTATTATGTTTAGGAAAGTTCCCTCTATGCCTACTTTCTGGAGGGTTTTTATCATAAATGGGTGTTGAATTTTGTCGAAAGCTTTCTCTGCATCTATTGAGATGATCATATGGTTTTTCTCCTTCAATTTGTTAATATGGTTTATCACATTGATAGATTTGCGTATATTGAAGAATCCTTGCATTCCTGGAATAAACCCCACTTGATCATGGTGTATGATCCTTTTAATGTGCTGTTGGATTCTGTTTGCTAGTATTTTGTTGAGGATTTTTGCATCTATGTTCATCAGTGATATTGGCCTGTAGTTTTCTTTCTTTGTGACATCCTTGTCTGGTTTTGGTATCAAGGTGATGGTGGCTTCGTAGAAGGAATTTGGGAGTGTTCCTCCCTCTGCTATATTTTGGAAGAGTTTGAGAAGGATAGGTGTTAGCTCTTCTCTAAACGTTTGATAGAATTCACCTGTGAAGCCATCTGGTCCTGGGCTTTTGTTTGTTGGAAGGTTTTTAATCACAGTTTCAATTTCAGTGCTTG
This sequence comes from Phocoena sinus, assembly GCF_008692025.1. Taxonomy (NCBI): domain Eukaryota; kingdom Metazoa; phylum Chordata; class Mammalia; order Artiodactyla; family Phocoenidae; genus Phocoena; species Phocoena sinus. The sequence continues at coordinate 86,524,471 of NC_045773.1, read as the reverse complement.
TGATTGGTCTGTTCATATTTTCTATTTCTTCCTGATTCAGTCTTGGCAGGTTGTGCATTTCTAAGAATTTGTCCATTTCTTCCAGATTGTCCATTTTATTGGCATAGAGTTGCTTGTAGTAATCTCTCATGATTTTTTTTATTTCTGCAGTGTCAGTTGTTACTTCTCCTTTTTCATTTCTAATTCTATTGATTTGAGTCTTCTCCCTTTTTTTCTTGATGAGTCTGGCTAGTGGTTTATCTATTTTGTTTATCTTCTCAAAGAACCAGCTTTTAGTTTTATTGATCTTTGCTATTGTTTCCTTCATTTCTTTTTCATTTATTTCTGATCTGATTTTTATGATTTCTTTCCTTCTGCTAGCTTTGGGGGTTTTTTGTTCTTCTTTCTCTAATTGCTTGAGGTGCAAGGTTAGGTTGTTTATTCGAGATGTTTCCTGCTTCTTAAGGTGGGCTTGTATTGCTATAAACTTCCCCCTTAGAACTGCTTTTGCTGCATCCCATAGGTTTTGGGTCGTTGTGTCTCCATTGTCATTTGTTTCTAGGTATTTTTTTATTTCCTCTTTGATTTCTTCAGTGATCACTTCATTATTAAGTAGTGTATTGTTTAGCCTCCATGTGTTTGTATTTTTTAAAGATCTTTTCCTGTAATTGATATCTAGTCCTGATATTTTCTTGAGCAAATTTTGTTCCTGGATATAGCTTGCATTTTCATTTTTAGTGGTGTCTTTCCGAGAACAAAAGTCTTACATTTTGATGAAATCCGACTTATCAATTTTAGCTTTAATGTTTTGTATTTTTTTCATATGTTCTATCTACAAAAACTGCCTACCTTAAGATACAGATATGTTCTCCTATGTTTTCTTTCTGTGGTTTTAGATTGTGCATTTAGGTCTATGATTTCAGTCAGTTCTTGTGTTGAGTGTGAGTTCTTGTGTTGAGTACAAGAATCGTTGTACTTTTTTTTTCAGTTTTGATTTCCAGTTGAACCAGCATCATTTGAAGAAAAAACTTTCTTCTCACCATTGCGTTGCCTTGACACAGATGTCAAAAATCAACTAAACATGTATGTGTGCCTTTATCTCTGGACACTGTTTCGTTCCATGGATCTCTGTCTCTTTGCCAATAATCCACATCCTTGATTACTGTAGCCTTATAGTAGATCTTGAAATTAGGTAAGGCAGATTCTCCAACTTTTAACTATCTAGGTCCTTTGTATTTCCAAATTTTAGAAATGTGTTGTCAGTGTCTACCAAAAAGAAAAAAAAAGCCAGATTAATTTTGTTTGAAATTATATTGAATCCGGTCTTGGGATAATTGTCACCTATGACTGTGGTGCATCTCTTCATTTATAATTTAATACAGCGATGTTTTGTAGTTTTTAGTGTAGAGGTATTTGATATCTTTTCTTGGTTTTATTCCTAGGTATTCTGTTCCCCCCACTACTGGGAAAGGAATAATAAAAATTTTATTATCAATTTTTTGCCAGTAATATGTCATTATAGAACTAACTTTTCATATTAATCTTGACATACACATTGCTGAATCTTTCACTAGACTGTGTAGGTTTTTATGGGTTCCTTGGTATTTTCTAAGTAAATAATCATTTCATGTGAATATTGACAGTTTCACTTCCTTTTTGACTGTTATTCATTTATTTCTTTTCTTATGTAAATGCAGTGGCTAGGTCTTGCAGTAAAATGTTGAATAAGACTGTTGAAAGCAGACATTCTTGCCTCTTATCTTACGAGGGAAAAATTAGATCTTTAACTTTTTGCATGTGATACTGGCTATTGGCTTTTCCTTAGACGCCCTTTATCAGTTTAATGAAGTTCCCTACTATTCCTGATTTGCTTTTTCTGAAATCATGAGGGGTGTTGAATTTTGTTAAATGCTCTTCTTTTTGCATTTATTGAAATGATAATTTTTTCTCCTTTATCAATAGGTGAATGACATTGATTTCTGCATGTTAAACCAACCTTGCATTCCTAGGAAATGCTTTTGTTGACCCTTGAACAACACAGATTTAAACTGTCCAGGTTCACTTATACATGGATTATTTTCCAACAAATAGGTACTGCAGTACAACATGGTTTGGGTTGGTTGAATCTGTGAATGCAGAACTTTGAATACAGAGGGCTGACTGTAAAGTTATACATGGAATTTCGACTATGTGGAGGGTCAGCATTCCTAACCTTCACATTGTTCAAGGGTCAACTGTGTATGATTAGATTAGTTTTGGTAACATTTTGTTAAGGATCTTTACATCTGTATAAGGGATATTGAACTGTGATTCTTTTTTTTTTCTTTTTACAATATCTTTTTAAGATTTTGATACTAATGTTAAGTTGGCCTTGTAAAACAAAATTGGACAGTGATTCCAACTTCTTTATTTTCTGAAAATATTTATGTAAGATTAGTGACTTGAAAGTTTGCCAGAATTCACCAGTACAAACATTTTGATCTGGGGTTTTCTTTTAGAAAAGGTATTTGCTAATTTAATTTCATATATATATTCCAGCTTTCTATTTGCCTGTGCCAATTTTGCTGAGTTGTATTTTTCAAGAAACTTGTCAGTGGCATGTAGTTGTCACATACTTTAGGGTAATGTTGTTGTATTATCTTATACTTTTAAAGCTGTTGGATCTGTGTGACTCTTTTTTATTCCTGATATTGTTGATTTGTGTCTCCTCATTTTCTTGAACATCCCAGGTAGAGCTTTATGTGTTTATCGCTAATCTTTTCTTTAACTCTATCCCACAACTTTTAGTATATTGTATTTTTGTTATGTAGTTCAAAGTAATTTCTAATTATTTCATGGATTTGTGTTTTATCCATGAATTATTTTGAAGTGTGTTATTTGATTTACAGGTATGTAGTGTTTTTCTAGATATCATTGTTTTCTAATTTAACTACATTATGGTCAGAGAATATACTCTGCCTTAATTTTGATTATTTTGATAAAGATTTGATTATTTTGATTTGATTTGATTATTAGTCAATATATTTCTAATATTGACTGTGTTAATGAATCAGAATATGATCTTTCTTGGTGAATGTACCATGCACATTTGAAACTAATACATATTCTGAAGTTGTTAGATGAGTTCTATAAATGTTAATTAATCAAAGTAGTCAGTTGTGTCTTTGAGATCTGTGTCTTTGCTGATCGTTTTTTTTTTTTTTTGAGGGGAGGAATCTAGTTTTTCCATGAGTTACTGAAAGAGGAGGTTTTTTTCCCCCCAGCCTATAAAGATGTTGTTTTGTCATCAGGTTTTCATGGTTTCAGATGAAAAATCTTCAATATTTCGACCCATTCCCCTGTATATAATGGGGCATGTACATCTAGCTATTTTCAACAATTCTTTCTTTATATCCTTTCACCAGTTTTATGACATGTCTTAGTGTACTTGCCTTTGTGCTCATGAATCACTGAGCTTCTTGAGTCTGTCAGTTTAGGTACTTGACTAAATTTGGAAAACTTTCAGGCATTATTTATTCAAAAAATTTTTTTTTCGCAAAAGCTGCATCATCTCACTTGAATGTGGAATCTAAAAAAGTTGAATACATAGAAGAAGAGAGTAGAATGTTGGTTACCTGGGGTAGGGAGGTGGGGAAAATGGGGAGATATTGGACAGAGTGTACAAAGTTGAAGTTATATAGGATGAATGTGTCGAGATGTACCATATGATACCTGTAATTAATTCTGTAGTGAATATTAGAAATTTGTAATGTCTTTAGAAATAATTTCACATCAAGTCATCATCTTGCACACCTTAAATGTATACAGTTTTTATTTAAAAATAAAATTTTCTTTTTTTCATCTCCTTTCAGTGGTCCAATTACTTAGGTTAGGTCTTTGGACATTGTTCCATAGGTCTGTGAGGCTCTTTTCAAGTATTTCATCCTTCTTTCACCCTGTTTTTCAGATTGGATAATTTCTATTGATCTATCTCAAAGTACTTGCTTCTTTCTTGCATTATTTCTATACTGATACTGAGTTCCCCCAGTAAGTTTTTCATTATAAGTACTGAATTTTTCACTTCCAAAAATTTAATTTCTTAAATTATTTTTCTCTGTTGAATTCCTGTATTTTCATTATTTCAAGAGTGTTATTATCCTTTACCCATGGAGCATAGTTTTAATAGCTGCTTAAAGTGTCTTTGATAGTTTCATCACCTAGATCATCTCATGCTTTGTTTTTTTGTTTTTGTTTTCTCTTTTCCCTTGAGAAAAGACATGTTTCTGGTTCTTTGTGTGATGAGTAGTTTTGGATTGTATTCTGGGCATTGTGAATATTCTGTTGTGTGGAGTCTATTGTGTTATTCCTATCATAACCATCTGGAGAATGATGATGTATATTTTAGCAGGCAGTTGAGCCGCTTAGATTCAGACTGTAAGTTGTGTCCTACTTTCTTTGGGAGGTAGTTGAGATCTTAATTCAGTTCTCTCAGCCTTGACTGTATGGGCCTGTATCTTTCTGGTGCAAGTGCAATTCAGGGTTAGGATGAGACTTGTACAGAAGGCTCAAATCTCTGTTCAGCTACCAGAGCCTTTTATATCCTCATTTGAGACTTTCATGCATGCTTAGCTCAGGAATTACGGTGATATTTGTTGATTAACAGAATTAAGGGATCCCTTTTTTTCACTTTCTCATCTCTGAGATTCTCCCCAAACTGGCCTGAAGGAGTTCATATTTCTGATTCTCCTAGCCAGAAAAACAAGGTTTGTCTGCTTGTGAAGCTGTCATTGCTCAGTGCTTTGCAATTGGGGTCTACCCTTGGGGTCGGTCATACTGCACAAGAAAAATACAAATGGGAAACTATGCAGGTTTCACTTTATCACTATGCAGGTCGCTTTTCCAAGTTTTTACTCTTTGATAATCTTCCAGCTTTTCAGAGTCCTTAGGTGGTCGGTGCTTGTGTGTGTAAAATTTAAAGTTTTCAGTTGTAATTAGCATGAGGAATGGATGACAGTGGGCTTACCTTACCACGATAGAATCAGAACCCATGTTGAATTTTTTTCCCAGGAAAATAATTCTATATCAAGATATAGGATCTTTCTTTTAAAATTAGCCAAACCATGGTGACAGAGTTCTCTTCATGTGTAAGTTGTGTGGAGTAGAGCATAAGCGATTGTCAAATAGTGTCCATTACACACACGAGTGCACACACACACACAATTTAAGAATATAGCTGCTGTTATATTTTAGTTTATGCGTTCCAGCTATTCTTTGCATATACCATTATTTCAAGGACATGGAAGACATTACTATTTTCCTCCTTCACTGGGTTATTAAAGATAAAATCGGTTATGTATGTGAAGTGCTTCGAGCCGTCAGAATCAAGCTGTATATAAATTAAAGTGGTATTATTACTCTAATGCACAACGAATCCTTAGATGTTGTTAAAACTTCTTAGGACCAATTCTTTGTGGTGATTTAAATGTTTTAGTTAGAGTTTAAGAATTAACATGGGTGACAGTATTTCCTCTTATGAAATGCATATAGTAGGTCAGTGACAACTTTTTAATGAAGGTAAGTTTATATAATGATAAAAAATATAAAAATCAAAGGACAAGTTATTTCTGAATGATGTACATTTTGGAAATAGCACAGTCTTTTTTTTTCATTTTTCAGAATCAGGCTGATGTGAATTGTGTGTTATATCTACTTTTTGTTTTTTTGGTAATGATTAAGTGACTCTTAAAGAAATGAAAAATGAAGGCAGCAAGGACATTTTATGTAACAATGAAATTAAATTGTTTTTTAAAAAATAAAGGCTGTATGGACATGTGATAAAATATAAGATTTTCCATATGCTTAAGAAACCCTTCTGACCCTGAATTGGATTAAGTTATTGAAATGGGGCTCGGATAAGGAGCACATTGGAGTTCAGGTGAAAGAATTTCCTCAGGGGCACCTTCCAAACATTTATTAGTCTTTAGTCTTATTTGCCCCTTGAAACTGTGGGTATAAAAAAAGCAATTTTCTAAATTTATGTTATTTGTAAAATGCACTGTTGAGTTAGACATTTTGTTTCATGGCAACCAGAGTTTAAAAAATATTTACCTGATTAATCTCTCTTGTATCAAATACAGTACCTTGATGTTTTACACTTAAAAATTGAGATATAATTTCCGTTCAGTAAAATGCACAAATCTTGTGTAAAGCTCTGTGGCTTTCACAGATACATCTTTTAATACATATGTAACCCAGACCAAGATAGAAAATATTCCTATCATCCCTTAAACTTCTTTCATACATTTTTCTTTCAGTATCCTCCATCCCCCAGCCAGAGTTAATCACTTTTGACCTTGGTCAGCACATATTAGTTGCCTGTTCTTAAGCTTCATATAAATAGAATCATACATAATGTTTTGAGATCCATATGTATTGTATATTTCAGTAGTTCTTTACTTTGTTGAAGAGTACTCAGTTTTATCAATAGGCCCCAGTTTGATTATCCATTTTTCTCCTGCTGACTTGCTTCCGTTTGGGGCTGTATACATAAAAATACATAGATCTTCCCTGTGCTCATGTTTTTGTGAATTTAGTTTACATTTTTTGTATTATGTAAGTTCATTATAACTTATTTGAATATAGCAATTTGTCTGTTGAATCTCCTTTTCATGTCAACTTTTAGAAGATACTTTGCTATATAAAAAAAATAATGGTCCCAAGATGTACAAGTTTACAGTAAGAGATTTTAACATTTTTGAGACCTATTTTCCCTTTTTCAAAACACAGATTGTCCATATTTGATTCTTCTGTACAAATTATAAGGGAAAATTAAAATTTGTAAATCTGTTAAATGCATTTGAAAATTAAAACATACCACATATATGAAATTCTCATTTTTTTCCATCAATATATACGACTATTTCTTCCCACAAAGACCCACCACATAGTTCCGTATCTTTTCTCCAGTATGCTGTTTCACTGTAGTATGTGATAAGCAGTTTGTGTCCCTCTCCCTATGAGACCATAATCTCCTTGGAGACAAAGACCATCTGTATCTTACTCTTCCATCCCTAGCACCTAGCACCTAGCACCTTGCCTGGCACGTGGTAGGTACACATTATATGTTGAGTGAACTGAATAACTGCCTTTTGTCTGGGGTGTTTATTTGCGTTGCAGAAGTCACCTTTGCTATGGAAACATAACACACACTTAGCTTTAACTCAGGAGTTTACTATTCCCTTTACGTCTTAAGTCTTTTGTTTAATACATGAGCTGACTTATCCCAGTTTCCTGTTTATATAGAGTAGGCTTTTGATGAAAATGTGCACTACCAAAAACCTATAAAAGATTTCTGTTTTGTTTTAAAAGATTTGTTTTATTTAATAACATTATGTTAAACTTCACTGCTATGTCATTGAGAAAAACAACCTCAAGTGGACTGTCTGTACATATATGCACCCACATATACATATATTACATACATTATATATATATATATTCCTAACTCACCTTTGCTTCTAGGGTATATATTAGTGTACGATATACTTAGTGTATAGAATATGTCATTTTATTTATCTTTTTTAATATTGGCCAGAGATACAATATCTGTTTTTGACAAAAAAAACCTTGAAATTATGCATGATTTTCATTATACTGGGATTTCTATGTTGAGTCAAAGGTCATTGTTCTAATCGTCTCAGACCCCCCTTCACCCCCCCCCCCCCATAGGTCTTTGCAGTGCCCATCTGTCTGTGGTTCGTGGTATAACCTTTTTTGATAGGAGCAGAGTGGCAGATGGGCAGCAGATGGGAGTTTTGCCCGACATCTTGGTTCAGATCTTGGCACGGGCAGAAACTGTCAGGGACTGTCAGTTTGTCCTCACAGCTTGTGGGCTCCAGTCCTGTGTTTGGCATCACGACCAAGGGTCTGAACTGATGCAGAGCTGGACTAGCTATTGGTCATTCTGACTAGTTAATGGTTAAAGACTAACAATAAGGGTAGGGGACACCCAGTGGGACTGTAAAAAGCACCTGAGAGAAAATGTCCTTTCTATTTCACTGTGTGCTGGATCCTCAGGACCCCAGAGTCAGCTCGTTCTCAAGACGGAAGTGGCAGAATGAGGAAAACAGTATTGTCATCTAGGCATTTACCTGCTTTCACAATATATTTCTCAAAAGTTCTTGTTTCTGTTCAAAATTACATGAGGAACTGAGAAATATAGACAGTGTCTTGATCCCTAAACCAAATGTTTTTGTCTAAATTTTTGGACAACTTGTCATCTTCTGGAATTTCTAAGGATACTATGTGATTAAAACTTGGACTAATGATAACATTTTGAATGCAGTAAGTGTAACTGCTTCTACCAAAGCATTAAAAGATAGTTCATGAGATTACTAGTCTCTCCAAGGGGAAAGAAGAAAGTCTTTTTTTAAAATTCTGAACTATCAGTGCATAACTCTTCTTTTTTTTTTTAAGTGTGTACATAAATTTGCTGCCTTACAAGTCACTCTCTTCATTTTAGATAGAAACCAGATTGGAGTAAACAGATGGGGCTGGGCAAATCCTCCTAATGGAGGGTAAGGCTTGGCAGTGACCAAGAATAAAAGGCAATAATGAGTCAAATTGTAAGCTGAGCTCAGAGGGTTTTGGTTTTTTTTAATTGTTTAGTTTCTGTAGACTTAGAGCTTCACAGTGATTGTATTGTGCTCTTTCTCTGAGTCCTAAATTTGATAACACAAGAGAGTTTATATAATGAATATGTGTCTACAGATCTCTAAATAAGTGTCCATCATAAGTATAGAAAACTGTCACACTCTTTCTACTGAGCTATCACTAACTTATCACCCAGTATTAAAAGAGAAGCCTAGACTATTCCATTCCTTTCCTGTACTCTGAACTAAATTGAAATATTGTGCCCTGCTGGTTAATAGCATTTCTGTTCATACAGTAGGTAGGTTATAGCATGATTACACAATGTATTAATATGAATTGTTTACATTCAAATCTTGTGTTCTGGGAATCAATGGTCACGTATACATATGTGTTGTTCCCAATTATCTCCATAACATTGGGCTATGATGCTGAAATAAATGGTTTGCAGTAGTTCAAGAAATTCCTTCAACCTAATTTATACATTTGCAGTGTGAACCACCATAGGGCACTGGAAAATGTAGGTTATAACAGATTGTTGGGAGCTCAGTTACCTAAACCTTGAGTAATCATCTATATTATAAAATGGATATACACTGTATACCATGTTCCATCAGGTATTTTATCTTTTAAAATTTCTTCTTTCGTAGCTTAATGTATTTAAAGTAAGAAAAACTCTGTATTTATGTCATCTGAGGAGGTGAGGTTGTGTGTGTGTAGTTAGCTATAAGGTTACGTATTTGACAGACGACCAAGGTACCTTCATTTTGGAACCTGGGCACTTTATCTGGGGCTTCCTTGAAACTAACTCATTTATTCTTTACTTTCAAAGGAATCTTGAAATGGAAAAATCTTGCTACAGTGCTGCCTGGGATGGCCTAAGGACTGTGTTACACCTCAGCTAACTCTGAGTGTACCTTAATGTGGATCTTGCTAACATGATTTCGGGTGAGGTGTGGACAGGATATAATTAATTATAAATCTGTAAATGCTTGAACAGAGGCTTAGCTTGAAATTTTCCATCTGACTGATAGCACTGCAACACTCTAATCCCAGAAAGCTGTCTTACAATGAACTCCCATTAGCCACGGAGTTCAGGCAAAGTCATGAACTTGAGGAAACCAAGCAGTCCCTGTGACTTAACCAGTTAGATGGAAGCTCTGCTTTGCCAGTGTGCTGTTTGCTTCCCCTAGATTTGTTCTTGCTTTGGGAAGGCGGCTCTCAAAAGAAACATTACAACCACAATGAGTAGTTCTATAGAGATTAAGGTATCTTACATAGAACGTCTTCCATAAACAGCTAATTTCTTATATTTAATCATCCTTTAGATTGTATCATGTTTATGGATTTCAAAGGGCTTTACTCATGCTTTACCTCTTTAGATGTTTTAATAACCCCCGTTAGGCAATTAGAGAAGAAATCTAAATAACCAAGAAAATAAATCAAAGTTCAGCATCCAGTTTGGTTAATTACTGCCTTTTGGTCATAGCCATTGTCACTGGATATATAATGACAAACAATAAAAAAGTCCTTACTAGCAAGAAACTTACGTTCTAATAGGCAATGCAGATAATAAATAAATATATGCTAGAATGTCAAAGCTCAATAAAGAAGTGTTATCACAAATATTAAGGCAGGTGAAAGTGTCAGAAAGAGAGGGAGATGCTACTTTATGTAGGGTGGTCAGAGAAAGTCCATAATTTTGTGTGCGTGTAGATGTATTTTTTTCACATTTAGCTTTTATTTTTACTAAGATATAATTTACAGATTCATAGATTGAGAATTGCACAAATCTTATTCACATAGTTTGAGTTTTGATAAATGTATGCACCCATATAACCATTACTCTATCAATATATGGAACATTTCTATCACCATTGCTCCTGCCCTCTCCTAGACAGTCCTGTCATCATCGTTCCCCAAGGCAACCACTCTTCTGCAATTTCACCATTAGTTAGTTTTGCCTATTTTGGAACTTTGTGTAAGTAGAGAATCCTACAGTTTGTACTCCTCTGTGGCTGGATTCTTTTTCCTCCTCTTAAGATTTGTGATGTTCACCCGTGTTATTGCTCTATTGAGCTCATTCTTTTTTATTGTGTTCCGTTATCTGGGCAAATCACAATTTGTTTATCCTTTCTGCTGATGAGTATTTGTACTGTTCCCAGTTTGGGGCCATTTATAAATCTATTAGGAACATTTTTGTGTCAGATTTTTATGTATATGTTGACATTTCTCTCAGGTAAACACCAAAAGGTAGGTGTTGACTTTATAAGTAATTTCCATTCCGATTTCCAGAGAGGTTGTACCATTTTATCCTCCCATCAGTAATGTAAGAGTTCTGTTTTTTTTGTTTGTTTTTTTTCTTTCACATCCTCATCAACATTTGGTGGTCAGTCTTTTAAATTTTAGCCATTTGAGTGGGTGTATAGTGGTGTCTCGTGTGGTTTTAATTTACATTTCCGTAATGACTAATGATGGTGAACACTGTTTCATGTGCTTATTGGCTATTCATATATATTCTTTTGTGAAGTCCCTGTTCAAGTCTTTTGCCCATTAAATTGAGTCGTTTGTTTTTTTATTATTGAATTGTAGGAATTAGATAGAAGTCCTTTGTCAGATGTCTTGCTTTTTTCTTTAATTGTTAGTATTCTAAGAAATTTTTGCCTTCCCCAGTATCACAAAGATACTCTCCTGTGGTTTTCTGAAAAGATCTATGGTTTAATTTTGATGTTGAGATCTGTGATAATCTAGGATACATTTTTGTGTATAATGCAAGGTTTCATCCCCCCCACCCCAAATGATCAATCAATTATTCTAGTATCACTAGTTGAGAATATTTATTTCTTTAAGATTTTCTTATAGAAATGCTTTGGGGCCTTGGTTGGAAACTCATATTTTGGGCTTTATATTTAGGATGTAGAAAGATGAAAAGAGCAATGTTCCTGCCTTTACGACAGCAAAATGGTAGAAAATTTGCAAATACATAACTGTTCTTGAACTCATGGGAGAGTTGAGGTCTCAAAGAAATGAACTAACCTAAGAGCCAACTTAAAGTCCAAGGAGAAATGAGATGCGATCACTTGCTTACCAGAGGCAGATGTGTAAGGACAGTGGTAAGAATTCAATGAAAATTTTTAACAAATTGCCAAAAGCCAACTGTGGAATGGCAAGAGAAGGTAAAACTACAGGGGACTGCAGATATGAGAGGATTTTGCAGTCATTCCAGGCTCTTCTACTCATGCACAGGATATGCATAAAAAAGAGAGGTCAGACGTCCAGAGAAATCATTCTTGTGAGCAGGCCTGGCAGAGTGGACCAGCTACAGTTGGGGGAAAGCCGGCAAGTCCTGCTGCATCATTCTCTTCTCTCTCCTATGGAATAAAAGCCTTAAACGGTGTGGCAGAGAGCAATAAACTTTTGTCCTTAGGGCCCTGGTGAAAGCTCATTGCAGCTAGAAGACCATATAGGAAAAAAACATCTATCCCTGAGTAAGGTCCAGGAATACATCTTGGGGCCAGACTTAGAGGCTCTAGTGGAGCAGGACCCAGGAGAAGGTCCCATTTCCAAGACCCAGGGACTCAGTGTCTGCCCAATGAACCAGAACAACAGAATACATCCCAGCCTCTGCCACCTGGCCAACAAGTGTGGAGTGGCTAATACTAGTGGGATTCCCAATTTGCAGATGGGAAACTGGGGACAGAGAAATTAAATGAATTGCCCCCAAATCTCACAGAAAGTAGAAAATCTGAGCTTTGAGACAAAATAGTCTGGCTCCAAAGTCCTCATAACTACTATGCAATACTGCAGAAGCAAGAGTAGGAATATTGAGAGGAATAAAGCAAATCAGAAGCGTGGACTGTTCCAAGAACAGGGGAGTGCTCAAGGGAACAGAGAGTTTTAAGAAAGGGGTGCAAATCAACAAGACCAGATTTAACGGAGCTGTTAAACCAGGTGAGGGATTAAACGTGTCCATTGGACTAATCAATTTGGAAAATTATCTGTAACTTTAGCAGTAAGTGGTTTCACTAGAACGGTGAAGATTGAAACCAGAATCCATTGGATTCAGAAATGAATAAGGGGTGAAGAAGATGGGTTAGTAAAAATATTCCACTTGCTCTGAGAGTTTGGATAAGAAGACAAGGATTGGCACGTAGGTAGCGAGTGACCTGGGAACAGGTGTGGTTTTTAAGGATAAGAGTGATTTGAGCTTGTTTACAAGACAAAGTGGAGAAGGCAGAATGGGAGCATTTGTCGTCATAAGAAAGAAAAATAGACCAGAAAAAAAGAAAAGAAAAATAAGGTGATGTCAGGAGGTTTGTTGATGTATCTGGGATATGTATTGAGGAAGTTTTCTGTGAATACAAATCCTTTATGTACAGTATTAAAAGATACATAATTTGAACAACTTCAGTATATTCCTTATGTCAGATAAAAACTTATCCATACTTAGAGACACACACATTAATCTTGTATATCTTCCTTGTAATTTTTTTTGAATGAGTTAGCCAGGAAAAAGTTGTTTCGTCTTCACTTATGTGTGTTGATATGCACTCTGTCAGAATACAGCTTTTTGGTAATGATGCAATAAACAACTGTCATTCTGATGTAATAATATATAGCAGACACAATAACTCAGTCATTCCCTGTTACTTGATACAATGGAAAATGGCTTATGAAAAAGAGAGGCCAGGGAATCTGGTTGAAACTCCAGGTAGTGTGAGTTTTAGGGTCTTTGAGGGAAAGGGCTGTAAACTTCCATGTCTTGATCATCATGCCTAGTATAGTAGATGTCTCAAAAGCATTAAAAGTGAGTGCACATTTATGTAAGTCTGTTATCAGCATTTTAAAGCATATAGCTAAACATTTAAAATCCTGTACCTGACAACTTGTAGAACCTCTAGAAGTTGTGGAATTTCAACTAGAGCCATGAAGTTTCAGTTGAGCTTAGAGATTGAGTCATGATACCCAGTTACTGAATCTAGAAGGTGTTCCACCTGGCTGAAGCACTGGAAACACTCTCTCTTACGCTTCTGAATCCTTGACTGTGTGGATAAGATTGTGTGGTCAGGTCCATTTCTGTAATATCCATCTTATTCTAAATATTCACTCCTTCCAATAATACAAATATAGTACATTTGTTATTTTTTAAATGCATTGCTTTTTTACTCCAAACATGAGATGAATTATTTATATCTATATCTTTTTTTTTTTTTTTTTTTTTTTTTTTTTTTTTTTTTTTTTATGCGTTACGCGGGCCTCTCACTGTTGTGGCCTCTCCCGTTGCGGAGGACAGGCTCCGGACGCGCAGGCTCAGCGGCCATGGCTCACGGGCCCAGCCGCTCCGCGGCATGTGGGATCTTCCCAGACCGGGGCACGAACCCGTGTCCCCTGCATCGGCAGGCGGACTCTCAACCACTGCGCCACCAGGGAAGCCCTATATCTATATCTTAAATATTAACACATATTAATGAAATAGTAAAGTTTTCATTTGGAAATTGAATTGTCATTGGGAACTTTAGGTTGGCTGTCACAGTGGGTCTCATGGAAGAACTTGGCCAAGTTTTTCAGTCATATTTAGCCTAGTTTTCTGCGTATGTTTGCCAGATGCAAAAGCCAGTTTATTGCCTGAGGGCACGGAAACCTGGAGGAAAAGCTTGGAAATTGTGCCATTTAATCCATTGGGTGTCTGTCTTGTCGCTTAGATTTGGCCTGGAGAGCTTTGATTGTACCAGTAGAATATAAATAGAAGAATGATGCTTGTCTTTGCCTTTCATCAGGCACACAGTTTTATAGAATGCTCTTGTCAAGCATTATTGGGAACACAGGTACAGAATAAATTTCAAAGATGAGCTTTGTGGTGAAAAATGCAGTTCTAGGTATGAATGGTTGGCAAATGAGTGAGTTAACAAACACAGTCTCTCTATTTAAGGGGTCTCAATTCCTTGCGGATGTCCATGAAAATATTTGTATTCATATGAAGTTTGACCCATACGTAACATATTTTAGAAATTTTGACAAATCCATCACGCAATTAAAGGACATATATTTATAGCTGATTCAAACCCCAGCTGAATAGAGATGTCAAAGCGTTGAGCATATTGGACGTTTACGCGTGAATAAACAAGGTGGCAGACATTGTTTTCAGGCAGCTCTGTTTTTTTTGCTTTTCCATGTTTTTTGGTGGTTCTTCAGTTTGCAGTTTTCAGAGTATTTTTTCATATTTACATTAGCATGTTATTAGCATATGTAATTTTATAGTGGGATATGTAAATGCTCCCCTTTCACACAAGAGGCAAATGGGTGTGGGGTTTTTTGTTGTTGTTAGGAAGGTGTTTTTATTTATATATTTATTTTTAACATCTTTATTGGAGTATAATTGCTTTACAGTGGTGTGTTAGTTTCTGCTTTATAACAAAGTAAACCAGCTATACATATACATATATCTCTATATCTCTTCCCTCTTGTGTCTCCCTCCCATTCTCCCTATCCCACCCCTCGAGGTGGAGCCAAAACACGGAGCTGATCTCCCTGTGCTATGTGGCTGCTTCCCACTAGCTATCTATTTCACATTTGGTAGTGTATATAAGTCCATTCACTCTCTCACTTCATCCCAGCTTACCCTTCCCCATCCCCGTGTCCTCAAGTCCATTCTCTACATCTCCGTCTTTATTCCTGTCCTGCCCTTAGGTTCTTCAGAACCACTTTTTTTTTCTTTAGATTCCATAGATATGTGTTAGCATATGGTATTTGTTTCTGTCTTTCTGACTTAACTTCACTCTGTATGACAGACCAGTGAGGTCCATCCACCTCACTACAAATAACTCAGTTTCGTTTCTTTTTATGGCTGAGTAATATTCCATTGTATATATGTACCACATCTTCTTTATCC
Organism: Phocoena sinus; assembly: GCF_008692025.1. Classification (NCBI taxonomy): domain Eukaryota; kingdom Metazoa; phylum Chordata; class Mammalia; order Artiodactyla; family Phocoenidae; genus Phocoena; species Phocoena sinus. The sequence continues at coordinate 86,508,975 of NC_045773.1, read as the reverse complement.
ATTCATCTGTTGATGGACACTTAGGTTGCTTCCATGTCCTGGCTATTGTAAATAGAGCTGCAACGAACATTTTGGTACATGACTCTTTTTGAATTGTGGTTTTCTCAGGGTATATGCCCAGTAGTGGGATTGCTGGGTCGTATGGTAGTTCTATTTGTAGTTTTTTAAGGAACCTCCATACTGTTCTCCATAGTGGCTGTTATCAATTTCCATTCCCACCAACAGTGCAAGAGGGTTCCCTTTTCTCCACACCCTCTGCAGCATTTATTGTTTGTAGATTTTTTGATGATGGCCATTCTGACTGGTGTGAGGTGATACCTCATTGTAGTTTTGATTTGCATTTCTCTAATGATTAGTGATGTTGAGCATCCTTTCATGTGTTTGTTGGCAATCTGTAGGAGAAATGTCTATTTAGGTCTTCTGCCCATTTTTGGATTGGGTTGTTTTTTGATATTGAGCTGCATGAGCTGCTTATAAATTTTGGAGATTAATCCTTTGTCAGTTGCTTCATTTGCAAATATTTTCTCCCATTCTGAGGGTTGTCTTTTTCATCTTGTTTATGGTTTCGTTTGCTGTGCAAAAGCTTTGAAGTTTCATTAGGTCCCATTTGTTGATTTTTGTTTTTATTTCCATTTCTCTAGGAGGTGGGTCAAAAAGGATCTTCCTGTGATTTATGTCATAGCGTGTTCTGCCTCTGTTTTCCTCTAAGAGTTTGATAGTGTCTGGTCTTACATTTAGGTCTTTAATCCATTTTGAGTTTATTTTTGTGTATGGTGTTAGGGAGTGTTCTAATTTCATTCTTTTGCATGTAGCTGTCCAGTTATCCCAGCACCACTTATTGAAGAGGCTGTCTTTACTCCATTGTATATTCTTGCCTCCTTTACCAAAAATAAGGTGACCATATGTGCATGGGTTTATCTCTGGGCTTTCTATCCTGTTCCATTGTTCTATATTTCTGTTTTTGTGTCAGTACCGTGCTGTCTTGATTACTGTAGCTTTGTAGTATAGTCTGAAGTCCGGGAGCCTGATTCCTCCATCTCTGTTTTTCTTTCTCAAGATTGCTTTGGCTATTTGGGGTCTTTTGTGTTTGCATACAAATTGTGAAATATTTTGTTCTAGTTCCATAAAAACTGCCACTGGTAATTTGATTGGGATTGCATTGAATCTCTAGATTGCTTTGGGTAGCAGAGTCATTTTCATAATGTTGATTCTTCCAATCCAAGAACATGGTATATCTCTCCATCTGTTTGTATCATCTTTAATTTCTTTCATCAGTGTCTTATAGTTTTCTGCATACAGGTCTTTTGTCTCCTTAGGTACATTTATTCCTAGGTATTTTATTCTTTTTGTTGCAGTGGTTAAGTGGGAGTGTTTCCTTAATTTCTCTTTCAGGTGTTTTGTCATTAGTGTGTAGGAATGCAAGAGATTTCTGTGCATTAATTTTGTATCCTGCTACTTTACCAACTTTGTTGATTAGCTCTAGTAGTTTTCTGGTAGCATCTTTAGGATTCTCTATGTTTAGCATCATGTCATCTGCAAACAGTGACAGTTTTACTTCTTCTTTTCGGATTTGGATTCTTTTATTTCTTCTTCTTGTCTGATTGCCATGGCTAAAACTTCCAAAACTATGTTAAATAGTAGTGGTGAGAGTGGGCAACCTTGTCTTGTTCCTGATCTTAGTGGAAATGGTTTCAGTTTTTCACCAGTGAGAACAATGTTGGCTGTGGGTTTGTCATATATGGCCTTTATTATGTTGAGGTAAGTTCCCTCTCTGCCTACTTTCTGGAGAATTTTTATCATAAATGGGTGTTGAATTTTGCCAAAAGCTTTTTCTGCATCTATGGAGATGATCATATTGTTTATCACATTGATTTGCGTATATTGAAGAACACTTGCATTCCTGGGATAAACCCCTCTTGATCATGGTGTATGATGCTCTTAATGTGCTGTTGGATTCTGTTTGCTAGTATGCTGTTGAGGATTTTTGCATCTATGTTCATCAGTGATATTGGCCTGTAGTTTTCTTTCTTTGTGATATATTTGTCTGGTTTTGGTGTCAGGGTGATGGTGGCCTCGTAGAATGAGTTTGGGAGTGTTCCTGCCTCTGCTATATTTTGGAAGAGTTTGAGAAGGATGGGTGTTAGCTCTTCTCTAAATGTTTGATAGAATTCGCCTATGAAGCTGTCTAGTCCTGGGCTTTTGTTTGTTGGAAGATTTTTAATCACAGTCTCAGTTTCAGTGCTTTTGATTGATCTGTTTATATTATTTATTTCTTCCAGGTTCAGTGTCAGAAGGTTGTGCTTTTCTAAGAATTTGTCCATTTCTTCCAGGTTGTCCATTTTATTGGCATATAGTTGCTGGCAGTAATCTCTTATGATCCTTTGCATTTCTGCAGTGTTAGTTGTTACTTCTCCTTTTTCATTTCTAATTCTATTGATTTGGGTCTTCTCCCTTCTTTTCTTGATGAGTTTGACTAATGGTCTATCATTTTGTTTATCTTCTCAAAGAACCCGTGTTTAGTTTTATTGATCTTTGCTATTGTTTCCTTCATTTCTTTTTCATTTATTTCTGATCTTATCTTTATGATTTCTTTCCTTCTGCTAACTTTGGGGTTTTTGGTTCTTCTTCCTCTAATTGCTTTAGGTGTAAGGTTAGGTTGTTTATTTGAGATTTTTCTTGTTTCTTGAGGTAGGATTGTATTGGTATAAACTTCCCTCTTAGAACTGCTTTTGCTGCATCCCATAGGTTTTGGGTCATTGTGTTTTCATTGTCATTTGTTTCTAGGTATTTTTTGATTTCCTCTTTGATTTCTTCAGTGATCTCTTGGTTATTAAGTAGTGTATTGTTTAGCCTCCATGTGTTTGTATTTTTTACAGATTTTTCCTGTAATTGATACCTAGTCCTATACTGTTGTGGTCGGATAAGATACTTGATACGATTTCAATTTTCTTAAATTTTCCAAGGCTTGATTTGTGACCCCCAGGATATGATCTATCCTGGAGAATGTTCCATGAGCACTTGAGAAGAAGGTGTATTCTGTTGTTTTTGTATGGAATGTCCTATAAATATCAATTAAGTCCATCTTGTTTAATGTATCATTTAAAGCTTGTGTTTCCTTATTTATTTTCGTTTTGGATGACCTGTCCATTGGTGAAAGTGGGGTGTTAAAGTCCCCCACTATGATTGTGTTACTGTCAATTTCCTCTTTTATGGCTGTTAGCATTTGCCTTATATATTGTGGTGCTCCTGTGTTGGGTACATAATTATTTACAATTGTTACATCTTCTTCTTGGATTGATCCCTTGATCATTATGTAGTGTACTTCTTTGTCTCTTGTAATAGTCCTTATTTTAAAGTCTGTTTTTCCTGATATGAGAATTGCTACTCCAGCTTTCTTTGGTTTCCATTTGCATGGAGTCTCTTTTTTTTTTTTCTTTTTTTGCAGTATGCGGGCCTCTCACTGTTGTGGCCTCTCCCGTTGCGGAGCACAGGCTCTGGACGCGCAGGCTCAGCAGCCATGGCTCACGGGCCCAGCCGCTCCGCGGCACGTGGGATCCTCCCGGACCGGGCACAAACCCGTGTCCCCTGCATCGGCAGGCCGACTCTCAACCACTGTGCCACCAGGGAAGCCCCAACTGTACTTTTTAATTGTAATTAATAGTTTTAAATGATGCAGCATCCTAGTCAGTTCCATTTTTAAGTCAAGCATCTTAGTATTTCAGGGCAGGTGTCTGAGTTCCAGTATTTGGAAGAACAGAATTTTGACACATTTGTTACTTTTCCCTTCACCACATTTGGCATTTGAATACTCTTTATGTATCAAAGGAAATCTCACATTATCCTCATGAAACCTTCACATAACCAGACACCTAAACACTTACTCAGAGTGACAACATCCCTCTGGAGGGAGTCTCTCTGTAACTCTGATCGCTGGAAAATGTCATATTTGAGGAAATAAATTTTTTTTAAGTATAGTTGACTTATTAGTTTCAGGTGTACAATGTAGTTATTCACTATTTTTGTAGATTACACACCATACAAAATTCTTATAATATCATTGACTGTATTCCCTGTGTGTGCATTATATCCCTGTGACTTATTTATTTTACTGCTGGTGGTTTGTACCTCTTAATCCCATTCACCTATATTGCCCACTCCCCCAACCTCTTCCCCTTTGGGAATTACTAGTTTGTATATGTGAGTCTGTTTCTGTTTGAGAAAAATGTTTTAATGAAGTTTAACACATTTATTTTTAATGCTTTGTGTGTGTGTGTGTGTGTGTGTGTTTATAGCCAGCTGCACTTGCTCTGGAGAGGAGCTGTTTGTGGTGGGTTGAGAGTGTTGAAAAATAAGATGGCCAGTGATAAGTGGGCAGGAAGTGGACCTGGGGGCCTCTTGAAACTTCCAAGCTGTCCAACATTTCTGTCTTTCCCTTTGTGATTTGCAGATTTATTGAAATAGGCATTTCTGCTATGTACTTCCTCACATCCCAACATGTATAATGAAGCTTCTACCTGTAGAATCACTAACAAATTCTAATAACTATTTGAGGCATGTGAAGAATTGATTTGGAAACCCTGAGACCCTCACGATACCTAAAATCCATACAGCGCTGCACTTGTTTAGGTGTATTAGAGTTACATTTGTCCATCTCGACAGTATATTGTGATTTAATTAAGAGCAGAGGCAGTTAACTTGGAGATTTGTTACCTTGGGCACAGTATTTGTATCGGAGGCTTTCAGTAAATGCGAGGTGAATGAAGAAAATAGGGAACAAAGAAGTTTCATGTCTCATCTGGATTTCTCTCTTTTGTAATGTTCACTGAAGTCAAGCAGATTTTTGATTCCGTAAGTGGCAGGAACTCATAGCCATGTACTCCCTGTTAGATTGACTGACGTTGTCAAGGAACTTCTATATTAGTAGTAAAAAGAACATTGGAGTTATGATACAAACACTTGAGTTTAAATTTCGGCTTTACTGCTCGCATGCTGTGCCTCCCTGGGGAAAGTATTTATCTTCCCCAAGCCATCATTTCTTCATCTATAAGATGGACTAATAACATCTGCTTCATATGATATTTCACAAGGTTACCCTTTTTCCTTTATTCGAGAAGCTCTTGAAATCACCCATAATCTTAAACTGCTTAGCCTATGTGTAAAATTTTGAAGTATTTAATGATGCTTTTACAAAATCGCCTGTAAATCTTGTTGCCCTGCAGCTGCCAGACTCATGAAATCAATGGCCTTTATTGCTTTAGGCGTAGAGCAGGTAGAGTCTGGATTCTAGAACACATATGCCATTGTGAAGTTGGCAGAGTAGTTCTCATACAAGCCAGGACTTGTTAAAAACACTAACACTTCCATTTTACGTATGGAGAAGAACGCCTGAGGGCTTAAGATCAGGTCTTATAAAAGTGGGACCCAGCCACATAGGAAGGGAAGCCGCCACCCAGTGGTGCAAGACAATGCTTGATGGCGGATGGGATAGGAACAGAGAGCAGGGTGATTTAAAAAGAAAACAGGAAGGTTGAGGAGGGAGAGGAGAGCAAAGGAGGCTGTGTTGGCCTTCCCTCCTGGAACCCTGGGGAAATGCCTCTTGGGAGTATCTAAACCACCTTGGCATGGGCAGTAGAGTTGAAAACTGGCCTCTTGAGAAAATGCCACCTCTCCCCCAGGTACCTCATCTCTTAGAATTGACTCAGAAGTTCCGACCGGGCCGAGATGATGAACAGAGCTTAGAAGTAGGAGTTGGCATGCCTTACAGGGGGTCCCAGTATCACAGAGCAGGGGAATCTGTGGCAGAGACTGCAGGGTGTCCCTCTATAACTGGGGTTGGGACAGGGGACACAGCCAAGTCTCTGAGACGAGGCGTGAGAGCCGACCTTGGTCAGTCAGGGCAGATGTGGCCAGAAGCAGTGTTGGTCCCATGTCTCTGCTAAGAGAACCACCCCAGACACATAAGAAACAGACACAGCGAAGGTAGAGACCAAAACCCGAAGATCAGGCCAGATTAGCTCCACCTTCTTCAGGATGTAGCAGGGCCCCCAGGCAGGGCCTCCAGCCCCACCCCCACAAATCACATAAACGTCTTTTTGAGGAGATGCCAGTATGTCAGGAGAGAGTGGAAGGGGGAGAAAAACCAGAACAGCTAAAAATTGACCCCAAATTGTTTTCTGAAAAACCTGAGCTATGCCCAGTGAACAAGATTTCAATTTTTGTTTTGATTTGCTTTTCACCAAGAATGAAGGCCTTTGAACAAGATGAGGTCAATTACATGACAGGATGAACTGTTTTTTTTAAGAATTAGTTTTAGGGGGGGGACCTTGAAGATGGCGGAAGAGTAAGACGCGGAGATCGCCTTCCTCCCCACGGATACACCAGAAATACATCCACACGTGGAACAACTCCTACAGAACTCCTACTGAAGGCTGGCAGAAGACCTCAGACCTCCCAAAAGGCAAGAAACTCCCCACGTAACTGGGTAGGGCAAAAGAAAAAACAGAGACAAAAGAATAAGGACGGCACCTGCACCAGTGGGAGGGAGCTGTGAAGGAGGAAAAGTTTCCACACACTAGGAAGCCCCTCCGCGGGCGGAGACTGCGGGAGGCAGAGGGGGGAGTTTCGGGACCGCGGAGTAGTGCACAGCGACGGGTGCGGAGGGCAAAGCGGGGAGATTCCTGCACAGACGATCGGTGCCGACCAGCACTCACCAACCCGAGAGGCTTGCTGCTCACCCACCGGGGCGGGCGGGGCTGCGAGCTGAGGCTCGGGTTTTGGTTTTGGACGGAGCTCAGGGAGAGGACTGGGGTTGGCGGCTTGAACATAGCCTGAAGGGGTTAGTGCACCACGACTAGACGGGAGGGAGTTCGGGGAAAATCCTGCACCGGCCGAAGAGGCAAGAGACTTTTTCTTCCCTCTTTGTCTCCTGGTGCGCGAGGAGAGGGGTTTAAGAGCGCTGCTTAAAGGAACTCCAGAGACGGGCGCGAGCCGCGGCTAAAAGCGCGAACCCCAGAGACGGGCGCGAGCCGCGGCTGAGGGCGCGAGCCCCCGAGACGGGCGCGAGCCGCGGCTGAAAGCGCAAACCCCAGAGACGGGCGCGAGCCCCCGAGACGGGCGCGAGCCGCGGCTGAAAGCGCAAACCCCAGAGACGGGCGCGAGCCGCGGCTAAAACCGCGGACCCCAGAGACGGGCGGGAGACGCTAAGGCTGCTGCTGCCGCCACCAAGGGGCCTGTGTGCGAGCACAGGTCACTCTCCACACCCCTCTTCCGCGGAGCCTGTGCAGCCTGCCACTGCCAGGTTCCCGGGATCCAGGGACAACTTCCCCGGGACAGCGCACGGCGGGCCTCAGGCTGGTGCAACGTCACGCCGGCCTCTGCTGCAACGTCACACTGCCTCTGCCGCCGCAGGCCGGCCCCGCACGCAGTGCCCCTCCTTCCCCCATCCCCCAACCCCTGGCCTGAGTGAGCCGGAAGCCCCGAATCAGCGGCTCCTTTAACCCCGTCCTGTCTGAGCGAAAAAACAGACGCCCTCCAGCGACCTACACGCAGAGGCAGGGCCAAATCCAAAGCTGAGCTCCTGTGAGCTGTGAAAACAAAGAAGAGAAAGGGAAATCTCTCCCAGCAGCCACAGAAGCAGCGGATTAAAGCTCCACAATCAACTTGATATACCCTGCATCTGTGGAATACCTGAATAGACAAGGAATGATCCCAAATTGAAGAGGTGGAATTTAGGAGCGAAATCTATGATTTTTTTCCCTTTTCCTCTTTTTGTGAAGGTGTACGTGTATGCTCCTGTGTGACATCTAGTCTGTATACTCTAGCTTCCACCATTTGTCCTAGGGCTCTATCCGTCCATGACTTTTTTTTAAAAAATTCTTTTTCTTAATAATTAAGTTTAATTGTAATAACTTTATTATACTTTACCTTCGTTCTTTCTTTTTTTCCTTCCTTCCCTCCCTCCTTTAGACAACGAATCACCCCAAATTGAGGAGGTGGTCTCAGGGAGCAGGATTTATGATTTTTCCCCCTTTACCTCTTTTTGTGAAGGTGTATGTGTATGCTTCTGTGTAAGATTTTCTCTGTATAGCTTTGCTTCCAACATTTGTCCTAAGGTTCTATCCGTCCCTTTTTTTTTTTCTAAATATTTTTTAATTCAATAACTATATTATACTTTATTTTATTTTTACTGTATCATCTTTCTTTCTGTCTTTTTTTCCTTCTTTCCCTCCTTCCTTCCTTCCTCCCTCCCTCCCTCCCTCCCTCCTTTCTTTCCTTCTTTGCTTCTTTCTTCCTTCCTTCCTTTCCTCCTTTCCTTCTTTCTTTCCTCATACTTCTACTAATTCTCTCTACTTTTTCTCCCTTTTATTCTGAGCCGTGTGGATGAAAGGCTCTTGGTGCTCCAGCCAGGAGTCAGGGCTCTGCCTCTGAGGTAGGAGAGCCAACCTCAGGTCACTGGTCAACAAGAGACCTCCCAGCTCCACATAATATTAAACAGCGGAAATCTCCCAGAGACCTCCATCTTAACACCAGCACCCAGCTTCACTCAACGACCAGCAAGCCACAGTGCTGGACAACCTATGCCAAACAACTAGCAAAACAGGAACACAACCCCACCCATTAGCAGAGAGGCTGCCTAAAATCATAATAAGGCCACAGACACCCCAAAACACACCACCAGACGTGAACCTGCCCACTAGAGAGACAAGATCCAGCCTCATCCAGCACAACACAGGCACTAGTCCCCTCCACCAGGAAGCCTACACAACCCACTGAAACAACCTTAGCCACTGGAGACAGACATCAAAAACAACGGGAACTACGAACCTGCAGCCTGCAAAAAGGAGACCCCAAACACAGTAAGATAAGCAAAATGAGAAGACAGAAAAACACACAGCAGATGAAGGAGCAAGATAAAAACCCACCAGACCTAACAAATGAAGAGGAAATAGGCAATCTACCTGAAAAAGAATTCAGAATAATGATAGTAAGGATGATCCGAAATCTTGGAAGTAGAATGGACAAAATGCAAGAAACAGTTAACAAGGACCTACAAGAACTAAAGATGAAACAAGCAACGATGAACAATGCAATAAATGAAATTAAAATCACTCTAGATAGGATCAATGGCAGAATAACTGAGGCAGAAGAACGGATAAGTGACCTGGAAGATAAAGTAGTGGAAATAACTACTGCAGAGCAGAATAAAGAAAAAAGAATGAAAAGAACTGAGGACAGTCTCAGAGACCTCTGGGACAACATGAAACGCACCAACATTCGAATTATAGGGGTTCCAGAAGAAGAAGAAAGAAAGAAAGGGACTGAGAAAATATTTGAAGAGATTATAGTTGAAAACTTCCCTAATATGGGAAAGGAAATAGTTAATCAAGTCCAGGAAGCACAGAGGGTCCCATACAGGATAAATACAAGGAGAAACACGCCAAGACACATATTAATCAAACTGTCAAAAATTAAATACAAAGAAAGCATATTAAAAGCAGCAAGGGAAAAACAACAAATAACACACAAGGGAATCCCCATAAGGTTAACAGCTGATCTCTCAGCAGAAACCCTACAAGCCAGAAGGGAGTGGCAGGACATACTGAAAGTGATGAAGGAGAATAGCCTGCAACCAAGACTACTCTACCCAGCAAGGATCTCATTCACATTTGATGGAGAAATTAAAACCTTTACAGACAAGCAAAAGCTGAGAGAGTTCAGCACCACCAAACCAGCCTTACAACAAATGCTAAAGGAACTTCTCTAGACACGAAACACAAGAGAAGGAAATGACCTATAGTAGCGAACCCAAAACAATATATAAAATGGAAATAGGAACATACATATCAATAATTACCTTAAATGTAAATGGACTAAATGCTCCCACCAAAAGACACAGATTGGCTGAATGGATACAAAAACAAGACCCTTATATATGCTGTCTACAAGAGACCCACTTCAGAACTAGAGACACATACAGACTGAAAGTAAGGGGATGGAAAAAGATATTCCATGCAAATGGAAACCAAAAGAAAGCTGGAGTAGCAATTCTCATATCAGACAAAATAGACTTTAAAATAAGGACTATTAAAAGGGACAAAGAAGGACACTACATAATGATCAAGGGATCGATCCAAGAAGAAGATATAACAATTGTAAATATTTATGCACCCAACATAGGAGCACCTCAATACATAAGGCAAATACTAACAACCATAAAAGGGGAGATCAACAGTAACACATTCATAGTAGGGGACTTTAACACCCCACTTTCACCCATGGACAGATCATTCAAAATGAAAATAAGGAAACACAAGCTTTAAATGATACATTAAACAAGATGGACTTAATTGATATTTATAGGACACTCCATCCAAAAACAACAGAATACACATTTTTCTCAAGTGCTCATGGAACATTCTCCAGGATAGATCATATCTTGGGTCACAAATCAAGCCTTGGTAAATTTAAGAAAACTGAAATTGTATCAAGTATCTTTTCCGACCACAACGCCATGAGACTAGATATCAATTACAGGAAAAGATCTTTAAAAAATACAAACACATGGAGGCTAAACAATACACTACTTAATAATGAAGTGATCACTGAAGAAATCAAAGAGGAAATAAAAAAATACCTAGAAACAAATGACAATGGAGACACAACGACCCAAAACCTATGGGATGCAGCAAAAGCAGTTCTAAGGGGGAAGTTTATAGCAATACAAGCCCACCTTAAGAAGCAGGAAACATCTCGAATAAACAACCTAACCTTGCACCTCAAGCAATTAGAGAAAGAAGAACAAAAAACCCCCAAAGCTAGCAGAAGGAAAGAAATCATAAAAATCAGATCAGAAATAAATGAAAAAGAAATGAAGGAAACAATAGCAAAGATCAATAAAACTAAAAGCTGGTTCTTTGAGAAGATAAACAAAATAGATAAACCACTAGCCAGACTCATCAAGAAAAAAAGGGAGAAGACTCAAATCAATAGAATTAGAAATGAAAAAGGAGAAGTAACAACTGACACTGCAGAAATAAAAAAAATCATGAGAGATTACTACAAGCAACTCTATGCCAATAAAATGGACAATCTGGAAGAAATGGACAAATTCTTAGAAATGCACAACCTGCCAAGACTGAATCAGGAAGAAATAGAAAATATGAACAGACCAATCACAAGCACTGAAATTGAAACTGTGATTAAAAACCTTCCAACAAACAAACGCCCAGGACCAGATGGCTTCACAGGTGAATTCTATCAAACGTTTAGAGAAGAGCTAACACCTATCCTTCTCAAACTCTTCCAAAATATAGCAGAGGGAGGAACACTCCCAAATTCCTTCTACGAAGCCACCATCACCTTGATACCAAAACCAGACAAGGATGTCACAAAGAAAGAAAACTACAGGCCAATATCACTGATGAACATAGATGCAAAAATCCTCAACAAAATACTAGCAAACAGAATCCAACAGCACATTAAAAGGATCATACACCATGATCAAGTGGGGTTTATTCCAGGAATGCAAGGATTCTTCAATATACGCAAATCTATCAATGTGATAAACCATATTAACAAATTGAAGGAGAAAAACCATATGATCATCTCAATAGATGCAGAGAAAGCTTTCGACAAAATTCAACACCCATTTATGATAAAAACCCTCCAGAAAGTAGGCATAGAGGGAACTTTCCTAAACATAATAAAAGCCATATATGACAAGCCCACAGCAAACATCATCCTCAATGGTGAAAAACTGAAAGCATTTCCACTAAGATCAGGAACAAGACAAGGTTGCCCACTCTCACCACTCTTATTCAACATAGTTTTGGAAGTTTTAGCCACAGCAATCAGAGAAGAAAAGGAAATAAAAGGAATTCAAATCGGAAAAGAAGAAGTAAAGCTGTCACTGTTTGCAGATGACAAGATACTATACATAGAGAATCCTAAAGATGCTACCAGAAAACTACTAGAGCTAATCAATGAATTTGGTAAAGTAGCAGGATACAAAATGAATGCACAGAAATCTCTGGCATTCCTATATACTAATGATGAAAAATCTGAAAGTGAAATCAAGAAAACACTCCCATTTACCATTGCAACAAAAAGAATAAAATATCTAGGAATAAACCTACCTAAGGATACGAAAGACCTGTATGCAGAAAATTATAAGACACTGATGAAAGAAATTAAAGATGATACAAATAGATGGAGAGATATACCATGTTCTTGGATGGGAAGAATCAACATTGTGAAAATGACTCTACTACCCAAAGCAATCTACAGATTCAATGCAATCCCTATCAAACTACCACTGGCATTTTTCACAGAACTAGAACAAAAAATTTCGCAATTTGTATGGAAACACAAAAGACCCCGAATAGCCAAAGCAATCTTGAGAACGAAAAAAGGAGCTGGAGGAATAAGGCTCCCTGACTTCAGACTATATTACAAAGCAACAGTAATCAAGACAGTATGGTACTGGCACAAAAACAGAAAGATAGATCAGTGGAACAGGATAGAAAGCCCAGAGATAAACCCACGCACATATGGACACCTTATCTTTGATAAAGGAGGCAGGAATGTACAGTGGAGAAAGGACAGCCTCTTCAATAAATGGTGCTGGGAAAACTGGACAGGTACATGTAAAAGTATGAGATTAGATCACTCCCTAACACCATACACAAAAATAAGCTCAAAATGGATTAAAGACCTAAATGTAAGGCCAGAAACTATCAAACTCTTAGAAGAAAACATAGGAAGAACACTCTATGACATAAATCACAGCAAGATCCTTTCTGACCCACCTCCTAGAGTAATGGAAATAAAAACAAAAATAAACAAATGGGACCTAATGAAACTTCAAAGCTTTTGCACAGCAAAGGAAACCATAACCAAGACCAAAAGACAACCCTCAGAATGGGAGAAAACATTTGCAAATGAAGCAACTGACAAAGGATTAATCTCCAAAATTTACAAGCAGCTCATGCAGCTCAATAACAAAAAAACAAACAACCCCATCCAAAAATGGGCAGAAGACCTAAACAGACATTTCTCCAAAGAAGATATACAGAATGCCAACAAACACATGAAAGAATGCTCAACATCATTAATCATTAGAGAAATGCAAATCAAAACTACAATGAGATATCATCTCACACCAGTCAGAATGGCCATCATCAAAAAATCAAGAAACAATAAATGCTGGAGAGGGTGTGGAGAAAAGGGGACACTCTTGCACTGCTGGTGGGAATGTGAATTGGTTCAGCCACTGTGGAGAACAGTATGGAGGTTCCTTAAAAAACTACAAATAGAATTACCATATGACCCAGCAATCCCACTACTTGGCATATACCCTGAGAAAACCAAAATTCAAAGAGAGTCATGTACCAAAATGTTCATTGCAGCTCTATTTACAATAGCCAGGACATGGAAACAACCTAAGCGCCCATCATCGGATGAATGGATAAAGAAGATGTGGCACATATACACAATGGAATATTACTCAGCCTTAAAAAGAAATGAAATTGAGCTATTTGTAATGAGATGGATAGACCTAGAATCTGTCATACAGAGTGAAGTAAGTCAGAAAGAAAAAGACAAATACCGTATGCTAACACATATATATGGAATTTAAGGGAAAAAAATGTCATGAAAAACCTAGGGGTAAGATAGGAATAAAGACGCAGACCTACTGGAGAACGGACTTAAGGATATGGGGAGGGGGAAGGGTGAGTTTTGACAGGGCGAGAGAGAGTCATGGACATATACACACTAACAAACGTAGTAAGGTAGATAGCTGGGGGGAAGCAGCCGCAAGGCACAGGGATATTAGCTCGGTGCTTTGTGACAGCCTGGAAGGGTGGGATGGGGAGAGTGGGAGGGAGGGAGACGCAAGAGGGAAGACAGGGGAACATATGTATATGTATAGCTGATTCATTTTGTTGTAAAGCAGAAACTAACGCACCATTGTGGAGCAATTGTACCCCAATAAAGATGTTTAAAAAAAAAAAAAAAAAAAAAAGAATTAGTTTTAGTCCCTCTGTGTAATAATGAGTAAATTTCAAATCAACCACACTAATCTGTCTTTCTCTTTGTTTGTAATTTACACATGTATATTGTTCTCATTGACTGATTTATGCTTTTGTAACATTTTATGGCTTTCACATACACCCTTGCATCTGTTTACCAAAACAGCATGAGATAATGTCAGTATTACTATGCTTAGTGTCCTGTGAGGAAACTGAAGATTTGTCCAAGAGCAGAGAGCTGGTGAGAGAGAGAAAAGAGAAAGAGAATGGCTTACAAATCAGGTCCTCTTTGTGTGCTCAGAACTACCACAAAGCTACTCTGTTCCGCCTCATTTTGTTTCTCTCTGGAGCTCTGTCTAGGTGATACATTGTGAGTACATCTGGGCAAAACAAAACGGCCTGTGGAAAACTCATTCTGATAATTTCACATCTAGGAAAAATGCAGAGAACGACAAAAGTGAGTCGGTATGTTATAAATTCAAGGTCAGTATTCTATGTCGATGTCTGTAGTGAATGAGTTCCAAAGGATTTGTGTCACTATTAAATTAGAAATGACCGACTCTTATTTGATGTGTAGTAGATTTAGCCATATAATAGAAAGAAACAGAATACAAAGGATAGAGAGCAAATGTATTTTGTAAGACAATTGCAAACCTCTTATGAGCTTCAACACAAAGTAATAGAGACCATCTCATCTCTTTGGCTATTCATTCATCTTTAGCATTAGTGAATTTTTGGTTTGTATTCTTGACCTTGACCTAGATCCCTGAAGTGTTGCATGTGCTTCAGCAGATACATTTCAGGAGAGTGATTGTGTGTTACAAGTTATGTATCTATAAACAGAGATCTTACATAGATGGACACGATTAGAATTGGGAGAGAGGCTCTAGGCTGACATTCAGGGATTTCTCCTGTTTGTTTATTTTTGTGTACTCTATGTCCCCTTTCATTGTAAGCTTTTTATTCTCAATTTTTAATCTAGTTGAGTTTGTTGAGCTGTTGGTCATAGAAACAGATCTACAGGGTTTTCTTCAGTGATATATTTTCATTGCTAATGTATTTTGTAGCCAGCCAAGTTTACGGATAACCCACTTTGTGTACGTATCAAAGCAGGTTTCTCCTCCTTGCAGAGGAATTTCTATTTTCCATCTGAGTTCACTGGGTCACACAGTGCCCCCACTGTTCATACAACTTCCACTACTTAAGCAGTTTCCTTTAGGATGTTAGAGAGCGTGTTGTCCCTTTTATATAACTTGTATTTTCCCAGTCAGACTAAACTTGTCATTAGAGTGTTGTAAATTCGCGTCTTAAATTCCTTTGGAATTTCTTGTTCATATTTTTAGAGCCTTCACATCAAGCTGAATTTTTCCAGCCCATCTTTCCTTACTACCACTGATGAAAGAGGATGAGATGAGCACACCCATGTTTTTGTGTGCCTACTGCGGCGGCCTCTTTGCCACATACTTACGATCATTATCTGATACAAAGGGTAGCGAATTAAAAAATGCTCAAGTTGAACAAATTAAATCTCTTTACCCATCACTTT
Source organism: Phocoena sinus (assembly GCF_008692025.1). Taxonomy (NCBI): domain Eukaryota; kingdom Metazoa; phylum Chordata; class Mammalia; order Artiodactyla; family Phocoenidae; genus Phocoena; species Phocoena sinus. The sequence goes on along the minus strand of NC_045773.1, from coordinate 86,493,399 downwards.
AGAAGAATGACAATACAACATGTATATGGTTTAAAATGACTTGTTGGACTATTTTTGACTAGATTGGGTGAACATGTCTACTGATAGGCCCACTTGGTTGAAGTTTTCCACGTTATATAGGTAACTCAGTGTTCTTAATATCCACAGCTGATTTTTTCTATTGATAATGGCTCCTCTGTGCAAGATATAAATATAATGAAAAATATCCCCGCCCTGTAATTTAAAAAAGACTTGAAAGAAGCCTTTAATTCACGTGAATTTTAGTATGTGGTCAGCTCAGGACTGAAGCTATGTAAGCTTGAGCTGTGGCTAAAGCTACAACATGAGAGAGGCTGCGAGTGTCGTGAGAGGATGAGGTGGGACACGTAGTGACGATGTGCTTAGAATGGGCCTGTTCCTGGTGCAGTCCTCAGATGAGAGTTTTCTTCTTCTTCTTCTTCTTCTTTTTTTTTTTGCAGTACGCGGGCCTCTCACTGCTGTGGCCTCTCCCGTTGCGGACGGAGCACAGGCTCCGGACGCATAGGCTCAGCGGCCATGGCTCACGGGCCCAGCCGCTCCGCGGCATGTGAGATCTTCCCGGACCGGGGCACGAACCCGTATCCCCTGCATCAGCAGGCGGACTCTCAACCACTGCGCCACCAGGGAAGCCCTCTTCTTCTTTTGATCTACTATGTATTTTACACACAATTGTTGTTTCTCTTTGGCTCTCCCATTAACACTTAACTCTTTCAATGTTATCTTTTTTTATTCTCCTCTTTTTGACATAAAGATGACATTAAATGGAAAGTGTAAATAGCTTTGAGCTATTTAAGGAGAGTAGGAAAGAGAATTTCCCAGCCCCCACATATTTCCACATCTGGACCTAGAACATAGCACATCTTGATATGCGTCCTCTAATTCATGTCTTGCATGCACATTTCTTCCGATTTTGGCAAAAGCCATGTCCTCTGATGAGGAAATGACTGTCGTCTTCTTGTGTCATTTCCCAGCCCTGGAGTCTTGTTTACACCAAGCTCCTTTGTTAAGGATTCAACATAAAGATCTTTGATACTGTGGAGCCCCATCCCTGACTCATTATTAGCTGACACTTTGTGTCTGGCTGGCAAGTTTTCCATGAGTGGTAAGATCAGCCTCATACAGTATTGCACAACCTTCCCCCCCTTCCTTGTGTGCGTCAGTGAGAATCAAATGACTCTTAATAGTGAAAAACAAAATCTTGGAGCAGGGTAGAAAGATGACCAATCTCTAAATAAAGCAAACCAATGTTCAGACTGGAAGGATTCTCTCATGTTCACTATGCATTTTATTGGTTCTCTGTGAAAGGCTTTCTCTTGCTAAAAGGACTGTTAAAATTTGTCTTTGCTGTAGATGATCATCATCTGTAACGTGTGGTTCTCTCCTTAATAAAGTTAGGGAACATTTGAAGGTCATTCAGGGTCAGCACAATGTAGTGAAGAGGGTATTGAGTCAGTAGGTGCTCATCGGAAGCACCCTTAGCTTCTCCATCGATGACTCCGTCTGTACGATGGGAATAATCACATCTACCTCACAGGGATGATGCATAATTTAATGTGTGTAAAATAACTTGGCAAATTATTAAAAAAACTCATTTAAGTGAAACGGGCTACTATTTATTTAAGAGCCAGAAGAGCTTGCTGTCATTATTTGAGAGAAGGTCACGGTACTGGGACCTCTTAGAAATTGCAGCATTATGTTCTAGAAGGAGTGATTTGATAAATATTGGCTTAAACTAGTAGGATTTTTCAATAGCCCAATTGCAACATTTTTCTTATTATTTTGCCTCTGTAAGGCTACCGTGCTATATTGGAAAAATCTTCTTCCCGTAACCATGAAATTAAAAGTGGAACTGGGTCTGAGTTAGCTGCTACTCCTTCAGCGACTTGCGGGCGATGCATTTTGAGTAACTTGCCCCTTACAACTGTTTCAACTCTGACTCCCGTCCTCTTCCCTCAGTCCTTCCTTTGTTAATTGGAAAGAAGCCGTGGGGGATTTCCACTGACTTTCCTTTGCCCAGTTTTTGATGGACATACACAATTTCTTTTTAAGAAGCTGGTATCCAATTCAGAGAAAATGTAATATATGTTTTAAAACTAATGATGGATACACCAGTTAAGGAACCTATAAATGAAGTTGAACTTTGGAGCCAAAACGGTTGTTGGGGCTTGTCATCTTCATCATGGAAGTCTTGCCACTGTAAGCTCATTTGGCAAAGATACGGTTGTCTCCTTGGAAAATACCTTACCAAGTCTTCCTCCGTAATTCTGAATTGATGCCAAGCCAGACTGTTGTTTGAAAACTGCTTCATATCTTTGCTTTATGGTCTATGCCGTTAACCTCAAAGATTTAGAGTGTGAGCGTTGAACAGCCGGAAACTATAAATAGGAGAAAAGTGCCTTTTTAAAAATTGCAGTCATTAAGGTGTAATGCCATATGGGCTCAAGGGGTGGCAAAGATGGTGAGCGGCTTGTTGTTCATTAAAACTGAAATATTTATATGAGCAGGAACAATAACAGCCTATTTTAGAGTCTGTGTGGTGTGGCATGGAGCACAGATGCAATTAGATAATATTGATGGCCCCTATTGTAATTATGTAAATGGTACCAAGTTCGGCTATCCTTTTATCTTTCATTTCCGTGTGCACGTGTAAAGCGAGGGCTAGAAAGTGAGTAACTGCTGGGCTGGAGTGCCGGGCTATTTATTTACCTGACGGAGTAGCCTGAAGCTTATGTTCCTCTGAGTTATTTTGTCATCCAAATTGAGCGTGTCCAGTGGATTGCACAGAAGGGACACACAAATTTGTGTTTATCTGAAGAAAGGCTTGGTGATAAAGCCTCCACATGAAAACCCTGCCAACCCAGTAGGTCCATTTTGAGTTTTTCCATTTCAGAGCTGAGTGTTTGGATCCCACTTGAGCAGTACTGATGCTTCTTTTGTTACCTTTCGAGCAGATCATTTTAGATGGTTCTCCTCCCCAGGGATGTTTTCTATGCCTAGCTGCCTATCAATCTTTCCATCTCAATGCAGAAGCATTTGATTAGTGTGTTTAAAGTGATAAAGATGTCAACAGTCGTGTCACCTTGATTAATGCTAATTATCAGTCTTTAATGGTTCCTCTGCTTTGGCCACCATCCTTGCAGACTGTGATTTTTATGGTTAAAACAGTGCCCTGCCATCCAACAGCTTAATGATAAATTCTGGTCTATCTATCTTTAATGATTCTGCATGCAGTGGTATAATCCCGGTAACATACATTATCTTCGTTCTTTCAAAGCAAGCAGTGACTTTCATAGGGGTGATTAATGCATTTATAAGGAGCTTGAAGAATCCTTGTTGGGATCACAGCAGAGGTTATGAAGATTATGCTTGCCAGGCATTAGGATTAGTGGCAATGTTACATAGGCTGCCTGAAAATAATTGAAGATTTTCATGCAGTCCCTGTTTAGCACATTATTGTTGTAAATGAGACTCTAACTGCCGTGGCAAAAAGACTTAGGTTTTGCAAGCTGAAGATGCCATCGGTATGTGGTTGTCACACCGATGAAATGAAAAGCACGTTAAATGATGGGAGGGCTTCCTTCTTTACAACCACAGTCTTCTTAAACAGATTTGGGGTCACTCAGTTTGAAATATCCGTTGATGAAAATGTCTTTTCTGCCAGGGTTTTTCAGGCTGAGTTTTCACAGTGCTAGTATATGTTGAGTCTTTAATCTCCTTACTCTCAAGCCTGGAGATGGAGTTTTAAATAAGAGATGTGCAGGACCTTCAAGGTATGGATAATTTGCTTATGTAAATGTAAGCCCATATATTCCACACAATAGTACTTCTCTGAAATGCTGTCTCTTATTGAAGAAACGCTGAACGTAAGTTAACAGGATGCTTTATTATTTTATGAGCCGTTACCTTCACATCAGTTATAACACGTAGCTCCTTGCTCATAGTAGACATCTTAAAACAGTGTTTTATTGCTATTAACGAAGGTACTGACAACTTTTACCAAGATTTTTTTGAACTAATATTAGTATGCACCTGTTTGTTCTGTGTTTAACATTACTATTTTCTGTGCTCGTAAATTAAGCTAGATGGAGCGTCAATCTACTACAGTCTCAAATGTGAGATGTGTTTACACCTCTTTGCTTTCAACTAATTTTATATTCAGTTCTGATGATAATATCCTAGTACAATAACCTCTCTAGCTCTGACCTCTTACATTTAAAAACTGCTCCTTAACTTCTAGCAGGGAGAAAATACTTAAAAATTTTTTTGAACCGTATTCACTTTTAGATAAGGAAATGCCAAATTGCATTATAGGAAGACAGTTATTCCCCAAGTGGTACCAGCTTAGAGAAACCACAGACCTCAGGGGCCAATCTTGGGAGAGTAGTTCACTTATAATAACATGTATTTAACATTTCTAGGGGTGGCTTTAGTTTGAGTTTTGGATGATAATAAACTTTACCCAATATATTTCTTTGGCTAGGCATTTAAGGATATATGCCAAGCTGCATAGTGTTTACTAGTAGGCCCCTCCATTTGCAAGCACTGAACTGGGGACTCTTTAACATCTACTTTGGAATTTTACGATGATGACTTACTGCAAAGTCTTTTAATGTTGCAGTCATATAGTTTGAGATGGTTGAAATGTTAATTTTCACATATCCTAGTGTGCTCCGTTGGATAATGACTGTCACAAGTGAGCCAACGTACATCTCTTTACTAGAGTGGTAATGTAGAAAAGATACAGCGTATAACCTCTCCCACAGGAAACCCTTTTCTTTTGGAGTTTTGCTCAGACATTTCAAATGTGAGTAGGCTGGAAAGAGATGTTGAGATGGATGAGGAAGGCCAGAATTAATTGAACTAGGATTGATTGGGAGAAAAGCCTGGTATGGGAACTTAACACAGTACCAGAGGTGATCTATGTGGTGATTAATTCCCTGTGAAGTCAATATGTACCCCCAATGTGTTCGTCCACTTCATTTCCACAATTGTAGTATTCCACTTCCAGTGGATGGTGTGTCTCATTAGAATAAACGGAGACTCTTCTGTGGGTGCCAAGACTCAGTGGACACCGCAGAGATTTAGGCCTTAGAACTACATAGTGTACGATTCTGCAAAGAGAAATACAAACTGCTTGATCAGAGGAGGTGTTAGCTGTGTTGCTTAGTCTCTCGCTATATGATTGTTTTCTTTTGTAGTTTTGATAAATTAACATTGACTCACATATTCAATAGGAGTATTTTTTAAGATATTTTCAAAGGCCCCAGGGCTTCGGTTTAAAAATGCAGGTTAATTCTCAGAGGCTTTCAAAAGCATCTCTGCATCATGCTGCTAATTAAGATAAGGTTATCATTTTAAGTTATACCAGGAATGTAATTAGAGCCTCTAGTGAGAACTGTAGCAGTCAATTTTTATACAAATTATTCAGACCTGGTAAGGTAGAATACAGTTTTAATAGGACAAGTGAACATACTGTGATTTATTAGATATCATGTGAATTCAAATGACACCTGAACACAGCATGTGTAACTCATCATGCGCCCGAGTCACTGGGAATCCAGCTCAACAGCCTTTCATCAGCAGAGATTTAATAACATGCCTTCCGTTCCCTATTGTTCGGTGGCCGTTATTTTGGATTTGAGAGGGATTTTTGTTTTCAGATTTGAATGGTTTTAGACATGAGAAAGCCATCTCATGTGTAGAATACAAAGCACAGATTACCTAGCACTCTCATGTATCAAGACTGATGATGCGTGCTGTAGCAAAGTGTCTGGCCCCGCTTGCTTGCTTTTTGCTTTTGTGTGGTCTGCAGAGCAAGGTGACCAACTGACAGTGTAATTAACTAATTTTTCTGTGTTGTCCATCTCTGCTGAAGAGTATTGGGTGTTGTATAAGAAAGTTACGTGTCCTATCTGCCAGCTGTCAGTAATTACTTATTCATTAAGTGGATACCTGCTTTCTAAGGATGTGTGAGGAGGGCAGAGTTGAATAGCTCTTGAGAAGGTTGTCTTATCTTTTCCTTCTAAGATCCCTGCAGGGCATCCAGAGCTCTGTACTAGGGCATATATTTCAAGGACACCTTAAAAATATGTGGAACACCTTTTCCTTTTCCCTGGTTAGGAAAGGTTTCCTTTCCTTTTATTCTCATTTGACATGTCAGCTGTTGTACATTTTGCCATGGGCGTAAATTCCTCAAATTGGAGTCATTCATTCAGTGTGTATTTACTGAGTTTCTATTGTGTGCCATGCATTGTGCTAGGTATTTGGCATGTGGCGGTGAAAAAAAGATAGTGTACTAGTATCTGTAGCATGAGCCTACCTTTCCCACCTCTACCATTAACCATACAATACCATCTCACCTTTAAAATTTACAGGGAAGATAAATAGCATCTCATGCAATCTCCTCTATCTTCTCTGTCCTTCATACCCACTATTATCTACAGCTGAAAGGTTTTCTTTCTGTTCAATCTCATTGAAAATGTCCATTCTCATCCATAAAATTAACCTGATTAATTCAAAAGTTACTGAATTAATTTTCTTCCTCTCTCCTTTATCTCAGTCTTTCTCACTCCTCTGCTCCTTTCTTTCAACCAAAAAGCATGCTCGTGTTTTGCCCTTAACCTATGGATAAGCAATAAATAAAAATCTGTCTTACGTCTGTTACTCATTCAGACTTTCTAGTTGCCCGGTTTTCTTGAAAGTGTGTCTGTATAGATGCTGAGTCTTCTTCCTCATTTCTTCATCTTACACAACAGTCTGGCTTCTGGACCAGCACATCTACAGACGGATGAGCGGTGACGGCCTATGTTTAATTCTCATTCCACGTAACTTCTTAATAACATTTGGTATTGCTGCCTGTTTCCTACTTCTGGAAGTTGGCAGCTTTTTCGAATCCATGATGTCATTCTCTCCTGGTTCCCATCGAACTGCCTTGATTATTCATCCTCAGTTTCCTTTGCTGAACTGTCCTTCTTTGCCAGTCTTTTTAGTGATGGTGTCCCTCAGGTTCTTAAGAGTCTCCAAAGGTGTATTGCGAATGCCCTTAAATCATATACTACATATTTGATATAGGTTTGGGTATGTGCATCTTTCTGGGAAAAGGATTCATAGCTTTTATGTGATTCTCAAAAGCACCAAAGACTGTACAAATAATAAATGCTGGAGAGGGTGTGGAGAAAAGGGAACACTCCTACACAGTTGGTAGGAATATGAATTGGTGCAGTCACTATGGAAAATGGTATGGAGGTTCCTTAAAAAACTAAAAAGAGAGTTACCATGTGATCTTGCAATCAAACTCCTGGGCATATGTTCAGAGAAAACTCTCAATTCGAAAAGCTACATGCACCCCAGTGTTCATAGCAGCACTATTTACAATAGCCAAGACATGGAAACAACCTAAATGTCCTTCAACAGATGAATGGATGAAGAAGGTGTGATATAGATACACACACACACACACACACAATGAAATATTGCTCAGCCATAAAAAAGAATGAAATAATGCCATCTGCAGCAACATGAATGGACCTAGAGATTATCATGCTAAGTAAGTCAAAGACAGATATCATGTGATATCACTTAAGTGGAATCTAAAAAATGATACAAGTGAACTTATTTACAAAACAGAAACAGACTCACAGACATAGAGAACAGACTTGTGGTTATCAAAGGGGAGAGGGGCAGAGGAATAAATTTGGGACTTTGGGATTAGCAGATATACACTACTATACATAAAATAACCAACAAGGACCTGCTGTATAACACAGGGAGCTATATTCAGTATCTTGTAATAACTTGTAATTGAAAAGAGGAAAAAAAAGGACCAAAGACTGAAAAATGCTTAAAACCTCACTTTGTGAATGATGGTGGCCTCTTCTGTAGTGTCCCACACCAGACCACTCCTGTTTCTATGCTGTGTCTTCTCTCAGGCGGTGGCTTCACTCTTTACCTGGGTTCTTAAAAGACTCTCCCCTCTTTCTCCTTCCACATTTAGTTATATAACATGTTCTCTCAGTTATGATACACAATACTGACCAGTACTGTAATTGGTCTCTCAATGTTGCCTTAGATTCTCTGTCACCTGTTTCTCACCACCCTGGTCCAACCTGCTATTTCTGGAAATATCTTTTGACCTATCCTGGAATAAAAACCTGCTCATACCACTCTCCCTCAGTTAATATTCTTCAGTAGACTCCTTCCCTCCTCCATACAGGTCAAATTCCAAGTCACTTGGATTATAAAAGCCTCCTGTGGAATTTCCCTTGCTTTATAAGAGCACTTTGAACCCTTTTCAGTTCCCCCAGTGTGTTGTGGTGCTGTTTTCTTTCCCTGAAATGAACTCCTCTCTGTTCTACGTGGGTGATTTCTGTTTATCTTTCAAGATTCATCTTGGCCATTACACTGTCAATGAAGCCTTCCCTAGTCCCAGGAAGAGTTAGCATGGCTTCCCTTTCTTTTTAATGCTATTGTTGCATTGGCTACTCTGTATTTTAAGTTTAAAAAAAAAAAATTCACTTATTGAGGTAACATTGGTTTAATTGGCTTATAACCTTATATAGGTTTCCTGTGTACATTATATTTCTACTTCTGTGTAGACTACAGCGTGCTCACCCCCAAAAGTTTAGTTTACATCCATCACCATGCAGTTGACCCCTTTACCCATTTCACCCTCCCCCACCCCGCTTCCCCTCTGTACCCCCTTTCCCCGCTACTCTGTTCTCTGTATCTGTGTTCTTGGTTTGGTTTGTTCCATTTATTTTGTTGTAGTTTTGTTTTATTTTAAGAGTCTGCATATGAGTGAAATCATGTGGTATTTGTCTTTCTCCATCTGACTTATTTCACTTAGCACAATGCCCTCTAATTAAAAAGATATATGCACCTCTGTGTTCATTGCAGCGTTATTTATATGTAATAGCCAAGATATGAACACAATCTAAGTGCCCATCAACAGATGAATGGATAAAGAAGATGTGGTATCTCTATGTAATGGAATACTCCGCAGCCATTAAAAAGATAATCTTGCCATTTGCTACATGGATGGACCTTGAGGGTATTATGCTAACTGCAACTTTTAAAAAATTCCTCGGGACTTCCCTGGTGGCCCAGTGGTAAAGAATCCTCCTTGCAATGCAAGAGACGCCGGTTTGATCCCTTGTTGGGGAACTGAGCTCCCACATGCTGCAGTGCAACTAAGCCTGCGTGCCACGACTACTGAGCTTGAGCGCCTCAACTAGAGCCCGCGTGCCACAAATTACAGAGCCCATGTACCCTGGAGCCTGCATGCCACAACTAGAGAGAGAAAACCTGCACGCCATAACTAGAGAGAAGCCTGTGCTCTGCTGTGAAGAGCCCGTGCGCCCCAATGAAAGATCCCACATGCTGTGACTAAGACCCGATGCAGCCAAAAATAAATAAAATAAATAAAGAAATAATAAATAAATCTTAAAAAAATAAAAAATTCCTGTGACAACGTGAGAGGCCAGGAAATTGAAGGCCAGTTGTTTTAGCTGAGCATCCTCAGTGCCCAGCACGATGCTTCAGGACACTTTCTCAGGGAGCACAAGATCTCACCTTCAGCTGGGCATGAAGATATAAAAGACGCTGAGATCATTTTCTGGATCAAACAAGCAAATCAGTCTTTTCCGATTCTGTTTTTGAGAGAGACTCGAACTCCTGTGATTAAAAGTAGTTATCATCTCTGAATTTCCTAGCGTGATGTATTCTGTAAAGATACCTGTCGTATGTAATATATGTTATTATATATGTTATACACTAGGAGAGAAGCTTGGGTCTATTTTATGAAACAAAATGAACAGCATGTATAAGCACATGTACTTTCTCTTATATGCCCTTTTAAAGAAAGGTAAATTCTGAGTATGTTGACAGCAGTTTTGGAGTAGTTGATTGATACGTGACTTCCTTAAGATTTCAGTGGAAATCAGGTATCTTGAAACTTTCTAGAAACTTCGCATTATTATATACGAAGAGAGACCTCTTCCACTTTACGGCGCCACGGATCTTTTCCCTTTCTTGCAATGGTTAAGACAATCATTAGACCAAAGCAATTGATATCTCTGTGCCTTAAGTTTCACAGTGCCGTGCTTTAATAAAAATGGTCTTTTCTGAGATCTGTTAAGTAATTTATTAACAAGACATGTCCTAGGGAAATATATTTTTCTCTTATTTCTGTCTTAGTAACATATTTTGTTAATGGGAACTGGATCATAGAGAAATTAAATTACTTTCCGTGGAGTTTTTGTCAGAGAAACATAAGTGTTACATCATTAAAAGTTATAAAAATTTCTTCTAGAAAAAATTGTGATGCTTAATAATCTATATTAATACTTTATTCTCCGTCGACTTGGTAAATAATTTCTAGATACCATGAAGCCAACACAAAGTGGTAGTATCTCATCACCCTGTGATTCATCAAGCCATCATCACTCTTTCATTTTGTTCTCTATAGCTACTATAGAAAAATCATAATGATTCTTCAGATTTTTATGAAAAATCTAAAAATGAAATAAAACGAAACTAGGAATAGAAAGAGTTACTTTCCTTTCTTTTTTTTACCTAAAAGCTCTTCAAATGCGGAGGGAACGGATTCCTTGGTTATATTCGGTGGATTAATTGGGGGATAGGCTTTTTGTTGTTGTTATCCTTTCTGAACTCTTAGATTTCCTTCTCCCTTTTAGATGGCTTGGTATTTGGGTTCAAATAGAGAGAATTTAAATCTAAGCTGCTCAAATTTCTTTTCATCCTATAAAGAGTCCTGTTATGAAGCATCCAAATTAAAATTTTGCCTCGTCACCAGTAACTCAGGGGTGTCAACAGTCTCTTTACTCTCTGAAACTGATCTGATTTGTGTTAGTTTTGGTCACCTCACAGGTACTTTGTTTTGTAAAAGAATGGAGCCTAGCTATATGAATGCTATAAGGCTAGAAACTAGATTTTTCTTTTTATTTCCTGGAAGGATTTTTAAAGGCTTGAACCATTGTTTTCTGGAGAATGTTAGAGTGTAGGGACTTCTCAAGATGTCTGACTATGTCTGTGAAATGCCTGTATATCCTAGGTTGAGTATCACACACCATAATTGAAAGTATGCTTTATGGTCATACATTAATTCTCTCCATTGCAAGGGCTGATTGGCAAATACAAGGCATTGTGGGCATGAGCTGTGAGAACTCAGTTTTTTAACATTGCTTGAATACATGACAAATTGATCAGAGCCCCCCTGCTAATATCATGAAAACCAGGCAAGTCCTTTGCATATAGGCCACCACTCCCTCTCTTCTACTCAGACTCTGGTCTGTGGTGTTTGGTACCTCCTAGCTTTCTGCTCACAGTACTGTCTGTTTTCTGGTCCCATCCGCATTTTTATGTAAGATTCACCAACCTGTAGTTGAAGCTGCTCTGGGATGAAAATAGGGCATTGGTCAGACTGACAAGAACATCTGGTTGTATTGGTAGTTGCACATCTCATTGTAAATTAATAGATTGGCGTTCTGATTAGGATTTGGCTTTCTGTGTTGCTTGCTTAGTAGGGGAGTATTCATGGACATGCTAAGTACAGACACTTTTGCTTGAAAATATTCTTTTTTGATAAAATAATAAAATGGCATTATATGTATGTTTCTGTATTTGTGGGAGTGAAGAATATAAGTCTGGATCTAAAAATATGACTAAATATATGAAGTCAAGATGCCTGGTACACGCCAACGTTTTCTTTAAATATGACTCAGTTTTATATTGGTAAAAAGATTATAGTCGTAACTAGATGGAGAATTTCATTGAAACAAATATCCAAAATCATACTGAGTTTCAGAGGGCTTTTTGTTTCAGTAAGTGTCATGGACACAGTTCATTCATCCAACAGCTATGTATTAAACATCTTTACCAGGATAGAAACCGGGTGAAAAGGTGGGGGATTGGGCAGAGGGTAGAACTTTCTCAGTCAAAAGGAGAGCATGTGCAAATTATCTGAAGCGAGAAGAAGATGGCATATTGAGTTATGAAAGCAGGCAGAGATTGCCAGAAGGCAAGGAAACCAACCTGAGGATGCTATGAGATCAAACCTGGGAAGTAGGCAAGACCCGGATCTATTACTAGTTTCCAAGGCATATATTACGTAGAGTATCATTGCATTCCTTGGCTCTCCGTGAATATATTTGTTTCATATCTGTCTCATCCTGACTGCTGAAGAAGTTTGCACTATCTGTACTCTTTTCTCTCATGTATACTCAACTTCTCCCTCTCAACTGCATCCTTTCCATTGCCTTTAAAACTTGATTAAAGCTCTCTGGTCTCACACACAAACAACCCTTCCTCGACTCCGTATCCCCCTGCAGGTATTGTTTTCTTTCCTCCCCTTTATGGCTAAATTCGTTGAATGTGTTTCTGTCTTCGTTTCTTTACCTCTCAATCACCCCTCTCTAGTTTAGCTTCCGTCTTCATCACTGCATCAAAACAGCTTTTCCTAAGTGCACAATGGCCTTCTGTTGTCAGTCTCAGGGTCCTCTTCTCAGTAAACTTCTTAATAGCATTAAAAAATACATTTTTTTGAACACTAACTCCTCTTGGCTTCCAGGGTATTTCAATCTCCTCTTTTTCTTTATGTTTCTGACAATACATTCTCCTCTTCAAAAGGTACTATAAAAAGAGGTCTAATTAGTTACTAAATTATTGATACCCTTGAAATCCCTCTTCTGTGTTATTCCCTACTGTCTCCAAAATTAGTCTCATTTCTTTCCTTGGCTTGTTATGAGAGGTAGCTTAGCATGACAGGTAAGACCACAAGCACCAGGGGCAGAGTGCCTGGGTTTATATCCCAGCTGTGTGCGTTAGGCAAGCAACTTAATTTCTAATAGTTTCATTATATGTTAAATGAGGATAATTATAGTATCTGCCTCATCTAGCTGTGAAGATAAAATGAGTTCGTGTATGTAAAATGCTTAAAACAGTTTCTGGAAAAATGGCAAAGACCACTTGAATGCTTAGCTGTAGTATAATTTGTGAATGAAACGTGAATTTTTATTATCTACATATGTATGATATTCAGTTGCCTAGATATTCAGTTGCCTATGAACATCTCCACTTTCAGCTCTAAAGGCACATCAAAGTCAATGTGTCCAAGATCAAATGCACAGTGTTTTGGTGCTTCATCCCTAGAAGAAAATGTCTGGTCACTCCTGATGTTTCCTGCCTCAGTGAGTGACTCAACCATCCTGTTGTTTACAGAAGTCAGAAAAGTAGATCCCTCCATGATCTCTTTTCTCTCATTTCCCATTTTTTCAGTAAGCCCTGTCAAGCTGGCCCACTAAATTTCTAGTAAAAGCTTGCATTTCTCAATGTTTACACTTCCACCACGCCCTCCAGAGATACCATTACCTCTCATCTTAAGTACTATAAAAAGGGGTCTCTCTGTTTTCTCTCTGTCTACTCATCACCTCCAGTAAATTATCTACCCTCTTGCTAGAGTTCTCATTTCAGAAGGCCAAGCTGATGATTTCCTCCTGGTTTCATACTTTTCCATGGGTTCCCACTGCTCTGAGGATAATGGCCAAGTTTGCCTGTCCCTCCTTGTGGTCCAAGCCTCAGGCATCCAAAAGCACAGGCGTCTACCAGCCCATCTCCCTTCCTACCTCCTGCTGCTCCTTGTGCTCCAGCCACACCTGTTCACTTTCAGCTGCTTGTACACACTCTCTTCTCGTCCACCAGAGACTTTTGTGCATGTACTTCCCCATGCTGGAAACCTCTCCCCACTCCTGCCGTACTTACTAATAAATTCTTATACATCCATTAGATGTCAATCCAAACATCACTTCTTCAGGAAAGCCTACCTTGACCCCCTAGTCTACTTCAGGTAACTATGTTATAAGCTCCCATAAATTAAATGCTTTCAGAGTATGTGCCTCAAGTTTTCACTGTAGTTTAACGTCAGGGGTCCCTAAGGCCACCTTTAGGCCCAGTGGTTTGCCCTAAGGACTCGCAGGACTCAAGGAAACTATTATACTCACAGTTACAGTTTATTACAGTGAAAGGATGCAGATTAAAATCAGCAAGGGAAAAGGTGCATAGGTGGAGGCCAGGAGAGACCCAGGTGTAAGCTTCCAGTTGTCCTCTCCCAGTGGAGGCACAGGTACAGCACTTATCTCTCAGCAATAATGTGTGACCACATTTGCCAAGTGTTGTCAACCAGGGAAGCTCACTTGAGCCTTAGTGTCCAGGGTTTTTATTGGGGTTCAGCTATATAGGCATGCAGCACGCTAGTTACTCGAGTCTCCAGCCCCCTAGAGGTCAAATTGATGCAGTGTCATCCAAAGCCTCAGGCATACAAAAGCACAGACGTTCACCGTAGATCCCATTGTTAGCATAAACTATCTGGTGTGGCCAAAGCCTCAGGCATACAAAGACACTCTTATCTGGTAGGATATTCCAAGGACTTGGAGGTCGTTTCCCAGGTGCCAGGCCAAGGATCAGTCCTGAAGATGAGAATGTACAGGGTTTGAGCAGCCCAGGCCTACTAAGTTATCCCTTTCCTGCACGTGTTTCAACAGTGCTCTTATCCGATTAACATCTATCTTCCTAATAGTCTACATGAGAGCAAAATCTGTAAGTGTTTTTACTCAGCTTAATATACCTAGCCTTTATCATGGTTGCTGACCGATAGCAGATGCTATGTAAATATTTGTTGAATGAATGAATAAAATCTACGTTTTATTGTCTTTATTTCCTTCCAGTCTATACTGTGTTCTGTATCTTTCTATCCCACTTTTTCATGTACTTTGTCTTTTTTTTTTTTAACATCTTTATTGGGGTATAATTGCTTTACAATGGTGTGTTAGTTTCTGCTTTATAACAAAGTGAATCCGTTATACATATACATATATCCCCATATCTCCTCCCTCTTGCGTCTCCCTGCCTCCCACCCTCCCTATCCCACCCCTCCAGGCGGTCACAAAGCACCGAGCCGATATCCCTGTGCTATGCGGCTGCTTCCCACTAGCGATCTACCTTACGTTTGTTAGTGTTTATATGTCCATGCCTCTCTCTCGCCCTACTTTTTCTTTATTATGGAGTCTTATGCATTTTATGCCTAAAGTTACTTTGTGCTAATGAATGATATGTAGTAAGTACCTAATATATTTACTATATTCCTTTAACCTTCAATTGTATTCCTATACTTCCAAGTGTTACAGTATCTATGTTTTAAAAACAATTTTAAAAGAGCAAATGTTTTTCACATTTATACCTGAAATACTTGCAGTCAGTATATTGGATCGTGTCATACCCACTTACATCATCAGAGTTATTTCTGTGAGACTGAGGTATTGATCCAACATTTGCCTTAAGAATTTCAGTAACCACGTCATGCTTAAATTGAAGCCATTGACTATATATTGAGTTTTATCCTGGCTATATCAGAAATAAAGGGGAAAAGTCCCCTGGAATGAGGGTGAACGTCCTCATTTCCTCTGTAAGATGCAACAGAGGAAATGTCCTCATGACCCTCTGCATCTTCATCTTCAAGGTGTACATAACATCCAAGCACTTAGCTCCACCTACAATCTTTTTGCTTGGACGGGAGTCAAAAGGTGGCTGGTCCATTCTGGCCAATCAATTTGAATAAGTCTCCCTCCATTAAAATTTTCTTTATAGTATTGGATTATAGCCCAAAGTATAAAACAAATATTCATAAATCTATACTGATATTTGAAAAAGGTTGACTAAGTAAGTAAATAGAAGAGACAATTTTCCCCTGCAGAAGAGTTCCAGA
This sequence comes from Phocoena sinus, assembly GCF_008692025.1. Taxonomy (NCBI): domain Eukaryota; kingdom Metazoa; phylum Chordata; class Mammalia; order Artiodactyla; family Phocoenidae; genus Phocoena; species Phocoena sinus. The sequence goes on along the minus strand of NC_045773.1, from coordinate 86,477,606 downwards.
TGATTTATGTAGATATTCTGCCCACAAGTAGTTGGGGCATCACTTCCCACTCCTTAGTGTAGGCTGCCCGTGGTGACACCTCTCCAAAGAGCACAGCATGGGGAATCGGGTGGAGGGTGGGGCGGAAGAGTAACTTCAGCAGCCTGCCGAGCACTGCTGCAGCCAGGCGGTCACGGTTCACGTCAACAATAAAAAGGCGCCTTGGTGGCATGTATCCTTTATATAATGTGGTGAGAATGGCAGTGGCACTGGTTAGTTCTCCTCCCCCAAACCCATAACCCCCGTCAAACCATAAGGACAACATCAGACCAGCCAAAGTGAAGGGCCTTCTCATTCCACACAGCTCCTGAGCTGTCAACACCATCAAAAACAAGGAAAGTCTGAGTAATGCATGTCCTAGAGGCACCTAAGACATGACAAATAAATGTAATAGGACATCCTTGATGGGATCCTGGAACAGAAAAAGGACATTAAGTAAAAACTAAGGAACTCTGAATAGAGTGTGAATTTTACTTAATACTGTATCAGTTATTCCTTGTTACCAATGTAAGATTTAATAATAAGGAATACTGGGGGCTCTCTGTAGTCTCTTTTACGTTTTCCTATATCTAAAGCTATTCTAAAATTTTTTTAAATATTAAAAAATTTTAATGGGATAGTGTTTCAATTGAATCTCAGTGCTATTCAGTGAAATTTGCCTATCAGTTTGTATTTAATCAAGCATTACCTCTATTTGATTGGCGTTACATTTTTTAATGTGATTGTCATATGATTGATTTTTCTCCAACAGAGAAACCATTATATCATTGTTTAATTTTTTGAAAATAAATTTTGTCCTTTGTGATTATGAATTTCTTAAGGTTCTTTAAGAAACTGGAAAGATTCTAAGATATTACGAGTTAAAGTTTAGAAGTAACAGGACGAAACCATTAAATTAGCCAAATGCACTGGCATAAAATCAGAAACAGTATTTTTGGGAGCATGAGTCCAGACAATGTATCTGTAAGATAGACTTTACAAACTTAGTTTGATTAATTTTTGTTTTTCTGAGGATATGATTCTTTTCTGTAATTATCTTTCTGTTTTCCCTGACAGGCCATCTAGTACTGGCTGCCTAAAGCTCCCTGCGAATTGAGTTATTCTCAGTAACACTCTGTATTATGAAGGCATGATTTGAGTGGCTGTCCACTGTGATCTGGTTATTTGGACCTTTACATAAAACAGGTGGTTCTTCCATCTCATCAACATTTCTTATTATCCAGAATTCACCATCTTTTTGTCTGTGGTTCGTCACACTTTGTCCATCCCAGACGTGGCTCTATCCTATAGGTGGCCCCAGTTTATTTAGCTTCTTATTTACATCTTGGTCATTTCTCTTAGCTACTCCAAGTTCCCTTGTTTCCAGACTTTATCAGGGCTCATTTTATATGGTTATGTTTTTACTTACACTCTGATTAATTCCCAAAAGGGTTTGCAGCAGCTAATTCTATTTGTTTGGCTCTGAGATGATCCAGGCAACTCTGATTCCAATCAGATGGCATTTACTTTCAGCAGGCACAGGACTGAAGCCCATAACCAAAGAGCAAGCTGCCTCTGATCTGTGCTCCTACTGTCTGAGCTCAATGTTGTGTACTGGTGCCATCTTAATGACCCAGATGCTTGGGGTTTGATCCTGTTCGCCTAGACCTCCCTATTGGTCTTTTTTGATTTAGATAATGCTTTGAACTTGGCCTGTGGTAATATGACTATAATCTCAAGAGCACAAGCTGTAGAGTCAAATAGAGCGAAGGTGTGACTCTTGCCTCAAATGATCGTTAGCTCTTTGATCTTGAGGAAGTTACTCAATCTCTGCCTCAGTTTCCTCATTTGTAAAATAAAAATAATAGCGGATTTGCAGAGTTGTAAAAATTGAGTGGTTCTAAAGCCCCTGTAGAAAGCTTGATTCTATATCATGGATGTTTAATACATACTGGCTGTCATCAATATGATTATTGGATTGGGCTTATCTACCTCATCTTCTCATCTAGCCCCTTCTAGCTGTCTCTCTACTACTCCCAGGCATGTCTCAGCCCACCATGTTGATTTATACATTCACATGTTTTTCTAGTCACTGTCTCTGTGGTATGAACAAACTTGTCAACCTTGGTGCCCTGCTTTAATTTTCCTTAAAACTCTATGGTATGCCATTTGATTATCTCTCACTAGGTAAACATGTCACTAGAAGAGTTGTCTTTTCTTCCTTGAATTTTGCTGTTGTTTTCATAATGACGTGAAGACCTGGGCAGACCCAAGGGTAGGATCAGCCTTAAGTATTTGGTATTTGGTATTTGGGGTCTGGTGGGAGAGGGGAGAAAGAAGGAAGAGAGACACAGGTAGAGTGATGGAGTCTGGTGCAAGAATTCTATAGCCTGACTGCCTGAATTTGCAGCCTGGCTCCTCCACCTATTTGCTGTGTGGCCTTGGTCAAAGTTCTTGACATCTTGGTTGCTGCGGTTTTCTCATCTGTAAAATGGAGATAAGGATAATGCTTAACTCATAGGTTTCCTTGTGAGGATTGAATGTGGAGTGCTCAGAGCATTGCCTAGCATGTATTAAGTGATAATTAAGTGTTCAATATTATTAGAATGATTCTTTTCCCAGTGTTTCACAATATTACTGATAATAATGATAACTGATAACAATAAGATAATAACTGATAACAATAAGATCTTACTGATAGGTAGGGCGTGTTACAGCCTCAGTGATAAGATCGTCTTTATCTTTTTAGTATACCCACACAAATAACTTTGTCCTTTCAAAATACATTAAGAGGGCTTCCCTGGTGGCGCAGTGGTTGAGAGTCCGCCTGCCGATGCAGGGGACGCGGGTTCGTGCCCTGGTCCGGGAGGATCCCGCGTGCCGCGGAGCGGCTGGGCCCGTGAGCCATGGCCGCTGGGCCTGCGCGTCCGGAGCCTGTGCTCCGCAATGGGAGAGGCCACAGCAGCGAGAGGCCCGCGTACCGCAAAAAAAAAAAAAAAAAAAAAAAAAAAAAAAATACATTAAGAGATGCTATACTCATGTCTGTATTAGCATTTTAAAATATCTAAAAATTTTCTTTAGAGTCTTCAGAAAGAATATTCTTTGGAACATCCTCAGTAATAACAAATATTTGTCTTTGGAACATAGACTATCAAGAGTTAGAGCCAACTTTATTAAATTTAAGTGAATGATCTGTGTTGACAGTATCTTCTATATATTTGTATAATTTCATGTACTAGTATCTATAATTATGTAAATTTTCTGACTTTATAATAAGATAAATACACATAATATCCATCTGCACACAAAATGTGTATACGCGTGTATGTGTGCTTGAAAGAGTGTCAAGAACCAGTGTTTAACGTAAGCTCAGTTATTTTCATGAAGAAAAAGATCATCTCCGAGCCACAGTTCACTTCAAAAAAATCACACAGAATCTTATGTTCCAGAAATTTTTAAGAGCGCCTACGTTTCTCACCTTATGCAATGAATTTTATATAAACCATGCCTTCAAACAAATGGAAGAAAAAGTAAACATCTCTCTGATTCTGGCACTCTTATCTCCTTCCACATCTGTACCTTCCTGTAGGCACCATAACACTATAGTGCTGATCTTGGGGGACCTGTAGCAAAGGACAGCAGATGCAGGTGTGCAATGCTCCAATGCGACATGCAGTCTAAGTTTCAGATGTATGCCTAAGTCGATTGCTTGAGAAAACTGCACTGTCTTAACAGCCAATGATATATATCTGTATGTGTTTGGCATGCTAAACATGGCCATTTAAATTATTTTAAAGTTTCCTCTAAAACTCTGCCTCACAACTTGAAGGGAGATGCGGTCATTTGTGCTAATTGCATTTTAGAGTATTATATTGGTGACAGTAAGCTAATGTTTACAACTTTTGTTCACATCAAGTACCATTAGCCACTTAATTATGTAACAATTTGCTATCTGGCTATACTCTGCAAATACCAAAAAGCATCAGTCTCTCTCCCCAGTGCTGCGTGCGTCTGGAACACAGGTGCATCGCACAGTCACGGCTTCTCCTCAGGCTCACTGGTGTGCCCCGTGACCCTTGCTACTCAAGCCCAGGATCTTAGCTTGAGAACTCTCTGCCTGACTCTCCCAGATGGTGGTTTGAGACTGAGACAATAGTGTTGCAGTAGGGCCTTTGCCATGAGGCTTCTGAGAATGAGACAGATTAGGAGGCAGTGTGACTTGTGGATGTCCAGGATCATAGATAGCTAGGATACTTTACATGTTGAGAACAGAAGACCTTACAAGGAAAAAAAAAAAAGCTTCTGACCTATAAGCAGAGAGTGTTAGAGCCTGGACACTCAGAGTCCTCCTTGCTTTGCAGAAGGTGATGCTGAGCGCAGAACAGTGGAGGACGTGCAGAAAGAAGGGCTGGCCCAAAACTGTGCTCTGATTTCGTGAAAATCAAGCCTACCTTTCCAATTTTTATTTCTAGTTTTTGATCTAAGAAAAAAATTGCATAGTCTGATAACATACTTAGTGAAAAGATTAACTATTGTGTCCTGTCAGGTTAATGTTACAAGGGTGGGATGTGTCTTAGAATCTCATTGTGGAGTGAATTTTACTGGAATGCCAGATCTCACAATGAGCTGGTATTCTGTTAGTGACCATAGGCCGTCATTCTTTCCTTTCTAACTGAGCATGTGAGGAGTGTTCCCATCGTGTGAACTGCTGATTGATGTCAAGCAATTCTGTTGTCATGGTTCTAGTTAAAGAATGTGAGAGAAACTAGATCTTTTCAACCTAAAGGTTCTCTCTGTATAGTTAAAGACATTTTCAGAAGACATTTGGATTATGGGAAAGCAGTGATATCACATTATGACATTTATTTTATTCCCTACCACAAGAATCTCAGTAATTGGTTCACCTATTCAAAAGTGTTATTTTATCCGAGGATAAAGATCTCAGGACCTCGAGTCAGACTCACCTAATTTATCTAATTGGCATCTTCTTTTATAAACAACTCTAGACATAGGAACTTTCTGATTCATGAATGTGCCATTCACTTGTTTTGAGACAGTTTAATGTAAAACTTATCTAATTTCAATGAGAGTCTTTAGGCAACTTTAGCTAAGGGTTAATATCTTATTTATGCCATTGTATTAAAGAAAATTTTAAAAATTAAAAGTCCACATAAGCTGTGGAAATGCTGGGCGGCTCAAGGTGCGTATTGTTGAAGTTGTTCACTTGGCAGCTGAAGAAACTAAGATGTGGAAAAAGATGAGTGGCTTACCTATGATCATATAGCAAATAAAAAGATAGTGGCGACATGGCTACCAGTACCCAGAGCTTTTGACTTCCGAAAGTCCAGTGGTCTTCCTACCGGGCCAAGCTATTTTACATACTTGGAGGTACTTCATTTTATGCAGTGCTGTTGAGATACAGGAAAAACAGAAGGTGTACTCATTGCCTTCAGAGAACTCATACCCTTGTGGGGATTGTATCTTCCCATGGAAGAGATAGTATGTGTATTTACAAATACATTTGTATTTCCTTCAAGGGTAGTTTACTACTTCTCCTTTCCTTTTTGTTACCGTAGAATCTGCTCATCTATGTTAACCAAACACAAAGCAAAGAGGGTCATATAATCGCCTAAAGCCGCTGTCTGACGGTTTAGGTGGAAGGCGTGTGAACACGGGCACGGGTGAGCCCCGTGAATCATCACTGTGATGTGCCCACCTGGAGAGCCAAGGCAGATGATGCGTCACCGATTTCGATTTCGATCTGGACTCCTAGAGGGAGGGAGGGGATAGTACTGTGTACTCTGTGCAGCCACACTGTGGAACCTTGTGTTGTGTTTCATGTGACACATCATTCAAAGGGCTGCTGATAAACTGGAATGTATTCATAGGCTGGAAGATGGGATGTTGAATGGAGTAGACATCACAGAGTAGTGACTAAAGAAACTGCAAATATTTGGTGTAGAGAAGAACCATCTGAGTGGGTGATGATAGATTCCCTCTAATATTTGAGGGACCATCATGTGAAAAGTACACTAGACTTGAGCTCCCAAGCTTCTAAATTGAGGGCCAATAAATAGAAACTCCGGTGAGGTTCCCCTTACCGTGGAACCAGACCTTTTGGCTCAGGGCTTCAAAAGATGGAATGGGCTTCTCCCTCCCAGGGCACTGCAGTTTCAGTGGAGGTGTTGCATGGAGGAGATATTTTTAAAGGGCAGTGTTCACAATTCAGATTTGCAGTTGGACAAGATGACCTTTAAGGTGCTTTCCTGCACCTGGGGTTTTACGATTCTATTTCTATTATGCTTTGACGCTGGGTATGTGTCACATTGTTTGAATCGAACACTGGACAGGAGCACAGTTTGGAATGTTGATGGCGCTCACATCTATTTTGTGTTTCAATTTCTGGAAGCGGTCTCTTTGTCTTTGAGGCAGTTTGGTCCCTGACCTTCTGTAACATTTGGATCCCAGCCACACTGTCTTTGTTTACTGTAAAGAGCATGGAAAAACTGACTTCCTGACAGTGCTCTGCAAAGTCTAAGGTCAAACCACTCACAGGTGAACAAACACAGTCTTTCCACCTTCAAATTGCCATTTGGCCCCTGTAAACTGGATCAGGGTAATAATACTGGGTAACAGAAAGAGGGGAAACCAGGGCTCTGCCAGCCATTAGTCACTTTGTCATTCTGCTTTGTGAAGAGCTAATCTTAATTCGGTATCCATTTTGGGGAAATTAGAAAACATGGCATGCAATGTTAAGTCCTCTAGCAACCTAGTAAATAGACCTATAGAGCCTTCCTTTCTCTACAGTCTGGTCACTATCATCAGTATCTCTCAGGATTGCAGAGACAAAGTGTAGCATTCTTATTCACTTAAGGGATTTAAGAGTCACACTCACTGAGTATTCCTATCATCCAAGCTCCCTCTTTTATGGGTAAGACCTCAACGTGGCCTAATGGGTTGACTTCCTTTCAAGAAGCAATATCTTTTCTTTTTCTTTTCTTTTAAACTAACCTCTGCTGTGCTTTACTGTTGTTCAAAAGCAGTAGGTCCGCTTTGTCAAAGAGAGGGAAGTGTCTTCCTGGGTGAGGGTATCATAAGCTCTTTATGGGCCTAGACAGTGCCTCATTCATTTTATTCTCCTCCCATCATGCTTAATATACCGTCTGATCCTAGAAGGTCCACATAACACATTTGTGTGAGTGTCACTGAACAAACGCGTGACCTCACTCACATATTACCCATTTACTTGAAATCACTTATTTGTCAGATTCAAGTTTCCTTCTTAATATTTAAAGATTAATCACTAGAATTGACCTAAAGCAATATAAAAAATATTCCCAACATAAATTTGCATTTTTTTTCGCTTTAAGAATGTAGGAATAAATCTGGCTTTAACTGTATTTTTTTCCCTTGGTCTCTAGTGTAAGCGGGGTCTTGAAACGCCCTAGTTATCTAACACTGCTCTTGAACTCCACTTAGAGATGATATACTAGACTTTTACTAAAATATATCTGGGTATTAAAAACCCAATTCTTTGTGGCTGATGAGAAAGATTATTAAACTTTTTTTCCCAGCTATAATATGAGGCAATAATACCCCTTTTAAACTTCCAGAGCCAGAGGCAGTATGTCATATTAACCTTCATTAGCTGCCTAGGAAATGAGGTGCATTTGTTAATTTAGTATGCTGGTGAGCTAAGATTGTATGCGAAGGCTGATAAGCTTGTGTGGTTTCCCTGCTTTGCTGCATATCAAAAAAAAAAAAAAAAAAAAAGAATGGTAAAGTATTTTAGGATACTGATTTTATTGCCTTGCTAAGTGCAGTGTTCGAATTAGGGGCTGGGCCTGGGTAAGATGGGTCTGCAGGTGATGGGCAAAGATTGATGTGGCTGGAGAAGGGCAGAGCCAACACGACCTGATCAAAGCAGGCCTGAAGAGGAGCGTCTGAGGTGCGTAGTGAGGGTGAAAGCAGGTATCGTCGCAAACCTGGGCCAAAGGTGGCAACAGAAAATGGATTCTATTTCCACGTATATAATTTCATGATGGACTTTTCCCCTTGGATGTCCTATGAAACATTAAGTTTTCTGTAGAGTTTTTCCTTCTATGTAGAATTGCTTTTAATTTTCCTATTTCTACCTCCATTTACTTATGGACTCATTCACCACGTAAAAACAAAATGTATCAAGTGTTGTGCCTGCTAGTCAGGAAACAGAGATGAATGACACAACTCCTAAGCTCAAGGAACTGCTTGCCTAATTTCTCCAGGTTTAAAAAATGTGCAGTCAACTTTGCTACCATCATTTTCCCCATTCCCCAAGAATACCTCAGTAATGTTATTTCTTTTCTCATAAAGCCTCCGAAGCCATCTCAGTTTTTCTTCTGCCGCTACCAGAGTGCAGGCACCATGCCCTTAAAGTCAGGCTATTACAGGAACCTCTTTACTCTCCTTATATCCAGTCTTTCTTTCTCCCTGTATTAATTATAGCCGTGGCTACCTGTAATTTTGTTTGCGTGGCTTATGATAAGGGTAAAATGCCTTAGCCTTATAATATGGCTGTCCCTGGTCTGGTCTCACCTCTACAAAACTTATACTCCAACCAGATTGATCCCCTCACACACCTTCAGTCAGGTTGTGTTCTCACCTTTGTGGTTTTCCAGCTCCGAGGCAGTACAGCATGGCAGTTAGAAAGATGTGCCCGGGGGCCAGAAGTACTTTACCTCTTACTTGCTCTGCAGTCTTGGGCAGCTTATTTAACCTCTCTTTTGTGCTTCTGTTCTGTATCATTGAAAAGAGCTTTTCAAAGCAATGAGTCCCTCCCAGGATTGTTAAGATTAAGTGCATTCATGTGTGTGAAACGCTTAGCAGAGACCCTGGCATAAATTAAATGCTAGTGTTTCGCCATAGCTGTTACTCTTAATTGCTGTGACCCAAACCTCGCCCCCTACCCTGTCCAGACATTTCATAGCTCACTGCAGATCTCAGGGTTCTCTGGGGACCTTTCCTGACATTTAGGTACAAGTAATCTTTCCCTTTTCAGCCCTTTTATGGTGCTATTTAGCCAACATTCATTTGGTAGGCAGATTTAGACCTGTTTATTGTTGTTATAGGAAGTAGACCTTGAAGAGATAGCAATTCATGATAGTACATGGTAAGTGCCAATAGAAAAAGCGCAGGTGCCATAGATTATACATTGTCTGAGGGCAGGAACAGTGCCTCATGTGTCTTTGTTTTCCTTACAGCGCTCTATGCCTACTTATTAACAAAAGCAAGTAAAATTATTATTTTTTTCCTGATTCAATGGGTGATGTGTTCAGAGGATCAGGAATAGACCAGTCTACTGAAATAATGTACAGTCAGATATAGGGTGTCTTTTACTGGTAGCATGTGCATGTGGAAAAATAAGGAGCCATCCTCAGTTTTGGACAGTGGATTGCCCAGACCCCACGGACAGGGGTTCTGGACATCCAGAACACTGTGGTTTATTAAGATTCGTCTAGTGGCAGGTTGCCCAGTGGACTGGAACAAAGAAGGAGACCAGCGAGAAGATTGTTGAGTGTGAGTGCGTGAGCGTAGACTCTAGAATAGAGGAATGGAGAGGAAATCTTAAATTCAAGGGTAGTTTGTAGGGAAAGAATCCATAGAACTTGGGAGTTCATACAGGTTGATGGCTAGGAAAGAATGAAAACGTGACTGCTGGGTTTCTCCCTTAGATGTCTTTGGAGTATCCAGATTGGGAGAAGGTTGGCTTTGAACATAAAAAGTTACATGCAGTTACTGGACTGTGAGCTCCAGGATGGAAGAGACCTTGCCCGTCTTCTCCCCAGTGTCTAGGACAATCCCTGACTGTCCTACAACTGGAGGCTGATCAGTGTATCTTGAACGAATTAAGGGCCGCTTACCTTGACAATCTGCAGTTGAATAAGACAAGTTGTAGATAATTCTTGCCACCTGTTTACTGCTTCTCTGGTTCTAGTTAGGTGGCATGATCAAATTTTCTAAAGAAGCATACCGCTCACGTCATGGGCAGGATGTCCCGAATTGGCAGCGTATTTAATTCCAGGATGAGTGACGGAATCTACAAGGCCCTGAGGCCACCTCTCTCCTACCTGCCTTAATGGAACTAGTAAAACGTACCTGGCAGTGCAGCACCTCTGCAGAGAGGTGCTCCAGAAAGCAGTTGTTTGCTCTCACCCTGCCGACAAGTAGCAATACCCAAGTGGCTTAAGGGCTCTAGATGCAGCCATGAGCAGCATTAGAAAAATTTCCCCACCATTTGCCAGCATTAGATGCCAGACTGCAAATAAGAGGCATGTCAATTCAATGAAGCAGAAACATTTTGCTTGTTTTTAATGCTTACTTCCAGGAGAACTTTATTATATGTTTGTATGCCTTTAAATAAATTGCATTTTTTGAAAATAATGAAAACTGTCTCGTCTTTTCTCCCTACAAGGGGGCAAGCTTCTCCCACTTGGGTGAATATTGCCTGTGCCACTCACTGAAGAAAAGGGGAGTGGTCTTGGCAAGCATCTTATTAGTCTAAAAATAAATTATTCAGAATGCAGGTTCAGATACAGATTGCAGGGAGAGATAATAGAATTGGTTTTCCAAGCCTGATCATGCTCTGAAGACATGGTGTGTGCTTTTCAGGAATCCACTTAAGTGGAATCAGCTTTGACTAATACAAACTAGAAATAATCTTGCTGCCATCCAGCTAGTGTCTGCGGTACAGCATCCTCAAAATGTCTCGAAGCACCCATGGTCTCTTTAGGCTATGTAAGTGTGTGTATATGAAAGTCTGTAGGCATTCACAAGCATTTCTTCAGAGATGCCTTTTCCTCATTGTTCTTTTAAGGAAATTTCTTCCTTGGCAGCATGAGAGGGGCATGTCTCACTTCAGATTTGTCTCCCCTCCTACTCCCGTGCCTCGGCAACACAGTTGACCACATCAGCAGCCGACTGCAGTTGTCATGTGGCTTCTCATGTGATGCTGGGTCTGCAGCACTTTGGAGCAAAAAGCCTTTGTGACTCGGCACTCATGGACAGTAGCGTTCAGGGGCAGAAGAGATTTTGGAGGGGGCGGGGAGGCCAGTAACCCGAGAAACGTCAGAAATAAAAGTCACATGAAGTACTCTGATCTATGTATTATTTTTTTTTGAAATTTGATTTTAACTCTTGCTTTTTTTCATGGTTTGTGTCTGTTTTTTCCACCCCCGCAGGCACCGAGCTGCGCTGTTTTGTGTTTCTTCCTTCCTTCCTTTCTTTTTTTTTTTTTTAATTTTAATTCTGAAGCCAGACCGTCTTAACTCACAGCTCCAGGGCTACATCGCTGTGGGCACGCCAAGCTTCCCCTGGTTACCTGAGCTGCTCCTGCCGTCTCCTGGCCTCGGCTTCTCCATGGTGCACCCGAACCCGGCATCGATGGTCTACGTAGTGAGGAAGAAGGACCTGCTGGTGGAACTCTGGCCAGGGTCCCCTCGCAGCCGGATGAGGGGACTTGGAGGACAGGGTGATGCTGCAAAAGACCCAGGGTGGGATGGATAGAAAGAATGCCAAGGACCAGGGCAGGAGAAGTTAGGAATACTGTCCATGCAGTGCCCACCGATCCTCCGCAGGGCGCACCCAGCTCGGGCTGCTCCCAGGGATTAGTCTGGGGGAAAACCCATGCCGAGACGTGGTGGCATTTTACCTGAGAGTGGAGCTGAAGATGGATAAACCAGGTATCTGATGTGTCTGCCTGCCTGACGACGAGGCAGAGTTGGAGGAAAGCAGAGCGAGTGAGCGCCTGAGAAGAAAGAGATGCCGAATGCCGTCTGATGTCTGCCGCTCGCCCTGCATTCTCATTCTAGGGAGGATGGCATAATTTGTAACCCAGTACATGGATGGAGGAACCGTCAATTGTAGTCTGGATGTCCCCGGTGCCGTCAAGGAAGAAAACTGTGACGGGCTAGGTGACTGGACCAGTGTCCCCAGAGAAAAGAGCAGCCTGCAGCATGGATTAAACGCATGTGCACGCATGTAGAGACATGAAACGAGAGAGATTTCTGACCATTTTACACAGGAAGTCTGTCACTTTGCTGGGTCGGGCTTGATTGCAGCTTGTATTTTCAGCTTCAGCTCAACACCCATTTCCTGACTAGCTAGAGAGCATGGCCAAAGCAGCTGCATGCAGGATTTTCCTGTTAATGTGAAAGCATCTCTCCTCAGCTTTAACTCCTTGAAGCTCTGAGTGCTCTGTGCTTCACTGGGACTGATTGTAGGGTTTTGTTTTCTTCTTCTTCTGCAAATCCCTGTAAACACAGCTGTATTCAGTATGGTGAAAAATTCTATCCTGTAAATAGAAATCTGATCAATTTAATCAAAATAAATGTATCCCAGATGACTTTGAGACCAGCTGGCTATCACAGACTTCAGATGCTAAACATTCAATGGAGATGAATGCAGTCTTATATTTACATGTTTTAGAATTCCCGGATCAGCCTAAACTTTAAAAAAGAATTTTAAGTTCCTTTTCTAAGGAAGAGGTGGTCTTACCAGCTCTCAGGTAGTTGGTTAGATTCAGGTGCAGATGCTCTTCCTGAGATTTGGGATGGCGGGGTCGCATTTTGAGGGCACGCACCATGTGGCAGGGCACGGCCATACTCAATACAGAGAGAGCCTGCGTCTGCCTAGCCATGTGGAGACACGCATGCCCTGGGAAGAGCCTCTGGTGAAGCTGGGGGAGGCACTTGAGGCTTGTTTTGGATTCGGGTGCCTGAGCTGTGGTGCTCCAAGCCCAGCGTGGTGGAGTCAGCTCAAACCTGAGGGTAAGGAGCTTTCCCAGTTGTCACGGGGAGCTCTTCTGGGCCGCCTGTCTGGCCCTTTCACTGTTTGTTACTATTTCTACAAAGGCGGCTCTGTGTGTTGGATTATGTTTGGCCAGCTGTTGATGCATTCCCACGGGCGGGGCTGGGTGGGGACCTTATTACTGTACTTCCAAACTGTAGATCTCTGTGCGTGGGGAGTAGGGAGGGAATGGAAAGAACTCAGGTTGGAGAAGCTGATCGCTCTGACTGCTTTCTGCAGGTAGTCCTAGAGCGAATCCAGAAATGCTTGAAGTGGAAAGAAGGAAAAAGGGAATGGTGGGGGGAGGGGAGCAGTGAGGGAAAGAGAATGAAACTGAGCAAGCACATATGAGAGAAAAACAGACTTAGAACTTCAAAGCTGCATAGACAAGCAGAATGTCAGCAGCTTGTAATTAGTGGTTCATGGTTGCATCAGTGACTGTATCTCTCCAAGAATAACTATGTGATGTGTGCCACAAAGTGAAGAAGATAGTCATAACTAAGTTATCAAACCCAGTTCAAACAAGGGCAAATGGATTAAGGAATTTTCTGTGTTTGTAAATCAAATACTGATGGATTACACATCTAAGACTTGCTGAATTCTGCATAATTGAAGGCTGAATTATCAATTTGTCGCGGGGCGGGGGGATACTGTATATTCATTAAATGAAACTGAACCCTTAAAAATGCAGATTAATTGTGCAAGGAAATATCAGCGCCTGCCCCATCAATACACGGTGTTTCCCCACATAGCCCCAAACAGTGCTGCCAGTCTCCCTTATCTCTGCATCCACACATAGTTTTTGGTTGCTTGTTTTTGTGCATTAATGTGGAGAGGAGTTAAAAGTTACACTCAGGTCAGTAGGGTCAATTACATGTGACAGTTTGCATTTTAGAATTCGAAAACTCCCGTGGAGTCCTGATTTTTGTTGGTGGCCCTCGTATAAACCTTGACGGAGCCTTGGTTGTCTTGAAGCCAAACAGCAGCCTGTTAGTAACCCCATGGGAAGTCAGGGCACCACAGTGGTCGGGATTTGAAGGCCACGTTCACTTCCCTCCCTTGTCTCTGGTGCTTAGAGATTGTGGTGTAACTACCGCCCCACAAAGAGACGGTGGGAGGAGCTGATTGGTCGGTAGGCTTAGGATGTTTACTCTTATTTGTTTTCAGCGCTCCTCCAGGGCATTCATTTTGTATTTGTATTTGTGTTCACACTGCACAATTACTCCTCGCCCGCTTTGTTCTCTGCCCGAGGAGAAGTCAGTTTTAGTTCAGCTCCCTGCTTTTGGCTGCCTGGGTAATACGTGCATATGTATTGCGTTACCCATGTATATGCATTTCCCTTTTTAATGTGGATTAGGGAAAATCGGAGGCAAGGAAAGCTGTGTATATTAAATCAGTAGCTTTTGGACTCACATATAATATAATTTAAATATACTTACTCTGAGGTTGCCGAAGCTGAGATTGTCGGAGCCCGTTTAATTTACATCTTCGATTTAGTCAAGAAGCGGAACCTGCCAGATCAGAATAGCGTTATTCTGTGCACCCAACAGGGTGGAAGACATGATTTTGTTTGTGTTAGTTCAAACAGCTGGTCATTAATGCAGTCCCCATTTCTCGAGTGAAGTGCTGGTGGACGTGAATGGCTGCCTGATTAATGCTGCCCCTCCGAGGGTCCTTCACCCAGCAGTCATGCTTGGAGCAGAATAATGTAGCATGATGTGATTGCTCTCTAACAGGGTAGTATGTCATTGTGTCACCAAGCAATTGAGGTTATTATGGGGCAGGGCAGACAGACGGGACAGTGGGGTTACTAGACCGTAGCATTTTTAGAAATACAGGCCTGACCTACTTAGCGTTATTCTCTCCGGCTGGCAGCTGCCTGGAACATAAAGTCTCCTGATAGGCTGAGGCTGTTGCTAGGGGGAATTAGCCTGAATTTTTCCACACGCAGACTCAGTGACTGAATGATAAAAGCTGACTGGAATTAAAGAGATTTGGTTTAGTCTTATACAGATTTATCTGCCCCGTTTTTCTGTCTCAAGTGCAGAGGAAGGGTGCAAAATACAGATTTTTGCGTCCATTTTGTTCTTTGACACTCTTGTTCACCCCATGGAAGAGGCACCAGAGCAGGGCAGTTATGAAATTTGGGTTAATCTCTTAAGGTTGGGGGTCATTGAAACAGTGTTGCAAATTGCAAGATATTTCAGCATAAAGACTGCTGCGAATGACTAACAGAAGGTTAGATTCTTTTTCCTCTTCTGTGCACTAAGCTGTTTTGAAGTTGGGCATGCATCTTTCATGCACTGTATATTTAAACTCTTTCCCTTTTGGGCTTGAACAAAACATTTATATAAATTATTTTCTATCCAAACAGATAGAAGCTTGCAATCTCTGGCTTGTTTAAAGATAGTAAGGATTCCAGATTTGGACAGGAAAAATATATATATAGCTCTTTTTTTATTACAAAATATTTTTTTCTGGGCTATTTTGGGTTTGGCTTATTTTTCAAAAGCCAGCCTGGTGTTTATGCTCATGGATAAAACTTAACGGCTCCCACCCTACCCTCTTGACTTCACAATGTATGGAAAGATTCAGGTTTTCCTCCAGAAGAAAGAATATCTGCTGAATTTTTCTGGATATTGTTTTTCCTGGTTGCTGACGTACGCACTGCATGTAGAGAGTTCACATAATCAGTTTTATAAGATGACCCATTTTTTTCCGACTCCTGTATTCTCGAAGTATTTCTGTGTTTGTGATTTTTAATGGATCTTTTCCAGAGGCAGATTTTTAATAGCTCTTTTAACGTAAACTGAAAGTCCATCAGGAGAAAAATAAAAGCAATACACAGTCAAGAATACTCTGATTTTTCTTGTTCCTAATTATATACTATCGGTGCTTAAGCTACAGTGTCCTTTTGTTACCTTATCTGTTCCTCTGCTGGAAGCAATCATTATCCTACCTTTTTGATTTGAAATTAATTTTTGTGAGAACATGCTGAGATATCACAAGTACACATGAAGCTTGGCTACATTAGGGAGAGGAATAGTGTAGATTCTTGTTAACATCTAACATTGGATTCCTTGGCCACATGGAAACAAAGTAAATTTAAATGTGGGTTTTTCTTTTCATTTCAGATTTTAAAAGTATTCAGGACTATTTAGCTATATATATTTTCAAACAGTGATTTCCACTTACACCAGAGACCACACTCAAAACAATAAAAAATGCTCTGATGGTGTCAGAGCCAAGAAACCCATCAATTTTCTTTTTCTCTTTTTTAAACCAGCATTGTTTACATTTCAGCATATAAATATAGCTTATCAAGCTAAAATAGAGTGTATTTTCTGATGTTGCAAGTGATCTTTCACACCCTTACTAGCTTTGAGAATCCCCCGGATAACGTTTTTTTGTAAAGGTTTCCAACCATACTAACAATTTTTCTTTACTAAAAAAATGCCAATAATGTTTGTTGAATAAAAGCTTACCTTGGTGTGCTGCTCCTTCCAAAATGAAACAATTTCATTTATTATTCTATTAAGTGAACATTTTAACTCCTATGGTACTTTGTTTGGGCCAGTGGATGATCATTTAAATATTTAAGTTCAAAATAGACATAAAATATCACTTTAAAATCACTTAAGGGAATTTGTTAGCCTGAGTTTATTAACATTTGTTAAAGGACAGATGCTTCATTTTTATGTTAAGTACAACCTGTGTTCAGGTACCCAGTCAAATCGGATGTTTATTGTCTGATTCATTAATAAATTGATCACACTGAAATCGTTCAGTGTAAGTCTTATTTGGTTGTTAGGTTTTTAAGAATTTTTCACTGTTGTGGCTTTCACCCATTACTAGAGAGATAAATATTAGGTGGATCAAAAACAAAACAAGACTGAGTGTCATTGATGCTGCCTTGCTGTAGTTAAGCTTAACTTCTAGGTACTCACTTTGACAGTGTATGTCCGTGGTATGTATTTCATCCAGTGCCATTGATCAGAAAGCCAAAGGAACAGTGACACTCAGTCATTGCATCAATCACTTATTCATTAGGTAAGTATTTACTTTCTGCTCACACATGAGGCTGGCTTCTTCAGTTATAAGGTTCAACATGGATCAGTGAGTTTTGGGGATGATGTTGGGTGAACAAAAAAGGGAAAATTGCAATTGGTGCTTGTGGTGCACCAACCACAGTTAGATCTTGAGTTAAATCGTTTCCCTTACTGTGTTATGTTCAACACCTGACATTATGTAATCCTTATAATTTGAGGGCACAGCTGGTGATGATAATGCTAGATCCTTGGAGATGGTGAGCTTCCCTGATCTCACAAACAAGCTACATCTCTTCCAAACCATCTGAACCCTTTTATAATATTGAAGATCTACAGTAAGCTAGTATGTGTCTTTTGTGAAGTCATGAAAGCATATTGTAACTCAGAGACTTTAGACACTGTTACTTAAACAATTAATAGTATTTCAGAAACGTTTAAATGCCCAAGCTGTATACTCCCTGGAACGGCATGAGTCACTTTAAGTGTTTTTGTCTCGGTTTGGTTCTTCCTATCCTTTCCTTTAACCTCCTTCCACTCCTTGAAGTATGACTTGGTTACCCTCATGTGTGGGCACCCCTGAGTTTGCCAAGGAGAGAACAGAACTAACTGTATTCTTGCTTTTCACCCCTCTGATCACCTCTGTAACGAACTGAATTTAGACCTGTCTGATTCCCTCAAGATGATACCTTCCAGGCTTCCTTCTCTTCATGCTCCTAATTCATTGGAGTGGTCATTACTTGGTGGTTGTCTTCTGTTTCTTCACCAGTCTCTAACCAGTTTTTCATCTATGTGCCAGGTGCATAGTAGTTGCTTCACAAGTGTTAGTTAGTTGGTTAACGAATGAATAAATGAGTGAATTAATGGGAATCCAGATGACAGATTCTAGAGAAGAATAGTAAAGTCTTCTATCTGGGGACTTACCAATGGTATAGACGCAGGGAGCAGCAAACTTTTTTTTAATAAAGGGCCAGACACTAAATACTTGAGGCTTTGTGGACCTTAAAGTCTCTGTTGCAACTCTTCAACTCTGCTGGTGTGGTTGACAAAGCAGCTACAGATGATACGTAAATGAATGAACATGGCTGTGTTTCAATAAAACTATTTACAAAAGAGAGGCAGTGGGCCCGATTTGGCCTGTGGGGTTTAGTTTGCTGACCCCTGGAATAATCATTACCGGTGATATTTTGAGGGTGTGATCACGCAGGATGTGTATACTAAAGAAGAGCACTGTATTAAAAAAGGAAGAGAATTTCAAACAATTCAATAAAAATTAAGACAAAAGGGCAAAATATTTGAGATGAGAACTTGCTGCCAATCTAGTAAATTTCATTCTCTTGCTGATGACACAGGTGGATCAGTTTATGCTAAAATTCAAAGATGAAAGCGAGGATTGTTGCTTTTCCTTAAAACGTAATGCAATTATATTCAATATGTAAGAAAGATGAATGGAAAATTTTTACTTTTCGAAATTGACCTTCTAATGCTGATCACCTAGGGGCAAGGAGGAAGCCCAGCCTCTGTTCAAAGAGCTGGCAGAGCGTTCAAACTGTGCACAATTGTGAATCCAAAAGGATTGCTGCTGCCTCTTGTTGTTTGCAGATTCTTTTAATCACTTTAAGTACTATATTATTTCAGTAACCTAAGTCAGATCTTCCTTTTTCCCATCTCCCCAGTCTCTTCTCCATTAGATAGTAGTAATCCACCTGCAGTGTTAGAAGGCTCTGTGCTATCCCTTTTCATCTTTGTTTTGTTCCACTGGAGCTTCTTTTCTTTCCCC
Organism: Phocoena sinus; assembly: GCF_008692025.1. Taxonomy (NCBI): domain Eukaryota; kingdom Metazoa; phylum Chordata; class Mammalia; order Artiodactyla; family Phocoenidae; genus Phocoena; species Phocoena sinus. The sequence continues at coordinate 86,458,940 of NC_045773.1, read as the reverse complement.
TCTCTTATATGTTAGCCTTGGTTGATGGTGTTAGAGGCAGGAAGCAAGTACCTCCAAATGGTCTAAAAGCCCGAGCCTGGGTTTTAGGCAAGCCTGTGTTTAAATCCCACTCCAGCACGAACCAGCTGTGTGACCCAAGGCACCTTAATTAACTTCTGTAAGCTTAACTTTCTCATTCATAAAACAAAGGTAACAATAGTACCTATCTCACAGAAGTTTTGTGAGGGTGAAACGAGATCATTAACATAAAGCCCTTCTCATACTGGGTAAGTGTTCCATAAAGTTGACTGCTGGTGCTGTGGCTTCTGCTACTGCTCTTAGGTTCATTATTGAGAGTTTTTCTGCAAAGAAGTGTGTGATCCAGCATTAGGCTTTGAGATCTCAGTGGCCTCATTATGGGCAACTCTCCGCAGTGTGAGGAGTCCCCTATTTATTTATTCTGGGGAATCGTGTATCAGAAGTCCTGAAGTCGAGAGCAAAGCAGATACAGACGCCTAGGGGTACCCAAAATATTTCAAGGAATTGTATGCTGCTTTCCTCTCTAAAATTAAAAAAAAAAAGTATTGCCTGGGAGTGTTTTAGCATATTCTAGGACTGTCCTAGAGGCAGTCTGTTTTGTGTTTTTCTCTCTCTCTTTTTTTTTTTTTTTTGGCTGTTTAGAGTGAGACCAAAGACTGATGGAACACAAAAGACTGCTGTTCTACCTTAAAGCTACAATTTCCTTTTCTGAAAATTACGCTCAAGGCTTATCTCCTATGGAAAATTTATCCTGATTAAATGGCTTAGGAGCGTTCCTTAGTCTTAAGCTGATTTTGTGTCAAATGATTTTTTTTTAAAAGAGCATTTGTTGTTTAAAGAACATTGCCTGGCTAACTTCTCTGCTCCTTCTAGGCCTCTGTTCAGTCAGCATGCTCCCCTTGAAGCCTTTTCTGGCCCCTAAATGTGACCTAGGTTATCTCTTGTGTGAGCACCCCTTAATTCCCAAGCGAAACACTTATTCCACCGTTATTCTCACTTTTCAGCTCTCTGATCGTCACCCCCAGTAGGCTGTATGTACCATAAGGCAGGAGAACTGTGTCTTTCTTTAGGATGATATTACCAGTACGTAGTAGTACATGCTAAGTGCTCAATAAATGTTTGGGAAACAGATGTATGTCAGAGGCTTGTCCACTCTTATTCTAATAATTCCTATTAAATAAGTCACTTGGCATTGTGCTGCGCTTGTAGTAGTCAGTATACATTAGTGGTGAAGTTCACAAATTAATCTTTCTCAGTAGTCATAGGACATAGTCCTATCCATATAGTTACTGAATTTGTAAATGAGAAAATACATATATTATTGTAACTTCTGAGATTAGAACCGGCTAATTACACATTTTAATTTTGACATAGTGAAGATGAAAAATATTTTTAAAGTAGCAAAAATTGAAGTTGTTACAAAGCAAGCATTCTGTACAAAAGAATGCTCACTCTTCTTTCGTGGGGACCTTATAAGACTATCTCATGCTACGAGCGAGACGTGTTCTTAGTTCTAACAAACCATTGAGGAGCTTATTAAATGAAAAGTTTTCAGGAAACATCAGTTGAATTTGATATTTTGGCTTGTCTTTATATTTTTCTTTAATAACAGAAAAATCCTTTTAGCTCTCTCTCTACCCAGAAAAATGTTCCTTTGATGCTTTTAAGGACCCCTTTAGCCCACAAGGCTAAAGCGTATTAATAACAGAGAGGTGTAGATGCAGAAGAGGTGGGGGTGCATTGAACCTATCTGGTCTCCCTGGGGTTTTCCCTCGCTGCTGCTAGTGGCCACAAATGGCCACGTACCCCAGGGGAAGTGAATGCAACAGCATGAGAGTGAGCGCCTTTTTGTGTTTCCTGCCAATTATTAGGTGTGATTGAATATTTTGAAAGAAAGCAGTACATAAAAATCGGCATTTGGCTAGTGCCTTACAGAAGTGATCTTTTCTCCCCGTTTTACTTTCAAATGTGTTTGATACTCTGACAGTAGACTCTGCCTACCCCTCTTGTTAGCAGAAGTAGACACCAATCTTACAAAAGATGCTCTATAGATATGGGGTGGATGATACTGGGTTTACTGTATTTTTCCTTCTCTAGCTACTGTGGGTTTATGTGTTTTTCCTTGTTCTGAACATTACAGGGGTGCCTTTACTTCATCTTTTTCTCTTCTAGGACCATAATAAAGTTTGTACCATAAAGGCTCTTTGGTTTAGGTTTCTAGTTGTAAGAATGAGGAATGCCAATATTGTTTTCCAAGAATGACCACTGGTACATTTAATATATCGCATTTTCAGAATGCAAGGCATAACAGAATTTGTAATTTTTGTAATTTATTAAGGGAATCTCTTCACTTTTCCTTACTGCAAAAATATCCTATGGAATTTTGCATTTCACATTGTTTCAACAGAAACACGGTAGTAGCAGGAGTGATGTTAGGCAATCACTGATCTTTACTGGAATATAAGGACTTTTTTTTTTTTTTTTTTTTTTTTTTTTTTTTTTTACGGTATGCGGGCCTCTCACTGCTGCGGCCTCTCCCATTGCGGAGCACAGGCTCCGGACGCGCAGGCCCAGCGGCCACGGCCCACGGGCCCAGCCGCTCCGCGGCACGCGGGATCCTCCCGGACCGGGGCACGAACCCGCGTCCCCTGCATCCGCAGGCGGACTCCCAACCACTGCGCCACCAGGGAAGCCCTAAGGACTTTTAATTAAAGAATTAAACAAGCCCCAGGGTTTTTTTAGGCAAAACATACCTATGGAAAGAAAGGCCCTTATAGCAAAATATTAATCGCTTAAAGCCAATTCAGGTGAAGGCCAGCAAATGGAGTATGAACGATTGTATCCTGCTTTCCACCAATTCTCTGTGTTGCTAAGTGTTGGAAATCAAGAGTATGGGGACTTGGCTTCATTTGGGGAGATGATGGGAAGGATAGATAACTATGAAATCCTTGAGAGGAAATAATGATGTGATGCTGTGCAGAAAATATATGTACTTAAAGTCTTTATGTCTCCGAAGCCTTGGAGTTTTAAGGAAACACTTTAGCATACAGGACCCTGCTGTATATCCACAACCTTGTATTTCCAGGACTTTCTTTAGACCAAATGTACTCACTTCTGTCTTCTTAATCACATGTACAGGTAGAAAGGTAAACGTGGATTAAGGTCTATATTTTTATAAAGCTGCTTTTTTTTAAGATCAATTTTTAATATTGGAAGGTTGACGTGGCTATATTATATACTCAATCCTTGCATTAGTTTAATTTCCTTTAGATCTATACACTTGGACTATAAAATTCATGGGGATAAGTATTATATCAATTTAGTTCACTATTGCCTGGCTCAGAGAAGGTGCTGTATATGTGTCTATTTAATGACTTTAAAGCAGTATTGAGATTTTTTTATACCAAAATTTCCATTATAATAAATTACCTTTCAGTTCAAAATGTAAAAAGAAAAAAATGTATCCATGCAACATTGTTATAGATCATCCATTTCCCACTTTTATTTCAGTAAAATGAACTTTTCTGAAGGAAAGTGTAATTTTAACCATGCTGTCCTATCACTTTGTGTAATGCTTACTGCTATAGGAGGCTTGCTCATTGAGAAGAAGTGTTATGGTAGTGATTGCTTGAAATTTAATTTTTTTCTGTATAAAATATTCAGTATAATTTGGCCAGTCCTTAGAAGTATCCATAAAGAGAACAGGTGGCAGCATTCTTTTTTCTTCTAAGTAGAAGACGAACTTAGTTTGTTATTATATAATCATTTGTCTAGCAGGAATTAGAATAAGTATCTTAGAACTGGAAGAGACCTTAGAAATAATCTAATCCTCCCTCTGCCAGTCATTTTGCACATAAGGAGATTGGGTCATGTAGATGTTAAGAGATTTGCTCAAGGTCACACAGCTAGTTTTTTGCCAGAGGTAGAACCAGAACTCGTTTTTACCCCTCGATTCCAAAGCTGTATATGTTCTGCGAGGCTGCTATCCTGTAGGCCTCATTCCTCTACTTCAGAACGAGTCTGCAGTTCTTGCAGTTTAGAAGTCACTTGTACTTGTTCATGGCTAATATATTTATTATTAAGAGCCCACATAGGAAAAATTATAGGGAAATACCAACGTGATTCTGTGCAGTAGAAATACATATATAGTAGGCTGGATTGTGTGACATTCAACACACTGAACCGAAAGTTACAAAACCAGAAATGTAGATTACCAATTTGGATCTGCTGTCAACTAGCTGTATGTGTTTAGGTGAAGCATTCTTCTTTCTCTGGGACCCAGTCTTGTGCATTGAGAGGATAGCACTTTGATAATTGCTGGAGGAGGTTTCCCCTGTTCTCTTTCTCTAACAGGCAGTCTTTCAGTGCCCAAGAAAAAGTGATCCTATATTTTTGAAGCTGTGACTTAAGTCTCTTTTTAGTCAGTCACGGTCTATGGACTCTGTCATGAATTGAAGGAAGTCTGTTTCCAAGTAAAGACATGGCATATTAAAGTTGTGCCCTAAGAAACTGTTGCCCTGGTGGTCTCCCTCATATTAAAGGAAAAGAAGAGTTCTGGGTCTGAATTCTACCAGATTTGTACTCAGTTTTAATCTCTGGAATATAATAGTAGATGTGGTTACCTTGAACCTTTGTTTGTAGTTGGGCAACGTTAGATGAAAACAGAAAAATGAATATGTGGCCAAAAAAAAGTATTGGGCAGTGTGCTAATAGGTAGCTCCTAGCCCCGTAAGTCTGCCGAGCACTTGAAACATGGCTAGTATGAATAGTAAGGATAAAATACACTCTAGGATTTGAAGACTTAGCACGATAAGAGGAATACAAAATATGTATTTCATTTTAATATGGATTTCATGTTAAAATAATATTTAGATATATTGGATTAGAAATATGTTATTAAAATTTATTTTCTTTTTATTTTACTTTTTAAAATGTGGCTTCTAGAAAATTTAAAATCATATGTGTGGCTCACATTCTATTTCTACTGGACAGCACTAATCTGTGCTGTGGCTTGCCAACTTTTTACGTGGAGAATCTCTCTTTTGGTCTCAGAATTCTTGTGACTACCAGAATGTAAGGGGGGACACTGGGGGTGTACTGGCGAGCTTGGGAAGGATAGATGACTGTGAAATCCTTGAGAGAAGTGAGCTTCTCACAGTTGGGGTGTGGCTTCCTTCTCGAATTTGCTAGCTGTGATTCCATATTTATATGTTAATGACAATGAGTTTACTTGGAATGCTCCTAAGTGACCCAGAGATGAGTGTGACCAGCTACCAATTCACAATCAACTGATTGAAATCAATTTTCAAAACACTTCTTATCTCCACAGTGCCAGATGTCTTGACTTTTTTTTTTTGGCTGTGTTGGGTCTTCGTTTCTGTGCGTGGGCTTTCTCTGGTTGTGGCGAGCAGGGGCCACTCTTCATCGCGGTGCGCAGACCTCTCACTGTCGCGGCCTCTCTTGTTGCAGAGCACAGGCTCCAGACGCGCAGGCTCAGTAGTTGTGGCTCACAGACCTAGTTGCTCCGCGGCATCTGGGATCTTCCCGGACCAGGGCTCGAACCCGTGTCTCCTGCATTGGCAGGCAGATTCTCAGCCACGGCGCCACCAGGGAAGCCCTGTCTTGACTTTTAAAGGGTGCTTCTTTTATAATGCAGCTTGTCGGCTTCAAGTAGATTTAGTCCGAAGTTCTTACAATGCCAAAAAGGCATAATTACCCATAGGATTCATGATAATAGGGAAATTATAGAAGTTGGAATAGAATAGATGGAATAGAAACCATAAGGGATCATAAAGGGGTTATTACAAATTTGCCAGTAATAACAAAACATTTGAGCAATAACAATTGTAAACTTGTGGGATAACCACCATCCTCATAAACAAGCCCTTTGAAAATAGCATTGAAGTTTTGAGAGAGAACGAACAGAACACTGATTATGTTAATGTTCAGTATATTTCAATATTGCTTTAAACTGGGAAAGAATGTTTATTTAACATTGTAATACTTAGATTTAGCATGTATTAGATGTTTTTCCTACATGATTAAAAGCTCACTGAAGTCAAGTTGAGCTGGACATTTCTAGTGATGAGGAAATAGGTGCAGACATGGTAAGCGATTTGATGGTGCTAGACCTGGGGCCCACATCTCTTGATTTAGAGTCAAGTACAGTTTCCAGGTTACCAAAGAAGTATACTTCCTTGAAGCAACTATTATTTTTTTAAATGATGTCACTAAAGCACAAAATCTTTTAATTTCCTAAATCCTCCTGACAACTTGTATCTTAAATCAGAGAATAAAATGCAGCAAGACCTATCCAGAAGCCTCAGTCTTCTGGGAAAGTTATTTGTTCACACACAAACAAGTGTGGAAATAACTGAAAAGGACCAAATACTACTTGAAAACACTGAAGGTACATCTTGTTTGCTGACTAAAAGAAAGGAATACTTTCTTTGACAAACTAATAGTAACTCTCAAGGTCAGGGCCTCCTGGAACTGAAAACAAGCATCAAAGGAAAAGGAAAGAAGGCTTTTGCTTTATGTAATGACAAAGTACAGTCCTACTGACTGACTGACACCACTACCAGAAAAAAAGCTACAAGCTCTGGATATAACACAAAAAGCAGTCTCTTGGAGGCACTAGAGTAAACACAAGTAGGCAGAGTCTAATAAAGGAATCATCTTGAAGGAGGGGAATTGAATGGAGTTATTGCCTGTTTTCATGACTTTTAATCTTTAGACATTGTATGCAGGGGAAGAGGGTGCTGGTGAAGAAATCTGTAGTCCTCCTCAACAGAGAACCAGAAAACTAAATCTGGGGAAACCACAGCCAGCAGAGATAAGGGGAAATCCTAGAAAGGAAAGGGCTATAAGCCAGATTCCCACATTCTGTTTCTCCACACGTCTGGCTCACCTGATTCACATATACACTGAACAGATTCAAAACATTTCAGCTAAAGATAAGATATCTGAATCAGGACCATAGCTGTCATCCAAAAATTCACTGGTATGCTAAAACAAAAGAAATAACACTCACAGGAGAAAAACAACAGAATCCAGAGTCTGTACATCTTCACACTTACAATGTCAAGGATACAATCCAAAATTACATGACATACAAATAATAAGGACAATGGGGTAGTCTTCTCATGAGAAAAGACCATTAACGGAAATAAAGACCAAGATGGCACAGATGTTGAAAGTAACAGACGATATTTAAAACAGCTATCATGACCATCTGATATGAAGTAAATACAGTATATTCAAAGTGAATAAAGAGAAAATCTCTGCAGAAAAATAGGGTAGAGAACTATTGGAAATTCTAGAACTGAAAAAAGCAGTATCTGAAAAAAAGATACTCCTGATGGACTAACAGCCAAACAGAGTTGACAAAGAAAAAACTAAGGGAACTTCAAGGTAGCTTAATAGTAATTATTTGATGTAAAGATCAGAGAAAAGAACAGATTGAAATAAAAATGTACAGAACTTCAGAGATCAGTTAGATAATATTGAGTGTTTTAACTTACATGTACTTGGAGTTCCAAAAATAGAGGAGAAAAACAATGGAGCAGAAAAAAGTATTTGAAGAAATAATAGCCAATATTTTCCCAAATTTGTTGGTAGAAGCTGATTTTTCTTCAGAGACATGGGAGCCAGAAGAACAGCATTTTTATAATGCTGAAAAAAAAAAAGTCAACCTAGAATTTTATATCCAGCAACAATAACCTTTAAGAAGGAGGACAAAATAAAAACATTTTTTAAATAAAAGAAAACTACCAGTGTTCCTTATCAGCAAACTTATAATGCAAAAAAAATTTTTTAAAGAAGTTTTTCAGGCTGAAGGGAATTAATCCCAGGAGGAAAATTAGATCTCAGTAAAGGAATGAACATCAAAAATGATAAATAACTGGGTAAATTAAAAAGATTATTATGTTTTGCTTTTTTAAAAAATTCTTTATAATGTACACGATTGTTTAAAGGAAATTATAACATTACATTTATGGTTTTTATAACATGTAGATGTAATATATGTAACAACTAGAAAGTAAAGGAAAAGGAGGGGTCATGGTATGGTTCTACACAGTTGCAAAGTTTCTAATTTGTAAAATAGTACAATATTAGCTATAAGATGACTGTGGACATTTTAAGAATTTATGTTGTAATCCCTAGAGCACAATTTTTTAACTTTGGTACTATTGACATTTTGGGCCAGATGAGTCTTCATGGTGGGGGGCTGTCCCATGTGTTGTAGAATATTTAGCAGCATCCCTCGCCTCTACCTGCCTGTAGCAACCCGTCCACCCCAGCTGTGGTAACCAGAGATGCACAGATTGTCAAATGTTACCTGAAGACCAGAGTCACTTGTGGTTGAAAATATACATGTACACACACACAACATTTTCTTGATGCTTCAAGTTTGTTATGTGTGTGCATACAAAAATTAAAATAGAATTCTAAAAAATATTCATATAGTCCAAAAAAGATAAGATAAATTTAAAAAATAGGATTGAGAAAAAACAAACATAAACCCAACCATATAAAAACAATTAAACATTATTAGGATAAATATTCTACTTAAAATGAGGAAATTATCAAAATGGATTAAAAGAGAAGCCAGATGAAATTATGCTGTTTACATGGTTATGTACTTGAAATACCACAGATATTGACAAAAGATGCTCTTATTTTAAAGATCAAGACATAGTTAGGTTGAAGTAAATAGATGGAAAATGTATCTTACAAACAGGAAAGAGAAAAATGCTTGAGACAGGTAAATTTCAAGAATAAAGTACTGCCAGAGCTAGAAACATTTCCTGATGATATATAGGTCATTTCATCAAGAATACATAATAGTAATAAATACATATGTATCTAATAGCAGAGCTTCAAAATACATTGGGCTTCTTTTACCTCTGATAATATAAAATTTATTTGTGTCAAAGGGAGAAGTATATAATTCCACCAAGCTAGAGATTTTAACACCATTGTTTCATCAACTGATATTACGGGTATACAAAATATCACCGAAAAAGAAGAGCTGATCCACACATCAACAACTTTGACATAGATAATATTTATAGAGCACTATATCCAACAATTATAGATTACATCGCTACTGAAATGCATGTGATGTGTTCTCCAAAACAGATGATATGCTGGGCCATAAATCTTGATATATTTATACACAGTTGACTCTTGAACAACTCAGGAGTTGGAGCACGAACCCTCCTCATGGTGGAAAGTCTGAGTCTAACTTTACAGTCACCCCTCCGTATGTACAGTTCCGCATCCTCAGATTCAGCCAACTCAGATTATGTAGTACTGTAGTACATATATATCGGAAAAAAAACCACCTGTGTATAAGTGGAGCAGTTCAAGGGTCATCAACGACCTTTGATATTTATATGTTTATATTTTGGTGTCTATCTACAGAGTATATATACCTGGTCTCTGCCCCAGTTCCTGATGTAGAGCTCCTTGTATGTTTCCTGAATAGTAGGGTGACAGAAACCTTTCTTGTTAAAATATTTGGTGTTAATCCCCAGTTCCTGACATAAGAGTTTCTAAGACCCTTGGAACCTCTGGAGTGATGAAAATCTTTCTTTGTATGCCAATGAGATGACTGGTGGCTGAGGTCCCTAGATAGCTTCAGGTTGTAGCTGATTGCTAGAGCAAGCAACTGTGTGACTAGAGGGTTGGAACTTCCAGCCCCGTTCACCTATCTCCAGAGAGGGGCCAGGGGCTAGAGATTAACTTAATCACCAACAGCCAATTGTTTCATCAGTCCTGCCAAATAATGAAGCCTCCATAAAAACTCTAAACGAAATCTTCCAGGTTGGTGAACACATCAAGGCTCTGAGAGGGTGGCACACCCTGAGGGCATGGAAACTCCATATGCCCACCCCATCACCATACCTTATCCTATGGATCTTTTCCATTAGGCTGTTCCTGAGTTGTAGCCTTTATAATAAACTGGTAACAGTAAGTTAAGTGCTTTCCTGAGTTCTGTGAGCCAGTCTAGCAAATTACTGAACTTGAGGAGGAGTTTGTGGGATCCCTCAGTTTTTAGTTCGTTGGTCAGAAGTAAATACAGGTCATAACCTGGGAATTGATTGGTGTCAGAAGTGAGGGGTGGCAGTCTAGTGGAACTGAGTCCTTAGCCTATGGGGTGTGTGCTGACTCCAGGTAGTGTCATAAGTGAATTTTTGGACACCAGTTGGTGTTTTGAGAGTTGGAGAATTGCTTAATGTGAGTGAAAAACTCACACGTTTGCTGTCAAATATGTGTGAGTAAAGAAAAAAAGTGTTTTTAATTAATTGGAAATGAAGTAACTTCTAAAAATCAATGATATATGTTCCTACTGTAAAAAGTTACAGTGGAGAGCAAATTAAACCTCTAGTAAGTAGGAAAAAAAAAGGGAAGTTATAAAGAAAAAATTAAATCAATGAAATAGAGTGAAAAAAATAGTAGAGAAAATTAATTAAACCAAAAGCTGGCTCTTTGTGTGGGTAAATAAAAATTGATTAACGTATACCTAGATTAACCAATAAAATAAGAAAAAAGCAAATTGCAAATATCAGGAATGAAGGAGATACATCATTACAGAGCCTATAGATATAAAAGGTCAATATATTTGACAATCAGGATGAGAGAGACTAATTGGAAGACAAAATTTATCAGAATTGACCAAAGAAGAAATAGGAAACTCTAGACCTATATCAATAAAAGAAATTCAATTCATAAATTAAAACTTCCCAACAAAGAAAATTAGAGACCTTAATACCTTTACTGGTAAATTCTATTTAAGATATAAGAAATAAATAATACTAATCCTACACAAACTCTTTCAGAAAATTGAGAAGGTAACTCTTTCAGCAAAGATAGAATATCAGTCTGGAACAAATAATAAAATGTATCAATAGTTGATTATTTTTTTCAGGGAGGTCTAAAAACTAAGTATTTTCTAGAGTATCACTGTCCAATACAATTTTCTGCAATGATGGAAATATCTCCCCACTGTCCAATGCAGTAGTCAGCAGACACATATGGCTTTGAGCACTTGAAATGTGGCTAGTGGGTCTAAGGAAGTAATTTTTTATTTAACTTAAATAGCTGCATGTGACTGGTAGTTACCATCCTAGAACAACTCTAGGATACATAAACTTGAAGCATCAAGGGAATGATTCAGTGATTTTCAGTAGCTAGAGAGTGTACAGCTATTGTAATTAAAATTGTTAAAATTAAAAACAAATTTTATATATATATCTATATATGGCATGCAAAGTATACTACAGTTTTACCTGAAGAAATACTGGGACCTTCTAAAAAGAGCTGCTCACCAGGCTGTTGAAAAATGAGACTAAAATAAAGCTGAGAGGCTAGAATTAGAGATTTATTCATCATCAAAAACAAAGAAGCAAAAGAAAGTTTGAAAGAACAAGGAGTAAATATTAAGTATATAAACTGAATCATATGATTCAGTAATCCATATATGCTATATTAGAAAAATATTATAAAACATGTATAATACATATATTTATAACTATAATGTATATTATATAATACGTTAAATAACTTAACATATACTATATAATATGATGGATTATGATACTTTATAATAGTACCAGTTTTCAAAGCTCTAGAGTGTAAGAGATAAACAATAAGATTGCCTGACAAAATGTAACCTTTGAGAATGCAGTAGGATCTTGCAAAAAGTCATAATCATGAGTATGGATTTCTGCCATATTGGCAAAGCTTGGAGTTGCTTGTAAAGAGGAGCTTCTGGTTGAAGGACTACCAGATATGCAGGCTTTTACTGTAATTTGTTCTACAGGCTAAAGTTAGTATTGTCAAACACTGCAGGCAACATTATAGATTTTAGGGCTTCAGTATCATTATATCTCCCAAGGTATTAAATGCAATTCAAACACAGAAAAATGTTCTTCTCTCACTTTGTTTTTTCTTTTTGGTGAGAGATGAATAGATCACTTGAGAAATGATGATATTGACTATTGTAGTTTTAAATTTTCTTTAGCACTACAGAACTGGCAAGAAGTGGCAGGCTGGTAAACCCAAATAGACTAGTGAGGCGTGATTTCACATCACAGATCTTTTCTCTGCAACATAATGGAACAGGGTATACAGTATTGAGTTATTCCCCAATGAATTACATCCCTCTTGCATCCTTACAAATCGTTTAATTAATATTAATCATTACTAATTGTAATTACAGCTTGCCAGTAAATAATGGGAATTACATTTTTACAAATTTGGCCTCACAAAGACTTTTTTTTTTCCTGCATCCTGGTCATTGCGCAGTCTGCTGGCTTTCAAAGAAAGCCAAATTGTCAAACGCTGTCAGTGTGTAATGTCATGTTCGATCTGGAGCTGAAAAATGCCACCTCAGGTTTCTGGCCTGTCTTTTATGTTGCAGAAGCACAGAATTGTTAAACAATCTGGGGAAACTGAAGGCAGCAAACGTGCAATAAAATTTCCTGTGTAGTTCAGTGCTAATAACAAGAGGGACCAATAAACCTTGCTCTGCTCTTGCATTGGATGCTGACTTATCTGTAGGAACGCCAATCACAGCAGATGTAAAGAAGAACAGATAGAACTTTTTAAAAATAAACTTCAGGAAATAGTTTTAAAGTTCTTTTTCTCTCTGTGTTTCAGCTAAAGCTCAAAGCTTTCCTAAAATGTTTTGTTGGAAACAATGAGAACGGAACAAGGTCTATTTTCCATTTTCTTCCTGGTTTCTGGGCTTGCAGAATGGTCTTTTAATAACTTGAACTTGTAGGGGTGTTTTAATTAAGGACTTCATTGTTAGAAAATAATAACATAAACCTAAGATCTCCTGTGACGGTCATGCTTTATTTATGGTTTTACAACAACCTTGTGTTTTATCCTGTTGGTATATCACCATTGTATCTTGGAGTTTCTTTTGAAGTTGCCAAAAAATCCCAGAAGCTTAAAGAAGGAGAGAAAACATCTTCAGCCACTTTGTCTTTTTTTCTTGATGAAGTAATTTATCTCTGAAAACTGTACTCAATTCAGTACATGGGACTTATGAGTACATTTATTGTTTTAAAATGTCGTATTAGATCAAATGAAGAATGATTGTGTTGAAATTAAGATAACTATTTTGTGAAAGAATTTCTATCTGTCTCTGCCAAGAATATTATGTGTATTTCCCTCACATCAGGAAATGGGCATAATTTTGATGCCTTTCACTTTATTTTTGAAAGTGCTCGTGTTTTTGTCTTATAAGGAAGGGCCAAAAGGTAAGCAATACTAACTGTTCATCACCAAAATTAATTTACATTGAGGTAAGATGTTAGTGGAATTCTCTTCTCTTCCTCTTTCTAGCTCTGAAGTTCACTCCTAAGGCTGCAATGTGGGGCAGAGCAAGGTGCGCATCTGCAGCAGGGAGAAAGGGGGCCGTGATGGCTTAGAGCGGGACGTCAGACCCAAGGGGATGAGTAGGCATAGACAGAGAGGGAAGTCTGGCAAGGATGTCAGATACTGGTCAGGGTGATGAAGATGCTTATGTTCAGGGAGAGCCTGGTGTGCAGTTTTAGAGCCCAAGCAGGGTAAGGAAGTTATCCACGTGTGTAGTGGGTTGAAATATAGATCCTGGATGGATACGTCCAAGTCCTAACTCCTGGTACCAAAATCTGTATTAGTTCACCAGGGCTGCTGTGACAAATTACTGCAAACTTGGTGGCTTAATACATCAGAAATGTATTCTTTTACAGTTCTGGAGGACAGAAGATCAAAATCAAGGTATCAGCGGGGTGGTTTCCTTATGGAGGTACTGAGTGAGAAACTGTGCCAGGCACCTCTCCTAGCTTCTGATGACTGTCAGCATTCCCCTGACGTTCCTTGGCTTGTAGATACATAACTCCCACCTCTTCCTCTGTCTTCCCATGGCCCTCTCTCCTGTGGGTGTGTCATCTCCTTTTCTGTCTCTTATAAAGACACTTGTTTTGGGATTTAAGGCCCTCCCTAATCCAGGGTGATCTCATCTTGAAATCCTTACCTTAGTTACATTTGCAAAGACCCTTATTCCAAATCATATCATATTCTGAAATTTCAGGTGTTCATATTTTGGGGGGGGGCCACTATTCAACACACTACAACATGGCAGGGGACAGCTCATCTTGTGGAGTCAGAGATCAAGGGGAGTGAGAGGGCGTCTCTGGAGGGGCAGCTGCATGGGGTATCAAAACCCGTGCAAGGCAAGAGAGCATCCATGCAGGAAGTGGTCTGGCACAGGGTGTCAGATCCAGAGTGGTGTGAAGAGGGCATCTGCATGGGGAAGGGGAGAGAAGGAGGCATGAGAGACTGGTCATATATGATGCAGTGATCAAACAGGCAAACATATTGAGGGTAATGGAAGTGACATTTCTCACTGTCAGAGAAGTTAAAAATGTGAAAAGAGAAGAAAATATTGGAATTGAAGATATTGGTGTGAACTCATGATTTTTTTAAATTCAACATGGATAGATATAGTAACACACGGAGACGTAAATGTGCATAGATTGTGTATATTCCCTAGCTCTATCCACTGAAGGGTCCTGGGAACAAGACACTACAATAGCAGTGAGCATGCTTAGCACCCATATCTTGGCTTCTCATGACCAGACTTTATTAAAAGAGAGCTCCTTGGAAAAATGGCTAATTTCAGAGTTTGGATGGAGGAGGTGTAATATAAGCCTGGAGTGTTAGAAATTGTGGAAGTATTCAAATGGGAATATGTCAGAAGGACATAGAAGTCCCCTCAAAGAGGCTTGCATAAGCCAAATTGTGAATAATTAGAGCATGAAAGTAAATGATAGTCATGTATTACAACCTATTAAATACAAAATCGGAAGTCCATAGTGATCTCAGTAAATAAATGAGTAAAATGAAAATTTAATGAGATATTTAGATACTTTCAAATACCTCCCCACACAATGCTTACTCACGACAAAGGGGAAAGTGAGTAGCCTTTCAGTGGGAAAACCTGGCAGAGACACCACCTTAACCAAGTGATCAAAGTGAACACCATCAGTGATGGTATAAATCAAAATCGTCACCTGATAGAATGCCATGAGAAACATCTGTGATATTCTTGCCATAGATGCATAAATAGAATCTAATTATAAGGAAGTGTCATGAACCCATCTGGGGGCACAGTCTATAAAATAATTGAACTGTAATTTTCAGAAACGTCAAAGGTATGAAAGTCAAGGAAAGACTAAGGAACTGTTCAGTCTGAAGGCATCTAGAAAGACATGATAACCCACTGCAATGTGTGATTCTGAAATGGACCCATGGTTTTGACAATTGGTAAAACTAGGAGTCTGAAAATTAGATTGATGGTAACACCTCAATATATGAATTGCTTAGGACATACCTGGAGCAGGGTAAGCACTCATCAATTTTAGCTTTGATGAAGATGAAGAGGAGGGAGGAGGAGGAAAGTGAGTGAAGGACCATATGAAAAATACATCTGGCAACTGTCTACTGTAATATCCTGGAAACTGGAAGATGAGTGTTCTGGATTCACACGGAGAAAACTGTTTCCCTCAGGTCTAGTCAAGTTAAATTGAGATATAAATATAAGTTATATTCTTTTTGGCCCACAGAGAAATAAAAAGCATTTGACCAGGTAACTCGACACTTGGGACCCAGGAATTGTAAAATTAAATTGTTTTCATGTATGTGAAAAATTCACTTTTCTTCCAGTATCCAAAGAAAAGAAATGAATATGAGAAAGGGAGCTTGAAATGTCCCATCATTGGAGTATTGGGAGCAATTCACTGAGCTACAAGGTTGGAAGAGATAATGGAAAGCATGCCAAGATCCTTTTACAAAGCCAGTTTGGAAGAACTGATTCCTTATTCTGTTTCCATTTTTCAAGGGAAATATAAATCCCAGCATAGTATTAGTACTTCTATGTAGATCTTGGCTTGTGTTTTCCAATGTGTAGAGTTCAAAGTGTGGTGTCACTTGTGTTCAGGAAAGTCCTGTGAGTATCTTCACTCACTCGTGTTGGGATGGCATTTCTATGGCTTCAGAATATCCATAGGCCATCGTTTCAGCACCACTGATCTAATGCAGCACAACCGCGACTGAGAAGTATGTCAAGAAAGTATTTCCAATAATTGCCACAAATTCATTGTTCTAAAACCATCTCATATTGTCTTGAGTTGTCACTAAATGTGGATTTGACCCTTTTGGTATGTAATCCTCAACATGCTTGATTATCTGATTTTCCAGAGGAAAATTTCCCTCATCTAGGAAATAATAAATTATTGGCATAATCTTGATGGTGAGAAAGTTAGTATGAAAGTTAGTTAAAAAAAAAAAAAAGTAGAGGAGAGATGGTGGAAGCAGAGAAAGAGTCAAAGCTGGCCACCTGACAGGAGGGAAGGAAACAATGAAAATGCTCACGCAGAAGTACTTCATTTCACAGTCCAGAAGAAGGAAGTGTATTTAAGAGAGCACTAGACAAAGATTCTTGAGTTCTAGTCTTACTATTAGCTATGGGAGACCTCAAAAGAGTTACACAATTACATGATCTCTATTTACATCTGTAAAATGGGGACAATAATAACTTCCCTGGCTACCTCACACAGTTGTAGTAAGGAACAATTTTATAATAAAAATGTATTATACACTTAAACGTTCTACTCAGATGTAAGGTGGTATTCTCTTACATGTTCACAATGCTGATTGTACTTTAATGAACATATTTGTTATTTAGTCTCTACTTAGGCTCAGAGAAGTGTATAACAAATGTGTGAGGAATTTGTATTAAAAGTAGTCTAACTAAAACCGATATTATGGTGCCCTAAGTCTGCAGTCCCCAACCTTTTTGGCAGCAGGGACTGGTTTCGTGGAAGACAATTTTTCCACGGACCAGGGGGATGGGTGGTGGTTTCGGGATGATTTAAGCACATTGCATTTATAGTGCACTTTATTTCTATTATTGTTACATTGTAATATATAATGAAATAATTATACAACTCACCATAATGCAGAACCAGTGGGAGCCCTGAGCTTGTTTTCACTTGCCGCTCACTGATAGGGTTTTGATGTGAGTCTGCAATTGATTTATTATGGTGTCTGTGCAGTCAAACCTCTCTGCTAATGACGATCTGTATGTGCAGCCGCTCCCCAGCGCCAGCATCACCGCCTCAGCTCCACCTCGGATCACCAGGCATTAGATTCTCATGAGGAGCGCGCAACCTAGATCCCTCCCGTGTGCAGTTCACAGTAGGGTTCGCGCTCCTGTGAGAATCTAATGCCGCTGCTGATCTGACAGGAGGCGGAGCTCAGGTGGTCATGCAGGCCATGGGGAGCAGCTGTAAATACAGATGAAGCTTCACTTGCTCACCCACTACTCACCTTGTGCTGTGCAGGCCGGTTCCTAACAGGCCATGGACTGGTAGATTGGGGACCCTTGCCCTAAGTGGTAAACCCCAGATTAGTGAAAATTCACTTAGCTGATGGTTTAGGATTTTGGATGGCCAGTAACAGAAATCTCAGGTAGGTGAAGCACATACCTGAGATGTTCATGATTTGATTAGGGTTCAGAAAAGGGAGAATGCTGGGATTGGCTCATATATCATCTGTGTTTTTTTATTCCCAGGCAGTCTCTTTGCATGTGATAGCAGAGAGGACTACCTGCTTAAATAAAGGTCACCTTTTTAAGGGTCATTTCAAGCCATTCTGGAGAAGCATTAAAAACTACTTTGGGTGTACTGGGAAGGTTATTTTTGCTTTCCCTGGTTCATGATGAGTGGAGCACTGAGCTGAGGTACGCAATAATGTCCTGTAGTGCAGGGGTTCGTGTAGTATGGCCAGTGGGCTGGATCTGGTTGTCAGCCTGTTTTTGCAAGTTTTGTAGAAACACAGCCACAGCCATTCATTTACATATTGTGTATGCCTGCTTTCAGGCTACGACAGCAGAACTGAATAATTGTGGCAGAGATATTTACTGTCTGGTCCTTTACAGAAAAAAGTTTGCTAAACCCTGCTCTAGAGGAATGTGTGTTTCTGGTCTCAGCAGTAAACTTCCTGGATTTTTGTTTTCTCATCTTTACAATGATGGCTGCAGACTGGATGATCCTTGAGAGTCCTTTCTGAAAGCCACTGTCTATTCTCCGACAGCTCTTTGGCTCTGTTCCTAATGCTACTGAACGCACAGTTTAGTGCCCTGGAATTCCCTTCTGTCTTCTGCTAACCTCATGCCTCTTCACAGAGTTAAAATCCTGGCCAACCTTAGACATCTCCAGAGTCATTTTCCTCAATAAGAAGAACTGGGTTCAAAAGTTAACCATTACGCCATACACACTATGGTTGAAAAAAAAAAAGCACCTCTTTTATGCATCGTGTGGACTTAAGCACCTACTCAGCTTCCCAGGTAGCAGGGAAGACTCTTCTACGGCATATATTATCCATGTAGGGGCCAGAAGCTCCCCTTTACTATGAGGGTGATGAAAAGGAGGCATGGGGTGAAATGGTATGAAGGGATATAATAAAGAATCATAGAATTGAGAATTAGAAAAAGACCTCTGTGATATTTCAATCACTTAAAATTTTTAAAATGAGAAAAATGACTCCTGGTCAGCTTTCACCTCCTTAAATGACTGTATTGGCAATGCCTCTGTATTTGGGTTTAAGTGTCTCAGTCTATCAGTTTTAAAAGTTTGAAGTAATGAAATTATAAGGTTAAAACAAATAGACCAAAAATTCCAGAGCCAGCCTCTTCCTCCTTTACTCTTCCTTTGGTGTTGGTTCTAATTTCTCAAACTAGTAGGCAGCCTTTCGCTTTTTATTGCTTGCTTACTGATGGCGTTTGCCATTTGTAGCAGTAATAATGGGATCATCTATATGTCTATGACGTTGTTGAATGTCTAATTATATCACTAGAGAAAGGACAGTAGCATTCTCTAATTTTGTAACCCTCTGGCACCTTTGACAGGGGACTATGGTCCATATTTTATACCTTTAGTGTTTGTGCAGAAGCTGGGGAGTTAATGTATTTAGCACACTATCCTAATCACTAGCCTTTTGGGGGAGGGCTGTATATACACACACACACACACACACACACACACACACACACACACACACACACGTTATGATGGCATCATTCCTGTTTTAACATAGAGCTGATCAAAGATGGACATGTGTTGCTCATTTTTGCATAACACTGACAAAATTACTTAATTGCCGAAAAATTGGAGCTCGACTCTAGGCATTTAATGTCATTTCAAGTATACCATAGTATTTTAAGGCATAAATATTCAACTATCTTCAACAACCTGAGAACAAAAATAAATATTTTAATGAGAAAAAAAAAAAAGTGTGCTATGGCAAGCTGTGACTTAATAGAGAACGACAAGGAATGGTCTCCATAGACCAAGAGAAAAGTGGGGCCTCAGATATATTTGTACTGGAATGTTATGAATGTAAAAAGCATCTTGTCAGAAATCCCCCACCAAACTTACATTATTTCAAGACCAATGCTTCTTAATGAAAAAAAAAAAAAGGAGAAATCAGTTTTGCTTCTCTATGTTTAATATTAACTTTTTTTTTAATTGCTGGAGGGTTTTAATTTCAAGTACAATAGGATGACGGTAACAGTTTTAAATAAGGCAAATGTGAAAACTGCAAGTCAATGAAAACAAAATAGGGAAAAATGTCTAATGGGTATAAAGCTTAGTACCCCAACTCAGATGTGCAAGAAATGGAATGTATCTTTCTTCATTTAGACCTAATTTCACTTTTGAGCCCCTGATCCCTGGATCTTAATTTCATTCAGTTCAGGGATGCTTCCCTTTTCCTAAGGGTTGTACCTACATTTAAGGGGATAAAATAGAGTCACAGTGTGAAGGGGGTGAGAGCTTGGTGGGGCGTGGCTATTTCTTGGCACCAAGCAGCCATGCGGGTCTCTTTCTACGCTGGTGTTTGTCCACACTGGCCTAGACCCAGATGTCTTTTGCATTTGATTCTTCATTCATTCTTTTCTACAATATGACTTCTTTAGTTCTGACTCGTTCTTGAGTATTTTCAGGCCTCTTTGGATTCCATGGAAAACCCTCTATTTCCTCTTCACCTTGGTGATCCTGGGGTGGGAGGCTCTTTGAGACTTAGTTTGCCTAATCACACCTCATAGATATTTCTTTCCTGGGGTCTTGCCACCTTCCCAGGACAAAAGACTATAAGTCTTTCCTCTTAGATCTTCCAAACACCCAAGTCTAACCAGCAATTTCTCAAAAGTCCACAGAGTTTAAACACCCTTGCTTCTCCTTCAATCTCCCCTCCTTCTCTGTGGGAAAACTTGTCTAGTTTGGAAGTAAAATGGCCTGTCTTTCCCTATTGAGTATAGTCTTGAGACTGTTGGTTGTTATTTGAGATTTTTCATTTCTCCCTGAGGACTAGGCTGTTAAAACAATAGGTGACTCCCTTTATCTTTTTCTTTTAGTCTTCTGCTGGGTTATGCCTTCCCTAAAGCAACAAATTAAAAATGCTTTAACTGAATAAATGGCACAAAGATCAAGGAGGACAAGCTAATATTTCAAAGTACTGTCCTGCTGTAAATAAAAGTATGGTTTAAATTACAATGGTCGGGTTACAGGTGATTAAAAAACCACCTCATTCATTACTTCCAATGCTCTTGGTTTTCCAAATAGCAGACGAGGAGTCTTCCTGGGTTATTGCAATATCTATCTGAAATTAGACTCAATTCTTTGAAAGCACCAACTCATCTTTAAGGTCCAGGATCATTTGCAAATAAGTGGACTTCATTGTGTTAGTTTATTACCAACTGATTGCTGGGCCCTGGCGGAATGACAGAGTAATGGGTATTAACTAGCAAGCAGAAGTCCCATGTTCAAGTTCTGCTTCTGTCACTAATTCTGAAATTCTGCAGTTAGTAGTTGCCTGCTTTATGTCTCATTTAAAAATATATAATGAGGAAGTGGATTGATTTTTAAGACTTGTATTCCAGTTTTATTTTGATTCAGATATATACCACATTGGGTGACTTTCGGGTATAAGAAAAGATGAAGGAAAGATCTGGATCCTGAACATCTAGGGCAGCGGTCCCCAACCTTTTTGGCACCTTGGACCAGTTTCGTGGAAGATAGTTTTTCCACGGACGGGGCGGGGCAAGGAGGATGGTTTCGGGATGATTCAAGTGCGTTACATCTGTTGTGCACTTTGTTTCTATTATTATTATATTGTAATATATAATGAACTAATTATACAACTCACCATGGTGCTGACAGGAGGCGGAGCTCAGGCGGTAATGCGAGCGGTCGGGAGCGGCTGTAAATACAGATGGAGCTTCGCTAGCTCGCCCACCGCTCACCTCCTGCTGTGTGGCCTGGTTCCTAACTGGCCATGGACTGGTACTGGTCTGTGGCCCGGGGGTTGGGGACCCCTGATCTAGGGAATGCAGGTTAGTGGAGGGTATCTTGGGGGTTCTTAGAACCCCAATGCAAGGAAGAGTCAGGAGGTTATATGGAATGCAATTTGGAAAATAATTTCTTAGCATTTTTCTTTAAGCTGTAATATGCCCACATTTTTAACCTCCACCAGGCTGAACTGTTTGACTCAGTTTATATTTCTGATATAAAACTCCATGCAGTAAAAACTGGTCTTGTTGTTTTAGGTACATATTATAAACTGCCCAATAGATTATAGAAAAATCCATACAAAATCTCTGGTCCCAGAGGGTTTGTGTTTGTAATTATATGGCAGTTTTAATTTTGACAGGTCGGTTTAATAGAAATTACTTAAACATTTTTAAATGATGGCCTTAAAACGGGGGGGTGGGAAGAATGAGCACACTTGACCTCCCTCCTGAAAGCTGAATCGCTCTTTGTGTTTAAAGTTTTGACAGAGAGAGAGAGAAAGAATATCCTTATTTGGTAATGGTACCCATTAAAAGGACAGTATATTACATTTCATCTTCACATTCCTGCTTTAAGGATTTGCCAACAGAGTGCTGTGAGACCTCTAGAGTTAAGAGGCTGGAGACAGGTAGTTTGGAGGATGTTTTAAGGCGTTCTCAATAATATGTATAGTCTGAGTGGCGAAGCTTAATTAGCTTCAATTAAATCCAAAACATACCGAACAGCTACTGTGTGTCTAGCGCTGTGCTATGTGGTATAAAGGGGAAATAAGAGCCATTGACTCTTAGAGATGAAAAAAAAAAATTACAGCAATTGATTTCCTGTCCAACACACAGTTAAAAGGTCACTAGTGCCTTCTTTTAACTTGCTGATCATTGTCAGCCCCTAATTGTAGATGGATGGTGTGATACAATGAAAAGATGGCTATATTTAGACTCAAAAGTCCTGGGTTTGCATTCTGACTTCCCTGTCTATTCCATGAACCTGTTAAATGGAGGTGAGGACCATCCCACCTGCCTTTCTGGGTTGCTTTGGGTGGCAAACAAGATGGTGTATACACCAGCTTCTTGCAAACCAGAAAAAGTTATTCTGGCTTTCTAAAGCTGCGCTCTGTGCCTGCCGATCCAATGCGCCACAAGCTTCAGTTGCCCATCCCAGATACCCACTCCTCCACGAAGCCCTCCTGAGCTATCTGAAGGTAATCTCTCTGAGCTTTCATAACATTACTGCTAGGGACTCTCTTAAAGCATGAATTTTATGGTGCCCGTTATTCAAGTGATCAATTTTTAAATTGTGTATTTTTGATAAAATTAAAAATCTCATCCTATTCTTCAAGATTCATTGGAGTTTCAAAATGTACTAAATATCGTAAGTTAAAACATCACGGTGATTATAATGTTGAGTATTCTTTTTTAGAATATGCATGCCCCTCTCAAGACTCTAGTATACTTTCTGCCCACCCCACGTCCTTTCTAAGTGCCTCTTATTAAGATCTACTGACTTAAAGGGCTTGTCTTAGACCTTGGATGGTGGAGGCTGTGCCTGCTACTCCTCCCTTTCCCCCAATAGCTAATGTATAGTTAGTGTTCAGTAAGTATTAATTTTGGATACTAATAAGGACACTGGATAAGGCTTAAAGATCCAACACATATAAAAATTACACGGTTAACCGGGCCCTGAACTACTGTCAACCAAATAAGCTGAGCTGTCGAAACATCCTCATAGACACACACGGGCTTATGGTTGCGAAACTAGAAGACGTGGCTGCATCTTACACCACAGAGTGAAGAGCAAAGGAGGTTATGCCTGCCACAGAGGCGGGGCTCCTGGACGTGTTTCCCTTGCTTCCTGCACATTGATACTTATCCTGGCAAATTCAGAGTACTATCAAACTGGAACCTCATTTGTCTTTATAAACAGAATTATTTGCTGGCCTTGTAATCAAGGCCTCTGTGAGGTAACCAGCCCCTCAGTGTGTGGGAGCAGCGTTACACCTGAGCCTTAGCAGAATGGAAACCCTAAACGGTAGTTCAACCCTCTGGCTTCGTTCTCAGTCACCATCTGCTTGAGAGAGCTCTGTTGGTAGAAGCAGATGCCAATGCTCAAGGCGGCAGTGCTGGAATCACATCCGCCATTTATTTCCTTGCGTGGCTTAAGATTTATTTCCTTGGGCGGCTTAAGACTAAATAAATAGAGAAATCATTTAAATAGAAAAAAGCTGAGTACTTTCTTTTTTAAAATTTTATTTATTTTTGGCTGTGTTGGGTCTTCGTTGCTGCTTTCTCTAACCGCGGTGAGCGGGGGCTACTCTTTGTTGTGGTGCGTGGGCTTCTCATTGTGGTGGCTTCTCTTGTTGCAGAACATGGGCTCTAGGCACGTGAGCTGCAGTAATTGTGGCACTCGGGCTCAGAAGTTGTGGTGCACGGGCTTAGTTGCTCCGCGGCGTGTGGCATCTTCCTGGACCAGGGCTCGAACCCGTGTCCCGTGCATTGACAGGCAGGTTCTTAACCACTGCGCCACCAGGGAGGTCCCAAAAGCCGTGCACTTTCAATGTCATCTTAGAAATGAATATAGGGACAAGGTAGATAAGTGGTTAACTAGGGTTTGGGAAGGGAGTGAGGAGTGACTGTAAGTGGCCTAAGGTTTCTTTCTAGGATGATTGAAATGTTCTGAAATTAGATTGATGATGGTTGTATAGTTCTGTAAATATCCTAAAATTCATTGAATTACACCCTTAAAATGGGTGAGTTTTATTGTATTTAAACTATACCTTAAGAAAACTGTTTTGAAAAATGAAGATTTCCTAAGGTAGAATAGTATTGGTAAGAGAAACAGTGTGGCCTCTGGGAGCCTCTCTGCACAGTGGACCCATAGTTAGGCAGGTATGTGACAGGGCCAGTTCTGATACCCAAGACCACTGCTCATTATCACCCCTGACAGGCAAGTGTTGATCCCGTCACAGCAGGTGTCAGGAGGTGATGCAGTTCAGGAGTTCCCTGCTGTTAGCATGATTATCTTGACTTAAGTTTTTAATTTTCTTTCTTGCTGTTTTTTGGTTTTTTCTACCTTCTTGGCTACTAAAGCAGGAACATTTGTTTTTCAATTGCCGTCTCAGAAGGCAATAAAGAGGGTTTGGTCCATTCCTCTCTTCTAGATCCTTAAGATTATCAGCACCCCTCACTGGCTTAACCAAACACAAACCATAAGCAACACTGAAAGGATCATGAAAGAGCTGTAATATGTGTCTGCTATGGACTGAATTGTGTCTCCCCAAAATTCATATGTTGAAGCCTAGGCCCCGCAATGTGACTGTCTGGAGACAGGGGCTTTAGGAGGCACTTGAGGTTAAATGACTTCATAAAGTAGGACCCTAATCCGATAGGAGTGTGGCCTTAAAACAAAAGGAAGAACGAAAGCTTGCTGTCTCAATACCACCCCCTTCCCCATATGAGGACATAGAGAAGAGGGGCCAGGAAAAGAGCTCTCACCAGGCACCAAATCAGTCGGCACTGAAATCAAGATACAAATTTCAGACATGGGTTTAACAACAGATTAGATATAGCTCAAGAGAGGATTGGAACTATGGGTCTATTCCTATTCTATTTTTTTGTCCTGAAAGTCAGAAGAAAATATTGATACTGAGATATGAAAAGAGAAAAAGGACAAAAATATGGAAAAAAGAGATACACGGAAAACAGTGAATTAGCCAACATACATGTAATTAAAATCTTAGATGAGGAGGTGAAAGAAAATGGTAAAAAAAATTAGAAGAGATGTTTGAGAATTAGACAAAATGAATGAAACACATTGAACCACAAATGCAAAAGGCCTTACAAAACCAGTGTAGAAAAATATATAAGTAAATCAAACCTAGGCACACCATAATGAAACGCTAAAAACTAAAGACAAAGAAGAAATCTTGAAAGTACCCAGAGAGCTTCTGGTTCCAGACATGAGTACCTTGTATCACACCAACATTTTCCCAAGCACAACCATAAAAGCTAGACAAAATACATTTTAGAAAAGCCCAAAGTCATTGGAGTACAACTATTACAGACAGGGCTTAAGGTGCTACAATCCCTGATAGAGGGGAAGAACATCAAGGTGAGCGTCAAAGTCACACTGACTTTTTCCTCAAGGGCACTTGCCAGATCATAGCATTGGGGACACAGTGTCTGAGCAGAAAACTATAGTTTCAATGGCCTGAGAGACAAAGGCTGCAACTTGGGACTCCAGAATTCCTAGGATGTGAAGACCAAAATCCTAGAGAGAAGAGCTGCCGAGAAGTAAGTTTAGAAACTCGCAGTGAGTCATTAGCTGATATCTATGTTGTCCGTGTGCAGAATAAAATCCCCCCCAAATGCTGGAAGCAGCGGCAAAGATTTGAGCAGTTGTGACTGTTGGGGAGATGAAAATTGGAGTTCAGAGTGTGCCAATGTGAATGAACTCTGGTGACTACCCCAACTTTTAGTTGAGATTTGAGAAAGGCCACTTCCTAAGAGTAAGAGCCATACCAAAGAGGAAGGGGGAAGCTCTAATATAAAGCAGCCCTAACTAAGCATAAAACAAACCTTTGACAGAGTCAGGGTGGTGCTCCTATATTTTCTATACCTGGAAGGGAAGAATTTTCTCAGTTGAGGAGGTCACCATTCAGAGCCTCTACATTTTTATATGGGTCTATTCTTAATAATTAAAAAAAAATTGAGTCATAGTCAATAACATGACCAAATGACTGGAAACCAAGGGAAAAAATGACAATAGAAACTGACCCAATATGATTCAGATATTGAGGTTATCAGGCAGGGTTGTAAAATAGTTATGAATAATATGTTTAAGAAAATAGAATAAAAATGGAGAATTTCAGCAGAGACTTAATCTACAAAGAAAAAATCAAATTGAATATTGGAACTGAAAAATGCAGTGTCTGAAATTAAGAATTTGATAGATTGTTTCCATTGACTAAGTGAAGAACAATAGAGGATTAATGAACAGGAATACACATCAAAATAAAATGACAGTTTTGAAGCACAGAGAGGAGAAATGGAAAATATAGAACAAATCTGAAGAGACATTAAATTGAAGCAATATTTGAATACATGCTGGACAAGAATTTTCAAAACTATAACAGGCGTCTTCAAAACACCATTTCAAGATACTCCATGCATTTCAAACAGGAGTATCTATACCTAGGAAAAACTATACCTAGTTACATCATAATCAAATTTGATTTAAAAAAGATGAAATTGAAAAACAGTGGAGTAAAAAGTTCCATTAAAGGGGAACAACAATACTAATGGATCACTTTTCAACAGAAATGATGAGAGTCAGATGATAGTAAAATAATACCTTTAAATTTTGGAAAGAAATTATCTGCCAAGCTAGAATTCAGTATTGGTGAAAATACTCTTCGAATGTGAGTGGGAAATGAAAATACTTCCACACAAATGAAGTGAGAACTTTTCACCATCACAAATGTACTACAAGAATTCTGAATTCTTTATAAAGCAGAATGTTGATCCTAGGAGGAAACAGAGATGCAGAAAGAAAAGCAAATCATCAAAAAATGGAATAATAAAATAATAATATAAATAATACAAATAAAAATTCTTGATTAATCCAAAAGAAGGCAAGAAGGGTAAATAATGGCATAAATAATAAACAAATGACAAAATGGTAGATTTAAACAAATGTACTAGTAATTAAAAGTAAATGGATTAAATTCTCCAGTGATAAGAAAGGTGTCAGACTAGGATAAAACAAAACTTGATTATATACTGTTTACATGGGAAAATTTTTATATCTTTCTGCATATTAAGGCCAATGAAAATAACTTTTTTAGTCTGATTTTATTTTTTAAAGTTCTGAGGCTATCTTAAATGATGTGATTTATTTTCTGAAAAGAAATCACTGTCAGTGCATTTAAATCTCTGATAATGTTAGTTTTATCTTAACATGCTTTTCACTCTAATCAGGCTGTATATATGACTGAAATGAAATCTGTTCAAATCAGTGCTTTTTTTGATATTTGTTAAAGCTGATTATTAAATACTATAACTTCCTTTTATAGCTGTATTCTGATTCCTTTTATAGCTGATTCTGAGGAAGCTCTTGGCTTCATCTTTTGGGATGTCCTTCCTTTTCTCCCATCTTCTTTGGCCATATCTGAAGGGAATGTTGGAGAATGTCCTCCTTGGATACTGAGCAGATTTATCAGCCTAATGTCTCATGGGAGAAACTTGGGGCCACGAACATTGGTTTAGGTTTTCAGTTGTCATAGTCTTTCTTAATCCTGGTTGGTGCCACCTTTGCCAATACAATCTGTCAAACTTTTTATTGCCTTCTAAACACCTCCGTGTGCTAATAGCTATACCCACAATTCTTTTTGAGACGCCCCTCTCTGTAGATTTATCTTGAGTTTACTGGATTTCTGTGCGAGCTACACAGACACATTCTCTGTATTCTGAGCAGTTTTTTCCTAACGAAAAGATTTTCTGTGGACAATCTTAAACCATTTATAGTTTTTAACTAAGAAGGTGGTGATTATACTCAAGATTTGGTCTTCACCTTGAGATCTAGTCTCAATTTTGTTGCTCAAGTCTTTCTCAGTATTTACTTTCACTGGTTGTAGATGAAAAAAAAAAAAAACTGCGTCTTTCAACACTGCTAGAACTGAAGTTTTTGGATTCTCTCTATACATTCTCATTCCTGGATTCTCTCTATCTACTTTCATACCAATTCTGTTGAGCTGCCTTTTCTCATATAAAACCTTGTTCAAAGGCAGCTGATAAAACGAACCAAGCACCCTAGCAAAATCCTTGCTCCACCATCTCTTTGCCTAAAGCCACAAGTTCAGTAGATACATTAGCTGACTTCTGTACTATCACAGAGGATGTTTGAAGTCAATATCACATCACTGTATAACATGGCTCCTCATTTTTCTTAGCCTCAAGTAGTATTTTTCTCACCACCTACCACCTGGTTCCAAGGCTAGTGCCTCATATTTTATGTATTATAAAGTCATCACCTTGCTTCTGTTCTGGTACCAATTTCTTTATTCTGGTTCAAATTTATGTATTTTTCAGATTTGGTTCAGTATCAACAACCATAAAATCCCATTAATTTACAAGAACAAACATTTGTTTTTTGCTCTCATCACAATTTGGCAGCACAGCTGTGCTTCACACGTCCTCACATTCTGAGATGCACATAGAAGTGACATCCTCTATATTTTCTGTATACACTTCAGCTCCACTATATACATTCCTTCTACATTTATTATGGTAGAGGGAAAGCACAACAGAGCTTCCAGAAACAGCCAATGTGTCTTCAAGCTTCTGCTTGTATGTGGCTCACATTATGTCATCTGTTATGCGTTTGGCCAAAGCAAGTCACATGGCTAGGCCTTACAAGGGAATGGGGAAGTATAGCCCACTTACATGGCACAGCAAGTCACATGGCGATGGATGGGGATGTACTATACTTCTATAATGAAGAGGGGAACAAATAATAGAGGACAGTAATCTACCAAAAACACCAAGGCCAGTTGGGTCTAAGAAGATTGATCATTTTGGTGGAATGACTTACTAATGCACTGAGGTGCTCATATTCACTGCCAAACAGACTATTTAGGAAAATTAGAATCCTAGTTACAATGGGAAGAGGTATATCACAAAGGTTTTTTTTTTTTTGTTGGAGTGCAGTTGAGTTGTTACGACGTTCATTATTAGTTTTGTTATTACCATGATGTTAGTTGTATGTGCATTTTTATTTATTAAGCACTTACTCTGTGTCAGGCACAGTGGGAGGCCTTCTCCTCACTTTATCTATTTAACCCTAAGAAGAACCTTGAACTGTAACTATTTCTTTTCCAAGTATAGAAGAGACTGTTAAAGGACGGAATGGGTAAACAGTTTACCTAAGGTCACAGATCCTGATCTTACGTAGTGTAATATATCTTATTTTTCCATTATTTCTCTTTCATGTAATGCAGAAATCCTGTGAATATCATCATCCATCCTCTAGTTGGACTTCTTGAAGCTGTTTATTTACCAAATTACCACTTCATGAAGTACTTTACTCTAAATTAGGATAGTTCAAATTACCAGAAAAAGAAATTAATGAGTCTTTAATCAGTTTCCCCTAATATTTTTTCCAGTTGGTCCCAGTTTCACCTTACGGAGCTAAACATATAGAACATAATCTAATGAATCTTTCTTTAAGTAGTATAAATATCTTCTAAGTGTTATCTTTTCTAAAAATAGTTTCTTTAATTTCTTATATGACATGGGTTACAAATTTTCACCATCTCAGTTAACTTTCTCTTGGACCATCAAACCCTTTTACGTGTGGAACAATTTCTGTTATGCTATAGGAACTCAACTATTTTTTCATTTTTAAGGGGATCAGTGGATATGTACTTTATCCAAGCTGTCATCATTAGATTTTATCCTCCTTACTGTTAATTAAGTGGTTAGCTCAGAAGTATGGTGGATATTATTAGCAATAAGCCCTGAAGCCAAATTTTGGAAAATGTTCTAAAAAAATTGCTGGACATGTCATTCCAAATTTAATAAGTGCTTTATAGGAACTTTTGTTTTGGACTAGTGTGTCATGATGGAGTTGAACAAGTAGATTAACATCTGAATACCAATTTTAAATTACACGTTTGGCTTATATGAACAGAATGATTGTGATCAATAACTAGGCCTCCTTTGGTCTTGTTTTCCTCATCTGTAAAATAATTCTACTCTTAATTCTCACCAACACTAATGATAAAATCACTTAAAATATTGCTACTTGTGCTGGGCAGAGTTACGGCGCCCTAAAGATGTCCCCAGAAACTGTGAATCTGCTAACTCGGCCATAGGGCCTTTGCAAATGGACTAAACTAAGAGTCTTGAAGTGAGGGAGATTATCATGGATTAGCTGGGGTGGTGGGAAATGTAATCACAAAGATCCTTAAGAGTAAATGAGGGAGGCAGGAGATGACAGAGGCGGAGGCAGAGGCAGAGTGATGCAGCACGAGAAACATTTGACTGTATGCTGCTTGCTGGATTTGAGGATGGAAGGGGCTGTGAGCCAAGGAACACAGGCAACTTCTAGAAGCTGGAAAAGGCAACGGAATAGATTCTTCTCTAGAGCCTCCAGAAAAAACAAAGCCCTGCCAACACCTTGATTTTAACCCAAGGAGACCTGTGTCGGACCTACTGAGCTCCAAAAATGTAATATAATAAATTGGTGTTCTTTTAAGTCATTAAATTTGTTGTAATTTGTTACAGCAGCTATAGGAAACTAATACACTACTTCATTAGATTATTATGATGATTTAAAAACTTAACTGATAATGAGAAAGTGCTTTGTAAACTGAAGTACTATAAATGTTAATTATTATTAATAAAATTAAAATGGGTTCTAACAACTAATTAGAAGGATGATGTCTATTTCAAACAAAATCTGGATTAGAAATGGGCTAGTGGGTCTTTGCCATTTTCATCAACTTTAATAGGGTTTCTCTCAAAGTGAATTAACAGAACCATTTAAAGCAACCCCTCTGAGACCAATCTGAAATTAATTTTTTGGCATGATCTCCACAACGTTCTCTAAACCATAAATTTAAAAAAAGCAATCATTCTTCTCTGCATAGGGCAACTGCCTAAGTTAGAAGTCCACTGGTACAGCACACAAATGGCCTTAGAAGACAACAATCTCTGTTGGTTGAAAACCTTCGAGAAAAGAAAAAGATTTTATATATGTCATAGCCCATAGTGTAATAGCCCATAGTGTAATCCTAGTAATAAATTATTTTAAAAATTTGTAGCCTGCAAATATATAGAGGAAACATTTTCTGGCGGTACTAAGCTCAAGAAAGAACTGACCTAATTCTCCCTCTCTCACCTTCCTCTTCCCTTCCCCCAACCTCAACCTCTGGTTGTTACCACTAATTAACCCTCATGAGAAATTATAAGGACACTCTTTACTGGTTCAGACTGTAAAATAATCCAGTTGGTACAAATTGTTAGAGATTAGCCCTTTTTAGCCAGTGGTTTTCTCCTTTGTGCACCTGAAAAATATTTTACCTTCAGGAACAATGATATTTGAAATTTAAGTCAACCTGTGTGTTTGCTTTAAACTATTCATATATGCAGCATTATGTAGAAAAACAATTAATTGACTAAAATCTTCACCATGACTCCGAGATATCTTTTTGTCACATTAAAAATAACTCACTTCTTTATCCTCAAAATTGTTTCTTTGCTGTGATATTCAAAAGCATATCAACTGAAATTGAAACAGATTTGTCTGTTTATGGACATAACCTTGGTTTCAAACAGATTCTGCTAAATCTGTCCAGTCTAGCACAAAGGGAAGAACATATTAGGAAGAACGTGGCTTGGCTACTGGACACTGTAGGGACATTTACTCTATGATTTCACTCTGGACTTTGAGAAAATGTTCCTTTTGGTTTAATTCCTACAAAAAATTATTTTCATCTAGCAATTAAATAACAAGAACCTCCTGGGGAACTTCGAGCCACTAGACTTCTGGGAATTGTAGTCTGCTACAAAAATGGTGGAGCTTAAATGATGCTAGGATGAATGTGAAATTCTGCCTCAGGAGTTGAAGAGTGCCAGGGAAATCTGGGTTTTGTAAGGAATTCTCTTTGGGCCCACACTTAAAACAGTTGGGTGTGGCATGCACTTCAGCAGTACAATTTGAACAGAACAGAAAGCAAGCAGAATTTTGATTTGCTCTGGTTTGGTATGTCCATATTAATATAACTAAATATGAATTGTTTTTGCATTTGTAACTCTTGCCCAAAACTGCACCAGCGGTTGCAAAAAGTAGACCGGCACCTGCTAGTTCCAGACATTTGACCTCCCCCATCGATGTCCTTGGACACCTTCACTCTAGAAGAACACAGTCCCCTTTGACTACTGGATTAGTCCTATTCTTCTGAGAAACCTTCACACCTTCCAGTGCCCAGGAGTAGCATCCCTGCTGCCCTGTCGCAGCTTCCTTTACTGTAGAGCTGCTTTCACCTTAAACCATGCTGAGAACAAGGATGCCTCTCTGGATGCAGCCTAGTATGGCCCCAGGGAATATCGCTCTATTTATTCAGACCTCACCCCCCAAATTCTTTACTTCCCCCAGATATTTTGAAGTGTCCAAGGTGGTCTGTGTTTATTCTGTCACCTCCCTCTGTCTTCTCAAGCCATAGCAGAAGCTTCGCCTCTCCATCGTACCCTGAGTTTGGAGGACCTTGCTTCCATGTTTCCATTATTGATGCGGGAATAGGGACAGGGCTTTGCTATCCAATGACATTGTTGTGTCAGCTGACTGGCCCTGAACCCTACAAGGTGTGAGATCCCTTAGGCAAGTGTTTTTCACCTACCTGATCTTTTTCCTTTTTCCAGGTGACCACTACACACTGACTCAGCTAGGCATAAGACAGCCCTGCTCATTTCGGTCACGTATTTATTTATGTTATCCTCACAGGTGCTTTTTATCCTAATCATTCTTCATTTCCAGTTCAAGCAATGTGGCTATACCAACTTGCAACACTGCCCATCTCACTTTCTAGAAGATTTTGGTATTTGGCTTACAGTAAAACTCCTACCAAAAGTTTGTATTCTGTATAGCTGAGTTAGGTAGTAACTTCCATCTAATGAGGGGTCCATTTTCTTATTACTTCTCTTCCTTTTATGCCCAGTATGGGTCTTAGCACTGATTCCACCTTTTACCAGAATCTCTTGGTTTTCTTAAACTATAGTATTTGTTCCATTGAGCTACAAAACTTCAATATGAAACTGATGATATAATTTGCTTTCTGGATTGCCATGTGAAAGTAGAAAGGAAGGAAGGGAAGAAGGGATGGATAGACCATACAACCCTGCCATCTACACCAGTTCAAAAATTAATGGAAATATCCTCCACTGCCCTTTCTTAGACTTCTGATTCAGTAGTTCTAGGTTGGGGTCAGAGATTCTGCATTTCTAATGAACTCCAGTTGATGCCCGTGCACTGCTGTTCCTCTGACTACATTTCAAATAAGAAGGCTCTAAAGAGGATCTGAGTGATTAGCCTTTTGATTCTTATTTTAAATATTCAATTGATTCTTGTAATTTTTTGTTCTTGTTGAAATCATAGCAGTAAATTTGCAATTAGTATTGGGAAGCTTAGGAGAATTTGAAATTTTTCTATGTGTGTAAGTTTAATTTATTTAAAGTTTAAAGATTTGTTCAGAAAGGGGAAAGATTTTGCTTGTTAAGATCATAAATTTACCCAATCAGTCATATGAAGTAGGGCATTTTAATTTATAAATGGAATTTTAAGGGGATTTAATTAACTAAAATTTTAAATGAGACTGGTTGTTTTAAGGGGAATTTAGTTTATGTAACTTGAGTTTATCAAACACTAATCAGCGTCTCCTCCACAAGTTGTCCTACTTTAGGTAACATTTACTAGATTTGTAAATGGATGAGAAGATTTGCTGGTTGAATTTCACACAAATTATGTTTCTTTTTTTTTTTTAACTTTAATAAACAAAAATAAATCTAAAACACAAATAACTCTGAATAGCTTGGCCCTTGGATAAAACTCACCTCGACGCTACTGACAACTTGTGCAGCTCCGGCACATGGCTTTGAAAATGCCTGATTTCCTCTGCGTTGCCAGAGCTTCTTTTTTGATCATCGTTCCACCTTGGGTGGACATCTGAGTTACTCAGGGCACTCAGGGCACTCAGCTCACTCCTGAGTAGGTGGGGCTCTGTAGTTGATTCCTGGAGCTTTCTACACAGTCGCCCCCTACTGGTCTGTCTGGGAGCCTCCCCCAGGTGATCTCTCCCTCTCTCCCCATCTCCACACTCCCCACCCCTCACAGTTTCTCCAAAGACTCCTACGTCCTGTAGACGCCTTACCTTCCCTCCTTCCTCTCACCACATCCCATGCAGGCAGGGACCTACTTCCTTTTGTCCTCAGTCCTTTGGTCCGGGTTCAGTTCCATCTGGTTTGCCATTGTGGAGAGAGCAGGGGATTTAGATCCATGAAGGCAGAGAATAGGATTGAGGAAGGCAAGACATATACACGACATTAAGAATTTAAGCAAATCCTTTGTTAAGCTAATGAAAATATCCTTTGACTCTTTTCTGTGAATTGAGTTGCATTACAAAAATAATCCCCTTCCAAGCTTGATACTGATCTGGCTTCCAAATCAGGGAGCGTAAGTACAGACCTTGCGAAATAGATGGGTTGGGGTATGTCATCCTGCAGGAATAGATAGAGCACTCTTATCTGGTATTCTAACAGAGTAAATCATAATTCTCCTTTACCTTTTGTTTCTGTATGTCAGTTCCTGCATTCTCCAACCTGTCCCTCCCTTTCAAGAAGATGATCTCTTGACTAAGCCTTTTCTGGAGACAGTTTCTTAGAACAGTTTTAAGGTTCACAGAAAATTTGAAAGAAAGGTACAGAGGTTCTCCATGTGCTCCCTGCCCCCACACATGCATAGCTTCCTCCACTATTAGCAACCCCCGCCAGAGTGGGACGCCTGTTACAACCTGCCCATCATCATCACCCAAAGTCCATAGTTTACATTAGGGTTCACTCTTGGTGTTGTACATTTTATAGGTTTAGACAAGTGTATGATGAAAATACAGGGTATTTTCACTGCCCTGTAGATCCCCTGTGCTCTGCCTATGCATCCCTTTCCACCCTCCCAAACCCAAGCAACTACTAAGCTTTGTACTGTCTCCGCAGTTCTGCCTTTTCCAGAATGTTGCTGAGTTGGAATCATATAGTATTTAGCCTTTTAAGGTTGACTTCTTTCACTTAGTAATATGCATTTAAATTTCCTCCATATCTTTGTGTGGATTTTTTATATAGCCTAACAGGAGCCTTTTCTTATCCCCAGGTGACTGTGTTCTGAAATCAACATGCTCACTTAAGCCTCGAATCTGGGATGCTCATTAAGTTGAGGCCCTTCTCCCCACCTCTCCAGCCTGTGCCTAACTTTCTAGTTTCCTGGTTTGCTTTTCAATTGCCTGATGGGCTCTGGACCTTACAGACCCAGCTGGGTTGATGGACCATATCTTGGAAATCCCAAGAGCTGGAGACCCCACATCTGCTTCTAACCCATGAACCTACTAGATTGGAGACATATGATCTGCCTGCTTTGCTAGTACAGAGATTTGTGGTTTTATGTTCCCAGCACCTGGGCAGTACCTCCTGGATGTATGTATCAGCCTTGATTAAAACCTAAATTTCCCTCATCTCCTAGAACTTTATTATTTCAACTGCTTGTTTTACCCTTGGGGGCAAGTCATGCCACCTGGTTAGTTTTCCCTGCTCTAGACCCTTCCATTCCCTGATTCCATTAGTCTTCCTGCTGCCCTGCTTGTGCTCCTAGCATGCAGAGAGTCCATATGAGTTATAGCCTTGCACATCTGCAGTTCAATTATAATTGATGTTCATAGGCATGTCCCTAAGTCACTATAGGAGCTAAAGGTGCCTTCTAAATCATCAAGGAAAGAATAAATTATTTTCAGTAAAATTATATCATTCCCACATTTTCATTCTTTAAAACCTGGTAATCCACATAGGAAATATGGTTAGCTCTGTATTAATCAGATTCATCAACAGTCCATTCCTGAATAGCTTGAAATTTACAGCCTTCGGAAAGATCTAGGTGACTGAATATTTCATTTCTTATTCAGATATTTGACATCATGTACACAGATTCCAGGCAGAGTTTAGTATAGAGGGAAGGTAATTTCTAGCACAGGAGCCCTCAGCTCCTTGGCCTTTCATGCCAACTGTCTCTACTACCTGCTCACTCTTTGGTTTCAGTCATTGACATCTAAAGTCTTCTGAGTCAGTTCCTTTCATTCTTTGAAGAATTAAGCACCTGGTTCACCATATCTCTCTCAAACGTTGCCTCCTTGATAATCCTTAAAAATAAAATATTTACCTTGCGGCAGCCTGAAGTGCTCACTAAATATTCCACGTGTTACCTTACACTTGGTACAGGTAGTGTGGGGCGTATGACTGGTTTTAGCTGATGAAGTGGTGAGTGGAAATACGAGTATCATCTCTGAGCTGAAGCATTTAAGGGCCAATGTGCCATCTCCATTTTCTCTCTTCTCTGTTAGCAGGAGAGGGAAAAGTCCTTTTAGTGATGACAGGTGCCTCAGGTTGAAATGCAGAGTCAAAGCTGGAAAGCTGTTTGACTCTCTGAGTCATTCAGTGGAGAGAGCAGCCTTGAAGAGTCCCTGAGATACAACTTTGCATGCATTTGAAATGTGCAGGTTTGTTTGTTACCACTGAAACACTGGGGTTATTTGTTACTGCACTGTAGCCTCACCTATACGTGTAGTTGATGCTTTCAATACACTGAACTCTCAATTCCTTGACCTCTTTTCTTCCAGCTATCTTGGCTCTCATCTTACCTCAGCCATCCATTCCCTTGCTTGTATCCTGGTTGCCACCCATAACTGCATCCTTTGCATAAACTAAATCTTAAGTGCCCTACTCTCCAAACATTATCCCCTGTATTTACAACTTATTTCTACTGTTATCCCAACTCCAGTAACTCCTCAAAACCCCCGTTTTTGTAATTCCTCAACCCACTTGTATCCTCATTTCCTTACTTTTTTAGCCTATATTCCACCGTCCATCACTCTAGTAATTCCTGTGCGTATACCCTCAACTACTTTGACCTTCATCCTTTCTTAGCAGACTCCCAACCCAGATTAAATGCGACTTTCTTGGAACACAATCTTGTTTGTGTGAAGAGGCAAGTGGATGTAGTTAGAGAGAATACGAAATACTTCTGACTGGATTCTGATTGTTATTTAATTATTCCTATTCTGTTTCCTGAGTCTTTTTACTCCCACTATCTGGGATGAACATTTCATATCTTCTGCTCTCTCCTCAGTTTCCCATCACTTCTCCCGCTTTTACATTCTCAGCTGATGAGAATGTTTCTTATTTTATTGAGAAAAATGAGCAATCTGAAAAGCACTTCCACACACTTTCACTACCAAATCTACCAACCTGTTTGCATCTTTGTCCGTCTCTTCTACTACCCGACCTGCTACTTCAGATGAACTGTCCTTGCTCCTAAGGACAATCCCATTATTTGTGCGCTGGATCCCGTTCTCTATGCCTACTCGAGGTTTTTCATCCTGTAATTGTCTCTCTTTTCTCCTGCATTATAAATGTCCTCTTTTTTACTAAATCATCTCGTCAACATAAAAACATGCTCTGATACCTCTTATCTTAGAAAGAAGAACTTCACATGACATATACACTCCTGCAGTTATCTCACCATTGCTCTACTCAACTTATACAAGGGGTGGTCTACACATCCTCTTCTCCCATTACCTCCTGAACTCCCTCCAATGAAAATGTCTTGTCTAGATCTCTTTCATCCTCCATATTACCAAGTCCAAAAACCAATTTTCCATTTTCATCTTACTTTATCATTTGATGTAGTTGATCCCTTCATCCACATTGAAATACTCTTTCACTAGCATTCACGGACATCACTTTCTCGGTTCCTTCTACCTCACTGTCATTTCCTTCTCAGTTTCCCTTCTCATTTTCTAGACCTTGTGTCATGTTGGCATGACATGGGGGCTTTAAATAAAATTTATACACTGACTACTCCCAAATATGTCTCCATCCCAGTCCTGATATTCAAACTTTAGGGTAGACACACAATTATGGAAAAACTCAACATGACATTAAGTACTACTGGACTCTATTTTGCTTTTCATTCTGTAAATTAAAGTGCAGGAAGACAACTTCTGCCATGCAAAATATAAAGTGAGTCCCTAAAATATTTCAGTATTTCTATTTGAGTTTTTAAGACATTTGAATATTCTGAGAGATGGGGAGAGATCAATTATACTCATAATAAATTCCAAAAGCATTAAGATTGAACTTAGGTGAACTCATTTCATTTCTTACGTCAGAGACTAAGATCAAGTTAACTTTTTCTAAGTTATATGCTAAGTGCCTTTTCATTTCTCTGTCTGAACATAGATGTGGTTCTCATTTTTCTTTCTCTTTTTGCCAAACTTTCCCCACAGCTGTAGGGGAGTGCAGACAAAGAATGTAAAATACGTGAGTCCGTAGTTTTGAGACAGATTACAATTAAGTAATTAAATTATTATTTAAATATTAAGGCTGGGTACAGTACCTTGGGCTTAAAACTTAGGCTAAGTTCAATATAAATTTTGAAAAATTTATGTGGGTACCTACTCTCCAATAATATTTAAAATTTTATTTATTGGCTTTCCATGGAAAAACTTGTGTGAGCAGAGGAAATCATTGAAAATTGTAACAGCCCTGAAAATCAAGGAATATAGTCAATGATTTTGTCCAGAGTCTTGGAAGTATTAGTACTGACCAGGTTTGGATGGGCTCTTGCAACATAATGGGAAGAGCCCTGGACTAGAAATCCTGGAACCTGCCACCAAACAGTGGTTTTGAATGAGTCACTTCTCTGTGGACTTTTGCTGCCTCATACAAAATAGAAGGTTGAATTTAGTGGTTTGTAAGGGCCCTTTTAGGTACTTAACATCCTACAACCTTTTTTCCCTCTATCTTTTCAAAGATGGATGAGATCGAATGGGAACTTATGCCTTCCTTTTTTGTGTGTTATGTTATAAACTTTGCAGGCTTGTGCCTGTGACTTACCGTACTTCTGTTAGAAAGCAAACCCCGCTCTCATGTTCTCTGAAGTGGAGTCCATTTTTTCTCTGTCTAGTATCCTTCTGGTTTTGTTAGGATATGCTTCCCCTCTTTTGAATAATGCTGCTTCTTCTCCCTCCCCTGCAGTTCTCTTGGTTTTTCCATGTGCTTAAATAATACATCTCCTCTTTCATAATGATTATGAAATCAAGCTGCTCCAACCTTAAGAGACTTTTCTCCTGATTATGCATGATTGGTCCCAGAGACAAGCATGTGACCAAACTGGGCCATCAACACTTTTCCTATAATTGTTCAAACTAAAGATGGGGGAAAAAGGCATTTCCTCACTGGTGATGAAGGGAAATAGGAAGCAGGTGGCTTCACATTCTGTTGTTTCCTGCTACATGGAGAAAGTTGGTCTGAGAGTGTGATGTGACACAATGAGAAGCCAAGGCACAAGATGAAAGAGATGGCCTTGGTGGTGTTTGAGGCTGTAGCCAGCTGAATCACTCTGCTTCCTGTAGTTACATCAGCCTTCCAATAAATTCCAGTTTTTGCTTAAGTTAGTTTGAGTTTAGATTTCTGTCTGTTGCAACCAAGATTAATCACTGACTTTTAATTTCATACCTAATCAGATATGAAAATATGTGATTGAAGTAGTCACTTTTTTCTTCTTTCTTTTTTCCACCGCCCCCCCCAACACACACACATTTTTAAGCTATCAAAATAATTGAGGACATATGGAAGGATTCTGGTATGAATTAGTATCAATCACATTAAAAAAAAAAAGGCTTACTATTGTTCTTGTTCATTCTGTGCCTTCTCTCCCTTCTCCTGGTAGTAGTCTTGGCTTCCTGGCCCCAGGAATGAGAACTTGACCCAGGATGCCGTAGTTATTTTTTGTTTTGTTTTCTTTTTTTTAATGGATCTGGACACAGTGATTAGTCCAAGGTGTGAACACATAAGCAAAACCAGATCAACAAGGGTCTTTGCCTGGATTTTTTCAAAGCGGACCTGAAAAGATGCTCTTAGACTCATAGGCCACAGAATTGCTATTGTATGAGTCTGATGTGTCCATGGCTGTGTTTTCCACACACAGGATTGAAAAATTGCATCTTCAGTGGGAGACAGTTAAGCTGATAGGCAGAGAAAGACAGAAATGTTGGAAAGGACGATTCTTAATGCTGTGGAGCTTCTGGTTCTAGTTGTCACCAGCTAGAGGCCCGCCATCACAGTTGGGTTCTTCAGAAGCAGATGCTGAGATGGAGTTTGATATGCTGGATATTTTTAGGAATCAGTGTCCATGGATTGTACATTGTGGGGAGGGGGAACATGTTATCTTGCAAAAGAGGGGTCTTGGCATTGTTTTTAATCAGGGGAACAATGCCAGCTTTTAATAGGGATGTGTGGGCCACTTTTGTAGGCTCCAAAGTTGCAGAGCCCTCTGGGGTTCAAAAATTTGAGGGGCCTTTTCTCAGATGATCCCCATCCCGAATGAAAAGGTCCCATTGTCGCAACCAGGTCCTGATCTTTTTCTAGCAGCCTGTGTTGGCTGGGTGTTTTCCTTCTCTGGAGTTTGATTGTCCTGACTTTAAGCCAGAACCTAGTCCAGGTTTTTTTCCTTCTGTTGGAGGAAATGATCTCTTGATGAGCCACCACAGAGGCCTGCTGGCTTTCACACTTGGTTTTCATTATCTGTTAATTACCTGTACCTTTTTATTAACTTTTTCTAGAAGAGTTTCAAAGGAGGTCCCAGGAGCAGTACCATCAGTATCACCTTGGAACTTATTAAAAATATAAATTTTTCAGCCCCATACAAGATCTTCTTAATCAGAAACATTGTATCGGAGCTCCAAAATCTGTGTATTACCAAACAAGTCATTTTGCTTCATGGTAGTTTGAGAACCAGGGTTTTAGAATATCAACATCACTTACAGTAGCCATTGGAGAACACCGTCCTTTTGGTTACAAGGTCCTAACACCTCTGAAATACCCGATACATCATACCAACTAGTGCATTCCTTTCTACAGGTGTGCCATCCCTATTCGACACTACTGTCACTTTTAACATTGAACTTCTTCCTTGTGCCAGGAGCTGTCTGGGCTCTGTCTAGCCAGTGACTGAGTCCTTTTTTGCTGAGGCTAATTTAAGTTAGAATTCGACCACTTGCCACTGAATGGATTCTGACGAATATACCTGAAACACCTAAGTATACCTATGGGGAATGTATTTTTATTAACATTAGTAACGATAATAATTTTGCATCACATAATCATATAGTACATTGCAGCTTACAAAGTGCTTTCATATGTTACTTCATGTGATCATAACAATAAAGCTGTAAGAATAAGGGCCAAGCTGGTTCTATTGTAGATGCTTAGGGCTCTCTTTATCTTTGGATCATATTTAGTTTTTCTTTTATTATTATATAAAACATAATGTGTAGTAAGGTAGAAACTTCTGGTTGTTCGCTATAGTGCAAGATGCTCTCATTCTTTTATTGCCTTTAATTGAAACTTGCTCCTGTACTCTCAG
Source organism: Phocoena sinus (assembly GCF_008692025.1). NCBI lineage: Eukaryota > Metazoa > Chordata > Mammalia > Artiodactyla > Phocoenidae > Phocoena > Phocoena sinus. The sequence goes on along the minus strand of NC_045773.1, from coordinate 86,417,280 downwards.
GAGAACCGAAAAGATAAAGACCTGTCCTCTGACTTCCTCAGAGGCCTTTTCTGCAGGTTGTGCTGTCACTAGGATGACACGATCCATCCACAAGGCATATGACAGTATTCAGTGACAGTATTCCTCACATTCTCTCTGGGTGTGTGTGCAGTCACCAAATGACACACTTGATCCTATCATTTTGGTAGTGCTCACATCCAATACGAATCACTGCTCTCAACTAACTGTGATTTACATCGGTTGTTAAGACAGATGAACAGAGTTTTCCATTGCACGGTCCCTGTATTTTGCATCTATGTTCTTGGTCTCTAGGTCTTTACAACTGAAATTAATAGTCTTTACTTCTGTAGATATTTTGATTATAGATATTTCAACCAATCAACCAGAAAACATTTGTTTAATCACATAACATGAGACTGGTATTGTTAGATATTATGGCAGAGAATAGAAAATACATGAGAAATAGTCTAAGTCTAAAAACCACTATCTGCTTAGGTGAGTCTCTTAGGTTTTTTTCTTTAGATTCTGAGCCTCATATAGAAAGTCTTGTGCAAGTGAGTAATTGAGGCGATACTCTCAGGAGAACCCTGCAGGGGAGCGAGGGAAATGGGATAGGACAGGGCAAGAAGCTAAGCAAAAGCCTGGTTTCATAAAACATCTAGGCACAGGTTGTTCTCTTTGCAGAACCCTGCAGAGGGAATCATACAACAGAGTTGTCCTACACAGAGACAAGGGCACCAGGCTGTTCTACCCTTTGCACTAGTCAGTCATTGGCTAATGGGTTGCCTCTGGGGAAAGGGGCGTAACACCCCAGACATCATCTGTGGAGTCAATTCCCATTAGCCACAGACAATATTTTGGTGAAGGTTGCAGGTATGAACCTTTAGCAACCAACACCTGCAGCAGCTGGGCAGTGGGTGCATAACCCTGGTAAAGGGGAATCAGAGCAGCAATAGCATCTTATACATAAAAATTATTAACCTGTAAATCTAATAATGATAATGATGTTAATAAGAATGAATAATTATATTAACACTTAATATATGTCAGACACCGTTTTGAGTGTTTCACGGCTATTGACCCATTTTAATCCAACATCCCTGTGAGGTAGGTAGTAGTATTTTCCCCATTTTACACATGAGGAAACTATGAATGGTTGTGATTTTGGAAATAATTTAGGAAGCAAGGGCAAGCAAAACCCAGGAGGCATGGTGGAAAATGTAGTCCAGGCAGTGTGTCTTTGGAGAAAGACCTGGTGTTTGCCCAGATGATGATCTAGATGGATGTGGTTCTGACGTGGGCAAGCGTTGGGAGGTACACTGAAAATAATGAGGATATCAGTGATAACACTGCTATTTATAAAATACACTCACTAACAGTCTAATCAAATTTCCACAATAACCTGGTGAGATAAGGGTTTTAGAGAAGGATCTTAGAGAAGTGAAGACTAAGAATTAGTGTTTATGATCAACCGACTGACACTCAGGAGAGGTGTCCCAGCTAGGTCTCCAGACCAGACCTTTAGTGTCCAGATGGGAATGTTTTCAATTGTTACAACTACAAGTAGAAAAAATTAAGTACATTTGAAGAGCGGTGTGGACTGAATTGTATCTCTGCAAAATTAAAGTGCTGAAGCCCTAACCCTCAATGTGACTGTATTTAAAGATAGTACCTTTAAAGAGGTAATTAAGATCAAATGAGGTCATAAGGGTGGGCCCTAATCCAGTATGACTAGTATCCTTATAAGAAGAGGAAGAGACATCAGGGATGTACACTAGAGAAAATGTCACACGAGGACCACAGCAAGAAGGCATCTGTGTGCAAGCCAAGGAGGGAGGCCTCAGGAGAAATCAGTGCTGCCCGCCCCTCGATCTGGAAATTCTAGTTCCCACAGCCATGAGAAAATAAATTTCTGTTGTTAAGTGTGTGGTATTTTGTTATGGCAGCCCCAGCTGACCAACACAAAGACCACTGTTAGAGAGCGCTAGTGATTGCAACAATCACCACTAAGTACATTGAACGCACCATTGAATTTTAGAATATAGATGATCCGTATGTATCATTCAATCTAATATACTAACTGTATTAGTTTGCTAGGACTGCCATAATAATATACTACAGACTAAGTGACTTTAACATCAGAAATTAATTTTCTCACAATTCTGGAGACTAGAAGTTTGAGATCAAAGGAGGGTTGGTTTCTCCTGAAGCCTCTCTCCTTGGGTTGTAGATGGCTGTCTTCTCCCTGTGTCCTCATGTGGTCTTCTCTCTGTGTGTCCTAATTTCCTTCTTTTATAAAGATCCCAGTCATATTGGATTAAGGCCCACCCTATAGACCTCACTTTAATTTAATTACCTCTTTAAATATCCTATCTCTAAATATAGTCACATTCTGAGGTAATGGGGGTTAGGACTTCAATATGTAAATGGGGTGGGGGGACACAATTCAACCCAGAAGACTGACCATTTCTGAAAGAAACTCGGAGTACCTTCTAGATGTAATGTCTCTCTCCTGAGAAAATTAGCTGCAGATGTTTCCTTTTGTAGTAGTTGTCTTGCTTTGTACCAAGTGACTTTGCCAAGAAATCTGTAACTGATTGGATCAGTGGCTGAGTCAGAGATAGTCCTGAAGAGGGCTGCCTGCTATGAGAGCTCTCCTTAATAGCACAGATTTCAGTTGAGCAGGAAAATCAACCCACATATACCCTTTCTTTTGGTGTGTTTGAATTCATAGCCTGCAAAGAGACAGAAGTTAGAAGGTAAAGCAGAGACAGAGAGATGCTGAATCCGGAATGGTAGAGTAATGGAGCTGGGAGCCACAGATGCCCTCTGCTGAAATTTGCCCCTTGGTCCTCAGATTTTCTCCCTAGGCTTCCCCTGCATTGATCTGTATCACTAACTTCCAGTTATGTTAAGCCACTGGAAAGTACTGGTGAGAGATTTGACTGCAGGAGGAAGGGAGAAGCCAGAGTATTTTCCCCACTCTTCTTGTCTTAATTGTTGTCTCAGGCAGAGGCTGTATTACCTTTGTAATTCCAGTTCTGCCTGAAAACATCTCCTTCAATAGTCCCAGCTCCCAATAGGCAGGCTCACCATGGTACCATTTTCCCCCAGGAGGCCGTTCTTTGTGGATTCTAGTAACACCATCTTCTCCCTTTGTTTCTCCAGCCCTCAGGATGATAGCAGATTACTGCTGTTTTTAATGAGATCTGCCATCCTCTGTTGGGCTCTCACAGAGAGCCCACTTTTGTCGTCTGTGAAACCAATTACTCTGTTAAATTCCTTCTACTTGAAATACCTAGAGTAATTTCTGTTTTCCTGATTGGACCACAATTCCATCTTTTTCTAAGGAGATGAATTCTAAAATGGCTCTCAAGGCATCATCTATTTTACCCTAAAAAATTATGAATAGCATTCTGTTTCCAATCTTTGGTGTGCACGGCATTGATGGTTTTTGGAGTTTCTTTCCTTCCCATAGGATCTTACAATATATCCGTCATTTGAAATACATTGGGCATATTTCTGATTCTTGCAACCCGAAAGGGTCCGGCATAACTCAGGCAATAACCTATAGAGGAACAGCACTTTTATCAAAAAGACAAATTGTTAAAACGTCACAAAAAGGATGAGGATAAGGATAGATCCTAATAGCAGTCTTCTTATCATTTACATGGATGTTTTCCCCATTTACCCATTTACCAGCTAGAATTCTCAGACTGGGCCCCAGCAGGAAAGGCACACTCTGTTTGGAATGTGGACCTATTTCACAGCTACTCTAACATTTGAGATTGTACCCCTTTCAGTTACACAGTGCAGATGGTCAAGGTTATTTTTAATTATCTACATTCCTATAAGAGCCTCAGAGTTAATCTTATAATATTATTGCAGCAGAACCATGGAAAAATCTTGAGTAGCCTGATCTATTGGAAGGGGGCACAGGCAACCTGGCGCCAAGGCAATTCTAATTTTTTTAAAAGCCCCATAGTTGATTCTGATACACATTCAGTTCAATGAGAGACACTAGTATAGGTCAGTAGAATGATACAATGTCTTTTCAACTTCTTTTTCCCAAGAGTCATCTTGGCTGTGTGGTAGATTTCCATGCTGTAAGTTTACACATGGTATTAGAAGCATATTTGGAAAAATAAATATGATGTGGCATTGTTTCAAATTAAAGTCATATGAAGGCATTATTTCAAATTCAATCTGCATAAAGGAATTTAACATGTTCTATGGGATATCAGTGGATAGAGCATAACATAAATTTCAGACCAAAGTCAAGCCAAGAAGAAGATGGTAGTATAACAGTCCCAGGCTGTCACATGTCAGAGACATTAGTCCTGACTTTTCCAGGCAGTTGTAGCAGTGCCACTTAGAAAACATCCTCATTAAATCAAATGATAGGAGTTTCAGTGTGATAGTCTGGAGTATTGCTTGCTGACAGATTTTAAAGCAATGCTTCTTATAACACAACTCTGCTGGGAGGAGCTGGGGCAACCCAAGTCATTTGCTGTGCATCATCGTGAGTGGAGTGACCAACATCCAGTTGAACAGAAGAACTACTTTCGAGGCGGTCAGAGCTGTCTGGTGGGAGAAGACTGATGAGTAGGAGAAACTAACAGATCTTCCCAGGCATGGGGTAGACAAGAAGGAGAGCGCTGACTGCCTGGAAGAGCGCCTTGGGTTTGATTCTTCATCCTGTGGGGAGACCAGCTTGGGCTAATCTGCTCTCAGTTGCAGACAAATGTGGCAAACCTGGAGTGGGGTAGCGATGGGAGTTCTGGATAGAATTGTACTTACATAGAGGACCTGAATGCATCCTGGAAACAGCACATTCTGAGGGAATGAGAGAATCAAGAAGCAGGAGGGACAGGAACTTTGGCCCATTTGCATTGCCCTGTGGTAATGGCTCTGGGTGGGTTATCACATCAAGTCAGATTAATGGCATCGTTGGGGAAACGAACAGCTAAGGAATGGTGGAACTGGAGCTTCCAAATGGACAGAAGGGGGAACGATGCCAGGAGAATGAGCCTGAGCATTTTCAGAATGACTCTGGGATGCCTGTTTTCTTAGTGTGGTCAGTTTTGTTTATGTCCTTCTAATTTTTCAACTGATGCGTCTTTCTTACAAAAGGAAAAATGCAAAATCATGAAGTATGTCTGTGTATTTTACTCAAATGATAACTGATTCAAATGATCTGTGTAATGTTATTCATTTCAGTATTAATAACGTCACGGTGATTAAATAGATAATATTTTACTGACTTATTTGGAATAGTTATTTGTGCAGTTATTTTATGAACATTTTCTATTTGTGGTGTAAGGCTAGTAAGATAAATCATTTCAGGTGGATGAGGAAAATAAGGGAAAGACTGAGTTTTTTTCTAGAACTTTAATACTTTCGATGAAAGGACCTCAAGGCATAGGCTTCTTTGAGATGAAATACATTTTACATCACCGTCTCCCCCTCACATCATGGGTCTCTGCCTTTATCCCACTGGATGTTGGCTCAGAGGCATGTCTTATCTCTTCCTTACATGCATCCTGCCATGTTATATTTCTTAAATGAATGGAAACCTTTTTCAACAGGGGAGAAATATAATGATCACCTTACCTGTTTAAAATGACTGCATGAGTATGCTTTGGTCATTGTCATTAAAAATGTATTTGCTTGGCAAGTTCTACTGCTGGTCTGAATGACTCTATAAGAATTCCCCACAATGGTTATTAGGAGATGGAAATATAGGTAGTGACTACTTCCACATGTATTTTAAAATTAAAGGCGGCAGTTTAATAAAATGAAAAAGAAATAAATTTTGGAGTTAGAGCTTAATTCTGACTCTAGGTTTTCCATTTACTTTTGTGTGACCTTGGGCAAAACATACGACCTTGTTAAGGCCTCTGATGCTTCATCTGTAAAATGAGAATAAAATCCACTTCATTAAGTTTTATTAAGAATGATTGGTATATAAAAACACCTGACAGAATAGTTGGGACAGTGTAGAAACATAAACATAATTGTTTGTTTCTTTTACCATTTTCATTTTCATGTTTTTAATTCTACTTGAGAATTCATTGGTAATATCATGTTTTGTTAATAGATGTTTAAAACTGACTTTGTTACTGTCTTCCAAGAGTGCGTCAAACGTACATTTTCTTAACAGACAAGAGAGAAACTTCAGTGAGAATACAGCTGTTAGGTTAGGGTAAGTCATCTTCGCTCTGGTGATTTTCTCTTGCCATTTTGATCATTTAACATCATTTTTCCATTTTAATTTGAAAACTTCCAAATGTTATCAAAACGAGCATTTTTTAGTTCCATAGAAAACTGTTCAAATTTTACATTCTAGAAAGGACTAAATCAGTGGCAGTTTTCCAAGTACTCGGAAAAACAGCTTGACAAGTTCAGTTTAAAGATAAAGGGATATAAGTAGTGAGCATCAGAAAAACAAAAACAAAAAACCCCTTACTGGCATATGAATTCAAGCTGCTTGACTCTTTCAGAATGACTGGTTTACAGTTTTAAAGGACCCACAGAAAGAGCCCTTTCTATGGAGGTAAATAACATAATGATATCACTGTGGCTGGCAAGGTCAGCTGGGACGTTGGCTAGGTAGCAGAAAACATGTTGCTTGGCTTCATTTCCTTCCAAACAAGGGCATATTCCATATTTTGAATAGAATACTTATTTCATAGATGTAAAAAGAAACAAGGTTTAGAAACAGAACAGTGTGATATAGTAAAAGAATACGAATTTTGGAGTCAGATATACTCAGCTGAGGTCATATGACAGCTGGACACATTTAAGGAAGTCGTGTATCCCTCTGTACCTCAGCATCTAAAAAATGGGAACATTGTCATCCAATCTGCCAGCTGGTTGTGAGAATTTAAATGAGATAATACATGTAGAAGTGCCTGGAATATATACTAGACTCTCAGTAAGAGTCATCGTTTTTTACTAATGATACTCTTATTTATAACTTAACGGTTAAACCAATCCTAAGAGGCCAAGGAGATTTAGAAACCTCGCTGAGTTCTCATGAAGCAATCTTTTAAGAACTTCTGTAAAATAATACCATGAACATATGGAGTAGATTTCCAACTAGAACACACTGTGGCCTTAGGATTAAGATTACAATGATTGACTTTTACCTACCCTGGAAAGTTTGGCAGGAGTTCAATACATTTGACCTCTCACAAACCCTAAGTTTGCCAAGACCAAGGAGCCAGGAAGTGTTAGATGACGAAATTTATCTGCTCCCAAGCCTTCAGAATTCATCTGATTTAAAGTTCAGGGTTATACATATAGCTGACCTACTATGAGACTGACCATGGAGACTTCTTAATACTTTGACCACTTATTTTTCTTCTTTCCTCCATTTACATTTCTCGTGGAGCTTCTCAGAGATTAAATCACTAGCTCAACCAAAGCATTTTCTCCAGCATTACTCTTTAGCTCATTCCCAAAGATATGCTACAGTTGGATGAGGTTCAGTTGCTTCTGAGAGATTGTTGTTTGACGTTTGGATTCCATTCACATGACTTTATCCTTCATAACTCACAGATGATCATTAATAATAAATACTGTCATGAGCGTGTTATGTGAAAAGTCATATTTAAGAGGCTGAACTCCTAAAGCAAGACCTGTTAAGCTGTAGTAAGACATCGAAGTTACAAGGAAACTTACTGCTTCTCTGAACTATGCTCAGTCTCTTTCTCAGTCTTCCTGATGACTGACGCCTCTCATCTTAATGCGGTAGTATAATAGAATTAGAGATTTGGAAAAGGTCAGAACTGAGAGGTCATTAGTCCAGCTTCCAATTTTTACTGGTAAGATAACTGACAAAATTGTTTAATGTTTTTGTTTTCAAAACGTGCGTACTGCATGGAAGATAAATAAGACTGTGTTGTATAAAAGGATACTTGAGGCCAAGGCCACATTTAAGAAGAGGAAACGAAGGTGCTTATGTGCCCGCTGTGGGTTGGGAAATGGAGAAAGTATGATTTAGTGGAAAACATCACTCAGAGCTTCAGTTTCCACATCTTGTAAAATGGTGATGATAGTAACATCTCTCAGGGTTGTTGTGAAGATTATGTGAAGCAAGTCACACAAAATGCTTAGTCCACTGACAGACACCCGCTAAGAACTCTGTCTGTCTCTATACATATGCAGATACATATACGTATACATAAATTGTGGCAAAGTGCACATAACATAAAATGTACCATTTTAACTATTTTTAAGTACACAGTTCAGTGGTATTAAACACATTGACAGTGTTGTGCGACCAGCAATACTATTTATCTCCAGAACTCTTTTCCTCTTGCAAAACCGAAACTCTGTACCCATTAACAATAGCTCCTCATTCCCCCTGTCCCCCAACCCCTGGAAACCATCATTGTACTTCAGCTGTCAATGAATGTGAATTAGCTACTTTAGCTAGCTCATATAAGTAGAATCATACAGTGTTTGTCCTTTGGGATTGCTTTATTTTACTTAGTATGATGTCCTCAAGGTCCATCTAGATTGTAGCCTGTAGAGAATTTCCTTCTCTTTCAGGTTAAATAAGATTGCGTTGTATGTATATGCCACATTTATTTTGTCCATCATTGATGGACACTTAGGTTGCTTTCACCTTTTGGCTATTGTGAATAATGCTGCTATGAACAAGAGTCTATCTTTGAGACCCTGTTTTCAATTATTTTCGGTTTATATCCAGAAGTGGAATTGTCAGACTGCTATGAGTTGTGGAGTAAAGAGGAGTGAGAATGTAACATCAGAGAGCACGGACAAAGTTTCCAGTGGAGTTTCCAGAAGGAGGAGTGGAAAGAACACAAAAATCTAGCAGTAGAACTTACGTTATGGTGGAAGAGGTCTAAATCTGCATTGTCCTCTGCAGCCGTCACTTGCCGTTTGAGGTATGGCTAGTGGCACTGAGGAACTTTTTAACATTTTACTTGATTTTAATTAATTTAATTTAAATAACTACCCGTGGCTTGGGGCAACCGTAGAAGACAGAGCAGAGAGCACAGGATCTCTAGACAAAGAGATTATTGAGGGAGGTTTTTTTTTTTTTTTTTGCGGTGCGCAGGACTCTCACTGGTGTGGCCTCTCCCGCAGGCTCCGGATGCGCAGGCTCAGCAGCCATGGCTCATGGACCCAGCCGCTCTGCGGCATGTGGGATCTTCCCGGACCGGGGCACGAACCCGTGTCCCCTGCACCGGCAGGCGGACTCTCAACCACTACGGCACCAGGGAAGCCCTGAGGGAGGTTTTTGTTTCTGTTGTTTTCAAGATAGTAGAGACTTACATGATTATAAAAATGATGAGCATTAGGCAGCAAAAGGAGCTTTTGAAGTTGACGCGCAGGGGCAGAGAAGTAATAAAGTCTCCGAGAGAGAGGTGGTGGGGTTGATGAGAGCTAGAGCAGAGAGGGGTGCTTTGGCCTTTCAGAATACATGGGATCATGATTCTATGGGAAGAGAGAGGGCGTGTGATGGGTTTGGAGAATGTTAGGTGTGTAGGCTGGTGGCGGGAAGCTGAATGGCTTTCCAGCTGACGGATTCCATTTTCTCTGCGGGGAGGGAATTGAGGTCAACTACTGCGAGGGAGGGGAAGAGTAGTAAGTTATAGGTTTCAGGAGTTGAGAAGATTTAAAACAGCTTTGTGGAGAAGACAGAATGCTGATGAGGGAAACATATGAAGTTTGTTGAGTGATTCTTATTTTTCAGATGGGGAAACTGAGACATAGGGAGGGCATGCACATTGCTCATTTCTCTCAAGTCCAGAGAACAATGGAGCCTTGAATCTTTCTGATTCCACAAGCACAGTTCTCACCACTGCCTGTGTCAAGCTCCTAGCACCTTATCTGTGACTCTTTTGACACTTTTCACCTCCATCTTTTATCATATTTATTCATGTAAAGGCTCTGTTGCTCTTGGTAAATTCCAGGTGTGCAGAATCTTTCATCTAATTCATCCTTGTATCCCCAGCGGTGCCCAGCACAACTCTACACCCACAAAGTAGGGTCAGTAAATATTTGTGGAGTGGTGCATGGATGAATAAAGAAAGGAAAGATGCATGAGGTGGAGGAAAAGCCCCTTTCTCATACCTGGGTTCACCTTCCCCATTCTTACACATGACTGACTCCATTTCTACTTTGCATTTCTGGCTTAGACGTGGCTGGAGCCTCTCCCCATTATCATGATGGTTTAGAGAGGCATAATTAAAAGTCACGTGAAGCAATGCAGTGTGAAAAAGAAGGGCTGTTTTTTTTTTTTTTCTTTTTAAAAAAGTATTTAATTTATTTTGGAGTCCAGACATGGCTGGAAAGCTGACACTTGGGAGGTTCCCCTTTCCCCAATATAATTGACATCACAGAGTTCATGCCCTTATCTTTCATTCTCAAGGATATAAACAAACATTGAGATTGTCCAGAACCCTGACCTTGTGGGTGACCAAGGCCCCCTGGAGTTAAAATCTAACTAAGATTTACCCCCAGAACTCCAATTCTATCATTTTGTGCTATATTTACCAATGATGTTACACTTTATCTTAGCAAATATTTAATTTGTAGAGAGAAAACATGTCATGAATGCATTACTCATAAGTTTCCATATTTCCCAAAGATTCTGGCAAGTTGGCAGAGCTGGAACTTCTGGGGTCCTATTAATACAGCTGAAACAAAGCCAGGTGCCAAACTCTAGCAAATTCAGAGGAGAAGAGATGGGTGTTGTACCGAGGCTGGCAGAGTTATATGCTGAGTGATTTGAGGTGACCAGTTGATCAGTGGCCCTTCCTGTGCAATGGTCAGCCTAACTCTGAAATCAGATGGTTTTAGAAATAAGCATCTAAAAATCAAGAAAATCTATCTTCCTGAAAATATGGGCAGCTTACTTTTTTTCCCCAATTCCATTCTTCTCTGTTCAATTAAATATACACGGAGCTGCCAATGGATAAACCTAAAGATTGACTGAAAATTTGCATTACCAATTTTTGTGCTAACGTCGAAGCTTCTGAACTGAAACGCCACTGAGAGAATAAAATACCTCTTGACATTGATGGTTTTGAGACTACTGAAACACATACTATTTTAGAAAACCAAAATAGGCTGTTTAAAGAAGAGGTTTTTTTTTTTTTTTTTAATCAATAAGCACCCGTAAAACCTCGTTATTTGTACTGCGAGCTGAAATCTGACCATAGAAGCCGTTCTCTTGATTTCCCAAGTGACCTCATAAAGGGTTTCGGCTAACTTTCTCTAATTCCAAAATCCAAAGAAAATAAATTTTATCCACATGTTGGGCTTGGAGATTCGTGTTACATTACAAACAAAACTGAATATTTGTTTCTGGAAAATCTTACTACTGTATATAATTTAAAGTAAAGGTTATATGTGTTTCTTCATTCTTGTCACAGCTTCTCGTTGTTTTAGCCTCTGAAGCCACTTGCCCACTTCTGAGTATCCAGCATTTCTGTGTTGTCGACAATGCACATGATTAAAATGCTATTTTCATATTTCAGTGTAGTTGGAGCTCCTTAAAGGAGAGGGTTGTAAGTGCAAAAAAAAAAAAAAAAAAAGAGATATGCGGCTCCCTAATGGCTTATTACCATCACATTTGCAATTCAGATCAGCTCTAAATTGACTGAAATTTTTAAACACATAGCAGGCAGTTTAAACTAATGATTGTCTGGAGGTTCACATCTGACATGAACTAAGCTTCTGTTCAAAACAAATTGCAAATAATTCCTCCCTTAGAGTCAAAATGTCACTTTTAAAACTCCACGTTATTGCTAGACTTTTGTCAGTTACCTACAAAAAAAAATCTGCTTTTATAGTGTGTTCTACCTTTGAAAGGACTGAGTGACACCACTTCCCTGTAAAAAAAAATAGCACAACCCCAAGTATCTATATATACACGGCTCTACATCAATTTCACTAGGAATAACCCCCCTCTTCCCCTTCAAAAATCCTAATTGTAAAGTAAAACACCCTTGGGGCAGTGGTAGGCCCCGTTGCTTAGCAACCCTCAGCAGGTAGCTGGGATTCAGCTGCAGCTGTCCTGATTCTTTCCTAAGAACCTTCTTATTACTGTTTGTGTTAATCTTTAACCAGGCTTTTAAACCACAGTCTTTCTCTCCGGTCTCTTGTTGTTAGATTGCAGAGGCCTCCTGAAATGTTGTCCCAGAGGTAATGGTATTAAGGGTGGCTATTGAATGTTTGAAGAGTGATAAGCACTGAAAGGGATTAGAGTTGCATGTTCCAACTAACCTTATTTTACGTTCTTAAAAAATATCCTGAAAATTGGACCCTAATAGGAACAATGGTTGGTGTTGACACACAGCTCTGAACCTGCTTTCACTCCCCGATTGTAAATATGGTGAGGCCACCTCACGATAATTGTTCTTTTTAAAAGGCCCACATTCTCCTACAAAGACCACTTATGGAATTCATTTAGAATTTGTATATAGCCTTAGACTGATTCCCGAGTAGCTTAATTTAATTACGGGAGAGCCAGGTACCAATGGGTTGAGAGAGAGAGAGATTTAATAACGGGTTGAGAAAGTCTCCCTCTTTAGAGAAGCGTTTCTGCCTCCACTGGGGGAGGAGGACCTTGACCATCGGAAAACTCTGTGGTTGGGCTTAAATTTGACCAATTCTTCGAGGATATGTCAGTCTTCTGACAAGAGAGGCACATTTAGAAGTGTGGAGATTTCTTCATTTCCCCTGTTGTGAGGTTTGGATAAATTTCAGAGACCACCCACAGCTGTTATTAGCCAATAGGAGTAAGCTCATAAAACACATTAAAATAAGGCTATTTCTGCATCCCCATTACACAACACAAGGCAAAGTGTAGACGACACAGCTTCTCTGAGGTCTTTTCACTCCCTCTCAGTAGATTAAAAAAAAAAAAAAATCATCACAGATGATTCACTCCCAGGACCTGCATTCTGTGTCATTTAAAAGGAATTCAGGCCTCTTCCCAACATAACATTTGGTTACAGACCTGGTCCTATTATGCAACATAATATGTGCTTAATAATACTGATTAACTGACTTGAAATTGGAGAAAGGTCAGAGAAAACGTTGGAGATAACATTTTCATATTTTCCAGACCTTATTGAAGTTAATCTATATTGATACAGTCTTCAAACTTTGGATTAAACACACACACACACACACACACACACACACACACACACACACACACACAAATAAGACATTAGTCTCCTGATTTCTGAACTCCATTGATATTCGCCTTTTGTTTGAGACTGTTTAAAAAATATTTTGATCTTAAGTAAAAAACAAAAAGTATAGTTTCCTCCAGAAGGTTGACAGTTGATAGTGTCCACTGTCTACTAGGGTATGTGTGGACTAGTTCATTTTTATTCCTCTAATCCCACCAAACATCAAATGCTAGGAAAATACCTTATATTTCTGATGGAGAAACTGAGACAGGGAGCTTGTATCCAGTCTTCAGACTGCCATGTTTGGATGACCTGAAAGTACCAGGATATCAGATAAATGTCCCCCGATGTATGGTAGCACTCAGTCTTCCCCTGAGATTAGTTTTGCATTTAGAAGACTAGCTCATTTTCTTTCCAAGAAACCTTGGACATACCATTTAGAAACGATGAATCTTCTCTATAATTTTGATTTGTCTTCTATTTAAACTCCAACCTCTGTCTTTTATCTTGCTCTTGCTCTAAGATAAATTATTTTGTTACATGATGATTGCCCAAGTGGGTCAATTAAATTCTGAACACAGCTGGTGTTGATTACAGTTCTGCTAATGAAAATATCTTTGTGCAATCTTCAAGGCAACTTGTAAAAATAAACTGTTTGATGAACCTAAAAGAAAAATTTAAGACGTCTGTCCATAAGCATGTTGATAGATTCTATCCTATCAATCAAAATTTAGTTTGTCAAACAATAATTTGTCAAATTCCTGTAGAGGAAAATATCAGTTTAGAAAAGGGTGATTTGAAGCAGTGTGCTCGTACCTAGATTGTAGAGCCGTTTCCACAGGGTTGGGTTTGGCCTTTGTCTCTGCAGATAGTGGGAACATAGTCTCCATACTTCCATCACTTGTTATCTCGAGGCAGCTACCTGTGTCTACTCAGGGCTTTGTGGACCTCACGGCTACTCCCCATTAATGCCCAGGATCTGTGGCCTCAAAACCATCAATCCACATGCCAGAACTATAACCCCAGCTGTAAAGGGTATGTCACATGTCACATTGTGAGCCTACAATGTGACCCATTGTAGGCTCTATGGCGTTCATTGTGGTTCATTATTTATGTAGGAACACACAGTTTTAATGTTTGTAGCCCCCCAATTTCCTTCTTTTTGACTTCTGAATCTAGGTATGATAAAATGCCACATATTTTATTCCTAATTACTATAGTTTACACTAAGTGGTAAAGATTTGTTTAGTCTGGGGTTTTTCAGCCTTGGCACCATTGATATTTGGGTATTATTGATATTTTGAGCCCAGTAATTCTTTAGGATGAGGGCTGTCCTGTGCATTGTGGAATGTTTAGCAGCATTCCTGGCCTTTACCCACTAGATGACCCTCCTCAGTTGTGATAACCAAACATGTCCCTGGGCATGGCCAAGTGTCCCCTGGGAGCACAGAATCGCCCCCACTTGAGAGCTACTGGTTTATTTCCTTGCCTCAATGTGTGGTATAGACTAGTGCATCGGCATCACCTGTAAGCTTGTTAGAGCTGCAGAAACTCAAGACCCACCCCAGACCCACTGAATAGAAATCTGTGTTTTAACAAGATCCCTAGGTGACTTCATATGAACATTAATGTGTGGGAAGTGCTGGTTTAGTCCATCATCTTGAGCAGAAGTCTGGGCTTATTTATTTCTTAGGCTAAGATAGCACGATTCCAAGGGTTGAAATGTAATTGTAGCAGAATGCTCAGCCTTGCAAGTTGATGTATATACTGGCAAATGCATTTAGAGCAAAGGTTAATTGACATATTTAAGAAAAATAAAAGGGCACCGACTAACCTAAAAGTCTTTTTTTCTCCCAACAGTTATTATATTGTTTTCTCTTTTGGCCCACTTTGCACATTATGAATGCAAGATTAATGATACTTAAGAAATATTTTTGTATCTCCCAAGATAATCCATAAATAACACTAACAGTAATAAATACTAAAATTCATCTAGTATTTATTACGTACTAAGTGCTCTATCATGTACTTTAATCCTCACAACAACTCTGTGAGGTATGAACCTCATTTGACAGATGGAGAAGCTAAGAAAGAAACTAAGTACCTTTGTCCTGATGACACATTTCTACAGTGAGAGAGCCGGCTCCCAGGCCCATGTTCGTTCCATCCTATTATCCTACCTTTCCTTCTAAAGAGAGAGAAAGAGAAAAAACAGTAACCAGTATTTCCTCCAGCTAGTATGCCTAGACAGCATCCATGCAGATTCTCAGCCCCAGGAATGAGCAGGGGGAAAGAATCATTTTTCTGTAAAGCCCTCTTTTGTTCTGTCTTCTTAGATTGGTCTCATTATACCTTGAGAATGTCTGATTGTTGCCAACAGCTTGAGGTGAAGAATCAAGCTCACCCTTTCCCTCCCCTTGCCCTGACAGGATTAGTGTCCAGCAACAACAAAGCCACACAGTACATTGTAAGAATCATTCTTGGAAAGGAAGGTTTTGTCTCTTGTTTTTGAGATTTGCCCACTGATTGCTAGGACTGGGTTCTGTGGACTGATTAGCTAGCCCAAGCATTTGATGAGTAGACACAAACAGAAAGAAAACTAACTGTGGCGTTTACATGATTTAATTGGAAACTAATACCTCTATAATTCTTAATTTTTCCTTCATCAGAAAAACCTTCTGCTTTTGCTTCTGATCCTTTCTTTGGCAGAACCTCTTCTACTGTATCACCAACCTACTTTTTAATTCAACCTATATTCCATCAGACAGTATTCCCAGCTTCCTTTTATCACCATGGTGACACCATGTGCTTATGCCTTTATTAAAAATTTATCTTAAATAGATCTTCTAGGAACTAGTCTTCTAGGCAATGACAGTTTTTCAGTTTCAAATCCACCATAATGTCCAGATACTGGGAATTTGTGTGCAAATATTATTCCACTATTACTATAAAGGGAAATAAAGCAAAATGTTTAAAATTAGATAGCTGCTATTCCTGCTAGCCGCTTATGCATGGAAAAAGGCATTTTGTATGCATTCCATTCTTACGTTCCAAGTGCACTTGGCACACGATCTTTTTAAAGAAGAACTTTATGTAAGCTTGAATTAGCTTATATGATCATCCATAATTGGTAAATTTTTAACTTTTAAATTTAATGTCAACTTCCCAGGAATATGTCCTATGAAAAAAATCAGAAATGCTGCTGAAGATTGACATGCATTGGCCTTATATTGTTTATAATAAACAGCTTAAAGACTATATATATGTCCAGTAATGGGAGAAGAAATAATAGTATAGCAATTTATACTATTGCTGTAGTATATTACATACTATATAGTAATTGGTGTGGTATAGTATAGTATAATTGGTATACTACGAATTGCTCAACGGTAGTAATGGTTGAATAATATATATTTCTTAAGAATGATATTGCAAATAATTTTAGTGATGAGGAAAGAATTATAATAATTGAAAATATACTAAATTTATATATGATATGGCTTCTATCTTTATAGCTATGTCTATAGCTCTTCAGTTAATTAACTATATTTAGTTATATGTCTATTTATAAAATTAAAAAATTGCCAAATTTTAATAATGACTATACCTGGTTGGTGAGTTTATGGATGAGTTTTATCTTTTTAAAGCTTTTCTCTGTTTTCTACAGTTTTTTAGTGAACATAAAATGCTTTTGAAATCAGAAAGAAAAAAGTAGATATTTAAATATAAAATTAAACTAACTTAATTCTACCTGGATTGTAGTAATATGATTAAGAGGTCCCTGGGATTTTCAATATTTCTCTTGTATTTAAAGAGTCTGTTGTTACAGAAACTACTTTTAACCTCGTACTTTTGTTTTAAAAGAGGGTTTCAAAACAATTATTCCAAATGAAGGACAGAGACTATTGTCTTCACCACAGATAATGAAAAATGAGTTAGAAGGAGATAGGAACAAAATCAGGGAACATTGTCCCCAGTGTGTATAAATTAAATAGCTAATTTTCCGAAAGGTCAAATCTGGAGTCTGCAGATGGGTTTGACAAAAGAAAAGATTACCAGAATATTTTTCATTATACTTAAACAAAAATATTTAAATTAAGCAAAATGTAAGAAGATGCTTTTATAAAGGGTATGATTAATGGGTATTTTAGGGGGAAAATAATCAGAGGATGGTGCTGGTATACTAAGTAAAAGGCACAGGATTTGGTCACAGCAAACCTGCTATTCTAGATTTAACTGCCATTACCAAGACTTGGATAAATAATCTCTCTTGGCCTCAGTTTCTTCACTTATAATATAGAAGCTATCTAAAATCCCTTAGAGTTGAGAGTCTGCTTTATTCTGCTGTTTTACATGTCCTTGTAGCAGAGATCAAATTATGGGGGTTTACATTTCTGAAACCTGGATCAAGTTCCTGGCTGATCCTCATTAATAACAACTGTGTGGGCATGTCTTGTGATGATAGGAATTCTTCGGTGGTCAGTCAGCTTTGTTATTCTCACCAAGTAAATGAAGCCAAGCAACATGGATAGTAAGCCCAAGCACACAGAATCTCTTCTTGGTTTCCACCAAACAGCGCTCTTTCATTTGGAACACTCTTTCCACATGTGGAAGGAAGTGTTTCATCTTTCATAAAGTGCTTAGTGTAAATTTGTGATGAGAAACAGCAAGCGGTGATAATAGCTGTTCTGTTTTATGAGTACAAGTGTCTGTTAAATATATCTCACATGCACTTTTTTATACGAATGTGTGTATTAAAAAGGCACTTAAGTAATTGATAATAAATAAACGTATTAGTATTTTTAAAAACAGCTTTACTGAAATGTAGTGGATATGCAACAAACTACATATACACTAATACATATTTTAAGTATACAATTTGCTGTTTTTATATATGCATATATATAAGCCCTCCCCAAAACCCATAACATCACCCCAAAAGCTTCCTTGTTTCCTTTTGTAGTTCCTCTGCAAACTCATGTATAAAGTATTGATCAGAGTTTTTGGCTTTTTTTTTTTTTTTTTTTTGGCATTGTGTATATCCAATTATTCCAGCACCATTTGTTGAAAAACTTCCCTTTCTTCCACTTGCAACTTTGTTAAAAATCAATTGCCCACATATGTTTGGGTTTATTTTTCTTTTTCGTTTTGCTTTTCTGGCTGCACTGCTTGTAGGATCTTAGTTCACCGACCAGGGATTGAACACAGGCCAAGGCAGTGAAAGAACCGAGTCCTAACCACTGGACTGCCAGGGAACTCCCATGGGTTTATTTTTGAAATAACTGTTTTGTTTCACTAATATAGTTCTCTGTCTGCCAGTACCACATTGTCTTGATTGCTGTAGTTTTATAATAAGTCTTGGATTTAGATAACATAAATCTTCCAAATTTGTATTTTAAAATTTTTTCCAAAGTATTTTTCGATATTCAATTTTCATACGAATCTTAGAATTAGCTTGTCAATTTTGCTGAGAAATCCTGCTGAGATTTTTCTTGGGATTGCATCGAATCTCTCCGTCAATTTGGGGAGAATTGATATCTTAATGATATTGACCTTTCTGATCCATGATCACAGTACATCTCTCCATTTACTTAAGTTTTCTTTAATTTCTCTCTGCAGAGTTCTGTAGCTTTCAGTGTATAGGCCATGTAAATCTTTTGTCATATTTATACTTAAATATTTCATATTTTTGATACTGATGTAAATGGTATCACTTCTTTCAATTTCAATTGCTTATTTATTACCGATTGAAAAATACCATTTGATTTTTTTTTTTTTTACATCTTTATTGGAGTATAATTGCTTTACAATGGTGTGTTAGTTTCTGCTTTATAACAAAGTGAATCAGTTATACATATACATATATTCCCATATCTCTTCCCTCTTCTGTCTCCCTCCCTCCCACCCTCCCTATCCCACCCCTCCGGGCTGTCACAAAGCACCGAGCTGATCTCTCTGTGCTATGCGGCTGCTTCCCACTAGCTATCTGCCTTACGTTTGGTAGTGTATATATGTCCATGCCTCTCTCTCGCTTTGTCACAGCTTACCCTTCCCCCTCCCCATATACTCAAGTCCATTCTCTAGTAGGTCTGTGTCTTTATTCCTGTCTTACCCCTAGGTTCTTCATGACATTTTTTTCCCCTTAAATTCCATATATATGTGTTAGCATACGGTATTTGTCCTTCTCTTTCTGACTTACTTCACTCTGTATGACAGACTCTAGGTCTATCCACCTCATTACAAATAGCTCAGTTTCGTTTCTTTTTACGACTGAGTAATATTCCATTGTATATATGTGCCACGTCTTCTTTATCCATTCATCCGATGATGGACACTTAGGTTGTTTCCATCTCTGGGCTATTGTAAATAGAGCTGCAATGAACATTTTGGTACATGACTCTTTTTGTATTATGGTTTTCACAGGGTATATGCCCAGTAGTGGCACTGCTGGGTCATATGGTAGTTCTATTTGTAGTTTTTTAAGGAAACTCCATACTGTTCTCCACAGTGGCTGTATCAATTTACATTCCCACCAAGAGTGCAAGAGTGTTCCCTTTCTCCACACCCTCTCCAGCATTTATTGTTTCTAGATTTTTTGATGATGGCCATTCTGACTGGTGTGAGATGATGTCTCATTGTAGTTTTGATTTGCATTTCTCTAATGATTAATGAAGTTGAGCATTCGTTCATGTGTTTGTTGGCAGTCTGTATATCTTCTTTGGAGAAATGTTTATTTAGGTCTTCTGCCCATTTTTGGATTGGGTTGTTTGTTTGTTTGTTATTGAGCTGCATGAGCTGCTTATAAATTTTGGAGATTAATCCTTTGTCAGTTGCTTCATTGCAAATATTTTCTCCCATTCTGAGAGTTGTCTTTTGGTATTGTTTATAGTTTCCTTTGCTGTGCAAAAACTTTGACGTTTCATTAGGTCCCATTTGTTTATTTTTGTTTTTATTTCCATTTCTCTGGGAAGTGGGTCAGAAAGGATCTTGCTGTGATTTATGTCATAGCGTGTTATGCCTATGTTTTCCTCTAAGAGTTTGATAGTTTCTGGCCTTACATTTAGGTCTTTAATCCATTTTGAGCTTATTTTTGTGTATGGTGTTAGGGAGTGATCTAATCTCATACTTTTACATGTACCTGTCCAGTTTTCCCAGGACCACTTATTGAAGAGGCTCTCCTTTCTCCACTGTACATTCCTGCCTCCTTTATCAAAGATAAGGTGACCATATGTGCGTGGGTTTATCTCTGGGCTTTCTATCCTGTTCCATTGATCTATCTTTCTGTTTTTGTGCCAGTACCACACGGTCTTGATTACTGTAGCTTTGTAGTATAGTCTGAAGTCTGGGAGCCTGATTCCTCCAGCTCAGTTTTTCGTTCTCAAGATTGCTTTGGCTATTCGGGGTCTTTTGTGTTTCCATACAAATTGTGAAATTTTTTGTTCTAGTTCTGTGAAAAAATACCAGTGGTAGTTTGATAGGGATTGCATTGAATCTGTAGACTGCTTTGGGTAGTAGAGTCATTTTCACAATGTTGATTCTTCCAATCCAAGAACATGGTATATCTCTCCATCTATTTGTATCTTTAATTTCTTTCATCAGTGTCTTATAATTTTCAGCATACAGGTGTTTTCTCTCCTTAGGTAGGTTTATTCCTAGATATTTTATTCTTTTTGTTGCAGTGGTAAATGGGAGTGTTTTCTTGATTTCACTTTCAGATTTTTCATCATTAGTGTATAGGAATGCCAGAGATTCCTATGCATTAATTTTGTATCCTGCTACTTTACCAAATTCATTGATTAGCTCTAGTAGTTTTCTGGTAGCATCTTTAGGATTCTCTATGTATAGTATCATGTCATCTGCAAACAGTGACAGCTTTACTTCTTCTTTTCCGATTCGGATTGCTTTTATTTCCTTTTCTTCTCTGGTTGCTGTGGCTAAAACTTCCAAAACTATCTTGAATAAGAGTGGTGAGAGTGGGCAATCTTGTCTTGTTCCTGATCTTAGTGGAAGTGCTTTCAGTTTTTCACCAATGAGGACGATGTTGGCTGTGGGTTTGTCATATATGGCCTTTGTTATGTTGAGGAAAGTTCCCTCTATGCCTACTTTCTGCAGGGTTTTTATCATAAATGGGTGTTGAATTTTGTCGAAAGCTTTCTCTGCATCTATTGAGATGATCATATGGTTTTTCTCCTTCAATTTGTTAATATGGTGTATCACATTGATTTGCGTATATTGAAGAATCCTTTCATTCCTGGAATAAACCCTACTTGATCATGGTGTATGATCCGTTTAATGTGTTGTTGGATTCTGTTTGCTAGTATTTTGTTGAGGATTTTTGCATCAGTGTTCATCAGTGATATTGGCCTGTAGTTTTCTTTCTTTGTGACATCCTTGTCTGGTTTTGGTATCAAGGTGATGGTGGCCTCGTAGAATGAGTTTGGGAGTGTTCCTCCCTCTGCTATATTTTGGAAGAGTTTGAGAAGGATAGGTGTTAGCTCTTCTCTAAATGTTTGATAGAATTCGCCTGTGAAGCCATCTGGTCCTGCGCTTTTGTTTGTTGGAAGATTTTTAATCACAGTTTCAATTTCAGTGCTTGTGATTGGTCTGTCCATATTTTCTATTTCTTCCTGATTCAGTCTTGGCAGGTTGTGCATTTCTAAGAATTTGTCCATTTCTTCCAGGTTGTCCGTTTTAGTGGCATAGAGTTGCTTGTAGTAATCTCTCATGATCTTTTGTATTTCTACAGTGTCAGTTGTTACTTCTCCTTTTTTATTTCTAATTCTGTTGATTTGAGTCTTCTCCCTTTTTTTCTTGATGAGTCTGGCTAATGGTTTATCAATTTTGTTTATCTTCTCAAAGAACCAGCTTTTAGTTTTATTGATCTTTGCTATCGTTTCCTTTATTTGTTTTTCATTTATTTCTGATCTGATTTTTATGATTTCTTTCCTTCTGCTAACTTTGGGGTTTTTTTGTTCTTCTTTCTCTAATTGCTTTAGGTGCAAGGTTAGGTTGTTTATTCGAGGTGTTTCCTGTTTCTTAAGGTAGGATTGTATTGTTATAAACTTCCCTCTTAGAACTGCTTTTGCTGCATCCCATAGATTTTGGGTCGTCGTGTCCCCATTGTCATTTGTTTCTAGGTATTTTTTAATTTCCTCTTGGATTTCTTCAGTGATCACTTCGTTATTAAGTAGTGTATTGTTTAGCCTCCATGTGTTTGTATTTTTTACAGATCTTTTCCTGTAATTGATATCTAGTCTCATAGTGTTGTGGTTGGAAAAGATACTTAATACGATTTCAATTTTCTTAAATTTACCAAGGCTTACTTGTGACCCAAGATATGATCTATCTTGGAGAATGTTCCATGAGCACTTGAGAAAAATGTGTATTTTGTTGTTTTTGGATGGAATGTCCTATAAATATCAATTAAGTCCATCTTGTTTAATGTATCATTTAAAGCTTGTGTTTCCTTATTTATGTTCATTTTGGATGATCTGTCCATGGGTGAAAGTGGGGTGTTAAAGTCCCCTACTATGAATGTGTTACTGTCGATTTCCCCTTTTATGGCTGTTAGTATTTGCCTTATGTATTGAGGTGCTCCTATGTTGGGTGCATAAATATTTACAATTGTTATATCTTCTTCTTGGATCGATCCCTTGATCATTATGTAGTGTCCTTCTTTGTCTCTCCTAATAGTCTTTATTTTTAAGTCTCTTTTGTCTGATATGAGAATTGCTACTCCAGCTTTCTTTTGGTTTCCATTTGCATGAAATATCTTTTTCTATCCCCTTATTTTCAGTCTCTATGTGTCTCTAGGTCTGAAATGGGTCTGTTGTAGACAGCAAATATATGGGTCTTGTTTTTGTATCCATTCAGCCAATCTGTGTCTTTTGGTGGGAGCATTTAGTCCATTTACATTTAAGGTAATTATCGATATGTATGTTCCTATTCCCATTTTCTTAATTGTTTTGGGTTCGTTTTTGTAGGTCTTTTCCTTCTCTTGTGTTTCTTGCCCAGAGAACTTCCTTTACCAGTTGTTGTAAAGCTGGTTTGGTGGTGCTGAACTCTCTCAGCTTTTGCTTGTCTGTAAAGGTTTTAATTTCTCCATCAAATCTGAATGAGATCCTTGCTGGGTAGAGTAATCTTGGTTCAGGTTTTTCTCCTTCATCACTTTAAATATGTGTTGCCAGTCCCTTCTGGCTTGCAGAGTTTCTGCTGAAAGATTAGCTGTTAACCTTATGGGGATTCCCTTGTGTGTTATTTGTTGTTTTTCCCTTGCTGCTTTTAATATGTTTTCTTTGTATTTAATTTTTGACAGTTTGATTAATATGTGTCTTGGCGTATTTCTCCTTGGATTTATCCTGTATGGGACTCTCTGTGCTTCCTGGACTTGGTTAACTATTTCCTTTCCCATGTTATGGAAACTATAATCTCTTCAAATATTTTCTCAGTCCCTTTCTTTTTCTCTTCTTCTTCTGGAACCCCTATAATTCGAATGTTGGTGCGTTTAATGTTGTCCCAGAGGTCTCTGAGACTGTCTTCAGTTCTTTTCATTCTTTTTTCTTTATTCTGCTCTGCAGTAGTTATTTCCACTATTTTATCTTCCAGGTCACTTATCCGTTCTTCTGCCTCAGTTATTCTGCTATTGATCCCTTCTAGAGTATTTTTAATTTCATTTCTTGTGTTGTTCATCTTTGCTTGTTTCATCTTTAGTTCTTCTAGCACCTTGTTAAATGTTTCTTGCATTTTGTCTATTCTATTTCCAAGATTTTGGATCATCTTTACTGTCATTATTCTGAATTCTTTTTCAGGTAGACCGCCTATTTCCTCTTCATTCATTAGGTCTGGTGGGTTTTTATCTTGCTCCTTCATCTGCTGTGTGTTTTCTGTCTTCTCATTTTGCTTATCTTACTGTGTTTGGGGTCTCCTTTTTGCAGGCTGCAGGTTCATAGTTCCCGTTGTTTTTGGTGTCTGTCCCCAGTGGCTAAGGTTGGTTCGGTGGGTTATGTAGGCTTCCTGGTGGAGGGGACTAGTGCCTGTGTTCTGGTGGATGAGGCTGTATCTTGTCTTTCTGGTGGGCAGGTCCACGTCTGGTGGTGTGTTTTGCGGTGTCTGTGGACTTATTATGATTTGAGGCAGCCTCTTTGCTAATGGGTGGGGTTGTGTTCCTGTCTTGCTAGTTGTTTGGCATTGGATGTCCAGCACTGTAGCTTGCTGGTCATTGAATGAAGCTGGGTGCTGGTGTTGTGATCGAGATCTCTGGGAGATTTTCACCATTTGATATTATGTGGAGCTGGGAGGTCTCTTGTGGACCAGTGTCCTGAAGTTGGCTCTCCCACCTCAGAGGCACAGCATTGACTCCTGACTGCAACACCAAGAACCTTTCATCCACACGGCTCAGAATAAAAGGCAGAAAAATTAGAAAGAAAGAATTAGTGGAAGTAGAAAGAAAGAAAGAAAGAAAGGAGGGAGGGAGGAAGGAAGGAAGGAGGGAAGGAAGGAAAAAAGAAAGAAGATAAAGTAAAATAAAATAGAGTAAGATAAAATATAATAAAATTATTAAAATAAAAAAATAATTATTAAAACAACACAAACAAAAAAAAAAGGTCGGATAGAACCCGAGGACAAATGGTGGAAGCAAAGCTATACAGACAAAATCTCACACAGAGGTGTACACATACACACTCAGAAAAAGTGGAAAAGGGGAAAAAATCATAAATCTTGCTCTGAAAGTCCACCTCCTTAATTTGGGATGATTCCTTGTCTATTCATGTATTCCACAGATGCAGGGTACATCAAGTTGATTGTGGAGCTTTAATCCGCTGCTTCTGAGGCTGCTGGGAGAGATTTCCCTTTCTCTTCTTCGTTCCCACAGCTCCCAAGGGCTCAGCTTTGGATTTGGCCCCTCCTCTCCGTGTAGGGCGCTGGAGGGCGTCTGTTCTTCCGCTCAGACAGGACGGGGTTAATGGAGCAGCTGATTCAGCGGCTCTGGCTCACTCAGGCCGGGAGAAGGGAGG
Source organism: Phocoena sinus (assembly GCF_008692025.1). Classification (NCBI taxonomy): domain Eukaryota; kingdom Metazoa; phylum Chordata; class Mammalia; order Artiodactyla; family Phocoenidae; genus Phocoena; species Phocoena sinus. The sequence goes on along the minus strand of NC_045773.1, from coordinate 86,392,082 downwards.
GGCACGGAGTGCGGGGCGGGTCTGCGGCGGCAGAGGCCTGCGTGACGTTGCACCAGCTTGAGGCGCGCCGCCGTGCGTTCTCCCAGGGAAGTTGTCATTGTATCCCGGGACCCTGGCCGTGCGGGCTGCACAGGCTCCCGGAAGGGGGGTGTGGAGAGTGACCTGTACTCGCACACAGGCTTCTTGGTGGTGGCAGCAGCGGCCTTAGCGTCTCATGTCTGTCTCTGGGGTCCGCGCTTTTAGCCACGTCGCGCCCGTCTCTGGAGCTCCTTCAAGCAGCGCTCTGAATCCCCTCTCCTCGCTCAGCAGGAAACAAAGAGCGAAGAAAAAGTCTCTTGCCTCTTTGGCAGGTCCAGACTTTTCCCCGGACTCTTTCCCGGCTAGCCGTGGTGCACCAACCCGCTGCCGGCTGTGTTCACGCCGCCAACCGCAGTCCTATCCTGGCGCTCCGACCGAAGCCCAAGCCTCAGCTTCCAGTCCCGCCCGCCCCGGCGGGTGAGCAGACAAGCCTCTTGGGCAGGTGAGTGCCGGTCGGCGCCGATCCTCTGTGCGGGAATTTCTCCGGTGTGCCCTCCGCACCTTTGTTGCTGTGCTCTACTCCGCGGCACCGAAGCTTTTCCCCTTTGCCACCCGCAGTCTCCGCCCGCGAAGGGGCTTCTTTTGTGTGGAAAGCTTTCCTCCTTCACAGCTCCCTCCCACTGGTGCCGGTCCCGTCTCTGTCCTTTTGTCTCTGTTTATTCTTTTTTGTTTTGCCCTACCCAGGTACGTGGGGAGTTTCTTGACTTTTGGGAGGTCTGAGGTCTTCTGCTAGCGTTCAGTAGGTGTTCTGTAGGAGTTGTTCCACGTCTGGTTGTATTTCTGGTGTATCTGTGGGGAGGAAGGTGATCTTCGCGTCTTACTCTTCCGCCATCTTCCCGGAAGCTCTCCCATTTGTTTTTTAAAAATAAAAATACCATTGACTTTTTTTTAGTGTTGATCTTGTATCTCATGACCTTTTTAAACTCAATTTTTAGTTCTAGTAGACTTTTGGGGTGGGTTTCATAGGATTTTCTACATGGTGATATCATTTGTGAATACTGACAGTTTAACTTCTTTGTCTCCAATCTGCATATTTTTCTTTCTTTTTACTTGTCTTATTACATTGACTTAGCACTTTAGTAAAATAATGAGTAGATGTGGTAAAAGCAGACATTTCCTTGTTCCAGATTTTAGGGGAAAAGCACTCAGTGTCCCACCAATAAGTATGATGTTAGCTGTACATTTTTTGTAGCTGTCCATTATCATGTTTAAAGAGTTTCCTTCTAGTGTTACTTTCCTGAGAGTTTTTTTTTTTCTTTTAATCAGGAATGGATTTGGATTTTGTCTAAAATATTTTGCATCTATTGAGACAGTGTGTGTGTGTGTGTGTGTGTGTGCATGTGCGTGTGCGCACATGTGTGTTTTAATCAGTTAATATGGTGAATGATACCGAGCAGTTTTTAATGTTAAACCAGACTCATATTCCTGGAGTAAATCCCAGTTGGTTATAATGCATTTTCTTTTTAAAATTATATATTGTTGGATTTGATTTGCTAAAATGTTAATTTTTTGCATCTGTGTTCATGAGGGATGCTAGTCTGTAGTTATTTTTCTTGTCATGTGTTTGATTTTGGATTTAAGTAATGCTATTATCATACCTTCTCTTCACATTTCTAGAATTTGTGTAGAATTTGTTATTTCTTCCTTCAGTGTTTGATAGAATTGATAAATAAAGCAACATGTGGTGACTAGACTTATCGTCATGATCATTTCATAACGTATAAAAATATCAAATATTAAATATCAAAAATATCTACTGTGTTGTACACCAGAAATTAATATAACATTGTATTTCGATTATAATTCGATAAAAAAAAGGATTGACCAATCAAGCCATCTAGACATGGGGTTTTCTTTATAGGAAGATTTTAAATTACAAATTCAATTCCTTAATAGGTACAGTGTTATACAGATTATCTGTTTCCTCTTGAGTGAGCTTTAATAGTTCGTGTCTTCTAAGGAATTTGTCATTCTCATCTAGTTGTCAGACTTATAGACATAAAGTTTACAATATTCTTTATTAGCTCTTCTAGTTATCAAATTATTTCCTGTCAGCTCCAGATCCACTGTTTACCTGCTCTGTGACAATGGAGCTTTAAACATTTCTCCTTTGCTGCAAGCATGATAATACGCTTTGTCAGTAGAAGGCACTGAAGGACATTATAGAGGAGGGATTTGTCTTCCTTCTTCGTGTAGGGAGTCAATGTTCTATGTATATTTTCAAATTTTTGCAGTCAGGCTTTTAAGCAAAGAACATTGGCACCTGGGTTGAAGGATGATTGAATAGAACCATGAAGATAGAGGCATCTGGAGAGAGATACAGATTTATCCCCACAGATCCATTTGTTTATGTTCCAGGGTGGTGTTATAGAGGGGAGAGGAGGGAATCCCCAGAGAGGGTTTGTTTATATTCTGGAGCAATGGTCTCTCTAAAGAGGAGGCTGACAGGTGTGCCAGCAGCCCTCTATAAGCTTTGAGTTTCATAATTTTGGAGTTCCTATCCTGTGGTGCAAAGCTCATTTTTATGCACAGGGTACATGTGCTCTACCACGTCACACCATGTTTTCATTTGGAACAGTTTCCACACGTGGAAATAGAGCATGTGATGTTCCCCTGCATCATCCTACGGGATAACTGAGTCATGAGGAAAGGACACAAACTGCTGTGTATGTAAAAGTGCTGTTCCCTGAACAAGAGGTTTTATGCCCACACACACACACACACACACACACACACACACACACACACACACATTTATGTGTACATGTACATACACATGTTTCTACCTCTGTGGCAGGCTTACTTGTTGGTTTATAGATCTCATAACATTTCAGATCTTTCACAGTTTCCGACTTAATGGTTCCAGTTGGCTGCTCTTTTGCCCCTTCTTTGCCCCAGCTGCATGGTTGCCAGCAGGGCACTGCCTCAGCAACACGTCCAGAGCACTCAGCCCTTCAGTGAGCTCACAGCCCTGGCCACTGCATTCACTGTAGCCCTGCTGACTTGGACACAATATGCTCCAGGTGTTGCTCTGCCCTTTTGGTCAACAGGCTCCCCACACTTCAGCCTCCTCTGCACAATATCCCACCAGCCTTGACCCATCTGCACCCCATAGGGTTGTTTCTCACAGTCCTCCTGACATTGACACTGCCTACTCCTGGATGCATTTCACCCTACCAGTGAGTGTACTCCAGAGCTTTGACTGCTCTTGTGCTGTCATTCACCGGCATGGTTTCACCTGCAGCTGGGGGAGGTTTTTAATTTACCTATTATTTTTTCCTGCTTCCTCAACACCTGAGGACCAGTTCAGGCTTAGCCAGTCCAGCGAACATCCCTGCCATGTGGTGGGCTGCAGGACCAACTTTTCTAATAAGGTCTTAATTCAGCCTTGAGGAGGGCACCCCCTTCCAAGTTCATTCCTCTTTGAGTACTCTCCCTCAAGCTTATGTTTATTCTTGAGTGCTTTCTTTATATCTTTATTATTATCCGTCATTATAGTGCATTATTCTTTTTTATAGTTAATGCAAACTTTATTGATAAAAGACTCTTAAATTAGTTGTATCATGCCGTGCATTCAATACAGAATAGGGTGACCATTCAGGGCTACAGGCAGAAGAGCTCACAAACTCAACAGTTAACTACTCTTTATATCAAACTTTCTCTGCTCAAATTACTGTGTGTTTTCTGTCCCCTGATGAGATTCTGACTGATGCGACTGTTCTCTGACTAATGAGAACAAATTTGTACTCAACATACAATAAACTGCACCTGCTTAAAGTGTACAATTTGATATGTTTGATATATGTATACGCCCATAATACACAATCAGGATAATCGATGTAATTGTTACCTCCAAATGTTCATGTCAGATGGTATTCTGGGTACATTGGGATCAGTTTCTGGGATTCATAGTCACTTTCATGTAGAGTTAAATCACTGCTGGTCATTCTGGTTTAGGAATGGCTTCCAGAATTACTTCTACTGACTATTTTCTCTCACTGGCATCTGGATAGGCAGGATTAGGGCCAAATGAACATGTCCTGTGATGCTGAGCATGGACCTGTGTGGCTAATGCAGGAAAAATATGGTTTACAATAAATAAATATTTAGATCCAGGACCTTGGCTGTGGAAAATTATTCTGAATTCTACACTCACATGAACAAAGGCTTAATAGAGGTTTTCAAAGTTATCAACAAAACTTTTAATTAAATTACTAATAATGCGTCAAGAAGCTAAAAAAATCATTTAAAAACTATCAGTAATAAAAGGAAAATAAATTCTGGTTAACCCTGCTCAAGGAGAGACTGAATTAGCTATCTAGCATCTTTGCAAAAGAGGCAGTCAAAGAGGTTGAAGCTAAAAATGTAGGCAAAACTCACTGTAGAGGTGGGTGTGTCAGGCTATGAATAGCAATGTTTATTTTCCTTTGGTTTATAACGTTTGTGGTATCTGTCAGTTTTTACATGTTGAAATCTGTTGCCGTTTATTTTTTCATCCCAAATAAATATTTACTTTTATACTTAATTTTGTATCCATAATTTGGTATTGTTTTTATAGTGGGACCCCCAAAATGCTTTGAGTCCCAAAACCTGGATCTGCCCCTGTTTCCAAGCATCCTTTTCCTTAAACGTGCGAAAATATATGTAGAACACTGACTCCCATTGGGAAGTAGGAAGACAAGTCCCTCCTCTATAATGTCCTCCAGTGCCTTCTATTGACAAAGTGTATTATCATGCTTGCTGCAAAGGAGCAATGTTTAAAGTTCCATTATCAGAGAGTGGGTAAAGAAGAGTGGATTTGGAGCTGACAGGGAGTAAATTGCCCAGTGTATGGAAGTTTTTATGGCAACAGACCCTGTAGGGATTTTGAAAATAATGACCATGATGATGATGATGACGATGACAACGATGGGTGTGATGGATGGTGATGGTAGTGGTAATTAATGGCTGTTTCTTTTATTCCTGTAGACCAAGCTAAATCCACGCACCACCTTTACAGATTTTTCTGACATATCAAAGATTTCTTCTTTATTCTCAAAATTGCACCAACTACAATTTAAACTTCATCTTATCTATCCTACTGTGCAAGGAGAACCTCTGGTCAGCATTTATCATCTATTTCTTTATGTGGTCAGTGTCTGTGATGACTCTGTTTTATCAAACAAAAATCAGAGCGTACAGTTTTTTATAGTTTATACATTTCTGGTATATTATACAACATGGTATTTAAAGCCTTATACAAGTATCCAGTTAATTTGTATTCATTTAAAGTAATTGCCTTTATTGTAAAAAATATATGAAAATTGAGTGTATATTTTGAGTAAATGTTTCATGTACATATAGAAGTACATGAAAACTGTACTGAAAAATTAAGGACACTGTTATTTAGAGTATTACTTGTCTAGTCTTCAATGATTACGTTTTCGGGTGTGTTTTTTCATTTAAAAGTTAGCGTTGAAATTGGTGGCTTCAGACCTATTTTAGGTTCAAGATAAAGTTTAGAAATGCTCTTGTGTAATATGCCTTAAGAATTATTCAATGTAGCATAAGGCAACTTATAACTATGCTTTTATCGTATTTTATTTATTTATATGGCAAATGTATTGGTTTTCAGATGTCTATATTTTGCTTTTATTCTTCACGTGTATCTTCCTAGTTTGAATCGATCCCTTTCCTTCTTTTCTCTCTTAGTCATTTTTTTCACAGTCAGGTTGCTCAATCCCAAGACAAAGAGCTCTTTGATAATGGGGTAGAAAACGGGTTAAAGAATGGTTTAGAACTAATTCAAGAAAGAACAGTCTGATTCCCACTTGGACACAGAAACTGAATCAGATGGGGCTGTGGAGCCTGGGGAGGAAATTGTGAGTACTTGCTCTTGATTGAGTACCATTATCCTCCTGTGGTCTAGGAAGATGATTGTTATAATTAGCAACAAGTGTCATGGGCAACTATAATTTACCTTTCCCTGTAACAGCTGATAGTTTACCTTTTTCAAATGCTTTCTTCTACCTACCCACCAGTTCATTCTCCCCACCCTTTTGTAACAGTCAAATACAGAATAAAATATATTTGTCTTATAGTGTTATATCTCAGTGTATACTGACAGTAATAATGTGACTATTAATTTTTAAAGTCATTTAATGAGCACTCACCCCAATTTGGGGCTCCCTTAAAGTTAAAGTTTCTACAGAGAGAAGTTAGAACCACAGGATTACATAATAAGCATGCAGGAGGGACCATAGAGATGCTTTAGGACTACTGCTTATTAATCCTTTTTCTAAGTATAGTATAAAGTAGGGTCCCCAACCCATGGGCGGTGGACCGGTATTGGTCCGTGGCCTGATAGGTACCGGGTCTCACAGCAGGAGGTGAGCAGCAGATGAGGGAAACTTCATCTGCCGCGCCCCATCGCTCGCATTACCACCTGAACCATTCCCGCCCTCCCCCAACCCCCCGTACGTGGAAAAATTGTCTTCCAAGAAACCGGTCCCTGGTGCCAGAAAGGTTGGGGACCGCTGGTATAAAGGGATATTATTTACTGTGTTGCACAGTATCTTTTAAGTGGATTTTAATATTCTTTAGATTGTATTCATGGTGTACTTTTTCCAATTCCAATTTGATGCAGTAATTCAACAGAAGTACGTGTAACTTGAGTTGAATTTTAAAAATAGAGTGCAAAGCACAATATTTTATGAAGTATCATATAATTAATTGTGAAGAATACTTAACTAGCATGTACCTGTGCTAGGTATTTACTACATGATAGAGTTGTTGAACTGCCTTTAAATGAAAGTAGCTCAAGTGCTGTTTTTAAAAAAATGTCCCACTCTTTTGGAATTTGGACTAAGTCTAGATAAGTAGGTCTCGCTGCAGATTTTAAGTAACATAGAATATCAAAAGAGTAATTAAATGAAAAAAGTCAACAAAATAAGTAGCTGATAAATCATCTGGCAAAGATGAATATTCCCCAAACTGAGGAGAGATGAGAATAATATAATGATATATTTTTGTCATGTACGTGTAGCTACTGCTCTGACACTTCTGTTCTTTTACTACCACAATTTTAGAATGAATGGTCGACATCTCATGTCTACTCTGTATCCTCATGATCTGAATTAATTCTTTGCTTTCCCTGTGACTGTTCTAGAATACCATTCATATATGGTTAAACCATATATGATGGCCTTTACTCAGTGTTCATCCTCCATAACATCTCTGTAGACTTTGATATTTTAGACCACACCCTGCTTCTTGAAACATTGTCTTTTGTGGCTTTGATTCTGGGTTGTCTTCTAACCCCTGGACTGTTTCTTGTTTCATTATTTTTGTCCACTCTTCTAAATGTGCATGTTTTGTAATGCTCATTTCTAGAACATCTGCTCTTTTCCTCCTTCTTTGGGAAATATGTATTTTCTCAACTATCATTTCTCTGTGGACAAGACTGTGATAACTAACATTTTTCCATCTCTAGACTTATTTTCTTGAATATCCTAGAGACAAGGAAAATGAGAGAGCACTAACAAGATTAAAAAAAATTTTTTTTGTTAATATCGTAAAACTATCTGTTTAGAGAGTTGGAACTACATAAATAATTGGAAAGATGGAGCATCTGTTAGTAAAAACAAAACAAAACAAAACTGGAGTTTGATTTTTTATTTTTGCTCTCTTTTGAAGGACAATAATTTTTTCTTTTTAATATTTATTTTAATTTTCATTCTTTAATTTTAGAGGTTGTTCTTATGTTGTTGCATAGCTATTTGCTAAAGCTTAGTAACATGTGTACTATATCCAACAGTTTTCAAGTAATTCAGGTACTAAGCAAAGGTGCATAGTTTTTGAGACAATGGGAAAATTCAGTTACTATTTATACTCAAAGTTATATTAATGGCACTGGGGAAAGTCCATTATTTTAACACCACTTGCTGATTTTGCTGGCAGTGATTACAGTAAAATATAATAAATTTTATTTATAAAGGGCTTTTAAGCTATATATATAGAGTGCCTGGATCTCAAATGACACTCAAGGTTTCCTTTCCTTTGTATGTCAGTTGATAATTTCACTTTCTCAGAGCTGATGAACGTATTTGCGTAGAGTTCATTCTGCTGATTACTGACATAACAAAAACCAAATTTACTGCATGTGCTCAAATTATCATAGGACTACCCAATAAAGTCTTGATTTTTTTAAACCATATTATTCTTATATAAGGTTAGGATTTGAAACAAACAAACAAACAGGAAAACATAGAAAACTTCTGCGTCAAAGTCTTAAACTAGGGCACAAATTAGATTTTTGTGTACTAAGTACAATGTGATATAAGACAATGTGCCTGATTTTTATATATAATTGCAGAATTAGTCTCATCTTAAAATCACACACTGGCTATTCTTGTTACCATAAAAAAAGCAAAGAATTGTTTGCTGCCTAAAGCTTGGTTTTACTAATGAAAATATTTCTATGCCACCTCTTAGCTGTTAGAAGGTGTACATAAAGAGACCCCACAATTGCTTCTTAGAAGTTAAAGCATATTTGCTTAACAGGTTAATTTTCTCCCTCAATTTCATTTTGTTCGCATTCATTCACTTTTTCTTCTCTACCAGTTTCTGTCTTTTCCAAAATGTTTGGATAATGATTGTTTAGCACATTTTTAATTTGAAGAACAGTTTCAGCAAAAACATTTTTTTCTTTTGTTACCTCATTTTCTGAATTGAAAATATCTGCATATCCACATATGGAGTTCAGTATATTTGAAAATTGTATTTGACAGTAAAGAAAATGTTATACCAAGTATTTGATGGAAGTAAGAAATAAAAACTTAGAATGATAGAGCTCATGTAACTAGACAAAACCATTACACGTTATTAAATATTTGTTATAAAAACATACTGAAATAGAAAATTGATGTTACTGTAAACACTTAAAAATATGGCTACATTGGAAATTTGGGGATGGAAATTTAAGGAATTTGTTTGAATGTTTTTATTTAAACTATTCCTATTAAGCGTTCAAAAAATTTTCTATTCAAACTATACCTATTCAAACTATGAGTAAATTGGAATAGTTGAGTTACCAAATATTGCAAGACTTACAAAAATATTACCATATTCATATCCTTGTTAAATTCATCGTACTGTGTTCTGGTGGCTGCCAAAACATATAGTAATATGACAAATGTATTGAGGGGCATTCTGGGATGTACGTAGTAGTTTAAGAAAATAACTTCTGCATGATATAGGGCAAAAAAATTAAGATATTAAAAGTAAATACTATCACAAAAGATGCCAATTTTATAACCAATGATTTAAGAAGTCCCATAACATGGGACTAATTTAGTTTATATATGTACTAAAATTTTTTAATTTAGTTTTATTTCACAATTAGACTTTTCACAAATAGTCTTAGATAAAACAACAGCAACAAACCCTCCTCCCTCCAAGAACACCCCTCAGCACCTTAAGGGAAATCAATTTAATTTTATTTTTAAACTTTTAAGGATATTTGGGAGTTATGCTCTCATCTTCAATTCTATTCCAAAGTAACAAAAATATAAGTCGATGATATATTTATTTTCTCCTCCTCCAAATCTTAGACTGATTATATGGTTAGTCATCTGATTAAAAATGTACACCAGCTTTGTTTTCTTTTTTTTTTAATAAAGCAGGCTACTTAATCTCATATTTTTTCTGAAGAGAAAACAGGTTGTTGGCAAGTCTATTCTATTGTAGATTTAAAGGAGACTTAAAACACAAGCAAATACAACATAACACTCAGAGTAAATTAAAAATAATTTAAACTTTAAAAGATAAACAATGGTAAGGATATTAAATGCATGTTATAAAAGCCTCTACACTGCCATAAGTAGACCAAAAATCAGCACTAATCTTTTTAACAATTAACTGAAAAATTGTAACCTGAACAGTTCCGTAGTTCACAGAGTTCATGTGTTTAAAAATAGACCAATTGTTTAAGAGGTACAATTATTTTGTGTACTAATCCCAGGAAGAAAGTTCTTGCAAGGTTTCTCATTAAGAGGATAATATAAACAATGTCCTCCATGACATTGCTACAGAAGAGTTCAGAAGTCTGTTTTTAAAAAATATATACTAAATATTTAATATTTCTTGTTATATGATATTTATATTAACATATGTGAATTAATATAGATATATGATAATCGACCATATAAATATACTAAATATAAATGTATGTTATATTCCCTTAGAGTATTACAATAAAGCAGAGAATAGAGAGGTAATCTTATTTTCTATGGAAGTGCATAACATAAGTACCATGAACCAGCAATGGCCTTAATAGACACCTGGCTATGCTATCTGTTGCCAAGCAGAGGGGTTTAGGTGCATCACTCGAAAACAACAGTCATCAACTTGGCAAGCTGTCCATACAACTGCTGTATAATTTATGATCTTATTTAATAGGTTAACTCATTTAGCTCTCCAGGTATATATTTTGCAGTCAAATTCTCTACTATATAGAGAATGGCCTGCTATTCAAGATTAACTACTCTGAGGGTATTCTCCTGATACATTGAGGGGGAAAAAAAAAAGGCCAAGGGGCAGGCATGATTGGTTTGCCTGCATATATAAATTTTCAGGCTAACTTTTTCTTCAGCCATCTACCCTTTTCTGGAGAACTTTGGGGAACCATTGGTCCCTTCATCCGTGTATACAAAATTACATCCCAGAGGACTTGCTGCATCTTCCTGTAGGGAGAGGCTTTCTATGCACTGTACGTCCTGTTGGGCAGGCACATCAACTTTCCTAAAAGGATGTTAGTCCATCCCACTTTAGGCATATGGTTCCAAGCTAAGACAGAACATGGGACAGCTGTGCTCCAGGTACCTGTTATACCTTAAGGTCCCTGCTGCTCCAATTTTAAGAAAAACTCACTTGAACAAAAGTATATTTATAAACACACACACACACACACACACACACACACACACACACACACATCACTGGAAGGATATGCGGTGCAGCTGTGAATTGCATTAATTGACTGCTTATTGCTATTGGCCCCTCATATAATTGCTTTTATTGAATTGCTTCTTTAGTGCAATGCCCCAGCCTACAGTGAGTAATTTTATAAGAAAACAGTCTTATGAAACATATTACTGCATCTAGTGTAAGAATGCTGTGGGGTTTGTTTCATCGCCCAGTGCCATCTTTATGAGGACCCATGGGAGAAGAGTCTCTTGGATTACAAAGGTAGGAATGCCTGTCCTGGGCCACATTTGCCCTTCTTATCCATACTATGAATAAGGTACCTGATTGGGCCACAGCTGAATGCTGAGCTTCCTGGCTGTGTCCCCCATGGCCCACCCTTGCACTGGATGCCAGAAAAGGTAGGGTCAGTATCTGACCTTCTTCCAGCAAAGGTCCAGATCCACAGGCAGCTTATGTATTCACTTCAGTCCTGGCTTCAACTAACTTCTTCTAGTGTCATTTTCTTTTGATTTCATTTTTTATCCTCTTAGTTGAGAGTTTATCTTTTCTTAGTATAGTGTATAGATTTTGAACGCTACCGTAAATGATTTATGGAAGTGAGGGTGAGAGTTTGAGAACAGCGAAGGCCTTGACCTTTCATTATCACATGTCCTTCTAGTCCAGGGACCCTTGTTGTACTTTAAGCTGCCCCAATATGCAGTCAGACTGCACTCAAGATCGCTCACTGTTCCCTCTACAGGGTTTTTCTTTACTGATAAAATGATATTTTACCACCTTCCTCAGGGAGGACATGAAACATGGTTGCTGTTGCATATCACTTGTGCTGTACTCTTTGAGCATATAAGTTTTCATATACAATTTAAGCCTTCTTGGAAGTATTAGATTCTGTGAGCTTAATGTTTTTGATGACTCATATTGTCACTCAGTTTCTTGGGTGATTTAGTAGAAGATCTGAACTCTTCTCTGAAATGAATATACTCATTTAATTAAAAAAATGAAATGTTTACATAATTATATTGATAGGAGTTGACAGTAAAGCAGAAATTCTGAGAAATGCTAGTACTGAATATTGTCAGTAAACTCATTTCTTCATTGTCTGAAAATACTTCTTACTAAAATGGCATAGCAGAGATTCAGTATATCCTGTGAGTCACTTTACCATTCACACTTTTTGAAAAACTAAGAGGAATGTGGGAAAATCATTCTGATTACGTTAGCACTCATTCACTCATCCACTTATTCCTCTTGTCAGTAACTACTCTGTACCCTGCACTATTCTAGGTATTGAAGATACAGTGATGAAAATTCAAAACCCCTGCCATTGTGGAACTTATATTCTAGTCAGGGGAGACAGATAATAAACACTAATGAATTCATAAACCACCAAATGAGATAATTTCAGGTGGTTTTGGATGCTATGAAGAAAAAGAGGTGACTAACTGTGGTGACGACTTTGGTTAGAGGAATCAGGACAGGTCCATGACCTTTGATATGAGACCTGAACGGTGAGGGGGAATCAGCCACACAAAGATCTGGAGAAAGAATCCTCCAAGCAAAGAGAACAGCCAGTGCAAAGGATCTGAGATAAGAACAAGTTTGCATGCTCAGGGTCCAGGGAGAAGTCCAGCATGCTTTGAGCACAGAGATGTCAGAAGTGGTGGACCAGGTGGATAAGAGGCAGGCAGAGGGCAGGTCCCTTGGGGTTGATTAGCTGTGCATGTCTATCTCGGGACCTTGAAAAAGTCATCTAACATGTCTTGGTCTCAGTTTCCAGAAGCAAATGGGGAGGATGAAAGCTCCTTCATAAGCTTGTTTGTGAAGATTTTGCATGTTAATCAATGGTAGGTGCTCGGGAGAATGCCTGGCACTTAGTAAGAACTATATGTGTTATCTATTATTGTCATGTATATATGCTTGGCACAGTTTTCGTCTAGCTAACGATTTATTGTTCTGATAGACTTTTCAAGCAAGTATAGATCTTAGTAAGCATATCAAATCTTGACATTTTACAGATGAGGCTTTAGCTCAGAGAGGTCAAATGGCTACACAGGTTCCCACAACTAGTAAGTAAATGTTTAGACTAGAATCTTGGTCTTTTGACTCTCAAGCCAAGAGCATTCTCTATTAGATGGTGTTGGCCTTTAGTTATCAACCTAATGGCTTAGAATTATTTTCCTTAGTGTTTGCCTTATAGGATTATATTTAGAAAAGTGTAATTGAACCTATTTTTTTTTTCTTTTTTTTTTGGTAGAGATTGAGATAGTTACCATGTTGGTCGTGAATTTATAAGCTAATTATTTACTGATAATTAAAAGATCTTTGGAAGTAATTTGAATTTCAGATTATTCTGTTTTAACTAACAGATTAGCCACAGATTCAAATTTCCCATTTGTAGCTTTAGCATTTACACTTTTTGGGTAAGGTGGATCTAGGAAAATAATTTCATTTCATTCATTCATCCCTTCAACAACTCCTCTGTGCTCTGTACCCAATACGAAGTGCCTGCCCTCATGGAATTTGTACTCTAGTCAGAGAAGCAGATAATAAACACATGAATAACTAACACATGACTAAAAAGGCAATTTCAGAGAAGGTCCCCCAAATATTTGAAAATAGGGGAAATCAAGTAATCAGTGGTTTTTCATTATAATAGATAAGAATGTTATGACTAAAATTGGAAGACCTAATCACACTTTAAATGATTAACTCATTTTAAAAAGTTATTTTTCAAGCTTCAGTTCTCTAGCCTCACTACCTACCAATAAACAAATTAATGGTTTACATGAATTCAAATGCAGTTATGTACATAGTGTTATTGAACAGAGAGATTTAAATTAATATGTAGCACAGTCATTGTTAAAGCATTAATATATAGGGCTAAGTTTATTTTACCCAAATGTGTGATTTGGTGGCTGGAAAAATTTTAAATTTTAACTTATCTCTTTCTACAACTTTATAAGTTTTCCTAGGCATAGGTAAATTTGTTCCTGGGATAGGTTTTTCTTTGTTTTTCTCTTTATAGGAAAGCCCTTACCTAGGAAAGGTTTTGTTCCAAAAGTTTACTTTGTAAACCAGTTTGAACTAGATTGCCATAGAACCGGGCTTAACATGGTGGTTAGTTTCAAATGCCAGTTCACAGAAGTTTATTTCCCCATTCTTGAAGCTGAATGGTTGTAGTTGTGTCGCTTCCTTGAGTTCTGAACCAATTTGGTTTGGAAGAAGTAAACAGAGGATGCATACTTTTCTCCTCTGAGCTCAGAACTGGAGCCAGTCCGTCCCTCGAAGCTGATGAGCTCTCCCCTTTGCACCTTCTTTGCTTCCTTTCTGCACCCCTGTCTCCCCATGGCACCCTTCTCTTTAGGCCTTTATAAAGTTATAAGTGTTTCTTCCCCAGTAAAAACTGTGTTCCTTATTCTCTGTTTTCCATTTTATTGAAATAATACCAAAATTGATAATGAGGTACCACAAAATGAATATGTGATTTTCAAGATACCAAACAGATATTTCACAATGTTGAAATGATTTCTTTTAAGTTTGTTCAGATACCTGTTTTTAGGGCTCAAGAACTATTTCTCAGCGTCACCTCCCTTTACCCCCTAACAAAACCCCCTGTTTCAGTCAGGGCTGCAGCTGACTGGTCCTCAGATGTTCACGGAATGTCCCCGTTTCTCGCTTTGAGATGGTAAATTGATTTGAAAATCTATGAGATTTCACTCAAGGCAAGCTTAGTCCTGTAAGGAAAGGCTGAAAAATTATAGCAATATTATCCAGTTAGTTTGGGTTCACCCTGCTGTTGGCATCTGCTTTGTTTCTCTATATCGTCTTTGTGCACTTTGCCTGTCACTTTAGAGAAATATACTACACTGAATCCTAGCTTAAGCAAACAGCAACGGAAGCAGTGAGTTTGTCCATGCCACTCTAAAGACAGTACATAGGTCTGCTGCCTGCCAAAACAGATATAGTTTATAGTATGTTCAACTCCATGGCTCATATTTTTTCATTTCCTCTTCCCAGACGAATAAATGGGGGGAAAGAGAAAAAATTACTCCCATAAAAAGTACATTTTCCCCTCTGTTCAGTTATGGAGGGACATCTATAAACACAGGCGTAGAGCCCAGAGGAAAGGAGATATTTTCAAAATGTTGTCTGATAGTCACTTTAGCTTCCAAATAAAAAATTGTTTGAAAATACATTTAGGACATACAAGCAGAAATATTGACATATGGTATGCGATATTGGCTGAGTTCGTGGATGATACACGAGCCTGCCTGAAGGAGATTTTGCTGGTAATTGTACAACCTAGGAAGGGATTGATCGTCAGAAACATAGACATTTAGGGATCTATGGAAACTTTCTGGTCATGTAGGAGAATTTATTTGGTGATTAAAGGAATGTAACATACAAAATATGAGTAAAACTGATGAGACTTTTTAGAAATAGCTGAACTGTTCAGTTTCTGTTTTTGCAATTTCCAAAAGATGCTATTTGCTGGGCCCTAGGTAGCCACTGCAAAAATGTGCCCTTTGTCAATATCTACTGTTGAATTCTGCTTTACAGGCTATTTAGGGTATAGCATTTATTTGTTCATTACAATTTTACCTCTAAAGTATAAGTCATATATGCTTGTAGCACGTTTAAAGCTATAAGGCAAATAGATTTATGAGAGAGAGCAAGATTTGCAGCAAAACCTGCTCAAACCTGTATTTACTTGGAAAGTAGAGTTTCGAATAGATAGTACAGTTTATTGGAATGCACACTGGTTTAAACTCAGGTAACTGTTTCTGTTTCTACTTTTGCCATCTATTTTATGAGTTTATATAACTGACTTAATCATTCTTGGATTTATTTATATATCTCTAAAATGGGAAGATTGTCTAGTTGATTTTCAGTGTTTCTTCCTTTTCTAAATATCCAATGAATCCCACTGGGTAATTATCTGGATTAAAAAAAACCTTTTTATATATGCCCAGAGTAATGGCTGAAATATCTACAAAATTATATAAAAAGAAAATGTCTAAATCATTTATTGTTTTAACAATTATTTTTACATGATCTGTGGCATGTTCTTATGATTTTGGAGTCAGGAAAAAAGATATCACCCTCCTATTGTATGCACACTAGTGATAAATCCTTGAGGGGCCATCTTCATCTAGCCACTCCCTAGCCATCTATATCATTGTCAGAAAACAAGATGATATGTACAAATGAGGAAAATAAAGAGAGCTTAATGAACTTAAGGGGCTAGCTGGAAGTTGTATCAGAGTTCAGGATAGCTTAAAAGAAATAACAAAAATCTTTGAGATGGGCAAGAGCAGGGAGACATTAACACATTTAGGCCCACAGGGCAAAGGAAAAGAGTGGACCTTGGAATCTCTAGAGAGACTTGTAGGTAGCTGCAGCTGCAGGAGAGGGCCTCTGACCAGAACTCCGGGCTTCAGTGGAGAAACCTGGCCACTTTCCACCAAGAAGGGAGTTAGAGGAGGGAATCAATACACTAATCTTTCTCCACTGACTCTCCAGTCTCTTGCTTGGTGTCTACCATTGGCCAAACTCAAGTAGAAGTCAGAAGCCAGGAGAGCCAGAGGGATGCAGTCTGGTCAGATCCACCTCCAAATGTCCTTAACATGATAGAAAAGGATCAAGAGTGGTTCTAGAGGGGCAAATAAAGAATATCAAGTACATCCATCATTTTTATACTGTAGATATGTTTTCCTTATCCTATAAATGTAGTTGTAGTTATTTTGGCATGATTAATTTTAATGGGAAAAGTCAATTTCTAATTTGACCTAGACTTGGATATTTGTTACTATATTGCTGTTATGATAATATTATTACTAGGACCCCAACTGACTGTATCACTGATTTAGTTAAACCCTTTGAAGAGATAGGTAGTGTGACCAGACTTAGGAGGGGACCAGAAACTATCAAGGTCTGTTTTTATACATTGTTGGATTCAGTTTGCTGATTTGTATGTGTGAGAGTGAGGGCTTTTAAATCTAAATTTATGAGAGAGATTGGTCTGTAATTTTCTCTTTTTGTACTCTCTTTGTCTCATTTTGGTATTGGGCAATACTGGCCCCATCACATTAGTTGGGAAGGGTTTCCTATTCTTTTATTTTTTTGAAGAGATTGGGTACATTTGATCTTAATTCTTTAAATGTTTGTTAGATTTCTCCAGTAAAGCCATCTGGGGTTGAAGAATTCATTTTCAGAAGTTTTATATTACAGTTTCAATGTCATTAAAGGTTATAGGACTGTTCAGATGATCTAATACTTCTTGGTTGAGTTGTGGTAATTTGTGAATTTTGAGGAACTGTTCATTTCTTCTAAGTTATCAACTCCATGAGTATAAAACGGTTTACAGTATTCTCTTGCTAACTTTTATAATAACTGTAGGATCTGTAGTGATATCCCCTATTTCATTCCTAATATTAGTTGTTTGTGTCTTCTTTCTTTTTGTCAGTCTTGCTAGAATTTTATCAATTGTATTGATTTTTTTCAAAGAGACAGCTTTTTGTTTTATTAATTTTTCTGTTGTTTTCCTATTTTCAGTTTCACTGATTTCTACTATTTTTATTATTTCCTTCGTTCTTCTTGTGTTGGCTTTATTTCACCCTTCTTTTTCTAGTTTCTTGAGGTATGAAATTTTATTATTGTTTTCAGACCTTGCCTTATTTATGATGGATGTAAGCATTCACTGCTAAAAATTTCGCTCTCAGCACTGCTTTAGCTACATCTCACATATTTTGTTATGTTGTGCTTTGTTTTCATTAAGTTCTGTGTATTTTTAAATTCCATTGAGAGTTCCTTTGTGACCTGTAGATTATTTAGAAATGTGTTGTTTAATTTACACGTTTAGAGATTTTCTTATTGTCCTTATGTTATTGATTTGTTTGTTTGTTTGTTTTCCATTATACTCAGAGAACACACTGTATGGTTTCAATACACACCGTATGGTTTCAGTACTTTCAAATTTGTTGAGCTTTGTTTTATGGCTCAGAATATGGTCTATCTTGGTGAATGTTCCTGGGCACTTGGGAGAAAACATGTATTTTGCCATCGTTGGGGGAGTGTTCTATATGTGTCATTTAGGTCCTGTTTGATTGTGTTGTTCAGATCTTCAGTATCCTTGCTGATTTTCTGTTTAGTAGTTCTATCAGTTTCTGAGAGGGATGTTGAAGTTCCTAATTATAATTGCAGATTAATTTATTTCTCCTTTCAGTTCTGTCATTTTCTGCTTCAGGTATTTTGAGACTGTGTTGTTTGATGTATACATATTTAGGGTTATTATGTATTCCTGCTGCATTGATTCTTTTATCATTATGTAATACCCTTATGTTCCTCTTTGGTTCCAGAAATTGTCTTTGGTTTGAATATTCTTTATCTGATATCAATGTATCTTTTTTTCCTTTTATTTTCAACATACCCATGTCGTTAGTGAGTTTCTTTGAAACGACATACAGTGCCTCATTTTTTAATCACTCTGCCAATCTCTGTCTTTTGATTGATATATTTAGACCATTTATATTTTAGGTAATTAATGATATATTAATGCTTAAGTCTGACATTTTATTATTTGCTTTCTGTTTGTTCTTCTGGTTCTTGTTTCTCTGTTTCTCTTTTCTTCACTTTTTGTGTTGCTTGAACAGTTTTGGGATTCCATTTTAGTCTATTTCAAATGTTTTTGAGTGTCTTTATTCTATGGGTCTGTCTATCTATCTGTCTCTCCATCTGTCAATCATCTATCTTATCTATGATTTATCACAGCCTGTTGGCATCAGTATTTTACATCCTTTAATGAAGTGTGGAAACTTCTTTCCATTTAGGGTCTTCCACACTTTTAAATACCATTCTCATGAGTATCAGATGGTATAATTTTTGTTATAATCATTAAATATGACATAAATGTCATGAGGAAAAGGACAGTCTATTTATATATGCAGTTCTTTCCATTCTTTCTTTTCTCCTAAAGTTCCAAGAGTCTTTCTTTTGTTATTTCCTTTCTGTGTGAAGACTTTCTTTAGCAACTTTTAAAAAAGTAGATCTGCTAGTGACAAATTCTTTTAGTTTTTCCATCATCTGAGAATGCTCTTATTTCCCCTTCATCCCTAAAGGATAATTTAGCCAGATAAAGAATTTTGTGATAGAAAGTTCTTTTCTTTCAGGACTTACGACTTTCGTATAGCCTCCAGAGTTTCATAAGGGAAATCCACTGACATCTGAGTTGATGTTTCCCTCTAGTTAATGCATTATTTCTCCTTGGCTGCTTTCAAGACTTTTCTTTGGTCTTTCGTTTTCTGAAATATAATTATGATGTGTCTTGGTGTGGATTTCTTTGAGTTTATCCTATTTCGAGTTGCTGAGCTTTTTCAATCTACAGGTTTGTATCTTTTCTGACATTTAGGAAGTTTTCAGCCATTATTTCTTTGAGTAGTCTTTCACACCCATTTTCCTTCTCTTTTTTTTCCTGGGAATGTGATGAGAGGAATGTTGGATTTTTTTGTTGTTCTCTCACAGGTCACTGGGGCTCTATTCATTTTTTTTTTTTTCAGTCTGCATTCTCTCTATTGTTCAGATTACATGAATTGTATTAATCAGTCCTGAAATTCATTGATTCTTATTCTCTGTCATCTCTGCTCTGTGAGTTTTTTCTTTGTTATTTTACCTTTCATTTATATAATTTCCATTTGGTCCTTATTTAAATAACTTCTATTTCATTGACAAGATATTTTTAGTTATTTCAAGAGAATTTATAATTTATCTTGAAGTGTTTTTATCATGGCTGCTTGAAAACTTTTGTCAGATTATTACATCTGATTAATTTCAGTGTTGGCATTGGTTTCTTGTCTTTTCTGAGTCAGGTTTTCAGTTTCTGGGTTCTTGGTATGACAGGTCGTTTTCAGTTGTCGTCTGGATATCTTGTCTTATGTTAGAGGACTCTGGGATCCTATTGAAATCTTGTTTTACTAGAAAGTCACCCTGTTTAGATTGATCATGGAGTTCCCGACTTAGTTTGTGGGCTGTGGTTCCATTAACAGTTTAATTTTAAAGCCTTTGCCATGTTATTTGTCCTGTTTGACTTATCTAATGCTGCTTGGGCTCTCACTGGTCTCTGATGGTATGTATGAGGAAGCAAAAGGGGTTTCCCCAGCGTAGGCCACCAGGTGTGTCTAGGTGAAAGAAGGCAGTCCAGAGCCTTTAGGAAAAAGGGGCTTCCTGAGCCAGACTTGTTGTGGCAGGATCCCCCTACTAGTGTCTCCCATCTGCCCCTCCTCGCAGTGATTCTGGGCAGAGGCAGAAAGTTTCAGGCTCTTGGAGACAAAGAGACTTTCCAGGCCTTTCTGACTGTGTGGTTGGGTCCCTCCTGTGGTTCTACCCACCCACCCTTCTTTCCCTAGCGCGAAAGGGAGTTTCAGGCTTCTGGAGGCTTCCCTGGCTAGGTACCTGTTCTGATAGGAACTTCCCTGCTGTGGGGGACCAAGAGTGCTTCCCAGGCTGGCCTGCTTGTGGTGGTGGGATCGCCTTACAGGGGAGTCACAGGCATTGGGAGCAAAGAGGCTTCCAGAGCCCAGTTGCTTATATGGTGTCTCTTGCTGTGCTGTGTGGCAGCCTTGGAGTCTCCCCCAGGAGACTTCTTCCCATCCATCCCCCTTGCTGATTTGGCTCAGCTCACCTGCTGTTCCTTCATATTCTTTCCTGGGGAGGAATGGCCCTACTCAGGCTGCCTTCTGATGCTAGGTTGGAGGTTAGGAAATGCTGGGCCTGGGTTGCCTTCTTCTGTTGGGTGCTGCTGTGTTGCTCCTCCAGTCTTCAGGTCCCAAACTAGTTCACCTTCTTCTTGCCAACTCTCAAAGGTCTCCTTTAGGGCTTCCCTGGTGGCGCAGTGGTTGAGAGTCCACCTGCCGATGCAGGGGACATGGGTTCGTGCCGTGGTCCGGGAAGATCCCACATGCCGCAGAGCGGCTGGGCCTGTGAGCCATGGCCGCTGAGCCTGCGCGTCTGGAGCCTGTGCTCCGCAATGGGAGAGGCCACAACAGTGAGAGGCCTGCATACCGCAAAAAAAAAGAAAAAAAATAAAAAGTCTCTTTTATTGGCCTCTTGTTATTTCCAGCATGGAGAGTGGGCACAAACAGACCCAGGCCATCTTGTCTGGACCAGAAGCCCAAGGTCCGTTTTATACCTAGGGAAGACATTTCATTGAAGGAAGTTGTGGAGGAAAGTGGAAAAGACTCCACAGTAGGCAGGAGATGAAAGTAATGGAGCTCTTTTTCTTTGGAAGTCATGGGAAGCTGAGAAAGTACTCTAGGTCAGGGGTCCGAAACCCCTGGGCTGCGGACTAGTATCGGTTCATCTGCTGCTCCCCACATTACCACATGAACCATCCTCACCCCCCTAACCATTCTGGAAAAATTGTCTCTCACACAACTAGTCCCTGGTGCCAGAAAGTTTGGGGACTGTTGCTCTAGGTGATACACACGTTCAGCGCTGATTGAGAACACTTTCTGATACAGCCCACTGTAAGTCTTCTGTATTTCTTCATTAATTCTCTTTACAAATGGATATGTATAATGATACCCATATTACATTTTGTTTCTTCTCGTAGGCCATTGCTCTGCTTTTGGCGTGACTTGAGATTTAAACCCTTGAAGAAATCTATTGTAGAATTTGGATTATTTACCAGTAGATGAATTGATGGAATAATAAAAGGGCTAATGGTGATTACTTGATTGAGCTTACGAAATTTAATATATGCATATGAAGAGAAAGATTCACATATAATTTTATTCCCAGTCCCTTGTGGTATTCTGAGAGCTTTGATTTAAATTGTATGTAAAAGAAATTATTTTATTATGATAGTTAAACAACTGTGGTATAATTATATGTGTGCATACAGAATCCATTAGTCCAGTGACTTTAAAAGTGAGTGTCAGATTGGTTCAAGATGGTGGAGTAGAAGGACATGTGCTCACTCCCTTGTATGAGAGCACCAGAATCACAATTAACTGCTGAACAATCATTGACAGGAGGACACTGGAACTCACCAAAAAAGATACCACACACCAAAGACAAAGGAGAAGTCACAATGAGATGGTAGGAGGGGTGCAGTCACAGGAGAATCAAATCCCATGACCACTGGGTGGGTGACTCACAAACTGGAGAACAGTAATACCACAGAAGTCCACCCACTGGAGTGAAGGTTCTGAGCCCCATGTCAGGCTGCCCAACCTGGGGGTCTGGCAACAAGCAGAGGAATTCTCAGAGAATCAGACTTTGAAGGCTAGTGGGATTTGACTGCAGGACTTCGACAGGACTGGGAGAAACAGAGACTCCACTCCTGGAGGGCACACACAAAGTAGTGTGCGCATCAAGACCCAGGGTGAAGGAACAGTTTCCCCATAGGAGACTGAACCAGACCTACCTGCTAGTGTTGGAGGGTCTCCTCCAGAGGCAGGGGTTGGCTGTGGCTCACTGTGGGGACAAAGACAGTGGCAGCAGAAGTTCTGGGAAGTACTCCTTGGCATGAGCCTTCCCAGAGTCCACCATTAGCCCCACCAAAGAGCCTGTAGCCTCCAGTGCTGGATCACGTTAGGTCAAACAACCAACAGGGAGGGAACTCAGCCCCACCCATCAGCAGACAAGCAGATTAAAGTTTTACTGAGTTCTGCCCACCAGAGCAACACCCAGCTCTACCCACCACCAGTCCCTCCCATAAGGAAGCTTGCACAACCCTCTTAGGTAGCGTCATCCACCAGAGGGCAGACAGCAGAAGCAAGAAGAACTACAATCCTGCAGC
Source organism: Phocoena sinus (assembly GCF_008692025.1). Classification (NCBI taxonomy): domain Eukaryota; kingdom Metazoa; phylum Chordata; class Mammalia; order Artiodactyla; family Phocoenidae; genus Phocoena; species Phocoena sinus. The sequence goes on along the minus strand of NC_045773.1, from coordinate 86,369,245 downwards.
CTGTGGAATGAAAACCACATTCACAGAAAGATAGACAAAATGAAAAGGCAGAGGGCTAGGTACCAGATGACAGAACAAGATAAAACCCCAGAAAAACAATTAAATGAAGTGCGGATAGACAACCTTCCAGAAAAAGAATTCAGAATAATGATAGTGAAGATGATCCACGACCTTGAAAAAAGAATGGAGGCAAAGATCAAGAAGATGCAAGAAATGTTTAACAAAGACCTAGAAGAATTAAAGAACAAACAAACAGATATGAACAATACAATAACTGAAATGAAAAATACACTAGAAGGAATCAGTAGCAGAATAACTGAGGCAGAAGAACAGGTAAGTGACCTGGAAGACAGAATGGTGGAATTCACTGCTGTGGAACAGAATAAAGAAAAAAGAATGAAAAGAAGTAAAGACAGCCTAAGAGACCTCTGGGACAACATTAAACGCATCAACATTCGCATTATAGGGGTCCCAGAAGGAGAAGAGACAGAAAAAGGACCCAAGAAAATATTTGAAGGCATGATAGTCGAAAACTTCCCTAACATGGGAAAGGAAATAGCCACCCAAGTCCAGGAAGTACAGAGAGTCCCAGGCAGGATAAACCCAAGGGGAAATGTGCCAAGACACATAGTAATCAAATCTGACAAAAGTTAAAGACAAAGAAAAATTATTAAAAGCAACAAGGGAAAGGCAATAAATAACATACAAGGGAAGTCCCGTAAGGTTAACAGCTGATTTCTCAGCAGAAACTCTACAAGCCAGAAGGGAGTGGCATGATATATTTAAAGTGATGAAAGGGAAGAACCTACAACCAAGATTACTCTACCCAGCAAGGATCTCATTCAGATTCGACGGAGAAATCAAAAGCTTTACAGACAAGCAAAAGCTAGGAGAATTCAGCACCACCAAACCAGCTCTACAACAAATGCTAAAGGAACTTCTCTAAGTGGGAAACACAAGAGAAGAAAAGGACCTACAAAAACAAGCCCAAGACAGTTAAGAAAATGGTAATAGGAACATACATATCGATCATTACCTTAAATGTGAATGGATTAAATGCTCCAACCAAGAGACACAGGCTCGCTGAATGGATACAAACACAAGACCCATGTGTATGCTGTCTACAAGAGACCCACTTGAGACCTAGAGAGACATACAGACTGAAAGTAAGGGGGTGGAAAAAGATATTCCATGCAAATGGAAATCAAAAGAAAGCTGGAGTAGCAATTTTCAAATCAGACAAAATAGACCTTAAAGAACGTTACAAGAGACAAGGAAGGACACCACGTAATGATCAAGGGATCAATCCAAGAAGAAGGTATAACAATTATAAATATATATGCCCCAACATAGGAGCACCTCAATATATAAGGCAAATACTAACAGCTATAAAAGAGGAAATTGACAGTAACACAATAATAGTGGGGGACTTTAACACCTCATGCCAATAGATAGATCATCCAGCCAGAAAATTAATAAGGAAACACAAGCTTTAAATGACACAATAGACCAGGTAGATTTGATATTTGTAGCACATTCCATCCGTAAACAGCAGATTACAGATTACACTTTCTTCTCAAGTGCACACAGAACACTCTCCAGGGTAGATCATATCTTGGATAACAAATCAAGCCTCAGTACATTTAAGAAAACTGAAATCATATCAAGCCTCTTTTCTGGCCACAATGCTATGAGATTAGAAATAAAATACAGCGAAAAAAATGTAAAAAACACAAACACCTGGAGGCTAAACAATATGTTACTAAATAATAAGCTAGAGATCACTGAAGAAATTAAAGAGGAAATCAGAAAATACCTAGAGACAAATGACAATGAAAGCATGACGATCCAAAACCTATGGGATGCAGCAAAAGCATTTCTAAGAGGGAAGTTTATAGCAATACAATCCTACCTCAAGAAACAAGAAAGATCTCAAATAAACAATCTAACCTTACGTCTAAAGGAACTAGAGAAAGAAGAACAAACAAAACCCAAAGTTAGTAGAAGGAACAAAATCGTAAGGATCAGAGCAGAAATAAATGAAATAGAAACAAAGAAAACAGTAGCAAAGATAAATAAAACTAAAAGCTGGTTCTTTGAGAAGATAAACAAAATTGATAAACCTTTAACCAGACTCATCAAGAAAAACAGGGAGAGGACTCAAATCAATAAAATTAGAAATGAAAAAGGAGAAGTTACAACAGACACCGTAGAAGTACAAAGCATCATAGGAGACTGCTACAAGAAACTCTATGCCAATAAAATGGGCAACCTGGAAGAAATGGAAAAATTCTAGGAAAGGTATAACCTTCCAAGACTGAACCAGGAAGAAATAGAAAATATGAACAGACCAATCACAAGTAATGAAATTGAAACTGTGATTAAAAATCTTCCAACAAACAAAACTGCACAACCAGATAGCTTCACAGGTGAATTTTGTCAAACATTTAGAGAAGAGCTAACACCTATCCTTCTTAAACTCTTCCAAAAAATTGCAGATGAAGGAAAACTGCCAAACTCATTCTACAAGGCCACCATCACCCCGATACCAAAACCAGACAAAGATACTACAAAAAAATAAAATTATAGACAAATATCACTGATGAATATAGATGCAGATATCCTCAACAAAATACTAGCAAACAGAATCCAACAACACATTAAAAGGATCATACACCATGATCAAGTGGGATTTATCCCAGGGGTGCAAGGATTCTTCAGTATACGCAAATCAATCAGTGTGATACACCATATTAACATCTTGAAGAATAAAAACCATTTGATCATCTCAGTAGATGCAGGAAAAACTTTTGACAAAATTCAACACCCATTTATGATAAAAACTCTCCAGAAAGTGGACATAGAGGGAACCTACCTCAACATAATAAAGGCCATATATGACAAACCCACAGCAAACATCATTCTCAGTGGTGAAAAACTGAAAGCATTTCCTCTAAGGTCAGGTACAAGACAAGGATGTCCACTCTCGCCACTATTATTCAACATAGTTTTGGAAGTCCTAGCCACAGCAATCAGAGAAGAAAATGAAATAAAAAGAATACAAATTGGAAAAGAAGAAGTAAAGCTGTCACTGTTTGCAGATGACATGATACTATACATAGAGAATCATAAGGAGGCCACCAGAAAGCTGCTAGAGCTAATCAGTGAATTTGGTAAAGTTGCAGGATACAAAATTAATGTACAGAAATCTCTTGCATTCCTATACATTAACAACGAAAGATCAGAAAGAGAAATTAAGGAAACAATCCCATTCACCACTGCAACAAAAAGAATGAAATTCCTAGGGAAAAACCTACCTAAGGAGGTAAAAGACCTGTACTCAGAAAACTGTAAGACACTGATTAAAGGAATCAAAGATGATAAAAAGATGGAGAGATATACCATGTTCTTGAATTGGAAGAATCAATATTGTAAAGTGACTCTACTACCCAAAGCAATCTACAGATTCAGTGCAATCCCTATCAAATTACCAGTGGTATTTTTTTACAGAACTAGAACAAAAAATCTTAAAATTTTATGGAGAAACAAAAGACCCCGAATAGCCAAAGCAATCTTGAGGGAAAAAAATGGAGCTGGAGGAATCAGACTCCCTGACTTCAGACTGTGCTACAAAGCTACAGTAATCAAGACAATATGGTACTGGCACCAAAACAGAAATATAGGTCAATGGAACAGGATAGAAAGCCCAGAGCTAAACCCATGCACCTATGGTCAACTAATCTATGACAAAGGAGGCAAGGATATACAATGGAGAAAAGACCGTCTCTTCAATTAGTGGTGCTGGGAAAACTGGACGGCTACATGTAAAAGAAGGAAATTAGAACGCTCCCTAACACCATACACAAAAATAAACTCAAAATGGATTAAAGACCTAAATGTAAGACCAGACACCGTAAAACTCTTAGAGGAAAACATAGGAAGAACACTCTTTGGCATAAATCACAGCAAGATCTTTTTTGATCCACCTCCTAGAGTAATGGAAATAAAAACAAAAATAAACAAATGGGACCTAATTGAACGTAAAAGCTTTTGCACAGCAAAAGAAACTGTAAACAAGATGAAGAGACAACTCTTAGAATGGGAGAAAATATTTACAAGTGAATCAACAGACAAAGGATTAATCTCCAAAATACACAAACAGCTCATGCAGCTCAATATTAAAAAAAACCACCCAATCAAAAAATGGGCAGAAGACCTAAATAGACATTTCTCCAAGAAGACATACGGATGGCCAAGAGGCACATGAAAAGCTGCTCAACATCACTAATTATTGGAGAAATGCAAGTGAGAACTGCAATGAGGTATCACCTCACACCAGTTAGAATGGGCATCATCAGAAAATTTACAAACAACCAATGCTGGAGAGCGTGTGGAGAAAAGGGAACCCTCTTGCACTGTTGGTGGGAATGTAAATTGATACAGCCACTATGGAGAATAGTATGGAGGACCTTAAAAAACTAAAAATAGAATTACCATATGACCCAGCAATCCTACTACTGGCCATATACCCAGAGAAAACCGTAATTCAAAAAGACACATGCACCCCAATGTTCATTGCAGCACTATTTACAATAGCCAGTTCACGGAAGCAACCTAAATGCCGATCGGCAGATGAATGGATAAAGAAGATGTGGTACGTGTATACAATGGAATAGTACTCAGCCATAAAAAGGAATGAAATTGGGTCATTTGTAGAGTCGTGGATGGACCAAGAGACTGTCCTACAGAGTGAAGTAAGTCAGAAAGAGAAAAACAAATATCGTATATTAACACATATATGTGGAATCCAGAAAAATGGTACAGATGAACTGGTTTGCAAGGCAGGAATAGAGACACAGATATAGAGAGCAAACATATGGACACTTAGGGTGGAAAACGGGTGGGGGGTGGGGGTGGTGGGATGAATTGGGAGATTGGGATTGACATGTATACACTGATGTGTATAAAATAGATAACTAATAAGAACCTGCTGTATAAAAAAATTAAATTAACTTGAAAAAGAAGTGAGTGTCCTCATCCTTTGGGAAGAAGATATTAGTATTTCTATTTATTTTTATCTTTATTTTATTTAATTTATATTTTGTGTATATTTTTTAAATGTCACAGTAAATTAGAAGAGCAGTACATATATAATATTTTTACATTATATAATTTTTGGCACTGATAGTGTGTTGTAAAATGAAAATAATTTAGAGATTAGTCATTCAGGAAACAGAAAATTATCAAAATCTGTTGCATAAAATGTTACTTAGTTTGGGGGAGTTTACTCCAAATTATTTTTAAAATCTTCCAGTTGAAGTGACGAGAGGCAGAACGTTCAGAATATTCATGTTTGCATAGAGCCTCAAAGATGGAAACCTTTCTGAAGTTGTGCAGAAGAGGAAGAAGTCTGACTGGATGAGGCAAAACTTGGATCTGGAATGCAAGGGAGCACATTTGCATGATTTAACAGAGGAAATGCTGCTGCTGCCCGCAATGCGTTCTAAGTTGTCTTTTTAAATCACTTCCCTTTCTTCACCTTTACTTCCTAAAACCCTTCCTCTGCTTTACTATTTCTCTTTCCATAGTACAGATCACCTGTTAACCAACTATATAATGTATTTGTATTCATGTTTATTGTGTGTTGTCGGTCTTCCCCCCCAGCTAGAATATAAGTTCTGTGAGGACGGGCGTCTGCCTGCTTTGTTTATTGATGTAAACCAAGCACCAACAATAGTGCCTGAGTCAAGTGGGAATTAAGTAAATATTTGTTCAGTGATCAATAGCAGAGTACTCGGCTGGCCTGTAGGTTTTAGGATTTAGTGGGTTTTATTAACTATTGTAACTAAACTCATTTGCGGTTAACGTTACAGGGTTAGGACACTTTTCTGTTTTCTTTATCAGCATAAACATAAACAACATTTGGAGATAAGGTTTTAGACCCAATATGCTAGCTAGAATGTACTTTTGAAAAAAACCCAAATAATATTAGTTGATTTGCTTTCTTTATTCAATATATAAAGTAATTTCTTTAAAAAACTTTACACATATATTGGTGTGTATACACACACACATATAAGTTTTAGGTATACAGCGTAATGATTATATAATCATTATGCATATGTAACATTGACATATAACATTATATTAGTTTCAGGGGTACAGTGTAATGATTGGACGTATGTATATATTGCAAAGTGATACCACAATAAGTCTATATATAGTTACTGTCTGTCACTATATATAGTTACAAATTTTTTTTCTTGTGATGAGAACTTTTCAGATCTCTTAGCAACTTTCAAAGATGCAATAAGTATATTCCTTTTTTGACTTAGTGCAGTTAAGTGGGACGAGTGGCTCTGAGTCTTAGAATCAAAGAATCATATTTAAACAGTTGAGCTGAATAAGACTTCTCAGTGCTAATTGATATAGAGCTTTCTTGCAAACTCCACCCACGATTAGGCCCACCTGGCTCCCATCACACTGGTAGGGTGTGCAAGCATGGATCTGTGTTTAAAACATATGGTATTTTTTCCACTTGTCCATGCATTTCTTTCTAAATGCCTTTCATTGCCTCATTTGTCTTTCCTGTCTTTACTATCCAAATAGGTTATAATTACAGCAGAAGATTTCTAAGTAGCTAGAGTCACATCTGGCTGCCTACTGGGCATTTTGGAAAGAGGCTGGGGAGGAGTCATTCCAATATTAGAGTTTTATTTTCAGAGGATTAGAACGCATTTCAGTTTCAAGACTCCTTCAGTATGAATATTAGGAGTGAACACTTTTTAATTATTTATGTGATTAGTGATTAGCTGACCATCTGCTGAGAGGAAGACAATGAAAGGACAGTAAACAAGGGTGGATTCAGGAGAAAGGAATGAGAAACTCTTGGAGAAAGTGGACACATGTTGAAAGAGAATATTACTTATGTTTTGTTTAGGTTTTGGGTCGGTCTGGCTCTGTGAAGGAGTGGATTGTTTTCATTTTATTTCCATTCATCCACTATGCTTTACAATGCATGTCTTATTTAAGTGTTGAAAGTGACTAGTGACTTACTATGTGTTATCACTGGGCAGTGATCTTTTGGTTCTGTATTTGATAGAGTCTAGCAGGGGCTCTTGAGTGTACTTATTTCTGTGATATGCTATAGTAAGTTAACATTTTTGATGAATTCTTGTACAGAGTTGACGAAATACAAGAAAATAAAGTTCAGATGCTTTTGGACAGAACCTTAATTTATCTCATGTCTTCTCTCTGACTTCCCAATCATTTATATTTACTCATCCAGTCCCATGTTCTTGGATCCCTTTTTGACTCTTAGGCCTGCCTCATTCCCTCTGTGTAGTCAAGCCTATTTCTTTTCCTATCTCTCTCACATCCTCTGCTTCTTTTTGCTTGGCAATTTGATTTTTCTTTGATTTTCTTCTAGTGTCATCATATTCCAAGCTGTTTCTGGACTGCTGCTTTTTCTCCATCAGCCCCATACTCCCACTACCCCTCAGACCAGGTTAATGTTTCTATTTTCCAATTCTGGACATACTTCCCTCTTGCACTAAAGTTTCCTGGTTTCCTGTTGCCTTGCTGAATAAATACAAGCTCTCCAAATTGGCGTAAATGATCTTCCACAATGCATAAACAATCCTTACAAGATTTTCCCCATAACAGTAATATATGTAGAATAATGTGTATAGCACATAGTGGGAGCATAATAATGAGAAACATTACATATCTGTTAAAAAGATGAGCATTTCTTTTTTTTTTTTTTTTTTTTTAAAAATTTATTTATTTATTTAATTTATTTATTTTTGGCTGTGTTGGGTCTTCATTGCTATGCGCGGGCTCTCTCTAGTTGTGGAGAGTGGGGACCACTCTTCGTTGCGGTGCGCAGGCTTCTCATTGCGGTGGCTTTTCTTGTGGCGGAGCATGGGCTCTAGGCATGGGGGCTTCAGTAGTTGTGGCGAGCGGGCTCTAGAGCACAGGCTCAGTAGTTGTGGCGCGTGGGCTTCATTGCTCCACGGCATGTGGGAACTTCCCGGACCAGGGCTTGAACCCGTGTCCCCTGCATTGGCAGGCGGATTCTTAACCACTGTGCCACCAGGGAAGCCCGAGCATTTCTTGTATTTTGGTCAAACTTGATTATTCACTGATACCTTATAATGCTATATGTATTAATATCTCAGTTCCTTTTGCCCAGGATATAGGAGACACTTATGATTCCAAATGAATTGACAGATATGCTGTCTTCCTGTTTTTGTGTATCAACATCCCATCAACCTTTCAAAACTCCATCATAAAGCCATCACAACTGTGTCACTCCAAAAAGCTTCCTGTTCTCACAACCAGATGTCTCCTAGCTGTACTTCAATTCACTGTAGCACTTTGTTTGGCATCGCCTCTTATACTTACTTTTCTTTACCATATAATATAGTAATTTGCATGTTTATGTCACCCTCTCTTTCTCCACAGCTTGAGAGCCAACTTCTGGAAAATAGAGATTTTTTTTTTAAACCTCAGTTTAAGTCTTTGTTGTATCCATGACACGTGATTTACTAATCTGTGAGGTCAGTGAACTTCAAGGATTTTTCATTTGTTTGTTTCCGTTGGTAACCTCGACTACTATTCTTGCTATAGCAGGGTCGTTTCTTCAAATGTAATCTTACATGGAAATCTGTAAAAGAGGAAAAAAACAGACTCACTCTGGTTTTCAGGGGAGTGACTGTTATATTCTTCCCCAATATCCTCTTTTCAGCTACCCCTTGCTGACTCTACAGGACACCTAGGGCTCTGCTCACTATTGTCTGAAATCTACAGTATTCAGTTTATATGTCACGGTCAAGCAGGGAGAGAGGCCTTTCAATATCACCTCCTCTGTTGTTTATCTACAGCGTTAAATTTGTGCTTGGAATAAACTTTATAAGAGAAGAATACATGAAGATGTGTGTGGGCTAGTGGTGAATGTATGTTTCATACAATTGCATTGTCGCCCTTATTGCCAAATTTCCCCTCTGATAAATACCATCCCCTCTGTTGGAAATATCTAGACATTGAAAGAAAGAAAGTTAAGTGGGTAACACAATAGAATTAGATGTTTGCAGCAATAGATGACTTAGAAAGAAAGTGCATACGTGTTTTTCCCATAGTCTTCTGCCTTTTGAAAGAAGAAAGCGGAAATACGAGAAAGCTGACATTTTGCATGCATGCAGGAACAAAGGGAGAGATTGATAGATTGGTTTGGGGCAGAGTATTCTGTTGTGTTCTGAAAGGTTTGGGTCATCACAGCTAGAGGCAGGAGCAGGACTCAGACAAAAATAACCCTGGCTATGAGGGAAGAGGTTGGTTTTGCTGGACTATGTCCCTATACATGTATGAAAAGTTTGTTTGCATGACAGAAGAAAATTGCCTTGAGTTCTGATCTGAAGAGGTGCCCAGTTTTGCTCATCTCTAGTACTATGGCAACTCATTTGGTAGCAGCAAAAGAATACTCCTCATACAAAGGACAATTTCAGAAAAAGAGGAGAGGAGAGGAAATAGAAGTAAAAGGAGAATATGAGGTGATATTTGCTCTTAGGGTATAAAAATTAAAGCATATATATTTGGGTCTTCACCAAATACAGTATTCCAATAGCATCTCACCCTGCATGACCTGTCTTTTACTCACGTTCTCTCTTCTGTATTTCCTTCCTTCCATCTTCTCCTTCTTTCATTCCTCTTCATTCTCCTTCCCTTCTACCTTTTTTATTTCGTCTCTATCAGGATGTTGGATGAAGTATTTCCCATTGACTGTTGTCTAAGAATTCCTGCTAAAGCCATAAAGATGCTGCAAAACCAGCCTGGCGACACCACCGCCAGGAGAGCTGGCAACGAGATTGGCCCTCATCCCAGGTTGTTTTGAGGCAGTTGAACAAGCTGAGCTACCCTAATCCAGTCACATCTTTCCAGTCTCACTGGAAACTAAGTCTATGAGGAGGGTTTTGCAATTCAGGCACCTAGTAGGGAATGTTGGTAAGGCCAACTACCTAATTATTGACAAAGATAGTTACTCATGGTTCTGAAAGGAGGAAAGAATGGTATCTCACTCAGATTAATGTCTGTCTATGAATCCAACTTTCTAATCTACTCTGTGTTCACCAGGTGGAGAATTGTCCAGAGACCTCAGGATGGGGTCAGATGCACACCGGTATTATTGCCATTCAGTTGTTTGGAGTGTCTGTGATGCATGGCTTTCCTATGGGTCAGCTAGTAGGTAGCTGACCTGAAGCCAATTACTTTTCTCCAGTAGGGTGCTTGCAGAGTGAGGGAAACAGACAGACTGTGGAGAATACTGCAGGTGGCTGAGCTGTGGGGTGCCAGAATATTTCCCTTGGTCAAAAACAACAACAACTATGCAGTGGGGTATCCCCAACTTGCAAATGTCCTGGAAAATCACAGGGGTGCCGCACAAGAGAGACACTTGTCATTCAGGGGAATTCCAGATCAGTCCCTCTTGGCAGCTACAATAGCACCACGTAAGTCAGTGATGTCAGAGGTTTTCCATCTCGTCATCCTCTACCCGCTTCCAACATGGCCAGAGGAATGAAGATCCAGAGAGTAAGGGAGAAGAATCCTTGCAGAAACGGTCATATCTGCTTTCCCTGGTAGGTTCCCTGGGCCTCAGTATGGGAGGGGGAAACATTAAGTAGGCTGAACATGAGGTGGAGTTGAAACTTGACCGGATTGAACTTGTTAAACCCAGTGTGGCCAGAACGTATGGAATGTGTGCAAGATGATGCCAAGGAGATGGGGATGCAGTTGAGCACGGCTGAAGACAGCCAGTAGAGGAGGATGAAGCCAGTTCACGTTTGTATCTGCTATGGCCTCAACCTTTGTGTCCCCCAGAAATTTCATATGTTGAAATCCTAGCTCCCAAAGGTGATGGTGTTCATGGGTGGAGCCTTTGGGAAGTGATTAAGTTACAAGGATGGAGCCTCATGAATGAGATTAGTGCTTTTATATATGAGAGCTCCCTAGTCCCTCCCCCCATGTGAGGATCCAGTAAGAAGTGTGCGACCGGAAGAGGGCCCCGCCTGACCACGCTGTGGAAGTCGATTTCTGTTGTTTACAAATCTGTGATATTTTGTAATGGCAACCCAGAAGGACTAAGACGGTATCCTAATAATTTTTAGACAGTTCGGTAAACCTCATGCTATTTGAGTACATTACAGTTTCATAGCACTTAATTGTCTGTTGTAACACTGTGAAAACTGGCTGACAGTACGTGGCTGGTTTTCATAAAGAATCCTGAGAATTCAGTCTTCTCGGTAGCATGACCAGCACGATAAATAATTATCTAATTCTTTGATTCTAATAACCTGACCCAGAATAATTTGCTGTGATGCTGAAGTAAGCTGTTAACGGTCTTCTTTGTAATGCCAGATTCTGCTATTTGTGACAGATTTTAATAGGAACTTCTCTCAACGGTAGGGATGGATTTTCTTTTGATTTTCTGTTAAAATGAAGATAAGAAACTTTGACAGATTGCCTTCTTAGATTTTGACATCTCTGTGGAGTCTGTTTTTATTTTTTTAAGATGAGACCCATTACACCCAAGCATGCATTAAAAAGCTATAAAACTAAAAGAAGACTGCTATGGGATGGATCATTAAGAACCATCTCAGAAATGAATGGAATGGATGTGGGCTTAGCAGTTGCTGTCGTAGATGATTCGGCACTTCAGGAGCTTGAGATAACTGTCAATCTTATGTGAATCCCTGCGTAGGCAGTGGAGCAGGTTATAAAAAGCAAAAAGGCGCGTATCTTCATCGGCCATCTGCAGGGATGGAAGTCCCGACCACACCGAGTAGACCTCATTCTCCTTGACTCCAGGATGAACCTAAGCACCCAAAGATAATGACTTATTATGCGTTTTATTAGTATTTGCTTATCTTCGTTCCTTCTAATTATCAAATTAAGTTTTGGGGAGGACACATGAATATAAAACTCTGTAGACATAGGTTTTGGAGCCAGCGTATCAGAAATCTGTTAGTAATTTACAAACTAGAAGCAGAACTCAAGTGTAAGTTTTCTTACATGTATGTGATCACAGATTAAGGATATTTGTACAGGAGTAAAACAATGGAGAAACCAAGCTGCTGTTTGAATATTCATATGAATGTGATCAAGGGACACAGTTGTATCACTTGAACTGTTTCATGTCCTGAATCTGTTCTCTGAAATGTACTTTTTACCTTATTTCTTCTGAAGGTCACCATCATTACATTTATGTTTCCCCTGCTTTGAACTGATTCTCTTCTCCATAGAGCGTGTGTTTAAAGACCTTAGAAATGATGCGGATTGTACTAGATGGTTTAAGGGGCAGATTATCTAGCGATGGCTGTGACTGACAAGATCTTCTGAAATAGTCAGGAGGCATTCACATTCCACCCAGGACAGATAACCCCCTGATGTCCATGAGAAATATCTGCTTTCTCTTGATGTCTCTTAAGTGGGAGGTACTGGGAAAACTGCCTATAAAAAGGGGGTCCTGACAGCAACCCCTCAGTGGTGAGGGGTGGGTGGTAGGGTGGGGACTGTGAGCAACTGAGCACCTTGCATCTTCATGCTTGTTACCCTCTGTGGGCTGGGAACCCCCGGAGAACCAAGAGACCAAGTAACCAGCTTGGCAACTAGGGATGTCATCTAGTTTGGAGAGCTTCTAGCTATAAACGTGGGATAACTGTAGACCCTGCTACACTAACTTCCTGCTGCAGAGTAAGACCAGTTTTTAAACCTGGGATTCCTTATTGGAATTTAAAGTTTGTGTGTGTTGCCTTGCTTTTCATTTTGGTGCTTGAGCCCTAAGACAAAATTTACTGTGCAAAGGGCAATGATATGAATAAGAATAAATAAGTAAGCGGTAAAAAAGAACAAAATGAAGTATTATAGAACAAATTAGTGACCTCAGAAAATAGGCCCACAGGAATGAGGAAAATAACCTGAAAATCTAGGTGTTTATTTCATATGTCCCAGGGTAAAATGTGCTTTGTATTTGCGATGGATATATTCTTATCCCCTGAAAATGACAAAAATGTCACAGGATTAACATGTACTTTGTACACAATAAGAGAAATATAAAATTGCTCCTATTATTAGGTCTATAATCATATATTTTTATTTAGATTATATATTATTTCTGAGAACTTCAGGAAGCTGCTTAGATGTTCCCTCCCTCATGTTGAAATTATCCCATCTAAATGGAGATTTATTTATCCCATTTATTTTTCCCATCTAAATGCATATATCAATCTAAATATGATAAATTATTTGGGGAGATTAAATGCAATGATTAGAGTTTTTATTTTGGAGCCCCCTCCCAAAGAAAATTTCAGATGGGAAAACTTTGTGTAAATTACAAAATAAAAAAACATTCCAGAAAAGGAGCATCTCCATCTTTTGTGACCCACTGAAATCTAGTGCTTGTGGGACAGCATTCATGCTGTGGCCTCCTCTTTTCAATCTCCTTCCTTCCCTGACAGATATCTCCAGCAGAGCAGGGAGGAGTGGGGAGAAACACCATCCAATCTGGTTTTGACTTTCTCTTTTCTTCCTTCCCACTCTCATCCTTTGGTTTGAGGAGGACAGAGAAAGAATACAAGCAGAATTTCAGTAGCAGATGTCCTGGGATACTTTGAAGAAAACATTTATTTTGCAAATTCTATTCTGTAGTTCTCTTACCCTTGAAAATATTTCAGCCACCTGTGCCCAGGAAAAGGCAAGCATTTGGTGGAATTGTGTGCAATGCAGGGAAGGCTGCACCTGTCAAAAATCGTAGTAGAATTCTGCTTCACTTACAATAGAATCTATCACTGTGATGAATGACTAGGCTCTTGCTTTATTTAATAGCAGTCTAGAATATAGGAGGCCTGCATCTTGTTCTTGCAAAGTGAGATATTTCAAAACTCACTCCTCATCACAGAGGTCCCTTCTCTCATTCATGAGAAAACCAAGGAAGCCTTCAAGAGGCTGCTCACCTGGCCAACTATCTTCTCCATGCCTTCTAGAAGTCGTTTGTTCTGTTCCTCAATCTCTATGGCTCTTGATAGGATAGCATCAGGGGCTTCTTGCATACCCCGCACCTCAGTGACCAGGTGGTACAGAGGGTCATTCCAGGAGCGCAGCACGCCAAGGATCATGCTCAGAAGGACTTCATGCTAAGTGACCATAGGAAGCAATTTCATTAAAATGAGCATAATACAGTGGCTTTAGTCACATGTGATTTTTGTGCAGAGAGGCTGACCTAAAAAACTCTTTGTTATTCCTGCGTGTATACAAAATTTTTTGAAGGTGGTAAAAGTATAAAATGTAAGCTATTTGTTTACATTTTGCTAAAATTTAAAAATATCTGGCTTATTTTTTTTCAATGCTTTTATTTTTACTTATTTGAATTTTTGAATTTTATTTTATTTTTTTATACAGCAGGTTCTTATTAGTTATCTATTTTATACATATTACTAGGTATATGTCAGTCCCAATCCCCCAATTCATCCCACCCCCCCCCACTTTCCCCTCTTGGTGTCCATATGTTTGTTCTCTACATCTGTGTCTCTATTTCTACCCTGCAAACCGGTTCATCTGTATGTACCATTTTTTCTAGGTTCCACATATATGCCTTAATATACGATATTTGTTTTTCTCTTTCTGACTTACTTCACTCTGTAGGACAGTCTCTAGATCCATCCACGTCTCTACAAATGACCCAATTTCATTCCTTTTTATGGCTGAGTAATGTTCCATTGTATATATGTACCAAATCTTCTTTATCCATTCGTCTTTTCGATGGGCACTTAGGTTGCTTCCATGACCTGGCTGTTGTAAACAGTGCTGCAGTGAACATTGGGGTGCATGTGTCTTTTTGAATTATGGTTTTCTCTGGGTATATGCCCAGTAGTGGGATTGCTGGGTCATATGGTAATTCTATTTTTACTTCTTAAGGAACCTCCATACTGTTCTCCATAGTGGCTGTATCAATTTACATTCCCACCAACAGTGCAAGAGGGTTCCCTTTTCTCCACACCCTCTCCAGCATTTGTTGTTTGTAAATTTTCTGATGATGGCCATTCTGACCCGTGTGAGGTGATACCTCATTGTACTTTTGATTTGCATTTCTCTAGTAATTAGTGATGTTGAGCAGCTTTTCATGTGCTTCTTGGCCATCTGTATGTCTTCTTTGGAGAAATGTCTATTTAGATCTTCTGCCCATTTTTTGATTGGGTTGTTTGTTTTTTTTAATATTGAGCTGCATGAGCTGTTTATACGTTTTGGAGATTAATCCTTTGTTGATTCATTTGCAAATATTTTCTCCCATTCTGAGGGTTATCTTTTCATCTTGTTTGTAGTTTCCTTTGCTGTGCAAAAGCTTTTAAGTTTCATTAGGTCCCCTTTGTTTATTTTTGTTTTTATTTCCATTACTCTAGGAGGTGGATCAAAAAAGATCTTGCTGTGATTTATGTCAAAGAGTGTTCTTCCTATGTTTTCCTCTAAGAGGTTTATAGTGTCCAGTCTTACATTTAGGTCTCTAATCTATTTTGAGTTTATTTTTGTGTATGGTATTAGGGAGTGTTCTAATTTCATTCTTTTACATGTAGCTGTCCAGTTTTCCCAGCACCATTTATGGAAGAGACTGTCTTTTCTCCATTATATATCCTTGCCTCCTTTGTCATAGGTAAGTTGACCATAGGTGCATGGGTTTATCTCTGGATCTGCCTTATGTAAATAACTAATTCTTCTAATGAGTTCTAATTTATAATGTAAAGAATTTTGTTTTTACCTCGGAAATTCGACCATCTACTTAGTGAGTTCTTTATATTTGAATACTTTGCTTGTCCAGGGAAAGAAACCTAAGTATTTTGTTGGAACTCAGTATGTGCCTGGAGTATCTACCCAGGAAAGACATATTCCATCCATGCCCACATCATTTTCACCCAAAGATTCATTTGTATTAATGAATCAAATCATGTATTAATATATTCATTTTTTGATTGGTAATTTTATTTTATGATATTGGAACAAAGAGACAGTGAAGAAGACATGGCATTTAAAAACATGCTTTCCTTAATCTATCCCAACACCAACCCCCATGCTGCTATTTTGTTGACATGTGTAGGTGCAGAAAATGGCGCAGTACTGTCTTTAGTAACAGCATCAGTGGGATTCACAATGGAGGGTGTTGCTCCCTAGTTTACTACTACCAGGATCAGGCATGGAACTCCAAGGGGCTGAGCATCTCTGATTTAAAATGCTTACTTTCTTGATGTCCATGAACTAATCTACTGGTAAAGGAAATGAAGAGTGGAGAAGAATCAAATAGACATTGCAATGGAAGCATGACTAGAATGTGAGAGAAGGAGTTGTAAAGAAATATAGGCTGTATGGTGAGTGGCACATATGCACTGGGCCATTGTAACTCAATGGTTAAAAGTGAGAGCTCTGAGTTAGATGAAACCCAGACTCACTGCTTCCTAGCTGTGTGACAGGTGCAAATTCCATAACTTCTCTGAGCCTCGGTTTCCTTATCTCAGGAAGTGTAATAACAGTACCTGTGTTATAGGATTTTTTGTGACGACTGAATGTAATAACGCACATAAAGTGCTTTGTAAAATGTATGGCAATGTAGTGGCTCTCAATAAATTGTAAATTTATAAAAAATTATCTCCTCCTTCTTCACCTTCTTCCTTCATTTTATCATCATCGTTATTAATGAGCTTACTAGACTGAAAGAATGCCGGTATCATTAACCAAGTTGTAGAGAGAGAACAGATTGTATTTAAGAGGGGATATATGTGAAAGTATTTAAAATCATGTGAGGACAGTGGTTCAGGCAGGGAATCAGAAGGGAGAGATTATGATGATAAAAAAATGGAGCTGGGATAAATGAACAGGCCTTGATATACAGACTTTGTTGTCATCAGAACAGAGGCAATAGTTGCGGTCATGAGAAGCAAACCATTTTATAGGACCTGATTTGGGGAGAGACTTGTAATTAAGAATGAGAGGTGACAGAGGAGTCAGTGAAGAATGAAGTAAGTGTCAGAGAAGTAGAAGCAGAATCAGGAGAGCCTTGAAAGTCAGAAGCAATGGCTCGAATGGTACAGTGGTCCGTCATGGTAAATGCTGCCCATGTAAGAGTCACTAGTAATGGGGGATACATCAACTGGGTTTGCATTTCTGTAATAAGTACCCATGAATTTTGCAAATTTAATATTTTACACGTGGAAATCCCATTCAGTTCATGCTTTCATGCAGTAAAATATATGCAATCCTAGGTCTAATGCATTGGTTGAAGTATGTTGTCCGCATGGACAATTTATAGGTCATTTATTTTGCTGCTATCAATCTTTAGTCAGCACTTGATTTTACTCATACTTCATCAAGTGCAGAATGTAATTTCTCTTCGATAGCTTGTTCTTCCTTCACCTTCCTTTGCATGTGCTGTTACCATTACTTCTAATAATCTGCAGCCTGGTAACACCCGTGGACTATCTCATTTGTTTAGGTGAAAAACCTGGATAAAAGACTCACATGGACCTGTTGGGCTTGTTCTTTGTCTTCAGGGGTGGAGAGGGAGGAGGTGTGGCAGCTGTTGATAGCCTTGGTAATGAACCCTCTGCCCTGGGCGTACCGTTTATCCTGGAAGTGATCAAGCAGGTTTACTGAGTTAGTGTTGTTTGGGCATTGAATAAATGAACCCATTACCAGAATAGTAACACATTTGATAGAGGTATCATTTTTTTAATGAAAGGCACGTAAAAGTCATTCTTTGTCCTACTTTTTCTTTCCATTATCTCTATAAAAATTTTTTTTTCATCTAACTTTTCTAAATTCCAAGCTCTTCCCTTTGCTATTCCCTTGTTTAATTTCACCCTTCCCACAAGTTATTATCTGGAGAGCAAACACTAAAAATACCTCAAATATGAAATCTTAAATGTTTTATTAAGTATCATCTTTTTTAAAAGTATTTGCACCAAATATAGTGCATATGTACCTGTATTTAGCCATTTAATCTTTTGTTCACTGTGGGTCGGAACCAATATACTTCCTTAATAGGAGTTATAAAATGATAACTTTTCTTTGACTAATCTCTGAATCCACATGCCTATAGCTTAGTGTTCATCATAGATGCAGACTACAATTTTGTGGATGGTGACAAAATGGCAAGTCAGAGAAACGTGGCATAAAATTCTAAGAAATACTAAGCAATGGACTGAGAATAAGAATAGAAAAAACTAGCTAACACATTGATAGAGAAAAACTAATCTTTAGTAAAACTTGTGAACATTTAAAGGGATTATTTGTAAGATTTGGAAAAAAGGTGGCCAGTTAAAAATGGAGAATGAAAGAGAAACTGGTGAGTAAAAAGAACTACATGAATTTAATACAGACATTGAATACCATTTTTTATCAGCTGTTTGCTCTACTGTGTCCTCCTTGATTGTCCTAAAAGAGTTAACTTACAACTTTCAAAGTACCTTCATCAGAAAGAGAATAATTGTTTCCAGTTCTAAACCAACCCTTCTAGTTGGTTCTAAATCTATTCACTGCAAATCTTAGAACAATAATTTGTAGCATTTAAGAAACTATCATTATTTGTTTTCCTGACATGGATTCAGCTTCATTTACCATGTTCAATCCACCCAATTCACTGCAGTGCAGTTATTTATCGGGTATCTACTGCGTGCTAGGTGAAGAATGCCCAGAGAGACACTTAAGGACAAAAAAGTCAACATACTTCCTTTTCCTCAGCCCCACCTAAAAGTGCTTTAGGTCAGGTGCTGTTATGGACTGAAGGTTTGTGTCTCCCCCAGATTCCTGTGTTGAAGCCCCAACCCTCAATGTTACTGTATTTGGAGAAGGACCTTTATGAAGGTAGTTAAGGTTAAATGAGCTCATAGGCTAGAACCCTGATCCAATGTGATTAGTGTCTTCATAAGAGAGTTTTCTTGTTTTCTCTGTATCTCTGTCTCTTTCTCCCCCGCTTACCATGTGAGGACACATGGAGGAGCCAGATTGGGAAGAGAGAGCCCTTACAAGAACCTGACCGTGCTGGCACCCTGATCTGGGACTTCCAGCCCCCAGAACTGTGAGGAAATAAATTTCTGCTATTTAATCCACCTAGTCTATGGTATTCTGTTATGGCACTCCAAGCTGACTAATATAGGTGCTTTAAAAGTTATTTTGGAAATTAAAACAATAAAATGAAGTAAAGGAAATTGAAAAAAAATTATTACACTCTATAAGAATCTTTGAGATTTCATGAAACTGACTCTTTCTTCTACATCTTATGAGCTGATGCCTTCTTTGACCTAGAAAGTGTATTATTTGAAATTTGACTGGTGCAGCTTTCTTGTTTCCAGTGTGGTTTAGCCCAGTCACTTACGTGAAGGCTCTTTGTGGAAAGAGGCATGAAGTGCAGTACTTACAAATTCGTTGAACATTTCCGAGGAGAGGTTATGGATGTAGTGGGACAGGATGACTGCGCGGTCAAACAGGTCTCGAAGGGACACCTGGCAGTTGACAGCCCCGCTGGGACAGATGGGAAGGGAGGCCACACTCTTGCACAAGAGCAGATTTGACACCAGCAACAGCAGGAGCAGGAGTGACCCTGCTTAAATAAAAAAAATGAGCCACTCTGAGATGATCTATTCAACTGAGGTTATCAAAAGCCATCCTGTCAAGGGAAGCCTTATCTCTCCCCATTGCCCTCTGCATGATTTGGTACTGAAATAGCTGGGGTGGGAAAGAATCAACACCTTCTGCTGTGTAAATTTAGATGTATAATCATATTTGCACAGATAGGTAGTTTGAGAAGTAGGTTACTCCCTGCATTTTTGTATTGCTCCCAGAAGTGCTTCTGTGCTTTGCAAACATTTGGAGCTGAAATTAATTCTGAGCCGGAGTGTTTAGGTCATTCTCTTAAGATAGTTTAATGTCTTGGAACTTTCTGCAGATTCTCAGCAGCCAGGCTCTCTAGGAGTTTGTAATTTTTTTAACTCTATGTTGACGAATGCTTGCATTCTAGACACTGAAATGGCAAGAATAGCACAGTTGATCTCTCTGGTTTACTGTCGTGCCTGATGATAATAACACATGACCGACTGATTGCTAATATTGAGCACAAAGAGAATTCTAAGATAAAAAGGATACTGTAGCCTGGATCTGCTAACTCACCTTAATAACCCCATGCATTTCCTTCATACTTTGCCCAAAGCTTTAAAAATTGTTTTAAATTTGTGTTTCACAATAACCCTGTGAGATAGCCTTGACTTTATCTTCAAATTATATTAATGAAACAAGAAGACTTAGAGAGGGTGAGTAATTTTCCCCAAGTCCCATTATTAGCAGATGGAGGAGGCTGGCTGCCAGTGTCATCTTTTCACTTCCTCATGTCACATCACACACGCGTGTGGGCTCTCGGTCTGTGTGTGTGTAACAGGGACCACATCGGTAGCTGTGATGACTCAGAGCTAGCAGAGGTCATCGCCATTACTAGTAGAGAAAAATACTTTGATTGCATGACAGTAGTGAATCTAGAAAGTTGATTTTATCAATTTGTTCTGCTCTATCTATAAAACACTCACTTTAAAGATATTTGACAATTACCAGAGATGATTTAGTCACCAATTTACTATCTCAGAAGATGGACAAATAAGAACCACTAACATATCAATAATTTACACTTCCAAAAGGAAAGAAACAATATATTAAAATCACTTTTAACTTCAAACTACTCCAAAAGACTATAAAGAATATAAAATGTGTTTATCAGAAAACTCATTTGCTATGGAATCTTCAATAAATGTAACTGGAAGTGTCCAAGATAAAGCTAGGCAAGTGCTAAAAAGATTTATGGTGAAAAAATACCTAACCCCAAATACCTGAAAATATATAAAAGAATATTTAGTATAGAATATAGCTAAACAACCTTTTAGCTGCAAAATAAACAAATATTAATGTTGTGAGATGATTCATGTAACAGACTTTTAATTTTTCAAAAACATGTTTCCAAAGAGTTTAGTTTAGGTACATTACAGTCATGTAACATAGCTGATTAGATGTTTTATCTACAAGTATAAATAAAAAGTGCTTTGCAGGTAGAGGCATTGGAATAGTATTGGTTCTAGGAAATTCATGACTGGATAGTTACTCTTTAATTCTTTCTACATTTGTCTGTACCTTTATCATCTGAAGGATTTTCATAGTCTAAGATGAGATAAAAGAGATAAATGTTTCTGTTGTTTCATGAAATAAATTTTGTTACTAATTTCCTTGTCTTGCAATTTCTTTTTCTTGCAAATGTCAACCAAGAAAGTAAAGGTAATTAGTTATTACTAGCCTGTTTTTTCTTTTATAATGTCATTTGGCTTAAACCCAGTCGACAAAGTATTGTAGGAGACAACTGTGCTATCATTGTCTATATTATGGCTTCAAAGTTAAAAGTTTCATCAGGCTGACTCATCTTGGCCAAACCACATAAGAGGCCTGGGAACTAGAAAATGTTTGTTTCTACCTTCTGGAGTTGTGATGACTTGGACTCAGAGACACTTTTGGTCTTACTCCAGTCCAGGTTTTCTCACCTTTGGCTGATTGACATTTTGAGCTGGATAATTCCTTGTTCTGGGGGCTGTCCTGTGTATTGTAGTATATTTAGCAACATCTCTGACCTCTACCCACTAGAGACCAGTAGCGCCCCTGCCCCAAATTAAGACAACCGAAAACATCTCCAGACATTAACCAAATGTCTCTGGAAGACCCTCCCCCATTTGGGAACCACATTCCTAGTCCCTTAAACAATTGATTTCTAGAGCAGTGATTAGATAGCTCTTCTAAACTCTGTAATGCTGAAACCTCTGAATGAGAGAATATTAGCTACCATTTCAAATGAATACCACCACAGGAGTGTTGATAAAGCTAGCAGCTCCGTGAGTTGCTGCACATACCTTTCTGTGATGAACCTTTGTTGTCCATGGTGGTGATGATTTCGAAAAACACACTTCACCAGAGAAGATCTGGTAGTCCTACAGCTTTCTCTTTCCCAGCTATTGGCTTTATAAGCCTTTGACATCTTCATGAATATATTTAATCAGGCATTCCCTTCCCTTTTGCCAGTCATCTATTTCCGTCATCGAGATTACCCCCATAATTTCAAACATCAAATGGTATTCTATTTCTTATTCATATTCAGGAAGACGTACTGGCCAGAAATGAACATCTAGGAAGGATTTTGATTAATTAGACCAAAAGGAAATGAGAGAGATAATGAAGGTGAGATCTGGAGACTAGTTTGGGTTAGAGGACCTGTAAAATTATAGCAGTCATTTACTTTAACATTTACCTTTATTTCTCTGCAGTTTCTTGAATATAGCATTATCTTTCACTAAGGTGTCGCATGTATTATCAAAGGTTATTTTTTTTTCATTCAAAATTGCTGGGTGAAGTCAAAATTTCAAAACTTACACACTAAATACCAAGAAATATAGAATAAGGATGAGTAAGATTTTCAGTTCCTGTTATACTCAATACATTTCCCTCATTTTTTCTTGATTTTTACACATTCTGTTTTGTTCTTTTAAAAATGACATACCTCTGTGGTAAAATGTACATTTTCATTTATCTCTTTTGATTTTAACATTTAGGTAAAGTTATATTTTCATCCCCAGTTTACAGATTGAAAAACAGAGGATTGGAGATATTAAATGTCAAGGATATAGAAGAAGTAATTAGTCAAGTTAGATGCTGAAAGGATTGTCGTTTCAAGAGGAATCAGGAGGGATGTGAAGAAGGCTGGAAAGTAAATCCTTTAACACACGTTGCCCCTCTTCTAAGATGAAGAAAAAAGTCACCCCTGACCTTAGGGGGTTTATCCTGGGGAAGTGACACAGTGATTTTCAAGGGCAAACACACACACACACACACACACACACACAGAGCCTGGTATATAATGCAGTAAAACAAAATTCTAGACAGTCATGTCCACTTTCAAGGATAGGGGTGGACAAACTGTTACTAACCTATGGTGGCTTTATTTCTCTGACCTCGAGCTACTCTGGAGCCGAGATGACAAAAATTCATCTTTCATGGGCTCAAAAGTTCCACTTGCCTTTTAGAGATTTCCTGAATGAAATGATTGTAATGAATACGAACTAAGTTGTTGACGACATTCTCTAATTTTTAAGTCCATGCATCTAAAGCAGCCTGTGACCTTTAGTTTCAATTTTACCATATGTCTCTCATAGTAAATTGACAGGTGAGGTAATTAAAAAAAAATAATGTCTTTCTATGGCATTCACTTTTTCTATAGTTGCTCCTGCCATATTTATGCTTTAGCAATTATCTAAGTACCCTTATGGAGACTTAGAAATCTCCACAAAGACTAGCGTCACTTAAAAACTATCTTCCTAATTGCCTTAGATTAGGCAATACTAGATTTTGAATCACATGAATCAAGTATGATGACATATAGGCTCTATTATTGTAAAGCTGGGTCAGGATTCCATACGCTCATAGTAGGTATCCATTTTTTTTCCCCTGGACAGTGAAAGTCTGAATTGTTAAGAGAGCAGTGCCATGTGGTAGAGAAATTAATGCTGCCCTACCTTTCCCTCCTCTCTTGGAAACTTAAGGGTAGGAAAATCTGCTGTAAGAACTGACAACTTAATCTTAAAATTTAAAGGTGTTGCAACTTTTGTAGATAGCCAGGAAAAGAGTAATCTAAGAAAACCCGAGTTGTGTTTATTCAGTGGAGGCCAATTGATTTATTTGACTCCAAAGAGGAACGTGATTCTCCGTAAAATTTCTTGTGTGCTTTTTTGCTGCTTCGCAGACCCATGTTTCCTGCTAAAGGGATATTGCAATATCTAAATGCAAAAGGCATATTTTATGTAAAAAGTAATAGTTGTCTTATTTTTCTTTCCTGTAGTATCAGCCCCTTCCCACCTTAATTTTTGTATGCGTTCTTTTGCAAGTTTTTCTCTTTATGAAAACCTGCCCTTACTTTAGAGCAGTCAAGAAGTTCACTAAGAATGGACTTGTCTGTTTCTAAATATTTACAAAAATTCATTCTTTGCCATTTTTGGTCTGAGGGTTTAGAATTAAACTTGCTGATTGATTTCTGTCAAGTAGCTGAATAAACAGCTCAAATGATGTTAAATGCTCCATGATATTTTTAGTACCTGAAACTAATAAACAAATTTGCCATCCTTTCTAAACGACTCTAATTTTTAATACTAAGTAACATCAAGTTGGATTTCATTCCTAGTTAGGAACTGAACTTGTATGTTCTTTATATTTTCTTTTGGTCATCTATTTTTAAGTTTGGAATAATATTTTTTTTTCTTCTGTCCTTAATGATGCAAAAATATTTAAAATAATTCACATAACTTGAAAGGTGTCTACTGCAGGATATAGTAGGGAATATTAAAGAGCAGAAGAAATTAAGAGGTTTAAAAATCTGAATAAATGGATCACAAGGATGTTTCAACTTACATTAGTAATGAATTGTCTTTTTATTATTATTTTTTGATTGAAGTACAGTTGACTTACAAAATTAGTTTTAGGTGTACAACATAGTTGATTAGACATTTTTTAAGTTATGCTCCATACAAAGTTATTATAATATTATCGGCTATATTCCCTGTGCTGTACATTACATCCTGTGAGTTATTTATTTTATAACAAATAAATAATATTCTGAGTTTGTACCTCTGAATCCCCTTCACCTATTTTGCTCATCTCTCCCCCACCCCCTCCCCTCTGGTAACCACTAGTTTATTCTCTGTATCTGTGAGTCTGTTTCTGTTTTGCTGTATTTGTTCTGTATGTTTTCACTTATACGTGGAGTGATGGTCTTTAATAAAGTGAAATCTGCAAATGACTAAAGGCATAGTGTTCATGGATTTAAAAATTCCAAAACTTGGACTAAAAGGTCAGATAGGAAGTTGAATCTGGAATATGCTCATTGTAATACATTAGCATGCTAAGTGACACACCCACCGATGCCATGACAGTTCTGAGGCCAACCATAAAAGGCCAAAAGGGGGCGATGGCGCAATTCCTGGAAATCTCTGCCCCTTCTCCAAAATAGTTGGAATAATCCTCCCACTCCTTAGCCTATGAAATTACCCAGCCCAGAAAAACTAACCACCCCATATTTTGGGGCCTCTCACCGTCTGAGATGGAGTGTGTTTCTCTCTAAATAAATCCACTTCTTACCTAAAAAAAAAAAAAAAAAATTGCATAGGCTATTTATCGTGGTTTTTTGTTTGTTTTGGCTGTGCCCCCAGGCTTGCGAAATCTTAGTTCCCTGACCAGGAATTGAACCCGCGCCCCCTGCACTGGAAGTGCGGCCTCCTAACCACTGGACCCAGGGAATTCCTAGGATATGTGTTTTTTGTTTGTTTGTTTTTTAAATTTTTATTGGAGTATAGTTGATTTACAATGTTGTGTTTCAGGTGTACAGCAAAGTGAATCAGTTATACATATACATATATCCACTCTTTTTAAGATTCTTTTCCCATATAGACCATTACAGAGTATTGAGTAGAGTTCCCTGTGTCGTTTTTGATATAAAATATCAGAAAATGTAAAGGGTACATTGGAGACAAGATGAATCACAATGGGGCTTTCTTGAATTACACTGTTTTCAGGATAAGCAAAAGTAATGATTTGATTACATCCTATTATTTACATTAACCCCATTTGTATTAAGATATACAGTTTTTCCTCCTAAGTTCAATGCTTATCTCTTTGCTAGGGCTTTGCAAATCATCAGCTTCCCTAAATAACTCCAGAACCCAAGTTCTTAATCTGTCAACAGTGTCTTGAGGGCATTTGCTCCTTAAATAAGAAAGCAATAGTGTAAGTGTTTGGAAATTTCCCCTGTAATTCCTTTTTTCTTTTTCTCTTTTTCACTGACAGGATATTCATATCCTCTGATCTAGTTCCGTGAATTCTTTGTGTTAGTTTATTCTATGAGTTTCTTATCACATGTTTGGTTTGAACCATCTGTACCTTCAGACAAGTTTTAATGCCTGATATAAGACAATGCCAGATCCAAGGATGATGTGTCTAGAGACTTCACAGATTCTCTCCTTGAGATTACATTTTTTCAGGTAAAAGTGTCAAATATTTGGCTGTATGCTAATGCTAAGTGGGGTGGATAATAACTTACCTCATGAAAGTTTCTTCGTATTTCGATATGTGCGTGTGTGTGTTTGTATGTATGTGTGTATTCCTTGTCTAATGGGAAGTGGATCTGAAGCATGCCCACTTCCAGTGAGAGAGGGAGAGAGATATTATCTAATAGGAAATGGGACTCTGAGCCATGTCTTCTTCCAGGGATAATTTTAAATTTTATAATTAGCATGGGCACCACCAAGCAGAACAGAAACCTATAGCAATAGACCAGGGTCCTTGAGGCTCCCTGAACTGACAGGCTTCAGTTCTTTAATTGTTCCATTGTGGTGAGACAATGGGGGTCCCAGAGGAGGGGCTGAAACCTTCAAGAGGAGTCAGGACGTGTGGGAAGACACGGCAACAAATCTGTGCTGATCTCAAGAGAAGTATTTTTATATTGTAATAACTCAGAGAGCCGTACATGTGTTGATGTGCTATCACCCCTGCCTTTCTCCACTGTTCATCTTTTTCAATATATTGAAAGAATTCAGATTGGGAAATAGGGTTGGTTCTTCACAGGAAATAATATCCTCCAGTTTCAGTCTGCACCCCCCAACATCCTCTAATACATTTTTCTATTAAAATTTGTCTCCAGTATCTTAGCTGTGACCTGTCTCTATCTTTTTGTCTTAGTCACTAAATGCAACACATCTTGCTAGTGTAATATATGCTTTGATATTCAGGGATTAACTGAAGTGACAATTGTTTGCAAAGCTTTTTTTTTTTATCATTTGGGGTTGAAATATAAATAAGAATGAACTCTTTGATGGAATACTCTATTGACCCAAAGAAATGTATATGTATATGTATATATATATAACACACATTTATATATGTATATATTTATATACACACATATATTTATATACTTATATAAAGTATGTTTATCTGTATATACATACTTTATACTCTCTCCCTATCTATCTCTATGTAAATAGATAGATGATAGGTAGATATGTACTAGTGTATATACTAGTATATATATTATATATATATTTTTTTAAACTACAAGGGGGAGGTAAAGGTACAAGGTGCTGATAAGGATTTCTGAGATAAGGATACCACACAATCTTGACTCTCCCTAATTCTAATAAAATGAGCAACAAAATAAGCTTTAAAAAAAACTAGCAAAATTGCATGTCAGTCAAAGATGGAAGTAAGTGTGAGCATGTTAATTTTTTCGTGGTTCAGTGCGGGGAATCAATAGATATAGTCAAGGTGATTTTTAAAAAAAGATGTCAATAGATGGTGCAGAGTTGTCATCACAACCACTGGAAAATGGAGAACAGATTATAAACCTTTTAGCTTCTCAGAAGAAAGGAAATATCACACAAACACTCACAAGCACACACAAAATGTATTTTCTGCTTATCAAAAGATAGAAAACAAAGGAAATGTAAGCAACAAAAAATATAAAATTAGAGATCAGAATAGAATCAAACACATTATGGAATAAGTTTACTCATTAAAGAAAGAAAAAGACTTAATTTCTTTAAAAGTAGCAAATCCCAATAGATGGTATTTCCAAAACAAAATAAGTGATATATCCAAAACAGTTGTTTTCAAAGGACAAAGAGCGGTTGATTTTGAGCTCCCCCCCACCCCCTGCCGCCCAAGAGGACATTTGCCAATGTCCGAAGACATTTGTTTTTTTTTTTTTTTTTTAATATTTATTTATTTATTTTTGGCTGTGTTGGGTCTTTGTTTCTGTGTGAGGGCTTTCTCTAGTTGCAGCGAACGGGAGCCACTCTTCATCGCGGTGCGCGGGCCTCTCACTATCGCGGCCCCTCTTGTTGCGGAGTACAGGCTCCAGACCCGCAGGCTCAGTAGTTGTGGCTCACGGGCCCAGTTGCTCCGTGGCATGTGGGATCTTCCCAGAACAGGGCTCGAACCCGTGTCCCCTGCATTGGCAGGCAGATTCTCAACCACTGCGCCACCAGGGAAGCCCCCGAAGACATTTCTGATTGTCATAACTGAAGATGGCAGTGCTCCTGGCATGCTCTACTGGGTAGAGGCCAGAGTTGCTGCTAAATAACCTACAACACACGAAAAGCCCCCAAACCAAACTGGTATGGCATCCAAAATGTCAGTAGCTCCAATGTTGAGAAACCTAATGTTGAGATCTAAAATGAAGTGGCTAAGTAAAGTTAAAGTGTAAGTATAAAAAAACCCACAGCAAGCAAATTCTTTAAAATTGCTGGACAGCGTTCCCTGGGCTATACAGTAGGTCCTGGTTGGTTATCTCTTTTAAATATAGCAGTGTCAATCCCAAACTCCCTATTCTTTTATCGTAGCCTGTTAATTCTTTATATAAACTTCTGTATAATCCACAAAAAAAATATAAAATTGCTGGATTAGTAAAATTACTAATAGGCAAGTTTAAATGTAAGGCAAAATGTGTTAAAGCAAAGGGCCATCCTTTGTATGCAGTCAACAGTGGAGACAAGGCTATCAACAATCTTTATGCATTTAATAATAGGATCCAAAACAGAAAGCATATACTAAGAAAATGTGAGGGGAAATTAACAAAGACTTAGGAGTAGGAGATGATGTGTATGTGTGTATTTCAAACACCTCAGAGACATCTACAATAAATGACATTATACTTGGCCATAATGAAAATGTAACAATTTCCTAAAAGTTAGAACACAGGGCAATAAGAAT
Source organism: Phocoena sinus (assembly GCF_008692025.1). NCBI lineage: Eukaryota > Metazoa > Chordata > Mammalia > Artiodactyla > Phocoenidae > Phocoena > Phocoena sinus. The sequence goes on along the minus strand of NC_045773.1, from coordinate 86,340,379 downwards.
ATATAAGTAGGGGTCTTCCATGGTGGCGCAGTGGTTGAGAGTCCACCTGCTGATGCAGGGGACACGGGTTTGTGCCCCGGTCCGGGAAGATCCCACATGCCGCGGAGCAGCTGGGCCCGTGAGCCATGGCCGCTGAGCCTGCGCGTCCGGAGCCAGTGCTCCGCAACGGGAGAGGCCACAACAGTGAGAGGCCCGCGTACCGCAAAAAAAAAAAAAAAAAAAAAAAAAAGAATATATAAGTAGTTCAGTTTGTTTGTTTTATTTTCCCTTACTAGTCACCAGTGATTATTTAACTGCTGAATCTAAATAACTCCCTGAGTCCTTTGCAATGTCAAACCTTTTTCTGGCATTCAACCCTCATTCTCCCCAGTGGCTGTCATATTCAGTGTCAGGACTTTACCTGTCATATCCATGAAGATGATCCAAACTCTATTTTTCTTGCCCTGACTGTCTTCTGAGCTGTCATCTACTTGCTAGACATTTCAACCTATATGTCTTCAACCAAGATATGCTGACTTATTAAAAGAAAATCTTTAACTACTCATCTTTTCTCTTAACCTACTCTCTTCTCAGTCACCCACACTTAACCTCTCAGAGCTGTATTTCTTTCCTTTTCTTTTGTCTCCCTTGACTCACACTCAACCAGTTGGTATGGTATGTTGCAATTATTCTGCCTCTCCAACATCCATAAAATTTTCTTTTCTCCTCTCTCTAGGTTATCTTGACCTGAATATTTATAATAGCTTCTCTTCCATTTTCTCCTGATTATGTCCATTTCAGTTTCAATCTGTTTATCCATTAGGAAGATTAATCATCCTGAAGGGCAACTTCTGAACAATCTCTAATTTGTCTAAATCATAGTATTTGAGATCAGAGGAACCACAGAGTAAATCTAACCAAATACCTCGTTTTACAGGTGAAGAAAATGTGTTGAACATGTGTAATTATTGACAGAACTGGCACTGGAACTCCAGATTTTTTTGTCATACCGTTAATATTTCTTTTTGCTTTCTATAATCATACTTGTACCCACTGAGCTTCTTATGCAGCTGATGGTGAGTCTTGGTGAGGAGGTATGGATGTGACCTTGAAGACAAATTGAGAAACACATTACTTCAAGGAAAAATGCCACAGTAATTGGGTTCCCAAAGAGAGAGGTGAGGGAAGTAGCATGTTTTAAACGCTTTGGAGCCTTTAAGGAAACGTTGCCACTGCCAAAGAGAATTTAAGTATGATTCTAAATTATGTTATAAAACAATACATTTGTTGAAATATTTCTTGATGAGTTATGTAGATAAGCGATGAAGAGCTATTAATTTTATTTCTTCTTCAAATTGGTCTTTAGTTTATCTGCCATTTTGGTCTTTTACTAATACGTGTCTTGCATATGTCATAAAATCTTCATTTAACTTTTTCACCTGTCAATTGTAGAATGAAAGTCAAAGAATTCTTGTAGATTAAAAAAAATAAAAGGTTATCTGTCGACCACTGAGAGAAGCAGTATTATTATTACCTTTAGAGGTGATGTGGCATTTGAATGTTCTCTCTTTTACAGGCCATTTTGTACTCAGACCTTATAAATTAAAATTAACTTAATAGATGAGAGATAGGGTATTTCTTCCAGGGCATTCATTTCTTAGAGAAATAAAGAAAATGAATGTAAGTTTCTGTTAATAACTGCAGAATAAGAGCTAGACAGTACTTTCAGCTGCACCTGAAAATAGGGATAATGTCCATTTGGATAAATAGAAAATCATACACGTGTATATTGGAAACAGCTACGAAACTGTGAGAACGTTTTCAAGTTCGGTTTATATAAAGCTTTCTCATTAAGGTCACATCAAGTATATAGGAGCACATATTTTATCATTTAAGAACATTTTTGAAGATAAGTCTGTGAAATAACTATGTCTTCCAAACTCCTGTCTACATAAATGAAGTTTAAAAACTGAAGTAATATTCATATGATTCAATCTAAAGAGAACTTTAAGCTCAAATATCAAGACAGAAGGTTTGTTCCTGTTATTTTTTCAAGCAGTTTCAACAAGTACAATTGTCCCTTGGTTTATCCAGGGGGCATTGGTTCCAGGACCCCATTGGATACAAGATCCACAGATGCTCAAGTCCCTATATAAAATGGTGTTGTAATATAATTGACCCTCCAAATCTGCAGGTTCTGCATCCCCAAATATGGAGGGCTGACTAAATTTGTTGCATTTGCTTGTCCAGAACTGTATCTTATTTTCATTCAGAAGCCTTTAAATTTTTGTTTGCACGTGAGCAAATTAGATAGTTAAAAACAGCCAATCAAATTGTGCAGTAGGCTTTGTAGACTCTAAGCAACTGTTAGTGAAATCATTAATAATTTTTACTTTTCAAATATCTTGATGACCTAAACAATGATGATTAAAAGAGTGAAACCTGTTTTTTTTAGTGCTCTGGTCAGAATCCTATAACATGCACACTGATGGGTAGATTTTATCAATTTTACTTGAATATTGTAACTTTAAAAATTCAGTAAGTCACTTTTACTCACTGTATTTAGGGGGCGAGCTATAGATGTGTATGTGTGTCCTGAATTACTCAGATAATTGTCATCATCTCACCGTGTACCACAAAAATATATTACATGCAAAATGTATTTTAATTCCTTATCAGTGTTTTAAAGTTTTTAGAAAAATGTATCTTGAAAAAATTATGTGTAGCTTTCCCATTATATGAAGTATTTCTAGCAATACAACTCAAAATAAAAATTCCATAAAAATGGTGCCATTGGAGCTTTCATTGACTCCGCAGAAAAGTCAAGGGTATGAAAGTAGAAATAAGGCAGCTTTGGATGGATTTAAAATTTTTCTATAACATATATATGTAAAATAAAAGGTGAAAACTTAGGTCTAGATAGCATCTTATCACCCAGGCCCATTTCCACAGATAACCACTGCTTCCTTCAAAGGTTAATTAAATTATAAACGCACACCTGCAGAATATTTGCGTATTTAAAAAAGTCATTAAAAATGGAATATAACTTCCTGTTTGGCCAATTCCTTAATGACTATATTTGCATTTAATGATAGCAGCCCACCTTTAGAGCTTTCTTGCTCATTTTCTCTGCCTTTATCCTAAGCAGCCAGCTTTCCAAGGTTAAGACCAAAGGCTTTGTGAAAATGTCATGGGTTTTTCCTTGTCCAAAAAAACCCCCCAAAACCTCAAAAGTCTTTTCTTGTCATTTACTTCAGTGTCATCCCAAGCAGAGGAAACTTTATCATCCCAAACATAAACCCCCCAAAAATTTTTGGTAATGTTATGAAAGACTTTATTATATATATTCTCCCTTTTGACTGACACATTTTAGCACAGTTCATAAAAAATGACATTAAGGGCTTCCCTGGTGGCGCAGTGCTTGAGAGTCCGCCTGCCGATGCAGGGGACGCGGGTTCGTGCCCCGGTCGGGGAGGATCCCACGTGCCGCGGAGCGGCTGGGCCCGTGAGCCATGGCCGCTGAGCCTGCGCGTCCGGAGCCTGTGCTCCGCAACGGGAGAGGCCACAGCAGTGAGAGGCCCGCGTACCGCAAAAAAAAAAAAAAAAAAAAAAAAAAAAAAAAAAAAAAAGACATTAAAACTTTTACTTCCATTACAGTCCCCAATTACAAGTTTACATCTTAAGCCTTATTTTTTAGAAAGGGTTATTTCAGAGCAAACTCCAAGACTTAGGATGAAAAAATGCTTATTCCGTGGATCAAATTGTATGTGATTGTTAAGAAATTATATAGACTTATGCATAAATCATTGACTATGAAAAAGGAGTTTTGAATTACACTGCTGACTCCTTTACTAGCTTACTGAGGCTCTACCTATGTGATTGTGATAAAATAGTTACTTCAGTACCAAATTTAAGGAATGCGATTTGTCATGGTTTATGATAGTTCCTGATTCTTGCCAGCAACTTCCAGTTATATCCAGTTCTGCCAAGGCATCATGAAATAAGATAGGTCAGGTAACTCACTTAGAACAGTGACCTCTCTGCACAGGACTGATTTCATGATATATCAAATAATGTTAAGAATATTCTTTGAGTCTTTCATAAAAGATAAATAGTTCTGATTATCTATTGTTGCAACCCCCCCCCCCCCCCAATTTAGTGGCTTTGAACACAGTTTCTTATTTCGGATGGTTCTTGCTTAGGGTCTTTCGTGCAGGTTGCAGGCGGGTGGTAGCTGGGGTTCAGGTATCTCAAAAGCTTCCTCACTCAAATATCTGCTGGTTAATGTTGGCTGTCTGCAGGGAACTCAGCTGGGGCTGTCCAGCAAAACACCTTCTCATGGGCTCTTCATGTGGTCTGGGCTTCTTTACAGCATGGAGGCTGGGTTCCAAGGGCTACCATCCCAAGCCCGAGAAGTTATGCAGCATCATTTCCTTCATGGTCACCAGCATGCACAAATTCAGGGGGACAGACTAGATCCCCGTCTATCAATAGGAGGGGTGTCAACAGGTCACTGTAAGAAAGTGTGTAGAATGGAAAATTCTGTCATATCCATCTTGGAAAACAATCTGCAGTAATCATTATACTTTAGTGCTGATATTATGTTTATTCCATAAATTATTCTGCAAAGAATCTTAGATATCTACCATCTAATTAATATTTTTATACCACCAGCAGCATATTTCCCCATATTCTACTCAGGGGTTGCCAGACAATGAAGATTCTTCCTTTGTTCCCCCAAACTGTTTCTGTAACTTTCTTATAACCTGAGATACAAGTCATGAAAAGGAAAGAATATCAGAAATATTTTTTTGGTCTTTCCAGACTAGATCAGGGGTTGGAAAACATTTTCTTAAAAGAGCTTGAGAGTAAATGTTTTTGACTTTGCTAGCCAAGAGGCAATATCAAGGATGTTATGTAGGTACTTATAAAATGATATTAAAATGTAAATAATATTCTTAGCTCATGAGCTGTACAAAAACAGCTTGCTCTGCTGGAGTTGGTATGCAAGCTATAGTTTGTCAGCTTCTGGCCTAGATCATTTGTACCACTGTACAAATCAAATTTTTAAAACCCAGTGAATTACTTTTCATTTGGTTTTAGGGATATGTAGATGCTGAAAACCTGACTTTACGTCTACACTGGTCACTGCAAATATTCTGCCTAATGCTTTCAATTTTAATTGCTAAGAATTACTGTAACAGTAGTTTGATGGGTCTTTCATAAAACTTGTCAGTCAGTTTAAGTTATAAAACTAGTGTGAAAGTCACATATGGACACCTTATCTTTGATAAAGGAGGCAGGAATGTACAGTGGAGAAAGGACAGCCTCTTCAATAAATGGTGCTGGGAAAACTGGGCAGGTACATGTAAAAGTATGAGATTAGATCACTCCCTAACACCATACACAAAAATAAGCTCAAAATGGATTAAAGACCTAAATGTAAGGCCAAAAACTATCAAACTCTTAGAGGAAAACATAGGAAGAACACTCTATGACATAAATCACAGCAAGATCCTTTCTGACCCACCTCCTAGAGTAATGGAAATAAAAACAAAAATAAACAAATGGGACCTAATGAAACTTCAAAGCTTTTGCACAGCAAAGGAAACCATAACCAAGACCAAAGACAACCCTCAGAATGGGAGAAAACATTTGCAAATGAAGCAACTGACAAAGGATTAATCTCCAAAATTTACCAGCAGCTCATGCAGTTCAATAACAAAAAAACAAACAACCCCATCCAAAAATGGGCAGAAGACCTAAATAGACATTTCTCCAAAGAAGATATACAGAATGCCAACAAACACATGAAAGAATGCTCAACATCATTAATCATTAGAGAAATGCAAATCAAAACTACAATGAGATATCATCTCACACCAGTCAGAATGGCCATCATCAAAAAATCTAGAAACAATAAATGCTGGAGAGGGTGTGGAGAAAAGGGGACACTCTTGCACTGCTGGTGGGAATGTGAATTGGTTCAGCCACTATGGAGAACAGTATGGAGGTTCCTTAAAAAACTACAAATAGAATTACCATATGACCCAGCAATCCCACTACTGGGCATATACCCTGAGAAAACCAAAATTCAAAAAGAGTCATGTACCAAAATGTTCATTGCAGCTCTATTTACAATAGCCCGGAGATGGAAACAACCTAAGCGCCCATCATCGAATGAATGGATAAAGAAGATGTGGCACATATACACAATGGAATATTACTCAGCCTTAAAAAGAAATGAAATTGAGCTATTTGTAATGAGATGGATAGACCTAGAGTCTGTCATACAGAGTGAAGTAAGTCAGAAAGAAAAAGACAAATACCGTATGCTAACACATATATATGGAATTTAAGGAAAAAAAATGTCATGAAGAACCTAGGGGTAAGACAGGAATAAAGACGCAGACCTACTGGAGAACAGACTTGAGGATATGGGGAGGGGGAAGGGTGAGTTTTGACAGGGCGAGAGAGAGTCATGGACATATACACACTAACAAACGTAGTAAGGTAGATAGCTGGGGGGAAGCAGCCGCGAGGCACAGGGATATTAGCTCGGTGCTTTGTGACAGCCTGGAAGGGTGGGATGGGGAGAGTGGGAGGGAGGGAGACGCAAGAGGGAAGACATATGGGAACATACGTATATGTATAGCTGATTCACTTTGTTATAGAGCAGAAACTGACACACCATTGTAAAGCAATTGTACCCCAATAAAGATGTTTAAAAAAAAAAAAAAAAAACTTGTGTGAAAGTGAATCCTAGCTATCCAGAACAGAAAAATAAGAGAAAAAAAAGTGATGTTCAGAAAATGCAGTTCCTTTTCTTTTTTCTTTCCTGTTTTGAATGGACCTTAGTTAGATACAAAGGTGGATTATTCATTCTCTTCATTTCATGATACATCATCGTTATTGTTCAATGCATAGCTACTCCCTTTATTTTTTCATCTATCTACCTATCCATCCATCCATCCATCCATCTTTTTTATCCTCTTCTGCACTCCCTTCTTTTCCTTTCCCCAGAAACAACCATTCTGACATGTTTATATGAATTACTTTGTATGTGTTTCTGTAAGATGTGCAGTGTTGTTGAGTTAGCACACATTTTAATTTACCTAAAAGATACGGTCTTAGAGATTTCAGTCTGATCTTTGTCTTGGTTTTTATTTACTCAGTTATGTTTAGAAGATGCATTCATCTTATTATGTGTACATCTAGTCTGTTGTTTCTAACTCTTTTATAATACATCGTTGAATGCTTCCATGTTTGACTTATCTGCTTTTCCAGATTACATCTACTCCCTCTCCCACTATAAACAATACCATGGTAAATATTTGCCTTTACATGCCTTTATGTGAACTAGTGATAGGAAATTCTTTTCACAATTGAATTGAAATTAGGACTCTAATTACTGTTGTGAGTAAGTCAGTGCTTTACAGATCCCTTTGAGCTAAATATTATAATTTCTGTTCTGTCATACAACACAGTTGTAACACACACTCAATATATTGAAAAGAAACAGTGTAAACAAAATTTCATTAAGAATTGTAATGCCAATTTTTGGTGGCCAAGATAGCAGAGTAGGAGGATCCTGAGCTCACCTCCTCCCATGGGGAACACCAAAATTACAACTATTTATAGAGCAGCTATATATGAGAATGACCTGAAGACTAGCAGAAAAAAATTTTTTTTTTACAACTAAAGATACAAAGAAGGAACTGCAACAAGAAGGGTAGGAAGGACAGACTGTGGTATAGTCAAGACTTACAGCCCTGGGTAAGTGAACCACAAGTGGGAGGATAAGCACAATTGCAGAGGTCCTCCCCAAGGAATGAGGGGTATGAGCCCCACATTCATCTCCCCAGCTCAGCGGTCATGCACTGGCAAGACAAGCCCCAGAATGGCTTTGAAGGTCAGCAGGGCTTGCATATGGGAGAGCCAGAGGGCTGTAGGAAACAGAGGCTCCACTCTCAAAGGGCATGCAGACAATCTCACATACTCCGAGACTCAGCATGGAGGAAATCATATGAAAGGAGCCTGGGTCAGACCCACTTGCTGATCTTGGAAACCTCCTGGAGAAGCAGGAGGCAGTTGAGACTCCTCCTGGGTATGGAGATGCTGACAGCAGCCGTTTGGGGGAGCTTGTTCTACCATGAGGACACTGGTGATGGCAGGCACCATTGTAGAATCCTCTCTTTAGCCTGTTAGTGCTGAGGGCTTACCCACTCACCAGCAGGGTGGCGCCAGTCCTGGGACCCCCTCTACACTGCAGCCAGCAACCCCAGGTATGTATGGTGAGAGATGGTAACTAGACTTACTGTCATCATTTTGTAATGTGTAAAAATAATGAATCATTATATTGTACACCTGAAACTAATATAATTGTAATATAATTATAATATAATTGTAAGTCAATTATACTTCAATTAAAATAAAGTGCAATGCCAGTGATTATTGGAACTAAATTTATTCACTACCTTAGATTTGATTGAGGTGGTAGTCACTCTTGAAAATGAGTTATTATGGTATTTGAGTTCTCTTAATATTTTAATAGTTGCTCTAGAGATTATAATATATACCTATAACTTTTTATAACTAGGTAGATTAATAATGTTTTATTCCACATAAAATACAGAAACCTTATAACCATATAGGTCCATTTCTTCCCTCTCCGTCTTTTATGCAATAGTTGTCGTATGTGTTATATGTACATACATTTTATAACTCAAAACAATGTTACGTTTTTTGCTTTAAATAGTTGTATGTATTACATAGAAATCAAGAGAGTAAATATTATTATATAGTTATCTAGAAACTTACCATTTCTGGTGGTCTCCCTTGCTCCCTAGAGGTCCAGTTTTACCTCTGGTATTGTTTTCCATTAGATTGAGAAACTTTCTTTAGCATTTCTTATATTACAGGTTTGCTCATGACAAATCCTCTCATTTAAAAAATCTAAAATGTCTCTCTATTGCCTTTATTTTTGAGGAATAGCCTTGCTTAATATGAAGTTCGTAGTTTATTTTTTTTCTTTTCAGCACTTTGAATATGTCATTCAAATGTCTTCTGGCATTCGTATTTTTAGATGAGAAGTCATTTGTTAACTAATCACTGTTCCCCTACATTTAATGCATTTTTTTTTTCTTATTGCTTCCAGGGATTTTTCTATTTTTGGTTTAAAATAGTTTGACTATAATGTGCTTAGATATGATAGTCTTTGAATTTGTACTGCTTGTGTTTCATTCAGATTCTTGTATCCTTATTATTTTCACTGATTTGAAAACATTTTTGTTGTCATTTATTCAAGTACTTTTGCCCCATATTCTCTCCTGAGACACCAGTTAAATGTAAATTGGACCTTTTAAAATTACGCCATAGGTACCTGAGGCTCTGTTTATTTTTCTTTCAGTTTTTCCTTGTTCTTCAGATTAGATAATTTCTATTATTCTACCTTCAAGTTCACCGACTCTTCATTCTGTCATCTTCATTCTGTGATTTAAAAATAAAATATTTAGCTATTGTAATTTTCTGGAATTTTTGTTTGATTGTTTTTCTTTCAGTTTTTCTGCTGCGATTCCTACCTTTTCATTTATTATGAACATACTTATTTTCATATCATTGATCATAGTTACAAGAATTGTTTTAAAATTCTTGTTTGCTCAGATACCTCAGTCATCTCAAGATTGAACTCTGCTAATTGTCTTTTGAAAAGATGATCAGTGACATTTTCCTGTTTCCTCATATGTCAAGTAATTTTGTATTGCACTCTTGTCATTGTAAATGACATATTGTGTTTGGATTTTGTTATAATCTATTGAAGAGAATTGCTTTTTGTTTGTTTGTTTTAGCTGGTGAGTAATTTAACAAGATTCAAACTTCGAACTCCAGTTCTTGGGGGGCAATTGAAACCTTTGATCAGTTCTTTAATCCTTAGCTGTGCTGTGTGGAGTCTGCCACACACACAGAGGTCAGCCAGAAATTTGCACAGAATTTGTACATAAAACTGGGGACTCCTCTTCTCTGGAGAAGAGAGTCTCCCCTCCCTTTCAAGTGGCTACAGTTGCCCACAGTAACTGTGGGGCTTCTAACAGAGTTTTAGCCACTCAACAGAACATTACTGCACTCTTCTCTGAGGTTAAAAGCCATATGATACAGAAAAACCATTGTCATTTTCTTCTTCTTGATATTGACAGTCCTCTAGAAATCTACTGCATTTGTTGTTCATCTTCAGTATGTTCAAGTATGGTTTCGCTTGTTTTTCTTTTTTTTCCTTTCTCCTTCCTTTCCTTTCTCCCCTCCTTCCTCCCTTTCCCCCCTTCCTCCCTCCTTCCCTCTCTCCTTCTTCCTTGCTTCCTATCTTCCTCTCTCTCTTTCTTCTTTTCCCAGAGCTCATAATTGTTCTCAGCAGAAAGAAAAGGTATAGTAGAAGATTCAAGTACATGTAAATTTGAGGATGATAGTAAATCCTCTTTTGAAGTTCAACAAAACACAAATCTTTTGATATCCTACACTGAAGAATATAAACAGTCCATGGTAATAAGATGAACCATGATCTATTTTATATAAAGCAGTGTTATTGCAGTTGGCTAAAAAATAATTCACAATAGTATTTTCAAAAATGTTTACTCATTTTCCTTTTTATAAAAAGGATATCAGAGGACAAACAAATGTCCTTTTAAGCTGAAGTATTTTCATATTCTTATTGTTTTAAATAATTTTATTTTAAATATCTCATTATAAAAATGTTTCTGAGAAGGGAATTTAAAAAATATGTCTACAAACTCTGCATTGCTCTAACTTTCATGCTGCCATCAAATTTTAATAAAACTTGATTTACTTTTTGCCCGTGACACTGAAAAAATATATGTATATTTATACACACACACACACACACACACACATATACACACACACACACACACACACACACACATATATATATGTAGAACCTGACTTTGGAGTAGAAGAATAATATAAGTAAGCAGAATTTAAGACTGAAGTGAGCGAGAATTTAGCCTGGACAAGGACTGATAAATGAGAGAGATTTTATCATCCTGAATAAGATCTGAAGATGATTGTTTTTCCAATTTATCAGAAGTGGTCATTTAATTAAGGATAAGGTATCAGCACTTACTAGGTTTTCTCTGCTCTTATTCAATTGTAAATGGGCATGGTATCTAAGTATAAAATGGTTATTTAAAATTAGGTGATGAAAACAAAAGAAGTAGCCCTTAAAAAGAAGAAATAAGTTGGAGAAATTTGGGAATATACCTCTCAACATACTAAGGGCTTATTGTGACAAGCACAGGGGAATAATAGCTCATATAACATAGACATGTTTATGTACATATATTTCTGTGTGTGTATACATATGTTATGCATAAATATAAATTCCTACATGGTACTTTGGGCCTTATCAAAATTAGATTTTATAGGAGGCAGTTAAGTATAGCGGAATATCCTAAGTCCTAGTGTAATTGATCATTTTCTGGTAGATGGATAACTGTATGATCTTTTTCTGTTATTTGGTGATCATATAACATATCCAAGTATCTAATATATCACCAAAGAGGATCTCAATGAGTCATCCAGACTGTAAACTGAAGGCCTCGATCATCATTGGGTAACTATGCGTTAACTTTATAGTTTAATGAGAAAAATAAACACTATTATCTTTGACTCACTGTCACAGCAAGGTATAATCCCTGCCTACTTTCACTTTTAGGTGCTATAGTGTCCAAGCATTAAAATTGGGGTTGCTCCCAGAAATGCACAAACATGAGCCCTATCCCAGAGTTTTTGATTTTGATGCTGGAGTCTTCCATTCTCTGGTCCACCTAGTCCCAAGCTTTCACTCCTGAGCATCCTCTGGTTCTACCATTTGTGCAAGTCTTTGTATTTTGTTTTCCAATTTGATTCTCTTGTTCCTTTGATCAGACTTCCAAGCCTCTTGAGGATTTCCTTTTCAGACCCTTTTGTGCTTTGGTTTTTCTGATACTCATTAGTATATTTGCTTTCATATCTACCTCTATTCCTGAATTTCAGTATCTACATATACCCTACTCAGCTTCTCTTACTGTCTAAATTTTGGCTTTTTAGCGTTGTCATATTTTTATGAACTTAATTTTCCTTCTGGTGCAGTTTCTGGTATACAACTTAAGCTGGTTCCTCACATCTGTCTTGCTCTTGGTGTCTCAAGGAACTTTGAGAACTTTGCTTTCTCTCTAGGCAATACTGCCCCTTATTTTGATACCATTGCTGACTTTCCTAATTTCACTTCCTGCCTCATATTCAGTCTTTGTCTTCTCTATCCACTATAATTTCAGTACCATGTATCTCTATGTTAGTATTAATATTCATAATATATTATTAACCTGATGTACCAGAGAATTAAATAAAATTGCAGTAGTAATGATAAATTCTCCCCAAATTATAATCCATAAATGCTCCCATTTTAAAATGATCTTCTATCCATACATTATTGAGGTTCTCTAGCTCATTTTTCCTTACTAGGTGGTTCAATTTTGACATAGAATGTAGAGAAAAATGGATTGTTAAACTCTAGAAATTACCTTGCTTTTTATATGCCTCATTAGTAAGTATATAAATATTAGTTTTTGCCCAGTGGGGCTATTCTGGAGTCCATATTATAACTCACTGTGGGGTGATTGCTATTGAGTAAAGGATGTACACTGTGGACTGCAGTCGCCAAACAGATGGGTGGAGGTGAAAAAAAGCAATGCCAGGAAGACACAGGCTTTTGTTGCTCTGGAAGGAAAAGCTTGCTGTGTCTATCATCTGCAGTCTCATCTTCAGATTTATCAAAGCCCTTACTCTTCCTTTGCTCATTTAAAAAAATGGATTCTTTGTTTTTTTGCTATTGACTTGTATGAGTCACTTATATATTTTGGATATTAAGCCCTTATTGAATATGTGGTTTGCAAATATTTTCTCTCATTCTATAGGTTGCCATTTCATTTTGTTGATGGTTTCCTTTGCTGTGCAGAAGCTTTTGAGTTTGATGTAGTCCCACTTGTTTAGTTTTGCATTTGTTGCCTTTGCTTTTGGTGTCAAACCCCAAACCTCAGTGCAAAGACCATTGTCAAAGAGATTATCCCCAATCTTTTCGTCTAGGAGTTTTATGGTTTAAGCTCTTATGTTCAAGTCTTTAATCCATTTTGAGTTGATTTTTGTGTATGCTATGAGATGGGGGTACAACTTCATTCTTTTGCATATGACTATCCAGTTTTACCAATACCATTTATTGAAGAGACTGCCCTTTCCCCATTGGATATTCATGGCTCCTTTGTTGTATGTTAATTGACCATACATACATGTGTGTTTATTTCTGGCCTCTCTATTCTGGTCTGTTGATCTATGTGTCTGTTTTTATTATACTACGATACTGTTTTGATTACTATATCTTTGAAATATAATTTGAAATCAGGAACTGTGATGCCTCCAGCTTTGTTGTTGTTTCTCAAGATCACTTTGGCTATTTGGTGTCTTTTGTATTTTTTTCTATTCCTGTGAAAAATGCCTTGGAATTTTGATAGGGATTGCATTGACTCTGTAGCTAGCTTTGGGTAGTATGGATATCTTAACAATATTAATTATTCCAGTCCATAAGCATGAAATATATCTCCTTTTATTTGTGTCTTTTTAAAAATTTCTTTCATCAGTGTCTTAAAGTTTTTAGTATATAGATCTTCCAACTCCTTGCTTAAATTTATTCCTGAGTATTTTATTCTTTTTGATGCAATTGTAAATGGGATTGTTTTCTTTACTTCTCATTCTGATAGATTGTTGTTGGTATATGGATATGCACCAACAATTGAATTTTGTATATTGGGATACAATATACAAAACAGTATCCTGCAGCTTTACTGAATAGACCTTTTTTTTTTTTCCCAGAGAAGACATACAGATGGCCAAGAGATATGTGACAAGATGCTCAACATCACTAATTATCAGGGAATGGCTGTTACCAAAAAAATAAGAAATAACAAGTGTTGGTGAGGTTGTGGAGAAAAGGGAGCTCTTGTGCATTGTTGGTAGGATTGTATATTGGTACAGCTACTGTGGAAAATCTGTGGAGGTTCATCAAGAAATTTAAAATAGAACTACAATATGATCCAGCAGTCCCACTTCTGGATATATATTCAAAGAAAATGAAATCAGTATCTCAAAGAGATATCTTTAGCCCCATGTTCACTGCAGCATTATTCACAGTTGCCAAGGTATAGAAACAACCTAAGTGTCTGTCAACAGATTGAAAAAATGTGATATATATAAATATAATACATATATATATAAATATATAATATTAGCCATTAAAAAAAGAAATCCTGCCATTTGTGGCAATATGGATGAAGGCATTATGCTAAGTGAAATAAGTCAGACAGAGAAAGACAAATACTGTATGATCTCAGTTATCTGGAATTCAAAAAAAAAAAAAGTTGAACTCAGAAACAGAAAATAGAAAAGTGATTGCCAAGGGCAGGAGGGTGGGAGAAATAGGGAGAGGTTTGTAAAAGGTTACACATTTTTCACTTGTAAGATTAATAAGGTCTGAGGATCTAATGTATAACGTGATGACTAAAATTGATAAGATTGTGCTATGTAATTGAAATTGTCTCAGAGAATGGAACTTAAATGTGTTCTCTTCAAAAAACAAAAGGTAAATATGTGAGGTGATTAATATGTTACTTAACTCAATAGAAAGGGGAATTCTTTTACAATATATACATATATCAAATTATCATGTTATACACTTTAAGTAATTACAATTTTATCAGTTACACCTCAAAAATACTTTTACTCTTCCTACTAGTCACTATTTGTGACATTTGATATATTTGTGTTGGTGTCTACGTAGGGAAAAAAAAAGAACTTGTTCTTTGCAGTATCTTCTGAGAAAGGCAGAATGGAGAAGATTTTCAATGGCTAAATACCATTTAAGCAAAAGGGTTAATATTTAAGTAGTTATCAGTGGATGAAAAACCCCTCAGCCACCTGCCTCAGTTTCAGTTGGACCCTCTTTTTTGTCTTTCTAGTATCTTTGTAGGTTCCATCACTTTCAGGACCAATTAACAGGCCAGGCTCCCTAAAGATGGTCATTGGTACGACTGGGTACTTGGTCTCCAGAGGTGCCAAAGTCCCTTATCATTTGAAACAGCTTGTGTGGAATAAAAGCCTCTCCCTCTATTACTTGTGTTTTTGAGGAGTTCAAGAAGGCTGAAGTGACACAGAGGGAGGGGTTTTGTTTTCCAAGCTGGACTCCTCCTGTCAGGAGTAGATCGGTGGTGCATGAAATTTTTCAGGCTACTAGAGCACCGGTGGCCCTCTTATGCATGTACACATATGCCCCTCTCCAACACATACCACAACATAAAGCTATTGGCATGCAACCAAAAGTCAGGATCCCACTTTCCAGTGTGCGAAGATCAAAAATTTAGACTTCTTGTTACCTTAATTCTCTTCTTTTCAGAATAAAGTCTGGATGAAAGAAGTGAAAATGCCACACCACAAAATGTTGATATCAGAAGAGAATTTTAATTTTCCCCCTTCATTTTCTTAGAATGAATGTTAAAAATATTAAAAATAGTAAAATACACATACATGCACATCAGCATATACATACAGATATACAAAAGTGTAGATGAAAGACCTTGTAACAAGGATGCCATTAACTTTTGTTTGGAAGGTCAGTGACAGTGTTTATGATGACCAGTCACTGAAAGGATGAACATTTTTCATGTGACCAAAATATTTTTTTTTTCCTGGACACTTCAGATCATAAAGGTTTTATGGGGCTGCAAACAAAAACAGAGAAACTTGGTCTTGTGTTTCTATTACCACCTCTGTGATACAATTTTGAACCTCTTGGAGTGTCTTAGAAGTTCCATCTGAAATGGCTGCTGTTAAAGTTTTCATTTATTGTGTAGTGCATGTTTTTTTTAAAAAATATTTTTATTATTTGTTAGCATCATAGCTGGAACTTTAAACTGATTTTCCAATCTGTAGGAGATTTTACTTTTTTTTTTTTTTTTTGCGGTACGCGGGCCTCTCAGTGTTGTGGCCTCTCCCACTGCCGAGCACAGGCTCTGGACGCGCAGGCTCAGCGGCCATGGCTCACGGGCCCAGCCGCTCTGCGGCATGTGGGATCCTCCCAGACAGGGGCACGAACCCACGCCCCTCGCATCGGCAGGCGGACTCTCAACCACCGCGCCACCAGGGAAGCCCGAGATTTTACTTTTTAAAATGTGGATGTTTGTATTAAAGTTATAGGGACTTTGCATGAGGTCTTTTAAAAAATTAATACTTTGACCATTTTGGAGCTGGAAAACATGATTGGGGTGACCTAATCTACTCACTCCTTTTGCTTGGTTACAAAGTATGAACCACATCAGATGGTGATCATTCTGCTCCTTATATAATTCCTAGGAAATCAAACCACAGTCTCCTTTAATGATTCATCCATCCCAGGACTCAACAACCCAGACTGCTGGAATTTCTTTTTATGTATACCTTGAAGCTTGAAGTCATTCCACATTTTTTTCCCCATTTTCCACAGAGTTTGAAAGCTCCTTAGTCTAATAATCCCTAATATACTTGAATGTAATTATTAAATGATCTTGAACCTAATTTTTTTTAAAGGTAAGCAATCTTAAACATTTAGCATTTCTCATGTTTTCCTTTCCACTCTATCTTTTGTGTATTTCAGTATATGAATTAATAATCATAATTGAAATTATTACAAAGCTTCATAGTTTACAAAACAGTTTTACATCCATTACGTCTTGTATTTGGTCCTCCCAAGAACATTGTGATAAACAGGGAGACGACGGTTTCATACGTTTATACGGGGAAGGAAGAAATCTATGGGGAGGAAGTTATGCTAATGGGCAATGAAGGGTCAGACAGAACAGGAGAGGAATGTGAGGGCATGAAATATGTGATGTCTACGTATTTCAGTGGCCAAGCTATGTAAGATAGATGGGTCTGCCTAGAATACTTTCCCTTTTCTGATTCACGAATTTTCCTAGCAAAGTCAAAACCTCTCATTTTTTTGCAGACTCTTGCCTGGTCGAATCCCATCCTGACCAAGTTGGCACACAGAGACTCAACATACCAGGTGTGCACACAGGCTTTTACAGATGAAATCAGCGGGTTATTCACACTGTGGCTACCAGTCGCTCTTTGGTCATCCCCTCTTTCCCTCCGGTTTTCTGTAGTCTTCTTGGCTGTTTGCTTCATTGCCCGCTTGGTAGGCAGTGGAAAACGGGGAGCTCAAACACAGCCGTCCATTAAAAGCTTGGGGATAGAGTTGGCTCCATTAAAAGTTAAAGTAGACCTCAGAGAAGTCATTCCCCCATCACTCCCTCTTTTCTCTGGCCACTGCTGAATATGATTTAAAAGCTGGAGATTTGGGGTTGTAATTGGAAATCAGAATTATTTGTAAAGTTTCTGACTGAAGAATGAGTCGATTAACTCAGCCCCGGAATGTTTAAAGTCTTGGAACTTCCTTAAGCTGTGATGGCCGTGGTGAGACAGTCAGGGCTGAGAAATAGAAGCTCAGGTCTTCTCTCCCCAGTGAGGTGGCTGCCAGATGACCCTGTGCTCTGAGCTTGTCCTCTTTGCCTCTGTTCTGCTTGTCTCCAGCATGTAGAGCAAGAAAACTTAGAAGGCTATTAGGGTTTCATGAGTCAGATACCCAATGGCAAAAATTTTCCCCACTCCCCAATCCCACAAAGAAAACAGCCTCTTTTTGAAATTGGAAACTTTAAGGGAAGATTTATGAACCTTCCGGTTTATGAAACCATCTGGTGCTTTGGAGTTGGCAGGCTGGTTGCTTTGACAGTTCAAAGTATGGACTGGCCCCCCACTCCCCCTTCTCGAATAGTTCAATTTAGTCTCTACATTGATACCTAAGAGGCTAGTCTTTTAAATTTATTGGACAACTTGTAAAAATCAGTAGGATTTAGAAGAATATACCTGTGACTTTTTAAGGGCATTTTTACTGTTTGTTACATGCTGCATTAAGGAGTCCAGTTGGTGAACTCTGAGTTTCCCCTCTGCTTAGCTTCGTTGCAGGAGCACTGTGTAATTTTGGTTTTGTTTTGACAGTTGGTGACCTTTGACTCCTCTCAGTAAAATGTTTAGGCTGAGGAGGACTGAAAAGAGCTTTCAGATGGGATATTTCCAACCTCTTTCAAGCTAGAGCAATCTTCCCCTCAGCATAGCAAACCCTTATATAGAAATGGTTTTCAGCCTCTATAGAGTGTTCTGGTGGAACAAATTAGATCAAAGCCTCGCTTAATATGTTTGAAAAATGCACATCCGCATTGCAGAGCAAAAAACATGTTATGGAAATCAATACTATCATATTCAAGCAGCTCTAACTTCAAAGTAACTCCTATGTGTGTTCTCAATTTCAAAAGAAAATGGAGAAAATGAGAACAGGGTGCATACGTTTTCTCTGCTTAATTCTATTTGTAACTGAGCTGAGATCTCAACTGTCTCTCTACTGTTATTTGACGGGCCCCCAAGGACTCTGGGTGTAGGGCAATCTGCTCATTAATTGCCTGCACCTGTGATAATCTTGCACACTTAGGTTACAAGAGTGACAAACTTTCTTCCACCCCATGCTTTTGGAATGCAAATTATTTATACTTTATTGGAGGAATAGCAATTTAGGGAAGAAAACAGAAACACAGAGGTAATGTGAATTGACCCTTTAGATTCTTTTATTCCCAGAAAATTGGTTGTATTGATGTTTTTTTTTTTTTCTGTTGTTGTTACAGTATTTGTTGAATACCCATTGTATGGCTGGCTGTCATTCTCTTAGGTACAATATAATTATATCTTTAAATTATATAACTTTTTAGGGATAGGACTTTTTTGCATGTTGACATGCTTTATAATAGCATTAGAACATGTAGTCTTACGTGTGCATCTATGCATGCATGTAAATGATTTAGTGTATTATATCAATACTTACTTGACACATGTATCATGTGTACATTATCTGATTGCTAGAAACTAAATACTAAACATATTGTGTTGGAAGGGTTGTATAAAATGAACTCTCCTGACAACTTTTTTTCTTCCTGTGTTCTTTCCTGAAGTGGTGATGGTGAACTATAATATTGTGGAAGTCCATGTTCAGGATGTAAAGCTCAAAACAAGAGACTCAGAAGTTAAATCTTGAGGTGTGATCTGTTCCTTAACTTTGCCTTAACCTGTTGGACATCATGTCAGAGGTTAGGCAAGGCAATATTTTTCCTTCCATAACAGTAGCTCTTACTTTGCTTCTAAACCTCTGGTAAATCTACTTGTTTGCATCCTTTTTCCAACACAGTGTTGACATGTCAAAGTTCATATGACAGACTAAGATGAAAACTGAATTGTGGGTCTTAAATGATACTACACAGTCATTTATTTAGAAAATGGAGAGACTCCAGATTGACCAGATACAATACACTGATCTTTGTCTAAATTGATTGTGGACCTGACTCATCTGTGACTGAATCTTGGTTACCAGACCTGCATTTCATTTCTACTTAGACTCCAAAAGTGCTTCAAAGATTTTGATCAGGTACTTTTGAATTTACTTTTAGATAATCCCCTTAGTTACAGTTTATAGACTAAGGGGTGCCTCCCAACTCTTTGCAGAATGAAATTGCATCCCCTATGATGGTTTCTTCTTATACTGCTCAGTAACTGGTTTAGAAAAGCAGGCTGACTTGGGCTGCTTTCTTTCCTACTGTTTTGTAGTTGGTAGAAGAGAAAAGGGCCCTGTAAGCGTTGAGTGAATACACAGATAGAGGCTCAAGATTTTAGAGTCACCTTTCACTCACTCACTCCTCCTCTACCATCTTCATATCCCATCTCTTGCCAGTTCTCTCAGGCATTTCCTCCAGAGAGCAGGTATTTCCACCTAACTCTCATGTCAAGTGCACTGAAAATATTTTTGAGTTTTGACAGATGTATCAACTTCAGTTTTTCTAACTAGCAGCATGAAATAAACTCTGTTCTGGGGATTACTGACTTTAAGTCTGCCGACTGGGTTTGATCAATGGTTGCCATCACTTTTTAGAAAAGCACATTTGAAAACATCACATGATGTGAGTCTCAATTGCAAAGTTTGGGGAACCCTCAGAATCCAGCTGTTGTGCTAACTCAGAGATTTAGAAAATCTCTGAAAGTATATATATATATACAATTTTATTTACTGTTTTATATAAATACATCTAATTTATATATATAACCTGTTATATATGTGTGTATGTGTGTGTATATATATATATATATATATATATATAAATTGCAAAGGTTATTTGTGTTAAAAACTTTTTATCAAGAAAGGACAAAAGAAATTCTGTTCAGTCTTTCATGTTAGTATGTTTGGTCTTTCCTCTTAAGCTTCTGACTCAAGTTCTAGTTTTCACCCTAAATTGAGTGAAATCCAGACAAAGCTTGTTACTCTTCCCCAGCTTACTAAATACATCATCATGGAGTCTTCTTCATGTGTTTTCTGACCTCTAAATTTCACCAGAGCAAACCCACAGTTTGCCTCAAAACCATCACAAGTGTCTGCCAGCCTTGACCTCTTGATCATTTGTTTGGGATTTTTATACTAACCACGCATTTCTGCGTAAGTGAGCACACATATCCATGCTCTTCTGCAATATTATGGTAAAAGCCTCGGTCAGTGGTTTCCACAGGGGTTGGGGAAGCTGTATTTTTAGTATTAGAGTGACCCCTGGGTCCTGGGTAAAATGCAGATTGCAGAAAAGAAGACATGACCAATCCAGGAACTTTGGACTTTGGCCCAGAAATATATCTTGATGGGTCTCTGGCTGAATTTCCACAGCGATTCTTAGCACAATAAAACTGACAACCGTTTTCTCAAATGTTTACACTGTAGTTTCTTAACAACATGTGAACACAATTGAAGCATTTAGAGATAATCTTTGGATTCTCAAAGTTCACAGACATTTGTCTGACCTTGAAAAATGCTATAGGCAAGGAATTTGGAATTCTGATTCTGGAATAACTAAATTAAATGAGATAATGTATGTGAAGATTCTCTGTTAACTTGTAACTGCCAGACTGACGTTGGTCATTGGTATTTACAGTTTGATTATTTTCTTTAGCTTCTATGGAATAAGATTCATTTTAGGTCAGGTTATTTGGTTTATGTATGTGTCACAGTGAAACATAAATCGAATAGGGCTCAGAATAACTGATTCTGTTCTTGCTTCGGTATACCAGATATCTGTTGGTTCTACATTCCTTTCACCCCTACTTCTGGGGAACATTTTTCTCTCTCCCTCTCTCTGTCTCTCTCTCTCACTCTCTTTTTCTGTTAGAAATTATCTATTCCCCACCCAAGTGCATGCTTTGGGGGTGGGGCTGACCCTATTATCTTATTCCATGGATGGCCAGCTGTCTTGATCTGACCAATCAGAATTCACTATGATCCACTGATGGTGGGTTTGTGAGTAGTGCTAGCTTAACTATACTCAACTTTGGAACTTTGCTAGAACTACTGGGGGGAGTAATCTTATAGCTTCTAGTAGTTGTATTTTCTATCCTGTGGGGACAGCCTGCCTTAGAATGAGGTCAACCTGGAGGAAAGCAGAGGGATGGAGAAAGGTCCAGACTCCTGCATCCAGTGCTCCAACTCAGTTCCATTGAACTTCTAGCTATGCGGTCCAAAGAACATCGCTATCTTTTTGTCTGTTTAATTTGTTTCAGAGAAGCTTCTGTTACTAGCAATGGAATGTTCTGGTTTATTCCCACTAAATAGTTGTGTTACCTTGAACTTGCCACATGACTTTTCTCAGGTTCAGTGTTTTCATATGTAAAGTTAAATTGTATCATTTAGAGATCAAACAGAAAGCAAAGAGCACACTGAAATGAGAATATTTCAGGAGTGTTTGTTTATCAAGTTATGGGTGTTGGGTAGTATTAGATGAGCTGTTATCACCCTAGGTCCAAAAAGATGAGAGGAGGGGGAACCTCTGGAACCTGAATGGAGCCTTGCAGAGGAGGGTACCTTGAAGAAGCTGTGACTTGTATCTGGGGCAAACTTAAGAGGGGGCAGCTGGGGGAATAAGTTCACTGCTCTCATTCTCCTTCCTTCCATCCATCTCCTGCCAGGGCTTCCCTTTTGTTGATCCCAACAGGAAGACAGAGGGTAAGGGGGACTGTTGATGTGGTCCATGGGAGTCGCCCCACACAGGCCGAAAGCAGGATGGAGAAGGCAGAGAGTGTATCCGGAGGGGGCAAAGAGAAGGCATCTGTCATGGCAGACAATCTTGGACTTGTCTTCCAGTTCTAAAATTCAATGAGAATCGATGAAAGTTTAGAATGAGGTGACATTGGGATCAGTTTGGATTTATGTACATGTATGAATGAGAAAAGAAGAGTGAAATCTTAAAATTTGTTTTTTTCCCCCCTTTTTTCTGCACATTTAACATTCTAGTTCATTAAGAACATGAATAATTTGGCCAATGCCTTTTTACTGTTTCAAATGACATGGCACAAAGGGTTAGCTAATTTACTAGTTAAATTAGATAATGCATTTATTCAAATTATTCTTGAAAGCTTCTTTCAGTAATTAGAGTGGGACTTTATCTGAGTGTCAATTTTGAAAATAAATAAAAAGTACTTTTGTATGCAGTGGAGCTATATGGCTTTAACTTACTCAACAAGCATGTACTTGGGGAAGGAAAAGGCAGACTCACAGATGTGGAGAACAAACTAGTGGTTACTGGTGGGTGGGTAGGGCTATATGGGATCGGGGAGTGGGGTGTACAAGCTATTGGATGTAAGATAGGCTCAAGGATGTATTGTACAGCATGGGGAATGTAGCCAATATTTTGTAATGGCTATAAATAGAAAGTAACCTTTAAAAGTTGTATAAAAATGTTTTTAAAAAGCAGAAAGCAGACCAAAAAAGTAGTTTTTGCAAAATAGTCACTAAACTCAGGCCTGGCGTCTCATTTGGTTTCTCCGCTGAAGAAATAGCAATTTATTTCAATCCTGGATGAAAAGCTGACCCTGTGAGACTTCTTGCAAGACCATAAAGTATGTATAAAACCACGTATACCATTCTTTGTGGGTGATTTAAGGAATGTTCAAGAGTAACTTTTTTCTCTATGTAATTTTTTCCCACTGATTTAATTGCTGAGTAAGATGTGACTCCATTGTAATGGCACAATAGTATATTCAGAGAGAATAATAATTCTGCATAATGATATGCAGGTCTTACAAATTTAGAAGATGCCTGTTCGATTCCTGTTCTTTTATTAGAACTGCATCCTGATAAATACGGAGTGTAAATGTACGCATGTTAACCTGTAATATAGAAAGGCCACCCTCCTCTCTGGTGGTAGTGATGGTCTGTCTCTAGTGAAAGAAATAGGACAGGCTCTTTCTGTCCTGGGATGGTTCTCCTGTGCCCTGTCCTCCAAGGGGGTCAGCATGTGGCCAGCTCCACCTGCAGGTACCTTGTGTGCGGGTCAACCGCAGTTCTACAGCCTGCCCGAGAACTTTGTCTTGGCCACTGTGGGTGCAAACTGTGCAGTGTCTCAAGACTTTATTCAATCCCAAAGGGTTTCACCATGAAGGTTTAACCCACAGCAGTAAAATGGACTCACCGGAAAAGAATGCAAACCCATGGCCTTGATTGTCTTCATAAATTTAAGTGACAAATCTCACCAAACTGATTGAGATGTAGTCTCAGGTAACACTTTTTTATTGGCTGCCAACATGTAAAGGCAGACCATTCATAATCTGGAGGACTCACTGTAGGCTCTTTCCATGTAGTGACAGTGCTCTGTCACACCACATTCCTTTCCATTTGCATTGGTGGGCCACAGTCTTTGCTCACAATGGAAGAGTTCAGAGATAAGAGATTTGACCCAGAAAAAAATTCAACTCGCATCACTTGTGAGAAGCATGAAATTTCATTTGACTCTAAAATTGGCCGTTTTCATTTTTTTGAGTTTCTATTATGCTCTAGGCAGTGTAAAGAGATGTGTAATGTAATATACGTTGTCACACTTACATTTTTATTCACACGACCATACATGGCAGGGATGAATATCCTTATTTTATAGCTAGAGAACTTCTTTCTCTCTTGCTTTCCTTATCCCTCCTCTCTCTCTCTCTCTCTACCTATCTCTCTCTCTCTCTATCAATATATATGGTTGTAAATTTTAACCATTCTTTTCCCTAAATCTTTTACAGATTTGTCCATTTCTTTCCTGACCCTCTACCACAGATTGACCCATCATTCTCCTAGATAATCAGCAGTCCCCTAACTAACATCCCTGGGATCTCCTTTTGCCCCCTCTAATACAGGCTCTGTTCTTCCCTAGACTTTGCTTTAAAAATACGAATATAATGTGTCTCTGCTCCTTAAACCCTTGGATGGCTTCCCCTTGTCCTTAGAATAAAGTCCACTTTCCTGACGCAGTGTTCCTGGGTCTCTCCTAGATCTGACCCTTGCCTGGGCTTCAGCCTCACTCTTGCCCTGTCCTCACTCTTCTCTCTCCAGTCCAGCTGCACCAAAGCTTATCAGTTCCCTGAGTGCACCATGATCCTCTACTGTTTTGCCGGCTCTTGTTTTCCTTTGCCTAGAATGCTTCTTCCTGTAATTTCCTCAGCTTTCTCCCACGTATCCCTTAGATTTTTAGCTTCTGTGTCAATTCCTTGGATAGTGACTCCTAACCCTTCAGACTAGGTTCCCTGCTGTCTGCTCCCACAGTGCCCATCCTTCCCCTTTCAGCATCTCTTCAAGATTGCAATTACTTGTTCAAATATCTGTCTTTTCCTCTAGAATATAATCTCAGTGAAATCATTGACCTTACCTGTCTTACTTATCAAGGTATTTTCATCCTATAATGGCAAACCTGGCACTGAGTAAACATTCGATAAATAGCTGTTGAATACATAAAAATTTTTAAGAAAACAGAAAACCTGAGATGTTGAATCACCTACCTGTGGCGGCACCCAGATTAGAACCCATGTGTGTTTAACGAGATAGTTCAGCTTTCCCTCCATTTTACTGCTACCCAGTGGAAGGGCCAATGTGACTGGAAAAGTTCATTCATGCTGTTTCCTGTTTTCTGCCCTAGGAACAGTATTTTGGATTTAGTTTTAAATATTGGAAGGTTCTAAGTTCTTTGCGATAATAGAACATATACTTTAAAATAGTATTTTGAAAACTACAGATAACTGCTTAGTGATATATCTGCATGTTTTGAAAAGTTATATAATCTAGACCCCTCCTGTGAAACCCATCGTAAACTACTTTTAATTTTCATCTTGGATTTTATGTTAAAATTGAAAGGAAATTTTTTATCGCCTTCTAATCTTTCTTAAGTAAAGTTTTCCCTGAAAGATTGCTTATAACTCACAGTATTACTTGGGTATTTACTTTTGCATATGCAATACCAAGAGGAAAGAGGTCAGATGCTGCCACAAAGCTGTGTTTGTTTCTGTCTATAAAGAGGAGAACTTCATTTGTTGGCAAGCATTTGGCATGTGGAAGGTGAGTCTGGTTCCTGTTTGTCAGTAGTTAGTTAATCTGTGAACTTTATTAATTCCCAGTCCAAACAGTGGTGAGTAATAGAAGTGCAAACCTTGGCTCTGGTTTTGTTTAGCTTATTTCTACTGATATTTATAAACACCTCTTTGGTTGTTAGCAATTTACAAAGATTACAGATTGCCTGAAACCAAAGGTAATGAGCAATGTAGACACATCCCTTCATTCCTCCTTCCAGACTTCATTTTTTCAGGCATCTCTAATGAGATGAGAATTTACTGAAGACAGAAACAAATATCTATGGCTGGCTTGTGGTGGGAGAATAGGCATCTACGTTTGCTTTCAATTTTAAGGAGTCATTGGTATTTGGTATGTGCTGCCTGGCAGTTAACCTGCTTCTAACTGGTGCCAGTTCTACCCTGGAGGGAGGTGTGGGGACAGAGAGGCTTTCTGGAATCCCATGAACCCTGCTTTCTTATTGATGAAAGTTTGAAAAACAGTAGATCGTTGCAGAGATCTTTGCTTTCCAACGCAACTTGAATATTAGTGGAATTTATTTATTTTTCTTGTTACCTGCATCCATTTTGTAACTTTGCATGGATACTCCAGGATTTCCAAATTAATTTAGTCACCCGTGCTGTAGAATTTGTGGTGTCTGTTGTGTAACGGTAGCAGTGACAATCTTTGAAGGTTTGTTTGTTGTTTGAGAGTGAAGAATATTCAGCCCAATGTCACTGTTCTTTGTTTGCTTAAAAAATCGACCAGTTATGGTTGCATTTGGTTTGTAAACATGAGTGAGCTTAGAGCTATCTTCAATCTCTCCCTAACTCATAGGGAAGAGTTTCTTAGGTAATGACTGCAGAACTAGGCATTTGGGAAATACAGCAAAGTTTCAAATGACTCATAAATGTAGAAGAAAATTTTCTGTTTAGTTCACCTGAAAGATGAACTTGGTTTTGAGTACTAAAATGGAATATTAAACTTTTGAGGTACTCAGTGAGATTTTCTAAAACAAAAAAACTTTGTAAGATATTTTTTCTTCCATTAATTTATGTCTTTTGCAATTTTAAACTTTTGCAATTTTAGAATTCTTTGGGGGGAAAAAAACCCACTGGAAGTGACAATTTCACTAAGCAATCAAGAATTCGTTTTCAAATAAATGAAATATTGCATGTGATGCTCTTTACTGAGACTCTTGGTATGTTTCACAGTTCAGTTCTCAAAAAAGTGAAATTGCTTTTTTAAACCAGGTGAAAATTCTAAGTTGTGAATCCCAGTTGCCTGGAACAAGGTCCCACTGTGTTTCTACTGCATTGGGATTCTTAACATTCTTAATTTGTTTGGTGGACAAAATGATGTTAATCATAAATGTTACTCATAAGAATAATCAGATGAGTGCTCCCTGCAATAGACAACTTTGTTTTTGAACCAAATCTGCCCCTTGTGGAAATCTGACAATGAAGAGGCAGAAGAACAAAGGGGGTGTGTGAGTTGACTGGGAAAAGTATAATTGGAGCAGTAAAGTTATTCATTTCTCATTTTTTATGACAGCGATTGTAGTCAGGTGCTCTCAGTATATTCTCCCGTGGATTTAGAAATGAGGAATTTGTATGCTGCCACATCCGGGGCAACTTTTTATCGCTTACTACCACCATCTGAAACAGAAGATCTACAGTTCTTAGGCAGGAAAAGTCACCACTAGATTCCTGAATATTATTTAGGTTCTAATTAGATAGCATATTTTCTGCCATAGCTTTGTAAATGCCTCATTGGTTGCAAATTTATTTTGAACTCAGGTGGACATTTTATCAAGAAATCATTCATTTCTGCCTAAATGCTTTTGGATGACAGATCAGTGCTTCAAATGAAATCACAAGCAGCACTTTTAACAAATCCTAATGGTCAGCTTACATTTAATTATAAATGGGACAGTGCCTTAAACTTTTCGAAACCATTCCATTTCCTGCTAATTGGTAGAAAGCAAAGTGAATTTGGGATAACTGAGAACAGCCTTTGGATGGCTCAGACACAGAAAATACTGTGGCTGGGATCATCTTATTTTAAAGACATTTTTGTCTACATCACTCGTGCTGTAATGCATTAATTTATTATGTTTAAATATATGCTTGTAAATACTTTTTCTTCATACAACATTGCAGTATTTAGTCCATGGGATACAAATAAGTGGAACACATATTTTCTACCCTAACAGGCTCTGTAGTCTTCTTGAGAAAACAGGACATACAATGAGAAAACAAACAAACAAAAAACTTCACAGAATGTTCTTAATGATCTTAGATTTGAAAGAGACTTTATGGCCTTTCAAATCAAGGTCCTCTGCAGTGTCTTTCATGGAATGGGTGGCACACATGGACCTTTATGTAAGTGACCCTCACTTAGTTAACTCCCCTCCTGTAGGGATGCCCTCTGTTCTCCTCTAAACATATGTCTTGGTGTCCCCAGGTGGCTGAATAGTGACCCCAGGACAGGGGGCCCTCGGCAGCCAGCCCATCACAGCTCCCTCCAAGTGAGTTAACGCTCACCCAGAGACAGTTTTGTTAGTCCTCATACCTGTTAATGCCCATGGTGTGTGCTATTATAATTATATAATGTAATGAAGTACTATACAAGTCAATGACGTGATAAGAGAGCTATTTCAATAAAAATGAAAATCAATTACTTTGGTATAACCCTTGAGTCTAAAAACATTACTATCCAATGAGGAATGAACTACAAAATGTAAACAGTTAAAAAATTAAAGCTTAGGCATCTGTACTCAGATTTTTTCCCAACGTCTTTATACTATTTTATCTTAAAGAAATTGAATCTAGTAATTATGGGTGATGTGTAAAAAGCTTGATTTTTGAAAAAAAAAGGGGGGAGATATTGGAAACTCAACTCACTGAGCATAGCCAGTAGAGGCCACAGTCACATATGAAGAGAAGCATTAGAAAATAAATGTGTTTGAAGGACTTTTTCATTTAACAAAGAAACTACCAGTGTCGATCCTTTGGTTAAGAGGGATTCTACCACTGACTGTAGCTTCCTCTCGGATAACCATAATGTTCATTTGCAAAGTTAAGGCTCTGATAATTTCTGCAGAAAGGAAAGTCTCAATTGCTTGACTCAGTGTTTCACAGACTTTTTGGAATTCATAGCTCTTTTCTGATTCACATTTTGGGGAATTATAATTCCAAAGTAAAAATTTCAGTTCTCTACTATTTGTGAAATATCAGCAGTGTTAAAAGCTATGCTGTGCTCTGTGGGGAAGAAAAGGACAAATCAGACATAACCTTCACTCTCAGGGAGCTTACTATCTAATGTGAAAAAAACACACATGCATCATTAATTGCAAATATACTGAGGCTGATACAAATATGATAAGATACACACAAAAACATGAATTGTATATGTAGAGAAACTGGAGTGCAGAGAGGTTTAAATATTTTACCCAAATTTAGGCAGTGTAGCATGGACTAGAAGCCTGATACATCTGACTCCAAATCTAATATTCTTTTCAGTTTAATAGCATAGTACCCAACATACTCATAAAGTCTTACAAATAGAAAGTAAGCTTCCATAGTTTTCAGCTAAATTTGTTATTTTTAACTCTGAAGTGAATTATAAAAATAATTTTATCACTGACTTGGATCCCCTATTTTGTTTTCTGGAGTATGGAATAATAACGTATAAGAAGTGATGTGTACCCTTTTAAAATATGCTTCATTTTAAGTACTTAATTTTTTTAGCGTTCTTCAATAAGCCAGACTCCCCCCGCTCCTCCCTATATTGGGATAGATTTCCACCCACCCGGCCTGGAGAGATGGCCAGTTTGTTGGGGGTCTCACTGAAATACACAGAATGCCATATATTACTAAGACAGATAAAGCCTCATCTCCCATGTTATAATATCAAGGAGTAGCACAAGTGAGTTTTTACTGAAAAAACATATTTCTGGAAAACCTTCTAATAGTTTGTTCCAGTTCATTAGATTAAAAGACCAGAGAAGAGAATACAGATAGTTTTTTTTAACCCTCTACCTAATATGTTTAGAGAACATACTTTATTGAAATGGTATTCTTAGATGATAAGCATAATGGTTATTTGCTGAAATGGCTAATCTTGGACAATAAACTTATACTGTATCACAATATCAGTTTTTCCTTTTTCCTTACCATGGTAAGATTCCTTACAAGAGACAGAAACAGAACGATTAAAGAAAAAAACATCTAAAACATTTTTTACAGCAGATACTAAAGTAATTCTTTCTTTCTTTTAAACTTTATTTCTACTTATTTTTATTATTTAAAAATTTTTATGAATCATTAAGTCTTTTATATCTGGCTTAGATTTTTATTTATTTATTTTTGAAATGTTAGTTCAGAGCAAACAGATAATAACGTATATTTTAAATTAGTGTTTTTATTTTCTAAAACTGGAGGATACAGAAGTCCCTTTAAAGTTTTGAAATGACACACTTGAATATTTCAGTATTTCATAACTTTTCCTTTTGACCTTTTTTCTGTTCGTCTGACAATGCTGCTTTATTTTGCAGATCTGTTTGGTTTTAAAATATAATCCCAGTGCCTGAAGCATAAAGCATATCTCCTTATTTCCTGGAAGTGAAATCTGAGAAATGCCTGAATAATGGGCAGTTTTAGAGTAGTAGACTTGGTGTGTCAAAAGCATGGCTTTGAGTGAGTGAGCTCGTCCAGAGAGCAGCTGAAAGCTGAATGTTCCTGACAGTCCATTTTGCCTGGAGTAATAGGTATGTAGTTGAGGGTGTGTAAAATAATTTAGGGTCACATTGTCAAGGGACTTGTGTGACATGTTGATAAATTTGGATTGTATCCTTAAGGAATGGTGAACGTTGAAGGAAGTGTGAAGTTAGAGAAAATTTTTGGAAGAATATTAAAGCAAAAGATTTTTTCTTCTACTATATCTGCCAGGCAAGCACAGTCTAACGTATTATCTACAGACTGTGAATTTTTTGGTTGTAAACCAGACATCTAAACTACGGTTGCCTTAGGTGTAACTACTGTGCCTGCTGAGAATAAAAAAGGAGTAAAGAAAACTGCGTATAGCTTTTCTTGTATTTTAATTGTTCGTTTTAAAAGTAAAGCAACTGCTTTAAGTGGTACATTTGGAGAGTTATTTCACTGAAGCAGATTGTTATGCTCTGAGACATTTCTCCTCCTTTCAAAGATTTCCGTTGCTTTCTCTTCATGAGAGCCCAAGAGAGTATTAAGAAGATTAAGAAGAAGGTTTAAAACAAGCTGTTAAGTGGGTTTAAAATATTATATAATACAACCTGGAGAAAAGCAAAGACCAGGAGGCTGCTTGCAGTGCAAGCATGGAGAGTCAGGGAGGCTGGAAGTGAGGGATCAATACAGGGAGGCCACATGGAGAGGTTCAAAAGATGCTTGGGTAGAACTGGCAGATTTGGATGATTGTAAACTGATTCCAGTTTGTGATTTGGGCAACAAACTGGATGGTGAGAGAAGACGACTAGTCAGATGAAAGAGACATGAGGTCAGTGACTTGAAAGTAGACTGCTCGGGTTTCTGTTACCAGACTAAGTAGTCTAAAGCGTTTCTGTCTTTCAAAGGGAGTTTGAAAGTTTCAAAGGGAGAACAGATCTCCATACTTACCAAGACTATGGGTCCAGCAAGGGTTATAATTCCTGCTTTCTGCTGAAGCTGCCTAATGGGAGTTGCAGTGTAGTACATGCCAACAAATGAGCAAATGAATGCTCACTCTTCCACCCTTATTTGGCCAAGGTAAAGCAATCCAGGAGTATACTTGTGTTTTATTGTAATGTGTTTGGTTATTTACTGGTATTTATTGTTTTGGTGGCTTTTAATATATATAGTATAATATAAGAGATATGGTTACCCTATAGGTGTATTCAAATCCATGTAGTAATATGCCTGATATATTGCGTTTTTACCAAAGAAAGTAATTATGTATCTAATTCCGGCTTTCTTACAAAGGCAAATTCCTGTATCTCACTGTAAGAAATGTTTGTCTGAAGGATGTTGAAGACACATATATGTCTATATAGTTGTTTGTGAGTGATGTAGAAAATGAAGTTAGTAAATATCCATACTATCATCTACCAGAAATTTGGCATTCATTGTAAATTGGACAATATTATTATACATTATTATTGAAATGAAATGAAACGTGAGATGAATGAGTTATATTTATAAGGCACAACCACTTTGTAGGTGATATATTTGTAACAGTATTTTATTATGTGTTTCCTGATGTGAGGAAATATAAATTGAGATGTAGTGTTCGGAGGTGGTTTAAATTTCAGAAGGATAAATGAAATGGAATTTTTGATTGAGATGAATACATTAAATTGTTTGGTTTTACATTTGAATTTTCTCTATATATAGACTTCATAATAGGACTTCAGATACATAAAGGGAACCATTCAATAAGCTAGAGTTAGGAATTCATTTTAAATATTTAATGATTTAATTAAGTTTTATTAGTGTGATGTTCTTTGCTGATTAAAAATTGACAAGGGTCTCATATGTTTTCTTTTTTTTTCCATTTTGGATAGTATCTTGGCTAGGTTTGTTCTGTATTTTTATAAACAGTGATAAATGCTGATTTCTTAAAATAATCTTTTTCACAGCGACTGAAATTGCCAAGAAAAAAGTAGTAAACAATTGTGAAGCGTTAAAATCCGCAAAATTTACTTATTGCATTGCTCTTTTGATTTAAAAAATGTTACGTTATACTGTCTAGAGAAAATTTGATTTGATTTGCTCTTCGTAGTAAGAGTTTTTGCCAAAGTACAACCACCGCTCATAGCCTACCTCTCAGGCCAGGTGCAAATGGTACTTGTTATTGCACTGGATCTTGGGGCATGGGTGAGAGTGAGGCAAAATGGTGGTCGAGCAAACAACAGTGAAGAAGAGGAAAGAGTAAATTACATGAGTTATACCACTCTCAACAGTGTGTTCACTATGGGAGGTGGGTAGGGAGTGGAGGTACCCCAAGTTTATATCTCAGAATTATGCAGGTACTCTTAGTGTATCGGTTATGGATTTATCATAAAAAGTAGAGGGAGACTTTGGCCATATGCATTTCTATGGTCCTTCATATTCCTATTTCACCTATATTAATTGACCTGAGGATCTATGCCGACGTAGCTCTGGATGACGTAATGGCTTGAGAAATTTTACTGACAAGAGGAGGGAAAAGGAAGAGAGTCTACGTTGTAATGTTCATGCAGCAGGCAGTTGACCCTGGGTAACAGAAAACAGGATTCTCCTGACTTGCCTGATAAACTCCCTGCCCTTTGCCCCAGTTGTGATCAAATGTGCTTCTGAAGGAAAAATAAAATATGTTTTAGAGGTAATAGATGTAGATAGTTGTTAACTATCCTCTTTCCTTTTAGA
The DNA here is from genome assembly GCF_008692025.1 of Phocoena sinus. NCBI lineage: Eukaryota > Metazoa > Chordata > Mammalia > Artiodactyla > Phocoenidae > Phocoena > Phocoena sinus. Next base: position 86,307,418 of record NC_045773.1, on the reverse strand, counting down.
AAAACGAGCGCCATTATCCAAATTCACACTTACTTTTGTCAGACGTTTCAAAATTCAGGACCACAGGCTACGAGTAGGTAGGAAGTTATGCTGAAAACAGTCTTGTGTCCTGTTGAAAGTTAGAATGCTTATTACTAAAGGTAAGAACTGAGCTTCCCATTATGGCAGTCACTAGCCACGTGTGGTTATTAACATTTAAGTTTAAATTAATTAAAGTTAAATAACTAAAATGTTCATCCTTTCAATAGCCACATGTGGCTTGTGGCTGCCATACTGGACAGTGCAAAAACATTTCCATCATCACACAAAGTTCTTTGTACAGAGTGATAAAATCAACTTTCCCTCAAAATCCATTGGTGAGAACTAGTGATATGGGCCACCTAGAGGCCAGGCTTTCTAATAGCAACTATATCTTACAGAAGGCGGCATTGAGAAAATGCAACAGTTTCTCAGTAGTTGAGAAACTGCAAAATAAATATGAATTTTATAGGGAAAAATTACCAAATGGTCAAGGGACACTTGTGAATTATTAAACTAATTGCATTTCCTCATCTTGAGCGTATGTATATTGTTTTCTACCTTTTCTTAGGAATTGGTTTTCACAATGTAATTTGATAATCTCTAAGAACCAATTAATATCTTTATCTTCATGTCATACTTTGAACCTCTTTATGCTTTACAAATTAAAAACAATCCAATAGGACAACCTCATTTTTACTGACTTTACATAAAATATTTTAGATTCATGGGAAATTTAAATAAAAATGATTACATATTTTTGTGTAGGCTTTTTATTTTATAGATGAAATAGTGATACTCTTTGTTACTAGAAATTTTTTCCTGTGGTTTTAAGTATGATTTAATTTAGAAGAATAGAATTTATATAAAATTAGGATCACATGTATTACATAGAGTGAAGTACACTTGCAAAGGAGTATCCTTTATTGTTATATACAAAGAGCTGTTGGCAGAACTCTCAGAATTATCTCTTGTATATCAACTCGCAAGTTGAAAGATAAACCCCAATGATCCATACTCAAAAGCTGCATGTTATATGCATATGAATATTGTAATTGGATATCCAGTGCATATACATACAAGCAGACTTTCCCTTATTAAACCTGGTACTTGGGAACACAAAAAATGATGGTCCAGGGTTACCACTACGTCTAAATTCATTTTGACTACTTTCTTCTATTACTCTCTACATAGCTCCATTTCTGTCTGTATCTCATCTCATCTGTACTTGTACATCTATCTATCTGTCTGTCATCATCTGTTATCATCTATTTATACTTATTGACAATCTTCACTTTGTACAGTAGTGTGGGATTGTAAAAATGACTTTGAAAACTGAACATGAAGAAAAAGCAATTTTAATAATAAGAAAAGTCATGTTTCTTGGTGATCTGATCTGTATAATTTTTTGTTAAAATATTAAAAACTCTCTTACTTTTAGTCATAAATGTATAGGGAAATGAAAAAGCATTAAAATGTTTGTTTATTTAGTGTTTTATAATTTAAAAGAGAAATATTGATAATTAAAGTGCTTTATTTCTTTGTGAAAACATATCAAGAATAGTTTGAACCTTCTTAGTTCAACGTTGTCTTGTTCTCATTATGTAACTTAGGGTAGGGAGTGAATATCTTCTAGGCCATAGCAAATTGCCCTACTGCTTTCTAAGTTTGGATTATCTTCCAACATTTTATCCTTTGTGCTTTCAATGTCATGAAACTGAGAGTTCTTTTCATATGAATTTATTTTTACTGATGTCACTTCCTCTGGAACATCTTCATCCCAACCATTTTCCTTGTTTATGTTGGTAAGTTCTCTTTTACTAAGTTTTTATGGCTGCATGTCCAGAGTCTCTTGAATGGTGGCAGAGTCAACATTCCCATGGTCAGTTATTTATGTAAGATTCTAATTTAACCTCCAATGTTAGCCCTTTTCATTTCTTTGCTGTACTTTCATCTTTGTTGGCCATTTCCCTCTTGATTATCCTTTCTGTAAAATGTTATGTGGGGTTTTCACTGGAAGACAAGGCAGCAACACAATGACATGTCCTTCTGTTTGTGCATGCACTGGATCAGAGATGCACAGTGACCAATCAATCACCAACAGACTTTGAAAGAAGTGCCCTGATTGGTCCTGGGATAGGATGCACACCCATTCTTTTTTTTTTTTTTTTTTTTGCGGTACGCGGGCCTCTCACTGTTGTGGCCTCTCCTATTGCGGAGCACAGGCTCCGGACGCGCAGGCTCAGCGGCCATGGCTCACGGGCCTAGCTGCTCCGCGGCATGTGGGATCTTCCCGGACCGGGGCACGAACCCGCGTCCCCTGCATCGGCAGGCGGACTCCCAACCACTGCGCCACCAGGGAAGCCCCACACCCATTCTTTACATCGAGATTTGTGGACTGAAGAGCTAGCAGCAAAGTTTATACTCTAAGCAATTGCTCTCATTTGATAGATTGTGGTAACTGAAATTTGAACCATGTTGTTGGAGACTGATATAATTTCACTTAACCATAATAACTGAAGTTTGTGTATATTGGAATCATGCAGACAAGGACTGCTTCTGTGTGTGTTTTCCTTTTATGGAATCCTCTCTCTGGTCCTCAGATCATTTCCCATTCTCTGCTGTCCTTGCTACTGCTACATTCCACATAAAAACCACTTGGAGGCCTTTATTTACTCTCCTATAATGTGTCTATGACATAAGTTGGGGAAAGTTCAAAGAAAATAAGTATCATCATTGAGATAAATCCATAAAACATTTACCTCTGGAAATTGGATGTTGCATTGAATTAGAGGAAGATAAAGAATACCGCATGTTGCAGGGAGAGCCACACTCAAGTGAATCTATACAATCTGTTGACGTGAAAGCATTCAAATTTTAGAGTAAATTGTTCATTACTTGAGATAGAAAGTAAACTTGGGACTAGTTAATTACTAGGTTTGTGAAAGAGCAACGCTGATGTTTACAAATAAATTAGGTGTGACTTTGGTGTGCACACAACACAAACTAAAATGATTTTAATCTATACTGTAATGGATAAGGTTTTCCCTTGAGTTATCTTTAGTAGAATCTAGATTCATGCTTTTCAAACTTTAAAATGCATTCGAATCACCGGGTTTTTTTTTGTTTGTTTGTTTGTTTTTTTGCGGTACGCGGGCCTCTCACTGCTGTGGCCTCTCCCGTTGCGGAGCACAGGCTCTGGACGCGCAGGCTCAGTGGCCATGGCTCACGGGCCCAGCCGCTCCGCAGCATGTGGGATCTTCCCAGACCGGGGCACGAACCCGTGTCCCCTGCATCAGCAGGCAGACTCTCAGCCACTTCGCCACCAGGGAAGCCCTTTTGTTTGTTTTTAAATTAAAACACTGATTCTTTGGTGAAGTGGGGTCTGAGATTTTGTATTTGTAACTAACTCCCACGAAGTGCTAATGCTGCTACCAGACACTGAGTATCAAAGATCCAGAGCTACCTAGATTCTGCTGAAAGCCAATGGCTTGAGCAAGTAAGTTTCCCTTATTTAAAATTGCTTTATTTGGCTATTTTCCACTTCCATGAAAGGAAAATATGTGCTTGTTAAAAACAGCTTTGGACCCTCTCTATCTCTCAAACTTCTGCCTTGTGTTTCCCCCTTTCTTCTAGTGTCCTCTGTAAGATTCATCTTTCTTTACTCCTGTATTATCACCTTCCATTCATTCAGCAGCTCACCAAATTTGGCTTTAACCTGGATCTAAACTGTCTGAAAAAGACTTTTTAAATACAATAGGGACCTGTGTATGTTCAACTGTATGACGTGTGCGTAAGGTCTGGTAATGTTGAGCTACTTCATGAAATTCTCCCCTCCTCTGGTTTCTGGAACATCACTTCTCTTATTTCTTCTGCAGCTTTTCTGATGCTACCTTCTCTGTCTCCTGCATGAGCTCCTCTGTTTGTCCAGTTCTTCAATGTTGGTCTCCCTAGGGATCCATCTTTCTTCGAACTGACCAGCTGTTCCTTGCTCATCACTTCCCCCATGGCTCTAATTCCCATGTATAAATAGTGACTCCTAAGTTTCAGTCTTTCTACCTCCAAGACTGTCATTGTTCCTCTCCCATAATGACCTTGGGCAAGTTTCTTAACTATTCTTATCCTTATTTTCTACCTCCTGATGTTCTTGTGGGGATTAAAAAATTTGCTACTTGTAAACTGCCTGAAAGAGTGCCTAACATCTAGTAAGGGTGTAAAAAATATAAGCTATTATGCATTTTTTGCGATTTTGAGAAAAAAGAGACTTTCTCCTCTTTTACACGGTATGTCACAGAATTTAGGAATATACCTAACTGCTTTGAATAATAATCATCATGAGATTGCTCTGATAATATTTCCCGTTTCTCTGCATTGCAGAGGAGCAGGCTACAGTAAATATATCAATTTGAATTTCTCCAGGATGGGACTTTCTGTTTTGACCCTAATGCACTTAGTGACAGTTGATTTAATGGAGGCATCCAGTGTATGGATAGGACATATTTCCTTGTTCATGTTTTTGGTTGTCAATATCTCTCTCCATTTAAAGCCATGCTAAGTACAACCGTAAGTTTTTTTCAAGGATTGCATTATCTGTCAAGAATTTGCCTTTATAGGTGGAATTTTTGAAACTATTCACCTTTGGAATATATTTGAACTGATTTTGAGTTTACTATTCTATTCGCTGGCATTAATAAAAATTTAACATTATCCTAAGACGTAGCCTAAAGAATTTTGACATGAGAAATGACCTTGATAACCAATTTATAAATAAATAATGTATTTTGTGCATTTAATTCAACATACATTTATGAAATATTTATGAAGGGTCACTATTTGAACTTAAGTCTTGCTGGCCCCAAATTTTTCATGAGAAGGAGATAAATATGTGTATAAATAGTTATGGTCAGTTGTGTTAATTTCTATGGTAAATGTAAGTAAAACCTACTCTAGTAACCCAAAGGAGAGAACAGCTAATTTGTCATGAGAAAAGTCATGAGAATTTTCAAAAAGTAAGTGAAATTGGATCTGGAGGAGCTCTCCAGGAGTGGAAGGAGGAAAGAACTCCAGGTTGGAGAAGAGCAAATACAAAGAAAGGCATTTAAACCTAAAAGGGCACTGCAGTTTTGGGGAAAGATGAGAAATTCTGTAGGCTCACTCCTATCTTAGTGGGGTCCAGGCAGAAGCAGCAAAGGAGCCCTAGCCTGTGACCCACACCTTTTCACTTGCTACCTATAGTCGTGTCCCTACTATGAGTGGACTTCTAGGAAGACACATGGACACTTGAGCCTAGGAGTGAACCCTCCACTGCCCATCTGTCCCAGAGAAGCCTCCTCACATGGCCTTGGGAGAGGGCTTAGGGCCCTTTAGGCAGAAAATTTCAGGGTTTCAGGGGTTTAGGTCTAGAAAGATGAAGGCAAATATCCTGAGAAGGAACATCCTCTTGGTCCTAGGGAAGAAGGCCAGACCAGGGCTTTCTACAGCCACATCCAGGTCAGAGGTCCTGTGCCAGGTCTGAGGATGGAGCTCAAGTTCCTTATGGCTCATAGACAGGTTGCTTGGAGGTGGCTGAGTATGGAGGATGAAACTGGACATTCGGATTAGAAGCAACTGAGATTAGATTTTTTAAAAATCTAATGGCCATTGTCTCTGAGAATGTAATTTGTGTATCAGATTTTATCATGTAGGATCAAAAAGTTAAACCAGAAGAATAATAATAGAGTTTATGACATGGTTGTGAGTGAATTTTGATTGGTAGTATTACTTATTTTCTTTTTTTTTTACATCTTTATTAGAGTATAATTGCTTTACAATGGCGTGTTAGTTTCTGCTTTATAACAAAGTGAATCAGTTATACATATACATATGTTCCCATATCTCTTCCCTCTTGCGTCTCCCTCCCTCCCACCCTCCCTATCCCACCCCTCCAGGTAGTCACAAAGCACTGAGCTGATCTCCCTGTGCCAGAAACTATACTTAAGCCAGAAGTTATATTAGATATAATTAAATCTTTTTTCTCTCCAAATTTGATTGTTGCTAACAGTTTTAAGTTCACAGTGATTCCAAAAAAAAAAAAGTAAGTATAGCCTATTAGATACTGATAATAACAACAAATCAAAGAATTGTGATTACATTGGGCCTTTTAATTGTGCTGGGAGTAGCCTTTATTATAACTCATATATACTGAAGCTATTCTATATGTGTAATGTAAGAGTGCTTATATTTCCTAAATATTAAACTTCATACTCACAAGTAAGGCCTACCAAATACCTAACTAAAACTTTCCATCAAGGTTAATGTTGTGATTAAAGAAATATATAGCCTTAGGGTAATCACATTCCAAGAGTTTTTATTTTCTTTCTTTCTCTCTCTCTCTTTTTTTTTTTTTACCGATTACAATGTTTCTTTTAATAATTCTGATTTATATCTCAAAGTATTCTTTATCATAGAACATGATTCAGATTTACAATGAATCTACTATGTCTGCTAAGAAATCCTGTGACTAATGACACAATAAGGGAATGAAATGGAAAAAAAAATAAAGTGGGTAAAGCTGGAACTGGAGAAAAAGAAGAGAACAAAAAGAAATTAAAAAGCTGTATGTGTTGGATAAAGTGCTGGGTGGTAAGGTGATAACTGTCAGTTGCCTCTTTATGAACATTTGCCATATGTGTACACCTCTCTACATTTTACAGATGGGCCTAATATTAAGACAGGGTACCAATTTTTCTATAAAGCTTCCACTTCCTGGGGACAGTGGATATTAAGAAATTAATAATTAGAACTCATTTATTTTGCTAGAGGAAATTTAGTGGAGAAGAGATACATTGGGTGTGGCAGGAAAAAAGTCACTTTTCTCAGCAAAAGACATTTTAATCTCAGGGCATTTTCTAGAATAATCAATGCTATTAAAAGCAGGCAGCTGTAGCATCCTATAAAAACAAAATGAAATGAGTTTAATTGATCAGTAGAGATTCAAAATCTTTAGTGTTAGGTAGATGAAACATCCAGATGCCGGATAAAAGCCAGCTTTGTTAAATTGGCCAGCTATTTTGGCATTATGTAAGATAAAAGTCTTAATTCTATAAAGATTGTTAGACAACATCAGATTTTTTTTCTGCTAAATTGATGAATACTACCTAGATGACTGGCTGAAACATTAAAACTTCAGTTAAAAAAAGTAGTGATATTGCTTTTCAAGTATACAAAAAGTTTAAATTATTTTCTATTGGGGTCATTCTGTTTTTAATTGGTTGGGAGATATTATATAAAAACAACAACAAAAAAAAAAAAACTTAGAAAAAAGCCACTGAGAACAACACAGATTTCTCTAGCAATGTGTTAATATTTTACAATTATAGAGTTCTCTGCATTTTTCAATGCTTCCATATATATTTTCTCATTTAATTCCCCAAATATTTTGACATTCAAATTATTATGTTTTCCGATTTAGGGATGAAGAAAATGAGTCCCTGAGAGGTTAATTGGCAGATTGTTGCGATAATCCCCACCCCCCCCATTGTTCACACCTCCCTGTGTTATTCCCTTATGGCATCCCCTTCTACTCTGACTGAGCTTACTCATATGATTGCTTTGGCCAAGGGAACCATAGCAAATGTGGCGCAAACAGAGGATTGGCAAGTGCTTGTGCATTGCATTTGCCCCTTCTTCCTGCTGGGAATCCATCTGCCACGAGGTGAAGAGGCCTGGGCTGGCCTCCTGGAGGCCCGGATGAGGCCGTCAACCAGCCCCAGCAAGCCAGCCAGAGGGGTAAAACCAACCAGTTAACCCACAGAATCATGTACTACTCAGCGATTGTTGTTTTAAGGCACTACATTTGGGGGTAATTTGTCAAACACTAACTTGTAAACCTAGCATCAGAAGGTGGTAGAGGCAGGACCAAAAACCCAGATCTTGGTGGTTCAATTTCAGCGCTCTTGGGGAATGCCACGAAGAAGTGGGTATTTTACTCAGATGTTGGAAAAAATGGGTCTAAAGGATCTTAAAAATTGAAAAGGGAGAAATGAAATCCTTTTACAGTGCTAACAGAGGCTTTACTTTTAGTTTATTTTTACAGAATTCTTTTATCTTTTCAGCTAAATGCTATTATCTACAGGCACTTTTTCTTTTTTCTCCCCTACGCTTAGTTGCTCTGCAGTCTCTGGCATCATAGTACGCGCCTTTTATTATGGGTTAAATTTTCTAGTGAAAATGTAAGATAAAACCATTCAGGTTTATTCATTTATTGTCTTGACATATTTATAATTCATGGCATATGTATTTTACCTTATACAGGCCTATGGAGTTGAATAAAATAACCAAGGTAGTATGAAGTAACGCTTTTTATTTTCAGAACTTCCTCTGCAGTGGTTTTGCGCACTCACATCAGGAGTTCACAACTGCTTAACAAGAAAACATTATTTTTGCTGCTGTTGTTTTACACGACACCCACGTATTGTGCAGTGTAGAGTATCCCAATGAAAACAAACATCCATTTTTTCAATATTTATTGTCCTTGTAGTTGCTTTGTATTGTCTTTGAATTTCCTTTAACTCTTCATCAGGTTTCTTCTGGTTTCTTGGTACCAAGGTTGATCATTTTCAGCCCAAAATGATTTTTAAAACATTAAGATTTCATTTGAAACGGGGATGGTGCAGGGGGTAAGACAATGGCTTTTCAAGGGAGGCGGGCAGCAACTTTGAAGTGAAGAGCTGTAGCCATGGCTTCAGAATGCCCCACTTGGAAAAAAAAAAAAAATCCAGCAGAAAAGTAAACATTTTGACAAGGATCTAGACATCAGTTGGACCTTATCCAATATTAAACAGAAACACATGCTTTGGTTCAAGGCATTTGCAGAAACAAAACCATCCTGCCTTCTTTAATTAATTTTTTTTTGTTTAAAAGTTCAGTCTTCTATTTATGCTATGTCATGGCTAAAGGAGGCCATGGAACTGGAAAACAAAGGCAAATTCTTTCAACTAAAGCTGAAACCCTCCCACTCTCCCCTCCCTAGAGCCTTTATTCATGACCTCAAGACCTGTTCTCCCACCCTGCCCTAACTTACCCCTCCACGTGATACTGTAAAACGCACTTTACTCAAGTATTAATTATAAGTGCCAATAAAAAGGAAGCTAAACATACACCCATTCCTTTGAGGAAAATGCTATGAGTCAATCCTTTTTTTGTTTGTTTTATTTCCCACCTTATCTGAGCTGTACCTGCTGGTGCTGGACGTTTCCACTTCTGGAAACGGGAGCCAGCTTCTTCCTCTGAACTAAAACTTTGAAACGTTACCTCACATAACAGTACCAGGAGAGGGTGTCCGTGCTTCTTCTGGACCATACAGTCCACGAATTTGAAGGACTGGGATATATTAAGTAGCATAGACAACAACGTAAAACCAGATAGTCACGAGGCTTTGTTAATCCAGTGGGATAAACTAGCAGCAAACCAAAGCAAATGGCCCCCCAAATCCAGAATATTTTTGGTTTTTTAGTAGGAATGGTACAATTGGTTAATTAAGTAAAACTTTCACTTTTCAACTCATTATACAGATGTGAATTCAGTGCCTTTCTTGTTTTATTAAAAACACAACTTCGGAGCATTTGTAGAGTGTAGGTACGATGAAGCACAGACAGTGTTTTGGCCAGATTTCTTTAGAGGTCATTTATTTTCTAATCACGGTAAAATAATCCTCTGAGTAAGGTGGTTTTACATATTAAATTTTGCAATTACCTTTTTATAAAATTTAAAGGCAGTAAAATAGAAGAACATCTGTATTTAATATTTCTTTAAAATCACAATTGTAACTGCTGTTTCCAAGGCCACCCACCTGAGGGGTAGGGAGACACAGTATAGTCATAAAAGTGTCTCTAGACCTGAATGGTAACTCCATGGCTTATGCTTACCAGTTGGCTTCCTGGAAGGAGTTTGAGCTCCTCTCCTTCTTCTTCCAGGAAATGGTCTCTCAGATGAAGGTAGAACTAAGAAAGGTGGGAGGGGGGTCATAAATATTCTCCCACTAAGAACACCTTTTGTTGCTTAGGACTGGTCTGTGTTGCTCCTTCATCGCTGTGTCATTTGTATTGCTATTGTTGGTAACATCTGTTGGATACCATTGGCTACAGTGGAGAGCCCACTCTATCATTAACAAAGGGCTGTGGGCTGAAACACTCCTTCATCATGTTACCTGAGCTTAGACTCCATCATTTTCCGTGTCCTCTGTTGGTCAGGGGTGGGGGCTCTTTCTCACAGCACCTTGAGGGCCACATCTCACCAATCACCATTCCTCAGAAAAATTAAAACTTCCTTCTCCCTCTGTGTATCAGACTTAGACTTCAGCTTAAATTCCTCATCCATTCACTCCATTTTCAGGACTCCCATTCCAATTTATTAATTGCTGCGTATGGCAAGTTAATGGAAGCTTTACCCAAAATTAAGAAAATCCTGAAAATATTGGTTCATTCAGACTAGTTTGTTACCAACCAAGGTATTCTGGGGTGCACAAAGATTTCCATGGAGTATGCTCACATGGAGAGTTTTAAGGGAAACAATTTTCAGACTCTCAACATCCATGTGTTCTCTTTTCTAAATTTTTCTCTCTGAGAAAGCATTTGTATTTGAAGACTCAAATACAAGTCTTCTTTCCCACCTCCCCTTTCAGAATTGCCCTTATCCTGTTTTATAAAGAAAAGCATGCCTTTCACTTATCTGGAATCTTATTATTGTGTGATGCCCCAGGGTGTACAGACCTCTGGGATGCCAGACAAAAAGACCATTTGAAATGCTCTTGTCGACTAAGCCTTCTTTGATCAAGGCACCATGAGCTCATGGTGTCTTCATGTCTTTCTGCCTTATGTTTATTTCTGTTAAATGTATAGCAAGAAGTGTTTCATGCTGTAACATTCTTAATTCATATATATTGTGGAACAGAATGGCAGGACTGGACAGTATTCATTCAACAGCCTTGCTTCTTTGGCCATGCACTTGCCTGGGAACATCTACTTCAAATGGAAATGGTGGTATGTTTGCAATACAGTGATTATAAGTATGAACTCTGGACTCCTGTTGCCCTTGTTCATAGTCCCTCTTCACCACTCACTAGTTCTGAATTTTAGGCAAGCCTCAATTTCCTCTTCTCCATAATGCCATTAAAAATCATGTCTACCTCATGGGGCTACGGTAAAGATTAATGGAGACAATACAGGAAAAACATTTCAGAGGAAGACCAGAAGAAAATAAATGCTTGATGAACGTTTGTTGCATGTAGAACCATACTTTCGGATTTTCTAATTGTGAAGTTACAACAGGAGAGCATCCTCAGGCAAAACCAGCTATCCAGCTGTGTAGTAAAGGACTCAGCCTCATCCAAAGAGAAGTCTGGACCTTGCCCTTGTCTCCTAGGAGCTAATCTCTAAGCCTTTAGAGTGTTTTCTCTGAGAAAAGTTGACAAAAGTTGTCGAAAGTTGACATTGAGAAAAGTGCTTTTGTTTACCTGGAGGCCTTGGGCCAGCCAGATAGTGACCTAAACAGTGTGATTTATAGTGAAAGCTTTGGGCCACACCAACAGTGTGATTTAGGATGGGTGTTCAGGTCATGCAGTATCCGCTCAACCTCTGGAGGAGTTAGAGCCTGAGATTAGCTGTATGGACAGTCAGTCGTGCTAGGTGAAGGAGCCCCAATAAAACCTCTGGACACTGAGGCCTGAGTGAGCTCCCCTGTTTGGAAATGCTCTGTGCCTGTACATCAGTGCTGGGAACATAAAGCTGTTCATGACTCCCAGGGAAGAGGACAACCGGAAGCTCCACATTTCACATTTTCTTTGACTCTGCCCTGTATGCCTTTTTACTTGGCCAATTTTAATCTGTGGCTTTTAAAGAGCTGCAATATCCTGGGCATATACCTGGAGAAAACCATAATTCGAAAAGATACATGTACTCCAATGTTCATTGCAGCACTGTTCACAATAGCCGGGACATAGAAGCCACCTAAAGGTCCATCGACAGAGGAATGGGTAAAGAAGGTGTGGTACATATATACAATGGAATACTACTCAGCCATAAAAAATGAAATAATGCCATTTGCAGCAACATGGGTGGATCTAGAGATTGTCATACTGAGTGAAGTAGGTCAGACAAAGACAAATATCACTTATATGTGACATCTAAAAGAATGGTACAAATGAACTTATTTACAAAGCAGACATTGTCACAGATTTAGAAAACAGTTTTATGGTTACTGGGGGGGAATGGGGGGGAGGGATAAATTGGGAGATTGAGATTGACATATACACACTCCTATATATAAAATAGGTAACTAATAAGGACCTACTGTATAGCACAGGGAACTCAATACTCCATAATGACCTATATGGAAAAAAGAATCTAAAAAAGTGGATATATGTATATGTATAGCTGATTCACTGTACAGCAGAAACTAACAACATTGTAAATGAAGTATACTCCAATCAATATTAGTAAAATAAAGTAAAAAAAAAAAGCCACAATAAACCATAAGTATAACAGCTTTCAGTGAGTTCTTGGAGTTTTAGCTGATTATCAAACCGTAGAGTGGCCTTGGGGATCCCTGAATGTGCAGTTGCTGTCAGAAGTGGGTAAAGTCACGTGGACTTTTCTCTATAAACTTTGTACCTGCAAAAGGCCTTTTTTTGTGTATCCATAAGGCTTGCTGTTTTCATGTTGGTTAGCTGGGATTTTGTGTTACTTTGTCTAGGAACTCAGTAGTCAACTCATATTCCAAATAAGAGCATGTATGGGGGAGAATTACTCAATGACTAATAACCGAGGAAGAACCTGGAAATACTCATATAGTGTTGTGGAGTCCGTCAAGGAATTTGCCGTCTCAGAACCTCCTCCTGGGGCTGTTGGTCCCTTACGCAGCTTTCTTAGGACTTGACTTCCAGTCAGCACCACATGGCACCCAGTATGGATGAGGAATTTGGTTACCTTAGACGATTGAGTCTCCTTCCTGGATGCAATGGTCTGAATGTTTGTGTTCTCCCAAAATTCATATGTTGAAAACCTAATGCCCCAGGTGATGGTATTAGGAGGTGGGATCTTTGGGAAGTGATTAGGTTGTGGGGGAAAAGCCCACATGAATGGGATTCGTGCCCTTTTGAAAGAGGCCTGAAAGAGCTAGCTCATCATGTGAGGATAGAAAAGAGATGTCTGTTTCCTGAGAAGAAGGCCGTCACCCTACCATGCTGGCACCCTGATATTGGACTTCCAGCCTCCAGAACTGTGAGAAGTATATGTTGTTTATAAACCACCCAGCCTCTGGTATTTTGTTACAGCGGCCTGAATGGACTAAGACACCGGGCATGAGTAAATGGGAAAAAATTTGTCAATTTCTCTTTCCCTTCCACAGTAATGAAGGTGGAACAGGTAGCATAGATATCCATTTCCAAATAAAAGGGCATGTGGGTGGTAACATACTCTATAGAGCTGTAAATTTCCTTCTCTAAATCTCTGACGTGCTCTAACGTGTATCTACACATGCGTCCTTCCTGCTTGCACTTACCAGACACTCACTAAGTTCGGGGTCGTAATGGTTAATTTATGTGTCAACATGATTTGCTCAAACACCAGTCTAGATGTTGCTGGGAAGGTTTTTTTTTTTTTTTTTTTTTTGATGTAATTAACATTTAAACCAATAGATGGTGAATAAAACAAATTACCTTCTATCAGTATAAGGTGGGTGGGCTTTATCCAATCAGTTGAGGGCCTTTAGAACAAGATGGAGATTTTCCAAAGTAAAAGCAATTCAGCCTCAAGACTGTACCCGAACTTCCAGCCTGTCAGCCTAGTCCACAGAGATAGAGCAACTGGACCCTAAGGCCAGATACTGGGCTGTCACCTGAGTCCTAACATAACTGCTCTTTGATTTGGGAAACTCATTTTCAAGGTCTACATTTTCTCAAGGAAATTAGATTAGAAAATCCTTTACATTTCCAAAGATAGTGCAAATCTCTGTATAAAACGTGATCCCAAGATGAGTTTGTGTTTGTGGCTTTTCTCGAAAAGAAAATTACCGATTTGTTGTGCAGCTTCCCTGTTTGAATCTCTTATTCTCCTCATTATGTGTTCCAACTCACAGTGTATTTGTCTAGCTTAGCTTTAGGGAAAAAATCCTTGATAGAAATAATAACTCGACTGTTATGGAATACTATTTTTATTTCTTTGGTCTTCCATTTAAAAGCCTGAGTTGTAGTCAGTGCACTCTAGTGAGAGAAACTATTTCAAAATGTCAGTGTGTCACCTTGAAGAAGTTTACCGGTTTAAAAATAGGTCTTGTAGTATACAGAAGAGGTATGATCTGCATAGTTTTGTTTCCTGCAACAGTGTTTTTCCAAATAACATATCTGTCCTGTTGCTATTTGCCTGAAGCTATATAGAATGCATCCTCTCTTTGAAAGAGAAAATTAACAGAAAGGCAACTTTTATCTGGAATAGCAGTTAAGATTTTGTCCAGTCGTCATCTAATCCAAAATTTTAATATCGTTTTGGGATTGTAGTCCCTAGGAGGATGGAATTCCCATGTAAATTGTCACTAACATCAATTTGATAATCACTCATTTAATATTTGGTATGTGCAAGGGCCCATGCTACATGAGGAATATAAAGAAAAATCTCTTCTCTGAGATTCAGTTTCCTCATCTCTGAAATACTTATAATATTTACCTCAAAAAGAACTAATTAAGATGGTATGTGTAAAACACCAGTTTCTGGCGTGGTTGAGATAATAAATAGTCACTTCAGTGCAGCTAGTGTAGCCTTTGTTATCCTAAGGGAACTGAATTTAAGTAGTGGGAATTGGTGCTGTTCAAATAATGAACTATAAGTCAGAATGTGGTCAGTGAGATAAAAGTGGTGAGAATGAAATTAGGAAGTAGCAAGGAGGAAGATGGTACTTCCGTCTAGAAAAATTAGGTAACAGTTCATCAAGGAGGTGAATTTCTTTTGGACCTTAGAAGAGAGATTAGGTATTCGTATGCAGTTGTAAGGGGTTTTGATTTGTAGACTCTCCTTACAGTATCAGCCATGATCGGGATAGTACAGCTAAGGAATTGAACTTCTATGGTAACGTATCACAATCCTGTGGTAAGAAGTAGGTGCAAGTGGCGGATTTGGAACTCCTTCTCTAGTTCTGTCCTGTTCAGCCTTGTTGTCAATGACTCAGTTATCACATTATCATAGGACATGAAAGTGGGAGGGGTAGCGCACGTTGAATAACAGACTGCAAACCCAATGGTTTCCATCTAATAAGGTGGTGATTAAAAGCAAATTCATTGACCGTTCTGTAATTATGCCCAAATAATCAGGCATAAATGTTTGGATGGGGGAAAAAGAGTCTCAGTGATTTTAGTCCACTGTAAGTTGTGGCAGGTAGCGTCTAAAAATTCATTGATGTTTTACTCTGTAGGAGAAAAATTATTGAATTCAACAAACACCTAATGAAGACCTGCTGGATACAAAAAACAGACAGCAGTGAAGAGCACACATATGGACATTGTAACTCAGGACTTAGATTTTTAACACAAAAACAGAAATAAGATACATTTCAGTTAAATGTTGCACTACAGTTGTGACAAATGTCGAGAGGGAAAAGCACGGGGTGCCATATGTCCACCTAACAAGGAGACCTGAGCTATGTCAGAGTCAGGAAAGGCTTCTTTGTGGAAGTGATTTTTACTGAGACCTGAAAGATGTCTGGGGATTATTCAGGTAAAAGAGAGACAGAGAGTCTTCCTGGTAGAGGAAACAGCATTTTAAAAAGAGCTTTAGCCAAAAATGAGAATATAGAGTGAGAAGAAACGACATTGGAGGATTGAACCTTAAAGGAATTTAGTTTAATTGGTACAACTTGTGATAACTGGACAACTAATATTAGGTGGAATGTGGTCAGTGCTGGGAAAGAGATAAGAATAAGGTTTTGCAGGGCATAGGAGATATTTCCATTTGCTAGGGGAATTCGGTAAAGATTCATCAAGAAAATGACATTTCAATTGGGTCTCTAAAGAAAGATCGAGTTTTGGCAGCAGAGTTAGGGTGTTCTCAATATACAAACACTGGTAGGAGGATAAGGGAGCAGTAATTTAAATTATTAATTAAGCAGAGAGGTACGAGGAAAATCAGGAGAATGTGAGATCATAGGAATTAAAGGAAGAGAGCATTACAAAGAGGCAGGGGTCACAATTTGGAATGATTTAACAGCATTCAGATAATATGAGGACTGAACTATATCCACTGTATTTATTGAACTGGAGGTTATTGGTGAACTTAGCATGAGTAGTTGAAGCTGTGAGTATGAAGTGAAGAAACAGAGGGAACAGGAGATGGCCAACTTGTGGGATTCAAATAGCAGGATCCTTATGATCATTTTTTGTGTTTTTGGGAGGAAGCCTAATACAGTAGTCTTGTAGCAGTTATACAAAAGTTAATTTCAGTTGTTGAATGAATGAATGTTTGGGAAAAGAAAGGTTAATTATACTAGAAATAGGACAAGACTTTGGGGAAAAAGAGTTGAGATTAAACTCTGGTTCTTGCAAATTACTAACTTTGTGACCTTGGGCAAGTCTTTTAACTAACCACTCTGAGCCCTAGTTTCCTCACTTATAAAATGAGGATAATGATAATTGATCTTATTTCTCTAGAGAGTTGGCGAAAGTAAGAAACTTTCCATGAATGTGCGTTACAGGCTCTGGAGTTCTTACCTAATAGAAGGTACTATTTTGTATTAGAAGCTGTATTAGAGACTGACTAGGTGACCTGACCATTTCCTTTTCTTAGACTACATTTCCCAGTGGCCCTTGCAGTGAGACACCACATGTCCTAGTTTGAGCCAGTGACAATGCTCAGAGGTGATGGGTACCACTTCCAGGATTCAGCCATTGAAACCTCCCACTAGGGCTCCTCGATGCTCTTTCTGTTTCTGCTGGCTTGATGCATGTGGGTGGCGGGACCTTGGAAGATATATACTGATGGATGTACACATTGTTACTACCAATTTGGAAAATAATTTGGCAATAGCTTCAAAATTTGAACATTTTCATACTCCGTAGTCCTGCAGTGGTACTCCTAAGTATATTTACTCTAGAGAAAGTTGAAAATGTGCTTTAAGACAGGGGTCCCCAACCCCTGGAGCTGCAGTACCAGCCCTCTGCCTGTTAGGAACCAGACCGCACAGCAGGAGGTGAGCGGCAGCAGAGCGAGCGAAGCTTCATCTGTATTTACAGCCACTCCCCATCGCTTGCATTACCACCTGAACCAAACACCCCGCCCCACCCCCACCCCTGTCCGTGGAAAAATTGTCTTCCACGAAACCGGTCCCTGGTGCCAAAAAGGTTGGGGAACGCTGCTTTAAGAGACATATATGAGTGGGTTTATTGTTTATAATAACTTGAAACTGAAAATAACCCAAACGTCCGTCAATAGGAAAGCCAAATGCCCATCAGAAGAATGGAGAAAATTTATAGTCACAGAAAGTTTAAATAACAGTGAAAATTAATCCCTATATCTACGTGAAACTACATAGATGAGAGTAAGAAATATACTGGTAAGTGGGAAAAAAAGGTCACAAAGGAAAGGACATGTGATAAAATTATAAAAAGATTAAAAAACCCCAAAATGCTGGACCAAACAATATAGTTCTCAGCACCATATGCATTTGTGATTTTTTTTTTTAAGAGGAGGAGAATTGTATAAGTAATGTATTGCCAAAACAATACTGCAAACAACGACCTCAAAATTTGCTAGCTTGAAGAAAGAACATGTATTATTTATCTAGCTCAGAAGTCTACTGCATTCAACTGACCTTGCCCGTGCTCAGCTGATCTTGGCTAGGCTTGCTTACGCTTCCATGGGAGCTAGAGGTCACCCAAGTCGTCCTGGTCATCTTGGCTGACACCTGTTCTCAGCTTGGCTCTTGACTGATCTCGGATAGCCACGATCTAGTGTGAACAGCTCTGCTTCACATGCCTGTTACAGACCAGTGGGCTAGCCCGGCCTTTCCGGAGGGAAAGGACAAGCAAGCCCAGTCCTGCAAAGGGGCAAGCAGGAATCTGCATGTGCTTTCCAAAGCTCTATTTGCATCTAATTTGCTTACACCCTCTCCGCAAAAGCAAGCCACATGACCCAGCCTGGAATCAGAATGGAAAGGGACAGCGATGTCATAGGCCAGAGGCCGGGGGAGGACTTTAATGGGGCTGTGAATACAGTTAGTCAGCCCCAAGAACACTGACCACAGGATTCAGGATCATGATGATGACCCCTGTCAGGAAGGCAGGGGTAGAAAGGAGAGAGAATGCACAGGCAGCTGCCAGGTTACTGGCAATGTTGTAGTTCTTAACTGAGGTTGAGTTCTGTTAGTCTTTATTTTATATTATGCTTTATAACTTGGATACATATTACATTCATTCTTACGTAAACATCAGATGCTCTATTTTTTTCAAATATGGTGGGGGACTTCAAAGATGAGAAAAACTGAAGGGCCAATTTATGAAGTCCAGTGGAAGATGGGGCCTCTGGTTTCTCTTTTTGAGTTTCTGCAAAATGGGATATTGTCACTTTTTAAAAGAAGATTGTGACTTTGACAAAAAAAAAAAAAAGGTCATTTATTAATAGAAGTTGAAGGGCAACCTTTGCTAAACTGGTGAGAATAATTCTCTCTTTCTTCTGGAGACCTCAGATCAAATTTCATCAGTGTAGAAAGCACACATTTATTCTGCTCTCTTTTGCTCTCTTTTATTCAGTTTGTTTTATTCCTGGAACAAAGATACCCCAGCTTCTCCTCGAAAGACTTCCATGTGAGTTTGAAAGAGTGTAGAATTTGGAACATGCTGTATAGTTCAGATAAAACTCCCAAGTTTTTTCAAAGCGCTTCTCAATTGGACCCAGATCTCAGACCTCCGGGGTGGGATTCATTCATCTCTAGCTGGAACTAGGTTTTTTCGCCCCTCTCCAGAAGACTGAGAGATTCATTTTAAAAGGACACTGCTGCTGCTTTTTCCACATCACAAAAGAATTAATGTTCGAGCAGTCCTTTGAAGATGTGGTGTCACGCATGTGCTATTATTAATAATAAACTACAGATCTGCTTCACACCATCTGAAAAACAGGGCTGTGCCGCCTTGAAAAGACTTTTATTTCTACCAGTTCTCCATTATGTTTAGCCTAGATCCAGCTCAGCTTCAGACCGGGGCTAGTCCCAGAACACGGGGAAAGAAAGGAAGCAGCTGGAGGGAAACAAAACAACATATACCACCCAATACATTGAGAAAATACAAGTAAAAAGGAGGCTTTTATAACCATTAGACATCATTGCCGCCCGCTGCAGGCATTTCAGCTAGAATGTGGGTTTGGGACAGAGCACCTACTAAAGACAGAACTTAAAGGAGACGTATCTTTGATTCTTAATGCATTCTGGGGAAGGTAAACATTCCCAGGGTTCCTGAGCCTGCACGGACAGGAAAGAAGGCACTGATTGCAATCTGCTGTTAGTCTTGCCTTTTATATTTGCTTACTGCTTTGAATTGTTCATTCTCTTCTTTTCTGAAACCACTGATATCTTTCCTCCTGTAGCTTTTTGCGTTTACTAGCTCCCTTTACATGCCTGTGTTTTGAGGAGATAGATGTAAAATGAGGCTACTGCAAATAACAGTCCAGTAAAAACTTCAGGACAGGTTCCATTTGGAGAGGCAAGTGCAAACACACAGAGCTGAATGCAAAGAATGGCTTCTGTGGGCTCCACCACCAACAGGCACGCCGCTGACAGCAGCAGCCTGAGAAGGAGCAAATTTGAGAGCCGGCTCTGTTATTTTTGTTGAAAAAAAAAAATCTTTGCACCTGTCTTTGGTGGCAGGATTCTCAACTCATTCCCCTGGTTTCAACCTCCCCTTGGCTCTGCTTGTTTTGGAGCTGGTTGTTCAAAATGAACTCCAACCTTCTTTTTGAATTACAAGGTTGTGCAGAAGGGGAAAGTATTTCTTGCTCTATTTCAGGCCCTAACACAGAAGGTGGTGTATGTGGCAAAGGGAGCTGGAGAGAGAAAGAGAGAAAAAGGGAGAGAGAGAGGGAGAAAAAAAGAGGCAAACATACAAAACTCAAGGAAATCAAGACCATGCTGTGCAAAATTGTTACAGCTGTTTCTGTTTTTATTGGCTTGCTCTTTTGGCTTCACTTTTTCAGCAACTGCGGTTCATATGAGCAGGAAGGCATCCAGCATGGCCGGGCAGCACGGAGGTGGGAGGGGGGAGGACAGAGTGGGGAAGGAGGTTGTGAATCGTGTACAGGGCTCAGAGGGAAACACATCAAAGCATTTCTTTCTGATAGTTTTGTGGAAGCCTTAGCAATAGAATTCAGATGCACTTAATGGAGAGCTCCTAAAAGCATCCCATCTCCCTGGCTGGATCAGATTAGTGGTCCGTTTAAGGCATTGTACTAGCCCTGGAAATGACGTTCAGATATCTCTGAGGAAATAAAGTGTCAGGACACATCCCTTTCCCAATCTCTCCCCGACTGTGATTCACCTAGACCATTGCGCAGGGCTGAACATATGCAGAGTGCATATTTTCCCGGGGCGACTCTATTTCTCATGGTTACAAATGGAGTGAGCTCTATGCCTGCTCACTGACCCTAGGAGGAGGATATTGGCAGCTGGGATCCAGCGCCTTAGGGCTTGGGGTAAGCTGCTCACCCACCTTGATCCCCCTGCACAGCAGCTGGAAGGTGAGCCAGAAAAAGGCACATGAAAGAGCCCACCACACTCTTTCTTAAAACTTCCTATTAAACTGGCGATTTAAACGACATTTTTAAGGTTTATAAAATTGCTTAAACTGGAGTTTTTGAATTTGATACTATTCTTAACCACACTTGCCCTAACACACACACACACACACACACACACACACACACACACACATACTCACACACACTGTTAATCAAATTAATTCTACAAATACTAAGGAAATATTCTGAATAGTGTCCCCAAATGAGGGCAAGTGGGCAAGAGAACTGGGAGGTAAGGAACATAATAAGGGGAAAACATATTTTTTGTACTTATATTTGGCTGGCAGTTATAGCAAAAGGGAAAATATAATGAAAATTTGATTAACCCAAAACCCCTACATCTGGTGATAAAAGATTGCATACTTTCACATTGAAAAACAACAACAACAACAAAAAACCCAAGCCAGTGAGCCCAGCTGTCGAATGAAAGGCAAATCCCAAGCCCAGTGCCCACGTATTGGTTCTGTTTTGGGGACTTACTTGGTTTTTCTGAACTTGACTTCTGACTTATTTGGCCACAGGAGGGAAAATCATAACCTATATGCCTCTGTGTTCTCATCTAAAAATGGAGCTGGACTTGGAGAGAAGGACTAATTAAAGGTTACAAAGCAATCTGAGGCTATAAAACACCAGGTAATTGCAAACATTAAATCTAATAACATAATTAGGTGTTGAAGGTTGTGTCTTGTTCATTTTGTTTTCTGAATGCAGGAAAGGACTCCCTCAAACCTTGTTTTATTTATTTTCCCAAGGAAGTCATTGAATAACTTGAAAAAATGATGATTTGGTCTAATGCTATCTTGAACAATTATGTGTTTTGAGATGTACCATGCTTTTTCCACATTTTCTCATATCATTACTTCTATTCATTGTTACCTTTTTCTTCTGTGTTAAGAGTGGCTGACAATAATACATCATTAACAAATACTAAATTTGTTTAAAACTTTTCAGTTGAGACAGTATATGATAAATGTAGAGTGAGACTATTTTTGAAAGGCTTATTAACCTTTTTAAACAGGAAAATGAATGATTTCAAGAATTAGCAATGCCTAGAGAAAGCTCTTCTCTTGTTGTAAAGATTGAAATTGTTCCTCCTGAAAAATAACCCCACCAAATTTCATATTTAGCAACTGACACTTAAAGTTTGGGATGGTGAGTAGTTCATTCTCAGCTCAGCCTCTGACTCAGTGTAAGGTTGCCGATTTTTTTTCCCTTGGATTTTGGCCCCAGCATGGGTTGATAGTGCTGGACCCCAAATGAAGTAAGTACAACTGAAGTTTGGAAGCATACAGAATTTCTATTCTTTGAGAACATTTTCCCCTTATGCATCTGTTAGCTGTTGTTACAAATTTGAGATACCATTAATCAGTAGCATCTTTTGTAAATAAAGAGTAGATTTTTGCCTATTGAGGTTCAGCCAGCCACCCCTATTGGTTGGTGAATATTGAACCTCACATGTTTCTGCTATTATCCTTACAGAAGGCTGTGTGTTCACACACATGCACAGTTATGAGACCGAACACTCCCTTCTTCTTTGGGTTGCTCTTTGATCTTTTGTTGTTTTGCTGCTTGGGTCCATACGGAAATGTTACCACCCAGCGGGCAGTTCCTTTCCACGATGATTCCTCATCCAGTCTTCCCCCCTGTTGTTTCTTATTTGTATTGGGCTCCAGATTGATGCCAGTATTTCAAAGGCGCAATATTTTAAGGCAATATTTCAATTTGCTTTAAGTAGCCATCAAAGGTTACACTTAGATTTAAGTACCTGTTTATACCCATGTTTTCCTGATGTGCAGTGACAACTAGGGCATCTGAAGAGAAACTCAGTTTTCTTGTGAGACTGGGGAGACCTATGGGATTAGGTAGGTAGGTCATAAATACTGTCAGTTTAGTGCTCTCTGTTGATTTCCATATCAGTCTTTACCAACTAGGAGTATATATAATACACACACAGGCATGACCTCATCCAAAGAAAATTTATTGAAAAATTTCAAACCCTATAAAAGCTCCATTTGTGGATGCCAGTTTATATTCATTCTTAAATTTTCTTCCTACCCATAGTACCCAATAACTGTAGTCCTGGAAATCCCTCCTTTTCTTAATACTGGAAAATACCAAAGATCTGAGAGCATAGAAGTATGTGCTTACTAAGGGAGCTTTCTTTTTTTTTTTTTCTTTTAGAGCCTTCTGAAGCTCCTCCTAGGAGAGATTAAATAAAGTCAGTGCTTTCCCACTTCCCAAGTCTATCTCCACACATCAAACAAATGAAAATCCTTCCAAAACTCATCTCCCCTCATGCCCACACTCAAATATGCTGTTTTATGTGGGTCGACCAAAGTCTTTTTCTGATTTTCCTCCCCATCTGTTCTTTG
This sequence comes from Phocoena sinus, assembly GCF_008692025.1. Classification (NCBI taxonomy): domain Eukaryota; kingdom Metazoa; phylum Chordata; class Mammalia; order Artiodactyla; family Phocoenidae; genus Phocoena; species Phocoena sinus. The sequence goes on along the minus strand of NC_045773.1, from coordinate 86,284,227 downwards.
AATAAACATGCATCCTAAAGAGAAGGAGGACTTAAAGGATCAAATTTGGTTCCTGTATTTGGAAATGTTTTCAAAAGACCACACCGCACTTGGCTATTCGGTCAAATTAGGTTCCGTTTGCTTCTAATAGCACTTAATTACCCTCCCACATGCTTCTTGGACTCTCCTGCTTCTTAGTCTGTACAGGTTAGCTATTATGGTGTCCGAAAAAGTTTGTTTTTTTTATAAAAAACAATCGTGTGTGAGCTGGTAGAACTGCTGCCATTGGCTATGTCTCTACCAGACCAAAGCCACCAGTCTTTTCAGGTGACCACACTGGCTACACTGGGTGTCTGGAATTGTAGAAACCAAATGAGCAGAGATATAATCAGTTGTTTTTTAAGTTTGTTGGTTGCCATAGACGTAGTGCCTCAATTTCTTTCTTTTATAAGTTAACCATGTGCGCTGATGAATCTCTGAAAGTACAACCCCACATATGAAAAATTCAGAACAAATCGTTATATAGTGTCTTGAAGGTGGGATTTGGTTATCCTGATTAATTAGCTTTTATTTTCCTTTCTCCAGATGAAAACGGAGGGGAGGGTGGAGTAAAGCGCTTCTGTGGCGTGTCATGCATGTTTTCAGTTTTCATTATTTCCAGCTTGAAACCTCTGAATAGGTGGAGAAAATGTTTGTTAATCTGAATTGAATTCCAGTGGCATAACATACAAAGACGAGTTATTTTCCTTATCACAATTTAGTTGAAACCTGGGGTTTTTTCAAAGGGCCAGGTAGTAAATGATTTAGGATTTGTGGACAAAGAAGAAAACTGAACATACCGTTTAGGTACTTATATGAGGAGAGAGAAAACTCTGGCCTCACTGCAGTCCTGGGTGTCAGCATTTGGGTCCTCCTGGTGTTGGGCACACTGCTCACAGCTGTTGTCGGCTCTGGTTCCAGGGAGGGGGCCTAGTGGGGAGGCAGGAGTGTGTGGGGCTCAGGGGGTGGCGATGGGGAAAGATGGGTGGCCACCAGCCAGAGGGCAGGCACTGTGAACAGCAGGGGTAATGGGGGTAGCAGGGGGCCCCTAGCTTAGCCTTTGTGGCTCCTAGTGTTAGCACATGGGGCCAGTGCTTGAGGGCCATGCAGAAATAAGCTTTGGTCTGGATTTGGTCTCCTGGCTGTAGTTTGCCAACTTCTGGTGAAACAAATACCTAGATACTGATGACTCCCAAATTTGTATCTGCAGTCTGAGCTCCAGCTCTCTGTTGTACATTTCCTCTTAACTACTTGGCGGGCACTTTAAAGAAAGGATGTTCCAAACCGAACTCGTTATTCCCTTCATCCCTCTGTGCCCTGTTTCTGTAAATAGCACCACTACTTAACAGTTGCCCAAGTCAGGCACCTTGTGTTCATTTTCGACTCCTTCTTTCCTTCTTTCTCCTATTCCTCGTGCCATATAGCGGCTGGACTGGAAGCAATGTAAAGGCAGGATCAGACTTAGCTTATATTTATATTTCAAACTCTCACACTGTAGGCTTTCAAAAATTGGTTGTTGAATTAATCTCTCAATCACCAAACTCAGCTGATTCTTCTTATTTCGTTCCTCTGTCAAAACTCTTCCACGGTTTTCCATTGGTTAGAGAATAAGTATAAAATGTTTGGCGAACCCTGTACAGCTTTCTGTTTTGACTTTGTCTACTCTAAAGACTGACCATATTACATGAAATGTACTAACGTCTCTCATCCTTCATGTGTCTCTCCAGGCAGTGTTGTTTCCTCTTCCCACAGGATCCTTTCCCACAGATTTTATTTTATAAACCCCACTCATCCTTCCAGATTTGACTCACTGATCATCTGCAGGAAGGCTCCCCAGGTACCTCCCCATTCGTTAGGAGTTTGTTCTTGTCTTTCACAACACTTCATCAATGCTAAGAGTGTTTGCCAAGTGCATTTAGCCCTTCCCAGGTTATATACAGCACAGAGGCAAGACTATATTTGTCTGTGTTTCCTTGTGTCTTAGTTGGCACTTTGAACATGGTAGACAAAAATGAACATTTGACCGAACTAAACGTGACCCCACAGTGTAACTGAGAAACCTCATCTGCATCCGTGAAGACCTAAGAGGGCCTTTCCCAAACCTAAGGAAGTGAAACCAAGCAGCACCCTATAGGGCCTTCCCTGGAGACATATGCCCCTTTCCTTCCCCTGACCACACCCTTGCCATGTCCACCCACCTCTTGTTTGTGAGAAAGGTTTAGCCTCCTAGGCCTTCCTTGAGTTCCAAACAACAAACTTAATCAGCAAAATGAGAAAATGAGGAAGCAAAGGAGAACAGTCAAGCAAGACAATATAATAGTAGTTTAGCCGTAAAACAAAGTCATGGACCCTTAGTTCCTCCTCAAGGGCTATAGATAATATACTCAATCATATCCTTGAGTTGTTTTGCAGCTACTAAAACACTCACCAGGTGGAAGAATTTAACTGCATGTTGACTACCAGCACCTAGATCCCAAACTGGTTGGAACTAGAAGGTTGAGAGTGCTAACACCTGAAATACTACCCTGTTACTTCACCACCAACAAATCAGAAGGATGTCCACAAGTTGATCACACACACCGTGACCCTCTCCCTCACCTTGCCTTTAAAGTGTCCATCAACAGATGAATGGATAAAGAAGATGTGGCATACATATATAATGGAATACTACTCAGCCATAAAAAAGAATGAAATTTTATCATTTGCAGCAATATGGATGGACTTCGAGGATGTTATTGCTAGGTGAAATAAGTCAGACAGGGAAAGACAAATACTCTATGATATCTCTTATACGTGGAATCTAAAAACTACAACAAACTAGTGAATAAAACAAAAAAAGGAAGCAGACCCGCAGATACAAAGAACAAAGTAGTGGTTACCACTGGGGAGAGGGAAGGGAGCAGGGACAATAGAAGGGTGGGGGGGAAAGGAGGTTAATATAGGATTATATGAAATGAGGTGTGTGAAACTTTTGAAAATTATAAAGCACTAAAGAATTTAAAGAATCTTTCACTCAATAAAAGTAAATAAATAAAATAAAATTTGAAAGCAAAAGCAAGAAAACCCTTCCCTGAATGCTCTCAGGGAGTTTGGGTTTTTTGAGCATGACCTGACTATGTTCCTAGCTTAGCCCCACGTTGGATGCCCTGCAAAACGCTGTACTTGCCTTCACCGTGACCTGACCTGGTATCAGTAGATTGGCTTTGCTGGACCCAACTTTGGCTGGGTAACAGGAGTAGACTGCAATTAGTCTGTATCGGGGGTTGTTTTGTGTGCTGAAAGGACAAAGGGAGAGGACCTGGCGGGAGGGAAAGAGGACAGTTCTTCGGTGTAGAAATCCCCCTGGCTCTGGATTTGCATTGCACATAAAGCAAGGAAATTGCACTTATCAGTTACCTAGACAAAAAGAAGCTGAGTCTTACTGGGCCCAGCCATCTGGGGACAGCACTGAGGTATAAATTTTGTCTTACAAGTCACAGCAAGAATGTAAAAACAACTCCAGAGTCGGCTATAAGAACCTTGACATATTTCTTTATATGCTTAAAATGAGAAAACTCCAGAATGATCACTGTAATCAGTGACTGTAGTACCTCTGTGTGCATGTCAATATTAAAAGAAAACAAACGACAACAAAATCAAGCAATATACTACTTAATTTCTCTTTCCTTTTTTGAAGTCCCTGTAGGTGGAGAATTACAAAGAGGCAAAACTATGAGGAATAAACAGTCTTATCACTGTATGAATTCAGAAAATCTGGAACAAGGCCTGGTGGCAATGACATCAGGAGAGAATATAATATTGGCTAAGTTATTACTTGGATGTAAGCATTATGTTGTTTAATGCATCCATCATATAATTAGGTGTCATTAAAAATCTCGCGAGCAGACATTGATGATTGCAATATAATGAAGGAAGAGAGATAGTACAGGGAAGATTACAGACTTTTGGAGGAAGTTGCTGTTCTGAATTTAATGAGGAATGTAATAAGGTATCTGAGCACATTGTATTCAGACTTTCCAGTTATATTCTTTCTTTAACCATGAGGGCCTGGAAGTTGGGTGAATTTGAATTATTATTATAAAAGGAGGAAAAAATTACAAAATTGGGTGCTTGGAAAATACCTATTTTACTTCCTTCTCCCCTACTTTCCTTTCACCCCAGTAAAAAAGGGATGAAGTTTTCCAAAAGTCCCACTTCCGAATGATGTAGAAATAGGGCTTTTTAGTAACCAGGAACCAACCTCCCACCCCCAAATAATGCAATTAATTTACCCAAACCTGTGACTTATTAAATTCTTTAAGGAGAAAACTTCCTATACTTTTCTATCTTCCCATTTTTGGGAAAAGAAAATAATACATAGTGCTTTGATCCATAATTAATTGTGAGAGAATAGAATTCATTTTTGCTGATTTTGGGGAGGAGTGGATAATGTTGATTTTGGAGAAAAGTGGATATATGTTTTTTTCCTTTTCTTTCTTTTTATATAAGGAAATAAACAGGCAGAAATAAATGAACCACAAAATTGTCTGTGGACAAATCAGGCCTCTGGAATCAACGAGATCTCTCCAAGTAGAACTTTCTCTGAGGCCAGGTTTAGGCTCTGGTGGGGCGTGGGGGGGGGTGGGGGTGGCGGGGAAAGGAATGCTTGCAGGGCTTTAAAGATGGAAACTGTTTCCTCTGCATGGTAAAGCAGAAAAGGCTTTACCCCACAAAATGTCCCCAGAGTCCTCACTAATATGATAAAGTCAGCTGAAAATTACTTTGCTCAGCGTGGACTGTGACCTCTGAAAGGCTTATTGAAATTAATCAGTACATTTCTGTCTTATACCGTCTTTATGTTTCACACGGAAGGCATGTTCATTAGGACCAAGTGAGGAAGAGATGGTTTCCCAGACGCAGGGTGCTGGCGGTCTGGGCAGGTGTCACTTCTTTACAAGGTGGGCTGACACAGGCTGAAAGCAGCTCATCTGAAAGGTTTTGTATGTTGCCGTCGCTGACGTACATGACGAATGGGGCTGACAAGGCTCTGTGTTATCTACTTTCTTCATTCTGGATTATTCTGCTCTGGAGTATTTCAGGCAGCATAAAAGACTGAATGGCCACACTGCCAGGCAGAAATTAAAGGGAGCAGCCAGGAGAAATGTATCGTGTGCTGGACACTACACAAACCATCAGGAAAACAGAATATGCCTTTGGGGGAGACCCCAGTGGTTCTTTCTAGCCCTGGTGTTTTTGTGGCTGACTTTGAGATTCCATCGTAAATGACCTTGTCCTTTTATTTCAGCCACGTCTGTTTTTCTCATCTATTAGAGTGTCATCTATTAGAGGTTTGGGTTGTCTCTGGATTTCTTCAGCCTTGCCATAGAAGTTTGTTCAGTGCTTTGGAGAAAGGAGATACTAAATAGAATTTGAGAAATTGGATTGTAAGGTGAATGACAGAAATGATGCATAAACTCTTGCCTTACAGCAAGATAGTCCTAGATTTTTCTTTCACTTTTGACATTTAAGTAAAATACTTAAGATCATTTTGCTTGTTTATGTGTAAGTTTTCCTTTAATTACTATATTTTTAAAAAGTTTTCTGGCATCTGTGGTTACGCTTTCCTCCTCTTTTCTTCATTGAATCAATAAATTTATAGTGAGGCTTTAAGTGTCTTCCTCTAATAAATTCATTCCAATTCTAAATCTATGGCCTTATTTGCTAGTTCTTAAGTTTTTGTGATTTTCTTGTGTAGTCTGCGTTTACTTCTTAAGGATGAGGTGGCAGACATAATGTTATGTGTTCACCAAATTTCATTTGACTTTCCTCTTCCTTGGGTACACGGCAAATCATACTTGCCAGGCCCTCTGAGTTATGTGGTGGCAGATGAGGGCTTCTGGCTAATGAAATGTGAAAGGAAGCAATACACGTCAGTTCTGGACTGAGGCTGTGAAAAGCCCTGGTAGGAGTTTTTGGTCAGCTTCATCCCTGCCATGGAGCGTATGGAGGCCTCATGTTGCTATGGAACAGCCTCAAGATCAAAGCCACTTGGATCGCTGGGTTGCTGTGTGGAGGGCGTCTGCTGTGGAAAATGGCCTGACCCCGCTGCCAGACTTCGCATCTAAGGTTTTAAACAGCTAAGATTACTGGGTTGTTCCTTACACAGCATAAGCCAAGCCTATTCTAGCTGATACAGAAAGGATGACGTAGGGGTGCTGGTCTACTCCCCTGTGAGCCTCTCTGTTTCATCACTGGTGATAACGTGGGCCATAAACAAGAGTCGTTTTTGAAAAAAAACATTGTTTTTTTTTAAACAATCATCAGCTTTATTCAGATTTCACTAGTTTTACATGCACTGATTTGTGTGTGAATATGTTTGGTTCTATACAGTTTTATCACATGTATAGATTTGTGTGGCCACTGCCACAGTCAACATACAGAATTGTTCCATCACAAGGATCCCTCGTGCCATCCTTCCATAGCTACAGTCCTCTTCCTCCCTTCCTGACTCCTTTCTAACCAGAGGTAACCACTAATCTGTTCTTCATCTCTATTTTTTGTCATTTCAAGAGTGCTATGTTATGGAATCAGACAGTATGCAAACTTTCTAAAGTGCCATTTGTTTTTGTTAATTGAAGCATAATTGATCTACAGCACTATATTAGTTCCAGGTATACAACATGGTGATTTGATATTTCTATACATTACAAAAGATCCACAGTAAGTCTAGTTACTATCTGTCACCATACAAAGATATTAAGATATTATTGACTATATTCTCCATGCTGTACATTTCATCCCTGTGACTCATTTGCTTTGTAACTGTGTAAACAACAGTCTTGAGCTGAGGATCCTAGTTTTTTTGGATAGTAGGCTCCTAACTTGTTATTCAACCAAAGGGTAAAAGTGAGAAGAAGATATATATTGAAGACAAGGTGCCACAGTGGAAAAAATAAGTACATTGAAGTAAGATAGTCCTGGATAAGACTCCCAGTCTGCCTCTTATTACCTCTATTTATTTGAGCTTTGTAATTTACCTTCTGAGTCTCAGTTACCTCATCATTAAAATGAAGATAATAATATCTGCTTTGGTGAGAATTGGTGAGAGGATGTATTGACGTGTGCATCATTCATAACAAAACTCATTGGGTTTTTTTTCATCATTAATAAGCTATGTGACCTCGAGAGAGATACTTGACCTTTGTGACCATGAGGGTTTTTTTTTAAACATTGTCTATGTTATCTTTATTGTATTTTTTGTCTTCTATTTCATGTATGTTTTATTCTTTTATTTTTAAATTTTTTAAACATCTTTATTGGAGTATAATTGCTTTACAATATTGTTAGTTTCTGTTGTATAACAAAGTGAATCAGCTATACGTATACATGTATCCCCATATCCCCTCCCTCTTGCGTCTCCCTCCCACCCTCCCTATCCCACTCCTCTAGGTGGTCGCAAAGCACCAAGCTGATCTCCCTGTCCTATGTGGCTACTTCCCACTAGCTATCTGTTTTACGTTTGGTAGTATATATATGTCATTGCTACTCTCTCACTTCGTCCCAGCTTCCCCTTCCTCCCAGCCCCCATGTCCTCAAGTCCATTCTGTATGTCTGCGTCTTTAGTCCCGTCCTGCCCCTAGGTTCATCAGAACCTTTTTTTTTAGATTGAATATATATGTGTTAGCATACGGTGTTTGTTTTTCTCTTTAGAAGCAGGAATTCCCCAGTGGTCCAGTGGTGAGGACTCCACGCTTCCACTGCAGGGGGCAGGGGTTCGATCCCTGGTTGGGGAACTAAGATCCCGCGAGCCATGCATTGCCGCCAAAAAAAATTAAAAAAAAAAAAAAAAGTAGAAGCAATGTCTCCTTCCCCCTACTGGAGGGTTGTGGTAAAGATTAAGAAGAATGTATACATTCTGTGTTGGCTGGCACATGCTAAATTCTCAATAAATGCTAAATTCCTACCATGAGTTGATGAGCAGACTCATTGGGATTTACTCTACATAGTGGTATCTCCAAGGGCTTAATCTCTTGATTAAGGGCATGATGAGTTTCCCTTACCCAAGGCTCTATATAGAGCCAAACAGTTTCCTTTTGCTGCTCAGTGTGGTGGTGCAAATTAATAAAATGACACTATGTAGTGCTTCAACCCTATCATGCAGTGTTTCTATAGACAGCTCTTAATGTCCATTTTAGATTCCGCATGGAGAGAAATAGGCTTCAAGTATGTTCTCATCCTGGGATTATAATGTCATAGAGATAAAACCTAGTTGGGGTTTCCTTGGAATTTTCAAGGAAATTTATACACCATCTACATCTGTACTTTCACTAGTTAGTTGTTCAAACCATCCTAATCTATTTTTACTAAAAGCACACAGTGGAGGTATAAGATGGAGAATTTGTTCTCCTGCATCTGCTGCCAGCCTTTCCATTCTTGCTTCGTTCCTTGTTTTTGATAGGCAAGTTCATTTGAGAAGATTTGAGAAGTGGAAGCACAAATATCAAGCTAGCATCTTGCATACATTATCTTGCAATAATTCACAGTACAATAAACAGCTGTTAATGATGAGTCGCAAAGCAGAGATACTGGTTTTACGATTTACTCTATACAACTAATTAAAAAGATATCTTTATTGTCTCTTCTATCCATACAGCCCCTTCACATTTATGTCTTCTAGAATTCTTTTCTTCAAATTTTATGAGTGGTATTGGCCCACATTGGCTTGTGTTCCAGATGGATTAAGACGTAACGGGATTCTCTTAAATCTCCACAACCACCTTTTTTGCCCGCTTCCTACACTTTAGGCCTTCCACTTCTCAGGAGCTCCGACACCCTCTGGCTATCCTGGTTGACCCGCCAGCAATCTGTTAAAGGAAATAATTTTCAGTTTGTAGTGACTTTATTATTTTTTAAATTTTATGTAGTGACTTTATTATGCACTAAATAACTGCGTGAATTTGAGCCAGTCACTCACCTCTTGGTGTTATTTCCTCATCTGTAAAATAATGACATTTGACTAGATGACATATTATAAAATCATTCAAGGGTGAGGATTCTATGGCTAACCAGAAATCATGTCAAGAGTATTAGGGCTTTCAAGTAGAAGACTGGAAGGAGGTGATGCTAAATTTAACCAAATAATTAATTTCTAGTGGTAGACTGTATCATAATCGTCTACAAATGTTTTTGAATACATCCCATATGCATGGCACTGTGCATTAGGGTGGAACACACACACACAGAAAAATGCAGCGGACATTGTTCCTGCCCTGAAGGAGTTTTCAACTGAGTAGTAGAGACATGTATATGAGTAACATTACATCATAGGATTAAATTAAATTAACTAATGTCATAATGGAGTCACAATCAGCACAATGGCTGGTTTATGTCCATTTTAGTTAGCTAGAGTTTGGTAGATAATTACAGCTGCTGACTGCATCAAAAACAGGATCATTTTTGGAAGTGAAACAATGCCTGAAATAGTTGCCAGAAGTCTCTTTAGAGAGTTGAGGTCTACTTGTTTATTGCAAAGAGAACATTTTATGTGCTCTCTAGAAACACTTTAAAATCCAACACATCCTCCATTTTGAATTTCCAGGAAGCAAAAGAGATTCACTCAAGATGAAAGGAGGTAATTTAGTGGCTTAAAACAACCATTTTAGTTTGCTTACAGTTGTGTGTGGGTCACGGATTTAAGAAGGACTCAGCTGGGCAGGTCATCTTTTATCCACATGAGATCACGTGGGTTTGGAGGACCTGTTTCCATAATACTTATTCATGAAGTATCGTATCTGGCATCTCCTTGTTGTTTGATTTATCTTTCTCCACATGGTGTCTCGTTTTCTAAGGTCTTTCCATGTGGTTTGAGCTCCTCATGGCAAGGTGGTCTCGAGTAGTTTTACTTTTTATCTGGTGGCTGGATTCTAAGAGGGCAGGACAGAAGTATCATTCTCTTAAAGGTTAGGCCCAGGAGCTGGTTTAACCTGACTTCTATCTTACTTCATTGGTCAAAGCTGTCATAGGGAACATTCCTCTTCATGGGAAGAGTATCAAAGAATTGAGGTCATCTTTTTTTTTTTTTTTCGGTACGCGGGCCTCTCACTGCTGTGGCCTCTCCAGTTGCAAAGCACAGGCTCCGGATGCACAGGCTCAGCGGCCATGGCTCACGGGCCCTGCCGCTCCGCGGCATGTGGGATCTTCCCGGACCGGGGCACAAACCCCTGTCCCCTGCATCGGCAGGCGGACTCTCAACCACTGCACCACCAGGGAAGCCCTGAGGTCATCTTTAATATGCCACACACTCTTTGGGGCATGAGGTCTAATATGAAATCATAATTCCTTGATTTTTCATTTGCTCATTTTTTTGATGAGAAGGAAAAAATAAATGGTTAATCCAACCAACTTTCTTAACAGCATTTAACTGGCATTTTGAATGAGACGATTCTTTGTGTGGGTGTATGCTAAAGATCATCGGATATTTAGTATATAGCACCCACTAAATGCCATTGGTGCCTCACCCCCATCATTGGACAATAGAAACACAATCCACAACATTTCAGAACTCTCCATGGTGGTACAGATAGGACTTCTCCCAGATGAAAACCATAGACCTGATATCTTAAGATGATAGATTTCCTAGAGAGGTGATGATCAGGTTACTCTGTGGGCTGTACTGATGTAGATAGTAATAAAATGACTAGTTTCTGTTCGTTCCAATCCATACAATTCAAAGTTCTTACTCAGTACCTAGATCCTCTGTGTTTCTATCAATGGAAGTTGTTGTAGAGCTGTAGGAACATACAATATGCACCCTGCCCTCAAGCGGGATCTGACATTATTGGAGACATATTAGTCAATCTTCAGTGAAAAATACTTCATGCCACTTACAATAAGAAAAGGCATTTATTATGGGATATTCGGAAATGTAGAAAACTAAAGAACACACACACACACACACACACCTTGGATCACACAATTCAGATGTACCACTGTTGACATTTTGATGGGTCTCATTCCTATTATTAATATGTGTATCTGTATGGAAGGACTTTATATATATGTATACATACAACAGATAATATGTAGTACTTTGTAATACTTGATAATAGAGATATGGTATTATATATAGTACTTTCTGTAATATGCTTTGATAACTCTTACCACTGAAAAGCACTGGAGTTAATTTTTAATATAAGACATTACTTAAATGAAGTGTTAAACAGAATCAAAGGGTAAAGAAGTGTGTATGGCGATGCTGGCCAGAGTTAGTGAGGAAGACTTCAAGCTTCATCAGGAGCTTGGAGCATGAGTAGAGTTAGGATTAACAGGGTCCTAATCAATAATTTCATGATAAGAATGGGCATAGTATAATTAGAAGACAGTCTAGTTTTTATCTTTGTTATTTTTTCCTAACTTTGGTAAATACAATAATGTCTTACTAAGTTTTACCGAGATTTTAGTTTGAAAATGGTAATGCATTCAAGAGATATGGGGAAACTGGGAGTGGGCATTGGTTTTTAAGATGTCATTAAAGATGACATAAGCAGACATTAAGATGTCATAGCAGTCTAAATAAACGCACAGGTGGAGTCAGTGACAGCTGTGATATATTGGTCCTACATGAAATGGTAGGGTGGGAGTTTCAGAAGTTGGTGAGTGAGGAAATAATAAAAGATACCCTCTAAAGAACACTTATTATTCACAGTGAGTTCAACTCCAGAATTTCTGTTTCTTTCCCAAAGTGAAAGGAAGGAAACAAAGCCTTCTCTTATTGTTTTCAGTTTACTGCTGTAGTGATAAAGGAGGCAAGAGAGTTATTACCAACTACCTTGACAGTAAATATTATATTCTAAACAATAATGCATTTACTAATGTTACCCATGGTACCAGTAAATGAAATTACTAATGTACTAATAAAATAAAAATAATGCAAATGAATGTAAGTTGCATGAGGCCAGAAACTTTGTTTTGTTCTCTTCTCTCTCCTAACCACTCAACAGTTACTAGCATATTGTAATATTGAATGAAAGATTCCACATTAAGAAGAATGTACTCCCTTATGAAAAATGGGAGAAGAAATAAATGGCATGAGCAAAAACAAGGAACTACTTTATAGCAAATGTAAATTTTTGCCTACCGAAACTGGCTAGTAAAATGCTGTTTTTATACTATGACACGTTGGTTGAGTATAACCTACCCAGCGGCAAATCCAGAAAATCTTTGTGTAAGCAAAACAACCTTGAGATTCTTGCCTACATTTTTGGTTAATCTAGTTATAACTTTTTTAAGACAATGTATTCAAAGTGACTAAAAGATTATTTTGTTAAAATTTGAGAGTGACTGTTATTAAAATTCATGCAATTATATAAAAGTAGAAAGCCAGAATATGGTAGATAGAGAAACAACACATTATTTTAAACACCACTTAGTCTAGGGTAAATTAGATAATAAGCACTATATAAATACTTGTTATTGAATGAACAGATGGTTTGTTTGTATTATATCATAATGAAGATGAGTCAGTAGGGGGGAAAAAGACTACTAAAGGTGGTTTCTAAAAGAAATAAGCATAAGCTCTATTTACGATAGCCAGGACATGGAAGCAACCTAAGTGTCCATTGACAGATGAATGGATAAAGAAGATGTGGCACATATATGCAATGGAATATTACTCGGCCATAAAAAGAAATGAAATTGAGTTATTTGTAGTGAGGTGGATGGACCTAGAGTCTGTCGTACAGAGTGAAGTAAGTCAGAAAGAGAAAAACAAATACCATATGCTAACACATATATATGGAATCTAAAACAAAAACAAAACTGGTTCTGATGAACCTAGGGGCAGGACAGAAGTAAAGGCACAGAGGTAGAGAATGGACTTGAGGACACGGGGAGGGGGAAGGGGAAGCTGAGCGAAGTGAAAGAGTAGCACTGACATATATACACTACCAAGGGTAAAATAGATAGCTAGTGGGAAGCAGCCGCATAGCACAGGGAGATCAGCTAGGTGCTTTGTGACCACCTAGAGGGGTGGGATAGGGAGGGTGGGAGGGAGGCACAAGAGGGAGGGGATATGGGCATATATGTATACGTATAGCTGATTGACTTTGTTATACAGCAGAAACTAACACAACGTTGTAAAGCAATTATACTCCAATAAAGATGTTAAAAAAAGGAAAAGAAATAAGCATATTAAAAGAATAATTTTAGTTCATACTTATAAACTTTTTATTAAAACATAACAATTGCAAAATAACCAGGATAGACTCATAATGATAAACGGACCAACAAATCCTGGTCAAATGAAAAGAATATTTCTGAGTTAATTGATAATTCTCATGCCTCACTTGATAAAGTCAATATCATAAGTAACGTTGTTATTCTACACAGGAGGAACCATAAGTAGAGTCACTGTTTTAGGGACAACAGTGGTTAAATTTTAGTGGTCAAGAGAATCAGTTGAGAAAGTTGTTAAAAGTCTGATTTCTGGCTTTCAACACTAAATGATCCTCCTTCAGCATGTCTGGGGTCAGGTGTCTGAATCTTCATTTGTAACCTCCATTTCAGGTGATTGCTGGGTAGGTGATCTGCGGTCTATATCTTGAAAAACAGTTCTTGGAATGTTTGCTGCTCTGTCCCTGCTCAGAAGATTCAAACTGTAAGTAATTAATGGACCCAAGATACTGTTACTTTGGGGGGACTTTTTTATTGTAGTTTCTGGGCATTCTTTTGGGGCTTGCCCTCCAACTAGATTAAATTCCCCTAAAATCTGCTTTGCCTTGTTAAAATAACTACCCTCACCCAACTCAGGACTTATGTTCACAAGTAAGACTGGTCTGAAAATTGCTTTCTTGTGTACTCTTTACTGGGTTTTAATAACCATGTTATATATGTCTTCCCTTTCTGTGCTGTGGAGGCCGTTAAGTTGCATTAGAATCAACTGCTTTTAAAAGTTTGTAAAATCCCCCTATGAAACCATGTGGACCTGGTGATTTTGATAAAGGGGGAGACTAGATCTTTGAGCAATTCCTCTGTTTTTCTTTTATTTGTATTTGAACTGTTTGGCTATTTTATCGCTTCTAGAGTAAATTTTACATTTTTGAAAACTGTAGGTTTCTTTCGTGTGTTCAGATGTTTTTGTTTGTGCAGGATTTAGTAAGCTAGTTTCATATGCTTCTTTGAATTTTACCCATTTTATGAATATTCCCCTCTGTTCCTTATTTTGTGTATTTTTTTCTTATCTTGCTCTTTTCCCTTCAGTTAGCTTATAGGTGAGTCATGGAGAAAATGACAGCAAGTAATTTAAACAATTTTTTAAATTAGAAAAATAATTTAAAATGAGTTCCAAAAAGATTTAAAAAAATAGAGTTTCCTCAAAGATGGGAAAAGTGTATACAAATACACATATGAATCTGCCATTTTCCATTCTAGTTAATCTTGTAGTGCCCTTGGCAAATGGGGCCTGTTCTAATGCATTTATACTTATATAGAAATATAAATAAAAGAATGCGGTTCTGTTTTACTAATGGTGTATACTGATTAAAAACTATTTCGTTTTAATTTTTTACACTGATGTGTTGATGTTGATTATGTTTTGAATATCTGTTAACCTATATGCAGGCATACCGCCAAAATATTACAGGTTTGGTACGAGACAACTGCAATAAAATAAATACTGAAATAAAGCGGGTCATACAATATTTTTGGTTTCCTAGTACGTATAAAAGTTAAGTTTACATTATATTGTAGTCTGCTAAATGTGCGATAACATTATGCTAAAAAACCAATGTACATGCCGTAATTGAAAATTGTATTGCTAAAAAATGCGACCCGTCATCTGAACCTTCAGTGAATCCTAGTAGTGACATCAAAGATCACCAATCACAAATCACCATAACAAATAAAATAATGATGGAAACGTTGGAAATATTGTGAGAATTACCAAACTGTGACACAGAGACACAAGGCGAGCAAATGCTGTTGGAAAAGTGGTGCTGATAGACTTACTCGGTGAGGTCTGCCACAAACCTTCGATTTGTAAAAAAAAAATGCAATATCTGCGAAGCGCAATAAAATGAAGCACAGTAAAGCAAGGTATGCCTGTATCTATCCATAAATTTAACTGGATTAAACTTTTTTCACATGGTAAGAATGCTTACAGATTTGTAAAATTCTCCTAAGCATAAGCTAGGGTTGAGAACAGGAAATATGGCAGAATGAGGTCAATAGAATAGCAATGAGTTGTATTCTGTGCATGTTAGTGTCGGATGGTCATGTGTGCTCACTGAACCCTCCCTAAGTCTTAAATGTGACTGTTATTAGTCATCATTTTGTTGACTGGTCTAAAAAGAAGGAGAAATAAAATAATATTAAGTGTCTTAATTATACTGGGTAATATTAATCACATTTCACTTATTTCATTCTAATAGGTATAGTTCTGTTAGTCTTATGGTACAAATTTGAAGAAAAAAGATACTTAAACTTGGTCTTTTTTTGTGTGTAAAAGTAAAATTCCCTTTTTTTTTTGCAAAGCTCATTTGTAGCACTAGGGAGGTCATTTCCTATCTGTAGGTCAGAGATGGATTGAATGCAGAATTCTAATAACTTTTTCAACACCTGTTGACACCTGTAGTCTTTTCTTTCCCTTGGTGTGTGTGGGGTAGGGTGACGGCTCTAGTTATGTGCAGAATTGCTATGAAGAATGCCCTCTGTCATGATAGGTGCCAGGTGCACTGCTAGCACTCAATAACTAATGGATAATGATAGGATATATTCACACCTTGGAAATGAGGTGGTGAATTTTTTGAATTTTCTGATAGAGTTCAGCACAATGAGAATCCTCACGGAGGTACCCGGAGTGAGGATCTGTCCCTGCGATAGCAGGTGATGACAGGGGCCTCTGTTTCAATATGTTTTGGACAGGAAATCACAGCTTTGGTCTGCTGAAGCTGGCGAGTTTTCATCACTTATACACCAGTGGTGTTATAGACTTGTGGAATCTGTCATTCTGAAAGGATTCTGGAAGCCAAAGAGTGACTCTTACCTCAGATGACATTGGCGTCCCCTGGCACTGAAAATTAAGTGTATGAAGTGAGAACTTTTCTAAAAACAATAAAACAAACACAATTATGAGGGCAATAAGAAAGTGGTGGTGTTTGTCAAGTTGAGGCTGGAAAGAGCTTTTGTTCTCATTTATAGCAACTCAAATTACTACACAAAGTAAAGACAATGTTTGGAGTGAAATTAATCCTATTTAAATTCTTTAATAACTTCAGATTCTTTTAAAAAATTGGTTACTAGACAGTGGGAGTTGGATGCCAGACTGGTATCTAAAGGCCATCGGTCCCCTGCAAAAAAAAAGTGGAATTATAAGTATATTAGTACTCCAGTGGGAATCTGTATTGGAAGACTTTATTAAAAGTGACCCTGACAAAGCAACAGTAATCAAGACAGTATGGTACTGGCACAAAAACAGAAAGATAGATCAGTGGAACAGGATAGAAAGCCCAGAGATAAACCCACGCACATATGGACACCTTATCTTTGATAAAGGAGGCAGGAATGTACAGTGGAGAAAGGACAGCCTCTTCAATAAATGGTGCTGGGAAAACTGGACAGGTACATGTAAAAGTATGAGATTAGATCACTCCCTAACACCATACACAAAAATAAGCTCAAAATGGATTAAAGACCTAAATGTAAGGCCAGAAACTATCAAACTCTTAGAAGAAAACATAGGAAGAACACTCTATGACATAAATCACAGCAAGATCCTTTCTGACCCACCTCCTAGAGTAATGGAAATAAAAACAAAAATAAACAAATGGGACCTAATGAAACTTCAAAGCTTTTGCACAGCAAAGGAAACCATAACCAAGACCAAAAGACAACCCTCAGAATGGGAGAAAACATTTGCAAATGAAGCAACTGACAAAGGATTAATCTCCAAAATTTACAAGCAGCTCATGCAGCTCAATAACAAAAAAACAAACAACCCCATCCAAAAATGGGCAGAAGACCTAAATAGACATTTCTCCAAAGAAGATATACAGAATGCCAACAAACACATGAAAGAATGCTCAACATCATTAATCATTAGAGAAATGCAAATCAAAACTACAATGAGATATCATCTCACACCAGTCAGAATGGCCATCATCAAAAAATCTAGAAACAATAAATGCTGGAGAGGGTGTGGAGAAAAGGGGACACTCTTGCACTGCTGGTGGGAATGTGAATTGGTTCAGCCACTGTGGAGAACAGTATGGAGGTTCCTTAAAAAACTACAAATAGAATTACCATATGACCCAGCAATCCCACTACTTGGCATATACCCTGAGAAAACCAAAATTCAAAAAGAGTCATGTACCAAAATGTTCATTGCAGCTCTATTTACAATAGCCAGGACATGGAAACAACCTAAGCGCCCATCATCGGATGAATGGATAAAGAAGATGTGGCACATATACACAATGGAATATTACTCAGCCTTAAAAAGAAATGAAATTGAGCTATTTGTAATGAGATGGATAGACCTAGAGTCTGTCATACAGAGTGAAGTAAGTCAGAAAGAAAAAGACAAATACCGTATGCTAACACATATATATGGAATTTAAGGGAAAAAAATGTCATGAAGAACCTAGGGGTAAGATAGGAATAAAGACGCAGACCTACTGGAGAACGGACTTGAGGGTATGGGGAGGGGGAGGGGTGAGTTTTGACAGGGCGAGAGAGAGTCATGGACATATACACACTAACAAACGTAGTAAGGTAGATAGCTGGGGGGAAGCAGCCGCAAGGCACAGGGATATTAGCTCGGTGCTTTGTGGCAGCCTGGAAGGGTGGGATGGGGAGAGTGGGAGGGAGGGAGACGCAAGAGGGAAGACATATGGGAACATATGTATATGTATAGCTGATTCACTTTGTTATAAAGCAGAAACTAACACACCATTGTAAAGCAATTATACCCCAATAAAGATGTTTAAAAAAAAACATTGTAAACAAAATCAAAAAAAAAAAAAAAGTGACCCTGATTTACTTGTTTTGAATTTCTCCATGAAGACTACGGAGTCTGTTACTATTTAGTGGGCCTCATCCAGTATTAAGTGTGAAAAGTGGAGGGTACTCCATCAGTTTGGGGGTTTATGTTTTTCCACTTGTACAGCCCCAAGGGCAGCTCATTTCCAGGAAGTGTGGTGAGGACAGATGGGACCAGTCCACCTGCCCAATGCCTCGCAGAGTCATCTGGCCTAGGTCAGAGAACCATGGCAACTAAACATTTCCTATGCTCACTGAGTCACCGCTTGGCTGTGCAGTCCTGGCCAGTTCCTGAGGTCCTGTCTGACCTAAAGTTCTGTTCTCTATGTGTTAAGAAAAAGGACAGGGTCAGCAGAGTAGACACTCCAGGTCATGCTGACCTGCGATCCTAAGATAGGGACATTGGACTGTTTAAAAATAATGATTTCCCTTCTAATCTTTTCCTTGTATATATATATTCCTCTTTTCTAATTTGCCCCAGTTCCTTTCACTGTTTTGAAAACAGTTGCTTTCCTGAACCCCTTGTTGGGGTAAGCCGAGCTTTCACAAGCCATATTCCTCTGTTTGAGAGATTGCACAGCACTCTTGGAAAATGTTTTCAGGTATTTTGGGTTGGTTTACTTATTTTGCCAGCAAGATTTCAGCCCCTGAATAGACCTTGTGTAGCCTTATGAAAATGCTGTTTTACTACCCTGCTGCAAGGCTGTGAGTTTATCACAGTCCTAAATATTGAGATAAACCCTGATTTATCTCAATATTGGTTGATTCCTGGTCCTCTGAAGACAGCGTCTGTGATTAAACTTCATCCTTCCTTTCCCAGATCCAGTGTCTACCTCTAATTTGTTCCTGGTTAGTGACAGCAAGTTCATAGCCTCAGTTAGAGTTTTACTTCTTTCATTTGTCATAGCTGCCTCATCTTTCCTTTCTGTGTGTCTTAAGATTTTGTCTGGGCATGCGTTTGAGAGCTTTAAGGGTTTTGTCTTAAGATCCCTGGATTGGAGACTTTAAGTTCCCAACGAGGATCGCCCAGCAGTCAGCAGCCCTGCCTCTCCACACTGCCCCATCAGCAGGATCACTTAAAGCAGAAGCAGGCCCATCCTTTCCCCGGAAGGACCACCCCTTTCCCCGGAAGGACCACCCCTTTCCCCAGAAGGACCACCGACACAGCTTATACAATTGTGTGCGCTGAGAGAGGCCCCTGTTGGCCTGCACCTCCAGAGTTTAATTTTCAGGCTTAGAAAAGCCCACGGACATTCCACACTATATCACCCATTTGCAAAATACTAGATGGAAAATGCAGAAATGAAGCAAGTTTGTAAATTAACGGAGGATGAGCTCCTGTGACTATGTCATCCTCTTCCTTATGAGTTTTCAGATGTTTAGCCCGTGGGATTTGCAGTAGAATCTCATAAGAGAGCAGGAGTCTTAAGCCTTTAGGTTTGTCAGTGTAAGTAAGTTAAGGGGCTTTTCTGAACAAGAGTGCTAAAATTTCAAACAATTCCTTTGTTTTTGACCTAATGATAACTGTGAAAGAGAAGAAACCATTTTGTTTGCTTTCTCAATTCTAAACAGTTTACCTATGGATGTATGTGTCCAGAGTCCATATAGGTGATGGTCTTGGGACCAAAGGAGGAGATGAATCTGAGCTCCCAGAGCTCGGAGACAAAGAACTGGAGGGACTTAGCTTTGAGATGTGGTCACCCTGACGACCATTGCTTGAGCCAAGCACTTGTCATTGTGTGTCTGGGTACAAAAGAACCAGGGAAATAAAACGTGCATTCAGCCCCATGGCCTCTGCAGAACCTCTGTTAGGACTGTGGGATCCTTCCTTTCATTTGACATGGGCCTCTCAGGTGGTCATAAACAGGTGCTACTCAGAGAACAGATGTTTTGAGACAAGGTAACCTGAATGTCACCCAGCCGTAATGGCTTTAGGTGTGGTACAACCTGGATATCATACAGTGAGCTTTCTTAGGAACCAGGTTTGGTATATGCTTAGAAACAAAGGAGAGAGGAGAGGAGCTTCCCAACACAAGAATTCAGATGACTGCTCCAGCAAGAAGCTCCTTTCCAGAAACATGAGGGAGGCAGCAGCAAAATGCTGAAAGGAATCAGTGATCATCGGAGCATCACTTCAGGCAATTGAGACAAAGAAATAGGTGGGAAAATGCCTCATAATTTCCCTAATAACTTGGATCTCTGGTTTCCTGTGAGAAGGCTATTTTAACAGGAACTTGTGCTGTTGAGAGAGAAGTACAGTTAGTGTAAATGCTGAGGTCATAAACATTACATATTAGGGAAAAATCCAACCAGACACGTTATTTTTAGGCCCTTACATTTTCACTTAATTTGAATTATTTTATTTCTCTCCTTTCAATATTGACCAAATTAGTCTAGAGAGAAACACTCTAGTTGTTGCTGGTTTCTGGTTTCTCTCGTTGTTTTTTGGCCTACCACTTGATCATTTGAATATTTTGAGGCATATAAACCATTTCCCATCTCCTAAGTTAAGAATTAAAGATTTAGAATGTAGGCAAACCGAAAAATTATAGCTGAGAAAAGCTACTACGTCTCCTTGGAAGGAACGTTGTCCTTTTTCACTTTTTGTTTCTTTGTAGTTAGTCTTTGTCTGAGATTTTAGCATTTATTGTCCACATGGTTATAATCTCTTTGGGGGCACCAAAATCATGAGACCTGTCTTATTTTCAGACTCTCACAGCAAGATTATTTCTTAGAATGCATTTCTCAAAACATATATCACAGGCAGTAATTTGTACTTGTTTCAACTGGGAGTTTTGTAGCAGTGGTTCCTGTCAGTGGGACAGCGTTCATTGTTAGGTTGGTTCAGCATCGTATTGATTAGTTCTTCCTTCCATACTCCAAGGACACTGGTTTTCCTTTGCAGACTATATCTTGAGTCAGTGTTAAACTTTGAGTGTTAAATCTCTTGTAGACCTCTCCTTTGTATGGCTGAAGGGAATTTTCAACTTACCCGGCATTCTTGTATATAACAGAATTACATTTTGTGTTCCCAAATGCTTTGTACCATTGGCATTGTTTATTTTGGTTTGGGAGTCCTAGGGACCTCTAGATCTAGCTGCTTCTCCTAGAAGCTGTACAGTAGATTTCCAGAATGCCTATTGAATTAAATAAAGATTTACATTCATCACAGAGTTTATAATTTAAGAGGTTGTCGTGATCTTCTTTTTCCAGATATACTATTACAGTCAGAAAAATCTCCCATATGAGTGTTTGTACCTCTCCCCTTGCCATCATCTTACAACGGGACGGTCCCTTGGCCCACTGAATTAGACACAAGATTAAAAAAAAAAAAAGTCATCCAGCCACGTCTGACTAGCAGAGACACTGGAAATAGCATGTCATTTTTAAGTTAAAGTGTTCTACTTTTTGTAATGTTTTCATTGTAAAATGTGGAAAAGGATGACATTTGGCTGTCAAAGATAACATTTCTGACACTTTTGCATTTCTACATTTGAGATTTTAAGTTTTGTTTATGACGTTGACAAAGTATCTTAGAGCATTAATACAGGATTTATAAAAGTAAAAATTATTTCCTTTACTGTATATATTTAGGATTTTTGCTGCTAGGTGTCCTAAACTCATAAAAGAGTTTCTGTAATCTAAATCACCAAACTTACTTCAGTTTTATCTATTCTCTGAAATACACTGCATTAAATATGGTGAGATGGTGGGAAGCGTTTACTTTATGTAGCACTGCAGGTAAATTACCACATCCACACCCCTCTCATCCCTTCCTCACCCTGGAAAAGTCATTGACAAGACACTTCACATGGTATGGGCTCTGCAAACATGAAGATTGTGTAACGTGATGCAGCATTATTGACCTGTTCAACTGCCCCATCCCACTCCTGAGAACCCCTCCTTACCCTGCCCCGCAGGTAGGTGACCACTGGCCTTGGTTTGCCTGGACCTCTCCCAATTTTAGTACCCAAAGTCTCATGCCCCAGGAAACTCCTTAGTCCCAGGCAACCAGGACAACTGGTCACCCTACTCTGCAGCCGTGTTCTGGATCATGAGCCTCCCCTAGGGCCATGACTGACACGGTCCATGGTCTATGTTTTTGTCAAATTGGACCAGTCACCTTCTCTGTCCTTGGGATTCTGAATGCTGAACTGAGAGAAACACACTGAGACTAGGAGTTGTTTGCAGCATTATTATATTAAATGCAGTCCTTTAGAGCAGTGCCACATCGATTGCACATTAAAATCACCTGGGACACTTAAACCATACAGCTGAGTAGGCCTTGGCTCCCAAAACTGATTTAATTGGTTTGAAATGGGGCCTGCATATGGTACTTTAAAGCAGTCTTTTTTTTTTTTTTTTTTTTTTTTTTTTTTTTTTGCGCTATGCGGGCCTCTCACTGCTGTGGCCTCTCCCGTTGCGGAGCACAGGCTCCGGACGCGCAGGCTCAGCGGCCATGGCTCACGGGCCCAGCCGCTCCACAGCATGTGGGATCCTCCCGGACCGGGGCACGAACCCGCGTCCCCTGCATCGGCAGGCGGACTCTGAACCACTGCGCCACCAGGGAAGCCCTAAAGCAGTCTTATCTGATGGTTCTAAGATGTAGCCAGAGTCCCCAGTCCACTGCTCTTAAAAAAAGATTTACAAACTCCCCAAACTTCCAGTATCGAGGCTTCTGGAAGTGCCTTGTTTTCTGCTATTTCTGAAGCCTGCTTATTCAACAGCTTCTTGGATTCCATAAGATACTCCAGTATCTTTCTAGTAAATCAGTTAAAAAAAAAAATCTACCTTGAATTGCTTCCTATTTTTGACAACAAAAAGAAACATGAATATTATAAAACAAAGTCAGTTTTTCTAAGTTTTCTACTTTGGGTGAAGCAGTTGGAGAAATAGATCAAAGCAGGGTGCAGTAATGAAGGAAAGACTTGTGCTCAGGACCCAAAGAATAACAGTCTTATAGCTAAGGCCAAAGCCTCAGCATAGCATATATTAAACATTCAAGCATTATGAATTGAATGAATGAATCAGTGAATTCCACAGCCCCATACTATGGAATATGGATCAAAACCCATATGATCATTTAGAATTAAGTTCTAGGAAAAATTGTCACCCTAGAGAAAATGAAAAGAGTATTAGTTTAAAAATAAAATATTAGAACAGTTGTAGCACTCTCACTGTCGTGGCCTCTCCCGTTGCGGAGCACAGGCTCCGGACGCGCAGGCTCAGCAGCCATGGCTAACGGGCCCAGCAGCTCCACGGCATGTGGGATCTTCCCGGACTGGGGCACGAACCCGCGTGCCCTGCATCGGCAGGCGGACTCTCAACCACTGTGCCACCAGGGAAGCCCTAAGCTATTTTAAAGTTTCTTTTGAATTAAAATGTTACAGACTAAGAAGAAGAACAAATACAAGAATGAAGTGTTCATAAGACGAAAGCCACTATTAATACTCATAGGACATGGCTTGTGGAAATTAAAGATCTTCTTTTAAATTACGAACGCTGATAAATAAGTGCTATGATAATAAATTTGGGAAAAAAATATCAGAATGTAGACTAGGAAATATTTTCAGAACATGTTTAATGCAAAAAGTTAATATTTTTAATATAAAAAGTCATAAATAAAAATATAAAAAGGTAAAAGACAAAACTCCAAGAAAAATGGGCAAAGATCATGATATAACAATTCACAAAATGAAAAAAGGCTAATAATCATATCAAAACATGTTCATCATTACAAGTAGTCAAAATAAAGTAAATTAAGACAAGAATGAGGTGTTTTGTTTTTCAAAAAGGCAGAGATTTTAAAAATATCTAAGGTAGTCAAGAATTTTGTAGAAAAAAATGTTTATTGGGATCACTAAATGGAAATGGAACAATATTTCTAGAGGACAAATTGATAATACGGATTAAGGTATTCCTACAGTTCTACCACTCTAAATGTTAGTAGAGTTGGCCCTTTGTATCGTGCGTTCCTCACCTGAGGATTCAACCAACCATGAATGGAATATATTGAGAAAAAAAAAAAAATCCAAAATGTTCCAAAAAGCAAAACTTGAATTCGTAGTGTGCCCTGGCAACTATTTACATACATTTACATTGTATTTACAGCTTTTACATAGCATTTACATTGTATTAGCTATTATAAGTAATCTGGAGATGATTTAAAATATATGGGAGGATGTGCATAGGTTATGCAAATTCTAGGCCATTTTATATAAAGGACTTGAGTATATGCAGATTTGGCCCTGGCACCAGTCACCCATGGATACCGAGGGATGATTGTACTCATACCTCATATATGTTGTAAATGTTATATATAAATTAAAAGCAAATACATACGGTACATTTTCACTCTGTGTGTGTACACACACATACATACAACAAAAATTTTACTAGGATATTGATCTGTACTACCATTATTGATGATTTTTATTGACCTTCCTGTAATTCCTACATTTCTTTAATACATATATTATTAATAATCAATAAAATTATGTGCAGTAATTGGTAACCAATATATGTAAAAGCCATTCTCTTGATTTAATACTATTCTGAAGAGTTCACTATAGTCTTTATAGCTGTATTAGTTGTTTCCCACAGGTATGTATAATGTTGAGAAATTGGACGTGTGTATGTAGCTGTTGTCCTATGATGGAAGCTGGATGGTTTTGGCCAGACTCTGAATTTATTATTAGTGGTTGAAATATATCCATGAGTTGGGAAGGAGAGGGTTCATGAGAGAAGAAACCTATTGTGTACTTTTAAATTCTTTGCATAACTACAGATGCATGCGGTGGTTATAAATATTGTAGACAATCATAAATTTGTATTTGAGCTTTTTTGTTAGAATTGGTAGGCTTTACTACCATACCAGAAAATTAGGATACAAACCCTAATTATGATAACCCACAGAAAATCTCTTTTGTGGACTAAAAGCTATAATCAAAGCCTTTATGTGCATAGTTACATTTTGCAACAGAAGGCATAGTTTAAATGTTGGGAATACATTGATCATTCATATTTCACTGTGAGCATCGCCTGTTCCTCAGACTATTAAATATTCTTATATACATATGCTTAACAGTATGCGTAAAACCACATTTTGTAATGATTTGTTTGACGGAAACTTTTAATAAAGTTTATTAATTTGGATACATTATTAAATATGAAGTATGGGACAAGGTGCTTTATGTATCATGTCATTTAATTCTCTTATTAACCATTCAAGGCATGTAGCATTATTCCCATTACAGAGATGATGAAAATAAGTAGTTTGCTTGTAAAGGAATTATCTTTTGTCATCACTTTTATTTTAAAAATATATCATTAGAATCTGTAATCCTCTAAATCCTGTGATTGTTTTATATACGTATTTGGCACAATAGATTTTTTTCTTGCAGGTTATGCATTTTAGGTGATCATAACCTCTCTGTATATGTATTAGTATATTCTAGAGCAAGTAGAATTTGAGGTTATTGCTTTTGAGTTTTTGCTCATAATTTTGCAATGTGTACTACCATGAATTTATTGCAACTGTTAATAAATAATTGGTGAGACTTCTGAAGAACTCCATTAAGCATTGAACATGGTCTTTCAAATTCACTGTTTTACAGCATCACACCTAACTAAAATATAATACAGGGGAAAGTAAACTATAAAACAATAAATTACACATGCATTACATTTTTATATTAATGTCACAAATTATCTTATTCTATTTTATTTAACTAGAACCTGCATTTCCAAAAAACTCCCCCAGGAATTTTGATGCAGCCAGACTATGTGATGCTTTTTTAAAATCTCTAAAGTGTTCCATGGTTAAATAAGTGTGCAAAATGCTGGGTTAAGTGAAATTAAACAAGTTATTTGGTGTGGGACTTCACAGAATTTTTAAATGGCAGATATACTTTGTAACTCACCCTAAGAAAACTACAGTATGTACCATTTCTCAAATTTGACCACAGAGTCCTATTTAAAGGGAACATACCTTGGGACTCGAGTCCTGGGAAACACTCTGAGAGAAGAGTTTATAACATCTGGACCTGTGTTGCTAGAGTGGAAATAATGAAAATGGCTTTATTTTTGGCAACCAGAAGGCACTCTCAGGCTACACTGCCATCCCCAAATGGGCAAATATTTCTTAGCAATAACTATCATACATACAAACAGTACTTCTGTCCCTGTTGGTTTGCTATCTCAATATATGATTTGAATTTAAAGGCCATTTGAATGCAGAGTCTATTAGCATATGTATAATAATATTTGATAAACAAAACAATATGCCATTTAACAGGGTCCTTAAACCTACATATTGGATTAACATATCTGCCTCACTAAAAATTATTACTTTATAATATCTTTACTAGTAGCAGAAATGCTTTTAAGCAAAATTCAGCATCAAAAGTGACAAGCACAGAGGATTTTTAGGGCAGTGAAACGAATCTGTAAGATAATATCATGGTGGATACGTGTCAAAACCCACAGTGTGTACGACACCAAGAGAGAACCATAGTGTAAGCTATGGACTTTGGGTGATAATGATGTGTCAGTGTAGGTTTATCACTTATAACAAATGTACCCCTCTGTCGGGGGGGTGGGTGTTGATATTGGGGGAGGCTGTGTATGTGTGGTTATGGGAAATACACCTTCCATTCAGTTTTGCTGTGAACCTAAAACTGCTCTAAAAAATAGTGTATTAAAAAAAGTGACAAGCATATACGTTTTCAAAACATGAAGAAGAACCTCTTCTTTCTCTCTTCTAATGGAGGCATAAGTTGAATGAAGATGAAAGAACAGTGTAGTTAGGGAATATAATGGATTTATAGAAACTTTATGCTGCAAGCACATTTCACATAAAAACAGGTCAGGAAAAACCTTTGCACGTGGATGGAAAATCACAGCACTGCTGGTACCAGATATCTCAATGGCCAGAAATTCTTCACATGCAGTTCCTTTTTCATATAGTTATTACGTACAGATAGGAAAGTCAGTTTTTTTTTTCAGAAAAGAGCAAATATGCAAAAAAAGTCCCTAAAATAGTACTGATATCCAAGTTTGACATTTCTTTTTTTATTGAAGTATAGTTGATTTACAATGTTGCGTTAGTTTCAGATGTACAGCAAAATGAGTCAGTTACACACACATATATATTTTCAGATTCTTTTCCATTGTAGGTTATTACAAGGTATTGAATATAGTTCCCTGTGCTATACAGTAAATCCTTGTTGTTTATCTCTTTTATATACAGTGTAAGTTTGACATTTCTTGAAATTAAAATTTATTTTAATGGATTTACAGCTTTCAGTCAGGAGTACAGGTTTTCCATACAACCCTTGAGTTAGTAATAGAAATGAAAAGGGTAACTTGGAGGGTATATGATTTTAACGATAATGAGTTTAAATGAAAGATCACTTAAGGAGGACTGTGGACAAAGCACATGAAATCTAGAAAAGATTTTTGCATTCTACCTGATCGACTCATTCCAGATTCTAAGTCTCAAGTATAAATGTTGGCATTTGAGGATGCGTGGCCATCTGTTTTCATTTTTATTTTTTACTTATTTATTATTAAAAAATTATTGAGTATAATTGACATTACAATATTATATTAGTTTCAGGTGTACAACATAATGATTCGACATTTGAATACCTTGCGAAATGATTACACAATAAGTCTAGTTATCATCTGTCGCCATACAAATTTAATACAATATTATTGACTGCATTCCCCATGCTGTACTTTATATCCCCATGACTTATTTATTTTATAACTGGAAGTTTGTATTTCTTGGTCCCCTTCATCCGTTACATCCCCTCCCCCCAACCTCTTTCCCCTTTGGCAGTCACCAATCTGTTCTCTGTATCTGCGAGTCTGGGTCTTGTTTTGCTTTTTGTCTGTCTGTTTGTTTTGTTTGTCAATTTTTAGGTAATGTCAAGATTTAAGGCATTTGGTCACCTAAAGATATATTGTTTCCATTTAAAAAATTCTAGCACTGGTACTAATCTCAGGGAAATTACTAACTGACCAGGCAAAAAACCCAGATTATCCTAGATCTTCCTAACTCAGACACACAAATCCATCAATTTAAGCCTTTCTGACATCTAGGTTCTTCATGGAGAGGTCAAGGTATTGGGGTGCAATGGAGAAAGAAGGCATTACTCCAATCAGTTATTCTCCCTTCTTCCTGTATTCCAAGGATGGGGCCCTTATGATTCAATGATCCTTCCTTAGCATACCGTTGGCCAGTGATGGATGTGATGATAATGACCTATCTATGATTTTGGCTTACTCCACTGGGCTGTCGCCTCAGACGCTTGTCTGAGACCTGACTTCACTTTCACCAAAGTGTCATGCAAAAAGCAGTAGACACATGCAGTGACCCTTGTCTGAAACCACTGCTATCCTGTCATTTGTCATCAATAGCAGGCTTTTCACTGGCTTATTTCTCCTTAGATTCTTATTGCTTCTTCACTCAGATTGTACCATCAGCATCTGATTCTTGTATCACATTTGCTCAAGTGTTTCTATATAATCCTTGGTAAAGCAAAGTTTAGCATAACTCTGAGGTAGCATTTTTTTTCTTTTTTTTTTTGGTTAACAATAGCTGACAAAAGAAAGATTATTCTTTTAAAACAAAGCTTTCATTAATTAGCCATTCTAATTTTTCTCTCATTACCTTATCCCTTAAGAGAAACACAACAATGGTAATAAATGCAATAAGGAAAATTACTTAGTACAGACATACCTTGAAGATACTGCAGATTTGGTTTTAGATTACTTCAATTAAGCAAATATAACAGTGAAGTGAGTCATACTAATTTTCTGGTTTCCCAGTGCATATAAAAGGCATGTTTATACTATAATCTTGTCTATTAAGTGTGCGATAGCATTATGTCTAAAAAAACAATGTACAAACCTAAATTTAAAAAAACACTTTATTGCTGGGCTTCCCTGGTGGCGCAGTAGTTGAGAGTCCGCCTCCCGATGCAGGGGACACGGGTTCGTGCCCCGGTCCGGGGAGATCCCACATGCCACGGAGCGGCTGGGCCCGTGAGCCATGGCCGCTGAGCCTGCGCATCCGGAGCCTGTGTTCTGCAGTGGGAGAGGCCACAACAGTGAGAGGCCCGCGTACCGCAAAAACAAAACAAAACAAAAACACTTTATTGCTAAAAAATGTTAACTGTCATCTGAACCTTCAGCAGGTTGTAATCTTTTTGCTGGTGGAGGGTCTTGCCTCCATATTTACGGCTGCTGACTGGTCAGGGTGGTGGTTGCTGAAGGTGGGTGGCTGTGGGAATTTCTTAAAATAAGAGAACACTGAAGTTTGTCTCATCAATTGACTCTTCCTTTCATGAACAGTTTCTTTATAAGCATGCAATGCTGTTTGATAGCACTTTACCCACAGTATAGCTTCTTTCAATATCGGACTCAATCCTCTCCAACCCTGCCTCTGCTTTATCAACTAAGTTTACGTAATATTCTAAATCCTTTGTTGTCATTTCAACAGTCTTCACAGCATCTTCACCAGGAGTAGATTGCATCTAAGAAACCACTTTCTTTGCTCATCCGTAAGAAGCAACTCCTTATCCATTAAAGTTTTATCGACATTCAGTCATATCTTCAGGCTGTATTTCTAATTCTAGTTCTCTTGCTGTTCTCACCACATCTGCACTTACTTCCTCCACTGAACTCTTGAACCCCGCAAAGTCATCCATGAGACTTAGAATCAACTTTTTCCAAACTCCTGTTAATGTTGACATTTTAAACTCTTCCTATGAATCACGAGTGTTCTTAATGGCACCTAGAATGGTGAATCTCAGACCCATCAGAGGACTCACTATCTATGGCAGCAATAACCTTACAAACTGTATTTCTTAAATAATAAAACTTGAAAGTTGAAATTACTCCTTGATCTATGGGCTGCAGAATGGATGTTGTGTTAGCAGGCATAAAAACAACATTAATCTCATTGTATATCTCCATTAGAGCTCGTGGGTGACCAGGTGCATTGTCAATGAGCAGTAATATTTTGAAAGGAATTTTTTTTTTTCTGAGCATTAGGTCTCAACATTTGGCTTAAAGTATTCAGTAAACCATGTTGTAAACAGATGTGCTGTCATCCAGGCTTTGTTGTCCCATTTATAGAGCACAGGCAGAGTAGATTTAGCATCATTCTTAAGGGCCCTGGGATTTTCAGGATGGTGAACGAGCACTGGCTTCAAACTTCAAGTCACCAGCTGCATTAGCCCCTAAGAAGAGACTCAGCCCATCCTTTGAAGCTGTGAAGCCAGGCCTTGACTTCTCTCTATGACAGTTCTAGATGGCATCTTCTTCCAATAGAAGACTATTTCATCTACATCCAAAATCCATTGTTTAGCGTAGCCGCCTTCATTAATTATCTTACTAGATCTTCAGGATATCTTGCTGCAGCTTTTACATCAGCACTTGTGCTTCACCCTTGCACTTTTATGTATGGAGATGGTTTCTTTTCTTAAAGCTCATGAACCAACTTCTAACTTCAGACTTTTCTTCTGCAGCTTCCTTAACTTCTCTCAGCCTCCATAGAACTGAAGAGAGTTAGGCTTTTTGTTTGTTTGTTTTTTGCGGTACGCGGGCCTCTCACTGTTGTGGCCTCTCCCGTTGCGGAGCACAGGCTCCGGAGGCACAGGCTCAGTGGCCATGGCTCACGGGCCCAGCCACTCCGCGGCATGTGGGGTCCTCCCGGACTGGGGCACGAATCCGTGTCCCCTGCATCGGCAGGCGGACTCTCAACCACTGCGCCACCAGGGAAGCCCTAGGCTTTGTTTTAAAACAGAATGCTGTGGCTGATTTGATCTTCTATCTAAACCACTAAAACTTTCTCCATATCAGCAATAAGGCTGTTTCATTTTCTTATCATCCATGTGCTCACTGGAGTAGCACTATTTATTTCCTTCAAGAACTTTTCCTTTGCTTGCACAACTTGACTAACTATTTGACTCAAGAGACCTAGCTTTCAGCCTGTCTCTGCTTTCAACATGCCTTCCTCACTAAGCTTAATCATTTCTAGCTTTTGATTTAAAGTGAGCCTTCCTTTCACTTGGACACGTAGAAGCCATTGTAAGGTTATTAATTGGTCTAATTTCAATTTTGTTATGTCTCAGGGAACAGGGCGGCCCGAGGAGAGGGAGAGAGACAGGGATTTGTTGGTTGATAGATCAGTCAGAACACACATGCATTTATTAATTAAGTAAACCATCTTATATGGGCACAGTTTGTGGTGTCCCAAAACAATTACAAGAGTAACATCAAAAGATCGCTGATCACAGATGACCATGACAAATATAATAATAATAAAAAAGTTGGAAATGTTGCAAGAATTACCAAAATGTGACACAGAGACACAAAGTGAGCAAATGCTGTTGGAAAAATGGTGCCAATAGACTTGCTGGATGCAGGGCTGCCACAAACCTTCAATTTGTGAAAAGAAAAAAAAAAAATCTGTAAATCACAATAAAGTGAACACAATAAAATGAGGTATGCCTGCAATGAGTTTAGGAGTATAAATCTATAACCAAAGATTTGTGAGAAATTAGTAAATTTCCTCAGTATTAACTGACTACTTAATTCAGTAGCTTAAAATTATGATGTCTTTGAATGCGAAAACAAGAGAATCAGATGTGCTTTCTTTCTGGCTCAGTGTTTCTCAGGGAAAGTCCTGTTGGCGTGTGGGTGGGAAGAGACTTCTTTGGCAGAATGTCTAGTTGCTGTAGAATGTTTAATCCACTGCATGCAATAAGCTCTCTCCAGGTATTCTGACAACTAGAAACCCATTCCTTTCCACATATTTTCTGATGACCCCTAGGAAACACAGTATCACTCCAAGTGAGAAACTTTGCTTTAGTGAGGTTATATTGATCTAATTTGGAAGACAGTTAACGCTGAATAACAGTATTGTATAAACTGGTGAATATTTGATGAATCAGAATTGTCAGCCCTTTTGAATGAGTATTTACTATACTTTGTTTCTGGGTGCCAGTAATTATTATATTTTGTCCTAATGAGGACCAAACCAATTGCCCTCTCTACATGGTCCCTTTATCACCCACTGAAAGTCATGCTGAGGTAAGAAGGTTCCTAAGGGTCCTTTAGATGTTTTTAGTGTTAAAACCTCTAGAAAATCTGCTAGAAAAGTCAATTTCACTTTTTTAAAACATTGCATATGAGAAGGCAATTGGCTTATTCTTTAACAAATGTAATAATTTTATTATAAAAATCACAATTATAAAAGTTTAATTATTACTTGTTTAAGATATTTAATATCAAAATTTTAATAGGGAGGATAAATCAAAAAGAGGAGGATGGCATATTATGTTACAAAAAAATGGTGAGTGTTGTAGGAGACACAAGTCCAAACCTGGTGCTGATTTTAAACGCCTGCCTGGGTGACCTGGATTTTATCACCACTTCATCAGTTTTCTCATCTATAAAATGCAGGATTTACATGTTATCAGTTAGATCGAAAATTCAGTCTCTCTGGAACGTGTAGCTAATCTGTACAGAAACAATTGGAAATAAGTATCTCCAGAATTATACATTACAGCTGTCAAAGAATGAGATTTGAGTCAGGAACGATGGCCAACTGAACCTTGTTTTTATAGTGTTACAGCTCTATTGAAGAAAAGCTAATTTACATAATGTTAACTCCTAGCAAAATTCTGGGTAAGGTAGCAATGACTTCATTTTTATTTGGGGGTCACATTTCTTGAGGAAGTTACAGTATGATCATCTGGATTACTGTGGATTTATTCAGCTCTTTTTAAATGTTGAGTTATGATATATAGTACAGAAAATCACATGGAGTCTAGACATTATTTAATACCGCAGGCTGCCAGATCATGCTAAGGGCCCCTTTAGCTGCTTCTGAGTTGTGTTTGGAGGGTGACTTAATTCAAAGTGGAAGGCAAGGGAAGTATTATATGAACTCTTATCTTTTTGCTCCCCTAGTAGAATGGATTAGTAGTTCTTATCCCAAGAAAGGCTGAAAAAATTAAGCACCTTCTGTCAGTGTGTTTATGCTCATTTTCTTAGCTTGAATTCTTCCTGATGTGGTTAATGAATTCCAGGAATAAACAACTTTCTCGCTGATTGACTTGAAGTTCCAAAGAAGCAATGCTTAAATTAACTCGTTTACTTCATTCATCCATCCCCTACACCTTTTGAGATCCTACTTTATACCAGGCACTGAGTTAAGGGAATAAAATAAATGCGAAGTGGACTACCCCCAAGGGTCATACAGGGGACTGTGAGATACAGAAATTCAAACAAATGATTGCAGTTGAATATACTTGTTATGGTGGAGGAAGGTGTAGTAATACAATAAAAAATGGAATATCAGAGTCTGTCTGCATGATCAGGGGATGTTTCATAGAGAAGGTAGTTAAGACTTCAGGGGAAATCAGAGGATGCACTGGAATCTGATCTTATGGCCTAGGAGCAGGTAGGTGGGGAGAGTGTTTCAGGCACCACAAGGATGAAGTCGTGGAGGATGGGAGAGCCTGTGGTATGTGAGGCACTGGAAGCCTTTGGGGGCTTGTTGCTTTTACAGTCAAGGGAGTTGAGACAGAGCAGGCCACAGAAGCCAGACCATTAGTATTTTTGCATTTCAGGCTGAAATGCAGAGATTCAATCATGTTACACTTGTTTCCCAATACAGACTTAAACTTGGGTTTAAATGTGAACACATCACTGGATACTTGAGGTTGCTGGATACCAAAGCAGCATCTTCTTTGAACAGCAGTTAAATTCATCTTAAATAATTTGAAATTTTTATTGACAGAAATAAATAGTAAGCACTAGAAAACAAACATCATGTATTTTAGAGATTAAACATGAGATTTCAAAGAAATGTCTCTAATGAAGGTGAAGTTGAGAGCTACATGCCCAGAGCCTCAGTGGGTTTGTTTGCCTTTGCTTTCCTTGGTCATTAGAACCTATTTAGCACAAGGGCCTATGAAGGTGTCCTGGAACGTGATGCATTACTGGCTTTCAAAGACAAGTAATGGGAAAAAATAGATAAAACTATTATTTACAATGAAATGGAGTTTAACTTTTTTTCTTGAAACAAATATTTCCTTCAAAATAATTAAACTTTGTTACTGAAATTGATAGCCTTGTCCATTATACTACTATGTTGTGTTTATCAGGCTTAAGGAGTAGAATAAAAGGATTCTTCATCATATGAGACGATCCAGTAGAGTTTCATATTACTCTTTAGAACTTGAGAATTAAGGCAGCCCTGAAGGCAGACATATGCCCCCAAACAGATCTTCCAGGAGGCATGAGGAGTTGATGACTTAGATCTAGGCAGTTTTGTCATGCTGAAAAATGACATTTTATATCATATTTCAGCACTATTATAAAATTGCAAGTAATTAAATAAAACATTATCTTAACATGAAACCATGTAACAATAATGATTATTTTCATTTGAGTTTCTCTTGTTCATAGCCCACATGGACTTTATTTAATTTTTTAGGGAATGATTGATAATATTTTTATTTTAAAATGATTACTTCAAAGGCATTCAGCTACAAATGTCACGTTAAGCTGAATTCATAATTACTAAGCTTAATTGAAGATAATGATAACACAAAGGGGAACACAAGCTTATTTTATTTACTATCATTTCAACAAACCAGTAAGGAAGACTAAATTGTAATTAAAAAAAAAAATCAAGCATTTAAAGTTCTAGTCACTTTAAGAGAATCCGGAAGGCTTTATTTATTACTAAAGGTGGATGCAGTAGTGGTGTTAATGAAAATTCTGTTTTCTGTTCCCATTTCACACACTTGAAATCTCCGTGACCCTGACAAACGTGCTTCATCTCTCACTCTCCTTTCTCCATCTTCAAAAGGATATAGAAATTTATCTATCTTCTTAGTCTATGATTAAATGAGATAATGTCTGAAAACTAGAACATTTTATGCAAATGTAAGGTAGCATTATTTTTCTGTTAGTGACCATAAATAGTCTCTCACAGGTTACGGTAATTTTCTTTTCCTTTTGTGGAATTTAAATGACCAGTTTCTTGCAGGTAAGCTTGTCATGCTTTACATAGATTCGTACATATCTTGAAATTGAATTTTAATTCACATTGTTTTCGTTTTCATATTGCTTTTTCACAGTGTTGTGGTTGCCATCTTCTCACATTGAAGAAAGTTAATGTCATAAGATAAAAATAAAAGTAATACAAATGTATTACAACTACATGTCCCCCAAGTTAAAAAATATAGGAGAAAGAAAGAGGGAGCAGCCATATTGCTGCCATCCAAATACAACTGCTGTTTCCACCCAGTCTTTCTTCCTGTTTACTATTATAGTGTATTCACAGAATTTTTCACGTAATATTACAGCATATGAGTTTTTCTAGGTAGTGCTACCTTTCCTCCTCCCTCTGCATCATCCAAATCCAGGGGTCAGCAAAACTGTTCTGCAAAGGGCCAAATGGTAAATATCTTAGGTTTACAAGCCAACGGGTCTATGTCACATCTACTCAGTGCTGATACTGAATTGGCCATAAATGGTATGTTGAATGAGTAAGTGTTGCTGTGTTTCTACAAAAGTTTGTTAACAAACATAGGCTGAGGGTTAGATTTGGCCCATGGGTTCATAGTTTGCTAACCCTAGGTTGAAATGATTACAAGCTATTTTATTATTTATCCATGGAATTATTGTATTTCTCTAGAGTTGTTTTATATTTCTTTTTTCCTCAATTGGCATTTGTCTTAAATTCAATGTTGGGCTTGCTTAATTTTTTTCCTGTAATCACTCTCTAAGGCCATTGTTGAAGTAAACATTGTATTTTATCTACTTCTTTTATCTACTTCTGAGAACAGTGTTTTTTTAATTGAATAAATTTGACATGTAACACTGTATAAGTTTAAAGTCCTCTGTCCATTTTTGATTGGATTTTTTTATTGTTGTTGTTACTGAGCTGTATGAGTTCTTTATGTGTTTTGGATACTAACCCCTTAGCAAATAGGCAGTTTGCAAATATCTTCTCCCGTACAGTAGGTTGCCTTTTAATTTTGTTGATCTGTTTCATTTTTCATACCCTGTATCTCCATTTGTTTTTTCCCAGATGATGACCTATTTCTGTATCTTATCTCCAATATCTTCCCTTATCTCTTCAAAGACATTTTATTACACTTATTTAAAATTCTTCTTGTCTAGTGTATTCTGCTTTGTCTGTTATAGTTTTTTAAATTTATTGGATTTTTAAAATAGCATTTATGTTTAAATGTCTCGTTTTCCCTCATGAGATCATTTCCCTGGGGTCTAGAAATGCATTCTTGGGAAAAAAAATACTGGCAAAATACTAGATTACATCCCTCCTGGAATATTTCAGAAGGGGAACATGTTTCAGGGAGAAGATTCTTTGGTATTATGGTCCATCAGGATGGACCACTCTCATTTCCCTCCTTTGCTATATCAACTTACCCTAGGAAATTGCCTTATACCTTCAGTTCAGTCACTGTTCTTTCCCAAATGCTGGTTCTATGAATTGTAATCACCTAGTCCTCGAGGTATTTCAGCAAAGAGAGGAAATGCTCAGGGTCTACAGTGGGCCTACACTTGTTCTTATCCACTCCCTCACTGGCCAGAACACTGCTCTCAAGTTACCTGGTCATTCCAGGCTGGTGCTAGCTTGATATGACTGTGGATTTTATTTTATATTGGGTGTGTATATATGTATTTTTTTAATCCCACTGAGCCAGTGGAACGCTCAACAGTGTGATAAAGTGATGTAAGGTGGAAGGAATAACAAAGAATGACTGGAAAACTCTTCTTGCTTTCTTCCAAATGTGACTCCTAGCCTTCGCACTCTGGATTTCTATCCCTGCCCTCAGCATATGTGCCAGAACTCAGTCTCCTTCTGTTTCCCCAGAGGGTTATCAGGGTTTCTATGATATTTTCTCACATCTTCAGTCTCCCTCTCATTTCTGTGACATCTCCAGCATTGTATTGTGGTGGAGGAGGCTACCTAATCCCATGTCTAGGTCACCTTCTCATCAGGAGGACAAATCTAGTTGATTCTTTAAGAAAGGCTTATGGGGACTTCCCTGGTGGTGCAGAGCTTAAGAATCCACCTGCCAATGCAGGGGACACGAGTTCGAGCCCTGGTCCGGGAAGATCCCACATGCCGCGGAGCAACTAAGCCCGTGCGCCACAGCTACTGAGCCTATGCTCTAGAGCCCTCAAGCCACAACTACTGAGCCCGCTTGCCTAGAGCCCGTGCTCCGCAACAAGAGAAGCCAATGCAATGAGAAGCCCGCGCACTACAGCAAAGAGTAGCCCCCGCTCGCCACAACTAAAGAAAACCCATGCACAGCAACAAAGACCCAACACAGCCAAAAATAAATAATAAAAAAAAAAGAAAGGCTTATGAAAACTATGACTGCGTTCGTGTATGCTGAAAATGTCCGTCTTAGACTTGAATGATATTTTGCCTGGGTATATTAATTTAGGACCACACTTTCTTTCCCTGGGGCTTCATGTGTATAGCTTACCTACTCTATGACATTCTGAGAACTGTCTGATTATTTTCTTTTTTATAATTAATTTTTATTGGAGTATAGTTGATTTACAATGTTGTGTTAGTTTCTTCTGTACAGCAAAGTGAATCAGTTATACATATACATATATCAACTCTTTTTTAGATTCTTTTCCCATATAGGTCATTACAGAGTATTGAGTAGAGTTCCCTGTGCTATACAGTAGGTCCCCAGGAGTTACCTATTTTATATATAGTAGTGTATATATGTCAATCCCAAATTCCTAATTTATCCCGCTCTCCACCCTCCTTTCCTCCTTGGTAACCATAAGTTTGTTTGCTACATCTGTGATTCTATTTCTGTCTTGTAAATAAGTTCCTTTGTACCACTTTTTTAGATTCCTTATTTTCCCATTTAAAGTGTCTTGGTTTCCCTGATTTGATTTTCAGGATTGTTTATTTATATATAAAGTCTAGTAGTTCAATAGTCTTTCTCTTGGGTCTGGTTGTTAATTATATAGTAACGTTTTTTTGCCTGAAACACCAAGTGCTTCTTAAAATTGCAGATTCAACTGTCTTCAGTTTCTGAAATTTTTTTGAATTAAAAATAATAAAAATTTCTGTTTTATTCATTTTTTCTCACCTTTTGGAGATGCCAATTATGCCTAAGTTGAATCACCTTTGTATTACATACATACCATTTTCTTTAGAAATTCTTGGATCATTTGTTCACTTCTGTTAAGCTTTTCTTGTACGTCCCTCTTCTCCATTTTGCTACTTCCAATGCAGACTTCATTTTGTGACAGTTTTATTATTTGCATTTTCTCTCTTAAGTTCTGCCAAATCATTTTTCATTTCCTAATCTGATGTCTTGTCATTTCTTTCTTCAATCCCTATCTCTCTTGTGA
The DNA here is from genome assembly GCF_008692025.1 of Phocoena sinus. Lineage (NCBI taxonomy): Eukaryota > Metazoa > Chordata > Mammalia > Artiodactyla > Phocoenidae > Phocoena > Phocoena sinus. The sequence continues at coordinate 86,245,752 of NC_045773.1, read as the reverse complement.
TCTCTTATTTTATAGACGTGGTATTTTCTTTAATTTCATTTAAGTTCTTGGAAATGGCTTAGGTCATGAAGTTTAATCTGTAGAAACATGTTTTCAGAGGTGTTCTTTGCCGTTTATTTTCCTTATTCCTTTATTGCTTTTTGAAGAGACAAAAAATATGCTGCACTTGTTCTTTTTGATTATTACACATCTTTTTAAGTATACAACATACAAAAGTTAATAGCTAAAATGAGTCTAAATTGTATGGAGAACAAATCACATAAAAAGAATACCAGAATATGTTTTCCATGTTTGACTGATCAGCCTATAAAATTAAACATAGTAATATTTTTAAATAACAATGATTGCCATTAGGCCTCATTTTTAGCCTTTGATTCATTAATGACATAGGAGTCTAGATATACAGCAGTTTTTTGATACCCACTTATTGTCTCTAGAAACAATTGTTTATTTATTCACTCCTTCTCTAATACTCTTCCTTTCTTTATGCAGATCTAGGTTTCTGACTTATATCATTTTCCTTCTTTCTAAAGAATTTTCTCTTAAACTTCCTTGCAAGGCAGGTCTACTGGTAACAAAATTTTCAATTTTTGTTTGAGAAAGTTTTTATTTCTTCTTCACTCTTAAAGCATTCGTTCACAGGGTACAGAATTCTAGGTTGGTGTTTTTTTCCAGAAACTCATCAATTACAGTTCAGGTTTCCCTACCCCACACGGATTCTCACAGATGTTGCTCTGGTTCTCTGGATTCATCTGTTAGTCTCTCCCATTTGGGGGGCAGTGGTTTGCCCTGTGACCTCACTTACAGATCTAAGAAGAGTTGTTGATTATTCAGTTTGTTCAGTTTTCACCTGTTGTCAGGATGGAGTGATGACTTTCAAGCTCCTTGCATGCTGCTCTGGATACAGGATGTCCTATTACCATTTTTAAAATATGTAATACTGGTTTGTCCTTGCATTCCTGGCCACTTTGAGGTCAGATGGGTTATGAGGTTCCTCCGTATCCAGCCCTTTTACCTTAGTCTTTTGCTCTGAGTGAGAGAATTTTGTTTTGGTCCTTCATCACACCCATCTGGCTGAAGAAATCTATGCCTCACACACTCTTTTTTAGGAGCTCAGTTCTGGGCACACTCTCTTTGTGTCATTTTCTCCCCTGCCCAACTCTCAAGGTCTTAATGTTGACTTAATCAAAAATGGGAGAGAAGGAAGGAGAGATGCTAATACATCGCCATCTTAAAATTGGAAGATACCGATTTTATTTTGCAAAACAATTTAACCCCTCACCTCTTTTTTAGGTATAAGGGAAACATCATGCTTTAGATGTTTTCCTAAAGAAAAGAGCTCTCTACCTAGATCTGTACCCTTAACCAAAACGGGATCGTCAGGAGTTTCATAATCATGATTCTGCTTAACCTTCCCCAAATTAAATTCTCAGACAAATCCCCATCTCCCACATTAGTCTCTTGTCCCACACTTGGGAAGAAGAGAAAAGTTTATGATCTTCATGTTCAGGAAAAATCCTAGGGGTAGTTCCTGGGGACAGCAGATAAACTAATTCAGAGAACGAAGGATAACTTTTCCATGATCTAGGGAAATCATAGAGTGAAAATACAGTGTTTGTTGTCTGTCCCCTGAGAAATGATGATGATATTTTCAGTGATATTCTTGCTGATCCATAACCCAAATTGGGTGGAACATGTGCTGTTGTGTCCCCCTATCAACGTAAATTATGATCAACACAGAACACAAAGAATTTCAAAATCGGATTCAGAATTCTCTGCCAACATGCCAAAACATCAGCAATGCCTTTGCCTTTAACTATTTAATATAGTTTTTTAAAAATTTCATTGACCTATAAAATTAAAGGTAAAATTGTTTTCATACCTGCTTCCTTCAAGTGAAAGGAATGCCTTCTGTATCATCAGTAGGGGTATAGAAGAAACAGGAGAGGAATGAATGATTAGTTGCCATTAATTGTATTACTTACTCAGACAAGAGGCATCATTAGTATGGAGATCACCAGTGTTACATCAGCATCCCAAGTCCTTCTATTTACATGTCAGTCTCCAACTTTGAGTTAAATAGGAGAAACTCTCCAAGCCTTAAAGCTTCTGTGTCTGATAGACAAGTCTGATAAACATACAACAAAACATAAGCAGAAGACTGATTTAAATGCATCAGAATATCTCACGGGCAACCAAAAGAATTAAGACCTCAAGGGTCCGATTCATGAAAATTGTGTATTTAGATTGGGTTGTCACCAGGGGGATTCATTGCTTCTCCTTTGCTTAGATATATCTATGTCTAGTGAATCGTTCAGGAAATATTTATCGGGTAACTACTGGCTGAGAAATAGCAATGCTAGAGACATAGTGACAGATATGAAATAAATCAGACATGGATCCCTCTTTCTACTAACTCACAGTGTAAGAGAAGAAAGTCTACATAACATAAAATAGAAAGTTGAAAATAGTGAGTGCTATTAAAACAGTTCTTGCAGACACCTGGCCGCTCCATATATTGCTGTGCTGTGGTTTTCTACATCATCAATTCAGTATGATGTTTAGCCCTTTCTGTGATTTCCACACCGATATCCAACCAACAACAAAAAGAACAAAAATACTTACACAGACTTAGCAGATAGGTTGGAGGTTTGGTGGAGATGAAGACTGGAATATATCATGTAAATAGAAAGAACCTTAAATTTCATATTAGAGTTCATTTTTACAAAATTTATCTGGCCATTCTGCTGTCTTGATACCCATCCAGTCCTTGTATACAAGTACCATTTTCATCAAAAAGTGGTTTGTTTATAAGATTGTGTTCTCTAGTTTGTGTCAACAGCCTGCGAAAGAGTATAATCTGTATCTCTCTAATAAGAAAAAAATACTGTTTCTGGATAAATAAGATTTCAAGTCTTTCCTTACTTTGCATAGGATCCACAAATGCTCGTAGTAGACTATTTATGAGGTGTGGGACACACACAGGGCATTGGTTTTCCATGGGGATCCATGGGGATCCAGTTACTTCTATATGATCCCTTTATGTGGAACTGGTAACCTAACAACATTTATTCATAGAATGAAAATTGGTCGTATGAAAAATGGCCCATGTAAAAAGTCTTAGAATCTCACGATATTAGACCTTGAAAGGATAGTAGAGATTCTGAGCTTAACCCATTTGTGTTACGGTTGAGAAACTGAGACATAGAAAGGTCTACCCAAGGACACCCGGCTATCTTATGGGATCAAGCAATTTATAACCTTCTCTTATAGTTCCTAAGATTTACATGCCATAAAGCGGTAGTGTGAAGTCATAATACAGGGGTTGTAGGACAAGATTTCACCCTTGAGAATTGTTTTTAAGACCTTTAGAATTTATGTGATTTTCCATCTCCCTAGATTGATCATTTCTGATGCTTTATAGCTGCAAGTTAATGCATAACCCGGATCCAAATCGTTTCCATAGAAGAGCAAATATCATTTCACACTGCAATATAGAATTTGATTTTAATTTAAAAGTCAAAATGAAAACCTTGCTCAGAATTCATTTTTTTTGTTTCTAAACTTCCCTAGCATTTACCTGTATCTTTAATATTGCTGTTATACCTTTATTATATTATTATTTCATATTATATTTCTGCTAATCGACTATAAGCACTCCAAAAGCAGAGACAACCGTATCGACACCTCTCTCATGGGTTATCCCAGTGCTTTCACATAAACATTTGCTCCATAAACATTTGATGTCTTAATGAATAAATGAAAGGAACATCTACTTGCTATATTTAAACTTACTACCTGTTTTCCTCATTTAAAAAAGATACATGGTGATAAAGGTAAAAAAGATCAAAGTCCTACACTGTAGGTGGATGACTAGCTTTTCTGGCTGATTGAGGTTAACTTTTTTTCACAGTGAAATATCTAAACATAAATGGGACTGGCTTGTTTTCCCTTCATAACTACCAAGTATTTTATTCTTTCCCTTGTTTTACTTGTCAACATGTTTTACTTTTATGATGCTCTTACATTTCAACACAGTTAACACATAATGACTTATTATGCAGTTTTCTGTCTTTTTCTTACGATACTGTTTCTTTTTTGACTTGACTTGCAGTGTGGATTCATTTTAGCAGAGTCACACAGTAAGCTTGTGGTGAAGATGATTGTAGGACTTAGTATTTTTCATTTTACATCATTATTCCTAATTACTGACTCTCGATTTTAGAAGGACTTTTCATATACTATCTGCAAATTCATCTTTTGGAACATTTTCCACTGTAGATGAGGCTGGTAACATCAACCTCAATTCATTAAGATCATCAGGGTACAGTCAAGCTTGAATATATTTTAAAAGTGTTATTCCACATTGAGCCTTTGCTTACTTTCATTTTTAATGGAAAAAGCTTAAGGCCCTTCAGGTCAAACCCATTTACAATCAATAGTACAAAAAAATCATTAAAAAAAATAAAACAATCCATTATTGATGAAGGTGGTTGGTAGCATCTTCCCATGTTAACATTTATAAGTTAATAATAAATCTATAGAGTGGGGAACATAAAATATTTAAAAAATGAATAATTGATTGGATGGAGGATCATTCATTAAGGTTAGAAATAATTTACCAATATGGAAATGAGCAGGTACAAACAATATTAGAATTCATTCCTGAGAAATTACCATTTGACTGGGGAGTAGAAAAGATCCAAGGAGAATGAGAGAAAAATTATTAATCTCAACTATTTCATTTGAAAGAAAGGCGCGGGTTATAAACAAGTGGCTGAAGCTTTATTTCCCTCGTTAGCCACACTTCCAGAGTCTTTTAGGGCAAGTCACATTTTGCTCTGTGGATCCGAATCAGTATAATAAAAGGGTTGCAACGTGAGCAGGTTAGAAGTTTGTGTTTATAGGACTAAAAAGCACAGTGCAATAATATTCCCACCTGTAAACTAGTGAGAGTGGCGTAGGTGACATTTTCACGATCCAAACTGGTTTCCCATTTGGGGGGAAATCTGAAGATTACTTCAAGAAAGGAAGATTGTATTTCCCACTAAGGAAGCCAGAAGTGGAGATGAATGGGTTGAACAGATACAGCCTTTTCCTGGCTCCTGCCACCTAATATAGAGACGCTTGACCTAAGCCCAGCTCCTCCCCAGGACTCTGAAGTTTGAGGAAATGACACGAGGTGCAGGGTCAGGTAGAGATTTTTTTCTGACCTTGTTTGGAGTTGGGAATCTGGTTGTAGAGCAGAGGCTAGAGTCAGCATCCTTTCTGTAGCTGCATCTGGGCTGGGTTCTGCTCACCTCCATTCTTCCTCAAGCCTGATTTTTTTTCACCCTCACCACAGATGCTTTCAGTCACCCAATTTCTGATTAAATTAGCCAGAGTCCCCATTGATTTATTGGTACTGTATTTTCTTCATCAATCAAATAGAGATTAAAAATTGCACCTATTGTACAAGACTTGAGGATTAAATGAGATAATGTGAAGAGTGCTTAGACCTTGGCTCATAGTCAGCACTCCATAAATGTTGGCGATTATCATTTTCATCCATATGTCAGCATAGTGGGTATCAATTAGATCCTGCCAAAAATATTTTGTCTTGGATGGATTAATTATTTACCTGCTTAGTGCACTGAGCTAGACCAAATGACCTTTTACGGCTTCCTCTATTGATTTCCTATAGGCTGTTTATTCCTCTGGGGTTAGCAGTAGCTTTTGGATTCTTGTACAAGACGAGGATGTCGTTCTAAAATTAGCGTGGCACATTGAACGGATAAGAAGATGTCATTAAGAATACGGATCAAAGAGTAATTTTAGAAATACCAAGTCAATGTTTTAGGTCAAAGTTGAGGAAATTGTACGGGTAAGTGTATAATTATATTTCAGTGGATTTGAAACAACCTCTTTGTGACAGCTTTAGGTGGCTTGGCCAAGGTCCTACTTTCTCTGGGGTAGAAGACCGTCTAGGAAATGACTGAGGAGTCTCTACCTTCCTTAGGTCTTGAGACACAGGGTCATAGAAGACTCATATTTCCAGGCCGATGGAAAAGAAGTTAGATTCTGTTCCTTTACAAGAGTCACTCTAACTCTCTCCTGAGTCTACCCAACATTAATATCTACACCATGTTCCTCACTGGAAAATGAATATATCAGTTGGGTGCGTGTAGAAATTAGTATTTTAACCCTAAAATTGAAATAGCCTGTTTCAATTAATCTTGCATACCCATACCTAGGAAGAAATTATTACTGTTTATAAGTGGAAAAAATTCGGCATGCAAATGTTACATGATTCCTCCTTGTGAGATAATTTCAGAGTGGAGCTAGGAATGAAATACTGGTTTCCTGAAACTAAGCTTAAAGTGTAGATATATGTTTGGTCTCTGGTGGAAAGAGGTGTTTTTCTAAAACTCTATTTGTTAACTTTTGATGGAAACAGATCGTTTTTCTGAAGCTTTGATATCTGGAAGTCTAATTTTAACTGATGAAATGGTGGCATTCTGTTAACTTGAGAACATGCTTTTTAACCCCAATCACTTAACTTTCTCAACCATAGTCTTCCCTTTTCATTAAGCTTCCTTCCTTCATTCTTCCCTTCAATCATTTAGTTATCCCACAGTTTTTGCCTGCCCGTATTTCTACTATGTCATGCACTCTGCTTGTTTCTGGGATTGTCAAGATAAATAAGGCATTGTTCTTACCTAAAAATGTCTCACTTCAGTGAGGAAGATGGGGACTTCCCTGGTGGCTCAGTGATTAAGAATCCACCTTCCAATGCAGGGGACACAGGTTCAATCCCTGGTCCGGGAAGATCCCACATACTGCAGAGCAACTAAGCCCATGCGCCACAACTACTGAGCCTGTGCTCTAGAGCCCGCGAGCCACAACTACTGAGCCTGCCTGCCCCAACTACTTAAGCCTGCATACCTAGAGCCCACGCTCCGCAACAAGAGAAGCCACCGCAATGAGAAGCCCGCACACTGCAAAGAAGAGTAGCCCCCCACTGGCCGCAACTAGAGAAAGCCTGCTTGCGGCAATGAAGGACCAACACAGCCAAATAAATAAATAAATAAATCTTTTTAAAAAACGAGGAAGATGGGCAAGTGAATAGAAGATTATAATTTAGCAATAGGTTATTTCATGCCTACCCCATCAACTACTAGACTCTATGCTCTAAGAGAGTAGAGACCATCTAGTTCCTAGCATAATGCCTAGAATATAGTCAACAATAAATATTTGTAGAATTGATGAAATAGGTAAATAAGAGGAGGGGCAGCTCATCTTAACGGATAGCTGATTTTATGTCTTCCACAAAAATTACCAGAGGATCCCATCACATGTTTTATTTTGTAATTCACAGATCACACTCCATCCTAACAAATGAATATACTCGGTGCTTTTCTTCCTTGTAAATCTGATTTTTATATACAGGTAGGAAATGTGGGTAGGAAGCAAAAAGTAGACACGAACAGAAGAATATGTGTTTTGTCTTTAGATTTATGGTTATTTGGCTATTCATGTCAATCTTGGGTCTAAGTATCACATGAGTGATTTAATTGGAAGTATGTGTCTTTGCCTTGACTGGTCTTACTTAGTATACAAGCAGTGTATATCACTGTCGTCCTTTATGTTGGCTAGTCTACATCTCTGGAGGTGAAGGATGATTTTCAGTGACAGATGTTTTAATTCTTTGTCCAGTCTAATAGTATAGCTACAGTTTGTGCCCTTTCTCAGTCTGACATCTCCCACTGTCAGCAAATTCTTCCTGATATTTAGATGAATGATTTCTCTCCTCCTACTTTATTCAGACGTTTTGTGACAACAGACATAATTTTTCTAAATTTAAAAATTTTACTCTTAGAAAAATATATACTAAATAGTAAAAGTTGTTCAATATAATAAGAATATAAATATCTATAGACTCATTAACCTTAACTGATCTCACCCTTTTCCCTGTAGTTCTGTTGAGTTAAGTTAAATTGAATTTTTTCTTATCACAATTAGATGGGTCAAAAACTCATTTGCTAGAGGATTAGGATAAATTGTAAAATTACGTTAAGATCCTTAATATTACCTTAATAACTTCAGTTATTTTCTTTGCCTTTACACACTTTTCTTGCTAAACTTAAACTAGAAAACAGATATTCTAGATCTTTGCTCCCTGGATAAATGAAATAACTACATAAATCCTTGAATCGTTTTTTACAACTATTTTTCAGTCATTTCCATCTACTGTTCATTCTTCTGTATATGCATTTTACTCCTTCATTTATTCAACATACATTTACTGATCCCTGGTAAGACATGATGCTAACAGTACGTATTAAGAATAGAACAGAGAAAGACTAATTGCAGGGGAAAATCATGAGGATTGCATCAGCTGCCAAAGGAAGCTGATTTTTATTTATCAATATTAAATTAGGTTTTAAATTATTTGTGAGTATTTGCATTTTACATTCACATCCACATTCAATATGTGTAGTGTTTCACGTTTTTGTTTACAACATTTAACATGAGTAATCAACAATTCATTTTTCCTTCAAATTCCTTCCTCAAAAAGCACCTTATCTATGTTGATAAGAAGTACCAAAGGTGGACTTCCCTGGCAGTCCAGTAGTTAAGACTCCACGCTCCCAACACTGGGGGCATGGTTTCGATCCTGATCGGGGAAGATCCCGCATGCCCAGTGGTGCGCACAAAAAGAAAAAAAGAAGTACCAAAGGTTAGTCAAAGTTTTGGGCTCATTGTTCACCCATTGTTCATAGGAATGTCAGTCTAACTTTACCAGAATGGCAACTCCATCCTCCCCATTCACAAAATTGACACATTGCTTTTCACTCCTTTGTGTTCTTTGCATCTCAAATTTCACCTTTCATTGAGATCTGCTACCCTAGTCTAGGCTATGGATTTCTACTTATGTTAGGATAGGCTAGGGTGTGTTACAGTTAAACATTAAATCTGAACCCTCAGTGGCTTAACACAAGAAAGGTTTAATTTTTGTTCACACCGCATGTTCTGTATGTGTTGATTTTGCCTGATGCAGGAAAGTTCTGTTTCATGGTCATTCAGAGACCCAGGTTGACATAGCTGGTCACTGAGGCAGGGGAAGGCAGAAGTTGAAGGATCGTGTGGCTTACTCCCATGGCTCAGGACTATGAGTCTGTTTCTTTCTTCATGTGTTCTATGTGTTTATTTCCAAGTCTTTTTAATAAAGGATTGAATGGATTTATAACAGTTTTCAGTGATCTACTTCCAACTCCTTATGACTAGTTTTACTTGGATATCTTTCAGTTTCCTCAAACTCCAAACTTAGCTTTATAATCTTTATTCCTTAAGCAGCTCCTTCCTTGAATTTCTAACCCAGGGCTCCCAGTTAACCAACTCAATAACTTGGAGTTTCTTTATATCTATTTCTCTACATCTCTCTACGTCATTCCTCAAAGACCCAGGTTCTACTAGTGGCTGCCTTGCCATAATTGCTTTTCCATCTTCACTCTCCGTTCCCAATGCTGTGGTCTAGTCTGGCCTTCTCCACTGTTCCCTGATGCTTCAGCTGCTGAAACAGCTCCTTAAGGCTCTAATCAAATGTACGTAAAACTACCAGAGCAATCATGGCTGGGATTTTGCTTACCTTCACAAAAATCTCGACTTCCTTATTAATATTGAAATTTTTGCCCTTTTTCGAGGCTTTCCCTAAATTGTATGATACCCTAATTTGTACCTATTTCCAAACATACATCCTCTAATTTTATCAAGTTTGTCAATTTTCTGTTTTACAAACACACTTGTCTCTTCTTCCTTTGGACTTCTCGTCTCCAATCCAGTTGTTCAAAGCCAAAGCTCTCCCTCCAGGCCCAGCCTAACGATGGTCTTGGAGCCCTCCCTGCCCTCTATTCAGTGCATTGATGTTCTTCTGCTCAGAACTCCTCAAGCCCTTGATCAGTACAGGGTTAGCATCAAATTGCATATTACTTGAATTCATTCATTCATTCAATTAGTATTAATTGACTGGATATATGTGAGAAAACACACATTGCTGCATATGCAGGGGGTATTAAAAAAACAGCAAAGAAGTTTCAGCTGTCACAGAGATTACTATGCAATTGGACAGGTAGACATAAGACAAATGATTACTCGAAATACATCATTGTAAGTGATGATTAGGGCCATTCAGGAAAGTTACAGGGTGCTCGGAGAGAGAATTACTGGGAGAGCTGTTTAGAGATGCTGCAAAGGATGGTGCCAAGTACATTGACCTTGGACGGAGGGTTCTCGATTTCAAATCCTGGCCTCACCACTGATAATCTGTAAGCTCTTGTACAAGTTGCTTCACTTGTCCAAGTCCTAGTTTCCTTAGTGATGTCATAGGAATGATCATGGTACCCATCTGTGCAGACCATGTGGGTTACTTACACACTGTCCATTTCCAACTCTGTCTCTAACTTATTTCCACTATGGTTATAAGAAGAGCTAAATACTCTCCAAGTCTTCCTTGTGGTGAAGATTGGGGGTCATGTGACATGGCTCTGGCTCTGGAGGAAAGTACTAGGGGATGTCTGGAAAAACTTTTGCTTTTCTGATGTGGAATGGTGATAAACATGTACTGGCTTTCTATGAGGTTCTGTGTGTGATGGCTGAAGATTGTCACTTCCATTGGAGTCTCACAGGAAAAGTCTGTGACCTGAGGTGCCTGATTGCACCTCTGTTCATTGCAGTGTGAAATGCCTAACACGTCCGCCGTGAAGGACAGCGGGCTGAACCTGGGCTCTGTGTGCCTGAGGAGTTCTCTGTCCATCACGGTAGCTTTGCCCATGCCCAGTGCCAAGAGGGATGATGCAGCACTTTCTCCTTCACACAGAGCTCAGATGGCAGTACCAACTCTTGAGTGTCCACTCTCTGACATTTCCTTTATAGGCCACTATGGAAACTGGGGAAAGTACGCAAATAGTTCAAGTATATCATCATCATTAACATCTTTAGGAGGAAACAAGAAATCCTTTATGGCAACCCCACCGCTGGCATGACACTTGCTGAATGCTTCCAACTACAGTGTGGCATCAGGCCATGGTGTAAATTTCAGATTAAAGAAGCTCCTGCCCTAGGTAGAATGGTTCCGGCTTTTCCATGCTCTCTTTGGCACCTCTTGTTTCTTGTCATCTGCCTTTTAGCTGATGGTGACCTCTGGCTGCCCAAACAAATCCATAGTTACCAGCCTAGGCCTGCCCTGTTCAGAGGTGCCCTCAAATTGACTCTGTACACAAGGTCCACCCAAATAGGCTTGTCTTTGTTTTCAGTTCTTCTCAATGCTTTGTTCTTGGCCAGCGTTAATCAGTTAAACCGAATTATACTCAGGTATTCACAGGGTTATTTCTAAAAGCATTACAGATCCTAATAATCTCTTTGTAGGTTAATTGGAGTCCTAATGAAAAATCTGAAGGAATCAGATTTAGATACAAGTAATATTCATTGAACACCTATTATGAGTGAGCCACCATGGAAGGTATATATCTATAAATCTTCCCCACCTGATGACGTGGGTATTAGTATTCCTTAAGTAAGTTTAGAAATTTTCATATAGCTGAAGTCGAGACTCAAAATTAGTTCCTTTAACTCTCGGTCTGGTGATATTTCTGTGTTGAGGGCAAAGTATAGCCTAATGGTTAAGAGCATGAATCTGGAGCCATGCAACTTGGTTTGATATTGGCTTTGCTGCTAACTAGCTGTGTGACCTTGGACAAGTTATTTAATATCTCTGTGCCCCAATTTCCTCAAATGTAAAATGAAGATGATATTAATGATAATAGATACCTCATACGATGATTATGTGAAGATTAAATGAGTTGGTATCTTTAAAGGGCTTAGAATAGTACTTAGTCTATAGTAAATAATGATCAAAGTGGTCACAATTATTAAACTGGACAGTGGGCTGTTACTGACTGGGCATTTCTGGACTTCTAAAACAACATCACATGGAAAACTGTCTACCTGATAATGCTTATATATGGCTCATTATGAGATACAAGAAAGTTTTGCTAAAGAAAAATGTAGAGTATCCTTCCAGGTAGACCCATTAAAGTAAAAAGATAATTCAGGACATGTAGGACATTTTAGTTACACTGTTCAGTAAAGGCCAGGAGATAAAAGTATCACTTTTAAGTAACCTTTTAGCAATTAACCTATATTCCAGCTGGGCAAATATCATGTTGTTTTCTACAAGTCTTCCAGAAACTCCTAAAGCAGTTTAAGTATCATTTTCTGGGGTAACCATCTTGGCCTATTAAATTCACATTTACATTCGTGAAAAGTTTTCCATTCCCATCCTATATTGCTAAATTAGAGTTACATTGATCTTCCATACATCACTTTTCTGGCATAGACATTTAACTTAAAGTATAAATATCTTGTCCTTCTAATGTGCTTTGCATATAGGGATATAGAGGGATTTAAATGGAACTGGGAAAGCCTGTAGCGTAATTCCCAGCATGCAGTGGTGCCCACTATATTCGGTGATGATGTGGTTTAGGCTGATACCAAATCTAACATTCTGCAGTAAATCAACCACGTCTATTAGCCTAAAAGGTGTTATCTTATCCACTGAAAAGCATATCTGCACACACATTGGGTTGTGAGGTTATTATTGAGGCCAAGCAGCATTACAGAGAGGAAGCCCATTGTCTGCACCCCACAAATTCTCCCTCAGTTTGCAAATTTGAGGTCAGTTCAATGCAACAAACACTTATTGAAGAGCTTCACCCTGGAAATTCTAGTTGTATTAACAGAATTGTATAAATAATGATACTATAGCCCATTAATTATTATAACTAGAAGTAAGTATCAAGAGCAATGGAAATGAAGATGAAAGGGCACATGGGGAGTTGTCATACCCAACTGCAAAATGCTGGCTAGCTCCAAAGCTGAGCAGTCTTAATCAGGCAATGCAGCAACCTACGATTTAAGGAAAAATTAGAGCACTTTACATATTAGGTTGGCCAAATAGTTCATTCGGGTTTCTCCATAAGATGTTACAGAAAAACCCGAACAAACTTTTTGGCCAACCCAATACATTGTCTCATTTAATATCTGCCTAATATACTGAAGGAAGTATTATTTTCATGCCTTTAAATGGCTAAATGGATACCCAGAGGGTTAAGTAACTAGCAAAAGGTCATAGAGATGATACACCACTGAGCTAAAATTCAGATTCACATAGGCTGACTCCAAAATAAAGGTTTAAACTCGCTGTGCTATTGAAATTTTGTAATACTTCAGCTAATGCTTTGTAATATGGTGGAGACTATTTTAATCATTTCATTTTCTGATTTTTGTCACCTCTTTGGCTCTATGACAGTTGGGAGGAGGAGTTATTACTATCCTTATTTTTCCAAATGAATGGACTGATGCTTAGAGAAGTGCAGTGGTTTGCCTAAATCAGAAAGTTAGTAAAGACAGGAGCTAGGGCTTTAATCCAATTCTAACTCCAGAGATTGTGCTTGTTTTAGGGAAAAGAAAGCCACTCTTAAATTTGTGAAATAGTCAAAGTTTGTGTTTGCTATCTCTCATTCTTTGTGGGTCTGATCCCAAATATTGTTTGGTGGTCCCACATTGATGGCTAATCGGAGCTTTCATTAAGGAGCCTAATCCAAAAATTATTTTATTACATGCTGTTATAGTTAATGAGTATCATCATATCAACAGTAATGCTTTAAGCAGGAATGTATAGCTGCTGGTTAGGTTTCAGCCACTCAGTGTTATTTGGAACTGGAGATTCTCCTCTTTCTACCTGAGAAAAGTATGGAAATACCCTGCCTAATTCCCAGAATTGACTGTGGTAATCCCCCCATAACTAGATACCCAGTTTGCAGACTAAGTCCTCTCCAGCCTCTAACACCTCCACTCTGGTTGCTTGTAGGTTCTCATCTTGTATCGGGTTCTCATGATGTGCCTCACCCCACAGGCACAACTACCACCCTCCCCTCCGACACACATACCTTTGCCTAAACTAGTGTTTCAGCATCCTGACAGTGAATCAGTTCCTTTTGTCTAGACCTTAGACCTTCCTTGCTCTGGAATGCTCTATACTAGTACCAGTGAATGAAGTGCTGTCAAGTAGTTGAACCTTGCTGCCTGATGCATTAGTTCTCTATGCTGTGTAACCAATTACCGCAAATTTAGCACCTTAGAACAATACACATATTTTAGCTCAGACTTTTGGTAGGTCAGAAGTCTAGGCTGTGCCTGTTTCAGGGTCTTACCAGGCTGCAGCCTAGGTATTGGCCAGTGTTCTCATCAGAGGCTCAACTGGGGAAAGATCCACTCCTAAGCCATATAAGGGTGTTGGCAGAACTTATTTCCTTGCAGTTGCAGGGCTGAGATCAGTTTTCTTTCTGGCCATCTTGGCTAGGGGCAGCTCTAAGCTCTGAGAGGTCATCTTCAGTTCTTTGCTATGTGACCCTCCTGGTATGCCCTCTCTCAACATGACATCTGACTTCAAAGCCAGTTAGTGGGGGTCTGTTGCTCCAATCTGTTTAGAGAGTCTTATATAATGTAATGTAATCATGGGAATGATATCCTGTCGCTTTGGCCAAATTCTGCTGGTTAGAAGCAAGGCACAGGTTCTGCCAGGATTCAGGGGAAGAGGGTTATTCAAGGGCATGACTCATTGGTGAGAGTCAATTAGAGTGTGTTGACCACATCTGGGACCAATTTTCTTCAACACTCAAGGCCACTCATGTGGATTTCTGGGGCTTGTTTCTCTGACATCTTGATTTCCCATCTTTGCCCATTTGATGACTGTGCAGGCCATGGGACAGGGCAATGATCTCTAAGCAGAGCTAAGCTTCACTGAATTAATCAGAAATATGATACCAGTAAAATGAAATTTTCACATGTGACTTTTATATAACATTTGAAATGTAATTAGAACTGCCTCTAATGAAAAATTTTGGAAGTTCTTCATCTGTCTAGGTCTGACTATGTCAAATAATGTTTCAGTGCACAAGTAAGAGTTGCAAGTGGTAACTCTACCTGCCTTGAGACGAGCCACTTAACTGGCACCTGGAATCAAGTGAAATTCTAAAACCAAACAATGCTTGACTTGCCATGATTTGCCATGAATAAGTGATTTCTCTATTATTTGTTCTGAGTCATTTTATGGGCCTTTCAAATATCTGTCTATTGCACAAACATAGTTCTAGGGCAATACCTAATAAAATGTTATTTTACATTAAGTGCATGTAATGATTTCCTTATTTTGAAGATGGAATATTTTACAATAGAAAATTAGTTTCTTCCAGTCCTCTAAATAGATGTTTAATAAAGACTTAAAGATACTATTTTCAAGGGGCATTAAAGTCTTACTCTGACTAGGATGTCCCTAAGTCTCCATAGGGCCATGCCTGTCAGAAACTGCTTGATTTCTTATTACCAACTGCTCACCTATGTTTCCAGTGTTGGCAATCATATCCCTTCGGTCCTCTGAGTGTCTGCTTCTCTATTTGTCCCCTTAGCTTGCCTCACTCCACTTGTAGGTTTAACTCCTGGGAACTGTCCCCTGCTAGCCCCATGCTAATTTTCCACATTGAGCTGCATTTGGAGTTATGATGGATTTGGGCAAGCAAGCCATGAATGACATTTTATAGTGTGTTGTAATTTATAAGCCCTTTAACGTGCTTCATCTCCCTTGATCCCCACAATAACTCTCGTGGGGGGTGTATTTCTAAACTTTGTATGTGATGGGCTTTATTGAGAAAGGGAGAGGGAGATAATGTGTTTTGTAATTAGTTCCTGTGTTTTCTTTTTGGAGCAGCAGAGAGGCCTAGAACTGACCACCCTGTGACTTAACTTTTCTGTGATAGTAATGGGGCCCAAGTCCTTCATAATATCAGTGTCTTAACTTGCCACAGGTTGAGGGGTATACACTTGAGCAAACAACATCTCAATCCCATCTGCTAACACTGAAACTCATGTCAGCCTAACTGAGCAAGATTGGTGACTGATGCAATTGGTTTTTTATTTTCACATGGCACGAATGGTAAGAGAAATTTACCCTTTTTATTATTTCGAGTGAATAAAAAATGTCAATGCCAAGCTTAGAATCTCTTTCACTCTGCCAAAGTAGCAAACTGGAGGCTGAAAATGCAGCTAAAACTGATAAAAGATGACAGTAGACTTGAAATGGCAAAAACATAGATCACTTGAAGCAAGTTATTGGAAGAGAGGAAGTTAAGCAAATTCAGCTTGCCCAGACCTATCAGAAGTACTTTTTCCTGCTAGCTGTGATAGAGTGTGATTCACACAGAATGAATGAATGAGTGTCTTCAAACCTGGAGACTCTCCTCTCTCTGCCTCTCTCTCTCTCTGTCTCTTTCTCTCAGAGTCATTTACATACTAAAGTTTTATATAACTGAAAAACATATTCATTGTCAGAGTGACGATGCAAGTTCACTAAAACCTGAGAATCTGTTAATTCCTTTCTTCAGCAATATTCACAGTCAAGCATTATGTGCTTATTTTCTATGTATGTTCTGTGGCAGATGCTGCTTGGTATAAAAACATCGATAAGAAATTGTCCTGGTTCTCAGAGTGTTTAATTCAATTTAACGAACTATAATGGCCAAAAACTTAGGTTCTAAGTTAGTCTCTAAATTCAGTTTGTAAATAATACCTCAAACAGCATATGATGTCCATACTACATAAAGCTAACCTAAATTCTGTGGCTTCATTAGTGAGTACTACCTTATCCAAAAAAGTCTTTCCTGTACTGTCTTCTCTGACACCATTCTCTGCTGTTTCCCCTTTTTCCCCCTTTCATAATCTCCTCTTCCTTTATTTACCCGTTAGATGTTGGTATTTCCTTGGATTTACACTTAGCCCGTCTCTCTTTTCAATTCCACGCACTCCCATGGCAACCTTTCCGATGCTCACTGCATCCAGCGCTACCAGGATACTGATGACTGAATAGCAGTACCTCGTTCCGGGCTTCTTTCTTTAGCTCTCTACTCTTCTTTTCTTTTTTCTTTTTGGCTCCCTGCTATTAATTACTAACAGGATATCCCACAAGAAAATCCAACGTATTTAAAACCAAGAGTATCTTTTTCCCTAGACTTGCTTTTATATTATGTATATACCAAAAATCTGGACATAATTACAAACTTCTCCCTTTCTGCCAATACCTAATCTCTCATACCCATCTGGTTGCTGGATATTACAGGTTCTCCTAACTTAACATCTCTCAGTCTGTCAACCCTTCTCCAATCCCAGCACTACTGCCCTTTTTCAGGTCTTCATCAGCTCTCTTGTGGACTATTTTAAGGATTCCCTCATAGGTCTTTCTCTCTATGGTTTCTCCAGGTCTGTCTTCCACATTGTTGGTAGTTAAGTTTGTTTGTTTTTTAATGAAAACAATATTACTTTACTTCCATGTTTCAAATCTACTGGCTGTGAAATAAATCAATATCATCTATGTATGTCATTCAAGGTCTTCTGTGATTTGGTCTTTGTCTACTCGCCCATGTCACCTTCTATTTTCTTCTGTGTACAAACTCTGCTTCCATCATAGGTCCCTGGGTGCACCTTGCTACTTCAAGTTGCATGCTTTTGCATTTATTCCCTCAGCATCTAAGGCTTTGCTTCCCCCCTCTGTCATCTTTCTGGTGAGTCTCTACTGATTCTTTAGGACCTAGATCAAGCATCATCTCCGTTTTCTCCCCTTTCTCCATTTCTTCTCTTGTGCCATGATGGTATCTTATTTGTTGTACCATGTTAGTCTGTTAGTACAGTTGTTTATTTATATGTGCACCTTCTTTAATCTCAGTTTCTTGACCTAATAAAATAAATATTGGTAATTTCTAACTTTAGGACCTATCACGAATCTGTGTGATTCAGAGTAGTTGAAGGAATTAAAGTAGGAGAGGGCAGAGGAAACATTTTATCAAAATATTATAACATTTTAATCAAAATTTTAAGTGAAATATGATATTTTGGGAAAAGGATATATTCCAGTGGAGTCTGCCAGTAGAAAGTAAGGTTTTTTTTTGCTATGATGACAGTGTTCATTGAGGGAAATACACAAGCATAATATAGACAGATATTTCTTTTTCTCTTCTTCCCTCCCTTCTCCTTCCCTTCCTCCTTTTCTTGTTTCCTCCTTCCCTCCCTTTTCTCATTTACTTTTTCTCTACCTTTTTCTGTCACTCATTTTCTAAGCTCACATTGAATTATTACTTCAGTATTTACCAGATAGTAAACACTGTGCCTCCTTCATAATTACACACTTACTGGATAATTCCAAGTACATATGAAAGAAGAAAAGTCCACGTTAACACTTTTTTCCTTTGTGAATTATACATAGATATATGTGAACTTATCCTAATGAAAAAGCAACGATTCAGTAAGTTAGTTATTTAGGGCAGCAGCGTTGCAGCCAAGATGAACTGAAGTAAATGATACAGCTACCCTTATGCCTCAACTCACTTTTGCTTCTGTGTTGACTGCATTTCTGAAGTCTGGTCTTAAAATTATATCATGGAGTTTCTGAGTCTACCAGGAAAGGGCCTTTCCTTTCCATTTGCATGTTTAGTCTTCAGAATTGCAGTGTTTAATCTAGTGTCATAAACTCTGGTATTCTGAGAATTCTAAAGGAAGTACAGCCAGTGCGTGAGATGTGCATGTCCCTGTACATAAGATACTCATCTGGAGCTCTGATGCTATAGAACATACATCATTCCATGTGCAGCCATTGACAGGCAGACACTAAAGTTTCCTTCTTGAAGCAGTTTCCAATTCCATTATGAATCTCTGGAAAACCCCAATCTTAGGTGCATTCTCTCAGGATTGGTAAATGACACCCTTTTATGCTTTTGGTTTGCAACCAGAAAAAAGTATATTCCTTGGCAAGCAAGGTAGCAGTAGCTGAGTCCTGTCCTATACAGAAGGTACTGTAACACCAGCAAGTAAGTGATAAGACAAGGCACACGATTCTGAATTGTCTCCAGGTAATATTACACACTTGCAGTGTGTCTCAGTAAAGGCTTCGGTTTTGCATCAGCCAGCTCTGAATCACATCTGAAATCTATATCCTCCCTTCCATCTTCCTCTCTTACTGAAAATGATGGAAAGAAAGAGGCTTATCCTATGGGAGGAGCTGCATTTGTTTGATAAGTCTCTGACATTGACTTTCTCTGGTTCTTACTAAGAAAAACATGAAATGCTGTTGTTTCTGTGTGCAGAAACATTTGTGTATTGAACACTCAACATAGGAATATTAAAACATGTATTTTAGATGTAGTTCCTTCTTTTGGAAATGTATTACCTAAATCTTCACTATGAAGAACTTTTTTTTTTTGCGGTACACGGGCCTCTCACTGTTGTGACTTCTCCCGTTGTGGAGCACAGGCTCCAGACGCGCAGGCTCAGCAGCCATGGCTCACGGGCCCAGCCGCTCCACGGCATGTGGGATCTTC
Organism: Phocoena sinus; assembly: GCF_008692025.1. Lineage (NCBI taxonomy): Eukaryota > Metazoa > Chordata > Mammalia > Artiodactyla > Phocoenidae > Phocoena > Phocoena sinus. The sequence goes on along the minus strand of NC_045773.1, from coordinate 86,226,295 downwards.
CCAGACCAGGGCACGAACCTGCGTCCCCTGCATCGGCAGGCGCACTCTCAACCACTGCGCCACCAGGGAAGCCCTATGAAGAACTTTTTAGGACTCATCACCCGTGTATGTGCTCTCTTATCTATAAGACCATCTCATCTTTCCAATAAACATGCTCTCCCATTGATTACTTTTTACTTATTCCTTCGTTCACTGTTTATATATTGAGAGCTATCATATGACAGCAACTATGCTGGGTCACAGGTAGAACTGAGCCAAAGTAGAAAAAAAGTGTTTGCCCCCGTGGATCTGAAAGTCTAGTGAGAGAGAGATGCAGTTTAATTATTTCATGAACAAATATAAAACCGTAGCCTCTGTTGGAAGAAGTACATGGCTCAAAAAGAAGTGTATGAGAAGGGTTCCAACTGGTCAGGAAGATCAAGACGGTGTCTCCAAATATGTGAATTTCGAAATGAAGAGATTCAAGGAAGGGGAAGAATTAACTAGGTGGTGAGAGAGGGAAAAGTATTTTAGGCATAAGGAGCAGAATTTATTCAATTTCAAGAGTTGTTTCTGATATAACATGGAAGCAACATTTGTGTTTGTTAGTCCTACAGTTTTTAAAAAGCTGAGATATAATTGACATAAATTGTTTTAGTTTTAAGTGTACAACATAACTTTATATGTATACAATATACTGTACAATGCTCACCACAATAAGTTTTTTTATCCATCATCACACATAGTTACAAAATTTTTTCTTGTGGTGAGAACTTTTAAGATCTACTCTCTTAATGACTTTCAAATATGCAGTACAGTATTGATAACTCTAGTCACCGTGCTGTATATTACATACCCTGGAAGTTAGTCCTACATTTAAATCTCAGTTTCTATTCCACCCGACTGAGTGACCTTGGGAAAGTTTTCATTTTGTATCCAGATAAAACGTACCTCTATGGCTTATTTTAAGGATTATAATTAAGCTAAAATGACTATTTTTTAAAATTATTTAATTAAAAATAATTATTTACCAAAAATTCTGTTTTACCTCTTTGTCCTTTTTTTTTTTTTGGTCTTCTTTCCTACTTTATTTGTATCAGTTTTTCTAAACATAAGCCTCTACCATTAGCCATTAGGAAAAGGGGATAAAGAAATCAAGAGGTATGCCATCCTGCCATAGGCTATTGAAGAAAAGTTTTGAAGACAATCCCCTCAATTTTTCAGTATCTGTTTTGCTCTGTTCATTTATGGTCATCTTTTTATTTTCTGTAGTACTTTAGAGTATTAAACCTTGTTACCTCTTAAAAACCTGAATTATCTTGTTTTATTATTGTTGCTGTCCTTTAAAAATATAAGGTTGTGGTAGATCGGTTATATTAATGATTCTAATTCTTCACCCTTCTCTGTCATGGTCCCTTTGGTCATATGACTTTGTAGCTTTTCTCACTAACAGGGTGGCTTCTACTGCCCTGTCGCTTGGATCTGAGCGGAACTTGGAACTTGCTTTGGCTAATGAGGTGTCAGCAGAGATAGCACAAGCAGAGGTTGGAAAAAGCCTTTGTGTGTTTCTGCTTGCCTTTGCTCTTCTGCAATTTCTGTGAGAACGTGCCCCGGGGGAGGCTCTTGGAAGGTGAGACAGGTGAGGGAAGCCAGATCATCCCAGTTGTCCTGGCTGATGCCATCCTCATCAGCAACAGCTGGGTGAGCCCAGGCCAGAATTGTCCAGCGAAGCCCAGCTGAGCCCACCAGAGTCACTGACCTGGAGACGTACGAGCAAAACAGAGGCTTATTGTTTTAAGCCACCGAATTTGGGATGGTTTATCATGCTGCATTATTGTGGCAGTAGAAAACTGATACAAGAGGAAATTTGGATTGTTTAATTAAACTTGTTTAACAAGTTTAACAAGTTTAATTTGGATTGTTTTTTCCCCAGCTACTCACATGTATGTGGCGTTCTCCCTGCCAAAAGTCCAGAAGATGGGAAAACTGTCTAACCAGTAAAGCTCCCCAATCTTGGGGGAAAAGGTTGCAGAATGAGAATATAGTAGAAGGAGGCCATGGGACACATGAGAGGTCCTGGCCTGCTTTGAGGATTGCTTTATTTTAACACAGCTCATGGAAATTGACTATATAAAGGTAGCATGTTTTTCAGAAGATTAATTCCTTTTATCCAGCACACCATCTCCGTGATATACAGCTATTTACAATGACTTCCGTTAGTCAAAGAATTAATTTCATCTTTAATGTTGAAATGATTATATCATAGACTATCCATATAATGGAATATTATACTACATTAAAAATGATACATTTAAAGAAAATGTTAAGGGCTTAAAAAATGCTTTAGATGTAGATGATAAAGGCCAGTTTTAAAACTGTACATGCAATATAGTCATAATTATATGCATGTGCATTTCTATTTGTAATATGAAAAATACAAGAAGGAAGTATACCAGAGTGATAATCTCTGTGTGATGGATTTATGATTGTTTTGTTAATCTCCTTCACACTTTTTTTGATTTTTTCAATTTAAAAAAGTGATTATATGAGAACTTGTGAGCAGAGAAATTAAAGTATTAATTAAAATATACTGGTTTAGGAGCACTTTGAGGATAAGGGATGTGTCTTATTTTTTCCCGAATTTGAGCACTCCAGCACCCAGTGCTTAGAAGGTTGCAGGGGGAAAAAAGAAACATACTTGATGAATCAAAAAGGAGACCTTAGACAAGGGTCCAGTAGGCAGAATAGGGCCTTGGTTAATAAAGCAGAACACCAAGGTTATTTTAAGGTGCAGTTATAAGAAGGCAGAGATTCTATTTCTTTAATAGTTACTGTCATCCTTATCCTAGAATACCAGGAGCTTCCTGAGATCTAGGTACCATTTTTTCATCAGTTGACCACCTTTGGATTGTTTCTTAATTGCTTTTATTTTTTTATTGTTATAAATGTATAATTATTTCTGAATACAGTCTTTCCCTAGAGTAACACTACTCTAATGGGTATATGATGTAAGAGAGACTATGAATGACAAAGAAACTAAAGGGAGCATTTTTCCAATTTGGATGAAAACCTCAGTCCTTTCCTCCAGGAAGTCTTTCTTGATTACTGCAACTACTATTCTCCTTAACTACCTTCACTACATATTGTCTTTCAACCAAATGCTATGCCACATGCATACTTAGTTTTCCACTTATTCATTTTGGTAGTGTTCCCCAGGCAGGAATCGTTGCATAGAACTGTTCTTTTTCACTATAAAGTGAAAGCTCTGTGGTGGAAGAACATGCATACAGTTGCTGACTACATGCTGGGTACTGTCCTAAGCCCTCTGCATATGTGAGCTCATTCATCCTCTCAACAGCCATCAGAAGCAGGTTTCCCTTCTTGTTCCCATTTTACAGATGAGAAAACTGGGTACAGGAGTTAAGGACCCCGCCAAAGTCACATAGTTCAGAAAGAGTGGAGCTTTGCTGCTCTAATCACACTTTCCTGCTCCCCACCACGAGGTTATACTACCCCTTTAATAATATTAGTAAAAGGCTTCCCTGGTGGCACAGTGGTTGAGAGTCCGCCTGCCGATGCAGGGGACACGGGTTCGTGCCCCGGTCTGGGAAGATCCCACATGCCGTGGAGCGGCTGGGCCCGTGAGCCATGGCCGCTGACTGTGCGCGTCCGGAGCCTGTGCTCCGTGACGGGAGAGGCCACAGCAGTGAGAGGCCCGCATACTGCAAAAAAAAAATAATAATATTAATAATATTAGTTAAGTGCTTAGTCAATGTATGTTGATCACTTAAAAAGAACTCCCAGATATTTTTGTGATTTCAAAACCACCATAGACAGAAAAGCAGAAGAGTCATAGTATCTGACAAGCTTTATAGAAAAGTTTGAAAAATCGATCCTACTTTAAGTGATAAATCTCAAGCAAGTGAATAATTATTGTTTGAATTACTCAAGGGAACATGAGCGGTTGTACCTTTGGGGTGAGTGTATCTATGTGGATACATTAAAACACCTTCTTGTGCTGGGAGAAGTAAACATTTCTGTCCATTTTCTTAACTCTGCATTTTGTTTTGGTCCTGATTTTGTATATGCAGCAGGTTTCTAATGCATGTTAAAAGAAAAACAAAAACAAAAACAGTGTAAGCAACCTCTGTACCTGTTTAAATCGGGAGGTGAGTTAATGGGATAGGAAGGCTTGAAAACAGCACATCAAGTGCAGAGAGTTTGCCCCGTCTGGGCAGCTCCTGAGAGCAGAGCAGTCAGTCTGTGAGGACAGTAGGCTCAGGGGGGTCAGACAATTCTGGAGGACAGAACATGATCCTGGAAGGTAGGCCTGAGGTCTTTCTTTCAGCTGTGCGCCGACTCACATGTGTGCTCTGGGTCTAATCATGTTCCTTCTTTCTGCCTGAGTTTTCTTATCTGTCATTTGGGGAATTAATAACCAGCCTTGCCTTGGAAAGCCTTTTGAAACCATTCCCTGAAAGGTGTTGGTTTTCTGTGTTGTTATTAATATTACCAGATCACCATTACAGGCCAGCCCTGGGCTTGGAATGGAAAAAGTGAGCCGACCTTGCCTGACGTGACTGTAACCCTATGAGCCAGTCAGCTTTCTTTTCTATCTGACCCTGATGGCCTCGTGCTACCCGATGAGGCTCAGCCTTTCGACAGCTGGCCCAGGGTCATCCAGTTCAGAGCAAAAGTGGGCCCTGTAGACACAACACTTTGAGGGCTCTTTGAATGATCCAGCTGGGGCGGGTCCAGGTTCTTTTCATGCCAAATGGAAAAAGAAGTGTGTGTTCATTCTGGGGAAATACAACATGGGCAGCAGTGCACTCTGTTCTTCCCTTTCCCCCAAACTCATATTTAGTCTGAGCTGCTGCCTTTATATCCTTTATTACCTACCACTAACCACGAACATCTCCAAAGCCCATGTACTCTGCCTCTTGGCTTTGAACTCTTCAGCTATGACAGAAACTTTAGGTTTTTATGTGTGCTTGGCTGAAATCTCCTCCTCTGGGAGAGAAGACAGTAATTGCCTTTTGGGTGATTTCACCTCCACTAATTCTTTTCATATTCATAAAGGGTTTTTATAAAACCTAAAGAAACCAACTTGCATCCTGGGCTACATCGACATTCGAAGAGCAGACTTCAGTGGCAACAGCCTGTTTATAATCTCCTGGGCCCGTTTCTGTTTTTATTTTCCTGAGGCTTGAAGTGGATGTAGTGCAGAAAACAATGCAGGATAATACCGTAATCCTCTTGGTTCTCACACGTGTTATTCACTAGCATGCGTTCAGAGATGTATGTAAGAATATTCTGTCCTTATACCCATGGGTAAACAAAGGATCCCACAGTCTGTTGCCTATCCCTGGGGAATTAAAAACAAATGTATATACTATAATATTCCCGAAGATTAAGTTATTTGGAAGGCATTTTATTTTATAATCATGCAAATACATCTGTTCTTGTTTTTCAGGCTGGTAACCAGATCTCAAACAGCCAGTAAATGATCTCTCATTTTCTTTCTTCTCCTCTACCCTGTCTCCCTTATCCTTTGCTCTTTGATGCATACAAGGGGATAGCAGGGTAATCAGGTGCTGAGAAACCACAATTACTGAGGGTTATTTTTCATTTATGATTTCTTCTGATGCTTTTACTATTCTCGATTTTACATGGTTAAGGAAAGGGGAGGGAGAGAGGTTGATAAGAAGGTCAGTCTATTGTATTGCCTCTGGATTCTGTGTATTTGCTCTTCCTAAGTCTCTTTACACTCTGAATCACTTGACATGCTGCACATTCTTCTATAACATCTAGCTTGGAGCACCAGTCTTTGGGCACTAGGGAGGTGCACTCAGTTATTCTAGGATTCGAATAGTTAAATGACCTGAATGAAGCCTAGGAGAAGATACTTTCCTTAATGGTGACTAATTCTGTAGTTTTTCTTTTAAATATACTAAGATTGTTATGCATAATATATGGAAGCATTGCTCTTTTACAGTAATAAAGTTCACATGGAATATGCCCATTTCTGGTTTGCTTAACGGAAACACCATTGTGAATGCTAAACACTGCTTTTCTTTGCATAAATAACATAAATGGTAGAATCAAATGTCATAATGGGCCGCTAGAGAGTATCTGATCTATTATTGGAATTCCAGTAAAATTATATTTAAAGGGTTTGGATAGAAAGGACATTTATTTAAGAACACCTTAATACATTTTTCATAAACATACATTGCAACTAAAGACAGAAATCTAGTAATTCATAAAATGTATCTACCTGTTTGCAGATTGGAAAATTAAAGATTAGTGTATAGTTTAATTCTGAAGGATAATCAAGTGCTGTTCTAAGACTTTAAGTTGATTACAGGCATCAGCATTTGAAAACATCAGTTGAATCTGCCTAAAAATATGTGATGTATGAAATCCAAACACAGTGAAATTTAAACATATTTATAATCACAGATGATATTAAGAAACCTTATAATGATTAAAATGTATTACTGATTTTTAAAAATTATTAATAATTACAAGTAGAGATTTCTCGGCGAATCATCACTCACAAGACAGATAGTTATTGTATTTTCAAACAAACTTTTAATCATTTAGTAAGTCATATAATCTGTTACTTCATTGTAAAATAATCCATAATTTGACTATTTAAAAATGTATTAACCCAATCTAATCTCTCCAGAGTCATTAAGACCTGACTAGTTGGGAGTGACATTTTAATAATCCTGAATCTTTTAGTTTACGCTGGATTCAGGCTCTCATTGGCATTTTGCTGGGTTATCCTGTCGAAGGGCTATGCTATAAATCCAAGTGTGTTTCCCTCCTGAGCTTGAGCCACATGAAACCAAAAGACTTCCGTGTGTCAGAACTTGGGTTTTGTTCTTGATTTCAATGTCGAAGCCAAAGGTTGAATTAAACCATTCCTTTTTAGTTCAACACTTTACTGGAATCATTTTATACTTTATATTTATAGTCTAAATAGTAGAAGGGTATGTGGAATTATAATGAATGAGTGGAAGCTTTTAATTGCTTTTCCCTGCAATCGACAGTATTTTGTGTTTAGTCCTTAGCCATGGCATTCATTTAGAGCAGCAATTCTCAGTGGTGGGGTTGGAGAGTGAAGTAGAAAAAATGGTGTATCACAGTCTCTGGGAAGGAGGTTTGAATTGGTTGCTGGGTTTCAGAAAACATGCTTGCCTACTTGAGAATCAATTCCGTAGTGAAACTCTGTCACTAAAGGGATCGTACTAGGTGAAAGTGATAGGCTTGAAGCCATTGATTTAAAGTATTTGTAGCAGAGTGGTCAATTTAAGTGAATGCAAAGATCTCTCTCTCCTAAAAGGGCTTTTTTTCTGAGCTGATATGTAATAAGGAGTGTGTGTGTGTGTGTGTGTGTGTGTGTGTGTGTGTGTGTGTGTGTCATGAAAGAAGTTTGGAGAGAGGGTGGTGCTATTATCCCACTCCAAGTGATAGGCAAGACTGGGACCTGGAGGACAGGGTGGTGTCTGTTTCCTGTCCTATACTCAGAGATGATCCCGACTCTGATAATGACATGTGAGGTGCTTCTAGAGACTCTTGGAATACTTGAAATCTGGATATTAAGGTCCACACTTCATTTTTTCACAATCTTGTGAGACCTGAAAAGATTTGGGTAACACTTTTTTTAACTTTAATGATTAAGATAATGGATATTTTAGTAATTCAAAATTCTATATAAGTGTCATATTCTGAAGGCTGAATCTTAGACACAGAATCATTGGCATCAAGAAGATATAAAAATCCTGATTTTTTTTAATGAAAAATAAGCCTTCCAGCAAAATAACACATTCTGAATTCTTTTTCACTTGTGTAAGTATTTTAAACCCTTAGATAAGAATTAATGACTGGAATTGTTCCTAACTCCAACAATTTATTGGCTGTGTGACTTTTGACAAGTTTTGTAATGCTCTGTACCACAGTTTCCCTATCGGTGAAAGAAGGTTAATACTCTTTGCTCTAGATACTTCAGGAAAAGTGCCTTATTAACGTTTTATTTGCATTCCTGAATCCAGTGACTGAAGCAAGATAAACCTTATTTGTGAACCTAGTTTATCAGAAAGCTGAGAAACGAAATTTCAGAAAATCATCTGAAGGTTTCTGATGTTATAGCAGAATTCTCACAGAATCCCTATGCCCTCACTCCCCGCTCCAAGAAAAGCACCCCCACAAAAAACCCACCTTTGCTACTACTGAACTTTATGCATATTATCTATTGTGATTAAAAAGATAAATTCTCTTTGATGGCAGATATCAATATTTATATGTATAACATTTCTGAAAGTAAATGAGGTGAGCACTTTTTGCCTGGACAAAATTCCTGGACTACAGCACAGGGAGGAGGAATCCAAACAGAATCTAGCAGTCTTGCAGAGTTGAGGAGACCAATACTAGGTTTCAGAAGATCAAGGTATCTAGAGTTTGTGAAGCATAGTACTGGGAGGAGGCAGCTACACAGAGAAAGAGGTCCTGAAATGTGCATAAGAGACCCCTTGAGACCTGTTGAATATGGTTTGCATGGGGTGAAACTACACAAGGCCCAATAAAAACAACTTCCAAAGAAATAACTATTACTTGGGGCTATAAGACAAAAAATCCCAGAGCTCACACAGGACTGGAAATTTTTTGTGTTCCTTTTAACTCAATCCAGAGTGAAGACACCTGGGGCATTCAGTAGATACCCTAGAAAAGGTATAATTTAGAAATGGAGCAAAATTAGAGCTAAAATAAAACCACTCTAAGCATATACCAAAAGGTTTAAAACCATATAACAAGTGGATCAAACTAGCTCTCAATTAACTGCTGGAAAAGTTCCAGTGCTCTTTAAAGAAATACAACAAAATTAATTGCTCAAAAACAGAAGAATCTAGATGTACAGCCTTCAAGAAATCACTAGAAATTTGAAAAAAGCAGAAAACATAACACAAAACCATAAGGGAATAATTCAGTAAAAACGTCCAGGAATTGTAGGATGAAGAAATTGACAGAAAAAAAAAATATGCCTCTTACATACGCACAAGATATAAGGAAACCATGAACATGATGAAGAGAGAAATGGAAAGTATGAAAAATAATGCAAATATAACTTGTAGAGATAAAAGGTACAGTATTTGAAATGAAAAATACACTAAATGGGAATTATAGCAGATTCCACACTGGGAATAAAAATACCAGTGAAATTGAAGGCACAGCAATAGGAAAAATTCAAAAGTAAAGCATGGTGGATTAAAAAGTAGTCACTGGGTGTTGTCCAGTGACCCACTGGATAATATCCAGTGGTATAATATACGTTTAATTGGAGGCGAAGATGGTGAGTCAAACAACACTTGAAAAAATGATAAAATTTTTCCCAATTTGATGAAAATGATAAAGCCCCATATTTTAGAAACTCAGTAAACCCAAAGCAGAGTAAATATTTTAAAGACACAGACAAATGTACATCACAGTAAAATTGCAGAAAACTAGTGACAAATATAAATATTAAAACCAGCCAGGAATGCTACATTATTTAAAGGGAGAACAAAAAAAACCCTTAAGAATTACTTCAGACTTCTATCAGATCAGAAACTATGAAACACAACAAAAATAAAGTGACATTTTTATGGGATGAAAGAGAAAAATATTTAAAATGTCAAATTAATAATCTATAGTCAGTGTATATATCTTTAAATAATGACTTTTTCAGACCTTCATTACAAGAAATGCTGAAGGAAGTTCTTTATGTGGAAGAAAAATGACACCAAATAGAAATTCAAATCTGCACAAATAAATGAAGAAAATCAGGAATGGTAACTATGTGTGTAAGGATGAAATATGTTTTCCTCATTTGTAAATTTCTTTTAAAAATATTGTCTAGAGCAAAAACGATAATGTATTATGCAGTCTATAACTTGAAGAATGGCAGGATGAAATGGAGTATGTTGTCATAAGGTTCTTAAACTGTGTGTTAGTGATGTAATATTTTAAGAAAGATTATAATAAGGTAAAGAAGTACATTGTAAATACTAATGCAAAGTGATCAATTTAATAAGTCAATAGAAGAAGTAAAATGGAATAATAATAAAATAAGCTCAATCCAAAAGAACACAGAAAAAAGAATCAACAAACATATGGGACAAATTGAAAACAAGTAGCAATGTGGTAGATTTACATTCAATCATATTGATAATTCTATTACATGTAAATGGTTTAAAATGACAATTAATTGGTAGAGATTGTCCAATTCAGAAAAATAAAAAGAGCAAGTCCCTACTATATGTATTCTACAAGAAACCTACATTAAATACAAATATAGATGTATTAAAAGTAAAAGGATGGGCAAAGAAGACCATCCAAACAATAATCAAAAATAACCTGAAGTGGCTGTATTAATGTCAGACAAAAATAGATTTCAGAACAAGAAAAATTACCAGTAAGAGTCATTTCTAAGGATGAAGGAAACTCATCAAGAAGGTATAGCAATCCTAAACGTCTATGCAGTTTCAACATACATGACAAATAGCTGACAGAACTGAAAGAAGATGGAGACAAATTAAAATCTAAAGTCGCAGATGTCTTCTTTCAGTAATTGATAGAAGTATTGATAATAGACAAAATTTAGTAAGGACATAAACAGTTGAACAGTCAGACAGAACATTGACATTTATAGATCATGCCGCCAAACAATAGCAGAACACACATACTTTTAAAGCACACATGGAACATTCTCCAAATAGATCGTATTCTGATCATTTAAAAAATGCCAAATATTAAAATAATACAATCTGTATTCTCTAATCATAACAAAATTAGATTAGAAACAAAAATCAAAAAGGTATCTCTAAAATGTGCCAAAATATGGAAATTAATAATACTCTTTACAAACCCCATGTCAATGAAAACATTATAGCCATTTAAGTGCATGAAAACAAAAACACATGTCAGAATTTGTAAAATACAGCTAAAGTAGTGCTTAGGATGAAATGTATAGCATTAAATGCTCAAATAAGGAATGAAAATGGTCTAAAACCAATGATTTAAGCTTCTATTTAAGAGGAAAAATATCAAATTAAGCTCAAAGTAAGAAGTAGGAAGACAATAGTAAAGATAAGTACAGGAATCAGTTAAATAGACTATGGACAAATAAAAAGTTAAAGTAACTAAAAACTAGTTCTTTACAGAGATAATTAAATTGCTAAATGTGTAACAAGATTAATCTAGAAAAGGAAAACCCACAAATTACCAATATCAGAAATGATGGTTAGAACCTACAAATAGACCCTACAAATGATAAAAACATGAGGAAATAGTATAAACAAGTTTATGCCAATTGCGACAAGTGTGATGAAATAGACATTCCTTGAAAGACAAAGACAAAAATAGATACAAGCTTACCCACAAAGAAAGAAAGAACATGAATAGCTTTATGTCATTGAATGTGTAGTTAAAATTCTTCTTACAAAGAAAATCTAGTTGCAACTGGCTTCATAGTGAAGTTACCAAAAATTTAAATATACAATAACAATTTAAATGCAACAGACCTAGAATAGCCAATATAATGAAAAACAAACAAACAAAAAGAACAAAACTGAAGGCCTTGAACTACTTGATCTCAAGAATTACTATGAATTTACAAAAATAAAGACAGTATAATGATTGATATGTAAATTAATGGTCTAAAACAGATTCCAGAGGTGGATCAACACATACATGCTCAGTTGCCAAGTTAATTCAATAGACTGGAGAAGAATCTTTTCATCAAATGGCACTGGAACAAAATCATCCATAGGGGAAACAAATCTTACCTCACACTATATATAAAAATTAACTCAGTTTGGATCATAGACCTAAACATACATGCCCAAACTACAGACTATAGAAAGAAAACAGCAGAAAAATTTTATGACCTTTAGTTAGACAAAGATTTCTTAGATCACAGAGAAGAATAATAGACTTAAGTGTAGGAGTTAAAACTATAAAAGTTCTAGAAGGAAATCTTTGTGATCTTGGGTTGAACAAGAGTTCTTAGATCTCACACACAGAGCATGTACATAAAAGCAAAAATGGTATGTTGGACTTCATCAAATTAAATTTTGCTCTCCAAAGAACACCGCTAATAAAATGAATAGGCCAGACACAGAATTGGAGAAAATATTTACAAAACATATATCTGATAAAGGATTTGAATACAGAGTAGGTAAAAAACACTTAAAACTCAGTAACTAAAAGTCCAACAACTGACAAGAAAAAAACAAGCAGAAGAATTAAATAAGTACTCCACCAGTGAAGATATATGAATGGTTGATAAATACAAGATGTTCAACATCATTAGTTAATAGTGAAATGCAAATTAAAACTACAGTGTGATACCTCTACATGCATTCTAGAACTACTAAAATTAAAAAGACCAAAAATACTAAGTGCTGGTGTTGACATGGAGCAACTGGAAATATACAATGCTGATGATAATGTCAAATGATACAGACATTTAGGAAAACAGCTTAGAAGTTTACTGTCAAGTTAAATTGCCTCAATGAGCCTAATTTTAAAGTCCTCTGAACCACATTGCAGCTCACTATGTATTTATATACTCATCCACTTATTCACTTAACTAATTATGTGAGCTAGGATCTCGTAATTGGGGCCACTTTTAACTACAACATGGTAAACACAACTTGGTACTGAAAGATCTTACAGTTTAGTTGATTGGCTAATTAATTGGACTAATGGAATACTGTGTCCAGAACTGTTCCTATGGGACCATGTAGAAAGACTGTTGATACCAGATTTATGGGGTAAGGGAAGGCTTTTCAGAGGTAAAGACAATCAGACAGAAACCTGAAGGCCTTCTGGCTACTGTCTCTCCGTGTTTCAGCCCATGTAGCTTTTCGATTTGTGCCAGGCTACACCCCAAAGCAAGGGATCAGAACTACACCACAAAATGATTTCCTCTCTAGGAGATGATGGTAGGGAAATGGACAATTGGTATGAACATGAACTTTATCGCAAGACTAGACATGTTGAGCCTTGGCCACCATATCTTGTTCATCTGTGTGTGCTTAACAATCCGGAGAGTAATTAAATAAAGCAGAGAAGTGCTCTTTGAATAATCTGCAGAATGAGTAGTAAAGAGATTGCTGGGCAATACATGAATCGGGAACTGAATCCAGTGGTGATGGGGCATAATGGATTATCTGGGGATCCTGGGTCTGTGAGTAAATAGTAACTGCCACTGTTTACAGTGAGACCCAGTTGGTCTGGTGGCAGTGACATATGTGGCAGGATGGCTTTTGAGTGCTAGATTTTTCAGGTAAAATTTGTAATGACCTACCTCTGCTCTTACTCTGCATATTGTCCTCAAATAAATAAATAGTAAGCCTGGAGAAAAGCTTTCTAACACTTTTAAGGCTCTGTAGTGGTAGGGAAAGCCCAGATCTCTCCAGATTATTCTTAATTCACCTTACCAGACTGAAGATTCCTTGATATATATTTTTTCTAAGAACACAGGAAATGTGTATTATTTTAAACAATTAGGTCCACAGATACAATCAAATAACAGAAGTGTTCTTATTCACAGCAATGGATTTGAAAATAACATCTCTGATCATAGCAATTTGGAATCAATGTTATTCAGATTGTGTTAACTGAGAAAAAAATGTATTATTTGCTCTCTAAGAAAAAATTAGTCATTTCTTCAAAACTGGCTAAATAACCTAAGGTACTGAGGTCGTGGAAGTGAAAACAAGGGATTTGGTGTTCTTTTCTCTTTTCATAAAATATAAATCTCTTTCTGTTTTCTCCCTTTCATAGTGCTCTTTATTTTTTTCATTTTTTTCTTTCCATCTTTATTAATCCATGTCTTTTTATTTCCCATTTTGCTTTGTTCATATTCCCTAGCTTGTGAAGTTTCCATAGTCCCTGTTTGAATCAATGGTTCTTAAACTTGAGTGTACATAACAACTGCTTAAAAGGTTTGGTAAACACAGATGGCTGGGCTACAGCTCTCAAGCCTCAGATTCAGAAAGAGGAGGGATGTGTGTGAAAATTTGCATTTGTAATAAGTTCCCAGGTGAGGCTAATGAGGCTGGTCCTGTGACCACACCTTGAGAATCACTGACTTATAAGTCATCCTACTGGTAGCAGCCAAGGGAGGTTGTGACTGTTCTAGAATGGGCTAAAATAGAATTTAAGTGGTCTGGAAGACTAATTGCAAGATAACCAGACAATAAATCTGCCATCTCAAGTTTAATTGCCAATATTGTCTTCAACCTTGAGATTGGAGATATTTTAACATCTTTTTATAGAGGTTCCAGTAGATTATAAATTCAGGAAGTGTATAGTTGTGAAACTTTTATCATTGTTGCCTCTTCCCGCTGATAAGTTCTTCTTCTTGGTTTACATAATCACCTTGTAATCTTTAAGCTTTGCTGAATATTTTCTCCTGAAAACATTATAAAGTAGATATATCTTATTATCAAATGGTTCTGACAGCTGAAGAAAATGAAAAGGATTATGTCTGTGTTTAATAGGTCAAGAATGGAAGAGTAATTTGTTAACATAAATGAAAAAAATGCAGATATCTATATTGTCTGTACACTTGGCATTTCACAGGATTGGGACAACACATCTTTATTTGCAGGCTTGGTAGTTAAACCCTTTCCATATGTTTTGCCCAAGCTGAAGTAACAAAGTTAATAAATAAAAACCCTCTGAAAAGCCAGGATCTTCTTTTAGAGTTTCCATCAGGCTTCAAAAAAATCACTTTTATTTCTTCTATATTTTCATACCAGTTCGTGTCTTTCTTCATTTGATGTTCCTGAATTTAATTATGTTTGTGGATTTGCCATCCAGTCTTTTTCTTATTCATACTTGTCTGTTTGTCCTTCTCAGTAAAGTTGATTTCTCTCTTTATTGAAACTCATTTTAAGCTTCCAGGTTACATCTTACTCCTGTGGGCTTTTTGTCCAATACCTGAAGGGAGTATTGTGCATTTTGTGTAGCACATTGATACCTGGAAACAATCGGGTCCCTATTAGCCAATTAAACCTGGCAAGATACGGACGGTTGCCCATCTCTGGGACCTTTTGATCCAGACACGTGATGCATACCATTTGAACTTAAGAAAATTCTCTACGTTTTCCCCAGCTGTATCATTGTTTTTGTTGAACAGAGTGGGGGACATAGGTGGCAGGGAACATGGGTGAGGGAGGGGAGACTTGGGAAGAAATACAAGCTGCTCATCCAGAATCTTAGGATGCTTTTCTTACCATTAAAAAGAAAGCCTCTTAACAATTACGATTTGCTCTTTGTTCTCAAAATGCTTATAGATTCCTTTTTCCGCCTAAAATTCAGGTCAACAACTAGAGAGGACCATGTCACAAACACTTGAATGTGTTTGACCATGTGCTTAGGAAAGGGTGGTGGGTGCATACCAACCATACCAGCACACACATTATACCTCGGGCCCTCTTCGGAGCCCTTCGGGAAGGTCAATGGGTGCTTTTTGTCAACGTGTAGCAAAGAACTTGGCCTTCTTGTTTGCTTCTTTGCCTTCAGTCACTTGTGTCTGGATCTTAATCTCCTGAACTAAACCTTGGTGGGTCATTCTACCTTGATTATCCTCTCATTCTATTCACTCCTCTTCCTTGGGACACCTTAGTCATTTTTATTTTGAGAGAGTTCAAATTGGTAAGTGGTCCCGCTCCCAGACAGTGTATAAGGGATTGATAAGTTGGCATTGTTCGGGGGCTGGCAGATGTTCAGAGATTAGTAATATGAAGAGCATGAGAGGAAAATGAGAATGGAGAGAAGTTAGTTAAAATGTGGAGGCAGTCCGATTATAGGCTCCAAAGAAGATATTTAGGCCAAAGAGCTTTAGAAATCCATTCTCAGTTCTAATCAGTTCCATATGTTTTATGTTCACATGTTGCATGAAGGCATTGTTTTATTGGAGACTTCTTAATATCCAGAAACCTTTGTGTAAATGTTCTTCCTTCACTGAGATTTTTTTTTCTTTTTCTTTTCTTTTCTTTTTTTTTTTTTTGCCGTGAGGAAGTTTTGTTTGGCCTGGAGTAAATGAAACTTAGAGCTCAAAAGGCTCAGTTAAATTGAGCTTGAAACTGAGAACCCATGACGCTCTAATGAGTGCTGAGCAAAAAGAAGAGTATTTGCTGTGCTTCACCCCAGTGGAATCATCTGACTTTTCTATTTCCTCTTTGCTTTCAGAACTAGAAGATAAAAAATTATGAATATATAAAACTAAACCTTCTGAGATATTAAATTTTTATAACCTGGAACTCTTTAATAACTGATGCAGTCATTCAAATTAAACTAATGTTGGTTGTGAGAAGAGTTTATTGACCTAGTTGCAATGAAATGCCCCAGCACTTGTTAGCTGCCAACTGTCCATCATACAAGCACTGCACTCGCTACTGAAGCCATCAGATCTGTGCCAGTTGGCAGCTTTGGTGGCAAAGCCGTAGATCCAGTGGAGATGGAGAAACCATCGTCCCCTACTCTTGCCCACTGGCCCAGTCCCATGCTCAATTCAGGTTTGGGACAGCTCAGCCCAGGTCCAAGATAAATTCAGCAAAACTCATGTTAGAGGTGCCTGTTTAAGATCTTCAGTGGACTGGAATAGTTACACCTGTCAACTCCCTGCAATAAATTAATCTCCATGTCAACATTAAGCCTGATAGAAAATTCCAACTGAAGTTAGAACCTAGAAATGGCAACATTTCTTCATAGTAAACTAAGATTGATGTGCAGAAGACATGTTTCAGGGAAAGACTTTGAAGGCTGGCTGGCATTTTAAAATTGGTCTCTGCCAATTGGTTTGGTTCATTTCTTATCATAAACCTTGGTAATTACATTTTGTAAGTCCCTTGAGGCTTCAAGACTGACAGGACCGTGTATAAGGAAAAGGAATGGAAGACTCCCAACAATACTTGAATTCAGCTTACTTGGCTGCATGCATTATGACAACATCTTTCATCACTGTAGTAATCTCCTGTAGTGATGTTGGGCAGCATAACAGTAAATTGCTTTTATCTTTTTTTTTTTTTTTTGAGCTTAAAGATTTCCCTTATAGCAAACATTTTTCAGTAGAAACTACATACATTTTTCTTAGTGTTTTCCTTGGGGGGAGATGTTGTGTAAATTGATATGTTTTTGCATCCATTTGGTATTTTAGATTTCAAGGAAGAAAATAAATGCTCACATTTTCAAGGCTTTCCTTGGTTTTAAACATTTACTCACCACATCACAAAACTGCTCTTAACAGTATTCTTAAAAGGAGCTATAGCTATATGCTAAATATGGAAAGTGAGGATTGGATCATGATGGGAGAACAAGAAAAGGTAGACACGAGCTAAGAGTGTTTATGCTACCTAAACGATTTTAGGCAAGGTTTTCGTACATATAGTCCTGGTGGCTAATTGATACTGTTGGTTTTTACTGCAGTTATGAAATTGGTCCTGTTTGTACATGAGAGATGTTGCTTTGTTTCCATCTTGCTTGAAATAGAAGAGAAATGCTAGTCCATTGTGAATCTCCATGTTCTTAGAAATAGTGAAAGCAGAATTCAACATCAAGTTAGAGTTTCCTTGTATGAGATGGCCATTCAGCTCCTAAAGTTCTTAGACCAAGGTGAGGAATTAATTCACTGCAAGGGCAACAAGCCTCATAATAATCACAATAGCGTATGTTAAATTTCCAGATAAAAATCGAGTGACTGTAACAGACTTTTTTTCCGTTTGGACAGTTGATGCTTTGGCATATTTGGCGTCTGCTGAAAGAGCTGAACTGGTATTAGTACTATCTGTTAGATGCTTTAACTATGTCACCTTATTGATTCAAATAACAACTCTTGGGGCAAATACCATTATTGTCTCCATTTTTAGATGAGGACACTGATGAATCAGAAGTTTATCAATTTCTCCAAAGTTGACCAGTTAATTAATGGTAAACACGAGATCCAATCCAGGGGAATCTAACCTAAGAACTCTTGCTTTTATATGTCGTATTTTAGAGTTAGAGATGTGAATGTGGCTAAGGTTCTGTTGCTTCTTTGCAGACACACCAGTGCAATGGTTGTGCTTCTTCTTGTAGGGAACTGTCTATTGACCTTCACGTTACAACAGTTCATATTATTTCAATGATTTGTACGTCCTCCTTTGGATCCTTCTCTGACTGGTAGGATTCATATTGGAGAAACACGACAGAAGACCTCTCCTGTTAGGTACCTGCCCCAGTCCTTATCTTCAGACTGAGTTTTGACATCAAGATGACCAGAAGACAGCATCGTCCCTCTGTGGCCCCCGGAGAGAAGACCCCTGGGAGAGACAAAATTTCCTAGAGAGTTAAGAGTGGTCCCTCCATCCAGATCCTTGTACAAAAGTTTCCAAGATAATTAGTGAGCATTTCTCACTCACAGGTTACTCAGTCTTAGGCCTAATTTGTAAAGTTTCTTTAAAACTTTGGTATCCAAAATGTGGTGCCAGGGCCACCTGGGAGAACGCAACCAATGAACATTCTTGGCACCTCCCCCATCCAGAGTCTGAGCCAGAGTCTGCATCTTAGCAAGATCCTTCAGTGATTCATCTACACAGTAAAGAGTGAAGAGCTCTGCTTGAACAAGCATGAGTGTCTACACTGCTAGGATGTAATCCAAAGACCAAGATCCTGCCTCTGTCAGATATTGGCTGTGTAAACTTGGGCAAGTCACACAGTCTTTGAGCCTCAGTTTCCACATCTGTAAAATAGAGGAAATAACCAACAACATAGGGTTGTTGAAGGATGAAAATAGGGAACACATGTAAAGCCCTTGAAATGATGCTGGTATAAGTTGTCAAATGAGCCTGCTCAGCTTACAATTCAGGCTGACCCTGTGCAGATGTGACACTTTGTGTCCGGGTGATCTTGAGGGCAAGGACCACCCCATCCTTTTAGTCCTGTCCACAGACTGCGTCAGGGCAGCATGGTATGGGCAACAGTGGAAGGGATGTGTGGAGTGGTTGAGGGTCACATGTTCATCATGGCCCCAGGCCTGGAAGCTCTGCTGTCAAGGAATGTTCTGGAAGCAGGAGAAAGGTAGCCAGAGTTCAAATAGACTTTCTTCCTTTAGTTTGATTTGTACGTTAGCTTTATCAGTATATTAACACATGGGGTTCATCACACATCCAGCCCAAATCCAGTGGTCTGTCCAATGTAAGAACTGCAAAGGGGGGACTTCTCTGGCAGTCCAGTGGCTAAGACTCTGTGCTTCCACTGCAGGGCTCATGGGTTCGATCCCTGGTTGGGGAACTGAGATCCCATATGCTGCGCTGTGCTGCCAAAAACAAACAAACAAAAAAGAAAAGAAAAAGCCCCTAAAACTAGGGGAAGTAACTTTGGGCTTCCCTGGTGGCGCAGTGGTTAAGAATCCGCCTGCCAATGCAGGGGACACGGGTTTGAGCCCTGGTCCGGGAAGATCCCACATGCCACGGAGCAACTAAGCCCATGCGCCACAACTACTGAGCCCGCGTGCCTAGAGCCCACAAGCCACAACTACTGAATCCCACGCGCCTAGAGCCCGTGCTCCACAACAAGAGGAGCCACCGCAATGAGAAGCCCACGCACCACAATGAAGAGTAGCCCCCGCTTGCCGCAACTATAGAAAGCCGGCACGCAGCAACGAAGACCCAACGTAGCCAAAAGTAAATAAATAAATAAATTTATATTAAAAAAAAAAAGAACTGAAAAGGGGGAACGTAAGTCAGCAATCAAAGACTTAAGACATAAGAGAGAGAAAACTAAGAAGGTGGCAAAAAGGGGGTGCTGACCACACCCAAACTCTGAAATAGCTTTGAGGATGTTAATGTACCTGCAAGAAGTGTTCCACAGGCAGGTCTACCCCCCTCTCTGCCTGCTGTGGGGTGTGCAGGTGAATGCAGGGCTGGAGTGGGGATTTTCCTATTGTCACTGATGGGCCCAGGGCACATTTTCAGAATGCATTATAAATACAGCACTTCCTCAGCGTCCCTCACTGTGGTCACACTTCCTGATCAACATGGGTTTTGTTATAAGTTTCTTACTGTTGACAGAAATGTAGTTGGCGACCTCAGGCAGCCTGTAGCTGGACCGAGAGCCAAAACAAACACACCCTTGGGCTGTCCTAGTTTCAGATGATTGTAGCTTTTGAATATGTGCCATGGCAGCCTCCACTTCTATCAGTGTTATTATTTCAATTTATTGTTAAACTTTTTTATCATTCTAGTAAAGATATACATTCCACGATAGGACAAGGGTTAGCTGAGTTCACTGAAAGAGGAGAAAATGCAAAGAGAGGTGTAAAGCTGCTGAGGGCAGCGCTTTTTACCAGCAAGGGAATTCATGACCTCTGAGATCACCTTTCCAGTGTCCTGCAGCCGGAGTTGTTTTTCAGATTATATGGGCCACATGAGCCACTGAGTGTGAAATATGCCAACATGACCCAGAATTTACTGGTTATTTTCTCCACCTGGTTTTAATTCTGGTCACCAACAAGTAAAACAAAATTAATAAAAATAAATAAGAACCTACTGTATAGCACAGGGAACTCTATTCGGTGCTCTGTGATGACTTATATGGGAATAGAGTGTAGAAGAGAGTGGATATATGTATATGTATGGCTGAATCAGCTTGTTGTACAGCAGAAACTAACACAACATTGTAAATCAACTATATTCCCATTAAAAAATTAATTAAAAACAAATAAATGTAAAAAATAAATAGGGCTTCGATTTCATTTTTTTCTTATTTCCATTATTTATTATTTCCATTTCTGTTTTTTGTTTTGATATTTCTATGCCTTAGATATTAATGTGAACCCTTGAGATTGTGGCAAACAGAGTGTCTCACAGTCCATTTTATTCTCTCTGCCTGCCTTCAATCTGCTTTCTCATCCTTTGCCCATCTCTTGCATATATTTTTATAATTTTCATTTAGCACCTGTTATCTGCCTCGGGCTGTTAAGATGCCGGCTTCTCTGATCAAAAGGCGAGGCCACTTTTTAATCTTCCTCATTTGCATCCTCGTTTGAACTGGCAACATTCTTTTGAGCTAAGGAGCTGTGAAGACACGTTTATGAAACTATTTAATTCTATCATATCCTGCTCTGGGTCCCTAAAAGGGATGTTGAGAGAACTTGATAATCTCTCTCTAAATTTCCCAAATGCTAAAGAAGTAACCAAACTCTCGGTATCTCATAGAAAACCTTAATTAAAGTAAATGGAGATATTACCAAGCAACCAAACAATTAGTTCCCTTTGACCCCTCAAGTTGGTTGTCTCCCTTTTACTCTATGTCTTAACTTAAATGGCCTTAAATGGCCCTCCCCACACCCCTCCTCCCACCTGTGACGTTTGTCAACATTGTCAGGGTATTTGTAGTTAGATTTTTCCTTCCGAGTTATGGAGTGAAGAGCAGAGCAGCAGAGAGATGACCTTTCTTCACCAAGTAGGGTCTCAGCTGTCTCAGCTAGGGTCTCACCTCTACTGACCATCAAACTGGCCCCTACATATAACTCATCTGTGAAGTTGCCAAAAAGGCATCTATAAGAGAAATCTGCCAAAGGACTCAGAATTGTTTCTTCCCTACTATTCCTTGGGATTTCTGTCACATTGTCACAGAAACCTTTCCCTTTTGTTCTTTAAGTGCCCATGGACGGCCAGTTAAAGAACAAAAGGGCTGGCTGGCTGGCTCTTTTTTTTTTTTTTCTTTCTTTCTTTTTTTTTAATCTGGAAGAAAAACAGCCTTGGTGGTACCTAGGGGCCTCAGATATGAGGAAGACAAAAATCCATAATAGAACCATCATTAGGTTTGACAGTTCTCTGGGGGAGACTTAAAAAATATTGGCAATTACAGCATAGTGTTATAAATGCTAGAGTAGAAGTGTGTGTGAGATGCTATGCATATACATTTTGTTGAGGCTTTTTTGAGCTTTCTCAAAGGTCTAGGGCAGCGCTGTCCAATACAGCTTCCTGTGGTGATGGAAATGTTCTGTATTGGTGCTGCCATATGGTAGCCACTAGCCATGTAGGCCTACTGAGCCTTTGAAATATGGATAGTGCAACTAAAGAACTAAAATTTTGCTTTTTAAATATAAGTTTTAATGAATTTACACTTAACTTTAAATAGCCACACATGCTATTGGGTTGTGTATTGGACGGTGCATTTTCAGAGTGTCTGTCATGTCAGACATTCTTGGTAGCCCATATTTGCATCTCATTTCCTGGAATATATGAAGCAAATAAGCATCCCAGCATCACCAAGGTCATCAGTGAGAAGCCTCTAGACATGTACTTATCCTTCCTTTAGGAAATCTTCCCACACCTGAGTGCTCTCCTAGCAGTCACTACTTACCCCCTCTTGGCATTAAAATTGCTGATTTATTTATATTTCCCCACTAAACTCTATACTCTGAAAAAAAGGGATTGTTTTTTTCTCATTCACCAGTGTATACTGAGTGCAGACTGCAATGCCTACCAGAGAGGTATTTGAAAAATACCAGTTGAAAAATAGTTTTCCATATGGATCATTCATAGGGTAATAGAATGTCAAAGCCAAAGGGGCTTGTGTTATTGCAGCATTCCCCCTGTTGCCGACCCTAAATCTTTTTTTAGTTCTTCCTTCTGGCTGGCGAAACCCAGTGACGTTGGGGTGTTCATGCCTCCCCACTATGACTCAGTGAAATGTGACCCTTTCTTCCCAGCTCTATGGGTAAATCCTGATTGGTAGAAACAAATCACAGCTGTCTGGCTCAATTCCCTTAGCAACAATCCATTTAAAGGTGAACATGTAACGTGGTTCTGATCAGTAAGATGTAAGAGGTTTCTTCAGGGAGTCGTTTGGGGGAAAGGTTGACTCTCAAAAGGAGCATAAGAAACAGGTGGCCCATCTTTTGCCTCCAGGTATTCCTGTATCTGGATATGAAACCTGGAGCTTCTGTAGCCATTTTGTAAACACTGTGGGAATTGAACTGAGGGTAGACAGTTGGCACAGATTTAGAGGCTTTGATGTTGAGCTTCCTAACCGACCAACCCTGAAATCTGCCCAATATCTGCACATTTTTGTTATGGGAGATAATACCTTTCCTATTTTTAAAGCCAATTGAATTAGGATTTTCACATGGCTCGACTGGGTCTTCCGCAAAGCTGTAATCAAGGGGCCAGCTGACACTGGGTTCTCACCTGGAGGCCCCTGGGGAAGAATCCGGTTCCAAACTCACATGGTTGTTGGCAGCATTCAGTTCTTTGAAGGCTACCTGGGGTCTTCACTTTTTTGCTAGCTGTTGGCCAGAGGCTGCTCTCAGCTCCTCGTTGTATGACCTTTTCCGTGGGTCAGCTCACATCTCAGCTTGCTTCTTCAAAACCGTTAAGAAAGAGTTTCCTCAAAGATGGCTTGTTGTAATCTTTTGTATGGTATCATGTCCATCTTGTCACCTTTGCTGTGTTCTGTTGGTTAGAAGTAAGTCTCAGATCGTGCCCAAACTCTAGGGCAGAGGATCGCATGAGAGCTTGATCATGGGGCCACCCTAGAGTCTGTTTGCCAAACCTCCTTATTTTAAAGGTGAGGAAATAGGCCCAGAGGGATGACTTGGCTTTCCAAAGACACAGCTCCTTGGTTGAAGATCTAGGAGTAGATACTCCACTTTTTAATTTCAAGCCAGTACTTAAGCCACAAGCTGACTCTGTGAAATTAGCCATGTCGCTTAATCTTTTTGAGCCTCAGTTTTCTCATTTCTTTTTTTTGCTGGGGGTGGAGTTTATTTTTTTTTTTTAATTAATTTTTATTGGAGTATAGTTGCTTTACCATGTTGTGTTAATTTCTACTGTACAGCAAAGTGAATCAGCTATACGTATACACATATCCCTTTGTTTTGCACTTCCTTCCCATTGAGGTCACCACAGAGCACTGAGTAGAGTTCCCTGAGCTATACAGTAGGTTCTCATTAGTTAGTTATTTTATACATAGTATCATTAGTGTATATATGTCAATCCCAATCTCCCAGTTCATCCCACCTGCCCCTTCCCACCTTGGTATCCATACGTTTGTTCTCGACGTCTGTGTCTCTATTTCTGCTTTGCAAATAAGATCATCTATACCATTTTTCTAGATTCCACATATATGCGTTAATATACGATATTTGTTTTTCTCTTTCTGACTTCACTATAATTTCTAGGACACGGTTATGATATCTATAAGAAATTATTTTAGAGAGTTTCATATAGTAACATTTGTACTGAATATGTACCTGTCAGAATTTCTACAAATATTAGATGTTAAAAAATGTTAATTACTTTATGCTTTCTTCCTTTTTCTACTGTATCACGTAGTCTTGTTCTCTTATCTCCTTAGTGGGGAAGCCTAGAAGTTTTGGCTTGTTGTGTTTTAATTTTGAGTTTTAGAATGTAATCTGTTAGGTTGAAAATAATGGTAAGCGAGGTTTTTTGAACCATCCCGGGAGTAAAGTTCCAGGTCCGGAGTCAAATAGGGATGCTTTATTTAAAAGGTGCTAACATAACTGTGTCTTTGCTTTGGCCACAATCTCTGAACTTAAAGTCAAAGCAATTGTATTGCTGAACTGAGCTCTGGGGGCTTTCTCCCTAGCGTTTTGGTTTTAGCTTTTTAAATCAAGGTCAACCAGCACCAGTGGAGGGTATTTTTTGATGCCAGCTGGTCATCATAAATAATACACCAATAACTGCTTTAAAAGGAGGATACAGGCTGAATGGTTAATGAAAATTCTTAAAGTGGTGCTATTATGCTATGATTCTTGAAATGAAATTCAGAAATTTCCATGGGTTCAGGATAAGTTCACTCCATAAAGTCTGCATGAAAATTCTATTCCTTTTCTCTGACCCGTGCTGAATTGTTTTATAGCAGAAGGTCAGTGGGTTGAGTTCTTTTTCATGACACTATCAGCCTGCTGTCCTTTGGGGACCAGAGTCTTTAATACACCTGTGAACTGTCATGTGTGATATGAAAATAATGTCTCATGATAGACTTTGGCAGAGTTAAGAGCCAAACTATTGTCCCCTTATTTATTAAGTTAGGCTCCTGAGGAAGAGATGTATATTAAAAATGTTTCAACAATATTCATGGACATTTTTCCTAGGTTCTTAGTTCCATGGTGCCATTTTGGCCTTTACTGGAAATCTGTATTGCTTTAGCTAAAATGATTTTGTAGTCTTTAGCTAAAATGATTTTGTATTTTGAATAAAGAAGTTGTTTAATGATGAAGGTTTTTTAAGCTAATAGCTATGACTGGTACTTCAAAGCTACCCAATGGTTTTAAGTTGATGCCAAGGTCTTTCTGATGTAATAGTCTACTGAATTACACTTGCTTTAACGTATGTTAGCATCCTCTAGAAGCCATATAGAAACTAAAATCCAGTGTCAGAAATCTTTTCAAGGAAATAATATGCATGTTATTTTGAGAATTATTAAAAGAATCTAGATCCAGCAGAGCCTCAGAGTTACGTCTCAGTAACTTGACAAGTTCCTTTATGTTCCTCACTGCCAGAATAACTGGGTAACAAAGAACAATGGATTTGGTTGGAAAGTTTTATTTCTCCCATGTCCATGAATGTTAGAAACACAGAAATGGACGTGATTCTTTGCACTGCATCTTCATAGCCAATAGACAGCTGATGTTTTAACTGAACAGATAGGTTCATAAGTAGCTTGGGTGTTAACATGTGGTGACATTTCCAATTATAGCCCCCTAATGGGCAGTAGAAGTTCTGATTTTTTTTTTTTTAATTTACTAACGCAAAACAAAGGTCTCTTGATGTCCATTTCTTAAGATGTCTGAAAGAAGTTGCAAAGTAGTTGGTGTGCAGTATAACTAGAGGAAAAAAATATACTGCCTTAGATAACCACAAACATACGTTATACTCAGAACAGTCAAGGCATATGTATTGTGGGAGAGATCTGTTGTCTTTCCAAGCTTTATACCTTACTTTGCTTAGGTCTTAGATGCCTGGATCAAATTCGTTTATCCCAGGAGAAATCAGCAGGGCTGATTATATTCTAGATTGAAAACTCCTGGAAGAGACTTTCTGACTTGGAGTCTAGTTTGTCTGGAGCAGGGCAGCTGGGTACCCAACTCTAAGGATTTGCTTAATCAGGAAGTCCGACACAGGCATAACAATCTGGGGAGAATTTAATTCCAAATTTCTAAGTGTAGTTTTAATTTTTAATGTGTAGTTCCATATTTGTGTGTGTGCATGTATATAAACTTTTCAAGAACCAGGCTGAGGAGGAACTCTGTACGCTTTAATGGTGAGCTACTTATATTTGTCTCTATATGGAACATTACGGTCATTAACCCTATTTCAGTATTTTTTCCTTTGAAGTATACTTTAATTTGTATTTCTCTATGTTATATTATGCTTTAAACTAATACCTATAGGTGTAACTATTTGGCCTGCTTGTTTGAATTCTAATAGTTAATTAACAAAGTGAAAA
This sequence comes from Phocoena sinus, assembly GCF_008692025.1. Taxonomy (NCBI): domain Eukaryota; kingdom Metazoa; phylum Chordata; class Mammalia; order Artiodactyla; family Phocoenidae; genus Phocoena; species Phocoena sinus. Next base: position 86,199,802 of record NC_045773.1, on the reverse strand, counting down.
ACAAAGATGAGTGTTTAATTTCTGTCAACAAATTTATTAGAATTTTGGCCCCAGAACAATCATCATTTCTTTGATTTTAACCAGTATTTGTCTTTTTTAAATTTTTTTTGAGGTGTTCCCATGGAAAATCTCCCAATTAACTAATTAACCTATTGACATTTCAAGTTAAATTTCCACCTAAAACATGCTATTATAATTACAGAAATAAGACCGGTTAGAATTAAGGGTTAACCTTTACATTGTCTAATAATAGAACTGTTGGAAAGATGGCATCCATTATTTGTTACCACAATTCTCTGTGTGTATGCACTGAGAGAGTAAGTTCAGGGTGTGTGTCAGCCAAGTTAGGCAGACACAGAAATATATCCACAATCAACTGATAAACATTTGTGTGTGGAAGCCCTGTGTTGGTTTATATACAATGGAATCAGTTTCCATTGGCAGTTGCTAAATTTTCAGCATGAAATTGCCAAGGGTGTAACCTAACTTTACGAATTGTTGATCCTCCCCCCAACGCACACTTTATCATTTCTCAGATTCAGCTTTTAAAGTTTTTTTTAATGAAAGCAGATTTACAAAGTTTAGACACCATTCCACTTACGGTTTGAAGTTTAGCAGCATTAGAATTGCTGGGAAAATAGGTTTTCATTATGAAATTAAATCTGCTTTTTTCCATACAGAAATTAGACTTGCTTCTGGTTTGTGGGCTAACATCTAAGTAGTAAAAATGATCTGAAGTATAGTCTTTAATTTGACAAATATGTAGGTCTTTTGAATAAAACCCTACTAGGTAGCACTTTAAGTAGGATTAACTTCCAAGTTTCTCTGTGGACATAAGACAAGGAATTCATTAAAATAGATACTTCAAACTCCTTGCCTAACAAATGAGAATAAAATTAGAGCGGCAGTCCACACCTTAAGCTCTCACGGATACATGAATGGATTTGTCTGTAAAGTTTAGGGATTCACAAGAAGGCACAGTACAGGAAGGCCAATTTCTATCTTTGATGTTAGAAGGCAAAGAAAGAACTGAAGGGAAGAAGGAAGTATGGGAAAGAGAAAGTGGTGCATCTGCCTCTTCCCTGCATAATTCTATTCACACAAAAAAATATTTAATTCTCTTACCATGGCTTGCTGATTTGAGGTTACTTTCAAAAGCCTTTTATTATTGTCCTACCATGGGCACAGTAGAATGGGCAATGGATAAACAGTAAAAAAAATGGTTTCCTGTCTTCCTGGCAATTCAGTAGATTGGGAGATCCATAGGCCTGTAAATAATGATTGTATCTTCTATGGTTTCCATATTTCAAGATGAAACATCTCTTGTGAAGAACACAAAAATGGCCAAAAATGGTTTTGGAAAAAAAAGAAGAGGAAAAACAAAAGCAAATACTGTATGAAAATGGATTCCTAATATTTGAATGAGTGAGAGCAGATGAAATTATCTTCCATTCTTGAGGTCATCCCAAAGGAAGCTGGAAGCTCAGAGTGTTAAAGGCTCACCGAGTCTACCCAACAAAGAATGTCAATAGAAGAAGATGAGCTACTGGCTGGGGCTTGTAAAGTAACCAAGCCTTTATCTAGGGACTCTAGGAAGCATTAGCATTGTGAGAGAGGAAAACATCAGTTTGGTTTTCAAAAGAACTATGGCAAATTTATTTGTGGCAAATTAATTCTTTCTGGCAACTTTTTGCATTTCATGATCTAAGCCCACTAAAACTTTCCTTTTTTTCTAAGCTTGGTATACACAGTCAACATTTACACTTACTTCAAATTCAAACAAAATTGTCCAAATTCTGAAATCTGGTCGTTTGTCAAATTACCGTTAATTTTTCTCTGTATGATTTTTTTACTGCCCCATGTTTTGGAATAGTACATGTCTATTCATCTCCTTTAAAGGTTGATATCTGTCTCTGGTAGAGGCTTGCATATGTGTGTGTATATTACCTTTTTTTTTTAGAATAAGTGAACAGGTATTCTTGATCACATATTTTTTAAATGTTTAGTAGTTTATATATTAGAAATAGCAAAGTTCTTCTGTATACACGAGAACCTGAAAATTTCTTCTGATGAGAAAATGAGAGATTTTGCATGTTGAACTACTCTAAGTGATTCTGAAGCACTTATTTATTGGGGGGGAAAAAAAAAAACTTCATAGAGTTGGATGAATCCAGATGTACTTTCAGATTGTGAAACAGCTCAGGCTATTATGTAAATGTTTGGGTTGCGGTAGAAACCATAATATATTTTTCCAAAAGGCATACTCCTTCCATTTTCAACTTATGTGCTCTTTGAGGGAAATTCAGTACATGTGTTTGTGATTCATTTACACTTAACTCATCACAGTAATGTTTGCTAAGAGCTATTGGGTATCCAGCAAGGTTCTTAATCTACGTGTATTTCATTTCTAAGGATTTTTTTCTTTTTTCTCCTTAGAACCAAGAAGATGTATTTGGTCAAACCACTTGAGTTTTTGCTTTTTGAATTTTCCAAAACTTGGAAACATAAAAGATATATAGTAGATTCCAAGTAGCAACATACCTGCTTTCTCTTATTAAACAATTACTTTCCTAAGACTTATTTCCTAAAAGAAATCAACTCCTAAGAAATGAACTTTCTAGTGTTGTTAAAACAATTAGGTTACTACAGAATTACTAAAACTTGATGTGTTGAGTGGCAGTAATTAAAGAATATAGTGGTGAGGCTTGGCCATTTAGAAGTAATATTTCCTTTGCTTCTAACAAACACATTTAAAAAATAGTCTAGTATGATGACATAAAAGAAATAGTCCACTATGATGACTATAGTTAACAATACTGTGTTGTATACTTGAAACTTGCTAAGAGAGTAGATCTGAATTGTTGTCACCAAAAGACAGAAAAAAAAAAAGGTAACTTTGTGAGGTGATCGAGGTGTTAACTAACCTTATTGTAGTAATCATTCCACAACGTATACATATATCAAATCATCACATCATATACCTTAAACTTATATGATGTTATCTGTCACTTATATCTAATAAAGCTGGACAAGGAAAAAAAAATAGAGAACAAGACATAGGCATTTTGAAAAGAAGGCTTGATAAGGCAACAGAGACATTACTGCTCTACTTAGAGTGATAAAAACTCAAGGAACACATAAAACATAGTGTTGTCCAAGAGCATTCTCTAAGGAAAAACAAGTGCTTTTAAAGTACTTGACTCAGAGAAAAAAATATATCTACGTCGCTCTTTAGTTTACAAGTAATTTCTCCTCTTAAGACTTTCATGATATTGGAAAATTATAGACAGGTGGATGAATTTTGCCTTTTCTGAAGGGATGAGAACTTTTGTGATAGCAAAATTCAGATTTTACCGCTGTTACTCCAAAGGAATTAGGGGAAAGTGTTACTAAGAAAAAGGGAAGGGGAAATATTTACCATGAGATCAAGGAGGTAGGCAGGAATCAGTCAGTGCAGTCCCCTTTGGGCTGTGAGAAGGAGTTTAGATTTGGTTTTAACTGTGACGGGAAACTATTTGTGGATTTTAGGCAGGGGAGTGACATAATTCAATTTATGCTTCAAAGATCACTGGGCTACTCTATGGAGAATGGATCACAGAAAGGCAATGACAGAAAAAGCAAGACCAGTTTAGGAGGCACCTGGAGTAGCAGCTCAGAAAGAGATGATGGTGATTTGGCTTATGGTGCTAGCAGCTCGGTTAGAGAAAAATGAGCAGATTCATATTATATTTTGAAGACAGAATCCACAGGACTTGCTGACGGATTGCACGGTGGGAAGCAATAAAACCAGAGGTGACTCCTTGTCTTGCTTTAGCAACCTGGAATATGGTAGTGTCATATCCTGGGAGAAATGGGTGTGGTCATAGGGGTCATTTGTTTTGGTTTTGCTAAGTTGCTATGTGGCCTATTAAGATGCCCATTAGATAGACTTGTGTAAATGTCAATCAAAGTGTAGATAGTGGTAATGTGTACTAGGTATTCTCAGTAAATATGACTGCTGTCAAAATGTTTCTTAGATAAAAGTATTCCTACCTGGACTCTCTACCTGGACTCTTCGGATGTTTTAATGAAAACCAGGACATCTAAGTGGTCAATATGCATAATCCTATTTGAACTTTTCTTTAAGACGCATCTTCTTAAGTAATATTTTCCTAAACCTAGGAGAGAAAGAATTAAAGTCATCCACCTGCTGTTTATTATTTGTGGAGTACTGTTAAGTATTTTATACTTATATTAACTGTTCACTGTTTGCATGTAACTCATTCCAAAATCCCATACTCAATTAATCCATTTGTTACAGTTATAGAGTTCTTTGGGTGTTATTGAAAATAAGTATCTTTTTAACACTGCCACACACCAGATGGATTTATTAAAATGATGTTTGTTTCCAAAAAATGTACACGTATATTTATATGTAAAATATAAATTTTATATATAGCATACATATACATGTAAAAATACATATCAATATTTATGTAGAGATATGTATCTATTACATACATTATAGCTATTTCTGACCCCGCCTCCAACAATCCCTAAGTTTTGTTTGTATATTCTCAGCCAATCATTACTTCCCAGGATTTTCTGAGTTAAGTATACTTTGTAAAAAAATGTTTTTCCTGTTGTGGTCTCTCCTCTGCCAAAGATTTGTGTTCTGGCAGTTTTGATCCATTAACTGGATAAAAGTAATAGTGCTGGACTTACAACAAAGAGATTAGCGTTGTAGCTGTTAACATGCAAGTCTCCTAATAACTTGAAATACCTTTAAGAAATAGCCCTTTATGCAGAGAGGACGATCAGTAGGCAATAAGGGACTAATACAAGTTCGCTGACATTACAAAGCGCTTCATTTCATAGCACTGCAGCCTGGAAAGATTTGCCCAGCATTATACGGACTATAACTGGGAGCACCTATGGCCGGACAAAGTGCATTCTTTTAGGGAATATGCTATCATGACACCACATAGAGCCAGGTCAGTTAGTGACACCATTTCTAGGAACATATGCCTCACGCAAACTGAGGTGTTTATTTGTACGCATATATTCTGAACTGAGTGAATACCAAATAAACCCAAAGTAAGCAGACCTGGTAAGCTTCCATCTCATAGAATGGTTCTGAACAAATCTTGTTATGTGTAAAACCTCTCTCATGTTAAATGAATTCACGCAGGACAATGTGTTGAAGCAGCAGCACCCAAGTTATTTTTTTTTCCATCATGATACACAAGTTGAATGATATGTACTTAGGTAACACTTTCTGATGTGAAATTCCCAATGTCCTAGCTGAAACTCTCCCACATTTTTCCTCCTCAAGAAAAGTTATGTATATGAGTGCAAGTACATGATAATAAAAATATACAGATGCTCTCATCATTGCTCTAATTTGTATTAAAACACGTATATCATCCACTAACTTTGATTCTTTGTTAATAATTAATTGCATTGAACACATCTCAGAGCTAATGGCTGTCTTGATGAGTGGTTCTGAGATTCTAAGAACAGCAAATCCAAACACTTTAATGATCCATGTGTGACATCTCTACCCAGAATCAAACCAACACTAAGCCTGCGCTTTCCACAGTCCACTCTTAGGGTGCAGCTTTTTTTATATTATACACTTTGGTAGCTATTCTTTTATATCTTTTGAGTTGTATGCCACACTTAGAAAAGTTTTCCCTTTTCCAAGATTGTATTTTTAGAAACAGTGTATGTTTTCTTCTAGTACTTTCATGGTTTACTTTTTTTAATGTCAGTGCTTGGCACCTCTGCTCTAACTGAGCTGTGGAGAAATCCTATCACAGCTAGCTACTTTGCTGAAAATAGCTCAAAGACTTTTACCACATAGTAAATCTAGAAACAAGGGTTCACAGACTTCAGAGATAATAGATTTTAGAGCAAGAATATGCTGTAAAGATCATCTAGTAAAATGTTTTCATTTTCAAGATGGCAAAACGGAAATGAATGTAAAGAATGCCAGTGTAGGGACTTCCCTGGTGGTTCAGTGGTGTTAAGAATCCGCCTGCCAATGCAGGGGACACGGGTTCAAGCCCTGGTCAGGGAAGATCCCACATGCCGTGGAGCAACTAAGCCCGTACACCACAACTAGTGAGCCCGCGTGCCACAACTACTGAAGCCCACGTGCCTAGAGCCCGTGCTCCGCAGCAAGAGAAGCCACCGCAATGAGAAACCCATGCACTGCAACGAAGAGTAACCCCAGCTCGTCGCAACTAGAGAAAGCCCACGCACAGCAACAAAGACCCAACACAGCCAAAAATAAATAAATAAATAAATAAATAATTTTTTAAAAAAAATTAGAAAAAAAAAAAAAAGAATGCCAGCATAGTAAAATATCTTACTTAAGGTCCTGCAGTATCAGGTGCCAGAAGGAGCATTTCTTTCCATGCTCATGAGGTTACTGTCTTATTTTATGCATCCCTCTGCTTTACCATAACTTAATGAGCAAATCGTGATGTGGGCATCACGTGATTCTAGTTGGCCACATTAATTGATCGTCTTCTTTAACTTAAGAGGATAAAGTGTACTCCAGGTTTTTAAAGCTTTCTGGAGGGGAGGGTTGGGAACCTAGTACATCCCAAGCGTCAGATTGCACATATTTTACTTCTTGCCCAGATTCAGAATATTGTCACTGGTTATTATACAGTCTAGGGTTAGTTATAGAAATACCCCTTAATGTGAAATCTGGCTTTATTTAGCACTTGTAAGAGGTTGAGAAGAGGAGGGTAAAGAGTTGAGAACCCATCCACTGCCTTTAGCAACATCACAGCATCCTAAATAAGCAGTATATTTCCCTGCGTTATTCTGTAGCCTTACTGGATAGGCAAGTCAGCAAAGGGATGCTTTCAGAGGGAATTGAGATTTAGTGAGATGTAAAATGCAGAACTCAGTTTTCTATGACACAGACATTCTCTAGTTTCATCTTGTTCTCATGCACGTAGATAGTTATAACTATTGATTATATGGTCCATCTGAGGGAAACCCATGAAAAGACTAGATCTGCTTCTTTGGGGAATACACTTCCTTTGTAGAGACTGAAGATTCATAGAGCCATCTCTCTGAAATATTTTCCTTGGGACCCAGTATTTAAACTCACAAAGCTGCATGCAGACAATTCTTAACAGTGATTATTGTTTTAAAGAAACCATATTGCCCACCTGACACCACCCCCTTCCGACCATCTCCCCCCCCACAAAAAAAAAACCCTCACCTTTCTCACTCCATAGTAGCATCTCAGTCTGTTTAAAAAAATGACAGTGGGTATAAATAGTAATCTAATTATAGTTAGAAGAGATTTACAGCTCTAATTACGACTGCTGTTAAATTTCAAAGGAACTGACATAAGCAATCAACACTTCCCATACAAGAATCCATCTTGCTATTATAAAAGTACCTGCCAATTGTTTGTCAGTTGAATGACATACAACACTGCATACATTATCTCCAGAATTAGTGATACTGACAGTTTTGCCATGTTTAATATATGTAGGCCGTATGATGCAAAGGCGTGGAGCCTAGGAATTACTCAACTCGGGACTACCTCATTGCCAATATGTGCATATTTCATCAAGTATATTATCATCAAAGGCATTTTTAAAAAATTTAGCTCAACCAACTACATATTTAGAACGTCTGTATGGTAAAAATGAGCATTCTGAAAAATATATACACATACACTCATAATCTATTAGACATACCTATATATACATACATATATATATAACAATTATATATATTATATAACAATTACAAGGTATTTTATATGTGTCAGTGTTGAAATTTTATAGCAGTCTCAGAGTAATCCTTTAGTGTATATGCTGTTTTATCTATTCTTTTGGATAATTTCTGCTATGGAATGAATATTGTAAATCTTCTGGGCAGACATATGTGCTTTTACAAAAGTTTGCTGATAACTTCTACAGGCTGAGAAAAATTGGTCAAACCACATCTCAGCCCCTACCTTCATTAACCTTTCATAGCTGGGTACACTGACCTCCACATCTGAGGCCTCAACCTGACCCTGGATTCCTGAACCGTCTGGACAAAGCATATCTAATTCATTCTAGACCAGTTGTCTGATGGGACTTCATATTAGTCATGCTCTGCCATCTGGAATTTGGGCGTCCCAATGCAAACCATCCAGCATCCTGTAATGTTCTCTAACTCAGTGTTCCCAGCTTCCCTGTTAGGGCTCCTCCTGCCCTGGAGATCTTGACCAGAGACAGGAATTGTGCTAATAAATTTCAGCGCAGGGTAAGGTCCTGGTGTCCTGTGTTCAGACCGATTATGATAACTTGTTACTAACACGTTACACACCACTCTCCAGAGATGTGTTACCAATACATTCTTCCAGCTCCTTAAAACCTGATAACTTTCTGATCTGGGAATCCTGGTCTGACTATTAGTGAAATCAGGATTTGTGTTAGGGTTAATATTCGGAGAGTACAAACCAGTGTGGGCATATCAGTTGCTAAAGCAGTGAGATACTTCCCAGCAGTTAGTAATGAGCTATAGATGCCAGGACCTCCTCTCACCCCCAGAAGTGTTCCTCATTTCCCTCAGCTGTTATGGCCCCTCTCTCGGGACTCCCAAACATGCATATTATTTAGCAACTGAAGGGTGGGACCCTGGCACCTCAGGAGACATATGGGATACTACTTCGGCTCTAACTGGTGTTCATTCTTCTTGGTTGATGGTCATATCTGTTGTGCTGTGTCTGTTAATATTTTGAATATTACTCCTGACTTAGACCTTGCCATTTTGTCTTTGATTTAGACAAAATAGACAGCCCTCTATTTCAGACTACAGGGTGGGTTTTCTGCCAGATCTTTTCTCCTTTTCACTGCTTAGGTTTCTCCCTCTTGCCATGAGAAATCCGACGACCCCTACCTCACAAATGATGGATCGATGAAATCATTTTTTAAGTACTTTCGTGTTTGTTTGATTTTTAGCACAGCTATGGACGGCACAGCTTTTAGTCAGTATAAAAAGAATAAAGATGCACTAGACTAGCAAAATGAAGGAATTTTTAAAACCAGCGTTTGGTGATGGCCATGCTGTTTAACTAGATTGTAGGTCAAGGCAGTTGGTCATGTCTCTGATTCAGTGACATTTGAAAGACATAATTACAGTAAGACGGCTGCATTCATGCCAACATGAATAGTTTTTTTCTTTGAGATAACTGATCCCAAAGGGTGGCAGGAATTATTTTCTTATGTATTCTACTGGCATTTGTTTTGTCAGAACATAACAAATTATACATAAATCCTGTTTTATAAGTGGTCTGCTGTGCTTTAAATACAGCCCGATATGTCATTCTGTCAGAGATTAGCAATAGCAAGCTGTTCTGTTGATTGATTCATTATTCTCAGTGCCCAATTGAAAAAATTATTACCGAATCTGACGAAAAATCTCCTTTAAATGAATTATTTACATAGTTTACACTGAAATAATAATAAAGGTGTTTTTATTTTTTGCATGTTAAAATTATTACCGAGCCACTGACATGTCTTCCTCGTCATCCTGAGAATTCCCTATAGCATTAATGATGTATTAGATGGCTACATAAATGGTGTTTGGTTACAACTAATGTGGAATTTGTGTGACAGCATGAGTTACTTTTTTAATAGCACCTGGCATCTTTCAGGAAACTCTGCAGCTCTAAATCACCTCAAATTTCTTGCTTGATATTTTATTCCCATTCATTTTTATTTTAAATGTCTAAATGCCCTCACTGAATTAAGAACACACAGCTTTGGCAAACCCAAAGCTTGCTGTATACTTGCTATGTAGAAGACTAAACTCAGATTACATCTAAATGACACCATTTAATCAGAGACAGAATTAAGCCCACATCATCACTGAATACTTGACTTTTGTTTTTTTGGCAGCAAATAACTTGGTTGTCTGGTTTTGAATAATTAAAATAGTAAGTCCTTGCTTGGGTTTTGCCTAGCCAATTCCTTTAGGAATCCACAGTTTTAATTCTCTGAGCTGAAAACTTACCACATTCACCTTATTTATGGTTTCCTGGTCAAGATTTTTGTTACTACACCTGCTGAACTCTAGGCTAATTACCATGAATTCAAAAATATGAGTCTTCCTGTATGTAAAATTTTGGCCTAGCTCTTCCTTTCTTTGGTCACAGAACTCTTTCCTTTCAACTCAGTCTAAGCAACACTAACTGTGGAACTCTTGTGTTACTTTCTGTTCCAAGAGGCCAGATAAGGACAAAAATTTGATCTGTCTGTGTAACAAGGCATGGAGTTCCCTTTTATCTCATTATGGATTAGGCAGTGATCCTTTGATGATTGGGTAAATACCAATATGGATCGAATGAGTCCCCATTTTAGTGATTTGGTTTCAACTCTGAAACCAAAGAAGAAAATCTCCAAAACAGATGACCTTGAAGGGCCTTTTTAACTTGCTTATTCTGTTAATTTTCTAAAGGAGCTCACTCTCATACTTCTTTCCCTCCAAAGGAGTTAGACGACAAATACATTTTGATTCTCATTAGCTCTTCAGCTAAATACTACTTTTAGCCTAAATAAACGTTTTCACAAAATTTAAGGTTTAGAAAGAGCTGTTGAATTTACACTAACAGGAAGAAAGAAAGAAAGAGAGAAAGAGAGAAAGAAAGAAAGAAAGAAAGAAGGAAAGAAAGAAAGAAAGAAAAGGAAGAAAGAAAACACCTTGTTTTGAAATCTTTTAAACTCTAAGTATGAAGGAATGAACTTTTCACAAATGCCCTGAAGAAAGCACTAAATCTAAGTCAATAGAATTCACTGGAGAACACTTGACCCTAAATAGAAAGGTCGGGGCATTGGACAATAACCTGAAAAGAAGTAACTTGAGAATCCTAAATCCAGCTGAACACCCTGCGATAGAAAGCCCCAACTGAGTTGAAAATAAAATTAAATCTGTATTAGAGACAAATTGTAGACCTTTCCTATACATTTATTAAATTTCTGGGCCAAGTTAAAAGTCTAGATATTGTTTTGCACTTTAAAAGTATCTTTCTGACAAAGACAGAGTCCTTAGTAAAAGTCCAGTGAATGAAAAATTTCACACTGGAGGCAGTCGATATATTCTTGGACTAAATTTACAGGACTCATCTTAAGAGAAAAAGACCTGGACAGTTGAAAAATGCTCTGTTTTCAGATGAAATAGAAGTCCATTTTTGTCATGTTTAGGATCTAATTTAATTCTAGAAGTATACCTGAGATGTAAAATTGTTACAAACTTTAGAATTGTTAATAGCTTTGGTAAAATCTTATTTTTTTATGCTTAGGGTGAATTGATAAAAATAATTTCATAAAAAGAGATTCATCCTAATGTCATTGCCAGCACTCAAACCTGATTTCATAAATATTAAATCATTTACCTTTTCATCCTTATCAATGCTTGTCTTGAACAGTTTTACATATGTATATATTTATATATATCCACACATACACACGCATACATGCATCTCTTAGGTCAAGTTCCTTGGCAAACAAAGACAAGATCGGCAAAGGGTTTTTAGGGGAGTGTTCTTAACTTTTTTTTTTTTGACCACGCCATGTGGCTTGCGGGATCTTAGTTCCCTGACCAGGGATGAACCCATGCCCCCCTGCAGTGGAAGTGTAGAGTCCTGACCACTGGAGTGCCAGGGAATTCCCTAGGGGAGTGTTCTTAAAAACATCAGTTGTTGGGGAGTGAAAGAAGCAGTACTGGGCAGATAGAGGAGTTGAGCTCTGATACAGACGTAACAGAGCTCTCAGTGGAGCCTTTAGGAAGCTCTGGAACTGGGATCTCCCTTCAGAGCTGTCCTAAATTGAGGCAATAGGTCTTGCCTTTGTACCCTGCATCAACCAGTCATTGGTCATGGGCTGCCCCTGGCAAGGGTGTATCATCTTGGATGATGCAGTTCTTTGCCTGAGGGCCATTGTCAGGGAGAGACTCAACTGTGAACCGCCAGCACCAGACACTGGCAGCTTTGGTCCTCAGAGGGTAACTGGACAACGTTTTCATCCACTTCCTTTGTAAAATAATTTCATCCTACCTGAAAAGAGTTTCTCCAGTTCTCTGGTTGATTTCTTTCACTTAGGAAATGTGTAAGAAAGGTCAAAGATAGGTCTTTTGTTTCTGGACTGAGTTGTTCCCGGTATAAGTGTAACACATGGGGAAAGACATAAAGACTTTCAAGGACTAATGTATTGAAGGTCTTGGTGATATCAAAGAATGTGGAGTTGGGATATTAAAAGGTGTGAGATGGTGGTCAGAAGCAGAATGCAAAAATCAACATTATGGGTTGTTTAGAGTTTAAATGAATTGTTAACAATAAGACTGTAATTATGGGAATGAGTGGCTGATGTAGGGGATGAGTGGCTGATGTAGTATACAGAACAAGATTTTTGGGGGAAACAAAGTCAAGGGAGAGGCTAAGGAATTGGAAGGATTGTCTACATGATATTGAAATCACCAAGAATGTTGACAAGGGTAGTCTTGAAGGGAATGGCAGCTGACCAACAATAAATATTTAAAGGAAATGAGGAGGGGTGTTGTGTTTGCAAAACATAGATATCTTGTGAGATTCAAAGCTGGGGTTTTATAGGAAGGAAGGAAAATGATATCCATGTGGTAATATATAGCAAAAGGGACATCAGGACCAGTGAACTAAGAGCCACAGTAGAAGAAGTAGCCACCTCTTGAGGCCATGTGTGAGGTAATGCTTGGTTCTGAAAATTAGGTTTTGAGTAGAAAGATGACATTCCAAGAAGTGGCTAAGATAATAGGGGATGTTGCTGAGGAAGTGCCCCATGTTTCAGTGGAAGGATTTCAAGGATCAGGAAGGAGTGGGAGATGCCATCAGAAAAGGTATGTAAAAAGCCATATAGCAGTGAGGGTTGGGGGATGAGGAATGACCTGGGAGTCCTGGGCTGTTTGTGTGACTGATATAAATAGGGATTAAAGTCCTGATGGTCCCAAGGCAGACAATAGTGGTGAAATTGTGGGCATTGCAGAGGAGGAAGAGTGAGATTTTGGCAGGAACACGGAGAGATCTGGAGCTTCCCCTAATATGGGATTGTAGCCAGTGGAAGGTGGGCACATTTTTGATTGATCTATTGTAACATCTTTCTTTTCTATACTTTGGACTCAGAAAGAAGATGAAGGCATTGATGATAGTGTAGACACAAAGTAATGAAGCTCTAGACCATTCCTCTCTGTCCCCACAAAGTCTGCACATCATTACCAGGTTAATCTTTCTAAAACTCTGATTTTATGATGTCATTTTCTTACTTAAAAACCTTCATTAATATCCTGTTTTTACCCATGTAATATTCCTAGTTCCTTCACTTGATATTTAAGACCTTCTCTAAAATGTCTTAGAACTACTTTTCATTTCTCATTCTTTCGGTTTACTAATTTACTATTTACCTATATTTATTGAGCGCCTACTTAGTGCAGACACTGGGGGTACAGATGGTGCGTATTCACTGCCCCAGCCCTTAGGATAGTCTTTTTGTTACCCTAAATTTCTAAATGACATTGCACTTGAGACCACTATTCCTGACCTCCTCCTCCCATTACCAGCTGAAGAAATGTCACACGTACTCAAGTTTGAGCACTTGCTTAAGGTGTTTTTCTGCCATGACACCTCTTCCATTCTTCTGTATTTACTTATAATTTACTTACGCTTTAAGGGCCAGCTCAATTTTGACCTCCTTTTCCAGAGAATATTCCAATCACAGGAGGATCTTCCTTTCTGAAGACAGCATGTTGTTTTTCATCACCAGCACAAAGCCTAACACTAAGTATTTTCTCACTAAGTATCTCTTGTTGAATAAATAACACCTGTTAATGCATTATATAATATACTCTAGAAAAACTGAGTTAAACAACAGGAGTGTATCTGTTCATGTGTTCCTTCTTTCATTCAAAACTCACCCATTGAGAAACTATTATGTGCCAGATACTGTCTTTGCCATAGGGGGTCTTTTAAGCCGAGACGTCTTCTGGTTCTTCTACCTGACGAGTGTCTTTTTGAAAGTCTTTGAAAACATTTTAATGAAAATAGCAGTTGACATATTCCTCCAAGTAAGATTATTAAGGCATGTTTAACATTTACACAGCAGCAGATTTCCATTTGGAGATGGATTTATTTTAAAATGTCCTGTATTGGTTACCCACAGCTGCTGTAACAAATTACCACACATTTAGTGGCCTAAAGCAACACAAATTTATTATCTTACAGTTCTGTCATCCAGAAACCTGAAATGGGTCTTCATGGGTTAACATCAGGGTTTTATAAAGCCTTTCTGGAGGCTCTAAAGGAGAATCCATTTATTTGCCTTTTCCAGCTTCTGGAAGCTGCCCACTTTCCTTGGCTTGTGGCCTCTTTCCGTGTTCAGTTTCCCTTGTTCATATTTAAGGAGTTTGTGATTAACTGGGCTCATCTGCTTTATCCAGGATAATTTCCCATCTCAAGGTCAGCTCATTAGCAACTTTCATTACACTACAGCCTTAATTCCTCTTTGCCATGTATTCTCATATATTCATAGGTTTCAGACAGTAGAATGTGGACGTCTCTGGGGGCAGTTACTCTGCCTACCACATGCTCTTTTGGAAATAAGGCATCAGATATCATCATCTTGGAGGTGTCCAGGCTTTTGAAGGTTTGGCCTTGGGCTGCTTCTCAGTCAACCTTGATGCTTCTGCATTTAGAAGTGGGGGTGAAGGTTATTGAAAAAGTCACCCACCAGCCAGCACTCACTTATGCTTATTGTGGATTGAATATCATTTGGACACGAAACATTCAGTATCTAGTCTTGCAGGTCTTGTTTAGGGAAACCTGCAGTCCTATCATAGAATTAAGGACCTTTTGTCTAGATAGAAGAACTTCAGAGAATTAAGCAGAAAGAGTGCTTGAGGGAATTTTACTAGAAGAAGGAAATGATAAACTTGGCAGTGAGACAGGCTGTGTCTTGGTTTACTTACTGGAAATCATTCATTCTCTCTTAATAAAAAATTATGGCAATTCTCTTCAGATGAATAGAACTGGGAATTTATCTGAGATTAGCAATACTATACTCGTACGATGCTGTGTGCATTTCAGAAGAGGATTTTGTGTTGTTTGGCTCTGCCAAGCCTTGAGCCATACGTCCCCAAGGAGAAAAGTTTTTTTAAAAAAAGGAAAAGAAAATTCACTGAAAGACTGAAATGAAGGAAACACCCAGGTCAGGAAAACTAACTTCATACAAGAGATATTACAAGGCAGACAATGGTATCTTGTTTGTTTGTTTGTTTTGATAGTAACATTTAAGATATCTATTTTAAAATTTTTATTGGAGTATAGTTGATTTACAAGGTTGTGTTAGTTTCGGGTGTGCAGCAGAGTGATTCAATTATGCATTTACTTATATCCACTCTTTTTTTTTAATTAAATGAATCAGTCTCCAGAGAAAAGGGTAGTTGGAAGCTTCTTTTAGTAAAACAGAAGTTGAGTGTCTAACATGAACATCAAGATGAAAATCTACTACGTGTCCTCTATACGGAATTAGCTAAAATCTATTAAAAGTTCATATGTATATTATTAAAATGAAATCTGTTTAAAATATTTGGAAGCTCTGTGGCCAGTTTATCTAAGGATGGTCAAACGTATACAGTTCTTTTCGAACATGTATTATACATGTTAGGAATGGGTAAACATTTTTCCTATCAGTATTTTTATCATGCCATAAAATAGAAAGTGATACACACACATAAAATTTTCACTACAACTTTATTTCCTTTGGCTTTTTCCCTTACAGACATCATCCCTTATTGTTTCTTTCCAAAATCCCATTTATGAGACCATTTTTTCGAATCCACATTAAAAAGTTAATTGTGCAGAATATCTTTTACTTTTCTTACTTAAGGTTTTATCTATTCATTATGTTCATCAAATACTGGGGAAATATGTGTTGTGTAATTACAGAGTTCTTTTTCAAACTTGTGCTTAATCAAATTGAAGGTATGCTTTTAGAAAACATAGCGTTTCCAAGATTATTGACCTTCATTTCCCTTTGGAAAACATAGGTTAATTTGCAAGTTGTGGCATTGTGGGATTGAAATGCAGACAGAATTTGTAAGGACACCATCTATATTTCAATTTGTTTATTTGATGTGTTCATTTTGACCAACTTGGACACAGTTTGACCCATTCTCCTTGCCCTGGCAGCAGTTCGCGTTTTCATAAAGTTGAGTGTGATCTTAACACACTGTTCTTATTTCTGACAGTGTTGTCAGTTTTAACATCTTCAAGAGCACATTCTTTTCTCTGCACTATTGTATCTAGTCCTGTGAGGAATGGAGACACCATGCTCACCACCTGGATTTTGTTCCTTAATGACAGGCCCGTAAAATCATCGAGCTGGAGAAAGCCTTAGACTCTGTAGTCCTGGGAGCTCTCTGAGACTTAGCCTCAGTCCTTACTTGACTCTGCTCTGGGAAGAGAAGCAGCTGCTTTCAACATGAATCCAGCATAACTCTACCCATCTGAGGAGGGGCTTTCTGTCCAGGAAGCCACAGAGGGGTGTCCAGGGGAAATCTGGCTGGATTTCTGCCGGTCACATCTTCTCCCTGGGCTTAAAGGTGGGTTTCCTTCTCCTTCCCTAAGAATGCAGCTTCCTCTCAGTTCACCATGAAAGGAGGCTTGGCCAATTATTGACACCCTCATGCAGGTAAATCATAATGCATATTGTGATTAATATGTAGCAAAAATCAAATAATGTTGTAAATGTGATGTTCCAACTTTTGGTCAAGATCACATGCATTTTCACACAGTTGTTTTTTTCTCCAAACTGGTATCAAGGATAGATAAAATGTGAAAGGACATAATTAAATAGAGTCAAGGCTTAGAAGATGTGATAGTAACTCCATGGACCAGAAGTGAAATAGAAATGTAAAGAGTGAGGAGTGAAGGGAAGTCTCCTGGAGTCTGTGTCCCGAAGTAGGCAGTAGGTCTGGGAAGTTCTGTTCACAGTGAGCCTGAAAGTCTCAGAAGAAGGGGTTCTACAGCTCAGCTCACAGTTGGAAACCAGGACCTAACAGGGGCTCTGGTCCTCAAAGAGCACCTTATCCCCTCCCTGAAGTTATGTAAAAGGTTGAAATACACTGCTGCCAAACCGCTGTAGATGATGGAGCTGGTCTAGGTGACCAGGAGCTAAAATAGGTCAACAGGTGACTCAGTAGTGGGTCCTGAAATGTCCTCAGTTTCACTATAAAGCAGATACTTCAACCCACCATTCTAAAACCAGCTTCTGGAATGAAGACAAAGAGGTGAAGATGGGCAGAGATAATTTAAAAAATAGTAGCGACATCAATAAAACCGAGAACCCAGCAAGAAGAGAAGTGAAAATAGAATAAGGATATAAAAGAACGGGACAACAGAATTGGAGGACTTGATCTTACAGGCTCGATTCAATAGATATGTGATACAACACCCACTCCCACTGAAGAATATAAAATACTTCTTTGTTTTTAAAAAATTTTTATTGAAATATAGTTGATTTACAACGTTGTATTAGCTTCAGGTGTACAGCAAAGTGATTCAGTTGTACACACACACACATATATATATATATATGTTCTTTTTTTTTAGCATTCTCTTTTATTATAGGTTATTACAAAGTATTGAGTATAGTTCCCTGTGCTATATATAGTAGGTCCTTGTTGGTTATCTGTTTTACATATATTAGTGTGTATATTTTAATCCCAAACTTCTAATTTATCCCCTGCCCCACGTTTTCCCCTTTGGTAACCAGAAGTTTGTGTTATATGTCTAGGAATCTATTTCTGTTTTTGTAAATAAGTTCATTTCTATCAGTTTTTTAGATTCCACATATAAGTGATATCATATGATATTTGTCTTTCTCTGTCTGACTTACTTCACTTAGTATGATAATCTCTGGTCCATCCATGTTGCTGCAAATGGCATTATTTCATTCTTTTGTATGGCTGAGTAATAATATTCCATTGTGTATGTATACCACATCTTCTTTATCCATTCATCTGTTGATGGACACTTAGGTTGCTTCCACGTCTTGGCTATACTTTTAAAGTACACGTGGAACATTTGCAAATATTGGTGCCATAACAAATCACAAATAATGTCTTGACAAATTTCAATGAGTAGGCATCATGCAATCTAATGCTATAAATTTCACAATAGAATTTTTAAAATCTTTCTATCCTTACTTTACTGAATAAGCTATCTTGTGAGGCTCTTGTGGGAGAAGGCTAATCAGAAGTTGTTATAAGGGATGTAACCAAAGGAATAAAACTGATAGTGGGTTGACCAATGGTGAGATCTGAAGCAGGGAGATCCATATAAAGAGCTATTGATTTCATCCAATTCCAGGTAAAAAGGGATTTACACCTGGTGTGATGGGAGAAAGGTAGCTTACTACAGCAGTAGAAAGACTATAGACCTTGAATCACACAAACCTGTGCTGACTTGGAGCTTCATCAATAACTTATTACACCTTTCTGAGCCTCATTTGCCCCATGTGTAGAATGAGGTTAACACATCCTACTTTTCAGGGTGGTTGTAAGGACTGGTGATAATATATGTAACTGCAAACACCTTTGCAGTTTCTGGCACATAAAATTACTACCCAGCAAATGTTTAGACTGGTGGTCATGGGGAGTGAAACTTAGGGTGTATGATGCTACTATGTGAAAAATAGAATGAAAATTACTTAATAATTGATAGTATTTTTGAAGTGCTGAAGATTAAAAGACAGTTCCAGGGGCTGCAGGAACCCAATATTTGAATAAAAATTGAAATCATATATGTTTTCTACATAGTTCTAAACATCTAGGTGTTCATAAATGTCTAGATAGTTAACTCATTGTTTTTTTAGCTTTTATTCACACATTTGGAGTCATGTCAACAGCCCACAACCTACAAATCAACCTGGCAGTTGTAAGATTCCTATTTTGACCACAGCTAAGACTTTTAAAGAATTAAAAATAAATATCATGCATCTAAAAATTTAAATCTAAGTATTTATTTAATGTTTCACCATTTTCAAATTGTACTTGGTGCACAAATCAGCCTCAGGTCCCTTTATAATTGGCACATGCACTTTTCCTTGAATCCAATGTAAATTTAACTAAATTGTAACTTACTTCACTATTAATAAAATAGAGCTTTATCTGAAGTCCAATCTTTACGTTATTTTCTATGTTTTTTAAGTAATTTGCAATAGTATAAACTTATGAATACCTTAAATCATTAGTCACCTTTTAAATAAAAAGTGGAAAAATTAAAGATCTTGATATTTAAAATCCTTTTTTTTTAACATCTTTATTGGGGTATAATTGCTTTACAATGGTGTGTTAGGTTCTGCTTTATAACAAAGTGAATCAGTTATACATATACATATGTTACCATATCTCTTCCCTCTTGCGTCTCCCTCCCTCCCACCCTCCCTATCCCACCCCTCCAGGCGGTCACAAAGCACCAAGCCGATATCCCTGTGCCATGCGGCTGCTTCCCACTAGCGATCTACCTTACGTTTGGTAGTGTATATATGTCCATGACTCTCTCTCGCCCTGTCACAGCTCACCCTTCCCCCTCCCCATATCCTCAAGTCCGTTCTCCAGTAGGTCTGTGTCTTTATTCCTGTCTTACCCCTAGGTTCTTCATGACTTTTTTTTCCCTTAAATTCCATATATATGTGTTAGCATACGGTATTTGTCTTTTTCTTTCTGACTTACTTCACTCTGTATGACAGACTCTAGGTCTATCCACCTCATTACAAATAGCTCAATTTCGTTTCTTTTTATGGCTGAGTAATATTCCATTGTATATATGTGCCACACCTTCTTTATCCATTCATCCAATGATGGGCACTTAGGTTGTTTCCATCTCCGGGCTATTGTAAATAGAGCTGCAGTGTACATTTTGGTACATGACTCTTTTTGAATTATGGTTTTCTCAGGGTATATGCCCAGTAGTGGGATTGCTGGGTCATATGGTAGTTCTACTTGTAGTTTTTTAAGGAACCTCCATAGTGGCTGAACCAATTCACATTCCCACCAGCAGTGCAAGGGTATTCACTTTTCTCCACACCCTCTCCAGCATTTATTGTTTCTAGATTTTTTGATGATGGCCATTCTGACTGGTGTGAGATGATATCTCACTGTAGTTTTGATTTGCATTTCTCTAACGATTAATGATGTTGAGCATCCTTTCATGTGTTTGTTGGCAGTCTGTATATCTTCTTTGGAGAAATGTCTATTTAGGTCTTCTGCCCATTTTTGGATTGGGTTGTTTGTTTTTTTGTTATTGAGCTGCATGAGCTGCTTGTAAATTTTGGAGATTAATCCTTTGTCAGTTGCTTCATTTGCAAATATTTTCTCACATTCTGAGGGTTGTCTTTTGGTCTTGTTTAGCTTTGAAGTTTCATTAGGTCCCATTTGTTTATTTTTGTTTTTATTTCCATTTCTCTAGGAGGTGGGTCAGAAAGGATCTTGCTGTGATTTATGTCAAAGAGTGTTCTTCCTATGTTTTCCTCTAAGAGTTTGATAGTTTCTGACCTTACATTTAGGTCTTTAATCCATTTTGAGCTTATTTTTGTGTATGGTGTTAGGGAGTGATCTAATCTCATACTTTTACATGTAATAACTTTATGACTTATCTAACTCGTACATGGGCTAGAACAGAGATGTTTAAAAATTTTATTTTTAATTGAAAGCCATGAGGGGAAAAATTATGAACCATGAACAGAAAACACAAAATATATGCGATACTACAAATAAAAAGTATATCCATGTATTTTAAAATTATGTATCACTAGTTAAGTGGGAGCACCAAAAGAAGATGGAGAACCAATCAAATAAGTAAGTAAATAAACGTGATGGGGAAGTATGGAAGAAAGATTTAAAGATTTATCGCAAAAATATGAAATAGAGAACTTTGTAACCCTTATAAAAAGGGAAGCAGAGACACACCTAGTTATAACCTTCTTTGATGTTAAGTCCCATGTATACTGTACTTTCCTTCTCATTTAAATATCTCTATATCTGTATCTACTCCCATCCTTTCTAGATGCTGAAGGCATGATGTCCTTTCTCCATTTCAGGAAATTCTAATTGGCTTCTTCTTTCAATCATGTCACCTTCCTTCTGTTTATGAATTATTCAAAAAATGTTCCCTTTTTCTAGTATCTCCAGTGTCTTTAGAAGTCTATGTTTTGAGATACATTGATGCCCCCAGTAGCTGCCATCTATACTATGTTTTGCTTTCTTTACATCATAGAATGTTTCAGGGAGCTTAGTACATCTGCTGCTTTTATTTTCTTCATATCTGGTCACTTGTAAATTCTGCCACTCCAACTAAGCTTAATTCTTGGTGATCAACAATACTCCAGCCAAAAAATCCAATGATCTTCGTAGCCTTTGTTTTCTCTTAGCCTTTTAATAATCTTTGTTTTCTCTTAGCCTTGTTTAAGAAGAAGAGAGGTAATCATACTAGATTACCTTCATCTAAATTTTATAAAACCACAAAATTCTAGTTTTTCACCTAACCACTCAGATCTCTCCCTTTTTGCCTCTTTCAAAGCTTTATTTCCTCTTTCCACCCTGCCTCTCCTTCCAAACACAGATTCTATGACCCTTTTTTTCTTGTTTAATATCTACTTAATCACAGAAATCTCACCCACTTTCTCCAGTTTTGATCATCGCTTTCAACGTAATCACTTCCAAAGGTCCAAATTTAACTCTGACTTTTACCTGCAGGACACCTATCTAGTTTCGTACTTTCCCACCTGGGTGTTTCCATGCCCCTGAAAAGTTAACATCTGGAAGCAAACTCCTTGTCTTCTTCTCTAAGCATAATGACATTCCTGAGTTCAGGAGCCTTAGAAGCTGTGCTTCAGTCTGTTTCCGACACTCTTTGGATCAACTTATCTAATCAGGCAACAAGAATAATCTAGATTTTCTCTTCATTGTGCTTCTAGAACATTTAAAAAATATATTCTACCTCCATTATTATCATCTGAATTCAAGTCTTTCCTTATTTATGTAGTATTGAGATAACTGCTTAACTTCAGTCTTTTTCCCAGGCAGTAATTCATCGGGAATACTCTTGTCAGACTGGTTTCCTAACACATATCATATCATTTCCAGTGGCTTCTCACAGGACCACATACCTACTCCTATCCTGGTATTCAGTACTTTCTATGACCATTTTAGCTGTGTCTCCCCACTCCTTAGTACACTCTGCCCTGGCTTGGGTGTTTTGTATGAACCAGGCATGACTTATACCTCACCCACTCAATGCTTTGTTCTTGCTATTTCTTTCCCTGGAGCCCCTTCCACATCCTCTCTGCCTATTGAAATACTTCAACTAAGGATCAGCTTAACCAATTTTACCCTCACTTCCTTCTTAAAATTTTTTTTGACTATCTCAGCCCAAATTATCCTCCTCTTTTACTCAGCATCTCTAGTGCATTCTGTTGTGTATTGTCTCTCTAAGTAGACTATAATGCAAGAAGTAATACCTGGTATTTTTTATACCCTTCAGTTCCTGGGAGAGTGCTTTATCCCATACTGGGTGATTAATAAGAATCTTTTAACTGATTTTTCTGATTGGAACTTGCTCATCCAATTATGTCTCCTTCCTCTGCAGATTTCCTTTCTAAGACTCAATTTTCACTCTCTTATCTACATTCCCCCCCCCCAAAAAATATCAAGTGTGATTCTTAGCTATTGGAAAACAAATACCACTCTTCTTAAATTGGTAGGCCAAAAGGTGTCAATTAAATACCACTGAGGTAAGCTAACTGACTTTCTACCAGCCAGCTACGTGACTTTTTTTTTTTTACTGATAAGAGCCATTTTGTGGGCCAACCAACCTCACTTAAGATGACATACATTCAGGTTTGCCTGGGACGGTTCCGTTTTATGCCCCTTGTCCTGGATTAATGATGAATAGCACCCCCTTTCACTCTCAAAAGTGTCCTGGTTTTGATGATAAATTATATGGTTACTTTACCTGTACTGCCTCCTGTAAAAATGATTTTTTAAATAGAAACTAAAAGGAAACACTCTGTAAGATTTTAACCATGTGTCACTGAAGACTCCCCTACAATAAAAGCCCACAAGCATTTTTATTAACGAGCTGAATTTTGAGATTTGGACGGCAAATGTGTGTGCTCTGAGATGGCCTCACAATGTTTGCAAGTCCCATCCTAGATGATGTTCAGTGAAGTGTGAGGATGGGCTGAGGTTTATGAATTTATAATAGGCACCTCACTGGGAAGGGCTAAAGGCAGAAAGTTGTATATGATGAAAGAAAACCAGAGAAACAGCTTTCAAAGAACATGGGACCAACTACCCTGTGCTTGACCTGAGCTACTGCTCACTGAGGAGAGGAAGCAGTTTCTAAATTCAATTGAGTTCAAATAAGGGCATAGATGCTACAAACCAGGGATCAGAGAGTGAAGATGGAAGCCAGGGACCTGTAAGGAGAAGGAAAACACCATAGCTGGTATGCTGGCCCTAACGTCAGGGGGAATTTGGCTGCACAGGTTAAAGGAATCAAGAAACTGTTTGTATATTTCCTCTGAGACATCATGGCTCTTAAAAAAAAAAATTCTTGGCAATCTTTCAGTTATACTACAGAAATCTGCTCAGTGTGGGTTCTCAGATTTCAGCAGGGGATTTGCTGTCAAATGTTTTGGTTCTGATTCATGGCAAATTTTCACATCGTTTATAGGAAACTTTCAGATTAACTCAGAGAACATATATATACAGGGAGTTGAAAAAGTATGTTTTCAAATCTTAAAAGGAAAAAGAATCATTTTTAAGTCTCCTCTGTATTTATATATACAAAAGTCAGCCCATGTACTATTGCATTCCTAGAGAGGTCTTCAGTTCCTCTTAGTTGGAATGCAATTTATATTTAATGGTTTTTTCACTTGTAAAAAGAATAAATAAACATGCAGCCCCACTACATAAAATCTTGCAGATACTTCTTGATGGTTTTCAGAAATTGGGCTCCTTAATACTCCATTTGCTTTGTCTAGAAGCGTGTGGCAAATGGGCTGTTGCGACATCTCAGCTTTCTTTTGTTACTCCTCTTGGTGGATTCCTACAGACAGGCTGCACTTGCAGTCAAACTTGTGCCTCCTAAGTTGTCAGTTCTGTTCTGAAATAGCATGACTGAGGGTTCATTTGTTTTGTCAGAGTTCAAAAGGGCACCCGAGTTTTATCTCCTGTCCCCCTCCCTTTCCTTGCTTTTCAAAATAATTCTGCAATGCCACTTCGATTTTGGCTCCGACTCCTGGGCTTGTGCATGCTGGTGGGGTGAGGCTTTCTGCTCACCTTCCCAGTGGAAGATGCTGAGGCTGGAAGGAATGGGAAAATGAAATTTAAAGGTATTAATTTTTAAACTCCCAAACAAGTTGCTGTACCTGTCACTTTAGGCTTCTGAATTTCATTAGTGTTGACAGAGATGAATGGTATGTCCTAATTGAGGGCTCGCACCTGCAGCTTGACAGCACTGGCTTCTTTGTTAGCAGGAGCGTGGGGCCTCATTCCCCATGTCTGATGTCCTGAGAGGCAGTCATCATCTCCACGGAATGTGTAGCTGGAAGAGGGCAATGGACCTGCAAGCCAACATCCGATGAAAATCTCTGCTTCTTTCTCTATTCCTTTCTCCTTTCAGCTGCTCTCTTGCAATCCCCTTACCACTAATACATTGAAATACTTCCACCTTTGTAAGCCCCACATAATATGAATGGAAGAGAAGAAAGTGAATGAGGACAGGAGGAAGAAAAATAGTGAGAGAAAAAGGAAAAGTATGATGGGAGAGAGAAAACAAGAGAACAGATATTTGAGCTCATTTAAATGA
Organism: Phocoena sinus; assembly: GCF_008692025.1. Taxonomy (NCBI): domain Eukaryota; kingdom Metazoa; phylum Chordata; class Mammalia; order Artiodactyla; family Phocoenidae; genus Phocoena; species Phocoena sinus. The sequence continues at coordinate 86,174,901 of NC_045773.1, read as the reverse complement.
AATCTCATGATCTTTATACTATGTTTTCAGATCATTCTTCTGCTCACATACGTCTACTTTTCAGTTTAATCAGTTGTTCAGAAGCAATAGCTTTGTGTTAACATCATGTCCATAAGTAAGTACAGTTGAATGAATGCAAAATTCACTCGCACCAATGAATCTGAGTTATCTGTTTTGACTTTATTTAACTAAAGCTATTCTTAAGTGAGATCAAAAGGGTTCAACTGACTATATTTCTATCTACCATTCCTTGTAAATACAAACTTACACATACTTAGTACAGTCGTATATAATACACATTTATACAACTAGCCATACTTGGTATGCAGTGGACATTCAATAACTGCTCATTTGCTGTCTTTAGTAAGTGAGATTAGTTCCACAATCCATGAACGAAAATTTGCTTCATTAGCTTAATATATATGTATGAATATATGTATATCTCGTAACATGTCTTACTTGAAAACTTAGAATATTTTAAAACACAGAATTATTTAATATATTTATTAATAAATCCAGTTATTTGGATTTTTCCGTAAGCTATTCTGTAGCTGTTGGGTGGGGGGAGGGAATAGAAATTAAGAATATTTGACTCAGATCAGAATTTCAGATGGATTTTTGCCATTTATTGTGTATGTGATCTTGATAAAAAATCATTTAAACTACAAATTAGTAAGAAAAAAATGGGTAATTCTATAGAAATACGAGCAGATATGTTCAATAGGCACTTCCCAAAAGAAGCTATCCCGACGGCCTATAACCATCAGGGAAAGTCAAGGTAGCATCACGATGCAAAACCACTACACAGACAGGAGAATGGCTAATATTAGAAAGCCGGCCAGTACTTTTACATCAACTCTTATAAATTTCTGGTGGAATTTTAAAATGATGAAACCACTTTGAAGGTATGTATAGGCATACTCATATAATCCAACAATTCCAATTCTAGGTATATATCCTAGAGAAATGCATGCATATATGTGCCAGAAGATAGGAATAACAAAGTTCATAGAAGCATTATTCAAAACAATCACAAGGTAAAAATAATGCTAATGTCATCAATAGGACATGGATAAATTTTGAATTAATGAAGATGGCTGAACCGCAGTTATAAACAACACAATCAATGGATTTTCATCAACATAAGGTTGAACCAAAGAAACCAGACATAAATGAATGAATACTCTATGATTTTAATTATAAAATGCCTTAACTGCATTGTACAAGGAGGGATATTTAAGTAGTAAAGCAATAAAATGTTTAGTATAAAAGTTGAGATAGTAATTATCTTTAAGGAGGAGGAAGGAGGTTGGATTAAAAGGAACATTAAGAGAGTGTCTGGGGGGCTGGTAATATTCTGTTTTTTGACCTGGGTGGTACTTACCTGTACATTTCTATTTTGTACACTTTTCCTTACACGTGTTTTTTTCACAATAAAAATAAATCTTTAAAGTGCAATATGTTTAGCTCTTTGTACCTACTTCTACCAAATCTCCCAAGAAAGAAATTCACAGTATCACAAGCAAACATATTTGACTTTCTAAATCTAATCAGACATTTCCAATTTTTAACCCCATCTCCTTAATCACATTTATGTTCCATCTCTTTGACTCAGTGTTCTTATACTAAAATTAGGGGTCTTGAATCAGAATGGTAAAATGATTATTTTAGCCTATTGTGTTTTCAAAAGAGTCATATGAGTTAGGAGAAAAAGTTTGTCTTTTTTGGTAGTTTGGGCTTGGTTAAGATTTGAGCCCATAATTCTTGTCCTTGCTTGGGTTACTCATATTCTTTGGCATGTCTCCCATATGTTCTTCTTCATATTTGCTCCACATTCCTAGGGTGAAAATAAGCCATCTCCCATGGGAACTGTGTAGAATTCCTGAGGACCCACAATCTGACTGTTAAGTCACATACCCTGCACCTCCCTTTGTGTGCTCTGGCAAGATAAGGCATTGGGAGAGAATTGGGCTACCCTATAATAACTTTCTGTGCCCTGTATTAATCAGCAGTTCATATTCAACCTAAAGAAATTTTGGGAATTTCTTAAACATGTATTTGGCTGGGGTATCATCTAATCTACTTGGTGAATTGAGAAAGGACCTGAGGTTAGACCCAGGTCTGTGGCAGCTGGGAGTTCAAGATAAGGGGAGGGATGAGTCTCAGGTGCAAATCCCCAGGATGGAAAAACACAGTTAATAACTCCGATTTCATTTTATCCCATCAAACAGGTCTTACCTCAGTTTCACCATAAAACCCACAGGGAAGAACATGTTAGGGAGGAGGCTTGTATTCCCCCAACCCAGGGGTTTAGAGAGGGGCAGAGAAGAGAGTGTCAGTCAATGTTCACCTGTATTTCCTTTTTTTCATCTCTTACCCTAGAATTGTCTATACATTATTCCCAAGGACACCTTGGCCTGGGCCTTCAATGAAGTCCTAAGGCAATGGTCCAAGGTAAGGGAAGAGCAGAACTGATGCCATCTTTTTATATTTCTCATCTCAGAGTGGCCACCAATTGCCCTCCTTTTCTGGTTGTAATGCAGAACAGCCTTCAGTTTCTCCAGAGTTTTCTTACTTGTCATGTTGCCGCCACTCTTGTTATTTCCTGCATTACACGTTTTACTCTGTAATTTTTCAAGGGTGTGTGTGTGTGTGTGTGTGTGTGTGTGTGTGGTGGCGGGTAGAGAAATTCCATTTAGTGAGATGAAGAGCCTGAGTCAGTGCCTGCTTGACAAGCAGATACCAAAGTGGGCCAAAGTCCTGGAAAACTGTAGAATTCATTACATGTTAAGTCCACAGTAGATAATACATATGGATCGTTAGAATTTCAAGGCAAGGCTACCAGGGAGAGTTAAAGCCAAGAAACTGAGTGTAAAAAATACAAAAAGTAGAAAGGGCAAGAAGGGCAAAGTTGTGTGAACAAAACAATCCACACAGTTGGAGGTGGGATATTATGAGCCTCCCATGCAAGTTAAAGATACTGGGAATATGTACTGATGCTGAACATAGGGTAACTATTCACTGAATTCAGTGATGCAACTTCCAAAGATAGTTATTGAGTATTTCACACCTTCAACATTATTAAGCACCTTTTTTTGTGACATATACTCTTCTAGGCTAATGAGAACATGACAGACAACGTCACTGCCCACAGGGAGCTAGTGGTAGAGGATGACATACACAGAAGTATACATGATAATATAGACTCATGTACTTCAATTTCAAGGTGATGGGACTCAGTGCACAAGTGAAGGATTTGGTCTCATAGAGGACAGGAAATCATCTTCCACTGAACAGTATGACACAGAATAAAGGATTGATGTTGAGAAGCAGGGGGAGTTGATTTTTCCTAGGTGAGAAACTGACAGGATCACCTACTATGAGCGAGGAGGTGGCAAAAAATGTGAAGATCAGTGGGAGTGTCAAAGGTTTAAAACGGCCAAGAACAGAGTAAGAGAAATGAGTATGGAAACAGAAGTATTGTCAGAACTAGGACCACGTGGGGTTGAAAATCATGAATTTACAGTGAACCAATGTGGGTTAATTTTGTGGCATTTTTAGCCATTTGCAACCACCCAGATTAGATTCATCCATGATTGAGGTTGTTGAATGCGTCTGAATGAAAGAAAATTCAAGATTTGGGGACACTGGGCAAGAGAGTTAATTGGACTGTGGCAAAAGTGAATGTTGACACTATATCGAAACCTTTTGTTAAATACATCTTAACAGTTAAGACTGAAGAACAACCACCCTACTCAACAATGAATGGAACAACCTTCTATTCGTTGAATGCTATTAATTTTGCTTTGTAAAAACAGCTTCAATTAGAAATTAAAAGAAAATTATGTGCAAGATAAATGCCTTGAAGTCTTTTCGACACTCTTTTGGGTTTGAGTCTATAAAAGTATTTAAAAGAGCTACAAAATTGGGTAACTTGAGAAGCAGTTACTAGACAAAATTTGACCTTTTTAGTGATGAAAGTGCTAGAAAATACGAAATGTTTACATGAAGCACCACATCATTAATGCACAGAGAAAAATACTTGCCAGGATATTTAAACAAGAGCTAAAAAAAAGTGTGAACATAATCTGTGGCGAATTGTCTCATCTCAGAACACATACTTTATGACCAAAGCAAATGCAAAGAGTAAAAAAATAATATGTCTGGTTTCTAAGTTTTTAGTTTTTGTTTTTTACAAGTAGGTAGAAAACAGGTTCTACTTTGTGTCCCTTCAAGTTAAAATTAAGCAATGGAACTAAACAGCCACTTAATATGATTACAGATTGAATCTAGCAAAACATTATCAGTCCTGGTGACAATGGAGAATGTGCTATTGTTAATAGAGATCTGAAAGGGCCTCTCAAGTGGATAATGCAAACTTTGGCAACACTAGTATCACTTGGTATCTTGAGGTCACTCTGGTTCTGAAAAGTTTCTGAACATGGAGATCAGCAGAATTTTTTTAATTTTATTTTTTGTAGTGTGGTATCTTTCAGCAGGAAGAGATGTGCACAGATCAAAGCCAGGACATGTGCTTAAAAATAGATACAATGTAACCATCCACTAGCTAGGCAATCTTGAAAAAGGCTTTACTTTCTTAGCCTCAATTTTTTCAACTATAAATCAAAGTAATACTACTCAATACTTTCTAAAAGTCCTTTCAGTTCAAATATTATGTTGCCTTTAAAGATAGTATTTTTTGGAGTGTGCATATTATCTCTACACAGTGACTGGCCCAGCTTTTCAATAAAAAGAAAATGAATTATTCGGATGATGTCTTAAGAGGGTGATCTAACAGGTTTGTGGAGTGGGAAAAATGACCAGAAAACATAAAACTTAGGCTTGTGTCTGGTAATTCCATCAAATGTTGTTGACAACAATTTCCGTAATGGCGGCATGGGAATTTTCACAAACCCTTCCTGTTGCTGGATCAAGATGCAATAATACATACAAAAGAACTATGATCAAATAGCAAAATAAGACCACAAAGGACTATAAAAATATAAGCGATTTTGTAGTCTCTGCTGGTTTGAACACTTGTCATCATTAACCTATAGAAGCCAAGGGGCTATACAGTTGCATTGGGGTTAGGGGCACAGTATTTATAAAGTCTACTTGGAAAATATGCAGTAGATTTGTTTGGATTATATGGATTGTATGTAGTAGATCTGTTAGACCAATTCTCTCCCCCACATAATATCCCTGAATCTTTATTTGGGTGACCTTAAAGCTTAGATACTAAAATTCATTTGGATGAGAAAATGCACAAGAACATCCAAGGCAATTTTGAAAAAGAACAGCGGGGAAGGCAATGGCAGTGCTGCGGGCGGTAGGGAGAGGTTTGTTCTACATGATCACAAAACATTTTAAAGAATGGACTTAGGATTCTGTCATTTTGGCATAGAAATAGTCAAGAAGATCATTAGTATTGAGTAGCGAGTCTATTTAATTTGTTAATTTAGAATATTAAAGTGAGAAAAAACATGAAATATTCTACAGCATGGTGATAATTCATTGTCCTGTTTTTCAAAACTTAGAATCCTGACAATCACAAAATTCTAAATGTAAAAAAATAAAACTATAAAAATCATAGAATCAAATGTAGGAGAATGTGCTCATAAACTTGATCCTTGTTTGAGTATATTCTTTATCAAGGTAAAAAATGCAAAAGCCATAAAGGAAAAAAAGTATTTAAGAAATAATGAAGTGCTAAATAGAAACTCTATATATAACAAATGACTAATATTTAGAATGAAGAAAGAGCTATTAAAAGACATTAGAAATCCAAAAAAGATAGAGGGAGGGAAGGAGGGAAGGAGGAAGGAAGGAAAGAAGGCAGGGAGGGAGGGAAGGAGGGAGAGGGAGAAAAGAAAGAAAGAAGGAGCAAAGGATATGGACCATACTTCTCACAAGGGGAGGTATAAAAATGTCTGTATGTATATATTGTGTACATTTATATACTTATTTATATTTACATACTATTTTTACATCTGGTATATATTTATGTATATTACATAAATATCCATATGTGAATAGGGTCAGTTGTTGAGGAGGGATGATCTTCAACTGCCAGAGTGATTGGACCATTGAGAATAAACAAACAAAACCAAAAGGCAAGAGTTAAAAACTAATGGCAGTTCTTGGGTGGGGCTAATGGCGGACTCTGAGAGGGCTCTCGCCAAGGAGTACTTCCCATATCTTCTGCGGCCAGTGTCCTTGTCCTCACGGTGAGACGCAGCCACCCCCCACCTCTGCAGGAGACCCTCCAACACTAGCAGAAACTTCTAGACTGCAGACAGCAGAAGCAAGAAGAACTACAATCCTGCAGCCTGTGGAACAAAAACCACATTCACAGAAAGACAGGCAGGATGAAAAGGCAGAACGCTATGTACCAGATGAAGAAACAAGATATAACCCCAGAAAAACAACAAAATGAAATGGAGATAGGCAATCTTCCAGAAAAAGAATTGAGAATAATGATAGTGAAGATGACCCAGGACCTCGGAAAAAGAATGGAGGCAAAGATTGAGAAGATGCAAGAAATGTTTAACAAAGATCTAGAAGAATTAAAGAACAAACAAACAGAGATGAACAATACAATAACTGAAATGAAAAATACACTAGAAGGAATCAATAGCAGAATAACTGAGGCAGGAGAACGGATAAATGACCTGGAAGACGGAATGGTGGAATTCACTACTGCAGAACAGAATAAAGAAAAAAGAATGAAAAGAAGTGAAGACAGCCTAAGAGACCTCTGGGACAACATTAAATGCATCAACATTCACATTATAGGGGTACCAGAAGGAGAAGAGAAAGAGAAAAGGACCCAAGAAAATATTTGAAGACATGATAGTCGAAAACTTCCCTAGCATGGGAAAGGAAATAGCCACCCAAGTCCAGGAAGCACAGGGAGTGCCAGGCAGGATAAACCCAAGGAGAATCATGCTGAGACACAAAGTAATCAAATTGGCAAAAACTAAAGACAAAGAAAAATTATTGAAAGCAGCAAGGGAAAAACGACAAATAACAAGGGAACTCCCATAAGGTTAACAGCTGATTTCTCAGCAGAAACTCTACAAGCCAGAAGGGAGTGCCATGATATACTTAAAGTGATGAAAGGGAAGAACCTACAACCAAGATTACTCTACCCAGCAAGGATCGCATTCAGATTCGATGGAGAAATCAAAAGCTTTACAGACAAGCAAAAGCTAAGAGAATTCAGCACCACCAAACCAGCTCTACAACAAATGCTAAAGGAACTTCTCTAAGTGGGAAACACAAGAGAAGAAAAGAACCTACAAAAACAAACCCAAAACAATTAAGAAAATGGTAATAGGAACATACATATTGATAATTACCTTAAATGTGAATGTGAATTACCATCTATATGCTGTCTACAAGAGACCCACTTCAGACCTAGGGACGCATATAGACTGAAAGTGAGGGGATGGAAAAAGATACTCCATGCAAATGGAAATCAAAAGAAAGCTGGAGTAGCAATACTCATATCAAATAAAATAGACTTTAAAATAAAGAATGTTACAAGAGACAAGGAAGGACACTACGTAATGATCAAGGGATAAATCCAAGAAGAAGATATAACAATTATAAATATATATGCCCCAACATAGGAGCACCTCAATACATAAGGCAACTGCTAACAGCTCTAAAAGAGGAAATCAACAGTAACACAGTAATAGTGGGGGAATTTAACACCTCACATATACCAATGGACAAATCATCCAAACAGAAAATTAATAAGGAAACACAAACTTTAAACACATGTCAGATCAGATAGATTTAATTGATATTTATAGGACATTACATCCAAAAACAGCAGATTATACTTTCTTCTCAAGTGCGCACGGAACATTCTCCAGGATAGATCACATCTTGGGTCAGAAATCAAGCCTCAGTAAATTTAAGAAAATTGAAGTCATATCAAGCATCTTTTCTGACCACAATGCTATGAGATTAGAAATCAATTACAGGGAAAGAAACGTAAAAAATACAAAAACATGGAGGCTAAACAATACATTACTAAATAAGAGATCACTGAAGAAATCAAAGAGGAAATCAAAAAATACCTAGAGACAAATGACAATGAAAACACGATGATCCCAAACCTATGGGATGCAGTAAAAGCAGTTCTAAGAGGGAAGTTTATAGCAATACAATCCTACCTCAAGAAACAAGAAAGATCTCAAATGAACAATCTAAACTTACACCTAAAGGAACTAGAGAAAGAAGAACAAACAAAACCCAAAGTTAGCAGAAGGAAAGAAATCATAAAGATCAGAGCAGAAATAAATGAAATAGAAACAAAGAAAGCAATAGCAAAGATCAATAAAACTAAAAGCTGGTTCTTTGAGAAGATAAACAAAATTGATAAACCATTAGCCAGACTCATCAAGAAAAAGAGGGAGAGGACTCAAGTCAATAAAATTAGAAATGAAAAAGGAGAAGTTACAACAGATGCCACAGAAATACAAAGCATCCTAAGAGACTACTACTACAAGAAACTCTATGCCAATAAAATGGACAACCTGGAAGAAATGGAAAAATTCTAGGAAAGGTGTAACCTTCCAAGACTGAACCAGGAAGAAATAGAAAATACGAACATACCAATCACAAGTAATGAAATTGAAACTGTGATTAAAAATCTTCCAACAAACAAAAGCCCAGGACCAGATGGCTTCACAGGTGAATTCTATCAAACATTTAGAGAGGAGCTAACACCCATCCTTTTCAAACTCTTCCAAAAAATTGCAGGGGAACGAAAACTCCCAGACTCATTCTATGAGGCCACCATCACTCTGATACCAAAAACAGACAAAGATAATACAGAAAAAGAAAATTACAGACCAATATCACTGATGAATGTAGATGCAAATATCCTCAACAAAATACTAGCAAACAGAATCCAACAACACATTAAAAGGATCATACACCATGATCAAGTGGGATTTATCCCAGAGATGCAAGGATTCTTCAATATACACAAATCAAACAATGTGATACACCATATTAACAAATTGTAGGAGAAAAACCATATGATCATCTCAATAGATGCAGAAAAAGCTTTTGACAAAGTTCAACACCCATTTATGATAAAATCTCTCTGGAAAGTGGGCATAGTGGGAACCTACTTCAACATAATAAAGACCATATATGACAAACCCACAGCAAACATCATTCTCAATGGTGAAAAAATGAAAGCATTTCCTCTAAGATCAGGAACAACACAAGGATGTCCACTCTCACCACTGTTATTCAACATAGTTTTGGAAGTCCTAGCCATGGCAATCAGAGAAGACAAAGAAATAAAATAATACAAATTGGAAAAGAAGAAGTAAAACTGTCACTGTTTGCAGATGACGTGATACTTTACATAGAGAATCCTGAAGATGCCACCAGAAAACTACTAAAGCTAATGAATGAATTTGGTAAAGTTGCAGGATACAAAAATATTGCACAGAAATCTCTTGCATTCCTATACACTAATGATGAAAAATCTGAAAATGAAATTAAGGAAACACTTCCATTTACCATTGCAACAAAAAGAATAAAATACCTAGGAATAAACCTACCTAGGGAGATAAAAGACCTGTATGCAGAAAACTATAAGACACTGATAAAAGAAATTAAAGATGATACAAACAGAGGGAGAGATATACATGTTCTTGGATTGGAAAAATCAATATTATGAAAATGACTGTACTACCCAAAGCAATCTACAGACTCAGTGGAATCCCTATCAGATTACCAATGGCATTTTTTACAGAACTAGAACAAAAAAATCTTAAAATTTGTATGGAGACATAGAAGACCCCGAACAGCCAAAGCAGTCTTGAGGGAAAAAAACGGAGTTGGAGGATGTAGTATAGTCTGACTTCAGACTATACTACAAAGCTACAGTAATGAAGACAATATAGTACTGGCAGCAAAACAGAAATATAGATCAATGGAACATGATAGAAAGCCCAGAGATAAACCCATGCACCTATGGTCAACTAATCTATGACAAAGGAGGCAAGGATATACAATGGAGAAAAGACAGTCTCTTCAATAAGTGGTTCTGGGAAAACTGGACAGCTACATGTAAAAGAATGAAATTAGAACACTCCCTAACACCATACACAAAAATAAACTCAAAATGGATTAGAGACCTAAATGTAAGACAGGGCCCTATAAAACCCTTAGAGGTAAACGTAAGAACACTCTTTGACATAAATCACAGCAAGATCTTTTTTGATCCACCTCCTAGAGAAATGGAAATAAAAATAAACAAATGGGGCCTAATTAAACTTAAAATCTTTTGCACAGCAAGGAAAACCATAAACAAGACAAAAAGACAACCCTCAGAATGGGAGAAAATATTTGCAAATGAATCATCGGACAAAGGATTAATCTCCAAAATATATAAACAGCTCATGCAGCTCAATATTAAAAAAACAAACAACCCAGTCCAAAAATGGGTAGAAGACCTAAACAGACATTTCTCCAAAGAAGACATACAGATGGCCAAGAAGCACATGAAAAGCTGCTCAACATCACTAATTATTAGAGAAATGCAAATCAAAACTACGATGAGGTATCATCTCACACCAATTAGAATGGGCATCATCAGAAAATGTACAAACAGCAAATGCTGGGGAAGGTATAGAGAAGGGAACCCTCCTGCACTGTTGGTGGGAATGTAAATTGATACAGCCACTATGGAGAACAGTATGAAGATTCCTTAAAAAACTAAAAATAGAACTAATATGACCTAGCAGTCCCACTACTGGGCATATACCCAGAGAAAACCGTAATTCCAAAAGACACATGCACCCCAGTGTTCATTGCAGCACTATTTACAATAGCCAGTTCATGGAAGCAACCTAAATGCCCATTGACAGACGAATGGATAAAGAAGATGTGGCACATATATACAATGGAATATTACTCAGCCATAAAAAGGAACGAAATTGGGTCATTTATAGAGATGTGGATGCATCTAGAGACTGTCATATAGAATGAAGTAAGCCAGAAAGAGAAAAACAAATATCGTACATTAACGCATATATGTGGAACCTAGAAAATGGTACAGATGATCCAGTTTGCAGAGCAGAAAGTGAGACACAGAAGTAGAGAACAAATGTATGGACACCAAGGGGGGAAAGCAGTGGTGGGTTGGGGTTGTGGTATGATGAATTGGGAAATTGGGATTGACATGTATACACTGATGTGTATAAATTGATGACTAATAAGAAAATAAATAAATAGATAAACATTTAAAAAAAAAAACTAATGGCAGTTCTTGTATTAGAAAAAGCATAACTGAGATTGGAGAGTTGGGTTTAAACAAAACAAATTTTTGAATATGAGAAGCAGGGTCTTTAGAATCTGGAGTCTGCTGACCTTACAACTTGATGTTACTTTCATACACCTAAGGCTTTAGAGCAGGATACTTAAAAACATGAACAGATGCTTCTAAACCGAGTGTGCGGATAGATTATGACAGAAAATCTGAAGTTATTGATATTCATTGATTGCATTCTTGAAGTCCTAGGACCAAACGAAACTGCTCTACACTTTCTAAGGACCTTTAGACGTCAGAGGAACAGGAATGGATTAGGGTTGAGGCAATTTTACTTGTGTCTCTAGGTTTTGCTGTCACCAAAAGATTTTATGAGAGAGACAGAAAAGTAAAACAGGAAAAATGGCCATACATGATTTTAAATTGTCTTCACAGTTGACTTTGTGATATTTTATTCCTGGGAATGCAAAGTCAAATTAAACACAACCAAATCAAAATAAACTTTTCCAATGATGTGGTTTGGCTTAAGCATTTAACTACACTGTAGCATTCTGTTTAGGTTAGGTGAATTTTAAAAATACAATCTTATATCAAGGTAGACTCGATTCTCATCTACTTTTCTTCTATTCTTACACATCTGAAACTATCTTTATAGCTATTTATATGAAAATAGCACCTTTAATCATACTTTAGCCATGTCCAAGAACATTTAAGAGTTAAGTACTGAGATGGCAGTTTTTATAGAGCTAGGTCAATGTCTAAATTTACATGAAAGGCTCATAGTGGTCTTGAGTACCCAGTTTTGTTTTGCTTTAAACATAGTTAGATTTCATTATGTGCCCAATAAACATTTTATTGAGGGTTTCACAATGTCCGTGGCCATATAGCTATCTTAACAGCCAAAACATTTGTTGAGCTTCAATTCTTTCAGTCATATGAGTTATGGGAAATTGGTTGTTTGGGAACTGAAAGGACAGTCTGCTTAAGGCACAGAGAAAGTAGCCTGTGGGTGCCCTCTCCTCTCTCTGCGTGGGGTTCTGTCCTACAGAAAGGTCTGCCCATTCCAGGGAGGTGATGTGCTTTCTCCCACCCTAAGAGCAGTCCGGAGGCAGGATGTCAGCAGAATATTTCACCTCGCCACTGTTTTGCCATCTCAGTACTTAACTCTTTCCCCCTGTTTCTCTTCCTGTGTGCCCACCTTAACTCTTAACAGGGAGCAATGAAGTGCCTTCCACAGGAAATGGTCATCTAATGCTTAGAATAAATTACAGACTCTGGAGCTCAGAATTAAAAGCCATCTGTGATCTCATCCTGAACTATGTAACCTGCCTTTCCCATTTCCCTTCCTGCAGCCCCAGCTCCAGGAGTTACTTATCACATTCTTGCCCTGTGCTTTCACACCACCCTGGGTTTATTCTCCTCACCTTAAATACTCTCCCTCTCTCCCTCCCATCTCTACATATTCTAAATTCTGCCATTCTTCAGGGCTTAGCTCAACTTCCACATACTTCTAAAACCTTTCCTCATCCCCTGATCCTTTGTCATTGTTAATATCTTTGGAATATTCTTGATAACTCTGACATTCATCAACTTCTGTCTCATCTTGTGAGATGTCTCATTTGCAAAGAAAATTCTGAAAAACAAACCAACAAACAAACCTTGTTAAATTATTAAATGAAGATAGCAACAACCTCCAGGCTTTCTCTTTATGTTTTATTTGGTGGAGAAGTATGCCACTGGCTGAAAAGTGGCTTTGAGCTCTCTAGACAACAGTGATCAATGAAGGCGAATTCTGAGTCAAGAGACCATGTGACACTTGAGTGGCACGTTATGGAAATCTAGTTTGAGCAGGTCAAGTCTTTATTGGGGCAAACCCTGAGCTTTAATCTGAAGTAGCTCAGGAATACTGTGGGAAACTGGGTTTCCATAGCACTGCTGTGTATAGTTGCCTAGGAGATGCCCGTCTTTCCCGTGCCTTGAATAACAAAACCGATTTTTATCTGGGCACATTGCTGCCAGCTAAAATATTACATATCCCATTTTCCCTTGGAGTTTCATGTAGGCCTGTGATTGTGCTTTTTTCAAAAGATGCAAGTGAAGATTTACTTCATGAACTCTCTCTAAAGTATGCTTCTTTTGCCCCTCTTTCATCTTACTGCTTGGCATAGGAAGGCTGGACGTCAGACAGTCATCTTGGACCATTAGGAGAGAGCCGTACATCAATGTAGAGATTGTGGGAGGTGAAAAGTTTGGGTACATTGTCATATTAGGATTTTGGTCGCGTGCATCCAAACGTATTTCTCATATGCTCTGTAAAGCTTGGTTCACCTCTGCTAATCTAAGAGTTGCGAACTTAGTTTATTCCCAAACCATAAGAAAATGTTATATAGCAGAGCCCTAAGTCTACTGCATGTGCTCGGAAAGATAATGAATAGATCAGACTCTTTGAAACAAAGACCAGAAAAATACTGACCTAAGACCAAGACCCCAAACATGACACTACTCGGGCCTCTCCCAGTCCTGTTTCCACGGTCATGTCTGGTTTTAGGCCATATCACTTCTCAGTTGGATGACTGGAAAGCTCTCTCTTCCGGTCTCTCCTTGTTCATTTCTCCCTAATACGTAGCACTAATGGAGTTATCTTTTCAAAGTATTGATTTTGAATGTCCTGCTGTTTGCTAAAAGTAATTTTTTTTTTCCATTGCTATTGGATGTTTTTCAAGCTACTTACCTGGTCAGGCAATGTGTGCTCTCAAATCAAGTTCTTTCTCTGGTTTGTTCCTGTCTAGTCTTCCTTGTGCCACCTGTACGTTATCAAAATTAATAATTGGTGGTTGCTATGATGAGCCCAGCAATGATTCAGCTCCTGCACACAGCCTTGTCCATATTATTCCTTACATCGGTAATGCTTTCTCACAGTATTTGTAAAGGGTTTCATTCATCCTTAAAGATTCAGCTCAAATATTACCTCATATCTGATACTTTCTTTAATAATAATAAGGCCTCTTAAATTATGAATGTAGCAGTTTGATAATAATAATGACTAAATTTTAAGTAACTACTGTTACGTAGTAAATGGTCTGAAAGTTTACAGTACTTGCAAGCTAAAAATTTAACCTGACAGTTTATTTATTATGTCTGTCTATCTATCTATCTATCTATACATACATACCTCCACCAACTGTATGGATCTGGGTCACAGACAAAGGCCATTTGTTCCTCACAAAAAAGTAACAGCAAGAGCCATACCTTGGTGTGGATTCCTTAAGTCTCCAGTTCCCACAGGGCGATGGGGTAAGGGGCACATGTTGCTTGCACATCAAAGGAAAGGAAGGAAGTGCAAAATTAGGAAACTCTCTTCTTATATAGGGCTGCTAGGGACATGCCCATTCTGTCCTCTAGAAAAAGAGAGAAACCTTATCATTGCACTGAATTGTTAGCAAATGTCCAGAGGGAAAGAGGGTGAAGGCATCTTCATCCAGGATTTTATTACCCTGGAATGTAAAAAAAATTTTCTCCAGGGAAGGGAAGGGAAGAGGAAGGAAGGGAAGGGAAGGTCTTTACCTTTATTACCCTAGGATGTCTCCAGGGAGGGGATGTCTCCAGCTTTTCTTTCCTGGAATGTCTCCTTATACAAACACTGGCTGTAAATGCCATTTCTCAGACGGCTTGAAACATGAGATGATCACGGAGAATTGTCTAACAACTACCACGTGTCAGGCATATTATATACATTATCTCCAATCCTAACTATAACTGTAATTTAGATGTTAGTATTCTAGTTTTGCAGACAAGGAGAAGTCAAGTCAAATAACATGCCCAAAGCTCCTACCGAGTATTAGAGTCAAGACTCACTGTGGTCATTGGATCTTAAAGCCAATACTCTTTTCATTACAAAGATCAACACAGTACATCTTCCACTGAAAGCAGCCTTATGAAGTGTTATGTGAGTTTATTTTATGGTGTATATTTTCTGTTTTTGATATTCTCATGTAAGCTTCTTGAGGATGGAGTCATATCTTATATTCTCCACTGGGCCTAATAAAGTGAACACCTTGTGATTATTGGATACCTCATTAAGATTGTCTGAAAGAAGAGAATCTGTCAAAAGATGTATGATGAAAACTTGACATTATACCACCTAAATAATACATGATTGTGGAAAAGAGGTCACATCATAAAATTCAAATATAGCAACCTCTTGCTTGAAATATTAATAATGATCTCAACTATTTTTTACTTGGCTGACAATTTAGCTTGAATGTTTATGAAAATTTGATGTCTAAAGTTTAGAGAAAGTAACTAAGAGTTGATAATAATCAATGAGGAGGAATATATAGAAACATTGCCTGAGTCGAGTCACATGAGAATTAATGTTTTAATATAGGATATCTTGAAAAATGCAAAATTCATTTCATTTTAGAACTAAACTTCCATTCTAACCAAAAATATGCTCTGTGCTGAAGAATGAAAATTAGTGGTTGACTTACAGACTTTTTCCCCTTCAATCTGGTTCTGGGGCAAACGTCTTTTTCTTATTACAGTTTATTCTAACATAGTCATCTTCTATTTACATAGTCCATCTTCTATTTTCATAATTTATATCCCTGGAATATGTGTTTATAGGTCTTCCTTGCCTGAAACCAGGCTGTTCCACTATTCAGAACTTAATGAGCTTTTTAAATAAAAACACTAGAGACTGTTAAACAACTATTGAAAACCTTAGTCCCAACTTTTGTCATTTAAAAACTCTACTCAAATTATTCAGTAGAATAAATATGTTTGGTTGTATTTCCCCCCTTTGGGCCAGTATTCACTGCTTTTTTTCCCTCCTTATGTCAAGTCATAAGTTTTTAAGGCTCTTCTTGCATTCCTACTAAATACTTGCTTGAATATGTGCCTCTTCCTGAGATAAGAAACCTCTATTCCCAACATCTATGGAAAGAACAAACTATATTTACATAATATTTTCATAAATATTAAAAGCGATGTTGTAAAATAAAGGGGATATTTTTACCTTTCCTCAAAAATACATAACAAGAAAATAGAAATGCAAGTACTCGTGCGTGGGAGGAAGGTGATGTTTCACTATACTCTAAACTACTTTGGCAGTTGTTTTCCTTACATATATGCAGGATACTAAAGTGTTAGCTGTGTGTGTGTGATTTATTGTGAAACCTCTTTGCCCAGAAAAGCCCCGCTATTTTAGTAGAGTTCAATATATTTCCAATATAAATTTGGAGTCTGATGACAAATGATTAAATGTGTTCAAATTAGGCAGGCACAGGAAATTTGTCCAGCAAAGGACCAAACTGGGAAATAATGTTTGAATGCACACTGGCAGAAGTTTGCAGTGTGTTGCTCTAGAGTTCAGTATTACAATATGCCATTCATTGTACATAGTAAATGAAACAAGAGAATTGAGTCCTGATAAATCATTCTGGCACATGCGCACAACTCAGCTTTTCAGCTATACACTAAAATTCAAATGTCCACGTAAAGATGAAATGAAATTAGGATGGGGAAGTGGACCATATTTTAGGTTTGATTTTAGTGTATGACATTTTAAAAAAGGGAAGGATATCTCAACCCCAAATTGCATGTCAATGTGTACTCAGAGACTACTCAGTTATTATATTCTGATAATGGAACTCAATTATTCTGGAGGTAGGAGTGCTGTGAGTTTTACATCAGTTATTTTATATAAGGGGTAATTGTAAAGATAGGGCTAGGCATTAACTTGGGCCCAATCTAGTCCAGGCCAGTTGACTTTGGTAGGTAAAGCTAGGAAAATAAGGACTGAGGCATATTTTTAAGTGTTTTGCTCAAGTTCAACACTGGAGTTGATGACAGTTGGTCATCCCAACTATACATGTTTCTGAAAGTAGAAGTTCAGAATTATTAAGATAATGTTCATAATCCCAGAGTGACTTAGCTGAGAGGTTTAAAAGATAGCCTATTGCTCTTAATGCTAAACTCACAAATGTAGGAATGATTTTCTATGCTGTGAATTTCAAATGTTAGAAAAACACATACAGATATAAACAGAGACCTGGAGAATACTACTTATGCCCCAACATCTTCCTTTTATTTAACCCTTGATGTCCAAACACAGCTATGCTCCTTAGGAAATACCCAGAGCACCCCTTTCATCCTCAGAACAGAGGCTGGGTTCCACTGCCTTGTCTGTTCATAGAATAACTATTTCTCCTGAAGGGCAATCCATACTTCCAGCCCCTTCTCCTCATTAAAGAGAGAATCAAACTTAATGAGAACAGAAAGCTGGTAACAGTAATGTATGATAATAAAATGTTTGTCTCTTAATTATTCTTACTTTCCCGTGAAGCCTAGTCAGCTTTCCCAAAGTCATAAAGGTCAACAAATGATCATCTTATAAGATCAGTTATGTTTTTCTTTTCTTCTATACCATCCAAAATGCATCTTTGGTATGATGTTTTCTATTGAAGATAAATCAAAAGAGGAAGTATTCATGTCACTAAATCACAATGGTTTGCCATTTTTTTTCAATAAACGTCTATGTAAACCGTTTCTGATGTCTAAAAGAATTATAGGCCAGCATTGAGGATTCAGGCCATTGAATTAAGGATGGATAGGGTTCCTTAGACAATTGGAACTTAATTTCAAATAATGAACCAAAAGGATTTTAAAAGTTGATATTTTCAGTGATGTTGAGTTAGCAGTGTTTTCAGATGAAGTTTGCATCACCTTGAAGGAATGACCTCTTTATTTTTTTTAGAAAATATATTATCACTACAGAAAATGTAAAATGAACTGTACATATGAGACACTGTATGAGTTCAGATGGGAGCTGAAAATATGGGAAAATGAAACATAAGACTTCATAACAACAAAAAACAGGGTCTGGAAAAAATCTCCCACCAGAGAGAAAAAAAATCTGCTTATTAAACTATTCTTAATAGTGCCATGCAAAATGGGATCTATAATTGCAGTTTAGTCTGACAGATTTCCTAGGTCTTCAGAAATGTTCTGATCCCACTTTTCTATCTTGACACCAGTGCACTGCCAACCGGCCACTCACATGAAGCATTAGTAGCTGGAGATACCATCACCCATTATGCTGTGTTGGATCTCTGTCGATTTTGATCAGTTTTAAGTGTAAATGATTGAATAGCTTAAAAATGAGTAGCTTTTAGAGAACTGTTATAGGTGAGTAGAACTGCACTTAAAAGATCACAAGATGGGGGTAGGTTAATGTGTCTGGCAATCTAATTGTTATTGGAAAAAACAATCTGCTGAGCCCAACAGCCATGGAGGATTAGGCAGCAGGACTTTGACAGATAGGCATCAAGTCTCTGTTTGAACTAAGTGTTTTTGCTTTTATCTCTGTCTGTTTGTGATAACTTCTGAGGAAGCTGAATGACTTTGACCCAGTTTAGTAGAAAGTTCAAGATGTACCTTAATTTCCTTTTTTTTTAATTTTCTTTTTTTTAATCTTTGGCTGCGTTGGGTCTTCGTTGCTGTGCGCAGGCTTTCTCTAGTTACAGCAAACTGGGGCTTCTCTTCACTGAGGTGCGCAGGCTTCTCATTGCAGTGGCTTCTCTTGTCGCGAAGCACAGGCTCTGGGCACGTGGGCTTCGGTAGTTGCAGCACGTGGGCTCAGTAGTTGTGGCTCACCGGCTCTAGAGCGCAGGCTCAGTAGTTGTGGCACACGGGCTTAGTTGCTCCGCGGCATGTGGGATCTTCCCGGAGCAGGGCTGGAACCTGTGTCCCCTGCATTGGCAGGTGGATTCTTAACCACTGCGCCACCAGGGAAGTCCCACCTTAATTTCAATTAATGGGTTAGTTTGCCATCTTGATTGAATAAAAGTTTGGATGATTTGGGCCTATTTTAAAAAATTATTTTTTCTATCTTTCGTATCAAAGAAAATAGCTAGGACCTTTTATACTGCCTTCCTTGATATAACTGTTATTGATAGTAACTTGGTTTAGTTTTCCATGGAGGCAATTTGTTTCAGATAATGTCTACATTTTGTTATAATCTTCAGAGTAAATAATAATGGTGGAATTTCCTCTCATTTAAAAAAAATTTTTTTAACATCTTTATTGGAATATAATTGCTTTATAATAGTGTGTTAGTTTCTGCCTTATAACATAGTGAATCAGCTATACATATACATATATCCCCATATCTCTTCCCTCTTCCATCTCCCTCACACACTCCCTATCCCACCCCTCTAGGTGGTTACAAAGCACCGAGCTGATCTCCCTGTGCTATGTGGCTGCTTCCCACTAGCTAGCTATTTTACATTTGGTGGTATATATATGCCCATGCCACTCTCTCACTTCATCCCAGCTTACCCTTCCCCCTCCCCATGTCCTCAAGTCTATTCTCTATGTCTGCATCTTTATTCCTGTCCTACCCGTAGGTTCTTCAGACCCACTATTTTTGTCTTTTTCTAGATTCCATATATATGTGTTAGCATACGGTATTTGTTTTTCTCTTTCTGATTTACTTCACTCTGTATGACAGACTCTAGGTTCATCCACCTCACTACAAATAACTCAATTTCATTTCTTTTTATGGCTGAGTAATATTCCATCATATATATGTGCCACATCTTCTTTATCCATTCATCTGTCAATGGACACTTAGGTTGTTTCCAATGTCCTGGCTATTGCAAATAGAGCTGCAATGAACATTGTGGTACATGACTCTTTTTGAATTATGGTTTTCTCAGGGTATATGCCCAGTAGTGGGATTGCTGGATCATATGGTAGTTCTATTTTTAGTTTTTTAAGGAACCTCCATACTGTTATCCATAGTGGCTGTATCAATTTACATTCCCACCAACAGTGCAAGAGCGTTCCCTTTTCTCCACACCCTCTCCAGCAATTATTGTTTGGAGATGTTTTGATGATGGCCATTCTGACTGGTGTGAGGTGATACCTCATTGTAGTTTTGATTTGCATTTCTCCAGTGATTAGTGATGTTAAGCATCCTTTCATGTGTTTGTTGGCAATCTGTATATCTTCTTTGGAGAAATGTTCCTCTCATTTTTAAATCAAAGAGAGTCTAGAAAGAATTTTTTTCTGCAGTAGATAAAATGGGAACGTGTCAATCTCTGAAAACTCTGGCAGCAAGCAAGCTAAGTTTGGTGAGACACCTGGTAGAACTTGAATCTTTTATAACCCATAGTTGGCAAATTTTGCACTCTACCCACATCTACCAATACATGCACAACATTTTCAGGAACTTACAGTATCCTAAAATACCACCCAGGAGATGTCTTAGCTGTACCATGAAACAGGTCTAGTCAATTCCTATACCATTTCGCTCTCCATTTTCCTACTTTTTTACTCAGTTCTCCTGCACTGTTAAAAGCTCTCTGCTTCTAAGACACAGTGACGCTGCTTATTGACAAAGGATTGCTCAGTTCTCTGGAGTTGTCCAAGTGTAAAGGCAGATTGTACTCTAAGCAGTGGTTTGGAGAATCCCTTTCGTCAGCCTAGTGTTACATATTTCCATAACGGTAATTTAAAAAATAGCCCTTACAAAAATGATAGCCCCTCCCCTTCCAACATTTCTGAGGCTCCGACTACTCCATGAAGGAGAGTCTGGGCAGGGACCAATAGCTTAGTAACAAATATCCATAGAAAGAGCTCTCCCCACTGCTAGTAGGCTTTCTTACTGGATCGTATTTGTCTGCTGGGTTTTCTGTTCCCATAGAGTTATCTTCCCGGAAACCCTTCAGTCTCTCGAGCTGGTAGCCTTAGGTTGGGCTCCCCATTAATGTGCCTGAATGCAGCTGTTTCAAAGCAGGACAGTGTTAAGGCTGAGGCCGTTTCCTTATCATCTCCATTACTTTTACAGATAAAAATCCTTTGGGGGAAGAGAAGAACTATTTTGATGCAAATTATTACTAAATCTTCTAAGTCATCCTCTAGAGACCTGTAACTGCTGAGGGTAGAATTAGATTCTGGAGGTAGCTCAAGATGGATGCTGTTGCAGGTTTCCCAGTGAGCTAACACATGCATTATTATTTTTGTTATTGTTATTGCTGTTATTGACTCTCTCAGGGCAGTCATTCTCAGACATCTATTAGTGAAACACAATAACCCCATATGAGTAGCCATGTATCAAAATACATGTATATTTTAAGATTCGTGGAGATTCTCTCTGAACAAGGGAAATGCCATGTCTATGCTCTTCTCTCAGAATTCCATGGCTTAAAGTTACCACTGAATCTGGGTTTCCCTGGTGGCGCAGTGGTTGAGAGTCCGCCTGCCGATGCAGGGGACACGGGTTCGTGCCCCGGTCTGGGAAGATCCCACATACCGTGGAGCGGCTGGGCTCGTGAGCCATGGCTGCTGAGCCTGCGTGTCCGGACCCTGTGCTCCGCAACAGGAGAGGCCACAACAGTGAGAGGCCTGCGTACCGCAAAAAAAAAAAAGAAGTTACCACTGAATCTGATCAAAGTTCATCTGGAGCCTGTGGAAACATTCCAGATCTCATGAGCTTTTCAATAGCCCCGCGGCCCTTTTGGTGCTGACAGGGAGGCAGAAAGGACTACCTTGTAGTTTAGTGAATCTCCCATCAGGCCTTCGTGTGTGCAAGCAACAGCTTGATGGTCAGAAGTCCCCATCCAGTGAGGAACTCCATTTTCGATCCAGTCTTCTTTCTTGGATGGACCCAGCAAGCATCTCCCTTCTCTGACTCTGTCTGATACGATTCCACAGACAATAATTCTTTCAGCGTCAAGCCAGTACCAGCACTCTAGTATCAGCTTCCCAAGTCTCCATAGTTTGTAATGACTGAAAGTATCCCTGCAATCTGGACACAAAACTGAACATGGGGCTTCCCTGGTGGCGCAGTGGTTGAGATTCCGCCTGCCAATGCAGGGGACATGGGTTCGTGCCCCGGTCGGGGAGGATCCCACATGCCGCGGAGCGGCTGGGCCCATGAGCCATGGCCGCTGAGCCTGCGCGTCCGGAGCCTGTGCTCCGCAATGCGAGAGGCCACAAGAGTGAGAGGCCCATGTACTGCAAAAAAAAAACCAAAAAAACAAACTGAACATGGTCAACTTAATATGGTTGTTATATTGAACACAAATCTCCTTTTGCTTTGCAAGTAAGTATCACAAGAAGAGTGTGTTGTTCTTACAGACTTAATAAATCAAGAAGTTAAAATAGTTCACCCAGAAGGTAAATCTATCTCCTAAGGATGCAGCTGTAGAAAGCAAAGAAGAAATCTCCATACATGGCATTTCCTCTGCACTTCAGCATCTTAGCTCTTAAAATGTGTCTCTTAGATATATTATACCATTTCAGGCAAACAAAATACTATATTCTCTTCAAAAGAAAAAAGGAACTAAATTTTTCAAAGAAAAGGAGCTCACATTTCAAAATATTTTTTTCTAATTGTGGAAATAATAGGTGTTTATTGTGGAAATTAAAAAAGTTATATAAAGTCAGAAAATAGTTTCCTATAATCCCATCACTGAGTGTTAACAGATGTTAGTGTTTTATTCAGTTTACTTGGAGTCTGTCTTTCTATGTACATACATACCAATCTATAAACTACCCATACAGTAACAAGAATAATGGCAATAATGAAAGCTAATATTTATTGAGCATTTTCTGTCTTTTCAGACATTAACTCATTTAGTCTTCATGTATCTCTGTGAAAGAAATAATATTAAAAAGAAGTAGTATTATAGTATTGTAAAGAAATAGTATTATCCCCATTTTTTAGAGAAGAGAAAACTGAGATACAGAAAAGTTAAATAACTTTTTTCAATGTCACATAAGTAGCATTTGGCAAATTTAAGAGAGGCACAAACACACACATACACACACACATACAAACACAGAAACTCACAGACCCAACATACACATACCAACATATATACATAGACACAACATACACTTTATCCAGCTTGTTAATAGTTAACATTTTATAGCAAAATACTTAAAAATAATATAAGCCTGTTATGAAAAACATGGAAAATGCACAAAAATTAAAAAGGGAAAAGAACAGTCATCTAATCCCACCATTTAAAGTAACCACTGTCAACACATGTAAACTATTTTCTTCTGCTCAACTGGTTCTATGTCTTAAAATATTTTTAAGTGGCTTTTGATGCCACTGTGTTTTTTTACTTAGTACTAAAGCAAATGCATTATTTCATAATATGTCATATACCCAACTTCCTGGCTGCCTACTTTTCTCTTCTGGATTTTCCCTCAGGAGCCTCCCATTTTTCTCCTTCTATTATGTAGAAGAGTTAAGCACATGTTCTGACATCTTAGTGTGAGACAGCTCCTAGGCTCCAGTGAGGAAAGAAGGAAGTACTCCCAGGCTACGCAAGGCATGTACGGTTTAGATAATTTTCCTAAACAAAGGCAGTGCTCTCCCTAAGAGGAATTATGGTGCACATACATCTTCCTATCTCATTATTCTTAAAATGAAAAAAAATATGCAACTTAGCTAATATGCAACTTAACTGAGATTTATAGTAATAAGTTAAATTAATTTTAAGTAAGAGTCAACATGTAGAAAGTGGTCAAAAATACATTATAGAGCACAGTTTGAGGTCAATTTCAGTTAAAATAAACATGGGCAACACACATATTCTACTTGCTTTGAATCGTGTACCATCTTATTAATTATACAACTATTACTTATAAATTTAACATGTACTTAAAATTAATGTGAGGAGAGATGCTCAGAAATAATAAACAATTTCAAAATTGTTATTAATGATGACAGTCCTCTCCTCCCTTTGCAAAATGTCAGAATGTTTCTTTTGGATACAAATGTCAGAATGTTTCTTTTGTGATACAAAAACTTTATGCTTTGGAATAAGAATGTTTTTGCGATGAGAAGGAGTGTTGGTAAGGGATGTATTGGTGCCATGGGAAATGGCTACAAGAAATTTTCTGAAGATGGTATGGTGACTTCTTTACCTAAAAATAATTGAATTTTGATCATGACCCTAAAACACTGCAACACTTCAATGAGCTGGATATGAGTCTGGCCAAATCATCATGGTGGTCACATTTGAGACACAGTCCTAAGAAAATCTCTTCACTTAAAATTTCTCCCTCTGATCCTAGGAAGCAGCTGAAAGTTGGCGTTGCTAGATTGGGTCCCTCAGCTATGGTCTGGGATTCCAAATGTCCTCAAAGGTACCTTCTGACCCCAGTGACAGGTGTCTTAGTCATATCTACCACATAGATTTAAACAGCAAATTAATTTCATATGTTTGGCTTGTAGCTTGTTTGTTTTTTTAGTTCCCTTGTTATAACAGGTCTGTACTGCCAAGGCTACAATGATAAATATGTTTTTTGCCCAGCACAATAATCTTTATTACCAACAAAGACGATCATTTATTTCACACTTCATTACAGCTATCATTTAGTGAATTATTCTCAACCCTTATCTTAAAGTATCGGTAGATATTTATAAACACACACAGGGTGTAGAATACCATATTTTTTTTCTCAGCAGACTATCTGACATTTCTTAGCTAATGAGAGATTAAATGAGAAATCTGATCACTGCATGGATCATCTCTGCCTGTAAAGTATTGTTGATATTCTCAATTCCAGCATCCTCTCAAAATGACACTAAAGCCCCAGGAGGGAGGGGCATAGCATAAATTTACAAACTGTCAATATCACATTTTTTTGTCTTACATACACAGGCTTAGTTACCCAGAAGTTTTTTTAAAACTCACCATTTTGTAAGCAGAAATAAAAGGGAATGGAGAAAGCCTAGAACTCTGAGACTTTGAAGAATGAGAAAATCCTATTGCTCCAAGATGCAGGAAATAAGAGGAAAAAAACATTTTTGAGGGACAAGAGCTTCTTGAATCCCAGTCTTGCAATAAATGTCAGATTGAGGTTATGGTCTTAAAAGGCTGTAGCTTCAAAATAGCTACCACTAAGGAGAGAAAGAGATGTAGTGGGGTTGAAGGATGCAATAAAACAGAGCAGATTTGAGAATTCCATCTAGGAAAAAACTCTATGTGTGCATATTGGTACATGGAACTAACTGGTTTTTGTGGGATATGTATTGCCTAAAACACCAAAATCTGGCACTAAACATTTTTTTGTTCAAAGTTAAAATACACTTGAGTTCTCACCCTTCTATAAACAGGAACAGGTTCCAAAAACTGTACCATCCTCAGAAGGGGCGCATGTCCTAATGCTCACGTAGCCATGGAGGACAGTGAGCACAGACCCCTTCGCTGCTGAAGTCAGAACCCAGAACTGTACAGATACATGGAAAACAGAGTTTATTAGAAAGCTTCCCCAGTGCCAGTTCAGGAAACTCAATAATGCCTGCACCATAGTAATATTGCAAACCAGCAACTGCTGAATGTCTTCCATTTTTTCTTTTTCAAATAGGAGTTTTATGTGGCTAATGTCCCTACTCCCTCATTGAATATTGGTGTGTCTGATAAAAAAAAGGGGGCAAATAAATGTTAACTCTTTAGTTCATGTTTTCCTCTCTAGTACATGTGCCTTATTTTCCACACATCCCTCAGAAATGTTGCCCTACTTTATGATTCCAATATGATTTAATTTAACAATATTCACTGATACTGATAGTATTTCACCAATAGTTCTTAGTTTTTTAAATTTCTCAAAGAGTTTCCCTTCAGTCAGTCTTCCAAAATCCACAGGTACATACTCATTCATATACATATGCTCATTTAGATGTTTCCAAGACCATACAATCCCAGAAACAAAGTCCAGGTCCAGCAACACAAAAGCAAACTCTATAAAACCCATCAAGCTCACTCAATCCAAAGCAACCACTCGTGTGACAGGCAAGCTGTTGGAAGCCCTCATTTTAGACACCATGTTATTGGGTTCTCAGTGTCATGCAATCTCATATTTACTTATTAACTTATCATTTAAATGATATTTATTAAGCACTTACTATGTGTCAGACATTGTGTTCAACACTAAAGACATATTGATGAGTAAAACAGATTCCATCCTTTCTAGAAGTCTTTCTAAATGTTGTTGGCAACGCGCTGCTGGATAGTAAATACACATTTGGATAGTAAGTCCTCTGCCGGCAGTTTGATAGCTTTCCTGGAAAACACATCCGAATATTTTCTATACCTTTCACAGATATGAAATGTAAGTTCATTATGGTTTTCACAGATATTCTCTGATGTTACATTTTTAAGGTTTAACATAACTGTAAGGAATGACCTGGCCAATTTATCTTGACTAACATACTATTAGGATAGAGTTTGTCCTAACTAAGTGTTATAAATTCAGTGCTATTCTTTTTATTTGCTAAATTTATTATTACTATTGTATTGAATTTTATCACAATGTCATAAAATAAACTAATGTCTAATAAGTTATCCACTGAAGTATAAAAGGAATCAATAACAAATTTTTGAAAATAAGATTTTTATTGGAGACTCAATCCATTTTTCCTAACTCTTCAGAGTATTGTTTATTATGAAGCTTTGTCAATGAGTGACATAAATTCATTAAAGATTTCTTATCATTTTCGAAGTATAGTAACCTTTCTTATATTCCAAAGAGTATTTCCAGAATAGGGCAAAATAATGCTTTCAGCATGAAAAGCTGTCATGCAAAAGTACAAAACTAGATGCAAGTCATGGTATCGCTAAGAAGTTGTAAAACCTGCACGCTTCATAAAAATTTTTTCAGAGAGAGAGCAGAATGATCAATTGGCAATATTCTCTAATCTGAAGGCACACTTGGATATTGTATCAGTGGCATACAAACTGGAGGTTTAGTTACTATCTATGTGCTAGCAGATATTTTTATATTGCAGTTGGATAGAAACAATTGGCTTTTCAGTTAAATAATGATTATTTTAAAAAACAATATAAACTGGAAATAGCATTTGGTTCCTAACTGACATAGTTTCATCTATCTGATCAACAAGGAAAGGCATTGTCACATGAACAAAAACTGCACAAAGATGACAATCCACTCACCACGTTAATTAGAGAAAACAATTGGAAGTCGATAATATGTCTTTGAATTTTGATTCAGTGGTGAAGAAAAGAATTAAAATTAAAAATACAATCAAATTTTGGACTTCTTTGGTGGCGCAGTGGTTAAGAATCTGCCTGCCAATGCAGGGGACATGGGTTCGAGCCCTGGTCCGGGAAGGTCCCACATGCCGTGGAGCAACTAAGCCCGTGCGCCACAACTACTGAGCCTGCACTCTAGAACCTGCAAGCTGCAACTACTGAGCCCACATGCCACAACTCCTGAAGCCCGCGCACCTTAGAGCCCATGCTCCACAACAAGAGAAGCCACCGCAATGAGAAGCCTGCGCACTGCAACGAAGAGTAGCCCCAGCTCACTGCAACTAGAGAAAGCCCATGTGCAGCAACGAAGACCCAATGCAGCCATAAATAAATAAATAAGAAGAAAATAAAATCAAATTTTGCCTCTAAAGGTATGCTTTTTAAGCATGATGTGCACATCTATGCTACAGTACGCTATCAATGAAAGGTACACACATAAGTATCTGATAGGAGGCAAGAGAAGATTTATTTAAAAAAATAAATTCTTGGGCTTCCCTGGTGGCACAGTGGTTGAGAGTCCACCTGCTGATGCAGGGGACACAGGTTTGTGCCCCGGTCCGGGAGGATCCCACGTGCCGCGGAGTGGCTGCGCCTGTGAGCCATGGCCGCTGAGCCTGTGCTTCTGGAGCCTGTTGCTCCGCAACGGGAGAGGCCACGACAGTGAGAGGCCTGCGTACCGCAAAAAAAAAAAAAAAAACCCAAAAAAACCCACTTCTTTAGGTGACTGATAATGTCAAAGAAATATTCAACATTCTGAGTAACATGACCTAATACTTTAGAATCAAATGATCATGGTTCTAAGTGCAAGACTATCAAGATTTCTAAGAACTGTACTGTCATCTAAATGATTTCATTGCCAAGAAACTGACTTTTTACTACACTCACTGGAAGAAACAGTCGATCATGTATTACCGGACATATTTCAGAATATCATCCAATTTCCTCAACAGAACATAAATGTTTCCCAGCACTGAGTGCATTGAGAGACTGATTAAAAATCAGTTACTATTATCACCCGAGTTAAAACTGTCCAACCACTAGCCTCTGAATGTGATGTAGTGAACGTTTAGTCTCAGACACACTGCTGAGTGGTCTTCAGTAGGGGAGAACAAGAACTTCTGGGTTTAATCCAAGTAGCCAGAACTATCTGACAGATAGATCAACACTTGCAGCCTTTGTCAAAGGCCTTCAGTTGTGAATTAGTTTTCTAATTTAAGGGAAATAGAGAAGCAAGAGAAACTGATTTGGTTTAAGCCATCCATTATCAAATCGAATATAGAACAAACAGTAACAGTTACTAATTTTAAAATAAGGTGCTTTTTTATTATTTAATATTATGATAGACCGATTAAAATATGAGCAATGAATGTTTTATTTTTGTCAAGCTGTAGTTAAGGAGTCTTTAGATAGATGGCTCCTGACTGCCTCCATCCCAGACCCTAGGGTCCTCTGAAAAAAAGTCTTCAGGCCCAGCTGTGTCAGCTGTCTAGCTGACTTTCAGACTCTATATAGCTCTATTTACTTCCTATTCTTTCTGGGTTCCCAGAAGCTTAGATAAGTAACCAAGACTCTAGAGCAGGAAAGAACCAAGTCTACAGTTATCTAATCCAGTTTGCCTTATGTCACATGATCCGCCCTCTTTAGGTAACTTTTTAGTTTTGGACCAGGCCCCTCATTCTCATTTCCCTTTGGCTGGGCCACTTGCTCTAGCCTGAGGGCCATGCCCAGAGGCTAACTGAAATGCTCCAAAGGGCAAGAGTCTTATCAGCCCCTTTCTAGTTATGCAGTCATTTGCCAAAATTTTGGGAAAGCTTAGGTGCCAGAAGTTTTGATGACAGATGAAACCACACAACACACCCTTGAGTAAACAAATGCTTTCCAATGATTAAGAATGGTCATTAGTTCTTATTCTGATCTAGTACCAATTCTGATTAAAGTGGATATTTCAGAGGAGGGTCAGAATAGGAAAGAGATAGCATATGCAAAAGGATTTCCTGGAAAATAAATTTACTAAATGAATCACATACAGAGGTGTGATCAGGGTTCCAGAAGTTTACATGATAAGTCATCTAAGGATCAGCTTGTAAATGATGGACACCAGGGGTTTCTTCTGGAATTCCTGTTGACTAGTCTTTTGCTCATTCTGATACAGGAAATCACATTTTATTATCTTCTCTTTCTCCATGAATTCTATTTTCTGGCATTTTCTTTGTGGATAATATTCAATATAGCTATCCATGTCCTTTCACCATTTACCATTGA
The DNA here is from genome assembly GCF_008692025.1 of Phocoena sinus. Taxonomy (NCBI): domain Eukaryota; kingdom Metazoa; phylum Chordata; class Mammalia; order Artiodactyla; family Phocoenidae; genus Phocoena; species Phocoena sinus. The sequence goes on along the minus strand of NC_045773.1, from coordinate 86,145,255 downwards.
GAAACTTACATTGTATGGAGTACATTTTCAGAAATGGCAACTTAGATAGTAGAGATCTCTGATGACACTCTGTTGGTGGCATACTTTAAAACTGTGGGTTTGTATTTATGTGAAGCACACAGATGCAGAAAGGATGGGCTCTGTGCAGAAATATGTAAATAAGTAATGCTTAATTTCGTTTTGAGAGTCCAAAAACTTATTTGAAGTTAACCACAAATGAGAGGACTTCTTCATAACCTATAAAAGCCTGTTTAAAATCCTAATTATGCACACTTTTTAAGAAATGCCAAACGGTGATTATTTGGAAAGAGCTAGGAAGGAACCAAACCTCGAAAAAGGGCATATCCTTCCCTAAGTCAAAACTGACTGCACGTGCACATGTTTAGTTTTCATTGCAAAAAAGTCTCATTTTCTTATTCATAAAATAGGCATTCTGACGTTGGTTGTTTTTTATTTCTTCTTCTTTTGACACTGAGAATAAAAAACTAACTTTGACTTAAGAAAGTCACAGATATATACCAACCTTAACTCTGCTGCTAATTAATGCTATCAAAAGACCTAGCAGGAGATTCTGCAGCCTTTTTATCTCTGCATGATGAGTAGCTTCAAATAGCTCCCATCTCCCATTACCAGTTGAATGTCATCTAAAAACTGAATAATAGCAGCAACTGTTCTTAGTAAAAACACTGCAGCCTCTTCCTCTAGAGTATAAAGTAAAAGAAAATGGTCAGCCACATAATTATCTAATGACCAGTTCTTTTCCAAGGTAGTTGAAAGGTCAAGATTAGCTGGGAAAGGAGCACCGGAATATGTTTCTGCTTTGACAGTAAGCAAAAAACCTCTTTACTTGAAACTCTTTCATATAACTCTTTTTTTTCTACACACACACACCACCCACACTCACACACAGTTCTTGCCCATCATTTTAATTTTAGAAATAAACGTTCTCTGCCATGTATATTAGCAATGTCTGAAATGTTTCAAGGTGAATTAGCTTTCAGATTGTATCGCACTGTACTATAGGAAAACACGGTAGACTTTTTGGTAAAATATCTCCAGAATCTTTATAGACTTTGCAGTAAAATTTCTTTAAGAGGATAAGCCAAAGCATACATGTCACTGTCATACTCTATATGACAGTTTATGCTTGTATATCATCAGATGACACACTTAAGTTTGTGCAGATACATAAATGACTCTTATCTTTTCCAAATGTACTTATAAAATCATGTGTTCTGAATGCAGTTCCCATCGTTTCCAAAGTATTTTATTTTTCCATATTGCTATTAAAAATCAATTTATCTTATAAATGACACAATTTCTAGTCTTAGTAAATTGATGAGTTAAATCTTTTTATTTTAAGAATTAAAGAAGAGATTGCATGGTTTTGTTTCCATTATTATAAAAGATAAAGGAATACTATAAATAAATACATGCAAGAATATTTCTAAATGGCTTGTGAGCTAAAACTTTTCTAGGAATGAAAATGAAAACATACAAAATAATTCCACATGTTCCATAATATTCCAAAGAAGAACTAAAGTGAAAAATTTCTGACCAACTCTAGCAATTAAAGAATATTTATTCCACTATAATTTTCAATAGGATTTAGGGGAAAAAAAGTTACTGGTATATGATTTCATTCTCATCACAAATCAAGAAACATAGTACCATGGTTTGAAATAACAGGGTTGTTTTTTTTTTAATTAAAAAGTCATATTTTAATATGGCTTATAATAGCTATTGAATAAATCATCAGTATTTGGGAAAATATTTTAAAAATCTTTTTGCCCTCTTCTCTCACAAGCTAAATTGTTTGGTATTTCTGAGAGTAATGCCATTGTACTTGTTACATAATTTACAGTAAACACACACCCTCTTAATCACATCACAGAAGCTTAAATAGATTTGTAAAACCATTAAAAAATCAATACTTAGCTTTTAGGTGATGAATTAATTAACGGAGTGTGAATGCTTGAAGTCTGCATTATCCAGCATGCACTATGGCTTTTTATAACATCACTGTCGATGAGAACCAGTATACAAAGTAACTTAATGTAACTAGTTGGGGTAGTGCTGATAAAAATATATTAATCTCTGCTTCCCAATGAGAATATTCCAGTAAAAATTTCCTTTTGGTAAGAAAGGCAATTCAGTATTTTTCTGTTACATACAGTGATAGAAGAAAGAAGCATTGTTGACAAATGAAATCCAGAGAAAAAAATAATCAGGAATGTTCCAACTCTTTTTAATTAATCAGGCAAAAGGTGAAGAAGATACATGCAATGGCAAGATATGAAATTATGTAGAGCTCTACAGATTGGGGAATGCTGTTTTACTGTTTCCTCCATAAGAGTTTTTAAAAAGTCTTTTTCTGAAAAATAGACCATATTTTCCTATTTTGATTTGGTTTTATTCTATCTTATCCCTCTTCCAGTGCTTCTTTCCACTTCTTTTAAATCTTCTTCCTTAAAGATACCAACTAAGATTTCTACAGGAAAGTGTAGTCAAATATTGGTCCCTGCCTTCAAGAACTTACACTCTAGTTGGATAACATTATAAAGTAGACTGATATTAACAACAAAGGAGTAATTGAAACAGAGGGACTTGTATGTTTTTAGATGGCAAAATGCATAATTTTGGTGATGATTTTTAAGAATACCAAGTTACAAATAGAAAATTAAATTGGAAGGTTTTGACTTTGGGCTATAATTTCAGCCAGACTTAGGCTTTCACTGAGAACAACCAGTAAAGCTGAGGAAATTTTCTAAAAAAGTAGTCTATTTAAAGGAACTAGGAAACTATTGTGGCAACCAAGACTTTTGGGCAAGTAGTTTCTGAGACTAGGAAACCATACAGAGAAGAGAGAATCCACTTTTAACTTCAGAACATTGCTGATTCTGGATATAGGGCAAAAGACTTAGGATCCAACATCTTGGACAGAGGACCTCTACTAAGAGGCAGATTAATAAGTAGAGATTTTGGCAATCTTGCAGGAACAGAGACCAAAATTACAGTCTTGAAGGCCCTAATTAAGCTAAAAATCGTAACAAAATATAACCAAAAAGTACTCAACTTTTAGCAAATTAAGCTATACACTTCTAAATAATATACTGGTCAAACAAGAAATCAAAGGGAAGTTAAAAAATTTTTTTTGACTATGTGATAATGAAAGTAAGACATCAGATGATTAGGATGCAGCTAAACCTGAGTTAAAAAGAAAATGTACAGTCTTGGGGTTTCCCTGGTGGCGCAGTGGTTGAAAGTCTGCCTGCCGATGCAGGGGACACGGGTTCGTGCCCCAGTCCGGGAAGATCCCACAATGCCGTGGAGCGGCTGGGCCCGTGAGCCATGGCCTCTGAGCCTGTGCGTCCGGAGCCTGTGCTCCACAACGGGAGAGGCCACAACACTGAGAGGCCCGCGTACCGCAAAAAAAAAAAAAAAAAAAAATCCTCTAAATGTCCTTACTTTGCCATAAGATTTGAAAGATAACTGGGTATAGAATTCTAGGTTGTAAGTTACATGCTCCTATAGCCCCTTTAAGATATTGTTTCAATGCCTTCTGAGTTTTACTGCTCATATTTTAGTCATTTATGACTTTTTTTTAATGTTCTTTTTTTTTTCCTCACTGTGTTATTTCTGAGAAAGTTGTCCTTCAGAATTCTAAGTTTTATGTAGTATTGGAGGGAAGCTTATGGTAGAGAGATGACAGGAGAGGGCTTTCTCTGCTCAGCCATCCACTGTGATTGGTACCATATTCTTTCTCCTAATTATGTTTCTGTCGCCAGTACAGTTCAGGACCTGGCAGCTCTCAAGGAAAGCACTACTTTCAGAGTTTGTTCACCTCCCTTGCTTCACATTTTCACATTTTTGCTGGTCTTGAAGATGTCCTTTGCTTTTCTGCCAGTTAAGCAGGGCGTTTGAAGAGAAGTTTACACAAAATAGTTTTGGATCAATTGAAGTGTTTTTTGTTAGGATAAAGTTTCTGGAAATCTAGTCTGCCTTTTTACCAGAAAAGGTAGTATGAAAAGGATTTGTGTATTCTGTTTGTGTATGGGTTTGTTTACCCTCCTAGACTGTGAACTCCATCCAGTTTGAGACTCTATTTTAGTTATTTTTGATTCCCTAGACCCAGCATATCATCTGATAATGTAATACACATCAATGGATACTTGAGTTTTTAAAGGACTGTGGCCAAAAAAAAAAGAACCAAAAAACAAGGTTGGTGTGACTTTTGAGAAGGAGTGTGGAGGAGACGGACTGTACAGTCAGGGACCAGGAGAGGTCATTGGACATAGACATCAGAAGGTAGATTTGAAAGAATAGTTTGTAAGGTGGTAGAGGGAAAAGGTGTAAAGAGATGAGCAGAGGAGTGAGAGTTAAATGGTGAAGTGGCTTCTCCAAGTAGTGTGAAGATGATGGGAAAAAGATGGAGAGGGGGAGCTAAATGGGGAGGGAGGATTGAGAAAATAACATTCTTTTGAGAAAATAACATTTTTAATATGAAATATCTTTAATCAGTGGAAAGAGTGAATAATTGATGGAACAAGTTCACTGAGAAGGCAGTAAAAATATGTGATTAAGAGTAAGAATGGTTAGCTTCAAAACAGAATAGAGAAAAAAAGAATGGGTGGTAATAAAATTCAGTTAAGAGTAAGAGGCAAGAAAGGTAAAGGGAGATTTTACTTGATGGAAACGGTTTTCTCATTTATTTATAATGTATTCCCCACCTATTATATAAAAAAGGATTAGAAGCATGTGGAATGTAGGTAAAAGGGCAAGAAACTGCATCCTGAATAATTTAATTGGGACAGCTGCAAGAAAATGTGTAACAGTAGATAGCTAACATTGAATTCCATATGAAACGATAAAGAGAAAAGATTTGGGAAATAAGCCGATGTGATTCATAAGAAAATATCATCTGTACATTTATTTTCATTTAGAACTCTCATCTGAGAGGTTCAGGACATGAATCTTTTACTGTGTAATAGTTATCGCACCTACCAGACTAGCATAGATTTGTTTACAGCTATGATTTGGAATCCCAAGGCAAAAGTTGTGAGTCTCTCCTGAGGCCAGAGTGGAAACATCCCTATCCCTTTATTTAGATGAAGACAAGAGATGAGACTGAATCTGGACTGATTTTTCCTCCATTTTCAGCTTTGGAGACCTGGGGACTCAATGTCGAGTTTCAGTCTATGTGGAAACTTCAAAACATGGTACCATATCTGCTATCAAGGTACTGAATCACGTCATGAAAATATAACATAAATTTCCGGGTTTCTCTGGTGGTGCAGTGGTTAAGAATCTGCCTGCCAATGCAGGGGACAGAGGTTCGAGCCCTGGTCCTGGAAGATCCCACATGCCGCGGGGTAACTAAGCCTGTGCGCCACAACTACTGAGCCTGCTCTAGACCCCCGCGAGCCACAACTGCTGAGCCCACGTGCCACAACTACTGAAGCCCGTGCGCCTAGAGCCCTTGCTCTGCAACAGGAGAAGCCACCACAATGAGAAGCCTGCACACCACAACGAAGAGTAGCCCCCGCTAGCCGAAAGTAGAGAAAGCCGCATGCAGCAACGAAGACCCAACACAGCCAAATATATATATATATAATATATATATATAAAAAACATAAATTTCTATATGGAGCAGACCTAGAGAACATTTTTATAATTAGAATTTTCTACAGTCTTCACTAGCATTCCAGGTATAATTGTGTTACAGTTTTTTTCCCAACACAAAATATTGTATAATATTCAAGTTAAGTCATGTCCAAGGCAGGTAGGCCTTCTTTGAATCACTGACAAGAAAGCATATATTTTTGGGACCCCCTCTCCTACCCTTAGATTTTCACAACTGATTGCTTTAGGTAGAAAAATCCACAGCGCTGAATATCCACTTACTGAGTCACAGAGAGGCAATGGCCCAATACAAATATCATAATAAAAGATGAAACTAAGAAGGAGCAAAAAAGAAGCAAAGATCAAATGGAAAATGCTCTTTCCAAAATGAAACACTTAGTCCAGGAAAGCCTCGGGTGTTAAACCTTGAACCTGAGAAGAGCTTGGCTCTGACATCTTGGCCTCCAGTATATGAGTGTATCTGTTACTCTCTGTGTGGCTCCATGTGACATATACTCCTCAAGTGTGGAAAAAGAAAACAAGTCTCTGCCCTGAGTGGAGGGCTGTCTAAAGATAACATCTCATTCATCAACCCCGTCGTCCACCCCCTCACAGGGTGCTGTTATCTAACTTCCTCTTTCCAACCCCAGGACCAGCTATCACACTGTTCTCCACAGGCCATGAAGGGGGCTCTCTCTGTAGTGTCCCTTTGAGACACACTTCCCTTTACCCCTTTATCAATTGTGATACAAACCTTGTTCCCCATTTGCTCAAAGTATCACCAACTAGTAACTAGGACTCCTGTTAGTAAAGCCCAGTGTAACTAATTCCTCTTACGTAACACGTGTTATTATAGGCATCTTTTAAGGGAAAAAATGCTTCCATCCAAAAGAGTGGCTGTGATGAAGGTAATGTCAGCAGCTGGGATTAACCAGTGGGAAAGCATGAGTTGAAAGCGGTCTTGTGTCTCTTCTCACCCCAGACTTTCAGGTGAAGAAGAAGAATTTCTAATGTTTAAGGATCTTGAGTATGTCCTTTGTGCCAAACACTGTGTCTGTTCCTTTCACATGCATTGTTTCTTGTAAATCTTCCAAGAACAAGTGAAGAAACAAGCCAGAGGGGTTCACAACTTTCCCACAGAGGATTTAAACCCAGGTGTGCTTGAAACTTAAGTCATGTTAATTCCCTGTTCATGATACTCTGATGGTTTCTAATCACACTTAAAGTCCCAAGTCTCTACCATGTTCTACGAGGTCTTACCTTTCTGGCCTCTGTCTACACCTCTGCTTTTATCTCCTACGGTTACCCCCCTCCCTATCTGTGGTCACGTGGCCTTCTTGCTCTCCTTCTAACACAGCAAGTTTGCTCACATGCAGGATCTTGGCATATCCTGATCCCACTGCTTGGAAAGCTCTTTCCTTGGATATCTGTATAGTCTGCTCCACTCAAATGCTTCCTCCTCAGAGAAACCTTCCCTGCTACCCTATAGAAAAGAGCATTTACCATCCCAAATCATTCTGCATTCCTTTATCCTACCTCATTTTCCTTTGTGGCCTTTTCCACTCTGTGTTAGCAATATTCCATGATGTCTTGTCATATCATATTTTTATTGTGTTTCCCACTAAAATGTAAGTAAACTGTGTGGGTGGAGACATTTTGTAACATGAGTGCTTAGAACAACATCTGGCACTTAGGAGGTGCTCAGTAAATGTCAAATATATGAATGAATTATATGATTAGTTTTCTCTCCACAGCCCTATGCACCGTTTTGATGCAACAGTAATGTTGGCATTTTATAGTTCTTGCTAATGTTTACTGGGTGCTCACTGCATTTGAAGTATGAGCTAAATGCCTTACAGAGTTTATTACATTTAATTTTCACACACTCATATAAAGGCATATGAGTGAGATTTTTTATTATTATTTTTATTATTACCCTAATTTTGCCCTAATTTACATGAGGACATATAATATGCTCAGAAAAATTAAATAGCAAGTCACAAAACTAAATAAGTGAATAGCTGGATTTGACTCTTGAATCCATATCACAGCCACTGTTGACAGACATGCATGTATTGTCTTACCAGTGATTTTGTTATATCCATCCCCTACCAGAATCAGTGATTTAGCCCTGACCCTTCTTGTACAGATGAGAAAAGTTGAGGCCAAGAGTAATTTAGAGAATAGGAAGGTCAGCAAGATCTAGAACCCATATTTCTTCACACTTTCCTGCACATACCAAAGCAGCCTGGGACTAATAAAGAATCTGTTGAAGAATATTAGCTACCAATCAAGAAGGAAAAATGTTTAGGTACTTCCTGACAACACTAATCAAAATAATACATTCAGTGGCAAATTCAGAAGAGAAGTATGTGAAATTGACATTTGGAAGTGTGAACAATATTTGGATGAAATAAGAATCCTTTGGATATAAACTTGAAATTAACCCACAGTATGTGTGAGATTTTAGCACAACCGTGTGTGATGAAGTCAGACTTTCAATCCCAAATAGACTTCTGATCCGGTTTGTAACCATGTTTAAGATATTTAAGTGAGCATAACCTGGATGACTAAGAAACTTACTCCAGCACTTCTTTCTTCACAATGTACACATTTGAAGATGATTGTTCTCAGATGTTGGAGAAGATTTCAATATATTTTACTCACAGAGATTGAAAATTGTATTAACACTCTATTATATGGAAGGGGGAAATCATCAAAAAACATAACTACTGAACTTTACTTAAACAATGAATATGGATGGATGGCTAGATACCTAGACAGAGAGTGGTACCCGTACATTTTTTTTTTTAACTCTGCAGTTTTATGTTTCTTTTTACCCCCCATTGGATCAGGGATTAAAACAAGATTGTTTCCCTTTCTTTTAATTTTGAACTAATTTTAAACTTACAGAAAAATTATAACACTAGCACACAGAACTTTTTTTGTCCTGAGCTATTTAAGAGTATGTTGCCAGCAATATGCCCTGTCACCTATATAAATACTTTACGGTGTGTATTTCCTACAAACCACAGTATTCTCTTGCAAGAAGTACAACACAACCATCAGAACCGGGACATTGACGATGATACTTCACTACAATCTAACCTACAGAGCCCATTTAAGTTTTGACAATTGTCCCAACAATGTCCTTGCAAAAGAATCCAACCCAGGATCATACCTTGCTTTTTCATCCCTCTTTAGTTACCTTTAGGCTGGAACGTTTCCTCAGTCTTTCCTTGACCTTCATGACCACTTTTCATGATAACAGGCCAGTTATTTTGTAGACTGTCCCTTGATCTGACCCATACATTTTTAGCTCAAGTTTATTGTTTCAAACTATGAGAGCATTTCCATCCAGAAGGCTCCCATTTAGCATTTTTACTAATTACCTACCAGCATGGCAGAAGTTGAACTTAACATTTATCTCTGTTTTTTCCTGAAACAACACAGAAATGACATGACAAAAATAAAGGAAGCACGGATTCCCAAGGAAAAAGAGAGCTGAAGGGAAGACAACATCAGAAAAGAAAGTGTTTGGAAAACTTAGGAAAGAATAGACATGTAGTAGCTTATTTACAGAATAGAGAATCCAGCTAAGCCTGTAGAAGGAGAGGGGCATGGTAGAGGAGGGAAACCAAAAGGAACAGGTTGAATCTTGGTAGAATTCTGGACTTGCCCAGGAATCAGAGGCAGCTCCTTCTGTTGAACGTGGGAATCATATGGGGCTATAACCATGCAGAAAGATGAAAGGTTTAAATACAAAAGCATTTGGTCCTCCAGATCATCTGCCCAGACTTCTACTCCAGCGGAGGACTGGACATTATTGTGTGGACAAGCTGACCCAGGTAGACTCTGGGCTTGGGGACATCAGACCCAAGCAAAGGCAGGAGTAAGGATATGAGTCATCTTTCTGAAAGAAGACTTAATAAATATCTACAAACTGACCTTCAGCTCCTTTCATGGGCTTAGTGTCTCCACTAAGCCCAGTTGGCCCAGTCTAATTATATCCACTTCCAAGCCCCACCACCTCTCCTTTCCAAGTGGGAGATTTCCTTTTTGGAAAACTGACCTGTTCAATAGAAGAGACCAACAGATAACGCCATTGGGGCTTCCCCCAATAAAGTGTCACAGTCATCAGGATCATGCAGCAGTGAAGACTGCCACAGAACAAGCCTCACTCCCACTCAGAGACTTTCCAACCATCATTCTGAAACAAAGATGGAAAGACATCACCACCAGACACAGAAGAGAAAGACCCCAACATAAAAGATGGAGACCAAAATAAACAGAAAAAGAAATATGCTTGCAGTCAACACAATGCAGAGAGGAGAAAAAAATTCAAAAGAACTATGATTAATATCTCAGAGAAAAAAGAGAATATATCACATCCATTAAAAAAAAAGAACCAAACACTATATAAAAGAAGAGTCAGAATTGGAGAGAACTCTCATAAATTAAAAAGTACAGAAAAAATAAATTTAGGGGTAATCAACCCAGAAGGTGGAACAAAGATGTGCTCTTTCTTACATGCTCTTCCCTGTAGGGCCCACTTGCTGGCCAAGAGTCAATGATGAGTGACACCTGCACGTGATCTGGAAGGCTGAGGAGATGCCTGATATTACAGTGGTCAGCAAGTGCTTGGGTTTGGCAGGCTGGGATTTCACAGTGGCCTCTAGATGTCCTACTGGGAATCACCCACTTCAGTGCTGGAGGAGCTGCAGTTTCTCAGACCCCTAGATTCCCAGAAATCTAAGAGGGCTTTCACTTGTCCAATTCTTCTAGTCCTTCCACTGATTTTTAAACACTTAATTCCTGTATCAAATTGCTCTCTACTTATAATACCTTGAGCAGTTTCTGTATCCCAAAGAAAAAGAAATTCTCACATAGCAGGAAAACAGGAATGAGGACTTTGATTAGAGTGCACCCACGGGTGTGTGTGTGTGTGAGAGTGTGTGAGTGGAGATTTGGAGGCAGTCCAGGTGTTTGTCACTAGGGAAATTAATAAGTGAAACACTGTGGGTATAGTTAGTGGTGCATAGTAATATGTATCAGTCGGAATCACAAACTGTACATGTATCAAATAACGTGGATCAAATGAAGACACAGAAGATAGTATTTACTGGAAATGGGATGAAATGAGATTGAGGACACACTACATTCATGTAAATCAAAACACAGAGGGAAAATAATACTGCACATTTTACATTGGACTGTGCGTGTTTATGAGAGAGGGAGAAGGGAGTTGGAAGCAAGTGTGGATGAAGAGGAGAGCATAATACTGCCCTTCCTATTGACTAAAGAGCAAGATTAACTCAACTCTCCACACCTTTCTCTCTCTCTCTCTCTTTCTCTCTCTCTCGTACACACACAGACGCACACACACACACACACACACACACAACTAAAACTGGGCAACCAATTTGGAACTAGTACCCACTGATGCTTAAATCCAGGGGTAATCTGTGACAAGGGCAGATAAAGGTTAGATAAGGATACTTTTTAGCTGTAAGCTCACTGAAGACAGGGATTTAGTTGAGTTCATCATCGTATTCCCTGTACCTGTAGATGCTCATTAAATTTTTGTGAAACTGACCTGAACTGAAATCAAACTACCTCCTACCACGGAGTCCAGGTTCCAAGGGTAAAATTCCCTGAATTGAAGTAAATCATAAAAATTATCAGATCTTTCTTTTCAGTGCTGCTGCATCAACAGTGTGTAGTAAGCAGTGAATAGCAGGCTTGCAGTTGCCTTAGTTGTGACAATAATAGTGTCAAGTACAGGGACATAAAGTTAGCCTTCTGCTTCCTGACCTTCAGCTTCTACGCTAGCTCTCTAGAGAAAGGTTTGGACTGGGGTGGATTGGGGTGAGTTCGGTCAGAATTCTGTCTCTTAACAATGTTTGTGATCTTAAACAGCCACATCTGGAATGGGGAGACTCAGTCAATGACCATTCAAGAAACAGAATTATTTTTCATGCATTTTTAAAAAATCTTTGTTTTGGACTTACAGTGACCCTGAACTTTATATAATTATGGAATCCCCTCATCGTTTAGGAAGATCAAATCACTATGTAGAAGATATCTACCAGTATTCAATAACACATGTTGACAATTATAACAAAGTTTAAGAACTATAGTACGTGTATATAGGTATATATATTTACATTTGTATTTTATACATACATGTACATGCATATTATACATATACATACATATATATATAAATATTTCATGGACTTGACCCAGAGAACATTTGCTCTTATAAACAGCTTTATTGCTTAATTGGTAATTAGGTCCTGCTTGCTTGTATGGGGCATTAACATAAATTGATAGAGAACCTCACCAGGTGCATTCAATTTAAAAAGTTCTGAAGTGAGGTATCATGTTTTACCACTTGGTTGCATTTTGAAAGTATATTTAATAGGTTTATTCCAATGTCAGGTTTGCAATAAATGGAAGTCAAGCTGACTTAAAACAGACCTGTCTTGTGGGTTAATCTTCCTGTCTCCTGATTTCCATCACCTACCTTGAAGCTATTTAGTCATCCATTTGCAGACCTTGCCAAAGCCTGTGGCTAAAGCTTACAGTTGCTCTTGTCTATGCACAAGAGCTACATATTTTCCTTCGCTTGAAATGTTATTAGTCTGAGTCAGGCTAACCATCAGAATTAACAAGGCACAGGGCCAATTATATCCATTATTTCTGTAAAATGGCTGGATGGACATCGGTGCAGTGTGAATAAGAGAGACTTAAACAGAGGCATTAAATAAACTGTGAGCCTATTTTCAAAATGTTCTGCCTCTGGTTACTATTCATTTATGCCTCTTGGCATGTGTGATGAACCCCTAGGTCAGGCCCTGACGAGCAGGCATCAGAGGTATATTAGGGCATTATGTGATGCAATTATTTTTAGGATTTCTGAGGATATGAATAGTTTATGAAGTAGCTTAAAGCTGAAAACTCAGGCAGAGGGAAGTAGGATACACTTAGCTTTAGTTACTGGATTTCTCTGGGAAATGAATGAATACTGATCCAATTAGTTGTTGCTAATGCTTTCCTGGAAGACTTTTCCTCTAAATGCAGTAACACAGTAGTTATACTCTTAATATTTCTTAGAGGACATAGATAGGTACACACATTTCCACCTCTTGCATCAGCTTCTCCAAAATTGAATGACTGCTGGGACAAGTTTTTATGTGAAACTGCTAGGACCCCTCCTAAAATTCTCTCTCAACATTCCCACTTGATTGTGTACCCAGAGGTCTAAAATTTAACACAGTGTCTTTGTAGCCCTCAAAGCCATTAGTGGAAGGTACATAAACCACATCTTCAGGGCACATAATAAAGTGAATCTGTAGAGAGTTAAAATTCATATATCTCGTGTCCATTCAAATCTTACTCATTCCTTAAGAAAAATCTCAACTCCTCCTGCCGTGTTCAAAAAGCCTACCCTGATTATTTTTGTATAAAGGGGTACAAGTTTTATTTTTATTAGAATCTCTTGTATTCTCTAAATGTTTCTTGCTAGAATGTTTCAGGTTAGAATCTTTTCTCCTCAATTAACTTGCACACTGCTAAGGGGGAGGGTATGCATGAATTTTATAACTTCCTGATACCTAATTAAGATGTTATAAATTCATGCTTTGAGACCTTCCCTTTTTGGTCCAACATATGGCAAATAGCAGATAAAATATAAAAGATACAATTAAATAACTTGGACGTACTAAAGGTACTGGTAGACCAGAAATGGAAGGAAATGCAAAATGTTGAGAGAAACTAACACTGCAGGTCTGTTAGGATCTGAGGCTGGAAGCAAGAAGAGGTGGAGTCTGTGGGGTAGAAGGAAATACGGTCCCTCATGTGCAGTGGTGAACTAGAGCTGGACCACTGTGGAGCTTCCTGACACTGAAAAGGCAGCTGAAAAAAGCCCTGACTTACTAATTTGCGGGGATACAATGTTTATAATGTTGCCTCTTACATAGGCACAAAGAAGCAGACAGCCTCGCAGCCAGGCAACCTTGAGCCAAGCCACCACTTGGCAGCAGGGAATGAACGCATGACAGATTAAATGAAAAAAAGAGAAAAACATCAATAGTGGTTTTAAAATAAGTATGTTTAGAATCTCTAAAGGGACAGAGAAATGAATAACCACAAAAAGAATGAGAAATTATGAAGCCAAAACAGATATAAATGAAATAATGTAGGGTAAATATAAAAAAATTAGAAATCCTTAGAATTAAAACTATTGTTTTTGAAATGATCACAGTTGGGATTACCTTTAAATGAGACACAAAGAATAAATAAATGGAAATACAGTTTTGGGAAGTTTGACAGAATGTAGCACAGAATGTAGCACAGTAGATAGAGACATAAAACATGAATAAGAGGTATGGGCTATAGATTGAGATAATTTAATGTAATTATATGTGTTCTAGAAGAGAACTGAAGAAATGTCTGAGGCTATATTTTAAAATGTAAGAATTGTCTGAACTGAGGACGGAGATGAGTTCAAAGTCTCCACCAAGTATCAGTCATAATAGATGAAAATAAGTCCATACTCATACACGTCTTAATGAAACCGAAGAATATCAAGGATAACGAGGAGAAAGACATGATACTTGATGGCAGACTTCTCAGCAGCAATAATAAATGCTAGAAGAACACAGAATAATGCCTTCATTATCTTAAAGGAATGCAATTTTAAATATAAATTATATACCCAGCTAATATACTGTTTAATAATGAGGTTGTAATAAATACATTTTAGCTGTATAAAGCTAAGAGAATTGATCTATTACTCCATACCCTCACTAAAACAATTACTAAGTGACATATTTCCTTTAATGAAAGTAAGGGAGGAGTGTGTAAGAAATCAATGATAAAATATCTGAATAATTGTAATAAACTAATTGTAAAAAATAGCTATTATGAACTTTTAAAAGTATAAAATTTTAGACAATTACAAAGTTGAGTGTTAGGGCTATTAAAAACATGCTCAAGTCTTTAGATTTGGTTAGAAAAATTTGTAGTTCTGCATGTTAAATAATAATTACTGAAGGAAGAGTTATCAGCCAGCAAAGGGGAACCAGCAAAGGGGAAAACAATAATAATAATCATGATAGCGATTATGATACTAACTTTATCGATCCACTGGAAGGTAGAACAGCAGAGAGGAAAAAAAAAAAAGAACACTCTGAAGGCCTAATAAGTCACAAAATGACATGGTAGACATAGAATTCATCACCACATATTAAGAAGGTTACAGTCTCTTGATAAAATATTAGGTTGAAAGCAATCTACCTATACAGTTGGGTTGGCCCTCCACATGGGGTGGGGGGTAGGGCTCAGCATCCGCAGATTTGATCCACAGCTGGTTGAGTCCACAGATGTGGAACCTGGAATGTGGGGTGGGGTGGGAGCGGGGGTTACTGTACTGTGCCATTTTATACAACAGACTTGAGCATCCGTGGATTTGGGGTATCAGAGGAGGCAGGTGGAGAGTGTCTTGGAACCAATGCCCTGCCTATACGGAGAGACTGTATACTGGTTTCAAGGGTATAATTAAACAAAATGGCATAGAAAAATTAAAGAGCTATTAACTATTTTGAAATGCTAATTTAAAAAAACTCCTGCAGCATCATTAATACCAAAGTAGAATTTAAAGCAAAAGCCTTCAATAGGGCAGTTATTTCACTCTGATAAAATGAAGATTCTAATAGACGCAAAACAATATAAAAATAAAGAATATGCAGGTACTTAACAATAATAGAGCCTTCAAATGCACAAAGCAGAACAAACCTAATTTGAAGGAAATTGACTAATCTAGAAATAATCCATGGAAAATCGTTACATATTTTTATCTTAATTAAATAAAATAGACAAAATATTAGCAAGTATATAGAACTATTGAACAAAACAAGACTGCTCATGTATATTGATAATTTAAAAGTGTGTAAATTATAAAAACAGTTCACAAATAATGTTTCAAAATATATCAAAGGATTGATATAACACAGACCACCTAATATGGTTAAAATATTCTACACTCATCATGTCTTACCCACAGCACTAGCTTTCTAGTAGCCACATGGTAAGCACTCAGATATGGATTACCTGAACTAGTGTCCTAAAAGATACATTACATTCTAGATTTCAGTTTTTGCTGTTTTCTACATATGTAGCCTACAAACTCCCTGTCAATTCATAGGAGTCCTATAAAGTAAATAGAAGAAAAAACTGAGAAAACTGACCGAAACCAGATTAGTCTTTCCCAATATGATAAAGCTATATACTTCATTCTTTCATTTTTTTCCAGTTAAAGTGTGAAGCAGCTAAAATTAGTGAAGACGAACCCAATTACTTCAAAATTATAATAGACTGAAGCCTCATTAATTAATTACTTATTAATTAGCATTACATTATTCAATTTAACAGTTAAGCATTTTGTATTTGTTCAATGAAAACTTTACTGATTTTGCTTTTACTAAAAGAGAAAACAGCTTGGTCAGCCATCATGAAACAAGATGGTAGCTGATAAAAAGCTCAGAATATATGCCCTTTGAAAACTTAAAAGATTCTCTTACATGGTTAGAGTTTACAGTTATAAATATCTGAGGATAAAAAGAAAGGCTGGACATTTTAAAAGGTAGATATTTTATCTATAATATTTATATTGGAGTGATATCATGTCTGTACCATTATTGCTTGATGTGTGGTTAACATCGTTTTACCTTTATAAATATCTGCCAATCATAGATCAGCAGTATAATTACTGTTCTACTTAGATATATTTCATTGTGAGGAACAGAGGCTCACTCAGACACCCTTAAGATTAAATCTGCACCCTTCATTTCTCCCTCCCCAAATGCCATCATCAAAGATATACATATTTGATACACTATATTTAATGTAATGTTTTTAATGTAAGGATGCATGTAAACTGAACTCAAATTGTAACAGGAAAAACCTCAGGGACTGAAACTGCTCTCTGAACTGACAGTTTTCTCCATCTCACTTTTATGATCTTTCTAGTAACTTACTGTTCATGACACGTCTGCTCTCTTAGCATCTGCTTCACTCTTCTCCATTTTCTCCAAACCAACTTCTCTGGTTGCTTATAGGTTACATTTCCTCAATGACTGTGCTCATGATGAGTAGATGGGCAGGCAAAAAAAAGGAGAAAGGCAGTAGAGCAAAGTGTTTTAAGAATTGAGAAAATAAAGTGCTTACAACAGGGTGTGGCATATATGTGCTCAATTAATGGTAGTTAAAAATTAGTTCTATTGTAATTTTACTTATTATGAATATATTCCCATTATGGTTGTACTTTGACAAGCAGAAACAGAGTATTGGCTTCTGTTATATCTGATTTTTTTTAACATCTTTATTGGAGTATAATTGCTTTACAATGGTGTGTTAGTTTCTGCTTTACAACAAAATGAATCAGTTATATACATACATATGTTGCCATGTCTCTTCCCTCTTGCATCTCCCTCTCTCCCACCCTCCCTGTCCCACCCCTCCAGGTGATCACAAAGCACGGAGCTGATCTCCCTGTGCTATGTGGCTGCTTCCCACTAGCTATCTATTTTACGTTTGGTAGTGTATATATGTGCATGCCACTCTCTCTCTTTCTCACAGCTTACCCTTCCCCCTCCCAATATCCTCAAGTCCATTCTCTAGTAGATCTGTGTTTTTATTCCCGTCTTACCCCTAGGTTCTTCATGACATATTTTTTCTTAATTTCCATATATATGTGTTAGCATAGGTATTTGTCTCTCTCTTTCTGACTTACTTCACTCTGTATGACAGATTGTAGGTCTATCCATCTCACTACAAATAGCTCAATTTTGTTTCTGTTTATGGCTGAGTAATATTCCATTGTATATATGTGCCACATCTTCTTTATCCATTCATCCGATGATGATGGACATTTAGGTTGTTTCCATCTCCGGGCTATTGTAAATAGAGCTGCAATGAACATTTTGGTACATGACCCTTTTTGAATTATGGTTTTCTCAGGGTATATGCCCAGTAGTGGGATTGCTGAGTCATACGGTAGTTCTACTTGTAGTTTTTTAAGGAACCTCCATACTGTTCTCCACAGTGGCTGTATCAATTTACAGTCCCACCAACAGTGCAAGAGGGTTCCCTTTTCTCCACATCCTCTCCAGCATTTATTGTTTCTAGATTTTTTGATGATGGCCATTCTGACTGATGTGAGATGATATCTCATTGTAATTTTGATTTGCATTTCTCTAATGATTAGTGATGTTGAGCATTCTTCCATGTGTTTGTTGGCAGTCTGTATATCTTCTTTGGAGAAATGTCTATTTAGGTCTTCTGCCCATTTTTGGATTGGGTTGTTTGTTTTTTTGTTATTAAGCTGCATGAGCTGCTTATAAATTTTGGAGATTAATCCTTTGTCAGTTGCTTCATTTGCAAATATTTTCTCCCATTCTGAGGGTTTTCTTTTGGTCTTGTTTATGGTTTCCTTTGCTGTGCAAAATCTTTGAAGTTTCATGAGGTCCCATTTGTTTATTTTTGGTTTTATTTCCATTTCTCTAGGAGATGGGTCAAAAAGGATCTTGCTGTGATTTATGTCATAGAGTGTCCTGCCTACGTTTTCCTCTAAGAGTTTGATAGTTTCTGGCCTTACATTTAGGTCTTTAATCCATTTTGAGTTTATTTTTGTGTATGGTGTTAGGGAGTGATCTAATCTCATACATGTAGCTGTCCAGTTTTCCCAGCACTACTTATTGAAGAGGCTGTCCTTTCTCCACTGTACATTCCTGCCTCCTTTATCAAAGATAAGGTGACCATATGTGTGTGGGTTTATCTCTGGGCTTTCTATCCTGTTCCATTGATCTATCTTTCTGTTTTTGTGCCAGTACCATACTGTCTTGATTACTGTAGCTTTGTAGTATAGTCTGAAGTCAGGGAGCCTGATTCCTCCAGCTCCGTTTTTCGTTCTCAATATTGCTTTGGCTATTCAGGGTCTTTTGTGTTTCCATACAAATTGTGAAATTTTTTGTTCTAGTTCTGTGAAAAATGCCAGTGGTAGTTTGATAGGTATTGCATTGAATCTGTAGATTGCTTTGGGTAGTACAGTCATTTTCACAATGTTGATTCTTCCAATCCAAGAACTTGATATATCTCTCCATCTATTTGTATCATCTTTAATTTCTTTCATCAGTGTCTTATAATTTTCTGCATACAGGTCTTTTTTCTCCTTAGGTAGGTTTATTCCTAGATATTTTATTCTTTTTGTTGCAATGGTAAATGGGAGTGTTTTCTTGATTTCACTTTCAGATTTTTCATCATTAGTGTATAGGAATGCCAGAGATTTCTGTGCATTAATTTTGTATCCTGCTACTTTACCAAATTCATTGATTAGCTCTAGTAGTTTTCTTGTAGCATCTTTAGGATTCTCTATGTATAGTATCATGTCACCTGCAAACAGTGACAGCTTTACTTCTTCTTTTTACGATTTGGATTCCTTTTATTTCCCTTTCTTCTCAGATTGCTGTGGCTAAAACTTCCAAAACTATCTTGAATAAGAGTGGTGAGAGTGGGCAACCTTGTCTTGTTCCTGATCTTAGTGGAAATGCTTTCAGTTTTTCACCATTGAGGACGATGTTGGCTGTGGGTTTGCCATATATGGCCTTTTATTATGTTGAGGAAAGTTCCCTCTATGCCTACTTTCTGCAGGGTTTTTATCATAAATGGGTGTTGAATTTTGTCAGAAGCTTTCTCTGCATCTATTGAGATGATCATATGGTTTTTCTCCTTCAATTTGTTAATATGGTGTATCACATTGATTGATTTGCATATATTGAAGAATCCTTGCATTCCTGGAATAAACCCTACTTGATCATGGTGTATGATCCGTTTAATGTGCTGTTAGATTCTGTTTGCTAGTATTTTGTTGAGGATTTTTGCATCTATGTTCATCTGTGATATTGGCCTGTAGCTTTCTTTCTTTGGGACATCCTTGTCTGGTTTTGGTATCAGGGTGATGGTGGCCTCGTAGAATGAGTTTGGGAGTGTTCCTCCCTCTGCTGTATTTTGGAAGAGTTTGAGAAACATAGGTGTTAGCTCTTTTCTAAATGTTTGATAGAATTCACCTGTGAAGCCATCTGGTCCTGGGCTTTTGTTTGTTGGAAGATTTTTAATCACAGTTTCCATTTCAGTGCTTGTGATTGGTCTGTTCATTTTTTCTATTTCTTCCTGATTCAGTCTTGGCAGGTTGTGCATTTCTAAGAATTTGTTCATTTATTCCAGGTTGTCCATTTTATTGACATAGAGTTGCTTGTAGTAATCTCTCATGATTCTTTGTAATTCTGCAGTGTCAGTTGTTACTTCCCCTTCTTCATTTCTAATTCTATTGATTTGAGTCTTCTCTCTTTTTTTCTTGATGAATCTGCCTAATGGTTTATCAATTTTGTTTATCTTCTCAAAGAACCAGCTTTTAGTTTTATTGATCTTTGCTATCGTTTCCTTCATTTCTTTTTCTTTTTTTTCTGATCTGATTTTTATGATTTCTTTCCTTCTGCTAACTTTGGGAGTTTTTTGTTCTTCTTTCTCTAATTGCTTTAGGTGCAAGATTAGGTTGTTTATTCGAGATGTTTCCTGTTTCTTAACGTAGGATTGTATTGCTATAAACTTCCCTCTTAGAACTGCTTTTTCTGCATCCCATAGGTTTTGGGTCCTCGTGTCTCCATTGTCATTTGTTTCTAGGTATTTTTTGATTTTCTCTTTGATATCTTCAGTGATCACTTCGTTATTAAGAAGTGTATTGTTTAGCCTCCATGTGTTTGTATTTTTTACAGATCTTTTCCTGTAATTGATATCTAGTCTCATAGCGTTGTGGTCGGAAAAAATACTTGGTACAATTTCAGTTTTCTTAAATTTACCAAGGCTTGATTTGTGACCCAGGATATGATCTAACCTGAAGAATGTTCCATGAGCACTAGAGAAAAATGTGTATTCTGTTGTTTTTGGATGGAATGTCCTATAAATATCAATTAAGTCCATCTTGTTCAATGTATCATTTAAAGCTTGTGTTTCCTTATTTATTTTCATTTTGGATGATCTGTCTATTGGTGAAAGTGGGGTGTTAAAGCCCCCTACTATGAATGTGTTACTGTCGATTTCCCCTTTTATGGCTGTTAGTATTTGCCTTATGTATTGAGGTGCTCCTATGTTGGGTGCATAAATATTTACAATTGTTGTATCTTCTTCTTGGATCGATCCCTTGATCATTATGTAGTGTCCTTCTTTGTCTCTCCCAATAGTCTTTATTTTAAAGTCTATTTTGTCTGATATGAGAATTGCTACTCCAGCTTTCTTTTGGTTTCCATTTGCATGAAATATCTTTTTCCATCCCCTTACTTTCAGTCTGTATGTGTCTCTAGGTCTGAAGTGGGTCTCTTCTAGACAGCAAATATATGGGTCTTGTTTTTGTATCCATTCAGCCAATCTGTGTCTCTTGGTGGGAGCATTTAGTCCATTTCCATTTAAGGTAATTATCTATATGTATGTTCCTATTCCCATTTTCTTAATTGTTTTGGGTTCGTTATTGTAGGTCTTTTCCTTCTCTTGTGTTTCTTGCCCAGAGAACTTCCTTTACCAGTTGTTGTAAAGCTGGTTTGGTGGTGCTGAACTCTCTCAGCTTTTGCTTGTCTATAAAGGTTTTAATTTCTCCATCAAATCTGAATGAGATCCTTGCTGGGTAGAGTAATGTTGGTTGCAGGTTTTTCCCCTTCATCACTTTAAATATGTCCTGCCACTCCCTTCTGGCTTGCAGAGTTTCTGCTGAAAGATCAGCTGTTAACCTTATGGGGATTTCCTTGTGTGTTATTTGTTGTTTTTCCCTTGCTGCTTGTAATATGTTTTCTTTGTATTTAATTTTTGACAGTTTGATTAATATGTGTCTTGGCATATTTCTACTTGGATTTATCCTGTATGGGACTCTCTGTGCTTCCTGAACTTGATTAACTATTTCCTTTCCCATATTAGGGAAGTTTTCAACTATAATCTCTTCAAATATTTTCTCAGTCCCTTTCTTTCTCTCTTCTTCTTCTGGAACCCCTATAATTCGAATGTTGTTGTGTTTAATGTTGTCCCAGAGGTCTCTGAGATTGTCCTCAGTTCTTTTCATTCTTTTTTCTTTATTCTGCTCTGCAGTAGTTATTTCCACTATTTTATCTTCCAGATCACTTATCCGTTCTTCTGCCTCAGTTATTCTGCTATTGATCCCTTCTAGAGTATTTTTAATTTCATTTCTTGTGTTGTTCATCGTTGTTTGTTTCATCTTTAGTTCTTCTAGGTCCTTGTTAAATGTTTCTTGCATTTTTTCTATTCTATTTCCAAGATTTTGGATCATCTTTACTATCATTATTCTGAATTCTTTTTCAGGTAGACTGCCTATTTCCTCTTCATTTGTTAGGTCTGGTGGGTTTTTATCTTGCTCCTTCATCTGCTGTGTGTTTTTTTGTCTTCTCATTTTGCTTATCTTACTGTGTTTGGGGTCTCCTTTTTGCAGGCTGCAGGTTCGTAGTTCCCATTGTTTTTGGTGTCTGTCCCCAGTGGCTAAGGTTGGTTCAGTGGGTTGTGTAGGCTTCCTGGTGGAGGGGACTAGTGCCTGTGTTCTGGTGGATGAGGCTGTATCTTGTCTTTCTGGTGGGCAGGTCCACGTCTGGTGGTGTGTTTTTGGGTGTCTGTGGACTTGTTATGATTTTAGGCAGCCTCTCTTCTAATGGGTGGGGTTGTGTTCCTGTCTTGCTAGTTGTTTGGCATAGGATGTCCAGCGCTGTAGCTTGCTGGTCGTTGAGTGAAGCTGGGTGTTGGTGTTGCGATGGAGATCTCTGGGAGATTTTCGCCGTTTGATATTATGTGGAGCTGGGAGGTCTCTTGTGGACCAGTGTCCTGAAGTTGGCTCTCCCACCTCAGAGGGACAGCACTGACTCCTGGATGCACCACCAAGAGCCTTTCATCCACTCGACTCAGAATAAAAGCGAGAAATAGAAAGAAAGAATTAGTAGAAGAAAGAAAGAAAGAAAGGAAAGGAAGGAAGGAAGGAAGGAAGGAAGGAAGGGAGAGAGAGAAAGAAAGGAGGGAGGGAGGGAGGGAGGAAGGAAGGAGGGAAGGAAGGAAAAAAAGAAAGAAGATAAAGTAAAATAAAATAAAGATAAAATATACTAAAGTTATTAAAATAAAAATATAATTATTAAGGGAAAAACAAAAGAAAAAAAAACGGACGTATAGAGCCCTAGGACAAATGGTGCAAGCAAGGCTATACAGACAAAATCTCACACAGAAGCATGCACATACACCCTCACAAAAAAAGGAAAAGGAAAAAATCATAAATCTTGCTCTCAAAGTCCACCTCCTCATTTTGGGATGATTCGTTTTCTGTTCATGTATTCCACAGATGCAGGGTACATCAAGTTGATTGTGGAGCTTTAATCCGCTGCTCCTGAGGCTGCTGGGAGAGATTTCCCTTTCTCTTCTTTGTTCTCAGAGCTCCCAGAGGCTCAGCTTTGGAATTGACCCCGCCTCTGCGTGTAGGTTGCCGGAGGGCGTCTGTTGTTCGCTCAGACAGGACGGGGTTAAAGGAGCCGCTGATTCAGGGGCCTCTGGCTCACTCAGGCCAGGGGCGGGGGCGGAGGGAGGGGCACGGAGTGCGGGGGTGGGGGGGGGAGGGGCATGGAGTGCGGGGCGGGCCTGCGGCGGCAGAGGCCGGCGTGACGTTGCAGCGGCCTGAGGCGCGCCGTGCGTTCTCCCGAGGAAGTTGTCCCTGGATCCCGGGACCCTGGCAGTGGCGGGCTGCACAGGCTCTCTGCAAGGGTGGTGTGGATAGTGACCTGTGCTCGCACACAGGCTTCTTGGTGGCGGCAGCAGCAGCCTTAGCGTCTCATGCCCGTCTCTGGGGTCCGCCCTTTTAGCCACGGCTCGCGCCCGTCTCTGGAGCTCCTTCAAGCAGTGTTCTCAATCCCCTCTCCTCGCGCACCAGGTACGTGGGGGGTTTCTTGCCTTTTGGGAGGTCTGAGGTTTTCTGCCAGCGTTCAGTAGGTGTTCTGTAGGAGTTGTTCCACGTGTAGATGTATTTCTGGTGTATCTGTGGGGAGGAAGGTGATCTCTGCGTCTTACTCTTCCGCCATCTTCCCGGAAGCGCTGTTATATCTGATTTTGAAGAGCAAAGATGACAAAACTGTATCCTGTTTTATTTAACTATTTCATTTTTACAAGTGTCCAAAATACTGTATTTTGTCTAATAAGAAATTTATTTTCACCATGAAGAACGAGCGACCAAAGAGAAAAGTGATGATAATATTTGTTCAAAGAGTCATCATTTGTGTTATACAGGACATTTTACTGAGGCATTTAAAAGTGTTTTTATCATCAACTCCGTTTTTAAAGTAAATTCTGAAAAAGAGGCGTTGCTTGTTGAAGTTTGAGCGCAAATGCTGGTTTAGGAAAGTTATGTCGAATTTCTACTGTTCTGCTTTTCTTTTACTTGACCTCTACTTCGTGCTTTTTGAGTTTTTGAATATATGAAAAACCACTAAACTAACTCCTTAGAGTACTTATTTATTTATTCCAACAAATAACATACATGTTCCCTAGTACAGAAAAACCTAATCTGTTTGGAAGGCCAAATATTTCTTTTGCAATGTTTAAAAAGAGAAAGTCATCCACCTCCAATAATCCTCTGGTTAAAGGATAACTACCAACTCAATACAGCTATTGCTAAACTAAAACTAAACGAAAAATTAAAGTCATTTTGTAATAATGAAATAGGAAAAACTTGATAAGTCAAAATGATTATCTACCTCTACATACCATTATCATTAATTCAAAATTAGACATCTTGGCTTAAAAAAATTTCCTTTCATTATCATGCACACTGTTGATGATTTTCTTAAATGGAAATTGTATAAATTATTTATTCCCAAAGATTAATATTTTGGTAATTATATCGAAAGCTAGGAAACTGTTGGAAGGAAGAGTAAGACAATTGAGGTGAAGACTGAAGTTATATCATCAAAAACTTCAGCATGATTTTCTGAAAACTTTGGTCATTTTAACCATTTATATGATATCTTATTTTAATGGCAAGAAGTATAAAACAAATTGCAATGCCAAGTTCCATATTTGCTTATAGAGATGACGTTGTTGATCTTGGATCTTTAAAAATGTATTTTTAGTGCATGAAGAACACACCCCCTCCAAAAAATAAGAAAAAAATAAGATTCTAATAAAATTAAAGGAACATTGGCAAGGTGTCAAGCTAAATTTAGAACCGGAAACAATCTGAGTAAGGGAAAAACAATAGTTACAAGAGAAGATATGTATCACATACTGCCAAAAAAAAAAAAAAAAGCCAAACAAAACAAAAACTGCACTTTAATAAAATAAATAAAATAGAGCTAGTACTGGCTATTTTAATAGTAATGGCTAATAGTAATTGAACACTTAACAGGTACCAGGCAACATACTTGACACATTGTTCTGCTTATTTTAAGCAGCCTTTCTCTCAAATGGGTACTACATTGGGATCCACATTTTAGATTTAAGGAACTGGGTTTCACATAGGCTAGTAAATTACCTATGTTGTATATTTTGTCCTGCCTTTCAATCAACTTCATATTGTAAGAATTTCCAAGTTATTAAATTATACTTTAAAAACTCTAAACACAGAAGATGGCCATTTAATTATATAATTATTATGTAAATAGACCATGTTATATGTGTCCAATCCCCAATTATTGAATATTCACCAGCATTGATAACTTGTTTAAACGTTGCTAATTATGTAGATTTTCAAAAACCTCATATATTTTCAAGTGGCAGAGTTTGACTAAGTATCATGCAAGATTCAAATTACAAAAATATTATTATTATTTAGCACATTTTATTTAAATTTTTTTCCAAAGAGTAGTTTTCAAAAGTTTTAAGTGCTCCCAAATCAGTATAATGAAATATTATTCTTAAGCAGCCACATTTATTCATTTTAGAGTGGCAATTTTCTTTCCATGGCTGCTAAAACAGCAGTTTTGCAAACAATTCTGAAATCTCTCCATTTGCCCCCTCCTACACCCTACCCTGTAACATTTATGATTAGCCAAGGGGGCCCAAATCACCAGCACACATATAGCACTGGGAAAATCTGCACTCTCATCTCTCCCCCCACCCCCAATCCCATCATCAAGTTAGATACAGATTTGACACACTAGTCAAATTGATAATGATACAGCTCCTTGGAAACTTCCTTTAAATTATCCTTTAGCTGCCGGACATCCCCACTGATACCAAGTTTATCCCCACCCCCAGCAGATCCCTTGGATTTTAGAAATCCCTGAGGCTTTAAAGGTTAGGCTACGTGTACGGTGATAAAATGTAGAGGTGACAAAATTTAGAGGTAGCTCACCTCCTGTGACTTTTAAAGAAAGGAGGGTGGGGGGATTTTCTACCCGTGGTGGGATAGGGGATTTACTTTCTGTGTAATTATGTCTGCTAGAACATTTTAGAAAGAAAAGCCTTGACCCCAAATACCAACCATGTATAAACACTTCTGTTGTATAAACAGAGGCAGCTAATATTTTTTAATGAAACAAAAGCACATGGAAAACAATTACATTTATTTTAAATCATAGTTTATACCAAAGTAATTGAATTTAAAACTAATTAAACAAGAAAACATCCATTGGATATCTAGTCTCTCTGCTGTACAATTACATAATTGTTGCCAAGCAGCTTTTAAATCCTATCATTACTTTTCCAGAAAAGGAAACTGTGATGTGTTATCTGTTCTGGAATCTAAGGTGTTTTGATAGGTTTGCTGCTGCTGCTGAAATTAGGTCCTTTTTACAAACAGACGGTCTTGGTACTTTGGATTTTATTCGAAATATCTGAGCTCAAGGAGATCTAGTTTCTGAAAATTAATAATAGTTGCTCCTGAGAACTTTGTTTATATACTAGCCAAATCTAAACCTAACCGAGTTACCATGAACACTACTTACCTACTCTTCTCACTTTGAGCAAAAGAGAGACAATAACTTTAAGAACAAGTTGGTTTCAAGGGTAAAAGAAGCAAAGATCCTACTATTTAATTGCATCATGGAGCATGCAAGTGTCAGAGGATGGGAATATCTGTGCAAGTGGTATCCAACTCTAAATGCGTTAAACTTTTTGCTCAACCTTCCTCTTATTCTCCCCTTTTAGTGTTTTTTTTTTAATATTTATTTTATTTTATTTTGGCTGTGCTGGGTCTTAGTTGCGGCATGGGGGTTTCTTAGTTGTGGCGTGTGGGATCTAGTTCCCTGACCAGGGATCGAACCCGGGCCCCCTGCATTGGGAGTGTGGAGCCTTACCCACTGCACCACCAGGGAGGTCCCTCTCCCCTTTTTGGAATTAGCTACCATTAGGTGATAAATCTAATCAAAGAATGCTGTTTTAAAAATAATATTTCCAAAGAACAAGAACTTTTATGTTGTTTCATACAGAAGTTGTGCTGGATATGTAATTCCATATGTAATATGGAATTCCATGTGTAGTAAAGAATTTGGCTGGCAGATAACTTGTCTTCATTCTTCAGTGTCCTTATTCATGACTTTACTCCTTTTGACATATTTTTCCTTCATTCAGCCTAATAATAATAATAGCCTGATCCCATCCATAATGAAATTCTACGTCATACTTGTTAGTACATCATAGAACTTTATACCCATTGTCTGGACTTTCATGCCCATAATCTCATTAATATATATAACAGTCTTGAGGGAAATTATAAATATTACTTTAAACATCTTAAGATCATGTAACAGAGGCTCAGAAATATTATCTATTCCCAGCTTTACAAGGCTGGTAAACAAGTGAAGGATACTAGAATTCCTTCTAGTACATCTGACGCTACTCCTCCCAAAAGCCTTGCCCTAGTAACCACACTCCCATTGGTTTCTCCTAGAATTCCTTCAATATTTATGTAAGAACACATGATTTAGCACTTGAAGACTAGCTTGCATTTCTCTGTAATGAAGTCCCTGATGCTTTCACTCTTAAATTATATTTTAAAGTCCTCAAAAAGCAGCATCTTTTGTGCCAGCCCTTAACACCACACACAGAGTATTAGTGGGTAATGGGTGGAGGTACAAAAATGACACTCCTTTGCCTAATAGAATATCTATTACCCTTTGCAGATCTGGATCGTTCTTTACTAGATCCTCTTGCCTCTACTTTCTGACTTTTTGTTTCCGCCTCAGATCCCTACCTGTTCACCTGCAGTGATTCAACTACCCAACAATCTTTGATGTTTGGCTTATACCCATGTGATCCTTTTGCCGAAGATCACTCTCAACTAGAGCAGCTGTAGTCGAGGCCTTCCGACCACAACGGCACAACTAAGTACCCTTTCTGGGCATGTGTCGATGTTACTTAATTGGTAAAGTTGTAGATATTCATGGGGCAGATAAGCGTTTTAAGAAAATGGCTTGACAGAAGAGCTAAAAGAAGTTGTTTAGAATTATCAAAGTCTGTCGTACTTGTTTTGCCTTGTTGGGAGAAGAGAACTTCTTTTGCCCAGAACAGGTCTCCACCACCCAGAGATAAAATGGCTGATGCAACCCAGCAAAGCAGAAACAAATTTGAGTTATACTGAAATGGGTTAGTGGTTCTAATTCTCCACTGGTCACTGCTGGTTACACTAGGAAAAAACATCTATGCAATTAAATACACAATTGATATTGAAAGGTCTTTGTCATAATAGCCAAGAGTACTAGTACGACAAATTTGGCTAGGTTTCAGAGTGCAAGCTCACAGCTAGCTAGCAGGACTCAAAAAAGATGCAGACAAATGTGTAACGACTGCAGTTACAGGGAAACTCCCATAATTATCACTTAAGGAGATCAAGTCTATTCTTAAAATAGTCTCTCAGCTGAAATGATTCTTTTTTAGTCTGTAGCCCCCAGGAAGTTCTAGATAGTAACAAGATATTTGATGTGAGCAGAGCTCTACCTAATTCTTAAGCCCAATTTTCCCCTCTCTATGAGGATACTGAGAGCATTTGACATTCTTTCCGTGTTATAACCACCAAGAGATAAGAGTCTTATCTCTTAAAATATGCAAGAATCAGTGAAAGGGTAAGGGCCATGCCCAGCATCCCATGTAAAGGAGGAAATTTTGACACGGCTGGTTTGCCATGGTCATGAGGCTGCTCTATACATTTTGTGACCCCCTCCCCAAAGTTTAGGACACCAGTTTCCAAGAGATGTGCACTCTGGACATCCAGCCAGCGTTGCTGACTCTATTCCTTTGCCTCCACTCTATTCTTGAATCCCCTTGCAGACACCAGTGTTAGCTCTCAAGGAAATCAGAAAACGGGTGTAACCACTGACTCAGGCAACTCCTGAGGCAAGAGTGGAGTTTTCTGTAATGAGCAGATCGGGGTTCCCAGGGATACTGCAAATCTGCGCTAGCCTGTTACTAGTTTCATCGACATGCGTGCTAATCGTGTCACTGCGTTTTCTTGCCACCCTGCCCCATCTCTCCCTTGCTAGGCCACTCTGGCTGACACAGTAAACGATGCCACCTTCACAGCCGGGTGCCCTAGCGATTGATCCGCAGAGGATCCCAGTCAGCACAACCGCCACCCGGGATACCCAAGCTCTTGGCTCTGTCGTTCTAGAAACCCCGGCGTCGACTGTGGGGCCCAGCGGGCTTTGGGTCTCCGAGATAATGCACGCTTCGCACTAGAACCTTCTCAGGGCTCCCAGGTGTGGCGCCCGGCGGTGCGCGCGAGAGCTCCCTGGGGGGGGGGGGGGGGGGGGGGGAGGGGGGCTTGCGCAGCCCGAGCCCAGTAGCCGCTGACCCCGCGCGCCGTCGTGGGTCGCCCTTTCCAGCTGCTGCCGAGGCCGGGTCCGCAGCCATGTCGCGGTTCTGCCGGCGCAAGTACAAGAGCGGGGACTTGGTGTTCGCCAAGTTAAAGGGCTACGCCCACTGGCCGGCCAGGATCGAGCAAACGGCCGAGGCCAACCGCTACCGAGTGTTTTTCTTTGGGACCCACGATACGGCCTTCCTGGGACCCAAGCACCTCTTCCCGTACGAGGAGTCCAAGGAGAAGTTCGGCAAACCCTGCAAGAGGAGAGGCTTCAGCGAGGGGCTGTGGGAGATCGAGAACAACCCCGCCGTCCAGGCTTCTGGTTACCAGTTCGCCCAGGGGAAGAGCTGCGCCGAGGGGCCCAAGCCCGAGCCGGAGGCCACCGAGGGCTGTGGGGACCCGGAGAGCCACACCGACGGCGGCGGCGGCGCCGAGCCGGGGGAGCCGGGCGTCGACCCGCCGGCCGAGGAGGAGAACGAAAAGGGGCCGCTGAAGAGGAGCGCTAGGGACCCGCCGAAGGACATCCCCAAGCGTCGCAAGGAGGCTGATTCGGAAGAAGGGGAGATGGAGGAGGCGGCCACCGCGGCGGAGGATGCGAAGCCGCTCCTCGTGGAGCCAGAGAACGGGCCGCCGCCGGGGGAGCAGGGGCGGGAGGAAGAGGCTGCTGAGAGAGAGGCCGAGGCCCCGGGCGTCGGAGGCCGTGAGAACCAGTAGTCACCAAAGTTTACAGAAGAGCCCCCGCCCTGTTCCTGCTGCGGCCTGACTGTTACTGGGGGAACTGGCCACGGCCTGCAAACTGGCACCCCGCTCTCCACCCACTCTCCCTTTCCACCCCCGGCCCTTGGGGACTGAGCTGGATGCGGCAGGCCACCAGGCCCTCACCTCTGTGCCCTCACACCACTGGGATCTGAGTCGGGGCCTCTGCTCCCTGGGATGAGATGAGACCACCGTGCCCCCTCCCTGCCTGCAACTGTTTGCCAGCGCTTCCGTTGGGGCCTGGACCAGCCGTTTCCCCCTCATGACATCCCTCCGCCCCTCCCCTCGGGCATTATGGAGCTCCACTTTGGAATCAGGGGTGGGAGTGTCGGAAGGGGTGAAGGAGGAGCAGGGGGTACTTCCAGGGGCCTGCCAGAGACACCCCTCAAACTGTGGTGGGGCGGGGGTGGCGTCTCCTTGAACTCCTGTCCACTCCTCCCAGGCCTATTGTATCGGAGGCCTAGTTGCTGAGAAAGTGGGACAGGTTATGTGGGAGGGGCCTCCCTTTTGCCGACCCAGGGAATTATGGGAGTTGTAGTTTTGCATCACATAATTTGGGCACTTCCAAGTTGTTTCTGCAATCATAAATTTAGCTTTGACTGGCTTCTTGGATTGGAAGGTTGAGGAGCATCTGTCCCCATTTAGATCTTTAGAGCCACACGGGATGTCCTGAGAAGACCCCTGGCCACCCCTCTTCCTCTTCCCACAGTTCAAGGCCACCCTACAGTCATATACATCACCCAGGCATAAAAGAAATGGGCATGCCTCCATCCTGTTCCTAGCTCTGCCGTTGCTACCCCCATTTCTGAGATGAACTAAGAGGTTCCCTTTCTACTTGGGGTTTGATGACTTGTTTTGTAGTTAAGGTTTGGTCAGTGTTCCTTTGCAGTGTCACTTCCCATTCATATCCCCCAACCTGGTCCCCTCAGTACTGTCACCAGATCTGATATGTAACTGACTCAGAAGACAGAGGGAAACACGGGGCCCCTCCCCACCTCCTCCTAGTGGTCTCTCTATGCCTTCCTTCATCTTCGGTCTCTTTCACCCCTGCCCTTCTCCCTTGGGCTCTGATGAAAAATTGTTGGCTGTAGCTTTGGAAGTTTAGATCTGAATTCCTTCAGTTCTAAGGAAATAAAACACGTTGATTACTTTAAACAAATCTCGGGTCTATTCCTTTGGTTTCTGAAGAATTGTCCCTTAAATGTAACGATCCTCTTGTTTTCTATACATCCTATGTTAAAAGCAATTATTTGTAATGTACAGGTGTCTTTTAGAATCACCTTCGATAAACCTTTGTTATCTTAAGGTCTGTACCCTTCATTCTGTGATAATCACTGCCACTGATTAGAATGAACAGAAATAAGTCAACTTAAGATGTTTGAATGGTGACACCTGGGACAGTAACTGAGTTTCTAATACTGTACATGCTTTGCCAAACAACAGATTTGGTCCTTTTGTTGTTGCTGCTTTCCCAGATCTTCTCACTACTCTTCTCCAACACCTTTTACAGGATAAAAAAGGCAGTTGCTTTTTATTTCCAGTTCTTAAAATAAGGTAGTAGCTGCAGAATATTTTGTATCTTTTCAATGCTTTGTGCAAATATCTGGGGATATTTACATCTACTTAATGATAATCACATGCTGGGTTCCAGTTTCTGTATTTGTCAACACTGCATGCATGCAGAGACTTACTAAATACTGGAGTCCTTCTCACAGAACATGCCAGGCCATCGCTAACCAGCAGGGTTAGCAACGGAAGACAATCCTATTTTTCTATCCCTGTATAAAATGGTATTATTTTATTCCAACACAGACACATCAGATGAATCCTTGCTTTTCAACTACTGCTGTTACAATAATATTAATACTAAGAGTTACTATTCAATGAACGTTTACCATGTGCTGAGAAGAATGGCCTCATTCAGTCATTGTAATCTGGCAAGGTAGATATTAGTATTCAAATTTCCCATTGGAAGCAGCTCTGGTTCAGAGAGGTTAAGTGATTTTTCTTACACTTCACAGAACAGTCAAGATTCAAATACAAACTTTGCTGGTCCAAGCCTAAGCTTTTTCCCCTGAATTGCACATTTAGAAAGCACTAACCATGAAATCAGAAGTTAAAAAAAAATGTTATTTTAGTATCAATAACAAGTAATCATGGGAGTAGTTTATATTGAGTCTCTAAAAGTGACTCAGGCTGTATACTATATTCTACATATAATGTCTTTATTAATACAACTACTCAGTTAGGTACCTACTATTATCTCTCTTTCAAAGCTGAGGGAGCTGCAGTTCAGAGTTGTTAAGTATTTTCCCAAGGTCAGACAACTAGTAAATGAACCAAAATTCAAAGGCAGGTCTTTCTCATTCTAATCATAGGTGTTTTGTTTTATTACATTTTATCGTTTGCTATTGTATAAAACTTCCTATTGAATAAAATGGGAGTACTTGCCCTCTACTATTTTGAAGTGAACGTTTAGAAATTTGTGTGGCAAAGACTATATTAGCAAACATTGCTTGTGGCATGTAAGAAAAATCATTTGGGGCATCTGACAATTGTCATTAACTGACTTTGGGAAATGATGAGGACAACTGCACATTCAGTATTTTTCAAGGAGTTTGTGACTGTAAGAAGTTTGAATATGGATCGGTATATTTGCCACAGACAGGCATGTGATTTTGATAAGGTTTTTATGGAGGCACATCTTCCAAAATGATTCAATAACCCGAAAGATAGAAAATGAAATTACTACCATTTGAGTCTTTCTCTTTGTATTATTTCTTTCTTCCTTTTTTTTGTTTCAAATGTTGAAGATAGGAAAATTTAGTGTTTATTAGGGAGCAGCACACACTTGCCTTCTTGGTGACTGTAATATTGTAGTTAAAATGGTGATCTAAATACTAGTACATCTAAAGAATGATTCACAGAGTTAGTAAACAGAAATAAGACCCAGTAAAGAAAGGGAAACATGGAAAATCTGTATTCTCAGCCCTCTTCTCCTGGGAAGTAGACCCTATATGTATGCTTTGGTGGCCAAGAAATGTTTTGTACAGACTGAAAAAGATGCTGTTTCCTTAAATTTTCTTTAATTTTAAAATTCTCCTTGATTCCAGTGCTGTTTTTTGTTTTCTTCTGAGCAATATGTGTCTCAGTGACAAAATGACTGATGAAGAATTAGTTACTTTACCAAACAAAGAGCGCCGCCTGGCCTTTTGCTAATGCTGTGTTGGGGGTATTCAGATATGTTCATGAATGTCCTGAAGGTCATGTTTAAGCGTTCCACATAAATGTGTGTTCATCATGTTGTCAGTGATCTGCAGACACATTTAGCGTTCTGGTTTCTGTAAGGCTTTCCAAGTATTTGATATTTCACACAAACATCACAGATAATGTCACTCTGGCAAGGGATTAAGATGCCACTGAGGGTTGTAAATTTTGTTTCCTTTTTTCAGCTCTCACCCCTCTGCAAATTCTCATCCACGGTGCAGGTGCAGATTCTTCCTTGTGGTTTGTATGTCCATCTTATGTTTCCTGAAAATGTGGTAGATATTCAGGGCAGATAGAGCATCTTTACTTCATTGTCAACACTCTTGTCAAAGAAAAGCTTCTGCTACACATGCTAAGCACACGTGCTGCTCCTTGTGTTTAGACGGAGCTGCCTCTCTCTTTGAACCTGGCCAACTAAAGGTAAGAGCCACCCCTGTGTGTTCCTGGAGCACTTTATACTGTTCCTGGAGCACTTTATACTCACACTGATCATATTCTACCTTCTTGTTTATTTTTTTGCCCTTTCACTAGACTAGAGGAGAAAGAAAATATGTTTCATTAATATTTTATCTCCATTCCCAAAACATGTTAATAAGTGCATAATAGAAATTTTTGAAGTGCTTCAAAGCCTGTTATCAAATACTCCTTATAATCATGGTGATGGAGTAAAAGTCATAGGTGAGGTTGAACACATTCTCACTCTGAAAACAAGGAGGCAGTGTATACTGGCCCATAGACTAATGACACATGCAGGTTGGGTTGATTTTGTGTCCATATAAGTAGCTTCCTAAATTAATTAGGTGACTCGAAGAGCATTGACAATTCTCAGAGACCCAGAGAAATCTTTGCTCTCTGATGCCAAAGCGACGCTATTTATTTTATCTAGGTTTTCTCAATATTTGAGTCACTTGTTAAACCACATAAATCAGGGCATCGTTTGCATAATACCTCAGCCCCCAGGTAGGCAAGAGAAGATTCTGGTTGCAGCCTTCTTCAGACAGGAGCCATATATTAACCATTCAGCCCAAAATTTACAACAATAAAATGTGAGTATGCCAAGGAGAACTTGGATCTTCCCTTCCTTCAGCCTCTTATGGTGTAGACACCTCACCCAGTGTCTACATCTCTAAGAATCTAATGTATTTAAAGGAACGGGATCTATTCACCACTCTCACAAGCCAACTCTCTGGCTTATATATAAACACTTATCTTTCCCACTCTGGGTGGAAATATTGATCATATTAGACTTTGAGATCTCTAAAATAGAGACCTCCCAAGTGGTTTTCTAGAGTAACTCTGACATCAGACAATTTTCTCTTTATGGTCTGATTTTACACGTAAACTTCAGCTTCACTGAAATGGTCTTAAGAATGTCAGAGGATACATGGCAAAAGGCTCCAGATGGCCAGAGGCAGCTTGGGGCATATGTTGCTCAGGGGCAGTCCTAGTCATAGCACGCCCAAATCTTTGGCATGGGGACCAGTGAGTAACAAACTCCACCTACTTCCTGTCCTGGTGTGTGGTCAGTGCCTGAGAACTATGGGTCATTCGGTGAGTGCTGTTTTCTCTCTCGTTTTTATCACTTTGGAACAAGCTCTTCTTTCTGCCCAGAAACTGACAGCTCTACTCCCTTCTTCCCTGATGAGCTTCCCCTAAATTACTCCTTCAGAATTAAGTATCATTCCAGTGTGTCCCAGTCAGATCCTGGCTTCCCTGCTTCATTTCCATTTACTCCACTCTCTTATGCTCAGTAAACAAGTAAAATTCCTTTACTCATTTGTATCAACCAACAGGGTGTACCTTCTATATAGACAGAAACTATGATCATTTTGTTTATTCTAAGAACCTAGCAAGGTGCCTAGTTTATATTAGGCACCCAATAAATGGTTTTCATAAAGAGATACATGAATGAATGACTAAATCCTTCTGTCCCTCCTCACCCTCATCCCAGCCCTCAGAGGAAAATTTGGGGAATTTTGTCATATAATAATGTCATGTCATGTTTGTAACAAAACACAGGGAGGGTAGTCTAAGGACTTTTTTTTAATGGGTGTGTACCATTTTTAAATAAGATTGTTTCGTTTTTTTTTATAGGTAGGTGTTGGTCTCACAAAATAACAAACCTTAGCAATCCTGAAGCCCAAGGAGGATAAATCAAATTATCTAAGGTGGACATCTGAATCTGAGTGTGAAGAAGCATATTAAACACAATATCCAGATCCTTCAGTTATATTTTTTTTTTAGTAATTTGATGCTTCATTATAAACTTCCTTTAATGCAGGAGGCAGCTGGGTGCCATCCGGCTTTGGAGCTACCCCAACTTAGATGTAATTTCTGGCTCCACTATTTAAGAACTGTGTGATCTCAGTTTCCCTCAACTACAAGTTGTGATCATGACTTTCGTGTGACAGGTTTGTTGTGTGAAGCCAAATAGCTCATATATGTTAAAATGTCAAACAGGACCCAGCATAAAATCAGCATTCTATACGTGTAAATTCACTTCCTTTCCATGTAGTCCAGAGAACTCACCATACCATTTGAAATAAGTAGAGCCTAATGCATCACTTTTATTTAGGAAAACACTGGCGGCCTCTGTCTGATGCCCAAGCAGCTTCCTGGTTGTGATAATCCTATGTTTACACTGTCCATAGACAGAGAGAAACTGAAATCTTATCCTCCCATTTGCTCATATGGCCCTTCAACTTGTTTCTTTAAATTCCCTCACTGTTAGCTGCATTATTTTGTGCAAACATGTCCCATTTTAAATATTTCTCTCTTTTAGCATAACTCATCCAGCCTGTGGCCAGTTTTATTGCTTCTGTTATTTCCCTGGGATCCACTTACTGTTTCCCAGTGGGTATTTCTTCAGTGCATCTCCTCCAGTACCTCACAGTCCTGTTTTTTTGCGTCTGTGGATACAGCCATTGTATTGCTCTAATTGTGTCTTGGCTCCCTCGCCTTTTTGCCAGAGTTATCTGTTCACGCATAATTTTAATGAGCTGCTCAGTTGGATTACTGAAAGGCATCGGAGTGTCACGAGGGACGGACCATTCTATCCAGAAGCTCTCTCAGGTTTCCTGTCCTCCTGTGATTTACCAAGTGTCACTTAATTTTGCTTTTTTTTCACACCCTGGCCAACTCTTCATCACAGTCATTACCCACCTCTCTGGGTGATCTACTTAACACTTCGTTAAAAAATATGTTCAGCTCAGCTACTTTCTCACTGCTCATCACTTGTCAACAAGACCTGCTTTTCCCCTTCCACTCATGATTCTCCTGGTGCTCAGAACTTGTCGATCATTCCTTCTGCCCTTGGTGCAGTTTCTTCCTGTGTTCTCCTCGGTGGCATTTGTATTTCAGCCTGTGCCTACCATCAACTTCTATTCTTTTCTTTTCATCCTTGTTTTTCCCCTTGGAGGTTGAGATAAAAGCACTAATTTTAGTCAGTGAATACTTTAATGACTACACCTCAAATATCCTTTAAAATCAAAAATAGAAAAAGATAAGAGTCACTGTTCCATGGTATGAGAATCACTGTTTTTTTTCTTTTAAAAATTACAATCTGCAGAATTATCAGAAACAGGATAACAGCTTGGCTTTCACAGTTTTGGGTTTGTTAGAGGTGGGTGCTGAAGGGGAAAGCATTCTTGCTACAAATAAGTGGGTGTGGCTGCATCGCCCCAGGCCCTGTGGAGAGCACTGGGGACAGAGCTGCCAGTAAGACAGACAAGCTCTCTACCCTCAGGAAGCTTATGTTCTATGGGAAAAACGGACAAATAGACAAGGAATAAAATGGTAACTTCAAAATGCAATAATACTGGAGTGTGAACAGAGGATGATTGTGTGAGGAACATATATTTTCAATTATGTTAAAGTTAAACTTGGTATATTGTAAGGCTCTTAGGAAGTCTGTGGCTCATTTCAAATTAAACTGTTTTAACAAAACTAAATATTTCTGTCCTACTGTGAGTTCACAGCACCGGTGCTTGTACTTACTAAGGATGCTCAGTCTTTCTAATGCATAGAAAAAGATCCCAGAGACGTTCATGCAGTAAACACTCCTGTATATGTTCAGTAACAACAAAAACAAAATAGCACCCATTTATTGAGTGCGTACTATGTGTTAGGGCTGGAGATATATCACCAAACAGTATAAACAGAGCACCTGGCTTCTTGGTGCTTCCATTTTATCAGGTAGAGAAAGGCAATTAAGACTATACTTAACAAATAAGGAAACTATATTTTATGTTAGAAAGATAAATACCACTGGAAAAACAAAGCAAGGTAAGAAGGGCTGCACAAGGGAAATTATGTAATATAAGTAGGGCAGTTAGGGTGGTGGCCAGGTTTATATGTGTACCTGGGGCTTTCACTTTCCCTGCCCTTCCATTTGTCACATCAGAATGTAAGTGTATAGAGTGGCATCCTTAGGTAGATGACCTCGAATGGATATAATTATGAAAATATAAATAATCCACAAACTCAAATACTCATTATTTATAGTAAATTACTAGTGGTACACCTCACGGCAGAGAAGAAACAAATCCTATAATATTTGAAATGAGAATTGTTGCCCAAGAGCACGTTTTGTGTATTTATCGTACATATCCATGTGGCATCTTTTGCACTGTGGTATAGACCAAGATTTTATCTTTATACCATTTAGCATTTTATGTGGGTTTTTTTTTCTCCCCAAATACAAAATACTCAACCACAGGGGCCATGAAATGTTCCGTATCTTCTGTGATACCTAGGAGAGCACTTCACAAAGAATCATCCAGGGGCTTCCCTGGTGGCGCAGTGGTTGAGAGTCCGCCTGCCGATGCAGGGGACACGGGTTCGTACCCTGGTCCGGGAAGATCCCACATGCCGCGGGTGGCTGGGCCCACGAGCCGTGGCCACTGGGCCTGTGTGTCCGGAGCCTGTGCTCCGCAACGGGAGAGGCCACAATGGTGAGAGGCCCCCGTACCGCAAAAATAAATAATCATCCATTTTTATCAATTAATTTAAATGAATGGAGTCAAAAGTAGGTAGATGTTAACAACACACCTCAGTATCCTGAGAGTTTTGTGCACATGTGAGATAAGTTTCATGTGCAATGCCAGTCACAGTAGAGGCTGGATGCCAATGTAACCGGGTGGAGTATTCATGAGGCACATGGTGACTGCATGCCTATAGGTTAAGGTTTGCAGGGTGGGTATGTTTGTCAGAACAGATCCCTATCCCAGTCTTTACTAGCTAATATCCTTGAGTAATTCACACTGGAGTATGCATAGGGAGGGAAGTATGTGTGCAGGTGGGGAATACTCTAGAGATAAATTTTTATTGTAACTCTCAAGGTCAGATTTTTACTTAGATTGCATAAGGATAGGTTGAGTTGTTAGTGTTAAGTCATCTTAGGTTTTGAAAGCCATTTTTTTGTTTTTCTGGCCCAGAATCTGAATTGTTGTTTCATGGCGGAACAGAGTTAGGAATTGATGTAATAGATATAAATCAAATATGTTTCCGGGGTCCTATTTTCTATTCAGTCTCCCAAGGAGAGGCTTGTAGTATCCTGGGTTTTTGTAAAACATAACTTGAAATGCCGGTCTTTTAGATGAACAGTGTAAGCCTGGGTTGGGTGATGGTGCAGAGTGTGCAGAGATAGATTTAGGAAAAGTTAAAAGCCTCCTTTCACACTAGAGAGAAAACCAATAGTTTTGCTCTTTCCACTTGACTGGCATTTGTAACAACTGCTCACCTGTTAGCAGGCGTTGCTTTGGGTCTGAATGTCAGAGCCTTGGAAACAATCCACAGTAAGCTTCCTTGGTGAGGCAGAAAAGGGCTGCTAGGCCACGTCAATTCATAAGACAGCTGAGTATCCCCCTTCTCATACTTCTTATGACTGTCATGAGAAATGGACACTCTAACTATGTTTTAATCACATTGATGTATGTGTTTGAATGCCAAGCAGATGTCATTTAGTGCAGGTCCTCTGTAATACTTCTCACTCTGTGGGTTAAAAAGAGGGAGAGAGAATGAGGAAAATGATATTTTACATCCCAAGTGCTAAGTGTGGAACAAAAAAAAAACCCAAAACAAAACACAGCCCACTTTCTCCCCCTCAGCCCTCCTCGCCTCCCCCAGAAAACATCACCTATGTTGGTTCCCAGAAACAAATATTACACCGGGCAAGAGAACGATCCTCTGGCCCTTTGATTGTATTCACCCTAGGAACTGGTTAAGGAGATTACCTCAAAGCCGAATATAAATAATAACGAACATGTTAAAAATGGTGGACAATAAATGGCCCCCAAACCTTCACGTTGACAGCATTGCCACGTGTGTTATCATGGAGAGTCGAAGAGAAACTTCCTTCATAAAAGCTGCATATTTAATCTTTTTTTTTTTTTCCTGATCTTGTGGGACCAGGATGGATACCACATATTTATCAAATTTGAAAAACAAACAAACAAACCTCAAGCCACAGATGGTTAATGGCAAGGTGCCTCATGCTACACTTGAAGGGCTGTCTTAGCTGCTCAAATGAAGAGATGCCCCCAATAATTATATCGCAAAAATAATTAGCATAGCGTGTATCTGCAGGGCTGCTCTTTCTGCATTTTGCCTCTCTGGCTCAGGAGGACAGACAGTGGTGTATTCCTCCTGCTGCCACCACCTCCCTCTAATAATGGCCATTATTCATAGCAGG
The DNA here is from genome assembly GCF_008692025.1 of Phocoena sinus. Lineage (NCBI taxonomy): Eukaryota > Metazoa > Chordata > Mammalia > Artiodactyla > Phocoenidae > Phocoena > Phocoena sinus. Next base: position 86,105,038 of record NC_045773.1, on the reverse strand, counting down.
GCACTTGAGGTCACTGGTGTGTTCTTTGTGCACAGGACCCTGCTATTCATCCTGTACCATCCCCTGGATTGTGAGCTATGGCAAACGGATTTGAAAACCAGTTTGTTCTTTGTATATGAGATGTAGATTTGACCTTGTGTTGTCCTTCTGCGTCTTCTGTGATCTCGCAAACCGTAGACACGAGACTTTCAAGCAGCCTTGTAAAAAAATCTCCAACTGTGCTTTGGTTTTGAGTTTAAATCATAGTATTCCAATCATTTGTTGGTTTTGCTCTAAAGATGCCTGGGGCATCCAGCTGCAGCTGAGAGGGCAGACTCCTCATTGTTAGTAATTAGAAAGAGCCTGCTAGTGATTCAAGGTAGCTCAGAATTCATACATTTTTTTTAAAACCAAATGTGTTAGTGAGATGTAGTTTGCTGAATTCATTGTAGCTGTCTGGCTGCCTTTTTAACCTTGCTGCCCTGCTCACTATACATGCAGTCAGTCACCAAAGACCCTGGTTCCCTGTTGTGTTCCTGAAGCCTGATAAAATGCATCAAATATTAGCTGAACCTCCTGGTCTTCCTCGCTGTTGGTCACCATCTCTGAGATTTCAGCTACATTGACATAGCTGTACATTGAAGTAACTTTCTAACATTTAATATGTGCGCTTGGGTTCGGTGGGCACAGAATAAATGCCTCATGAATTAATAAATGATTGAATGAAAGGATGTTGCTTGTGGTGTTTTGAAGAGTTATTATTTTTTCTAAAGAAATTGAACGATAGAAGATTGCCGAATCTTGCACACCCAAGGAACACTTCTCAGAGAGGCAAAATTCTATGGCTTCTTTTCTGTTTTTGCTTAGTTACTGTGTAAGGGGCACCTAGATACATAAAATAGTTTCACTGTACCTAAGGTCTCATTTCAGGAGTTATTTTATTGTCACTAAAGAAGGTATTAATAGTCATTAGCAATTGGTCTCTGCTTTGAACACTGACTTTCTGAAAATAGACAGTGATGCTATTTCAGGGAAAAAAATCATTTTAGCAGTATAACCAGGAAACACTGGGCGGCATAGCAAATAAATGGATGTCTCACATTGAATAAAATGATAAGGTAATTTGTGATCATCTCAATTAGTAACTTCATTACATTAATTCCAGAGCTTAAGGTTGAGGTAGACAAGTTAGAATCATTGAAACATTTATGAATTGTTTACATTTTCATTTGGGTAACATCTATATATCTTATGAGCTCTTCTATTAAAAATAAAACTTTATTCAGCTTTCTTGATCTAGATATGCTGGCATAATTTATCTAGAATTTAAATTTGGGTGGAATGGAACCAAATTGCATTTTAATGTGAATATGCACAGAAATGAAAATTAATAAATTTCCTAGTTAAGCTTTGCTCTCAGGCCCTTTGGTTTTTTTTTTTCTTGTGTCATTAACCTTTTGAATCCTTATTGGGATGATGAACAGTTATTATAAATCATAAACAAAAATTGAAGCTAAAGATATAGAGAATGAAAGTAGAATTGTCATAAGAGAAAAGGGGGAAAGGGAATTTGGGGAAATTCTTTGGAACCAAGGAAAATGATCAGATTTTGTATAGTCTGGATGTGACTGTGATGCCAGGGCAGGTCCTGTTCTCACCGGTGAACCCTGGTGAGCCACTCAGCGCTCACTGTGCTGTACCTCATGCCTCATCCAGGAATTCTGTTAGCATTTTCAGGTAAACTCACCAGAGACACTTATTGAGAAATTTGGGGGAAATCAACCACAGAAGTATTTTTATGTAAAATTATGCCATGTCCCTCAAGAAGAACAAATTTCTCTGCACACGCATAGCAGCGAGCATTTACATAGTTTCAAAAAAATATTTTTTTCAGAGCCCCAGCTTTCTTTATGATAATGTACTTCCACCTCCCTTTCTAAGGTGATAATAGTAAAAAGTTGTGGTTTTTTCCCCTCATGGTAGCAAGTTATAAATTTCCATTGGAAATTTATAAGAAAGAATTTCTGAAAACTGTAGATTAGCATTTATAACTTCACGGAAAATTTTTAAACAGCTCAACATTTGAATATTTTTGCATTAATAAGGAAGAGGGCTATTCAGTGAGATCTAAGGATGGATTATGAGTATTAATTTAATGTTCTTTGAAAAATGAAGAAAGTGCAAACATTTAAACCAAATTCTAAAGCACTTATCCACAGTCTGTTACTTGCCTCCTGGTCAATATTATTTACAATGTATAGTTGAAGAGGCATTAAGTTTCTTTAAACATGTGTGAAAGAAGCATGCGATTTATGAAGGCTATAGGTGATTTATTTAAAACCCTTCCTATTCAAACAGGGAGTTAAGGACTCATTGTTGTGATGGTAGAAAACACCCATCTTTAACCTAATTCTCCTAATGTTCCCTCTGTACTTAAAATATTTGGCAGATTTGTTTAATGTAACTGTTTCTTTTCTGGCACACAGAACTTTATTTAGTGACTGGGATAACTCATTAACCAAATCCCAGAAATAGAGTTTTCCGTGAGAGTCAGCGTTTCTAGTTTCTGATTATGAACTTTAGAAAGTGATGAGATTCTCATGAGCTTAAAGCTAGTGGGAAGAAAACCATCCACTGTCAGGGCAATGTGACTTTGCTTTCCTTACAGGGTTTAGCATGTGCCCCTAAGAAACAATGGAAAATGTAGAACATTTTAACAGAGATATTTCATTCTGCTACAAATTAGGTCAGAACCTAGTTCCTAAGTTTGAGAATTGGAACCAATTGCTGCCACTTACCATCACAAATTTCTGTCAAGGAAACGGGAAATGTGAGAATAGTGAAAATATGTGTATTTGACAGCCCTTGACAGCATTATCATAGACAGTCAACTTGACTAATGTCTTTTGTGCCATGTGCAAATGAAAGCACACTACGTACCCTGTAAGCTCAGCCCCAAGAGTGGCTCACATCCAGACAAATGAGGCTGTAATGGTGGGTTCTGCACTTCAGCATAAATCAGTGGGTGTTTGACCACTGGTTTAAATGGGTCTGTGATACTGACCTGTAAACATGGGTGATCGTCTATTGCTTAGGTAAATATATAATACTGACCTCATTTCACATCTGAGTTTTTATTAAATACATCATAATTCAGAGTAAAATCGTGAAGCCAAGAATATGTAAGAGGACAATCTTCAAGCAGCCAAAATAGATGTCAGTAAAGCTCATGCTTGAGAGAATCTGTCCCTGGGACTTTGGGGATATCGTGGAGAACTATGAAGGCAGGTGGTCAGTCTGCCTTATGAGAAGACCCCAACGTTAAGATGCTGAGGGTGTATTGTGGCGGGCCAGAGCCAAGGAGGCAGGCGAGGGAGGTTACGCTAAGTCACATGGCTCATGGAGAGTGGTGCCTCTGCAGGGCCTCTGGAAGGACCAGCATTCTCCCCCTGCCATAGCAAGTTTTCATGACCTGCGACACAGGGCTTGGGCAAGAGCCTACAGATGACACATAGCAGCACCATATAGGGCCTTTTTCCCTTTTTTGTTCCACCCATCCTCCTGGTGGGACAAGGCAGAGGTAGGAGACCTCAGAAGAGAGAGGAGAGATAGGAGAGGCAGCAGCAAGGTGGTGGCCAGCAGGGCTGAGGGCCACACTGGACTTGGGGAAGCAAAAGCATTACAGCGGCTGGAGACTGAAATGTTAAACGGAGTTAGATTAGCTGGAACTTTTAAGCAACCGATAATAGTTAAAAATGACAGACTCTGATCCAGATGACATTAAAGGACACAGAAGGGGGATTTTACGGAGCAGGTCTGAAAATAGTGGTTAGCGGGAAAAGGAAGAATCCCGTTTTCATCCTGCTGAGTAAATTTTTCAATTTGACTTCACGTTCAATGCCTTCTTCTTTCCTCAGTTGTTACGCTGATGAATGAAGAGATGAACGAGTGAATTTGGGCCTTTGGATCATTAATCTCAGAGTTAAATGCGTGTTTTTCTACACTTAAAACAAAACCAAAGCCTCAGTGAGTAAATGGTAGAAGCTTTTCTTCTCCAGGAGACAAGGAACCTATCCACAGCCTGTAACTCACAGCAGTGGGAATGCATTCCACCCCAGCCCAACCCTGTCCCCACTACAGTGAGCCCCCAAGAAATCGGGGAGTTGCAGATTGTGAGGGAAGACAGCTACAGCTTTCACCTTTATTTCATTTAAATTGTCCAAAAAAACCATGTTTCAGAGAGCTATTTGATTTTTGAGAAAATTAATACTCATATTGGTGTTTTCACTTTTATTAAAATTGAAAAAAAAGAACAACTCTCACATTCAAAAGACAGCAATCGATTTCCCCAATAGGGAAACCCAAGATTTCCAAGAATAGAAATTTAAAATCCCAGTACTTGGTATTAGCACTGACGTTGCTTAAATTCCAGAAGGATTTAAATTTGACAATGTGAACTAAAATACGCCAGCTCCTTCGGTGTCACAGTTGCTGAAAGTGTTACTCCAAGAAAAGCAACTGAAACTACGCATGTTGTTTGTTATTTCATGGCATTGGATATTTGCTCTTATCAGAGTCTTATTGTTTGAAAGAGAGTCTTTTTTTCTAGTGCGAATGTGAAATATCTCCTTTGGGGTCTGAGGCATGCATAAAGATGTATCATTTGCCTTTTAATGGGGGCTTTCTGGTGACTCTAAAGTTTTAAATTGTTGTATATGCATCAGGTATTCCTTACCGAATGTTCTTGCTATGTGCTCTACAAATAATGGATGGAAATAATTATAGTGAGGATGGCTTCATATGATGATGTCACTCCAGAGAAAGCCTGCACCGCAGGGAGCATTTCCAGTAAAGTATGGCAGAAACTGCAGGGTAATCAAAGTGCAAATTCCAATTTATTTAAGCAATATTGTTCTTGCTCCTCCATTTCACAAAGCTGTCCTTTCTCATTAAATTTTTGAAAGAGAAGGAATGAATTTTACCAGCATAAATCTGAATGCTAGTTGACCTTTTTGAAAACTCTGCATGGAATACTGGCATCAGCTGTCTTTTCCCACATGTGGTGACAAAGGGAAGAAATGGAGGCTTATAAGGAGTAAGCTGAATATGTGTGAGACTTGATGCCATCTAACTCAGCTTCTATTTGAAGAGAAGTTTATGTACGTTGAGGGGAGTGCATTTGTTGATGACCCCATGAAGGGCGTGTTCTGGATGGACATCCCAGGGATTGGCTTTGATTTGACCGTGTTTTGCTGTCTGGCAACGAACAAATGTATGAATATAAATAGAGTTGATATCATCTGTACACTGGTGACAATTCAACTGTTAAGTGTCTTAATTTATTTAATAGCTTATTTTTTATCAGATGTTTATTAAGCATCCATGATGTATCAATTGATGTTGTGGAGGGATTATAAAATCAAATTAAATGCAGTTCTTGCCCTTAACATGAAAGTGATTAGGAGGGGTCTTCTTATTAGAAGATTATAATACGGTGTGGCCAGTTTTATGATGGAGGGAGACCCAGGGTGCTGCAGGAGTGCCTAGAAGGGACCCCCACCCAGATAGGTGTGAGAAGGAGCCTTCCCAGAAATGGTGATATCTGATGTTTGATTTGAGTCTTTAATGACCAGTCGATCAGGAAGGGGTGAAGTGAAAGGGTTTGAAAGCAAAAGGACTAGAGTTTTTCAAAGCACCCAACATTATAAATAAGAAGAATGGGGAATAAAGTTCCTTTCCTTTGGCTGGGGAGGAGAACATGGAAGAATGAGGAAAGCATCTAGTGGAAAAAAGAAAACAGGAGTTTGCCCATAAAGAGTCCTGTTTTCTCTACTGTGTTTAAAATACATGAATTCTGGTGTAAAGTCCAGAGTAGTTATTGACATAACTGCTCGTAGGCTCAGGCTAGAGGGGCCCTTGCTCCGGAACCCATGCTTTAGGAGGCTTTTCTTTTAACAATCACACACACACAAAATAAAATCATTAAAGCATGCAAGACCACCTCTGTGCTCCAGATTTAGCATTGCTGGCCCAGTTCAACACATAATCCAGAGCAGCAGCTCTTGTGTTGAATGTTCAGGGCCCAGGGAAGCACCCCTCCACAGCTGGCCCTGTGTCCACTCGAGAGGAGAAAAAATGGAAGCAATTTTCTTTTATTCATTTCTGCTAATTGACTTAAAACTTCTCAGGTAATATGTATGCAGTAGATTCTTGCCTAACAAAGGATAGTTTTCAAATCGGACCAAAAGAGCATCCATTTCCTTGCTTATCTTTAATGTTCTAGTTTGTAGACAAAGAACAAACTAGAATGAATTCCTAATTCCTAATTTGGGAATTAAGGTTTGTATTCCCAAAATTTGCACAATGAAGGCTAAGGAATATTGTACAGTATTAAATATTATATTACTAGAAAAAAATTCTCTCTCTCTCTCTCCCCCTTTTTCTCTTTCTCTATACATACACACTCACACACAATATATACACAAAAATATATACATGAAAACACATAGGCATGATAATTTTACATTGAATGCTAAAATTTGAAAGGCTTTATTTATATGAAAATATTAAATTCTTTAAAATTACATAAAAATTTCAGATTTATGTTAGAGCATTTTACTCTTTTGATAGTCTTTTATTAGAATTTGTCTTTTAATTTTATAGATAACTGAATATTTTGGAAGAAAAGACTTTTTGAAAATATGAAAAAATATGCATTTTTCTTTTGTACTTGTAACTTACATCTTTAATGAGTGAAACTATATTAAGCTTTTGTATACTTGGAATATTTTTTAATCCTTTAGATCACTAGAACATAAATTATATAAAAATATTGATTAAAATAACATAATTAGTAATTTTGCTAAAATGAATATTATAGACATACATAAAATCTATATTTTGGTGTGCTTTTATTACCCGTTCTAAACCCACCAGATTCTAAACAGAATGCTCAGATATGCACAACAGTGATGCAATTCAGTTGTTTTTACTATTTTCCTGACTTCGTATAAAAAAACCGTAACTTTACATGTTATGTTGATATTTTATCAATACAAAGGCATATTCTTCACAGGACATATTCTATTTATCAGTTTGTTAAATTGAATAGTTTTTGTATATTTAGCTATATGTATGTAGGATTCCATTTGTGTGCTTCCCCAAGCCCTGGTTATTGAAATGTCTTAAGCAAGGGAGTAGCATAACCAACACTTGAGAAAGATCACTCCAGTGGAGACAGTAAGACCAGTTAGGAAGCTGGTCTCCTTCTTTGTGGGTAATGTTTCGACCTCTAGCCTGAAATTCTGAGTCAACCCTGCTCACTTCTTTCCATATTGTATCTTCAGAGAGGGTTTTGAGCCCTGCCACTATAGGTTTCCTGGCCAGTAAGTTCCCAGCTACAGGCCTATCCATTTTCAGACCAGGCATTTTTGACAGCTCAGTCATAGAGATAGGTGGACTGGAAGGTCTTCTGTCCTTAAGTAAAAAGAAAGCTGAGAGTCCACAGGAGCCTGTCTTGAGTTTCAAAACGCAAGCAAAACCATACTTCTCTTCTGACAAGTAAGTCAGAAAGAGAAAAACAAATATTGTATATTAATGCATGTAGGTGGAACCTAGAAAAATGGTACGGATGAACCGGTTTGCGGGGCAGAAATTGAGACACAGATGTAGAGAACAAACATATGGACACCAAGGGGGGAAGCGGCGGCGGGGTGGGGATGGTGGTGTGATGAATTGGGCGATTGGGATTGACATGTATACACTGATGTGTATAAAATTGATGACTAATAAGAACTTACTGTATAAAAAAAATTAAATTAATAAAACAAAAAAAACTTTGACCCAAAAGATAGAGATTTAAAAAAAAAAAGAAAAAGCATTGGTGGGAAAGCCCTGTAGATATGAGTGGCAAAATAAATGAACTTCTTTAAGAGTCCTTGAACCCTCCAGCCTGACCACTGCCCCAGTGAGTCTGCAAGGTTTCCCCGGATCCTCTCAGGTTGCAGCCTTCCAGTCTGATCCACCATGGACCCCTCAGGACTCATCCCTCCAATGTCTTTAATGACAAATAGACAAGAGCTGGGTGTATTTGAGATGCTATTTCAAATATTCCACATAGGTTCATTTCATGGGGAGAAGGGAATTATGAGGACAGAAACCAGAGGTTATTTTTTTTTTTCTAAACCACTTTTCATTCTGGTTTCAACTTCAAATTGAATGAGAAATCTGCCTACTGTCAAGCTGAAATAAGATGTAGAATTCATCCTAAGCAAGAGCCAGGGATTCTAATTATAGTTCTTCTTGGACTTACAGATTTGAAAGCCTTCTTCTCTATTTTATCTTAAAGTAAAATACAGGAGTTAAATTTGATGGTAATGCCTTGGTGACATCAAGTTTCTAAAATGGGAAGCAAATTTTGTTTAGAAAATACACTCTGTAATGCTTGTATGTTTTATCATCATTGATAGGAGAATATATCTTGATGGGGATATTGAAGGTTAATAAGTACTAAATTATTAACTAGGAGATGAAATTGAGTAGTCCTGATAAATTAAAGTTTATACATGTAAATGTATAATTTATGTATATGTGCATAAATTTACATATATGATAACATAGAGACAGAGTAAGTATTTTAGTAAGCCATATAATTTCTGTTTTCAATTTGTATAGAATTTGTGACTTTCTCATCACATCAGTAGGACCTCTGAAATGGACTTATGTAATTAATACTAGATTTTAAATAATCTTTGGATCTATTACTGTGATTATTCTCATTAGCAGTTTAACTTGGCCCTAATACATTTTATTCTATTTTATGCACCTCATCTCTCCATTTCCCATAGGAGTGAGATGTGGCAGCACCATCAACTCCAAAGATAGCTTTGTACAAGATTAGCATCTTCAACAAGAGTGTCAGAGGCATGTAGATGAGGAAAACGTAATCACAACCACTCACTATGAATTTCCTGGGACAAAACTGTACTTAAACAGCAACAACAAAAGGTGAACTTACTTAGGATGATTGATGGCCAGTTCTCCCTCGTTAAGTTTCATTCAGAAGAGCGCAGGTCATACCTGAGAATGTTCTCATGAAACAGTCGATTACCTTCTGGTTTTCATCTGGGATCTGCTACTTATTACATGTGGGACCCTAGTCAAGTTAACTTTTCCCTTCCGCAGTGTACTCATCTGTAAAATGGGGAGAAGAATGGTACTTGTTGGGATGTAATATAATAGAAATAATACCTCTTTGTTGTAAGGACTAAGTGACATGCTGCAGATGAAACACTTAGCACAGAGACTGGCACTTAGTAAACTCACAACATGTTAGCCATTATTGTAGTATCTGAAAAGCGTACTCTACTAATAATTGAACAGCTGATTTTTCTTGTTATTTGTCCACAATAATTGACCACCTTGGATATTTGTTTTGAGCCATAATGAGGATGGAGTCAAAAAATCAACCAGTCATCCCTCATAATTGCAAAGAATCATCTTTAATGAACTTCAATTAGAAACTTCCAGGAAAGAATATTCTTTATGAGGAAAAAGATAAAGAGAGCTGAGGCCATAAAGAATTGGGCCCCACTTAAACATTCTCTCCCAAACCCAGGACAGAATAATATTGATTGGCGTCAAGTAACAATTCTATCATTTTGGCTACCTGGATCGAGTCTGGCTAAGATAGAAGGACACAGTTCTTGTCTCACTAAATGAGTTTTTAAAGCATTGCTCCCAGTCTCTCTGTGGGTATGTTTCAACTCAGTAGAGGGCTCAGCCTGAAGTACAAGAAATCAGGAGTTAGTCTAGAGCAGGACAGGGTGGCTCTCTGAGATGTCTGAAGACAATCCAAACCTATAGCCTTGATTGAGGGCCCAAAGCAGTAAGCCCATGCAGGCACAAGCCACAGAATGGAAAACTCACAGGTTAGCACTTTGGAATATTTATTTTGTCTACTTCTAAAATATTTAGTTTGGGCCATTTAAACTGATACTTTATTGGTGTACACACTTGTCCAAATTTATAGCAGTTGACACTGCATGGAACTTTGGGGACTCTGGTTCATGGCTAGCTGATTGTTTAAAAAGCTCATATGTGAAAAGCCAGGTCTCTCTGTGAATGTAGATAAAAAGTGGGTCAAGCCAAGTGTATGGAAAATGAGATAACGGGAGATTCAAAGCATATTCCCATGGGGGCCACTTTCTCTGATGTCCAGCTGAACTCCATATTAATGAAGGATGAAAACTTCTCACAACTGATAAGCACGCTGTCTCCTGGCAATTATCACAGCTCCTGTTGCAAAATAGGTACTTTATTTGGACTTTATCCATTCCTTGGCTTGCTCTCCGTGAGGAAGCACAGCCTCAAATAATTGCGGGTCTATTAGCACATCAATTATCTAAAGACCTTGATTTTAGCAAGGAGTGGATTTTAATCAATCACTGTAAATGTTATCGAGAGATTAGTTTGTCCCAGAGAATAAAATAAAATTAACTACAATTAGACTGTAATAACTTGCAAGTGCCACGAGCATATATTTTCTGGTTCCTTTAGAATGAACGCATTTGCCTCTACCTTGTACAGAAAAAAGATGTTTAGACTTTTGCAATAATAACGGGAATTAATGTGACCTCTTCCTTCCTTGTAAGAAACTGAAAGTACACGACTAAACTAATAAATAAATAGATCACCCTTTAATATATCCGAGATCTTGCTAAACAAGACAATGTGAGATAATTAATAGAAACTAAAGAGCTTGTTAAAGAAGGGTCTCCTTTCAATCCTAGGTTTTTAAAGCTTTGGTAGTTGGAAAGAAGAGGGGATGGTGAGGAGAGAAAAGAGAAGATGCAGAAAGGTTCAGTGTTAGTCAGCTGAGGTACCAAGTGACAGCGTGGCAGATCTGGGGGCATGTGAGCGTCCTGTCAGGCATCCAGAGATACTTGGTGAGAGAACTTATTAAAATATCGCACTTGCTATTTTCAAGCTGAATGGGGGACTGTTACAGTGTCTGTAATGATTTACTTTAAAACACTTTGGCACACACTGTACAATATTATGTGTGTGCTAGTTAGTTTAAGCTTCAACTCTAGGGCCATTCAGTTTCTTTAATCTAGAATCCACACACCAAGGACAGAGCTTAACATGATTTGAAAACGGCTAATTGCAAGGGTGGCTACTAAAAGCCCTTTAACTATCTGTATAGCTCAATCAACACCTGAGGATTTTCTAATCAGCATAAGGAAGGTCAGACAAGGGTTTGCTCAGTGGAATTCGTGACTTGTTTTTTGGCATGATCTCTAGTAGAACTGTACTCTGGTTAGATAAAATGAAAACTGTTCTGGAGATGTGGCTTGGCTAAAATAGTTTAGTGACGTTGCGCATACTTGCATGCACAGAATGTGGGAATTCAGGGAGGCCCAAAGTCTGTTCTCAGGGATGGCCCCTGATGCTTGATCCGTTAATGGCTTTGTGCCTGCTCCTTGATTGCCTGATGCTGACTATAAATGTCACAGTTTTACACCTCTGGAATGTTATAACATGTACCTGGAGTGGAAGTTTCATGCAAGGTGGTGGGCAGGGCATCTACAAAGGCAGAAAGGTGAGATTTCAAGCTTACAGAGTAGGGATTTGATTGCACATAAATGTTTGTTTAATATATTCATATTTATAACAGCAGAATTTGATCTAAAACTTTCTTTATTACCTGGTAAATACGGTTCTATAGCTAACTTCCGCTCACCTCAAACTATTCCATGATTAACGTTCTCCACCAAAAAGTTGTTCTTGTCCGAACTGTCTTAGGCCACTTTGCAGCAGGTCATCAGTGGAAGTATCACTTTTGAAGACCGGAAAAGTCAGAGATATTTGAGTTCCACTTAATTTGTGATATTTCCAGTATTCTGACTCTAAAACAGGGATTATTAACCTAAATTTAAGGGACCCATAACCTGGAGGAGGAAACACTATGTTTTTAGTTTCACTAACCACTAACAGAATTTATTTCCCTTCATTTTTGAATGTAGACGGACTACATTTTAGCACATCCATGATTTGGTTACTAATAGGAATCACAGCTATTTCTTGTATCACTTTATGTTGGTTGCAGATAGCTCTAAATATCATTTAGGATCATCACCACTTAAAAATTATGGTAGTTATTAGATCAACTGCTAGGTCTTCTTATTTAATGTATCAGTGAAGAGTTGTATAAGGAACTATATCAAAAACCTGTTTTCTTAATATTTTGAAACTTTTTTCAATATAATTGGCTTTCTTTTGAATCCTGTGTATTTAATCTTACGCATTTAAAAACATTATTTGGAGAAGGGGTCGACAGGAATCACCAGACTGTGAAAGGGTTTCATGGCACAAAAAATGTTAAGAACTCCTGTCCTAGAAGGTTCCTTCAATGCCAAATTTTCCTGTTGCCAAAATTAAACCTAGCTACTTGAACTGTTTCCTTGTTTATATGATGTCTCAGAAGTAAGCAAATGGTGAGTATGTGTGGAGAAGAAGTTGGGTTTGAGGTGTGAAACGGAGTTTAAAGGATAAGGACAGCTAGTAGCACACTTCCAGGAGAGGAAGGGAATGAGTAAGAATGGAGTTGTTGGTATGATTTGCTTGAAAATCTCTTTTCCAGTCTGTACAGTGGAAGAAGCAAATTTCATGGGGAACGATTTGCTATGACTCTTTCTCCTACCTCAGCATCTCCTGTGGGCCAAGAGGCTCATGAACAAAAACAGGCACTTGGGAGGAGGGGAGTTAGGCAAACAACTGTAGCTTTCAGAGCTATGATCCTGGGCCACAGACTTTAAGGCTTTGGGCTGGCCATCTCAACATTCTGGGTTTAATTTGAGTGGGGAAAAAATTCTCACATACCACATTCATTGGATTCAGCTTTCTTACCTCCAGATGTGTGTGGCCCAAATAAGAAAGGGGGTTCCAGATCCTTGACTGCCCTGAACTAGACGTGTCTGTGCTTGGCAGGTCTTCCTGGAGATTCCTTGTACTGCTTATCTGTGAAACCTGGGGAGAAGTGACCTCTGAGTGCCAGTGAACTTGTGGATAGATCTTTCCTAGGTATCCACTGACCTCTCAGAGACAAATCTTATTGGTATCTGCCCGTGGAACCCTCAGGTGTGAAAAAGCAAAAACTATGAGCACCGACTGGCCTGGTTTGACTCCTGACTATACATCTTGTTGTTAAATGACCTTCTACAAGTCATTTTCTCTTTGAGAGGCTCAGTTTCCATATCTATAAAATGGGAAGAAGAAGAATAACAATAATAATAATAATAAAATCATCTCCCTTCTGTGTTTCTGTAAGGTCTAAATCACATCCAAATGATATCTGGCATACCTAGGTACTTACTGAGTGTGCATCCATCCCTCCTGGAGTCGAATAACTCCAGATGCTGAATAGCATCTACAGGGACAAATTTGCTCTCTGAAAAGCCTGTTTTAAGATATTTTCCTTTATTTTACATGTTTCTTTCTTAAAAGTGTAGGGAAGAGCTACAACTTGTTTTTATTGAGATTTTAGTGTTGTAAAGACCAAGTACCCCATGACAGACATTAATACTCTAGGAGAACACAGTAAAATCAAGCAGTAGAAAAGCAAGGCATGACAGTAGCTGCCTCATCTTACACTTGAGGACATGTTCTCTCATTTACTCATTCATTCGAAAAGCACTCCTTGGTGTCAGACTGCCATATCAGAGACCACTGGAAAAAACAGGGGTAGGAAGAGTAAAGCATTTATGGTAGGAACTATGGTCTTTCTCCTCAAGTAACTTACACTGTACTTGGAAAAACAACAAAACATTATCAAATATGAGAGTGTGAAGAAGTCAAAGATCCCGACCTCCTCGTTTTTTTTGCATCTCAGTGATTGGCATACCCTCCAACCTTACTCCCCCAAACTAGAAGTTATCCTTGTTCCTCTCGTTCCTTCGTTTTCCTACGTTTAATTCATCAGCAAGTCCATTCTTGCTACTCTCAGAAAGTAAACCAAATCCAATCACATTTAGACCAAGCCGTCATCATCTCTTGCCTGGATGCCTGAAATAATCTCCTGAAGCATCTCCCAGCTTTCACTCTTCCTCTTTCAAAATCAGTTCTCCACAAAACAGCCAGAGTAATATCTTTAAAAATTATAAGTTGCATCACGTCACTCTCTGGCTTAAAAGCATCTAACCATTTCCCCTCCCATTTAGGGTAACATTCAAATGCGTTAACCAGGCTTTTGGAGCCCAACCTGAGATCCTCGAGCGCACACTCTCCCATCTCGGCGTCTTCGCCTTAGTCGTTCCCTCTGCCTCTCATTGTTCTCCCTGATCTTCACATGGACGACTTTTTATCTGTTAATGTCATTCAGTTCTCAGAGTTCTTTAATGCCCATTGGATCACTTGGCTGCCCTTGATTGTATTTTAATTCTCTGATTTGCAATGATCAATGTTGATTTTTGCTTATTTGTTTAGTAGTTAACATTTATAGAGTATGTGCCACTCATCATCTCAGTCTTTACCAGTTGTAACCACACCTCCAACTGGGATGATCTCTTGCACTCCTAGGGTTTCAATAAACATCCACATGCAGGGTCCATGAAGGTGGGGACCCTGTCTCCTCCTTTCACTGTTGTTTTTCTAGATTGAGCACAAAGTGTAGCAAAGAGGAAGTGCTCAGTTAATGTTTGTCCAATCAGTGATTTGTGACTCTTAACTTCCCCCTGGGTTTTAGAACCATTTATTGCGACTAGATGGTAATACGGACATCTCAAAATTGTGTTCAAAATGGAATCTCTCACCTTCCCTCAAGACTCCTTTTTCCTTCTGTGCTCTGTACTTCCACAAATATTAATGGCACCTACACCATTGCTCAAGCCATAAATATCCTAACGGTGACCCTGAGCAAATTTCTCCTCTGTTAATTGCTATTGAAATAGTCTAAACTCTGTAAAACAGTCTAAGCCCTCCAAGGTCCTGAATGAGCTAGAGCTTATGTCACTAGCTTTATTTCTCTCGACTGTGTCCGTACACCTGCCTCACGACACACTGTATGCTAGGAGACGTGATCGTAACAAATGCTTACTCACATTTAAGGTGCTATGTGGGCTGCTCCCTCAGATTGTAACACTCTTCTCCCACTCCCATCTTATTCAGTGTGCCCCACCAGCCCTGCCCCAGATCCGCCTAAGAACAGCCTCACTCAAGCCTCTCCCTGATCATTTCCCATCCTTTTTTGAGACTCATTTCCTCTGGGAAATGAGCTGTGTCTCCTGACTTCCCTGACTTGCCAAAACATAGTTCCGATTCAGATGTCTGGAGCACAGTCCTAAGAATGTGTATTTTTTTTTAACATCTTCATTAGAGTATAATTGCCTTACAATGGTGTGTTACTTTCTGCTTTATAACAAAGTGAATCAGCTATACATATACGTATATCCCCATATCTCCTCCCCCTTGCATCTCCCTCCCACCCTCCCTATCCCACCCCTCTAGGTGGTCACAAAGCACTGAGCTGATCTCCCTGTGCTATGTGGCTGCTTCCCATTATCTATCTATTTTGGTAGTATATGTAAGTCCACACCACTTTCTCACTTTGTCCCAACTTACCCTTCCCCCTCCCCGTGTCCTCAAGTCCATCCTCTACGTCTGCGTCTTTATTCCTGTCCTGCTCCACATTCTTCACAACCTTTTTTTTAAGATTCCATATATATGTGTTAGCACAGGTATTTGTTTTTCTCTTTCTGACTTACTTCACTCTGTATGACAAGACTCTAGGTCCATCCACCTCACTACAAATAACTCAATTTCGTTTCTTCTTATGGTTGAGAAATATTCCATTGTATATATGTGCCACATCTTCTTTATCCATTCATCTGTCGATGGACACTTAGGATGCTTCCATGTCCTGGCTATTGTAAATAGTGCTGCAGTGAACATTTTGGTACATGACTTTTTTTGAATTATGGTTTTCTCAGGGTATACGCCCAGTAGTGGGATTGCTGGGTCATATGGTAGTTCTATTTTTAGTTTTCTAAGGAACCTCCATACCATTCTCCATAGTGACTGTATCAATTTACATTCCCACCAACAGTGCAAGAGGGTTCTCTTTTCACCACACCCTCTCCAGCATTTATTGTTTGTTGATTTTTTGATGATGGCCATTCTGACCCCTCTGAGATGATACCTCATTGTAGTTTTGATTTGCATTTCTCTAATGATTAGTGATGTTGAGCATCCTTTTATGTGTTTGTTGGCAATCTGTATATCTTCTTTGGAGAAATGTCTACTTAGGTCTTCTGCCCATTTTTGGATTGGGTTGTTTGTTTTTTTGATATTGAGCTGTATGAGCTGCTTGTATATTGTGTAGATTAATCCTATGTCAGTTGCTTCATCTGGAAATATTTTCTCCCATTCTGAGGGTTGTCTTTTGGTCTTGGTTATTATTTCATTTGATGTGCAAAAGTTTTAAGTTTCATTAGGTCCCATTTGTTTATTTTTGTTTTTATTTCCATTTCTCTAGGAGGTGGGTCAAAAAGGATCTTGCTGTGATTTATGTCATAGAGTGTTCTTCCTATGTTTTCCTCTAAGAGTTTTATAGTGTCTGGCCTTACATTTAGGTCTTTAATCCATTTTGAGTTTATTTATGTGTAGGGTGTTAGGGAGTGTCCTAATTTCATTGTTTTACATGTAGCTGTCCAG
The DNA here is from genome assembly GCF_008692025.1 of Phocoena sinus. Classification (NCBI taxonomy): domain Eukaryota; kingdom Metazoa; phylum Chordata; class Mammalia; order Artiodactyla; family Phocoenidae; genus Phocoena; species Phocoena sinus. The sequence goes on along the minus strand of NC_045773.1, from coordinate 86,088,349 downwards.
TTTTCCCAGCACCACTTACTGAAGAGGCCATCTTTTCTCCATTGAATATTCTTGCCTCCTTTATCAAAAATAAGGTGACCATATGTGCGTGGGTTTCTCTCTGGGCTTTCTATCCTGTTCCATTGATCTATATGTTTGTTTTTGTGCCAGTACCATACTCTCATGATTACTATAACCCTGTAGTATAGTCTGAAGTCCAAGAGCCTGATTCCTCCAGCTCCGTTTTTCTTTCTCAAGATTGTTTTGGCTATTTGGGGTCTTTTGTGTTTCCATACAAATTGGGAAATTTTTTGCTCTAGTTCTGTGAAAAACGCCAGTGGTAGTTTGATAGGCATGGCATTGAATCTGTAGATTGCTTTGGGTAGATAGTCACTTTCACAATGTTGATTCTTCCAATCCAAGAGCATGATATATCTCTCCACCTGTTTGTATCATCTTTAATTTGTTTCATCAGTGTCTTATAGTTTTCTACATACAGGTCTTTTGTCTCCTTAGGTATGTTTATTCCTAGGTATTTTATTCATTTTGTTGCAGTGGTAAATGGGAGTGTTTCCTTAATTTCTCTTTCAGATTTTTCATCAACAGTGTATAGGAATTCAGTAGATTTCTGTGCATTAATTTTGTATCCTGCAACTTTACCAAATTCATTCATTAGCTCTAGTAGTTTTCTGGTAGCATCTTTAGGATTCGCTATATATTGTATCATGTCATCTGTAAACAGTGACAGTTTTACTTCTTCTTTTCCAAATTAGATTCCTTTTATTTCTTTTTCTTTAATTGCTATGGCTGAAACTTCCAAAACTATGTTGAATAATAGTGGTGAGAGTGGACAACCTTGTCTTAGTGGAAATGGTTTCAGTTGTTCACCATTGAGAGCGTTGTTGGCTGTGGGTTTGTCATATATGGCCTTTATTATGTTGAAGTAAGTTCCCTCTATGCCTGCTTTGTGGAGGGTTTTAATCATAAATGGGTGTTGAATTTTGTTGAAAGCTTTGTTTGCATCTATTGAGATGATCTTATGGTTTTTCCCTTTCAATTTGTTAATATGTTGTATCACATTGATTGATTTGCGTATATTGAAGAATCCTTGCATTCCTGGAATAAACCCCACTTGATCATGGTGTATGATCCTTTTAATGTGCTGTTGGATTCTGTTTGCTAGTATTTTGTTGAGGATTTTTGCATCTATGTTCATCACAGATATTGGCCTGTAGTTTTCTTTCTTTGTGACATCTTTGCCTGGTTTTGGTATCAGGGTGATGATGGTGGCCTCGTAGAATGAGTTTGGGAGTGTTCCTCCCTCTGCTATATTTTGGAAGAGTTTGGGAAGGATAGGTGTTAGCTCTTCTCTAAATGTTTGATAGAATTCACCTGTGAAGTCATCTGGTCCTGGGCTTTTGTTTGTTGGAAGATTTTTAATCACAGTTTCAATTTCAGTGCTTGTGATTGCTCTGTTTATATTTTCTATTTCTTCCTGGTTCTGTCTCGGATGGTTGTGCTTTTCTAAGAATTTGTCCATTTCTTCCAGGTTTTCCATTTTATTGGCATATAGTTGCTTGTAGTAATCTCTCATGATCCTCTGTATTTCTGCAGTGTCCGTTGTTACTTCTCCTTTTTCATTTCTAATTCTGTTGATTTATGTCTTCTCCCTTTTTTTCTTGATGAGTCTGACTAATCGTTTCTCATTTTGTTTATCTTCTCAAAGAACCAGCTTTTAGTTTTATTGATCTTTGCCATTGTTTCCTTCATTTCTTTTTCATTTATTTCTGGTCTGATCTTTATGATTTCTTTCCTTCTGCTAACTTTAGGGTTTTTTTGTTCTTTCTCTTATTGCTTTAGGTGTAAGGTTAGTTTATTTAGCTGAGATTTTTCGTGTTTCTTGAGGTGGGATTGTATTGCTATAAACTTCCCTCCTTGAACTGCTTTTGCTGTTTCCCATAGGTTTTGGGTGGTCGTGTTTTCATTGTCATTTGTTTCTAGGTAGTTTATTATTATTATTATTTTTTTTTTTGTGGTGCGTGGGCCTCTCACTGTTGTGGCCTCTCCCGTTGCGTAGCACAGGCTCCGGACACGCAGGCTCAGCGGCCATGGCTCACAGGCCCAGCCGTTCCATGGCATGTGGGATCCTCCCGGACCAGGGCACGAACCTGTGTCCCGTGCATCGGCAGGTGGACTCTCAACCACTGCGCCACCTGGGAAGCCCTCTAGGTATTTTTTGATTTCCTCTTTGATTTCTTCAGTGATCTCTTGGTTATTTAATATTGTGTTCTTTAGCCCCCGTGTGTTTGTATTTTTTACAGTATTTTTCCTGTAACTGATATTTAGTCTGATAGTATGTAGTCAGAAAAGATACTTGATATGATTTCAATTTTTTAAAATTTACCAAGGCTTGATTTGTGACCCAAGATATGATCTATCCTGGAGAATGTTCCATGAGCACTTGAGAAGAAAGGGTATTCTGTTGTTTTTGGATGGAATGTCCTATAAATATCAATTAAGTCCATCTTTTTTATTATTTTTTATTTTTTTGCGGTACGCGGGCCTCTCATTGCTGTGGCCTCTGCCGTTGTGGAGCACAGGCTCCGGACACGCAGACTCAGCGGCCATGGCTCTCGGGCCCAGCCGCTCTGCGGCATGTGGGATCTTCCTGGACCAGGGCACGAACCCGTGTCCCCTGCATCGGCAGGCAGACTCTCAACCACTGTGCCACCAGGGAAGCCCTCCATCTTTTTTATTGTATCATTTAAAGCTTGTGTTTCCTTTTTTATTTTCATTTTGGATGATCTGTCCATTGGTGAAAGTGGGGTGTTAAAAGTCCCCTACTATGATTGTGTTACTGTCGATTTCCCCTTTTATGGCTGTTAGCATTTGCCTTATGTACTGAGGTACTCCTATGTTGGGTGCATAAACATTTACAATTGTTATATCTTCTTCTTGGATTGATCCCTTGATCATTATATAGTGTCCTTCTTTGTCTCTTGTAATAGTCTTTATTTTAAAGTCTATTTTGTCTGATATGAGAATTGCTACTCCAGCTTTCTTTTGATTTCCATTTGCATGGAATATCTTTTTCCATCCCTTCACTTTTAGCCTGTATGTTTCCCTAGGTCTGAAGTGGGGCTCTTGTAGACAGCATACATATGGATCTTGTTTTTGTGTCCATTCAGCCACTCTGTGTCTTTTGGTGGGAGCATTTAATCCATTTACATTTAAGGTAATTAGCGATATGTATGTTCCTATTACCATTTTCTGAATTGTTTTGGGTTTATTATTGTAGGTCTTTACTTTCTCTTCGGTTTCCTGCCCAGAGAAGTTCCTTTAGCATTTGTTGTAAAGCTGGTTTGGTGGTGCTGAATTCTCTTAGCTGTTGCTTGTCTGTAAAGATTTTAGTTTCTCCTTCGAATCTGAATGAGATCCTTGCTGGTAGAGTAGTTTTGGTTGTAGATTTTTCCCTTTTGTCACTTTAAATATGTCCTGCCTCTCCCTTCTGGCTTGCAGAGTTTCTCCTGAAAGTTCAGCTGTTAACCTTATGGGGATTCCCTTGTATGTTATTTGTTTTTTTTTCCCTTGCTGCTTTTAATATGCTTTCTTTGTGTTTAAATTTTGATAGTTTGATTAATATGTGTCTTGGGTTGTTTCTCCTTGGATTTATCCTGTATGGGACTCTCTGTGTTTCCTGGACTTGATTGACTATTTCCTTTCCCATATTAGGGAAGTTTTCACTTATAATCTCTTCAAATATTTTCTCAGTCCATTTCTTTTTCTCTTTTTCTTATGGGACCCCTATAATTCGAATGTTGTTGTGTTTAATGTTGTCCCAGAGGTCTCTGGGACTGTCCTCAATTCTTTTCATTCTTTTTTCTTTATTTTGCTCTGCATTAGTTATTTCCACTATTTTATCTTCCAGGTCACTTATCCGTTCTTCTGCCTCAGTTAATCTGCTATTGATTTCTTCTAGAGAATTTTTAATTTCATTTATTGCATTGTTCATCACTGTTTGTTTGCCCTTTAGTTCTTCTAGGTCCTTGTTAAATGTTTCTTGTATTTTCTGCATTCTATTTCCAAGATTTTGCATCCTCTTTACTATCATTTCTCTGAATTCTTTTTCAGGTAGACTGCCTATTTCCTCTTCATTTGTTAGGTCTGGTGGGTTTTTACCTTGCTCCTTCATCTGCTGTGTTTTTCTCTGTCTTCTCATTTAGCTTAACTTACTGTGTTTGGGGTCTCCGTTTCACAGGCTGCAGGTTTGTAGTTCCCGTTGTTTTTGGTGTCTGCCCCCAGTGGCTAAGGTTGGTTCAGTGGGTCGTGTAGGATTCCTGGTGGAGGGGACTGGTGCTTGTGTTCTGGTATTTGAGGCTGGATCTTGTCTTTCTGGTGGGCAGGACTGCATCCAGTGGTGTGTTTTGGGATGTCTGTGACCTTATTATGATTTTAGGTAGCTTCTCTGCTAATGGGTGTGGTTGTGTGCCTGTCTTGCTAGTTGTTTGGCATAGGGTGTCCAGCACGGTAGCTTCCTGGTCGTTGAGTGGAGCTGGGTCTTAGCATTGAAATGGAGATCTCTGGGAGAGCTTTCGCTCTTTGATATTATATAGAGCCAGGAGATCGCTGGTGGATCAATGTCCTGAACTCCGCTCTCCCACCTCAGCGGCACAGGCCTGACACCCGGCCGGAGCACCAAGACCCTGTCAGCCACACGGCTCTCTGGGCTTCTATTCCAACATCAGCAATGTGACTGTGGATGGTGTGGGCCAGTGTTTTTGCCAATGCAAATATGTGTATTTTTAAAAAGCCCTCCAGGTGATATTGAGGCAGCATGATCATGAATCATCATTTAGTAAATATGAACACACCGTATTGTAGTTGGCCATTTATTTCTCTGTATTCGTCACTAACCTGTGAGCTCTATGAGGCAGTGGACATATCTATCTTGTTTACTTTCTAAGAAACACACGATCTAACAATAAGAGACAATACTTTTTTGTCAAATAAATGCATAAACTCTGTGACTTTTTGGGGGCTATCCAGGGCTCCATCCTATAATTTTTAGGGTTACTGAGTAGGAGTATCTGGTATGTGAAATGTTGCTATGTCATTTTAATAAGTCATGTCTCACACCAAACTATAATAATATTATTCAAATTTTCCCCATAGCTTTGATGTCATTCCCAGGATTGTTCATAAGATGTATACTAGAGCTTAAATCCGGAAGACTAATGGTTTCTGATTTCTTTTTTATATAGAAATGAAAAAAGTTTGTTAAAAGTCAAAACCATGTTAGCTTCTCTAGTAGATTCCTTATCCTTGACCAATATTTACTAAGAGCCTCTTTTGAGAATAGCACTGTAGGGTATGTGTTAAGAATAAATTGTTAGGTATAAATGCCATTACAAAAGTCCAGGTAAATGTCAAGGTAAATGTAAGTAATGGTGAAATAGACAGAAGTTTACATACATATGTACACACACACACACAACACACACTTTAAACTGGGGTAATATTTTTACCTGTGAATGTTAACATTTTTCCAAGTGTTATACTGATACTGATTTGAAGGTTTATCAATTGAAATAGAAATGAAACGTTTTTCCCCTTGAGGACAATTCTTTCTTTGGAGCCTGTTGTGCTTGACTTGCAGATTACGGCTGATCATCACAGGTAGCTTGTTTTGTCATTCCCCGTCCCTTCTTGCCCCCATACAGATAATAAAAAGTCTTAAACTATGTTTGAAAAATCAATTCTGGTCTTTATGTCTTTAAAATGACATAATTAAATATGATTATCTTGGGGTGTTTATAATACTTAGAGAACTAGGTAAAATAAAAAGAATTGCTCAGATAATTTACCTGACTTTCCACTTTGGTACTGTCAGAATGAAATCTATGTGTTGGTAACTCTGTCTTTAAATTATATAGGATAGTCAATTTCTTAATGAAAACTCAGTTTGTATCTGATTAATAATGTAATGTATAATGATAGCACATTTTGATAATTTAGAAAAGTATAAAAAACAACCCATACTGCCATATATGGAGATGACTAATATCTCATGGTTAATATCTCGTGCCTAAACTTCTTTTACAAGGATAGAAAGTAAATTTCTCCTTCAGTGGGGTCCTCTGTCAGTTCCCTGTAACTGGTGAAAGCTGCCTTGATTACTGTTTTGAGAAAGGCAGAAGCTGCTTCTGAGCCCAAATGGAAAAATAATAGTGAACGATTAGTAAAGACTAACATGGGCATTGGGGAGTGTGGAGACTATGCCATGCATTTGCTATTCTTAATTTTGAATAAAATACCCATGTGGACAAGGATGTGTAAAATTTATTTTTTTAGTATGGATAAGGCTAATTTTTGAGGACGTTAGATAGTGAATTTGTGCTAAAAGCTTTTAAACCCTCCTGCTCAGTTGTGTACAACCTATAATGTCATTCCTTATATGTGGAGAATTAAACATTTTTTATCAGATACATAGCATGAACGTTTATGCATTTTATTTAGTATACCTTTTGCCATGGACATGGCCCTTTCTATTAGTGCCTTCTTTCTTTAAAAATATACATTTCCACTACAAGCTAAACATATAGGGTTCACCTCTTAGTTATCACCTTTTAAAATGTGTTTACCATTATTCACTTACCATTTTTCCCAGAGAAGAACAAAATGAAGGGTTGGATGGAGGAAGGAATAAAAGGAAGAAGAAAGAAAGGAAGGAAGGGAGGAAGGAAATGAGACAGTTAAGGAGGAAGAGAGAAGTTGGAAGGAGAGTACACACAGGTTTAGAGAGATTAATTGCAACAGCAAATCCCAAGAGAAGAGAAAAATGAATCCTTAAAGGAAAGTGGAAAAGCCGATATACTCTCTCAGACAGTCTTCTCTGAGGATGCTGACTGGACACTCTGCCCTCTGGTAATCGATACAGTCATTTGCAATTAAGCTAAGGGAAAGGCTGATGGGTAACAGGGATCCCCGCCCCCCACTCCTGTGATCTGAGCTGTGGGAGCAGCAGAGGATGTCTGCAAATGGATAAATGATGTCATGGAGCTGATGTAGAGATGGGAACAGGGAGAGAGCAGGAAGGCAGCATGCTCAAGGAACTTCTCTGCTTGCAGCTGGGGACCTGGCGAGCTGAGTTGAAATTAGTCAACCCAGAGGAAAGTCAGACATAGGAGGGAGGAAGTGGCAGGAAGAGAGGAGCTGTGGGAACTGAACTGCAGGAGGTTCTCCGTGTCCCACAATCACCGAGCCAAGGAAGAGGGATGTGGGGCTGGCCGTGGCTGCTCACTAATGCTTCAGGGGACAACTGAGAACCCTTCAGCCAGACTAACCATTTGTTGATGGAAATATTAGGAAAAAAGGTAGAAAAGCATTTGTGCTGGATGTTTGTACTTTGGCTAATATGCCAGAAGGGAAATTGTGTTCAAAACCTGTGGCTTCATTAATGGGCCATGCAAACAGCCATGTGGGGACCCAGCCCTGTCCTCCAGCAGGCTGGCAGCAGCCCGCCAGGCCACATTCAACTGTGCAGGAAACTTATTCTGCCCTCCAGTGGGCCTGCAGCCACTACACAAGGCATGGCCTCACAGCCTATCAGGCCAGGGAGCCAGCCCTGCCTACCAGCGCACCCTCAATAGTTGGCCCTGCCACAGCAGGATGCACCCAGGCCACATAGGGGGCACCCCGCACCCCTAGAGCATATAGCACTGATGAACAGAGGGAGCATGTTGCTGGGCCCCATAGGATGTCTTCTACACAAGGCCACTTCCCCAAGATTGGGAAACATAACCAACCTACCTAACACAAGAAAGAAACACAGAGAAGTGGGCAAAATGAGGAGACAGAGGAGTGTGTTCCAAACGAAGGAACAAGACATAATGTCAGAAAAAGAACTAAGCAAAGTGGAGATAAGTAATCTACCCAAGAAAGGGTTCAATGCAATAATTATAAAGATGCTCACTGAACTCAGTAGAAGCTTGGATGAACACAGTGTGAATTTCAATAAAGAGCTAGAAAACATAAAGAAGAACTATAAAGAAGAGTGAAGCAAAGCTGAAGAACACAACAACTGAAATAAAAAATACACTACAAGGAATCAACAGTGGAATAGATGATACAGAGGAACAGATCAGCGATCTGGAAGATAGAGAAGTAGAAATCACCCAGTTGAACACAGAAAAGGAAAAAATAAAACAAAAAATGAGGACAGTTGAAGAGACCTCTGGAACCATGTCAAGCATACTAATATTCTCACTATAGGGTCCCAGAAGGAGAAGAGAGAGAAAAAGGGACAGAGAATTTATTTGAAGAAATAATAGCTGACTACTTTCTTAACCTGGGGAAGGAAACAGGCATCCAGGTCCAGGAAGTACAGAGAATCCCACACAAGATGAACCCAAGTGGCCCACATCAAGACATTATAATTAAAGTGGCAAAAATTGGGCATAAAAGGAGAATCTCAAAATTAGTAAGAGAAAAGCAATTAGTGGCAAAAAAAAAAAAAAAAAAAGAACTCTCTTTCATAAGACCATGAGCTAACTTTTCAGCAAAAACTGCAGGCTAGCAGGGAGTGGCACCATATATTCAAAGTGATGAAAGGAAAAAACCTACAACCAAGAATACTTAGACTTTATTTAGGCACAGATACCCAGCAAGCTTATCATTCATGTTTGAAGGAGAGAAGAAGAGTTTTATAGACAAGCCAAAGCTCAAAGAGTTCAGCACCACCAAACCAGCTTTACAAGAAATGTTAAAGGGATATTTCTAAGCAAAAAGAAAAGACCACAGCTAGAAGTATAAAAATTATGAAAGGAAAAATCTCACTGGTAAAGGCAAACATACAGTAAAGGTAGTAGATCCACCACTTATAGAGCTGGTAGGAAAATTAAAAGACAAAAGTAGAACAATTATCTCTATCTATAATAAGTAGTTAAGGGATACACAAAACAAAATGATGTAAAATATGATGTTAAAAACATTAAACCTGGGGTGGGGGGTAAAAATGTAGGGTGGTTAGAATGTGTTTGAACTTAAGAGATCATCAACTTAAAATAATTATATATACACACACACACACACACACACACACACACACACACACACACATATATCCAAAAAACCTATTACAGATACCCACAAAAAAAACAGAAAGAAAGAAAAAAGAAAAAGGAATACAAACATAACACTAAAGATAGTCATCAAGTCACAAGGGACACTGTTCCAAAAAACTGAACAGGAAGTAACACTTCTGAATGCAGCAAAACCAAAGATAGTACATCAACTATATTTCGGTAATAAAAAAAAATCCTGTGGCTTCATTGAGATACTACATGTGCTCTACATTCTGCTTTTATAAGGAATAATATTTTCACTGATACACAAGAGCCAGTGGCTTCAAGTTAACAAGATAGAGGCTCTTAGAAAGGACTGTGGAGAGAAGACCACTGCTGTAGCCTGTGGAGCTAACCTCCTCCTCAACCTCATGGAAGTGGTCTATCTCAGGCACTTCAGAAGGATTTGGCTGAGAAGCTGATACCTAACTTCAGTGGAGCTGGTTGGGATTGAGAAAGTTGCCTCTAAGATAGAGGTTGCTATAACAAAATATCACAGACTCGGTAGTGTGTGCACAACAGAATTTATTTCTCATGGTTCTCAGATGGATGTCCAATATCAGAATGCCAGTATGATGCAGTGAGGACCTTTTGTGGGGTGGTAGATTTCTCCTTGTATCCTCACAGGTGGAAGAGGCTAGGGGTCACTCTGGAGAAAGGGAGACCCTACTTCCATTCATGAGGGTCCACCTTCATGACTTAAGCATTTCTCAAAGCCTCCAACTACCCATACCATCCCCTTTGGGGGTTAGGATTTCAACATATCAGTTTTAGGGGGGCACAAACTTTCAGACCATAGAGCTCCCAAAGAGAATACTTTGAGACAGCAATGACTACAGTGTTTGCTGAATTTTCATAAATTCCTCTTTATTCTGACTTCTCATATCTTTGGATAGCAAATAATGAAGATAGAAAGTACGTATTAACCTGTTTGAATGGCAACAGCATGAATAAGGGGGAAATATCTCAGGATGATACGAGCTTTTTAATAGTTTCTCTGATTTTACTAACTCTAATTCATATAGTTGTTACAATGATTAAAGGGTACAGTATATAAATTCTCTAGTACACGGAGGACTTACAATAAGTGTTAGCTCTCATCTTCTGTTTACTTTAAAAGTTTACCCTTAGTTTATTGGCTAATGCTTGCTAAAACAAATTTTCACCAGTTCACTATTTTCAGAATCATATAAAACTGTTTTTTGCAATTAATTCCAATGAAATATATTAGATTGATTATATTGTATCCTTGATCTTCTATAGTAAAATAATATTAATATTGATAATATATACCATAGAAAATTTAATCCCCATATAATATTTTTGAAATCGAATTTTGTAAGTAAAGGCTGGTATAGCAAGGCAGGAAAGAGATGGTACTCTCAAACAAGAAGAAATTAATGTAGGGACTTTTCATGGAGGTATTTGAAGGTTAAGAGAACTAGGGAGACTGGAAGGTGTCCGAGAGGGCAACCAGATGGAACTGTGGCCTTCTGTGGAGAAATAACAGCCCCTGCCATCCAGTAGCTGAGCCCGGGAAGAACTTGGGACATACATACCCTGACCTCATTCTGCTCCTGCCCTCTGTTCTACCAGAGCCTTCCATCAGCTGAATTCAATGAGAAACCAGAGTGAATCTGGGAAAGGAAGCAAAGATTACCCAGGATAGTTGTGTATGCGTGTGTATATACACATATATAAAATCAAAAGAGGCTTAATCCCGTACCTTTACCAAGAGTTCCCCAGCCTTCCCAGCATAGGGTTATATGCTATAACCTGATTATTTGGGCTTGGAAGATAAATAACTTAGGTAGTCAACTATATTGGGGCAGAAGGTCAGAGCAGGGATTCATCATACAATTTTCAAGTTCTTGTTGTACACCGATAGTGTTACCTGAAAACTGGGTTCGCCTCTTGGCTGGCAAACCAAAACACAAACACGCCAAAGATCAGAAGGAAGAATTTATTACTACTTGCAGCAAGTAAGAACACTGAGGATCTTTCCCAAAACAGTGTCCCCCCGAACAGGAAAATTGGGGAAGTTTTAACCTAAAGGTACATGCATATTCATGAAGCGGCTTGAGTGGTTGATAGAGTCCAAGCTTTAGTTGATTGAAGTTACAAGGGTCAGAAAAGGTCACCATCATCACCACTTAGGTTCCTGTAGATCTGGAGGTTGAGCACTTCAGGCTAATCTTCACTATTGAAACAGAACTGGGAGTCTTTACAACTGATATATTACCTTTGCTATCGTTACTTCTCTTGCCTGATGACAGGCAATGTTCTGCACTCTTTTGTTCCCTTAAGATCATTAATTACCAAGACCTGTTTAAGGGCAACCATTGTGGCCAGGCTTAGATCACAGAATGACTTAGGCCAAAAATGGCTTCTCTTCTGTCAAGAAAGCCATTCCTGGTTCTCTTTCTCCAGGGACCCCGTACCTTATCAGGTTACAATAGGATAGCTGGGAAATGATTTAACTAACTTAAAATTCAGTCTCTGCTCCTTGGAGGAGAAGAAAGATGGCTCCAAACTGAGATCAGATGTGAGTGGGTTAAAATTTCCATCTGCTTCTTGAGAAGGGCTGAAATCAATTCCCCAATGAACAGACCATCTATTATTTCCCTCACTTAACCTAGTACTCATGGCACGAGAATTATCACCACTGGGACTCTAGTTTGCCCTTTTGACTAATAACTTTCTTGGGAGGGATCTGTTTTGCAATGAGAGGAGCACTGGCTGTTCTATCGGTTGAAAGCTTTCAGATGTTAATGAAATTGGATGCATCCCTGACCCATTTCCTAGTCCCTGGTGTTTCACCTGAGGGTGACCTCAAGAGATAGCCAACTGGGAGATAGTGTTCTAACATGCTTCTAACATTTGTTTTACAGGGGAAACTAAGCAACTTTTGACTTCATGTCTCACGAAGATGATAAGCCACATTTCATATTTTCAAATGAATTGAGAGCAAATATGAAACCTGTAATTAGTGAGCTGACAACCTAGTCAGTGCTTTTGATTTGCAGGGATCGGGGTTAACAGAGAAAACCATCTCTGAGTTTGGGGAGGACTAGAGATGGTAATCTTCACCAAACCTAGAAATCATACCCAAGTAGTTCCTTCGCTCCCTCAGCTAGAGGTATGCAGAGCTTTGAGGGAGGCAAACCGTAAACGTGGTTACGAATTCTGGCAACCTAAGGAATTGTTTATATTGTATATTGACAATACTAAGTCATATGTTATTACTTTATAATTTTCTCTTTAGACAACCTTGAGATAAGACTGTCCTTTATTTCTGATCTTCCTTAGATTTCTATGAATGTGATGGTAGTACTGTCAACCATAAAAGTCCTAGAAATCAACAGCCTGAAAAATGTAAAGGAGAGGGCACTGAGCTGGGTGTTACTATAAAACATTTTAGAGAATGTTTTGTCCATTGGAAAGTAAGTCTGTCAGTGCTTAAAAGGTATTTCATTTCCAAATTGTCTAAATATGGAAGAAGGCTTCTACACAATGGGCCAGAGTAGTCTTTTCAAAGTGTAGGCATTGTGTTTGTTTTGCTTAAAGCCCTACAAATGTGTTCTCATTTTCGTTAAAATAAAACCCAAGCCACTCATCATGGTTTTGAAGGCCCAACACGTTGTGGTTTCCATCTTCCTTTTCCATCTCATTTACTACCATTTCTTTGCACCGTACTCTAGCCATACTGAGCCCCTTGTTGGCCCTTGAATGTGCCAGCCTTGTTCTTGCCCTCAGGGTCTCCTCTCCTGGATGACTCTTCTTCAGCTTTCATTAGACCCCCTCTATTTGATCTCTCCGTTGCGTGTGCACACATGACCTCCGTGGAGAGGCAGTCCCTGAAGACTTTTTTGAAACCAGTGCCTCATCCCAGCCAGCCTTTATCTCTAATCTCGATTTGTGTTTTCTTCAGAGCATGTCCATTAAAGGAAATATTCTTACTTGTTTATCTATAGACAGACCTCGGAGATGTTGCATGTTCAGTTCCAGACCACCGCAATAAAGTGAATATCGCAATAAAGCCAGTCACATGAATATTTTGGTTTCCCAGTGTGTATAAAAGTTATGTTCACTATACTGTAGTCTGTTAAGTGTGCAGTAGCATTATGTCTAAAAAATGTGCGTACCTTAATTTAAAAATACTTTATTGCTAAAAAATGCTAACTATCATCTAAGCCTTCAGCCAGCAGTAGTAGCAACATCAAAGGTCACTGATCACAGATCACCATAGCAAATATAACAATAACAAAAAAGTGTGAAATATTGCAAATTACCAAAATGTGACACAGAGACATGAAGTGAGCAAACGCTGTTGGAGAAATGGCACCAATAGACTTGTTGAGGCAGGGTTGTCACGAACATTCAATTTGTCAAAAAAGCGGTATCTGCGAAGGGCAATCAAGTGAAGCATGATAAAACGAGGTCTGCCTGTAGGTACATATGGTTTGTCTGTCTTCTTTGTGGAATGTAATCACTTTGAGGGCAAAGACTTGTCTGAAGACCACTTTATCTCTAGCACATAAGGCTATGATTGGCCAAAAATAGCTATTTCGCAATAAATAGCTCTTGAGTGAATGAGTGCTTACATCTCTGGATTGAAGCCCTGTATCCTAATTCCTCTTCTGATTTTATCTTTAACCTCAAAGCAGACATGACTTGGATTAAGTTTTAACGTCTATAAACTTTAGATTACCACTAATAACTTTCTCTGAGGGTCACACTATCCCTAAGTGGCTTGAAATCCTTCCATGAGAGCTGCTTTATGTGTCAGAATTATATCTGCAGCCATATGAGAGCTGGGAGATGAGGTTGATGAAGTATTTGGGTGTTTGAGCAGCAAAGTTTAACCAGTGTCATTGAATATAACTAAATGCCTCTTGAATTATACTTGCCCTTCATACTTAGAATGGTCAAGGTTCTGTGCATTGTGCAGTAAAAGGACATTTATTAGTCCATATTTATTGTTCTTGTGTTTGCATAATATTGCTTTCCAAGGGCGTTTGTTTTCATGGAGTAAATATGTCCATCCTATTGTAACAGCTCTATTTACTAATTTAAACTGATGAAGTGACAATTTGTTTTCCCACCTCTTTTTTTTTTGTTTTAATTAGAATGTTTTTAATTTTAAAAAGATGTTGTATTATTATTTTGCCACTAACATTTTGGAAAGAATGTATGTCTTTCAGTAGGTTTTTTTTTTAACCACCTAACTCTTATGTGCCTGGGTAATGTGAGTTAATCCCTAAGCGATGAATCACTGTTTCTGATGTGGACAGAATTGCATGGGTTTTGTTTGTTTGTTTGTTTACTGTGGCATTACAGTGCTGCCTTATGAGGGATCAGAGTAGGCAGCCAGTCAACTTTTACAAAATGAGCACCCCTATGTAACTACCACTCAGATCTAGAGCCTCCTTCAGTCATTTATCTCCAAAGGTAATCATGGATTAATTTTGTCTGTTCTCTAACTTCATATAAGTTGAATAATGTGGTATTAAACCTTTATGATTGTTCTTTCACTCAACATTTATCCATCTTTTCTGCATTTAGCAATATTTGTCCTTTTACCTTGTTGTATAGTATTCCATTATCACAATTGTTCTTTATCCATTCTATTATAGATGGATATTGTTTTTACTCCCAGTTTTTAGCTTTTACAGATAGTATGATATGAAATTTTTTATATGTCTGAGTCCATATATGTGCCTTTCTGTTGGGCATACCCACAGCTGGCCTTATTGGATGTCTGTGTGTCCAGATTCATTAGATATGACCAAGCAGTTTTCAAAAGTAATTGCATTGAGCTGTCCTCCTACCATCGGTGTGTGAGTCTAATTTGCTCTCAGTTCTTTTAGCTTTAGCCATTTTTGTAGATTTTTAGTAGTTATATTTTGAACCTGCTTTTCTTTAGTAACAAATGATGTTGAGCACCTTTTGATATATTTTTGACCATTTTGGAAATTAGAAATTAATTATATTTGTTGACTGTTTCTGCAAATTAGGGAAAAGCCTCCATTTTTCAAAACCCTTCAAAGCCATCTGCTGAGAAAACTGCCACAATAACCTTACACATCTAGAATGACTTGAAGGTGCATGGCAACACCTGGAGTTGTTCAATGCATAACTTGATACTTAGGGTGAACAATAGCCCCTAATGGACAACACTACAGACATTAAAGGTAGGCTAAATATTTACCTCAGAAATTTACATTGGCCAAAGTGAACAGGACCCTGATCTTTTATAAGATTCTCAGGGACCATAAGATTTTAAAGTGAAGCAGATACTGAAGAGAGGAAATGATAACTCTGGCATTGTGTGCTGTTAGTAGAGCTTCGCATGAAGGGAAGGATGTGGCTTAGACAGCATGAACCATGGGTCATTTTCAAAATATTTCATCACCTGTCTGGGGTAGGCACTGATCTATCATATGGATGCCAACCATAATAGGCTTACAGTGTAAGGGATGCATGCCAATGTGCATTAGTCCTGGGTACAGTAATGCTAGGGACCGTCATGGACTCAGAAGGTATTTGAGAAAACAGGGATACATACAAAAGAGGAAATAGGCTACAAGTAAACACTTTTCTTCACAGTTTTGCTTAGACCTGGGCTCTAAGTTCAGTATTAAGAAATATAAATTCTCTTATTAACCAGTATCACTAATACATTGTGTGATGCCATGTAAATCGATAGCAAATTTGCTCTATCTTTAAATTTAGGAAGAATATCTTCCTTATTTGTCCTCATTTGTTTCAGATAATACAGGTTCATATTTGAAAATCAATAAAACCTATTACCAACAGGAGATAATATTGTTGGAAAATTAAATGGGTACTATTAAGTGTTTCAGATTCCTTTTAGATTAAGTGTGATAAGAAATGTGAAACGTGTAATGTATAAAAATATTTTCATTAGATGTACGTTTAGATAGATAAAGCACCATTTAAAAGTTGTTCTGGATTCAGAACAGAAGCTATAGTTATATTGATAAAACTTAACCTTATCAATATTAAAAAATCTTCTGTTTGTGGTAAGTCTCATGACATTTAGTTTTTTTTTAATCAATGTAATATGAATGATAGGCGAAAGATTATAGAGTATAAAATATTTTCATTAGATATACATTTAGATACCAGGAAACTCAATTTAGAAGCAATCTATATTCAGAATATAACCTGTAGTAATATTTATAAATCCTATCAAAATTAAAAAATCTTCTAATTGTTTAGTGACGTCTCGTGACCTTTAGATTACCTATTGCATTCGATTTTATTTTTAGTACTTTCAATTATCTTCCTGATCTCAGATATTTTACAGTGAATTAATTCTTATGTGGAAGAGTTTCATCTTCGTTGTGGGGTATGAATCATTATTACTTTCATCTTATGCACAGCATTTCCCCATAGTCATTTGGGTAGTAATGAACTATTTAAGCATTTCTGAATATAGAGAGTAGGCACGAATTTGATGGTCATTTATTTGGAGTGAGGGAAATGATCTTATAATGTTAGTGATTATGCTAATTACTTCAAAGGGTGGATTCAGCATGCGAATAGAGAAAATGAAACTACTAATATTGCTAAAACACACAAACGGCATCTGATTTAACCTTATGTAGCATTAGACATAAACATAGGGTATTTTTAGGTTAAAATTTGCTCAACTTCTATATTACCTGCCTTTATTATTTTCTAGGATTCTCTTTGTGTGAATTTTGATATCCATATCTTATATGCAATTTTGTTAGCTCTTCCCTTCAGAACTTAAATAAATCGTTGCCCTTAATAGAGCCTATATGAGGCAGACATTTCAGTCCCTTAGAGAAAACATGAACATCTCTAGGTCAGCTTGCTTTTATAATAGTGTTGGGAAGCCCAAAGGCCGCATATAAATAAGCGCATTTAAAAGCCCTTGGTAGAGTGATGCATAATGTGTAGGTCATGACGAAGATACAGTGAACTGAATTTCAGTTCAGGCTGGCTAACAAACTAGGAAACGCACATAGCTAATTTAAACAACGTTTGGTGGAGGAAAAAATAACCACTTACTGCTACTCTTCTTAAATTGGATTGTGCATGTTATTTAATTATTAGTACTGTTGCTCTGAATTAATTAAGCAACCACAGTCTTGCTAGGTGTTATGAAATATAGACAGAGATGCAGTATAGGGCCTGAGGTTGACATTCTACTGAAACTGTCAGGAAAATACACATGTGTCAAGTGGTCTCAGTGAGAAGAAGGCATTTGGCCTGGAAAGATAAAAGGAGAAAAGGGGGACTCTGCATGGGTAATAATGGGTAAAAGAATATTGGTTTCTTTTTCTAACTATATGTCTCAGCATAGGTATGTATATGGAGTTCCCTTGCTAATTTCAAATAAACTTCCATGTGCCTGTTTTGTTTCCTCCTTAACTACAGAAATATTTTACAGCAACATATTAGACTGCAGAAAGAAGAAAATATATGTTGTTAATGGGAAAAAGAACACTTGTGATTGACATTCTCCTCTTAATAATTCTTAATGCAAATATTTATTAAAACTCTGTAATACAATCTTAGACAAAACTGCCCTGATTCGATTGGAAATTCATCCAGTATTACAGTTCTGGATTTTAAACAAATGTTGCATAAATGATATTTACTTATTCAAAAATAATCCTTGAATACTAAGTGGCAGAAGCTTAGTTGCCTATCAATTTCCTTTTCCTTTACTTAATAATCAAGTTTCTTAGTTTCACCTGAATGCATTGCCACCCAGATTGGAACTGTGTTTTCTGTCTTCTCTTACAGCTTGGAGTGCCACGTGACTGGATTCTGGCCAGAATCAAGAGACAGGATGCCTCCTTAAAGGTATGGATACTTTCTGTTTCCCTTTTTCACTGTGTGGGAGATATTCTAATATGAAACCACTCACCTCCAGCCAGCATGTCAGAGAGAAACAAACTGCAATATTGTAAAAGCCCTTACAATTTGAGGCCTCTTAATTATGCCAGCTTTGCCTGTTGGTTAAATAATACAGGTATTATGATTAGTGATGCTGAGAACATTTTCATGTACCTGTTGACCATTTGAATATTTTTCTTCAGAAAAATGTTCAGGATTTTGCCCATTTTTCTTATTATTTTTTGTTATTGAGTTATGTGAGTTCTGTATATATTTTGGTTATTAGCCCCTTATCAGATGTGTGGTTTGCACAAATATTTTCTCCCATCCTGTAGGTTGCCTTTTCATTTGTTGATGTTTTCTTTTACTGTGCAGAAGCTTTTGATGTGACTCAGTCTCATTAAAAAAAAAAAATTGTTGCTTATGCTTTAGGTGTCATATCCAAAAAATCATGCCAAGACCCATGTCAAAAAGCTTTTTCCCCATGCTTTCTCCTAGGAGTTTTATGGTTTCAAGTCTTACATTTAAGGCTTTAAGCCATTCTGAGTTAATTTTTGTGAGTGGTATAAGATAGAGGTGTAGTTTCATTCCTTACATGTGAATATCTAATTTTGTATTTCCATTTTCATTTGTCTCAAAATATTTTTCATCTCCCTGCTATCTTCTGCTTTGATCCACTCATTGTTCAGGAGTGTGATGCTTAATTTCCATATATTTGTGAGTTTTCCAGTTTTCCTCCTATTATTGGTTTCTAGTTTCATACAATTGTGGTAGAAAAGATACTTGGTATGATGTCCATATTCTTAAATTTGCTGAGACTTGTGTTGCAGCCTAATATATGATCTATCCTGGAGAATGTTTCATGTGCATTTGAGGAGTATGTGTATTCTGCTGTTGCTGGATGAAGTGTTCATTATTTATCTGTTGGGTCCATTTGGTTTACAGTATTGTTCAAATCCACTGTTTCCTTATTCTCTTTTTGGATGATTTATCCAGTGTTAAGAGTGTAAGGATATTAAAGTACCCAAGCATTATTATTCTGCTATTTATTTCTCCTTTTAGTTTTGTTAGTATTTGCTTTAGATACTTAGGTATTCCACTGCTGGATGCACAAATATTATAATTGTTTATATCTTTTTGATGAACTGACCACGTTATCATTATATACTGACACTCTTTGTATCTTTTGACCATTTTTAGCTTAAAATCTATTTTGTCTGATATAGATTTAGTTACTCCTGCTTTCTTTTGGTTAACATTTGCTTGAAGTACCATTTTCCATCCCTTTACTCTCAGTCTATGTGTGTCTTTAAAGCTAAGTATGCATGGTAGGCAGCAGATCATTGGATCTTGTTGTTCTATCCATTCAGCCAACTATGACTTTTGATTAGAGAATTTAATCCATTTACATTTAGAGTAACTTTTGGTATGTAAAGACTTACCATTGCCATTTTGTTAATTGTTTTCTGAATATTTTATATTTCCAATGTTCCTTTTAATCTTGTTGTCCTCTTTGTGATATGATGATTTTTTTGTAGCAATATTCTTTGACTCTTCCATCATGATCTTTTGTGTAACTACATGTATTTCCTTGTGGTTATAATGAAGCTTACACAAAATATATTTTATTTATAACACCTTATTTTAAGCTGATAACAATTTAACTTTGATAGCATTCCTAAACTTTACACTATTAGCTCTGTGCCACTCACATTTTAGGTTATGAATGTTACAACTTAATTTTTTTAATATTGTATATCCAAAACCAAATTATTATAGTTATGATTTATTTTTAATATTTTTGCTTTTTTAACCTTTACACCAGAGTTTTAAGTGAATTACTGACCACCATTACAATATTACAGAATCTGACTTTGACTATGTATTTACTTTTATCAGTGAATTTTATACCTATATGTATGCTTTTATGGTGTTAATTAGCATACTTTTATTTCTGCATGAAGAACTTCCTTTAGCATTTCTTGTAAAGCAGGCTTATTGCCAAGGAACTCCCTCAGTTTTTATTTGTTCTGGAAAGTCTTTATCTCTCTTTCAATTGAAGAACATCTTTGCCAAGTATAGTATTCTTGTTATTTGATGAGTTGCTTTTCTGTCACTACTTTCAAAATTCTCTTTGTCTTTTGACAATTTAATTATAATGTGTCTCAGTGTAGCCCTTTTGGGGTTTAACATATTTGGTATCCTTTAGGCCTCATAAATCTGGATGTCCATTTCTCTACCCAGGTTTGGGAAGTTATCAGCCATTATTGCTTTAAATATATTTTCTGTTCCTCCTCTTTCTCTTCTCCTTCTGGGATTCCTATAATACATATATTGTTTCCTTTTATGATATCTCATAAGTCCCTTATGCTTTCTTCACTCTTTCATTTTTTAAAAATAATTTTTGCCCCTCTGACCTACCTTGTAGTTCACTGATTCTCTCTTCCAGTTGGTCAAGTCTGCTGTTGAAGCTGTCTATAGAATTTTTCAGTTCAATGATTGTATTCATCAGCTCTAGAATTTCCAGGTTTTTTTTTGTTTTTTGTGGTTTTGATGGTTTCTATTTCTTTGTTGAATTTCCCATTTTGTTCATGCATTGTTTTTTTAATTTCATTTAATTGTCTATTTGTGTAATCTTGTAGTTAAGAAGATTATTCTGATTTCTTTTCCAGACAGTTCATAGCTTTCTGTTTCTCTAGGGTCAGTTGTTGGAACTTTATTAGCTTCCTTTGGTGGTATCACGTTTACCTTTTTTTATATTCCTTCATTCCTTACGTCACTATCTGCATATTTGTGTAAGTGGTTTCCTCTTCTAGACTTTATAGGTTTTCTTTGGCAGAGACAGTTCTTCACCAGTCAGCTTAGCTTAGGATTCTGGACAGGTCAGCTGATAGAGTCCTTGGAAGGTCGGGCTTACTACTGGGGTCTATCTTGAGGCAAGGCCACTGCCCAAGCTCTGAAATCAGGAGTGGTGGTGCTGCTTGCTGGGAACACTTGAATAGGACTGTTGGCTTGGTTCCCTGCCCAAACGTGGCTGTGGGATGGGCTCGGCAGTTGCCTGGATTCTCACCAGGCTCCCTAGTCAGGGAGTGGGGGTGAATTAG
This sequence comes from Phocoena sinus, assembly GCF_008692025.1. Taxonomy (NCBI): domain Eukaryota; kingdom Metazoa; phylum Chordata; class Mammalia; order Artiodactyla; family Phocoenidae; genus Phocoena; species Phocoena sinus. The sequence continues at coordinate 86,067,246 of NC_045773.1, read as the reverse complement.
GGGGACCGGGTTCTAAACTCAGCAGTAAGCAGTGCTATGAATTAGCTTCAATGCCTGGTTGGAGCAGCAGAATGGGCCCCAAGGCTGGCATGGCTAGTTGTTTGGGGACCCAAAGCAGGCAGGTATGTGCACTGAGTTCCCTGACCAGATGAGCCAACTGGCTTTGTTCTGCAGACAAGCAGAGTCACTGGCTGGACTCTTGGCTCACATGCCACTGTAAACAGGGCTGTAGGATGGGCTACATAGCTTTCTGGACGCTCTGGTTAATTTTTCTTGTTGGGTTGATCTTTAATGCTGTATTCAGGACTACAAATTAGCTTCCTTGTCTGGGTTGGGCCACAGAACAGGCTCCAAGACTGGCAAAGCTTATTATTTGGGGCTAAATCAGACAGGACTGCACACCAAGCTCCCTGGCCAGACAGGGCTACTAACTTGGCGCTATATATAGCAGAGCTGCTGGCCAGGCCCTCTGCTCGAATGCTGCTAGGCTCTTTCCAGGTGCTTTGGCCAGGTTTCCTGGTCAGGTGGGGCTGGGGTGTCACTCAGTAGTAGGCAGGGCTGTGAATTAGCTTCCCTGCCTGGGCAGGGCAGCAGAACAGTCTTCAAAGCTGGCAAGGCTGATTGATTGAGGTCCCACTCAGGCAGAACTCTGCACAAAGCTCCCTAGCCAGATTGGTGGTTTGGCCCCACAGAAGGGCAGAGCCATTGGCCAAGCTCTCTGTTTCAATGCTACTGGGCCACACAGCTTCCCAGGTGTTCCAGCCAGGCTTCCTGATTGGGTGGGGCAAAATGATACCCTCAGCAGTGGGTGGGGTTATGAATTAATCTCCCTTAAGGGGGAGGGGGAGGGAAGTAGAACAGGCTCCAATGCTGGTAAGGCTCGTTTTTTTGTGGGGGTGGGCAGGGCGGGTCCCAACTCAGGCAGAACTACATAGCAAACTTCATGGCCAAATGGGGCTGCCAACATGACTCTGCAGAAGGACAGAGCCACTGGCTACACTTTCTGCTCAAGTGTTGCAGGGCCATGCTTCTCAGGTGCTCTGTCCAGGTTTCCTGGTTGATTAAGGTTGAAGGCTGCACTGAACAGTGGACAGGGCTATGAATTAGCTTTCCTGCCTGGGTGACATGGCAGAACAGACAGCAAGACCACTTATTGTTTCAGATCACAAATCAGGCAGAACTGCATGCTGAGTTACCTGACCAGAGGAGCCACCATTCTGGCTCTACAGATGGCCAGCACTGCTGACTAGGCTCTTTTCTTAAGTGCTACTGGGCTACGCAGCTTCCCAGGTGCTCCAGCAAGGCTTCCTCATCCTACAGGGTTGGGGATTACACTTGGCAGTAGACAGGCCTATGGAATAATATCCCTGCCCAAGGCTGGAGGGGTGTCAGAACAGGCTCCAAGACCAACAAGACACGCCATTTGGGATCCCAAATTAGGCAGTACCACATACCAAGTTCCCTGGCCAGATGGGGCTACCATCTTGGCTGTGCAGGTGGGCAAACTGCTGGTTGGGATTTCTACTTGGGTGCTTCTGTGAGTAAGAACTCAGTCTGCCAAGATCTGAGTGCTGGTTGCTATAAGCCCTGCCCCTCTTCTTCATCACAACCTGACCTTGAGAAGTCAAGCCCCATACGATCCCCCTGTAATCCTGTGATATGAGACCTTCTTAATGGGCTTCCCAGGGAGTGACACACAATGCTGGGGGTGCTGGAGGTCCACCTTGGCTTCTGTTTTTCCCACTGGGGAAACTATGGGCCCAGGGGTTCCCTCTCAGTATGATGCTATGCCAACCTGGGGGAGGGGAGATGCAGAACCCTATTAGTTTCTAATGATGAAATGTAGGATTAAGATTGGTGTTAAAGAGAGAAATTCAAAGACAGTGAATCAAAAGAAAAGAAAAAGTGAAGAGAAAAGAATTGCTTTCTTTTAAAGAGTCTATTTAGTAATCTCAGATATATAGAGTTAAAATGATATTTTATAGTGACAAATTTCTTCTTTTTTTATATTCACCTAATAAGCAAGAAAGGTTAGACAGGAGGGCCCAGAATCAGTGACTTACAATTATAGAACTGATATTCTTCAATGATCTCAGCGATATCAGGGAGTTTTCTTCCATATTTTTATTTCAGTTTGTAAAAGAGCCATTGTTCAAGAGCCAACTGTATATCCCAAAGCAACGAATAACCTATTGATTTTCCAGTACTTCTATTTATTATTGCTATTTCATCTACAGATAAATGATTCCCATATGGTAGTTTCCAAATAGGCTTCTACCCCAGATCTCCTGAGACAGCCTTGGAAAATTCATGATGCTCAGGTCAATTCATGATCACTTAGGAATTTCTGAGAACCATGGTAGATATGATAGCATCACAGAAATAAGCCTTGAGCATTTCTAAATATCATTAGTCATCACAGTGTGTACTTATAAGTTAATTTTATATTATTATCTGAGAAACAGAACTTTTTAAAATAATGGGGAAATACTGTATGTGCACATATAGGCAAACAGTATGTAGAATGGCCTTGAAAATGATTTGTCTATCAGCCTGGAACAGTACTAATGGATCCGATGACTAGGGAAGCATCCCAATTCCAAGGATTTACTAAAGGAAGAATATTTAAAAAATGCATTGATAGTAACTGTTGTGTATTTCAAGTCTATTAAAAATTTTAAGTACATAATAATGTAGTTATGTTTCAAGTTAAGGTGGACTAGTTCTCAGTATTGAAACATTTAAAATATATCCACCAAGTCCTTGAAAGTATTTGGATATATTTGGACATATTGTCCTTGTGGCAGAATGTGGGTCACAAAAAGTAATAATCTTTCATTTTTAAAATAGAAATATACTGATGCATAAATGTATTGCTTATAATGTATCAGTCTGCAGGGTATTATTTTTCTCATAATAGGAAATGGCAGAAGCAGGTAACTATATTCTTGTGGTGTAAAATGGAACTGAGCAATCTTTTGCAATTACAGTGCATAGACTATACTGGTCCTAGTGCAGGAAGCATAACAATTTGCATATTTTAATTTAGAGGTGAGGGACCCCTGTCAAAGTAACAGCTTGGACCAGGTCAGCAAGGAGAAATCACGAAGAGAGAAATAATTGAAAAGGCAGTTCCCAACAAAATGAAATTTGTCTCATTGTCACTTAAGGTTGTCTTCTTGTCTTTCTCGAGGAGCAAGGTCAGCTTAAGAATGAAGGGAGAGTAGGGCACAGTAGATCGCTAAGGACCAAAGGATAATTTTTTTAATAACAGTGGCAATTGCAATATATATTTATGAAGGGGAGAGGAAAAGAATGCACATAACTTTCTGGTAAAGAGTCAGCAGGTGTCCTTTGAGTCCAAATATTGCAGACATGTACACAGCCGATCCACAGTTTGTCCTCAAAGAAAAGCAGGTTACAGAGGAGATGAAATACTTAATGAAATAATTTAGTGTGACATATTGATATTGAAGGCTGGAAGGCAGAAAAGGATTTGCAACAAAATTAAGGTATGTCTCTCTTGAAACGGTTCCCCATTCCTTTCTCTGAGGACTGATCTGAGATTTCTTGAGAAAAGAAGCCCGTTTTCTTTCTTTCTCCAAGTTGATGCCAAAACAGAGATGGCATTGTGAAGTTCAGCAACTGCGACCACATGAAAATCTCATTGGAAAACAGTCCAGAGGAAAGTCAAGTTAGAAAATGTTTCTTTGGTTATATTTGAGAGAGGTTTTAATCTCTCCAATGTCATGTGTTTTCAGTTAAAATGTACATTAGTGAAAAACGAGGGCACCAGCAGTGAAGGGAATTAAGCCTGGGGAATGTTAGTTTTAGATAGAGGCCATGGAGGATGGCTAGAGCTATTATCAGAGCATAAAAACAGCAGCCAGATTTCAACTCTGAGCAGGGATAAACATCATCACAAGGATCTGAGTATATTAAAAAATCCTGGCTTGGGAAAATGAAGATAAGCATTTCATGTTCATGGAATAGTATCATCATTTACATAAAAAGAAAAGAAAAAACACTCACAAAAAGCCATATTCTGTGGTTGGCAAGTTATTTTCTGTCCTAACACATTGAAGGGAAACCCACTCATCATGGTGGCTTGCTGTGTCAGTGATTCTCAACTGGTAGAACATTGCACAGCAAAGTCGGCAGATAGGCAAGTAGGGAGCATGAAATGTGTAGGAGCTCCCCCCTCCCTCCCTAGGTGAGAATTAAGGGTATAACATCAGTCCCTAGGTGAAGAGTCAAAATGTTGGGTTTAAAGTACTAACTCTTTAGGTATGCAAATTTGGATAAATTAATTAATAACTCTAAATTTTAGTCTTTTCAACCTGAAACAATGCATCACTCTACTTCACAGTTTTCATGAAACAACATGCACAGTGCACTATTTTAACCAATAAAGTGTGTTGCAAGTTTAAGTTCTTATTAATTGACAGTGATGAATGTACATACTTGGCTTCTAGATTCTTACACCCCACCCCCCTCAATTGCTTAGTTATTTTCCCTAAAGCTAAATCTCAAACACCTATGCTTCCTCTTTGGTCCCAAGCAGATAATATTTCACCAGCTTCTACACACTCACCTGCCTAGGGCATCTCATGAGGAGTGGACTTGTTCTCACGAGTCCATTTTCAATACGAAGAACAACTGTTGCTCCAGAAATGGTCCCCAAATTCCTAGTGACTCCTAAATTCATTGTGATTTTTTTCCCCTTTAAAAAATAAGAAAATGTATTAGTTATAAACATATCTAATAATGAAGTCATGTGAAACTCCGATAGCTCTGGTAAGAAGCCGCTAAGTGGCAATTCTGGAAAGAAAGCTTACAGAATATACTTGGCAATGCTGAGCCTTTCCATTAAAAAGACAAAAAAGAAAGACCACACAGCACTTGCTATGAAAAAATATTACATTTTCTCCAGGGAAGTAAATACTTCCTACTTTGTCCTGGAGGTTCTCCAATGACTTTAAAGCATTTTTGCATGTTACTTTACCTAAAGTTAATTAAACTCACAAAATTGCCATGCAGTAATAAAATGGAAACTATTAGTATACCAACCAAACAGATATAGAAACAGTAGTCCTAAGGAACTATGACCTGTCTAAAACCTCCTAAAAAATGGATACATCCAGAAATAGAATCTAAGCTGCTGACTCTAAACATTGGGGAACACTTCCTTTCTTCGGAATTATTATTGTTAATAGCCTCTTTACATAAACAACTTCCTGCTCCTTGAGGATGGATGAGATCATACTCACAAGCTACCCATTCTTTCCATAAGAAACCCTGCAGTCGTGACTAATGAGTTAATTCATAGAATGTTCTTGTACCATAGTGAGCACACACACATACACATGCATGCACACACAAAATCTCATTCTCGGTTCAGATTGTTTTGGTTTGTTTTCTTAAACTGAGCTCTAGTTGAAATTTTAATTTCAAGCTTTAGCCCACAGTTTTTGCCTAAATTTCACACTCTGACCTTTTCTATTCTGACTTGTTCTTCCCTTCCTAAATCAGATAATGAAGAACTAGACCATGGTAGAATGGATTTTTAACAGATTTTATAATTTAGCTATTGTCACTTCTACAAAGACTGTTCATTCAACTAGCATATATTATGGACATGAAATAGAATTTGGAAGGTTGAAAGTCATTCAGCCTTGACTGTGAAAAGTTATCTGATAGTTTAAAGTGATCACATCATAATGACACTTGGTCTTAAAGATGTGGAAAAAGATGAATATTTTTGAGAAAAAAATACTTGCAAATAGCATCTCAATATAATGTAGGTGATTTGTGCAATATATATATATATATATATATATATATATATACCTTTCCCTGCCAAAATACTTCTGGGAAAAGAGAATGGAAAAGATAGTAATAGTAAACAGAAATTGGCTCTTCAGAGACCAGCTGAAGTTATAGTCAAAAGGTACTTTATCCGTGTGTGGTTTATAAAAGACTGTTGGCATACACTGGGTTTTAGGTCAAACTGACACAGGAGGGCAAAAGCCATTACCAGCTTCATCTTTATATATGAAAGAGGATATTCTGGCTACATTGTTGGTAATCAGCTGTTTCTGATTCACCCCCTGCACTCTTTCCATTACAATGCTCATGAAAACAGGAAAAGAGATGTAGTTTCAACAACAGTGGAAACTAGAAATTTTGGTCAAAAATGTGTCATGCAAAATTTGGAGAGTCAACTAAGGAAAGCTTAGCCTGGAGGCAGAATGGTAAAGCCATGTGTGTTAATAAGGTGGGGGGTTTCCATTTACACAGACTCATAGAGGCACATGCCCACTTTTCTGTTTCGTGAAAGCTCCTCAATATGGAATTCAGACACATTGTTCCACCCTTTGGCCCCTCTTTAGTGCATCTCAGCTCAGTATTCCTCAGGAATGAAACACTGCCGAGGCCAACATGGATGTGGTAACATTTTAGATCCAGATGTTGGAATATTTATTTCACCATTTGGGTTTTTTTGCACTGCAAGAAATACAGACAACTTTAGGCTGTACAGGAAAAGACTCTTCCCTTATGATAAAATAATCAGATCATAGGACCATGGGGTTGTTCCTTAGGCCAACGGATCCTTACTAAAGACAACACAGAACCAGAAGGTTGATTGGGATTGTAAACATAAAGACCTCCTGTGTCTTGAGATCTGAAAGGATGATTCTAACTGGGCTCAGATAAAATTGATTAATACCAACAGATTGATTAGTACCATTCTTTTCAAGGACAAGAGAATATCTTTTCAAAACGAATAAGTATCATATGAAGTGATTCTACTATATAAAACACAGAAACTATAGCACCGAAAAGAAGAACATATGTTGAAAATATTCCTAATTTTAAAAAAGCTTGTAAATTATTGTATTTAGGTTCTAAAAATTTGGGGGAAAACAAGCTTCCTACACAACAAGGAAATTGTTAAATTATTATTAAAATAACAGACTGAGATCAAGAATGAATTGGAGAGACAAAGCAAGATGGTGGTTGACAGGGGCTGGGGTAGGGGGGATGGGGAGTTGTTTAATGGGTACAGAGTTTCAGTTTCGCAAGATGAAGTTTGGAGATTCAATAATGTGAATTTAACACTACTAAACTGCTTAAAAATGAGTACGTTGGCAAATTTTATGTTACTTGTGTTCTATCACAATTAAAAATTTTAAAAGAAACATAATTAAATGTAAAAGAAATGAATTAATTGCATGAGGGGCAAGCTAAATAAATCAGAGATAAAGCTTACTGTGCAGCTCATGAATAAGAGCACAGGCTTTGGATTAAAAAATGCCTAGTTATATGTCCTGGTTCCATGTTTTCCAGCTCTCTGCTCTCGAAAAAATTAATCTCTGAAAGCCTTATTTTTTTCACCTTTAGAAGAGATAATAATAGTACATTCTTCGTAGGATTTCTGGAAAAAATTCATTGAGATAATATATTCAAGTGTTTAAGTGGTGTTTGGCATATAGTTAAGTGTTCAATAATTAATTATTATTAATATATTCAAACACTAAACTTTAATTGCAGATTAAAATTACTTTTAGAAATAATAAAGAGCTGTATCAGCATTACAGAAAATTGAGCTTTTAATAATGAATAAAAACTTGAGTGTTTGTCTTGGAACACAGAAGAAAAAAATAAGGAAACAGAAACAATGAGAGAAAAGGTGACAGAAAGTCAGAGAAAAAATCTTCAACTTATGCTTAACTGGTAAAATAATAAAGAAATGGAAGTAATAAATAAATTTTAATAGAAGCCGAACTTCCTAAACTAATACTTTAGTATGCAGAACAAATTATGTACCAGACAAGTAAGTGGAGAAAAACAGTTAGATACAGGTTCATATAGTTTTATTTTCTTTTTCATGTATGTATAGTTTGAACTTTTAAAGAAATCTCCTTAATTCCATCCAGGCAAAGCATTAAAAAAAAGGTCACAAGAAACCAAACAACAAAAGCCAGAATTGTTTCACACTTTTCTTCAATAACACAGAATTCGAAAAACCAGTCAAGCAACATTAGGCCTTACAGTCCCGGTTGCCTTCAGATGTCAGGCAGGTAATGCAAGAGAATGAAGTAGTGCAAATAAGCACTATGGTGAGTTGAAGACTGCAGGTTCAGACCAAAGGCACAAGTTGCCACTCAACTCCAGTTCTGTATTGCTATGTGAGAATGCCATTCCAGGGCTGCCACCTGTTATAACTTTTTGAGAAAAACCAGATATGTATATTTTTATGTGAAATTTACAGATTTTTAGAGTCATCAGCAAATTCACATTTTCTGTTACCACCCTGCACTCTAAGAAAACCTTATCAGCAAGCCATATGGTCTCTAAACTAATCCCTAGTCAACACTTCATAAACAACAGAGCAGTAACCTAAATGAAAGAGTTTGATTTCTAGCCAAGTCTTTGTTCATATGTAAGAAAAAAAAAATATTTTCATAAATCAATTATTTTTATATTTTCATAGGTAGCACATCTTTTCCCATACTTTTGCTTTTAACATAGTTCTTTATATTTATATAATGGATTTCTTTCTTTATATTTATGTAATAGATCTTGCTTCTTGATCTAATAATACAATCCCTGCCTTTTAGCTCAGGTTTAGACCATTTAGATTTGATGTGATTATTGACAGTCTATTATCCTGCTACTTGTTTTCTATTTGTCCAATTGGTATTTTTTTTCTCTTTTCTGCCTTCTTTTAAATTGAGTATTTTTTATGATTCTATATTATTTCTTTTGTTGGAGCATTAGTTAACACTCTTTATTATGTTATTTTACTGCTCACATTAGGGTTTAAAGTACACATCTTTAACTTATCACAGTCTACCTTAAAGTGATATTATACAAATTCATGCATATTATAAGAAATTTAAAATGATGTAGTTCTATTTCTTCCCTTCTGGCCTTAGAGCTATTGTAATCATACATTTTGCTTTGACATATGTTATAAACCTTGTTACACATTGTTATTAATTTTGATTTAAAGAGAAGATTCTCTTTTAAAGATATTTAAATAATTTTCTTACAGATCTTTATATGTACCTACATAGTTATCATTCCCAGTGCTCTTTATTGCTTTCAGGTTTTATATGTTTGAAAAGTCTTTATTTAATCTTTGTTTTTGAAAGATACTGTCAATAGATACATAATTTTAGGTTGATAGTTTTTCTTTCAGGGCTTTTGGTCTGCATTACTTCCAATGCGAAATGGGCTGTGATAATTATCATTGTTCTTTTATATGAAATGTACTTTTTACCCCAACTCTGGCTGCTTTTAAGATTTTTTTATTACTTGACTTCCCTGGTGGCACAGTGGTTAAGAATCTGCCTGCCAGTGCAGGGGACGCGGGTTTGAGCCCTGGTCTGGGGTGATCCCACATGCCGTGGAGCAGCTAAGTCCGTGCATCACAACTACTGAGCCTGCACTCTAGAGCCCATGAGCCACAACTACTGAGCCCGCCGTGCCACAAATACTGAAGCCCATGTGCCTAGAACCCATGCTCTGCAGCAAGAGAAGCCACTGCAATGAGAAGCCTGTGCACCTCAACGAAGAGTAGCCCCCACTCACTGCAACTAGAGATAGCCCATGCGCAGCAGCAAAGACCCAATGCAGAAATAAATAAATAAATAAATTTTTTGAAATCGTAAAAAGAAAGATTTTTTTATTATTGATTTTAGGCAATTTGATTGTAATGTGACTTGGCAAAGTCTTCTTTATGTCACCTGCACTTGAGGTTTATTGAGTTTCTTGGATCTGGGGATATATGGTTTTCAGCAAATTCAGACAAATTGTACCAGTTATTTTTTAAAATATTCTGTTATCCCTGATTTCCTGTCTTTCAGCAGCTCTAATCATGTATATATTTGTTCCAAGGCTCACTAGTGTTATGTCCAATTTTTTTAGCCTTTATCTTTTGTATCTTTCTTTCATATTAGGTGGTTTCTATTGATATGTCTTCAGTTTCACTGATCTTTTCTTCTGCAATATCTATTCGGCCATGATTCCCATCCAGTGAATTTTTCTTCTCAGATATTATAGTCTTTATCAGTACAAGTTCAAGTTCTTTTTTAAAATATATGTTGTGTATCTCTATGTAACATGTTTAATCTCTCATCTAGTTTCTTGAACATATAGAATACAGACATAATAGCTTTTTTAATGTTCTTGTCTAATAATTCTATCATTTGCGTAACTCTGGTTCTCTTCAAATATTATTTTACCCCATTTCCTTTCTCTGCTACTAGAACAGTTTTATATATCAGGAGTTGGTAAATTTCTGTTAAAGACCAAATAGTAAATACTCTAGGGTTTTCAGGTCATTTGATGTGTCACACCTGCTCAGTTATGCCACTGCAGTGAGGATGCTGCCATATGCAATATGTAAATGAATGGACGTGGCTTATGATAAATATTTCTTCTTGTCCTAGTGTTTCTTTTACCAGTATGTAACATCCTTCTTGGCATTAAATTATATTTGTAAAGTATAAGATTACTATGTTATTTCTCTTTTGCTTCATATTTGCTTGATACATCTTAATTTTTTTTCTTTTACACAACATATTATTGACTCTTTTTTTAAAAGAAGTGTATTATTAGAATCTCCACTTTTAACTAGCATGTTTAACTCAATTTTATAGATAACTATAAATGCTGGATAAATACAACTACTGTTATATTGGTACTTATTTTTCGTGTAAACTTCACGTGTTTTTCTCCATCTGTGCTTTCTATTTGAATGATTTTAGTTTGTTCTGCTGTTTAAAATTTATACATGACACTTATTTATTTATTTCATTATTATGGCAGTTATCCTTCTCCAAAGACCCCAAATCATGCTTATCTTCTTGAAACAAATTCTTGAACTTTTGTTATGTACACACACACACACACACACACACACACACACACACACACACACTCATATATAAGAATTTTATATTTTTTTCTTCTAACAACAAAAGTAACAAACAACTTTCCCAAAAGGACATTTTCCTTGACAAAATAACTATCTTAATTCACTTTCATTCCTCAGGCTTCCTACTTCATCAGATCAAATTATGTTGAACTTTAGTTCTGGGTTACTGTATATGTACTTCTTCATTTGATTTAGATTTTTTTCCATTCTCTCTCTTTCTGACACACATACACACACACACACACACACACACACACACACTCACCCACACCCTCAGTCTTTGCCAGCTTTAACTGTTACTGCAATATTTCATCATTTTAATGATCACATCTCTTCCATCATCTTCTAGATTTGTTGTTTTCTAATTTGATTACATCCTTTACAATTGTTTTCACTTGGAGTATTTGTCCCTTCCTTTGCTTTCTATTTAGCAGTATTCAGAATTTTCTCTAAGGTGTAAGTTTTTCATTATCAGTGCTACTTGGCACTAAGTGGTCCTTCTAAATCCAAGACCTTTCATCTTTCTTTAATTCTGAGAAAAATTCCTGAATTCTTATACATCATATTTCTGTTTGGAATTTCTTTTGTGGTTTATTTTTACTCTTTTATGTGGCTAATATCTTCTAATATTCCTGTAACTATATTTATCATACTATTTTAAATTCTTAATCAGTTCCAGTAGTTTTGCTTAAGATGATACTGTTGTTCAGTTCATTCTTTCTATTTTAGGTAACTGTAGGCATTGCTGTCTAGTTATCTTGGTGATTTCATGCTTTCCTGGTGTGTCAGCTACTCTGTTTCACCAGGATCTCTGAATAGAAAAGATGGCCCTGATTTTCCAGAGATGTGTTTTGGGTAATGGCCAAAGGTGAGGTTCCAGTCTATGTGAATTTTGGTGAATTTTAAAAATAGAGGAGGGGTTAAATCCTTGCGCAGAGAGTCTCAGGCACCACAGAACTTCTGTGGATTCCAGGCTGTTAACTATCACTCCTGCAGGGGTTTCATCATGTCTCTCTTTTTCTTTTTTTTTTTTGCGGTACGCCGGCCTCTCACTGCCGTGGCCTCTCCCGTTGCGGAGCAACAGGCTCCGGACGCGCAGGCTCAGCGGCCATGGCTCACGGGCCCAGCCGCTCTGCGGCATGTGGGATCTTCCCGAACCGGGGCACGAACCCGTGTCCCCTGCATCGTCAGGCGGACTCTCAACCACTGAGCCACCAGGGGAGCCCTATCATGTCTCATTTTTAATGGTAACACAGCAATGGGAGGAGGCAGTCTCCCTAGGCTGATATTCATCAGCGAATGGATGTTGATGGGGAAGAGTGGATGCCCAAGGGCAGCTGGTCAGTCTTCACCTTCTTTTAACAATTCATCACTCAGGCAGGGTCTTTGTGCTGCCCGGCATTACCTCAGAGAGACCATGTTAGTGATCTGAGCTGCTGTAGAAGATCTCTGGTGAATGGGAAGGTGATGACTGTCCAAAGATAATGTGAAAGAAAGGCAAGTGCACATTTTAAGAGGCTTTTCTCCACTTTATCTCCTCAAGGTCATCTTTGGAGTACTTCCATGGGAGGATGCTAATCCCCTAAGGAGGATGCAACTCCCCACCCTTTCACAGGCAGCAATTCCAGACATCCTTCAGCCTCCTCAGGGTCTTCTGTTATTTTGGTTAGCTTCTCAAAGCAGTTTTCCTATAGGGACAGTATTACAAAATAAACTTTAAGGTTGATTTGAGGAAACTGAGCCAGCAGAGCAAGCCATTTTACCATCATGGCAGGAACTGGAAACTGACAGTTAGTGGCTTAGTTAATTGTATAAGTAATTTGCATTTGTTTGTTGTTTGTTTAAATAGTTTAAAACATGTCTCCTAATGTGCGTTTATTTGCATAATTTTCTGCTCAAGGGCTCTTTATAGCTTTAAGATTCCTGTGTCTAAAAGTGGTGTCCATTTCAGTAAGAACTACACCAGTTTAAATTCATGTCTTTTAAAGTGGAGGAAAATGGAAGAGCTTGGGCTGAGATGGTTTCCTGTTTCTGGATCTCTAATTTAGAACAGTGCTCTCCTACTAGTAGTTCAAGCTGACAAAAGGACAGACTGTAGTGTGAAAAAAGCTGAATTACATTTTTCCTCCCTCCTTCAGTTTAGGTGCCTTTTCAAAATTAGGGATCAAAATGCAAAAATATAAAGCAAATTAAAATGCAGAAATTACTGCTTGCACAAAGTCTGTACAATTTTAATTCTAAACATTTCTAAAAACTCTTCTAAGATTGCATGTATTGTGTGTGTGTGTGTGTGTGTGTGTGTGTGTGTGTGTGTGAGAAGGTGGAATGGATAATTTGAATTACAAAAAAGCCTTGATAACCCCCCCACACATCAATTTACCTGTGAACAAAAAGATTCACACTGAGAAAATGGGACTTGGGACTATTTGATAAATTACTACAGACTACTTGAATATTCCATTAGCAAAATAATAGCTCATTATAGAACCTCAGAAGAATGTAGTATAATTACAGCAGTGCTCTCTTCCCTTGAGTGGGGGGGAGGTGGGAGGAATGCAAATGTTAAAAATGATAGCTATTTAACCAATGCTGGGGAAAAAACGCCTCAAAACAAACTGAGAAGGTATATGATTTGTGGAATTCAGTGAAATTTTTGTCATTTCCGCCAGCTTTAATTAGTTGAATGTGTTCTGTCAAGTAGAAGGTTATTCTCATTCTTGGACTCTTATAAAACATAAACATGCACACCCCATGTGACAGTGATGATAGAATTGCCTTAGTCTCTTCACTTTTTCTGTAAACCACACCTGGATATATTTGATGGCACGTTCATACTCTCAGTACCAGGTGAGCAAATTTTGAGAAGTTGATAATTGACCAGAGGTAGTAAGGTAGAAGATGAGAAGAGGGGGAAGGATGGAAGGAAAGAATGGAGGAGAGGATGAAGGAGGAAAGAGAAGAAAAAGGGAAATAATGAAAAGAAGCCTAGTGTCTAACATACAAATATGATAACTTCTATCAGAGAGCTGAAATACAAAATACTAACGTAACAAAATTCCCCAAGTTCATGAGCTAATAAATTTGTAGCAAGTGCCCTTCTCTTGCTACTAAATCAAAATGACACAGAAGTGAATAAACAAAACACATTTGTTTCTTTAAGAATTTAGCTTCATTTTTCAGGTCTGAGGTTGTTAATTGTGACATTCAGTAAACTACCTGGGAAAAGCTAAACTATGCTAACCAAGTCATTTAAACTCTCAAAATTAAAAAGTTGCTTTAAAAAATAAAAAGGTATAATTATTAACTTCAGCTGGGAGAGCACAAATCAGAGGAAAAAGAAGACTGACTCAACCTGTGACTATTTTTTTTTTCCTCTTTCGTAAAGCTGACATATTTGCCTAAATTAAGGAAACTTGCAAAATATTTCAAGGCAAGAATTTCACAGTGAGTGCTATGCTCAATGAGCAGGAATAGTCATACCTAAACCACATTGTTATGTTTAAGGTCACTCAGTTGAACATGACGTTTGTAATGGTCCCAGACTTTTCCACGTGTAGTACATTTGAAAAGAAATGTGATCTGTCCAGTCTCCGCCCTGTTGTAAAGATCACCAGAGGCAAAGTCCGCTTGCAGAATCAATAAGAAAAAACATCTGCATACTCAGAACGATACAGAGCAGTTGCGCTTGTCAGCAGGCCTATATTTTATTCAAGTATCCGCACTAAGTAGGATGAAGACAGGACTTTAACCAGTTTATTCACGCCTACACTGTCAAAGGCAGAACTAGATGAACACTCGATAAATATCTGCTGAATGAATAATATAATAAAGAATGTGTGAAATAACATGTTACAGTAAGACTGAACATATATTTTCAATATATAGCCACCTTCCCACTGTTTTAATGATGGTAATCAGTGGCGTGGAAAGTTCAAAATCATGACTACTTAAGTTTGTAAAGTCTATATATTTAGGGAAAAATACTTTAACTTTCTAAAAGATGACTTTCATGGATACAATTAAAATATCCTTCCACTTCTTCAATACATATTGGCAATGTGATGGGAAAGTGACTAGGAATATAATTAAAGAAATTAGATTCCTTTGAATAATCTATAAGCAGAAAACCAAAAGTGACTTATTTAGCATTCATCTGCAATAATGTTGTCAAAAGTGCAAGAAGTAATGTTTTGTAATATTTAGCAGTTTTCCCAGAACACATACTTCTCTTATCCTTGGTTAAAATTATTCTAGAAGAATGAGGTTCCAGTTCTGGGTGACACTGAATAAGCAATCCTTGTATCTCCAACTGAAAGCAACTATAAGCCCTGGATAGAATGTAGGGAGCAACTATTTGTGGGGGGTCTAAAATAAATAGTAGCAAGAGGACTGGAAACGAAGAACAGGCTTTCAAAACTTACAGATCCAGAGTGAGTTTTCCCTGTTTCTCCCTCTGGTATCCCCTGGCCTGGACCTAACACAGCCAGAACTCTGGAAGTGAGCACTACTGGTGCAGTCAGAGAAAGCTCCAGGGGAGACCTGGTTTAAAGAGTCGCAGGTAGAACTTACAACTCTGAGTGAGAAGCCCAAACCCTTACCTGCCATTCTACCTCCCCCACTTCAGCCACTAGCCAATCCCGTGGCAGCAGTGGGAGCTGCAGCTACGGACACCCACAGGAGATAAACTAACTCTAAACGAGGTTTCCGGCAGCTGCGATTACAAGAGGGCTGGGCTAATCCCCATTAGTTTTTCTGTCTTCATCCTCTGGCTGCTTGGCCCAGGATGTAGGCAGAATCTTTTGTAGGTAGTCTTTCACCAAATGTAGGAAATTTTCAGCCATTCTTGTAATTTTTTTCCAGCACCACACTTTTTTCTCTTCCTCTTCTGACACTATGATGGTACAAGTGTTTAGACCTTTTGGTATTGTGCTACAGTTACCTGGTACTCTGTTCATTTGTTGTTTTCTTCATTATTCATATTAAATAATGTCTATTCATGAATCTTCAAGCTTACTGACTCTTTCTTCTGCTACTTTCATTCTGATAATTGAGACTGACCTATGAGATTTTTATTTCAGTTATTATACTTTTAGTTCTAAAATTTCTATTTAGTTTTTCTTTTATGTCTTCTATTTCTTTGCCAAGATTTTCTATCTTCCCAATTGTTTCAAGGATGTTTCTGTCCTCTTTCTTGTTGGAGAATTTTTATAACTCCTTTCAAGTTTCTGTCAGATAATTCCAACAACTCTATCATCTCAGAGTCTTTTCCTGTACAAGTTGAGATTTTCCAGGCATTATGTATGCCAAATAATTTCATGTTATATTGTGGACATTTTTATTATTATGTTCTGTCTCTGGGTCTAATTGAAAGCCTACAGAGGATGTTCATATTTTTGCTTTAGAGGCAATCAACTTGATTGGGTTCAAGTCACATTTTGACCAGATTTCTTTGGGTTGTGATCCCAATGTCAGTTTCGTTTTAAAATCCTTTGCAGAGCTATTCAAATCTGTCCTGCAGCTGTTCCAGGTAGCCAGTCTAGGATTTGGCCAATGGACTATTACATCGTTCCTTCTCAAAGTGTGTGTGTGCTGTTTAGACTCAGATCCACACACATGCAGCTCAGGTGAGGACAGGAGTTCATAATACTGCTGATGGGAGGTGCTTTCTTAAGTTCTTCTCTCTCTGCTATCTCCCCGGTACTACCTGCTTCCTTCAGACTCCCTTTTTTCAGTCCTTAGGCCAGAAATACATCCTGCTTTAATACATCCTGTTCAGCTGCCCACTTTCCTTGACTGCACCCACATCCTGGTCAAGGAGGCAGGAGAGCAGGAAGTGGGGGGGGGATAAGAAAAGGGGGGCGAGTAGGGGAAGTAACTGGGGCTCCTCCCATCATTTCAACACCATAACTTCTTTGTTTGGAGGGGAAGATTTTCTTCCTTCCAAGTTAAGTGATCCTGCTGGGTCAAACTGCTGCCATTTTCACCACTGCTGTAGGATCGTTTGGGGGCCGAGGCACTAAAGAATGGAGCAAAGGAAAAAAGAAAAGAAGGAAAACAGATTTCCATGCTCTCTCTGAGCATAACCCCCCACCCCCGCTGCCTTTTTTTATGAACAGAATCTTTATTGTTCTGTGCATTCCTTTTATGCATTTGAACGTGAGGGTAGAGGGATAAGAGCCAAACGATGGATTAAATTCACCTCTCAAGGTAGTTAGAAAATCTGAAATTTTAGTAGCGGCTTTTACGCACCTAATTATCACAAAGACGTGACCACTGGTGCCAGTTCAGGCACCATTAGAGTAACTAAGGCAGAGAAGCAGCTGGCTATGAAAAGATTGTGCTTGTCCGTGTAGACATCTAGGAGGCCCTTTTAACACTCCTTGAGCCAGAACTAGAGTGCTTCTTCTGGATTTCTGTATGTGCCAAGGACCCCTTCTGGTTCTCAGCCATCTTGAATTCAGGCCATGGAACTCTAGAGGGTAATAAAATTGGTGAACTCACTGTCTGTTTGATGGTACTTTTAATTCTGGTCTTCTTATCCAACCCACTTGCTGCTATTTTCTTTTCAAAGTCCTCAAATAGCTGCTCCATGCACATTCTTTCCAGGTTTTAAAGCTGCATTCAATAAGACGGATTGGAGAGGGCTTAGTCCTTCTTAGCTAGGAATGAATGAATCTCCTTCTCATCCCATTGTCTCTATCCACCTATCTATCTCTATATCTCTGTCTTTCTATCTATCTATCTAGCTATCGCTATATTGGACTAGCTTAGATGCTTGACTTTAAAGCCATAAATAGGTAATTGACTTTTTTTTTTTTTGGCAGACCTGTTAACTGTTTGGGTTAAAGCTTCTTAACCCAAAAGCTAGTTTCATGACTCCCTGGTATAAGATATTCAAGGTGTAATGAGATGCTTTAGGAAATTGAGTTAGTTAAATATGGTGCACACATGTCCAGCTATATTTTTTTTCAAACTACTGTAAAGATTTAGACCCATGATGAGCTTTGTTATTCTGAATGAATCCATGTTTTCAGGGACATGGCAAACTGAACCGTCTATGCACCACAAGCTTGAATCCCCTTAATGGTATCTTTGCTAAGTGGCAATCATTCTTGGATGAATCAAGAAATATTACTTTCCGGGCTTCCCTGGTGGCACAGTGGTTGAGAGTCCGCCTGCCGATGCAGGGGACACGGGTTTGTGCCCCGGTCCAGGAAGATCCCACATGCTGTGGAGCGGCTGGGCCAGTGAGCCATGGCCGCTGAGCCTGCGCATCTGGAGCCTGTGCTCCGCAACGGGAGAGGCCACAGCAGTGAGAGGCCCAGGTACCACCAAAAAAAAAAAAAAAAAAAAAAAGAAAAAAGAAATATTACTTTCTAAGGCAGTTCAGTTTGATTACTATGAAATTCTTCTCTAAATTGAGGCCAAATAAATTTTTCTACATTTTCCACCCATGTTTCATTTTTCTATCTTTTGGAGTCTTATAAAGAAGAGCATTTAAAAATAATCCATTTTATTTTTTTCCAAACAGGAAAACCCTTTAAATATTTGAAGACAGCTTAGCTTCCCCCACCTAAATATTCCTGGTTTCTCTGAAGGCTTTTCATTTAACAGTCTATGGCCATGTTTCTCTGGGTGGTCTACAGACCATCTGTTGCAAAATCTTCTGAGGTTCCTATTAAAAAATGCCGATCTTTAGGTTTCACCTCAGATGTACTGAATCAGAATGTCAGGTTGGAGAGCTGTTGCTCTGTGCTGTGGGAGTTGGACCCCAGCTGGACCCAGTGTCAGACTGCTCGGCACTCCTTTTAACTGAGTTTTCTCTGCCCATCAAGTGAATACCAGTGGGGAACTCATCCTTAGAATCTCAAAAGTACTTTAAAAATATTTCCAGAAATTGGCAAGGGCATATGTCTTGGGATTCCTGTATTCTCTGATGAATGATACAATTTATAGCAAGCCATGTAGTGAGAGTCAGGCTTTCTGAGAGTCTGAGGTACTGAAGCTACCTGTTTAAGTGGCTATTTCTAGGTCAAAAAGACTAAATAGTGAGAAGAGAGCTAGAGGTGTGGGGCTTGGTAAAGTGACTATTATTGTTGTTGTTATTATAACCCATTTGGGCTCACAAAGTAAGTTGGCACAGTCTACTTCTCTATAGGAGGAAGGCAGGACAAGTTTAGTTCTAATTCTTTCTTTGTGTCCTGATAGAAATCCTTTCTTACAGCCTTTGATTCACAGCCACAAAGAAGTGGCAGCTCCCTGGGAGGAATTTTTAGCCCCATCTCCCATGACTGTAGATTCAACTGAGAGTTAGAAATAAAATACCAATGACTGGCTTCCATGTCTAGAGATTATGATTTAGTTGGTCTGGAATAAAGCCCAGACATCCATTCTGTTTAAGCTCTCCAGGTGATTCTGATATGCACTGAGGGTTGAGAAGTACAATCCTTAATAATTAAAATAGAACTACCTTCCTGCTGGCATGTATTGTCAAAAGTGATGTGAACACTTCCAGCTAATTGATAACAGAATCATGAAAAACCTGGTAACTATTTGGGGCTAAACCTCCTCTCTCCTAGTACACATCCAGTTTGAAACTCTAGAGAAGACAGAGACACGTTTGAATTATTTGGGGAAAAAATCTCTTTGCAGCAGGGAATAAATAAAAGGAAACAAATCCAGAAAGAAAAATCTTTAACTTTGCTTCTGAATCAGTGGGATACAGTGGAAGTCAGTCACTCATTTCTTAATAAATAATTTTGTTGGCCTAGGAGCTCTTCAGTGGGGCTAATAGTGGACTCAGGGAGGGCTCACGCCAAGGAGCACTTCCCAGAACTTCTGCTCCCAACGTCCTTGTCCCTGCAGTGAGCCAGAGCTACCTCCCCCTCTGCAGGACATGATCCAGCACTAGCAGCCATGTGGCTGACAGGGTCTTGGTGCTCCGGCTGGGTGTCAGCCCTGAGCCTCTGAGGTGGGAGAGCCGAGTCCAGGACACTGGTCCAACAGAGACCTCCTGGCTCCATGTGATATCAAACAGTGAAAGCTCTCACAGAGATCTGCATCACAACGCTAAGACCCAGCTCCACTCAACAACCAGCAAGCTACAGTGCTGGATGGACACCCTATGCCAAACAACTAGCAAGACAGGCACACAACACCACCCATTAGCAGAGAGGTGGCCTAAAATCATAATAAAGTCACAGACACCCCAAAACACACCACCAGACACGGTCCTGCCCACCAGAAAGACAAGATCCAGCCTCATTCACCAGAACATAGGCACCAGTCCCCTCCACCAAGAAGCCTACACAACCCAATGAACCAACCTTAGCCACTGGGGCCAGACACCAAAAACAATGGGAATTACAAACCTGCAGCCTGTGAAACGGAGACCCCAAACACATTAAGTTAAGCAAAATGAGAAGACAGAGAAACACACGGCAGATGAAGGAGCAAGGTAAAAACCCACCAGACCAAACAAATGAAGAGGAAATAGGCAGTCTACCTGAAAAAGAATTCAGAGTAATGATAGTAAAGAGGATCCAAAATCTTGGAAATAGAATGCAGAAAATACAAGAAACGTTAACAAGGACCAAGAAGAACGAAAGAGCGAACACACAATGATGAACAGCACAAAAAATGAAATTAAAAATTCTCTAGAAGTAATCAATAGCAGAATAACTGAGGCAGAGTTACGGATAAGTGACCTGGAAGATAAAATAGTGGAAATAACAACCACAGAGCAGAATAAAGAAAAAAGAATGAAAAGAATTGAGGACAGTCTTGGAGACGTCAGGAACAACATTAAATGCACCAACATTTGAAGTAAAGGGGTCCCAGAAGAGGAGGAGAAAAAGAAAGGGACTGAGAAAATATTTGAAGAGAGTATAGTTGAAAACTTCCCTAATATGGGAAAGGAAATAGTTAATCAAGTCCAGGAAGAACAGAGAGTCCCATACAGGATAAATCCAAGGCAAAACACACCAAGACACATATTAATTGAGCTATCAAAAATTAACTACACAGAAAAGATATTAAAAGCAGCAAGGGAAAAACAACAAATAACACACAAGGGAATCCCCATAAGGTTAACAGCTGATCTTTCAGCACAAACTCTGTAAACCAGAAGGGACTGGCAGGACATATTTAAAGTGATGAAAGAAAAGAACCTACAACCAAGATTACTCTACCCAGCAAGGATCTCATTCAGATTTGATGGAGATATTAAAACCTTAACAGACAAGCAAAAGCTAAGAAAATTCAGCACCACCAAACCAGCTTTACAACAAACGCCAAAGGAACTTCTCTGGGCAGGAAACACAAGAGAAGGAAAAGACCTACAATAACAAACCCAAAACAATTAAGAAAACGGGAATAGGAACATACATATCGATAACTACCTTAAATGTAAATGGATTAAATGCTCCAAACAAAAGACATAGAGTGGCTGATGGATACAAAAATAAGACCCGTATATATGCTGTCTACAAGAGACCCACTTGAGACCTAGGGACACACACAGACTGAAAGTGCGGGGATGGAAAAAGATATTCCATGCCAATGGAAATCAAAAGGAAACTGGAGTAGCAATTCTCATATCAGAAAAAGTAGACTTTAAAATAAAGACTATTACAAGAGTCAAAGGACACTACATAATGATCAAGGGATTAATCCAAGAAGAAGATATAACAATTGTAAATATTTGTGCACCCAACATAGGAACACCTCAATACAAAAGGCAAATGCTAACAGCCATAAAAGGGGAAATCAACAGTAACACAATCATAGTAGGGGACTTTAACACCTCACTTTCACCAATGGACAGATCATCCAAAATGAAAATAAAAAAGGAAACACAAACTTTAAATGATACATTGAACAAGATGGACTTAATTGATATTTATAGGACATTCCATCCAAAAACAACAGAATACACTTTCTTCTCAAGTGCTCATGGAACATTCTCCAGGATAGATCATATTTTGGGTCACAAATCAAGCCATGGTAAATTTAAGAAAACTGAAATTGTATCAAGTATCTTCTCTGACCACAACGCTGTGCGACTAGATATCAGTTACAGGAAAAAAATCTGTTAAAAATACGAACACATGGAAGCTAAACAATAGACTACTAAATAACCAAGAGATCACTGAAGAAATCAAAGAGGAAATCTAAAAATTCTGAGAAACAAATGACAATGAAAGCATGATGACCCAAAACCTATGGGACGCAGCAAAAGCAGTTCTAAGAGGGAAGTTCATAACAATACAATCCTACCTCAAGAAACAAGAAACATCTCAAATAAACAACCTAACCTTACACCTAAAGCAATTAGAGAAAGAAGAACAATAAAAACCCAAATTTAGCAGAAGGAAAGAAATCATAAAGATCAGAGCAGAAATAAATGAAAAAGAAGGGAAGGAAATAGCAAAGATCAATAAAACTAAAAGCTGGTTCTTTGAGAAGATAAACAAAATTGATAAACCATTAGCGAGACTCCTCAAGAAGAAAAGGGGGAAGACTCAATAGAGTTAAAAATGTAAAAGAAGTAACAACTGACACTGCAGAAATAAAAAGGATCATGAGAGATTACTACAAGCAACTATATGCCAGTAAAATAGACAACCTGGAAGAAATGAATAAATTCTTAGAAAAGCACACCCTTTGGAGATTGAACCAGGAAGACATAGAAAATATAAACAGGGCTTCCCTGGTGGCGCAGTGGTTGAGAGTCCGCCTGCCGATGCAGGGAACACGGGTTCGTGCCCCGGTCCGGGAAGATCCCACGTGCCACAGAGCGGCTGGGCCCGTGAGCCACACCTGCTGGGCCTGCGCGTCTGGAGCCTGTGCTCCACAACGGGAGAGGCCACAATAGTGAGAGGCCTGCGCACCGCGATGAAGAGTGGCCCCCACTTGCCGCGACTAGAGAAAGCCCTTGCACAGAAACGAAGACCCAACCCAGCAAAAATAAATTAAGTAATAAACTCCTACCCCCAACATCTTCTTTAAAAAAAAAAAAAAAAAAAATATAAACAGACCAATCACAAGCACTGAAATGGAAACTGTGATTAAAAATCTTCCAGCAAACAAAAGCCCAGGACCAGATGGCTTCACAGGTGAATTCTATCAAACATTTAGTGAAGAGCTAACACCTATCCTTCTCAAACTCCTCCAGAATATAGCAGAGGGAGGAACATTCCCCAACTCATTCTACAAGGCCACCATCACCATGATACCAAAACCATGCAAACATGTCACAAAGAAAGAAAACTACTGGACAATATCACTGATGAACATAGATGCAGAAATCCTCAACAAAACACTAGCAAACAGAATCCAACAGCACATTAAAAGGATTATACACTATGATCACGTGGGGTTTATCCCAGGAATGCAAGGATTCTTCAATATACACAAATCAGTCAGTATGATACACCAGCTTAACAAACTGAGGGAGAAAAACCATAACATCATCTCAATAGATGCAGAGAAAGCTTTTGACAAAATTCAACACCCATTTATGATCAAAACCCTCCAGAAAGTAGGCACAGAGGGAACTTTCCTCAACATAATAAAGGCCATATATGACAAACCCACAGTCAACATCATCCTCAGTGGTGAAAAAGTGAAACCATTTCCACTAAGATCAGGAAGAAGACAATGTTGTGCACTCTCATCACTATTATTCAACATAGTTTTGGAAGTTTTAGCAACTGCAGTCAGAGAAGAAAAAAGAAATAAAAGGAATCCAAATCAGAAAAGAAGAAGTAAAGCTGTCACTGTTTGCAGATGACATGATACTATACATAGAGAATCCTAAAGATGCTACCAGAAAACTACTAGAGCTAATCAATGAATTTGGTAAAGTAGCAGGATACAAAATTAATGCACAGAAATCTCTTGCATTCCTATACACTAATGATGAAAAATCTGAAAGTGAAATTAAGAAAACACTCCCATTTACCATTGCAACAAAAAGAATAAAATACCTAGGAGTAAACGTACCTAAGGAGACAAAAGACCTGTATGCAGAAAACTATAAGACACTGATGAAAGAAATTAAGGATGATACAAATATTTGGAGAGATATACCATGTTCTTGGATTGGAAGAATCAAGATTGTGAAAATGAGTATACTACCCAGTGCAATCTACAGATTCAATGCCATGCCTATCAAACTACCACAGGTATTTTTTCACAGAACTAGAACAAAAAATTTCCCAATTTGTATGGAAACACAAAAGACCCTGAATAGCCAAAGCAATCTTGAGAAAGAAAAATGGAGCTGGAGGAATCAGACTCCCTGACTTCAGACTATACTACAAAGCTACAGTAATCAAGACAGTATGGTACTGGCACAAAAACAGAAAGATAGATCAATGGAACAGTATAGAAAGCCCAGAGAGAAACGCACGCACATATGGTCATCGTATCTTTAGCAAAGGAGGCAAGAATATACAATGCAGAAAAGACAGCCTCTTCAATAAGTGATGCTGGGAAAACTGGACAGCTACATGTAAAACAATGATATTAGAACACTCCCTAACACCATACACAAAAATAAACTCAAAATGGATTAAAGACCTAAATGTAAGGCCAGACACTATAAATCTCTTAGAGGACAACATAGGCAGAACACTCTATGGTATAAATCACAGCAAGATCCTTTTTGACCCACCTCCTAGAGAAATGGAAATAAAAGCAAAAATAAACAAATGGGACCTAATGAAACTTAAAAGGTTCTGTACAGCAAAGGAAACTGTAAAGAAGACGAATAGCAGCCCTCAGAATGGGAGAAAATATTTGCAAATGAAGCAACTGACAAAGGATTAATATCTAAAATTTGCAAGCAGCTCATGCAGCTTAATATCAAAAAGACAAGCAACCCAATCCAAAAATGGGCAGAAGGCCTAAATAGACATTTCTCCAAAGAAGATATACAGAGTGCCAACAAACACATGAAAGGATGCTCAACATCACTAATCATTAGAGGAATGCAAATCAAAACTACAATGAGGTATCACCTCACACCAGTCAGAATGGCCATCATCAAAAAATCTACAAACAATAAATGCTGGAGAGGGTGTGTTGAAAAGAGAACTGTCTTGCACTGTTGGTGGGAATGTAAATTGATACAGCCACTATGGAGAATAGTATGGAGGTTCCTTAAAAAACTAAAATTAGAACTACCACATGACCTGGCAATCCCACTACTGGGCCTATACCCTGTGAAAACCATAATTCAAAAAGAGTCATGTACCACAATGTTCTTTGCAGCTCTATTTACAATAGCCAGGACATGGAAGCAACCTAAGTGTCCATCGACAGATGAATGGATAAAGAAGGTGTGGTGCATATATACAATGGAATATTACTCAGCCATAAAAGGAAATGAAATTGAGTTATTTGTAGTGAGGTGGATGGGCCTAGAGACTGTCATACAGAGTGAAGTAAGTCAGAAAGAGAAAAACAAATACCATATGCTAAGACATATATGTGGAATCTCAAAAAAAAAATGGTTCTGAAGAACCTAGGGGCAGGACACTAATAAAGACGCAGAAGTAGAAAATGGACTTGAGGACACGGGGAGGAGGAAGGGTAAGCTGGGACGAAGTGAGAGAGTGACATGTATATATATACACTACAAAAATGTCATATAGCTAGCTAGTGGGAAGCAGTTGCATAGCACAGGGAGATCAGCTTGGTGCTTTGTGACCACCTAGAGGGGTGGGATAGGGAATGTGGGAGGGAGACTCAAGAGAGAGGGGGTATGGTGATATATGTATATATATAGCTGATTCACTTTGTTATACAGCAGAAACTAACACAACATTGTAAAGCAATTATACTCCAATATAAATGTTAAAAAAATAATAATTTTGTTTCACTAACCTGTTTATCATTTAGGACACCACACCCCCATCATTATTCAGATCATGAGAGCCAAAAAAAACCCTGAAAATAGTGAATGTTTTCGGAGATACAAGCTAAAACATATTCTAGAGCATTTCAAAACATGTAGTTATTCATTCTGCCTCTAACGGTATACGTGTAATTGGGATTGTGGGCCCAATCTCCTTAGCTTGAAAAAAAAATGAACATGTTTTTCTTGTTTTTCACTCTGCATATTCGTACATAGTGGTTTTTCCCTCTTCTGAAAACAGTACACTCTAGTAAAACCACATTATAATCAGTCCTGACCTTGTTTTTTATCCCCCTGCAAGACTCAACTTTTACAGCTGTTTTGAGCCATGGGCCAAATCAAAGTTGATAGAAGCTTTGTAATTTCTGAAATTTCCCCTCTTTTCCAGAAAGTAACAAGAAGTCTTGGGATGAGTGAGCCACTGCCAGCCAGTGACAGGGCTTGAAAGCATTGTCTCCCTTCTCATCTCTCGGGAACTCAGCTGATTGAAGAAAACCACCTGTTCCTAGGCCACTGACTTTCGCTGTAATCAAGACATAACCACATAGGGGAGAAGAATCTCTTTGTTGGTTTTGGTGAGCATCCTAGGAATTTGTGGTATAACCAAACATGAGCAAACTTCAGCTGAAATCAATGCCAAGAGCAAAGTAGAGGCATATTAATAGCCAGTTTTCATTTTTCTTTTATTACCATATGTATCTCTATTGATATTTGAGCTACTACATGTTATGTAGCTATATAAAGAAGATATTTTTTTTCTCCCACTTTGGAGTTTCAGCTTATTTGTCAAGAAGACCTTTTAAAGGAAGATGTTCCAGTGATAACAGTGACTTGTAGAAAGGGTTTGAGTGAAGAATCAGCAGTCTGAACACACCAGGACATGATCTAGGCTTGGCCAGTTAGATGTTGCAGCCTCAGAATTTTAATCTGGAGCAGACAGTTCAAAGAGAGAGAGAGAAAGATTGAACATGCATTCATAGCTCTCACGATGTCCAGAGAGGGTGCAGTGTCCAGACCCATCAGTGTTCTGTGGTAACTGAGGCAACACCTCAACTGGACACATTTCTGCTTAAAAGGCAAATGTTTTGTTTCTTGCTTCTTGTCTTCACCAAATTCCCTTACTTTTGGTCTATTTTCTAAGTCTGATTTTTCATCATCTGCTGGTTCTGTGAGCCCATTATATATCCAATAAATGTTTTTCTATTTAAATTACCCAGGATCAGTTTCTGTTTCTTGCAACCAAGGATCTTACCTGATACACATGAGATGAGAATGATGTAATCATCAGAATGGGAGGTGATAATTGTAATTCCAAGCCTAACAATATTCCTTGGGAACATTTCTGCAGTTTTGCAATATATATGACATTGTAGTCTCGAGCATAAACACAAGATTGGAGATAAATATGGGAAATTTCAATTATACGGTACTGTAAAAAGTTGATAGGGATTTTTGAATTTTGAGAGTGAATATATTTTACTGGAACTCCTTAAAATTAAATAAGTGCTCATTTTTCTAAAATAAGGTGAATGCAATCCTGCTTTGAAGCAAGGGCTTGTCTGCATTCTTCCTATATAATGGATGTTCATGGCTCTCAGCAATTAAGTTCATGTGAGAAATGCTGCCCTTTCCTTGTGTTTTAATATTGGATTGGAAGTCTCACCTTCTGATGATGTGAATCTGGGTCAGATATTCTCCACTACTGTAGGGTTGAGGAAAACAAGCATAACCTCCCTATCTTTTGGAATGTTCCAGCCCTTTTATCAATCACTTAGGTCACCTAGTTACAAAGCATTCCTCTCTGGGGCACCTAGACTTTGAGGAACCCCAAAGGAAAGAAAATAAAAGCATCCAAGCAGGCTTTTTTGTTGTGTGAGGGCAGCAGCAGGTGCATGGAAGGAGTCTAAGCACTTGTCTGGTTAGAGCTAGTTAAATAAGAAGAGCTGGGGAAGCCCCTGGGAGTAAAGCCGTTCTCTCTATAGTCTTCCTTTGTAAAGGATCAAGTTAGGTTTGAGTGAACCCAGAAGCTTTTTCCTGTCGGGGGGAATTAGAACAAAGATTTCCTTTAAAGGCAGTGTGCTTAGTACTGTCTAGTGACGGGTGAATCTCAAAAGACTTCGTTGTGATAAACCCCAATGTGTAGATTTCTCGGTGGAAGCACAGAGTAACTTCTCTAAACTTTTCTCTGCTTGTCCTTTGTTCCCCTGACACCTCATTTCCTGTTTCTGGCTCTCTTCCCTTATTTTAATTCCATCTGGCCCTTTACTGAGAAGTATTATTATTAAAACAAAAAAGCAACTCCAAGTTTTCCCCTTTCTGAAAAGCAATATAACTTCAAGTTGTTGAACAAGCATCTTTTCACGAAGGAGTGGCGTGGTACTGAAATGGTGAGGAGTTGAAATTCCCATTTAGCATTAGATTTTCTGCCTGATCTTAACCTTCTAAAGTTATTTTTCCAAGAGACTAATATTTATTTACAGTACAGGAAGTCTGGGATGAATAAATAATGACGTTTAGTAAACCACTTAAAACACCTATTGCCCCGGAAATGATAAATATTATGACAACCCTACCATATATGCTAAAGGAACAACTCTCTTCACTTTCCTATACTATTCCCTTAATTCCAGCTTTTCCTCAGCCCCAGAGTGCATAGCTCACCTGGTTATACAGTTGCTGTTTATTTCTCTACATGTCCTGAGTCACTATGTTGACTTCTTATTATGACTCATGTTTGAGATGAAATGTTACTCCATGAGAATAATTTTGTATTACCTTATCTTCTAATATGGTACTCTGGAGTATTATATACCCAGGATAGGCTGGATAAATACATATGGAAAATTGTTGAAAAAAATATTTGACTAAGGTGGCCTAATTACATAAAACCAGTGGAACTATAGAGCCCTCATGTTCTGCACTTTGATTCTGTGTTTCTGTCATTATCCATATTTCTCCTTAGCAGGTGTCTCTCAAACAGCTAGAGAAGTGGAAATAGAGGAACATTCTCCCAGTGCATACCCCCCGGGGTTGTGTAGATGCACATGACACAAATTTAAGGGGAACCACCCTCATTGCAGACAGTCTTAGTGGCTTCCCTGATGCACCCCAACTTCATACCTTTTGTCCCTTTCTTTAAGATAGTACTTACTAAATAATATAAATGACAGAGATCTCCATTAGATCACCAAACCAAATATAAGCGTACTGACTTTGTCAATTATTCCATGGTTTTGTGAGAGTTGGCTTCTGTCTGCTTCCAGGCTCATGGCACAGTAATTCCCCTCTGTTTATTTATGCTATAGTTATTAATTGGGTTTCTACTGTGAGCCAGGTAGTTAGCTAAGTAATAGTTATATGATACCGCCTGTACTCTAGTCATGCTTACAAAACCTGAATTTGCTATGCCGTATTATACTTCTGGGTCTTTGCACATAGTCTGTTTTGGTCTTTTTAAAAAAAAAAAATTTACATACAGTAACATTCATCCTTTTTAGGGTAAAGTTTTATGATTTTGGGAAACACATATAGCCTAGTAACCACCACCACAATCAAAGTTTAGAACTGCTCCATCAGCCCTACAATTTTCTTCATGCCTATTTAAAGTCAATGCCTCCTCCTATCCCATAGAAACCACTGATTTGTTTTCTCTCCCTATGGTTTTCCCTTGTCCAATATGCCACATGGGTGGAATCATACATTATTAATGTCCTGGGTCTGGCTTCTTTCACTCAGCATAATGCATTTGAGATTCATACATGTTATTGTGTGCATCATTAGTTCCTTCTTTTTTGTTGCTGAGTAGTAGTCCATGGTAAGAATGTACCACAGTTTGTTTATCCATTCACCCATTGAGGGACATTTGGGTTGTTTCCAGTTTTGGGGTTTCTTTTTTCTTTGAGATTATGAATAAACCTGCTATAAACATTCATGGAGGGGATTTTGTATAAACATAAATTTTCATCATTGGGGCAAATACCTAGGAGTAGGATTGCATCATTTGTTAAGTGGATGTTTGACTTTATCAGAAATTGACAAACTATTTTCCAAAGTAGCTGTGGCATTTTACATTCTCACCAATGATGTGGGAGAAATCTGACTGCTCCAGGTCTTATGCAATTCTTGGAATTTTCATAGTTTTTTTTTTTTTTTTCATTTTATCCATTCCAATACTTAGGTAGTGGTATCTGGTTGGGGTTTTAATTTGCATTTCCTTAATGACTAATGATGTTTGCACACCACTTTATTTATTTGCCCATACTCTTCTCTGATTTTCTTCTTAGAGTCTCTTTCGTTTGCAGTTGTTCAACAACAGAGCAAATATTATCCTGTCTAGAACACCTCCTCAGGCTTCCTCAGCCAGGGATAAGCCCTTCCTTCTCCATGTTTGAGTGTCGATAGGAACTTGCCTCTCTGATGTGTTTCATACTGGCCTCTACCTGCCTGTTTCACTATAAAGATGTTGAATCTCAAGTGAATAGGACTTTGCTCTCTTCATGTTTGTATCTTGAGTGCCTATTTCAGAGCCCGATGCTTAACTCTGGCCAATTTGTGATTAACTATATGAATTCAGCTGAGTTTCCTCATGTATCCAATAATAGGGTTAAACAGCATAATTGCAGTAATCCTGTCTGTCTAGATGCTATATGATTTTATCCTTTGGTATGCCTACAGGAACAAGGTCTAGTAAATGTGTTGAGAGTGCAGTGTGAGCACAGATACATATCTACATGGCCACTGATAATGTAATAATAAACCATTATTAATAATAACGTGCTGAGTGCATTATAGGTGGCAGGAATTGTAGCGAATCAGAGATTTAATGCATTGTTGTTCTTCGTAACAACCTTATGCAGTAGGTATTATTAACTAATGTCCTCATTTTACAAATCAGGAAATGGAGTATGGAAGAGGTTGAAGGAACCTGTCAGACGTTGCCCAGCTATTAAGTTGCAGAGCAGGGATATGAACTCAGGTCTGACACTCTCTACATCCTTTGCTATGCCCTGCTGGGCAGCTCAGTTCCTGTCCTATGCCGTGCACTGTCCCAGACTCGTTGCACCCTCTGTATCCTGGTCTATCCATTCTAACAATCATAGCTTAAAGACCTGGGAAATTAGGGAGCTCCTGCCTTTGAATAAAACTAAATAAAATGTTAGTGTTTTTATAAATAACCTCTTTAAACAGATACCATGGGGAACACAGAAATAATAGGTGGAATTTAATGAGCTCTTTGGATGTCTAAGGTACTTTATCATAGTTGAAAATACTGTACCTTCCTAGGAGAAATCAAAATGCCATATTCTAGCTGGATGAATGAGGAGGCTGCTGTTTCTGCTGATTATAGAGTTCATGGCTGTGAAATACCAGTCATTTACGTAAAGCTATTTAGAGCCAGAGCGGGTGGAGGTTCTGTTTCTACCAACACTGCTGTCCCTCAGCCCAAGATCCTGTTGCTTCCCTTAATTGCTTCTGCTTTATTTGGTAGTACCTGACAGTTTATTTAGGCAGAGAGAAACTGCAGTGATTTATCATTAAACTTCCACTGTAATTACATTTCCACGCGTGTAGGTGCTTGTCAGCCTTACAATTCAGCTCAATATTGCATATGTTAATGTTATTAGGATATTAACAACTATTAGATGCTAGGCAGGGCAATCTGTTTTTCATTAAGCAATAGGTAACAGGCAGGTGTGTGCTATTGAGGACATTGACAAGTGAGCCAAGCCCTGGGGCATGGAGGCAGGCTCCACGTGGAGGCTGCACAATGCACTGCCACACCCCACACCCCCTTCGTTACAGAGACATGCCATCAGTCACCTGAGTTATTTTCTGAAAGTGTCTGGCCATGATGGGCCTTGGAGGCTTTGAGTGGAGGGGAAATGTTTAATGCATTGAAGGAACTTAAATAGCCTTATCATAATATCCTTTCTGGGATAAATTCCTAAGGTTGGAGGGGTGTCATTCTATCACACTGTGAGTCACAGGGACAACGGACTTGGTCCCTCTCCCTCTCTCTCAGGCTCAGAGAACGTCCTGTTCTCTTCCAGTAGACAAACGTGGAAACAGTGATGACCCTTGCTCCAATATTCTCACTTAGTCAACATGTAGACTCTACTATATTGAGATGTAGTCTGGACAGGTCTAAAATCCTATCTTTTTTTTTTTTTTTTTTTTTTTTTTTTTTAATCTTAATGAACCATGTAGTGATGAAAATTCTTGGGATTACTTCTTCAAATTCACAAGATGGTGAATGAAATGTATGAGATGGCTTGTGGTAGGACAACATATATCTACTTCGAATTCTTCAAAGCAAAGTGGAGTATTTATGGTGTTGCTGAAGCTTCTTACATGGATTCCTGTGTTCCTCTAGAGCTTCCTTCATTCATGGATAGCTGTCTAATTGTTGTTCCTTATTGGAGAAATAGTGGCTCAGGTCTCCTACAGTGCCACCTTGGTGCTGTTACTCTCCTGAAATTATTTTTTATTTATTAGCTATGTTATGGGCCAAGGAAGCAACATGTCTATAAAAATGGCAGAACTACATACGGAAAAAGGAAATGTAGTAATATTTCTGGAAAAAAACAAAGTAAAATAAACTCATGAGAAATTAATTTTAAGTTGTGTGAAATGTCACAATTTGATGGGATGGCTTTGAAAGCAACAAAGTGTTAGTTTCCACTCGGGCAAGGTTTATATATTATATTAATATTTGCTTTATTATGGGACATCTTTCAGAATATGTTGGCAATTCTATTGGATTTTGTATAGCCTTAGAGTTTTCTCCCAAATTAGAAGTATCTGTCAACTATTTGGAGTACATGTAAGTTGAATTCTAAATTTGTTATAAGATAAAGGACAAAGGTGTTACTTATGTCATATTGTAACATGATACTACATGCAGTGGAGGGGAACTCAACTTCACTAACTCTCTTCATCTCCCTCGGTCCCTTCCACCTTCCCAAAGTAGAGTTGCTATTTTGATTGTGTTCACCATCTCCCAATCTTTTTTGGACTCATTTTGTAATGATGCTCCATCATGATGCAAATTGTTTGTTTTTTTTTTAAAAAGTGATTATTGAAAATTTTCTCATTTTCCAAAACATAGAGAATAGAATTAGAATTTCAGGGAAGTTCTCTCTTCCCCACCAAACCGTTCCTTATTCTCATCACATTTCTTCTGCTTACCCCACCACACACAGGAACTGCTACTTTGGCCAGATTCCAAAACGCAAATTAGGTACAATTGTAGGGGAGGGGGATTGGTGGAGGATAACTATGTTAAGAGCAATGCATATGAATGTAGCCCCATCACTTTTGCTTCTTCCTTCCATGTGGTAAGTTGCCATGCTTGCCCACACCCTCTTTATATCTCATTCTCTTACCCACATTGTAAAAGCAACAGAGTTTGACCTGACACTCTGGGTGATGAAGAGCCATGTTGATCTCACACAATTACTCTCATGCCTTGGATCTCTCATTAATTTAGGCTTAGTAGTTTGCTAGAGATGAGAACTTAAAGCCAGAGAAAGGCCTCTCCTGTCCAAGTCAAGCATTCCAACCAGATTTATTATGGGGTTTAATTGGGAGTTATGGACAGTTGGATAATCATAGTAATGTGGTAGCTGAATTTCTCAATCTTGTAAGAGTGCAACGATGAGACCATCGCAGGTTTGGGGTCTTCCTTAATCTCATGGCTATAAATCAGCATAATAAAGAACCTCACCTTTAGTCTTAATATTTTGGTTATTGTGCATTTTTCAGTGAATTAAGTTCAGTTACTCTTTCAAACCTCCATAAAGATGATAGAAATATATGAACCTTTCCCAGATTTGATGAACTATGAAAAGAGTTGCATTAATGGATGTTACTTATATTTCGTTTTTCAAGTATGTGTATGTATTTCCCCAACTACATTGTAAGCACCTTGAGGAGAAAAATGACATGTTATTCGTATTTTTTGGACTCTGTCACAAGGCAGAGCACATGGTTGGTACTCAATAAGTGTTAGTTGAATAGAGTTGATGACTGTGTGTTAATGTTAATATTCGAAAAGGGCTAATTTTCTGCTTATAGTTTTGTTGTATTTCTCTCTATTTTTGACATTTTAGGAAAACAATATTAGCAATTATTTACAGGTCTTACTTTGGACCTTTCCATATGAATTAAAAATGAGTGTAGATCATTGGTGCATTTGATTTAGAAATTATAATTACATCGTGGTTAATTGAAAGAGAGGTTGGAAGTAGTGAAACACTCATCTCAGTTTATTTTCAGTACAGACTCTCAGTCAAGCAGTCCTATTTGTCAGCAATACCAGTTCAGTTGCATTGTTGAATGAATGCATGTAAAATTAAATTTTCTGAATTAAAGAGCTATGTTGCAATTTTATTTTGTTTACAATTTTAGAAAGGCTCAATTTACTTAGCAGTATATATAACACATTCTGTCAGGGTGTTTTGTTTAAAGAACCTGAGGGAGGAAGTTAATATCGTCTTTCCCATTTGTGTACATTTTCCATCC
Organism: Phocoena sinus; assembly: GCF_008692025.1. Lineage (NCBI taxonomy): Eukaryota > Metazoa > Chordata > Mammalia > Artiodactyla > Phocoenidae > Phocoena > Phocoena sinus. Next base: position 86,032,852 of record NC_045773.1, on the reverse strand, counting down.
TTAGAGTTTCTACAATTCTCCATTGCTGTTAGACAGTGGAGAGCAAGTGGTTTTCTTTTCTCTGGTGTGCTTAGGCATCACCAATAAAAGCATATTGGTAGAAGACAGTTACTTCCAACATTAAAATTTTATAAGAATCCGCCCTTGTGAGATTTTGTATTAGAAAAGCTGGTAATAAGAAAAACTTATGGTTACCAAGGGGGAAAGTGGGCAGAGGGATAAACTGGGAGATTGGGATTGACAGATACACACTACTATATATAAAATAGATAAGAACCTACTGTATACCACAGGGAACTCTACTTAATTCTCTGCAATAACCTATATGGGACAGGAATCTAAAAAAGAGTGGATATATGTATACGTACAGCTGATTGCCTTTGCTCTGCAGCAGAAACTAACACAACACTATAAATCAACTATACTCCAATAAAAATTAATTAAAAAAAAGAAAAGAAGTTTAAGTCTAAGCCACATATGACCCCATCAAATAATACTGATACAGCACAAAGATAAAGTAGTTGAGTAATATTTTACTTGGCAACCTGTACATTTAGATTCTTTTCTAATGTAATTTATCCCTATGCTAGAATGCTATAGGTAAAGTGCTGAAAATCGTGTCCTTCCAATACTGAAAACTGTGTCTGTTTGTGACACCCGTTCAAATTTTAAATCATGACTATCCTACCCCGTAACAGTAAAGACACTGAGTCTTGAATCACTGCAAGGAAGACTATCCACTCAGCATTCCCATTGGACTGTTGTATATGAGAAATAAATTTCTAATGTTTAAGCCACTGCAATTTCATGGTTTATCTGTTTTAGCAGCTAATATGGTTTTAACTACTGCAGTCACTAAACTTCAGTTTATTCATAGGTAGACTGAGGGTAAAGATATTTAAACTTTGTATCTACAGTGATTATTGAGGTTCTGTTTAAGTTAGTGCATGTAGAGCATGAAGTGTGGAGAAAGCTCTCAAAAAGTGTTGGCTGTTGTTATGAGGTTTTGCTATTTTTATTTTTATATGATCTCTGGAAATTTTACTAGCACCAGCATTTTTTAGAAGACTTGCAGTAGCACACACCAAGGGATTAAACGTAAATATATGTAATATATATACATATATATAAAAATATATGTAAAATAATTAACATTGAGAATATAGTCAATGATGTCATTTCGTTCCATGTGGGTTGGGAAAAGGTTTCCACTATTTCAGTTTGCTGAATGCAGTGTGCTCTGGGAAAAATTACCTTGAAAGTAGGTTGAGCAACCAAGGTAGGTTTGCTCCATCCATAAAAATAGGAGATCAGAGCATAGTACCTCCATCTTTTTCACCCCACTTCTCTTATTTTAGGAGATTCATTTTGGGGCATCTTTTTTTCTCATAAGTATTACAGTGGTTGATTTTGCTTGTCCTTAAAAGCAGGAAGGATGACATGGGGGCACTCACTGGAAAAGCTCCCAGGGAACAGTAGTGGGTAATCAGTCAAGAGTTTCAGCTGCAGGCACTGCCGAACACTAGGACAAAACATAGTATGAAGGGGAGAGAATTAGGCCAGCGACAAGCTTGGTCAGCCAGTGCGACCAGTCGTGTAAGGGATATGCAGGAAATGAGAATACTCTTCTCAAACCTTACTCTAAATTGACACATTCCAGTTTATTCCTGTGGCAGTCTCAGGCTTCTAAATTTCACTATTCAAAGAGTCTCTTTTCTATAGCATTTCTGCCTCCTTGAAGAGAAGTGATGATTTCTCCTGACCAAAAAAAACCCAGAAAAAAACCCACAGGCTAATATTCAAGTGATAGTTCTCTGTTTGAACTGTATTCCAAAAAGAATATCTACCTACCTTTTAGTTTACTAAGTACATTAATGTGTTATTATTTGTATGAAGATTTTCTAGGTTTGTGCATATATTGGCTGCTGCTATTTTGGGCCATTTTTATTTGGCATAATATAATGTGATATGAAGATTGTTATACAAAAAATAGCTGGGTTGATGAAGTTGATATAAACAAATTGAACTAAAAGTTACTTTAGAAATATACTTTATCTCCCTTCATTTTTACCCAAGATAGAAGTGTGTTTGGAGAAAATAAGAGAAGGTTAGATATCCATGCTAAATAAACACAAAATATAAATGTTGTCACTCTGTTTGGGATCTCAGAATAGTCATATCCAGGACTAAGTAGTTGGTCAATAAAGTTTTTTCAAGTCAAAGTGTGGTATTGGTGTATGTACTCAAATCTGACCCTGACCTTAAGAAACAAGAAACATCTCAAATAAACAATCTAATCTTACACCTAAAGCAATTAGAGAAAGAAGAACAAGAGAAACCCAAAGTTAGCAGAAGGAAAGAAATCATAGATCAGAAGTAAATGAAAAAGAAATGAAGGAAACAATAGCAAAGATAAATAAAACTAAAAGCTCGTTCTTTGAGAAGATAAACAAAATTGGTAAACCATTAGCCAGAATTATGAGGAAAAAAAGGGAGAAGACTCAAATCAATAGAATTAGAAATGAAAGAGGAGAAGTAACAACTGACACTGCAGAAATACAAAGGATCATGAGAGATTACTACAAGCCAATATATGCCAATAAAATGGACAACTGGGAAGAAATGGACAAATTCTTAGAAATGCACAACCTTCTGAGACTGAACCAGGAAGAAATAGAAAATATGAACAGACCAATCACAAGCACTGAAATGGAAACTGTGATTAAAAATCTTCCAACAAACAAAAGCCCAGGACCAGATGGCTTCACAGGCGAATTCTATCAAACATTTAGAGAAGAGCTAACACCTATCCTTCTCAAACTCTTCCAAAATATAGCAGAGGGAGGAACACTCCCCAACTCATTCTACGAGGCCACCGTCACCCTGATACCAAAATCAGACAAGGATGTCACAAAGAAAGAAAACTACAGGCCAGTATCACTGATGAACATAGGTGCAAAAACATACTAGCAAACAGAATCCAACAGCACATTAAACGGATCATACACTATTATCAAGTGGGGTTTATCCGAGGAATGCAAGGATTCTTCAATATATGCAAATCAATCAACGTGATACACCATATTAACAAATAGAAGGAGAAAAAACATATGATCATCTCAATAGATGCAGAGAACTCTTTTGACAAAATTCAACACCCATTTATGATCAAAACCCTCCAGAAAATAGGCATAGAGGGAACTTTCCTCAACATAATAAAGGCCATTCATGACAAATCCACAGCCAACATCATCATCAATGGTGAAAAACTGAAAGCATTTCCACTAAGATCAGGAACAAGACAAGGTTGCCCACCCTCACCACTATTATTCAACATAGTTTTGGAAGTTTTAGCCACAGCAGTCAGAGAAGAAAAAGAAATAAAAGGAATCCAAATCAGAGGAGAAGAAGTAAAGCTGTCACTGTTTGCAGATGACATGATACATACACAGAGTATCCTAAAGATCATACCAGAAAACTACTAGAGCTAATCAATGAATTTGGTAAAGTAGCAGGATACAAAATTAATGCACAGATATCTCTTACATTGCTATACACTAATGATGAAAAATCTGAAAGTGAAATTAAGGAAGCACTCCCATTTACCATTGCAACAAAAAGAATAAAATATCTAGGAATAAACCTACCGAAGAAGACAAAAAACCTGTATGCAGAAAATTATAAGACACTGATGAAAGAAATTAAAGTTGATACAAATACATGGAGAGATATACCATGTTCTTGGATTGGAAGAATCAACATTGTGAAAATGAGTCTACTACCCAAAGCAATCTACAGATTCAATGCAATCCCTATCAAATTACGAATGGCATTTTTCACAGAACTAAAACAAAAAATTTCACAATTCGTATGAAAGCACAAAAGACCCCGAATAGCCAAAGCAATCTTGAGAAAGAAAAACAGAGCTGGAGGAATCAGGCTCCTGCACTTCACACTATACTTCAAAGCTACAGTAATCAAGACAGTATGGTACTGGCACAAAAACAGACATATAGATCAATGGAACAGGATAGAAAGCCCAGAGATAAACCCACGCACATATGGTCACCTTATCTTTGATAAAAGAGGCAAGAATATACAGTGGAGAAAAGACAGCCTCTTCAATAAGTGGTGCTGGGAAAACTGGACAGCTATATTTAAAACAATGAAATTAGAACACTCCCTAGCACCATACACAAAAATAAACTCAAAATGGATTAAAGACCTAAATATAAGGCCAGATACCATCAAACTCTTAGAGGAAAACATAGGCAGAACACTCTATGACATAAATCACAGCAAGATCCTTTTTGACCCATCTCCTAGAGAAATGGAAATAAAAACAAAAATAAACAAATGGGACCTCATGAAACTTAAAAGCTTTTGCACAGCAGAGGAAACCATAAACAAGATGAAAAGACAACCCTCAAAACGGGAGAAAATATTTGCAATTGAAGAAACTGACAAAGGATTAATCTCTAAAACATACAAGCAAATCATGCAGCTCAGTATCAAAAAAACAAACAACCCAATCCAAAAATGGGCAGAAGACTTAAATAGACATTTTTCCAAAGAAGATATACGGATTGCCAACAAACATATAAAAGAATGCTCAACATCATTAATCAGTAGAGAAATGCAAATCAAAACTACAATGAGATATCATCTCACACTGGTCAGAATGGCCATCATCAAAAAATCAACAAACAATAAATGCTGGAGAGGGTGTGGAGAAAATGGAACCCTCTTGCACTGTTGGTGGGAATGTAAATTGATACAGCCCCTATGGAGAACAGTATGGAGTTTCCTTAAAAAACTACAAATAGAACTACCATATGACCCAGCAATCCCACTACTGGGCATATACCCTGAGAAAACCATAATTCAAAAAGTCATGTACCAAAATGTTCGTTGCAGCTCTATTTACAATAGCCAGGACATGGAAGCAACCTAAGTGTCCATCAACAGAAGAATGGGTAAAGAAGATGTGGCACATATATACAATGGAATATTACTCAGCCATAAAAAGGAACAAAATTGAGTTATTTGTAGTGAGGTGGATGGACCTGGAGCGTGTCATGCAGAGTGAAGTAAATCAGAAAGAGAAAAAAAACAAATACCTTATGCTAACACATATATATGGAATCTAAAAAAAAAAAAAAAATGGTCAGAAGAACCTAGGGGCAAGACAGGAATAAAGATGCTGACCTACTAGAGAATGGACTTGTGAATATGGGGAGGGGGAAGGGTAAGCTGGGGCTAAGTGAGAGAGTGGCATGGACATATATACACTACCAAACATAAAATAGATAGCTAGTGGGAAGCAGCCGCATAGCACAGGGAGATCAGCTCGGTGCTTTGTGACCACCTACAGGGGTGGGCTAGGGAGGGTGGGAGAGAGGGAGATACAAGAGGGAAGAGATATGGGGCCAGATGATATAACTGATGCACTTTGTTTTAAAGCAGAAACTAACACAGCATTGTAAAACAATTATACTCCAATAAAGATATTAAAAAAAAAAATCTGACCCTGTGTTTACCTTCAAAGTTCACGTAGGTTTGCAGTGTGAGAAGATTGGACTTGGCTTGTTAAAGCCGTGGACACAGTCTGTCACTAATATGTTGTGTGCTTACTAGTTGAGAAGCTTCTATTGACTGAGCAATTCTAGCATGTAAGAATCTTCTCTGTGCTGCTTTCTGTCAGTTTATTCAGAGTCGTGAACTTGAAGGCCTCAGGTAAGGCTGAGGGCCCTTGATCTAAATGGTTATTACCTGACAAACATACCTGACCTGGGGGGTATTAACACAGCAAAACTTTTAAGAAAACCAAGAAAATCTCTGATAATGAAGTTACCTTGTATTTGGCAGTTCGATTTCTTTTCATATATTTCCCTTGTAGAGTTTTGTTCTTATTTATTCTTATTCAAGCCAATGACCGATGGGAAGCAGCACATGATTTTCTACACTAGGAGAGATATAGATATCTATACACATATATATCTCTATCCCTATCTATCTATCCATCTATCATCTAATCAGAGAGAGAGAGCACGCTCCTTAAATATCCTATGATATTTTAGTTTTTCATTTAGATTCTTTATGGTCTTTATTTGGTCAAAATATCTTTTAGATTTAACTTAGAAAAGCAACATCAAAATGTGTAATGTAGCAGAGCTTCTAAAAAGTACCTAAAACCCTGAAGGCTATTCTTAACTATGCAATTTACTACTTCTGCTACTGTGAATAAGTTACTTATTCTTTTTGGTCTTCAGTTTTTTTATTGGCAAAATGAAAAGAATAATTTTTTATTGTGTTTAAGTCAAGTTGTTATAATTGAATATAAAATTCTTAAGTCATGGGGATGTAATGTACAGCATAGGGAATATAGTCCATAATATTGGAGTAACTTTGTATGGTGACAGATAGTAACTAGACAACTGTGATCATTTTGTGATGTACAAAAATGTTGATTCACTGTGTTGTACACCTGAAACTGATATATGTCAATTATACTTCAATAAAAATGTATAAAATTAAGGCATTTGTATTGTTATGAAATTTATACTGTTTACTTATTCAACTGAATATTGTAAGGTCAGTCAAAAAAATCTCAGTTTTATCAATCAGTATTTTTTTTTTTACTTATTTTGTCTTGTAGCTAATAAAATAAATGGTCTTTGTGCATACCATGTCCATCTGGTTGTGTAACGTATTCCCACAGATAAAATTTTCAGAATTTAAGTCATCATCATGACTGCCTTGACAATTGTCACAGATCCTTTTTCTTGATTAAAGTTATAAATGGTACTGCAACACAAATGCATATTACTCATGTATCATTCATGATTTTATCAAGAATTTAATATAATTTAAATATCTACAGTGGTTTGACAAATTTTTGTTCCTTGGGAAAACCTCTGGGAAACCTGTCTTGGTGATAAATTACTGATTTTCTCTTCCGGAAGGAGGGTGATGGTGATATAAGTAGTTTGAGGAACATCCTTTCCTTCTTGAAATTTCTACTTTTTCTGTTATGAGTGTTCCAAGTACTAGGCACTTAGTCACATTTTCTTGAACTTAACAAATGAGTTTCTGCTCATCCATCTGTAAATATGCTCTACATTTCTTTCTGAGCTGTTACAATGTGATCATCTCTTGATGTAAAGCAAAGGGTCGTTTTGAATACGCTCAGAAACATTTGCCCCCGTATAGAGGACAGAAATTGTTGAGCTTGAGGGAAGACATCTTTTCCTATAACTTACTCTGTCCAGAAATACTTGGCTGAAGATCCTTGCTTCCCCACAGTTGATTCACAAGCCCAGAGTGCAAATACTTTTTTAACAAGGGAATTTCACTCTGGTGCTAAAGAGAAATGAGAGAACATTGCTACTTTTTTTTTTGTTTTACAATTTTATAGATTAGTTTATGTCTATGTCCTCAGTTTTTTATTTAATAAAATTTTATTTTTTCATTGATTTTTCTACAGCCAAATTCTTTATAAATTTACCCATTACTGGTAACTTAGGTGGTTTTTTTCTTCTGCAAAAGCAATGATAGCTTTCTTCTACTTTTACTCACTTTTGGTGGTCAAGCCTGTTTCACATAATATTAGTAAAGGAGAGTGAATTGCAGAGATTTTGCAGGTTTAATTCGGTTTGGCTTTATGAGCAAGAGCAAAGGGGAGAGGTAGATGTGAAGCTCTTGGTTTTATGATGTTGCTGTGTAAAATGGACCTTTTCCTGTCACACAGTGTCCAAATGGCGCCATCAGCCTGCTTCCTATTCCCTACAGAATGTGGGAGGGAAAATAATTGACAGTTTTGCATGCAAATAGAACTGTATCAGAAAGCAATTTCAGTGTGGTGACAAGGCTAAGGAGGAGACAGATGCTGTGCTGGCAACAGTGCAGGAGCCAGGGGATGAGCAGATCCTCCACATGGTGTCCCCTGACTGCTCCACAAGCCACTCTGGGCTGCATCCCCCAAGCATTGCAGCGCACAGCTATGGAAACCCAAAGAACAGCACTCGGTGTTGAGTGGCAGGACCTCTGGTCATAAATGAAAGAAAAAGAAAGGCCTTTGATGGTTATCACAGAAATGGGCTTTTTACAGAAAAGGAAAATGTACATGTTGGATTTAACCATTCATTTCAAACTTTTGTTTTTTAAATCTCAACATTTGATTTTTTTTCCTATGTGTTTAACATGTTTCATCAATACTAGCATTTCTGTTTCAGGTTTTAAACTTCACTGTTTTTTAATCTTTTCCGCTTTATTGAGGTATAATTGACCAAAAAATATATATATTTAAGGTGTACAGCGTGGTGGTTTCATGTAAATATACATTGTGAAATAATCGTCACTGATTTAAAGAACAGTTTAAAAAAAAAGTCACCATTTAAAAAATATATAAATAGCTAAATATTTAGAATACCTAAAAAGCAAAATATTCTCACTGTCTATAACCTACAATGAGCTGTCATTATAAAGTTAAACATGTTTCTCTGGCACTAAGCTGTATGGCATGAGATGGTTAATGTGATGAGATGAGGGTGCCCTTTACCTTCTAGTGTAGCCGCTTAATACAGGATGGACCATCCCATGAGTAGTCACAAGATGCTAGAAGATTTTAGTCTGTAGCCCATTTCAAGAGAAATTCACCTTTTCTGTTAAAAAATTATTATTTTTTTCATTCATATTTTCCTGATCTCATTCTATTTGGGTCAAAGATGAATAGATGAAGTGACAAGTTAATCAGAGCTAATTAATAAAACTTTCCTGGTAATGTGCTTCATTTCATCTAATAAATTGAGTTCAGAGATGCTTAAAAGAAAAGAACAAAACTATAAAGAAAGTTGGAAGCTATGCATTGCCTTTGGTTGTAAACAAGCCCAAGACGGGGATATTTGGCACAATGACAGTTAAGCTGGAGAACGCTGAGTACACTCCAATGTTGATAAGTCTGGTCCATCCATTCTGCATTACGTCCACATCTTTGGGACTTAGAATCTGGCAAATAGAAGGGGGATTTTATCTTGTTGGAAAATATGAGATGGAAAATCAACCCAAATGAAATTGCACAAGCTGAGAGATGAAAGAGAGTTCTAGAAATTTTCTAATCCTTCCTTTGCACCTAGCTAGACTATATCATATGGAACTATGCATTCATTATTTTAAGACACTTTCTAAAGAGTGGCTAGAATTGCAAAGATGCTATTAAGAAAATATCTGTGATAATTTTAAAACTATGTCAGCATTTATGTAATGTTAAAATAAACTCAGTTAAAAGGCTTGGCTCAACTTTCTATCTATTGCCTGAGTAGGTTAGAAGACAATTTCAAATGTTATCTTTATGATGCTTTGTTAGCTGAATATGTTTGACTTTCTCTCTCATGCTTCTAAGCTTTTGTTTCCATGTTCTGATCTGTGTTTTACTGCCATTCTCCCCTCAGTATTTTAAGTGTGGTCATGGTTGTTACTCATGTTTAACTTGCTACTCTTAACATTTAGAGATGGGAACAAACATGGAATTAAGGTGGTTCAGGTATATCGGAATCTATTTAAGGGCAAAATTTTCTCTGAAAATCAATCATCGGTGTCCACATACTTGCTTTGAGCAGCAGCTGAACTTAGATGATATTTTACTGAGTCATCCTTATGTAGCATTTATTATAAGCTAAATTAGTTCTAATTTTTTTACAATTATTAACTTATTTAATCTGTATAGCAGAAGATTATTACTACAAAGTAACCTTTTTATTTCTAATTTTCAGGTGAGGACATTTAGGCACAGAAGGTTAAAGACTTATTCATGCATGGGAATAAGCATTAGATCCAGATTTTAAGCCCAGTCAGGGTGGCTTTGGAAAGTCACCACTTTTTTTTTGAAAAGTTAACCACTGCACCAATGCCTGCCAGTGTAGTTTTGCTGACCATTATGGTATTATAAAAAAAAGCAAGAAATAACCTTAACAATTTAGTCAAATAAACTTCAGTGATGAAGCAGCCTTAATTTAAATCAAGTCAGCAAATATTTATCAGATGCTTAATATACAGCAAGCAATGTCCCTCCTGCTATATTAGCATCAAATGCAAAGCAAGGTCCAGGGTAAGTGCCTGGCCAGGCATGGAAGAGGTTGAATGAATCATATTAGATGTTATATATACAATTATTCTATTGGCTGTATTTTGTTGACTAGCAAATGATATAAGACATATGAATCTAATCTTGTCAGAGAGTAATTGTGGAGACTTTTATAAAAGCAATTGTCACCCTAATTTTGATTCTGGTAAAATTAGTAACTGAGGGTCTAAAAATAAATTGAGAAACCAAAGCTCTAAAATAGTAAACTCAAATGTTTTGGTCTTAGGACCCATTTATGTGCTTAAAAATTATGGAGAATACCCCCAAAAGCTTCTGTGACTATGGGTTATATCTGTCGATATTTGAATTAGAAGTTAAAATAGAGAAACATTTCAGTTTTTATTAACTCATTTAAAAATAACAATAGTAATACCATTACGTGTTGACATAAATGCATGTTCTTAGGAAAAATAATTATCTCTTTCAACACAAAAAATGATGAGTGGCATTGTTTTGTATTTTTAAATATTTTTTTATTGTCTGGTTTAATAGAAGACAGCTGGATTTTTAGATTTGCTTCTCTATTCAGTCCCTTATGATCTCACACATCATGTACTCTCTGGAAAACTCCACTGGACACTTGCGAGAGAGTGAGAATGAAATAGGAAAATATCATCTTAGTTTATTATGAAATTAGTTCTGACCTCATGGACCCTTTAAAGGGTCTTAGTTTGGAACCCCAGGGGTCCTTTAACCAAACTTTGGGAACTATTGCTATGAATAAATCTGCTGCCAAATTAATCTTTTGTTATGTTGTGTGTTTTAACCCCTTTTCATCTAATATTATCTGAATTTGAGCTTTAGCGATTCAATGTATTGCTTATCTGTAATTTAAAGTAAAAGAACACCCATTTATCGTAAAAACTCTCCAGAAAATGGGCAAAGAGGGAACCTACCTCAACATAATAAAGGCCATATGTAACAAACCCACAGCAAACATCATACTCAATGGTGAAAAACTGAAAACATTTCCACTAAGATCAGGAAAAAGACAAGGATGTCCACTCTCGCCACTCTTATTCAACATAGTTTTGGAAGTCCTAGCCATGGCAATCAGAGAAGAAAAAGAAATACAAATTGGAAAAGAAGTAAAACTGTCACTGTTTGCAGATGACAGATACTATACCTAGAAAATCCTAAAGATGCCACCAGAAAACTACTAGAACTAATCAATGAATTTGGTAAGGTTGCAGGATACAAAATTAATGCACAGAACTCTCTGGCATTCCTATACACTAACAACAAAAAAATCAGAGAAGTCAAGGAAACAAGCCCATTCACCATCACAAAAAAAGAATAAACTACCTAGGAATAAAACTACCTAAGGAGGCAAAAGACTTGTACTTAGAAAATATAAGACACTGATGAAAGAAATCAAAGATGACATAAAAAGATGGAGAAATATACCATGTCCTTGGATTGGAAGAATCAATATTGTGAAAATGACTATACTACTCAAAGCAATCTACAGATTCAATGCAATCCCTATCAAATTACCAATGGCATTCTTCAAAGAATTAGAACAAAAAATTTTACAATTCATATGGAAACACAAAAGATCCCGAATAGCCAAAGCAATCTTGAGAAAGAAAAATGGAGCTGGAGGAAACAGGTTACCCAAGTTCAAACTATACTACAAAGCTACAGTAATCAAGACAATATGGTATTGGTGCAAAAACAGAAATATAGATCAATGGAACAGGATAGAAAGCCCACAGAAAAACCTACACACATATGGTAACCTTATCTTTGATAAAGGAGGCAAGAATATACAATGGAGAAAAGACAGCCTCTTCAATAAGTGGTGCTGGGAAAACTGGACAGCTATGTGTAAAACAATGAAATTAGAACACTACCTACACCATACACAAAAATAAACACCAAATGGATTAAAGACCTAAATGTAAGACTGGACACTATAAAACTCTTAGAGGAAAACATAGGAAAAACACTCATTGACGTAAACCACAGCAAGATCTTTTTTGCCCCACCTCCTAGAGTAATGAAAATAAAATTAAAAAAATAAATGGGACCTAATTAAACTTAAAAGCTTTTGCACAGCAAAGGAAACCATAAACAAGACAAAAAGACAACCCTCAGAATGGGAGAAAATATTTGCAAAAGAAGCAATGGACAGAGGATTAATCTCCAAAATTTACAAGCAGCTCATGCAGCTCAATATCAAAAAAAACGAACAACCCAATTAAAAAATGGGTGGAAGACCTAACTAGACATTTCACCAAAGAAGACTTACAGATGGCCAAGAGGTGCATGAAAAGATGCTCAACATCACTAATTATTAGAGAAATACAAATCAAAACTACAATGAGGTATCACCTCACACTGGTCAGAATGGCCATCACCAAAAAATCAACAAACAATAAATGCTGGAGAGGGTGTGGGGAAAAGGGAACCCTCTTGCACTGTTGGTGGGAATGTAAATTGATACAGCTCCTATGGAGAACAGTATGGAGGTTCCTTAAGAAACTGAAAATGGGGCTTCCCTGGTGGCACAGTGGTTGAGAGCCCGCCTGCCGATGCAGGGGACACGGGTTCGTGCCCCGGTCCGGGAAGATCCCACATGCCGCGGAGTGGCTGGGCCCGTGAGCCATGCCGCTGAACCTGCGCGTCCGGAGCCTGTGCTCCGCAGCGGGAGAGGCCACAACACTGAGAGGCCCGCGTACCACAAAAAAAAAAAAAAGAAACTGAAAATGGAACTACCATATGAACCAGCAGTCCCACTACTGGGCATATACCCTGAGAAACCCATAATTCAGAAGGACACATGTACCCCAATATTCATTGCAGCATTATTTACAATGGCCAGGACACGGAAACAACCTAAATGTCCAACGATAGATGAATGGATAAAGAAGATGTGATACATATATACAATGGAATATTACTCAGCCATAAAAGGAACAAAATTGGGTCATTTGTAGAGATGTGGATGGACCTAGATTCTGTCATACAGAGTGAAGTAAGCCAGGAAGAGAAAAACAAATATTGTATATTAACACATATATGTGGAATCTAGAAAAATGGTACAGATGAACCTATCTGTAGGGCAATGATAGAGATGTAGACTTAGAGGACAGACATGTTGACATGCGGGGTGGGGGGGAAGAGGAGGTGGGACGAATTGGGAGATTAGATTTGACATAAATACACTACCATGTGTAAAATAGATAGCGGGAACCTGCTGTATAGCACAGGGAGCTCAGCTTGGTGCTCTATGATGACCTAGATGGAGGGGGAAAGGGGGAGGGAGGTCCAAGAAGGAGGGTATATAGGTATACATATAGCTGATTCACTTCATTGTACAGCAGAAATTAACACAACATTGTAAAGCAATTTTACTCCAGTAAAAAAAATAAAAATAAAATGAAATAAAAGAACTAGATAATTCCTTCCTAGCATTGCTATTGATATAATTCATGTATTTTAAATATCCATGAATAAAATATAAATTAAAAAAATAAAGGCAAATGATACTTTCAAGTAGTTCAACACCCAGGAAGCTACAATATGGTGTACAATGCACACAAGGTGAATTGAGCATCAGATTTATTGAGATGGATAGACCGACAGACAGACAGGTAGATAAATGGAAAGAAAGAATTAGATATATATGCAAGTATCTCTAGGCATCTATGTCTGGCTTAAGAAAAACACATAAAGTTTCCCACCTATTGTTTTGTAATGTACATTAACAGTCTAATAATTTGTTCTGTTTACCTCACCTAGTTGGACTCTTTTCTTAAAAATTCTACAGGTATGGAGATGTTGATTAAATCAGTAAAGATGCTACTCTTACACAACTGAGAACACTGTTTAGGTGGGAATAGCCAATATATTAGATATTTATAATTCTTATAATAAGTTTAAATGTGTTGCCTGTTAATATTCATTTGGCCGGTTTACTTTGCTGTGTTTGAAATGCAGGTGCACAGACAGTAGGAGTGTTTCTAACTTGCTCCTGTTATGGGGCTTTAGGTCCTTTAGTTTTCCCAAGGTCAAATAGGCATGGGGTCCATTTTACAGGGGATGCTTACCAGTTGCCTTCTATTTACACTCAGCTTTTGAAGTAACTTTTCCTTTTTAGGGTCCAAATCTGTCATATACAGAGCCTTTTCAGTAAATGTTGTGATTTAAAGAGAGTAACTAGCTTTTATTGTTTCAAAAGAGTAGTTGAAAAATTTCAAACCGGCATTTTGAAAGAAACCACAAAACAAATAAAAATTTATTTTGAGAGCAAGGAAGAGAAAGTTTTTGTCCCCAGCATGGTAAATATTTTGGAAAAAAGAGAAAACAGTAAATAAGCGTGAATGTGTGTGTGTGCTTGTGTATGCATGCTCTACCCTTTCCAAGAAAACTTGTCATTGCCATGATCATTCAAACTGAACTTTTCTGCTAGAATGAAGAGGTTTCTAACTGAAATGTTTAATTATTACCCCAATAGAGCAGAGAAACGAAGTCTGGGCTCTTCTGTATTTGGAAGTGCCTTGGCGTGGATGAAAGGGCAGTGGCCAGCTGCCAGATAGCCACATACAATAGCAGTGTTCTGTTTCTCAGTTGCCAAGGGGACTCTAGGATTCCCCCTCCACATTTGGAGGCAAAGAGTCCTCTTCTTTCCTTGGCATCTTTCTTTGGCAGCTCTAGGAGGGTTTGTTACCCAATCTCAAAAGAATGTTCCTAAAGATAGCTCATGCTAAAGAATGACTTCAAATATACATTTACTTAGAGAAAACCGTAACAACATAGGGTGAATAAATGCATTTGAAATCAAGGAAACTTTTACTTTCTCTTTCTTTCTTTGATAAGAGTGCATTTATTCCACGTTTTTAGACACTATTCTGAAGCTTCTCCTGAATTTTTTTCTTTGAACTTAGTTCTAGGTTTGAGTTTATAGAAATAGCCCATTTTTCATTTACTGAAATACAATATTATATAATTAAGGCAAAATTGTGCTCCAAAGTAGACATTAACTGTACTCTGTCAATGAGTTGGGACACAACAGAAGCTTGATCTACTTACTTGGTCAATAAGTAGCAATTGCTGAAGCCAAATCCATCACACAGCAAAGCACATCAGTTGTCAGGATGGTCAAAATGAAGAGGCAATAGTGGAGTTTGTTTTATGTGTAAGTTATAGATATAGCCAAAAAATAGTAAGGAACTCTACCAGACATTAGAACACAATACATAAATCTCAATGTGAAGCATACTTTTGGAAAAAGTTTTGCCTACCTGAATATCTGGAGTTAGATTTATACAGGACCATGCTGTTCTGTTAGGGTATTATCTTTGAAGCTGACATACAGAGTTAGCTTCTATCCAAAGACCCTGAACTAATGAGACCAGTCAAAGTGAGACACATACATATATTTCATTATCTTGAAACTTCCTTACAAAATAATCATTTTATGATTCTCAGGTACATAATATAATATTTTAAAAATAGTTTTACTAATCAAAGAAGAAATCTAAATAGAATTGCATTCCACTCCAATCAACACTGTCACAAAATCCCAAAAGTCTCCACAGAGGACCACATTGAAGCAATTCTTGATCTGGTGTTGAAATTGCATCATTTCCTATCTAGTAGGGTGACAGATTTTTCAATACAGAAAGGGTCTGTCCAAAAATTTCCATTCTTCTGTATCATTTGTTCTAATAGTTAAAAATTTCTCTATTGCTTATAGTAAGCCAATTGTTGTCAGTTAAAATTTGAAGAACTCACTTTCAAATATTTTAGTTTCTCCAAATAAAATTATACCATGATAACAGAGCATTAGGTTGTTATTTACATACTTATGATTTTGAACTCATTTTAGATTTCACCGATGGAAAAGTAAGGGAGATATGATGAAACAGTAAGTCCATGAAGAGCAGGAGATAAAAGTTTAAATTGTAGCAGCTTTTGGATATGGCTGAGAACTCGGAGGATAATGGACTAGGAAAAATTCTTTGGAAGATAATGACTGGAGAAAAATTATAGGTCAAATGCAACTGTTGCAGTGAAGAGATATTCAGATTTCAGATTTGAAAAGAAATCATTGTTTCACAGATTGAAAGGTGAGCCTCTGCTGTCTGTCATATAGCAAATGGGGAAAATGAAGACATATATTCCTTCTTTAGGCCAGAGCCCATGGTACAAATATTCAATTAGAATTCCTAAAATGCATGGTGAATCAGTCTCATGAATGGAAGCTTTGATTTTGTTCTTGAACCGGTAATGCTTACGGAGTCCTGTGAGGAAAGAATTCTATAAAATATCTTAAAATACGGTGTCTTCTATTTTGAAAGAAAGAGTATCTTTCCACTGTGAATACGCCCTTTGTGTTATGAACTGTTAGGACATGAGGAGGCTAAACAGTTGATTCTTTCTTCTTTCAAAGCCGTTTTTGCTTTGGTTAATGCCATTGTTTGAGAGGATTAGGACACACATTTCTGTTTCTAGGCTTTTCGACGTTTCCTGATGTTCCATGTAACTTTAACAGAATAACTTGATGAAATAATCCACCACAGCGTTGCTCTGACCCTCACTCAAAGGCCAAGACTGAGGGAACTTGGGTCCTCCATAGACTCATTTCCTTTAACAACAAGTTTTCCAGGTCAGGCAGGTATTTCATGTCCAAGAAACTGATCTGAGACTTTATCCTGAGGGAGAAGTGGAGATGGAGGCAAACTTGCCCCCTGACCTTGAATATTTATATGTACTGAATATGAGGTTAGCTTTGCCCATGGCTTTCTGAACATGGACATCTGGTGAAAACCTGACTATTATGAAATCACCTTGAATCAGAGAAAGAATCAGAGAAACACAGTTTTGTTGAATTAGTTGTGCAAAGTATTTGCTCACTCATTGGATGGAAGCCAGCATTGTAGGGGGAAGAGAGCATAGGTTCTGGAATTAGGTACCTGGGCTCAAATTCTTGCTTTACCACTTAGCAACTGCCAAGGTTAGTTTCTTACATTCTCTGAATCCCTGATTCTTATGTCTCAAATTTAGAATAATATTTACCTGACAGAATTGTTAGGAATACTAACTGAGATAAAGTATGTAAATTACATGGCACAAAATATTCAATAAATATTAATACAGTTTAGTTCAGGCCAAGGGCCTTACTGTTTTTTGATTTTTCTTTAACATTATCCAGCAGTTCTTTTTATTAAATTGAGGTATAGTTGATTTACAGTGTTGTGTTGGTTTCAGGTGTACAACGAAATGATTCAGATATATATATATGTGTGTATATATAGATAGATAGATAGATAGAGATATTTATGTATTCTTTTTCAGATTCTTTTCCCTTATAGGCTATTACAAAATATTGAGTATAGTTCCTTGTGATATACAGTAGGTGCTTGTTGGTTATCTATTTTATATATAGGAGTGTGTATATGTTAATCCCAACCTCCTAATTTATCCCTCCCCTCCCCCCTTTCCCCTTTGATAACCATAAGTTTGTTTTCTATGTCTGTGGGTCTGTTTCTGTTTTGTAAATAGAGATGATATTTTTTCCCACTCTGATTGACTCTTATTATTTACAGAGATATCTATATGATTTTCCTTTTCTCTTATATTTTATTCATTTTTCAGTAATTTTTTCTTAGAGAACAAGTACTTATATAAAATGGAACATATTGGGAAGAACTATTCAATGGCCATTCCATGGGCCAAGAAAAGGTAGATGTCATCCATGTTTTTATTCTATTGATGAGCCCTAAAGAGGCTTGTTCAAGGTCCTGATGCGTTTTCATGCAGGACCCAGATGGTTTCCTTGACCTTCCAAATTTATCGATCTTTCAGTCTTGATGTAAGTAAATCTCAGCATTGAACGCCAATGAATTTTAAAATATTGAACATATTCAGTAGGCCACCCATACAGAAAAGAAAGTTTCTGGACAACCATGCCTAAAGAGACATCTATTAGAATCCTTCAAGAGTTTAATGATAAAAATTATCCTGAACATTTACATAAAGCTCCAGGAAGCAGGCGTGAAAGAAGACCTTTAACCAACTAGTAAAACTTTCACTTTAATTGATCTGTGTTTCAGATGAGTAATTAGCAAAAATGGTCCCTGATTCAGAGTCAAATTAGGCTTTACTGGGTAGAACAACAAAGAACTTTCATTCTTTCTTCTTGAGTAGGGAAAACGGATTTGCCTAAGTTAAGACCATATTCTTGCTTAGCGGGAAAAAGTAGGTGATACTTTTTGCTTCTCTTTTTCCCCTTTAGAAATGGAGAAAAATCACCAAGAAAGGAAGGCAAATGCCTTCCTTAACCCCAGATGCAGCTGTAGGGGCTTCCATGGATGTCCAGGGCTTACAGCATGTGGGGATTGAGTTCTGCTTCAAGCACCCACAGTCTGTTCACATACTTAGGAGGCTAAATTTGGGTTTGAGTTGATTCTATGGCTTTCTTTTCCAAATCCTATCCCAGACTGTCATTGTATCAGCATCACCCTCTCCAACTACCACTAATTTCTACCTCAGTAACAACATTCAGCAGTTTTCAAGAGTAACTGACCTCGAGCTGGGTAACAGCCCTCCACTGCATCATGGAAGTGAGATGTGGGGACAACTATCAGCCTATGAGACCCGATGTATCTGCTGCAGCATCTTGTTACCCAACCTCTGCCTTTGGGTCAGATGAACAAACGTAACCTCCTTCTACCAGGACAAGTCTCCACAGAGATTTACCTACTGGGTAAATCTTTTCATCTCCCGTATTGTACCAGAGATTCCAAAATGAAATTAAAATTAATACTGTCATCACTAAGGTCTCAGGATTAAGAATCTAGACTCCTTCTTTTAGATTATCCATGTTAAAAACAAAATAAACCAAAATTCAACTAAGTAAATTTTAAAAATCTTATTGGCTTTATTCAATGATCCATCCAACTTAGCAGATAGAAAGAAGCTCCAAGGAGCTGTGTGAAATGAAAGACTTGTATAGGCAGAAGGGAGCAGGAACAAGAAAGTTGTACTGGGCATAAAAGTAGATTTGTAGTTTTTAGTGGGTGGCAGGAGCATATCAGGCAGATTACCTGATGTTGGTCAGGTGATTCCTTATTGATTGGTTAAGAGACCATTTCTGGGAGAGCTGAAAATGTAGTTAAGTCTTGGTTTGGTGATGTGGCACTTAGCATAAGTGACTCCATTGTAGGCCTGTTATCTTGTTTTTAACATCCATCTTTAAAAGAACTGAAGCCAAATCTTTTGACAATCATGGTTTAAATTAAATATCATGTCTCTCAACCTGTAATCTATTATGAACAAGCTGAACTACAGTGTTAGACAAAAGGGAGATTCTTGGAACCAGCATTTAATGATGAAAACCACTGGGCTTTGCCTCTTTGGAAACGCAGAGCATGTTTAAGGGAATTTTTTAAATTTGTAGATAAATGTTTTACTATCAGAGTTCTTTAAAGGAAGTAAAAATTGGCAACTCATTAAGAGTGTACATAGGTACTGTAAACAGCAACAGAGTACCTCTGGCATATTTCATGGTTCAGACATCAAAAGAAAAAGCCATAAAATCTGCTTGCTGTAAAACAAAGTCAATTTTTTTTTCCCCTTGGCATGGCTGGTATCTATTAGCTACCTCATATGTAAAGAAAATAAAATGTTACTAGTTCTTTAGTCGGCTATTTCGAGAAGTTTTGTGAATACATGTGAAATATTAAATCATTTCTGTATTTTATGTTCACATTTTTCTATACTATACAGATGAAAATGACCATGACCATATAAAGAGTTCACTCTGTTTTCAATGATACTTATAGTCAGTTGTGTTTATTAAAAGCTTTGCTAATCATTTACAAGTGGTAGATGACCTCAGTTTTTTAGTTCTTTAGTTTAAGGCATGACCAAGATTGTGTTTTTGTTTTCCCTGTCTTACACCAAAAAATCATATGTTAAAAATGCTGACAGGAATCAGTTGTTGCTATAAATAAATGAGTTGAATGGGAGTTTTCTGGGCTATGTTATTATGAATACTTCACACAGAAAAAGCTAATGTATCACACCAGAATGTCAGTGGGATACAGAGCGAAAGAAATAGATACACCTGCAGTAGATTACACATATGGGGTTTATCTTCTATTTAAAGCCAGAAAGCTCAGGTAATGTGCTGTCCCCTGTGTGGTAGAGCAGGAGAAATCTGGAAATTAACCACCCAGTGCTACCAAAGCAGTTCATTAAGTGCAATTGACAGCCTCCTCTCTGTATTTCTAGATGGCTGAGAATCAAGTAGTTGCACATCAAAATGTGAATTTTTTTCCCTTGCTTCTTGGCATGGGACCTTTATCTGTCATCATTTCATGTCCTCAAAGGCTTGAGAGAAGCTGCCATCCTTGGGCAACAAAAGATGCCATGAAAAGCAGCGCAGAACTTGAGTTGTTTCAACAGATGCTGTTTTATGTTTTGCCAAAGAATAGTCCCTTTTATTTCTTTCATGAATGCAGTCTTTCTTTCAGCTTCTAAATGTTTTCCAGTATTAAACCTAATCCTTATCTATCATTCTTTTGGATGATAGGCTGTCCCTTTGCCTTTGGAACGAGCATAGCCTTTACCATGTAAAAATGGATTTGCAAAGAAATGGAAACTTCGTGTTCTCCACCTTACAGCTCCTGCTGATTTCTTGGTGGGATGGAGGGCTGCATTTCAAGGTCAAAGTAGCTGAGCCAAGTCATTCCAAATGTAAGAAAAATGCTGAGATGGAAATGAACAATTTTACCCTGTAAAAATTCTCTGCTTATGGTAGTGGCAATATTAGAAAAAGTAGCTAGTTGAGGGAAGAGCTAGAATAAACAAAGCAAGCTCAAAACTATTTATTCCTGTGTTTGTTTATTGAAGCAGAACCAGGAAGGGCTGATGAAGGCCTGAATTAATGTAATTTATAGGAAGAGAGGCTTTCCTACAAGGCAATGGGATTCTGTCTTTCCAGGGGTGTTATCAAGAGTGACTCCCCAGAAATCCAAGCCATGCCAGGACAGAGATGGTACCCAAGGTCTTCACAGTCTCTAGTTTTAATTCTAATAAAAGAGATTCAGAATTGTTCATTAAAGTTGCTTGGATGACATTTTGAGGATTGCTCTATTTCTTGTCACAGTTGAATTGCTCAGAAGCATTGTCCTAAGGATCTGATTTTCCACAATATACTAGTATTTCTTCTCCTGGGGGCAGTCAAAGGGGTAACCAAATCTCAAAACTAGAACTTCTCCCATTGTACTTTCTAGAAGCACTTGAAGTTTGTTTGGTCTGTTTGTTCTGTGGCTCCTTTAATTTACCCTGTCTTTATTCTGCTTTTTAAGGGCAAAGCCACTGTGCTGGCGACTATGGTGTATATAAAGGAGAGTAAAACACTTGCTCAAGGAAGTTCACTGATAGAGTGAATACTCTATATACAATAATAACAGCAACAAAAGAAGGAACACAGCCAAAGATACAGGGAATAAGGCATTATAGAGATTTTCACAGAGTTGAATGCTTGCTACTCAGTTCCTTCTGTTTTCCTGTTTCTGTCTCTGATGGGACTTATCAAAATAGCCACTATCTACATGTCCAGTCTGCACAGAGGAGAGATCTATGAAGCAAGAAGATACTAGCCTATATGCAGGGTAGATATGCTTTAGACCCACACTCAGTTACTGTTTTTGATGAAGAGCCTAGAAATAACCATCTGGGCAATCAGACTTTTGCATTAACAAGCAATGTTGGCTAAATCCACAGGCAGCTGGCTGAGTACTATTTAAACTGGGTGCTAAGATAGGAGTAGGCCCTGACAGGCAGTAGTTAAGGGACACTCATCTATTCTACCCATGTCAATGGTAATGATATTGTAATTCTCTCCAAACCGTAGTCCATTTAGTATGTTTTGACAGGCTGGTTGTTATTCCAAGGGTCTGTATCATTGGAGATACATAGACTAGATACTAATATACATATATGTGTATGCATGTGTTTGTATGGTATGGCAGTATATATGGATGAAAGAATTCATGAGAGTCAGTCATACTTAATAAATATTGATGACTATGAGAAGCATGTGATTGTGTGATACAGAAAAATATGGAAAAATTTAAGAACTCTTAAGTCCAGGAGAGGTGGATTCACTTATTTTCCAGAATTTTACTTTGTGTTTCTATCAAATAACTTCTAGGGACCAACCAGAATCTAATATAATTCCTAGGTCTTTTCTGTGATTCTGTCTTTCTAAGTAAAAAATAAGTACAATGTTAAAGACACATGGATTAGATTAGTGGTTAAGCGCATAAGCTTTGGTGTCAGGTTTACTTTAAATACGACTGCAGTTTCTGCCATTGAAAAGTTCTGTGACCCTGTGGAGTTTATTAAATCTCATTGGCCTTCAGTGTCCTTAAATGTAAAATGAGACATTGTAATAGTGATCTACCTCATAGGATTGTTGTATGGATTGAATGCAGTAAGGCATGTAAAACATTTTGCAGAAATCATAGTGAAGAATAATTATTACAAAAATGTTAGCTTCTATTATAGTGATAGTTATAGGAGTAGTGAAAATTGGGAAAAATAAGTCAGCAAAACCGAATAAACATGACTTCTTTGCATTGACTGTTTGGTTTGAAAAGTGTTGACTGGGTAAATTTTCCCTGTTCTAGGAAAAAATATAGTGCATTTCTTTGTAAAGTTTAGAAGCAAGTAAGGAGCTCTTCTATTAAAAAAATCACTGAATTTCTATTAGCCCTAAATATTCCCACAGATAAACCCAGGCTGTAGGTAAGGACACATTTACGTTTATTTTTTTTCTTTTTTAAAAAAAAATCTTATTTATTGAACTGTAACACATGTAGCATATTCACCCTTTGAAGTAGTTATAACTGAGTGGCTCTTACTATATTCACAATGTTGTACAACTGTCACTTTCAGAACATTAGCAGTCCCTCCCCTCCCCAACTCCCCTCTCACCAGCTCTTGCCATTCACCAACCTGCTTTCTGTCTTTATGGATATGCCCATTCTGGACATGTCATAAAAACAGAATCATGTAGTATGTGGCCTTTTGTGTCTGGCTTCTAACACTTGCATTTATTGAATCAGTTCATTAGCAGTGAAGGGGTGTGTGTGTGTGTGTGTGTGTGTGTGTGTGTGTGTGTGTGTGTGTGTAAAATCATCTTCTATGTATGTCTATAAGAAGGAGCCGGGAGCTGTGCACTGGAAGGCAGGAGACTCAGTCAGATTCAAGCACAGTCTCTAATATTAACTGGCAGTAGCATTGTGGATGAGTTAGTTAATCTTTGTAGCCTCAGCTCACTTTGTACAGTTAGGGCTTTGGCTATTAAACTGTCTCAGCTCCAAAATGGTTCTGGAATTCTGTGACTCTTTGTCAAAAAATGTTCCATAAATGAAAACCTCCACACTAAGAGATTGACTAGGATGAACTGTGTTTCTCAAATTAGAATTGGACATCTCAAGAATTTAGTGTCAACTCAGTCAGCAATCTCAGGACCTCCTAGCCAAGGTTGTCCTATTCAGAAGTGCTGTTCTCTCCACGCCAACCCTGCAGTCCCAAATCCGATAGACGTACACTGGGAACCAACAATATGACAAGCACTGTGCTTGAGGCTCGAAAAGTGAGAAAGAAAAACACATTATCCTACTGAACCTTCCTGGTAAGGTCTAATAACTTTCCATACAACTGTCTTTGGGAGCATGTTTTATAGGCTGTCAAAGAATTGATATAGTGAATAAGGGGATGAAATAGTGGTAGAAGTTCCCCAGAATGGGGAACAATATTTGTAAACATACAAAAGTCTGTCATACAGAGTGAAGTAAGTCAGAAAGAGAAAGACAAATACCGTATGCAAACACATGTATATGGAATTTAAGAAAAAAAAATGTCATGAAGAACCTAGGGGTAAGACAGGAATAAAGACACAGACCTACTAGAGAATGGACTTGAGGATATGGGGAGGGGGAAAGGTAAGCTGTGACAAAGCGAGAGAGAGGCATGGACATATATATACACTACCAAACGTAAAATAGATAGCCAGTGGGAAGCAGCCGCATAGCACAGGGAGATCAGCTTGGTGCTTTGTGACCACCTAGAGGGGTGGGATAGGGATGGTGGGAGGGAGGGAGATGCAAGCGGGAAGAGACATGGGAACATATGTATATGTATAACTGATTCACTTTGTTATAAAGCAGAAACTAACACACCATTGTAAAGCAATTATACTCCAATAAAGATGTAAAAAAAAAAAAGTATGAGAAATCTCGATGCATTCAGAGAATAGAAATGACTTCATTACTACGGAAGTGAAATCGAGCACATTGGCTAAGAGGCCGGATGGATTCCACCATCAGATGGTCTAGGTTCCAGTACCAGACCTGTCACTTGTTTAGGTGAAACGCGGGGCAAATTATGTAACCGCCTTGCTCCATTTCTTCATCTGTAAAATGAGAAAGATAAGATATTGTAAGGCTATGTTTTTGGAACATTCTCAGTAAGTGGCTATTTTTATTAGCATTAAGCAGAGGGGATTGGTGAGAAAACAGAGGAGAAAGTGGAGAGGAAGGCACTGATCTGACTGTAATGAAAGGTCATTTTATATATACTTTACCTAAAAGGGTCTCTTACGTAATGCTGATGGGGAGTCATTATGGAATTCACGCTGGAGAGTCTAGTGGCCATTTTCATGGAATTGTGAAGAGTGAGAAAAAGGTAAAACTGGAGGAAGAGAGTCATTTTATGGAAAGAACTGACTTGTGGAATATGCCAATGTTCAGGCTTTGGTGACTGGGTGAGCTGTGGCCATTAACACGTGACAAGGAGGTGTCAGTTACTGGAAAATGTGATGAATTCAGTTTTGTTGAGTTGAAAGTGTCTGCGGGGCATCAGCTGGAGATGCCCAATGAGTGCTTGGATATAGAACAACATCTCAGAAAAAAAGTCTGGAATTGTGGTGTCCGACAGAAAGCCGTTGTGAGCCGCAAATGCAAATTCTCTGGTAGCCACTCACAAAAGAAAGAGTTAAGAGACAGGTGACGTTCATCTTAATTGTACATTTTACTTAACAAATAGATCTAAAATGTCAGTTCACTTTGTCATCAATACAAAATTATTAACAAGACAGGCTGCATTTTTTCTTGTTAAGTCTCAACCTCTGTGCATACTTAACACCCAGCACATCTGAAGCCACATTTCTAGTGGTCGATAGTAATAATGTAGGTGAGGGACAAGAGTCCTAGAGTATAGTGCAATTTTAGAACATAGGAATAGGTCGAATTGATTTATGTAACAATTATTAGTTGAGAGATACCAGGCACTGTGATAAGAGCTGAGAATTCAGTGGTGAACAACACAGACACAGTTTTCTTTCATTAAACTTACCAGTTAATAGAGAATTGGGCTTCTGCTGGCCTAAAAGTTCTGTTTGTGCAAATTAGACAAAGGCACAGCCTCTGGGCAGAGCTGTCCCACTCCAGGGATCACAGAGTGCAGGAGAGATTTCTCTGCCTGTCCACCTCTTCTGTGCTGCACCTTTGCATGGAACAAACAGCACCATACCACCAGTGGGGACTCCACAGGGAATATAGGCATTTATGAGTAATTAAAAGAAAATAGGCTGAGTATTCTGATGGAGGAAGTTCACGCAAGGGGACCCAATTGTGTAAAAATCAGAGAAGTCCACCCTGAAGTCGACATCTAAGCTGACACCTAAAGGATGGCCAGGAGTAAGACCAGTGGGAGGGTGGAGGGCATTCCAGCAGAGAGTAGGATACATTGGAAAGCACAGAGGCAATGACCTCGGGGCAAGTCAGGGAAGCCCAGAAATTCAGACCACAAGTGGGAGCGGAGGGCTGGCAGGGCACGAGCTTGAAGGGTCCAGGGCTTCCTCTGCTGGGTGGATTAGGAGAGCAAGGGACAGGCAGAGTCCTTGTTACTAATAATATCAGTGGTCAACAACAAGGGGTCCGAGGAGGAGCAATCAGAAACACAGAGCAAAACACAGGAATAGGTCATGTCGTAAAGGGCACAGAGAGCAAATTCACTTCTTGAAAGGGGCCAACCAGGTGTCAAATGTAGCCCGCTAGGCAAGGAAGGGGAGGGGTGAAGAGCAGGTGTTGAATCAAGCCATGGAGGCAGCGCTGAGGACCTTGGTGAGCACAGTGGTGAGAAAAGGGGTAGAACCCAAGTTGCAGTGGTGGCAGAACCAATGGAGCATGAAGAACAGAAGATACTTTAAAGAAAGCCGACCATTGGGAAACAAATGCAGAAGACAACAGTCTTACAAAAAGCAAAGTGCTGTGTAGTATGTGGGAATTGCTGGCCTTTTGATGTTTTTTTTGTCTTTCATCATAGGATACCAGCACCTCTCTAAAATTCGTATTTCTGTTGTTCACTTTCCAACACTATTACCCCAACGCAGGGAAATATCCTACAGAAAAAGTTACTTTATCACTCATTCAGTAAACACTCTTTAAGCATGTACTTCATGCCAGGAGCAAAGCAACAGTCGCAGCAACAACAAAGCAGTGGATGTATTGATGATTTATTATATGTCATTCACTCGTCTCACTTTTTGACAGGTATCACCTCATTTAATCTCTCCCAAATCTTCACTGGGCGCATCCTATTATTCATCCCATTTTACCAATGAGAAAAACTGAGACTCAGAGGAATTAAGTCGCTACCCAGAGTCACATGGTTATGCCAGTCCCACATACTGGCTCTAAAACACACGCTCATAACCGCCATGCTATCAGCCGACAGAGTCAGAAGGTGTCCTTTGGTCCGTTATCACTCCTTTTTGGAACTTTGGTCAAAACCCTTCTCTTGAAATTCTTCCCTAATTAACTCAGAGCATCCGAGTACATCAGCTTTTCCTAGTCATATGCCTCCTTTGAGTCATTTGAATTGTCTTCATTGGATATTACACTGTAGTCTTCCTAGTTCATGTTTATGTAGCTGTTGTACCAAATCTGTATTATCCTTGGTTTAGTACCTGATAGACATAAAGACCTTTCCAATTCTAAAATTTTCTAACATTCTCTGTTTTTTTTATCCTTTTAATGGGAGGGTTCCGTGAGGTTCGTTTCTTCCTGGGGCAGTCTTGACGCCTGAACCGTGGCTGGATGAAGCACCCTCTCTCCTGCACCTTTCTCTTTCCGGTCATCTCTTTCTTTCCTCCATTTAGTTCACAGTGTTGATTAGATGACCAGAGGTGCCTGGTCCAATGCCAGTTGGTACAGAAAACATGAAGAAGGTGACCTCACTGTTTCACAGATGCCTACATTCCAGAGGATCCCATCAGAGCATAAGAGCTCTTCTGGATAATTAGTAATTGGTCCTCACAGCACCCCTGGGAAGTACCTGGCTACGTAGCAAAGATACACAGAGCGTAAATGAGCATTTCTGGAGTGCAAGACAATTTCCTCCTCAGTGAAATGGGGACAATTACAGTGATGCACCTTACAGGAGTGTCAGTTATTCACAGTCTAAAGGCCCTGGGAATTGTAAACCACTCTAGGAATACTACACACCGCGTAGTTGTATTGCACTTAATTGACATTCTCCTTTCCCTGCCCTGCTCCCTGCAAATCACACCGCAATGACACCCGTGGGTTTACCTTGGGTCCTGGTTACTGACATGGAGCCAGCCTTCCTGCATCACAGATCTGCCTGTATCACACCAGAGGATAGAAGAACAAGCCTGCCAGGTGTTGACGAGCCGATGACAAGCAACTTAAATGGAATTCTGACAGGCCTTTGCAGCCTTGTACATAAACATAATTAATCAACACAGAAGGCACACTCAGTAGCTACAAGTAAAGCAGGAAGCAAAGTATGAGGATAAAGGGGAAAACAACAGGTTGATCTAACTGATGATTGGAATCTCAGAAGCCCACCTGAGTGGCACTGGGCACAAGTGAGGTATTTCAAATAAGCTGCTGTTAACACCTGCCTCCAGTGACCCACCCACTTTGGATCCTGTTCATTTGGGCCTTTGGTATCTCCTCTGTCTTTCCCATCTTCTACCCCCACCATCTCATTCTCACCTTCTTTCGTGCAACTGACCTATATCTGATGAATTGAAGCTGTGAGCCTCAGGCAAGGAATAGAGCCTCTATGTTATTTTGATTCTATTAAATGTGAAACACAGTTATAAACACAAAACCACCATTTCTGCTTCACTGCTCTTCACCTGTGGAATTGCTTATGCATTTCATCATTGGCACATTTACCACACGATTCCTTCCATGTTCTTTGTTTCAACATTTCTTCCTTATACAACTCCTCATTTCATGGAGCAGCCCTGATTTCACTTGTTCATGTAGAAACCCATACATTGTTTGCTGTAGAGGTAGTTGTAGGAGTGACTCTAATAAAATAAATGTGTGTAATATTTTTGGATAGAAAAACTCTTCTATATTCTCCACTGACTACCTAAATCCCCGACTCCCCTAAAGATATGTGGGACAGGGATGTAGTCCAGGATGTAGAGGGGAAACTGAGGAACAGAAGAGGAAGCTGAATGATCATCAGGGGGAGAGTCAGAAGCAAAATAAAAATTGATAAATAAACTATCCAAAGAAGAGTTTTCAAAATATACGCTAGACCAATCTTTAGAACCTAACTCTTACTAGAAAGCATCCTACTGAAGGCTTTTTCTCCCAAATACATTCAGTGACTTACTCTCCACCTGGACCCCTTTGAGGGAGGAGTAATGGCAATCCTATTACCTCTGTGATTTCCAGAGAAGTTGAAATAACTAAAACAAATCATCCCTTGCCATAGAAAAGAAGGCAGAAAGAATCAGGTGAATTAGAGCCCAAAGGTCTTGTGAGAACTGCACAAACTTCTCAGACCCAAGTGACTGGTTAAGTTCCATGATTTTTATTGGTCAGATGCTTGCCAGGTGATCATAAATGTGACCCCTGGTTGATTGCCTGCATGGAGGAGAAATTGGTCCAATCACCAAGATGGAGGTTTTTACACTTGCCGTAGGAAAATGAGGAGTGAGGGCATATATTCTAAAGCTTCATTGAATAAAAAAAAAAAAAAAAAAAAACACCCTGAAATAGAAAGCAAGTTATAAACATAGCAAGAAATGATTTCCAGAATCCTTTCTCCAAACAGAATGCATCAAAGTGGCTGGAAAAGCAACCATTGTAGAGCTTAAACAATAAGGCTTTGTCTCTCATCCCTTCACATTAAGTGAGAAAATAGAGCCCACCAACCAAGGAAATCAACAATAACTCCCCTCCGTGAGCTTAAGGAACATTTTCAACAGCTCAGGTCATTGATATCAAATAAGAAGAAACGTAAAGAATTCCACCCAGACCTCACAGTGGTGTCTGCGGTGTGTGTGGATACAGACAATCATGCATTTGGGAGAAGTCAGTCTCAGAATAAGCGTGTCAAAGCTGATTTAAAAATACTCTATCATGCTGTTAGAAAACACCTCATTATGAGGAGGAACTCTGCTTTGGGGTGGTTGATATAAACAAACACAGGAGTTAAGCTTTATAGATTAATGCTTTCTTGTATTTTGTGCAATACTTGAAAGACAGGGTATCATAGAAGAGAGGAGAATGTAGAAGCCAAGAAATATATTAACTCATACACTGGAAATGCGTAAAACATACATTGAAATAATAAGCAGCAAGCTACAATATATTTTTGTGCCTGAATTATCCAATTTAGGTATTTACATATGTTAAAGTTCCTGTCAGTCCTCTCTATCACGTTTGTGCTGTATAAATCTGGTGAAAGAAGGGCCCAGGGCATTCATATATTATTTATTCACTTATTTGCAAGATTTATCCAGCATATAGTCTCCAAACAGCTAACAGCATTTTGCCAGGGTAACTCTCTACTTGCAGTGTTTAATGTTAGGACCTTGGAAACGAGCGAGTCGGTGGGGAATTATTTTGACTATTGGAGCATTGTGGCTATGTAGAGGAACAAAACAACATGGATTTCATTTAATAAATTTTATTTAGAAAAAAAGATTAAGAAATAACATGGTTCCACTATTTGTAATTCATATTCTGAAGAATGATAATTCTGTATCCCTAAAGATACTAAAATAATGTTAATATTTGATATAACAGCCTGTTAAGACACTATTCTTGGCTGGAATTGATGCTGATCAAATTTCAAGGTAGGTTTGCAGTCAGGTGATAAAGTATTTATAGGCCTAAACACAGCAACACCAAAACAATTCTGGTTTCCTTTTTTTCTGATAAGGTCTCCCAGAATTTTTCTTGGCACCATGAGAGCTCTGTTTCTCACAGTTGCCTGTATTTATTTACCTGCTCCCTCCAATGCCTCTCAGAATGATTTTCAGTAAATACTTCAGGCTTATTTACATCAAAGCCCCGATAGCATAGGCTATAAAATGTCATATGTGGGTTGAAGGATGAGATTTTGGGGATCCGGGAAACTAAGACAGGATGACCAATGTTATAATAGCTACTCATTGGAGGCAGAATCTCAGGGAGCATCTTACAGCAAAAATTTCTTGTGGTCTGTAGGGAACAAACACGGATTTGGTCACAGGTAAGGTTGATTCTAACATCCAAGGTCAATTCTGGGAGTTTGTGCACATCACGCAGTACCGTTCCAGTTGATGGAGCTCCCTCAGCATCAGGTGGCCCCATAGCCCACCTGGGTCTTTTCTCCAAAATAAGTGGAAAACAGAGATTTTTTTTTTTTTCAAATAAACAAGAGAAGAAATCCATTCTTCTAAAATGAGAAGAGACTTTCTGTTCTCAGGTATTTCCTGCAGAAAGAAGGAGGTGGTCACCAGGTAACTGAGCTTTAGTACCATGTTCAAGGGAGCTAGAAGTTTCAGTTTTAGGCTTAAAGAGTAACTGAAAATACTTGAGGCTTTCTGCACCGGATGACCTCACAGGCCTTTCTATCTATACCTCTGTGGACATGGTTCATTAGAAACTGCCAATGCATCGGAGAGACTTCAAACCACATCTTTTCAATGACAGCCTGAGTTTTACAGGACCTCTCTGTTAACAGCAGCCAAGTGACCTGGCCAGGATTTTGTTCCATGCCTGAACTCATTCTTTGCTGATAAATTTAAACCTATTCTGGGGGCCAGTCTTTGCACCCTAGAACTCCACAGGGAATTCCACAAGCTCAGGACAGCTGTCACGCAATACTACTCTTATGTGAAATCACCACGTGGAATCCCGGCTACGGCAACCACGGCTTGTGTATCTCCCCCTCCTCTTCCCTAAAAACTGACACACACACCCTGCCGCCCAACTAATTCAGCAAGGTTGTCTAGTTTTATTCTGAGTTTAAGGGTACTTAAACTAGAAAGAGATGTTTTTCTCTCTATATTTATTAAATGAAAGGTTTTGGGTCTACAGAATTGTTCTGGGGAGACTCTTCGCTATTACCCTTTCCTCGTGATGTGTCTTTTCTGGAGCACACAGTACAGGGCAAGGTACTGAGAGGCGACTGTGACTCAGTGTTACAGGGCTTAGTTCTAACCCGGTAATTAACCTGCTTGCATTTAGGCAGCTCTTTAGAGTCTTTCTGAGTCACGGCTTCCTCGTGTGGTCCTGAAGGAGATCTCCTGTGTACCCCATGGGCAAGATGTGTAACAGAGTTTGGAAAAAAATATAAAGGGCTGCATGTGTGTGCCAGTATAGAGTGGTTTTACACTTACAGAACAGTCATTGCTTTTCCTTTTGCCCTTCCTTTTTCCTCTTCTCTATTTTTGCTTTTGTTGTCTCATCTGTTTATTCAACTGGCTTGAGTTAGTGCTTCCAACCATGTGTCAAGATACTATGACAGGCACTGGGGTTCTGAAGATTAATAACAGGTCCTATCTTGAAATAGTTTATAATCCCATAAGAGAGACACAGCAAACCAAAGAATACCCTTCGAAAACCCCAACAAAGTCATCTTACATGGGCTTTCATCACCCAAGAAGAATTCCTGGATGAGGTGATATTTCAAATGAGGGTTAAAGGAAAAGATGCAGGAGATGGCAAGTTGAAGACGTGGGGAAGCATAACTTCACTAAAAGAGAGGGATGTACAAATGCTCAGGGATAACGTAGTGTTTAATATTTGGGAATTCAAACCAGCGTGGGATTGCTGCCACACGATGTGAGTGGTGGAGGGAGGGGGCAGGGCATGAGGCTAGGATGGTGGTCAGGACCCTTTCAGCTCATACAAAAGATCTCCATCTTTATCCAGGGCTTGAGCAAATGATGAACCATTGCTGCTGCTGTTTAAAGAGAGATCACATCTGTGTCATGGACGTGTGCAGTTGTGTGGGGACCAATTGCGATCTGATAGTTTCCATTGTGAGATCATCCAGATTTGCAGCCTACCCTGCTCCTATATAAATTAACTGGTTGCGGGATGTCCTCAATGATTTAAGTTTTAATGGGAGTAATTGGAGTTGCTAAAAATTGGTAGGGGTTTAGTAACCAGACTTGAATGCGTGATTTGATTAAAATCCAAGTGTGAGGAAATGGAACCTCACACTCTAAAACCACAAGCACAATGGCCATTAAATTGGACTTGGTAGGGCATTTGTAGTCATCATGTCATGGACAAAATAGGTAACGTGACTGACTTAAATTGCCATTTCATGACATTTATTTTAAAAGGACTGAAGGAAATTTGAAAAAATTTATGATGACTTGCTTGATCATATGCAAAGACACATTAATTTTTACTTTACAAGATATTTAATTCTCTTAAATAATTTCAAAATAAAATGTAGGCATTGTGGTGAAAAATGTCCCTGCAAAAGTTTGTTATTATTAGATATGAATTATTAGATATGAATCATAATGAAGATTGTGAACCATCATATACCTTTGGTGGATTTGTTGGCAGTGCTGTATCTGTTGCTAGACTCTCCATATTTCTAATGGTAAACATTAATTTATGGAAATTAGTTACATCTAAATTTAAGTACATCAATTAACATTAGGAAGTTTTCAAGGGGGAAGGTTTCTATTGTCACTACTGTTGTTCTTGAAGGCTTATGACTTTTATTAAAATTTTCCAATCCCTGCTACTTATCAGTGGTATCAATAGTATTTTATTAACCCAGGCAATAAATGTTCATTATGCGTTCTGTACTTACAGGTATTTCGTTTCCTTTCTCCTTTTTCTCCCCTCCCTCTTCGTCTACCTTCTCCTCCTCGTCCTTTTGCTATTCATTACAAGTAATTTTTATTTTTTCTTTTCCCATGCAGTCTTTGGCACTGATTTTGTCAAGCCTTCAGAAATCATTTCAAAGTCTCTTCTTGCTTATTTTTGGATACAGAGTTTCACCCCAAGGGAATTAACCTCCTGACCTTTCCTGGCTCCTAATAACTAACACACCCACTCTAACCCACATTTATCCAATTACAGTTTATCCATAAACTTTGGAAATTAGTTAAAATTACTTAAAAATATTTGTCTTCCATTTACATGGGAATAGCAACCTAGATTCATTTCCTTTTTCAGGTTAAACTGAACAGTGTCTGTGCTTCACACTCAAAGAGGCCTGTGGTAGGTGATTTTATCTGGTTATTTTCTAACCAGATGCTCATGTGGAGGAACATACCTATTATTCATTTGAGACAAATATGCATGTCATTAGAAGACTCTTCTCAGTAAAGCAATAATCAATCAGT
The DNA here is from genome assembly GCF_008692025.1 of Phocoena sinus. Classification (NCBI taxonomy): domain Eukaryota; kingdom Metazoa; phylum Chordata; class Mammalia; order Artiodactyla; family Phocoenidae; genus Phocoena; species Phocoena sinus. The sequence continues at coordinate 85,999,046 of NC_045773.1, read as the reverse complement.
AAATAATAACATTAAATCCAAAGGTCTTTTTTATTTTTGTTTTTTAAAGACTTTAAAAATTTTTTTTTATTTATTTTTGGCTGTGTTGGGTCTTCGTTTCTGTGCGAGTGCTTTCTCTAGTTGTGGTGAGCTGGGGCCACTCACTGTCGCGGCCTCTCTTGTTGCGGAGCACAGGCTCCAGACGTGCAGGCTCAGTAGTTGTGGCTCACGGGCCTAGTTGCTCCGCGGCATGTGGGATCTTCCCAGACCAGAGCTCGAACCCGTGTCCCCTGCATTGGCAGGCAGATTCTCAACCACTGCGCCATCAGGAAAGCCCTATTTTTGTTTTTTAATAACAAACATTTTTTACCGTACTCTTTCTGGTTGAAACTATATTCAGTGCTCTGCAATTTATGTTTTAGCCTTTATAATGTTAGCAAAATATTAATATATGCATGAAGAGTTGCAGTGAACATAATTACAGTGGTAAAGTGATAAACACATAGCTATTTTGCCTGGTAATATTATGTGTTTAACAGGTTTATTTGTTCAACAGTTCTAACTTTAATTATATTTCGCCATTTGGGAATTTTAGACATATAACAATCATAGCTCTTCTCTGGCTATTAGTCTAAGAAGATTGCATTCATTATAAAAATAATCTGTATCTGTTTATTTAACTTTTTTCTTAGTGCTACACAAGTAAACTAAAAAATGATAACTTTTTTTGCTGCTGGTGTTGTGTGACTCATTTGAATGCTAGATAAGTTATTGCCTGTTTCTCTGCGTGGGAGTGGAAGATGATAAACAGGGTTTTGGCCCCAGGCCTGTTGGGTCACAGGAACAGCACTGAGTTCTCTCCCACAAACTTGGAGTTAGGTGTTAGCCCTCAGGAGCCTGGTTCAAGATCATGCTGAGAATCTCCAATGCTTTGGGAAGCAGGCTAACAAAAAATAAACAGGCACTGAAGCTGATAAATGATTGCAGAGGGCCAGACTTCCTAACAGCCAGGCCTGGTCCTTTTGTGTTCAACTACAGCAAAATTATCTCTCTGAAATTCTGCCCTTCAGATAGTGAAGAAAAGATATGGGTAAACCCCAAGGAGGTGAGTTTGTAAGAATGTGATAAACTTATGTTACATGGGTGAGGGTTCAAGAAATGTACTAATGGCTCTTTTGCAAATTGCCTATTATAGGATGAGAAGGCAAGGAAGGCTTCAGGACCAAAGGCCTTCTTCTGCCTCCCATCCCCAGATGCCTTTTAAGGAATCTACCTCTGCAGTGCTCTTTTAGCTAGGCCAAATTATTTCTGCAGTACATTTTTTTTTTAAATAAAAGCAGATTTTTCCCCATATGTGGCCTCAAGACACATTTTATTTGGCTTACACAGTGTCGTTGTTGGAGCTATAACTTACACACAGGCAAGGGCACAGATCTTAGGTGTACAATGTGACGAATTGTACTTAAGTATGTTCCCATGTAACCGCCTCTCAGATCAGGATGTGGAACATCTGTGGTACCCCAGAAGGCCCTCTCATCCCCCCGCCTCCCCCTTCCCACAGGGTAACTTGCTTAGAGATGTTTATTTATTTATTTTTTTGCCGTAAGTGGGCCTCTCACTGTTGTGGCCTCTCCCGTTGCGGAGCACAGGCTCCGGACGCGCAGGCTCAGCGGCCATGGCTCACGGGCCCAGCCGCTCCACGGCATGTGGGATCCTCCTGGACCGGGGCACGAACCCGTGTCCCCTGCATCAGCAGGCGGACTCTCAACCACTGCACCACCAGGGAAGCCCTTTATTTATTTTTTGATTAAAAGCAGATTTAAGGTTAAAAAGATAGTGATAACTTTCTGATAAGATACGGTTATTAATTTTATTATTTTGGGATCAAAGTATTTGAGTACAGCTGTTCATTCCTGATAAGTAGAACTTCAAAGCACAGTGTCATAGATGAAGCAAAAGTTCTTCCTCATTCAATCATTAAACAAATATTCATTGTAATACATAAAATGTGTTAGTTGCTGGAAATAGAAAGATTAAAAAACAAAAAACAGGGGCTTCCCTGGTGGCGCAGTGGTTGGGAGTCCGCCTGCCGATGCAGGGGACGCGGGTTCGTGCCCCGGTCCAGGAAGATCCCACATGCCGCAGAGCGGCTGGGCCCGTGAGCCATGGCCGCTGAGCCTGCACGTTCGGAGCCTGCGCTCCGCAACGGGAGAGGCCACAACAGTGAGAGGCCCGCATACCGCCAAAAAAAAAAAAAAAAAAAAAAAAACACCACAGACCCTGCCCTGACAGGGCTTGTGGTTATGTCCCTATGGGCTGTTATTTTAACTATGGTTGCAAATGTGTATTTGTGTGTTTGCACACACATATTCACACACAGCTTTTATTTTTATTTTTCCCTTTTTCCCCATGTATAAGCCAAAGGTAAAGATCAGATGATGTGATCATCAGGTTGAACCAGCCAGATCAGTGACCTTAATATCTTCTTCCTCCCACCCAGGCATAAGGTTAAAAGCATCTTACAAATGCCACGAGGTGAGCTGTCCTGTTCTGCACCTGGTAGATTTACTCTGATATCTTCGGTTGGCATCGTGTTGCCTTGAGACTGGCTTCTGCCTTTTTTGCTCAACCTCTTTAGTTTGGCACTTCCTTTGGACCGTCTGCTTGGTCCTTGACAATGCCTTTTCTAGAATGGGCTTTCATTTTCTCTTGATCCTGCTCTGAAGCCCGTGGACCATCTCCTCAGATAACTCTGGCTGCTGGTGTCCTTTCCTGGGTTGTACCCCTGCTGCTACTTAAACAAAAGTAGAGTTCTGATTGCAGGCTCTTGGTGTTTAAGGAACAAAATTCTCTTGTCCTCAGTATGTATAGTTACAACCAATTTTCCAGTTTCCTGGGTTCCACTGGAAGATACAACTTTTTCCTTGGAAATTCTCTTTCCTTGGAAATCTTGGAATTCTCTTGGAGAATTTCTTTACGATTTACCATCGGTAAGTCATCATTCTTTTCTTCTTAAATGGGTTTTCCTTATAACCTTGAATTAGGGTGCTTTGTAGTGGAGCTCCTGTTTATAAGAACATAGATCTTTTATGTGACCAAAGATCGCCAATTACTAAAACATATACACTCCTGTACTCATAATACCTTTATATTTTTTGCATCTGTTGTTTAGGCATTAATTATTCTTACAATATTTAAAGTGAGGATAGGAACCCTCCTTCATAAGTTTAGCTTCCATTTGAAAGGAAATGCAACTGATGAAGCAATTACTGTGTATCATAAATTATAGGAATGGGGCATGCATTATAGGGAAAGAAACAGTAAAATATCACAGGACTTTACACACATATGTGTGTATTCTGACAGAGAAGGAAAAACACCACACTCCAGATTTCAAAGTGTTTAATCTGCCATAGCTTTGTTTTTCTCTTTCTTGTTGGTTCCAGTTTGAAATATTTCGTTCTATGTTTTGTGATTCTCTGCAATTAATAGGGTATTTATTTACAAAACAGAGGAAATTGAAGCTTATTCTATATAGACACAAGAATATTGTGACCCTTCAATTCAACAGAGAGGGTAATCCGATAAAAGCAACTGATTTTGTTCCCCCATTCTTGTGCTTTTTCTGAAGTTTGGGATATCATCTACTTTTACCTGTGACACAAATCTTAAATATTTTGACACTCTGGAGGATACGCTGCAGTTGAACCAATAAAATGATGACTGCCTTCTTGGGAGCACTCTGTCTTGATCATTAATGACATAGCATGCTTTTTCTCCATGTGGTAGGTGCCTGATGTGTGGGGTACACCTTGCATTATATAAAAAATACCATCCTCATCATTTATCCATCTCACCATTGAGCCATTTTTTGAAAATAGGTATTCTATGAGGAACAGAATAGAATTTCAGACTTTAGCAAAATAATTCAAAATGATTCTTTAGGAAGAATTCAGTTTTTCTGGAAAACCCATTGTTGTTTAATTTTTAAAAGTGTAGGGCTTCCCTGGTGGCACAGTGGTTAAGAATCCGCCTGCCAATGCAGGGAACGTGGGTTCGAGCCCTGGTCCAGGAAGATCCCACATGCCGTGGAGCAACTAAGTCCGTGCACCACAACTACTGAGCCTGTGCTCTAGAGCCCGCGAGCCACAACTACTGAGCCTGTGTGCCACAACTACTGAAGCCCACATGCCTAGAGCCCGTGCTCCACAACGAGAGAAGCCACTGCGATGAGAAGCCTGCACACCACAACGAAGAGTAGCCCCTGCTCGCGGCAACTAGAGAAAGCCCACGTGCAGCAATGAAGACCCAACGCAGCCAAAAATAAATAAAATAAAATAAAATAATTTATATAAAAAAGAGAAGACATTCTTGCCTTCTTTAAAAAAAAGTGTATTATTGGCTTCTGGCATTGGGTTTGGTATTTTGCAGACCATAGCATAGCAGGAAATATCGCCTTCATGTGTTCTCAAAATCTTCTTTTAGAAGCTGTATTTTTTTCTCAGAAATGTATTTTGGATCTAATAATTTCAAGTTGCTGTTAGATACACATAATAAACAGGTCTTTGACATTATGGTCAAATTATAAGGTCTCCTATAAATTGTATGGTCTCCTATGTAATTTAGTTGTTTGAGCAGTTATTTGTTTGTTTTGCAAATTTTTGACTTCTTTATAATTTTCATTTTTTCCAGTGCTTTGATACACCAGACTTTATTATCTGAGAATAAGTTGATATTTTCCTGTGACATTTGGTAGAGTAAAATAAGAGTGAATTGTTGCTTGCTATTCCCCTTCTACATGTGTATGTGCTTACCTTTTTCAGTATGTTAAAGTGTTTCCTTAAAAATTTTAACCAGAGTTCTCCTGACATATTGGTATGTGAGAGTATAGTCAGTTTAAACTGTTCTTCTTCTTTGTTTTTAATACATCTTTATTGGAGTATAATTGCTTCACAATGCTATGTTAGTTTCTGTTGTACAACAAAGTGAATCAGCCATATGCATACACATGTCCCCATATCCCCTCTCTCTTGAGCCCCCCTCCCACGCTCCCTATCCCACCCCTCTAGGTGGTCACAAAGCACCGACCTGATCTCCCTGTGCTATGCTGCTGCTTCCCACTAGCTATCTATTTTACATTTGGTAGTGTATATATGTCGATGCTACTCTCACTTCTCCCCAGCTTACCCCTCCCCCCCATGTCCTCAAGTCCATTCTCTATGTCTGCGTCTTTAATCCTGCCCTGCCACTAGTTCATCAGTACCATTTTCTTTTTTTTAGATTCCATATATATGCATTAGTGTACAGTATTTGTTTTTCTCTTTTGACTTACTTCACTCTTTATGACAGACTCTAGGTCCATCCACCTCACTACAAATAACTCAATTTCATTTCTTTTTATGGCTGAGTAATATGCTTAACATCACTAATTATTAGAGAAATGCAAATCAGAACTACAATGAGGTATCACCTCACATCAGTCAGAATGGCCATCATCAAAAAATCTAGAAACAATAAATGCTGGAAAGAGTATGGTGAAAAGGGAACCCTCCTGCACTGTTGGTGGGAATGTAAATTGATACAGCCACTATGGAGAACAGTATGGAGTCCTTAAAAAACTAAAAATAGAATTACCATATGACTCAGCAATCCCACTACTGGGCATATACCCTGAGAAAACCATAATTCAAAAAGACACATGCACCCCAGTGTTCACTGAAGCACTATTTACAATAGCCAGGACCTGGAAGCAACCTAAATGTCCATCGACAGATGAGTGGATAAAGAAGATGTGGCATGTGTATACAACGGAATAAACTGTTTTTCCTTTAAAGTCATGCATGACAGTTTAAAATAATAAACGTATATGGATAATCAACATTTTTCTTTAAAAATCAAAAAACCCCAGCTTTGCATAGTGAGGGATGTTGGTGATAGATCAGGCGGAAATGGTCTCTGGAAACGAGAGCCTGAGCTTGAGTCCCCACCCTTTCCCTTATAGGTTCTGCAACTTAGGGCAAGGCACTTAACCATTCTCAGTCTTACTTTACTCATCTTTAAAACAGGAATAATAATGGTCTTGCCTCTTAGGGTTATTGTAAGAATAAAATGAAGTTATGCTTACAAATGTTTAGCTGCATGTGTTTTATAGAGTAAGGACTCAATAAATGGGAACTATTATATTATAGCTACCTATTGTATTAGCTTACATAGACTATATAAAGCATTTTTATATTTATTCAGAGATGTATATGTCCAAGGCTTAGCTCGACATGATTTTATGTGATTAGTAAATGCCAGCACATTTTTTATGGAGGGATCAACCAATAAATGACACCCAGTTGACCTCTGGGAAAATCTTATGAAAATCACACATGGCTGAATTTTGGGAATCATAACCAACCATTATATATAAAATCATGTCATTAGGTATAAGCAAAAAGGAATGCTGCTGATATTGAACCTTTAAGTGTTAAATTTGATACTGTACATACTAAAGGACTCCCTATAGGTGTGTGATCAAGTGAATGGTATAATAATACAGGGTTTGAGGAAGACATTCCTGAGTATTGTTACACGGTCAGCAGAATCTAGGAGAGTAAGGAGTAAAAAACTCTTGAGAAGTTTCCATAAAGATAATATAGACCTATATTTTGATATAATAGACCTAATTTTTTTTTATGCTAAGTCATTACTTGGTCAATGTAGGCACTTAAGAATTTTTTTAAATGCGTTTTGAGTATTTATTACCTCTGTTTAAAAATATAATTTATTTAGGGCTTCCCTGGTGGTGCAGTGGTTGAGGGTCCGCCTGCCGATGCAGGGGACACGGTTTCATGCCCCGGTCCGGGAAGATCCCACATGCCTCAGAGCAGCTGGGCCCGTGAGTCATGGCCGCTGAGCCTGCGTGTCCGGAGCCTGTGCTCCGCAACGGGAGAGGCCGCAACAGTGAGAGGCCCACATGCCACACACACACACACACACACACACACACACACACACACACACACACACACACACTCTATATATATATATATATATATATATATATATATATATACACACATATATATATAATTTATTTAATTGCAAGTTCACATAATTCAATTTTTGACAGCTGTTTTTAACAATCAGTCCATAATGTCTCTGAAAAGCAAACAGCTTTCAGAAATCAGTAAAGCACACCACTGCGTGTGGTGAGAGCCAGGATGCAGTGGAATGTGGCTTTCCTGGTCAAGCCCACAATGTCCACCTTTCTTGCCTCCCGGACAATCTGCTCCAGCCACACTCCAGGACCTCACTCAGACTTCTCCTGTAGAAGCAGCACTCCTGCCATCTTGGACAAATGAAGGAATTTGACTCATGCAGATTATGGCCCTCTTACAGATACTATATGTTTATAATGTGAACCCCTTGGGATCTTTCTGTATGATCCCAGAGGAAGTCATGAACTACCACCAATTTTCTATTGTTCTTTTATATTTTCAAAGCACTAAACTATTTTTTTTTTTGAGAAACCTGTTAGCTATAATATGTAAAGTTTGCCAATGAGAGAACCAAGGAAACAAAGGAATCACCAAGATTTATAAAACAAAATCACTGTAAACCAAGATTTACAACTTCTGAACCGTTACTTTCAATCTCACTCTGTTCACTTTGGTCATATAGACCATTCTGGACAAAATGGAGAATATGTATAATTATAGTCCAGAATACAAGTTTTTCAAAATTCCAAATTGAGTTTGATTTACCTGTTTGTTTCTCAAAATTGCTTATTAAAGCAGTTTTTGACTATGACTAGGATTGTAAACATGTAAGTATTGAAGTAGGACCAGTGCTATTTTCCCCAAACTTAGAACAGGAAATGTTGGCAAGAATATAAAACTCTTCTTGGATGGTTTCCCACTGGCTTCCAAAGAGGATAGATAAGCAATATATGAATACCCAAACTTTTATTTATTTTTTATCTTCAGTAAATCCTTATACAAACTTTAAAAATCCCATCCACCACTCATTTATCTGCACAATATATTTGGAAACAATAAAGGAAAATCAATGAGGCATTGAGTTGGCAGGAGAGTGGAACCTGAATTCCGTGCTTGACTTTGAAAAGCACAGCTGTAGCTGTGCTGCTGGGACAGTCCACTGGGAGAGGAAACCCGATGATAAGCCAGGAGAACGTGCTGCATTTGGTGTCTGTGGAAATGGTGGGGCTCAAGTGTGTGGACGAGAATCCCTAGCAACATACCATTGATCATCTTGAACTCAGTCATCTGAGCTGATGAAATGGATGTCCCACAGTGTAAAGGAGCTGCCACCCAAAATACACTTTAGATCCTCCACCTGCCAATACTATTGGGGATGATGAGTAAGCTGGTAACAGCAGAAAAATGTAAATAAAGTGTTAGTATGAAGCCCGTGGTAGGCATTTATTGAATTTACAAGTATTCTGAGAGTGAGAACAAGAGGGAAAGAGAGAGGGGGGGCACTCAATCTTGGTGTTGGACGCAAATATAAGAAATTATCTATTTACACAGTCCCTCTGTTCATTAGATGAAATATAAATTATTTTAGGTGCCTAAATATCATAAAGAAAGAGGAGATTCTATAGCTTTCAGTTGTACATCACTCAAAGGAAATGGGCTAAACTTGTTCTAGACTACATAGACTAGAGCTTGTTTTTGTTTTGCAAATCCTAGAGTTCTGTCTACAAATCCATCAATAAAATCTATTTATTTCTTAAGTTAAACATATAATGATCTTTTGAGTATTCAGATCTAAAATTTTTATTGCCAATTATGTTTGTTGATTGCCACATATGTACAATGCTCTCCCTTAATTTTCGTTTTCTATTTTGGTAAAAATGTCACATCAGTCTTAACAATAAAGATTGTAATATTATTATTATTTACAGATTTGGGATTAATAGAATGGATATTGACATGCTTGGTGGTTATGGACCTAATTCTGAAAGAACAAACTGTGTGTTTTATTCCAATTTTATTCCAATTTAACCAATTTTTAAATTGGTTTTTTACTGAAGTATAGTTGATTTACATATTCCATATTTTTTTAAGTTCACTACAGTTACCCTATATTACCCATAGCATAACCTTTTTGGGTATGTTCTTCAATTGTTTGTACATGTGTCACTTTTCTGAACTCAACATATGAGACATAGACAGCCCTCAGGGACTCTCTTTGAATTGCTCTAGAATGGAATGGATAATGGTGACACCATTAAATGGAAAAATTTTTCTTTCAATTTTATTTTATTTACTTTTTTATACTGCAGGTTCTTATTAGTCATCAATTTTATACACATAAGTGTATACATGTCAATCCCAATCGCCCAATTCATCACACCCCCACCCCCGCCACCCCACCGCTTTCCCCACTTGGTATCCATACGTTTGTTCTCTACACCTGTGTCTCAATTTCTGCCCTGCAAGCCAGTTCATCTGTACCATTTTTCTAGGTTCCACATATATGCATTAATATACGATATTTGTTTTTCTCTTTCTGACTTACTTCACTCTGTATGACAGTCTCTAGATCCATCCACATCTCAACAAATGACCCAATTTCTTCCCTTCTTATGGCTGAGTAATATTCCATTGTATATATGTACCACATCTTCTTTATCCATTCATCTGTCAATGGGCATTTAGGTTGCTTCCATGACCTGGCTATTGTAAATAGTGCTGCAATGAACATTGGGGTGCATGTGTCTTTTTGAATTATGGCTTTCTCTGGGTATATGCCCAGTAGTGGGATTGCTGGGTCATATGGTGATTCTATTTTTACTTTTTTAAGGAACCTCCATACTGTTCTCCATAGTGGCTGTATCAATTTACATTCCCACCAACAGTGCAAGAGGGTTCTCTTCTCCACACCCCTCCAGCATTCGTTGTTTGTAGATTTTCTGATGATGCCCATTCTAACTGGTGTGAGATGATACCTCATTGTAGTTTTGATTTGCATTTCTCTGATAATTAGTGATGTTGAGCAGCTTTTCATGCGCTTCTTGCCCATCTGTATGTCTTCCTTGGAGAAATATCTGTTTAGGTCTTCTGCCCATTTTTGGATTGGGTTGTTTGTTTTTTTAATATTGAGCTGCATGAGCTGTTTATATATTTTGGAGATTAATCCTTTGTCTGTTGATTCATTTGCAAATATTTTCTCCCATTCTGAGGGTTGTCTTTTCATCTTGTTTGCGGTTTCCTTTGCTGTGCAAAAGATTTTAAGTTTCATTAGGCCCCATTTGTTTATTTTTGTTTTTATTTCCGTTACTCTAGGAGGTGGATCAAAAAGAATCTTGCTGTGATTTATGTTAAAGAGTGTTCTTCCTCTGTTTTCCTCTACGAGTTTTATAGTGTCCATTCTTACATTTAGGTCTCTAATCCATTTTGAGTTTATTTTTGTGTATGGTGTTAGGGAGTGTTCTAATTTCATTCTTTTACGTGTAGCTATCCAGTTTTCCCAGTACCACTTATTGAAGAGGCTGTCTTTTCTCCATTGTATATCTTTGCCTCCTTTGTCATAGATTAGTTGACCACAGGTGCATGGGTTTATCTCTGGGCTTTCTATCTTGTTCCATTGATCTTTGTTTCTGTTTTTGTGCCAGTACCATACTGTCTTGGTTACTGTAGCTTTATAGTATAGTCTGAAGTCAGGGAGTCTGATACCTCCATCTCTGTTTTTTTCCCTCAAGATTGCTTTGGCTATTCGGGATCTTTTGTGTCTCCATACAAATTTTAAGATTTTTTGTTTTAGTTCCGTAAAAACTGCCATTGGTAATTTGATAGGGATTGCATTGAGTCTGTAGATTGCTTTGGGTAGTATAGTCATTTTCACAGTATTGATTCTTCCAATCCAAGAACATGGTATATCTCTCCATCTGTTGATATCATCTTTAATTTCTTTCATCAGTGTCTTATAGTTTTCTGCATACAGGTCTTTTTTCTCCTTAGGTAGGTTTATTCCTAGGTATTTTATTCTTTTTGTTGAAATGGTAAATGGGAGTGTTTCCTCAATTTTTCATCATTAGTGTATAGGAATGCCAGAGATTTCTGTGCATTAATTTTGTAACCTGCTACTTAACCCAATTCATTGATTAGCTCTAGTATTTTTCTGATAGCATCTTTAGGATTCTCTATGTATAGTATCATGTCATCTGCAAACTGTGACAGGTTTACTTTTCTTCTTTTCCAGTTTGTATTCCTTTTATTTCTTTTTCTTCTCTGATTGCCGTGGCTAGGACTTCCAAAACTATGTTGAATAGTAGTGGTGAGGCTAGGACTTCCAAAACTATGTTGAATAGTAGTGGTGAGAGTGGACATCCCTTATCTTGTTCATGATCTTAGAGGAAATGCTTTCAGTTTTTCACCGTTGAGAATGATGTTTGCTCTGGGTTTGTCGTATATGGCCTTTATTTTGTTGAGGTAGGTTCCCTCTATGCTCACTTTCTGGAGAGTTTTTATCATAAATTGGTGTTGAATTTTGTCAAAAGCTTTTTCTGCGTCTATTGAGATGATCATATGGTTTGTATTCTTCAATTTGTTAATATAGTGTATCACATTCATAGATTTTGCACATATTAAAGAATTCTTGCATTCCTGGGATAAATCCCACTTGATCATGATGTATGATCCTTTGAATGTGTTGTTGGATTCTGTTTGCTAGTATTTTGTTGAGGATTTTTGCATCACTATTCATTAGTGATATTGGTCTGTAATTTTCTTTTTTTGTAGTATATTTGTCTGGTTTTGGTATCATGGTGATGGTGGCCTCATAGAATGAGTTTGGGAGTGTTCCTTCCTCCACAATTTTTTGGAAGAGTTTGAGATGGATGGGTGTTAGCTCTTCTCTAAATGTTTGATAGAATTTGCTTGTGAAGCCATCTGGTCCTGGACTTTTGTTTGTTGGAAGATTTTTAATCACAGTTTCAATTTCATTACTTGTGGTTGGTCTGTTCATAATTTCTATTTCTTCCTGGTTCAGTCTTGGAAGGTTGTGCATTTCTAAGAATTTTTCCATTTCTTTCAGGGTGTTCATTTTATTGACATAGAGTTTCTTGTAGTAGTCTCTTAGGATGCTTTGTATTTCTTCAGTGTCTGTTGTAACTTCTCCTATTCATTTCTAATTTTATTGATTTTAGTCCTGTCCCTCTTTTCCTTGATGAGTCTGGCTAATGGTTTATCAATTTTGTTTATCTTCTCAAAGAACCAGCTTTTAGTTTTTTGATCTTTGCTATTGTTTTCTTTGTTTCTATTTCATTTATTTCTTCTCTGATCTTTATGATTTCTTTCCTTCTACTAACTTTGAGTTTTGCTTGTTCTTTTTTCTGTAGTTCCTTTAGGTGTAAGTTTAGATTGTTTATTTGAGATTTTTCTTGTTTCTTGAGGTAGGCTTGTATAGCTATAAACTTCCCTCTTAGAACTGCTTTTGCTGTATCCAATAGGTTTTGGATCATCATGTTTTCATTGTCATTTGTCTCTAGCTATATTTTGATATCCTGTTTGATTTCTTCACTGATCTCTTAGTTATTTAGTAACGTATTGTTTAGCCTCCATGTATTTGTGTCTTTTATGTTTTTTTCCCTGCTATTGATTTCTAATCTTAAAGCATGTGGTCAGAAAGGATGCTTGATATGATTTCAATTTTCTTAAATTTACTGAGGCTTGATTTGTGACCCAAGAAATGATGTATCCTGGAGAATGTGCTGTGCGCACTTGAGAAGAAAGTGTAATCTGCTGTTTTTGTATGGGATGTCCTATAAATATCAATTAAATCTATCTGCTCTGTTATGTCATTTAAAGCTTCCTTTTCCTTATTTATTTTCATTTTGGATGATCTGTCCTTTGGTGTAAGTGAGATGTTAAAGTCCCCCACTATTATTGTGTTACTGTCAATTTCTTCTTTTATAGCTGTTAGCAGTTGCCTTATGTATTGAGGTGCTCCTATGTTGGGTGCATATATATTTATAATTGTTTTATCTTCTTCTTGGATTGATCCCCTGATCATTATGTAGTGTCCTTCCTTGTCTCTTGTAACATTATTTTAAAGTCTATTTTATCTAATAATGAGTATTGCTACTCCAGCTTTCTTTTGATTTCCATTTGCATGGAATACCTTTTTCCATCCCCTCACTTTCAGTCTGTATGTGTTCCTAGGTCTGAAGTGGGTCTCTTGTAGACAGCATATAGATGGTTCTTGTTTTTGTATCCATTCAGCAAGCCTGTGTCTTTTGGTTGGAGCATTTAATCCATTCACGTTTAAGGTAATTATTCATATGTATGTTCCTATTACCATTTTCTTAATTGTTTTGGGTTTGTTTTTGTAGGTCGTTTTCTTCTCTTGTGTTTCCCAGTTAGAGAATTTCCTTTAGCATTTGTTGTAGAGCTGATTTGGTGGTGCTGAATTGTCTTAGCTTTTGCTTGTATGTAAAGCTTTTGATTTCTCCATTGAATCTGAATGAGATCCTTGCTGGGTAGAGTAATCTTGGTTGTAGGTTCTTCTGTTTCATCACTTTAAGTATATCATGCCACTCCCTTCTGGCTTGTAGAGTTTCTGCTGAGAAATCAGCTGTTAACCTTATGGGAGTTCCCTTGTATGTTATTTGTCGTTTTTCCCTTGCTGCTTTCAATAATTTTTCTTTGCCTTTAATTTTTGCCAGTTTGATTACTTTGTGTCTCGGCATGTTTCTCCTTGGGTTTATCCTGCCTGGGACCCTCTGCGCTTCCTGGACTTGGGTGGCTATTTCCTTTCCCATGTTAGGGAAGTTTTTGACTATAATTTCTTCAAATATTTTTTTTTTTTTTTTTTTTTTTTTTTTTTTTGCGGTACGCGGGCCTCTCACTGTTGTGGCCTCTCTCGTTGCGGAGCACAGGCTCCGGACGCGCAGCCTCAGCGGCCATGGCTCATGGACCCAGCCGCAGGGCATGCGGGATCTTCCCAGGCCGGGGCACGAACCCATGCCCCCTGCATCGGCAGGCGGACTCCCAACCACTGCGCCACCAGGGAAGCCCTTCTTCAAATATTTTATCTGGTTCTTTCTCTCTCTCTTCTCCTTCTGGGACCCCTGTAATGCGAATGTTGTTGGGTTTAATGTTGTCCCAGAGGTCTCTTAGGCTGTCTTCATTTCTTTTCATTCTCTTTTCTTTATTCTGTTCCACAGCAGTGCATTCCACCATTCTGTCTTCCAGGGCACTCATCCATTCTTCTGCCTCAGTTATTCTGCTATCGATTCCTTCTATTGTAGTTTCCATTTCAGTTATTGTATTGTTCACCTCTGTTTGTTCTTTAATTCTTCTATGTCTTTGTTAAACATTTCTTGCATCTTCTCGATCTTTGCCTCCATTCTTTTCCTGAGGTCCTGGATCATCTTCACTATCATTTTCTGAATTCTTTTTCTGGAGGTTGCCTTTCTCCACTTCATTTGATTGTTTTTCTGTGGTTTTATCTTGTTCCTTCATCTGGTACATAGCCATCTGCCTTTTCATCTTGTCTGTCTTTCTTTGAATGTGATTTTTTTCCCACAGGCTACAGGATTGTAGTTCTTGCTTCTGCTGTCTGCCCTCTCAAAAACATTTTTTAAAGTATTGGTAAAGTGATATACCATTGATACTTTAAGAGTGGGAATGACTATAATGATATTTGTAGCTTTCTGCTTTCTTATATACCCGTATTAAATGGAATTTTCCTAGTTTTATAGAGAAAAGAATGTATTTTGTTAATTCATTTAACATTCATTTATTGAGGAAATGCCAATGCTAGTTTATAAAAGAGAGAGGACCCATGATTTTCATGACGATTGTATCTAGTGGGAAAGGAAGAAAATAACTATGTCACAGATACAATAATTTCATATCCAGATAAGTTTTATGAAGAAAGTCACGTAGGGTACTGTATTGGAGTTTGGGTGGTAGTGAAAACTTTTAGGAAACAATGTGAGCGAAGGCCTCTGTGAGCTTATTGCATTTAAACTGAGACTTGAATGCTGAGGAGGAGCCGGCATCCAAAGACATTGGGAATTAACACTGTGGAATCTGAGAGTGGAATGCATTTTCCAGGTATGAAAAGCAGTAACATTTTAATTAAACACCTGGCCCAGAGCTAGAATTCATCTGTGAGCCACAGTGGCACCTTTTCTATACTTACGTCATTGAATTCTGACTTATGGGAGTCCAAGAGAACCTGTTTGTGTAACTAACAAGCATTCGATCTAACTTCTAAACAAGACCATCTCAGACTATAGGTTCTCTTCCCTTTTATGAGATCACTGTGGCAGGGACTATGGACGTAAATCCCCAAACCCCTTTGTCTTCTTCTGGGGTACATAATAGGTAACATTTCTCAACATCCGCTGCCGTTAGGTGTCGCCATGTGACTGATCTGTAGTGAAGAGGATGTGAATGGAAGTGATGAGTGCCTGCACACATTCCTCTCTCCTCTTTCCACATGTGCTGGCAGAATTCCAAGAACCTCAAGGACCTGGAAGAGGGTGGATCCACAAAGCAGATAGTGCCTGGATCGCTATATAGCCACATGCAAGGTGATCTGCTATTCTGGAATACTTATTTTGGCCTCAACGTGAGAAAATAATCAACTTCCTCTTTTGTTAAGTCATTGAGTATCTGTTAAAGCAGCAGGTGTTGCACTATAACTAGCCTAATATACCTAGTACATCTTTTTCTGTATCTATACTGTCTGGATTCTCACTCCTTTTCTTGCTAAATATCCTACAACACAGCCTCCAAAGTACTCTCTGTTGCCCAGATGTCTCTGCATCTCCCTAATTCAGAATTAACGAGCAGCAGATTTCAGAGGTGGAGGGTCTACAGACCTAGAGGATGTCAGTCACAGGTGTGTCCATCATCTTAGGGTATGAGAGGATAGCAGGGACAGAGATTCTACAAGCTGTGATCCTTTATTCCCTGTATGGCTTAATGCATCCTTTGGACCAACTTCTAGCAAAGCTTCCAGAAGCCCAAGTACCAGGCTCTTTCCTAGTTTAGGGACTTAAGTTGTGCCTGATTCAGCATGGTGAGAATGAGAGAGAATGCAAGGTACATCTTGCTCAAATTGAAACCTTCCTGATGTAAAATATGAGTCCCCTTTAATTTAAGAAGTCATACTTTAGTGCCCTTTCTGCTATATGTACTCTCTCTCCCTTTCACACAAGGCTCTCTCCTTTGTTTCTTGTGTCTTTCCATTTGTCTTCAAGTGACATGTGATTTAATGCTTACTGTAAGGCCTTACGGCTTCCATGCAAAATGGTGGGAAATTACACTGAGAGTGGTATTAAGCTGTTTTCAAGAATCAAACAAGGGGAGAGAGACTTAAAGTTCAGTTTCAGACACATGAGTGAAGCATGAGAAGAGCTTCCTCTTCCTGACTGTTTTGCATCGCACAGAGAAGGAAAGATGTTTCTTCTTTGGAGACCTTTCCATTCTCATCTTCTGGTTTGAAGCTCTGAAGCATGTTAGCAACACTGAGTATAAGTTTTGACTCTTCAATGTATAGGTTAAAAAACTGGGACCAAGAATGTTGGGGGCAAAGAATGGGCTTTGAAGCCAGACCGGTCAGAGTTGGAAACTTGGCTCTGCCTTTTTCTATTTCCATGTCCAGGTCTCAGTTTTCTGCTTTGGATAGCAATTTGTCTATGTTAAAATAGTTCAAGATACACATGCCAAATAACTCGACCATTCTACCACTAGATGTTCTCCCTCTTGCCACACTAATACATGCTCACAGGGAGTCATATAATGATGGTTATTGTACTGCTGTTTGTAATCACAAACATACAAATGAAAAAAAAAAAAAAAAAAGCCTAGGGCTTCCCTGGTGGCACAGTGGTTGAGAGTCTGCCTGCCGATGTAGGGGACATGGGTTCGTGCCCCGGTCCGGGAGGATCCCACGTGCCACGGAGCAGCTGGGCCCGTGAGCCATGGCCGCTGAGCCTGCACGTCCGGAGCCTGTGCTCCGCAACGGGAGAGGCCACAACAGTGAGAAGCCCGCGTACCAAAAACAAAAAAAAAAGTCTAAACAAAAAAACTAATAGAATGAGATCTATAATTATTATCATCTATAAATCTCAAAAACATGACATTGAATAAAAAAAGCTAGTTGCAAAAAGATATGTATAAGAAGATGCCAAATGTGTATAATGTAAAAGACTCAAAATCATGTGGGGAGATGATAGATGGATAAATAGATTGACAGACTGAAAGGTAGATAATGTGAGAGCACAGAAATATGGATGGATGATATGCAGCAACTTCAAGATAATATTATAGTTACATCTATGCAACAAGGGGTAGGAAGTGGTATGGTGTAAGTTTTCAGCTAATTTTGTAATGTTTGATATCTGTTAAGCGATCTAAGGCAAATAAGACAAAGTATGCTGATATCTGTTTAATCTCAGTGGCAAGTTCATAGATACCTCTTACTTGATATATATGTATTTCACATAGTTAATAATTTTAAATAATTTTGAAAGAAGTAACGAAAAGCAAGCAAAACAGAGGCGATTTACTGGTAGAAATTTTGTAAGTAATATACCTGTACCTTCCCTGTGGCAGTTTTATTTTATCCTTCAATCTCCTAAAGTAGCAATCCGGAGAATGAAATCTTCCTTAGTAAGGACTGAATGGGGGATGGCGAGGTGACAGGTCTTCTAGGCGACAGGCTGGGGGGTGACATCTCGCAAACAAGCCTCCTTAGTTGTGTGTGCACCCCAGGGTCGGGACAGCTGGGATGTTGCTAGGATTTTTAACAGAAGTCAACTTGGCAGTATTGTAAAAGCAGTTCTCTCCGGTTGGTAAACATATTCAGGAGTGCTCACACCTGCCTGCTCAGGTCTTTACCTTACGGGCTTGTGAAGGTCAGCGGGACGGGCGAGGACAGCCTGTCTCCTCACGCCCTTGACAGCTTGGAAAAACATGCCAAGTGTGGCCGTCAACATTTTCTTCAACCACCACAGAGTCTTGACACAAATGAAGGATTTTTCTTCTTCTCAGCGATTACTCATGGAAGAAAATTCCTATATAAAAGGATTAAATTCCCCAGTAATTTCCAGACTATTTGGAAACTATCTGGAACTTTTTATGCTTTTTCTTTCTAAACTGTTATTGTTTCCATTGCTCACTCCCATTTCTAAGCAGCAACCAGAAACTTTGTCTGGTTCATAGGTCAATTGAACAGCTCCTTCTTGAATACCTGAAGTAACACTTCTACCTCTTCCACTAAGTCTGTCAGCTTAGGAGTACCTTTGAATTGACTGAAACTTTCTTGTTCCACCTATAAAATAGCTTATAAATACAGTTGTTCTCAATGAGGGTTAAACAAAAGTACTTGGCACTAGATAGAGAAATTAAAATATATCTTTTGTTATTAATTATGAGGGTAATTACAGCACTAATTCTCAGAAACATCATCGCAAGCAAAGAAATTGGAATGTATTCTGGAGTATGATAAGGGACATTTGATAGGAAAAGCAGTTTTCCCTTGACCAAATAACATTCAACATTCTAGAAAATATTGTAAAAGGCATCTAGAAAGGTTGAATCCAAAGAAAATCAGCAAAGTCATGGTGGAAGCATGGTCTCTGGAGCCAGACCACCTGAGCTGGAATGCTGTTCCAGTATTTATTTGCGACATCATCTTGAACAATTTACTCCATTACTCTGTATCTTCGTTTCCTTATCAGGTTGTTGTGAGGCTAATAAATGAAGTGGTGTATGAAATCCTTAGGATAGTGCCTGGAACATACATTTTGTGATGGTCTTTTTGATGTGGCAGCCCCGCTAAGCTACAGTTGCCAGTTATGCAATGTTTCACTAATGTATGCGTTGCTGAGAAGGTCCTTGGTGGATACCATTGAAGTCCATAACCAGTTGAGTAAGGGAGAGATACTCCTAGATATTATGGATGGCCCAGTTCCATCAGTTGAGAGCTTTAAAAGCAGAACTGCAGCTTCCCTGAAGAAAAAGAAATTTCTTCTGTGGAACTTCAGCTTCTACTCATGCCTAAGAGTTCTAGCCTACCTATCCTGACGGCATGCACTATGGATTTCAGACTTGCTTCACTAGACCCTGCAATTGCATAAGCCAGCTCCTTGCAAGAAATCTCTTAATGTCTATCTCCTACTGGTTCTGCTTCTCTGATTGAACCCTAACTGGGACCCATATATAATACTGTAAAATAAACCACTAAAAAAATCACAATTATTTTACATTAGAGGCATTAGAGGTTTACCTGTGTTGACAGAAGAGAGGATATGGCAAAGTTCGCTCGGGAATTCAGGAACAGGGAAGAGCGCTGAAAGTATTTGAAGGACAGGTAGTTCCTGGACCCTGAGAAAAGCTGATGACAAGGTTCCTGCATTCTTGTCCTGTCACAAGCTCCAGGAGTGGAGCCCGGGCACCTTCAGCCAGTCCTGGCCTCACCTGACTCATCCTTCCCACAGCTGTGGCCCTCTGGGGATGATGGATTGTTCCTGAAAGCACCCTCAGGAGTATCTTTGTGACTTTAAAAAGAGTGGGGCAGTCTTCCACACATTACGATGTGTCTTTTTTTTTTTTTCTTTTTATATAACTGATTTAATTGTAAAGACCTTAAAATTCCTGAGAAGTAATCCCATCTCACCTCCTCATACAAAGAGTTGATTATGACTGGGGCCTGGATGGCACAGGAGACCAACTGATACTTTTGTCAGAGTATCTTGGACTATTTGAAATTTGAAAATAAATAATCCTTGAATTCACCAAGGCATTTGAAAGAATGCATTCTGTAAGAAGAGGAAAGAGAATCCTTCTGACATGGGGATACTTTCCAAGTGGGTCAAATATGAGAGGTTGGAGGCACAGTTTGGCAGCTGGTTTAATTTTGCTTTGCTGTGTGTGTAGAGTGTGTGTGTGTGTGTGTGTGTGTGTGTATGTGAATATAATTCTGTCCTCTGTCAACAGTCACTTACTTTCTTCCACTTGGTTTTCTTTTACCTGCTCAGCATTTCTTCATCTTAATGTATTTTTCCCACTAATTGCACTTGCTGACAATTGACTCAATACAATGCCTCCTCAGAGGGCAAGAGGAGAGACAGGTGAACTCGTGAGGGTTTCCCCAGACTTACACTTATATTCGTGCGAGTGGGTTAAGGAGATATATGAATCTTTTCTCCTTTGTGCCTATATTTTGTTTACATCATTAAACTATTTTTTGAATAAAGAGATTGAATTACACTAAAGTATTAAATATGATAACACATGGTGCCATAGATGATGCCTAGAAAAAAGGCAGATTTATTTATGTCTCTGTTGTATATACAATCACTTATAGCAATTCTAGGCCAAATGTTAAAATCAGCCCATCCTTTCTGGATCCATCTTCTCTACCCTTCTAACCTCCCAAACTGTCTCAACTACTAACATTTTACCCCAGGATGGGAGGTGATCAGTTGCACGGCATTTCTGCAATAATGTAAATTAATCGCTATGCTATGAGTTGGAGAGAAACAATGTTTAAATCTTTCCTCTGATCGTATAAAGAGTTTTCATATATTAGTCTGAGTGTATGGAGGAAGGAGGTGTTGGGGAGGGAGGCCCTTCTTTTTTCAGGCAGGGGAGATTATTTCCACCTCCTTGGGTTCAGCAGCTATATTGAGACAGACGAGGCTGAAAGCGGAGTAGGATGATGTGGTTTCAAGCCATGACCTGATACCGAATACATGTGTGTCTCTGAGCAAAGCCGCTTCATCCCCTGAACTTCAAGGCCTTGATCTGTAAAATAGAGGTCATTGTACGGGCTTCAGAGATTTGTTTTGAAATCTTAAAATGATCATTTAACGTTCTTTGTAAGTTGCAAGCACTCTGTAAATGGAAGGACTGATTTTCTGTCTCTGTAAACACATTGCTGTCTCCTCCCCCCGGTCCCCTAAGGTCAGGCTTCCAGCCAAGTACACACTGTCCAAAGAGCTAAACGTCATAAGAGCTGATACATACTGAGTCCTTACTAGGTGCCAGACACTGTTCTGATCACTTTAGTTGAATAACTCATTTAATCAGCACCACAGCGTTATCAGGCAGGTACTATTAGTGTCATCATCATCCACATTTTGCAGAGAAGGAGACTGAAGCACAGAAAGATTAAGTAACTTACCCACTTGTATACAGCTGGTAAGCAATGGACTGGAATGTGAATCCAAGTGAACTGGTTGAAAGCAGGGTTACAACAACTCTGCTCTGTCACCACGAGTATAAACCCTGAATAATGAATGTTTTCTCTATGATGTAAGGATTTTCAAAACAAGACAAGACAAGTTGTCAGATAAAAGAAGTAAAGGAGAAAGTCACTTGGGAGATATGTTGGATGTAGATTAAAGTAAGTAGAGCCTATATATCTGGGGATGGATAGGAAGGGATGGAGGGACCAAGGAGACAATTCATGCTAATGAGGCCTTAAATCAACCACCCATGGGTGGTAGTTATTCTGGCCCCATGTGTCCTCTGTCTGAGAAATGCAGATACATTATAGCTGCTCATCAGGCTAATTGGCAAGTTACAGTTATTGGCCAGATGGACTTGCCCTGTGTCTTTTGGAAAGTGCAAGTGTGTGTTGGCTCCAGGCATCTCCCGTCTCCTGAACCGCCAGCTCAGAGCTCTGGGCAGCTCCACAGGGATGGCTGATGTGGTGCAGAGTGAGCACATGGGAATATTCATACCGGGATTCAGGTAGGGTGCTCTTTCTGTGCCATTTACATACTATCCCAATTATTAATACCTTATTTCTTCCCCTTTTTCTTCCTGTATGTTTTCAATTGATTTAATAAGCAATGGGATCATTTGGTCTATGAGCCTCTCTGTTCCGTAACCTTTGGACAGCACACAAGTTGGTGTAGTTGGAGGTTATGTGGAAGATAGTTTTCCACAGGGCCCCCTAAATTTCACTGTAGACAGTAATTTCAAACTGTTCCACCAAAACACATCTATCAGGTTACTAATAAGTAGTGGAAATCATTTAATTTTTTATAACCTCCCTTTCTTTAGCTACTCAGTGGTGATGAAAATGAAGCTGGTAATGGTAATGATGACCTTGAAGTTGATGTGATGGTTTTTCATATTTATTGCATATGTGATGTTCCAGGACTATGCTGAGCTGTGTGCATGTTGCATCTCATTTAATCGTGGCAACAACCCCATTCGCTGTTTATTATTATTATCCTGATTTTGGAGATAGAGAACTGAAAAACTGTTAAGTAGTCAAGGAGATTTCAAAACAGTTACATAGTATTAATTGTTAATAATTAAGTCACATAATTACTAAATTCCTCCGCAGGGATTCAAACCCAGCTTTTACGCCTGAGTTGCTAATTTTACCACTGTCAAGTGATATTACTAGACCTAACTTCCCCAAATCAAGTGCACACTTAAAGGAGAAGATAAATAAGGGAAGAACCCAGGGAACCCAGAAACTGAAGCGACAGTCTTTGATATCAAGAGTTGACAGCATATATATACTTATGTGAACATTTGAAATATATATATATGTGTATATATATATATATATATATATATCACTAGAATGAAAATAAATTTTAAGTAACTATTTGAAAGCACTACTTAAAAATGGGTACATTTCACATGCTAAATGCTGAAAGGAATAACCTCTGGAGAGTTATGTAATGGGCAATGAAGAAGACCTTCCAATTTTTATTTTTGCGGTTCCATATTATTGGAATTGTATTCACCTATATGACTTGATGTCATTTTTAAAACAATAAACAGGAGGAAAGAAATATCATTTACATCCCCAAATATGATGCTGGTGGACCAGAGTAAATTTATCATGATATTAATAAAGCTTCAACTTCAGGGCCCCTTCCCAGACCCCTGTATTTAATTTTGTGTAGGTTTCCAGTGCCACAGAATTGCTCTATGAAGACATACTTGGTAACAGAGTAATACTAAAATATAAGAAAGTTAAAGTATTATATTTAATATGACCATCAAACAGTGCTATGAGACAAAATGCTAACAGATTTAAAAGCAATTTTAAATAACTTTGAATAAAATTTAAAATAATTTTTAAAATTTAATTTAAATAATTTAAAATTTTAAAGGCAGTCTATTTCCTCTTCTTTGTTTCCTTTCTCTGTGCCTTTTTATTTCCTCTTTCCTCCAAATGTGTCTGCTTTTTCATAGAAGGCTGAAAAGATGGCAAGGTAATTTCAGCAGGGAATTTTATGCAGATGCAGTATTTATGATGGTAGTCCTGGGGAGAGTTGGTGATTAATGATCACATATAACCTGGTTCAATATATATATTTTAAAGTCATCTTCCTTATTGGCAGCAATGCACTACAAAGGGGACTTTCCATGGCAGGATCTCTTAATCCGAGGACACAGACCAATGGGTCAGTTGGGTACTGTTTATAACCTTTAAGATCAATGATTTTGAAGGTCATGTGTGGCACACATTTATTTAACCTGCCAGTAGCTAGTCTGTTTCCTGGATGTGTTAACAAAATTGCTAACGATGACCCATGAATGCTATTAATTTTTCCAAACAGCAATTTGAAGACAGATTTGCCGTACACATTAAATGATAGGGACACTCAGCCACAACATTCCTGATTCCCAGCTTCTTCTCTGTAGAAATTAGCCAGGAACTCACACACTTGGGAGGATCATTTTGTATCAGAAGTGGCAGCAGGAACAACCACAAAAATAAGCAACTCACCCAAGCGAGGTTATTAGAGAAGTGTCTTAGAATCACAACACCTCTCAGTATCTTTTCATTTTAGTTTGTCGTTTTCCAGATTCTTTCCACCACAGGGTCTTTGCCTGCCTTGAGAGGCCCTAAGCCAGTGGTGATCCTAAATGCTGGATGCACTTTAAAGATACCTGGGGGAGCTTTTAAACATTACTATGCCAGGGCTGTTTCTCTAGAGACTTCATTCAATTTGTAGACCCCAAGTGTCGGTATTTTTAAAAAGCTTTCCAAGAGGATTTTGAGGTGCAGCAGGGTTGACGCTACTCCTCTATGCCCTGACCAACCAAATTCCATTACCCTGCTCTGCCAAAGTTGTGCAGTGTATTTCATCTCTTGAGTTGTCCTCTTCTCCCCTCTCCTTTTCTTCTACCCTCCATAACCTTCTCTTATGCGCTCGTTCATTCATTTATTCAAGAAATATTTACTCTGTATGTACTAAGTGTCTGACACTGGGCTAACGTTGGGGATACAAAAAAAAATAATAATGGAAATATAGGCACTGTACTTTATTATAAATATATAAATATTATATTATTTAGTATACTGTGTGTGTATATATATATATATATATATATATATATATATATATACACATATATATCTCCTGTCTTCAAGTTCATAGAGGGTAGGGGTCCAGATAGGAACACAGTACCTAGTTCAATTTGAATGTTAAGTAAACAAATAATTTTTAAGTTTATTCTGTATTTTTTTTCTAAATCACACAGCCCTAGTAGAGGGTGAATTCTCATTTTAAATTTCCAGCTCATCTAGTGGGGAGATAGCAACTCCCCAGAAAGATATATCCCCCCATAAAAAGAGCCATGATGAGGCTGAGACATGATGAGTCTCTGTCTCTTGGTAACAGATGCACATGCCTATGGTGGACAGAGATATAAACTGAGTGGAATAGTTGTTTGTGAACATTTATGGGATTTTTGCTACCAACAATCCCATACAACAAACTTCAGTAATTTGCACTGAACAGGAGAACCACCCCACCCCCAGCATATTCTTCTTCTTCTTTTTTTAAATAAATTTATTTATTTATTTATTTATTTTTGGCTGCGTTGGGTCTTGGTTGCTGTGCCTGGGCTTTTCTCGTGCTGTGGCCAGCAGGGGCTACTCTTCGTTGCAGTGCGCGGGTTTCTCATTGCTGTGGCTTCTCTTGTTGTGGAGCATGAGCTCTAGACACGTGGGCTTCAGTAGTTGTGGCTTGCGGGCTTCAGTAGTTGTGGCATGCAGGCTCAGTAGTTGTGGCTCGCAGGCTCTAGAGTGCAGGCTCAGTAGCTGTGGCTCACGGGCTTAGTTGCTCTTCGGCATGTGGGATCTCCTAGACCAGGGATCGAACCCATGTCCCCTGCACTGGCAGGAGGATTCTTAACCACTGCGCCACCAGGGAAGTTCCAATTCTGATAGTGTTAAACTACAGAATGGTGTACCAATGTGAAGTAAGACCTGGCAATCCATGCATATCTAGTGAAATCTGGAAGAAATTCAGAAACCATTATTTTTGGCTCATTGTCAAGTACTGTTTGTAATTCATGACATTTCAGGTTAAAACTTGGACAAGGAATGCATGGATACCTGGTGATTATTTCAGAGCTGGGGTCTACCCCTAGCATGTCTATTGTTTCAACTGATGGCTCCTCTCAAAGTACCTACACCAGGGCACACAGTTAGAAGAGGCTAAGGCCGTAATATACTAAATGATTTCCAGGAAAGACATGAAATATTATGAAATAGGTCTTTGTGGTAGTTTGCTAATGATCTCTCATCCTTCCTATATATTCCTTTGACTTTGTTCCTTCACCCTTCGAGAAGGCAGTCTATTGACCTACTCCCTGAATATGGGCTAAACCTGTGACTTGCTTTCACCAGTGGAACTTGTCAAAAGTGACACTGTGAGTTCCAGAGCTTAGGCTTCAAGATGCCTGGCAACTTCTGCCTCATGCTTCATGCCTCCATCCCTATGGCTGAGCTGTCAAAAATGCCTGGTTTGAAAATGGGGAGGCCTGTGGCTGGGGACTTGCTGGCCAGTGGGAGGACGCAGCTCCTCTCCAAAGATATGATATGGAAAGAAGTGAGTGTGGTTGTTTCAGAGGTTCAGGCTAGAGAAGTATTACCCATGAAGAGGGAGACAAGCCTCCCAACGGGTCTGCTGTCTCCACTGGAGTGTTCTTTCTTAAGTTCAGTGTTTATCATGTTGCTTCTTTGGTTGAGATATTTTAATAACCAAACCTGCCCCTAATGTTTTCAGGGCTTGGGGCAAAAGTATAAATAAAACCCCACAAACTAAATATATAAAAAATTATAAATCAATTTAACAAACATAAAAAGAATATGTCCTGTGAAAAGTATGCCTTTATGTTGACAAAATTTACACATTCATGTACAGTTATGGTTTTTATACTAATGAAGTTCAGAAAATAGTAAAAACAAGTAAATCATCTTAATGTGCATGTCTGAGTATTCTAATACAGTTGATTATGTTAAGATGACTAAGAAAATAAAGGTATATAAAATACATAGTTTATATATTCTATAACATTCATCTTAGCCAAATCACTGTTACTTTAATCAAGATTTTCACATAATTTATGTTCTAGTGACTGTGATGACCAAGAATTAAAAATATGAAAAATGTTCAAGATTAATTTTGGATATATTTTCATCAAAGACGTATGGTAAATGTAAAATATAGAATATGAAAATAATTTGTCATATGTCTTTTCAAAAGAGGCTTTCCTCCCCAAAGGTCAAAGTTATCTATAAAATTAAAAGGCAGAAGCCAAATTATAATAAAAGAATATCAAAATATTAAATATTTTAAATAAAGCCTTTACCCTCACGGAACAATTTTGCCACCAGTTACTGGAGGACGAGAAGCCATGAGGAGAAAAAGCAAATCACAGCGTGAAGGCTCCAATCATCTGTCAGGCGCAGAGAGGGAGGTCCAGGAGACCCAGGTGAGCCCAGATAAGCCCAACCCCCAGAAGACCCACCAACTGAATGCAGCCTCCGAGGAGCGCTCAGTCAAGATGAACAAAAGAACCAACCCGCCAATACACAGAATTGTAAGAAATAGTTATTATTAGAAATCAGAGAAAGTATAGTCCCACTTACAAACACGGAAGAAAGAATAAACGACTTGCCCAATGTAACACTGTCACTTCGTACAGGAGCTGTGATTCAAAGCAAACACTCCATACTACTTTTTCCTTTCTGCTATTTCTAAGGAAGCTGCAGAGAATCTTCAGGAAATTGGGGAAAACTCTAATTGGATCTAGATGATTGCTTTGGCCCATAGATTTTATGTGTCAGGTAAAGTTAATCCTCGTTTTTAGATTCCCTGACACTTGTAGAGCAGCAAAACATTAAATGCAAATTTTTTATTTGGCACTGAGTTAATGCAGGAATGAAGCTATGCCAAGTGAACTAAATAAATAAGGTGACATGAAGGTGTGTTTAGCAAACTCCCTGGTACTAACGTAAATATTATTTCAGTTTCTAGCTGCACACATACAGACCTGATGAAAAATTAGACTTCAATATGTTCAGTGAAACCATGTAATCTGGTTTTATAAAACATATTATCTGAGGCATCATTAATCAAGCATATCAAATTAACAGACAAATGTTTATTGAGTTCCTACTGTGCAGAAAGTTCTGTGTTGGATGTTGTATCACATGTTCCACCTTAAAAACCAGTGTGGATGGCCTGTTGCCAGCTCAGGTTTCCAGAATGATGTGGATATTCCTCTTCGGTGGTGATAATGGATGAATGAGGACCCTGGATTCATGGTGATGCACACTTGGGGGTATATGAACTATTGGTCATCTGTAAAGGATTCCTGCTGTATATCTTTTGCCCAGAAATATATTTATAACATCATCTATCCAATTCAAAAAGAAAGAGGGGAAGTTACTTTTTATTTTATACTCTTGAGTTATTTGAATATTTCTTTACTCTGTGCAAGTAAAGAATTTACTTAAGAATTTACTAAATAGTATTTAGTACTATTTTATTTAATAGTACTAAATTTTCAAAGTACATGTGCTTGGAAGCTAATATTTAAGACGTGTATATCTTATTATTTTTTCTCATTTTTATTAAGTTAATTTATTTTTTGTTAAATGAAAGATTCTTTAAATTCTATAGTGCTTTACAATTTTCATGTTTCACACACATGATTTTATGTAATCCCATATAGCTCTTTTTTAATCCCCTACTGCTACTGCTATATATCTCTTTAATCATTGTGTGAGCATTTATTTATATTATTTTAAATACTTTCATTTTTGTATTAGTTTGCTCAGGCTCCATAACAAAATACCACAGACTGGAGGGCTTAAACAACAGAAGTTTATTTTCTCACAGTTCTATAAGTAGAAAGTCCAAGATCAAGCTGTCTGTTGGCAGGTTTGGTTTCTCCTGAGGCCTCTCTCCTTGGCCTGCAGAAGGCCACCTTCTCGCTGTGTCCTCACTGGTGTTTTCACTGGTGTTTCTGCCTCTGTCCAAGGACACCAGTGCATTCACATCCCTGGTATCTGTGCCTCTGTCAAAGGACACCAGTTAGATTGGATTAGGACCCACCCATGTAACCTCGTTTAACCTTAATTACCTCTTTACAAGTCCTATCTCCAAATACAGTCCATTCTGAAGTACTGGGTTGTTAAGGCTTTAACATATACATTTAAGGGGGCACAGTTCAGCCAGAACAATGTTCATTATCTTATTTATAACAACAGAATATGTAAATCCCTTCATATTATTATTAAAGGGCATCTTGTGTATTCCTCTTTACATTATTTCAACGTTCTACATTTTACGATTATAACAATTACCAAAATTAAACATTTATTTTGTACCTACTATCTATCAGGTATAGCAGTAATTATTTTACTTGAATTATACTGTGTAAGCTTCATGCAGCCATATGAGCTAGATCCTGTTATTATTTCTATTGTGGTAGTGAGAAAACTGAGATTTAGAGAGGTTCAGGGATTTGCAAAGTTCATGACTGATCAGTGGAGAAGACCGGAGGCCCTTTGCCTGCACAACAGCTTTGTGAACTCTGTACTGCAGGTAGCATGTGATTTGGTGGGAGGGTGGGAAGAGATAGTTCCCTTAGCAGATTTTGAACTTCTACATGGCGGTTCCGTTTATTCTTCTTGTATTTCTATATTTTAGTTCCGTACTTGGTAAATAATTAGTACTCAATACTGATGCTGATTGGTTTGAATCAGTATTGTTGCTGTTTCTTTTTTTTTTGGAAAAATAAGGAAATAACAGATAAGTAACTTTGCAGTTGATTCGACTAAACAGCCCAAAGCTACGTATCAGTAAACATTCTGTTGAACTTGAATGCAAGGTGCTTCCTACATGTTTGAATCAAACCAAATTAAGAGATTGAACAGTTTGCCTAAGGCTACCCAGTTAATTGGTGACAGATAAAAAAACTAGAACTTTATCCATTTCTGGTCTAGTTATTTTATTTCTACACCAAATTGCTCCCTTTAAGAGTAAAACGGCCTGCTTAGGCTTGAAGGAGAGATAAACACATATTACATATTCTTTTAAAAATACTTGTTAGAGTTCCCTCAAAAAGTGAACCCCAAGGCACAGCTTTTCTCTTCTGGCAACCAGATATTTATTTAGTAACTCAGAGCCAGCTTGAAATTAAGGGAATTTAGTGCTATTTTCAGAATAGCCACAACAGCATTTTTAAATTTGTAACGAAAAAAAAAAACCAAAACACACCTCTGTTGGGCACGAAATTAGTATTATATCTGCCTGCAATACTTTAAGATCACAAATGCACCTATGCATTGTGAGTTGCTTTCCTGTAACACCTACCCATTCTGCTTTCACGTTATAATTTCAGCTTTAGCTTTGAACGGAAAGCTCTGGGTCTCAGTGTGCTTTCTACTAGAATCCAATTCATCGTCGTTTCTCTCCTTCAGCCATCCAGTTACTACTGTGAGTATGCAGGAAGCATCGACACTTTATCAAAGCACAGAACGATGAAATCCCAAGCACGTTAAATGGTTCCTAGTTTTTCCACTTAGAAATCAAATTCAATCCTGTTACTCCTTTTGCTCCTTTTTTTGTAGCCATGTTCTGTGTTATCTTTATCGGCCTTCTTTGACTTCCATCTTGTAAAAACAGGATAGAAGGTGTTTAGAAGGTAATTTCCTAAAACACTTTCCTTACTGAAATCATCACAGAGGTGTTTCACCTAATTCTAAGTAGGCATTTTCAGTGCACGCACCTGCTCATGATGTACATATTTACTTCTTTATATTGTTTTATGCTACATGTAAAACTGACTAATCCTGCCATTTCACTCTGTACATCACTTTAAAGCAATAATTTTATCTGTTTTTACCATTCAATTGGCTTACCTGTGCTTGTGTGGACAGTAAGTCTGAATTACTTCGGAGGTAAATCTGGGAAAGTAAATTCCAGTTTGGAAAGAAGTTTGAGTGTCTCTGCTGAAAGCTTTTATAATTGATATTATTTTTGTTGCCATCAACAGGCTGCAGAAAGTAATAGAAAAAATTTTTACTGAACAGGGTCCAAGCCTCATGCTCCACTGTTGGAGTATAATTCTGTTTCAGTATAGAAGCCTTAAGTTCCATTCTGTATGTGACTGGACCCACAAAAGGCAGAGACGCCACAAACTCATTACAATCAAATGGGACTTGAATTCTCTTGTCTGATGTCATAATAAGCAATTATGAGCATCTTCTCAGCATTCAAATTGGGTAATGGTGAAACCCTAGAGAGACATTAGATGCTGGCAGACTCTGGCTGATGGAAAGTGCATATGCTCAATGGATCCCTGAGGGCAGTTTGGGGAGCTGTATGCCAGGGCAGATTGCCCTCAGTATTTAGGGTAGACGCTACCCTCAATTATGACTTGTGTTTTATAATCTGAACAGTTATAATAATATGTGTGTTCATTCTGGAGAACTCTCTGTGACAACAGATGGAACAGCCTTTTACATCTATCTCCCATTTTCATGAGAGAATAGCAAACAGAACTCTTCTTTCAACTTCATATTTCTCTGATGGTGAAGTCTGGGAAAGTCTGCTACTCTATGCTACCATTTCTTTTTAAATTAAATCTCCTTTTGTCCGCTCTGGGAAAGGTAGCAGAGTTTGCATTATCAGTGGGCCTCTTTGTAAAGATAATTAGATAAGTAAATACTTGCAGCCCTACAGCGAGGCATTGAGTAGTGCTTCTTACTTATTGGAACATTCCCCTGCACACAAGTTAGTTACTAAATTGCACTATTCTTTTCAGCTGAGCCCTCACAGCAAAATGAGGTGGCTTCTCTATTTTTACAGTAGTTTAAAAAAGGAGGTTCACCAGATGATTTCTAAGGGGTATTTCTGCTCAAAATTGTATGATTCCATGAAATACCGATCAGATGACATTTAGATATATTATAGACTTCTTTAACTCGTAGATCTTTAGAAGAATGTACCTTCCAGAAGGACCAGTCTAGATAGTACAAATAAAATAGAAAGTTGGACCAAATTAAACGGCTCTGAAAAGATAGCATGGGGGCAGGGGCAGTTAACTGTGAAGAAAAAGAAATGGATGATTCATAGGAATTACTGTTATTATTTTCACATATCCATACTTTGCACCTTACCTACTGCCAAAAACTCTTTAAAGCATATAATACACATTGGAAATTAAACCATTACACTCTGTGTGGACTAAGCCATAAAACTTCAATATTTAAAGATGTTAGATCTATTATGTGGTTAATTTGCCCCCCAGCATAATCAATGTAATTATTTCTTTTGTCTCCACAACCAAATCACCCTGCTGCATCGTCGGTCTGATCCATGATGGCAGCATCAGCTATGGCAATGGTCAAAATCCTGACGTGGTCATGCCATTCAAATATAGTCAGACTGCCCTGTGAACCATACCTCAGCTGCCTCTCAAATAGAGGCCCTTTAATGCAATAAATCAAGAAGGGATTCATTTTTGACCATCAAATTGAGTTCTTTTAAGACAGTCTTACCTTGAAATGACTATTTTTCATTTTGCATATTACAAATGTCATGCTTTCTTTTCCAGATATTGTCAGCTCTCTAGGTTAACAAAGACATTGTCATTGAAAGAACCAGCACCCATTTTTTAAAAAACAGACCAATGGTCTCCTACTTACCAAAATCTGTTGTGGGAATTTTCATACCATGTTGACGGAAAGATGAATAAAAATGTATCAGTAGTCCCAAACACATTACGTTGAACTTATTTTTCAACTGAAAAAAAGTTGGGTAGTTTTATTTCCAAATTGGCACATAATTCACAGTAAATTTTATTTATGCAATTAGGCTTAAGGATTGGGTGAAGGTATTCAAAAAAAACGACCCAACAACAGTCAAGTAATGATGGGAGATTTGACACAGTTCAAGAGTTGCCTGGAGTTCAAAAGGCCTGCTTTTCACATCAGCTTTCATAATTCTGTTGCCCTCTGTAGTGACTCCTGCTCTCTGTTTCTATCTGGTATCGAACACTAGGAATGCTAAGGAAGAAGCACAAAACAATGCTCTCAAGTGCCAGAAAACCTGATCTTTTTTATGCTTTTAGCAATGTGACCTTAGGTATTGATGTACAGCCTGCTGCTGCACCCTAGAGCGAAAGGGAACATTGGTAATTAAGTCAGTATCTGCGCTTTTCTAAAATAGTGCTGACTTGCAACAAAGAGAGACCCTTTATTTTTCCTCTGTGTCTCCCAGTGAATGCAGATGCAGGCACTGACCGCTGACCTTTCTCCAAATTCTCCTGCTGCAGCTGTTATTTTTCTTTCTCTGGGCCTTTAGTTGCTGATAGACTGGTAAGATTCATTAAATTGTGTGTGCAACTTTCTTTTAAGCAAATATGAAGCAGTTTATACCCCAAGCCTTATGAAATATATCTTTATTGAGCTCAGAATGAAAGTAAATGCTTTCACTGGGGCACCTATCAGGGATTTGCCAGATAAGTACATAGACTGATTGACCACTCTGAGAAGCCACAGAATTTTTTTTGAGGAATTTTATATGCAATATGAAACTTCCCATTGTAAAACTCCCAAGATTGTAAAGTGAATTGAGTCAGAAATCTTTTTTTATATTCCATTAGCGTCATTACTGAAATAGGGCCACAAAAGGCAATAGCAATAAAACCAAATACCTTGAGGTGTGTATGCAAATTATATGCTAATATATGGTAATCTGAGCACCACGTTCAGTGGCCATAAAAAATACTAAATACAGCTAATTAAAGGTAGGTAAGTTGCTGTGTTTTATGCTTCACAGCAATATAAGAGAAGCAGTATATGATGATAATTATAGCATTGCTTGCTTTGGGGAATACCTCCAACATTTAAACAGGATTTCTTATTTTGGTATATTTGTCCATTTCACTGAATGTAATCACTTTTTCTCTTTCCTACCCCAGGTTGTAGATTCATGAAATTAGTGCAAAACTAAGTAACAAATTAAGTCTTTAGTCCGAAGGAAAACAAACACTCTTCTCCCTAGTAACTTTGGAAGAGTCATACGCATGCCTGTTATAACAAGTGCACCCCAACCCGGGTATTGGGGTACAGAAGTTAGCCACATTGAAAACTTGGGTCGCCAGAGCCAAGAATTCTCAGCATACATGGCAAATAACTATTTCTCCGAGAAATGCAACCTTAATACAGAGCATTCTTTCTTATTGTGAGCTCAAGTCATGGAATACATATTTACTTTTTTAATTCATAGGAAATTCTAAAGAAAAGAAAAAGAAAAACTGCCATGAGATTTATAAGAGAGCATAAAGTTGATGTGAAATCTGCCTTAAAAATACCTGATTTTCCTTAATCTAACTAAAAAGCTATGTATGTATATTCAATATGTTAATAGTACTTTAACCTCTAAAATGCCTTTGCTCTATTATATTAAATATATACTTTATCAGGCTGAAATTTACCAAAGTTAGGCAAAACATTCATCTGAAATCAGTTTACCAACTTACTTGTGAAGTTTATGTTGTTAAACTTCACTGGGCTGCTAGGTAGAGATTTAACAGCTCTGCAATAAGGGGGTTAATATTTCATGAATTCATCCTATATCACATATCAGTATTTCAAACAAAACTAAATGTAAAAAATACTGCAAGCCAACCAACTAACAACAAAAAAATCAGTGATCTGGTTTGCCTGTAGGATAGTGGGTCCCAAACTTTAGAATGCATTAGAATCACCTGGAGGACTTGTTAAATCTCAGAATTTCTGCTAAAATAGGTCTAGGGTGGCGCCTGAGAATGTCTGTTGCTAATATGTTTCCAGATGATACTGCTGGTCCAGAGCCCATACTTTGAGAACCAACGCTGTAGGCCAGGGAAGGCTAATTGTGTGACCTGCAGCAATGAAAGGCATTCATGAGCTTTCTTTGAAGACCTTCCAGGCCATCCAACAATCAACAAAATAGTCCTTGCTTAGATAGAGGTCACGCTATTTCACCATTGTAGGGAGTGGTTTCACCTCCAGCCTCTCTCTGGGTATTGTGACCCAGGTTTTGTGAATAACTTGGATTTTTTTTTTAATTACCCTGACTTATATATTGACAGCTATATTAGCCAGGACTCTTTCGGTTGCAAGAATCATAAACACAATTTTAAATAATTTAAGCAAAATAGGAGATGTGGATACACGATCCTGGGCTAGTCACAAAATTGAGGCTGGGGAGGGTTAGTAGTCGGAGCCATACATGTACCACAGATTCTGGGGGAACTGAGGGTCTCAGATAAGTGACTAGACACATTCAGCCGTTTCCTTTTCTTCTTGCCTATCTTCATTCTCGCAGACTATTTTTCTCTGTATAGCAGTGAACAAGAATGAGAACATAAACAAGGGAACATCTTCCCACATGGCAAGTCTTTCTTTCTTGTGGACCACATGGCAAGTCCCATTGGATTGGCCATATTATCCTTGTTTCAGATCCCCATGGGTCATGGTGGGAAGACAAATAAAGGAAGATATATTTAAAACTCTACCGGATCCACTTCAACTAGGAGAAGAAGCTCCAGCTTGAGGAGATGTAGGGTATTTGTTTTAAGCTGATTGTATTTTCTTATAAAGTCCTTATGGAGGGAAAGAAAGCAAATTTTAGTCAAGAACGGTTTGCCATTCTCTGCCACTGTAGAGGATCCAAGTAGCCAGCAATTAAAGTGGTACCTTGAGGAATGACACACATCAAGGACATCCCAGAAATCTGGGGGCCGCTTCTCATTTGTCCAGAAGGAACAGGGCCTGGAAAAGCAGTGGTATCTTTGGGATATATGTCTCCTTTGGGGCAAACATCAGACTATTCTTGAAATCTGAGAAGATCCCTAACTCTACACTCTACAGTGATTAGGTTTAATGAGCTGAGAGTTTGAAGAAGACATGCATTCACTCCATAAACATATCTCAAACTCTGACTCTGTGGCAAGTGCTACTTGTGTTAATTTCCTGTGGCTGCTGTAACAAATTACCCAAACCCAGTGACTTAAGACAACACAAACTTATTATCTTATATTTTGGGAAGTCAGAAGTCCAACACAGGTCTCACTGGCTAAAATCAAATTGTCAGCAGGGCCGTGTTTCTTTCTGGAGGCTACAGGAGAAAATCCACGTCCTTGCCTTCTCCAGCTTCTAGAATCCACCTGTATTCCTAGACTGACTTGTTGCCCCTTCTTCCATCTTCCAGGCTGAGTCCTTCTCACACTGCATCACTCTGACCGTTTTTTCTGCCTCTCTCTTCCATTTTTAAGGACCCTTGTGACAACTGTGTGCCTACCAGAATATCCAGGATAATCTCCCTTTTCTTAAAGTCAGATGATTAGCAACTGTAATTCCTTTTTGCCACATAGTCGCAGGTTTTGGGGATTAGGGTGTAGATATCTTTTGTGGGGGGAGTTTATTCTGCCTACCACACTGGTATATGTATATAGGGAGTGGATTCAGATATGAATAAGCCATGATTCTACCTTCTATGATTCCATAGCATGTGCCAGAAGTTGGTAGTGCAAACACATAGGTACTATACAGTTTAATAATAAATAGTATAATAGATGCATCTCCATGGTCCACTGATGGACCAAAGGAAGGAGTAGCATATTAAGTCTTGATGGATCATAAAAAAAGAATTAAGAGAGTAGGGGGGAATTTACCTAAATTTTGAAGAAGGAGAAGGACATTTTTGCCGAGATGTCAGGTGGGTGGAGATTCAAGGCAAAGATATAATTCAACTTGGATTTTATCCTGTATGCAATGAGATGCCATTTATGGATTCTGAGCAGTGTAGATACCATCCATATCCAATATGTATGTTAGGAATATTATTATTATATTGACCATGGAGGGAGAGTTTACAGGGGAATTAATCTGGAATTGGATACATCACCAAGGAGATGATCGCAACATTTCAGGAAGATAGGTGCTATAGACTTGAACTAACTCAGTGGCAGGGAAATTAGAGGGGAATAGATGTATTTGAGAGAAATATTAAGGGATTAACTGGAAGAATTTGCTGAGTGGTCGAATGTAGAACACCAGGGGAAGAATGAGTCAAGGAATTACTCCTGGTTTCCGCCTTGGGTGACCAGTTACATTGTGGTACCGTTAACCAGGATAAGAATTGCAAGACAATAAATCGTGATGGAGAAAAAGATAATTGCTTCCATTTGGATATGTTGACTTAAAGTGCCTGTGGGAAGACGGTGAAGATTCATCCTTATAGCAATTAAAGTGAAAAGATCTGGGATATTTGGTTGATTTTTAAGTCTGAAATACCCTTCTCCCCAAATAATAATCTTAGTTTAGTTGGATGAAGAGATTATTTAGGAATGAGATGATATATACAAAAGGGGGCCCATGGCCAGGGATGGATAAGGAGACATGGCACAGAGCAGCGTGAATAATGTCAGGAAGGAAAAAGCCAAGGAATGTACAAAAATTTTAAGGAAAACTAAAAGCACTCTGTAATGTATATTTAGAGCAAAGAGAATGTAAGCAAAGGGAATGTTATATAATACTAACAAATGACACTATAAAAACAGAGTTTACAGTGATTTTCTTGTGTCTTCACAAAAGAATGGTCTTCAAATTGAAAACGGGTCTAACAAAGATGGTAAAAAGGGAATTGGATCCAAAGATAGATATGAGAGATACTTAAGGAACATCTATTTGCTTTAAATGTGTTCCTGTCTTCAGGCTTAGATTATTCCAGGATACTGAAATAATTTCCAGATATTTTCGTAGAGCTATTACTCATAATCTCTGAGAAGTTATGAAGAACTGGTACAGTGCCAGAATCCTGGCCTCTAAATGGTAAGGACCTGAGGATAGGCCATTACGGCTGGTAATCTTCTGTTTGACTCCTGACACATTCTAGAATGGACTACTTAGACAACTTGTATGTGGGTGTTGAGAGGATAGTCAGTCACTTGCAGGGTTTAACAAAAATGCATCAGTAGGAAGTCATTTCATTTATATTTTTCTTTTTCACGGAACAAGAAGTTTAGAGAAGGCTAATAAATGGGGACAGGATCAAAATTGAATGAATATTTCAGTTTCGAAATAATAGACCCACATAAATACAGGGACAAACGTAGAAGTCCTAAGATTAAGTTTAAAAAAATCAAACCAAGTGGGACGATGTTGAGGATCTGGCTTAGAGCAGTTAAAGTAAAAAGATCTGCATATATGGTTGATTTTAAGTTTAAAAGTAACACCCAGAATGATAACATAGTTTGCCCTCAGAGGCATGTTATTATCTCAAACAAGGAAGAAAACAGCTTTATCTGTATTGGCAAAGATTCCATTTCGAGTATTGAGCTGTCTTTTGGGTACTGTATTTTAAAGGAGCAAAAGCGTAGGATCTGGAAATTATGTTGAATGAATAATAGTTGAAGGAGCTAATTATAATGTTTAGGCCAGAGAAGACATGTTATGTCTTTAAATATTTGAGGACATGATATGAGATTGGGCTCCTAATTTTCTTTGGCTCTAGAGGCTGAAATTAGTTTAATGAGGAATGATTAAACTCAATATTGAAAGAACTTTAAAAAATTAGATCTTCTAAAAAAATGAACTGCCTGATGAGAAAGATGGCTCTTTTCAATAGCAATCCTCAAACACAAGTTAAGTGACCACTTAACAAGGATAGTGGAAAGGAAATTCCAGCATCAGGTGGGAGTTTGCAATATATTCATTTTTTTTCTTATCTTTTTAACTCTAAAGATCCTTTTCAACTAAAAAAAAATTCCATGGGTCTTCACATACTAAAACTTTTGTATCTGTTACATGAGAAAGTATATAGAGCAATAGAAAAACATTTGTTTGGATCCAGAATTATTTTGATATAAATATGTACTAAAATGGCTTAAAGGTATTTTTACACTTTCATAAAAATTAAATTCTCAAGACATATATTTATTCTACAGACAATGCCTGCTGCTCTTTTAGATTCACAACTCCCGTAAACAATTGCATGTCCTCTCATGTTTCCAAGCTTCAGATTAAGAACTGAACAAGATAATAAAATTATCAATAGGTCTGGGTGCAACCTGAGAATTTGCATTTTTAGCAGATTCTGAGATGAAGCTGATGCTGCCAGTAGGCAGATCACATTTTGTTTTTTGGTTTCTTTTGTGCGGTATGCGGGCCTCTCCCTGCTGTGGCCTTTCCCGTTGAGGAGCACAGGCTACGGATGTGCAGGCTCAGTGGCCATGGCTCACGGGCCCAGCCGCTCCACGGCATGTGGGATCTTCCCGGACCGGGGCACGAACCCGTGTCCCCTGCATCGACAGGCGGACTGTCAACCACTGCGCCACCAGGGAAGCCCGCAGATCACATTTTGAGTAGCAATAAAAGTTATCTTCCAGGTTCAGAATTTGTTTTATCATGACTTTTACCCTTTATCCACATCCAAAATTGATACTGTTCCCTGTGGATAATTTATAGCATAGTCCCCTGTCCTACTCTGAATCCTGGCTTTACCGTTTATCAAGCAGAGTGATCTTGAAGAAATTCCTTCAGATTTCTGATTCCTTTGTGAGGTTGACATCTAAGGATTAAACGAAATAATATAAGTAAAATGCTTAGCATAGTAGCTGACATAGCAAACATTCTAAATTTATGGTTACTGAATATTTTAATGACAATGAATGTAAAGGTGATGATGAGAAATGAGCAGTTTTCTTATACAAGCCTTCTTATTAAAAAATTTTATTGAAGTATAGTTGATTTATAATGTTAATTTCTGCTGTACAGCAAAGTGATTCAGTTATACATATATGTATTCTTTTTCATATTCTTTTCCACTATGGTTTCTACAGAATATTGACTATAGTTCACTGTGCTATATAGTAGGACCTTGTTGTTTATCCATCCTATATATAATAGTTTGCATCTGCTAGTCCCAAACTCCCAATCCTTCCCTCCCCTACCTGCCCCCTTGGCAACCACACGTCTGTTCTCTATATCTATGAGTCTCTTTCTGTTTCGTAGATATGTTTATTTGTGTTGTATTTTAGATACCACATATAAGTGATATCATATGGTAATTGTCTTCCTCTTTCTGGCCTTCTTCGCTTAGTATGACAATCTCTAGGCCCATCCATATTGCTGCAAATGTCACTATTTCATTCTTTTTTACAGCTGAGTAATACTCCATTGTGTATCTTCTTTATCCATTCATCTGTTGATGGATATTTAGGTTGTTTCCATAAATAGTGCTGCTATGAACATAGGGTTGCATGTATCTTTTCAAGTTATAGTTTTGTCTGGATATATGCCCAGGAGTGGAATTGCAGGATCATATGGCAAATCTATTTTTAGTTTTTTTAAGGAACTGCCATACTGTTTTCCATAGTGGCTGCACCAATGTATATACCCACCAACAGTGTAGGGGGGTTCCCTTTTCTCCATACCCCCTCCAGCATCTTATACAAGCCTTCTTTAATAAGTGTTCTTCCATAACGCCATATGTGTTCCTAAAAAATTACGTATTAAAAGAATAGAGTTCAAGGAAACAGACCCATCCAGTGCATCTTTGTAATCAAAGCACTAAAAATACAAAATAATGATTTATACCTGGGTAGTTAATTTAGATGGCCCAGGCGGAAGCTCTGCATTTCTGAAAGCTGCCACTGTGGGTATTAAAATAAGCAAAAGACATTACAGAAGAAATACGGCAACACTGCAATGAGAGCAGCATTAATGGGTGTGGAAAGGTCTGAGATGCTAGAGCTGACAATAAGGTGGGCAAGAGGGGTGGGCAGTCCAAGGCAGCTTGAGGTATGAGCCCAAAAGACTGGCCTTGCCTTTCAGATTCCTTCAAACACAGCTGAATAGGCTCCTGCTGAAACTGCAACAGCTGAACTGATGTTTGTTTTTTTTTTCCTTTCCTCCTGAAGGTTATAATTCTGTTCTACTGTTTTGCACCCATCTCTGCCTGGGGTTGGGGAGGGCAGGAATCACATATAAACCAAGCTGACTTCTGCATTTCACCGACATCATTCTAGTTACAGAACTGCATTACAGAACTAGTTACTAATTTTAGTTACCCAAACTTGCATTACAGCAGAACAGAATGCATTGGGTTTTATAGTCTACATTTAATCTGGAAGGCATTGAGAAGGAACACCTCCTATAGCCTTTTTGGATTCTCTAATATCCAGGTTACTAAAAGATTTCCCAGGTTATTGTGGTGAAGAAAACCTTTTGCAAACACTTGACCAATAGAAGCAAAGGGGCAGAGTCCCCAGTCACAGTGGCTCTTGGTTTAATATCTCCCTTACACCTTCATTCTATTGTTGTGTTCCCTTCATGGGTGACGACCAAACTCAATCATGAAACATTTTCTCCTAGTTTAACTCCTTCCTAAACCTGCTCTCCTCATCCCAGACTGCTTTTCAATGCAGCTTCTATAGATGACAGCAGCATAAGTTGGGCAAGCAAGCATCTTCAAAGGAAACTGAGAAGATCAGGTGTAACTTTTTGGTTGGCGACCTCAATTCCTTGTGGGAAGGAAAGGATAAAAATAGTACATATATTCAAAGAAGCTGCGGCTCTTGGCCCAGTATCCGGGCTAAGTGAAAGCCTGACGGTTTTGCCTTGATGTTTGTTTAAGCAGCAGCCTACAGTATGGCACGAGGTGAATTTTTTCTCTACTTGTTTTATTCCGAATAGTTTTCAAAAGCTCCTGTGGAACACTAACTGCGGCTTTGATCGGTCTCTTATTCAGGGCTGACATTCCCATGAACAACTCTAGCTCTGACCAGCTTCAGCCACTTTTAAAATTCTCATTTAAATTCCAATTCTCCATAATCTTAACAGGCAAAAAGATAGACCCAGAGTGAGGAAGGGCAAGTGAGATGCCTCTTCTGGATCCACAAGGCCCTCAGATGAAACAGACCCATCTAGGCAGCA
Source organism: Phocoena sinus (assembly GCF_008692025.1). Taxonomy (NCBI): domain Eukaryota; kingdom Metazoa; phylum Chordata; class Mammalia; order Artiodactyla; family Phocoenidae; genus Phocoena; species Phocoena sinus. The sequence goes on along the minus strand of NC_045773.1, from coordinate 85,957,823 downwards.
GGAAGACAGTAGAAATCCGTGAAGAAAAGAGCTAGATACTTGATGTATGCCATATGCCTTCGAGACTGGGGTTTTTGACCGACACTTGGTTCAGATGAGCCTGCAACATGTGTCTGAAGGTTCCCATAACCCTGCAAATCAGAAAAAAAAAAAAAAGAAAAGGAGCCATACATTTCTAAATATCAGACTGTCTTGCAAGATTTCTGAAATGTTTTAGGCTGTATTTTGGGGTAAAAACAGAAATAAAAAGGTTGATGTGGTGAGCAGTGTCTGCGAGAGGAAGCGTCCCTTGCTTGGGTTCATTTTATGGGCATTCCTAAAATCTGTTATTAGGTTTTGCTTTTCCACCTCTCTCCCCACAGCCTCTCTCAAATTCACACTCCAGAGCCTCTTCTTGTCCTTGGCAATTTGAGAAATTTTATCTATATTCGTGATATCGGAAGGTATTTGGAAGTTACGTGGACTGACAGCAGATTCACCTTTTTTCAGGGACGATGCACAGGAAACAGGAAATCCTTTTCCTGCTCTTCACCTCTGGCTGCAGAGAAGTGGGCCTGGTCTCTCCTTTGCCTCTTTTGTTACCCAACTCAGGTACTCCTGGTTTTCCAGTGAGCTCTCCCACCTCTCCGTGTCCTAATCCATTCCACTCTGGATTTGGTGACTTCTGGTGACTCCGTATTTGCACTAGCAGGCGTCTCAGCTAACCTCTCTGGTTTGGTGACCTGTTCTTTGGACTCAGTCGACACCACCAGCCCAAAGATTCTTCTCTTTGTCTGGGCTCAGTGGTTTCTCCACTGGGATTGGAAATGATGTTCATTCCCCTTCCATCCCCTTTCATACTCTACTTTTGGGAGAATAATGTAACAGAGAAGAACAAACCTGACTCCATATTGGATCATTTCCTTTAGCTCTAACCCTTGTGCTCTGTCCCCTGTGCTTAGTCTTGCTGGCTTTGCACCTTTTGTAAAAGAATGTTGCCTATAGCCTGAAATATACATGATAGCCCATTGTCAAGGTTCTGACCTTTAAAGGTGTAACACTTTTCCATTCACATAGAGATAAAAATTTGCAGAACAGAAAATAACGATTGTCTTGTTGGAGGTTTATAGGAACATTGTCACCAGACAGACCTATGTGGACAGCTGCAGGATCAAAGGATTCCTGCGCCAAGAAGTTTGTGACAACCAGCCACACCCCTTCCCCTTTTAGTATAAAAGAAGCTTGAATTCTAACTCCAGTAAGATGGTTCTTTGGGACACTAGTCCACCCCCTTCTCAGTCTGCTGGCTTTCTGACTAAAGTTCCTTACCCCAACAACCCATCTCTCAATTTATTGAGCTGTCATGTGGAGAGCAATATGGGCTTGGACTCAGTAACAATGTGAGATAGGCTTTCTTGGCCCCGAATCCGATTTTTCCAGGAGAAAAGTTGACAAAGCACAAACTAACAGTGAGTTAATTTTATCACTGATCTTCAGGATATATTTGGGACATATTATGGTTTTCTAAGTTGCAACTCAGTCACTGGGTACAGATGATTTTGACAACCTGTTATTTCCTGAAACGATTCTATGCTTCCTCTCTCCGTTCCCTCTGCCTTAGATGAGGATCTTATTCTTGATCACTAATAACCTCTTAATTAGTTCCCTTGCTGCCAGGCCTAGTCCTGTTCACATTGTCACCAGAGTATCTCTCCTTTGCTTTGCTGTTTAAAACATTTCACTGCCTATCCAGCATTTATATCAGCATTTCCTAAAGGACAGACAATCATAGAGAAATAAGTGGCTGAATAAATCCTTAAAACACTGATATCCTGAAACCCCTTTTGGAGACTCCATATGCTTTCATAATTCAGAGCTGTAATGGTTCTGAAGAATCCTATAGTGAAGAAACTTGTTCAGTTCAGAATTTTCTTAATGTATTTAATCATGGAATTCCTTTTCAAGTTTTACCTACTAAATATCTATAATACTAGTTTCCACAAAGACACTTGGGTAGTGCTTTCTAGGATAAAAGACAAGCTGCTTACCTTGTAGGACTGGGCATATCATGGCATGTTATTTCCTGTCTACCTATCTTACCTGATTTTCCACCCCTGGATGCCTTGCCCTTTTATATTCTACCTGAAGGATAGACAAAGGATCACCTTAGTCTGTGTCTTTGCATTTGCCTATCTTTCTGCCTAGAGTTTTTTTCTTTCCCTTCTCTGCCTAGTAAACTTTCCCGTCCCCATCTTTTGAAACCCAAAATAGATCCTTGCGAGGGGAATTCTTCGTTAACTCTTGCCCATTAGAAGTAATCACTCCCTCCTTAGTTCTGCTGCTGTGCCTGTTCCCCTCCACATTTCGGTTGAATTCATATACTGGTTTACAATTGTGTTTGTGGGTCTAATGTGTTCAAATTGCTGTGAGTGACTTGATGAAAAGGGGTTGAGTCTGTGTAGTCAGTTTTTAGGATAAGCCTGGAACATAGTAGGAGCTTAATAGATGTCTGTAGAACAGAAGAATGGCCTCATACCACACATGGGTAACATCATTCTGGATTCCGAACTTCTTTTCGTTTGTGGTGTCTTAAGCTAGATAGCACATGTACCTCAAGAAAAAAAAGCAACAATGTCTTCATAGGGAAAAGAGATATATGAGATGTATGTGTGTACACATCTGCATATATACATATATACACACAGATATGTACACGTATATAGTACTCCAGCACAGATAGATCATATGTTTGTTTGCAAGGGACACTCACAAGCACACACTATGCCTTCACAGACATTTTCTCCAGCCATGAAACACAGCAATTTAATAAAGGATGATTAGGAAATACAGGAAAAGAAGCTTCACTGCAGGCAATGAAATACATCAACTGTTTTAGAAATAACACCTTGGGAGTTTTAATCTTTACACATAACCTTAGCTTCTAAGGTCTCCTCCCAACAACAGACCTTCAGCATCCTGCACAGATTTCCATTTATCTGCGTGGGCTGAGCTGACCCCGCTGGAAATCGAACATTGCTCCAGATATTGGTCCAGGCACACTGACGCTGGCGAGGGACCCCTTGTGTGAAATTTACAGAAGAGCCTGCTAGAGAGTTCTGAAGTGCAGGAGCAACTGCGAGGCTGCTGCTTTCCTCCCAGGGCTGGTAGAAAGGAATCTTGGGCCACTTCTGTCCCCGCAAGGGAATGGCACCACTGAGATGCCTTTCTCTCTGACTCTTGTGCTCTGCTCCCCCCGTCTCCTCTCATTCCTCACGCTCTGTCTTGCTCTGACCCTGACTGTAACATGACCAGTTAGTCATGACCTTCATGTGCTGCAGGGGTGCTCTGTTCTCCCTCTGCTCTATCTCGCTGGCCTTAAGCTAGAGTGAACTCACTAAGCACGAGATTCCCTTTAAAAAAAATAGAACTGAAAGAAGTGTTGTTTGCTTTCTGGCCCTCAAACACCAAGGCACTGTTGTGCTCCTTAAAATTGTAAATTATGTCTGTTTAAGAAAATGTCAGTGTTTTCTAAAACAGAATAACAGTGCTGGAAAAGACTTGGCTGTGCTATTTGTTACCAAAGTTTCATGCAAGAAAAATGATGCATTCATCATTATGAGCGCAGTCAAGGGGCATAATGACTGGGGCACAATGCTGCTTCAGTTCTTTTAAGTAACATGATGGATTCTTTTTCTCCTCAGCAAGTTATCTGAGTAATGTAAAAGCTCATAAACTGAGATCCAGGGAGACTGTCGATAAAGGACTATACTTAACAACAATTAGAGCGTGAGACACATCTCGTATAATTAAATTGATTATTTTTTTTCTTCTGCCAGAAACAAGACTTTTCCAGATAATGATTGCTTTAGTTGTCTAAAATTTTATTTATTGAGGTGGGAGAGGATTAGCTCTGTTGTTACATTGAGGCACTGCTTCTTGCATCTTCGAAATCCGATTCTTAAATAGGCCGATTGGATGATTTTTGAATACAGAAGGGTAAATAGCTATGGATAATCTCTGAAATCAACATGAAATCCCTGTCCTGGTAAACATATTATTTAGTGACATAGAATTTCAGCAAGTGGACTCACAGGGGTGGGAAGGCGGGGGTAAAGGGGTCAGGCCCCTGGTTTTGATGGGTTCCCTGGCCAGTCAGGATCCTGAGCAAGGCTCTTAATTTAGCCATGCATTCTCCAGTGTAATGCAAGCATAAAATGGTCACATTTTTTTCCGTGTCTAAAATATGTTAAAGATTTATAAAACGAGGAGCTTTACTTTTTACATTAAAAATTGCCTTTTAAGGGTACATGTAACACCCTCCTCCCAAAAGCACATAACCCCTTTTTGATCCCTGGATAACGCTACTAAATTGGGATATTTACCTGAACTTTCCTTACTTGGCCTCCATTCATGTCAAACAGCTGTTGGACTGAATACAAAGGGACTTGTCTGACTTTCTAGTAATAACCTTGATTTTTTTTCCTGGTGTCTTGAAAGCATTAATAGTGAATTGAGTTTTACCTTTTCCAGCAATGGGAGTGGCTGTTTTTCCGTTAAATATCACTGGGTTTAATGGGGCTAGAAATATTAAAAGAAACCCTAGCCATATGGAAATTTCAAAAGAAGGAAAGAGAGAGAGAGAGAGAGGGAGGGAAGGAGGGAGGAAAGAAGGGAGAGAGAGAAGGAGGAAAGAAGCTATTTGTTGTTTTCTTTTATTTTTATTCAATTTTTTAAAAGCTCCGGAGGAGAGCAGACAAGGGTTGTGTGCAAGTGGGTGGAACATATTTGCTGTGAAATAGGATGGAATGTTTACTGAGCTATTTTCCATGAGAATCAAAATGTTTCTGCTCTCATATCCCCTTTTCACAGCAGTGGCCTTTTAAAACATGTTGCCTCGGTGACTGCTGGTCAGACTCCATGTGATGCTTCCTTTGAAAATAATGGCCCTAGACTGTGACTGGCTTTGCTCACCCTGTTGGGCAAGAGCACTGAGGGATTCGCTGCATTTCCAAGCCTGTGGGATTTGAGTTCATCTCTTTCCAGTATTTACTGGAGAAATGTCTAGTGGGTTAGGGCATGGGAGAAAAACTTATCCTAACAGAGTGCTTCCTTGCCGTCTGGGTTAACGTGTGTCATTGTGCCTGAGCCTTGGCCTTGAGCCTCTGCCTTTGCTACCCGTTGGCCCTGGGAGGATGATGGAGGGTGGTGTGATGGATAGAAAGTTGACCACGGAGGACCACCAAGGAATGGTGTACGCTTGAGCAAGTCCCTTATCCTCTGTTAGTCTCTATATTCTGTAATTGAAATAAAATGTTATCACCTAACCTTAGTAGGACGACTCTTTGTAATAACTATATGCATAGCGAAAGGGGTGAAATTTAGTACAGTAAAATTGTAGAAGTGGTTATGTTAGTGGGATTGAGGTCAAACTTTTTCTGTTTCTCTGGATTTTCAATAATTTTCTCTACCAGTGACAACAACAAAAACAACACAGCAAAGGCTCTTTGGGCAAGTCTTCTGTGATGGATGATTCAGTGTTTTGTTTTGCTTTTTACATGAATCAATAATCTTTAATTTGTAAAAATAAAATATAGTTGACCCTTAAACAACATGGGTTTGAACCATATGGGTCCACTTATATGCAGATTTCTTTTTAATAAATACTTACTACAGTACTACACGATCTGAGGTTGGTTGGATCTAAGGATGAGGAACCCCCATAGAGAGGGCCCACTGTAAAGTTATATGCAGATTTTCATCTGCATGGAGGGTCAGCACCCCAACCCCTGCATTGTTCAAGGGTCAGCTGTACATAAAAAGTACATAAACTGTATCATACTACTTTGTGGGTTGTTTTGAAATGCAAATTAAATGACTGAGTGAAAGTATGTAATATCTTATAGCCTATTTTACAGGTAGTAGTTGTTATTTTGGAAATCAAATTCTTTTTAAATAGTGATGATGAATATCACAATCCCTTTATTTTATCAAGAATGTACTGCACACACTCATGGTGACTCTATGAGTTCGTAATAGTGTCCTACACTAGTGTATACACTATGCACACTATAGTGTATAACAAGTGAGAAAACTGTCAGAGAATTCAGCAACTAGTCCAGAGTCACACCAGCAGAGCTGAGACCCAAGCAGCCTCTCTGAATCCTGAGATCTACTCATTACGTATCGGCTCACTGAGTCCAAGGCCTGGAATTTACTCAGTTTGGCACCAGCTTAATCACTTTAATTATGGCCATCTGAAGAACATCATTTATCAGAACATATATATATATAATATAATATATATATTATATATTTTTTTCTGATAAATTATATTCTGAACTGAACTTTTAATTTTCAAATATCTATTAGTGTTGCTATATTGCAGTGAATCCTATCACTTCTTTTCTAAGAACCAAACAAAGCTAACCAACCTCTTGATTACAACAACATAACAAAGCCCAGTGGTAAATTGTATACAGTAATAATTTAAAGTAATGCTGTGCTTAGGGCTTTGAAGTTTCACAGCTACCTCCAAAATGTGAACATTGAATGTCAAGTTTGAATTCATTCAGGTGAGAGGATGTTAATTCAAAACTTTATTTTGGAAATGTGAAGATAAAATCTTTTGAAGGCTACCTTTAGTAATTAAAAAGTGTGGGGTTTTTTGTTGTTGTTGTTTCTTAACAAAAACAGACCAGACCTTTATGTTGTCTTAATTACTAGTGTAGTTTTTTAAAAATTCCATGTTTTCCACTATTTTCTTTCTTTAAAATTCACTTTAGATATGTGAGGTCCTTTTATTTCCTTCATTATTAGTGAATCCTGCATTAGAAAGCCACCAACTTATTATAGCTTTTAATTAATTACAAAAAAGTAACTTTATCACTACTAACTTCAATCTTATGAAACAACGAAACCAAGCCTAGAACATTTTAAGTAAGTTGCTTTTTATAGGATTGTTATCTTCAAAACTCAGTGTAACTCCACGGTTTGTTGTGATGTATCAGACCACATTAGTTTGAACTTTTGATCAAATCGACTAAATTTGGTGAATTTATTTTGCTATACATTTGGCCGAAAGTTTGTCAGTAATAGCATAAACCAGATTTTAGGGATAGTAATAAAGACTGGTAAAAGTACTAAATGAGGAAGTATACTATTGTAGCTTGTCAGTGTTAGAACACGAAAACACCTAAACAATCCAAAAGCGAGCAAGTAAACAAACAAACAGAAATACAAGGAAAGAGCTAAATTCAGAGGTATGTAAACAAGCAGTGTAATACAGCAGAAAGGTCAAAATCTGGAGAAATGAGTTCCTACCCCAGCTTTAGAAATTCCTGTGAGGATTTAGGTAAGTTGCCCCAGGGCCTTAGTGCCCTTTACTTGTAAATGGGGTTGATTGAGCCAAAACAATGAATGGCTTTCTAACAGTTACAGGTTCTGTAGGATTTACTAATAGAAGAAACTATGTGTCCTGCACACATAAAGCAAAACAAAACAAAACAAAACTGTATGAGCTCACTTTTGTATGTTTTATATATCCCTGTTGTGTGTAAAATTTATTTTGGGGTAGGGAGTGTTCTCTGTTTAAAAAACTATCTGTCTATCTATTCCTTTCTAAACAATCACTGAGACAAAATGGTCTGCTCTGATATTCTATGATGTAGTATATTCCTCAGTGTAGAAAAATCCACATATCCGGATCAATGTGTAGAATAAGAATAGTGATAGTGAAAATGATTCATTTAGTCAACAAATATTTATTGACTAAATATTTGCATCTACTACCTGATAGAACACTGTGACCGGCCCCAAGAGATAGAATCTTGAAAAATAAGTTCTGGATTGGTAATGGGAAACTTAGAATCCAGCTGGGTCCAACACACACCAGCCGTGTCAGCTTAGGTGAGTCACGTTTCTAGACTTAGATAATTCATAATCTGATTCGTTAAACATATATCTTACCAAATGTAACCCTAGATTCTAACTGCGCATCTGGTACTTTCCCCGCTTCCAGTGCTCTTAACATACTCAATTTACTTCTGTAACAAAACTCGGACAATGTTCCTAGCCTGATTTAGATTTAATTGCTCAAGGATTCCAGGTTTCAGGTTTCTGGAACCTGTTTTTCAGAATATTTGCTTCTCCTGACTTTGTGTGTGTTGTTCTGTTCTATCATTAAAGCATCATTTCTTTCCAAACTCTCTGAAAATGCAACTTCGGGAGGGAGATGCGTGGACCCACTATCACTTTTGCATAAATTACTTCAACAAGGGCTTCCCTGGTGGCGCTGTGGTTGAGAGTCCGCCTGCCGATGCAGGGGACACAGGTTCATGCCCCGGTCTGGGAAGAGCCCACATGCCGTGGAGCGGCTGGGCCCGTGAGCCATGGCCGCTGAGCCTGCGTGTCCGGAGCCAGTGCTCCGCAACGGGAGAGGCCACAACTGTGAGAGGCCCGCATACCGCAAAAAAAAAAAAAAAAAAAAAAAAATTACTTCAACAAGTATTTGTCCATGGCAGATGGGATTAAGCATGGTGGGACAGAGTCTTGGATTGCCTAACTTTGATAAGGGAGGAAAAGGAAAAAGAAACTCTTGACAGGTGAATGACCGCAGAAAGGGAAAGTGGGAAATTGCCAAATACACCTACAACACAGATTTCCTGATGTTCACTGAGGAGGTTAAGTTTCTGTCATCAAGAAGCTTAAAAATATTTTAAAAGACAAAGCATGGACAAAATAGGACGCTTGAATAATTATACAGATATTTTACAGTTCACCCTTAAAGTTAGTGGTTCATAGAGTATTTTGGGAATTCAAAGTGTTGGAGACATCTTTGTGGGACGATTTCTCTATCAATGGATGCTCAAATATAAAACCCAAAAGATTGCTCTGCGCCAACATCCTTCTTCCATTCTTATTGTTATGCAAAATTGTGATAACATCTCAAAATCTCAAATATTTTTATTCTGCTTAATAGGGTAGAATAACTCACACCAGAAAGATAGCTATGTCAGTCAGCGGGTGGGAATACATTATGGAGTTTTAGGTCTCAAAGAAAGACAGAAAGAATGGGTTTCTCTAATTAAGGCTGACAGCAGCAGCAGAACCTGACCTGGCTGGCGGTCCTAAATTCAACCCACTCCCATTTCTGCAGGTTTTGTTTGTTGGTTTTTAATGAAAATGATCACTTCTTACATGTTTACATTCAAATAGGGACTCGAAAGTCAATAAATGCATCTATTCATTCAGTTGAGAAAAGCAATCCAATTTTCCCAGTGTGTGCACATGTGTTTGTGGTTTGCTAATATATATATTTTTTTGTCTTTTTAAGAAATACATATGCTGTAGTGTCAAGGGGGAAAGATTTTACACACTTCCATAGTGATGAAGTTTAATGGTAATCCTTTTGTATGTGTTTCTGGAGAAAAAAATTTTTTTACATAAATATTACTTTAACACCAAAGAATACAAATGAAGTAGCATATTTGAAATCTCTCTCTTGCAGGCTCTCCTAACCAGAATATCAGCTCACTAGTTCTTTCTGTGCCTCATCTCGTATTAATTCTACATAAACGCATCCTAGAAAACAGCAAGGGGATATGCCAGTTGTGACCTTCCAAATTCCTCTTCTCTGTATGCTAGAGTATATTTAAAACAGATTATATTTTCCCTCTGTGTCTCAGTTTTCACAGTTAATAAGACAGGCATTTCCATGGCTAACTTGCTGTTTTCATGGGTAGCAAACATTCTGATTAGTATTTCAGATACCAAGTTTACCACATTTTATCCAGAATTCAAAATGCCATAGACAATAAAGATTTTGCTTCTTGTTGTTTATATTTAAAACATCAAAATAATACTAATCGTATTGTTAAATATGTTATGATTGTTCTGGTAGCTGGTGTTTCTAAAGAAATGTCTGTTGAACCAGTGCGTCTTGAAGGATTTTCATGCCAAGTGGAAGCTGGAGAGATTAAAAATAATCTCCCACCATTAATCTCATATGCAAAACTGTAAAATAAAACCTTGCATTGCACTAGGGAGAAGGCAAGCTGGAGATTTACAACACTGAGAGTTATGAGTTTCAGTTCTTATGATCTGAATTTTTTTGCTCTCTATCATACACAACCAATCTCTAAAAACACCCACTAAATGGACGATAGTTGAAGGTAGTGTGTAAGCTGCTGATAAGTTTTCATAATTATTCTTGTGAAATTAACAGAATCAGTTGAGTTTTAGTAACAAACCTAATTAACTTCCAAACCTAACTCTTCACAAGGATAATTGACCCAGTGTTTCAAAAAAAGAAAAAAAAAGAAAAGTAAGCGTAGCTGTTTCCTGCTACCATTTCCTCATTTGGATTCATCCTAATCTTATGATATTAAGGATGGCACCATAATAAATAAGAAATAAAATTCAGTGAAGTGATTAGAAGGAAAATGGAGGAAAAATTAAGGAAAAAGTGGAAGTGGTGGTGGAGATGGGCATTCTCAAGGGGAATGAGGATGCAGCAGTGTGTAGATTACATGAATCCTGTTATAGCTTCTAAAGATCAGCCCCAAACTTTACAATTAGTTTTTTAAAAATTTTAAGTATTCTGCATAAAAATATGGGATAATTTCATCGATACATTTTATATGTAAGCCTGAAAATTTTATTCCTAGCTAGTTTAACACTAATATTTTGAGTTGCATGCACTCTAAAATCCAGTTTGAGAGAACCTGCAAAGAATATCTTGAAACTACACTAATATCATGTATGCCAATGGAGCTATTTGTCAGATCTGGTGAATTTTTATTTTCCTCTTGAGAATTTTCCAGAAAGGAGTATACTCAGTTCTGTCTGGCTTACAATAACTAACACCCTTAGCTCAAAGATAAGTTTGATAGGAGATATGGGGATGCATAGCAGATTGGCCAGCAGACACCACCCAGTTAATGTTTAACAGTGGGTGCTGGTTTTATCTGGAGTATTGTTCTGTCTGGATTCTTATCTCAGGCTGGCTTATAGTTGGAAGACTCTAGAACTTCTGGAGAATTACTTATGCAGGTCCCTCTCCTGGATGTAATTTTGGTTTAGATCCAGAGCAGAGAATCAGCATGATGTTATCATCTTTTTTTCCCAAAAGTTCAGTACATTGAAGAGAAGGTAAATTGCCACTAGGAAGGAAATGCACATATTTTTGTTATTTTTATATTTAAAAGGCTTTACTGAGATATAATTGACAAAATTGTAAGATATTTAAAGCATAGAATGTGATGATTTGATGTACATACACATTGTGAAAGGGTTCCCAGAATCAAGTTAATAAATAACACGTTCGTTACTTCACATATTAATTTTGTGTGTGTGTGAGAACATTTAAGTTTTTTTTTTTTTTAGAACATTTAAGTTTTACTGTTAGCAAATTTCAATTACACACTACAGTATTATCAACTATAGTCACCATATTTTACATGAGCTCCTCAGACCTTATTCTTATAACTGAAAGCATGTACCATTTTACCATCCTCTCAACATTTCCCTCACTCCCCAGGCCCTGGTAAGTACTATTCTACTCTCTGTTTCTATGAGTTCAACTTTTTGTATTTGGTTAGGTTTTTTTTTTTTAATTCCACATGTAAGTGATACCATGAAGTATTTGTCTTTCTCTCTCTGGCTTATTTCACTTAGCATAGTGCCTTCCAGTTTTACCTATGTTGTCACAAATGGCAGGATTTCCTTCTTTTTAAAGAAATGCATTTAAAAAAAAAAAAAGATATGTATCAGGATACAGTGATCCAAATGTGCCTTTAAAAATAAGAAATTTGTTCTCATAGGCAGAATCAGGTCTATTACCTAAAAGTTAATCTTCTTATATTACATTAAAGAGAAAGAAAAGAAAGAAAGAGGGGGAGGAAGAAGGGAAGGAAGGAAAGGAAGGAAGGGGAGGAATGAAAAAGGAAGAATACTTAAGAACAAGCTATTTTCTGAGAATTATCCAAGTAGGTAAATTACAAATCAAATGGAAATCCAGATCTAATCACATTTACATAAATTAGCATTCAGTTCTTGGTAAGTTCACTGGTTAATTCTGCCACTCATTCATTTTTCCAGGCATGTGCAAAGGGCTAGAAGGAGAATGGTAGAAAACACCCTACCAGATAAGGCAACGGTTTCAAACCACAGCAGGCAGGGACCCTGACCTTAGTATGCGTGGGAGTATTTGACTGTCAGCAAAATGATGTCCATGAAGTACCCTCCAATATCTATTGTCCATACCGCTCTCTTGATGTTTCGGGGACAAGTAGATTATGCCTTCTGTATTTAATATTTATAAATTGGTTCAATGTCTCAGGCTTTGGCTTAGAAGCCGTACAAGAAAGGGCAAAGTATGAAAGAGGGTAGTCAGGTACAGAGAGAAAAGTAAAAAGAGAAACAGAGTCTCAACAGAGCTGTAGTTATTTTCTGTAAGCAACTGGCCCTCAGAAGCAACTGACATCCTTAGTCAGATGCTAAGCATGTGAGGTGGAAAGGCCATGGCTGGCACCCTTCACAGAGCATCGGGCGCGTACACGGCACAGGTGTTCTGGCTACAGAGGCCTGCCAACCAGCAATCCGATTCTCCGAAGGGATTATGCACAGTTGCCTCTTATTAAAGTAGGACATTTATGCAAACACAGGATCCACTGTTGTTCACTTTAGTTGTTCTCACCACTTTAGTCCCATCCTCTCTGGTTTAGAGATGAGAGAAGCAGTGCAGGCTTTACGATTCTTGTTTTTCTGCTTGTTAAAATTGGTACCCACAGTTTCTACAAAGTGACTACGCAACTCTGAAATGATGCATGAAATGGTAAAAAAACGGAAACAATTTTTGCCCTGAATGCTCAGGTCACAGAAATTACAGACATGGATTCACACAGCAAATGGTGATAAGCCTTTCCTTAGCTTCAGCCAAGAGTTAAGCTGACTACAGTGGGTCATCCCAATAAACGCTGGACTGAGTCAAAGAGAATAGAATGTCTGTGTCAGTTTCTCTGACGCCATGTAATATGAATCCTCTCAGGCCTGCCCTTCTTCCAACCCCGTCCACCAGGTTTTCTTATCACCCACATTGCTTCCTGACTTTTTGCTTTTCCTTTTGCTGTATGCCCTTTCCAAATATGCCAGCAGTCCCCAATTTTTTGGCACTAGGGGCTGGTATTGTGGAAGACAGGTTTTCTGCGGACCAGGGTGGGGTGGGGATGTTTTCGGGATGATTCAAGCGCATTACATCTGTTGTGCACTTTATTTCTATTATTATTACATTGGAAAATATAATGAAATAATTATACAACTCACCATAATGCCAACAGGAGGCGGAGCTCAGGTGGTAATGTGAATGATGGGGAGCGGCTGTAAATACAGATGAAGCTTCGCTCCATCACCTGCCACTCACCTCCTGCTGTGTGACCTGACTTCTGGGGGTTGGGGACCCCTGAAGTACTCGATCTTTTATTTGTGTGCACTCTTCTCTTCCTTCTACTTTTTTCTCTAAGTTTCATTACACTTAGTGCCTGCTTAGGAAGCATTCTGAAGGGAGGCAAAGTGGGAATGGGGTTATAGAACTTAAGTATTTATTAAAATACAGTCATACCCAGGAGACAGAGCCACCAAGTGCTACCTATCTTTAAGTGCCAATCCATGTATTCTAAAAAAAAAAAAAAAAAAAAAAAAAAAGCTATCTCATCTCACCATCGTTAAAACTGTCAATCAAATGTCTTCTGGGACACACTTGGGAAAGACCACTTTCCTATGCACTGCATGCTTGCTTGTGTGTACCCATAAAACATGATCTGGATTTACTCCTCAGCTGTCTATCTCTATCTCCATCTCCATCCCTGTCTCTAGAACTCAGAGAAAGAAATTAAAATGTAAGAGTAAAGTTGTATTAGAAGTATAACTTTGAAATTTACTCAGAATAAAGAAAAATAAAAATTCATGCTGCAATTTAAAGGCTGTATTTCTCAGGAATTTTTCTGTTCAGATGTATAAATGAGGCTGAGGAAATTGGTTATAATCCCCATTGCTTCTCTTTCTTTAAGAATCATTACTTGACTTCTGAGAATTCCTGGGGTTTCCAGGAAAAGTATGAGAATTGACATCAGGATACTGGCAAAGGCTTCTGACTGTGGTACCTACTAGTTGTAGGAACTGTTGAAGTTACTTAGCTTTTCTAAGCCTTGATTATTTTTTTAAAAATATGGTAAAATTAGGGCAAATCCCTTTTGAGAATTTTGTGAATCAAATGAGATAGAGTGTGTTTAAGACTTTAAAATTAAGCACCTGTGCGTAGAGAAGGTGATTACCTGCTTTACGATACTAGCCCTTACTTCAATTTCAGATGGCTAAACTGTGAGAATGTTGTTTTAACTTCTTCAGATTTCACCATATTAGTTCATAACCTGTATTTTCCGAGTGAGAATCTAAAGTCAATGTAAAGAATCCATGTCACACCGTGGATAGGAACATGAATTCCACAGCCAGTCTACCTGAGTTCAGATCCCAACTTTGCTATTTGATTCTGTTTCCCCATCTGTAAAATGAGCCTAGTAATACTGCATCAGCACAGGGTTGATCTGGGGACTCTGTGTTGTAGACTGGTGCTTGGCACATGTAATGTGCTCCATAAGCATTTGCTGAACTAAAATAAAACAAAATAAAATTACAAAAGTAAAATGCACTCAAGGCTGTTATTACCAAAACTGTTCTCACTAGCATTCTAATCAAGTACCTAAGGCTCAAATATTATTTGATCTTAGAACTTTTGCACAGAGATCAGCACTATAAGTTTTGTATGGTTCCAATAAGATATTTGCATCCCTTCTATTTTTGCCTTCTCATCTCCAACAAACCACTTCCTTCAAGTCCTTTTTATTGGCAGTCAAACATGTGCTGCTCTAATGCATGTAGAATTTAATCAATTAATGGAGTTCAACAGGCCATTTCCATTTGCAATATTTTGAGAGGTTAATTTTGCAAACACCTGAATACTTTGGAAGATTATGGAGCAGTCTGAAGTTATGGCTCATGCTTAATCTCAGTGGACTGAACAGAGAATGCTCAATACTTAAGTATAATCTTTTCTCCACCAAATGTCCTTGGACAGATGCTAATTCCCTACTGACTCAGTATCTTTATCTTAAATTTACATTTCCAAGCTGTTTTCAAAAATAATTTTGCAGAAAAGTTCATGGCTCTGGTGACATCTATCATATATACTAGCTTCCTTCTTTACCATGTCCACCTCCTTACTCACGTTTCCGAGGATAAACAACCACTTATGAAAAAATATTTATCATTCAAACATAAACTATTATAAAACTCCCAACAAGAGCAACAACAAAAAACAAGAAGAAATTAAAAAAGGAAGTGTGTGTGTGTATGTGTGTGTGTATAGAGACAAGAATAATTGTTAATTAATTCTCAGTCATTTTCATATTATACAGGATGTTTTATACTAATAGTCATAGAAGCCTGTTAGCAAAACTGATCTTTTTATAACTAATATCATGTTGAAAAATATATTAATTATGTATTATATATGGATATTCATATTAAGAGTTAACTAGTTGGTTATGCTTTAACATATTCCACATATGACACAAATAGCAATTTGTTTCTTTTGCCCTTGAATTCTCAAACTTTTGTCTGCATCTGTATCACCTGGAAGGCTCGATAAACAGAGATTTATGGGCTTGTGCCCAGAATTTCTGGTTCATTAGGTCTAGGGTGCAGCCCAATAATTTGTGTTTGGCAAATGTTTCCTAGTAATGCTGATACTGCTGGTCTGAGGACCACACTTTAAGAACCACTGTCCTATAGTTCTCCTGTAACAAAGGAAACTGAATTTTATTGTGATAGACAGTTAACTTTTTTGGCTCCCTGTGAATCACACCTCTTGGCATCCATTCCCTTTGTATGAATTTGGGCTGGGCTTGCGACTTGTTTTAAACGGTAGAAAGTGGCAGAAATGATGCTGTGCCAGTTCTGGACCTGAGC
This sequence comes from Phocoena sinus, assembly GCF_008692025.1. NCBI lineage: Eukaryota > Metazoa > Chordata > Mammalia > Artiodactyla > Phocoenidae > Phocoena > Phocoena sinus. The sequence goes on along the minus strand of NC_045773.1, from coordinate 85,941,824 downwards.
CTTAAGATAGCCTGGCAACTTTTACTTTTGTGCTGTTGGAAGTCAGCCACTATATAAGAAGTCTAACTACCCTGAGACCTTCATGTTTGGGAAATTTCAAGATAAGCACATGGAGAACTAACATGAAAGAGAACTGAGGAGCCCAGCCAGCAGAGAGACCCAGGTTCCCAGGCAGACAGCCTCAGCTGGGCTCCCAACAGCCAGCCAACACCAACTTGTCTTATGAGTAAAGGCATTTTAAACCTGCTAGCTATCAGTCAACAGAAGGTAAAGCAGAAAAACTGCCAAGGTAACTGATGATTGTGAGAAATAATAAGCTGTTCTTAAGTTTGCGGGTGATGTTTTTAGGCAGCAATAGAAAATAAAGGGCTTTAAGGAGACTTTTACTAAAGGCTGGGGAAAATAGGAAGAATACTGCTATTGGCGGCAGGAGAAAATCAAATGGATGATAAAAAGGGTACTTAGTAAAATTATGGATCTGGAGATTTCCAAGCAGAATGTTGAGAGTGCAAATTTACTTTCTCTGATAAAGATAGGAGGAATGAGATACAATAATTTAAGTTTTAGTTTTCAAACAAAGTTACAAAGAAATACAAAGAAACCAGGATTTGCTTCATTCAAATTAAAGCTGTTTCTCATTCTCAGTTTTTCCCAAGTGGAATAATTCTCAAAATAATAAATGGCCTGAGGGCAAAGATCAAATGAGGTTGCTGTTAGTAAAATGTGGCGTCTGGGTTAGGGTCACGTCTTAAGACACTTTGTTATTCCTTTAAAACACCTAAGGTGTTGTTTGCTAGGCCCTCTCTGTTAGGCAGTAGGGTTTCTGAGAATTTTAAGGGTGTACCACATAGAGCTTCTCAGCTAGAAAAAGGACTTTGAAGAGTCATAGGACATTGTCCTGCACCCAAAATCAGAGAGGAGTCTTTTTTAAAGAGATTTGTTGTCGTGACTTTCATCTATTTTATAGTAATAGGATGAACTCCAGTAAGATTCATTGGAAACCTATAAAGCTTTTAAGATAATTGTATTAACTGAAGCACTGCCAATTTGGATTAAAAGGTACAGACACGGTTCAAAATTAACAGCTTTCTGTTGGCAGGAAGTAGGTTGAGAAAGTTATTCATCTATAAATATGGGTAATTTAATATGGAAAAGGAAGGACAGATTAGAGGATGGAGCCATTAGTCATAGAGAAACAGTTGTCAGTTCTAAGCAAGGAACTATTTATGTTCACCCTAATAGATTGCAGAATTTCTTCGGACCAGTAATTACTGTGTGCCTCCTATATTCCCTGTTTTTGAATTTGAGTGTTTATTATGATTTTTCTTGTCCCTGGTGTACAGCTGTATGTTGGGGATATGAGGGAGAGAGATAAATTGTCTCATTTTCTCACAGATCTTCAAATCAGGAGGAGCCATGCCTTCCAAACCTCATCTGCATCTAGATCTGATTTAGGTGATGAGAATCTGGACTTCACGTCTAAGACTATGCTATAATGAGATGTAGATTTGTGGGTTGTAGGAGGGAATAAATATATTTCGTATGTGGAACTTGAATCATTGAGGGCCAGAGGACATATGAACCTAACTGTAGGAAGAGGACCTGGGAGGAAGAACTGGGGCCCTTGTTGGCAGCCTCTGAGCTTCTAGCTGACAAGTGGTATCAACTTGTCAGACAAGTGAGTGAGCCATTATGGAAGCAGAGCCTCTGGCTCTGACACCATGTCAAAGACAGTTCAACCCAAATTGCAGAATTATGAGCAAATAAATTATTGTTGTTTTAATCCACTAAACTTTAGGGTGAATTGTTATGCAAGAGATATTTGAAATGCTTTATCTCTAGAACAAAGACAGATTAGGGTTCATCCTACAAATTTACCACCCTACTCCCCTTTCCCCTTTCCATCTGTTTTGCCAATAATCTTGCCTCCTAGGATTCCTGTTATCTTTTGCCCATTTATAATTTTTCTCTAGATAATATAGTCAATATTCTTTATATACTTATCTTCCTCCCCCTCTTGCTTTTTACTCATCACTTGTGTAACAATTAGTGGACACATTTACAGTCATTATTTTTTGTTTGTTTGTTTCTATATTCTGTATCTAATATTTGACTTCAAAATCTTATCCTCACAGAAACCAGTAAAATGGACCTTACTGAGAAGTGCTGGAATCTGCCTAATAAAGATGGGGTTGGAAAGTTTCTCAGCCTCTGAGCTCTCTCTGCTTACTCTCCTAGACTCAAAGGATACATGATTGGTGCCCAGGAGTGACTCTGCAGCACTTACAGGGTAGAAGTACTTCTGGTATCTGTCCAGCCCTCTCCAGTCCCAGACAACTGGGAATTTATTTTGCTCTTCTTACTTTATTTTCAAGTCTACTAAACTTCCAATTCTCTTTTAAGATCAAGTGGTTGAGTCATTGTTAGTTTATTTGGGGGGACTAAATTCAACACCAAAGCAGGATTTTATTTTAGAAACACTTATAAGTTGTTCAAAGGAGCAAGAGAAATTCTTGACCTTTGGAAAATTCCAGGACTAGGTTACCATTCTTCTCGCCTTCCAAATATGGCCCTATTTTATCTTCTAATTATAAACCTGCACAAATATTTAATATGAGATATATTTGTAGCATTGGACCTTCTTATGCTCTACTTAATTTAGCATCATTCATCCATTCATTCATCCAAATTCACTTATGTATCCATCCACCAATCAACCAATATTTTTTTTGCTTATTCTTTATGAATAGTTCTATAGTAAGCACAGAATAGAGAATAATATCCCAGCTCTGATGGATTGTTTTATATAGTTGGTTTCAAGTTATATAGAAGATTATTCTTGAATTTGATCACCTTAAATTTACTAGTTACTAAAATGTTAAAAAAAAAAAGCAGATAAGAAAATAGTATTTCTGACACATCGCAGAGTTCTTTGCAAGTGTGTTTAATGCTCAATGAATGAATAGATGAAATGAGTAAATGAAACATCATCTCGGTGCTATCTAAACCCAGGAAAATCAAAGGAATTTAGGGAAATTGTGTGTTCTAGAATGGGATGTGTTCTGCTGAGTTCAAGTCTTTTTTGCTTTCTCCCAGTCTCACTTAGGGATTTTCAGGATCAGTAAATTGTTCTCTTTTACCTAGAAGTCAACCATAAGAGAAGAAACGTGAAAAAGTATCATTAATTAGAAAGAAAATAGCAAGCTCCTCCAGATGATCACATGACCTCATTTTTTTTCTTTTTTCTTTTTTTTAGGATCTAAAGCCATTAAAGAGTTCTTTCCCCTCAGTTTACGTTAAAACTTAGTGACATTCAATTTAGGAGGCAGAGTAGAAGCTGGGAAAGACAGTGTCCCAACTGAAGAGGGTCCTGTGTATTATTAGTTGTAAAAAATAAATTCTATTTAATTTTTTTAAAGTGTGGATGTGGTCAGAGCAATAGAAATATTTTGGTTATGTACTGCTGTGAACAACCCTAAAACTTAACAGCCTTTCTTTGTTTTATTTTGGCCGTGCCACACAGCTTGTGGGATGTTAGTTCCCCGACCAGGGATTGAACCCAGGCCCTTGGCAGTGAGAGTGTGGAGTCCTAACCGCTGGGCCGCCAGGGAAGTCCCCTTAATGGCTTACAACAACCACCCTTTCATCATTCCTCATGATGGCACAAGGGAGTGGTATGTTATAGTGTCCAGCTGGACTTTTCACTCCCATGCTTCAGATGTGTATGTGGCCCAGAATGGCTCACCTGGGCTCATATGTCTGGGACTTCCATTTTCTCTTTCATTTGAGTTTATGGGTTCTCCTCCAGTGGTGTCAGTGTTTCTGTTTCTCTGTATATTCTCTACACATGGTCTCACCACATGGTGTCTCTTACATGGAAGCTGGGGCTCCCAGAAATGCAAAAGCAGCAGCTGCCAGGCCTTCTTCAGGAATTGGGATAGTATCATTTCCACAGTATTCTATTGGTTAAAGAGACTTTCAGTCCCAGCCCAGGTTTAAGGGAAGGCACTACACCAAGGTGTGAATACCAGAAGGTATGCTCTGTTGTGGTGCTGCAATGAAACAGATCACAAAGTGCAATCCTTAGTGCTTACCAACAGAAGTCGCAAGTCTAAAATCAAACTTGCAAAACACTTACGTGGCTCCAACAAAATGCACAGATGACAAGAAGGCAAGATCACCATATGACTGATGCTAATCTCCCAAGGATGGACTAAGTATAAAAAAAAACGTGCCCTGGAGGAGGAAAGGCTTTTTCATTTGTCATCTTGAACATTAATTGTTTTCATTGGAATCATTCTTTTCAATATCAGAGAACAGAATGAATTTTACCATACTGCTGTGAATTACCCTCCAGAAAAAGCAGACTCTGAATGTAGAAATAATCTCTATTTCAGGAATGTGTGCCGTCCTGCAAAATTCTTATTCTTGATGCTGATTTCACACAAAAAATTATAAAATAAAAGGAAATAAAAGGCATGCAATCCTAACTGAGTCTTATGTATTTTAGCTGAGGGCTGAAGACAAATGCCCAAAGCAATCTTGTATATCAGAATACCATCATTTACATCTTTTGTTCCCCTGTTTTCTTATGTATTGTGCAAGGTCCTACCTAAAAATGAATTAAATGGCAACTATCAAGATGACAGCTTAAAAATAATTTTCTCTGCATTGTTTCTTTGATGTTTAATTGTATAATTTTTAAAAAAGACATGTTTAATCATCTCCTTATTCGATTAATTTACATTATCTCATTGTATGATAGTACAAGAATGACAGGGCAATTCATACTTTTTTTTATATTTTTACTATCTGTTGCTCTAGGACTAACTCGGTTTTGCAAATTAAGATTGGAAGAGATAGCAAGGAACATTGCAGGGAAAAAGGAAACCCTAAATGGATCTTCATGTTTATTAGATAATAAATTGTTTTCTTAGTTTTAAATTATATTTTATATATTATTTTGATTTCTCAAATGTGTCTAACCTCCCAAAGAGTGAATTTTTTAGTTTCTTTGTAATTGTTATCCACATTTCTATTTTTCTTTCACAAAAAAATGGTATGAACTCCACATACATTTTTATGCAGCTCTGCAGCAGTGCATTAGATGAAATATTTGAATAGCATCTGATGTTGTGTGTGCTTTTCACCCCAGGAGATTTCTTTCAAGAAAAAGCAGTAGCCAGGATGTCCCAGAGTCTCTCCATCAGTATTCCCATAGCTTTTATTTTTGGCTTCATGCTAATCCTCGGGTATAAGAATTGGAGGCCTAAACATGTACTCTTTGTTTACATTATACAAAATGGTCAAGGAAGAGGAAAGGGAAAAAGCAGATTGTAGAAATAAGATTTTTTAATATGGTTGCTTCCCTGGTGGGAAGATATTAGATGTGAAACCACAGCCAAAAGTAACACATATGTGCACGTGTGTGTGTGTGTGTGTGTGTGCACGCACGTGAGTAGCAACCTCTTTGTTGAATCATAATCAATACCATTCTCACAAAAGCTTACAGGCAAGAATGCTTATTCTGCTTTGATACTTTAACAGGCTAATTCTTTTGAATTTGTGGCCTTGGAATGTACAGGTCTGTGTCCATGTGATCACTGATTATTTAAAAGAACATAGTTGATTATGTTTCTTTATTAATAGGGTGACTTTATGACTTGCCTGAAAACCACAAGGGAAGTCAAAATCCCCTTCCCCTCCCCACAACCTCCTTACCACCCGTTTTTCTGAACCGCTTGGAATAATCTAAAGCCCTATTCAGCTTGCAGCCAGATGTGAACAATCACTGCTTGACACGGGGTACAAATAACACCTCCTCCAGCCATTACTCTTAAATTGGAGCTGTGCCCTTGATGGAGGCTGGAAATTGCTCTGGCTTTTGTGACTCGCACGTGAACACGAACGGTAGTAGGCACAGAGGGAGAAGGGGGCCAGAGTGTTTAGGTGGCAAGCTGCAGGCAGATCTGGGCCTGTCTCACAGGAGAGTGGTCTGTTGAAGTGGAGCGAGGTCACAGGTCACACAGTTCAACCTGAAGGAGTAAGTGGACTAATGTGTTCGGCAGACAAAGACCCGTTAAAACAAAACAAAACCAAAAAGAAGGTGAGGAAGGGTCCAAGCCAACTTTGAAACCTGAACGACCATTTGTTCTCATTCTTCAAAACTTTCAGGGCTCTTCCAACCAGCCAAGGCTAAAGCTGTTTTCTGGTTCCTAGTGTTTGACAAAATGGAGTCCTGACATCTGACCTTCCATTAACCACAGACACAGAGTAGAATGAAAGAGACTGGACTGGAAAAGCACTATTCCCTTAGCAAACTGCTATGTTTGATGGTCATGGTCAGATTTTACCAAGATCCTGAGATTATGCTTCAAAAATAAAACTAAAACTCTCTTTAATCCAAGTAGTATTGATCGTCTTTGTTTTTGCTGCATGCGTCTTTTTTTTTTTTTTTTTTTAAGTTAGGCTGCATTCTTTTTTTCCTCCTAGTTGTCTAGTATTTTTTGTGAAGAATAACAGCATGTGCCATCTGCAGAGAAGGCCCCTGCTGAGTTAATGTTCAAAGCCAAGGCATTAGAGTTATAAAAATCACGAAACAGGTAGCCTTCCTAATGCTTTATTCTTGAATTATTTATGTTTTATTTACCTTAGTATTTTTCTTAAACATTGTTTTTGACAAAAGTCAGATTATCCTCTTTTTATAATTTTCATATTGAACTAACTACCCCAGGGGGGGACAAAAACATGAAATGATTGCTTCTAACAGGGTAAAAATAAACATGATCCACAAATTGTGATCAATACTAGTGAAGTTCATGGCTCAATGATTAGAAAAGCAAATGAAGAGAGGCACAATATATTCTTTAAAAGAGATCCAGGTTACTTAAGAAGGCATGAAATGCATAGAAATTTTCCCCCATTAAGAATCATTTAGTGGAGCAACAGGAATTCTCATATGTTGCTGTTGGGAATGCAAAATGGTACAGCCACTTTGGAAAACAGTTTGGCTATTTCTTACAAAACTAAACATACTCTTAGCACACAATGCAGCAATCATGCTCCTTGGTGTTTACCCAAAGGAGGTGAAATCTTATGTCCACACAGAAACTTGCACATGGATGCTTATAGTGGCTGTATTCATAACTCCCAAACTTGAAAGAAGCCAAGATCTCCTTCAATAAGTGAATGGATAAACTGTGGTACATCTGGACAATGGAATATTATTCATCGCAAAAAAGATATGAGTTATCAAGCCATGAAAAAACATGGAGAAATCTTAAATGCATTTTACTAAGTGAAAGAAGCCAATCTGAAAAGGCTACATACTGTATGATTCCAACTCTGGAAAAGTTGACACTCTGGAAAAGGCAAAAACTATGGAGACAATAAAAAGATTACTAGTTGCCAGAGGTGGTGGGGGTCTGGGGATAAAAGATTAATAGGCAGAGCATAGAGGATTTTTTAGGACAGTGAAAATATTCTGTACAATATAATAATCATGGATTATGTCATCATACATTTTTCTAAACCCATAGAATGTATAACAGCAAGAATGAACTGTAATGAAAACTGTGGATTTGGGACAATTATAAAGTGTCAGTGTAGGTTCATCAATTGTAACATATTTTTATAACCCACTCTGGTGGGTGATGTTGATAATGGAGGAGGCTATGTTGGAGGTGGGGAGGGGTGGTGTATGGGAAATCTCTGTACCTTCTCTCAATTTTGTTATAAACCTAGTACAGCTAAAGAAAAGGTCTTTAAAAAATCACTTAAAAGTGAAAAGTGAGGATTAGAGGAGGAAAAAAAGCTTTCATATTCATTAAATAGAAAAAGGAGCACTCTTAATGTCAACTCTGGTTCCACTGAGTACTTGTTGCTGTTGACACTGTCTGACTTGGTTACTAGTGGTCCAAGTGAAGCCTTAGTAGAAAATCTCACTGGCTTAATTTAAATTTTGGCCACCCCAGCTCTTAGAGCTATGAATAGACACACTCGCATTTGTTTGGCCTATGGAGAAAATCACCTCTTAGAAATATGCTTTGTTAGAAGGGTGCTAGATTTCCCTTGAAAATAACATTTACATACTGAACCTTTTAAAAAAGAAAAAAATGCTGAACATAGAGCAAACGATTTAAAAATGGATCACATGCAATATTAATATTGAGAATGCTGATAAAAAATGTACATGCATGTTAGAAACACTGACAAAAACCCACTTAATTTTGTTGAGTTATACCTTATATATATATATTAAGGTGCACAGAGCTTACATGAAGATCTTAATGAATTTTTATATATTGTTATGCTTCTTTCACCACCACATGTATTAAGACATAGAACATTTCTAGCATTCGAGAAGGCTCCCACACCACCCTGCAGTTAGTACGTACCTCAACAGGAGCCATTATTCTGTTTTACCTCTTTTGAATTTCGTATAAATGAAGTATATGGAATGTATGTTTTTGTACCTGACTTCTTTTACTCAACATTATGTCTGTGAGATTCATCCATATTATTATGCGTATAACTATTTCATCCTTTTTTATCGATGCATAGGATTATATTGTAGTTATACACCACAATTTATTTACTTACTTTACTATTGATGGACATTTTTTCCCCGAGTGTGGCTATTATATGATCATTATTGTATATAACTTTTGGAGGACAAAAGTATTCATTTTGGATGGCTATGTACTCAGCAGTGGAGTTGCAGGTCATATAGTATGTAGACTTAATAAGTGTTGCCAAATGTTTTTCTAAAGTCACTGTACCAGTTAACAGCCCCACCAAAAATTCAAGAGTTTTTATCCTCCTCAATCCTTCATATTTTTAATTTTAGCCATTCTGCTAGTGGTTAGTGATATCTCATCTTAATTTGTATTTTTCTGATGAATAATTATGTTGAGCATCTTTTCGTATGTTTATGTTCCTAACCTTTTTTAAAATATAAGGTTTTGGAGTTCAGCTGAAAAGTTACTCAGGAAGCTTGGGTATAGAGTCAGTTTCTTGGCAGTGAAAAGGAAGGTGAGAAAAGAGAACTAATGTTTACTTACTGCCTATCATTTTGTGAGAACTTTATGTATGCTATCTCAGTTAACTCTTTTAGTAGCGATATGTGGTAGATATTTTTTAACGGATGGTAAAGTTCATATGTTTATGAATAGAATTTATGCAATTTTCTATTCTCTTCCCATACTCTGATATGGCCTAATTTTTCCTTCACTCCCACATATATTGGAAGTTAATGTTTTTCTAGATTTATGAAGAATCATGATTATTACTATGACTTTTTAATGATGTTTCCTTAACCCACTAACAATCTAACATCATGTTGAATAGTCTTCTCTATGCCTTTTGGTGTTTAACTTTTTACAATGAATCATTACTGTTATAATTTAAGACACTGTAAAGTTATTTCCATTTTGAAAAAAAAAAAAATCTATCCCTTCCTTCTGGCCAAATGAGAAACCAGATCCTTGCCTTTTCAAATTGTATTATGAGAGGTAACCAATGACCTATTTGCTTTATTATTTTCCAAGGCCTTTCAGATCCTAGCTTTAAATTAATAAGTAGTCTTATCCCAATATTTACACTCTTCTTTTAAGTTTTAGCAAGTCTCCCTTATCTAGGATTTTCTTTTAAAAAAAATGTTCTCATATTTCTACTTAGTCTCACTGACACAATTAGCCTGTTTAAGGAAAAAAGAGACTGGATGCAAAATGTTAACTTGGGAGGAAAACCAATAATTTTCTTAGCCTCAAAAGAAGTTTAGGTGGTACCTTGGTAGGGAGTGTTCAAGTTGGCTGATGGTATTACTGACTTCATTACTGGGTAAGAAGTTTCCTATACCCCAGCACTCAAATCCTCTCCCCTTCCTCAGCCTGCAACCAAATCAAAACAAAACCCAAAATCAAAAAGGAAGAAAAACTTCACTGGAAAAAAATTAATTGGTGTTTATCTCCTTTTTTAAAAACAAAAGTATACCTTAAAAAAAATTTTTTTTTGGCTGCGCTGTGCTGCTTATGGGATCTTAGTTCCCCAGCCAGGGATTGAACCGGGACCCTCGGCAGTGAGAGTGCACCACTGGAGCACCAGGGAATCCCCACTATACCTTAAATATTAACCAAAGCCCTTCCAGCACAGTTCTCAAGAATGAAAGTGAAGGTCAACTGGAAAGGCAAACTCAATATATGGAATTAATACTTTAAGCCTTTTTCACAAGACTGAGTACATAATAGACCTCAGAATATTTTGTTTGATTTATCTTATTTTTCCTTGTCCAAGTACTTTTAAATATCAGTATTATATCAGTGCACTTGCTTATTTCGTGCCTAACAAAAGCTTATTCATTTTTGGTATTAATTCCTTTAACTACAAAACTAAAAAAGTCTTCCTTGAGATATCATAATAAACCACTTCAACTTCTGAAATGTACCAGGCAGGTCCAGATCAATTTTTTATGCCATCATTAAGGATGAATATATTATTATCTACAAGTATATATTATCAATAATATATACTTACAATGACAAATATCACCAGGAGCAAATGCATTAGCTTCTAAGCTTCCTTGAATAATGTCAAATGACATGGCCTAAGTCCAGCATGCCTTATTGTATAATTTCTGAATTTACCTTTGTCTACATTCTTCTTTATTGTATAATGTTCAGTGGTTGGAGGTGTTTGTATAATTTTAAGTACACTCTTTGCCACACATTTGAGTAGATTCACGCAGTCGAGTCAGTTGAGAGAAAGCCTAAGGATTTGATGTAAAAGTGTTGTCTTGGGTTTGGCAATGGCAATTATATATTTGGATAGACAAGAGGGCTGGCTGCCAGCTCTCCAAAGGGGTAGAAATTTCTGATGCTTTTTCCCAGGTCAGTTTATTTTGCCCTTAAATTGACTTTATTAAGTTAAATAGTCACCAATAAATCTCTATTTTAGAATTCAAAAGACGTAGATCTTTTTTTGGAGCCACAATGTTTTTCTAAGGGAGTTAGGAATAATTCAGCTCAGTTGCCTTCAATCCAATCTCATTTTAGAAGATAGAATGAGCTCTTCATTCAGACAGAGTGGGGAGAGTTTAAGAGAGAGATTGGTTCAAGATGGTGCAGTAGAAGGACATGCACTCACTCCCTCTTGTGACAGCACTGGAATCACAACTAACTGCTGAACAGTCATTGACAGGAAGACACTGGAACTCACCAAAAAATATATCCCACATCCAAAGACAAAGGAGAAGCCACAATGAGACGGTAGGAGGGGCACAATCACAATAAAATCAAATCCCATAACCACTGGGTGGGTGACTCATAAACTGGAGAACAGTTATACCACAGAAGTCCACCCACTGGAGTGAAAATTCTGAGCCCCATGGCAGGCTTCCCAACCTGGGGTCTGGCAACAGGAGGAGGAATTCCCAGAGAATCAGACTTTGAAGGCTAGTGGGATTTGATTGCAGGACTTCGACAGAACTGGGGGAAACAGAGGCTCCACTCTTGGAGGGCACACACAAAGTAGTGTATGCATCAGGACCGAGGGCAAAGGAGCAGTGACCCCATAGGAGACTGAACCAGACCTACCTGCTAGCTTTGAAGGGTCTCCTGCAGAGGCGGGGGATGGCTGTGGCTCACCGTGGGGACAAGGACACTGGCAGCAGAAGTTGCGGGAAGTTTTCCATGGCATGAGCCCTCCCAGAGTCTGCCATTAACCCAACCAAAGAGCCTGTAGCCTCCAGTGCTGGGTTGCCTCAGCCCAAACAACTAACATCTTCACCCACCACGAGTCCCTCCCATCAGGAAGCTTGCACAAGCCTCTTAGATAGCCTCATCCACCAAAGGGCAGACAGAGGAAGCAAGAAGAACTACAATCCTGCAGCCTGTGGAATGAAAACCACATTCACAGAAAGATAGACAAAATGAAAAGGCAGAGGGCTAGGTACCAGATGACAGAACAAGATAAAACCCCAGAAAAACAATTAAATGAAGTGGGGATAGGCAACCTTCCAGAAAAAGAATTCAGAATAATGATAGTGAAGATGATCCACGACCTTGAAAAAAGAATGGAGGCAAAGATCAAGAAGATGCAAGAAATGTTTAACAAAGACCTAGAAGAATTAAAGAACAAACACCTAGAAGAATTAAAGAACAAACAAACAGAGATGAACAATACAATAACTGAAATGAAAAATACACTAGAAGGAATCAATAGCAGAATAACTGAGGCAGAAGAACGGATAAGTGACCTGGAAGACAGAATGGTGGAATTCACTGCCATGGAACAGAATAAAGAAAAAAGAATGAAAAGAAATGAAGACAGCCTAAGAGACCTGTGGGACAACATTAAATGCAACAACATTCGTGTTATAGGGGTCCCAGAAGGAGAAGAGAGAGAGAAAGGATCCAAGAAAATATTTGAAGAGGTTATACTCGAAACTTCCCTAACATGGGAAAGGAAATAGCCACCCAAGTCCAGGAAGCACAGAGAGTTCCAGGCAGGTTAAACCCAAGGAGAAACAATGCCGAGACACATAGTAATCAAATTGACAATAATTGAAGACAAAGAAAAATTACTGAAAGCAACAAGGGGAAAATGACAAATAACATACAAAGGAACTCCCATAAGGTTAACAGCTGATTTCTCAGCAGAAACTCTACAAGCCAGATGCAAGTGCCACGATATATTTAAAGTGATGAAAGAGAAGAACCTACAACCAAGATTACTCTACCCAGCAAGGATCTCATTCAGATTCGATGGAAAAATCAAAAGCTTTACAGACAAGCAAAAGCTAAGAGAATTCAGCACCACCAAACCAGCTCTACAACAAATGCTAAAGGAACTTTTATAAGTGGGCAACACAGAGAAGGAAAGGACCTATAGAAACAAACCCAAAACAATTAAGAAAATGGTAATAGGAACATACATATCAATCATTACCTTAAATGTGAATGGATTAAATGTTCCAATCAAAAGAGACAGGCTTGCTGAATGGATACAAAAACTAGACCCATATTTATGCTGTCTACAAGAGACCCACTTCAGACCTAGGGACACATACAGACTGAAAGTGAGGGGATGGAAAAAGATACTCCATGCAAATGGAAATCAAAAGAAAGCTGAGGTAGTAATACCCATATCAGATAAAATAGACTTTAAAATAAAAAATATTACAAGAGACAAGGAACGAAAGTACATAATGATCAAGGGATCAATCCAATGAGAAGATGTAACAATTATAAATATATATGCACCCAACATAGGAACACCTCAATACATAAGGCAAATGCTAAGAGCTGTAAAAGAGGCAATCGACAGTAACACAATAATAGTGGGGGACTTTAACACCTCACTTACACCAAAGGACAGATCATCCAGACAGAAAATTAATAAGGAAACGCAAGCTTTAAATGACACAATAGACCAGATAAATTTAATTGATATTTGTAGGACATTCCATCAGAAAACAGCAGATACACTTTCTTCTCAAGTGCACACAGAACATTCTCCAGGATAGATCACGTCTTGGGTCACAAATCAAGCCTTGGTAAATTTAATAAAACTGAGATCATATCAAGCACCTTTTCTGACCACAACGCTATGAGATTAGAAATCAATAGCAGGGAAAAAAACATAAAAAACACAAACATATGGAGGCTAAACAGTATGTTACTAAATAACTGAGAGATCACTGAAGAAATCAAAGAGGAAATCAAAAAATACCTAGAGACAAATGACAATGAAAACATGATGATCCCAAACCTATGGGATGCAGCAAAAGCAGTTCTAAGAGGGAAGTTTACAGCAATACAATCCTAACTCAAGAAACAAGAAAAATCTCAAATAAATGATCTAACCTTACACCTAAAGGAACTAGAGAAAGAAGAACAAACAAAACTCAAAGTTAATAGAAGGAAATAAATCATAAAGATCAGAGCAGAAATAAATGAAGCAGAAGCAAAGAAAACAATAGCAAAGATCAATAAAACTGAAAGTTGGTTCTTTGAGAAGATAAATTTGACAAACCTTTAGCCAGACTCATCACGAAAAAGAGGGAGAGGACTCAAATCATTAAAATTAGAAATGAAAAAGAAGAAATTACAACAGACACTGCAGAAACACAAAGGATCACAAGAGACTACTACAGGCAACTCTATACCAATAAAATGGACAACCTGGAAGAAAAGGACAAATCCTTAGAAATGTATAACCTTCCAAGACTGAACCAGGAAGAAATAGAAAACATGAACAGACCAATCACAAGTAATGAAATTGAAACTGTGATTAAAAATCTTCCAACAAACAAAAGTCCAGGGCCAGATGGCTTCACAGGTAAATTCTGTCAAACATTTAGAGAAGAGCTAACACCCATCCTTCTCAAATTCCTCCAAAAAATTGCAGAGGAAAGAATGCTCCCAATCTCATTCTACGAGGCCACCATCACCCTGATACCAAAACCATACAAAGATACTACGAAAAAAGAAAATTACAGACCAATACCACTGTGGAATATAGATACAAAAATCCTCAACAAAATACTAGCAAACAGAATCCAACAACACATTCAAAGTATCATACACCATGATCAAGTGGGATTTATCCCAGGGATGCAAGAATTCTTCAATATATGCAAATCAATCAAGGTAATGCACCATATTAACAAATTGAAGAATGAAAACCATATGATCATCTGAGTAGATGCAGAAAAAGCTTTTGACAAAATTCAACACCCATTTATTATACAAACTCTCCAGAAAGTGGGCATAGAGGGAACCTAACTCAACATGATAAAGGCCATATTCAACAAACCTACAGCAAACATCATTCTCAATGATGAAAAACTGAAAGCATTTCCTCTAAGATCAGGAAAAAGACAAGGTTGTCCACTCTCACCACTATTATTCAACATAGTTTTGGAAGTCCTAGCCACAGCAATCAGAGAAGAAAAAGATATAAAAGGAATACAAATTGGAAAAGAAGTAGTAAAAATGTCACTGTTTTAAATGACATGATATATGATACATAGATAATCCTAAAGTGCCACCAGAAACCTACTTGAGCTAATCAATGAATTTTATAACTTTTCAGGATACAAAATTAATGCACTGAAATTTCTTGCATTCCTATACAGTAACAACGAAAGATCAGAAGGAGAAATTAGGGAAACAATCCCACTTACCATGGCAACAAAAAGAATAAAATACCTAGAAATAAACCTACCTAAGGAGGTAAAAGACCTGTACTCAGAAAACTGTAAGACACTGATGAAAGAAATCAAAGATGACACAAACAGATGGAGAGATATACCATGTTCTTGGATCGGAAGAATCAATATTGTGAAAATGACTATACTACCCAAAGCAATCTACAGATTCAGTGCAATCCCTAGCAAATTACCAATGGCATTTTTTATAGAACTAGAACAAAAATCTTAAAATTTGTATGGAGACACAAAAGATCCTGAATAGCCAAAGCTATGTGAGGGAAAAAAACGGAGCTGGGGGAATCAGACTCCCTGACTTTGGACTATACTACAAAACTACAGTAATCAAGACAGTATGGTACTGGCACAAAAACAAAAATATAGATCAGTGAACAGGATAGAAAGCCCAGAGATAAATCCACGCATATATGGTCACCTTATCTTTGATAAAGGAGGCAAGAATATGCAATGGAGAAAAGACAGTCTCTTCAATAAGTGGTGCTGGGAAAACTGGACCAGGTACATGTAATAGAATGAAATTAGAACACGCCCTAACACTGTACACAAAGATAAACTTAAAATGGACTAATGACCTTAATGTAAGACCAGACACTGTAATACTCTTAGAGGAAAACATAGGCAGAACACTCTATGACACACATCACAGCAAGATCCTTTTTGACCCACCTCCTAGAGAAATGGAAATAAAAACAAAAATAAACAAATGGGACCTAATGAAACTTAAAAGCTTTTGCACAGCAAAGGAAACCAGAAACAAGATGAAAAGACAACCCTCAGAATTGGAGAAAATATGTGCGAATGAAGCAACTGACAAAGGATTAATCTCCAAGATATACAAGTAGCTCAAGCAGCTCAATATCAAAAAAACAAACAACCCAATCCAAAAATGGGCAGAAGACCTAAATAGACATTTCTCCAGAGAAGACATACAGATGGCCAAGAAGCACATGAAAAGCTGCTCACCATCACTAATCATTAGAGAAATGCAAATCAAAACTACAGTGAGGTATCACCTCACACCGATCAGAATAGCCATCATCAGAAAATCTATAAACAACAAATGCTGGAGCGAGTGTGGAGAACAGAGAACCCTCTTGCACTGTTGGTGGAAATGTAAATTGCTACAGCCACTGTGGAGAACAGTACAGAGGTTCCTTAAAAAACTAAAACTAGAGTTGCCGTATGACCCAGCAATCCCACTACTGGGCTTATACCCAGAGCAAACCATAATTCAAAAAGACACATGCACCCCAATGTTCATTGCAGCAGTATTTATAATAGCCAGGTCATAGAAGCAACCTAAATGCCCATCAACAGACAAATGGATAAAGAAGATGTGGTACATATATATGATGGAATATTACTCAGCCATAAAAGGAACGAAATTGGGTCATTTGCAGAGACGTGGGCGGACCTAGAGACTTTCATACAGAGTGAAGTAAGTCAGAAAGCGAAAAACAAATATATTAACGCATATATATGAAATGTAGAAAAATGGTACAGATTAACCAGTTTGCAAGGCAGAAATAGAGTCACAGATGTAGTGAACAAACCTATGGACACCAAGGGGGGAAACTGGAGGAGTGGCGGTGGTGGGATGAATTGGGAGATTGGGATTGACATATATACACTAATATGTATAAAATAGATAACTAATAAGAACCTCCTGTATAAAAAAAAAAAAAGAAAATTCAAAAAGAAGAGTGGGAAGAACACACGTACATACACACACAAACTAGAGCTCAGAATGTGGGTGAGACAGTGACCAGGTTTTTGGTTGGAGTTGCTGCTCAAATTGTGGGGAATGATGTTTCTAGGCTGTTATTTTGGGTATATGTGAGTGGCTATTCTGAGATTTATGGATAGGCTTAACAGGATATGGCTGGGTGTGACGAAGATGTGGCGTCCCAGGAAAAGGAACCAAACAAGGAAAGAGCATGACAGAAATGCATGACCTTCATATAGCCAAAGGTTCCTGCATCCTTGTGGATTTGAAGTCTTAAATCTATGAAGGTGTGTGTATACTGCCAAGGGAAAGGAAATGTGATTTTCATCACTCTCTCTTGTTTGGCTCTCGTTTTTATTAAATACAATGGGGAAATATGGTACATTCCACTGAAGATATATCTCTCCATGGCAGCATGTCCACAAGGGTGGCTGCAGGCTGCACAGGACAGAAGCTGGGAACAGAAGAGGGAGAACCATTTGGAATAAAATGCAGTGTTGGAAGGAGAATCATCATGGTGCACATCTTACCACCTCTGACAGGACCCACAGTTTAGAAGAAAGAGGTGAAGTCTTTGGAATATTTCAGAATCAGTGATTGAAAATGAGAACAAACCACCTGATGAATGATAAATAACATATTGCCCTTCTCCCCAGCTCCACAAAGCAGTTCCAGTTTTTACTCCAGTCCGTATTAGAGTGATTCTAGAAATAACATATTGCCCTTCTCCCCAGCTCCACAAAGCAGTTCCAGTTTTTACTCCAGTCTGTATTAGAGTGATTCTAGAGGCCCATCTGGAAATACTTCCTCACTCTTATTTGCTCACTTTCAACAGGTATTGTTGAATATGTCGATGTGTGAAAGTTTCACATTCCTTGAGTGTGAATTCTGAGGCGAGAAGATAGAAGTTAAAGTGAAAAGGCAAGCACTGATCAGATAACGGAAAGCTTGCCTTTTTTTCCTAAAGACTCGGTATTTATCCTATAGGACCTAAAAAATAGTATACACAAAGGGGGATCATTGAAGGGCTTTAAAGAGAGAAAATAATTGCATTTAAGTACTATAAATAGTCAATGTTCACTTTTCTTTTGCTTTATGTGATTAGTTTAAGGCCATGGTTCCCAAATGTATCTGAACCTTAAAATCATCTGGGGATCTTTAGAAAATTCCAAAGCCCAGACCACATCCCAAACAAATTAAATCACAATCTCTAGCAGTATATGTTGGGAAACATAGAAATAAACAGAAAAAAAAAAGTAAGTATTATTTACAGCAGATTAAATTGACTTGAGATGGGTTGGGCCAATTCATTTATTTATTTTACATTTTTTTCATGACTTTTTACTTCCTAATTTTTAAGTGATGGAAAATGGCATGATGAAACAGTGCCAGAACATCTCACCAAAACAGAAACATTCAGTTGTGTTACTGCATAGACACTTTGTATCTTGCTAGAAGAAGTTGGAGCTTGGGGTGAGGCAGGAAAGATGATTTTCCAGAAACTATATCTTTGGGTCCATAAATTTCCCTTCATTTCTCCCATATGTCCCCATAGTAGTATTTTCAGTATAACATGATGTATTTGTACAATACTTGTGCTTAGAGAGTGCATAGTATTTATTTTTACCATGATGTAGTTATATGTCTGAGCAGGCATGGCCACATAGGTCTGTCATAGGTACACTGTGTCCCTGTTACCTGCAATTCAGGTAGGGATCACTTAACACACAAAAGGGCTTTTACATTATGGCCTGCATCACGCCTTTCTCTTCTACTTTGTGAGAAAAGCAGAACTTTTTCCCTTGGCCTTCCTTGGATGATTAGGAGGAAGTTTCTTTTTTTTCCCCTTTTTAGTTGCAAAATTCTATTTAGTTAAAATACATACACACACACACCCCAAATGCAAACTATGAACTCTTCTTGGTCTAGCTAGTGACCTTAAACTAGAAAGCACACCTAAGATGTAATATAAAGGGAGTGATTCTGCGCCCCACCTCCAAATTTGGTAAATGTAATGTGTTGCTCGGGAACCTGAACTTTAAACAAGTGTTCTGATACGATTGGTTTGCTGTCACTTTTAGAAACACTGATTTTGGTAACTGAGAAGCAAAGATAAATAAGGTGGGAAAAAAAACTGCCTTGAAAGTGTTTTGGGCTGAAACAATTTTTTGTGGCTTCCATATTTGTCATAGACGTTGTTCTGAGTTGGAATGATTTTTCTCCTTCCATAAGGCCTAAGAAAAATGTCTAAGCAGGGCCCTCTTCCATCTTTGAAGTAGACTCTTCTCTTTTTTCTAGCTTTTTATGGCATGTTTGCTTTTCCTCACCATCCATACTGTACTTGGAGTTTTGGATTCTCCTCATTCCTTAGGCTTTGTCCCCATCTTTAATCCAATTTTTATTTTATTTTATAGTTTATTACTTTCATGCTCAGCCATTAGGGGCTCCACCTGGGCAGCCCAGCCAATGCATCTCTAGGGCCAGGTAAGCCACCCTGGCTTCTTTGTCTATTCGGGAGTAATTTTGCTGCTTAGGTAGGAGGTTGCCGCGGAATGAATGTTGAACTAGAAACTCTTGTGATCTAGTCTTGCTTTACCATTTAGCAACAGAATGATCTTGAACAAGTTCCCTTTCTAAAGTCTATCTTCCTCTTCAGAAATTTGGAGAAGCTACTACCTGTTCTGCCTACTTGATGAAATTATCATGAAAAGAAGTGAAACCTCTGTATGCCAAAATAATTTGTAAATCTCAGAAGTCAAAATGGCTAAGGCTGTGGTCCTCAAAATTTAACTTGCATCAGACTCACCTGGAGGGCTTATTAAAACAGACCTTGGTGAAATCCACCCCCAGGATTTGTGATACAGTAGGCCAGGAGTTTGCCTTTCCAGATGGTTCCAGGAGATATTGACGCTGATGTTGCTGGCCCCGGGATCACACTTTGGGAAGACAGGTCTAAGGCATTATTATAAAATGGTTTAATCTCTCAGTTTACATATGTTCTTTGTGGTTCCCAGTGGATCTAAAATCCCGAGATGCCATTAGTGAAGTTAAAGTGAGCTAAGAGTAATTTGAAAATTGACCAGTAGGTCTTCATAAAGTAAACACCTACTAAATGGGAGCTAGAAGCAGAGAAAAACAAAATGAAACAAAACAGATGTCACAGGCAGAAGATCCACAAATCTCTAAGAAATTTTATTTTATTTTATAATTTTTTTTATTGGAGTAAAATTGCTTTACAATGTTGTATTAGTTTCTGGTGTACAATGAAGTGAATCAGCTACATGTATACCTATATCCCCTCTCTCTTGGACCTCCCTCCCACCTCCCCATCCCACCTGTCTCAGATAGTGAGTTAATTTATTTTTCTGGGTATGGAAGTGGCCAGTATTATCCTTGAACTGAAGCCGTACATGCCCAATCAGGGCTACTGGGTGTGGGCCTCGCCCGGGTCTTCCTGCTGCCTGTTTAATGGTTTAATGGTCCAGGCCTGGGTTACTGTAATGAAGAGGAATGGAACACTGTCAGCTTCAAAGTGAATGTGCTGTACCGTAAATAGTAGTGCAGAGCACACAAGACAATCTTAGCCGGAAAATTAAAATATGCCACGACATAGCTATAAAATTCTTTGCTGTCAAGCCAATGTCATTCTGGCTCATGGCTATTGGACCTCGCAGAAGGAGGTTAATTAACGAAACAAACCTGTTGTAAAATGGTCTAAAGAAAATCTGATGGATTAGGACAAACTTAGAGGTGCCACATGAGATTACACCTACCTAAACAGAGAAGGAGCTGGCTGGCTATCAGTGAAACTCAGAATGCCTGTAGGTTTCTATGTGAATCTGGCTTCTATAGCATGTCTGTGTGTGCAGCATGTGTCTTTGACCAAGCATCAGAACAATCGGGGCAGGGCTTTGAAGGAATGATGGGTCAGCCTAATTGGTCTTTCCCAAGCAGTTGCATATAGCGTTCAATTCAAAAGGAAAGATGGGTCAGCTTAAAGCCATTCGCATGACTCGGATTAGCTGTTCAGGTCCTACAAAGGCCCAAACTAAGGAATCCTTGCTCACTGTTCCTTCAGGGTACAGGATGGATCTAGCCGACAGTGTGGCTCTTGATTGCCCTCTGCAGGGATAAATCCGGAGCCTTGTTTGGGGAAAAGACTTAAGACAATTGCAAGCCTTAGAAAGATATGTACGCTGTGGCAGTAAATTTCAAGGCATGCCTGGCTCTTTCAGGGCCCATCCAGTGTGGGTGATTGAACAAGCAGGCAATATTTTCAGGAACCAAGGTTAGTGCTTCAGGTGTACAAGACATTGGCTGACTTGGGAAAACAGAGTAATTTAGGTCTGGGACCGACAGGAGAATGATGAGGATTGTTTTTCCCCTTCTCCTTTCATCAGAAGGCTACAGCTTTGTGGAGGTGATCTTAGGATAAAACAAAAACACAGCACCATGCACACACACACACATGTATGTCTCGTTTTTATATATTTAGTACTGATGTTAGTGAAACTAATGAAAAGCAGATTGGTCACAGCAACATAGAAAATCAATTCTCAAGCTCTTTCTTATTCAGGTTTTTTGATAGTATTTTGCTCTCGTCTGATATGTGAGGGTCGCAACATGAGTTTCAAATGGGTTGTTCTTTAGAGTGGAAATGAAGACACTTGCCCTAGGTCACACACAATAATAAAAAGTGACCTCTTTCTTAAAATGGGTGCTTGGTCTTCAGTTTCAAGGCTGAGAGGAAAGAACTTTTATAATTCTCTTCCATGAGGCTTTTTCTGGGTAAGAGAAATCATCAGCTGAAAAATGACATATGTGCATTACACATGCATATATAAACTAATATTGATCAAACTTTGGGATATTTTATGGCTTCGTGGTGACCTAATGCTTTGTCATTTTTCCTCATATGTTAGCAGAACTTGAAACTAGTAAACCTGGCCACGTAAATACATGTTCAAAGATAGATCAGAGACTATAGTCTCTTCATTATAGCCAAAGAATACACATTGCCACCAGAAACATTTGCATCAAGGTGTATTTAGGAAGTATATGGACAGAAGACATTTAGGGAAAAGTGTAGAAATAATTTCTAAACAGAAATCTGCATTTTTGCTATTTCTTTTTGTTTAAGGGAGATGAAAGTGTGTTCAGCCATTTTGGGTAAAAGTGCAGTAAGAAATATCTGTGGGGCAAAGGCACATGCGTGAGGAAGGATAGTAAAATGTTACAGGAGTGAAAATAAAAGAGATGAGAACAGGCAAGCAACCACTTGAAGCCTCAGCTTCCTTGTATATCGTTATAAATTTGGGTGATATTAACATTTTCAAAGTGGATTTTACTAGAATGCAACTTCTGTTGGATGTTAAGTATAATACGGATTCCCCAGAGGTTCCATCATGAAATAGGTTTGAGAAAGATCTGGTCTGGTTGGGTGAATTGAATTTCCAAGAGGTGGACATAGTATACAAAGTTTTCAATCTTTTTGACCATGCAACCTTTTTCTCCACTGTACTATAAAAATGCTGACTTTCATTATTGTTAGTGTCTTTTCCAGTTCCAAAATTATATGAATAGTTGAGAAGATAGTCCATAAAAAGGGACAATACAAAATGGAAAATAGAATTAATTTGAGTGACAGTGACCTTGTTTGCATCTCCACAACATTATAGCAAATGTTTTTTGCCCTTAATTTTCTACACTTTGCCTTACTAGGATAGAGAAACTTAAGGTAGAAAAAAGAAGTCACTAGTAAGAAAAGACCAGATATTTACATGGCAGTGAAGGAGGTCTTTGTTTCAGATTGATGTTCTCTGGGATCTCCATCAACAGGTTCCTGGTTTTAAAGGCGGCACGGTATCTGGCCGTAAAACTGAAGCTCTTCCCCATCTTCATTTTCCACCCTGGTAACTCGTGCAGTAGGCCAATGCCAGGCAGGCTCCCGGCACTGCATCCATGTTGGGCCTTCATAATTAAGAGAGAAAATGTGGAATGTTCAAAGGAGAACCACAAAGATTATTAAGGAGTTAGAAAACAAGCCCAGTTTGGAAAGGTTAAATGAGATGGGATTTTTTTTTTCTTTTGGTAGAGATGCAGTTAATAGTGATTTCTATTAAGTGAAATGTTATTAAACAGATAAAGGTGGCCAGCTATTCTACACTGTCAGTGAGGATGGAACAAGAGAAAATGTGCTTTTGCTCTAGCCATGAGGGTTTATTTCTGATGTGGGGAATGGTTTTCCTATTGGATTGTTTTGCACCATGGTTGCAGTGACTTACCATTTGATTAGGTCAAAATGTAGTTTCCGACAGGTACTTTACCAATGAATAACTAATCATGTTAATCTTTATTAAATTTTTATTGTGGGCCATGTACCATCCTGGGTGCTTTATATACATTATATCATTTAATTTTCATATGAACTTTTGGAGACATTTATTTTTATCCTTATTTTATAGATGTAAAAAATAAGCCTTATAGATACTAACTAGCATCCATATTTAGGGAAGTCAGTTTTCAAAGCTAGATCTGTCTGACTTCAAAAGCCATAACCCTGAGCTCCATAATGTATAACTTCGCCACTGCTGCGGTCTCCTTGGGTAGGTCAGTTAATATTTGAGTTTCTTTCTCAACAGTAATATATGGTACAGATTTACTGTAATAAGTAGATCAAAGGAAAGTTAAACAAATAGCTGATTTTGCCTTTTTTCTTGGTGCAAGGAGACAAAGTGTGATCTTATTGGAGAAGAACTACTGCAGTGGTTCTGTATGGCTCTTGGGTTTGCAGACTGGGTTTCCTGGCATTTTCACCACTGCCCCTCACCTTGCCTTGACTTTTATTGATTCTGCCACTGAAGACAAAAGATAGAAGGTGGGAATGCCTATCGGCAGCGTGGGTCCTGATAGAGAGGGTCTGTAACTAAAGGGCCCTTGGGTGCTTTATGAAAGGATATAAGAAGTTGCTCAGAAAGATAATATATGAAGTTCCTGAAAGTTAATGTCACCTCCTTGTACAAAGTCTAAGTAGGTAACTAAATTCAAATTGCTATGAGAATATGTATGGGTTTGTACGGCTGTATCTGACTTTATTTGAGAATCTGATTCAAGGTAGTAAATCTGTAATAAAGAGAGAGAAAGAGAAAAGAGGTGCAATGTTAGAAATGCTATCTAAATCTTCACTATTTCGCCTTAACTTATCTTAGGAAAGTGCTAACCCTTTAAGGTATATGTATACATAATGTGGATGACAACATTAATGAAGTTTGGGAACCCATGCAGACTTGGAATAGTTCTTCACGTTTACCACTACTTTCATAGTTTTCTGACCACCCTCCTGGGAAAAGTCCAGCAGATCTGGCAGGGGGAGTCCTAGGGACCTGGGCTTGGCATAAGTTGGGCCACCTTGTACAGCGTGCAGATATGGACCCCAAATTCTAGATCATGCTGCCTTCCTCATCCTGAGGCAATGCCTTGAGTCTGTGGTTGTGGTGCATGGAACCACGGCAACATCCTGCCAGAAATCCAAGTCAGAGAATCAGGGCAAATAAGGCAGAGCATCTTACCAAGTCAGATCCCGAGCGTGAGGTCAAGCAGACAGGGCTGAAGAATGTTGTGTGGCGATATCTGAATGAAACTGAAAAAAAAAAAAAAAAAAGTCTACAGGAATGGTCCAACAGCATATATATCAAATGAATTCTTGCCAGACTCATTTCTTCACTCTCATAAGAGAGCTCTACCCAAGTCTTCAATGACATTGAATCATCTTACATCTGATTTTCATTGGCTTATAGGCGATTTTCCTAATAGCCTCTTTATCGTCCTCCCGTCCCACTTGGAAGAAAAATATACTGAAAAGTTGAAACTACTTTCCTAACGTTTATCTATTACCCTGCTTATTCGGCAACCACTCTGACAGAACCCCCAAACTGCTCTGGATCAGTATTGCAAGTGTGCAGAACTGCACATCAGGATCATTACTCAGCTTAAGGTTGCTCAGCAAAATTACTAATTGTCCCTGAGAAACTGCTCTTTAATTGTCCTCAGTTGCTACTGAAAACTTGCACAATTCTGAGAGTCTCCACCCTCCCCTGGCTACCCTCTCCCTCTGCACATAACTGTCCTTCATCTCATTTTATGAAACATACAAAACAGGCCCTCATGCCTCAAGTCCTTCAGCTCTAAAGGTGTATCTGCAAAGATCTTACCTCTTTGATCTCCAAAGAAGAGTGACCCTCATCGTCTCTAAAATGGATCTTTCCCCCTGAGCGCTGAGTCCCACAACTGCCCTCCTCCCCAGAGATCTTTTGCTCCAGGAACTAACACCATCCTGTCCTACTTCTTCAACCCCTCCCCTCATCCTCCATCTCTCTTTTCTCTTGGAATATAAACATGGGGAAGTATCACCCATATTTTTAAAAAGACCTCCTTTTCACGGTACTACTCTTTATATCTCTCTTTGTTTCAGCCAAGCCTTCAAAAATGTTTGTATCGTGTCCACTATCTTCTCTCTCATTCTCTTTACTTCAGCTCAACATATTCTGTGTTATTTTCTCATCCACTGAAACTGTGCTCTCTGAGATTATCAACATCTTCCTAGATGCCCAATCCAATGGTGGTTTTCAAACCGGATCTGACACGCTTTCTCTCTGGTGATTGGCACTCCTTCCTTTTTGAAACACGGTTTCCCCGATTCCATTTTTTCTCATTCGTTTCCAACATCTCTGGCGGTTCCTCATCAGTCACTAATTTCCGGTCCTTTTTCTGTGCTCTACTCTTAGATTTTAAAGTATCTCAGGATTTTGTCTTTGGTTTCCTTCCTTCTCCCTTCCTTCTTAGAGTGTGCTCAGTCATCTTTTCCAGGCCCTTGACCTCAGTAACCACAGGGCAGCTGATGGCTCCCAAAATTCACTTCTACTGTCATTCTGTCTTCTAAGCTCCAGATACATTTATCTGATTGCCTATAGACTCACCATTTAGGTATTTTTACCCACATTTCAAAATCTAGAAGCCACATTTTAAAGTTTACAGTGTTTCTTCTGGGGTAATGAAAATATTCTGGGACTAGATAGTGGTGGTGGTTTCACAATATTCAGTGCCATTGAATTTACCCTTTTAAATGGGTAAAATTCTAGTTTTTATATGTGTATTTTCAACCACAATAAAAAAATTAAATTACTGTGTATAAACAGGATTTGATGATTCATATAATCAGATAGAGTGATAACTTTTTTTTAGCTGGTAAAGGAAATATAATGAAAAGATTCTCAACCATACTTAGGTAACACTGAACTCTTCACACTGTTGTTTCTTGTTCATGACATAAGATACTAATTTGTTTTACAAACAGCTCTAGAAATAGGGGAGGGTCCAGGAGTAGAGAAAATAAAATGTGTTGAAGGTTTATATCTTCCAATCACAAAAAAAGACACTACAATATTTGAAAAAATATGAATTGTCAGACTGTCTTTGAAGTGCTCATGTACATTTAGCTGTTGTTTCAATATTTATACTCTACCATTGAAATGAAAACTTTAGTGATTTCCTAGGGCAAGGATTATGGATGTATGATTTGGAATAAGGAGAAGAAAGGAGCTATCTAGCAAGATATGTACAGTTTTTAAAATATAGATTTATAAACAAAAATCTTTTTTTAAATACATGAAAGACATCTTCTATGAAATGAACATTTTATCTTCTTGTCAAGGAAGGCTAAAATGTTTCATTCCTTGTAAAACACATTGAGAAAACATTGGTTTCTGACTAACTGTTGATTAATTCCTGCATAACATGCTGTCTCTTTTTAGGGGGAAAAACCTTTTTCTAAAGAATAAATTGAGTTCATATTAATTAGACTACATCAGTATGGCTTAATCTCTCATCCAGTTCTGCTCTTTTAAATTTCGATAACTGCAGTTTCCCAATGGCTAAGTCCATTCTTTAAACGGTGGAAACCCCATCATCATGAGTTCTTACTTGAGAACAGTATAAAACCAAGTTTTGACTGAATCAGAATGAACATGTTGCATAAATGAGTTTTAAATCATTAAGGATCAGGAATTGTTTGTTACAGTAGCATAGCCTTCTTTTACTAAAACAATGTATTATAGACTTAAGAGGTATATATACAATGTGAAATGGAACATATGTAATATAAATGCATTTAGAAATGTATATAAAGTGTTATAATACAAAATATAGTAGTATATGTGTATTCATATATTGTTGTTTCAATGGTAATTTTCTTCTCTCCAAGAAATTGGTGTAACCCTGTACTAGAATAGGGATATGTTTGCTCTGGGTCCTGTCCGTGTGCTCCTCTTTTGACATCAAGTTCAGGATAATTCATGGCTCTATTTCTGTGTACTAGGCTGTTTCATACTAATCAACATTAGACATTAGACGTATTACTTCTTGGTATAAAAGCTGACATGTATTACATCTCATTCTTTAAGTCTGAAATTTTGGGATTTTAAATCTATAAATTATATCTTCAATATTTTATTGAAATTACTGGGGCTGTTTTCTGTTTCTAATTATTGATTTTTCAGAAATTGAAAAATCCTGGAAATATGGCTCTGCTGGTGTTTCTAAAAGTCAGCGGAAGAATGCTTCTCATGGTCTTTTTGCTGTCTCCTTAGGGTTTTGCTGTTTTCTTGGGATTTTTATTGCAGGTTTCATTGTCATAGAACCCTGCAGTTTTCCTTCTCTGAACCATCACAGTGGTGATTATATATTTATATGTGCAATCACTTTTTTTAATATGTCTTTCAAAAATTGGGCTGTCAGTTCTAGGAATATCTGTTTTTGGCTGTCTCACGTGGCTTATGGGATCTTAGTTCCCCAACCAGGGATCGAACCCATGGCCTCAGCAGTGAAAGTGCCAAGTCCTAACCACTGGACCGCCAGGGAGTTCCCTAGGAGGAACTGTTTTGTTTACTCCTTTGTCCCCAGAGGCCAGCACCAGGCTTGTCACATAGTAGGTTTTTAATAAATATTTATTAATAAATGACTGAAAGAATTTTCCAAAGTTGATTTTTTTTCTCAGCTTTGTGGTTTTTTTTTCTCCTCCCAGGGCCACTTTTGTTTGCATGAGACTTAAGTGAAAACCTTTGGAAAAATGAATTTTGCATGATTAGTGTAGAGGTCTATTGTCGCTCCCTCCATCCCACCTGATTTCATCTGGTACATGATAGCAACATAACTGAAGCATGCATGTGGTTCTGAATACAAAGCACCTAAAACCACGTAAATCACTTCATTTTTTAACTTTTTATGCTTGTGATTTATGGTGGTGATGGTGAGCCTGGGTGTCAGGAGGGAGTGTTGCATTTGTAATTAGAAAGCAAAACAGATGTTGAAGCCTTCGTTTGAAATGATGTTTCCATTATAATAGTCCTCATTGCTCACTGATCATTTTCTAGTTCACCTACTGAAATTCTCACTGAAAAGATCTGGGTCTCAAGACAATGCTTACCAGGTGAGGGCTTCACTTCAGTGGAGCACCGGAAAATTTTTGATTCATTACACTTACAGAACAGGGCCCCCAAAGATCCAATGTGTAAAGGCGTAGAAACAAATTAACACATTCTCTTCTTTTTCTCTGAGTCAAAGTATTGGATGTATAATCATGTTTACACACTGACTTTTGGACTCTGAGTTATTACAGAATTTACCTAGCTTATTATCTTGATCAACATCCACTTTTTCCAGCTGATCAAAGGATAGAAGAAAGAAACCTGCATCCTCAATCAACCTAACCCTGTTGAAGGGTAAACATTGCTAGGGTAATCAAGTGTATCTCAGCACACTGAGTTATGGGATGAAAAGTACCGTTCGTGCTCTCCCTATGGTACTCCCCAATCAGAGCATGGGTCACACAAGGCTGCTCTGATGGAGGCTGAGATGCCTTGGCATACTTCTGCTTTGCTAACACTGACACCTGGGCAGTAGAATGGATGTGATACTGTTGATTTTAGTTCGGTTAGGATTTATAGGAGAATGGTGTCATTGAACAGGAGTGGATGTGAAAATAGGGGTGAATATCATAAATAGCTTTAGGCCTATTCATCTCTCTCTCTCTGGTTCCTTCATGCAGCTCCCACCCCCAGGTTGAATATAGGGCAGTATAGACACGTCTGGCTAAGGTTGCAAAGAACTTGAGTGATCAGCAGTATGGCTAAATGAGGAGACTTGAGAACAAATGCGTGCCTGTCTGACCACCTAGAATACGTCACGAGGGCAGGTGCTCGTCTTTCTGTTTGTCACTATATCTGCAGTGCCTAACACAGTAAATGGTAGGTGGTAGAGTCTTAGTAATTGATTATTATTAGACCATCTAACATGCCAGCTATGTTACTCAAAAATAAATGGTCTGTTGCTAGTTGTGAACACTGAGTCAAGTAGACCCAGATTTTAAGCTCCATAAAGCACTAAAAATATCTAGAACCAGATCTCAGATGCCAGTCTGCAGACAAGCTTCTCTCGCCTTGAGGTAGAAACACTTCTTTGTCTGGTTTCACCAATGGAAATAATTGTCCACATCTGAACCTGAACAAGCCAGGCTGCTCCTTCTTCAGATAGAATGCTGCTCTTAGGAAGGAATAAACATCAGCCAGTGGGCAAATGGAGCTACATATGAGACAGGAAATTCAGGTAATGGATTACAGAGCTGCATTGAACAAATCTGCTTTGATGTGACGTAGGCACATAAGATGGCAATAAGATGTTGGCCACACCCATTTGATAAAGCACATGGAAAGACAAATTTAACCTTCTAGTGTAAGAGCTTGTATAAAGTGTATGTGTGCACGCATCACCTTTTGATCAGTTAATGGTATCCCCGCTAACGTACATTTTCATTCCCAAATGGCTGTTAGTCAAGTTTTTCACCTTTTGCTTTACATTCTTTCACAATGCCCCTGGACTTCATGGAGTCACTCTATTCTACTTCAAAGAGAGTTGTCTGTTTATTATCTCAACTGTGTACAGAAGAAGAAAAAGAAAAACCTTTTAAATAGAGCATTGCAAATTTGCCCAGAATATATATCATTGTGTAGAAGAATGATTGTGTGCAAGAGCAGACCTGCAAAATCCCATTCATTTGTAGAGAGACGTTCTCAATTAGAGAAATGTCTCAAGCTCTGTATCTTGCCATAGGGATGAGCGTTATTCTTCCTCTGATAAAGAGACATTTGTCAGGTGACACATCAATTTTCAATTAATTAGTACTGCAATTTTTTAGACAATGAGGGCTTCATTTTATTTCAATAAATAAATCCCTAGGTGACTCAGTAAATCATAGGTGACTCAATGCTGTAAAATATTTTAGTGTAAACTACATGAAGCCTGCCTCAAACTTGATAAAAATCAAGGCTTCTTCAAATTAGGATACCGATCTCTTTCTTCCCAGGCATTGTCATTGTCACTGTCACTTTATTTATATTTAGATGCTCCGATTGTAACTTGGGAATAGCTAACAGGAGTAAAGGATCCAGCATCAGAGTACTGGCTGTCGATTGAGGATGGTAAAGACTGAGGTCCTGGTTTCCAAAACCCTATTTTTGAGTTGATAGAATTCAGATCAAAGAGGCAGGGAGACTTGTCATTGTGGTTCTGAGGGACCACCTCTGCTTACATATACCACTTAGGAAGAAAAAGCAAAATTGAGTTATTATTCACAGATTTTTTTTGCTTCTGTTATTCCTATACTCTCATCTGAATTTTTGAATAGTCATGGTGATCAGATCCGGACAGGCAGTGTCATTTTTGCATGAGACAATCTGGTGTCTGCCTTGTTTGTTTCGCCTGGTAGGTCAATGGCTTTCCATCAGCACCCGCACTGCTGTGCAGAGTACAGCACGTGGCAACTGGACATCTGCAGGTGATGGTTTCCAGGTGTTAACCTATAGCAAATCACTGAAAGTCAATGCAGATGTCAGAGCTCTAGACATTCAGTTGCAAAAGCCTTTGCAGGCAAGGTCATGTTTTTGGTACTTGTAGGAGAAGCCAAAGAGAAACTCTGAAAGCACCGCCCCCATTGTCCCAGAGGGAGAGCTGACAAAAGTTTGCTGCTCCATTGCAGAAAAACATTGCACATATATAAAATGTCCTCTGCTCCCTGAGACAAGAAAAGAGTTTAAAGTGTGCGTTTGAAGGAAAACAAAAACTACCTCTTGAATGTTGTCTGTATGTGGCAGGTAAATGAGTCTTTTCTAAGTGAAGGCCCCTTTGTCTCTTGGCAACCCAGCATTTATTCCTTCATGCTCAGTGATGAGAAATTTCCCCTTTCCAAAATTCAAGCCATTTGCACTATTAGCAACATAATCAATCCTAGCCAGTAAATCAGCCCACCCACTATTCTTGACAACACAAATTCTGTAGTATGTTAAAACACTGTAATAAATGACAACCTGGTATGATCTATGAGACCTCTCAGCGTTATCCACTTCATCCAGCTGGGAAGATTATGGCTTCCAAAATCTTCATAATTTTGAGAACTTGTGTGTGCTGAACAGAGTTGGAAAAAGGTATCAATTTTCTGGGATTTTAAAACCATTCACCCAGGGAAGACACACTCAGCTTTTCTTGAAAGAAGACATTGGGATTAAAATGTGTTTTCTGCGGCCAAGCAGTCAGAGAGTTAATAAAAATCAACAGTCTGGAAGCTAGTTAATAATGGAAAATGGCTTCTTATAGTAGAAAGTAAAACTTTTTCCTTTTTGGCTTGGCTTATTTTGTATATAGTTCTATTTCTTGAAGTCATGTTTTACAAATGAAATAGGTTGTCTTTTGCTGTGAGAATATATATATATAGTGGCTTGCAAATATTAAGCCATTAATATCCTCAGTCTCCTTAGGGCAGACACATTGGGAGCATTCTATTTCAAAAATCCAGAATCAATGTACTAAGCCTGCATCCACGACTTCCCACAATTAAAAAAAAATACCTTGTGCAGATTTGCACTGAATGACTCATTATGAGTCTTCTTGATTATTTCTTCACCAGGTAACTTTTCTTGAGAATCTACCGGCTTCTGCAATAAAAATAATGTATGGTGATTCCCAACACCAGAAATGATATCCTATGTACACTTATGAAAACCGCCCCCGGGGAACTTGTGGATTAACTCTTATCAGTAATAGAGGAGCTATGAAATATTTAAAGGGAGATATAAATAGGTACCTGGAAGCCATCACTAGGCACATAATATAATAGATGGCTTGAAGCTTTGTTTTAGTCCAACTTTGGCATTTCCTCTGCCAAAGTGACAGAGTGTCAGTTATGTTGTACAGGTATGCTGCATCAAGAAAACATTATTCAAGAGAGGGATAAAGCCCAACTAGTATGCAAGATGTTGAAATAACAAAACTGGGAGAAAAATTTTAAACTATAAAATATAGTACAAGTGGTAGAGCTGAGAGGAAGCTCTGTTCTTATGCAAGACTAGTAAATATTTACATACTGAAGTCAATGTAATTCATATGTCATATATTATTTATTGTCTAAGGATATACAAACACTTAGGTCATCCACACATAAAGCCATTTTGACAGTTCAGAGCACTAAAATTCAATGCATCATTCTAGAGATCTTTCTCTTGAGTGACAAACTGTCTAATTTTTAAAGTATCTTCAAAGGATGTTTCTCAGAATAGCCCTGCCTGATTCTCACCATCATGCTTCATCACTTGTCAATCAATAGATCATTCAGTCAGTCAGTCAACCAATCAATCAATCAGAACTAAATAGTCTCATAAACAACTCCAGGGCTTTTGTATTTCGTGAAATTAAAAAAAAAAATACAAATTGAGAATTGACATAAGTTGCCAACATTTTGTTTTCGAAACAGGAATTTAAATAACAGAAACTACTAGTATTGTGTGCTTTTACCTGTGCTCAATAAAAGAAATTATGTTTTAACACCAAAAAAGAAATAGAGGTATACTTCAGATTAAACTATAGTCCTTTCCAAGAATGAAGAGTTGGGACCTTACACTGATATATATGTTTACCCATGCCCACACACAGTTACACACAAACATACATACATACGTATTTTATAGATTCTAATCCACCAATCATTCCATATTATCAAAATTTTATGGATTCTAAACCACCGATCATTTTTTATATTATCAAAATTCGTTTGATTGGTGGTGAGCGGGATGGTCTGGACATAATTCCAACCTGGAATATACCTCTATACAGATGATACTGTAAGAGATTTCCCAGTCATAATTCAATCCTAAAACATCAGCTAAAAGAGAATCTTGGGTTTTGACATGTGCGCCAATTAAGCTATTGTGTCTCAGCTCCAAACCTGCTCTTCTACCCATGGTGAAGTCTATGCTGGGAGTCTGCAAACTGAGTTTCTGCTTTGCCAGATCAGCCAATAAAGAGCACAAAAAGGGTTGATGGGAATGCAAGGCTACAGAAGCAAAAACAAAAAACCTGTGAGTTCCTATTCGTTTCCCCATGAACTTCCCATGGGCTTGCTGACCACTTGCCCTGAGCATCAGCCCAGCAATGCGTCTTCATCTGGGAAGTGGCAGTTCTGTCCAGTTGAACCTAGCCTGCTGTTTTTCTGGTATTTGCAGAACCAACTTGATCACACCCCTAGCAGCCGGCTGGAGCCCCTTCTCAGGTGACTCAGTCTCAGGCCCATGAGGCCCCTCTTCTAAGCTTCCAAATTGTAACAACCCAATCTTGTCTTTTTGTTTTCTCAGTCCTAATGGAGGCTGCTTCCTGCAGTTGCCACCTCCATGATTAGGACTGGAGTTGGCAAACTACAGCTTGTGGGCTGAATCCTGCCTGCTGCCTGTTTTTGTAAATAAAGGTTTATTGGGACACACCCAGGCTCAGCCCTTACATCTGAAGCTCCTGCTTTCTTGCTTCAACCATAGTCTCAAATAATCATGACAACCTACTGAGTCTGAACTATCTTCTATCTCGCCCTTTATATAAGTAGAAAACATTTGCTGATTTCTAGAGTTCTCTTTTAACCTTTTCAGTTACCTAGTTAACAACTTCATATCTAATTAACTTTCTTTTTTTTTTTTTGGTATTAACTTCTGGTTGTTCAAATAACTGGGAGAGGTTTCTGTTTTCAAACTGGTACAACATGGAACATTTGCAAATTTGCAGGAATTTGGCAAGTAAGAGGATTGTAAAAGAGACCCGGGCAGGGGGGTGGGGGTGGGAACAAAGAAAATAAACATAGGTTAAAAGGACCTCCCTAAAATTTATGTATACGTATAGCTGATTCACTTTGTTATACAGCAGAAACTAACACACCTTTGTAAAGCAATTATACTCCAATAAAGATTTAAAAAAAAAAAAAAGGACCTCCCGGAAGAAGCCAGCAAATCACCAGATTCCAGAATTAGCACATTCCTAATGCTAAAGAAAACAAAATGAAAGTTTTGTACCAAGGAGAAATGAGAAATGGTCAAGAGAAACTTTTTAATTGCAGATACTTAAAATCAGATAAACCTGTGGCAAGAATATTTGTGAACAAAACAAATTAGATAAACCTGTGGCAAGAATATTTATGAACAAAACACGTACCATTGCCATGGAGACATACCAACAACAGATCAAAAGAACAACTGAAAACTATAGGTCTACTGAGCATATTTCTTCACTCTAGTAATTTTAGTAGGTCTTATGAAAGTTGGAAATATGGTCTCAGATTACATCTCCATGCAAGTCTACATTCCTTTTCTTTATATGGCACTTTTTTTTGGTTATATATTTGAAAAGCTATATGAGAATGAGAAAAGAAATATTGGTATCTACTCATTATTTTTATTCCATCTTTTGACAGGAACCCATTAAGGTATAACTAGTGGGAATAGAGTTTCAACATGATATTCCATTAGGCAACTTATTTTGGGCTTCTTATTAAGAAGAAGTGTTGCTTAATGCACTGTTCTAATGACTAAATCAGGATTTTCCTACCTGGTACACAAGGAAAGCTTTGTTGGCTTTCAAAAGTAAATGTCAGTCACTACAGAGAGATACCAGTTTGTCTACCATCTCTGGAGATTTTGTTAGCAATACTTCTTTTTATTAGAAGTCACTTTTATAAGACATTAAAACCTTATTAATGTTCTTGGTCACTAATTATTAGATGGGCCAGCTAGCCCATCAAGATTTTCCACCAGAATTTGTAGTTGTGTCTTATATTTTCTAAGAGGATGTTGTTTTATACATTTACACACACATAGGGACACATATATGTACACACGCACTTCTCAATGGAAAACAATTATTCCTCTGATGTTTCTTAATACATGTTTAATGTAAATTGGTAGCTGATTTGTATTTGAAGCCTACCATAGTCTTTAATTATGACAAAATATATATGTATGATAGAAATTTGCATTGAAAGAAATATAACAGTTGGAGGAAGCTTCCAACATGCCTTTGGTATTTAGACAATTGAAAAATGATCTGATTTAATGATAGTAAAATCCCAGAGAAAGTATTTTGTATAGTTTCCTTTCTGTATCAAGGCTGCCTTGGTATCAGGGGTTGATCAACTATGGATGGCCCATTGCCTGCTTTATAAATAAAATTTTTATTGGAACACCGCCAGGCCCATTTGTTACATAGTGTCTATGGCTGCTTTCACACTATGACAGCAGATTTGAATAGTTGTGACAGAGACTATAAGGCTTTCAAAGGCTAACATATTTACTCTCTTGCCTTTTGCAGAAAAAGTTTGCTAACCCTGAGCTATATAAATCCAGTATTTCTGATTGTATTATTTGACCTCAAACTGTATCCTGCCTTCTTTCATTAATCTTCAAAGAGCCAAAGGTGGGAGATGTAAATTTATGTCTTCCCCAGTTTCAACGTTTCTAAAATGAATGCATTACATTTCATTCCATTTCTGATATTCTGCTGCTGCTGCCTGTCTTGACATCTAAGCAGACTCATTCCCTTCTTCTCCCTCATCATCCATCCTCCTTGATGAGCAAGTCTTTCCCCATCCACTCCCCGTGCATCTTCCTCTTCTCTCTCTTCAAATGGGCATAACTTCAATTCCTTCTCTAAACTGTTGTAATAATCTCTAATACACTCTACCTCCCTCCATGCTTTGCCTTCTTCAATCCATCCCCCTCATAAATAGAGCAATCTCACCGGAATGCAAATTGAACATGTCACTTTCTTTATGCAATCCCTTGATTGTTTCTCGTCATCTCTTAAGAGTAGTTCTTAACTGAGTTATCATGGCATGTTGATATGAGGAGAGCTGTTCTATGTTTGTTTATTCTGGATAGCTAGATAACTAGGTCTCCCTGGAATTAACTGAATTTTGAGATTTTTTTTTTTGATGAATAAGAAAGAATTCTAGATTATCTCTTTATCTTCACTCCCTGGGATTTAGACACGTTTTGATGAAGAAGGGGAAAATGGGATGAAGTTGCAATTAGCTCCCCTGGAGTTATGCATCAATAGGGCTCTGCCTGTGCAAGGATGGGGCACATGGGAATTCTTATGAGAACCAGTGGTCTATAGGATAAGGCCCAGAATCTTAGCCTGTCATGATCAGATCCAGGACAGCTTTCTCCATGGAATCTCCCATCAATTCATCATGTGATTCTTCTGCCTGGGATGATGATCTATCCCTGGTTCCTTGGCTATCCTTTAGTCTTCATCACTTCTGTGCACTTGGAATGCTGCTTCCTAGGCCTGCAAAGCCCTTCCTCATCTTGATGCTTTAGGTACACCTATGTGCTTTCCAAGACTTGGTTTAAATAATTCCTATTCAAAGGCAGCCTTTTCTGATTTCTCCAGCCAGAGTTGTACACATCCTTCCCTTCTCTTCTCAAATACCATGTTTATACTTTGGTCACAGTGACTGCCGGATATTCCCCCTACAAGCTGTGTGCACAATATTCAATTATTATATTGTCTTCCCTCTAGAGGGCCTCAACTGTTTTTTTCCTGTCTTCTTTACACCTGCAGTGCCTGGGACCCTGCAATATAGTGGGGTGCCAAAGACTGACTTGTTAAATGAATGGATCTCTTTACACTATTTTTAAAAATCAGAGAAAACACGAATGACTACTACTGTAACTTTGCTCTAGCCTCTCCTCAGTAGGACTAAAACAGGTGAGAAACTTGACTCACACCCAAGACTTATGAGTTGAACGCTACATATTTTAAAGCATTGATGAGTGAAGAGCCTTAACTCAAATAAATGAATTCTCAAAAGATGTGACTTCAGACTTCAGTAAGAGAAGTTTTTTGGAGTAACATCAATCATAGCATCATTTGCACTGAACTGCATCTTCCACCAACCAGGAAGGCCTCTATTCTATATGGATAGAGTGGCAAATTGAGGAAGAATTTTGGGGAATCCCATAAGGTTACATTGCCATATTTACACAAATTCTGAAGTACAGCTGATGCCAGATATAGCAGAAGGGTTTCTCAAGAAAAGTTCGGGATCTTGTCTTAAATAAAACACACCACCTCCCTCTTCTTAATCCTGTACGCATCAGTTGATGAAAATATCATGCTTAAAAAGCATATAACCAGTCACAAGCCAGTGTTTTGAACTTTCAGGATTTTCTTTAAACCAGAGTTTTTGTCTCTCTACATAGTTATTATGTCAACCAACTGATAGTGAAGATTCCAAACAACAAGCTTACGTACTGCAATCTTATATGACTGTCTTTATTTTTTTTTAATTGAATTGACTAGCTATATTTTTCTCATGAAGTCACAGGGTTTAATTAGAGCTTATGACCTAGTAACAATGAAATAGCAGGTTTTCACCTTAGAGTAGTTGTCTTAAAAAAAGACAAATCCATTATAGAAATAGTTTAAGAAATTTACTATGAGACAATTCAATCTGAACATGAATTGTAAGTAGTTGATTCCAGAGTTTTCAATAATGGCACAGGAAATAATTAAACTTAATCAGTGACAAGAATCCTGGGAAACTGGCAATGCTAATGGGGCTATTTTGCCCTCAAAATTTCCCTGAAAACATAGGGTAATGCCATTAGTGCTGAATTTGCCCACCTGTAGCAAAATCGTTTCCTTAGGGTAGAGTGAATAGAAACCACAGTGTGATGAAGAAAAATTCTGGGTTGATTTATGTGTGTGGTCTGGCTTGAAAGTGGGTGGTAGAGGTAAGGGAAAAAAAAATTAATGACCTTTCCAGGTCTCTTTTATTCCTCTAATTCTATAGCAAGAACTGGAGTGGTAAAATGAAGGCTACATGAAATCATAACAGGGAGTATCATTAAAACGTTCTCATAGAAATGGACGAAGAATGGGAGATTCTGTAGCATAATTTCACTGGAATGACATATATTATATAAATTGACAGTTGGATAGGGGAAAATAGGATAAAGAAAGGCAAACTCTAGGAGTATTTGCCCAAATCCAACAGTTGGAAAATAGCCAAATAAGTAAACCTTATTAATTTTATTTAACACAGTGTTCCCTTAGTGCTTACTATATGTGTGACACTTTTCTAAATATCTTACAAATATCAACTCATTTAATCTTCATAACGATCCTATTTGGTAGGTACTATTCTTATCCTCATTTTCCTGGGGCCCAGAGAGATGAATAAACCTGTAGCAGGGCACAGCTAGTAAGCAGTGAGGCCAGGATTCAAACCAAGGCAGTCTGGCTTCTGCTCTTAACCTCACAGAAAATGGACTTCTCCAGCGAGAAAAAGAGTGAGATATCCTGGGAATACACACCTCACAAACTGTGCAGAGTGTTGATCTTAGTTAAGCACCAGATTAATTTTTTTCTAGCACTAGAGCATTTTCTGTAGAATCCTTCCTTATTTCCCCCACTTGCCCTCCGCCATTGATTCTTCTCCAGGGTAAAGAAAATAAAAGAAAAAAGAAAAAGAGAAGCAACAGCAAAGTGACCCAGACAATCTGGTGAGAGTTTTCTTGACTGAGATATTATTTATTAGTGTCATGGCTCTACTAATAGTGTTGAAATAAGAGTTGCTTTAAACAGTTTTTGTGTTTCACAAAGGAAAGTTTCTTCAGTTTATTTTTTTTTTTTGAAAAGCTATCTGTGATTGCCCTTAAGCTTTTATCTCACCAAAGATGCAGGGAAATGAGAGATGATTACCCTTTAGCTGAGTCTGTATGTGATTAAAATATTGCATGGCTCTCTTAATTATCTATTCCTAGGGCTGCAAAATTCTCCATTATAGTGGACAGTGTAACTTCCTTCAAAGTCAACCGGAATTGATGGAGCATTTTCTGTGTGTGAGTGAGGTGGAAACCTATACAGTGTCACTGACATTCTCTTGGTCACCATGCAAGGGACAACTTTCCTTTGTCAGCAAACTTGACACTACTTTTCCCTGTCCTCCTGCAACTTCTCTGACATTTTGTACCTGAGTTTGGGGAAACTGAACTGACTCATTTAGTATAGGGTTGACTCCACTCCAGGTTCTGCATTGATACTGAAGGATAATCAGTTCCTATCATTTCAGGCAGGGTTCTAGTAACTCACCTTTTTGAGCCATTCTAGTCTGTATCGTCAGCATGCCTTGTACTCAGCCACATTGAATGTTGGTGTGGTTCCCTGTCCTTGTGGATATAGCACATAGCAAAGCCACTTAAATGTGTGGCAAAATAGACAGCAAGCTGTGCGACCTAGAATCTTAGCCCTCAATGCAAAGTCAAAATGATTTCTCAAGCAAGGCATAGGGCAATACCTTGTAAAGGGAGATGACCGCTCTGTCAGTTTCATTAGGTAAGGAGTACCTGTGAAAACCTGAGTCTTCTCTCTACTAAAGGAGACTTCTTCAAGGCCCAGTTACAAGGACAAATGTCTCAGATGTCTTGCCTCATCATACGGCCTGAAATGATCCCTACTCTGCCATGAGTGATGCCCATCAAGTGCTATAAGGGTGCAGTTACTGCATACTAAATTCTATTGCACGTTTGTATATGTGCGTGTGCATATGTGTGTATATCTCACAGTTGCCCTTTGAGTTGATAAATATTGTATATAATATTTGATAATAGTTGTTAATATGGTATATAACTTATATATTAAGGCCAGTGCCTATTACATAAAAGACCTAAATACTTATTTATCAAATGCCTGATGGATCTACACAGCTTGTCCTGCCTCCAGGTATGTTTTCTGGCCCACGGGTATACTGACATACTGAGCAATACTATTTAAGCTGTTTCCCTGGGTTTAAGACCAACGGTCCGTCTTGCCTGCTTCTCTCATTTGTAAAGTGAGGCATTTAGAGAGTATAAAGTTATAAACAACGACAAGGGCAGTCTCTTGCTTGTGATTAAAGAAAATCACATCTTGAAAAATAGAGAAGATGCTTCAGATGAGTTGGGTATCCTATGTTACTACTCTTTTGTAGCTCTGAAGAATTAAACCAAAGCTATCTAAATATAAACCTTTTAGATAATTAAAGATATAACTTTAAAAGACACTAGAAAATTTCTAATCTTTACAAATCTCTTTCTCTGTCTGTCTTTGTCAGTGTAGCTTATCATCTCCTGGCTGACTAGTGTAGTGAGAAAAAAAGTGACCTTTAAGGCTAACAGATCTGAATTTCCATTCCAATTTTCTACTTCCTAGCTTTCTGGACTTAGGTAAGCTGCTTTTTCAGGGGCTTGGCTTTTATATCTATAAATTTGGTGTAAAATGATCTATTAGCAAGGATATAACAAGAACAGATGATGTTATGTCTATATTACTTAACACATAGAAACACATGAACTATCAGTGTCCCTTCCCTTTCCAGTTGTAAATGGAAGTAGAAACACTCTTCTTAAAACAATTGGGATCTGATTTAAACAGCCTGATCACTCTGGAAAACTAGTCTCCAACAAGAGCAAATTCAAGAGAATTTCCTCTCACCCATATTTTCTTACCTTTGATAACTGAGAGACTAAGGTATTTGTCCTCAACGGCAGGAAGTTTGAACAATACATCTGCTGTACTTTGCACCGGGTCTTTATTGGATTATGTGGCCTTACCTAAATAAGCAAGAACATACCAGACACATCCTCCCCATTGAGTACAAATCCAACTGA
This sequence comes from Phocoena sinus, assembly GCF_008692025.1. NCBI lineage: Eukaryota > Metazoa > Chordata > Mammalia > Artiodactyla > Phocoenidae > Phocoena > Phocoena sinus. The sequence goes on along the minus strand of NC_045773.1, from coordinate 85,900,798 downwards.
GTCAGAAGATCACTTCTTTGTAGTCTGACACACCTTCAGGAAGATCAAATACCAAACCACTTTCCAGCTGCAAGTCCTAAGTAGAGCTGACTTTCCGGGTGTGAAGGACTGTGAGCTGAGTCAGAACCTCTTACAGCCTGGGGAAGGGATTAATGACGGTGAATGATCTGATACCTGCTCAGTCCCCAGCTATAACAATACATTTAATGTATTTTTATATAGTTAAATTTATTAGTATGTAGTTATGATATATTATAATATATAATTTGGTATATTATATAACATATAATAGGATCTATTTTATTATACAAACTTAATTCTATGTTAAAATATATTTAAAAGTATATATATAGAGAGAGAGATGTTTATATATAAACATGTTTATATATATATATATATATATATATAGTATATATATATGTTTGTATAGAGACGTTTACACATCTATACACACATACACTTTTTGTTGAGTTATGTATATCCTGGTAAGTTGAATGATCATACTTAAGAAGATGTAATGTAGTGTTGTGGTTCACGAGAGAAATGTCTGCCTATACAATGCTTCTGTATTTCAGAACACAAGTAAGATTTGGTTTTTCTCTTTCTTAACCATTCTTGTTTTCGTTTATCATCAAGTTTTATGGATTCTGTCTACGAAGTGTCTCTCATCAACATGAACACCTTGGTTGAGGCCTTAATTTCTCACCTAGCATATCGCCATAGATTTCCAACAAGATTTCTTGCTGCCATTCTTCATTCTCTTCAATCTATACTCCAATTGTAAAATGATCTTTTCAAAAAGTAAAGTTTAGGATAAGCAGGTTAAAGGTTACTTGACCCAAGTTATGGAATTCTCCATCCTCCACCAGAAGCATAGATCCTCAAATATCACAATGTCTCACATGCCCAAAGCAGAGATGGGACAAAACCCAGCCTTTCCTCCCCATCCAAGGCTGATTCAACATGACAGCAGGGACACTTAGAATTATAGTCAAGAAACATTTTTGTCTCCACAATAATATCCCCATGACCATTAGCTGTCACTCTTTATCTTTCCCCCTGCCCCAGCCTTATAAAATCCGTAATTTACTTTCTGTCGCTATAAATTCTGTCTTCTAATTTGGGCATTTCATTTAATTGAATCACATAATATGTGGTCTTTTGTGCCTGGTTTCTCTCATTTACTGTAATGTTTTCAAGTTTTCCCTATGTAGTGGTATGTATCTGTACTTCATTCCTTTTTATTGCCAAATAATATTCCATTGCAAGGGTATACTACATTTTATTTGTCCCTTCTTCAGCTGATGGACATTTGGATTGTTTCCAGTTTTTAGCTATTGTAAGGAATGCTACTGTGAACATTTGTATACAAGTTTTTGTGTGGACACGTGTTTTCATTTCTCTTGGGTTTATACCCAAGTGGAATTGCTGGGTCACATGGTAAATTTAAGTTAAATTTTGAGTAATTGCTAATTTTTTTTCCAAAGTGACTGTATCAATTTATATTCCCACCAGCAATGTTAAGAGGGTTTCAGTCTCCTCACGTCCCAGCCAACACTTGTTATTGACTGTCTAGTGGGTATAATATGGTGTCTCCTTGTAAGGCTCCCCTTCTTGAAAGGAAAAAAAAAAAGTTAAATAACTATCCTTTGCTTTGCCACATGCAACCCAACTGCCATCAATAACAATGGTTTAGAGGGTGAATTCTGCAGTTGATAGTAGAAGAAAAAGATTCCTAGATGTGGTTGGTGGTTTTCCACTTTTGGAATATATGACATGAAGAACTGAAATGACTAAATGGGAGGCACCTTGTATTTTAAGAATGAGGTCTGCAGCAGAGACTGATGGATGAATAAACCCTTGTGTTCTTCTCCATATGTGCCTAGAATGCCTGGGTCTGTGGCTTTGAGCAGGCATATACCTGGGACCCTCATTATGAGAAGAGCGATTCCCTTCAGGACAGAAAGCAGAGCAACTTCTTTCATTCCTCCCTCTTCTGTATATGCAGGAAAGCTGCAGATGTCATGGAGCGCTGTGAAATGAACAGCTGAAGCTGCATGGAAGCCAAACCACCTCAGAGCAAATGTCCATAGTGATAGGCTGAGGTGGAGGCTTCCACTCAAAAATCCTTGCCCCTCTTGTGTCATGGGTTTCCTGTTAGGCCCTAGGATGGATAGTAGTCAAGAACACCAACAATTTGACAATTTGCTCCACCTATGGACAGTGTTCTATGCATGACAGTTTCTTTCAACAAAAGGTTAAACTAATGGTGTCCATTTAAATTAAGGCATAATTCAAATCTCTTGTTGAACCACTACTCAAAGAAAATTACCCAATGTGGATAATTCTTAACGAACCACAGTTCTTTGAAGGTTCAAGAATAACCCAAACAGGCTTAGGGTAATGGGTAGCTGCAGAGGCGGTGAGTATTCTAGCTTGGCCATGTTGGAAGGTTTCTCAGCATCCAGATGGGCCGCTCCGTAGACCCATATTTAAAGTAGCCCAGCACTCTTTCTTAGTCCATATTTTCTGGTGACAAGGAATTCCCTCAAAATTGTACCACTAAGAGAGGATGTTATAATAATACAACAAAACGTTGGAACTGAATTACATATGGTCAGTCAGTCAGTCGTCGTGAGAACATAATAAGAGAAAACACTGAAACCACTACAGTCACCCCTCCGTATCCTCAGGGGATTGATTCCAGGACCCCACAGATACCAAAATCCGAGGATGTTTCCCATATTTCCTTATATCAAATAGTGTAGTATTTGCGTATAACCTACACACACCCTCTCGTATATCTTAAATCAGCTATAGATTACTTATAATACCTAATACAAAGTAAACGCTATATAAATGGTTGTAAATACAACGTAAATGCTATGCAATCAGTTGCTGGTATGTGACAAATTCAAGTTTTACTTTTTGGCACTTTCTGGAATTAAAAAAAAAATATTTTCGATCCACAGTTGGTCGAATCTACAGATGCAGAAACTGGATACAGAAGGTTGACTGTAATGTTCTTTTCATGTTTCTGGACTGCATGTTTTGCTGTCTCCCTTCTCAATGGAGTTCAAAAGCTTTCTTTCCACTCTGCATCTTCTAAGCCTCTATCTCAGTATGCAAATGGGCAGAGACATTGATGTGTGTGCAGAAAACAAAAACAAGAGACCAAAGGGAAGCCAATTGAAGTGTTAGACTGGGGGCAGTGGACACTGAGAAGGAATCTAAGGACGAGTAAGAACTGCTAATAGCTTGCTTAAGAGAGAGAATAAACTGTAACAGGGGCAGTTCTAGAACAAATTACACAAGTAGAGAAAGTCTGTGGGGCTTGGGCTTTCTTTTCGTATGTAGCCTGGTATGTTTTACCAAATCAGGAGCAAACTCTTAAAGGGACTAATCTAACCTTAGAATGCATTCTCACTTTTCATTGTTGGTGTTACTATTTAGGGTTAAGTGTTCTCTAGCCTTAACGAAATCAGTGGGTGTCACTTCTAAGTAATTGTAGTGGAAATACATGACATCCTCTTTAACTTTTACGAAAGTGTAAAACTCTAGTATAAAAAGATATTGCTTATTTAAGCTGGAAATGAGAGAGATTTAACCTAAATGAATAAATATATCTTTGCAGTTTTATTCAATATTAAGATTCTATATGAGACAGAACTAAATGCTTTCTTCAGAATTAGAGCTCTTCTTGAGGGGGTGAATTCACTCAAGATCTACATTAATACTCTGGAAACACATTGCCTGTCACTTCTTATTGCTTGCTGCTTAATTAAAAGGGATGTCAGACACTTCTGAAAAGGCTCTGGTAAATTGTCAAATTCAACAAAAGAAAGAAAATTTTAGATAAAAAGCACCTTATGTAAATTATGCCTTCCCCCTAGCCCAATTTCCTTCCTTCTTCTAACCACTGTTACCATCATTTTAGGTGACTTTTGTCTGGCATTTAAAAATGAAATGTGATTCTCTGATTCACTCCTTGGCAACATTCCCTGAAATACTCTGTTAAGTGTTTTCAATTATATGCCAGTCTCAATAGGATCCCGGTAAGAGGTTTTAAAAAGAAATCTAGTACATTATATTTTGCAGTTTGAATGCTATTTATCTTGCAATAAATATAGATAAATTAAGCAAAGTTAAAAAATCTGATCACTTGAAATCAATAAATTTGTATACAGCTGAATATATATTTCAAAAAGTTGAAGATTTTAAAGGGTCATTTCAAATCTTTGCATTATAAATACCATCAGATTTATAAGCAACTGCACTGCAAACTATTAAAACTAAAATTATCACTGTAACAACTGGGTTCTTGGTATATTTGGTTATGTGTATTTATTTACTGTTACGTAGAAAATACGTTGCTTATTGGCATTTAAGTTGTTAAAATTATAAGTAAAAAAAATTGTTACATAATTGAGGACCAGCATTATTTGGTGGAAACTGCACTAGTATAAAAAAGAGAACTCTTGGGTCCCAGTGCAGGCTTCACAATTTTCCAAGATGTGTGGCCTCCCACAGAGTATTTAAGTATTTCATACTTCAATTTCTCCATATTTTAAATAGAGATTATAATATGTGTCCATCTTATGGGACCACAGTAATATTCAAATGAGAAAATTTGAATATTCAAAGGCTTTGTAAATTATAATATGCTGCATAAATGCAAGGCATCATTGTTTTCCCTTCCAGTTGTGATAGATCCATTGCCACTCTTTAACAAATGATGCTTTAAAACAGATTGTCATTTTCAACTTTTCTCCAACTCTCTTGGCTATAAAGGTAAACAAAGGAGAACCTATCAGAGTCCAGTTTGGTTGGTTGTGACATTTTAAATTTGTTGTCATGTTTTACTGACTTCATAATGTGTTTAGAGATATATGACCCAAGGCTTCAGGAAGTAAAACAAGTAGGGAATGGAAATAAAAAGTTGATGATAGAAATCTAAGATTGAATTAGCATGAAATTAATTAGAAAGTGAAGATTTTTATAACTGCATATCTACTTTAATGATTCCTGAGATGTTTATAATATTAAGGCATCACTATACAATATTTAATAGAAACATAAGTGAAAGTTTTAAATGAGTTTTTAGAATATTAAAATCAAGAATTTACAAACTCTTACTGTAATTTGTAAAAACATAAATTATCCAAACAAATCGACCCTTGTCAAACTCCTATTTTGATAGATTAACTAGACCGGGAGTGTTATTGCTGGGAAAACACCCTGTTTGGTTAATTTAAAAGAAAGGTTAAATCCTTTGTTATTTGCCATCAGGATAAATGCTGTAATAAGTAATTGTTCTCTGAGTAGTAGCTTCTCAAAAGTGTCATTTCATTCCTTTTTTGCATGTTTCACAAATTTGAATATTTCCCAAAGACAGTAGTATGCCTTCAGCATGAATAAGATGATTATAGGATGACAGGATCTTTCTTGAGAGCCATCTCAAGAGTCATTATATATACTTTGTCAACTTGCAGTTGGATGCCAGATGCATTAGGCTATGAGACTACTACTTAAAATAAAACAGAATAAGATAATTATGGAAATTGACCAGTTGCAAAATGAAAAAAGAAGTCTGCACTCCATGTTTTAAGAAATTTATTCTTGCATCCAAGAGCATGTGACTGAAGATGCACGCTCTACCCGTTGACTTTTCAGTTCTCCTTCAGGTCTCTTATTGATTTCCAGGGTATGAAGATTAGGCAACTGTGATGCGATCTTTGCTTTCATTCCTGTGTGGGTCTCAATAAACAAACCACAAAAATGTGGGGGAAAAAATGTTACTAGTTGATGTGCCTTTAGTGTTCAAGTTGTTCATAAACACAAACATTTTATTGCTTTGGTCAATAAAATGAGATCATTAGGTGACAATGGATGTGGATTAATTATTTTTTCAACGAGCAGAAATGAAGGAGAAAGTTATGTTATATTGTCATATGTTCTCACTCTCAGATGTGCTTGAAAGTGACAAAAAGACATGGAGAATGTTGTTGATTATTTATTGTGTAGTTTATTATTATTGATTAGTGAATTATATTATTGTTGATTTAATTATGTATTTATCTTCCTATGACTGCTGAGCTGCCCAGCTGGACAGTTTAGGTTTGGAGCTAGATGAGATCTGGCAAAGCAGGGAGATTATTTATTTATTCAACAAATACTATGTACCAGCCTCTGTTCCACACACAGGTGACAGGAAGTTCATGAGACAGGCAAAATCCCCAAAGTCCCTCTTCTAATGGGTTTTATATTCTAGTATTTATATACTAGAGAAAGCCTTCTCTGGGGAGGTGACATTTGAGCTGAGTCCTGGACAATGAGAAGGAAGAGTTGCTGGAGAGAGGGCTCAAGTAGAAAGCCCAGTGGGAGGAAATGAGGTTGGTATATTTGAGGAACTAATATAAGGCCAACTTGGCCATAGTATGAGAGTAAAAGGGAGAGTGTTATAAGATGAGGTCAGAGGGCAATTAGCATGGGTCTAGTTGTTTGTGGGAAATACATATTCTTTTCACTTTAAAAGTATGAGTGAAAATATGGTAAAAATTTAATGTAACTAACAACTCATGCCATCACTAGATATTCCCAGCATGCTTTGACCAGCTCCCCTGACATTACCAGAAGATGAAAATGGCCAGTGTATTAGCATGCTCCGCCTGATAGACACTGCTCTGCTGGATGATGTATGAAATTAAGGGAAAGAAAGGTCACTTGATCTGTGTGTTGAAGATATTGCAAAAATTCTGACATGAAGACATATTAAAACTTTTTATTTTCTTTAATATAGTAGAAATAAATGGTGCCTAGAAATTCTGAAGATTTGGTTCCTAAGGAGAGATTACTCCATCTAGACATTTTTCTATATTAGAAACAGAATGGGAACCGTCAGTCTGTTCAACTTTTTTTTCCCCTCAGTTCTTTCTTTTAGGTAGAACTAGATTCTGATTATGGCATCATATTTTTCAAATATTCAGTAGTAGCAAATGTTGCCAAATGGCTTCTAGAATGAAGATTTTTAATCTTGAATTTAAGAATCGAGGGAAACTTTTTGAAATTGTATAGATAATTTTTTATATACCAATGTATATATGAGTGTAAGATACCAGAAGATCCTATAGTAGAGTAGGCTATCAAGCCTAGTAGATTCTGGAGCCATGCTACTTAGGTTTAAATCCCAGCTCTGCTGCTTATTAGCATGTGACCTTTGACAAGTTACTTCTCTGTGTCACCATCTGTTCATTTCAAAAGTTGATATAATAGGGTTACCTATCTGATAGAATTACTGTGATGCTTAAATGATTCAGTTAGTATCTAGCATATAGTACCGTGCCTGGAAACATAATCAACATTTCTTATTACGTGAATTTTTCTGGGAAGAAAGTTCATGCAAAACCCTCTCATCCCTCACCCCAAATAAAGAGAATTAAGAACAACCGTCAGAACACTTCAGGAAAGATTATTTTTTAAAGTGGCAGTAGGCTAACATGTGGAGGTAATTAAAATCCCAATCTGTGCTTGTTATTTCCTCTCTGAGGATATACTCATTATCCTGATCTTGTTTCAGAACCACTAAAGTTAACATCTTACCTTCCTTTATTATTAATTTCTTTCAGTGTCATATTAAAGATTTTGTTCCAGTAAAAATAGTAATAACTACTTAACCTTGAAACCTACTTCCAATATGGAATTATCTCTCATGAAGGAGAAAAAAATTATAGTTCATTTAAATAGAATTTTAGAAATAAGCTTTAGTTAAAGCAATTATGGTTCAAAAAGAAGTCCTCTTTTTCCTTTAATTGAACTCCCATGCTGGTAATCCTTTTGTTAATTCTAAAACACAGAGCACTCTCCACCAATAATAACTACTAAATACTTGTGTCTGTCAATGTGGTTGGTACATAGTGGATGGAGAGAGGGATTTTCAAATCTCTAAAGAGAGAAGTGTTCTGAGTTGAGTTTTCTTTTTCTCTTTGACACTTCCAGAGATGCTCAGGATCATGGCAGGGGTCAGGCATGTTTCCTAAACCTATGTGAACTGTCTTATCTTTGTGTTGAGTTCTGCACTTGTGATAAAGCTGAAGAGTGCCTGCCTGGGTGCATGCAATAGGCAAAATTTTATAGAAAAAATAACGCAGTGAATTGTTGTCACCTCTCAACATATAATGTAGCTGAAATAAAACTTGTATGCATCCAAGAAAAAAAGTCAGAATATTATTTAAAATCAAATATGGAATATCCTATTTAAATCAAAGCCAGAGTTAAATAAGCATTTGTGTGCTAGTCTGAGAGTCTAACATTTATTCATCACAGTTTCTATGAACAAAGGGCTTGCATTATTCACATCATCAATTTACTAATAAATGTTTAACACAGAAACACTTTATAATCAGGGTGATCCCTTAATATAAATCTACATTTCAGCAGGTACTTTTCAGTGCTTTCTCTCCCCCTCCCCACCTCTAAATATCCACCTCTCATTTCTATACAGTTTAGGCTTCTGGCACATGTTCTCATGAGTGCAAAACTTGGTCTCTGATTAGTTTGAGAAAGTCTGGCCACATCTGTTCGGTTTGTCTATACAGCACTGAATTAAGCCTATTATCAACAGGACTCCACGAAGCAGGATTAAAGCCAATTCAGTACTGACTTCTACCATGTCCCCCAGTCCTGGTCCTGGACCCAACCAGCTGAATAAATCCCCAAAACAATTAAGGTCTAGCTTAGAAATCCATGTGGCTTTCTCTTTGTTTCTGTATCAGCCTTTCCTTTAGATCTAAGACAATAATCCAGGTACAGTGGGATGCATTAGTGACAGCACACACTCTGCCTCCACCTCCAGGAGGAGGTCTATGCATCATTCATAAAGAGCCTGGTCAGGTAGTTGAGGCCGATCTGGATTCCTTCCAGGACCAAGGTGGTATAATTGATCATTTTAACTACAGTCAGGGAAGGACAGATTTCATACTCACTTTTGTAAATGGGTGACTAACATTGTAGTTTAGGGAGGGAGGTAAATTAAAGTCTGGCTACTACACAAAACATATCATCCCAAAGCTACACATGGTGACTCTGGAAAAACAGCATTGTTTACAGTTGTTGGGATTTCCTATGTGGGGCCTACATCGATCAGGGAGTATAGGTTGACAGAGCTCCCAAGGTAGCCTCCCAGCTAGCTAATAGGTATTAGTATTCCTGGTTCTATTCACATACTTGAGTCTAGTCCTTGTTTTTTGAAGGCAGTCAGTTCAATCTGATCTGTCTATCCATGTCACCACCCTGGTGGCATTTGTCTGCCCCATGGAATGACTGATAAAAGTGAAGCGGGTTGCAAGGAGACAGCTGGAGGTGTTTTGGAACTGAGACCATTTGCTTTTTCCTATAGACTCTCAGCAAGGTGAAAAGGGACCACAACTGAGTCACGGTCAGAGCCTTCTGGTAGAGGGTGATAAACCCATAAGTCAATTATGTTTGATGGATGTGGGACAGTTTGGAGGAGCCATATCCTTTGCAAGGAAGGCTCCAGGGGCAATTTTGAAAGATGAAAAGTCGCTAATGACCCTCTGTCCCCTTACCTTCCAGATCTATCTGAATGCTAATTTGGGGGGTAGCCAACATAAAGGACCAAGTAGAATGCACAAGTGAGGAATATACTGTGCAAAGATTCCAGTAAGATGCTGGGTGGCTTGATGGTGGTGGGGTGCTGAAGAGATAAGAGTTTGCTTACTGGAGGGATTGATTGCACATTGATTGTAATCCAATAAGTTTTATGTGGTGAGCAGCCCCCTAAAGTTTATAAAGGTTTATCAGCTACCCCTGTTGGCAGAGGTGTGGTAACACTGTAGTCAAGGCCATGGAAACTGAGGCTTCTGACTTGCCTCCTAACGGGACATTATCTATGTAACAAAAGCTTTGGAAATTGGAGGCGCTCGTGCTATATCTTTAACCAGCTACTGGTGGCAAATGGCAGGGAAGTTTATATCCTTAACACTTCTCTATCTGCTGCTCTTCGCAATAGAAAGAATATCCTCTGACATTTATAGGACAGGAATATACAAGCATATATCTCATCAGATATAACATTCATATATGGAAACAGCAAAAAATATATATATATATATATATTGAGCTGCCATAACAGACACTCATAAGATTACATCAGACTCTCAACTTCACTGTGAACTGTTCCCAAACCACATCAGGTGAATCCAGATCCCTCAGGGACCAGGCTAGATGGTGATTTTGATTTTGGTGCCTGTATCCCATGGATTCATAAAACCTTGAGTCCTTCCTCTCTGCAGGGTTTGCCAACACATTCAGATTCATAGGTCTTCAGTCCCCCTTGGAGACAAGCAAACCTTGGCCCTAATCATTTTTCTCCTTAAAGAAGTAAGGTCAGGGAACGGGGTAGAAGGTGATCAGGAGATACTGAGGGAGAGGGTAGGTCTGTGACAGTAAGCAAGTCACAGTGGCTGCTCGTGGCTCAACCAAATGTACTTACAAAGCTTTCTGTCCACGCAAAGCCCAACGTGAGTTTTGGGGACCCCTCGACCCTTCCTTCTCTAGCTTGGAGTTAACCCACTATAGTTTTATGAAAATCGGCAGTAGGCATGAGACTCCCGGATCAGAGACCAAGAACTTTATTGTTCATGACACAGCAGGCGGCATGAGCTTAATGCTCCCACTGGTTCCTCATGCCCTTGACATCTTACAGGAGTGACTCAGAGGGCCCGGGTGAGTGCTGTGTCCACAGTGGGTTTGTGTCACATCTGAGGGGCCCTGAGCTTGGGAAACCCCAATCAATTAAAAGGAGCTGCATGCAAATCTGTGTAAACTTTGCTCCAAAAAAGATATTATATTTAGTAAACTGGACAGCAAACAAACTTGTCCCCTGCTCCATAAGGAAGACACAATCTCTCTCTTTGAGGGCTCTTCTCTGGACAATCATCCCTGAAGAGACAGTCTGTAAGAAAAGGCGATCAGTGAGTCTACTCGCAAAGATGTGCAGATAATTCTGAGTTACCCACTGAGAATTATCTTCCCACATACCTAATCCATCATGCAGTTGGGATGATTAAATGAGATAAGATGGCTTTTATAAAGCGATCAATGAATATTAGTTACTGTTATTATTTATTATAATTCTTATAAAGGAAGGCTTATTCTTTAAAAGGAGAGTTAGTTTAATTTAAAGACATTTTAATCTATTGTTTTATACTCCTTTGTGTAAGAAAAATACGACTCTAACTGCAAGTAATGTTTTGAATGCCAAAAGAACTGTGTATGCCCGGAGAATGTAAAAATGATATTCAATTCTTAGTATATAGAAAATTCTAAAGATGGTATATAGGAATTTAAAAAAACAGTTCCTGAGCTCTTATAATAAATGGGTTTATGCATTTTAATATGGTTAAGTTTATCCACAGTTATAAGAGTTCTAATTGAATGCTTTAAGTTAATTATATGTTAATAATTAACATATTATTAGTAACATTTTGCTTCAGAAAGCTACTAATTTTTTTTGTATTGTTTCCAGAGCCCTAAGTGGTGTTTTTCATGGCCTTATATGTATTCATCCATCTCTTGGATGTGTTACAAATTCTTGCTTTTCAAAGTTTGGAAAATATTTTTCTAGACCATCTGCTTCTCCCCATCTCTAACCCAGTCTCCCAGCTTAGTCATAGGACTTAAGGTTTGAGGAAATTTGGGTACTGTTTTTGTAGTACCGCTCCTTAAGTGAGCTTAATATTCTTTTTTTTAAGTTTTTATTATGTAAAAATTACACATATACAAAAATAGAGAAAAGAATACAGTGAACTTGGTTTACCTATAGCTCACCTTCGGTAATTATCAATTCATAACCAATTTTGTTTCATCTCTACTCCCGTGGAACATGACCCTTCCCCTTCCTGAATTATTTTGAAGCTAATCCTGGATGGAATATTATTTCATCTGTAAATATCGATATATCAGTAAAGTTCTCTAACGCTTAAGGACTTAAAGACATAGCTACACTACCTTAATCATACAAATAATGTAGTAATTTCTTAATATCATCAAATGTCTGGTCAAGTTCACATTTGCTCAATTAACTTGAAATTTAGTTTAGTTTTATTTCAGTTTAGTGGTTTATTAATTAGTTAACAAGTAAATTTGAATTGGGATCCAAAGAAAGGCCCTATGTCAAGATATATGTCTCATAGGGATCTTTTAATGCATTTGGCTCTACTTGGCCACTTTTTTTGTTGAAGAATTCAGATCATTTGTCCTGTGGAGTTTTCCACATTCTGGATTTTCCTGATTTTATCCCTGCGGTGGCATTTGCCATAGTCTCTGTCCCCTGCATTTCTTATACCTAGAGACCCGATCAGGTTCAGGTTCAGTTTTGCTTTTTATTGGTTTGTTTATTTTGATGAGAGAACCTCAAAGATGAAATTGTGTAGGAGGTGATGCTATCAACAATGGATGATCAATGCCAGATCCATTCTTCATAGGGGCTTACAACATGGAGATATTCTAAATTTATTATTTCTATAAAAAAATTTCCTCTCGTCAACGATTTGGTTCTCCTGTGGTACCACTTATAAAGAAAAGGCAAGATGATTGCTTGCATCTTTCCCTTTATTTACTGGTTCACATAATGAAATGGTTTCTTAGCATCTCAAGTGAACAATTAGTTTTTTTTTTTTAAGCATCCTTATAAAACTCACAAATTTAAGCATATTTGATTTTCTAGCCAAGGCAGTTTTTATCTTTACTGATGGTTAAATTATTCCATTTTTGCAGATTGGCTGCAAATCCAGATTGGCTGCTATGTCTTTTGATAAAGAAGCATCTTCTTTTCTTGTATAATATGATATCCATGCTTATTTTGTATTTTCTTGCCCCAGATCTGGAATCAGCCATTTCTCTGAGAAGCCTATATCCTTTTATGGGAAATAATATTTATAGGCCATAATCATGACATTTTCAAGGGGAAAAAAACATGCAATCTAGTTTGGGCAATCCAGGAAACCAGTAAAATACTGGATTGATACTAGACAAAGAAAAACAGGAGGAAAGATGCTGGAAGAATGTCTACTTTTCTGCTTTAGGCACTAGGTCCTACTACTCATGTCTCTAAAAAGCAAGAGAAGGACTTAAGCCGAATTACATCCTTTGTTTTAGATAGGAGAGCATAGTAGTTGCTGTTTGCCTGAGCAACCATTTATAACCTCAGAATTTTTATTAAGCGAAAAATTCTTAGAATTGCCCTTCAGTACCCCTTTAAAACTGAACTTGCTTTAAGAAAATGTTTAAAAAACCAGGCTTGGTTTCCTATTGATGTGACTGATTTAATAATGGTCCTCCTCTTTTCATTTATGCAGCCTTATTTGAACTGCTTGCTCTAGCCTGGTTTAAGCTTGAGACCATAATTTGGTCTTTTTCTGTGGGTAGAATACTAAGGAAAGAGCTAAAGTGAGCAGAGATGCACATTATCCTCTGTGATCCCCAGTGCTGGGGCAGCTATGCATTTGGTGACCTGTAATCACAGAGCCAGTGGATGGGCAGCTCCTGGCTTGGATGTGCATTTTGATGAGGCTTCCATGACAAATCTAATGGAAGACTCTGGCTAGCTGATGCGTAGCTGGCCTCCTGCCCTCATTTAACACACAATGCATTCCTCATTTCACATACCATCATCTATTTATGGATTCTGTTCAGACTCACTCAGAAAATAAGATACACTTTTGTCTTGTTTAATAAAACTGGATACAGGAAACGGAGGAAAAGAATTGATCAAATCCTCAGCCACATTTTAGCATACAGATGGTAACTATAGGAGGTGTTGGTGGCAAAAAAAAAAAAAAAAAAGAGTTGATCAGGAAGATTTGCTTGAGTGAATTTTGATTTTGTTTCCAGCAGACCTCCTCACATGGCATTGTTTATGCAAATAGACCCTCTTTTCAGAAACCGTCTGGCTTCAGAAAACCCCTGTCAGTAGAGCATAAAAGCTAAGTTGTACGGCAGCAGTTAGCAGACTTCTGAAAGGCTGGCTGAATGGAGCAATGGATGCAATATGCAGGCAGGCTGGCAGACAGAGGAGCCATTCTTCTGTGGGTCCCAGTGGTATGTAGAGAGGCAGCAGAGCAGACCCCAGAGGAAGACAGAAAGGGCTTGGAGAAAAGGGGCAGTCACCCTTCTGCTACAGAAGAAGAAAAACCTCAAGTAACAGCAGCCCAGGGTTTCATACACAAGTGTACTGAAAAGACAAAAACAGATTTCACCCTTTCTACTCCATTTTTAGTGACTCTGATTTATGGAAATATTTTTTTCTTTCTGTCTTTCCATCTTTTACTCCTCTTAGATAAGATTTAGGGAAAGGAAGAAATGGTGTTATTTAGTCACTTAGCAAAAACTGAAACAAGGTTTTGCTTGCTTTTTCCTTTTCATTTGTATCCTGACTAGCATTTCTTATCGGAACAAATGAGTCAACTTTATTAATATTGATGGCAGAGGTGAAATGGGAAGTCTGAGGTTTTTTTCCCTTGGTAATCCATCTTTCCCCTGATAGTGTGTTGGGCACAAAAAGCAGGAAATTTCCATTTCATTGCAGTCTGCTTGTATTTACATGTGTTTATATGCATAAATAGATAGAGCTGTCCATATATATTGCATGTATACTATTCACAGATTGCTCTAAAAATATAAATACTGCACTAAGAACAATGACTTTATAAAAGTCAAACATCAGGGAGCAAGAAATCATATCAATTCTGAAGTATGTTTTGGCTCGCATAGAAGATTATTTTATTTGTTTTTCTCTTTGTGAGGAACACAGCTTTTCCCAGAGAATTTTCTTGAAAGGGAAGATGCATGACATCAAAGTAACTAAGGATTCAATGGACTGAATAACAGTAGATTTAATTTTTCCCTAACATCATTTGTTACAACTTGGTTTAGAAAAAGCTCAAATTTTCCATTTTTTACATGAATTAATATTTTTTCTTAATTGAATACACCGATATATGTAGTGATATAGATTGTATAATGTAATATAATTGTGTATAAATACAGAAAACATTGATACTCCAATAACGAATATACACTTTTTACTTCAATATACCATAGTGTTTATTGCATCTATTCTGGCCATGGCTTTCAGAGTATTATTTATTTTTTTGACTAGTGTAGAAAACTGTGCTGATCAGGGATAAAATGAAAAACAAAACCCTAGGCCTGTGCTACATAGGAGAAATCTGCCTCTCTTGCTTCTACTCCCTTTTAAGAACAAGTTCTATAAGTATTTTTTAAGGGCATTGTGTGATCACAACCAAGAACTTCAAAAAGCTTTGTCTTTATGGGATTTGGAAATCTCCAGTCATTATGTCCACCTTAGAAGCACATCTTTTTGAACTGCTCAACCTAAAAAACAAAGAAGGAAAAAAGTGGTATCATCTGCCTTTCTCAGGCCTTCCCTCTTTTCGAAATATTATTGCCTTTCTCTCCTTTATCACCCGCAAGAATAACAACAGACATTTTCGGGGGAAAGTTGGGGGCTCTTAGCAAAGGGTTATTTTCCAACTGTCATCAATTTGGATTTTGCATATCAATAAAAAATTAATAAACTAATTTCAGGCATAGATGACACGGTTAATATGGAAGGCCTGTTGTTAGGAGAGAAATAGTATATTCTTATCAGTGGATTTAAACAGCTATTCATCATTTCTAAAGGGCAATTATTTGGAATCCATTAAACTGGAATTCATAATACCCCTGCATACTGAATTTTAAATAGAAATCTGTATTTAGATGAAGGAATACATTAGTATAAGTCATTAGAGCCCTGAAAATCCATGACTTGTTCATTTTTCACTCTTCTTTTTTCAGATAATATGAAGCACCAGGGATGTTGGTCCTTTAGTAAAACCAAACTAAAAGAAAATTAGGCACTGTTTTCAGTAGCATTGCTATGGATAGTAATGTTTTCTTTCTTTCTCTCTCTCTTTCTCTCTCTCTTTCTTTCTTTCTTTCTTTCTTTCTTTCTTTCTTTCTTTCTTTCTTTCTTTCTTATCTTCATCTTCCAGTTTTTCTAATTATTTCATATGAAATGAATAATCCCATGGTCCAATCCCCAGTCATCCATAGAAGGCTCCTGACTCACTTCTCTCTGCAGTTGTGCCTCCTCTGGCTGCTTAGGCCTCTACATCCTGAAAGTTCCTGCTTAAGATGAGCATATCCAAGCTAAGGGGAGATCTTGTGCACAGTGACACAAATTCAGTTTCCATGAATGCACATTTAAATTATAGAACATTTAAAAATAAATTTAGGCCCCATCATTTTAAATAATATGAAAATAGTGGTTATTAGACCTGTTTTAATAACCAGGGTCGGGAACATTTATAGCTATTATATTTAGGTATGCAGAAGTGTGGCTTTTATTGTTGTGAAGCAAAAGTAGAAAGCTTGAGGACCAGACATCTAACCTAGTCAAGCAATGTATTTTACACTATCAACTTCCTTCACGTCCCCTTTTCCCTATATAAGCCATGCTAAATAAATGACAGCCCAGCCTGTGTTAGAATGGATGCCAACTCTGAATTAGTGTGGATTGATAGAAATTTTCCTGGGTGACATCTCTACTATATTCTCCCAGCTTGGACTTCTGTTAACATTTATGTACTAGTTATTTACATTGACTTTTTCAGTAGATATATTTGGCAAAGGGAAAATTATAAACCCGCAGCTAAACAAGATGAAGATAAGGAAGACCTCGGTAACCTGGATTATTCTCAACAAGACTTTACCAAGCTTCCCCATCCCCCCAACACACACCCTATTCCTCCATTACAGGCACATCTTAATGAGACAGCCTAATAGAAAAACAGCTAAAATAGTAGTCCTAGGCTCCACGTGTGTTGATATGTGCTGGCAACAAATTAGCTTTCTTAAAAACACAGCATATGGCCCTATGACTTGCAGCCTCGTTGGGAATGGTGTGAACACAGTCTGTTCCAGCATCCATACTATTAACATTTTTCTTGACAAGAAACTAAGTTTTAAGTAGACGCACAAGCTTATACATCTGCTCATATGTGCACGTACATGCAAGCAACCACACACTGTATTCACATACCTTACATCAGACCAAACCATACGCTAGTCAACATGTAAGCTGGGTAACATTGATTTATAGGCAACAGTTCCTCTTGAGTCACTGTTTGAAGTCTTGGATAATATACAGTCACACTTAAAATGAACAGCAATGTGCTTTTACATGCAGAGGCAACAGGAAATCCACACAGGGGCTGCAGTTTGTGTTTGTGGCTGCTTTGGACTTTTTCTAGATACACGTTTATGATGTTTGTTTTTCTTCCTCCTAATCTAAATAGATAAATTTAGCCTCACTTTCTTAATTCACAAAATAAAATTAAGCACTTGTCAAGCAACTTTTAAAGATTCATTAAATTATATTTTATGTATATTGTATATAACTGTATATGTCATATTTTAAATAAGATATTACATGTATAACGTGTGTGTGTGTGTGTGTGTGTGTGTGTGTGTGTGTGTGTATTTATGTGTATAAAGTGGTGAGCAGATGACCATAATACCTGCACTTATATGGAGCCTTGTTCTGGTTTGCTGGACTGCTGTAAGAAAGTACCACAAAGTGAATCGCTTAAACAGAAATGTATTGTCGGGCTTCCCTGGTGGCGCGGTGGTTGAGAATCTGCCTGCATCGTGGTTTGGTGTCAGACTTTGGCTTGCTAAGTTCCTTGACTTATAGGCATGTTTGCCTGATCTCTGCTTTCATGTTCACGTGGTGTTTCCCTCATGTTCAGTCTGTGTCCAAATTTCCCTTTCTTACAAGAAAACCAGTCATACTGGAGTAAGGACCCATGCTACTGCATATGATCTCATCTTAACTAAACTAATTCATCAACAATGACCTTATTTCCAAATAAGTCCACACTCTGAGGCACTGGAGTTTTGGACTTCAACACACAAATTTGGGAGGAATACAATTAAACCCATAACGGGGCCTATAGATGCAATCAAGGAGGCTAGCCCAACTTGTGAACCAGGTTTAATTAATGGCTTTGGGAGGGGTTGGCTTCATTGAAAGCTAAGCTCTCTAGCACCACTCCCATTCTCAAGAGTGAAATGAGTCTGCCAGGTGGGCTAGACCCACAACTGGCTTTGGCCAATGGGTGTATACTTTACCTGAAGCAGGAAGTCACATAAATCATAGTCTAGCCACCACTCAGGAAAACAGTGAAACTGACAGAGATGTAAGTTCCAGCTTGTGTCTTGGAGTGGGAAAAGTGGGAACGGTCAGACTGAGAAGCTCTTCTGAGGCCCAGATGCAGACTTCTTGAATTCTAATAAACCAAGGGGAGCCAGACTGTCAAGGCTGTGCCTTTCTCTGGCATAATGCCAAGAAGGCCATTTGTGTATGACATGACTACACTTTTTCCAAATGAGAATTATGTTAATATTTTGTAGGTAACTTTTTTGAAAATTTATACTACTACTACAGTTGAAAGTCTATTAACCAGTATATCTTGTTATAAAATAATGAGAATAGAATGCTTCCTTTTTAAAGTGAGCTTACTACATACCTTGTAAATGTTGTTTAATTTCAATCTGTCCTGTTTTTTATAGAAATACAATGGCTTATCGTCAGATTTCTAATTTTAAATATACAAAATTTTATGCAAACGAGAATTCAAAAGAGAGTTGCACATGATCTATACTTAACGTCTGCGAAATGAGTTTTGAAATTGTATTCATTGTACATTAGAGAGCAGAAAATGTTGGATGGCCCCGTGAAAGATGTGAATTTTTAAAATACATAGTTATTTGGTGAGAGATAGATAGCAGTTTGGGAGAAGCTGCATGAGAAAAATCAAGAAAATTTTAGACAAAATTAAAACATCATTGGAGTGGGTAGAACAGATTTAGTCTGAGAAGACCTTTTCCTCATTGATTAGAATATCCTCTTTATCTGGGAGGCGGGAAGATTGGGTCTTTCTACATAACTGGGGGAATATGAGGAACAGAGAACAAGCTCTGAATGAATTCCAAAATACAGAGTTTGAAGGAGCATGTTGAATAGTCTTAGAAATAGAATAAGTGTGTTCAGTAAATTATTGTATTATCTATAATGCTCTTTTTCCTTGCGTTGGAATTTTATTCTTTGCATTGTTAATGCCATAGTTATTAAAATTAATGTTACTTAATTAAAATTTTATATGGTTTTACTTTTGATAAATTAGTTATAATCTCAGTCCTATTTATAGATAGCTCAGTTCTTATTTTAAATAACCAATTTTTTGAGATCGTGAGGCACTTAGGAGAAGATCAAGGGCATCACCTCACAATAGTAAAGAACTGCTGGCTGACTTCCCTAAGACCTGACTACAAATGGCCACACGATTCCTCAGCGCTTCTGAAGAGAGTGATGTGGTCATATCACATAATTCGGTTAGAAATGAATTGGTTTTATGGGTTGGATTATATTCCCCCAAAAGGTACCTTGAAGCTCTAACTCCCAGTGCTTATGAATGGGACCTTATTTAGAAATAGATCCTTGTAGATGTAATCAAGTTAACGTGAAGTCATTAGAGAGCATCCTAATCCAATGTGACTGATGTCCTTAAAAGAAGAAGAATATGTCATGCAAAGAAAGAGGCACACAGTGAGAACACCAGGTGACAACGGAGGCGGAGATTAGAGCGTTGCAGCTGCAAGCCAAGGTGTGCAAAGGGATAATGACCACAACCAGAAGCTAGGAAGAAGCCAGAAAGAGTCTTAAAGGGAGCATGCCTATGCTGACACCTTGATTTTGGCCCTCTAAGCTCCAGAACTGTGAGAGAATAAATAATCTCTATTGTTTTAAGTCACCCGGTACTTAGTACTTTCTTACAGCAGCTCTAGGAAACTAATATATTGGCTTCTGGGCATTTGGCATTTTGCATTACTAGCTAATGCTTGCTGCTGTAGAGACTAAATGCCTGTATAAATGAAATTGCCAACTCCTTGAAAGCAAGTATATGTTTTTTCTGGTTTTGGTCCTACTTTAAAAATACATATTTGCCCACATACACATATTTTAATCTTCAAGTAAATAAGTCATTTCTGTAGTAGTTAAGGGTATAACAACCTAAGGATAATGCCTGCCTGTATATGGTACAATTCAATACATGAATCAGGCCTGCATAGTCCAAGGTTGAAGTGTGCTCGGGGGTGATTTGTGTGTTCTTTTAAGTAGACACCAAATCTGAACCTAAAAAAGTTAAGTAGATAAGCAACATCTTTCCTCTTTCCAAACTCTTTCTAGAATTTTCCCTGTCCAAATGATTACCATCTCCTCTTCCAAACCCAGGCATCCCCTATCCTCATACTTCTCTTGGGATTCACAAAACTTCTCATGGTGCCTTCCCAAGCCTGTCCTCACATCAAGTGTGCTTTTCTACCTTCCCATTAAGAGCATAAGAATCTGAATTAAAATGTCTGTTTTCTCAGTGTGGCTTACCTCAGCTGGGTGGAAGCAATTTGATTAAATCAGTTTACTTTTAGGAATTAATGGCAGCTTACTTGATTTTCCCAAGGATATTTTGAAACAGGAAAGTCATTAACATAAATTAGTCTTTTATGAATAGAAATTTAGACAGCATGCAAAACAAAGAATTGTATGGTGTAGAAAGAAATTTCGAAGGAGTTGGTCTTTCACGTTATTCATGATATCTTACCATTAGATAATAGCCTACTTTAACATAGCATGTATTTCTCCCTTCTGCTCCCTGTAGGCACATAAGGGGAGACTGTGTTGTGAAGATACCCGACAATTTCACGTGAGTATTTAGATTCAAATTTAACATTCATAGAATTTTTAGGATAAAAACATTTTTAGCATTTACAAAAAGGTAGACCTAGGTTTAAATTTTGGAGTCATCTCATAGGACAATGCTGAGCTAATTGTGTAACTTCAGAGCGTCTCAACCTCCTCTATATGAAATTAAAACTAAGTAACAAAACACATATAAATTGCCTGGCACAGTGCCTGAACTTCATTCAGAAATATTTATTGTGTGCCTGTTATGTCCCTCACACAATACATAATCAATAAAAGTTGTTTTATTTCCTTTGTTGGCAAGCATACACACAAAATATGCAATAGCATGACATTGTATAGATTGAAACACGCATAATCAATTATGTTCGGCAAACTATCACGTGTCGGCCAATTAGATTGTTGCTATTTCTTTTTGCCATACCACTTCTTGTTTTGTATATAATTTCCCTTATATGCAATGTATAGTTTATACTATCACATTAATCTCAGAGAGATTCGAATCACATTAAGTATTTACATGAAACAAGAGGTACTTGTCCCGTGATGGTGGTTGGACTAAGGCGGCAGCATTTCTAACAACTTAGTTAGATTTTAATTTTTTTTTTTCTTTTTTTTTTTTTTTTTTTTTTTTTTTTTTGCGGTACGCGGGCCTCTCACTCTTGTGGCCTCTCCCGTCGCGGAGCACAGGCTCAGCGGCCATGGCTCATGGGCCCAGCCGCTCCGCAGCATGTGGGATCTTCCCGGACCGGGGCACGAACCCGTGTCCCCTGCATCAGCAGGTGGACTCTCAACCACTGCGCCACCAGGGAAGCCCTAATAATTTTTTTAATACAGGATATTTTCATTTGAAATTTACTATAAAGGAAAAGTATTTTTTATTGTTTTTATTAAGGAAATATCTCATATACATGGTATATAAGTTGGAAAAATCTATTTCTTAAGTTTCCAGAGCAATGAAGCTAAGTTTTTAAAAACAAAGTTTGTTCTGATCAATTAACTGAGTTTTAGGAGGTTGCTTCTTTCCATTCCATAGGAGAACAGTTCAGGAGCTGGCACTTACTTCGCAAATAAGGTATGATACATAAAGATAAAGAGTGTTTAAGGTCATGATTTAGATTTACCCTTAAGCTTCTATCAATAATTAAGCTCTGACAACCTTCTAGGCAACAGTTCTTTTTGTTTTCAAAGGTTAATTGCAGAGTTTTTCTGTGTATTTCTATCCTTTGCGCAAATATTCAATTAGCAAATTAGTTAGCTAACTCAATGGATCTGATTATTTGTGTCTGTTGGCTAGCTGTAAAAAATACTCAGAAGTCCATCTTTAATGTTTAGACATATATAATGTGTCTATACTCTAGTATTATGTGGCTTTGAATATGGTTTGTAACACACAAAAAAGATTATATGGTTCAACCAATGAATACCCTGTCATTATTTTTATTTTTTTAAGTCCGTCCACCTGCTTGCTCTCTTACCATTTATGCGTTAGTTTAAAAATAAGATAATCAGGAATGCTGATCAGTCAGCATCATCTCTGTAGTTTTCTCCAGACTCTTTGGTCTACACTAATATCGGTCGGCTATGATTTGGGTTGACCTTAGTCACTTCACTTGTTTAGGCCTTAGTTTCCTCTTGTGTAAAATAAAGGGGTAGGACTCAAGATTTTTTTTTTTTCTGATTTAATTTCCCATCCCATTATTTGAATTTCTGTGCTGGGTAGCGCTGCTGCATTCACAAATACTCTATAGAGGCTCTGCCCCCAGGGATGTTTATCGTTTGGACCCATGTTCAGGTAGTGATGAAATCAGTAACAGGGACTAGTGTGGAAAACTCTCATTGGTCATGGCTTGGGGGACAGCAGACAGTGGGCTAAAGTTTGCTCTCAAAGTTTGCCTTTGGCAACGTAAACATCTGTACAGTGTTTGGGACTATTTCTGATCTATTTATGAGTAGGACTTGAGGATCCAGCATAAAGAAACAGTTACTTTCCTAAAAAGGTCTTCTCAGGGCTCACACTGGTTCTGAACTACATACTTCAGGTTACTAGTTAGACACACAAGTTTGGATGACCTTATTTGAGTTTAATTGTCTCCATTTATCAAGTTAGTGAAGCCAACGACTGGATCTTTATTTTGCTACATTTTACATAAAGAAGTTTGTTCAACTCAAACTGATATCTCTGTGTGTGTATGTTTATTTAGTCAACAAGTTTTTGATGAGTACCTACTATGTTTCAGAAATTACATTGGGTGGGCCTGGGGAGAGGGTCTCATACTTTTATCAAAGGAGAGCTTGACACTTTCCTAGAGTTTGTTTAGCTTACACTTGCAGCAGAGGAAAAATTGTCACTTCTGAAAATACAGCTTTGAAGCCCCCAATATATTAAACTCATGACAGCACTATGTCTCTTTCTGTTTATATTTCATATTTGTATTCTCTATAAATAGGGGTATTTACAGCTCATAATTTTCTAAGCATAAGTATCCTGGTGTCACCTATTAAGCCAAGGTAACTAAATTAATAAAGTTAAACTGTAATAGGTAAAACTTTGAGATTTATAGACTGAGTGTAATAGAATGCACTGAAGATTCAATTGTACTGTTATTATCTTCTGTTTTTGGACACACTTCTGATGACCCTTATCAAACATTAACTCTGTCCTCTCTCAGAGTATTACCTAATCTCCACAGGAAGTTGATGGCACTCTATTTTTGCTTTTTATTATTTTAGCTTTGGTATTTTCTCTGGTTTTCATTTGCTGAATCTGAACAGAGCTCAATTTCAAAAAGAGTTTTACTAGGTCAATTGTTAGTCTATAATATAAGCTCCATGAACTAGCTAACAAATGTCTCTGCTTTAAAGTACTATTGAGAGCACTTTGCCCTTATGGGCACATCTTAATAAAAAATATTATTTCACTAAAGTTTCACAAAATTCTGCTTTCTCAATCAAGGTACACTGGTACATAAGAACCAAGGAGGAAAATTGAGAAAATGATACCTAATACCAGATTATTCATTTCTGATCTTTATCCTAAAGGCCCAGGAGTCATACGCTGTTTCTTTCTCCTCTTACTTAGAGACAGTCCCACTAAAGTTTCTTTCTGCCAAATGATTGTGTTTCAAGCACAACTGAAAATTCTGAAGTGAGTGAGACATCTGGTCAGGATCACCACTGTTTTGCATGGGCCACTCCGTGAGATTAATGCCTACAAATATAAATATTTCCATAAGTATTCCACTTCCATAAATTATTATAATTTTTACATACTGAAAAAGAGGTTTATTGTATTTATTCTAAACCTCCCATGGGGGGGTGGTAGGTGTGAAGCAGTGTGTCATGTGAATCCATGATATAAATATGTTTTATCCTCCTGGTACATCAAATTTACCAAAAGAGTTTGGAAAGAAAATAAATGTATTCCTCTGTGAAACACATAAAAGTATGATACGTAACAGAGAATGCACTACTCACTTAAAGCTTTGAGATAAAAGAGACACCGATAGAGTTCCTCTTATAGAAGTCCTAGAATTTAATCCCTTAGCCATTATCTCCCTTTCCCATCTCTCTGGGCATATATTTATTTACTTTTGTCCCTGCCATTAGGAGTTCTAAACAGGAAAAGTTTGAAGAGTTTTGTTATAAGCAGTGTGTGTGTGAATGGGATGGGAGTAATAGGAACCGTATTGTAATAGTCATTTTTTTTTCCTTCTGTGGTGATACTAAGGTTTATCGATTCAAATTAAATATACTAAGGTTTATTTATTCAAATTAAATAACGTTCTGATCTCCACTGACTTATTTGAGGGTGACATCAAGTTCCATTCCCAATGTAAATAGAGGAAACAGGAATGGCACGGAGGGATAACATTGTTTACTTTTAAAATGTAGGACTGCTAACAGACCTCATATTTTCAAAAGCCGAAGAAGTTCAAAGAGCCCAAAGCTTGACATAGAATGATCTGTAAGAATGTTTGCCTTGGCAGGTGACAGTGTAACATGTACCTTCTCTTACTCCGTAGTTTTCTCCTGCTTGGAACACACTGGGTCACTTAAATCTTAGCCATCTGTATGTGCCTCGTAACTAGCCAGGTCAGAAACAACCTCTTCCAAAAAGTTTTCCTTGACACCCGGAGGCCATGGTAACCGCCACCTATTTCCCAGTCATTATGAGCAGTTACTACCATGCATATTGCCTTTTTAGCTCTTAGAATAGTCTGTATCTTATTGTTAATCATTTTGATAGGTTCATAGCTCATGTGTCCAAGTCTTGTTATATCATTTACATATATGTATATAATGTATATGACATACATATATACAAATATATAATATATATGCATGATATATAACATTAGTATTTTCTATATCATATCTATATAATATATTTATTTCATGTGTGCCCAAATATTTGTGTAATTATCTATATTGTCCATGGAATATCTTTCATAGGGAGTTAATGATCAAAGTGTCCAATAATACAGATCAAATTAGAAATGCATCCAGTTTGTAAAATTCCATAGAGCAGTATTAGTTGGGGGTACAGATAGACATCTCTTGAAAAATGGCTACTATGGAAAATTAATTTGAGGTATGCCAAGGAAAATTAATTTCAAAACATTTATTACCAAAGATTTTAGAGTCTTTTGTATGTTAAATGTGCTATGGATGCTTGAAATGAGGGTATAATGTGCAGAAGTTGTCAACCTTATTTAAAAGTAGTAGGCCATCTCCAGTGGAGTATCTTGATTGATGGTCTAGAATTTGATAGGGTAAATTTCAGGAAACACCAGATATTTGGGAAATACTAGAAGGTCCAATTTTATAAGTTACAGCTAAAGATGCTGTAAAAGCACCTCGATTGATGTTTTAACTCCTGGTCCTGAGTCACTCCATCCCCACACATACAGTTTTGAGAATAGAGACAGTTAGTCCATATATTTGTAACAAATTAGTCATCCAAACTACCTTCTAGAAAATATCCTCCTCCTCCTTCCTGATTCTCTTTAGCTGTTTCTGCTTCTCAGACCTCTTAGTGTTTTGCAGGCTATACAGAAACGACTTGCCATGGTTTCTGATAGTGAATGGCTTTCAATGAGGATGCACATGGTTCTCATCATTACTCAGGTTACCATAGTCATTCATCTGCCATTGGCACCTACTCTCATTGCAACAGAGCTCTGAGAGTGTAACCAACACCATGGGGATTGCTAGGTTCCTGTGTGTCTGTCAAGGTCTTGGCTGTAGCAAATGTTACCATGTGTGCTTAGTGAGGATGCTCCCGTGTCAAGGGCATGTTTGCACATTGTGACAAAAGTTCAGTGGGCCAAAGGCATGCTTTGTTGTTCAGAGCCCTCAATATTCTAAACTCATGTTCTCTCTCAACTATGTTAAAAGGATTCTAAAGCAATACTGTCATGTGCTTCCGATATCTTACTGGGTATTTAAAACAGCCCTCTTTCAGTTTCCACTTTGAGTTGCTTTTCACTCTAGGTCTCAGATTGTGAGAGCTGAGCTAGAGGACAAATCTGACAGACAAATATTGTAGGTGTAATTAACTCCCACTCAACACTTCTCATATGATTGGAGGCATCGTTTCCACACCCAACTTTTCTGTTGGTATCTTCTTTCTCTTGAAATAATTTATTTTCCAGTTTATTCTTCAGGCTGTCACACACTTTGATCATCAATAAGTGTGCTCCACAAGTCTCTGAGACATATCCAGATAATCTGTGTTCTTGAGTGATTACTGTTGGAAAGAAAGTTTTATTTAAACATTAAAGTGTGCTGTATCCTATGATACTTTCTTTCTTTACTTCCAGTTGAATTAAATAGTGTGACTCATCTAAAGTAGGAATGTAAGGTTGAAAACAGAAGATTTTTGAAGACAGTTTCTTTTCCTGCCATTTGTAAATCTAAGCTCAGTGAAGGGAGTTTACTGAATAAGTAGGAAAGAGATGGGCAGATACCTTCTTTGAAGGGAGAAAGACAAAGAGATTTGGGAATAGACAAAGAGATTTTTCCAAGCAAAAGGAAAGGATAGTGATTTCTGAGATTCATGAGGATTTGGGATTCCAGAATGACTTTCTCATAACACAGAGTGGGGGTTGGATTCCAGGAAAATAGCTAAACTGAACTCCCAGCCCTGGAAACATCTATCCTACATGACATGGGAGCTTCTAAATTTCGATGACTATGTGGGCATGGATAATGGTCTTCCTGGGGTAACTAGGGCAGATAAAAGACTGGAGGATCCAAATGTTTGTCTCTGTGTAAGATCTCTGGATGATTGGATAATCATGAGGGAGGAGGCCCAGTAATTATCAGAGTTGAATTTCCCACCAATCTGGATGATGAGAGCTTGGAGTTGAATTTAATCCAAAAGAAACATGGATCTGAGGTGAGACTTGAACCTGCAAGAACAATTGAATTAAGTAAAGAGTGCAACCCAGAAACACTGAGAAACTTAATTAAAATCTTTGACCTCATGAAACTTACATCTGATGATTTTTACACCTAACTTAACATCTTCTAACAATGTGAGGTAGTATAAGTCAAATGCCAAAATGAGTACAGAGTGTAAAAAATTTCAAATTTCAAAGCAGGACATACATTTGAGCATAACATGGGAGGAGTCTACAGAGAAAATAAGTGACTTTTCCTGGGCCATAAACAGTGGGTAGGTGGATATCAGAGAAGAAAGGAGAACGTTTCCAAGCAGTCAAACAGCATGAGCAAGACCGTGGTCAGGAAGGAGAATCATGTTTTCAGGGGAGACTGAGGAGACAAGCCTGGATAATAGGTCAAATTGAAAGGATGAGGTATCATATATTTGTCTTTCTCTGTCTGACTTACTTCACTCAGTATGACAATCTCTAGATCCAGCCATGTTGCTGCAAATGGCATGATTTTGTTCTTTCTTGTGGCTGAGTAATATTCCATTATATTAATATATATGTGGAATCTAAAAAAAAGGGTACAAATGAACTTATCTACAAAACAGAAATACAGTTACAGAGTAGAAAACAAACTTATGGTTACCTGGGGGTAAGGGGGGGGATCAATTGGGGGATTGGGATTGACATATACTCACTACCATATATAAAACAGATAACTAATAAGGACCTACTGTGTAGCACAGGGAACTCTACTCAGTACTCTGAAATGGCCTATATGGGAAAAGAATCTAAAAAAGAGTGGATATATGTATATGTATAACAGATTCACTTTGATGTACACCCGAAACTAATACAACATTGTAAATCAACTATACTCTAACAAAAGTTTTTAAAAAATAAATAATAAAAACATTAAAAAATTTTTTTAATTAAAAAAATAAAAATGAAAGAAAGAATGTGGAAACAGATCCACCAAAGGAATTAAGACATGATGTCGGACTTCTGGCAACTCACATTACACCATGCTCTCCAAACCTACCTTAGACCAGAGACTATTCAATTCAGCATGTAAATGAATTAAATAAATGAGCTAACAACAAAAATTCATTTTTATACTTTGCTTCATAGACCAAATCTATATAAGTAATAACCATCATTTATAAAGTAAATATGATGTGCTAGGTTTTGTACTAGGTGACTTACCTATATTATATCTAATCCTCTTTATAAACAAGCATAGGAGGTATTAGTGTCTCCATTTTACATGAGAAAACAGGGACTAAAAAAGATTGAGTGGCTTGCTTTAAATCAAATAGACTGAAAATGTGAAGCTATGAACTATGAATAATGGTCAGAATCATCTCTGGCAAAAGCCTGTACATTTTATTTTAACTATATCATATTTTCTCTAGCATTAAAATATTTTTATAACATATAACAAGTCAATAGATGAATTATTGTATTCTGGGAGAACATATAACTAAAATAAATAATTGAAAGTAAATAAGTAGATGCTATTTATTTTCTTTCAGCTAGAATTTCATGTTTTATGAATTTTAAGAATAAGATGAAATTAAGCTGTTTGATTTAGAGCAATGTCCTATAATCAGGTAGAAGGTGTATGAAATTTACATCTATTAACAAAGCCAAATAAAACCAGAAGAGAGTAAAATCTCACAGTGCGGAGTCACAGGTTGACTTTTATTTAATTTAATATCATGGTCAAAAGGAGGAGAATCAGCTACCCCTACAATGTGAATAACAGGAAAAATAATAGAAAAAATAATTGTAGTGGATTGAATGGTGGAACCCCAAAAGATATGTCCATCCAGAGCCTGTGAATGTTTATTATTTGGATGTGTGACCTTATTTGAGAAGAGGGTCTTTGTGGACATAATTAAGTTAAGGCTATTGAGATGAGATTATCCTGGGTTAGGATGTCCCTATAAGAGAAAACAATTGTCCCTATAAGAGAAGAGAAGGGGAGAAGACAGGACAAAGAAGACAAAGCCATGTGAAAGACACAGCGATCAGAGTGATACAGCCACAAGCCAAGGGACTCCTGGACCCACCAGAGGCTGGAAGAGGCAAGGAAAGATGCTCCCCAAAGCTTCCAGAAGGAACCAGCCCTGCCAACACCTTGATTTTGGATTTCTGGTCTCCAGAACTGTGAGAGAATACATTTGGTTTTAAGCCTCCCAGTTTGTTGTCATTTGTATGGCAGCCCCAGGAGACTAATACAATGACAAGATGCAGTTTAAAATGCAGTTTAAACCACAAGTGCATTTGCCTTAAGACAATTCTCTCTTCTGCAAGGAAAGATTCTAGTCCTTCACCAAATTGAATAGTTTCCCCATGGACAAAACAAGTAAAACAAAATAAGTGAAGAAAACCACATTGAGTGGTAGACGGATTGGGTCTCAGTCTGCTTCTAGAAAGTTTTCTTAACTGAATATTTTTTGCAAGAGTGGACATTAAGAGGAAGTACCAAAGTTGCCGTAATTCCCTTTTTTCTGGTCGTCAGAGGATTTTGTCCATTGAACATGAAGCTTTATTTCAAGAAAGAGTCACCACATGCTTGAAAGTGCAAATATGTATATTTACCATATCTAAGCTCAGATTTAGGCTGTCATAGCTTTTAGTTTTCCTTCACTTCAAACATAAATACATTTGTATGAAGTAAGTATTGCCCTCATGCTCATTTGAAATGAATATTTGATGATTCAGTTATAAATCACATACAAATGTCCCACAAATAAAGTGTTTATTATAAATTTAGTTACTTATGTGGTTTATTTTGTTTTTATGAGACCAATATTTTCATAGTTTTTTAAAAAAAATCATAGACACACTTGATTATGTAATCATCATAAAAAAGAATTAGTATTTTCATAAATAATAGTGCTTACATTTAGAAATAGAGAATTACCAGATTCTGGAGCTCATCCTTCCATGCTACATTTGCAGACTATAAATCACTCTTAAGGTTCCATGAATATTTTAATTATCTTAGCCATTTATTAGACGTTTTTCTCCCCTTGGATTTAAAACGTGATGGCACATAGAGCAGCCCTCTAAAATCCAAGCCCAAATAATATATTTTCATGTTCACAACAGAAAACAACTCTTATCTCCTCCCTTCTCCTCTGTACTTTTATGCTCTAAAAATGCTTGCTTGACTCTAAGTTCACTCCATCCATAAGGCTTCTGCTGTCACCCTGGTCAGAAATCATTGTTCTCTAAACAAGCTTTATTGTCATATTACTTTAAAAAAAATTACCACCTGCTGCCCTATGGTATAGTGATTTACTAGCGTTGTGCTACTTCCCTATGAAGGTAAAAGCTACTTAAGCAGAGGTGCCAAGTCACTGTCACTTGATCGGTCACCTCCAATGACCGGCATTGAGGTGCCATGTTGAGAAGGAGCTGAAGGCCATGTGCTGACTCAGCAGGAAATAAACAAAAAAACGATACTACACACAAGAGGGCGTTCGTTCTTTCTGTCCTTCAAGGTGGGACCATATTGCACTTATCTGTTTCCAAAACAGCTTAGCACCGGGGAATATGTTTACTTCCTATTGACCTCTTTAAGTTCATAAGAACTTCACCAAAATTAAGGACACATTCTTGACCTCTTGCTCATGAAATTCTAGGTCCATCTTCCTTCAGTTGGCTATAACCCTTCTTATCCCGGCTCCCTCAGGTCCCTGATTGGTTTGGATTATGTTTCCTTTCCTTGATTTATACTCCTTTGGATTAATAATGGGTTTCAGATTATTTATTGTAAAAACACTTCCAAATGGATTTCTCAAACTGTAGTTATAAATGGTGAGATAAGCACCCATCTTAGACATCAGAGATATGGAGTTATTGGTGACCCTGTAGCTTTCCACAGGCTGAGCCCCGTCAGCCCTACCCTACACATACAGGGATGAAGAGATCTTGAACACAAGAGGCTATGCATAAAGAGTGCTTAGCGGATTTTTTTAATTAGCTAATTTTTAAATGCATGTGTATATTTTGGGGACTCATACACCACACAGAGCCTCCTTGCTTTTTGTGAAAAATGTAATACTTTATACTTGAATTATTATGTAAAATTAATGAAAACATTGGATCGCTGGTCTGTCTTTACATTTTAAGTGAAACATTTGGTACTGAGAAAAAATTGAACTGACCCTGAAATCTGTGGTTTTGAAAAACACTTAGGTATACTGTTTCAAGGAACAATTTGACCTTCACAAGAGTAAAAGGCCCTGTTTTATTTTTCTGCTTTTATGTTTTATTTTGATGATAGCATGTTTGTGTGTGTGTGTGTGGCAGAATGTGTCTTTTGAATAAAATCTCACTAGTAAGATTTTAGTAAGTCAAAGAAAAATAGAGATCTTTGTATGGATTCAAGATTTAAAAGGGGAGAATGGAGTGTTTATTTTTTGTTTTGCTTTGTTTTTACTTTTCCCCGGTCTTTCAAAGGTGATATTACAACTGTATTGTGTTTACAACCACCAGAACTTGTTGATTGGGAAGAAAATACTTTATTCATGAGCTTTAGGGTATTTTGCAGGGTACTGTATGCCCTGGGATTGGGCATTAGCAGAGCATGGCAGGTTGGTATGTCTGTCAGTCTGTTGGAAGTTGTGAGAGTGAAAAGGATTAGAAATAAGAGTTCTCTGAACAAGTGAGATGAGTTGTATACAGACACATGCACAGACATGCATACACATATATATATATATATATATACACATTCACATGTGTACATACACATACACGTGTATGTGTGTATATATATATATACATATATATATACACTCACATATATATTATATAAAGGTTAGAAAGGCAGAGGAAAGCAAATAGTATTACAGTTGCAACCAGGTAAGAGAGTCTGAATAGAAAAAATTATTTAAATCAGGAAGGTATTGGGGGATAAAATATACTCTGGCATGAAAAAGATTTAAAAGTCTAGGGTACTCAGCTTAGTCAAATGGAGATGGAGAACTCCCAGTGCCATGAGATGTAGACGCACAAGTACCCTAGAGTCCAATGGGGTAGAGTTAAGGGTCGATCCAGGAGCGGTTGTTCTTCACTCCTAAGAGATTAAGGCACAAAAGTCTTAGCTTTAAGCTAAACCAAGAAACCAGGCAAGACACAGTCAGGATCTACAGTTTGTATCTTGTAAAAGACTCATGGCACCAAGAAGGGAGGTGCAGGGAATGAAGGTTATGCTGGAAGGAAGGCTCAGTGTCACTTTGTGTGACTATGGCTCAGAGTGAAAGCAGCAGTGCCAGTGGAAGAAGCCCCCCAAGACCAGTGTTCAGGGAGTGCTTGTGGCGTGCCGTCTCCCTAATCTCTGTACAGCAGTGGTTACGGCACAAGCTTTGGAGTCACACCGGAATGTGAATTTTGACTTTGCTGCTTATGAGCTGTTAAAGTAGACAAGATAATTAACCCTTCTGAGTGAGTTTCCTAAAACATAGAGGGTGGCTACTGAACACTTCGGTGTTCTTAGAGCATTAATTGATATAATGGTAAAGCACTTAGAAAATTGCCTGGCATATAATAAACAATTCCTCAAATAATAGTAAGAACACCAAATAGCTAAATATTAATCCAAGTCTAGGTGGAAATCTGAGGATCAGCAATTTTAGGTAACTAGCCAAGTCACTCAAGTAGTAAACAGTGAACTAGGATTCTAATCAAATTTGTCTACCTCTAAAACCTGTACCCCTTCAACTAAATCACACTGAATGTGGATATAATTCAGGCCAAATTAAGAGGCCATAGGGAAGAATGAGTTCACCCTTGACACTATCAGTCACATGGCTACCTTGTACTGATGACTAAATCTTCCTAAATAAAATCTTCTGTCACTTTATGTCAAGATGGATAAGAAAAAACGCAAAAAGACCAAGAAAAATAAAACGCTCAGTAATTTCTAAATTGTATTTGCTTTAGATATTCAAGTGACTTAAAATAATCACTGCAGCATGTAGCACTGTTCTTTTGAAAATAATATTATATAATATATGCTTTGGATAACATGCACAGGCTAGGTGCTTTTCTTAGATTCACACAATGAGATGGAGTGAAAGGGCTATTTCAAACATCTTCAAACAGCTTTCACAGGAACCAAGTCAAGACTTATCACTGGAAGTTCTCAGTATTTTGTATATGGTTTAAAAGTCTCCTTTCCACACCTCTCTCCTCACCTACTGCCACTTGCTACTTTTCTGACACGGTGTCACTAAAAGTAAATATGGAATCTGAAGGTGGGCAGTCATGAATGCATGATGCATTTTTCAAACTCTGCCCAAGATGCATCGTGATACAGTTCTCTGGAGATTTCATGGAATTAGCGGGTTGTACCTAGAGCCTAGTATCTGCCTATTTGTCCAGGTACAGATCACTCCAGTGGCAGCAAAATAAGTTTTCTGTGTAAAACTGCAGCAAGGAGGCAGGTCCTGTAGCTCTTTAGATTCTTTCTTTGATTTATGAAGAGAGAAAAATAAGACAATTCAAAAAATGCTATGCTAGTCAGGAACCAGTGAAGTGAGATCAGGAATAACACTTTGTTCTGATCAGTGGAAGGTCAGAACTGACCCTCTCTCTCACCCTCATTTTGAGACCATCAGAGTGTAGCTTTGCAGAGGAACGATGAATTGGGGGTTGTCTTAGCTTGCTAGGTGCTGTAGATCTCATTTATTTTACAAGTCATTTGGCACAATGCTAATAACGGCAATGAAATTAGATTCTTGCTACTTAAAAAGGCCTTCTACTTTGTGCATAAATACTTTGGTTCATGCATTCAGTTGTCAGGGGAAGGCCAAGATCCAGTTACCACCTCTAGTTATAGTAACTTTAATTCAGTAATTTTAGTGGCACGATCAGGCCCATGCATAAGCAGGAGAAGAATTTGCCTATAGAGTGCTTTTTAGAAGTCTGAAAATGATCTCTTTCCCCAGAATATCTTGTCTACCGACATGTAAAAAATGCATAGACCCTTCTATTAAAGAACCATTTCTTTTTTTAAAAAACTGTATGTCCTTATGTACCTTTTAAAAGCAAATATTCTGCTGTTATAAACCATTTACTCATTAATGTGAACTGTACCATCTCCTCTAGGACAGCTATCAAAGATTTTAAGTAACAGGAAAGAAGTGCATTTGTCTGATTATTCTCCAGACCAGACACCACACCCAGTGCATTCTCAAGCACGTGCATTTAATAAGTGATTTT
Organism: Phocoena sinus; assembly: GCF_008692025.1. Taxonomy (NCBI): domain Eukaryota; kingdom Metazoa; phylum Chordata; class Mammalia; order Artiodactyla; family Phocoenidae; genus Phocoena; species Phocoena sinus. The sequence goes on along the minus strand of NC_045773.1, from coordinate 85,866,310 downwards.
GAATAAAAATTAGCATCTGATTTCAGTGTACAGGGGAAAAAATAACTTGCAAAATTCCAGGTAGTATGGGATGAGAAACCTTGGTGGCAGATAAAGGAAGAATAATTAGAGAGAACATAGGGACAACTGAGCCATTGACAAAGATGGGCAGGTGAACAAGAAATATATCTTGGGCCTGGATGGGATGAGAATGAGGATGACCAAAAGGAAAATGAGGGCATCGGGAAAGAAATGTTAGAAAAAACTTCCAAGAGAAAATTCACAGTCTGCCTTAGAACGATCCTGACAGAAGAATTTATAAAATCATACAAACTGAAGTTTTTCTCAGCAATGAACTCCATATTGACTATTACAACCACACATCTCTCTTCTCTGAGCTGATTCCACTGTGGTATAGTTGATACGTATTATTTTCAAAAGTATCCCTTCTAAGTTTCACAACTTATGAAATATACCAAGCACACATTGTCCCCTTGAAGTAAATGTGCTTTCCGTGGTTCATTAAATCACCACGTCTCATGCATAATTCAACTCCATCCTCATGTACACCTTAGAACTAAGCCACACATTACTAAAACACCATCCCTCTCAACTATTGTGTAATTTGATAAAGTTATATTTTCTTAAACTAAAAGATATTTCAGCACGAGTTTGCTCAGTTCAGATCTTATGCCTCTAAGGTACTGTCCAGCTTTAGGACCTTCAATTTATTTAACTACTCATTCAAAGAGGGTTTAAATACAACTTTTAATCTACCCTCCCCCCCCCACACAAATAGAATTAAAGATATTCCCCCTTACCACTGATGACTCTGATGAAGTTAATATTCTCAAAGCTGGCTATTGTTAATATTTGGGGCCAGTCAAAATTCATTTGCCTCGAAGGTGTTGAACAATCAGAGTAGCTGGTTAAATAGGGCTTCTCAGCTTTCTGCTGGGATACTTCTATGCTCTATCTTCAAAAAGGGACAGTTTAGAAAGTTAAGACACCTATGAACCCCCAGTGCCTTGAAATCATGACAGGCCACAACACTGCAAAGGCGAGGCTTCAAATGGATATCGTGGAAAGAATGTTTACAGGTGAAAATATGTATGGTTGCTATAAACAATCTACGTCCCTACAGAACTCATACATGTTTTTTTCTTTCCAGCTTGAACTCATGCTTTCACATCTTATGGTATTCCATGTATTTCTTATCCTACTCTTGACAGATCTGTCATATCATGTCTTTTGGTTGAAATAATATGCCTTGCCTTATCACCAACAAGGAAGAGGATATTTAAAAGAAGGAAAAAGTACATTTCAAAGGCCACACAGGATGACTCATTCATACGTTTAGCATTTATTGAGTGTGTATGTGCCATGCAGTATAAATGGTGTTGGTGAAAAAGATGGGCAAAGTTCTTGCACCAAAGGAGCTGACATGCCATTGGAGAAAGATAAATATTAAAAAAACTGCATCAATAAGTAAATGTGATAATTTTAGAGTGGGATAATGCTAGAAATAAATCAGAGAACCAGGTAGAGAGAGATGGATGAAGTGACCAGAGACAGTGTCTCTGAAGACAAGTTGCCATTTGAGTAGAGCTCTAATAATGGGAAGAAGTGGGCCCTGAGTTCTTGGGTAATAATGCTCCAGGCCCATGGAATAGCCAAGGTAAAAATGAGCAATCAATGCAAAAAGACCATTGTGGCTAGAGTGGATTGAAAGAGAAGGAAAATGGTAGGAGATGAGTTGGAGAGGAGAGAGAGGGATAAGAAGGCAAAACAAAGTACAGCCTTGTGAGAATTCCTGATTTATTTTAATGATATGATTTGGGTTTTCCAAAGATCACTCTGGCTGCTGTTTGGGATTGGTCTATCCTAATCCATTTGGGCTGCCATAATAGACTATCATAGTATGGGTGGCTTATTAACAACAGAAATTTATTTCTCACAGTTTTGGAGGCTGGAAAATCCTAGATCAAGGAGTTAGCAGTTTCAGTGTCTGATGAGAGCTTGCTTCGTCGTTCATAGATGGCCATCTTATCACTGTGTCCTCACTTGGCTGAAGAGGGCAGGGAGGTTTCTGGGTCTCTTTTATAAGGGCACTAATTCCATTCATGAGGGCTCCACCCTCATAACCTAATTACCTCCCAAAGGCCCCATGACTTAATACCATCACATTAGGGCTAAGATTTTAACGTAAGAATTTGGGAGAGACATACACATTTAGTCCATTGCACGGTCTTAGGGAGCCAAGCATGGAATCATGGTCACTGGTTATTTTACTTCCTAAATCTTGTTATTTTTGAGTGTTGATTCTTAACTCTTCTTTGATGCATGGATTAGTCTGGCTATGAAAGTGCACCTTATTTCTCTCTTCTACTCTATGTAGGGAAAGGGAGCCCAGCCTGCAGTTCTTACCGGTTTTATGTCAGGGTGACAGGGAAGGGAGAAGAAGGTCTTCCCCCCGTCCATTTCACATGAGCTTTGTGCATGAATCTCAAACAAGAATAACTGTCAGATTACAGATTTTTTTTTGTGCATGTATGTTACTTCCTGATGCAGGGTAGTGATGTAGGAATAACGGAAGATTGAGTCAGGTTTAGGGTCTGCTCTCCACTTCTTAGTTGCATGATTATTGGAAAGTCAATGAACATATCTAGACCTCAGTTTCCTCCTCTTCAAAGGGAATACACCATTTTTTAGGATCAAGTGAGATAGTGTATGTGACAGTGCTTTTTCGTTTTAAAGCACTATATAAATGTTCAGCACTTTGATCAATGATTATCTAGGTTGACCTCAGTATTTCACAGGATGGCGATGAAAGTTTATTAAGGTGCATTGTCATATACAAAATTGGGGCTTTAGGGTTGAGCTCCTGCCTCTATCCCAAAACCTCCCACACCCCAAAATCAAAGCAAAAGTGGGAATTGGAAAGGGAAGGTGATAACAGTCACATTAAAATAAAAGGTTGGAAAGGGAATTTGAAGGTTCATGTAGCCCAGGGGTAGGCAAACTTTTTCAATGAAGGGCCAGAGAGTAACTGTTTAAGGCTTTGCTGGCTCTACTGTCTCCATTGTAACCCCTCATTTATGCTGTTGTAGCATAAAAGCAGCAATAGATTTTTGTTTAAAAAATGAGTATGACTGTGTTCCAATATAACTTTATTTGTGGACACTGAAATTTGTAAATCATACAATTTTCACTCGTCAAAAAATCCTCCTTTTAATTCTTTTTCCACCCATTTAGAAGTGTAAACATTATTCTTAGCATGTAGGCCATACACAATAGGTGGTGGTGGGCTACATTAGGACCAAGGGACATAGTTTGCAAACTCCTGATATAGCCCATTCCTCCCTCTCTTTGATTAACTGAGGAACAACGCAACCAACTAGCTGCTAATTTATCTGTAAGAAATACTTCAAAAGAGAGGCTAGGGCTTCCCTGGTGGCGCAGTGGTTAAGAATCTGCCTGCCAATGCAGGGGACATGGGTTCAAGCCCTGGTCTGGGAAGATCCCACATGCCGTGGAGCAACGGCCCGTGAGCCACAACTACTGAGCCTGCGCATCTGGAGCCTGTGCTCCGCAACAAGAGAGGCCATGATAGTGGGAGGCCCGTGCGCCGTGATGAAGAGTGGCCCCTGCTCGTCACAACTAGAGAAAGCCCTCGCACAGAAATGAAGACCCAACACAGCCAAAAATAAATAAATAAAGTAATCAAATTTAAAAAAAAAAAAAAAAAAAGAGAGGCTAATTAGAACTTTGCATGAGAGCACAGTCAAAAAACAAATAATGAAAGAAATCCACTTATATCAGGAATTTTTAAAAGACTTTAATTAAATAAAGAAGATGACTTACAAAGGCTGTGCCACAGCAAATGAAGACTTACACTGGACCTCCACTGATAAGAGCGTACAGCTAGATTAAGAAGTTCGCTAATTGACACACGTAACTTTATAAAAGATAAATGGAGTTTCATTTGTAGAACACATAGGCTGTGTTGTGATGCACAGACAGACCAAGTTCAGTGTTGCTAAGAATCCTGTCAGATTAAATCAACCTGCAAATATATAATTGTGACATCTTGTTCTCATTGGTACAATGCATGCCATTGGAGTCATTATCTCAAAGCTCTTTCACTCCGAGGAGCATCAGTGTTTAATTATATTCTTTTATGAGACCTCATTTGTAGACATCATCCTCTTTCAGAGCTGGCTTTGCTCAGGAAAAGTAGGTTATTATTTTCAAGACTGTGCCCAGTAGTACTGAACATTAGGCCTCTCAGCAGCGTCTTTTTAAATAGAGCGTCTTGTAGAACCAAAACTCTGTGTTCTTGCTTCAAATTCTTCAGCTGTAAGTTGACAGATGAACTTATTTCCCAGTTCCTCCAGGCCTTCGCTGGCCTCAGAAAGGCTCAGAGAAGATGATAGGTTTCTGGTCTGTTCATTCGAGTAGATGGGTTGTATTCTTCATAACTAATGGGGGAGAAACAATATCTTTCCATATTGCAGATAAAAAGCTAACATAATGAATAATTTGAAAATAAGTTTCTAAGAATCTCTGTGAGGAAAGGAATTAGTTAATGCAAGAAGTAAGAGTTACTGAAGACCAGGGTTGACTATGTCCCGTGGGCCAAATCCAGTCCACTGTCTGTTTTAGCAAATATATTTTTATTGGATCGTAGTCATGTTCATTTGTTTATGTATTGTCTACAGCTGCTTTCTTGCTACAGAGTTGAGCAGTTATAACAGAGACCTACATTTGCAAAGCTTAAAATATTTACTGGTCCTTCATAGAAAACTTTGCTGACTACTGCTAAAGTCTGTTGAAATCACAAAGTTAAAAATATAAACGCATTTAAGTTTGACAACACTCAAGGATTTTTTCAGAATTAAATTCTAGCATGCCATTTTCTTTTTGGCCATGCTGTGCGGCTTGTGGGATCTTAGTTCCCCCACCAGGGATCGAACCCGTGCACCCTGCAGTGGAATCGCAGAGTCCTAACCACTGGGCCACCTGGAAATTCCCCTAGCATGCCATTTTCAATTTAAAGTGAGACATGGTGTCTAAAGTGCTTTTGCTCCCCTTTGTTCATCTAAATTAACAGTAACTAGCAATGAATTCTGTGTGTTCGACTGGTATTTTAAAGAAAATCCAAGTAAAGTTCTTTCTGGGTATACGCACTTGTGTGTGTGTGTGTGTGTGTGTGTGTGTGTGTGTGTGTGTGTGTGTGTGTTTAATAGAAACAAACAGATCTGAGTTTTTCATTTTAAATTGAAATAGGAGGTATATACTCATGCTGCTGGACATAACATCCCCAACCTGCATAGGCCTGACAGTTCATTAATAAGCAGCAAGCATGCGAGGACATGAAATTTCAAAAGTAAGAAATTCCTCAGATGCTTTAAGAAAGAACCAGTACTTTCCCTTATGTGGGACTTCTTACTTTTCTAGAATCACTTTTGAGTAGGAGTTGCGCTATATACCGCACTTGTTCATGTCCCCAAAAGTGGTGTGAGGGCCTACTCAGGAGAGGGATGTTATGGTTGCTGGTGAACATGTCTCATAGGTAATTCTAGAAGTTTAAGATAAGTCAAAGTTTAAGATAAATCTGAAAATTACAAGGTAAGTCAAACAGATTTATCCTTTTTTTTTTTTTCCAGAGATGGTCAATGCATACTACAATATACTTAAAGAAAATAATCTGGTTCAATACAAGGTTGATTCAGCAAAGAGACTACAGATCTTCTGTAACTAAATTCAGATGTAAGTGTTTTCTGTTACTCTCCCCAAATTATTTTTACATGCATACCTTGTTTAAAAGTACCACCTACACTGTCTCTCCCAGTCAGCACACAATTGGAAAGTGGGACTTCATTTGGCAATTATTAAAAAGCTACCTTTAAGACTGGATGCATATGACATTTTTAGAGTGCCACAGATGTGGTTCTATTTCTAAAAGGAAACTTTTCCTAACTAGAATCCATTCACCAATGCCAAATTAAACATTGTGGTCAAATATAGCACAAAAATACAAAAAAATATATAAGCATCTTTTCTAGAAATTCTGATTTTTATGATGACTTTTTGAAATTTCAAAAGCAATCTGAATGCCCATCACCTAACCCACTGAATACTTACCGTTAATTATGATTTACTTATAAAGGTCTTCTGTTAAGTGAACAAGGGCTCAGTATGTAGAATGGCAGCTTGATTTTCCTTCTTTTGACATCTGTTCAAAATGAGCTATGATATCATCAATCATATTAACTCTGTAGTATTGTATTATTCCTTGGTGTTCCCAGATTTCATCTGACAACTTTTTCTAGGATTCAAACCATAAATACTTCCTCCAGAGACTGTAATGAGAGGTATAGATAAAAATCCAGGGACTGGAACTGATTAAAAGCAAAAAGTAAGAGAAACCCATAGTTTTACACTCCCTCTTTCTCCAACCACAAAATTAATTCTTCACCATAATTTCCCACAAGTATAAGAAACCAGTAGAAAAAAAATAGAACCTGAAAATCTAAAGAAATATAAGTTTAATTACCAGAACTAAAGAATAGAGAAATTTCTGGAACAATATTAAATTTATCCTGAAATGATACAAAGCAGTATGAGAAAATATGTATTACCATCAATTTGAGCAGAATGTAATAATCTGCACAGTGGTAACTAAATATTATGCTTTAAGAATAATGATTTTATCACTTTAAGAATAATGAAGTACATTATTGACAATTTCTAGTGGTATTCCCTTTATACAAGGAAAAATGAATAAAATAGTTTTGTTTAAAACAATGACCTTTATGGGAAAAGAGTAGTGTGTTTCCTCATACTTAGAACATTTCTATGTCTCCTTTTGGGTATCTACACACAACCCAAAAGTACAGAACCCAAGTCTCAATTCAATGTCAAAGTGTTGCATGCATTTTTTTTAAAGCTACTTAATGCTTATCAGGATTATAAACAGCAACATAGCATGAGGAGCACTTTGTCATAGTAATTTATCTATATACTGAATTTAACAAATTTGGCTGAGTGATTTTCATGCAGTTTATATTAAATAAACTTATACATTTTTATTATTACTTACACACTTGTATTATTACATTACAAGGTAAGCACTCTAAGATCTTTGTGAGGAAACTGGATCATTTTCACTCCATTTATGTCTTATTCTAGAGCAGGATGCAGCTATGCTGGCACTAGTGCACAGCCATATGACTGACTACTGGCCTATTGAATATGGATGGGTAGAAATGATGTCCACCATTTCTAGGCTTGGCCCATACAAGCTTACCACATGCAATGCTCTACATTCTTTCCTCTTTCTTGGTGACCTTGGAAACTATTTGCGGAACATGGTGGAACCACAAGGTGCCATGGGATCAGCTCTCTGAAACATGGAGAAGAGCCATTTAGCAATCAGGGACACTCATTTAGGGCTTTAAGTGAGCGAGCAATAAACCACTGATACTTGCGAGTTTATTTATTAGAACAGCTAGAGTTACCTTTGTTACTACAAGTTTAGACTAATTTAGATGTGATTCAGAATTGTTTATTAAGTCTGGATACAACATGTCTATGGAAATGTTGGACCAAAATTATTTACTAATAATTTCCACAAAGGAACTCAAGTCAGAGTGAAAAGTCCATTTTCCTATGATCTGCTAGCCAGCTTTGATACGAGGAAATTGAATAATTTGAGAACAAAAATAACAAAGAAATAAAACAAAGCTTAAGGACTCACTTCTACCACCAGCTGCATCATCTTTCCATGGTAGAAATATGTTGGGAGAAATTCCAGTTACTCACAACCGCTGCTTATATACAAATCTCAGAATTTTTTGAAACTTAGTTCTTAGGTTCAGACCACAGGAAATAATTGGCTTCCAAAAGAATGATTTCCAGTTCTGTATAACTTTTGCATCACACTTAACCCCTAGTATAATTGGCCTTTACTTAGTTGAAGGTAGTGACCATGAGGGAGGAAGGACGAACTCAAGTTTCATGACCCAGCCCACCATTCTTCTGTTCACGTAGAAATACACCTTCCTAGACATGCCAGCATCATTTTTTTTTTTTTTTTCTGCAAGCACTCTAGAAATAGTTATAGAAAGGAGTAAAGGTCATAGAAGACAACCTCAACAAATGCAGATTGGCATTGAGAGAAAGATAACAGTGAGTTACTATACTCCAAAATCCCTTTGGAACATCTGAAGTAGCGTTATCATAATGTAGTTGATAACTTTTGGGCTGATGGTCAATCCATAACCTGCCCACTCTGGGAATGTCCTCCCCATTCAAAAGAGGTTTGTTTCCAGGACTCATGTATGTACCTTGTGACTCTACTCCTGACCACAGTGCATTGGATCAGTTAGGCAGATAAGATTCTCCCTCTGGGGATTCTGGGATTTAGATACAGCAATAGCATTAAGTCTGGGCTATAACTAGACATGGTGGTGTGTAAACTGTAGTATCTAATAGAAAGTGGTGCCAGGCTTCAAGGGAGAATGATTCAGGCCTACAGATGAGAGAATCTGAGCAGGAGAGAGCGAGAAAGAGTCAGGGAAGGAGACAAGGTGACAAAGACAGAGAATGAATAAGAATGAGTGGGAGCCTAGATTACTACTGGCTTTCTTCTTCCTGCTTGCAGACTCTCCTCTGGAACATGGTTAGCCTCTGGATTGGCCCAGAATAAAGGTGCAAATGAGTGGCATAGTCAAGGCTCCCCAGTACAGGCCTGTTCTGGCTAGTATTAAATTATGCCTTTGATAAGCCTTTCTCTTTCAACTCCCCCTTTCCACCTCGTATAATGTTTTTTTTTTAATTTAATCTCTGCTTTACTAATTTTTCAGCAAGTCATTTCCTCCTTATCTGTGAAGATCTGGATCAAGTATCACCTCCTTGGTGAAGTTTTATCAAATTCTGTTAGACAAAGTTAGTCATTTCTGCACCTGTGTTTTCATAGTACTTTCCACATTCCTGAACTATAACTATTTGCTTATGCAACTCTCAGCCCTCAAACTGGGAGTACTTGTGGGTGAAACTGTAATATACTTTTCTTTGAATCTCTAGACTGTAGCACTGTCTGGCACACAGTAGGTTCTCAATAAATGTTCATGAAATGAATGAATCAATGCTGTCTAATTAGTTAGTGTTACTTCCTTTGTGATGTCTTAAAATACCAAGACACTCTTTAAAATGTTGTATTCACCCTCAATATTTTGAACAGAACCTTTTCTTTCTAAGGAACTCTGCCTCCTTGCCCTCTGTCCACACACATCTTGAAGCAGGAGCTTTTCTAGAATACTTCTTATTCTATAATTAACATATTTTCATAAGAAGTGTCTTAATCCTACCTATAGCAAATAAGGCTTTACATTCCAAAAACACTCCTAGAATTAGTTTACATTTTGAGAAATTATATAGGAAAATTAATTTGAAAAGCTTCAAAAATACCTATGATTTAGATTTATTAACAAGAGGCCATCTACTTTATTGTTCAAGTTAACAAGATATGTTAGTTATATTATGAAGCATCAAACTGATTTGAAGAAAAGTATGGATTATAATAGAGATTTTTAGAGATCCAGATAAGCCTAAAGTATATTATCAGAATAATGGAGTGAAACAACTTATATATCATAAGTCTCAGCAGTGTTATGTCTTTATCACATTGGAATCAAGATTTCCAGGCTCACTACTGTTAATCCAGGGGGTAGATATAAATACTTAGCTAAAATCCATGTGTACCTTGCATGGCTATAGGGCTTTCACTTTCTCCTTGTTACACAGAAGCATGAGCTATTGGATCACCAGATTTTTTAACATCTACAGAGGAAAAAAGAAAGGAAGAAAAGCAAAGGAACTTTAAAATTTCCACAGGTATGTGTCTTTCTGTCTCTCTCACGTATATATATGCAAAACTGTATGTATAATATATACATGTACATATAATCAAGTTTATATGTGTGTATGTATGTGTATATATATATATATATATATATATATGTGTGTGTGTATATATATATATATATATATATATATATATATATATATATGAATCCAAAAGAGCTCTTCTAAGTTTTTTTCTTCAACCTTTCATAAGGTGAAATTTCATCAAACCTCATCATGTGACTCTCCAGGAACCTCACTGAACAGGTCTGACTCATCGTCTGGGAATTTTAAATAGGCATGTGCTTCCATGAGAGTTAATACTTAAAAATACACATACAAACTGGCAGTGAAAGAGAGAAAGAAAGAAAGAAAAAAAAAAAAACTCAAGTGAAACTTTTGCTTGGCACAAACACTCGGGTCAGACACTGGCCATTCAATATTTCACAGTTAATTACCAGGTGGTATTACTGTTAGAGTGAAGGTGGTGGCTCAGTGCTCAGGGGACAGAAGCATTAAGTCTACAGTTTATATCGTTAAGTCAGCCAACTTGGATTAAGCAGTGAAAGGAACTGCCCCTGACATAGTTGACCCTGATTCCCCTTTGAGATACCAAGTTTTCCTCAGAACCAAGGGCTGTGTCTGCCCACTAGTGGTCAGATGGCAGAGCTGGTACCCAGACATTCCCTAGAGGGTTTAATGCCAAGTTCTACCTGGATCAGTGTGGGAATGACAGTGGTCACCTAGTCTGATTTTTAAGCCAGGATTTGGGGATCTATCAACTCAATTCTGTCAGAGAAGTTAGAATAACATATCCTAAGTCAACTTCAAGCAAAAAATTATATTTGCAAGATTTACTTAAAACTCTTATTGATGGCGAGTTTGCAATAGGAACTGAGATTTCAAATCTGTTACCAAAGGGATCAATTATGTCAATAGCACCTAGTACAATCTAACGACTTTCTTCTCTTTCTTCCCAAATCTTCATAGAATACCACACTGGGGTACTTTACAGTTTGAATATCACTGAATGTTCTTCCATTGTCAATGGAATTAGTTCGAAAAAATTTTGGTTGGAATTAAAACTCTTCTGCCAATTTATCCCATACTGTAATTTCATCATTGTCTCCATTAAGTTCCTAAACAAAATCTAGAGTCTAGCTAAACTCAATTAAACACTATTCTCAGCAGAATTTTCAGTTTGTCCTCCATGCTTGGTTCATTACTGCCCACTTGAACTATGTACCATGTTCTACCCATACAAGTATCACCCTTGATTAAAGTCAAATCCAAGTTCATCATCAAACTCTAAAGTTACTACCACAGCATGTACTAATTTTGTGGCACTTGTTGTAGCCTACTTTCATTGTTGTATTTGTGTCTTGAACAATCACCAGATACATACCTTCCCTATAGGAATTATGTCATATTCTCTTTTTCACCCTTATAATGTTTAGCAAAGGTATTTTCCTTATAATAGGGTATCTACAAATATTTGCTGAAAGTAAAACACAGAAATAAATTACTTGTTTAATTTCCAAGTCAAGACACAAATCTAGCACTGTTTTAGTGTGGTCCAAGGCAATGTGACAAAGCTAACTCTCCATGGGTTTAGTTTTCTTTGTCACCTCTAAGAACTTCCATCTTACATTATGAGTAGGAGGGCAGTGGATGGTTTACTGACTTCCTGGTAAAGCATAAACTTTCTCTGACCTTGAGAATTAGAGTTTATGATATGCAAAGTGTCTCAATGTTTTAACATCTTTTCAAATAAAAATTTGAGTCCTGTGAGTATCATTGGAAAATTTAAATACATTTTTTACACACATGCTATTTGTTATAAATGTTAATGAATTTAACATTTTTCCTTCTAATGTGTACCTCTTACTTCCTCTCTCTGTACCTCAAATACTGATTCAAAGAGTGCCTTGGTTTGCTCATACGCTCGTTTTGGTTTTTTTTGTTTTAAAACTTTTCCCTAGAGTTTACCTTTAGTCCCATTTTCTTAATTGTTCAAGATGATTTGTCAGCTTTTCTTCCTTCCAATCCTTTTCTTTCCTAGTTTAAAGAAAAGTCCAAGTTATTAACTAACAAAGAAAAACATATCAAAACCATTTTGCCTTTTTCTTTAAATTTTCTCCTTAAAATGAATTTGCCTCTTTCATCACAATGAAACATAACAAAAGAATTATGCTCAGAAAATTCCTATAATTTAGTTCTTTCCAAATATAAGATGGAGGACTCCTAGTCATTTGCTTGTTTCCTTTTCTTTCTTTATTTTAAAAAATCTCTCTTTTTAATTATGTATATAGCTATTCCTTTCTCTTAAAATCAATTCACTCCAGGTACAGCCATTGTAATATGCCTAAAATTGAAGTTGCCCTCAAATAATTCCACAAGATCCAAGCTATCTTGTCAGCTTCTTCAGGAGCTACACATTAAAGTTTCAAAATCCAAACTTGGAACAAAAGAATAAAACAATTTCCTAAGTTTGATTATACTGCCTCCAAATAAATTCACTAGAAAATATATCAGAAGGGGAGAATTAACTAAACAGTCAAGCTAGGAACTGCCAAGAATTGAGCCACTGTGCTTTTTAATCTCTTCTCTCTAAAATATCACCAGAAATCATACTTCAGACATGGGAGAAGAGACGTAACTGTTATACAGGGAATACTTGATAACATACTATGGAGGTGAAGGATTTTTACGTCATTTAACTATTTGAAGAATTTATTATTTTGTTATTATAGAACAGTGTTTTCAAAAACATTGCAATTTCTTCTTTCATTCGAAAGACATTTATTGAGTATCTTTTATGTTTCAGGCCACATGGTAGAAACATGTGGGAGTATCTGGAAAATCTGTCATCAGTAATAGCTGTGACTCTGCAGACTTAGGGATGTTTTATGTAGATCTTTCTTAAAATATCAACTGTGACCAGACAGATAACCAACTACTACACATTATTTTCTAAATCATTACTTTTTAATCTATTTACTTACTGATTGGATCCATTGTTCATGGAAATATGGTATAGTCATTGAGAAAACCAAAAACACTTGAATAACTGATATGTACATTGGCATTTATCATTGCTTTGTGTGCTATCCATTATACCCATTTAGAAAGAAGGTAGGGTTAGTTAGAAAAAAAACAAAAACAAAAGAATTTTAAAAACAGAAATGATATAAGAAAAAAAGATCATGATAAATTTTCATGATAAATGCATAACAAAATCTAATCTTTCTAGCATATTGGTGGCTCAGGACAGTGAGAACAATTTGAAGGCTCCGATTTTTTTTTTTTTTAAATCTTTATTGGGGTATAATTGCTTTACAATGGTATGTCAGTTTCTGCTTTATAACAAAGTGAATCAGTTATACATATACATATGTTCCCATATCTCTTCCCTCTTGCATCTGCCCCCCTCCCACCCTCCCTATCCCATCCCTGCAGGCGGTCACAAAGCACCGAGCTGATATCCCTGGGCTATGCGGCTGCTTCCCACTAGCTATCTACCTTACGTTTGTTAGTGTATATATGTCCATGCCTCTCTCTCGCTTTGTCACAGCTCACCCTTCCCCCTCCCCATATCCTCAAGTCCATTCTCCAGTAGGTCTGTGTCTTTATTCCTGTCTTATCCCTAGGTTCTTCACGACTTTTTTTTTTCTTAAATTCCATATATATGTGTTAGCATACGGTATTTGTCTTTCTCTTTCTGACTTACTTCACTCTGTATGACAGACTCTAGGTCTATCCACCTCATTACAAATAGCTCAATTTCGTTTCTTTTTATGGCTGAATAATATTCCATTGTATATATGTGCCACATCTTCTTTATCCATTCATCCAATGATGGGCACTTAGGCTGTTTCCATCTCTGGGCTATTGTAAATAGAGCTGCAATGAACATTTTGGTACATGACTCTTTTTGAAGTTTGGTTTTCTCAGGGTATATGCCCAGTAGTGGGATTGCTGGGTCATATGGTAGTTCTATTTGTAGTTTTTTAAGGAACCTCCATACTGTTCTCCATAGTGGCTGAACCAATTCACATTCCCACCAGCAGTGCAAGAGTGTTCCCTTTTCTCCACACCCTCTCCAGCATTTATTGTTTCTAGATTTTTTGATGATGGCCATTCTGACTGCTGTGAGATGATATCTCATTGTAGTTTTGATTTGCATTTCTCTAATGATTAATGATGTTGAGCATTCTTTCATGTGTTTGTTGGCAGTCTGTATATCTTCTTTGGAGAAATGTCTAGGTCTTCTGCCCATTTTTGGATTGGGTTGTTTGTTTTTTTGTTATTGAGCTGCATGAGCTGCTTGTAAATTTTGGAGATTAATCCTTTGTCAGTTGCTTCATTTGCAAATATTTTCTCCCATTCTGAGGGTTGTCTTTTGGTCTTGTTTATGGTTTCCTTTGCTGTGCAAAAGCTTTGAAGTTTCATTAGGTCCCATTTGTTTATTTTTGTTTTTATTTCCATTTCTCTAGGAGGTGGGTCAAAAAGGATGTTGCTGTGATTTATGTCATAGAGTGTTCTGCCTATGTTTTCCTCTAAGAGTTTAATAGTTTCTGGCCTTACATTTAGGTCTTTAATCCATTTTGAGCTTATTTTTGTGTATGGTGTTAGGGAGTGATCTAATCTCATACTTTTACAAGTAGCTGTCCAGTTTTCCCAGCACCACTTATTGAAGAGGCTGTCCTTTCTCCACTGTACATTCCTGCCTCCTTTATCAAAGATAAGGTGACCATATGTGCGTGGGTTTATCTCTGGGCTTTCTATCCTGTTCCATTGATCTATCTTTCTGTTTTTGTGCCAGTACCATACTGTCTTGATTACTTTAGCTTTATAGTATAGTCTGAAGTCAGGGAGCCTGATTCCTCCAGCTCCGTCTTTTGTTCTCAAGATTGCTTCGGCTATTCGGGGTCTTTTGTGTTTCCATACAAATTGTGAAATTTTTTGTTCTAGTTATGTGAAAAATGCCAGTGGTAGTTTGATAGGAATTGCATTGAATCTATAGATTGCTTTGGGTAGTAGAGTCATTTTCACAATGTTGAATCTTCCAATCCAAGAACATGGTATATCTCTCCATCTATTTGTATCATCTTTAATTTCTTTCATCAGTGTCTTATAATTTTCTGCATACGGGTCTTTTGTCTCCTTAGGTAGGTTTATTCCTAGATATTTTATGAAGGCTCCGATCTTTTAGAAATATTCTATGACAGTATCTACCTTAACAGGTTGGAATCAAAAGGAATAAAGTACCTGTGCAGAGATTTTCCTTAAGGCATATTTCTCCAATCCACCAATTAAATAATAATGTGACACAAAAGAAAATAGTGATGACAGATAAGGGCTGTCACAAATAAGTATAATGTTCCAAAGCAGGACATTAAGGTAAAAATTGAGCCTTATTTTTGTATATAGGCCAGAGCAAAAGGGTTCCGTTATCACCCAGGCTATGTATTATACTTTTTCTTTTTTTTTTTTTTTTTTTTTTTTTTGCGGTATGCGGGCCTCTCACTGCTGTGGCCTCTCCCATTGCGGAGCACAGGCTCCGGACGCGCAGGCCCAGCGGCCATGGCTCACGGGCCCAGCCACTCCGCGGCATGCGGGATCCTCCCGGACCGGGGCACGAACCGGTATCCCCTGCATCGGCAGGCGGACTCTCAACCACTGCGCCACCAGGGAAGCCCTATACTTTTTCTTTTAAATAAATTCCTATATAAGACTTGTGTTGCACATGTAGACACGATACATGCTATGACAGTTGTGGAATGGAATAATAGAGACATGCTTTTCAGTTTTTCATAATACTTATTTTGATTTGGTAATATGAAAAAAACTTCCAGGAAAGCACTAGAGAATGATTTTAAATTCATTCTCCTGTTTATTTTGTTGACAGTGATAATTTCTTAACTACATAGTTAAAACCATGGATTACAAAGCTGAAGGAGGATTCAGTTATCATTTAATACAATCCTCTATTTTACAAATGGGGAAATAGGGGACCAGCATGTTTCAGTGACTCTGTAGGGTCCTATAGCTAGCTATAAAAAAATTACAATCTAAAGATTTCTTTAAAGTCGCAATCTAATATACTTTCTATAACATCACATTTCCTCCCTGATGTTTTGGTGGTAATGAAGTTTGATTCAGTATTTGGTGTGAAGGTAATGTTCTTTCATAATGCATTGATTACTATTGATTACTATAACATAAGATCTATGGCTTCTAGATCAAGTTCAATCACAAATTGTACCAAATCTTCTTCAGCGGGTGGTAGTTCGTGGTATAATGGGAAGTTGGTATAGGTTAAAGAGATGGGCAGAGTCACAGTGCCTGTCTTATTTAGCTCAAGCTACTATAACAAATTACCATAGACTGGGTGTTTTAGACAACAAACATTTATTTCTTACAGTTCAGGAGGCTGGAAAGTCCAAGATTAAGGTGCCAGCCAATTTGATTCCTGGTGAGAACACTCTTTCTGGTTTGCAGATAGACATTTTCCTGTATTTTCACATGGCAGAGAGAAAGAAAGATCTCATGAGTCTTCCTCTTTTGATGAGGGTACTAATTTCACCATGAGGGCTCCACCCTCATGACCTAACCTAACCTTAATTACCTCCTAAAGGTTGCACCTCAAAATACCATCACATTGGGGATTAAGGTTACAAATAGGAATTTTGGGAGGGACGCAAGCATTCAGACCATAATAGTACCCATAGAAGAAAATTTTCAGCATAAGTCAAATTCAGGTGGATAAAAGATATGACAAAATGCTTAATGTACAAAAGTATTGTGAATGGCTACAAAATTCATACATTCCTATAAAAACACTTCCAGCACGCTACCACAAAGCACAAATGACCATGGATTCATAATGGGTAAGAGGACTTTCTTCTTCACTCTTGTCAAAAATTTTAAATTCACACTTTTATAATGTAGTTTTAAAAAATAATTGCTATACATTCTTTTTTCTGGATGTGAAAGTAATATGTGCTATCTGCAAATGTGTTGAAAACCTGAAAAGAAAGAAGGAAGTAAAAACCACCTATAATCTCATCATTCAAAGATAAAATCAATTCTAACATTAACTATTTCTAATATTTTGGGATATGCATAGCATATGTATACTTTTTTCATAAGGCAAAATAAGAGAGTTCTAATTAAATAAGCACTTTATGATAATTTCATTAACATTTCTCATGAAGACGGTAAAGTTATATAGTCTAGTGCTGAGATGAAGACATGTTTTGCTTTAGAAAAGAGGTGGGAAATGTCATGTATACTTATAGCAGTGCTTAAGTATTAAATATTTAAGTATTTTAAAGTGCTGTTGACCAGCCACTCCCAGACTTAAGCCTCATGGCTTCTTTTTCAGTGTTGACTGGACAGATCTTCACCAGTCAAGAGCTTTTCTCCCCCCTGATTACTAATGAAGTTGGTCAGTAGCAGTGTACTTATTTAGATTAGCTGCTCAACTCTGAAGTATTCTCTGAGATAGATGCTTTCCTCCATTCTTCCTCAGGTAACCAAAAAATTTCCACTGGCTTAAGAGTCAGTCACTTCACCTCAAGTAATCTTTGCACTCCTTAGAATTCCTTTATATCAGACCAACTACAATTTGCTTCAGATACACAAATGAGACACCTTTTGAAAGAGTACAATCTAATTGAAACTGTCTTGAATGTCTTTATTCTAGACAGCATCTATTACAATATCTATTTTTAACTACACTTCATATTTTCCCATTTTCAAGCTGATTAAAATTAGAAGTGTAAAGAAAAATCATACCTTTCATATTTTAAATATCTGGGGTAATATAATGGACAATCCTTAAATGATCTTAAAATGGTCAGCTTAAAAGATTTCATAATAAGAAAGTGAAAACACAATGAAAATTTGAGAGCACATGTATTTTCTGTCTCTTGAAACTGATAATATAGAGGAATGAAGGACTGAACATTAAAACATACATATTTTTTCAGAATATAAAAGGGTTCTTTTTTTTTTTTCCTCTCAGCTTTGTTCAACTTTTATTTTTAAAAGTATTAATTTAAGCCCTTTTTCACATTTAAGGCAGGATGCTAAAATCACAAACGGTCAGTATTTATTGGATGTGCTACTACGTGAGTCTAGAATTCAGAATAATTTAGTACAAGCTTCAGAATCAAGTTTCATTAACAATTCTCAGTTCTTGCTTGTTCTTGTTTTTTAACACTTTCAACTTGACATTATTGATTCTAGGTCATTCCTTACTTTCCCTCCAGAGAGACCACGTCTCTTTCCTCCAAGCTCACTTCTCCTTACAGCCCAACTCCTTAGAGGTTTTAATCTTTTGTTGTTGTTGTTTTGAAATTCACTGTTTATTATACAAATAACAAACGAATAAATTATCACAGTGAAAAATTCGAGCCATACAGAGTCAGGCAGAATAAATGGTACAAATCATACTCTTGTCAACCATACTATCAAGTTCCTCAGCAGAGATAATCCCTTTTAATACTCCAGGGTGAGGCTTCTTATCTTTTTTCTGTTCATGTATGTATACACATATTGCTTTAAACATAAGTAAAACCATAGTACATACGTTGTTCTGTGACATGTTTTTTCCCTTAACAATCTACCTTTGGAGTTTGGTCCTAATTATTACATAGTCCTCTTTCTTTTTAATTGTTGCATAGCATTTTATGATAATTGATACTTTATATTTTATTTGAAAGTCTCCTGTTCTTTTCTAATTTTTCAATAGATTAAAAATACACAAAACTTATGTACATGTACTATTATGCACATATGTTTCTTTGGGATAGATGATCTGGAATCAAAATCTGTATCAAAACATGCATATTTAAATTTCGATAACTGCTGAAAATTTTCTCTCAAATTATTTTGCATATCTATAACCACTATATGACATCATCCATTTAAAAAAAATCTTTACCAACACAGAATATTAATGCTGATATTAGTCATGGTTTCGTCAGGATAATACAGACCACACCAGTTATTTTAAAAGGGAGAACACAATAGAAGGAATTTGTTAAACAGATACTGGAGGAATGAAAAGACAAAATAACAAATAGAAAATGTAAGTCACTGCAGGAAGCAGTTACCACCCTTTTTAAATTGTAGGGAAATGAATGGAAGATATTGAGATTATTATCATTTAAAAGCTTGGAGTGTATGAACCCTACAGAGCTGGGACCGAAACTACTATAGAAGGAGTATCTACCAAGTTGGTGCTGGGACATAAAAAACCCAGACAACCATGCCCAAATTGCAGGGAATATCTAGATAAACACTAAAAACTAAACTAACTGCTCTATTGGAATCAACTTCTATTTCCTGGGTGAAGAATTATAGTTGGAGCAATGTTGAGAGGTTCAGGAAGCAAACAGGAAGAAGCAAATCAATCTGAGAATGGCAGCTAAACTGAAGGGAGTTCCACAGAATCTAATTCACAGATGAAATCAGTGACTGTACAATGGAGGAAGGTGCTAGAGCAGACGGAGCCTTATAAAGTCTCAAATCTAATAAATGAAAGCTCTCTTTCAGTACAAAGACCGACATAGAAAAATTTCTATAACTTTAATCCCATTTGAAAAAGACAGAGACAATAGGGGGAAAAGAGATCAAGATTCTGCCAACTTTTTCTATGAAAAGCCAGACAGTAAATATTCTAAGCTTTGCTAGCCATACAGTCCCTGTCATAGCTACTCAGATCTGCCACTGCAGCATAAAAGACATCAAAGGCAATAGGTAAGCCAATGGCTAGAGCTTCCTTCCAATAAAAGTTTATTTCTGAAAACAGACGGTGGGACAGGTTTGGTCCTTGGGTAAATGAGTGGGAAAGGGACAGAGGAGATACTTCTCAGGAAGTTTAAAGACAAATTTTTATTAATGTTTAAAGCAACAAAAGAAGGAGCTGTAAAGTACAGAAAAACTTATCTCACTTTAAAAAAGGAAAGAAAAGGGAGAAAAAAAGCAACAGAAGAGGATTTGTGATCAAATCCTATCAAAAGTTATTATAAGACAATGAGAATAGAGAATAATACGCCACTAGGCAGTGAAACCCCACTGAATGATATACCCAGAACACCATATTTATATATATATGTATATATACATACATATATGTATATAATATTTTAAAATGAAAAGAAATATTTTTAATTTATTAATTCTTAAATATCATTAATTTCATTGATCTTTTAAAATATTAGATTATAGTTTTCTGGGCATATCATTCTGTGGGATTTCACTGTCTAGAGGCATACTGTGGTGATCATTTCATGGATGTATACTTACCTCCAAAACTCATTAAGTTGTATACATTGACTATGTACAGCTTTTTGTATATCAATCGTACCTCAATAAGGTGGTTAAAAAAGAAATTAAGAATAAAATTTTTTTAATCTATAAAAACAAACATGAGAATTAGAAAAATTCAGAAATTAGGTATTTGAAAATGGGAGATTTGAAGAGAGGTGATGGATCCAAGAATAGGATCAGAAATTAAAGAAGAAACTTGTGAAATAAATACTAAATAAAAATAGCCTGAGACAATAAACAGAATTGTAATGCTTTAAGAAAACAGAAGGATATTTTTTAAAGTTACAAAGACTTTTAGAGAACGTGATAGAGATAAAAAATATATACATAGGGATGGGTAGCTTCAAGATGGCGGAAGAGGGGCCTTCCCTAGTGGCGCAGTGGTTGAGAGTCCTGCTGATGCAGAGGACACGGGTTCATGCCCCGGTCTGGGAAGGTCTCACATGCCACGGAGTGGCTAGGCCCATGAGCCATGGCCACTGAGGCTGTGCATCTGGAGCCTGTGCTCCGCAAAGGGAGAGGCCACTGCAGTGAGAGGCCCGTGTACCACACACACAAAAAAAAGGCAGAAGAGTAAGACGTGGAGATCACCTTCCTCCCAACAAATACATCAAAAATACATCTACATGAGGAACAGCTCCTACAGAACACCTACTGAACATTGGCAGAAGACCTCAGACTACCCAGAAAGCAAGAAACTCCCCCACATACCTGGGTAGGGCAAAAGAAAAAAAGAAAAAAACAGAGACAAAAGAATAGGGATGGGACCTGCACCTCTGGGAGGGAGATGTGAAGGAGGAAAAATTTCCACACACTAGGAAGCCCCTTCACTGGCGGAGATGGAGGGTGGCGGGGGGGAAGCTTCAGAGCCACAAAGGAGAGCACAGCAACAGGGGTGCGAAGGGCAAAGTCGAGAGATTCCTGCACAGAGGATCACTGCCAACCAGGACTCACCAGCCCGAGAGGCTTGTCTGCTCACCTGCCGGGACAGATGGAGCCTGGGAGCTGAGGCTCGGGCTTCGGAGATAAGACCCCAGGGAGAGGACTGGGGTTGGCTGTGTGAACACAGCCTGAAGGGGACTAGTGCACCACAGCTAGCCAGGAGGGAGTCTGGGAAAAAGTCTGGAACTGCCTAAGAGGCAAGAAACCATTGTTTTGGGAGGGCATGAGGAGAGGGGATTCAGAGCACTGCCTAAACGAGCTCCACAGATGGATGCAAGCCGTGGCTATCAGCGCAGACCCCAGAGACAGGCATGAAACACTAAGGCTGCTGCTGCAGCCAACAAGAAGCCTGTGTGCAAGCACAGGTCACTATCCACACCCCGCTCCTGGGAACCTGTGCAGCCCACCACTGCCAGGGTCCCATGATCCAGGGGCAACTTCCCCGGGAGAACGCACAGCATGCCTCAGGCTTTTGCAACTTTACACCTGCCACTGCCACCACAGGCTCGCCCTGCATTCTGTACCCTTCCCTCCCCCCGGCCTGAGTGAGCCAGAGCCCCCTTATCAGCTGCTACTTTAACCCTGTCCTATCCAGGAGGGGAACAGATGCCCTCAGGAAACCTACAGAAAGAGGCGGGGCCAAATCCACAGCTGAACCCTGGGAGTGGCGTGCACAAAGAAGAGAAAGGGAAATCTCTCCCAGCAGCCTCAGGAGCAGCGGATTAAATCTCCACAATCAACTTGATGTACCGTGCATCTGTGGAATACCTGGATAGACAATGAATGATCCCAAAATTGAGGTGGTGGACTTTGGGAGCAATGGTAGACTTGGGGTTTGCTTTCTGCACCTAATTTGTTTCCGGTTTTACATATATCTTAGTTTAGCATTTAGAGCTTATTATCATTGGTAGATTTCTTTATTGATTTGGTTGCCCTCTTCCTTTTTTTTAAAATATACATTTTTTTTTTCCTTTTTCTCCTTTTGTGAGTGTGTATGTGTATGCTTCTTTGTGTGATTTTGTCTATAAAGCTTTGCTTTTACCATTTGTCCTAGGGTTCTGTCTCTCCTTTTTTCTTTTGTTTTGTTTTTTAGTATCGTTTTTAGCACTTGTTATCATTGGTGGATTTGTTTTTTGGTTTGGTTGCTCTCTTCTTTCTTTTGTTCCTTTTTTAATTACATTTTTATTTTTAATATATTTTTAATTTTAATAACTTTATTTTATTTTTCTTTCTTTCTTTCTTTTTTCTCTCTGTATTCTTCTGAGCCATGTGGCGGACAGGGTCTCCATGCTCTGGCCAGGTGTGAGGCCTGAGCCTCTGAGGTGGGAGAGCTGAGTTCAGGACATTGGTCCACCAGTGGTCTCCCAGCCCCATGTAATATCAAACAGCGAAAGCTCTCTCAGAGATCTCCATCTCAATGCAAAGACCCAGCTGCACTCAATGACCAGCAAGCTACAGTGCTGGACACCCTATGCCAAACAACTAGCGAGACAAGAACACAACCCCACCCATTAGCAAAGAGGCTGCCTAAAATCATAATAAGGTCACAGACACCCAAAAACACACCCCTGGACGTGGTCCTGCCCACCAGAAACACAAGATCCAACCTCATCCACCAGAACACAGGCACCAGTCCCCTCCACCAGGAAGCCTACACAACCCACTGAAACAACATTAGCAACTGGGGGAAGACACCAAAAACAACAGGAACTATAAACCCACAGCCTGTGAAAAGGAGACCCCAAACACAGTAAGTAAAGTAAAATGAGAAGACAGAGAAATACACAGCAGATGAAGGAACAAGGTAAAAACCCACCAGACCAAACAAATGAAGAGGAAATAGGCAGTCTACCTGAAAAAGAATTCAGAGTAATGAGAGTAAAAATGATCCAAAATCTTGGAAATAGAATGGAGAAAATACAAGAAACGTTTAACAAAGAGCAGAAGAACTAAAGAGCAAACAAACAATGCTGAACAACACAATAAATGAACAATTCTCTAGAAGGAATCGATAGCAGAATAACTGAGGCAGAAGAATGGATAAGTGACCTGGAAGATAAAATAGTGGAAATAACTACCACAGAGCAGAATAAAGAAAAAAGAATGAAAAGAATTGAGGACAGTCTCAGAGACCTCTGGGACAACATTAAACACATCGACATTCGAATCGTAGGGGTCGCAGAAGAAGAAGAGAAAAAAATAGGGACTGATAAAATATATGAAGAAATTAAAGTTGAAAACTTCCCTAATGTGGGAAAGGAAATAGACAGTCAAACCAGGAAGTACAGAGAGTCCCATACAGGATAAATCCAAGGAGAAACACGCCAAGACACATATTAATCAAATTATCAAAAATTAAATACAAAGAAAAAATATTAAAAGCAGCAAGGGAAAAACAGCAAATAACATACAAGGGAATCCCCAAAAGGTTAACAGCTGATCTTTCAGCAGAAACTCTGCAACCCAGAAGGGACTGGCAGGACATATTTAAACTGATGAAAGGGAAAAACCTACAACCAAGATTACTCTACCCAGCAAAGATCTCATTCAGATTTGATGGGGAAATTAAAAGCTGTACAGAAAAGCAAAAACTAAGAGAATTCAGCATTACCAAACCAGCTTTACAACAAATGCTAAAGGAACTTTTCTAGGCAGGAAACACAAGAAAAGGAAAACACCTAAAATAACAAATCCAATGCAATTAAGAAAATGGTAAAAGGAGCATACATATCGATAACTACCTTAAATGTAAATGGATTAAATGCTCCAACTGAAAGACATAGACTGGCTGAATGGATACAAAAACAAGACCCATATATATGCTGTCTACAAGAGACCAGTTCAGACCTAGGGACACATACAGACGGAAAGTGAGGGGATGGAAAAATATATTCCATGCAAATGGAAATCAAAAGATAGCTGGAGTAGCAATTCTCATATCAGACAAAATAGACTTTAAAATAAAGACTATTATAAGAGACGAAGGACACTACATAATTGTCAAGGGATCAATCCAAGAAGAAGATATAACAATTGTAAATATTTATGCACCCAACATAGGAGCACCTCAAAAGATATGGCAAATGCTAACAGCCATAAAATGGGAAATTGACAGTAGCACAATCATAGTAGGGGACTTTAACACCCCACTTTCACCCATGGACAGATCATCCATAAAGAAAATAAATAAGGAAATACAAGCTTTAAATGATACATTAAACAAGAAGGACTTAATTGATATTTATAGGACATTGCATACAAAAACAGCAGAACACACTTTCTTCTCAAGTGCTCATGGAACATTCTCAAGGATAGATCATATCTTACGTCACAAATCAAGCCTTGGTAAATTTAAGAAAATTGAAATCGTATCACGTATCTTTTCCTAGCACAACACTATGGGACTAGATATCAATTATAGGAAAAATTCTGTAAAAAATACAAACACATGGAGGCTAAACTATACACTACTAAATAACCAAGAGATCACTGAAGAAATCAAAGAGGAAATCAAAAAATACCTAGAAACAAATGACAATTAAAACACGAGAACCCAGGCTTCCCTGGTGGCGCAGTGGTTGGGAGTCCGCCTGCCAATGCAGGGGACACGGGTTCGTGCCCCGGTCCGGGAGGATCCCACATGCCGCGGAGTGGCTGCACCCGTGAGCCGTGGCCGCTGGGCCTGCACGTCAGGAGCCTGTGCTCTGCAACAGGAGAGGCCACAACAGTGAGAGGCCCACGTAGCACAAAAAACCCCCCACGAGAACCCTAAACCTATGCGATGCAGCAAAAGCAGTTCTAAGAGGGAAGTTTATAGCAATACAATCCTACCTCAAGAAGCAAGAAACATCTCAAATGAACAAGTTAACCTTACACCTAAAGCAATTAGAGAAAGAAAAACAAAAAAAATGCAAAGTTAGCAAAAGGAAAGAAATCATAAAGAGCAGATCAGAAATAAATTAAAAAGAAATGAAGGAAACAGTAGCTAAGATCAATAAAACTAAAAGTTTGTTCTTTGGGAAGATTAACAAAATTGATAAACCACTATCCAGACTCCTCAAGAAAAAAAGGGAGAAGACTCAAATCAATAGAATTAGAAATGAAAAAGGAGAAGTAACAACTGACACTGCAGAAATATAAAGGATCATGAGAGATTACTACAAGCAACTATATGCCAATAAAGTGGACAACCTGGAAGAAATGGAAAAATTCTTAGAAAAGCACAACCTCCTGAGACTGAACCAGGAAGAAATAGAAAATATAAACAGACCAGTCACAAGCACTGAAATTGAAACTGTGATTAAAAATCTTCCAACAAGCAAAAGCCCAGGACCAGATGGCTTCACAAGCGAATTCTATCAAACATTTAGAGAAAAGCTAACACTGCTCCTTCTCAAACTCTTACAAAATATAGCAGAGGGAGGAACACTCCCAAACTCATTCTACGAGGCCACCATCACCCTGATACCAAAACCAGACAAAGATGTCACAAGAAAAGCAAACCACAGGCCAATAACACTGATGAATATAGATGCAAAAATCTTCAACAAAATACTAGCAAACAGAATCCAACAGCACATTAAAAGCATCATACACCATGATCAACTGGGGTTTATCCCAGGAATGCAAGGACTCATTGCAATATATGCACATCAATCAATGTGATACAACACAGTAACAAATTGAAGGAGAAAAACCATATGATCATCTCAATAGATGCAGAGAAAGCTTTTGACAATATTCAACATCCATTTATGATAAAAACTCTCCACAAATTAGGCATAGAGGGAACTTACCTCAACATAATAAAGGCCATATATGACAAACCCACAGCCAGCATCGTTCTCAGTGGTGAAATAGTGAAACGATTTCCGCTAAGATCAGGAACAAGACAAGGTTGCCCACTCTCACCACTCTTATTCAACATAGTTTTGGAAGTTTTAGCTGCAGCAATCAGAGAAGAAATAAAAGGAATCCAAATACGATAAAAAGTAAAACTGTCACTGTTTGCAGATGGCATGATACTATTCATAGAGAATCCCAAAGATGCTACCAGAAAACTACTAGAGGTAATAAATGAATTTGGTGAAGTAGCAGGATATAAAATTAATGCTCAGAAATCTCTTGCACTCCTATACACTAATGATGAATAATCTGAAAGAGAAATTAAGGAAACACTCTCATTTACCATTGCAACAAAAAGAATAAAATACCTAGGAATAAACCTACCTAAGGAGACAAAAGACCTGTATGCAGAACACTATAAGACACTGATGAAAGAAATTAAACATGATACAAACAGATGGGGAGATATACCATGTTCTTGGAATGGAAGAATCAACGTTGTGAAAATGACTATAGTACCCAAAGCAATCTACAGATTCAGTGCAATCCCTGTCAAACTACCACTGGCATTTTTTCACAGAACTAGAACAAAAAATTTCCCAATTTGTATGGAAACGTCAAAGACCCCAAATAGCCAAAGCAATCTTGAGGAAGAAAAACAGAGGGGGAGGAATCAGGATCCCTGGCTTCAGACTATACTAAAAAGCTACAGTAATCAAGACAGTGTGGTACTGACATGAAAACAGAAATATAGATCAATGGAACAGGTTAGAAAGCCCAGAGATAAACCGACACACATATGGTCACCTATTCTTTGATAAAGGAGGCAAGAATATGCAATGGAGAAAATACAGCCTCTTCAATAAGTGGTGCTGGGAAAACTGGACAGCTACATGTAAAAGAATGAAATTAGAACAATTCCTAATACTATACACAAAAATAAAATCAAAATGGATTAAAGACCTATATTTAAGGCCAGACAATATAAAACTCTTAGAGGAAAACATAGGCAGAACACTGTATGCCATACATCACAGCAAGATCCTTTTTGACCCACCTCCTAGAGAAATGGAAGTAAAAACAAAAATAAACAAATGGGACCTAATGAAACTTCAAAGCTTTTGCACAGCAAAGGAAACCATAAACAAGGCAAAAAGACAACCCTCAGAATGGGAGAAAATATTTGCAAATGAAGCAACTGACAAAGGCATAGTCTCCAAAATACACAGGTAGCTCATGCAGCTCAATATCAAATAAACAAACAGCCCAATCAAAAAATGCGCAGACATAGACATTTCTCCATAGAAGATACACAAATTGCCAACAAACACATGAAAGGATGCTCAACATAACTAATCATTAGAGAAATGCAAATCAAAACTACAGTGAGGTATCACCTCACATTGAGCAGAATAGCCATCATCAAAAAATCTACAAACAGTAAATGCTGGAGAGGGTACGGAGAAAAGGGAGCCCTCTTGCACTGCTGGTGGGAATGTAAATTGATACAGCCACTATGGAGAACAGTATGGGGGTTCCTTAAAAGACTAAAAATAGAACTACCATGTAAGCCAGCAATCCCTGTACTGGACATATACCCTGAGAATACCATAATTCAAAAATGTACATGCGGGCTTCCCTGGTGGCGCAGTTGTTGAGAGTCCGCCTGCCGATGCAGGGGACGCGGGTTCGTGCCCCGGTCCGGGAGGATCCCATATGCCGCGGAGCGGCTGGGCCCGTGAGCCATGGCCGCTGAGCCTGCGCGTCCGGAGCCTGTGCTCCACAACGGGAGAGGCCACAGCAGTGAGAGGCCCGCGTAACGCTAAAAAAAAAGAAAAAAAAAAAAAAAAAAAAAAAAAATGTACATGCACCACAATGTTCATTGCAGCACTATTTACAATAACCAGGACATGGAAGCAACCTAAGTGTCCATCAACAGATGAATGGGATAAGAAGATGTGGCACATGTATACAGTGGAATATTACTCAGGCATGAAAAGAAACAAAATTGAGTTATTTATAGTGAGGTGGATGGACCTAGAAACTGTCATGCAGAGTGAAGTAAGTCAGAAAGAGAAAAACAAATACCTCATGCTAACACATGTATATGGAGTCTAAAAAAAAAAAATGGTTCTGAAGAACCAAGGGGCAGGACAGGAATAAAAACACGGATGTAGAGAATGCACTTGAGCACACAGGAAAGGGGAAGGGTAAGATGGGATGATGTGAGAGAGTAGCATAGACATATATACACTACCAAATGTAACATGGATAGCTAGTGGGAAGCAGCCACATAGTACATGGAGATCAGCTTGATGCTTTGTGTCCACCTAGAGGGGTGAGATAGGGAGGGTGGGAAGGAGATGCAAGAGGGAAAAGTTATGGAGATATATGTTTATGTACAGCTGATTCACTTTGTCCTGTAGCATAAACTAACATACCATTGTAAAGCAGTTATACTCCAATAACGATGTTAAAAAATAATGAAAGAAATAAAATAAAACAAATTGGACAACCATAAAAACAAACAAACAAAAATATATATATATGAATCATAAGTGTTCCTGAAAAAGAAAACCAAAACAGTAGAACGAGTATGAAAATGTATGATTCACAAAAATTTTCCTGTCACAAAAAGCAATCTAAAAATACATATTGTAGTGCTCCTTATGTACCTTGGGAAAGTGAGCCATATTGCCAATGTCGTCAAGATTATTGGATTTAAAAAATATTTGGGCACTTAGACCAAAAGCAGACTGTCTTTGATAAAAGAAATAAAACTATATTGTCACCACACTTTATACCAGATGTCAAAGGATTTACAAATTTAAGATATTCAAGAAAAGAAAATATGAGCTAGGATTTTGTGTTCAGCAAAAATGACCTTCAGTTCTAAAGGTCATAGACAGGTCATTATGAATGTTCAAGAACTCAAGAGATACTGTTCCCTGTGTCCTTTCTAAGCAATCCCTTAGAGAACAGGCTTCGGAAATGAAACCATTGGAGAGGCATCAACCAAAGATCTGGTGGGTTTTCAAATGCCACACAATTGTAAAACACTAAAGAAAAATAGAAGTTCTTAAAAACAAACATTAAAAAGGCAGATTATTTAAGCAATAGTCAGACTAACAGCTGAATTTTCATCAGAGCCAATGGATTCCAGAAGACCATGGAATAAAACAATGTTCTAAGGGGAAGTAACTGCAACCATGTAAAGCAAACATTTTTAGCCAAACAAAACCCACCAGAGTTTGCCCGAAAGATCCTATGTAAAGGAATTTCTAGAGGCAGAAGAAAATAAATCCAGATGGGTAGTCTGAGATGTAAGAAGAAATCACATGTATCTTTTACAAAGAAGGTGGTAAATTTGTGGGTGAATCTAAACAAATACTATCAAACATTAATTGTATAATATAATGATAATACTATCTTGTTTAAAAAAAAGTAAAATCTCAGGATAACATTAAAACACTGCATGAAAATAGCAACTCAGGGTAACACTAAAACACTGCATGAAAATTGCAACTATGTCAGAGAAATTTGAGAGTAAGATGGGGTGGAGAACTGCAGGTATTGAAAAGTAATTGTGATATACTAGGGTATTCCCTTTTCATTATTTATAATTTATACATATTTTATAAAACTATATATTTTTATATTAATAAAAAACTAATTTGGGGAAAAACCCCTATAAGTCTCAATAGCTGGTTCAGATCAGTAGTGGCATTCTTTGGAAGTGTTACTGAAAGAGATATTTCTTTCTAAACCTATTGTCAAATTTATTAGCTATGATATGTAATAAGGAAGAATGATTTTTTTCAAAGATCCTGATGTGTTTCATTCTGTTCGGGCTACATGTAAGAAATAGAGGGGAAAAAAGTTTATTTTCCTTTTTCCTCTGGAAGTTACAGTTGGAATAAAACTGAAGTCGAAGTGATATAGAGTATTCACTGCTTTCCTTATTAGCTATGCAATTTCCCCTGCTAATTTCTACCCTTTCTTTTCTATATATTAAGATAATTACGGTCATTAGTATTACATTGTGGTAAAGACACTATCACGATCATAGTTTCACATGAACATTTTCATGGTACCGAAAGTGAAAAAAATGCAAAAGTTTGTCCTCAGAGAGCTTTAATATAGTGATAAGTCAGTGCCTGGCATGAGAAGGGAGGAGCAAAAAACAATGAAGAAAGAGAGTGGAAACTAAATGAATGTTAATCATGAAAAACTGATTAAAGTGTAATGATGTAAAAGTTAATCTAGCTACTGTGCAGTTAACTCAGAATTACAACCATATATTTTATGTGTAATCACATCCTGAGAAACATATTACATTTTAAAAAACGAAACTGCTTTAACAGGATGCTTATGGGAGTCTGCTGACAGATAGCTATACCAATTTGAGAATTAACTTTGTAAGGCTAGTTCATGTTTTGTGTTCCTAGTTAATGCCTGCTTAATTTTTGATACATTCTATATTAAGTTCCAATTAAATGCTGTGCAAGCTCTAGGAGTGGAACAATCTCTAAACCTCAAAAACCATGTGATTTTATCATTAAATTGCTGCAAAGAATTCAACTAAGAACACCACTTTCTCACTAATACCTTAATAAATCTACCCTCGAACAAAATTAATATAAAATAAAATGTAATTGGCTACGATGACTCAGTGAATTCAGGTGATCATTGTGATTATAGTTTCTAATTATACAGTCATTTATAAAAGTTTCTTAAGATAACTTGCACAAATATAATAATTTCTGTAAAGTCCCATCAGATGCACTTAGTTATTCCCTCATCTGTAAAGGAAAGTAGTAGAGTCCAGGGTTGAAATCCTGCCGTCCTTTAATTTCTGGAAGCTTCATTTTACCTTTCACATTTAGATCTTCAATCCATTTGGAAATGATTTTTATGTGAGGTATAGATCAAAATTCATCTTTTAAAATATGGATATTCAATTTGCCCAACAGCATAAAATCCCAAATGACCTTCAATGATAGTGTCATCATAAATTAAAGGTCTACTTGTATCAATAACTTTGAGTTTTTTCTTGAATAAGTATTCTGTTTCATTTTTCTGTTTATCCTGCACCAATACCACACCATTTGTTTAGTACAACATTATACCACGTCTTGATACCTTGTTGAAAAGTTTTTCTCACGTGGTTCTTCTTCTTCAAGAATGTTTCAGACATTCTTGGCACATTGAATTTTAATACAAATTTTAGAATTTTTTGCCAATTCTCACACATTAAAAAATTTTGTGGGATCTTTATTGGGATTACACTGAATCTTTTAATCAATTTGTAAATAAGTGGTATTGTTGCAATATTAAGTTTTCTAATTCACAAGAAAGGCCTTATTTCCATTTATATAATCATTAATTCCTTTCAATAATGTCTTATTTTTGTGTATAGAGGTCTTTTAAATATTGTGTTAGATATATTTCTATGTATTTGATAGTTTTGGTACTTTTGTAAATCATACCAGTTTTTTAAAGAATTTGCTTGTTGCTGGTATATAAAAAAATCAACTGAGGGCTTCCCTGGTGGTGCAGTGGTTGAGAGTCCACCTGCTGATGCAGGGGACACAGGTTCGTGCCCCGGTCCGGGAAGATCCCACATGCCGCAGAGCGGCTGGGCCCGTGAGCCATGGGCGCTGAGCCTGCGCGTCCGGAGCCTGTGCTCCACAACGGGAGAGGCCACAACAGTGAGAGGCCCGCGTACCGCAAAAAAAAAAAAAAATCTACTGAATTTTGTACAATGAATTTGTATCCAGCAACTTTGCTAAACTTATTAATAACTAGAACTATTTTTATTATAATTTATCTGTGGAGCTTTTGTAATTTTCTACTAATACAACCATATCATCTGCAGATAAGGATAGTATTATTGCTTCTTTTGACTCTATAAAACTGAAGAGACAATATTGAATGAATAGGTGATACTGGGAATCCTTGCCTCATTTCCAGTCTCAGGGATAAAAATGTAAATATTTTACTGTTGATAAGCAATTTTTCATAGAAGTTTTGTGGATACACTTTATCAGATAGGATATGCTTCTGTTCAAATTTAGCAGAAACTTCAAGGTATTATTCAAAGTGGTTTTTGTCAATTTATACTTCTTCAGTGTGTAAGAGTTTCCATTCCATCACATCCTTGACAGTGTTCAGTATTGATAGTCTTTTCCTAGTTTGCTAAAAGTTCTACCATGGGTATTGATTCTTAACAGATTTTTTTTTTCTGCATCTATTAAGATGATAATGTGATTCTTGCCTTTATTTCATCATTCTGATGAACTACACTGATTGATTTTCAAATGTTAATTCATCTTTGCACTTCTGAAATAAGCCCAAATTTATCATGATGTACAATATTATCCTTTTTAATATATTGCTGAATTTTGTTAATATTCTGCTTATGATTATTTCATCTATGTTACTGAGTAAGATTTCCCATAATTTTCCTTTCTATGGTATCATTTCAGGTTTTGGTTTAAAGGCTATGCTGGACTCAAAGTAAAATGAGAAAAGTTGTCTCTTTTTCTATTTTTTGGAAGAGTTTTTTCAGGTTCATTTTTCTATAAATATTTACTAGAATTCATTGGAAAAACTCTCTGTGCCTCGAGTTTTATTTTAGAAAAAGTTTTAAATAAAGATCAAAAAATTTTGGGCTTCCCTGGTGGCGCAGTGGTTGAGAGTCCGCCTGTGGATGCAGGGGACACGGGTTCGTGCCCCAGTCCAGGAAGATCCCACATGCCGTGGAGCGGCTAGGCCCGTGAGCCATGGCCACTGAGCCTGTGTGTCCGGTGCCTGTGCTCCGCAACGGGAGAGGCCATAACAGTGAGAGGCCCGAGTACCGAAAAAAAAAAATTTTTTTAATAGTTATTCGTGTTTCCTATTTCTTTTTGTGTCAGTTTGAGAAGTTGTTTTTCAAGAACTTTTCTATTTCATCTTAAAATTTCAAATTTATTGACATGGAATTTTCCATTATATCTTACTATGATGTTTTAAAAAATTGTAGGTTCTCTAGTGATGTCACTCTAACTTGACATTGGTCATTGGTGCCTTCTCTCTCACATACATGTGCCTGTGAACACACACACACACACGTCACACCAGGGGTTTACCAGTTTTAATTTTAATTTTTTGAAGAGGCAACTTAATGCCTGACTGTTTCTCTCCATTGTAGTTTTTAAACTGTTTTATCAGTCTCTGTCCTTTTATATTTCCTCTACTTTTGGGGGTTTAACTGGACATTTTTTCCTAATTCCCTTGATGGATACTTATTTTTTTTTTTTACCTCTCTTCACTTTCAATTACATGAATTCAAGGCTATGTGTTTCCCTACAATCACCGCTTTAGCTACATACATTTTTAATGTTCTTTATCATTCAGATCAAAATAATTTCTAATTTTCATTATGACATCTTCTTTGACGCATAGCTTATTCAAAAGTATGTTGTTTAATTTTCAAGTATTTAGGATTTTAAAAATTATCTTTATGCTGTTTATTTGTAGCTAAATTCCACTGTGATCAGAAAGCATAATCATTTCATTTCAATCCTTAGTAACTGTTGAGACCTGCTTCATGGTCCAGTATGTGAAACAATTTTGTAATGCTACATGTGTATTTTCAATTATGAGTGCAGAATTCTTCACAGCTCAGTTTTTGCTTTATATATATATTTAGCTATGTTACAGAGTACATAACTTTTAGAATTACTATATTTCTTAATTTAAACCTTTTATTATTATGAAGTATTCTCTTTGTCTGAAATAATGCTGTTTTCCTTAAAGTCCATTTTATTTGGGATTAATATGTCTATACTGGCTTCCATTAAGTTAGTTTTTATGTGTTTGATTTTTGCCTTCGTTTCAGTTTCAGCATTTTATATGAATTTCTGATAAGCAACATGGAATTAGATTTTGTTTGTTTTTAATTAAGTCTGATTTTCGTTTACTTTTTAACATACCCACAATTTGGCTTTCATATCACAACATTAAATTATCTTGGCCCAATGGCCTTCATGTCACCCAATCTACCACATGCTCTCTAATTCATAGATTTCTTATCATATATTTAATTGATATTGCTGACCACTTGTTGTATCTGGAAATTCCCTCCTTTTTGGCTTCAGATACACCATACTCCTCTGGTTCTTCTCTATACTTTCAACTGTTCCTCCAGCTGTTCTTAGGGTCTCCTTGTGCCTCTTCTTCAAACACTATGGTTTTCTAAGTTCTGCTTTTAGTCTGTTGCTCTTCTCATTCTATTGTTCTGCTGTGAGGTATTTATATTGTGCTCATTATCTTCTCCTTGATGCTGGCAACTCCCAAACATATATCTTTATAGATTTTATTTTCCTTAATACATTTTCAGCTATAAGTACTCTATGGGAACTTTTATTCTGGACATACCACTCTCACACAGTGCATGTAGATATAGACCTGCCAGGAGCCCTTGTTTTTCTAGAGTTTTCCTTACCAGTGTTGGATAATATTTTTATTCTCTGCCTTCTTTTGAAGTGCATACATTTCTGTTTGTTGACTTATGCTTCTTCTAGATACAAGTTGCAACTTCCTCTAAAGATTACGGTAACACATGTCTGATCTTCCCATAGGTGTTGTCTCTATATTTAAATAGAAATATTTTACCTTGTTCTATTTTTTTTTTTTTCTTGCTGTTCTTAGAGCAAGTGCATTTATGTGAAGTGGTCAAATGATTCATGTGAATAAAAGGAAAATATTTGACCTCATTTAAATTCTAGGCATGGGATTCCAGATGGTCACAATTATTGCTGTGGGAAATTTTGCCCTAGAACTTTTTTTAAAAAAGGTTTATTAAGGCCCACATTTGTCATCAACTTTCATGAGAATCACAAGTTTTCTGCTATCTGAAACATTTGGCCTAATTTTAAACCAAAAGTCTGGTGCACTGTAGGTGTTTTTATTTCTGTAAATGATCTAAAATTATTGTTTTGTACATATTTTCAGGATGAAATGTAGAAATTTCTCCTGATTTTAATAATATAGAGTTATAGCCTGATGAATAGATTACTTTAAATAAGTATAAATTGATTTAAGTCTCCTAATTATTCTCCTAGATATCCTCTTGCTACTACCTCAAACAAATCTCTATTAAGAAGTAAAATTTTTATTAATTACTATTGAATGCTGAGAAAATGTTCTAAGGCAATTATTTCTTGTCAGCCGGACCATTGTCTAATCTTCCTTTCAGCTTAAATGAACTATACTAGAGCAGGGGCTTGTTTTAATGACCATAGTAACTCCCAATAACTAGAATGTTCTCTACTATGCAATTAGCATTAGTAAAGGCTTGTAAAAAAGAATGAATATTATCATCCCAAGAAAAACAAAAAGAATACCAATGTTAGATCTTAAGAGGTCTGTTTACCAGGAGGTTTAACATAAAATTTTACTTTTACTTTTATTATGTCAGTTGACTAAGTTGATGAGAGAAAATGGAAGGAGAAAGAAGATATTTTACATAGCTTCATATCATCCATTCCCCATTAGATAAGGACACTAATATTCATTATTAGTTTCTTGAGATGAAGAGTGAGATTATGCTATATTAAATTAAAATATGACCTTTTTTTGACAATTGATCTGAGAATTTTGACCTGGTTGGCTGGATATCTATAATAATGGGTTAAAGATAAAGGACAATTAACCAGGTCTTTGTGACTAATGCTGGATTATCATAGCCCTTTGTATCCCCAGAGAGTCATATTCACAGTATTAACAGAAAATTCATGGTCTTTGTCACCTCATAAACCTGGTTTAAATTCTTTCTATATTCCTTGCCTCTTGAGTGAATGTAGCCAACTTACATAAGCTCTTTGCAGATCTGCTAAAAAATTGGGTAAATAAGACTAACCTCAAATGGATTTGAGCTGATACACAACAAATGTGGACATTCCAACTTACCCCATGGGGAAAATGCTCTATTCAATTAATAATCAATAAACATTTGTTGTAAAGAATATGATTGGGAATTCTCCCAATGAACCTATCTCACGTGTTCCCAAATGCTTTGTCACTAGGCATATATGTGAGGTGCATGTTTGATTATGACATCAAGAATTGATATCTCCATATCATGCAAACAATATAAATAAACATTTTACTGACCTTTTATCAGGTCCTCATTTCATATAAAACTAACTTTCTACTACTAACTTCTGGTTATATATTTTCTCTTTGGCAGTGGAAGCCCAAAGAGATTGAATTTGTACATTAAGATAATATAATTAAAGATAATTAAGTAACTATAGAATGATTATTCAGGCAGAATCATTCCAAATAGATTACAAAGGGAAATGAGTACAAGGAAAATATTAGAACAAGGAAGTAAGAGTCAGAAGTGCACCTTATATGTTTTATCAGTATTCTTATGTTCAATGTCCTGGTTTATTTCTAATAGAAAAAGTCCACAAAGATCTATATATCCTTTTCTACTATTTTGTAGATAATTCTATACATTGACTTGGTGGACTTGGCATCTGGATGGGTAGGATTTGCATGAGAAATGCCAGAATAAAAGTCTCCTTTGTTAGTATCTTCAACAACTTTAAAACTGGACTTTGACATCTCAGCCCTTGTTAAGAAAGACTAAGAACCATGGTATAAAGAAGAAATCATGAGGCAGTTCCATATGTCTGTGAGTGGGAGGAAACACTTTTATTAATAAACAGGTCTTTAGCCTCCAGGGCCCATTTCCACAGCAGTCAATTCACTTAGAAAAATAAAATGTCATTTAATTGGCAGGAAAATTGCTTAAATTTTGTATGACAAACTCTAAGAAATATATTCTGTCGATAGAAAAGGAAAGAGAAAGGATATAAATTAAATGTTAATTAAGAGGATGATTAAAATGTAATCATATACAAAATTCATCTAGCTCCTTAGTAATTGACACAAAATTATATAAATTTGGGATATGTAATCACAATCAAACTAATATTATAAACTTAAAAAAATAAATTGCTTAAAATTGATGCTTAGGTTCCATTGTGTTGACAGCTATCTACTGACTCTGTAGAGAACACTAATTTGATAAGGATGACTTGCATTTAAAAGTCAGTTCAGATTTTAGGTTAATTGGCATCCACTTAACTTGTGAAGTCTACCTTGTTAAATATAAATTTAAAAAAATTAATGCCAATAGAAGTGAGAAAACCGTTTGACACAAGGCAGAAATTAACTATATAAAGCCAAAATTCAAGATTCTAGAAGTTGGTAAAGATGCAGACTCCT
This sequence comes from Phocoena sinus, assembly GCF_008692025.1. NCBI lineage: Eukaryota > Metazoa > Chordata > Mammalia > Artiodactyla > Phocoenidae > Phocoena > Phocoena sinus. The sequence goes on along the minus strand of NC_045773.1, from coordinate 85,829,008 downwards.
TTACTTGCCCTTGAACTTACAAATCAATCATGAAATGTAGGAAAATAACCTGCCAAATAGTATGAGGGAAATCAGAAAATCTAGGAGAAATGGAAGTACAAAGATTAATATAGAAATGAATTAAATAAATGATGAAAAAAAGACAGATACCCTCAAAAACATTGAATTTATTATTGTTTAGCATCTATGAATATTCTTTCATCTTTTATGCAACATGCTTTTGTTGATATTGTTATATTACATAGTTAAGTATATTCTAATCTAGAGGATGATGTTAGTGAAAAGCTTTAGTACTGTTTTGTAATAACATGACTCTTCCCTCCCTCTTTATTTTCTGGGTCTTCTATATTTCAACTCAACACAAGTTCATTCATGTTCTCTTGAATTTGAAGCACTGAAGTGTTATAGGGGATATCTATCTCCTAATTCAACTGTCTATATAATTGACATTTGAGAGGGTTTAACAATTACTAGAGGACTTTTTCTGCTGACAATTTCTCAAGGACAAATAGGGACAAATGCAAGCAAGACTAAATCAGGAGAGATGGTCTGGAGCCAAGAATATCAGGACGTTGGTTGAGGGTGTCCAAGGGAGCGCAGAATAGTAAAATATAGAATCTAGATGGAGTTTAGGGATCCAAAAGTGATGGGGTTTTTATTCATTTTGATGTTGCCTTAGGGCCATGACGTTGGGACAGGTTAAAGAATTTATGAAATGGACAGATTTGAAATGACAATTAGGGCAAATAGAATTCTATCCCCTAAGGAACTCTCAGTGTAATGGTGGACATGTGATCACCCTTGTCCTGCATTGTTCAAGCTTCAGTCTGCTTGAGGATAGATCCTAGCTCTGAAGCTTGCTCCATTCGACTTTGGGCAAATTACTTGAATTTTCTGCCATTATGTTTAAAATGGCAGGGACTTCGCTGGTGGCACAGGAGAGAAGACTCCATGCTCCCAATGCAGGGGGCCCGGGTTCAATCCTTCATCAGGGAACTAGATCCCACATGCATGCCACACCTAAGAGTTCACATGCCACAACTAAGGAGCCCACCTGCCACAACAAGACCTGGTGCAACCAAATAAACATTTAAAAATAAAATAAAATAAAATGGCAAAGATGGTAATTGAGAGTCTGAGAGCATAAAAAAACATCTTGTATGATCCAGAAAAAATGAGAACAGAACACTGAGAACACAATTTCAACTTGAGCAGGCTCCAAAAAATGCTTTAAATGATAATATCAAAACATAAACATAGCACAGAGAAAAATAAATCATTCAATATTAACATCTCTGAAAAGTTTCCATATTTAAAAGGAAAAAAAAAAAACCTGCATCAACAAAGGAATGAGAATAAAGCTGGCATAAGAAGTCTCGTTGACAACTTGGCGATATGGCAGGTAATAGGTGTTGGGGGTGGGGAAGGTGTCACTCTAATGCACTGAGGGAAAATTATTTTCAAATTAAAATTTTATACCCAGCCAAAAGGTTAGTCAAATGTGATAGCAAAGGCATTCTTAGATATGCAATGACTTCTCACATATCCTTTTATAAGGAGTATATTAAGGAGCTTCTCTAGGAAAAATAAGGGAAAAAATCAAGAAATAGAAGTCCAAGGGGAAAGAAATGGTATAGACAATAACAAGCAAACAATATAATTCAATCAATCAAAAATGGCTATAGAGAAGAAGGGTGGGAAATTTTTTTAAAAAGGAAATATAGAATACAAGAGTGGATAAGAATCTATATATCTATATCTATATTTTATATATATACTCCAATTTAAGAAGAAAAAACCTAATTAGAGCAATATAAGCAGGAAAGATGCTTAATAAGATGTAAATCCATTTTTGATAAAAATATGTTTATTAAACTAGGATAAGAATAAAAATTCTTTAATCTGATATAGAACATCTCACAGCAACTGTATACATATGGTTCATAATAATGTGAAATGGTAGAGACATTCCCCTTAAAGTCATGACAAAGGCAATAAAATCCAGAGTCACCTCTTTTTTCAGGACATAGCCAGTGAAGGACAAAAGAAAAAGAACTATAAGTGTTAGAAAGTAAGAAAACGTTTTATTATTCACTGCTGATTTGACTGTATACTAAATAAAAACAAAAATATACAGGTAGATTATTAGAACTAATAAGAATAACATAGAAGCCAAGGCCATGATGTAGAAAACACAGGAGAGGGAAGGAAAAAGAGAAACACACAGGAAGTAGGAAATCTTAATTCACTTCTTTCAGTATGTGCCAGATTAAGTAGACAGGTAAGGGTATAAAGCATTTTTATCATGTAATTAATATGGTTCCCGTGATCATTATATTAAATTCTGCACCCTGAAGTAGAGAATACACATTCTAGTTTCCATGGAACCATTATAAAAACATGCCATACATTATGCCATGTGAAAAACCTTAATACTTTTCAAAAAAATATGGCAGACAACTGTCTTAGTCATTGAGGGCTGCTACAAGAAAACACCATGGAGTGGGTGGCTTAAAAAGCAAACATACATTTCTCACAGTTCTAGACACTGAGAGGTCCAAGATCAAGGTGCCAGCTAATTAAGCTTCTGGTGAGAGCCCTCATCCTATCTTGCAGATAGCTGCCTTCTCTCTGTGTCCTCATGTGGTGGACAGAGAGAGAGAGAGCGTGCAGTCTCTCTGGTCTCTCTTATAAGGTCCCATCATGACGACATCACCCTCATCTCATGACCTTATCTAAACCTAAATAACTCCCAAAGGCCCCACATCCAAACACTATCACATTGGAAGTTAGGGCTTCAACATGTGAATTTTGGATACAAATATGCAGTCCATAATAATAACATTCTCTGTTCACAGTGCAATAAAACTAAAATTTAATAACCAAACATTAAAACACTTATCCATGGGAAAATTTAAACATTCTCCTTTAAACTCCTTTGAGTGAGAGGCTATTCAAGCTGGGTATGCAAAATATTGAGAAAATATCAATAATGAAAATAGTACCTATAAGAACATACAGCTAAAACCTACACTCAAAAGAAAATGTATAGTATTAAATTCATCAGTTAAAATTAAGTATGTGAATCAAGCATTTAGAAAAAGAAAAAAAATGATCTAAATGAAAGAATAAAAGAAGACAAAAGGAAGAAATAAATAGATAAAAACATATAAATAAGTTAGAAAACAGAAAGTAGAATAAAAATGTTAATTTTTTGAAAAAAATACACCCTCAGCTAAAGTAGTTAAGGAATAAACAGTTGGTGATGGGGGGAGGGGTGGGAGAAGGAATGGGAAACGTGCCAATCAACCACATAAGAATTTTTATGTAGAAATAACCATCAGATCTAGAGACATTTAAGGAACAATCCTAAGACAGCTTTTAAAAAAAACCTTTACAATTACGTCAAAACCTTATTAAAATGGATACACTCTCAGAAGTTATAAACAGAGCCATTTCCACAGAAAATTTCTATAGAAGGTAGGGAAACTTTTCAACAAGCTAGTTTCTCCAACATCCCAGGCCAGAATCGTTTCATTTTGAATTCTATAATACCAAAACTTTTAAGAGCAGATGATTCCAGTGCCATTTGAACTTGTCCAGAAAAATAGGAAAAGAAGTAAAGCTTCCCAACTTTTTTTTAATCATATTAATAGATCTAAGAAAAAAAAATCATGAATATCTCTGTATGTGCTGAAAAAGGATTTGAAAAATTTCAAACCATTTTTTGGTTTCAAAACACAATTATGTCTTAAGATGTTAAATTATATGTCCATATCAGCATTGAAAGCCAGCTCCATACTTAATGGAAAACATTAAACATAGTCACACTAAAGTCAAGAATAGGGCAAACTGCCAGCATCAGCATGAATACTCAACTTTGTTCTGCATGTACTAGCCTCTAGGCTATTTGAAATCACCATGAGAATAAAGCTACAGGAATAGAATTAATAAATTAAGATACAAAATTTATAAGATTGTATTTATAAATTAAGTTCATATTTATCCAAAAAAAAACCTTATATTCAAAAAGATATAAGGACCCCAATATTCACTGCAGCATTATTTACAATAGCCAAGATATAGAAACAACCTAAGTGCCTTTGATAAATGAATAGATAAAGAAGATGTGGTATATATATATATATATATGTATATATATATATATATATATATATACACACACACATATACATACAATGGAACATTACTCAACCATGAAAAAACCATTTGTGACAACATGGAAGGACCTAGAGGATATTATGCTAAGTGAAATAAGTCAGACAGAGAAAGACAGATACTGTACGACTTCACTTATATGTGGAATCTAAAAAAACAAAAGAACAAACATAACAAAACAGAAACAGACTCATAGATATAGAGAAGAAACTAGCGGTTGCCAGGGGGAGGAGGATAGTGAGATGGGTTAAGTAGGGGAAGGGGATTAAGAGGTACAAACTTCCAGCTATAAAATAAATATCATGAGGATGTAATGTAGAACATAAGGAATAAGGTCAATAATACTGTAATAATTAATGTGTATGCTGACAGATGGTAACTAGACTCATAATGGTGATCATTTCATAATGTGTAAAAATATTGAATCACTGTGTTGTACACCTGGAACTAATATAATATTGTAAGTCAACCATACTTCAATAAAAATATCAGTTGTTCATATATACAACTGGCATTCAGTTAAATTCTATAATGAAAAATAGATCCCATTCATAATAGCAACAAAAAGATAAACTTCTTTGAAATAAACTGAAAAGGTATGCAAGACCTGTACAAGAAGAACAAGAGACTTGAAAAAATGAGAAAGCACAGTATTTTCTAGTTTTGGCAGATGTAATATGGTAAAAAATATATCAGGTCTCCATAAATTTACTTATGAAATTAATGTGATTCCAGTAAAATACTATTAGTGTTTTTTTTTCAGTTTTTTTAGCCAGCAAATTTATTTAAAGTTTTGTAATATCAGAGAATCATTGAAAGAAAGAAGAGAAACCCTGGAAAGTGGAGGCTAGCCTTACCAGTTATTAAAATATAATACAAAGCATTAATAGCTAAGAGTGTGGTAACGATGCCTGGATAAACAAACCAATGAAACAGAAAGTCTGTTGGACTTTTACAGAAAATGAACTTGGGGTCCATTTGGTATAAAATACAAAGAACATCTCAAATCATTGGGGGAAAGATGGAAAAGATAACTAAAAAAATGAGTAATGACAAGATTCATAACCTGTACTTACACTTGGATGAATTCCCAGTGAATCAAATGTTTAAAAGAAAAAGAATGAAGCAATAAGATTAGTAAAACAGAACAAGGAATAATTCATTGTAAACTTGGAGTGCAAAAACCGTTAAATTATGACTCAAGATTCACAAGCCATAAAGGAAAAGATTGATAAGATTGAATATTTAAATATTGAAATTAAAAAAAAAAAAAAAACTTCTAGATGGAAAACAGCAGCAGCAGCAACAACAACAAAGTAACCCAACCTATCAATATAGTAAAGGAACAATAACAAAGATAAACTAATAAAACTTTTTTGCAGCTCACATCACAGACAAAATTTAATTTTTAATGTATCAAAAGCTCCTACAAATTTAAAAGGAAAAGAACGATAGTCCAATAGAAAACTGAATAAAATATATAGAGAGATATATTAAGAAAAAGAACTAAAAGATGTTAAACCTTATTCATAATAAAAGAAACGTGGCTAGGAGACACCAATTTTCATGTATCAAATTAGCAAAAGTGCGAAAGTTAAATGACTTACTCTGTTGACAAGGACACAGAATCAGGGACCTCCACGTGTTTCTGGTAAGAGTGCAAATTCTTACAAACCTGATGGAGAACAGTTTGGAAATATCTATTCAGTATTAAAACATACACATTTCACACATGTGACATTACATATACAAAGCAATTTTTGCAGCACCATTTCTAATAGCAAAAGATTAGAAACAACTTAATGTTCATCTACAGTGGACAAGTTAAATAAATGATTGTGCATTCCATACATAGAATACAGTTGAAAATAAAAATGAGAAATTTCTTCTATAGGCTGATACAGAATTATCGGCTGGGAATATTGTTAAGTGAAGATGCAAGAAACAGAACAGTGTATACCGTATGCTATCTTCTGGTGGGTGACAGGGAAGGTGAAAAAATAAGAATATATTTGAATTTTCTTATAAATTCAGAAATAAGTGTTGGAGGGACAAACAAGAAACAATTATAATGACTGAGCACAGGGATGTCAAGAGAGGGTTTGCTTGGATGTTAAATAGGGCTGAGAAAGAGAGAGTCACTTAAGTGTGTAAATCACGTAAATGTATTACTTATTCAAAAAAATTTTTAGAAACCAAATATAGCAATATACACGTGATAAATGTTATAAGTGAGGTACACCAAGTGCCAGAGAAATGGTGATGAGGGGATATTCAATTCTTTCTAGCTGGTAGGAAAGTTTGCCAACATAAAATCCTAATAGCATTGCTATTGAGTCTAGAATGTTGCATAGAAATCCACCAAGGAAACAGGGTGGCAGGAGTGAAAATGCATTGCAGACATTTAAGGTGATCAAAACCTTACATAGACATGCCTGGGTTCATGGAACCTGAAGGTTTTCCAGCCTGACTCTGCCCACAAATCCTGGTGAATAAGAAATCCTCAGCCGCCTCCGAATGAAGCGCATAGAAAGTCTACCTGGCTTTAGAAATATCAGTCTTCTATGAGTACAATTTTTATTCTTGTGACATGAATACCAAAAATAAGACAAGATTTGGGGAAAAAAGTTAGATCTCTATTTATATAAAAATTATAATATGCGTGCATCAAGGTCCAGATTTTGTCTACAAAATCACTGAGGTAAACCGCTCAATAGTGTGAAATGTTCTGAGTTCTTTTCCCACGTGTGTGATAAATTTAAGGCTGAGCAATATTTATTTTCCCCCTCAGTCCCATTTGTGATGAGTGGCAAACATTTGCCAATGATGGAATCAGTTCCAAAGCATGGAATAACCTTCCATCTCTTATCCTCCTTCAAATTCCACAAATGATATCTCAGCAAATCCTACCTATCATACCCTTTCTAAAATCTTCTTATCACTTTCCCTACCTTTGCACATTCCCACTGCTACTACCTTACTTTACTACCTCAATAGCTCCCATCCAGACCCTTCTCTCATTTTTTCTCATCCAAATTAATAATATCCTAATGCATTTTCCTTTCTCAGGTTTCTTCATCCTCCCATTTGAGAACACTGTCATAGGAAATTGTAGGGAAGGTTGATGACATTACCAGGCTTACGTATTTTTCTGAGGCACCCAGTGACTTATTGAGACACTTTCTAAATTCTTTTCCCACAAAGATTTTTTTTCTTGTATTGACTGCAACACCAGTGACCAGTAATGCCTCATAAACTTGGACTCTACTACTTAGAAATGTGCTACAATTCAGGTAGACATAGAGCTAAAGTTCTCTTTGTACTTCTTATGTAGAATTTTTTCCAAGAAAATTAACAGTATCATCAAGACTGCCTGGGTAATTTCTAGGCTATTTAAGAGAACAAATTGTTTTCAAGCATTGGTAGGCAGTGCAGAAGAATCTATTTACATTTAAATTACTTCCTAATTACAAATCATTATTAGCTATTAACTAAGAAAAGTCACTTAAAGACAACCACTAAGCAACGCTTTGCTAGACTTGTTCTAATTATGGGGGCTGGAGAATAATAAAACCAAGATTAAAAATAGTTCAAAATCCATATTTCTTTTCATCAATTCAAATACACCTCCCCTCATATCCACTAAGCCAAATGCTTGCAGTCTTCTTGGACCTACAAAATATCTCAGAACAAAATAATACATATAAGAGGAAGGCTGATCAATTGTCTGAATTCCAGAAATCAGTTCCCTCAAGGTTACTCCCCAACTTGACTCTTTCCCTGGATTTTTCAAAGCCTATAATCAAGGAGGTAGAACAACACAATCCCAGAAAAGACAGCTGCAGGCATAAGCGTTTGTTTTCACTGTGAAAACATGTTTTGGGCTCCTGTACAAGTCTTTCCAGAATTACTGAGAGATATCAGAACAGAAGAGAAACAATGGCCCAAATTACATTTGATTTAGCACATAGTTCTTCCAGTCTGGACAGCCAAGAATCAGAATAGATATCTCATCGTCTACCATAGAGGTCAATGTAATGAAAGGAGGAAGAGAGCTCTGCTTCAGTCCTGTAATTCTATACAAGAGCAGTATTATTCCAACAGATTTCAGTGGAGAAAAGAGGTGTCTCAGGTTCCATGTCACAGAAAAAATACAGAACTGAAATAAAATTCTGGTTCTGACATATATACTCCTTCCTGTGGCAGGAGTCATGCTTACTTTACAGAATTGGTGAAAATGATGAGACCTAATTTTTTGTTTGTTCGTTTTTGCGATACATGGGCCTCTCACTGCTGTGGCCTCTCCCGTTGCGGAGCACAGGCTCCGAACGCACAGGCCCAACGGCCGTGGCTCACGGGCCCAGCCGCTCCGCGGCATGTGGGATCCTCCTGGACCGGGGCACGAACGTGTCCTCTGCACCGGCAGGCGGACTCTGAACCACTGCGCCACCAGGGAAGCCCGAGACCTAATTCTTTATTTAAGTGGTTTGCACACTGTGTAGTACTCTCTAAAAACAGGTGATATCAATACTGGCTGCCAGTGGACACTGCTAAACATATAGACCAAGAATGACAAGCTAATTGATAGGAATTGATAGGACTTGGAAATTATCTTCTCAAGTGGTTGTATAAAGACATGACAAGATATTTCTTAAAAAGGGAATGCAATATGTGCTCTATAAACACGTTACATGAAAATTGTGTGCATGTCATATCCAAGATCGCATTTGCACTAATATATTTCTATAGATTTGGTGGCATGAGAGTGTAGGATGGATGAAGAATGACCACATAGAAGTAAGTGATTTCTAATGTTTAGCTTCTGTGCAGAGTGGTGGGTTCGCCCTTCTTCGATATATTACTAGAACAGTCAAACAGATAAATAGCACCAAGCATGGCCCAGTAAAAATCTGTCATGGATGAAGAAGTAGGTTTCATCCAATTCTGTTCACCTGACAGGCCCTTATAATATGTCAGCAAATTATTTAAGAAGGGTACTGTTACTCTTATCTACCTTTCAGCTAAGCTCAAGAAAGTCATCAGTGTCTGTCAACTGTCAATAAAGTGCTTGAATTTCTTGAACTCTTTGATTCCTTTACTAGAGATCCTGTGCTTCTCAATGTCCCCCAAATAGACTAACAGTTGTAATAAGCTAACAAATACAAGGCCTTCATGGTGGCACTATGAACATGAACTTCCCTAATGAATGTTCTAACTGTTCTGTGTCTGAAGGCATTAGTCCCTATTTGGGTCTTCAGTGTGAGAATAAAACATCCTGTGAATTCAGTCAATTGGATCAAGAAAAGCTCTTTAATGAAGTCATGAGTTGAGCCAGTGGTTTGAAGTAATTTAGCAAAACCATCGATTGAATGACCAAATTAAAAATTTGCTTTCAATAGATTCTGTTGACAGAGTGGGTGTTGTGCTATTTAGCCTATTGGTGATTATGTGCCAAATACTAGTACCATGCACTCATGTGCCTCTATTACAGACACTGTAAGGAATAGCAGGACAGAGCAGAATGCTATTAACCAGAGTTCTCATAAACTCTCTGAATAGATGCTTCTTGGCTCTTGGCTGCCTGATTTGGTCCACATACTCAAGGCTTGTGGGTGTTTTTGTTTTCCTCCTTTTTTGCCAGAGATCACCTGGCTTCAAAAACATGACCCTCAAATAGATAAGCAACAAGGATATATTGTATAGCACAGAGACTTACAGCCATTATCTTTTTAAAAAGATTTTTATTGGAGTATAGTTGATTTACAATGTTGTGTTAGTTTCAGGTATACAGCAAAGTGAATCAGTTATACATATACATATATCCACTCTTTGTTTTAGATTCTTTTCCCATATAGGCCATTACAGAGTATTGAGCAGAAATCCCTGTGCTATACAGCAAGTTTTTATTAGTTATCTATTTTATATATAGTAGTGTGTATATGTCAGTCCCAATGTCCCAATTTTAACTGTTAATGGAGTATAATCTATAAAAGTACTGAATCACTATGCCAGACACCTGAAACTAATATAATATATAAATCAACTATATTTCAATGAGTGTTTTTAGAAAGCAAACAAAAAAACCATGACCCTCAAAATAATTGGGAATCTATTCAATTCAAGAGATAACAAAATTATTTTTATCTGACTCACTTGTGCTCAGTGCTTGTGCAATTATTTCTAAAGCATTCCTTTATATTAGCTTTCATAAATTTTTACAATATATAATGTTAATCTCATTCCAACAAGTGGCTGGGGTGACAGAATTTTTAGGACGCAGTCCATTTAAATATTGTGAAATAGGCACTGGAAGCTAGGAAGAAACATGAAACAAAAACCAAACCTAGCCTTCTGGTTGTCTGTACGATCACCAAGTAGAAGAGAGAGACACTCTAACTCTGCGTACACCGTAGCCAAGATTGAAAGTTAGCTCTAGAGTATTCAGCTGCACTGTCAAGCCCAATGCTTCATGGGACTGAGGCTTAAAAATGCCCTGACAGCGGGGCTTCCCTGGTGGCGCAGTGGTTGAGAGTCCGCCTGCCCATGCTAGGGGACGCGGGTTCGTGCCCCGATCCGGGAAGATCCCCGTGCCGCCGAGTGGCTGGGCCCGTGAGCCATGGCCAATGAGCCTGCGCGTCCGGAGCCTGTGCTCCACAACGGGAGAGGCCACAAGAGTGAGAGGCCCGCGTACCGCAAAAAAAAAAAAAAAAAAAAAAAAAAGCCCTACCAGCGATCTTCTGAAGGAAGGAAAAAAGAATGTTTATGGTATTTCCTTTTTGGAGCTTTGTAATGCACAGACTCTTGAAAGGCTCCGAGAAACCCTACATAAAGACGCCTGCAAACGGAGAGGTAAATAGCAGCAAGTGGACAGCCTGCAGATGCTGCTGGTGAGGGGACCAATAAGTAAAACAAGACCATCATTTCTGCTGAAGAACAAATAGTTGTTCTAATACTTAGTCATTGACATATTGTGTAAATGTATGTGAAAATTTTAAGAGATTACCAGAAATGCAAGATTGTATAAATAGAGCAGCCTTTTGAAAATATGAAATGATGTACTCACCCTTAAAAAAGAATGAAATCTTGCCATTTGCAACCATATGGATAGACTTGGAGAGTATTATATAAAGTGAATTAAGTCAGACAGAGAAAGACAAATACTGTATGATTTCACTTATATGTGGAATCTAAAAAATAACCACAAACTAGTGACTATAACAAAAAGGAAACCGAGTCACAGATATAGTGAACAAATTAGTGGTTACCAGTGGGGAGAGGGAAAGGGGGAGGGGCAAGATGGGGTAAGGGATTAAGAGGTACAACTATTATGTATAAAATAAATAAGGTACAAGGATATATTGTACAACACAGGGAATATAGCCAATATTTTATAATAACTATAAATGGAGTATAACCTTTAAAAATTGTGAATCACTATGTTGTACACCTGTAACATATAATGTGGTAAATCAACTATACCTCAGTTTTAAAAATATGAAAGGTATTCTTCATTGTTCTAGAAAGTTTTGTAAGAATGTCTTTGAAGCGTTGATCCAGAGAGAAATATTCCCCTCTTCTTCCTTAAAACTCTTGATTTTTGTGCCACACCTAAGTAGTGACATTTCTCTTTTGTGCCTCTTCACGTCCATGCTCTGAGGGTTTCATAGGGCCCAATTCTCTTGTCTCACTAACATTCTCCTCTTCGGGCAGCCATGGTCCATGGTAATGGAGTGTGGAACTAGCATGCTCTGGTCCCAGAAGGAATGCTGGGAGCACCAAGGAGAATGTCAAGCACTTCATTTGACACTCTCTCTGTAAATCTTGCATATTTATGTAAGTCACTGAATAGAATGCAAACAAAGGGTTAGATGGTTAGCATATTTTTGGAGTAGTAATTTCTTTCCGAAGTAGAGATTTAATATCAAGGCTCTTCTTGGAATTTAGGGCAAAAATGAAACGGATGGGAAATGTGTCCTGTTGTGTAAATGCTGTAAATATTTGACATTACAAATGCGTATCTATGAATCACAAAACAATATGCCAAATTAAAACTGCTTATTTATTCTTTGGCCAAAGATTGATTTTCCTGAAGTATGAGGACTGGTTGGAAGAGTTATGAAGAGGGGAGAGAGTGGGTGTGAAAGAGAGAGAGAGAGGGAGAGAGGGCATTTTCTCTCTATTAATTTATATTTTCCATGAGAAAAGCATTCCAGTTCTGACTCAGAGAGAGAACAACTGAGAAGATTATCCTTCCTGGAAGCAAAGCTTTGATGTGTTTAATAATAAAGGGTCTGTGTGTGCCACAGAACTGAAAACATTCTGAATGTCTACTGCAAGGAATAACTTCTTCACAAACTTTGACACTGAAAGTTCTCTATCCTGAATGAAAAAATATATATAAATTGTCATATATAGGCACAGTACTATAGGCTTTCATAAAATAATTTAATAGTAAAGTAATAGCTATAACTCGCATTGAAATGACAGTGTAGGCATCATTGACAGATGGTAAATACACACTGGTTGAAAATTAGGTGATCATATATAATCATACAAATGAATGCATAGACTGCCCCTTAACTCCTGCAGCTCTGATAATTCTGCTGTAGCTCTCTCTCCAAAGCAAGCATTCAACATATCATAGCCCAATTTTCCCTTTTTTTCCAAGGCTCTTTCACTAGCATACTTGTTTGAATGTATTATTTGAAAATTACAGAGAAAAACTTGGTTCTCTGAAACATGTTGAGATCATGAGATAATAAGAATGACTGGGCTAAATTGCATTAGGATTTAAATGGTCAACTGAGCATTCCCATCAGGGAATCTGCAGGATGTTTTGACATACACTGGGGTTCAAGGGTGGCAGCAACAGTATCTGGGGTCTTAAGACTCTGGGTGTTTTTTTTTTTTTAAAGTGATGAGACTTACAGTGATATAATTGGAAAGCCAAAAGCTGTAGATCACGTAGGTCTGAGCGAGCAGTCTAAGAGTGTATATTCACACTGTGTCTTTTCTGGGATATCTAGACTATCTTAGCTTGAAGCTAAACTCTTATGTAAACTGTAGATCATGATCCTTTATATCCTTCCATTCAGGCAATATCTGGGAATGGTCTTCCCAAAATATAGATTGGAAATGACAATCATAGCTAAATGCCCTTCCAGCTATGATGCTACTTTCCTTCTGTCACCATTACAGGAATTTTCTTGCTCAAACACATTTCTGTTTTTATTAAGTAGATATTTATTGCTTCGTGGTTAAGAATACTTGGGTTTAAGACATTACTTCTCTAGATAATCTGTGCATGAGCTTTGGGAAAGTTATTTTTTCCTCTTTAAACCTGTTTCTCCATCTGTAAAATATGGGTACAAGTATCACCCATTTTATGGTGATTAACGAAAAGAAAATTCATTCAAATTATTGAGCACCTGTTGGTATACAGAAAATAATTTTTTAAAAAATATAAGCTGTAATTGTGATCTAAACTGGATTTTGAGAAAATGTGACAATAATTGTACTGGCAGAAATGAACTGGTTCTGTACTCAAATTGAGCTGAATCCAGTTCTATACCCGGTAATAAGGCCATAAGCTCCTATAAAAGGAAGGAGATGAACAAGAGAAACTTTTAACTGCTCTCTATCCAAGGATCACAAATACCCTGTCTCTGTTATTTATATACAGTAAGAGGAATGTCATTGATTTACTCAGGATTGCTGACCATTAATTTCATGTATAAGTTAGACATAATATAATGTGCATATTATTGAACTAAAAAGTCATATAAATGCTGCTCTTATGCCTAATGTTTTCACTGCTCCTGACATAAATGAAATGAAAAGTAGAAAAGACTAGGATCTGTATTTTATCAAATTGCAATGCAAACCCATTGCATTACTCTGAGAGTAAAGTCATTCCTTTCGTAGTTCTTTGCTGACACATGGACACACACAAAGACCATTATGACACATACATTCTACATAGTATTTTCACTTATAATTTGGTTCATCAAATATTTCTGTAATATGCTCTGTAGTGCTTAATTGGGCTTTTTTTTTAATTCAATAAAGACTTTATTTTTATTTATTTTTTACATCTTTATTGGAGTATAATTGCTTTACAATGGTGTGTTAGTTTCTGCTTTATAACAAAGTGAATTATTTATACATATACATATGTTCCCATATCTCTTCCCTCTTGCATCTCCTTCCCTTCGACCCTCCCTATCCCACCCCTCCAGATGGTCACAAAGCACCGAGCTGATCTCCCTGTGCTATGCGGCTGCTTCCCACTAGCTATCTGCCTTACGTTTGGTAGTGTATATATGTCCATGCCTCTCTCTCGCTTTGTCACAGGTTTTTCTCCTTCATCACTTTAAATATGTCCTGCCAGTCCCTTCTGGCTTGCAGAGTTTCTGCTGAAAGATCAGCTGTTAACCTTATGGGGATTCCCTTGTGTGTTATTTGTTGTTTTTCCCTTGCTGCTTTTAATATGTTTTCTTTGTATTTAATTTTTGACCGTTTGATTAATATGTGTCTTGGCATACTTCTCCTTGGATTTATCCTGTATGGGACTCTCTATGCATCCTGGACTTGATTAACTATTTCCTTTCCCATATTAGGGAACTTTTCAACTATAATCTCTTCAAATATTTTCTCAGTCCCTTTCTTTTTCTCTTCTTCTTCTGGAACCCCTATAATTCGAATGTTGGTGCATTTAATGTTGTCCCAGAGGTCTCTGAGACTGTCCTCAGTTCTTTTCATTCTTTTTTCTTTATTCTGCTCTGCAGTAGTTATTTCCACTATTTTATCTTCCAGGTCACTTATCCGTTCTTCTGCCTCAGTTATTCTGCTATTGATCCCATCTAGAGTATTTTTAATTTCATTTATTGTGTTGTTCATCGTTGTTTGTTTCATCTTTAGTTCTTCTAGGTCCTTGTTAAATGTTTCTTGCATTTTGTCTATTCTATTTCCAGGATTTTGGATCATCTTTACTGTCATTATTCTGAATTCTTTTTCAGGCAGACTGCCTATTTCCTCTGCATTCGTTAGGTCTGGTGGGGTTTTATCTTGCTCGTTCATCTGCTGTGTTTTTCTGTCTTCTCATTTTGCTTATCTTACTGTGTTTGGGGTCTCCTTTTTGCAGGCTGCAGGTTCGTAGTTCCCGTTGTTTTTGGTGTTTGTCCCCAGTGGCTAAAGTTGGTTCAGTGGGTTGTGTAGGCTTCCTGGTGGAGGGGACTAGTGCCTGTGTTCTGGTGGATGAGGCTGGATCTTGTCTTTCTGGTGGGCAGGTCCACGTGTGGTGGTGTGTTTTGGGGTGTCTGTGGACTTATTATGATTTTAGGCAGCCTCTCTGCTAATGGGTGGGGTTGTGTTCCTGTCTTGCTAGTTGTTTGGCATAGGGTGTCCAGCACTGTAGCTTGCTGGTCGTTGAGTGAAGCTGGGTGCTGGTGTTGAGATGGAGATCTCTGGGAGATTTTCGCCATTTGATATTACGTGGAGCTGGGAGGTCTCTTGTGGACCAGTGTCCTGAAGTTGGCTCTCTCACCTCAGAGGCACAGCACTGACTCCTGGCCGCAGCACCAAGAGCCTTTCATCCACACGGCTCCTCAATTTGGGATGATTCGTTATCTGTTCATGTATTCCACAGATGCAGGGTACATAAAGTTGATTGTGGAGCTTTAATCCGCTGCTTCTGAGGCTGCTGGGAGAGATTTCCCTTTCTCTTCTTTGTTCTCACAGCTTCCAGGGGCTCAGCTTTGGATTTGGCCCCGCCTCTGCGTGTAGGTCACCAGAGGGCGTCTGTTCTTCAGTCAGACAGGACAGGGTTAAAGAAGCAGCTGCTTCCGGGACTCTGGCTCACTCAGGCCGGGGGTGGGGGGGCGGGGCACGGAGTGCGGGGCGGCCCTGCGGTGGCAGAGGCCGGCGTGACGTTGCACAGGCCTGAGGCGCGCCGTGTGTTCTCCCGGTTAAGTTGTCCCTGGCTCCCGGGACCCTGGCCGTGCGGGCTGCACAGGCTCCCCGGAAGCGGGGTGTGGATAGTGACCTGTGCTCACACACAGGCTTCTTGGTGGCGGCAGCAGCAGCCTTAGCGTCTCATGCCCGTCTCTGGGGTCCGCGCTTTTAGCCGCGGCTCGCGCCCGTCTCTGCAGCTCCTTTAAGCAGCGCTCTGAATCCCCTTTCCTGGCGCAGCAGGAAACAGAGGTAACAAAAGGTCTCTTGCTTCTTTGGCAGGTCCAGACTTTTCCCCGGGCTCCCTCCCGGCTAGCCGTGGCGCACTAACCCTCTGCAGGCTGTGTTCACGCCGCCAACCCCAGTCCTCTCCCTGCGCTCCAACCGAAGCCGATCCTCAGCTCCCGGCCCCGCCCGCCCCGGTGGGGGAGCAGACAAGCCTCTCGGGCTGGTGAGTGCCGGTCGGCCCTGATCCTCTGTGCAGGAATCTCTCCGCTTTGCCCTCCGCACCCCTGTTGCTGTGGTCTCCTCCGCGGCTCCGAAGCTTCCCCCCTCCGCCACCCACAGTCTCCGCCCGCGAAGGGGCTTCTAGTGTGTGGAAACCATTCCTCCTTCACAGCTCCCTCCCACTGGTGCCGGTGCCGTCCCTATCCATTTGTCTCTGTTTATTCTTTTTTGTTTTGCCCTACCCAGGTACGTGGGGGGGTTTCTTGCCTTTTGGGAGGTCTGAGTCTGCCAGCGTTCAGTAGGTGTTCTGTAGGAATTGTTCCACATGTAGATGTATTTCTGGTGTATCTGTGGGGAGGAAGGTGCTCTCCGTGTCTTACTCTTCCGCCATCTTCCCGGAAGCTCCCTTAATTGGGCATTTTAAAGAAATAGATTATTTCAGGTTTACTTCATTTAGCCCTTGTTGTCATATATTGCTCAACTTAAAGCCAGAAAGAAACAACCAGTTTTATGACAATATAAACAAAGAAACAAAAGAAGGATTGAAATCAGCGTGAAAGTTCAATACTTTCCTCCTAATTCTTTATGTGTGTCAACCACGAATGCCTTGGTTTCCTTTTGATGGCTCGTAGTTGAGTTATGTGCATACCGTAGAGGTCCATCTCCACGTAAATCTGACTGGCTATGAAGGGGAGACTCAGACCTCTGCTCTCAGAAAGCCAAAATATTGTTTTATGTTATCTGATCTAGTTCTGGAAATCAAATCCCACATATGAATTTTGACCACCATGGAATTCCATGACTTCTTAACCATGCTCTTCTTTTCCCTTTGAAAGCCTGGAGAATATTGTACAATTAAAGGAATTGGCTACCCGAAAAGACTTTTCTTTCAGCTTGATCTTCTACCCTGCCCCTGTGTATGTAATCTGTGCCTCTGACTCTCTAACTACTTTCTGGGATGCTGGGCAGAGAGAATGCCCAGAGTTTAGGGATTCTACCAAAGCCACTGAGGTCGCTTTATAAACAGACTGTGTTTAAACGAGGTTTTAAGAGCTCCTAGGAAATGTGAAACCCTCTGAGGTTCTGCCCAGGGAAAAGACACCCCCAACTCCCTATTTTCTCTTGCTCAATCCATGGAAAAAGATTCAATCAGACAAGCTGCTGGGTTTAAGGTCAAATTGAATTTCTTTTCCCACCTCTTTTCATTTTTCCAAGCCAAACATTTCACTGGCTGCAATGCAAAAAGCATAGAAGTTTATCCTTACTTGCCCTAGAAACCCTGTTATTTTCATCTTAAATAACCACTCTCTGGCTTGGAGCTTTTAACCCGCTACCGAGTGAGGTTTCACTGGATTTGTTCTCCTCTGATTTGTCTCAATTTGTACCATTTTAATATTTATAGATACACAAGCCAATGTGTTGAATTTTGCTTACCTACACATTACCAGCCATCATACTCTACCTATAAGATTTCTCCACAGCTAAAACCTCAATTTTCACCTACTCTGTAGCAGAAGTTCTCTAAAGATGGTCTCAATTCTATTATCTTTCATTTTCTCTTTAACCTATTCTGACCAGGTCTTTGCACAAATTAATTAATACTCACTCATGTAAAAGTCACCAGTGACTTCCATCGTACAAAAACTAAAGGTCACAAATGTAAACTCTACACCTATGAAGCTTCTAGAAGAAACATAGGAGAAATCTTTTGTGAACTTGGGTTACTTAGGCAGACACTTCTTTGATATGACAGGAAAAGCCTAATTTGTGGGGAAAAAAATGATCTTTTGGACTTTATCAAACTTAGAAACTTCTGCAATTTGAAAAGCACTATTAAGAGAATGAAAAGACAAGCCACCGACTGGGAGAAAATATTTGCAAAGCATATATCTGATAAAAGTCTGGTATGCAGAATACATAAAGAGCATTCATAACTCAATAATAAGGAAGCAAACAACCTGTTTAAAAAATGGGCAGGGCTTCCCTGGTGGCGCACTGGTTGAGAGTCTACCTGCCGACGCAGAGGATGTGGGTTCGTGCCCCGGTACGGGAAGATCCCACATGCCGCGGAGCAGCTGGGCCCGTGAGCCTGTGCGTCCGGAGCCTGTGCCCCGCAACGGGAGAGGCCACAGCAGTGAGAGGCCCGCGTACCGCAAAAAAAAAAAAAAAAAAAAGTAAAAAATGGGCAAATGATTTGAACAGATAGTTCACTGAAGAGGATAATAGGGACGGCAGATAAGTACCTGAAAAGGTGCTCAGTATCATTAGTCATTAGAGAAATGAAAATTAAACCCACAATGATATATTACCTTTTAGAATAGCTAAAATTAAAAGAAAGGAAAAAAAAAACTGGAGCAAGTAGAACTCTCATATAATATATTGCTGGTAGGAATGAAAAATGGTTCAATGACTTTGGAAAATAGTTTAGATGTTTTTTTTTTTTAAAGAGATAAACATGCAATTACCATATGGCCCAGCATTACGCTTCCTAAGTATTTACCAAAATGAAATAAAAACCTGTGTTCACACACAAAAAAACTCTATGTGAATATTTATAGCAGGTTTATTTGTAATCTCCAAGAACTGAAACCAACACTCAACAGGGGAATGGATAAACAAATTTTGGTTTATGCATACAATGGGATACTACTCAGCAGTAAATGAGTTGGAACCACTGATACATGTAATATGATGAATCTCAAATGTCTTATGCTAAATGAAAGCAGCCAGATTTAGAAAGCTACATACTGTATGATTCCATATATATGTCATACTTGCAAAAGTGGAGGGGCAGGAAACAGATCTGTAGCTGGGGATGTGGAAGGTGTTTGCTACAAAGAGGCACTGGGAATTTGGGGTTCTGATGAAAAGTTCTATGTCATGATTATGGTGGTAATAACAGAACTGCGTTTGTTTCTCAAGACTTACAGAAATGTACACTAAAAAGGATGACTTTTACTGTACTTATACCTTATTTTAAAAATAAGGAAAAAGGTCCATTGACAGTTACTTCATAAACTTCTATAAAAACTGATTACCATTCAAAAATCAATACAGTGGTCAATTCTAAGTTCATTCCTTATCTGACCTCTCAGAGCATTTGACAAAGGTGATCACTTCCTTCCTTCATGAATTAGTTTTTTAAAAAAATTTTAGCTTCACAGATAACACACTTTTCTTGTGTTCCTTCTGTATCACTGGCTGCTCCTTCACAGTCTCATTTGGTGGCCTATCATTTTCTCACCTAATCTGTGACCACTGTCCCATTCAGTCACTCTGCTCCAGACACGCTGGTTTCCTTGTTCTTCTTCAAACCAGCCAAGTACCTTCCCTCCTCAGGGCCTTTGCACTTGCTAGTCCATTAACAGAGAACACAATTCTTTGCAAAATGTATTTTCTATTTTTAGGTTGCTATTCAACTGATTCTGAAGGAGGCTTATCTTATCTAAAATAGCTGCCCCCCTCATACCCTGTCTTTCTATAATCCCTTTTATTGAATAATCTGTTATTATATAGCACTCACTTATCTGGAATTAGCTTTGTTTTCTGTCTCCCATCCATATGGGAGATATACTTCATGACAGCAATGGCTTTACCTGTTTCCTTGCTGTACATCTGATGTGTAGGACAGGGTCCACATAGCAGAGTCTCAGTAAACACACACACACACACACACACACATACACACACACACACACACACACACACACACACACACTTCTGTCCTTTACTACTTGCTTTAAAATTCTCCCTGGCCCCTTCACTCACCCTGAAGTAAATTACTAACATATTGAACCTTATGAAATTGTGAAATTGTCACCATTTGATCATTTTGGAACTACAAAATGGTAACTTGGTATGGTTCAAAGTAGCACTATTGTATTAAAAAAATTAAGCACATGAATGCACCAATGACACATTAATTAAAATAATATAGGCGTTAGATAGGAGAGGTCAAACGTCATGAACAGAATATTATTACATATAAATAAAACTTAGCACTGCCACCGTGATGCCTCTACTTTTCTGTGAAAGTTTGTAAAGCCAGCAGGGAGTGACAGAGTACCTGCTTCCTGGGTGATAAGAAGAAAGGAATGGATTTCACACTGACAGCTTGTTAATCCATTACCTGGCAACCACAACATCGGAGACCAATCCCCATTTTCAAAAATCCATGTTCTCTCTTGAAGTCTTATTTAAGTAATATCTATGCAATCTACGAATGAAGCCAAACCAGAGGCATGTATAAAAAATCAAAATGGCATTCACCGACAGATATTAGCTCTTTCTCTGCTAATCCAGAGAAAGGATTTTTTCATTTTTCTTTCCAGAACACCAGCTATTATTAAATTTAAGAAACGCCCCAAACTAATGCTTTTTCTTTCTTTCTAACAACTGAAATATGTAATACCATGGTATTTGCACATTACACTTAATTGCAAATAGTTATCGACAGCATAAATCTTACATTAGTACGCTAGCCTCAACGAGATCTATTTGTACTTCCAACCTTTAATATCACAGATGGTTTAATACTGAATGATCTTTATTTTTCAGCTACTTTTATAAGTTTTCTTACTCAAAGTTTTTCCAGCAGTTTTGTAAGTTTAATAGATCTATTGATGTCTAAAACACATCAGCTAGAGACTTAATGTAGTTTATATTCACATTGTAGGTTTGTCCATTGAGCATAAGACTAGAAATTTTCTTCCTATTCCTTCTCTTATTTTCTTCCATAGGCTAATGTAATTTCTAAGCATATGACTTTTTTGAGTATACTCAAAACGTGATGTTTATGCTTTTGAAAAACATGTCAATAATCAAGTGTACTCTTCTGATAACTCCATTTATACACACAATCATTAAGCCATGCTGGCTCAGTCAGTGATACAAATGGTCCTTCTACTATGAAGATGTTTGCACATGTTCTTGGTTATTAATTATACACTGGATGAACAATGAATTATTAATAGCAAGAGAATCAATTCAGTTGAGTGATATTTTTGCCTGTGAAAGCAAGTCAGAGTTCTTTAAAAATATACAATAAATAACTAAAATTTCATCTCATATGACTGTTTTTACTAGACAGTTTAGAAAAATCCCAGCTAAATGAGTGGTTAGCTTAAAAATTTCACCATAAAGACATTGATTAAAAATTCACAAGGGAAAAAGAAAAAAAAATCACAAGGGAATTACTATATAGCATATTTTTAAATTAATGTTAATAAATTTGAAGTTTGTAAAGTGAATCTGTTTAATATTTCTGTAAAACATTTTTCTGTGATAGCACATGTAGAATATATATGTACATATGTACTTGTGTGTATGCACATGCATTGGTTAGGAGAGAGAGAAGCAAATGGTAATAGCATGGTCTAAAAGCTCAATGTCCAATTATAAAGGACAAATAAGATGATTAAGTCTGTTGGGGGAAAAAGAACAATGCAAATGTAGTCACCTTATCTGTCTGTTAATTATTGGACATTGGAGCATGTTTGACTAAATTTGCACATGTGTGTACTTGGGAGGAGTATGCATTTTAACTCACAATTTTATTTTCCTTATCTTTTCAAACTACATAGATTTTGTTGTACAAAGATGTTCAAAACAAAAGCAGGATAACAATAAAATAGATGTTAATAGAAATGTTCATAAAAGAAGGAAAGATAAAGAATTTAAAGTGCTTTTTGAGGCAACTAATAGATCTTTATAGCATATTCCAATTCCCATTTTGGGGGGAATCCCTACATGAAATAAAGACACTATATCATGTTCTCTATATCTAATTATTATACACTCAGATTTTTGAATTTGGCAGATATTGCCTATTTTGCTGTAAAAGATGTCTCCCTTGATTCTTAAATCTGTTAAGGTTTGGTTCTATGCTAACAACAGTTCTCAATGCTGGCTGCATGTGAATATCTCCTGAGCAGCTTTTAAATAAAACTGATGTTTACACTCCTCTACAGAGCCATTAAATCAGAATTTCTGAGGAGTGAGACTGGAGAAGCAGTATTTCTTAAGTATCCATATTAATTGAAGTAAAATACGCATACAGAAGAATGCAGTTATCATAAATGTACAGCTTAAGGAATTATCATAAAATGAACACACCTGTGTTACCACCTCTCTGGTAAAGAGAGCATCACCAGAGTCCTAGAAACCCCACTCGTGCTTCCTTCTAAGTAGGCATTAGTACTTTTTAAAAGTTCTTCAGCAGATTCTAATGTATATTCAAGGATGAAAACCACTCTATTAACTGCTCATTGTTTTCTATACCAATGTCTTATTTTGATTGAGTTGTGAAGAGTGGGAAATAAATCGTTTTAAAATACATACTCTACGTTGATTACACAAACACGATCTTTTATCTTTAAAAGAATCATTTAGAATAGCTAGCATTGTATCCTTTCCTACAAATGAGGAAGTAGAGGCTGAAACAGATGGTGTAATTTATGAAAGTGGTACCATTAAAGTGGGGCCACTGGAGTGTAAACCCTGGTCAGTGGTTAGTGGTTCCAAGTTCCAACAGAATCACACAGACTTAGGTTTGAATACCAAACTCTACCACTTCCTAAATGTGTAACCTGAGTCAACTGGTTCGGTTTTCGTATCAGTAAAATAGAGATCACAATGTGATCTAACTCATCTAATTGCTGCAAGGATTATATGCAAATAACTTGTCATAGTGCCTTGTAAGGATTATCGTGGCCTGTATTAGTTTTATTTGAGTCCAGCCCCAACTTTTCCCACTATCCCAAGCTGCTTCTTCTAAAAAGCCAAAAGTTAAGGAGTCCAAGCTCATGACTTCTGGCCAGATCCTTAATACTGTGATTATTTGACTTAATTTCCATGAGGAGAAGGTGATCATAATATATGCACTACAGTATGTCCCCAAATCCTGAAAACATGGAGGAATCAGGACACTTATTACGGCTTTTTCAGATTCACAATTAGGACAATTGATTTAAATTTAGAAGGACTTCATCTGAAAAGGTGCCCATATATTGAAGAAAAACATACTAAAATATTCATTAGAAATGAAACTGACATGCTGTTTTATAATAAATTTATCCTACATTTCTTCCCTTTTTTGGAATGAAGGTGATAGATGGATAGATAGAAAGATATCTAGTTAGCTAGATAGAAAGAAATATATATCTATATCATAGATAGGTAAGGAAATGAGATTAGTTAAAACAAATGATGGGGATTTCCTTTCCTGGTGTCCTGAGAGTTTAACAGCCCACTTAAGCTTTAGAAAGTCAAGAGATACTCTAGATGAGGGAAATAACATTACATCACTGTTCTCCTGCAGGTTTGCAAACAAAAGCTGGATACAGCAAATTATGTAAGTCTGAGCCAGATACTTTTGCCTTACCAAATTACAATGTTGGGGAATTTCCACTACAGTTCTGGGGTGTGCTTTGTGAATCAGCTACTTCCAAATTACCTCACTTGATTTACTCTCACTGCTAACCATGTCTCTCTTCTAGGAAAAAAGAAAAGAGAAAAAAGAGGAAGAAATGAGAGTGGTGAGTGATCTTATGTGATATATACTTACCCCCTACTTTGTAATGTGAGACGATAAGGATGAACAGCTTCCTTAAAAATTTCACCAGTTGGGCTTCCCAGGTGGCACAGTGGTTGAGAGTCCGCCTGCTGGTGCAGTAGAGACAGGTTCGTGACCCGGTCCGGGAGGATCCCACATACCGTGGAGCGGCTGCGCCCATGAGCCATGGCCACCGAGCCTGCGCGTCTGGAGCCTGTGCTCCGCAGCGGGAGAGGCCACAGCGGTGAGCGGCCCGTGTACCGCAAAAAAAAAAAAAAAAAAAAAATTTCACCAGTTACATCAGGCTTGTGCTCTAGGAATTTCATAGTTAAAACAATATATTGATGGAGAGAGCTGTGGCTAGTGATCAGCAGAGCTGTTTTAGACCTGACTCTGACATTGAAAAGTCGGTCAAGCCCTTTAAGCTTTGGCTGCCTTACGTGTAAAATTTTTGTTACCTCAGTTTCCCCACGTGATTTGACTTTGGAAGGATGAAGACAAGAGCTGAGATGTCATAGGACTTTAATGTTGTTATTTGGGGTGTCATTGTTTACTTGTTTGTCTTCAAAGCTTTAGGTTTATATCTATATTAAAGCAGGAATTTCCTAGACAAGGCAATCTGAGACTGGCCAGGTAATCACAAATTCACTGTAATATCTCAGTATCAGTACTTTTTTTTTTTTTTTTTTTTTTTTTTTTGCGGTACATGGGCCTCTCACTGTTGAGGCCTCTCCTGTTGCAGAGCACAGGCTCCGGACGCGCAAGCTCAAGTGGCCATGGCTCACGAAAGCAGCCGCTCCACGGCATGTGGGATCTTCCCGGACCGGGGCATGAACCCGTGTCCCCTGCATCGGCAGGCAGACTGTCAACCACTGCGGCACCAGGGAAGCCCAGTATCAGTACATTTTAAGGGCAGTGATATCCACTCACAAAGAGCTTTCAGCAAGTTTCAACTCTGACTCGTTTTCCCTGAACTTACTCACTTTTCCTGTTCTTAAATTTTTATTACTTTAATCTAATAGATTAAATCCTAGGTTTAACATCATTTACTCTTAATATTATATATTATTAAATAATATTTGTTTAAATATAGATGAAAGTCTCAAGAGCAACTGAAAAAACTTTATCAAATAGGAGTTCATGGGACTAATGAAAAGTTTACATTTGAACCATTTTATCATATTTTCAGAACACAACTAATTTGTACTAAACTATGACAAAATTCCTCTTGAGAGGAATTTATGTCAAGGATAACGATGGATGAAAAGAATAAGAACAGAGATCTAAAAGCTCTTTGGAAAGGATTGATTGGTTTTCAAGTGTAAGCTGTTAGTATATAGTTGCTACTATTTGAGAAGTATAATTTGACTAATTCCAGGTAAAAATATGTAATAAATGATAAAGGTCTTAGCATTATAACAAAGTTTGCAATCAATTTAGTATATATAATTTATTACAGTAACCCTTTTAGGCATAATTTAAGGTTTAACCTTGCTCTGTTTTGGTAGACTTAAGTTACTAGGGTATACATCCTCGAACTGAGTAAACTTTGTCAACTGAAAAAAATGCACAACCTAAAAGTTGAGAATTATGTTTTATTTGGTGGGCAAAACTGAGGATTTAAACCCGGGATGCAGCCTCTTAGGTAGCTCTGAAGGGCTGCTACAAAGAGGTAAGGGAGAAGCCAGGATATATAGGAGTTTTTGCAACAAAGACCGGGTAGTCGGAACTTCAAGATTACTGGTAATGAAAGAAAACCAGATATCTCAAGTTAATGAATTGAGCACTTTTTGTTGTAAGGGAAGATGCAAGAGTCTGGGCTCATTGAAAGCATTCATTTGATACGCACCTTAGCTATCTAGGGCCAGTATCTTGTTCTTTCCTATCCTGGGTCCCCTCAGGGTGCATCGTTGGGGGTGGCTACAGTGGCTTGATGGCTGCAACATCCTTTGTTTACTGATATGGCAGACAACATTGTTCATTCACAAGGTGAAGTTGATGGTGAGCCATTGAAAATCAGGGGATTACACTATTCTTTAGAGTTACAAAATCTATCATCAGTCATACAAATCAGTGTTTACCAATGTTAGTTTCTCATAATGTTAGTCTAAAGAAGGCTTTCTCAACTGTGGCACTATTAACATTTTGGGCTAGATAATTATTTGGTGTAGAGGGTTGTCCTCTGCATTGTATGAGGTTTAGCAGCATCCCAAAACTCTACCAACTGGATAACACACCCATTTGTGGCAATTAAAAGTCGCCAGACATTGCCAAGTATTCCCTCAGGGGTAAAATGACCTCAGTTGAAAAACACTTTTCTAATGTTTCATCCCTCCTCAGTGATTTTGTGAGGGGATTTATATGACAAATCCTGCAACCATATAACTCTCGCTTAAAGATTCACATTTAATATTAACATCCTAAAGATTCTGAAAAGTCTTATTGCAATGAAACCAATTTACTTTTGTTTAATTTAACATTTCCCAAATATTTTGACTACAGAATCATCTGTATCTCAGTAATTGCTATTATAAATTTCTGTACTTTGTTACAAAACACACTGGAAAATCCTGGTGAAAGTGAATGTCTACACAAGAACTTGATTCACTTAGAAGAAATCCTTAAAGCTTCAGAGTTCTTATTAAATGTGTGATGTATTTATATACCTTTAAGTTAAAAAAATCGTCGTTTAAATAATAATAATCACGACATCAACCACGACATCAACCATAGTAAACTAAGTTTTGATAGCACATAATGGTTTACAAAAGTACTTAGCAGGAGTGAAATAATAGAAAATGCATATATTGGTCTCTGCCCCTGGGTCTGAGAAAATGTGGGTCTGACGCTAACTCCAGGAAGATAGTGTCAGAATTGAATTGAACGATAGGACAACCAGCAGTCACAGAGAACTGCTTGATGTATGGAAAACCGACACATCCAGTGTCAGGAGTGAAGTGTGATAATAGTGTGAGGGTAGAAGAGAAACACACAGGAAATGTTTTTTCCTTCTACAGCAGGCATTTGTTATTTCCTTTTCAAGACACAGCTATTAGTATCATTCTTGTTTCACGAGTTAAGAAATAGTCTTAAGAATGTGGAGTGACTTGCCCAGGGTCTTACAACTTCAAGATGGAGAGGAGAAAATCAAACCACATTATCAGATTCCACACTTTTGGTTTCCTCCGCACTCATCATAGTATACATTGTAGAGGTAATAATTTCATCATATTGCTACCCCTCTCTCACTGGGTACCAGCCATGCAATTCAGTTGATTTCATATTCCCTTGCCTCATCTCCAAGGGTGAGTAGCTTCATCAAATCAGTCTGAACCCATCCCATATTCACAGTGACTGGTTCAGTGCCTAAAATATGTAGAATATAGCATTTGAATGCTTCTTTTAGGAGTCCACAGTTAACCTAAGTTGGTCTTGTTAAAGAAGGGTCTAGGACTTTAGCAAAATTTAGGGGAAGGAAAGTTTTGTGGTTAGGTCGAGCAGATGGTCAGGTGAATAGATGTGAGGACTTTGACTGCTGGAGCTTTTTTTTTGTTGTTGCCATGTGGCAATCTCACCTGCATAGAAAGGCAACATTTGGAGGGCAGAACCAGAAATTCCAGAGTAAAGGATACAGAAACCCCACCCGAACTGCCTAAAGCCAGATCTACCATTGGATGTTTTCAGTCATCCAAGTCAACAAGTGTTTTGCCCACTTGTGTTTGGGTTTCTGTCAGTAGCAATAGAAACTATTCTTAGTAATACACCTGAAATGGAAATAGTAATAAATGGCATGTCATTTCAAAAATTATCAGTAGAAAAAAGATAATATTTGATCTAAAATTGTTTCATAAATTTAAAATCATCATATATTTATATTACAACTCCTAACTTAAATGGGTTTAAACTAGATTGCTGTTAATCACAAACTCTAAAACAGAATGAAAACAAATTCCAGGTGATATGGTTAGATGTGATTAGTATGATAAGTCTGAAGAAATGCTACAGACAACCAGCTAACTGCCAGATGTAAAAAAAAAAAAAAAAAAAATCTGGAGAGAATGGCATGGATGTAGCTTCTAAAAGGAGAAAAGTCAGGGTGAACAAAGAAGTTAGTATGTAATGCAGTGTAATGGTATTTAGGAAATTCATCTGAAGCAGTAAGAAAAATAAGATATCGGTTGCATTAGTTTTGACAACATAGATGAATGCTCCTGCTTAATTATTTAATTTACTGTGGAGTAGTTGGAATTGAGGAAAAGATTAAAATCAGTCCAGATATTTTTCCAGTTTCTTCAAAAATAGATTCTTATAAGAATTGTTTCTCTTTCAATTCCATATCTAAGATTGAGTTCAGGCAAGAGAAATATTTCTTTATTATTTCTGCACCTAAAAATTATTCTAATTTGGCTAACTTTCTGTTCTTTGAAGTTCAGACACATTCATCATAATGGATGACAAAGAATGCTTCTTTAAATATTGTCACATGCCAGTAGCATTCAAAAAAATGCCCAAGGTGTCACCAACTGAATCCCAGATAAATTGCTGACTCTTATCCTGGAAAAGCTATGAAATAATAGCTACCAGTAGCTACTGCTTAGGACACTAAAAGTGAGTTGTTAACAATTCTGAACTCATCTTTATTGTATTAGGTACTAGTTTTCATTTTCAAGGGAAAAAAAAGGAAAAAAATAAAACAGTTTCTAGTAACAGGGAAGAGGATTATTGACATGGCCGCTTTCTAAAGGAGTCTCAAAAAGAAAGGTATTTCTGGATGCACAATACATATAAAAACCACAACAGCAGTAAGTTGGGGATCTTTATTGTACACCCTGCTGTGCCAACAATATGACACAAATACTCTCCACAAGCCTACTTTTATTGTGCTATGAAAAAAATAGTTTCCTTACCCTTTACTTGGTAATTTTTTGCTACCTAACTGATCTACTTACTCATAGTTTCTGTTACCTCATAACTTTGGCAAAGTCCATCATGTCTTTCCAACTGATTTCTATAATATTTAACTTTTGTTCCTGCTGCTAAATGACTCATTCCCCTAGAATTTCCTAGTTCAAGAGAATCTCACTGACTTAGCTCATCTTTTGAGAGGCCACATCACAGTTTCCTCATCAGCTTTTGGTTTGACTGCCCTTGAGTGTAGTTGGGGATGACAAGAAGGTGGAAAACTGCAGTAAGATTTTTGCGAGGCAGCTTATCCTGGTAAGGAATGTATCCATGGAGAACAAGGTACTTGTCTAATACAGTTGAGCTCTTGCTAAGCAGTAGAGCAAACTTCCTATATCCTCCCCAACACAACTGCAAAGTTGCCTTCACCTAACGCATTCCATCTATCACACGCATTGTACATACACCCACATCTTGCAAATAGAATACTGTTAATCTTGTGTCCATTCCATTTCCTGCCTCTAGAGGCGATGTCAAAAGGTCCTATCAAAAATGGCTTAGTGATCT
This sequence comes from Phocoena sinus, assembly GCF_008692025.1. Lineage (NCBI taxonomy): Eukaryota > Metazoa > Chordata > Mammalia > Artiodactyla > Phocoenidae > Phocoena > Phocoena sinus. The sequence continues at coordinate 85,799,412 of NC_045773.1, read as the reverse complement.
TGGAGTCTACTGGGTAATGGTCATGACCATTGATCTGAAGCTAGACTATGAATTCTGGTTGTGATATTTAATATCTGAGCAATTGTGTTAAACTCTTTGTTTCTCTGTCTCTTAATCTACAAAATGAGTATGCTTCTCACCTACCCTATAAGATTTGGGGGAGGATTAAGCGGATCAATATATCTAAAGTGCTTCAGAGAGCACTTGGAACATGGGATGTTAGCTATTATTTTAAAAAGCACTATTGAAATACATTCAGTTTTTATTTGTCTCCTCTCTGCATCTGTAAAATGTATACTTAAATACCACTAAAACACTAATATAAAATAACAGTAAAAACCTAGAACTGTCATAACAGATAACTTTGATAAAGGAGAGAAATGAGAAGAAACCTTTACTTCTAAGGACCTGGAACTATGTACTGTTCATTTGTTCTGGTCCTGAACAAATATTTCATTTTCTAGGATGGTTCACTACCTTTGAAACATGTGGCTCCCAAGGTTGGCACTATAGGCCATTTATTTTTGGACGGTAAGACATTAACAAGCTGAGTAAATAAGAATGACACCCTGAGGAAATAAGAATGACACCCTCTATATTTTATGATCATCCTTTAGTATAATTTAAGTATTAGTGATAAATAGAGCATTCAATCTTATAATCACTTAGACAGTTCCATAAATGCTCCAAAATTAGGTTGTGTGTGTGTGTGTGTGTGTGTGTGTGTGTGTGTGTGTTCAGTCAAAGAGAAAACACAATAGCATTCAGTGGTTGTAGCTTATTCATGTCAACATGGTAAGGCCTGTTGGTTTGCCCCAACTGATGTGAGGTCAGATAACTACACTTTTCATTAAAGTAAGAACAATATAGAAGAATGCACAACACTTGCTTATAGGTCTCCTATGGATACAAATGCAATTATTAGAAGGTCAACTTGACCACAGATATCATTCCTACTGGTTTCCTGAGAAGTAAAACCTACACGCAAAGGTAACAGCACCTTGGCTTCTTTTCTCTGCCCCATCTGATACTAAATGTTGCCAAGATTCGTGAAGGTTCTAAGGGTTCACGTGCGACGCAACCATTTGACTTCACTTATAGTTTCATGAAGCATTGAAGGCCCAGACAGAAAGCAGTTGGCTTACCACTCTCCCCATGCCCCACAAAAGGGCATTTTTATTTCTATTACATTCCATATCTTTGGACTGTCCTTCACCAGAATTAAGAATTTATTCTTTTAAGCTATGGTAGTGTCAGGGATAGATGGAAGCAAAGATACAAAAAACACCTGGATTATGTTCTACACATCTGATGCTCAAGTATACCCAAACAAGACTTAGATTTTCCCCATTCCTTTTTTACTGTATGTCTCAATAAAGATGCCAAGTGTAAAAACAAAGGCACCTCTAGTGCATTAAAGGCATTAAATAGTCATCCAATGCTAATCCTTCCTTTTTGACTACTGATCAAGACTATTTTATAGGAAAATGATAAAGATATCCACCATACTTGTTAATAAAAATTCACCAACATGAAGCAGATTGAGGAGCAGAAAATTAAAGCTGGACCCACTCAGTCTGTACTGAGAATACAGGACATGAGAATACAGTCTCAGTGACCTTTTCACTATCTCTGCTGAATTGACTTCGAATGGTTCCTTTCATCCCCATGTAGGAATGAACAAACCACCTCCTGTGGAGGCTGAGACTTACATGAGGTCTCTCCCTTGCTAAGATCCTTGCTCAAAAGAAAGGTCATGAAAGCTGCATACTGATCACATTCTAAACCTTTTCACCCAGGCCCCAGTGGAAGCCTGGATTAATGAGACTGATAAACTCTGATTTACCCATATGACAGTTAGAGAAAAACACCCCATGGTGACCATTAAAGGCCAATAGGAGAGCCTACGGCAGCCCTCAGCTCTCTTAACTGGCTATTGTACCAAAGACAATTTTGAATCCAATAGCCAATGTCAAGTGTGCAAACCCTCCTTTCTTTCTCTTTCCTGGAGTGAGAAGGGGACACCATCAAAAAGGTCAAAATTTCCAGAACAAAGTGACATGTCAAAGGTTACTGGAATATTATGCTTATCAAATTTATTATCAGTAAAGTATTTTTATCCATACCCTCATTGGGACAATTTCATGTTCAAGTGATCCATTTATGTTACGCTGTTATCTCTAATGTTTCCCTTTAGTTCTTCAAGTTGGGTGAAAATGGCAATCAGTCATAAAATGTTCAAAATATTTGGGGCAAACAAAAATTCCACTTTGACAGAAACCCAAACAATAGATGTATGTTGTTTGTTCATAATGAGAAACATATTTGACATATGAGAAAAATGGCTCCCTAAAGATGTCCATGTCCTAATTCCTAGAATCTGTGACTATGTTACCTGACATGGCAAAAGGGACCTTACAGATGTGACTAAGTTAAGAATCTTTTTTCTTTAATAAATTTATTTATTTATTTGTTTTTGGCCGCGTTAGTTCTTCATTGCTGCGTGCGGGCTTTCTCTAGTTGCCGCGACCGGGGACTACTCGCTACTCTTTGTTGTGGTGTGCGGGCTTCTCATTGCAGTGGCTTCTCTTGTTGCAGAGCACGGGCTCTAGGCACGCGGGCTTCAGTAGTTGTGTCACGCAGCCTCTGTAGTTGTGGCTCGCAGGCTCTAGAGCGCAGGCTCAGTAGTTGTGGTGCGTGGGCTTAGTTGCTCCGTGGTATGTAGGATCTTCCTGGACCAGGGCTTGAACCCATGTCCCCTGCACTAGCAGGCAGATTCTTAACCACTGCGCCACCAGGGAAGTCCCAATTAAGAATCTTGAGATGGGGAGATTAACTTGGATTTACTGCATGGCACTGATATAATCACAAACTCAGGCCTTATAAGTGAAAAAGGGTAGCAGAAGGGTCAGAGTCAAGGGAGGAGATGTGACAACCGAAGAGAAGCTGGGAGTGATGCTAATGCTGGCTTTCAAGATGGAGCCAAGGAATAAGAGCAGCCTCTAGAAGCTGGAAAAGGCAAGGCCAGGAATTCTCCCCTACAGCCTCCAGAAGGAATGCAGCTCTGCCAACACCTTGATTGGTCTTGATTGTAGACCAATGAGACCCATTTGGACTTCTGACATCTAGAACTACAAATTAATATGTTTTTCCAGTTTTAATCCACTAAATTTGTGGTGATTTGGTACAGCAGCAGTAAGAATCTAATACATTGTCTAACAACTTTATTATTAAATCCTTGTAAAGAATCTGTGGGACAATATATAAAAACAACCTAATTTATTGCCCATTGTTAAAATGATAATTAACAAATCTTAACTGACCACCTCTTACTTTTCAAAGAACTAGGCCACCTTTAAACTCAGTGAAGACCCATGACTAAAATTTTAAATTATTTCCTACTTATATTCAACCTGATCCATGTTATCCGCCTTAAAAGGATTTGCAAATTTATCATTTTTTAAAAAAATCTAGTGATCTAAAGTTAAGCTTTCTATATTTAATATGCTACCTAGTACATTGTTGGCAATCAATAAAACAGTATTCAAAAATGAAAGATAGTGTCTAAATTGGTGTTTTATTTTGAGATAGGCTATACAGATCTTCTAATCCTTTGTGGTTTCTAAGAACTGAAACTAGTAAATTCACAGTTAAAAAAGAGTTAGGTGACTTTTTAAATTCCTCAAAATTGAGTGAGTTATTTAAAATATGCACTGGGCGTAAACAAAATGACCAAATAATTATGCTTGTATTTTTATTTTAAAAGAATCTAGTAAGAATGAAATGTTTCATTATTGCATCAAACTTAGGAAATTTCAAATATTGCTTTTAAATGTCATGTATATGAACTCAGAAATGTAATCACTGTTAATTATCACTAGTTTATATAAAAAAAGAAGCTTTGATATTTTTATCAGGAGGGACAATGCTTTTAATTCCCTTGCATTTGTTCAAGAAAAAGTCTAACCTCAGACTACATCTGTGCATTTAGAGATAACAATAATATTCTTCCTAACATCAAGGACAAAAGCAAATATGGGAAGCTCCAGATGGATACGGAATCTATAAATTTACACACTTTCATGGAGGTTTAGCATGGGAATAAAGAATGCTTTTTTTCAATATTATAAGAGTTTTGACTAACAGGGTCAGTAAATCTTTGCTAAAACTTGGAATAATTATTTGGAAAATTTTAGTATGAGAAACGTCAAGAAAAATAATAATTTGATTGCAGCCAAGTATTTGGCCTGGGTCCCATTTGTAACTAAAGGCAACCTAGTAAATGTCACACTTTCACAAACTACCTTCAGCACTACAAGTGAAATCCTAGTTGCCTATTTAATTGAGGCAAAATCTGACAACAATAAATTTTTTTTAACTCAAGTATATGTGCCTAGAGTAAAACATTGGTTACTTCTAGGAAATTTGTGTTTATTTTACATGCTTTCAGATTACAAAACATAATACATAAAAATACACACAATTATGATCATAAAGGAGATATTGTTTTGAAATCTGTTTTTTCCACCTGCTTTCATATGTCAAACCTCCCTTAATGTCATTAATTTGTTTCTGAGTACCTCACTGCTATGTCAAAAAGCATTCAATGAAAACATATCTCGAGATTCATTTTACTGGGGAATTTTTGCTGACAGAAAAATATTTCATTTTAATAAGTTTAAGTAATCAACGGTAATTTGCAAGTAAATAAATACACTTTGTACATAAAATATAATGCAGTGAAGGTTTATTTTACTCACCTGAGGAAGAAGAGACCTGCTGGATGGTGGTGGGTGGTACTGGAGGGGTGTGAAGTGCTGCTGTTTCTTTTCTACATTATTTCCTCACCAGATTTTCTACCTTATTGGTCCCATGGTCATCTTGCGCCCCATCTACTTTTTTTTTTTTTTTTTTTTTTTTTTTTTTTTTTTTTTTTTTTTTTTTTTTTTATGCGTTACGCGGGCCTCTCACTGTTGTGGCCTCTCCCGTTGCGGAGGACAGGCTCCGGACGCGCAGGCTCAGCGGCCATGGCTCACGGGCCCAGCCGCTCCGCGGCATGCGGGATCCTCCCAGACCGGGGCACGAACCCGTGTCCCCTGCATCGGCAGGCGGACTCTCAACCACTGCGCCACCAGGGAAGCCCGCCCCATCTACTTTTACAGATAGAGTTGTAGTGCAGAGAAACAACATGAAAGCAAATAAAGTTCAAAAGTGAGAGCTCTTCAAAGCTTGAAGAAGTAGCCTTGATGTGCAAGGGCCAAATAGGCATATACCTTCCCTTGATCAGGCTTTTGGGCAAAAGAACTCGAAGCAAAACATTGTTCTTTGGGCCCATCTGAACACGGGACACAATTTAAATTTGTTCCATGCAACGTTCTCAGACCAGAACCCATTGTGTCAAGTAAACTATCTCTGTCTGAAACAATTATATTGAAATATTTCTTCTTATAACATATTTATAGCAAGTTTGGGGATAAATTCCTTATTATTGAAAAAGCAGGGGTTGTCTGAAAAATGGTAAAGCTTTGCAAGTACTATTAGGAGAAAAAGTTATTAACTGAAGAGTCTTTATGTGAGATAAGCATATTGCAAGTATAATTAGTTAGAGATATTACCAAAGGTATAGATCATGGGCTTCTCCTGCAGGAGCCATCCAGTTTAGAAGACAAGATGATAGTCAATCTATGTATAACAGCAACTGTGAGAAAAGTTATCTATGGTATACATGAAGGAAATTTTGAGGGGCAATGCAGCCATTAGATAAAAACTTTAAAAGAAAATGTTCATAACCTTAGAACTAATAGTTCTACTTCAGAGAACTTATTTTAGAGATTAGAAATTTATGAACATATACGATTATTGCTGTGTTCTTTATAATAGTGGAAATTTTAAAATGATCTCTGTCTAAACAGTAAGGTATTTGTTAAGTAACTTAAGTACATCCATATACTGGGATAATTCAAAGCCATTGAAACATATCTTAAATGATAGTTCACACATGAAAAATGCATTGACGTGTTGCTAGGTTAAGACAAATCAGATCACGATATATTCAAATCAATCTCAATTTTGTAAAATATCTCTCTAAGTGTTGATTTATTCTTAGAGAGGTTTGAACAGAAATAAGCCAAATATTCACTGTAGTTTTCCCTGCTGTGAAATTTTGGGTGATTATGTCTTCTTTATTATTCTTTTCTGTATTCTATGCTTTTTTTTCAACATATAACAATACTTCAGTTTTTTTTTCTTTTTTTTAACAAATGAGACATTCGATTGGAAGTGGTTTTAAAGATTAGCCTAATGTAAGAGAAGAAATAGGCTCAGGTAGGAATTATGATTTGAAGTAAGGTAGGTTTAAAGGCATCAAGGTATTAATTAAGGAGTTGGTAGCTGAAAAGGAGATTGGGGGTGGGGGGAGGAATTGCAAAGGGAAAATTTAACCAAACTGCTCAGTGAAAAGTTAGGCACATGCTGAAATATTAGTCGTTGAACAGTTATTTTTAAATAGAGAAGGAAATGGGTAAATTCTGGTTTTGTGCCAAATCTTCCACTTTGGTTAAATGGATGGTTCTGAAATCTCTGGACTTCCTAATTATCTTAAGAGCAAAGATTAAGTGTTTTTTTATTGGGAAGTTCTCTGAAGGAGCTGTTAAGGAGCCTTGCTCAAAGTGATTTGTAATACTTGTGTGTGAATTTCATCATTGGCAAAAGCTGCCACATCATATTGTCCGTGTGGACATAACTGAGGAATTCTGATGTTGGCCAGAGTTTTGGGTTAAAAATATAAAGTGCCTGGTTGCTCAGCCCTATTATGTACTCAATAATAAGTACTGTTCATCTTCTTAAATTATGTTTTCTGAAAGTAAATAGATGTAGGATTAATTAACTCTTTATAAAACAGTCAGCTGTACTCATAGATATACATATAATATTCTGAATTCAAACCCTTAGAATAGGGAGATTGGGATTGACATATATACACTAATATGTATAAAATAAATAACTAATAAGAACCTGCTGTATAAACAAAATAAAATTCAACCCTTTAGAATACATAAATATGGGATAAAAAAGCATCCACAAATGTACAATTTAGAGATGGTTTGGGTTCAATATTTTATTATACGTTAAAATGAATTTAGTATATTTTAAGGTCATTTCAAATATTCAGCGCGTAGAGGTTTTTATTTTTTTTTTAAACAGGAATATAATAAATACTGTACTGAGACGTTGAATGCCCAAAGTTCATAATTATCTCAAAGAATCTTTTCACTCCAGGCCACCTGGAGGCTAAATTTTAAAGTAGGGGAAGTTTGCATTTACCATTTCCTTCCTTATTACCTTTCACCTTTAGGAATGAATCTATTACCCCAGACCCTGAGCTAACCTACACTTCATACACAGCCTTTTCTTCTCACCTGTGAAATAGGTTTTTTTGTCTGTTGCACAGGACTCCGTACCATGCTTTCCTGATAGTCCTGATTTAAGGGTAACTGCTCCTCCCTCCTGAGTTCTAGCCATTGTTCTCTGTTTGAAATGGGATTATTCACATATTGAGTGATTACCCCTCACCACCAACCATGCACAAAGCATGATGTACGAAGACTTTAGCTCTTACACACTTCACGTAGGATCAGAAGTTGCCTGAAATTAATATGCCATCTTAGCTACGGAGACTGGCTTTGAGTGTAAAAATGAGAAATTTCCGTCAGGTGGTTGTAGCTGAATAGCCCTGATGGGTTTCCATGCAAGTGGAATGGAGACTTTAATTAAAATTTCATGGAAGGCAACACTATTTTGAGTAATTCAACTGATGTTACTTTCTTCTATCAAACTGATCTCCAGCTGCCCAAGACATCACTGATAAAGTTCATTTTCCTCTAGTTCCCCACCATTCTTGCCCTCACTGGCTTTTTCAGTTAAGGCGGAGTTATCCCAGGGGATCAAGACATCATTCCATTTATTGCTTTTTCTCTCATCTCTATTTTCCCCTTCTTAAAATTAATTTTATAGTATTAGTTCTTTAAAAATAGCCTCAGGTACCCTTGTGTTTTTTTTCTAAACCATACTAATCCAAAAATAAACTAACAAAAATCACATACAAAAAAGAGGAAAGCCCAAAACATATTTAAAGATGCAGTTCGGGCTTCCCTGGTGGCGCAGTGGTTGGGAGTCTGCCTGCCGATGCAGGGGATGTGGGTTCGTGCCCCGGTCCGGGAAGATCCCACATGCTGCGGAGCGGCTGGGCCCGTGAGCCATGGCCGCTGAGCCTGCGCGTCTGGAGCCTGTGGTCCGCGACGGGAGAGGCCACAGCAGTGAGAGGCCCGCATACCAGGGGGAAAAAAAAAAAAAAAAAGATGCAGTTCAACAAGGATAGAATGATATCTTGATCCCCTGGGATAGCACACATCTGCTAGTATAGCTGACTGTTTAGTTCACCTTGTAAATTAAATTTGACCAATGGAACATTGGTATAGGTGACTAATGAAAGATCTATGTAGAAACAAAGTGACATATTCCCAAATTTATGACTTTGGCTTACAGGTGTCCCTTTGGAAATCTTGAGGTCCTGTCATCAGGGAACAAAGGAGCATTGCACGTGAAGTAGGATAACTGCCTGCACAATTGATGTGGAACAAGCCATCTCAGTTATTTCAGTTCTGATGGTGTGTTAACTCATAAGGTGAAAATGAAAATGAAAAGCAACCAACCTGAATTAAATAAACCCCAATTTCTTAAAAATACTCAAAGGTACATTATTGACACTAAAAAAGTACAGTTCCTCTTTTGCTAAAAATTATTATGTTCTTAGTTACTACCTGCAGGTAGAGCTTGCCGTATCCCTGGTTCCCAAGATGTATTAGTGGAGATAAAGATACTGACTTATGAGAAAAATGAGGGATTTGCCCAATTTCACCTAATAACTTAATCAATAGGGAAAGATAGCAAGCAAAACACAGCCCCACTTTCAAATCCTTGGCAGATACTCAAACCATAAATACCGACATATGGAGTATGCTTATATGCATGATCATTAGCTAAATATATATTTATAAAGGAATCTTATTCTCTTATTTATATATTTATGTGCATATTTGATATCTTTTTTTCTAGGAAATATGCAGAATCCAAGTATTTCAGAACTTTTAAGATTTCCTCAGCATTTATGTTGTTTGTAAAGCTTGATTCTAGGAATATTTTCTCCAGAATCCTGTCTAGTGAAATAATCTTATTAGAGAATATGATAATAAATACACTTTACAAATAAAACCCACATGTAAACACTTAACCTATTTCCTTGGAATCAAACAGTTAAGTTCTTACATCTCATAGGTCATGGTGCTTGGCACTAAAGTCATAATGAAACAATAGACATGGACTTGCCCCCAAAGTTCTTACAGTTTACTAGGTGAAATGACATTTATTTATATCCTTGAGAAGTTCCACATCCAAACACACAGAAACTTCTTTCAGTTTCTGACATAATCTACATTCCTACATGTAGAACAAGACACAACTGGCTAGCACACACTAATTGTCAAATGGGCAACATGGAAAATAAAAACAAAACTGAAATAGAAAAGAAATATACAAACAGTTTTTATAAAAGGCCTCACTATACAGACATAAAGGATTTTAAAGGTTCAAGAAGTGAACATGTACAAAATGTGGAGGCAGAGTTTGAATCCTGTCTTTGGCATAACTGTCTGAGTTTTGAAGAAGTCATGTAACTGCTACCATTGTTTCGCAGTGGTGTTGTTATTGGCATTTGGAGAAGGATAATTCTTCTTCGCTGGGTCTGCCTGAAAATCTGCAGGATGTTTACCATCCCTTGCTCTTGACATTAAAGGTCATTATGACCTTCCATTTATCTTGACACTAATCCCTTCCCCATAACCCTCATATTTTGCAATAAATTGGATAGAAGTTAGCCATGGGATGGGTGCTATCATCTTTGTTGAGAACCTCTATTTTTTAACCTTTATCCACCTGTTATTCCCTCATTTATAAATGAGATTTTTGTTCACAAATTAATTTACTTCCCTTGGTTTTGAATTTCTCAATTTCCCTACAGCTTACAACATAAAGTAAAATCACAGAGATAACTTTTAGAATCTTTGTGGTGGTGTTAATATTTTGTTTTTCATTTTCTTGTCCCACTAGTATGATCATCATATATAAGACATGTTTTGGTGGGTGTTGGAGAAGAAGGTGATGCAGCTAGAAGCAAAGCATATAGTGGGATAAGAAAAAAAATGTAACCTTCTATGTCACGTTCATTTCTCAAAATCCCTCTTATCCTTCAAAGCCCAATACAAATGTCAAGTCTGAAATATTTCATTTCATCCTCTGCCTTTCCCCCCCTCTCTTAGTGAACTTATACTGTGTTTATGCCACGAAACTGGAAATAACAACAAATTTATTGCATCATACAGCAAAACTGGGCTCAATAAAACAGGGTAAATTTTAGTAAGATAAATACTAAATCTTACCATGAGTCTAAAAAATTAACTGTTTAAGTGGAGAATAACTTAAGTATTGATCAGCTCCATATATCAAAAAGACTATGGAAGATTCTCAAAAATTCAATAAGCTACAACAGCTGAAAGAAACTAATTGTGTGTGCTAAAATAAAAAGGGACCAGAGAAGTATTTTCCAGACTTCAAGAAGATAAGGTTCTTCTTGCAAAAATCAGGTCAAGTTTTAACCCACCATTTATATCTTTCAGAGGATCCTGCTGTGCCCCTCCCATGTTGCCTGGTGGGCTTCTATCTCTGCCTCTAGTTCTTCATGTACCAATGGAAATAGAAAGGCAGGGACTGTTAAGAACAAAATCTTGAGTAAACTAAAGTTGATCTTGGATAGCTACCTTTAACCTCTCTCTCTCTCTCTCTCTCTCAGTAGGTTTTATGATTTTATATCCACTTTTTTTTGTGAAATTTAATTTAGTCATATTCCAAGACATCCTCATTCATTTTGTGATTGAGCTCCATCTTTCTCAGTGGAAAGGAGATTAGGTTGAATACATAAAGCTAGATGACCTTTACCCAGTGATGGAATTGTGAGAGAGATTTATGATCGTGAAAGGATTCATGTCTACACAGAGGGCAGATCCCAGCATTTCCAGTCTCTGCCACAGCCTCATTTCCTTCTGCCACCTTGCTCTGCTGCAATGTTCAGTCATTGTCTTCTTTGGTATGTTTCGATTGACAGGAGCATTACAAATGAAATCCTTACTAAAGATGAAGTAAAACAATTTTCTCCTTCAAGGTCTGAATTTAGGAACCTGTCTTTTCTCATAACAGCTGATGACATCTCTGGTGTCTGGGAACAGAAGGGAGAATCCATCTGTTGGCAGGAAGAGAAAAAAGAATGTACACAAGGTGCTGTATATTTGCAATTTTTTTTTTTGAACACTAGAGACAGGAAATGTTTGAGTTAAAGTGCTACTAGTGAATGTCTGGGTGCATGTTCTTTATTATTTCATGCAAAAGTTGCCTTCAAAATGAACTGAGAGATGACACTTTAGTCAGTTTTTTCCCAAAAAATCATTTTAAAAACTATTATCTATATAACTATTAAGGTTAATGACATGTTGGAAAAATTAAGCTAGGTATACAGTGCTCTTTAAAATCATCACTGCCATTTAGTTTACTTCCACTCTCATTTTAGGTTCCTGGATGCAGAGAGAAATACGTGAGATATGCCCACTAATTTGGAGTTTAGGATATTTCTTTCTATATTTTAGGTGCTTTTAAAGTTATTAATTTTGTCTTAGGAGAAAACTATGTGTATACAAGACCCCCCCCAAAAAACCTGACTGAATCCCCAGAATAACCTAACCTGTCTGGCTTCTGTGTATCAGAAATTCATTATCACCTAAAAAAATTGGCTCTTGTGAGCAGCCTGGGTTGGATCATCTTAATGATGTGTTACAAAATATAGCTGAGCTGCTGTAAACAATCTCTCCTTTGTTTAAAAGAAAGAAAAAGACATAGAACAAGAACAAGTAAAAACACTTCCCATTGCAAAGCGATCACTCTTAAAAGCAATTCATATGCTTCTTACAACATTCCTCTTTGACTAGCCCCCAGCAGGCACACACATCCAGGGCAGGGTGTGTATGAGGGTATGCACACGCACGTCTACCTCCTCAAAAACGCTGTTGAACTCACTTGCTATATTTTTACTACATGTCCAAAAAATTATGATTCTTCAAAGCTCTTTTAACTTCTTTTAGGGCTGAAAAAATACAAATGGCGTATAGACTTAGAAAGGATGGAAACCTTTGACTGGTCAGGTTTGCTGTAGTGAAAATGGCACTGGACTCCCGGTTCTTCAGTTTACCAGCTACTTCAGGAAAACATAAATAAATAAAATTCATCGCATAGATTTAATGGGATTCATATAAATAAACATGTAGTTGGTACACTGCAGGTGCTTTATACAACAGGCATTGGTTGAGTCTGACTCTAATCTATGGTTCATTACAAGAATCCAAGCAATAGTAGTTCAAAAGGTATCTCATCATTTGGACCAGAAGCCAAACAAAATGTTGAAAAATACAGATACACACACATAGACACACACGCAACCTTTAAAAAGGAGCTAAAGCAAAGAGCTCAACTTGAATTAGCGGGAAAAAAGACATTCAAACCATGATTCAAATGAATCACTGGGACCTTTATATATATATATATATATATCTTCTTTTATAATATACTCTAGCCCAATGGCATGATGGTCTTGAAGTTGTTTCTCCTGCTCAAAACTCTCCTTTAAGTAAAGTAAACCAACAGACTGAAGCTTAAGTTTAGTCTAGTTTTCTCTTCCTAATACTTTCCAGTTTGGCATAATAATGAGGTGGGTGGCAGAAGAGTTTATTCAACAGAGAAAAGCACCCTCTCTGATCTTTTAAATTTCCTTCCTTCTACTAATTTTAGGCTTAGTTTTTTCTTCTTTTTCTAGTCCCTTGAGTTTCTAAAGTTAGGTTGTTTATTAGAGTTCTTTCACTTTTCTTAATATAGGTGTTTATTGCTAGGAACGTCCCTCCTAAAACTGCTTTTGCTGCATCCCATAAGTTTTGGTATGTTGTATTTCTAATAAGGCCCCAGGAGAGGCAATCCTCAGACCACAGTTTGTTATGGTTCTTGGAAGAACCACCTCTGGAATACCTTTTAGAGTTGGTTCTTGCTGAGGTAACTAGTGTCAGTACTGTATTACACAGTTCTTCCTAAGATATTTTACCAGGAGTTATTAGTTTCATTATGGGAAGCAAGTGTACACAACACCAAATGGAGTCCACTTTTACATGTGTTCTCAGCCACACTTTGCTGTGCCCTGAGCCAGAGAAGACACAGAGATCTGACGAGTCCTAACTGGCTCAGAGTAAGTTCTTATTACTCAAGGGCGTGTTTCCAGATTTGGAGCCTTAAGTCCTTTGATAATTCCTGGCAATGTCCAAAGTTGGACTATGCATTGACACAGCCACCTGACCAAATACCTGTCTCTTATCCATCCATAGTTCACAGAGGTACAGGGAAGGTTATTACCAGGAAAATTGATCGCCCCACTTTTTACTCAGCAGGCTTTTTATGTAGTGACTGTTTTCTTCCAGCTCCACTGAATAGAGTATTCCAGAACCCAAACAACAGATTTAGTGCTCCAGTACCTCCTTCTACAGCGATTGTTGACACACTCTTCTGTAAGGCTTCTTCCTCCATTTATGTTGCCATCCTCTCCCTCGTCATTGTCACCTTTTGACTTGAGGCCCCTTCTCCACATTCACTGCAGACTTTGGCTCTTGGTATATGGTTTTCTCTTTCCTATGTATTGATACCATCCATCACACACTTCTTCACACATCCCATATATTAGACCCATCTTTAGTTCTTGTTACTGTTTCCCACAACAGCATTTCCAATATTCATTTCTCTCTTTGACTGCCCAAGGACTAGGATTTTTGTTATACTCAAAAAAGTTCCTAGTCTCCTATTTCACAATCCCATTATGGCTTTCCAATCCCATTAATATATCTGCATCCTCTTGCATCTTTTCCTCCTCTCCTGACATCTTACAATGAGAAGTTCTGCCTCCATCCAAGGTTCATAGCTTTACCTGAACCCTGAGGCCATCAATGCCTCCCTTCGTGACTCACTGACTATCTCTTCTCTCATCTAAAATAACAACTTCTCTATCTCTCTCTCTCCTCTGGATTATTTCCTTCAGCATATAATCATGCTTAAAACACTCCCACTTAAAATTTTTCTTTGATTTTTTTTTTTTAACAGACACACATTTCTCTCCTTCCTTGAATAACAAAACTACTAGAAAGAGTACTTTGAACTTGATACTTCCAACTCTAATTCTCTTTCAGTTTCTCATGTGATGCAAGGTGATTTCTGCATCCATCATCCCATAGAATCTGATCTTGTCAAAATCATTAAAGATGCTAGCTGCTAAGTGCCATGGGAACTTTAAAGTCATTATCTTGAACTTTCTGAAGTGTTAGCACTGTAAATCATTTCTCCATTTTAGAATCTCTTCACAATCTTCTCGTTCATCACTCTTTCCTGAATTTTCTCTTCTCTCTGACCACTTCATTATAGTTTACCTTTTTCTGAGACATTCACAATGGGCACTTCAGGCACTCCAGTGTGATACAAATAGATTACAGTTGTGCCAGAGATAGTGATGCTACAGAACTGACTGTGGGTGTGGAACAGTAAGAGTCTCCAGGGAGTTGACTCTGGTCATGTGTTATGTAGACGATTGTTCATTTTCACTGTAAGACATAATGTTGAAAAGATTGGGAACGAGTGGTCTAAACTTTAAGAAGTTGCTGGTTGCAAAGGTTTGAGTTATGGTCTTCTTTAAGATCCTTTTCTCATTCTGCCAACTTCTCCTCAGTGATCTCCCTACCCCTACATGTGGATGATTTCTGTATGTAGTTCTGAGCCACATTCCAGACATGCAGATTCAACTACTTCTTCTCCAAACTAATTTGTTGATACTTCAGGCATCTCAGATTCTTTGCAGTGTCCCAAACTGAACTCATTATCCTGCCTCCCAAAAGTAGATCTTTTAGCTAAATTTTGCATATTGAGATTGACCCAGTTCCCTAACCAGTTGTCCAAAGTAAAGATCAAGGATCATCCTTTCCACTGTTTCCTTTCTCTCCATCACATCTATTGATCATTATATCTTGTTCTTTTCACATCTAACCTCACACATATTTTAATAAGTCAGCCTCTGTCCTAAAGATCCATCCATAATTTCCTACTGTAGGGAAGTAAATCTAAATTATTATTATTATTATTTTTTTTTTTTTCGGTACGCGGGCCTCTCACTGTTGTGGCCTCTCCCGTTGCGGAGCACAGGCTCCGGACACGCAGGCTCAGCGGCCATGGCTCACGGGCCCAGCCGCTCCACGGCGTGTGGTATCTTCCCGGACTGGGGCACAAACCCGTGTTCCCTGCATCGGCAGGCAGACTCAACCACTGCGCCACCAGGGAAGCCCTAAATTATTTTTAGTGATACACAAGACACTTCCTGGTTTTGTCCCCCACCAGTTCAGTTTTATTTCTCATCATGTCTCTTCTTCCTTTATTTGCATCTACTCTCTAAATTCCAGCCACACACAACTTCTTGAAAGTTTCCTGGTATATCATGTTCACTCACTCTCACTTTTGTCTTTTGTGTATTCTTTTTCACTTGTTAATTCATCTTTATTTTTCAGGGCTTACCTAGGCATTCTTCAGCTTGTCTTTCTTGACAAATTCCTTACAGCCTCCAAAGTACCTTGAACTTCACTTAACCAAAGTATTTGACACCCTATGGTACAGTTTCTATCTACTTTCATGGCTATTCAATTAAATTGTGAGATGCTTAATGGCAGGGAAGGTGTCCAATTCATCTTTGTATCACTTTCCTTTACCACAAAACCAAGTGTTATGGGTTGAATTGTGTCCCCTCCACCACTGACTAAAGGACGTGTTGAAGTCCTAACCACCAGTACTCCCAATGTGATTTTATTTGTAAATAGGATCTTTACAGATTCAACCAAGTTAAGATGAGGTCATTATGGTGGACCCTAATCCATATATGATTGGATTATATTTCCCTTACAAAGGGCGGGGGGACTTGGATACAGACACACAGAGGAAAGGCTGTGTGAAGACGCACAGAGAGAATGCCACGTGATGATGAAGGCAGAGATTGGAGTGATGCCTCTGCAAAGCCAAGGAATGCCAAAGGCTGCTGACAACACAACAGAGCCAGAATAGGCAAAGAAGGATTCTCCTGCAGGTCTCAGAGCATGGAACTACCAACACTTTGATTTCAGACTCCTAACCTCCAGAGCTCTGAGACAGTAAGTTTCTGTTGCTTTAAGCCCCCCAGTTTGTAGTAATTTCTAGAAATAGCAGCCCTAGGAAAGTAATGAAGAGCAATAACAACATCTTGAATAAATGAATGAGCAGCCTCTCCCCTCAACGTAAAATATTCAGAACTACTGGATGTTTGCAGCCTCTATTTCTGTAATTTGGTCAGAACAAGCTATGACATTTTCTTGTAAAATCCTGGTGATAACGATCATAATACTTTCCTGAAGGAGTTGTTGCGATTAAATACATATAAAACACGTAAAACAGAATATTAATGCTCAAAACTATTATTATGACTATCATTATTACCATCATCATCATTGCTACTGGTATTATTCCGTGGGTACCCGGGAGGGCATATTCACATTCAAATATCCAGGTCTAAGACATGGGTCCCCCAAGATCCCAGCCCTTGCGCCCTATGCATGCTTTCTGCGTGACTGATCTGCCGTGAGAATTTCCTCCTGCCAGAGGCCAGGTACACACTGTCAGCCACCCCTGTGTTTGGCTTTGGATCACACTTTTTTCTGCCGAAGAATGAGTCCTGAAATTATATATAAGGAATGGAAAAGAAAACAAAACAAACACAGGATTCACTTTAGATTTGCTTTATAAATACTTACTCAAGAATGACTTATTTCATTAAATAAATCTGTCAAGAAAAATCCAAATTTCAGAACATAAATAAGAGCTGATTATTCACATCATGTATGCATATTCATTTTCCAGAATTTCTTTAACAAGGTATAGAATTTCTTTAAAGTTGTATAAAAATATTAGCAAATGTAGAATTTCTTGCTCTGATATCTAATCCACAGAGACAATGCAGTGTGGACATCCAGGCCATAGATAAAAATGTTGGTGATCTTGCAGGTTTCTTTCTCTCCTTAGAAGTATCTCCTCCTTCCTTTTAGAATCCTGTGGCTGAATACTCTCCTAGTCTCTAACCCTTCAGTAAATCCTGATTACAGGATTGAATCTAACGCTATACAAATTCTAAGTTACAAATGACAAGTAAATTTAAAATTTGTGTCATTTCCAGGAATGGTTAAGATGGATAACCATCAGACGGTTCTTCAGGTGTCTTCATGCATGTGAGGATATGAGACAGGGACATTAAGGTGAATTTGACATTAAGTTCACTTATATTGGTAGCAACGAGCGAAACACTAACAAGGCAAATGGCACCATGCTGGTTTGGAGCACTTTATGCAGTTCTCCAAGCCACCATCAGGCACCAGGGGAGAATCCAATTCACTAATTTCTGCATATTCTAGGTGGTTTGTAAGTGTTAAAAGGGAGGAATTTTCTTTAGTACCCAATATCCTCACTTTTTTATTCTTTCAATAAAGCTAGAGAACTGGCAAGAATGAAATGCTTTACAGACATACCTTGAGAGTCATAACGAAAAACAAGTGAACAAAAAAGTTGAAAGGAAAACAAGAAAAAATCCTCATCGAAAAATAGATTAGAGGGTTGCTTGTAATTTGCTGAAGATAGTCTGTGGCTTGGAATAGCCTGACTTTGGAACTATTCATGGAGTGTGGTAAAATCTTTTATACTAAATAAATATAGTTTGGTGGGAAAAAAGAGATAAAGAAAATAAGAGGAACAAAACACCTTCCAGCTGGCTGGTTTTATTGTCAGCACGCAAAGGGTGAATTGGTGATTTATGCAACCAGGAAAGGGTGTTTGTGAAAGAAAAGAGAGATTAAGTAAGCGATTAGCAATTTCAGATTGATCTCACATGGCCCCCTTTCCTTATATTCTCACCAGCACTCTTCCTTGTCAAGCCCTGTCTGAAATTATCAGTAACACTGCCGAATGGGAGGGGATCTTGTCCCCACCTGCAGAATGATATTCTACTTTCTTTGGGGTTGGATGTATATTATTTTATGGATAATTGAACTATTATATATCACTTCTGCATATCATTATGCATCATGACTATTTTTTCACCAAAATAAAAGAAATGAAGACGGTAATTCGCAAACCATGCTGCATATAAGCAAGAAACTTATCTTTTGGAAGGGTCAGCTGAACCATGAATCATGTTTTTTAGAAGAACAATAATTTCTTCAAGGGGGGAATATTCCATTTCCTGAAGACTCTTCCAAACACTGAGAATATCGTAGTCGTCACCGTAGTAGTAGTAATGATATTAACAGATACCTGGGTTTATTTGATTCATGGGTGAAGAAAATACCTTAAATCCTTTCTATTCTTTACATACTTATGTTAAACTACCACCAATAAGATCACAATATGTGATATTTGTCATCTCAAAATTGATGAGTAATATTAAAGCCGTCCTTCCATTTCATGTTTACATAAAATAAATACCCGCCAATGGTGGACATCAGTATTTCTGAGTGAAGTGGAGGATTGGTACTGTTGACACGTTGGGCTGGACAACCTGGCCCAACTCAGCATCCCTACCTGCATTCCTGACCCCTGCCCAGTAAATGCCAGGAGCATCTCTATCCCGAAGAATTAGGAAAACCAAGAACTGCTCCCCTAAACACACACACACACACACACACACACACACACACATTTGTAAACATTTCATAGATAGATGGTACTACTCTGCTTTAGAGACAGAGATCTAGAATAAAAAAAAGCATATTTTCTTAAAATAGGAAAGAGGATTCTCAAGAAGAGTATGTACCTCCCCTCCCCCACTCAAACATTACATCAAGCTTAGAAAAATCCCTTCTTCTTAGTATCAGCTGTGTTACCAGAACAGGGGAATTCGTTTAATATTTGGCACAGATTAGGTGTTGAATGCATACCAAATTTCTTTCCTCATGTCTCTTTTTCCAAGAGGAGGAAGTGAAGTAAGGAAACATTTCATGTTGAAATATTTTGGTTATGATTTTATTGCTCATTTGGAAAGGGTAGGTCATTTTCTTACCCATCTGCTTATCAAAAAGTAGGCTGTCCACTCTTGTTTTGTCACCAGGATGGTCAAGGCATAATTTGTTTCATGTTCTTAATACAGAGCCATCCTTTTCTAGACAAGTTGCAGGCAAATTTCAGCTGCAGGAGTTATCAACCATTAAAGGAGGCCATGTATAGCAAGGCACCAGCTCTTTGCTGACTGATACAGCCTGTTATTTTATTTTTGGAAAGTAGCCTAAAGCTATTATGGCTCTCGTTTTTTGACAGGCATCACATATTGCTATTTCAGAAGAAAATTTAACTTTAAAAATCAACTAGCCTGAGGGTTTGGAATCATACTTAAATTTTTAGTAAGTTGTCAAAAAATACTTTGCAGTATTCATTTATAACTGGACTAAACTCTCTACAAATTAATATGCAAACCGTCCCAACCCCACTTACAGTTTGTTATGCAAAAATAGTTAAAGGACCAGTTATCAAGTTTATTACTAAGAGAAGTAGGAGGTGCTACCTGTTTATTCTCTTTGTGTTTGACAGCAACATACTATCCTGAATATATTTCTGTCTAGAACTAAACTGATAACTGATATAGACCTTCTTTTGGTTGATTTCAATTTGACTGTGCAAATGAAATCCTCAGAATAGACCCTGAGGTCTATTTTTACAATAGACCTTTACAATAAAGATTGTTTAATTATCCATAGGTCACTCTGAGACCTATTTAGCATCCAGAGAGAGAGACAGAGAGAGAGGGAGAATCCTATAGTTTAGGTGGTGATAGCAATCAGTGACTTAGCCATCTACAAAGCAGGCATCAGAATTGATTATTTGATCTCTGTCATTTGGTCATATGCGTGAACTAATTAAAATGTTATTTGGTTGATATTGATCTGGGCAGCTAGTGGGTCTGGGATAGAATGATGGGACTATGGGTTGTTTGGATTAGGTCTAGGAGAAATGTATAGTGTCATCACAGAATTTTGTAGACTCATTGTGTTAAAGTGAAACAAGCAAGACTTTTTTATATCTAATAGAGCTTGTTTTAAAGTCTTCGTCTTCCTCTTATAAGCTTTGTAACTTTGTAGTGGACTTTTATACTGTCAGTCTTTTTATGTAAAAATTTCCAATAACATCAATCATGATAAAAATAATGATAACGAAAATAATATCTGCCTCATTGCCTTGTGATGGGGATTGACAAAATGTATCAGAAACAAGTTCTGGAATTGTTTCTGCCTTGATTAGCCATTTTTCCCCCTGTTTACTCATAGTTGGAACCCAGGGTCAATAAGTGGCTCAAGGAAACCGCTAGAACTTATTTAGGCTATTCAGGCTAACAAACATATGGTCAAAATACCCATGGAATGATGTTTGGCTAGTAGATACCAAAGTTAGCCTTTATAGTTTGCCAGAAAACAGAAAGTGGACATAAAAGTCAAGTACTGGGCTTCCCTAGTGGCGCAGTGGTTGAGAGTCCGCCTGCCAATGCAGGGGACACGGGTTCGTGCCCCGGTCCGGGAAGATCCCACATGCCGCGGAGCGGCTGGGCCCGTGAGCCATGGCCGCTGAGCCTGTGCATCCGGAGCCTCTGCTTCGCAACGGGAGAGGCCACAACAGTGAGAGGCCCGCTTACCGCAAAAAAAAAAAAAAAAAGTCAAGTACTTTCTGACTTGCTGGAATAAATCCTTGGAAGATATTTTCTAAGATGTTTAAAAGTTCATCTGAAATGCACAATTAACCTTGTACAGTTGTATTGTCAGAATGAAAAAGGTATATGTAAAATATATGAATATCTGAGAACCTCATAGGAATCAGATCCCTTACAGCTCTCTGAGATATTCTGGAGAGGCACAATGAAAGTTCAGCTATATTTCAAGAGGTGGTTAAAATTAGAGAGGAGAAGCATAGAGTAAAGAAATTCTAAGGAGTCTTGGATAAGGAGTTCTAATTCCTGGATAAGAAATTCTAAGGAGTCTAGTCCTAAACATACAAACATTTAAGACCTATTTCAGGGATAAGCCAAGTTGTTTGGAGCAGAAGGTTCTAAGTTATTCCTATGAGAGAAAATGGAAAGATAATTTGGAAGTGGTTTTTGAAGTCTCAAATGCTCTTAACCACTATATCTTCAAAGTTTTTGATTGTGATGAGAATGGAGCATTCAGAAAACTCATCAGTGATGTACTGAATGAAGGGGAGGCAAAAAACTAGAGACATGAGCTAAAGAACAATTTACTGTGCGCTACAAATAGCACGTATGATTTCCTTTACAATACAAAATCCGAAAATGGTAAGCAATAGATAACAAAATAAAATTGGCAAAATGTGGATACTTTTGAAATTGGATATTAGCTACTTGGGAGTTTCTCTTTCTGTGTACGTTAAAAATTTCCCATAATAAAAGAATATAAATAAATACTTAATATTGGTATTTCTTAAACTTATTCGTGTCTTGGACCACTTTGAAAAGCTAAAGAAGGCAGTTGATAATCTGTCCAGAAATATGCATGCATTCAAAAGTATTTGTATACATACATTTGCACAAGTTCATGACTCTCTGTTCTCCCTTAACGTCACCCTGACATCCATCTGTGCGCCTCCTGGCTTCAACAGATTTCTTGTTTATATACAGGAAATATCTCCAAATCAAGACTCTTGGAAACTTTAGACTGGGACTTCGAATCTTCAAGTGCAGTTCATGGCTCTCATTCCTCAAAGCTTGGCTTTAACTCAGTTCACTTTTACTTTCTACGCTTCCCAAGCACATTCTGCTCTTTGTCACACAGAACTTTCTCAAGGGTAACAGTGCTTCTGTCATCCGTGTACTGTTTAAGGAAGACATGAAGCCAAGACCAATTCAAAGGAAAGAAGTGGTTTATGATACCATGCTATAAGGCCACAGAAATGTTTATGTTCACAGAGGCATTTTCTAAACTCCAGTGCAAGGAATTTAGTAGATCTCTCAACAGCTAATTGGTATTACACATATCCAAACTGATTATTGTTCTGTGAAATGGAAGCTATGTCGGGAAAAGCTAGGAAGGGAAGCAAACCACCCTATCAGTTAATAACTCATATTTTGGAGTGACAAAAACCAAAACTTAGTTTCATACATTAGTTATCTTTGAGACCCCAAGAACATCACTTATTTCCATGAGCTTCCATTTTTTTCATCTGTAAACTATGTGATATATAACTCTCAGTTGTTGAAAAGATTAAAATGCAATAATATTGATAATACTTCCAACTAATAGTGACAATGACCTGATATTTCTAACCAGGGCTTGTACAAGTTTTTATGTAGTACTCAAGATCTTATTATTTATCTGAATAAAACCCTCAAGCGTATCAATAATATGGCATCAGGCATTGCCAGTATGTTTATATAACATCATCTCCTTTTCAGAATGTCTCCCTAGGATCACTCCTTCCTGTACTGTTTTGTTTTGTTTTTTGCACCTTTCTAAATATATACCCTGATCATCTTCCAGGCTCTGTCCTCTTACTCTATAAATGAATCTTCAGGATCCCATGCAATCTTACAGTTTTAATTACTACCCATACAGTGATGAGTCCCAATTAAAAAAAAAAAAAACTTCACCCCTTTATTATCCCCCAAGCTTTAGACTTGGAAATGCAATTGTTGAAAAGTCAGCATTTCCAAAACTGAGCTTCCATTCCCTATCTGCCCCCATCCCTGTAACTATTATCGCTCTTGGATTTTCCATCTCAGTTAAGGTTATCGCTAACCATCTTGTGAGACCTGATAAATCCTCCTTCCCTCACCATCCAAACTCAAACAACTCTTGCTGAATCTTCCTCTTAATTTATTTTTTTGTACTCTGTACCCTCATCTATCTCCCTGTTGCTACTTCCTCAATTCAGAATGTCATTGTCTCTCCGATAGATTTCTGAAATAGCATGTTGGCTGGTTTCCCAAACTCTCTTGTTTTCTCCTTTTCCCATGCCAACATCTCTCAACACATGGCTCGTCTGAAATGTGAAGCTGGTCTTGCACTCCCCTGATTAAAAGTTAGTTTGGCATAAGTGGCCACTACCATTGGACTGGCCTCCATCACCTACTCCTCCCTGACTCATATTCTACATTTGGACGAAACCAAAAAGCATATGGGTTTCTCTCACTCAGGGATATTTTATATCTCCTTGCCTTTCATCTTAATATTCTGGGTGTATGAAATCTTCCCTTTCACTTGTTTTTCTCGTATAGTAACTCATCTTGATTCTATGATATTTTTTCCTTCCCTAACTCTTTTGCAAAAGTTATTTCATTGGCTGGAATAGTTGCATAACTCTGTACTTCTATTGCACTGCATAGCTCTATCATAACTTGAATTATTTCTGCCTTTCCAGTTAGACATAGCTCCTCAAGAGCAAGGATTTCATATTATTTACATTTTGAATTCCTATTATGTAGCATGTGAAGAACCTAGCAAATGTTTGTTGTGCAAAATTAAACATGGTCTCTATATTCATAGAATGTTTTTAAAGATGCAGTAGCAGGTCAAAACTTCAGGAAAATATGAAGTAATAAGAATTTTCTAAATTTAGTATATACTGTCATCAACACTTATTCAATGAGTTTCTTGAAAAGTCAATGATATTCCCTGAAATGATTTTATTCTTTATCAACATGAGAAAGCTGAAGTTAGAGTAGAAAGAATGGCAGTATGTAGAGTCCAAGGAGAGTCTGGTCCCCAAATATTTCCCCCAGATTACCTGAAATTAAATACTTTGCATGCTTTGGAAGTTCTGCCAATTAAAGATCACTTTTGGCTCATAGAGGGGCATCAGTCATTAATTCATTTGTATAAACTGAAAACCAGAATATTTTCTTCATATTAAAGACTTGAGATAATATTGGTTAAGGGGAGAATTTTGAATGTAGGTAACAGGGAAAATGAGGGAGAGTATTTTTTTTCAAATGCGGGAGCAGCGAGAAGAGGAACAGATCTAAATGGAGTGACAGAATTGGGCAGGATTTGAGTAGACTGGTGGCACCATGGGGGTTCTCCTTGCAGTGCTGTTGCAATGGTTGTGCAGGCTGGCATTGTTTACATACAGTCTGTGAAAACTGAGCTACCTCCGTGGCTGTCATTGGTGGCTCTGGCTAGGCCTGAGGAAGGAAAATTACAGGTTACTAAAGCAATGCAGAACCAGAGCGCATGGACACAAAAAACAGACCTTGTGATCTTATCCACCTTAGTGTCTGCATGCTGCCTTCTGGTAGACCAAAGCATAATATATGTAATAGCAAAATCAATTTTTAAAGTGATAAAATTTCTTAAATTCAGTGTGTATGCGCAAGAATCATCCAAAAATGAGCTGTCAGAAAATCTCTGTTGAATGAACACTGGGCATATAAGCATTTTTTTTTTTCCTTTGGCAGATGGAAACAACTAAGAATAGAGTTTTCTCCATCCTGAGAGGTCTCTCATTGCTCTCCTGAAAGATGGGGCAAATTTGGCTGGACATTTACTGAGGAAATTGAGTCTTAAAAAGAAAGTGAACCTATATTTTGAGTATATTCTGACCATTATGTTAAACTTCTCCAATCAAAAAGATACACACGAGCTATGGCAAGCTATATTATTTTTCCAGTTGGTGGAATTATTTATAAGTATAGCAAAAGAACCAGGTAGTTGAAACTAGAATCATCATAGAAAACCTGGAGTATATTGTTGCCTATGTTTTCATGCAGAAAAATTTTCTATCTACTAAAAATGTTTTATATTTTATTGGTCCTTTTAATATAACACAGTCCATCTTTCCAGAGTTAAACAGTTTCTTAAACCGGAAGATTAAAAAAAAAAAAAAAAAAAGGAAGATAATGGCTTTGCATTTTGAAGTTTAGAAACCAGTGTCAGTGATGAAATAAGATGTCATGACATTATGTCCTGATGGTCTTTAGTTCTTCGGCACTGATGAATTTATAATCAGAAAGATACCTTTTAAACAATGAAGGGCTTCAAGCCAGCCCTTCATATAAAGTTACTTTTATTGCTCTTTTCTATATTCTAAGAGCCAAAAATATGTTTGATTGAATGTTGAGAAGACAGAAAATGTCTGCCCATTGCAGAGAAAATACAGATAGTTTATGGATTTTTCTGAGAAAGTTTGCCTGCAAATGTGGCATCCATGAAAACAAACAAATATTCTATCCTCGCTATTGAAATAATTTTGAAATGAAATATTTTGGAATAGTATGCTTCCTCCTCAGAACTGCCCTCAATAATTTAGTTAGGGGATGTGATAAAAGGAAATAACTAGTCTCAGCAAAATTTGGAATTAAGAGAAACAGACTTTCTGTTATTTACCTTAAAACTAAAATTTACCAAAATAAACTTAGAGAAAAAAAAGTTCAATAATAAGAAATAAGAGAGGACATAGCTAGAAGAAATCAGAGAGGTATTAATATTTTTGGCAATTCAACTTTCCCAATGTTTTGCTGTATATTTAGGTAGATAAACATTTTCAAAAGGAAAAAAAAAGACACATTCTGGCCTTCTTTAACGCTAAATAGAGCTGTTTAAGGAACCATTTCATCAACACATTAGTTCCCAACCAATCTGGTCCTTCTGAAAGAAGTAACTAGTCAAAACATTTCATCAGCAGCTAATCAAGACAGCTAATGCTCTATGTAGGAACATACTTCATGACCTGGAGTAGTTTAAATTAATCTTATATGATTGACAGTTGTCAACTTTCACCTAGCTTGTGGGTTAAGAACAGAAACAAGAAACCAAAGATTAAAAACTCTTTAACTCACGATATTATGCCAGTTTGTTTTTTAGAGTATTTTAAATACTGGCTTTTTAAGAAATTGGAAGGGGATAGTCAACTTCTACAGTTCAACATTTTCAGCAATTTTAATGGATTATTTCTGTAGAGTTAAGTGTTCTAATGGACAGTAATCTGAATATATATTTAAAATGAATACAAAACTTGATACACATATTCATTAGAGTCAAGGCCAAGTCTGAAAACATTATAGCTAAAGAAGCTGTTGGGTAAGATTAGATGATGAAAGCCACTTCTTAAAGGACACATCCAGGATAGGAAAGTACAAGGCCCAAGGTTAGTTCCTTACTCAGTTTCTGAGTACTGTGAGCTTAGTTATGCCATTTAAACTCGATTTTTTAAATTAAATTTAATTCAATACAATAAAAATATATTAAGTCCAGTAATCTTTACAGTGTATAAGTTGAACGAAATAAACTTTAAGGTCCATTCAAGCTTGGTGATTCTTCAACCAACTATTAAATAAAGCCTAATTATGTCTGTGCAAATGATTTACATTTGAAGAAATCTGCATCCCTTACCCAAGGTTCAGGACCCAATTTGCATTTGTCAGATATACTTCTATCTGAGGAAGATCATTTAATATACATTGGCATTTTTCTGGTTTTCCATTAGGAAAATACCAGGATATGTTCAACCTAACATCAAAACTTAGCTCTAGAACAAAGCTTTTCACACAGAATGTAATACGCATTACTATATGCTGTTGAATTAATGAATAAGAATAGGGAAAATATGCATGCAGCAACAACTCTTCTGAATCTTTAACGTTATGAATTTAATCCTCCAACACTTATTATTGATTATTTAAGTTATTCCTAAACTGTATTGGTTAGCAAAACCAGTTTCCTTGTTGAAAGTCTTAATCCTAACTTTAAAATGTCATTATTCATGTGGATGAAGAGAAGGACACTTTTTACTTCCCATAATTCCCCTCAAAAAGCACTGGGTCAAAAAACTGAAGTGTCTGTCCATTGAAACTTTGTCATAGGAAAAACTTCACCTCAGGCTTGATATGACATTTTGGATGTCAGTTTTTTAGCAGGCATGATAAAAATACATTAGGCTAATAAACCTAACGATCTTCTTATTATTCATAGAAGTAGGAGAAGATAATGTTATTTTGCTTACAGTCTCCTTTGTCTTTCTCCTTTTTTAAACTTTACTTTATTGAAGTATAGTTGATTTACAATGTTGTGTTCATTTCTGCTATACAGCAAAGTGATTCAGTTATACACATATATACATTCTTTTTTCATATGATTTTCCACTGTGGCTTCTCACAAGATATTGAATATAGTTCCCTGTGCTATACAGTAGGACCTTGTTGTTTATCCATTCTATATAAAATAGATTGCATCTGCTAACCTCAAACTCCCATTCCATCCCTCTTTATGCTTCTGTGCCATGACAATGTATAGTAATCATTATATTGAACTGACATAATGCTTGGAGCGTAATCTTAAAGCTATTTTTTGTTTCTTAGCAGCCTTTTAACTTTTTTCAAGATCCTCGTTCTTCTCTTGTCCTTGGATGGAAAGCTGCAGAGGTTTTAGAACCTTACTGGTTGCTTTCAGTTGCAAAAGAAAACTTGACTTCATGAATAAAATATCCCACCCATTATCAGAATCAAATTTGCAAACTTAATTAGGTGAGAAGGTGTCTCTCTTGCCCCCAGCTCAGGCCTCCACAGATGGGAAAATTGCCATGAAGGAAAGAACGAATGGGCATCTTCCTTCTTTCTGCTACCCCCCAGAGCTTCTCTGCTTTCAGATGGTTCTGCAGTGTCTGACCCCTGAAGTTGGGACACAGGGGAAGCTGAGAAGAAAGGATGGCAGGAAGTCCTCAATTAACAAAAACTCCCCTGAGCTTGTGTCAGTGCTCTAGGCCCATGGCAGGAGTTTAAAACTTATTTTGCCCTGAGATTTGTGAATTCTTTGGAGACCTTTGTGTGTTTCCTCCACACCCCACTTCCACTCATCTAAGGAAATTTCAAGTCTAGTTCCCTTGAGTATGGTAAATGTCCTAGAAATCCAATGACACTTCCAGTATGCTTCTGCCAGGTGGCCCTTTTGGATTCATGAGTTTATCTAGGGGAAGCTTTTGTATATCCTTCACTTTGGCAGGCTCTCTGGGTACCATTAGTTCACAAACCTCTACCTTCTCTCTGCCAACCCTTTATATGTCTTTAGGATGACACAGTTACCAGTCCTCTGTAATTTCCTTTGGTTGAATTGGGGGCTAGGGGGTGGGGAGCTGCAGAAAATGCAGGAACCACTTTATTGATTTCTTTAAAGCCCTATACTCTTGTACACAAGATAAGGAGCCGATATTCTCATTTCTTCCCTTGCTTTTGGAAGAGATTCGAAGCATCACTTTCTCCTAAGAAAGTGTCATCAAAAGTACTCTCAATTCCCTAGATCCAAATTCTTTTCTACCCTCTGTGTACAAGAGAAGTTTCAGAATCACCTAATCTATTTTAACCGCTATTTCAAAAAGTTTTTTCCCAATCTTGTGCTAGCACTGTCTTTAAAATGTGCTTCACTAGAGATTTCAATTAAGCATCCTCTAACATAAATAATACTAGGAAGTTTTCCTCTCTACCTACCCTTGTTTACCTAGAGATAAATGTGTTTGGTGACCAGTATCTGAGAATTTACGAAAATAATTATTTGAAACATTATTATGTCTGCCACTATCTTATTATAACACTTTATATGGTTTATAATTATGTAAAACTAAACTAATTGGAATGTAAAATGATATATCTACAGATGGCCTTTGGAACTTCACATTGAAATGTCCTACATTAGACTTTTCGTGTATTATAATTAAAAATTATTAAATGCTCTCATCCCAGTCTGAGGAGAGAGGCTTGTTATTGTTGTTTGCATTTAACAAAATAACGATCAGAACTGTTTAGTTATTTACATATACATGAAGGAATTCAGGACTAGGAAGTATATTTTGGGGAATTCTGAAGCGGCATTATCCACTACGGTAGTCACTAGAAACATGTAGCTATGTAAATGTAAATGTAAATTAATTAGCTTATACAAAATTAAAGATTCTAGTTCTTAGGTGCACTAGCCATGTTCCAAGTATCCGAGAGTTATAACTGGCTAGAGACTACCATGTTAAACAGTGCAAATATACATTAAAAAAAAAAATTGCACCGTTGTAGACATTTAAATTGAATAGCAGGGCTCTGAACACAGATGCCACAATTAAACCCAACACGTGGAAGCAGATACTCTTCTTGTCAGAGGAATGTTCTAGAGTTGTTCAGGATGGGCCCTCTAAGGTAGGATTGAGGGCTTGCACCGTACAAATGATGAGATGCCTTTTCTGGGACAGCTCAGCTTGCTTCGATGATATGATTTAGCAAGGTTTCAAATTGGATAGTGTATTACAGAACTGATTCTGCTCGATTACGAGGCTATAGCTGTTAGGAAATTATCTTTTTATTACTAGATGTAGACCTAACTGCCTCAGAAAAGCTCAAAGAGAGTCTTAAAAGAGGCCAAGTAAGGACTTGACATAGTGCAAATTGAACTCACTGATAAATGTTAACATTTATTTTTGAGGGAAACTCACTTGACTTACAGGTGTGAGATATTTCCATTTTCTTTTCCTGTGTCTTTAAAATAGTTATAATTTAGACCCACAGTCATTTATTGGGATAATGAGATCTTCGGTCCCCGTGTGTTAAGATGTCACTGGAACTTTACTAGAAAAATTGTAATGCATCTTCTCTTTTTAAAATTTATGTATTCTTCTTTGCTTTTTAAAATTGATTTCTTTTATTTCAAAAGAGCAGGAAAGGATGAGATAAAACCTGGAGACAATGAAAATAATATACCCTGTTTGTTTTCTATACAAAACAAAAGGTTGGGGCTATTTTTTTTTCCAAAATAAAGCAGTTAATTCTTTGGTCATCTATAATAATAGGGCAGAGCTATTTTGAAGAGTTTGATGTCATTTCTACATCCCTCAAGGAAACAAAGGGGAAAGTCAGAGGAAAGGGAAAAGGCAGCTTTGATAAGTCGTGCCAGCCACTGGGCCCCGAGAGTGAAGCATCCTGTTTTTATCATGTGGCCGAAAACAGTGGAAAAAAATTTATTGTGATCAATGGTATCCATTCTTCTGTTATTTCACAGTTACCTGCCATAATTCCCTAAATAATCATACTAAGCAAGAGCCTTTTTAGTGACAACTGTGAAACAATGGGTCAGTCTGTATAAAGGTCACTGGAAAATTACAGTTTGAGGTGAAGAAAGAATGGTGACAAATCAGAGACACTTCATGATATGAATAGCATTCAAAGCCTTGAATGTCTGTCGCCACTAGACTTTATGTCAGTCCTATCAATGCCATCAATTAATATAATACTTCCAATTATTGTAAAAGTCAGTGGAATACACTACACATAAAAAATTATAGAAAATATAATGTTCATAAAAATAAAGAATTCCTTCCAAACAAAAATGGCTTCTAAATGGACTTTTTGTGGTTTCTAGGATTGCTGTATCTATTAATCATTCAATCATTTTAAAGGACTTCAAGCAAAATGACCTCAGAGATTGCTACCACTTGGAATTCATATCCTTTCAGACGTCTTATCTCTGGGTATCCAGGTGCAATCCTATAGCATTTATCAACATAGCATCTATAGGATGTCACTTCAGCACAAGTACGCTTGCAGCAATTATAGAAGAAAGAGCTCTTCACCCGTCTATATATCAGACTGGTTTTCTAGCACATCCTCTGTGCTGGGGCAGAAAGGGGTGAGCCCAACAGCCTCTCTGCATTTTAGTATATTTAGGAATAATTTTGAGGCAAAGTTCTAAGGTTTTTTCCTTCATGAATATGGTTCTTTAATTAATATAAGATTATTAAACATGGAATCATCTAGTAACTAACTTGCATTCTTACTGTCTTTGTCAGGACTTGTAAGAAATATTTAAAAATCCAGTCAATTACCCGAATGTTTGTTTTACTTGCTGCCAAACATCTGGATAATTTAAACATATCCAGATAAAATAATATTTTTCAATGATTTTATATGAGTTGTGTAGACACAGCCTCACACTGCAGGCGAGATGAGTTGATATAATTCTGAAGAGCTATTTATACAATTAAGCCTCTATCAAGGAGTGTGACTTCAACCTCTGTCCTTTGGAACACATTATGATTTATATGAAATTGGTTTACTATTTTAGAATCTCTATGTATTGTTTTCTTCCATTACGGCTTGAAGCCTCCCAGTGAATTGAAAAGATTCAAGTACTTAGAATCCCAATGGATTGCCACTGGGAATGAACAGAAGGTCTCTCTCTCTCCCTCCCCCTGCTTTTCCTGTTTTCAAGTTCCAGGGCCAGATATATGGCTGTGAGACAACACAGAAGCAGTGTCAAGAAAACCATTTTGCTCAAGGGACCTGGCAGTTGAACTCTTCCCAAATGCTTTTAAAAAGAAAAAAATACATATATATTAAATGCCAATTTTAAACAAATCCAAAGTTTTGTGGAGCCCTCGTTCACCTCGTGATGTTGCTGGAGACATGAATATACACCAAATGAGCTCAAAGATTATGAAAAGTCAATGCTTAAAGTCTCCTGAGTTTTCTAACAAGAGATCTGGGAAGTTTAAAAGCCTATCAGGTTCCCAGAGATTATTAACTCTGGCCTGCATTTCAAAGTATATCAAGTGCTGTCTGCTTTATACCAAACAGAAGGGAATGTACTACCAGGCGAAGCAGACAGCACTAATAAGAGCTGTAATAAATCAAATTAAGAAACATTTATCGAACATCTCTGCATCTCCAGCTTTGAGATGTTAGGTGTGTGATAAATATAAAATATAAACGAAAAAGGTCTGTGGTCTCAAAAAGCTTAAATGCATTTGGAGAGATAAGATAATTGCACAGAAAATAAATAATGATGCAGAATTTGAAAAGCAATTCCAAAGGAATGACTCAAGAAATATCATAAATAATAAAATGAACCAAACCAGGAACATAAAAAAAAGTTATGGGAATTAGGCTAAACAGGCAACTTCATTAAAATTTTGCTGTGGGGAATAATGTTGGCCTTCACGGTATAGATATTTATACTTCTTCAGAGACACCATGCTTTGGATGAATCCTGGGCTTGTTCCCCATTTGGTATGTTTGCAAGGGCGTCGGATGGCCCAAATGGCTGTAGTCAATAGGCTCATGGAATGAAGTTAAGACTAAATAATAGGGCTTCCCTTGTGGCGCAGTGGTTGGGAGTCCACCTGCCGATGCAGGGGACACGGGTTTGTGCCCCGGTCCGGGAAGATCCCACATGCCGCGGAGTGGCTGGGCCCGTGAGCCATGGCCGCTGAGCCTGCGCGTCCGGAGCCTGTGCTCCGCAACGGGAGAGGCCACAGCAGTGAGAGGCCCGCGTACCGCAAAAAAAAAAAAAACAAAAAAAAAACAACCTAAATAATAAAAAAATTCTATAGTCAAGCCACTGAATTGCAGTGTAGCGAAAAATGGACCATTACTCTTGAAAATATCATAACATGACACAATAACTACAGTTTCTATTTAAATTACTAGACTTACCTGAATTATCTACCAGATCTGCCCATCCTTCAAAAACCTCTGGAAGGCCAAGCTTTATAGCAGTTTCTTCTTATTTCTTCTTCCTTACTTTTGCTAATTATGCTTATAAAGAAAATCCAAAATTATTTTAACTAAGGTAAATTAAGCATGTCCCTATTCTCTCTGACCTGAAGGCACCTAAACTCCCTCTGATGTAAATGAACCAACTCCTATTGACATTCAGTTGGTGCTATCATATCATATGAGGTGTGACAAAGACTTTAAAGAAAGAATAATAAATAGCCATGAGACCCAGTATAAAGTAAATAAACAAGTGAAATATTTTTAAATGAAGAAAGACTTTACAAGCCCAGAATAAATTAACTAACACAGAGAAAGAGAGACAGGTGGGGAAAAGGCCAAATCCCTTATCTTGAAGCAAGAGGGATCAAAAATTATTATTTTTTTTTACAGATTGTGGTAGTTTAATGTGGTTCTAAGAATGGTGTTAAGACATTCAGCTAATCTCAAGTAGAACTAAAAATAGAATGCTTACCTCGAAAGTCCCTACTGAACACAAAACTGAAAGAGATCCTACAGCAAAATAGAAGACACTGAAAAAGCAAAGAAACCAGAATTAAAGCATATACCAAGATGGAAAAGTTTTAAACCAAACACAGTACATCAATAAGGGATTGGCAGGAGAAAGGTGAAAGTGGGTAATTTAATAAAAGTGCTGTTTAAAATGTATGGGCAGGTTTAGGGACATCAACAAGGTAAAGTCAGTATCCTGGAGCTAGCAACGTCAGGGACCTTTTCCACCTAAAAGCCTAAAAGGCAACGGGAGGAAACAGTTACCAGAACTCAGAAAATGGGTCTGGAAAGGGAGCCTTTTGCAGGCTGTGGCATTGGGTGGAGAGACAGAGCAATCAATGAGGCCCAGCAGGAATGAACTAGGATAATAGCTCCTTGACCTCACTCTGTTCCTGTTCTGCCATCCCCCATGATAGCCTTCCACTGATGGACTCAGCGGGAAGCCAGAGGGCAAGAAGTCTTTGATGTGGTTCATATAATTCAGCCTCCTGGAGCATAGAGCAGTAGAAATGGTGGAGAGTTGATCTGGAGGAGCAAAAAAGAAGATATCCAATGCATACAACAGTTACAGAAATAATCGTAACCTGGAGTAAGGTTTTTTAGAAAAGACAAAAATCTACATACAATTGAGCACTTAAAAAGATTGCTTCATTGAGATATACTTCACATACTATAAAAGTCATTCCTTTAAAGTACACAATTCTGTTATTATAGTACATTCAGAGTTATACAACATCACTCTATGTATAATTTTTTTTAACATTTTCATCACCGCCAAATGAAACCCCACGCCTAGGAGCAGTTACTCTCCCGTTTCCCCTCCTACCAACCCCTGGCAAACACTAACCTACTTTCTCTCTCTATGGATTGGCCTGTTCTAGACACGTTCTATATAGGAAATCCTACAATATGTGGTCTTTTTTGGTCTGGCTTTTAACTTAACGTTTACAGGGTACATCCATGTTGTAGAAGGGATCAGTACCTGATTCTTTTTTGGCTGAATAACACTCCATTGTATGAATAGATCACATTTTGTTTTTCCATTCTTCAGTTTATGAATATTTTGTTGTTTCCCCTTTTTGACTATTATGAATAATGTTGCTATGGACGTTCATGTGCAAGTTTTTGTGTGGCCACGTTTTCAATTCTCTTGTGTAACTATCGAGAATGGAACTTCTGGGTCATATGGTATCTCTATGTTTAACATTTTGAGGAACCACCAAAAAGGTTTCCAAGGAGCCATACCATTTACATTCCTACTAGCAGTGCACGTGGCTTACAGTTTTTCACATCCTTGCCAATACTTGCTATTATCTGTCTTTTTTAAAACTTTTGCCATCTTAGTGAGTATGAAGATGTATCTCATGTGGCTTTCATTTGCATTAATGACTAGAATTGTGTATCTTTTCATGTGTGTCTTGGCCATTTGTATTTTTTTTTGGAAACATCTCTGTTCAAGTCCTTTATCCCCTTTAAAATTTGGTTATTGTCTTTTTATTCTTAGGCTCTAAGACTTCTTCATGTATTGTGGTTACAAGTCCCTGATAAGATACATGATTTGTAAGTATTTTCTCCCATTCTATGGATTTTCTTTCCACTCTCTTGATGGTGTCCTTTAAAGCACAAAAATTTTTTAAATTTAGATAAGGTCTAATTTTCCTAAATTTTTCTTTCATATTTTGTGCTTTAGATGCCCTATGATGTCTAATCCAAAGTCATGAAAACTTACTCCTGAATTGTATAGTTTTATCTCTTTAGTTTCAGTCTATGGTCCAATTTGAGTTAACTTATGAATGTAGTATGAAGTAAAAGTCCCAATTTCATTCTTTTGCATGTGGATATATCCAGGCATCCCAGCACCATTTGTTGAAAAGATTTTTCTCCCTTGAATTGTTCTGAGACTCTTGTCAAAATAAATTAATGATTAGTGTATAACTTTACTTCTAGACTCTCAATTCTATTCCACTGATGAATATATCTATCTATGTATCTATCATCTATGTATGTATCTATCTATCTTTATATCCATCATCTACCTACCATTTATCCTTTTTTCATACTACACTGTCTCAATTACTATAGATAGTAAGTTTTGAAATCAAGAAGTGTGAATCCTCTAACTTTTTTTTTTCAAGATAGTTTGGCTATTCTGGGTTTCTGGCTTACCATATGAATTTTAGAGTCAGTTTGTCAATTTCTTAAAAAAAAGCTGGAAGGAATTGTATATAAGTATATAAATTTGGGGAGTAGTATCATAACAATAATGTCTTCCAATCTCTGAGCGTTGGATATAGTTTCAATTGTTTATGTTTTCTTTAATTGTTTTCAATGATGTTTAACAATTTTCAGTGTGTACACAGGCATATACTTTTTAGTAAAATTTGTTCCTTAGTATTTTATTCTTTTTGTTACTGTTGTAAATGCAATTGCTTTCTTAATTTTATTTTCAGATCCTTGTTGCTAGTGTATAAAAATGCAATTTACTTTTGTACATTGATCTTATATCCTGAAATCTTGCTGAAGTCATTTATTAGTTATAATCGTTTTTCATTGGCTATCTTAAAATTTCTATATACAAGAGAATTCCATCTGCAAATAGTTTTACTTATTTTTCTCAGTCTTCTTTTTCTTGTCTAGTTGCTCTGGCTAAGACATCTAGGACAATGTTTTATAGAAGTGGCAAGAATAGGTATCTTTGTGTTGTTCCTAATCTTAGGGAGAGTGTTTGGTCTTCCATCAGTAAGTATGTTTTTATCTGGTTTTCGTAAATGGCCTTTGTTCGGTTGAGAAAATGCCCTTTTATTCCTAGTTTTGGAGCATTTTTGTCATAAACAGTGTTGGATTTTATCAAATTCTTTTACTGTATCAATTGAGAAAATCATGTGGGCTTTGCTTTTCATTCTACTGACATGGTGCATTACATAATTGATTTTTCATGACAAAGGAAGAATGACTCCAGGGGTGGAGACTCACCACATGGTATTATTCCCAGGATGTGAAATCAAATGGAGTGTGTTTGACTGGATTTTGAAATTGCCTGGGACTAAGGAATCCTTTTCTTTTGGTTTTTTTTTTTTGGTCTTATTTTGAATGGGAACTATAACTGTTATTCTATGCTTTTTCCACCTTTGTATTTATGGAAAAGATATATCTTAAGTTTCACAGGTTCACAGGGAGAGAAGAATTGTACCTCAGGATAGATTATGCCCAGAGTCTCACCCATACTTGTTTTAGATGATAAAATTTTGGATTTTTGATATGATAAAATAGACAAGATTTTGAACTTTGAAATGATTCTGTGATGAAATGAGACTTTGGGGGGGATGTTAAGATGGAGTAACTGTTTTTTGCATGTGGAATAGATGTGAATCTTTGGAGACCATTGGAGGACTGTGATAAAATAATTCTCCTCCCCCAATGGCTATAATCAAAAAGACAAGAAATAACAAGTGTTGGCACAGATGTGGGAGAAAAGAGAACCCTTGTGCACCATTGGTAGGAATATAAAATGGAAAAGAGCATAGAGGTTCCTCAAAAAATTAAAAATAGAACTGCCATATGACCAGCAATCCCACTTCTGGGTATTTATCTGCAGAAAATGAAAATACTAGTCTGAAAAGGTTGTGCACCCCCATGTTCACTGCAGCATTATTAACAATAGCCAGGATATGAAAACAACCTAAGTGTCCACTGATGAATGAATGGGTGAAGAAAATGTTTTATACACACACACATATATATATATACACACACACACACATATATATGTATATATATGTGTATATATATATATATATATATATATAATGAAATATTATTCAGCCGTAAAAAAGAATAAAATCTTGCCACTTGTGACAACATGGATGGACCTCAAGGGCATTATGCTAAGTGAAATAAGGTAGAGGAAAACAAATACCACATGATCTCACTTATATATGGAATCTAAAACAAAAACAAAACCAAAACTATAAAACAAGTTCATAGATACAGAGAATAGATTGCTGATCACCAGTGGAGGTGAGTAGGGAAGGTGGGAGAAATGGGTGATGGGGGTCAAAAGGTATAAACTTCCAGATGTAAAATAAATAAACCATGAGAAAGTAATATATAACATGGTGATTATAGTTAATAAATACTGTAATGCATATTTGAAAGTTGCTAAGGAAGTAGATCTTAAAAGTTCTCATCACAAGAAAAGAATTTATTTTATAATTATGTAAGGTGTGATGGATGTCAACTAGACTTATTATAGTGATTATTTCACAATATATGGTTGTTTTTAAACTTTTTCTTTTTTATCGGAGTATAGCCAATTAACAATGTGGTGATAGTTTCAGGTGCACCACAAAGTGACTCAGCCATACGTATACATGTATCCATTCTCCCCCAATCTCCCCCCGCATCCAGGCTGCCACATAACATTGAAGAGAGTTCCTTTTGCTATACAGTAGGTCCTGGTTGGTTATCCATTTTACTTATAGCAGTGTGTGCACGTCAACCACGATATACAGTTGACCCTTGGGCAATATAGGGGTTGGGGCACAACCCCCGACCGTGCAGTCGAAAATCCATGTATAACTTTACAGTTGGCCCTCTGAACCCATGTTTCTGCATCCTTGGGTTCAACCAACCCTGAATTATGCAGTATTGTGGTACCTATTTGTAGAAAAAAACAGTTGTGGTTGGGTTGGCAAACTTCTTGAGCCATGATAGTTTTCAAAAAACAGAAATCTAAACATATCCTATACGCACATATGCACACGCACACACACACACATATTTAAAAAAAAAAAAAAACGCCCATGAGGGGGGAAAAGAAGACATAATGGAGTTTACACTGAGGTCAAAATTGCTGTGCAAGTGAGAACGTGCTATTTGGGACTGTATCTTCCAGAGAAAATAGATCTTATGCATTTGCATATGTGTTCACCAGAGAGAAGAAATTTTTAAAAACTCTTTCCTGCATTTGCTGACTGGGAGTGTTTAAGCCAAACTCTAAGAAGCCCCTGTCTCTTAAGGAGTAAGAGTCACTTCTGGAAGTGTGGAGAAGATTGATGGTAGCCAAGCTTGGATTAATTCAAAGTTTCTAGTTCCGTGACTGAAACTGGATCCCTGGGGACTTGGAAATTGCTGTGGGATTTTCAAATAAACAGGCTTTGGAACCACTGATACAAGCTAATTGCTAACAGAAACTTGAGAAGCTGGCGGAAAGAACCATGCCAATGCCTGGTGAAAAATATTTGGTTTGAGCAAGATTTTTAATGGCAAAAAATAGAAAGTCTCAGAGGCTGGGATGTTCTGCTGACTAACGTATTGTGCAGTCTGGCTGAGGCCTTATCAGTGGGTTAAGCCATCCTTATGTCCAATTCTCTGCCGGGCTTTCTGGTGCTTTAGAACAAGTATAAGAACTGATGACTTGTTGAATTTAAAATTATTCTTCACTAAAGAAGAAAAGCACGATTCATGTTTACGTTAGAGGACAGTTTCTGCTGAAGTGATTTGCCTAGGACCAGTAAAGTAAAGCTTAGAGATTCCCACAGAGTTGGAACGATTCGTGAAAGAGGGATCTTTGAGCCATGTTTGCTAAACACTCTTGGATTTTGTATCAAAACCCAGGAGATCATTTGAATATTCACTGTTGGTTGAATTCATCAAGGCTTAGGAGGAAATAGTTGTTATTTTAGCTGCCCTCTGGAAGTTGGATTGAGCAACAACATTTAGATATGAGATGCTGGGGCAGCTTTGAAAGTCAGAAGTTATGCTGTAATTCCTCTGACTCTTAAAGTTAGACCCTTCAGTGAACATGGTGCTAGTGGTGGACAGTAGGTCAATTGGTCAGTACGGATTAATGTATTCCAGAGAGCTAGCCAGGGACACAAAATGGGGCCATGTCTCTTCATTCGACCCTAGTGTGGGAGAGTGACTCATAATTATTTTACGCATAGGTACTATCTACATTTGGAAGTAAATACAGCCAAATTAGTGATGAATTTGTTGTAGAGAATGATGAGAAAGGAAGAGGCTACATTTTTAATATGAGTGGGAATTGATATGAGTGGTATGTCCATGTTCCAAAATGTAGATAAAAAGGCAAAGAAAAGTGCTGGCAAGGAAGGTTATCAGCACAATTTTAAATTGACTGCACTTTAGCCATCATTTAACCCAACTTGTTCTCTTTACAGATTAAGAAATATCTGGTCCCCAAATATCACATAATCCATAGAATTAGCAGAAGAGCCAATCTTAGAACCCAGACTTACTAAAACTTAAGTCCCTAGGTAATATATTTTTTTTTTAAAGAAAGCTTTTTTTCAAAACTTATTTTATTTTATTTATTTTTGGCTGCGTTGGGTCTTCATTGATGCTCGCGGGCTTTCTCTAGTTGCGGCGAGCAGGGGCTACTCTTCGCTGAGGTGCACGGGCTTCTCATTGCGGTGGCTTCTCTTATTTCAGAACATGGACTCTAGATGCGTGGGCTTCAGTAGTTGCAGCACTGCAGGCTCAGTAGTTGTGACGCAAGGGCTTAGTTGCTCCCTGGGATCTTCCCAGACCAGGGCTTGAACCCATGTCCCCTGCATTGGCAGGTGGATTCTTAACCACTGAGCCACCAGGGAAGCCCCCTAGGTAATATTTCTCAGAGATGAAATAACTAGGGTCTTGATGGGATGACCCAAATGGTAAATTAAGATTTGTAGAATAAAAGTAGGACTAAGGGGAAGGATGAAAGGCTGGAGAGGTGTTTGCCTAGCTCAGTGAGGATGAAGAGCTAACCTAGAACTTAATAAAGAGTGGAAGGATGATGGAGATTGGGTGGTGGAGTATGTGGTTATACATGATGTAACTCAAGTTAAATGGATTTATAATATGAAATAGGTTTGCTATAGAAATGGCAATGGATAGTACACGGAGCCATTCACATGCAATAGTTTTCGTCATCAACGCTTTACAGTCATTTTAACTTTTCTTGTGCAGATGCTACAAAGTCGAGTAGGAGAAAGTAAGCATTGATACCAGTAATCAAAATTTACCTTTGACTACTGGCCTGTCCACAGCAAATAGTCACTACTCCAGCCCTTACAAAGACAAGTAGTGGTGAATGGGAATTTGGACATAATGCAGAAAAGGAAAAGAATTGAGGGCAAATACTGAAACCAACATTGCATTACTAATGGAATTTTCTCGTACTGCCTTCATAGATCGCCTTCTCTATTTGCACTTTTTAATTTCTCTCCCATCTTCCCCATGCTCGATCTCCTTTCCAAAAAGAATTTCTTTACTTTGATTTAAAAACTATTTGCTCAAGGCTCTCCTGAAGACCCCTAAGCCAATAGAATATGGATTTGTTCTTTTTTGCCCTTCTAATTATGTGCCAGATAGCCAATATAAATTCAGTAAAAAAGAAAAAAAAAAAAAACCCACACCACATTCGTGGATCTGATTGTTTCTGGCAGCCAGTGGCTGAAACTTCATAATGTAATATGTTTGTGGTTGTCAGTACACGGAGGTTATATTTACTCCAAGGAAAATAAGACAGAAAAGCAAAGCAACTCTTCTAAGGTCAGGATGCACAAAATCAAAAATAGATATAAAATCGTTTGCTCCCTGGATTAATATTTTGGCACTGTTTTAACTATTTTTTTTTATACATCTGCAGCATTTGGTATGATTCAGATTACTTGGAAAAGATGAGTCCAAAAGTGACTATCTCCTATATTCAGGTCTGCTGAATATAGTCCTATGTGAATAGTAGAAACTGTAAAATAAGATAAGGTGTTCTCGGGCTTCCCTGGTGGCGCAGTGGATAAGAATCCACCTGCCAATGCAGGGGGCACGGATTCGAGCCCTGGTCTAGGAAGACCCCACATGCCGCAGAGCAAC
The DNA here is from genome assembly GCF_008692025.1 of Phocoena sinus. NCBI lineage: Eukaryota > Metazoa > Chordata > Mammalia > Artiodactyla > Phocoenidae > Phocoena > Phocoena sinus. The sequence continues at coordinate 85,758,263 of NC_045773.1, read as the reverse complement.
TAAGTCTGTGCGCCACAACTACTGAGCCTGTGCTCTAGACCCCGCACGCCACAACTACTGAGCCCACGTGCTGCAACTACTGAAGCCCGCGCGCCTAGAGCCTGTGCTCCGCAACAAGAGAAGCCACCGCAATTAGAAGCCCGCGCACCGCAACGAAGAGTAGCCCCCACTGGCCACGACTAGAGAAAGCCTGAGCAGCAATGAAGACCCAATGCAGCCAAAAATAAATTAATTAATTAATTAAAAAAAGAAAAGATAAGATGTTCTCTTAAGGAAAAAAAATCCAAAACACTATACATGCTACATATGGAGAGATTTAATAAAAATTAATCCCAGCACTGAAAAATCAGTAGTGCACATAACATCTTATGCTTTAATACTGTTATCTTGAGCATTTTAATGTGATTCACAAAAAACTGTTACTCCCAATAAAAATGTAGAAAACAATGGTTTTATGTAGTATGAAATAACGCATCAAAATAAAACTGTCAATGTACTTCCATTTCTCTATGGTATGCTCTAGTTTTTGCTCACATATGGAACTCAAAGTACTGGGGCTTTACACATGGAGACTCAAGAGAGATTTTAATGGTGATTAATGCTAATTCTAAATATATGTATTTTGACGAATGCAAAAATCTATTTAATAAAAAGATTTAAGATGTTCAAAAAGAGTCCTGTACAAACCTAAAAGAAACTTTATTTGAAAAATTGAATTTGTTCTTTTTTGAAAAATGACATCATCCAGGATATGTTTTTAATCAATTATCATTGTAGATAATTCAGAGGACAACATGGATGGGAAAACAATGGTGTGATTAACTAGGCCCTGACCTGGTGTCATCGCACCAGTCCAGGGAGAGCTTATTAGTTTGAGCTAGCAGTAAATATGAAACTGAGAGCATCGTAAATCACAACAGTAAGATTAATCTGAATGTGAATCAGATATATGGGCAAAACTGAGACATTCCCAGTTAGTCCAAAAACAGCTATATGAGGTCAGTGGAGAGAAAATGATAATTTTCATACACAGGTCTATGCATTACCCTTTCCATTTTATCTACAATTTTCAATGGAAAATATTGATCCTTATAATTAAATAAGAATTTTCCTTAATTAAATAAATAAAAAACAAAGGCCCTTAGGATTGCTGGTGATGCTAGTCAGGGCAAAATCTTTGGGGGGCGGGGTGTGGTCCTGTATTTTGTTTCTCAAAGTGTTTTGTCCCGTCATATAGTCGAAGCTTGGAGAATCAGCACACCTTAAGGCCATAGTTTTAGCACCATAAACTCATCTTGTTTAGTTTGTTTGGCTCATCACAGAAGTTTTCATTCCTAGAAAAACACTGTGACGCGTTCTTTCCTGTGGCAGCCAATTAATTGGCTGGACCATATTAAACAGTGATAGAAAATTGATTGGAAGAGTTTTGAGCCCTGTTTTGATCCATCCTCAATTTATGTACATATACTTAATTGGGATTTTAAAAAGAGCCTTGAATAATGACACTCTAAAACTTATTTCCACAGAAAGAGTATTCTAAAAGTTCACTACACTTGGGATTGTCAGGTAGATTCATTTCTTACCTGTCATGAATATGTTAACTTTGTTTGCAATATTTGATAATTGGTTAGTATCAGTAATTTTGAGTTTTCATTACCTTGTTACTTCTGGATATGTCTCTGGTAATATGGCCATCAGAGGGAATGAAAAGAGGGAAAATACCTGCAAGGTAGTTATTTGGTATTATGGTAAAATAGCAACAATAAAATTGTTGCAGTAAATGTGATTTTTTTTTTTTTTTTACTTTAAGAGAAAATTCAGTAAACCCAACTGTGTATGAAAACACAGCCAAATCAGTATACTAAATTAGTAATGTTAGCTAATCAGAAACAAACATGTGCTTCATCATACTCCTTTGGGGCTTCTGTATGGGTATTCTTCCATTTATATATATTTATTTTTTAACCAGACATACTCTATATAAAAAATATATTTCCCTACCGTCGTCTGCTTATAAGCCAGCTGCTGTTGTTGCTTTGATACTTTCCATTAAGACCTACTTGTTCTTTCCCAGAGGCACTGAAAATGTTCACTGTGGTGTGAGTCATACTGATGGCTCCTTTCTGTTAGAGGATGAATCAGTGTGGGTTACATAATTCCAGAATGGTTTAGGGGAGCAGAAGAAATGGCCTGTATCTGTCTTCTTATAGTTCAGTCCATTCCAGAAATCTATACACAAAAAGTAGTCTTTTCAATCTAGACCAAAGGCTTCTTCAAGCACTTTGATTGTCTTGGATTCACAGTAGAAGCAAAGCATGAATAGAATGGCCAACATAAAGTTGTATTTCACATGCGACTATTACCCTAGGATGATGATACACCCTTTTTTCAACCTGTGTAAGAGAGTCAAATTAACTTAGTAAATTAAAAGATTATATCAAAGGACCTTAAAAGAGAAGAAAAAAAAATCTATTTTTGTGATTGGAGAAAATATAAAATTATACAGGGTAGGTGAAATTTTTATGTCATTCAATTTTGTTAGAATGTAGCAAGCCAATTAGATAAAATTAAATTTCAAGCTTGATTGATTTTTTAAATATTCATTTTAAGCACTGCGTTTGGTGTTTATTATATTACACAGGAAATACCAAAGAAGGTCTGCTGCATCCAGGAATTAAATGAAACCTATACTGTCAATAGCCTAGCTGGGGCTTTCGATAAAGTATTATGACATTTCTATATTATGCAGCACCATAAAATGCTAAACATACATAGAACACAGGACTATAAGTTTCAAAAAGCACATACTCAAAACTAGAGTGTTTGGCATTTATAGCTGGCTAGCACAGGAAGATAATGAGGAGTTTGATACCTTGGAAATCATAACTATGAAATATATAACAATAGTTTCCCATCAAGATGGATCGTATATCATGCAATATTGGAGGATAATTCAAGTCTGCAATGCAGTCTGCTTTTCATTTCACGTGCAGGGTGATGGAAGCCATAATCTACCCAGGTAGTATTCATGTGGGAAATAGTGACAAATTTAGAGCAACTCATGACAAAAAAATCCACATAGGAAGAACATGAAAGATTTGATGTCCTCTTGGCTCCCACCTTTTTTTCCCCCTACTATTCTTGCCCTTTTCCATAAGTGGAAAATCTTTGTGTTAATACAGTTTCATGATGAAATACAAGTATTTCTTTAAAAATATAATAGGACATATACAATTATTGGGTAGTATTACCCAAATAATTGATTGAGATAAAGTGTGATAAATCATTTACATGATAGTATCAAGGTCTCCAGGAAAATCTGAATTTAAATAATTGTCTACTAAAATCACTTCCCACGTTAAGATGTGCAGTGACTCTTCTCTTATACACCAATTATTTCTTTATCAGAAAACTCTTTTATGTCATATAGAAGTGGAGTTGAGGTGGCATAGGACCAGCATTTCTGGATTTTGAAAAGAGCTAAATGACTGATATTCTGCCTTGAATTTTCTTTTCAAGATTTAATAAAATATTGAGAGACAGTAGGAAGCCAGGAGTAATTGTTAGTGAACAATAGAATAATCCTTTGTGATCTGACAAAATAGTGGGAACTCTATGGTCTTTTCTCCATCATCTGTGTAGGCTTTGGCCAGCTGTCACTCAGGTTCTCCATCTTGTACCTCTAGATGAAAATGCATCTAGTTAAAGAGATGGTTAAGAGGGAGTTTGGCAGTGTGGACCTGAGTTCTAGCTCCATCTCTGACCTTATTTCCTTTTTTTTTTTTTTTTTTTATAATATGCAGCTATCTCTCCACTTTAGAATTTATTCCTAAAATCTAAAGACACTATAAAAACAATGGAGCTTTTCTCTTTTCCTTTTTTTTTTGTAATTAGACTAAAGCTTACATTCCCAGCTTCATCTTCCTGAAAACAAAAAAAAACAAACAAAAAAAAATTAGTTTGAACAAATAATCAAGAGACGGGCCTACCTTTTCATATCTGATGACAGTGGAATCATTTTAACACTTTAACTTTCAGTGCTTCAGTTTTATGCTTCATTTGTACTTATAAATATGGTCATAGTGGTAGCAAAACATATTCTAGCCTTTCAATTATCAAAGCTAGCATAAGAAAAAATAAAACTGAGGTTAATATAAATTCTCAATCATTTTTGTTTGGTGTTAAAATGTTTACTTTTGCAAATTTGTATTTTTTTAATTGCGGGGGAAGACATTGTTTCAATTGACTTGGATACTTTGGTTACTCTCACAGATAACACAGAAGGTAACATAAATTCCTGCATAAAATTCCAGTGAGAGAATGAATTTATGGTTATGACCAGGGTTCAGGGAGGTGGGGGACGAGTGTGTTGGGAGGAGGGATAGAATGGGAGTTTGGGATTGACATATACAGACTGCTATATTTAAAATAGATAACCAACAAGGGCTGTATAGCACAGGGAAATTTGCTCAATATTCTGTAATAACCTAAATAGGAAAAGAAGTTGAAAAAGAATAGATACATGTATATGTATAACTGAACCACTTTGCTGTACACCTGAAACAAACACAACATTGTTAATCAACTATGCTCCAATAGAAAATAAAAATTGAAAAAAAATTATTTAAGCATACAGGACCATCTTCCCAGTGTTCTTTACAGATTTTTAAACTTACTTCCTCTTATTTTTACCTAGGGATTGTTTTCTAAAGAGATTAAAAAACCAACCAAACAAACAAAAAAAACAGTTGTCAAGATGGTTGACATTTTGAATATTGTATTTTAATTTCATTATAGTCATTTTCCCCCTTAAAGTCAAGTAACCTTAATTTCTTTTACATTATTTTATGTCCTCTTTGACAATTATGTAATCATTTCAGATATTCTACTTGAGTGTCTTTATACCTATTCAAAATCATTTCTTTCATCTTATTCACGCTTTTAAAAATTTTGAACACAAAAAGTTGTATGACGTAAAAATAATACCAAAATTAAATCTTTTAGAAAAACTATCACGTAGCAAGCACTCAGAGAGAAGGTTTAGGTGAAATAGGCTTACACTTCAACAGCAGGGCTTAACTTAGATTTACATGTTTACCTACTTATAAACACCCTGACTTATATCACAAAGGAATTGTCAGAGCTTAAAGAAAATAAACATAAAAAAGAAAAAACAAATAGTTGAGAGAGACAGAGTAAAGGGACTATAAGGGCTACACTTTAATAAACCTCTTGATATATAGAAGTATAAATATATGTAATAGACATACTACAGTTAATAAAGGGTATGTCACAAAGCTTTGGCCTCAAAGCTTTTGGCCATTAAAAGGGAACTAGTATCAATTACAAGAATCACAGTGTTCCTAAGATTTAAGAATGAAAACAAAATAGAAAACCATAATTCAGGAAAAAATATCCAAAACTAAAATTCTGAGAAATTTCTCTCATACCTTCTCATAAACAGGTATTGGATAATGAAATAGAAGTATTCCTATAGTAAGTATAATGGCAATTTTATTGGCCCATTTCTTATAGTGCTTCTCAATACAGACAACTGGCATAAAGTTACCGGGCAATTGAGTGAAAACCAATAAAAATGGTGTCAGACATTTTGGTTCAATGACCAGCTCTTGGTTTGATCCAAAGATAGAGTCAAAATATATAAAGGAATAAATATTTAGCACCCAATCAAGCCTACATCTACAAATAATTCCCCATAGCCCACTTTTTGATAAGGATTAAATAGCAAAGACAAACATTTTCACCTGCCTGAAAGAACCTGTAGAGTACCTATTGGGTACTGCAGATTAAGTGCTGAATCATACTCCTCAAAACTCAGTTAACAAAAATAGAGTCTTCATCTGCCTTTCTCATCTGAGATCCAGTAGGACCTAATCTTTAGGAAAGGTATGGAGAAGAAATAATGCATTAGCCCAAAGGAATACGTGAAATCCTCCCTTTTATTTAGGGACCATCAGCCTTAAAAACATGTAGTTCTACTGTACTTGTGTGGAAATTCTATCTCTGGTTAGCCACAGACTTCTTTAAGAGAGATAAACTCAAATTCCCGTAGAATCAGTGCTACTGATGTTAACAAAAGGTGGACATGGGCTGTGATATTCATGGCAAGATGTGTTTCAATAGAAGTAGTTGTTTTTAGTATATTTGAGGTCAGAACACCAATCACATTTAGTAACTATGAAAGTGATTTGAAATGCACACAATGCTAAAAATATAGTTTTGATTTGTTTCGCTTTCCACAAAATTAAAAGTGAAATGCTACTACTCATTTGCCAGACATATCAACTATTTGGTCAAATTCATTTTGAGGGAATCTGGAGAATGTTCCATTGCTTTAAAAATTGCCTTTTTAGAAGAAAGAGTAGGCTTGCTCCCCATTCCCACACCCCAGGAGAGAAATGGTATAGAATAGAATTCTCCTGGAAAAAAATTTCAGGTCTGTATTCTCAAGGAAAACTAATTTCTTATTTGCCCCCTCAGCTGCCTTCCAGGGCCGCACAGCAGTTTTGTTCTATTGCTTTTTTTTCCCCCCTCCTGTAACCTTTCATTCTCACAGCACTGAAAGAGTTTAAACAAAAATGACTTTGTTTGGTTCTGCAGAATTAACACGACACTCAGGCTTATTTCTAATTGACTGCAGATGTTTTTTAAGCAGAGAAAAGCCTCAGCCTTGTGTGCATAATTCTTACACAGTCCTAATGGAGAGAAGTAAGTCCCAAATTAGCAACTTTTTAAAGTCAAATCTGGCTACGTGCTGCACAGACTTTGTTTTTTGTTGTTGTTTTTTGTTTTGGTTTGCTTTTTTCAATTTTCAAAGGGTGTCCAGATAGAAGATGTTTAAAAATCTAAACAGGGAAGGCCACCATGTTTCTAAGAAACTTACAAAAGAAAGAAAGCTAAACTAATCATTGTGGCAGTGCATTTATGTCTCCCCTCTGCTCCTCTGCCTTCAGAAACAGAACTTTAAAAAATTCACAAAAATGTTGATCTCTGCACAACAGAGCAACAAGCTTTGGAGGGAATGAGGTCAACTCAAGGGTTCTGTTTTGACTGTCTTGAGTCTGAGTTGCTGACATGGACAAACTTGTGAAAACCAGCTGAAGAAAGGGACACTCTGTGTACTTTAGACTCCTGGCTTCAACAATTTGCCAGTAAAGATGTTACAACCTCACTGTTCCTTCCAGATCCAAGGCCATGTGTTTATGTGTTTAGAGCAGCAAGTTTTGAGGCTGCTTATGCTGTCTTTTTAAAATATCACTTTGATTATTGAGAACCTCAGAATTAGGCAGTTTGTGTACAATGTCTCTGTTCCAGAGGCCTGACCGTGGGACTGACTAGGGAAAGAATGCACTGCACAGCCCAAGGAAATTTGTGTTTTAGGTAGAGGAGGTGTGTGTCCTATTTTCTTCTTTCTTTTCGGTAAAAATTTCAGGACAGTTAAGCAAACTTTCAGAATATATGATTGCATCTAATGTGAAAATACAGAATCCCCAGAAATTAGAAATTCATGATTGAGAACAAAACACTTGAGTGATTAGAGGGAGGGGATAATAATGCTAATGAACAGATAGGTCAGCCCCTGGTTTATACTTGAGATTAGATTTAGACAGACAGTCACATGAAGAAGAGGATTCCTGACTTTCCCCAGCATCTTCAGATTCCCACTCAACCTGTTGACATAATATTCTAGCCTGGAGTCCACTTGCTGCCCTCCAATCACTGGGTTTTTTGTTAATTTCAGTAATACACTTGCATTTTTATAAAAGTTCACCTCCATGTACAGCATCAACACTAGTGACCTAGAAAGCATGGATTTACCATGGATTTTGCCTCCACGGGATTATTTTCAAGGATTCGGTTATACAATCCTTCAGATTCTAATTTAGGTAGAGGAAGCATCCTTTGGCATATGGTTTAAAATAAGACTTTTCAGTGAAGCTTAACATTTTGGGGAGAAAGGACAGAAAGATATATTAATCTCCTTTTTTTGGTAATTTATGATAGACCTTCCAGGAAGGAAGAGTCAAAGTAGATTACAACTTTGAGAAGCTAGAAATGGAATCTGACTTCTAGAGAAGTAGTTCTTCTCTTGCTCAAGCAATGTTTATGAAAAGAGAAAAGTCATGAGAGCATGTCTTACTGCTTTTTTGCCACATTGTAGGAAATTGTTATTAATAAACTGTTTATCTCATGAAACCTTAAAAATGTAGGAATCTCTGAAATTGCCTTTATAAGACACTGTTCCTGATAGTTGGGAAGTTTTAATGGGTTTAGCCCATCTCTATACATATGAGAAGATTTGGGGCTTTAATGATAAATAATTAGTATGATATCTAAAAGTGGAAATAGCAATATGAAAGTCTAGGAAAAAACGTAGTAAGGTAGATAGCTAGGGGGAAGCAGTCGCAAGGCACAGGGATATTAGCTCGGTGCTTTGTGACAGCCTGGAGGGGTGGGATAGGGAGAGTGGGAGGGAGGGAGACGCAAGAGGGAAGACATATGGGAACATATGTATATGTATAACTGATTCACTTTGTTATAAAGCAGAAACTCACACACCATTGTAAAACAATTATACCCCAATAAAGATGTTTTTAAAATAAATAAATAAAAAAAAAAAAGAAAGTCTAGGAAAGAAGAATCGTTGGAGACATGAGAGATGTCTTTATAAATACCATACACTCAAGAGTTCTTACAGATTAAGAGATGTTAAACTTCTATATGCCAAGTATCATACCTATCTAACCTGTTATTTTACCAAGCAAAGGCCAAAAGGATTTGAATATAGGTGTTAACAAATTATAAAACATATTTAACACTTAGAAAGAAAGAAAACACCAAAAACTCTAGAAAACCAAACCAACACCTGCTTCTTTCAAAGCTTGAAGGAAAAGGGGATTGTTTTTGAAACACGTTCACATTCACATAGCAGTAGAAAGACTTGAATTATCTGTAATCAAGGAAAACATTTTAAGCCAATTTCAGCCAAGAACACTAACTCAGAATATTGTAAATAGTGAATAGTTGTGTGTGTGTGTGTGTTTTTTTTTTTTTCCACGCAATACCAAAGAGCTTGGGCACACTGACGTGTAGGGATTTATATCCACGAAACAAAGCCTTTCCCCAATGCCTTCGAAGTTCAGTATTAAGCAGTTCCAAATGCACTTAATTTTTGGTTTCTTTTCCTTCAGGTTTTAGTCCCTGTTTGTTACCTGCTCTGTTTATTTACCTCTAAAGCACTATAGTGAATAGCTTTTAGCTGAATAACATCGGCTTTTAAAGGGAATTCATAGGGTGCTATTCTCAGGTTATCTTGTAATTCACTGTTTTTAATGGATGGGTCTTTTTGTTGAACTAAGGATTTCCGACCTTTAAGACTGTTAGTATTTCTAGGTGATATTTACTCTGTTGATCTCTGGCTTTCATTGTCTCTTTGCACTCTTGGTGTGCAGTTTCTATGTTTAAACTAGTGATTTCATGTATTCTGAAACTAAACAATCTCTTTGGTTTGTATACTTTCTGGTCTGGGCCTATGGAAACACTCTCCTAATGTATGAGAGAGATGTTGAAATCTTGGTTTCAGATAAATTCTAGTGCTTCTTGTTAGAGGAGAGGAGTCCCTTGATGTAGCTTAACAACTCTTGATTTATTTTCTATTTGATTTTTGTTCATTATAGCTCATAATATCAGGTTTTGGCATTTCAGAAAGGAGGAAAAGAAAAAAATGTCTACAAGATCTTCACACTGTGGTTTATTTGCTACTTTCTGGGAATGATCAAGGCTAAACTGGTACACCTAAAGTAATGCTATTTATTCCCCAAGGATAATATCAGGTTACAAACTATCTACCAGATGGTTTGAGGTCAATTCTCCTAGGCTGGGGTAAGGTTGAGAGGATATGCCTACGATTACCAGTGAAATATTGTTTAAAAAAATGCTTAAGGAGGTTGTAAAGGAAAGAATCAAATAAAGGGGTGTGTGAAAGTGGAAAGGGTCAGTGGAAGGAACACTTTTTATCTTAATAATTTGTTCTACACTTACGGGCTCATAAGCCCATAAGCAAGGTTGAACCTTCAGTGAACATCACCTGGAGTTATGAGACTCACCCCTTCTGCTCTCAGCCAGTCTGCCTGGATCCCTGTCCCATGGCATAGCCCCTGGAATGAGAAGCTGGAATGGGAGTGGCTTGATGACTGTGATTCACTGCCCGCTAAAGTGGATGCTGTCCAATCTTCCCCAATGACTCCTATGTTATGTGGAGAACATGGAAACCTCTCAGGAGTCTTCGAAGAACAAAAGCAGTAATCAAAAGTGAGGTACTTAAGCAGTCCCAACAAGCAAGAAAATGCAACAAATACCATTCCATTTACTGGCTTTCAAAAATTGAAAAAAAGGAGATTTAGCACCAAAGTGCATTTAAGAAAGAAAAATCAAGACAGTATAGCAGAAGCTGGGGGAGGAGGGAAGACATGGAGTAAAAATTCCCTCTGAGCCCACGGAAAGCAATAAGAGTTCTCATTTAACCTCAGAAAGTGACTTGAGAATCACTTGCACTTTGAAACGATTCTAAATTGCAAACTAATTTCCCAGTGGGATATGTTGATGGCCTACTGTACACAGCATAAATAATGAGTTTGCAACCAGGACCCCAAATAAAGCAGTGCACGTTCGTGGAATTTATGAACATTTTTTTTCCCCATCTGACATTGCAATGTTAATGCTCCCAGTTAGGAGTTTTACTATGTCAGCAGGTGAATTCCCTGGTAGTAAATCGAGCTTTAATGGAACAGGCTGGTAGGAATGATTATGCTGTTGCGCTGTAAAACTCTGGTGTCAGTATTAGATTTCTAGAATACTTGGACACAGCCTGCTACCTACCCTGATTGCAGACGTTCTTGGCTGTTTGACTTTTAATGCTACACTTCAAATTGGCCATGACAAAGTAAGATTTATAACTTATAAAGAATTTTAGACCTGGAAAATGTAATAACATCTAACCAACCCTTCTTTTCTATGCAAGAAAGAAATCTGAGGCTTGAGGAGTTACATAACTGGTTAGATGATACCCATTATAAGTGGGAGAACTGGGGTGCTAACCGAGACTCCTCTGGTCCTTTACTGCTCTGTTCCTGTCTCTCTTGAGGATGCTGCCTTTTGCCAAAAAAAAAAGGTGAATGCAATAAATTTTATAAATGTGTTTAAGAAAACCAGACAAAAATATGAATCTGAAGTATAACTTCATAACAGAAAACAAAGCATACAACCTGTTATATCTGAATATTCAGACGTCTCTGACTGGGAGACAGGCATACAATGAGAAGTCTACAAGCAAGTAATACTAATAATAAAGATATTACTAGACTGGATGTCACTGCAGAGTTTTTATGATGCCTATAAATAACTCATTGAGGTTAAGACCAGACGATCCTTACCTGCCTTCAAAAGTGAAGAAATAGAAACAATCAATGTTCCTTTTTTTTTTTTTTTAAGACATTTCGCCCTTAAATACTTAGCCTGCATCTCTTAAGAGCCAGGATATTTTCCAACGTAACCACAGTATATTCATCACATTCAACACATATACAATACAATACTAATATCTAATAAATACTCCCTGTTAAATTTTCTCCAGTTGTCCAATAATGGCCTTAGGACTCCTACCCCTCTCCCCTACCTGGATCCCATCAAGAACCATTCCCTTTATTTAGTTCTTATACTGTCTTATTTCATTTTCTTCTTCTTTTTAAGTTTTTGATAAATTTTAAAAATAAAATTTATTTTATTTTTTTTACAGCCGATTCTTATTAGTTATCTATTTTATACATATTAGTGTATGTATGTCAATCCCAATCTCCTATTCATCACACCACCACCACCACCACTTACCCCCCTTGGTGTCCATACATTTGTTCTCTACATCTGTGTCTCTATTTCTGCCCTGCAAACTGGTTCATCTGTACCATTTTTCTAGGTTCCACATATATGCGCTAACATACGATATTTGTTTTTCTCTTTTTGACTTACTTTACTCTGTATGACAGTCTCTGGATCCATCCACGTCTCTGCAAATGACCCAGTTTTGTTCCTATTTATGGCTGAATAATATTCCGTCGTATATATGTACCATATATTCTTTATCCATTCATCTGTTGATGGATATTTATGTTGATTCCATGACCTGGCTGTTGTAAATACTGCTGCAATGAACATTGGGGTGCATGTGTCTTTTTGAATTATGGTTTTCTCTGGGTATATGCCCAGTAGTGGGATTGCTGGATCATATGGTAATTCTATTTTTAGTTTTTTAAGGAACCTCCATACTGTTCTCCATAGTGGCTGTATCAATTTACATTCCCACCAACAGTGCAAGAGGGTTTCCTTTTCTCCACACCCTTTCCAGCATTTGTTGTTTGTAGATTTTCTGATGATACCCATTCTAACTGGTGTGAGGTGATACCTCATTGTAGTTTTGATTTGCATTTCTCTAATAATTAGTGATGTTGAGCAGCTTTTCATGTGCCTCTTGGCCATCTATATGTCTTCTTTGGAGAAATGTCTATTTAGGTCTTCTGCTCATTTTTTGATTGGGTTGTTTGTTTTTTTTAATATTGAGCTGCATGAGCTGTTTATATATTTTGGAGATTAATCCTTTGTCCGTTGATTCGTTTGCAAATGTTTTCTTCCATTCTGAGGGTTGTCTTTTCGTCTTGTTTGTAGTTTCCTTTGCTTTGCAAAAGCTTTTAAGTTTCATTAGGTCCCATTTGTTTATTTTCATTTTTATTTCCTTTACTGTAGGAGGTGGATCAAAAAAGATTTTGCTGTGATTTATATCAAAGAGTGTTCTTCCTATGTTTTCCTCTAAGAGTTTTATAGTGTCCAGTCTTATATTTAGGTCTCTAATCCATTTTGAGTTTATTTTTGTGTATGATGTTAGGGAGTGTTCTAATTTCATTCTTTTACATGTAGCTGTCCAGTTTTCCCAGCACCACTTATTGAAGAGACTGTCTTTTCTCCATTGTAATTGATGTTTCTTAAGAAAGGCTTATGTTCCATGGGGCTTAGGAAGGTGTAGCCTGAGTATACTCAGCCATAATTCTTCTGAGATCATTCAGGTGTATCTGTACTGTGGAAGACATGTGGTTTCCTCCACAGGAGTGATGTCCAAATTCTTAGCCACTTATCCCAGTGTGTTTACTCTGCTACATGTTATGGATTCTGCCCCTCAAAGCAGTTCCATTTATACAAACTTTGTCAAGCATCCTGCCCTTCACATAGCTGGCAAATAGTGTTGCTTTACTGTACCTTCTTCATTAGACCCCCAAGCCTAAAAGTAAGATCTGAGTTCTTGCCCAGCATGAGGATTGATGCCACCATTTCAAAGCTGTCCCATCTGGACTTGGGGGTCAACCAGCAATCCTTACCTCATTGGTTCCTTTTCCTCCTCTTTTCATCAACTATTTTAGTCAACCCTCTTTTCAAATCCCCTACTTGATTTCTTCATCATCATTCTTTATAGATAAGCATCCTTTTCCATTTCTATAAAAAAGTCAGTCAAGAACACCTCAAACTGCCACCCATCTCCAGCACACTGTACCCTAGACCATCACCCTCTCCTTTCCTATACTTGTACTTCTATTGTCTGGATTCTATCACATTTTGCTCCAAAAGTTATCCACTCTTTTCATACACCCTTTATCTTTCAACAGGCAAACATGTTTAAATCTCTTAAATCTGAGAGCCAGAAGAAAAGCAGAAACAAAAGACTTACTTGGCCATGTATCTCCCTTTAGCTCTTACTCTGCAAAACTTCTATAAAGAGCAACCTGCCCTCCTAGCACTTCCACACTTCTACCCCTTTCTTGTGAACACACACCTGCCACCCCACCCAGATACTTTTCACCAAAATTGTCCATGACTTTGCAGATACTCATGTCAAATAACATGTTTAATTCTTCAACCTACTAAGCTTCTCTGCTGAATCTGTCCCTGGAGAACATCTCCTCCTTCTTGTAACCCCTCTTCCTTTGGTGTAGTGACTCTACTTTGTCCCGATTTTCCTGCAGCTATTCTTGACAATTCTTAACAGGTTTCCGTTTCTATCTGTTATATGTTGGCGTTCCTCAGGATTACATCATTAGTCTTTGTTTTTGTCCCATTTCACCCACTCTCTTTGGGTGAAAATATGGATCTCATGGCTGCAACTACCATTTGTATAACTCCCAGATCTGCATTTCGAATCTAAACCTCTCTTCTGTGTAATAGACAAATATGTTCTACTGTCAACTAAGCTTCTTTTGCAGAAATTTACATATACATTTCTATCTATATAGATGCAAATCTGAAGACAACACCTTCTTAATTAAATCTACCTCATCCTTCCACGTTCTCATCTTGAGTGACATATTCATCCACCCAGTTGACTAAATCAGGTAACCCAAGGATGTGCTCTTTATTTCTCACTCTTCCTTAAATTTTCAATCCAGTTAGTGACAACAATTCTATATATATTCTTTCATCTTAATGTCTCTCTAATCTTCTGCTTCTTCACTATCCCAGCTCCACTGCCTTAGTTCAGACCAATCAGCTCCCTCCCAGATTATGGGTTACTGAAATGGCAAGCTAAGTGGTTTTCCTGCCTTACCTACGTCTTCCTCCTTTCCTTCCTCCCATTGTAGATAGTGAGATGAAAAATATTCTTTCAGTGCTCCACATTACTAAGGTTAAAAGCCAAGCTTCTTCATATGACATTGAAGACTCTGACATTTCTTGCCTCTCTACCCTACAGTCTGGAGCACATGCTAAATTGCCAGAAAAGTTTGGCCTCTCTCATCTCTATCACAGCATTTATATAGGGCATTGTTCTTGGTGTTCATCTTCTCTCTTCTCCATAAGCTCCAAAGTGGGAGATAGGGACCATGTCTTTTAACACCTCACAATGCCTGGTTGCTAGTAAGTACTCAGTAATATTTCTTAAGCAAACAGATGGCCAAGTATCGAAAGTACATTATTATAATTGTGATCATACATTCTCAGGTATATGCTTTCATGTATTTTTAATCTTTTTGTTCCATTACATGCATTTACAAAATATCAAACGGTGCATTGCATTTCTTTTTCAATTCTTACCTAGCTCTTTAAGCTAATAATAAACGTATTAATTAAGGACTTATTTTTTCTCAAGCATGTTTTATTACTTTGCATTAATTTACTTATTTAATTTCTTCAATAACTGCATAGATAGTTATTCATCTTATCTCTATTTCATATGTGAGAAAACTGATGCAGAGAGAGGAGCAGAGTGGAACTTGGAAGCCAGAGGGTGGGGAGTCCAGAACCCAGCTTTTTAACGGCTCTGACATCCTGCCAGAGATCAGTGTTACACTGCCTTGGGGTAGTGCTTCATCCTAGGTTTCCATTCTATTCATTATTATTGTTATTATTTTTTTAAATACCATTTATAATCTAGGGTGATTCTTTTTAAGTTGAAGTATAGTTGATTTACAATGTTGTGTTAGTTTCAGGTACACAGCAAAGTGATTCAGTTATACGTACATATATATACATATTTTTTCAGATTCTTTTCCCTTATACATTTTTTGTACACTCCTTAGAGCTTGATTTTCACAGGTTCAAGCATCAATTGCAATACACTTCCCAACTTGAAGATGATGCCTCTTCCCAAGACTAGCCTATTCTTGTTTCTAGCAGTCTATAATATGTACATGAGTTGAAGAAATGTTTAAATAAAGTGTACTTGAGAGGATTAAGAGATACAGCCATGTATGAGTGGCAAAAACTATTAAAATCTAAAACTGCTTAAACATTCCCTTCAGAATCCAAAGGCAGTAAAAGATATTTAAAGTATATTTAGAACATCTATCCAAAGGGTGCCGTAAAAGATATCTAACGGTGATGGAGCATCCTTGTGCATTTTTTGCTATTTGTTGACTGAATTACGAGTGAGGCATAGGCCAGTCAGTGCCCATGACATGAAGAGCTCTCAATACGTTCATATACCTCCAGAGTCACATAATCCAGAAACCTCCAACTATTATAAAATCTTTAAAAATAAGGTTTAATATTTTTATTCTGAAACACATGCTTCCAAGTGCTAAGTTCTTTGTAGAGTATTATGACTTGTGTCAGGGTAATGGTGACAGAAGGAATAAATCTGTTCATTTGTTTATGCCCACAGTTGGAAACAAAGTGAGTATCAGCCAGCATAATTCAGTTGACATTATTCTAAAATATCCTCCTCCCACATGAAGCAGGATTTCATATTTGCAGAAAATATTTATCCCAAGCTGCAAGCAAAATTACATTGACTCTTTGTTTCAGACTATTAATCACAATATTTAGGTAGGTTGCAAATGCCAAGTCAGGTGTCTTTCAACACATTGTAAGAATGAGGAATGTGGTGGAAAAGATCATACATTCTTAGAAGGGCTGCAATGATTTATTCAATTTGTAATGGCTGTCAGTGGGATAGCAGCGTAGCCTGCCTTACCAACTCCTGACCAAGCAGATGGTCATTTTGTCACTGGCTAACTTGGATTGTTCAGTGTAGATCCATAACAGTGTGATCTGGCCACATTTGTCAAAAGAAGCTGAGGGAAGTGGGGCATTTGTTCACCTAGTCTTCACATTTGCTTGAATGCCAAGTGGAAAATACGAAGACATTTTATTGTCTGAACTGTGACTGTGTCCCGAGCTCTACAATGAAATTCAAAGTCAAATAACTTTCTCTTAACTCTCATCACAGCATGATTTTTAAATTAAAAATAAGTGTTTGCCCTTTCCTTTTTAGTTGCTAATTATCCCTGTATGTAAAAGGCATGAGAAGTTAAGCAGCAAAACCCAGTAATACAGACTTTTTTTTGGTGGAAAGTAATGTTTTAAATTAACTCATTTATTTCTTTTATAAGCCTTTGTTACTGATACCTACAATGTATCTGTCACAGAACTGGGCAACAGGAATGCAAATACAGAGATAGCTCCTCTGCTTTCAAGAAGGTTATAATTTCTTGGAGAAGACACAGAAAATTAGGTTACAGTGGAATATAAGTGCTTTAGCAGTAATATGAATAAACGCTATGGAAAACAAATTTTTTAAACTTACACATTTTGGGGTTTAGCTGATAGCCCTATAGAGAAGAAATCTTTGCCTTAATCAGTGAATAGAAACTGACCTTAAAAGGTGGGTTGCCTTGTATAGGAGTGCAAAATCATTGCTTCAAAATGGTCTGATCTATCTTTCAACTTCTGCAGCTACAGTGGAGGGTGACTATGGAATTAGGAAGGAGTGAAAAAGGAAGTGACCTTTCTACTGGTTCAAAGGAAAAACCTGGAGGTAAATGACCTTGAGCTTTTATCTCAGAAGTTATTTTTTTTTCATCTCCATTTGAGATTTATAAATCTCTACCCATCGCAGACTTGAAGTTGGGATGCATTTGCAAACATTTCAAGACACTGGAAAGATTTCATACCTTTCAATGGCTACAAACATTCCTTAGATTTAGGCAATAGAAATTAGGAATCAGATTTATCAAAATGATTCAAACAAAGAATTGTGATTAATAGAGGCATAGAGGGCTCATGGATGAAATTTGACAAACTGCAGTTGCCAAGACTGAGAATTCTACACTATTATCTTGGAGGATTTCACACCCCAACACAGCCAGTCTTTCACAGACAACAAGAGAAGCCAGAGCCAGAGAATTATAATGATGAGGGGCGATCCGAACGAAAACTCCTGTCAAGACCCCTCGTCCCGTTGCTTCTAGATAAGGTGACAAATACCACTGTGAGGCGGCAATCCCATTTAATAGGTTGCAATTATACCTGCACATCACTTACTTTTCATGTTACATATGGCCCAAAGGTGAATGGTGTATTGTTTAGCTGCACATTTCTTGGCATGTCAGTTACTCTCCATAAATTTTTCCAGGATGAATGAATACACTGTAAATTGTTCATTCCACAAAGTACTCTTTCCTCCATCTTAATCTTTTATTAGTTATGATAAAGTTCATGTTAAAAGAATCCCTTCTGCTCTTGTTAAATACAGGTCTTAGAAGGGAAAGGATGTACCAAACTTGTGTAGCTACTACTGAGTTATTCCAGTTCGATAGACCATGGAAAGCAGTTCTGAAACCGGGGTTCTTCAGTTGGAGAGATCCTCCTTGTGGAATTGCTTCCTTTTTCACCTACAGGTCTTGCCGTTCTATAAATATAGCTTAAACTGACAGAAAATATAGCAATGTGAGTTCGGTAGCTTCTCACAGTGCGTGTGAAATTGATAACTCTTTTGGTGAGACAGGAGTTTACGTGGGACCCAAAAAGCTGTCATGAGTGATCTATCTATAATGACTCTTGTGGAAAAAGTCACTTCATGTGTCTCTATCTTTATTAATTACCAATAGAGACGTTTCTCAAAGTCCAGACCATGTTAAAAAAACAAAGAAAGGCATTTTAAGCCATTTTACAGGAAAGGAGAGAATTTAAAAGTTTTTCAAAAACTATCAAAAGATAGCTTAAATTTTACAATACCCATCAAGAATCCAAATAACCAAAAGCCAAAATAATCCAAGTCTGACATTGTATCTACTATAATTCACACTATTGCTTTCAGACTAGCAATAATGTCCTAGTTCTTCCTGAATCACAGAATAAAAGTTAAAGTTAGAATAATTTTATTGGTATGTATATTTGATAATGTTCTGTTTATGTGTGAATATTGGTCAATCATATAAATATTACACATTCATTCACTCATTCAAAAAAGCAATTTTTTTCTACTATTTGAGAGACAGTATGCTGGATACTGGGGGTACAAATAAATTGACTGCACTCAAGAAGCTTAAAATCTAGTGAATTAAAACTGGAACTTTGTGTTTGTTTTGTCATATCACTCGGGCCCATTGACTGTCACATTTGACTAAGATGATGGATTCACAGCCATTGTGCAAAAAAGGTGGGGAAAAAGGACATCAGAAAGAAGGAAAGGCTAACAAAAGGCCTTTTATCCTTTATATTAATGGCAGCACCTTATTATTAGTATTATTTTTACAAAAAACTACTTTTTCCATCAAATTGAAAACCTGCTTTTAGGATACATCAGGCCAAAACTCATTCAAGAAATAACTACAGCCTCATGGTGGTAAAGAAAATTCAAGGCAACTGAAATCATAAATAGCTCATTGCTCAACTTAATTGTTTTTTCTCCTCTCAATACTGCCTGTTAACATTTTGCAATTGGAATGCTTTCCATCTGTGCTTTTACTTGAAATGTGTGAACACCGTTGGTGAAAACTATTATCACTCTCTTAGTCTTCGAGCTACTTTTTGTTGACACACTCACAACCAGAAAAACATTAGCTCAGTCATACACTTGATCTTATGTATGCGTTATGTCCCATGTTCCAATACACACATGCAGAAATATTATCCATATACAATTATTGGTAATTGTGAAAGTTGTGTTGGGTTCTTTTAAATATTCAGGGTAGTATTAAATGTAAAGACTCTAGTGTATTAATAAATAAAAACAATAGAACATATTAATTTAGCAAATATTGGTTCTTGATATTTATTCTTCCAATAAAGTGTTTTATTCAGTCTTCTCTCTCACATGTTTTACATATTCTTCTCACAAGGCTACCATGGTGACCGAGTACTACTCCAGAGGGCACTATTCACATCATTGTATATTCAGTTATTGTATTCTTCATTTCTGATTGGGACTTTTTATCTTTTCTAGTTCATTGTTAAAATTCTCACTGGGTTCATCTATTCTTTTCCCTGATTCAGTTAACATTTTTATTACCAATGCTTTGAACTCTTTATCCGATAAACTATTTATTTCTGTTTCAGTATTTTTTTTTTCAGGAGTTTTCTCTTGCTCTTTCAATTGAGAGCAGTTCCTCTGCTTTTTCATTTGTTTAACTTTCTCTGCCTCTATGAATTTAGGTGAAACAGTTACCTGTGGCGGGTGGCGTCTGATCCCAAGTTGCTGGAGCAGAAGCCCTGAGGGCTGAGCCCAAGCTGGCTCTGTTCCCCTTAAGTATATGCTTCCCCCTCTCCCAGTGCTCCAAGGGGGCCCATGAAGGTGATTGGCTCACGTCAGCCACAGACAGAGGTCTGAGCTCTCTCCAATGCAGTGCCTGTGCAGGTGCCCCCAGTTGCTTCCCTCGCTTTGCTCAGACAGAGCCTAGGGTGCAAGTCCCCTTTGTCCCTTGCAGCGAATCACCATCCCCAGCCTCTGTCACCCCTGCCCTGCTGTGGAGCCACTGTAAGGCAGGCGGGGCTTGCGTCGACTCTCAGCATATCTTGGGGCATCAGCTGTGATAGGGTGGCTGCTGTTAAGAGTTCTGGTCTGCTTCTGATGCGTTTCTTGAATAAGCACCAACAATGGCCACAGCCACCCTACCTGGGCTCTGCCCCAAAAGAACAGGTTGCCTCTGCATCCCATGGCCTAGTTTTCTCCCCAGTCATGGCCACCCTAGATCCAGTGCTGTGCCATGATGTGGAATGAGCGGGGCTGGAGCATTCACTTGGCTTGGGTTGGGGCATGTGTCAAAGTGGTAGCAGGAAACCAGACAGCCGTGCGAACAGTCCTTTCTCCACCCTCTCCACTCTGCCTCCCGGGCAAGCCAGTCCACACACATGCCTCGTGAGTGGAGTCCAGCTTCCCACAGCCCTCCTGTTATTCTTCCAAACAAACAAGGGGGCTCATCTCCCCTGTTTAGGAACCCAGGACTGGGGTGCCCAATCTGTGGCTCTCACTGCTCAGTCCCCACCCCACCCATAGCAGGTCTCCACCCATGTAATCTTCCTTTTTCTCTGAGTGCCCTCCCAGGGGCAAAGGTCCTGACCTGAACTCTTTTCTTCCCTTCCTACCTCATTACGTGAGGATCTTTCTTGCAGCCTTGGTTGTACAGGAGTTTTTTCTGCCAGTTTCCAGTTAGTTTTCAGTGAGAATTGTTCCACATGTAGAGGTATTTTTAATGTGTTCATTGAGGGAGGTGAGTTTCACGTCCTCTTACTCTGCCATCTTGATTGATCTCTGACCGTGCTTTTAAAAAAATAATTCTATAATTTTGAAAATGGTTCTGATGAACCTAGGGTCAGGACAGGAATAAAGACGCAGACGTAGAGAATGGACTTGAGGACATGGGGAGGGGAAAGGGTAAGCTGGGACGAAGGAGAGAATAGCATTGACATATATACACTAACAAATGTAAAATAGCTAGTGGGAAGCAGCCGCATAGCACAGGCAGATCAGCTTGGTGCTTTGTGACCACCTAGCTGGGTGGGATAGGGAGGATGGGAGGGAGACGCAAGAGGGAGAGGATATGGGGATATATGTATACATACAGCCGATTCACTTTGTTATACAGCAGAAACTAACACAACGTTACAAAGCAATTATACTCCAATAAAGAGGTTAAAAAAATAATTTTGTAGCTAATTTCATTTATGATGTCCTTTCTTAAAACCTCCCTTTCTAAAACAACTCGTTGAAGAACTCTCATTTACGTGTCTTTATCATGATTATTGCTCACACATTCCCTTGATGTTTATAGTCTGCATGTACAAAATAAACTATGTAAGATACCGAAACTTACAATCAATGGAACCATTACCTATTTGGTTCTTCCATTGCTTCTGAGTTTCTCTATTATTTTTTGAAAGGATATAACAAAAAGTTCTTAGTAGATAGCACAGATACCTCTAAACCCAAATAATCTAAATATTCTATGTCAATATCTAGTCATTTAGATGGAATATTTGTGCAGCTCAATCAGTGGCATATAAGCCATTTCTATGCTTGAATAGATTTGCAGCTGATTAATTTGTAGCACACAGTATCTCTTCCTGGGGGATATGTTAATTTCATATAGGTATTTTATGATGGTGGTGTGTAAGCATGCACAAGTCCGTGTGTGTGTGTGTGTGTGTGTGTGTGTGTGTGTGTGTGTTTGTGCTTTCAACACATACCTCCTGTTTCTCTGGGATTATCCAGAAAAGCATTTTCCAGAGAGCTTTATTTCTAAGCTTCACATGAACATCTGGAGATTTCAAGGTGAAAATGATTCCTCATGGATTGGTTTTAACAAGGTGGGTAGCACAAACTGAAAGGGATTAAGGCAGATAATGTGACCGCACAACAGTTTCCTCCCTTATAAACCTTTTAAATCACTGATCAGAATTTTAATTCTATCTGCTAAGTAATGCAGGTCCCCAGAGCAGAGGTTATGCACGCGGCCACAGGTTGGAGTCCTTAGCTGCTTTTTCATTACATTGTCGCTGCAATTTCTGCTAGCCTTTCTGGTGATGAAGCAAGGCACGTTTGAGTCCGATGGTTAATCTTTTATTTATTTTTTCAATAGGAAAAGAAAGCATGATTTTAAAGACCATTTGACCATTGCTGGATAAGGACAGCCCTATAAAACTTAGACCCAAATATTCTTAACTTATCAATTGACATATTTTAGAACAGTCTCTGGTTCCTCCTGCTACACTGTTTTGGAATGATTTAAGTTAGTGTATTTACATATAATTCTTGGAAGAAAGACGATCTTTCCTTAACAAAGCTGGAGTACTCATTGCCAGGCAGCAGAGATGGGCTGTGTTAATGTCAATTTCTTTACTTTTTATAAATGCCACCTGTGTTACCAGCATTGATTTGAAGGTGATGTAATTTTCTTGCAAATCCTTCATTTTATAGGTTTTTGGCAAGCCCCACTGCTGTGTTGATTAGATATAGTAACTGTGTCTATTTAAACAGGGTTTTAAATGCTTGGCTCGACTTTCTGTATTGGCTGGATAATGAGACATATAGTAGATGCTTTAACTTAAGGTTGTGCTAAGCAATGATTTGACACATAGCTTAGTGTTTAGCCATTTGTGATAATAAGCCCTTTAATTGTGGAGTTAATTGTAGGTACCTGCAAGACATACCTTTAAGTGATCCTGACAAATAAGATACAGACTCTCTACCCTCTTTAGGTGGCTTTTTTCTAACAGTGTTTCTCAAAGCACAGCCCTCAGACGAGGCACAAAATCAGCATCATTTGGAAACATGTTCGAAATGCAAATTCTTGGCCCCAGCCCAGACCCACTGAATAAGAAACTCTGGAGTTGGGGCCCAGTAATCTGTGCTTTAAAAAGCCCTCCCGGTGATTCTTCTCTTGATAGTTTGAGAACAACTGGTTATAAGAAAATCCCTGACACACAGTCCTGCTATATTTTGGCACCAAACAATTCAATATGAGTCACTTTTATAATTACTCTTAATGAATTAACCTTCTATATTGAAATTATCAAATGCTGGAAAATCATTTAATATTAATGAAAACCTATCAGTTATCTCTTAATTTTTGAACATTTATCTTTACGCTGATAGATGGTGGCTTATTACAAACGTATTAGGATTGAAGTTCAGAGTGAGGGAAAGCAGCTAATTTTCTTTATCTCCCCTTGCCTCCTCTTTTCATTATCCAAAGAAGTTAACATCACATGCTCCATTACACAAGATGCAGCCTTTATTATCTTTTATCTCTTCCTGAACCCTTTCTATAAATGCTACTTGATTACTCTTGCATCTTGAGATAGACATTAGAATAATCAAAACATCGAGAAAGTGATGCCTGGTTACTCTAGGGCAGTACAGCTTCCATGACACAGATAAATGAGTTGAGGTTGATGCAAACGTAAGTTCTGGTGGATACGCTGAGATGATGTTTTACGGAAGGTACGTGAGAGACTTGATGCTAGCAAATAAACAAGCAAAATGGTAATAAATATATTTTCCAACAAAAGAAGTGTGAAATTCCTTAGAGAAAATAAGAGCCCTGATAATTTCGATATCTGAAATTCACTGCAGTTAATTCTTTAAGGTGATTAATTTGGTGGTTCATTTGTGCACTCATCAAATATTAATTGTGACGTTTTCTTTTTGCCTGCTTTAAGCCGAGCTGAAACTGTGTTTCCAGAATTCCCTTTCCAGCATAGGTCCAGATCAGTGTGAGCCACAAGACAAGAGACATTTTGCGTGAGATTTGGAAGACAGAAGTGAAGCATAGCCAGGGAGCTTCAGGGTACTGTGTCGCTTACACCTTGGCTCACCTTGTTGAAATGGGACAACAGCCAGGGCTGCAGTGTTTCCAGGTCCTTTTGGATACCTTCCTCTAGCTTCTCAGATTCTTGCACCACTTGTCAGGTTATCTTATGAAAATACCTGCTTCTCCTGCAGGTCCATCTATAATCAAAGGTAGATCCTTAGAGGTTGTTAGAGACCTGTATGAGTTCCGCTTCACCCTTGTGGATTCCAGCTTGTCTTCACAGTTCCCGATGCCTCCTTGTTCAGTCCTCACCCTCTACTTCTCATCCATCTTTCCTGCAGGGCTGCCTACGCCATCCATGGACACGGGAGCGATAGCTTCAGACAGACTCTTCAACCAGCTCTCACAATTTCATAAGGTCAGATCCCCATAATAAGCATACCTATCCTTCGTTAGTTAGCACTCCTAGTGTTTCTACTTCTCTGATCAAACGACGTTACAAAATTTGGTACTAGAAATGGCGCCAGAAGAACTGAATCTGAAACTGATCATTTCTTCCAATTAGTTCTGCATTTTCTAGAATTGATTCTCTGCCTTGTTTAGATTTAAAGACATCACTGGCCCTATTTCCAATGGTAAAGTGGCCAAAGCATGCAGTGGCAAAGCATTTACTTATTACCTGCAACCAAGTGCATTTGGAAGGCAAAACTTTAGTGAGCAAGGATGTGTTGGCAAAATCCAAAAATCTCTGTGACTTACAAGTCACAAAGATATATTTCTGGCTCATCATACTGGGGACCCTTTCAGAGGGGCTGCAGCTGCACTCCAGCTGTCTTTTCATCTTGTACAGCAGGCAGAAGGAGCCGTCCTGATCTGGGGAATGCCCCTCTCATGGCAGAAGGGATGAGAAAGAGTGCTGGTGGGAGCCCATTCCCCTCATGGTCTAGGCTCAAACATACCTTTGATCACCTGAATTGATATTTTATTAGGCAAATATGTCACAGCCAAACCTGAAGTCTATGGGGCAGGAATGCATTATCCTCTTTCAAAGAATGGGGAATAAATAGTGGCCAACAGCAGCAACCATAGTCATGTATTAAATAACTCTAAATTGAGGTTGGTTATTATTTATTAGGGGCCTGGAAGATCAAATGCCAAATTATCTTAAAGCATAGAATAAAAATACAGTGAACTGAAAACTAGAGTGAGAGTAGGAAATTTTTAAAAATGGTAGTTCTAGAAGGAAAACAACAACAACAATTATGGAAGAGAGGTATTACTGAAATGAATGTGAAAATAAAATTTCCTTGAAATAAAAAAAAAAGTTCTAATTTTGCACCAGGTGAAACTTATGGAAAAAAGACACACTTAGGAAAATTCTGATAAAATTTCTGACCCTAAGAACTGATTTTAAAAAACTAACAATTTTCCAAGCAGAGATAATAAAATAACCCACCCACCCACCCCTCCAAAAAAATCAGGCCATCATCGCTAACAGAGAAGGCAAAGTATAAAGGGCTGCTGTCTGAGTCCTTTACCAGCCAAGACCTCATTCACTGGTGAAAATGAAAGATAATTGAGGTTATGCAGGAATTCCGAAAGTCTCATTTATATCAATAAAAATATGAATCAGAAAAGAAACTTGAAAATTGTAATAAAGAGGAATATGTAATTAGAAAAATTGTTACCTAGGCTATATAACTAGTTACGTAGCTAACTAGCTAGATATAGTAATGTATAGCAATATGCATGGTACATTGAGCTGGTCTGCACAATCAGACTTTCAGTTTATAGATGACTCCTTCTCTGAAAGTTTGGTGTCCCGACTAATTGGGCTGGTTTCTTTGCCATATAGATTGTTACATTTTTAATATCTCCCTTGCAATATAATTCCTGGAAGTTTTTAAGAAGGACTTTTGAAACAGAAAGGACACACTGGCCTTGGTTTCTCTGTGGAGATTAAGTGTAGCTTGGTGGGAAAAAATAATATCTATCTAAATTTCAATAAATAGTATATTCATAAGTGTCTAATTATAAGAATAGTAAATAATCTTGACTGGAAAATGTCATTAGAATTCCCAATTAACAAGACAAACATGAAAGGAACAGTAACCTGATTAATTGAGCAAAAAATGGGGAAAAAAAAGAGAAAATTAACAATATATAATGAAGGAAAAAATAAAATGGAAGAAATGAGATCAAGTTTACCAGCTTTTAAGGTACATACTAATGATAATTTAAAAATCTTGAGTTTAAGAAAAAAAATTAAACTGAAATAAAAACTATCTAGAAAGCAAGAAAAAGAACATTATGGAAGACTATCTAATATGTATGTAATATTTCCCTCTTTTCTTAGAGGGAAATGAATAGCCTTAAGTGCCTTTGATATTAAAGGAGAGAATGAATTAAATATACACTAAAAAAATAGAAAATAAAAATGCAGGATATAGGAATTAGTAGAGATAAATGTAAATTGATGAAATAGAAAAAATAAAAGACAGGTAAATACATCTATTTGGGGCGAGGGGCCAGTTAAATATATAATCCCCTTGCAACTCTGATTAAAAAATAAAAGTGGATAGCCAAAATAGATAATATTAAGTATGAGAAGAGAGACAAAACCACAAGGGAAGATAGACTAAAAAGAGAATGCTCCTTGAACAATACAATTTGCCAAAAATGATGGAGTAGAAAACTGAATAGAGCCAATTACCAGAGAAGAGACTGGAAAGGTGAGACATCAACAATGAAAAATGTATCCGAACAAGAGCTTGCAGTCAAACATTGTATGATCTTTAAAGAAGAGTTAAATAAGTTTGATATTGTTTAAATTGTGCAAGGCTATTGAAAATAATAGAATCCACTCTCATTCTTTTGTGAAATTAACATTATTTTGATATCATTACTGTAATAAAATACTAGCTATATATACTATCTATTTATATAAATACTATGAAAAAGAATATTATGGACAAATCTTAATAATGAATAAAGAGGCAAAAATTCTAAATGATGTAATAACAAATAGAATTCATCAATGTATCAAGAGAATAACACACCATTTCTAGTCAGGGTTTAGTTAAAGAATTGAAGGGTCCTTTATATTAGGACAACTATTAACATAATTTACTATAACCAGATGAAGGGAAAAAATGTTTAATTACTATTAATAGACACTAAAATTTATTTTGATAAAATTCAACAGTCAATTCAAATTAGAATTCTAAATAAATTGAAACTGAAAGGAAAATACGTAAGTGTAACAAAGGCTATATATAAAAAATGATAGCAAATCTACCCATACACTGTAAAAGTTGAAAACATTTCATTGAAGAGAAATGGATGAGAAAAGGATATTCACGATCACTATGATTAGTTGTTAGTTCTTCAAGATTTAAATATAAGCAGTAAGGTAAGAAAATGAAATTAACAACATAAGCGTTTGGTAAATAAAGTTATTTTTGCTGAGGATATAATTGAAGATGGAGAAAAGCAAAAGGTTTTTGTTTAAAATTTTTTAAATTAATATGATTATCTGGACACCTTCATCAATGGCTTTTTTTCTAATCTAGACATAGCTAGCACAGATGGAAATGGCAAAAACTGTTCAATTTAAAACAATAAAATGCCAAAGAATGAAATTTAATAAGAACACTATATTATCTAGAGGAAGAAAAAATAAAATCTTACTAAACAACTGAAGAGCTTAACATATCACATTTTCTTGGATGGGCAGACTTAATGTTACAGTGTAATATATACAATTTATTTATTTATGCAGGGGGGAAATAGACTTATTAGATATTATATATACCATATTGTCACTTTAATGAAATAAAGATGAGATCAGTGTAGGAGCAGACAAATAGATCAGTGAAACAGAAATAGGAAAAAGATCTCAGTTTGCAAGGCTTTAATGCAGGACAAAGCAGTGGTTAACTCAGTGGGAAAAAGATACATTTTTAAACAAATAAAACAGGTACCACTGGTCAACCATCTGGAAAGAAATAAAAATACAACCTATCTTACACCACATACAAAAATATACTCCAGATACACCAAATCCTTATGTAAAAAAACAAGTGAACAAACAAAAAGCTATGAAAACTTCATAAATAAGGATATGTGTACCTAGAAATTAGTGGTTGGGTGACCACCAAAATCAGTTCTGGAAGACTGGAAGGTATTACAAATAAATATAGTTAATTGCATATCAACAAAAATTTTATATGGAGAAGTACATAAAGTCAATAGGCGATGACTGATCTGTAAAACTATTTCTAATCTGATGACATACAAAGAGTTAATACAAAGAATGAGTTCTTACAATTAGAAAACCAAACTGTTCAATAGAAATTGGATAAAAACATAACTAAAGAACTTACAGAAAATTAAAACTTTATAGAAATACACTAAATATGTTCATAATTTCTAGTAGTTTGATAAATGAAAAAAATATGCAAATTAAAACAACAGAAAATGTAATTATCTTATATCCGTTAGACTGGCAAAGAAATAGAAGAAAAACACCTATAGATAACAGGATTGTAGACAAAAACATGCTTATCTATAGATGGAGAAAATATGAAGTATTACAGTCATGTTAGAAAGAAATTTGACAACATCTATTAAAATTAAAAACACACATGTCCTTTTAATACAACAGTTTCATTCCAGATATCTATGCAGTGGAAGTAGATACCAACATATAAGAGTCCAAGTGTTTAGGGTGCCTAAGGTGGCATTGCTTATCATGGTCAAAACTAGAAACACTACAAATGCCCATCAATAGCGAAAGGAAGCCATTGAAAGCTAGTTTTCTGTTATAGCTTTGAAATTTTTTTTGTGTGTCTAATGTTCATGCATGCTGAAATACTTATCTAACAATAGAAATACACTCTTTCTGTGCAGTTACGGAACTTGTATAAAAATGACTACATATGAGTCTCCAAAGTAAATACCCACAGATTCAAAAGCATCAGGCTGGTATTCCAGTAACCAAAATACAATAAAATTGAAAATCAACAACCAAAAGATAGCCAGAAGAGTAACAACAGCAAGAATATCAATAATGGCAACAACAATGATAAATCATAAATAAAGCATGGATTTAATATAACATGATAAATAAAAGTATAAATAACTAGATGGAGATGAACAAGTTGGCGCTATAGGAAGGTCCCGAGCTTCTCTCCTTACATGGACACACTGAATGTACAGCTGCACACAGAGAAATTCCCTCTGAAAGAGGTTCAGAAACTAGCTAAGCACTATAACACATAGGGCAAAGGAGAAAATACCCACATAATAACCACATCAAAAATGGGTCGGAAAGGCTGAGACACACTCTTGCCCTACCGAAACCAAAAGAAAGTTGAGGTATCTTGAACTATATCAAACAAAATAGGCATTAAGCCAAAGACTATCAAAAAATAAACGCCATCCAAACTGGAAAGGAAGACAGAAAACTGTCACTGAATGTAGATGACATATTGTATCTAGAAAACCCTAAAGACTCCATGAAAATACTGTTAGAACTAATCGATGAATTCAATGAAGTTGCAGGATCCAAAATGAATATAAAAAATCAGTTGTCTTTCTAAACACTAACAACAAACTGTCAGAAAAAAATTAAGAAAACAATCCCATTTACAACCACATCAAAAAGAATAAAATATTATGAATAAATTTAGCCAAGGAGGTGAAAGCTCTATACATGGAACACTGAAAGACACTGATGAAACAAACGAAAGAGGACAAATGAATAGAACGATATCCCATGCTCATAGATTGGAAGAACTAATATTGTTAAATACTGCATGGTATCACTTTTATGTGGAATCTTAAAAAAATGTTGAACTTACAGACAGAGAATAGAAAAGTGGTTTCCAGGGGATGTGGGTAGGGAGGAGATTAGGAGAGGCTGGTAAAAGTGTACAAACTTTGTGTTATAGGATGAATAAGGTCTGAGGATCTAATGAGGAACATAACTATAGTTGATAACACTATTATAGTAAAACTGAGATTTACTAAAAAAGTAGAACTTAAATGTTCTCATACACACACACAAAATAATTGAAAATATGAAGTAATGGACAGGTTAATTAACTCGATGGGAGAAACCTTTGACAATGTGCATGTACATCAAATCATCACGTTGTACAAACATCTTACATGTGAAGTTTAAACATCACATTGTTTAAACATCTTACAATTATTTTTGTCGATTATACTTTAATAAAGCTGAAAAAATAAAGTTATAAATATCTATAACAGAGAAACAATGAAAGTGTATAACCTTCTCTCACCTCTCCACCTCCTGATTTTGTATAGAATTGTTCATATTGCAATAATTTGATAATAATATTACAACACTACCATAATATTGTAATGTAAAATAAATTTTGTGTTCAAATTACAATAATATATTATTACTCATGTGACAATAAAATTAAAATTCAACCAGTAAAAGACAGCCAACAGGGCTTCCCTGGTGGCGCAGTGGTTGAGAGTCCGCCTGCCGATGCAGGGGACACGGGTTCGTGCCCCGGTCCGGGAAGATCCCACATGCCGCAGAGCGGCTGGGCCCGTGAGCCATGGCTGCTGAGCCAGCGCGTCCGGAGCCTGTGCTCCGCAACGGGAGAGGCCACAACAGTGAGAGGCCCGCGTACCGCAAAAAAAAAAAAAAAAAAAAAAAAAAAAAAGCCAACAATAACAGCATCACATAAATGATTCATGGATTAAAGACAAAAATAATGAAAATTATAGACCATAAGGGAAAAAATGAAAGTCTTTAACCTCCTTTCACCTTTCTACCTTGTCATTTTATGAGATACTCACAGATATGATATTTATGTGTCAAAGTTTATAACATTTCATAACATTAGCATTTTCTTATGAACCACTGTACGCATATAACTGTCTTTACTTCTGTATTTAATTGAACTTGATGCTGGCCGGGGTTATTTTACCATGGCTCCATTCATCTTTTCAGTTGGTAAAAATGCAACACTAAGGAGTCTCCTTTCCCCTCCCCTCCCACCAGGGCTTATGTCTACTAACTTTACTGAGTTTTTTAATACTTGAAAATATCTCCCCATTGCCTTTAAGATAAGCATTTTGATTCAGAGATTCTTTCCACAAGGACTTTGCATCTGTAGTTTTTTTCACTCTTTTCTATCATTTAATATTCCTAGGGAGAAGGGTGAGTCCAAGTTTATTGATTCTCCTTCTTGATACCCTTTTTTCTTTTAATGTCTGGATCACCAAGAAAATATTTCTTTACCTTAAAGTCCAGTTACTTTAAGGACATGACTTCACATTAATTGCCTTGTATCAATTTTTCCTAGTACATAGTGCAATCTTCCAAATTGCAGATTCAGGTATTATTTATTTTTGAAAAGTTGATTGCTTCTATTATGGTAGGGAATATAATTCAATTCCGTTTTTTCAGGTTTTTATTCTGAAAGAAGAATTATGTGTATGCTAGATAACTTTTATAGTTACCATTTTCCACTTAGAGATTAATTTTACTTATGTTGTTTCCAATACTACTAATGTTGTTCTTTGTCATGTCTTTTGAATTTCTGCTTCCTATTGGCTTTTATTTTTCACTTTTTCTGTTGTTTTTTTTTTTTTTTAATTAGTTACAGGGAGAAATGTGGGTTAGAATCACCTTTTTTTCTGAAATATTTAACTAGAAATGCCAACTTATAATATTAAAATTCTTTGATTTGCTACACAGAAAATCAAATTAATTAGGGCATGTGCAGAAAAGTTCAATGGAACATTATTATATTATTTAGGGGAGAAGTGATTGGTACTTGCAATATAAATGTCAGCTGTGATGAAAAGAAGTACTGAGGTATAATAATTTGTAATGAAACACACAGGATTTGGAGATTGGTTAGATGTAATAGATGGCATTAAGGGAAGTGATTTTTAACTGCTACAGATTGAACCATCTTATCCCTGATTACACCATTGGAATTACATTGAAATCTTTCACTCATTACACTTTTGCGCAGGATTATATATAACTAAATCAATCAGCAACAAAAATCAGCAATAAATATTCCTTGTAATCCAGTCTGAGGTACCAGCTCTATAGAAAACAGTGATCTTTTTTTAAATATATATACACTCTTTTCAGTTTCTAATAGATAGCTCTACTATGGTCTTTTTCATTTTAATAAAGTCTACAGAGTATTTTTCTCATAACTTTTCTATGATACATAGCTATAAAATCTGCCAAGACTGGAAAATGAACTCATATCTCCTTCCAAAGTCAAGGTACTCTACACTATACTACTTTTTTAGTAAAAAATGACAATATCGGGGCTTCCCTGGTGGCGCAGTGGTTGAGAATCCGCCTGCCGATGCAGCGGACACGGGTTCGTGCCCCGGTCGGGGAAGATCCCACATGCCGCGGAGCGGCTGGGCCCGTGAGCCATGGCCGCTGAGCCTGCGCGTCCGGAGCCTGTGCGCTCCGCGGCGGGAGAGGCCACAGCAGTGAGAGGCCCGCGTACCGCAAAAAAAAAAAAAAAAAAAAAAAAAAAAATGACAATATCTATAATTAATGCTGTATAGAAAAGTTAATGAGATTATCTGATTTCCCTCTTGTCTATTTTTCATAAATTCAAAACTAGAATTTCTATTTCTTAGGAGAAAATAAGAAAAATATTGAAAAGGGAAATTCCTTCAGAATCTAGATCTAAGAAACCTTTCTATCTTTTCCTTAGTTTATTTTATTTTTAAAACTCTATTAGGCTTAGAAATACTTAAAATTAAAAATAGATATTTGATTGAGGAACAAAAATACCCCATAAAATTTAAAGAATCCCTTTCCCCCTAATGTCTCTATGTTTAAAGAGACAGTAGGAATAAGCTTCCCTATTCTAGATTGAGTACTATAACTTTGAGCTTGATATAAATATTTTGGAGAAAATAAGATTGATTGCATTCCTGAAAATATTAATGAGAATAACTGTTTTGTCAGTGTATTCCTAGAATTTACTTGTAGTTTTAATCTGGAATATTTTTACCAAGTGTAAACATTTTTAAGTGCTTTATGAAAAGCAATTTCATTCTGAGGTGGACATTGAAGGCAATTACTTTTCTATAGTTTTTCAAGGTCCAAATGATGCTGTACCTATGTTGAAAAAAGTGTTCCTATTTTGTCATCTCACAAACAGGCTTCCATTTAATGTCTGAGCTTTGGCTTGTTAAAGAGGATTCATACACATTTTACTGGAACATACAACCATTTAAATAAAACTGGATGCATTTTTCGCTTACAGAACGAAGGTTAAAAACCAACCAACATTCTTCAGCTTTTAGAGCTATAAAGGTCATCATTTCAGCCAAATAAATAACACTTTGTGAAAATTTTTAAATGAAAAACGTATCTATATTTTCAAATTCTTCCTTTAAAAATTAGAAGTAACTGCTTCCAGCGTTAATATACTCAAATAAATAAGCCTTGATCAGACATTTTATATCTCCTCGAGTTGATGGTATCCAGCCAGATCTCATATAGCACTCACCTTCCTTCTGAAAGTGCTTGCATAGCAACGCTTCCTTAGTAAATATTTTCTTAACCTTTTTAAGGTTTAGGACTTTTAGCTTCCTTTTCTTTTTAATTTAGGGTTAAATTGTAGGATCTACAGCCTTTGTATCCCTGGTTCTTTGGCTGTTTCTCTTCCTAGGATTTACTACACTAGGGACTGGACCATTGGATTAGTTTGCAAAAGTATTTACTGCTTAATGTAAATTAAGATCATTCAAGGAGAGGATGCAGTCATTTACTGAGTTCTGAGCTGTATTCTGAAGTCATATATTATCATTGACTTGAATGTGAAACCAGCCAAGACAGTGGCTTATTTCTTGAGGATTTTGCCCATCACCTCTCTTGCGAAGGGAAGAAAAACAAAAATAAATGAACCAAAAAAAAAAAATGCTATCTATCTATCATCTATCTATCTATCAATCATCAATATCTATCTATAGCTATCTGTCATCTATCTTAAAATACTAAATAAGAAAAATAGCTAGCTGATTCCCAGCTCTTCTTGTTTATGCTAACTTAAAGATTCCTAAAACAATCCCTGAACTCAAAACTGTTTTTTTTTGTTTTTTTTTTTTGAAAGATATGCTTTTTGGGTAATACTTTCCTACTTCCAAATAGCATTTAAAGAGGTTTGATGGTGATGAATACAGTAAGTTCATGAAATCAAAGCAACATGGACCTTTCTGTCTCCCTGCTGCATACCACTCACAGATATGGGAATAATGTTATGTTGTGAATCTAGTTACATATTTTTTCTTACAGAGTGTAATTAAAGGTTTAATTTTTCCTTTCTGTAAACAGCATTCCTATATATGGGCTATTGCTTTGCATGAATATAGCATTTTTCTCTGGTTCTTCCTGAAAACGAGTTGGTTCTGGTTGACATTCTCTGAATACACATTTTGACTTCAACAGGCATTTATTAGGCACCTAATGTGTGCCATGTTATTGTTCTCAGAGCCCTTCCTGATCACATCCAGTAACAAGGAAACACAATAAAAACTCCAGCATCTGAAATGATAAAAACAAACCCAAGTCTATCCCTATTCTCCAGTGCATCCCTATTCTCCTTCTCCTGTAGCTAATAAATCCCAAAACAATATATTCCTCTGATACTCCACATAAATACAACATTAACTATGTTTTGTTTTAATCATGAACAAATGAGGTCTCCCCCACCTATTATTATTATTTTGGCACACATTTGTTTTGGGAGCTAAAAACAAATTAAAATTTCTAGATCTTTTCTCGTATTGATCATGATAGCTAAAATCTGATCATTTTCTGGTGATAATTATGAATTAATAACATCTAATATAGGACAACATGTACAGACCTGGTATTTGTTTTCCACTGAATGACATGAATACACATGTCTACTCTCACCATGAGCTTTATTTTCGATTGTTTTATTTCTTATAGTTAAAAAGATGCACAGTGTAGATGCCCTCGATTGTACTGTAAATTTAATATACTAGGCACATTCCAATACTAGTCTTCAAGGTTTTCCTCGTTAAACAAATGCTACTGACATGTTTATGTTTGTTCTAATTAAAAGCCGTTATTAATGGGTTGTAGTGTGCTTTAAAAACGTCTCTGGCCTAAATTTCAGAAGTTTCGTTTCGTTTTAACCCAACGACATGTTTTCCACATTATTTTTCATTTAATTAAAGGGATATGACTCCCATCCCCTCTCCAGTTCAGTGATATTTTAACTGTTGAAGATTAAAGTGAAAATGTTCATTTGTTGGGTTGGAGTTATTATTTGGATGAGGCTGGTCCGGCATTTTCAGAGTTTAGGTATCTAGCACTTAATCTTCAGTGAGGTCACACACGTTTTTATGGAGCTGTTAGAAAGCATGGATTGTTCTTATTATTTCCCGAGGGGTTAAGTCAATGCCTTGCACATTGTTAGCACCCTATAAATGATTGTTGGATTAGTGAGTCATGATCATGGCCATTAAGAATATCAAACATTTCCTATCCTTTGGTTGTCATCTTGTCTCCCATTAGACTACCAGAATGGTATATTTCTTCTCTGTTTGAAAATGCAGCTCTACTCACCCAGATGGTTGTACTCGTGCAGATAAATCCATAACCTATTCACTCCTTAAATCCATTTTTAATTAACAGTTGTGAATATTTAATTTTCAACAAAGCCTCAGTGATGCTCAAAGCACCCCTTCTTATTATTGAGAAACTCAAATGGTGGTAAGGCTGCTGTATCCATTTAGTTGGAAGTTAGCACATTCGTTAGAGGTGTTACTTAAATAAACAGAATCACTACACTGCACAGTATGGAAGAGTGGATTCGATGGTGATTTATTTTCATCAATGTATTCTTCTCATGAGGTGCTATGGTTCACACGGGAAGTCGTGGAAACTGTGCCCATGCAGTCAGGCTCCATTATGCTTGCTGCAGGGTTACTCCAACCAAGGCACTTCATCTGTTGTGAAGATTGAAAAAGCCAGGATGTGGTGGATTTTCAAAGAGCCCATCTGTGTGGTGTTTCATTCTCAGTTGCTGGTCTTTCCAACGCTCGTGATAACTAAATCTCCATGATGTGCTAGATGGCACGGGCTGGATACAAGTCATCTTCTAGTGACCCCACAGGTGGCTGGAGAATGATCAGAAAGCAGTGGGTTGATTCTGAAAGGGTTTGAACAGGGTGAATATTAACCATGACTTAAACATCAAAATAACCCAAGTTGATAAGGTCGTTGTTGCTGTTTTTTTTTATGGGGGGGGTGGGGGAGTGTGGTCACAATCAGTTTCCTCTGTTTCATGTGCATGTCTCTATTGTACTGCCAGGCAAACACATGTGACTCTGGTAGAAACTAGTAATTCTAGATATCGTTAGATTGCACAGAATTAAACATTTTAAAATCGTATGATTATCACAACCTTTATTCCCATTCTCCATTTCAGATCCTTAAAAACTATTAAGAGAAAGTATTTTCAACTCATTCATAGTCTATTACTATGAGATCAGGAGAAGTCTAATTTCAAAGATTATGGGATTCCAGTTGGAAGAAATTTAATTGCAAAAATTAGGCCTCTATCTTCAAAGAGTGTAGAAGGAAAAAGGGTGCTCGCTATTATGCTGCAAAGTTACAGGGAGTGTTCCATGAAAAGATCTTGCTCTTGACATATCTGACAAAATTTTTTGGAAGTTAGTTTTTTTTGTTTTTTTGAGGTATACATTACACACAATAAAATTCACCCTTTTTAGGTGCATATTTCTATGAATTTTGACAAATGCATCCAGTCATGTCACTACCATCATAATAAAAACATAGATCATTTCCATCGTATTAAAAAGTTCCCTTATGCATCTGTGTAATCAATTTCCTCTTCCCACCCCCAGACCCTGGCAACCAGTGGTCTACCATCTCTCCCTATTATTTTGCTATTACCAGAATATTATACAAATGGATTGATCTAGTATTTTGATATTTGGTCTGCTTTCTTTCACAAATCTGAGTGCATCTGAAATTCATCCATCCCTTTGTATACATGAAAAGTTTGCTTTACTGCTGAGTAATATTTTATTATTTGACTGTAACATTATTTATTGATCCATTCTATAATTGCTGGACATGTGAGTTATTTCCAGCCTTCGATGATTATGAATAAAGTTGCTATAAACATATGAGTACAGGTTTTTGTATGTACATATATGTTCATTTCTTCTGAGTGAATGGGATTGCAGGGATGTATGGTAAGTGTGTGTTTAAATTGGTAAGAAACTGCCAAACTGTTTTCCTAAGCAGTTGTGCCATTTTTCACTGCCATCCAAAGTTTATGAAGCTTCTGTTGCTCCATATGTTACAATACCTGATATTGTTACTTGTTTTTTTTTTTTCCATTCTTAGAGGCAAAGTGATACCTCACTGATGTTTTGGTTGAATTTTTCTAATGACAGATGATGTTGAGCATCTTCTGACATATTTATTTGCCATCCATATAAAATCATTGATGAAGCATTTTTTCAAGTCTTTTGCTTGTTTTCAAATATTTCGTGGTTTATTTTCTTATTAATGAAATATTAATTAATTAATTATTAAGAGTTGTTTATACATCTGGAAACCAGTTAGCTATCATATATTTATCACATATTTGGTTTGTAAATATTTCCTGCCAGTTTGTGGTTTTCTCCTCATTTTTATAGTATCTTTCAAGAACAAAAGCTTTTAATTTTGTGTCTGATTTCACAAACTTTTCATTTATAATTCATGTGTTTTGTCTCCTAAGAGATCTTTAACATTTGCCTAACCCAAGATCTCAAAGAGCTAAGAAAAGTTAATGTTCGATGCTTTAAGGTAAGTTTATAAGGCATGGTGATCATGTATGCACAGCAGGCATGGAAGAGGCTGGCTCTGGAATCTGGCCCATGTCGCCTGTTAGACCAAGAGAGGACACAGTGGAACTGACTAGCCCACAGAGTCTGCCTGCCTGCCTAGGAGTAAATAGACACATAGACACAGGGTCCAGAAAAGCAGAGTAAATTTATATGTGATCCAGGTAATTGTCAACAGCAAGGTGTCAGAGGACAGATGGCTGGGAAATGGGTGAGAACTTTAAGGATCAATGTAGTTGGAATGTCATTACTCAGGAAATCTGCCCCCTGGTGTCAGAAATCCAGCTGACTTGATAATTATTTCATTCATAAGGTGACAATATTCATTTCTGAGGGTGAAGATCAAGAATCACAGGTTCCTGGCTCTCTGTTCCGGGGAAGTTTAATTCCAGGAGTGTTGAGATGCAATATGAAAGCTTGTGATTTCCTTCTTTATTATAAGATCACAGGTCTTAAAGAACTGTTTTTCAAAGAACCATCTGCATCAGAACCACCTGCGAGGTCATTTCCTATGCAGATTCCCAGGCCCCAACTCAGACTTGTTGAATCAGAAGTACTTGGAGGATGGCCAGTAAGTCTCTGGGCTTTTTATAAGCTTTTCAGAAGACTGCTAAAAACTCCAGTGACTTAAGGTATAACAAATATTAAACACCAAATTATTAGGATAAAGGGGAGATATGAGGAGAGGCAGCTGTACGTTTTTATACAGTTCCTGCTTTTGAATGGACTGTTTCAGGAGCTGGAGCTATATCTGATTGTAGAAGTAAAATAATTCAGTAGTATTTCTGCAGAGACAGAAAATGGAAAAGGAGAACTAATATTTTGAACTCATGTATCAATTGGCAATATACTATATAATGTGTAATATAATGTATTACAGCTACATAAATAGTTAGGTGGATAGATAGATGGATAACATAGGCAGAGTAATTTGTACCAATATAAATTTCAGTAATTATGGAAACAATATAAATATAATAATCAGAAAAAATATTTTAACTGGAAAATTTGGGGTTTTGTTTTGAATAAAATACTTTATTTCATCATTTGAAATGGCAGCATCATCTCTAATATATCAAAAATATATTAGGCATTTTGGTTATATATAATATTTGGCAATAACATGAAAATAAAGGCATTTAAGTAACTGAAACCTGGGAAGTCTTCTGATTATAGATGGCCATCTGCATTAATTCTTTATCAAAACTCCTAAAGACTATTTCTTGATTTTTCTCTCTTTTTTTGGGTGTTGTACAGTGCTTATTAATCTCACATTGGTGTCTAATTCCCTGATTCTACACATTTAAAATGAATCTCTATAATGCAAGTGAAAATTTAGTCTGTAAATATGAGTAAAAATAGTAATAGAAATACGTTTTGTGGAATAAAACAGCAAGCTATTTTAAATCTGAGACATAAGGTCTTACCTAAAAATATCAATTACAGGCCATTATCATTTAAATAGAAAATTGAAAAGAACCATAGACAATTCTTTTTAAAGTAGAAAGCCACCAGCCCAGGAAGACAGACCTCAGAGTTGCTTGCTTATGTCTATTTCACAAGTGAAAAGAGACCTTTGCCCTTGCAGGCTGTTTTGTTTCTATGTTCTACTCCAGTAACTCGCCCAAAATGAAAAACAGACTTTGGTTCTGTTATAGCATTATTTTAAAAGAATAAGCCATGTTACTGCATACAAGCGAATTTGGTTTGGTTTGGTTGCTGCAGAAATTAACAAGGTGTCAGATGATCATTGTGACCCCATTTTTATCTCAAGCAGACTAAATTCATAACTGAGAACAGGGCCTCCGTCTGCAGCTCTGGATTGTGGAGCATTTCACAAGCTCAGCTGGTTCTGAGGGACAGAAAATCTCCTGTATCCTGACTATCATCTGGTAAGAACATTTCCACACTTTGTGACTCACGTGAGCCTTGATCTCATGGTGCTTTCACTTCCCACTAATCATATTCCCAACCTCTGCTTCCTCCGCCCGAGTGTGGAGAATCTACATAAAGAAAGTGCCCTTTCAGCTGTAGCTTTTCTCCACACAGAACTACCCTGATTTTGGAAAGAGTTCAACTCTTTGCCTCCCCTGGGCACATGGAACAGCAGAATAGAAGAGTTCTGCCAAAATGCTAATCATGGAAAAAAATATAACAAGATCCAGATGGGAAAAAATGGACATATTTCATTTATCCTGGGAAACTCGACAGTATATCATTTGTGATGCATAATACACCCAGCCTTGGCCCTTTATAAACAAATATTACAGAGGCATATGCCACGAGATTATAAACAGAGTTGTCCATAAATTTGATGGGACCATACACTCAGTGCTGCACACGGCTGTGGCTTATTCAGCAGTATCCGGGGGTTACAGTCTGTTCTATTGGCTTCTCATCAACTCTGTAATCTCAGCTCGCCCAATGGGGCAGAATCTCAGTGGAGCAATTCACCCGAATGAAACTCAGAGGCATTTCACACCGAGAAACTATGGCTCACTTTGACTTGTCCCTTGCTTGCACTGGGAAACTATGTTTAATGCAGCCTGGTTTCTGAAGAGCTAGAAAAGCTCTTCTCAACCTTTGGTGGGAAGAAGCAGGTTGTTTAAAAAAGCAAAGAGTCCTGGGGTCCCCCTCCCAGTGCTCAAACTCAACCCATCTCTATTGATTCCAAAGATTTTGATGAGATTTATATCCACTTTTAACAAGTTTTTCAGGTAACTCTGAAGTAATGGCTCCAGGAAACACTCAAAGAAAACACTGAAATAGATAAATTATTAGGTATCTACATTTATGAGCATGAGAGAGATTTCTAAGAGTCACTCTTTCAGCCTTATTCAGGAAGGAAACTGTCCCCCATTCTAGAGGAGTGTAATAGGAGTGTGATAAACTGTAACTAACCACTTCGATTGGAACACCCCCAGCAATGTACTGCAAGACACTATATCCACTCAAAAACCACTAGGCATGAAAGGGGTTTTCAATGACCAATTTCTTATACTTTATGTGTCTTCCTTCACCTCTGCACCGCTGACCTGTGACTTCCATGCAGATGGATTATATGTATGTTAATACCCAAGATCACTTCTCTCTGTCTCAATTGATTTAAGAAGAAACAGAGTAGTAGGACCTTGCAGGAGCAAGATTCAGGAAGTGAGTTGGACATCTGACTTCATGCAAATTACTTCAACACTCCCTTCCAGACCAAT
Organism: Phocoena sinus; assembly: GCF_008692025.1. Classification (NCBI taxonomy): domain Eukaryota; kingdom Metazoa; phylum Chordata; class Mammalia; order Artiodactyla; family Phocoenidae; genus Phocoena; species Phocoena sinus. The sequence goes on along the minus strand of NC_045773.1, from coordinate 85,717,039 downwards.
CATTCTACAACTCAAGGTCTATGTAAAACTGTTTGCAAGTTGGAGTGTAAGGTGGGGAAATAGGAGGAATTTGGAAATCCACCAGGCTAAATCAGTGAGTCTGTGTCACTTGGTGGCAGAGAACACCAGAAGGGCAGGATGTATCTGGTGGAGGGTGCTTACTCCACCAGATACTCCCCTAGAAAAGTCAAGACTGGTGCACTCATGGAAGCAAAGCAAAGCTGGAAGTAAAGCAATACCCTGCATCTTTACACTACACTGTATTTATGCTTTGATGATGGCTTTGCCTCTTCGATGACTTATGATTTAATTTTTTGGTTAAAAATGGTTCCTATTCATGTAATATCCCTCTAATGTACCTGGCACATGTTTTGTTTTGAACTAATAGAAGACATTGCCTACTTAGTTGTCTTCTGACCCTCTGCTCTTGAGTCTTCAATCCTAAACGCTTCCCTAGTGATTATGGGGAAGACAGGACACACTGGGTGCCTTTGTCTACATCCATATGGAACTGTCTGAAACCTCAGCAAATATAGCATAATAGTCACATAGCATCATGGTCTGTCCCTTTAAATTTTCTTTGGTTTAGCCTGTTTGTTTTTTCTAAAAATGTTCTATAGACTGTTATCAAGGTACATCATAGGAAAATCTAAATGTTAATAAATCCTGATATCCTTGTCCAGATCTACAATTTTGTGTCCCCCCAAAATTCGTATATTGAAACCCTAATGTGAAGGTATTTGGAGGTGGGGCTTTGGGGAGGTGATTAGATCATGAGAGTGGAGGCTCAAAAATGGGATTAATGCCCTTTTAAGAAAAGGCCAGAGAGTTTGCTAGCTCTCTTTCCGCTATATGAGGACACCAGGAGAAGTCAATAGTCCCCAACCTGGAAGAGGGCTCTCACCATGCTGGCACCCTGATCTCTGACTTCCGGGCTCCACAACCGTGAGAAATAAATTTTTTGATGTTTATAAGCCACCCAATCTATGGTACTTTGTTATAGCAGCCCAGACTGACTAAGGCAAGACCAAAGTTTGTAAATGAGGCAAGAATTACTTGATGTCATTCTCCAAAGCCTTTAATTCAATATCCCCAAAACTCTGGGGCTTAAGAAATAATATATTTTAATTTTTTCTTACATCACCTTAATTCCCACTTTGTGCCTGCTTCCACTTGGGTAGAAAAAATGAAGTGCAGTCAAAGTAGTTTTCCTACCCCTATTTCTTCTCCACGGCATCTAAATTACAGGGGTTTCATGGTGCCATGCTTGAGGGTAGGAAGCATCTGATTCTTGCTTATTATCACTGCAGGCTGCCATCTCTTGAGCCATATTTCATCTCACCTGCTCTGTAGATTCCAACTCATGCAGGGAGCTGTGGGGATGTCCCACGCTTCTGACTACAGGAGCCCTCCAGCTCCAGCTTTCCACCACCTGCTACCATCCATCTATCAGCCACTGCAAATGTTTAGCTGCTGTCATTTACTGGACTGGGACGTGGGAAACTCTGTGAACTCTTTGGGACAACAAAAGACTCTTTAACTCTTCTTTGCTCTTCTCAGGTGCACAGGACATTTTTTTCCGTGAGATGCAGAACTTGCCAGTTTCCCACCATGTACTGTGTGGCTGGAGGATATACTTCTGTGCTCTTAGATTTCCAAATGAAATTCATGGATTCTAGCATTCTTCCTGTCCCAAATGAGCTTGGAGGAAAGGGGTATGGTGCAAGGACCTTCTCACAAATTTTTCTCTATTTTTTTTTCTCCTCCTAATTTTTCTCATTTTCTTCCTATGTGGCAAATTTTATCTAGACCCTAGGGGTTAAAAATACTGTTCTGGTTTTGTATTCTTTCAAATCTGGTTTCTTTTTGGTTCTTGGCTTTTTATTTGTCAGAAGCCAAGATTCTTATCCTTCTGTATGTTGCAGTCTTCAGCAGGCAATTCTGGCAGAAGCCCTTATCCTAGTTTGTTTGGGGCTGTGGTAGGGCTGGGGTGGGGTAAGAACAGAAGTACAGAAATAGTGGGAAAATCATATTGGCTGATACATCCAAATATTTTCTCACCACACTTATTTGTGATCTCATCTAAACATATTTTTAGGTTTAATCACAGAAAAGTACAAAGGATAGTAAAGTTGGCAGGATGGGGTCAATGAGTGTGTGAACCAAATTAATGAATTTGATTTTTTAAATGTGCTTTGAATTTAGGCTTTTGTTTAGTTTCCATAAACCAATTACATTTAATTTCACAGAGTAATAAACTCCATGGAACATTGAGCAAACTAGATAATAAGTACAAGAAAAAGTGCAGATCTCTTTTGTTTTGGAAATTTCAAGGTTTGAAAGTATGTAAATGACGCTTGAAGACCAGCCATGACTCTTAATCATGAGCATTTGTCTTAGTTTGTGGTGTCCTCATTCATTTTGGTCCCAGGCATAACAATTTCTTTTTATTTTCTTTAAAAACATTTTCCTCTTTGTACGACTTTTTTTTGAGCTGATAATTCGGGTCATTAATTGCCTTTTACACCAGCTTTTATTTAAATCTAAGTCCCCTAGGTCTTGGAAGCCTAGAGTTTCATTTCCTCCATGATGAAGCTGTTGGGGTGAGTATACAGGTTGGCAATATGTTCAATACCACAGAAGACACAGTGGCCTGGTGTGAGAGGGAAAACAAAAGTTGAGATCTGGGACTGAGTTTACACAAAGCTCAGAGGGTAAGAAATAGAAGAAATTATATCAAGAAAATAAGCCTCCCATGCCATGGTCTATTTTTGGCACATTAGAATTGGAGAGGGAAATTCCAAGACCTACTATGTAATTTCGATTTTTGCTCCTTAAACTTTGGGTAGCTGAATATCTGGAAGTTTGCTGGTATGTGTTGATTAAAATAAATACATGTGCTATGTCATGCTTGGGGGTAAGGAGGAGGGGAAAAAGGAAGTTAAGATGTGTTGAGTACTAACTATATGAAAGACATTTACATTCATCCTTTTAGGAAATATTTATTGACTTCAATATGAACCATGCTTTTTGAGGGCATTTAGTATAATTTGGTGTGCAAAAGTAGATATAGTGCCTGCCTTCACTGAATTTACAATCTAGTGGTAGAAAGTTCAATTAAATCATTTTACAAATTAAAGTAAAATTATAATTGTGCAAAGTGTAATAAAGGAGCAGACTTGGGGTTATATATTCTGTAACAAGATCTTCCAGGACTGAAACTGATTGAAAATGCACCAATATCTATAGGTAAACTCCACCTAAGTCTAAATACTGCCATGCAACCAATGGTAAATAATAATAATCGTAGGACAATAATTTGGGTTACTTTCAACAGCCATACTGGTTTTAAAATATTAAAATAGTTAAGAGTTGATAAATAGTTGATTTTCCAAATCTCTTAGTGCCTACCTTCTCTGACTACTATATTATCTCGCCAGGAATATCCTGGATTATCCAAACCCAGACCACAACACAACTCAGAAACTAATGGGTTGACACTTTATAGACTAGGGTCCTTAGGATACTTCTCCAGTAGCTGGCTTGTATTTTCGTTGACTAATTCCCATGTCTTACTGATTAAATATTTTTAATGTTACCCTTAGCTGTATTGAAAATTTATAAAATAAATTTTTCTGAAAGGTCATTATAGCTTCTAAACAAAAAGCTCCAGCTTCTAAGCAGAGAAGCTATAATTAGAAGTTAACTTGGAAAGTTTGAATGGTAAAAAGAGTACATAGAATAGAGATGCACAGATGCTATGATATAAAGGATCACTGTTTATATGTAGAATAGGAAAGTCAGTGTGTCTCAAGCACACAGAAGAATATGCAAAATGGTGAAATATGGCTTGGAAGCAGACAAGAGTTAGACAACATAAGGTCTTAGAAGGCATGCCAAATTTTTGTACCTTAAGAGAAGGAAATGGCCCTAAGGGGATTTATGTAATGGGCAGTTTGATGGCAAATTTTATACATCAACTTGACTGGATCATGGGGTGCTCAGATAACTGGTCAAACATATTTCTGGGTGTGTTTTGGATGATATTAACATTTGAATCCATAGACTGAGTAAAGCAGATTGCCCTTCTCAATACTGGGTGGGCCTCATCCTATCAGTTGGAGGCCTGAATAAGACAAAAAAGGCTGACCTTCCCCTAAGTAGTAAGATTGAATTCTTCTTGCCTGGCTGCTTCAAGCTCAGATATTGATCTTTTTTTTTTTTTTTTTTTTTTGCAGTATGCGGGCCTCTCACTGTTGTGACCTCTCCCGTTGCGGAGCACAGGCTCCGGACGCACAGGCTCAGCGGCCATGGCTCACGGGCCCAGCCGCTCCATGGCATATGGGATCTTCCTGGACCAGGGCACGAACTTGTGTCCCCTGCGTTGGCAGGCGGACTCTCAACCACTGCGCCACCAGGGAAGCCCCTTGATGTTTTCTTGAGATTTTAACTGAAACATTGGTTCTTCTTGAGTCTCAGGCCTGCTGGCTTTTAGACTTGAACTTACATCATCAGCTCTCCCAATTCTCAGGCCTTTAGACTCAGAATGGAACTTACACAACCAGCTCTCCTGTGTCTTTAGCTTTCTGATAGCAGACCTTGGGACTTCTCAGCTTCCATGACTGCATGATCCAATTCTTGTAATAAATTTTTATGTAACTCCATACACTGTTGGTCTGTTTTTCTGAAAAAAACAAAAACAAAAACAAAATACAGGTAAAATAATCAAATTTGGCTTTGTGAATCAACTCTAGCTAAGCTACTGATTAATTAGAGAGAATAGGAGTGAAGCTGAAAAGACTTTTAGGAGGATAGTGAATTAAGAATGAAGATAACTTAGTCTATAGAAGCAGTTCTCAGTGGAAGTGACATGTACTTTCCTGGACAATAGGGAAATTAATGACAATGCTGATGTTCTGTTTTATTTTCTCAGAGCAGTGGCTATTGGCTACTGGAACGTATTGATAAGTGGGTCCAGGTTTTCTAGGCATATTTTCAATGTGCAGGACATTTAAACTTAACGGGAGAATAGTCTGTGTCTCACAAAACTTCAGAATGGCCCAGTAAAAAGCATAGACTTTCATATAACTGAAAAACCTGTCTATAATTTAATTCAATTTTAGATATAAACACAGTATTTTTGCACAATTTAAGTGTAAACTAAATTTTCCAGGAATGCATCTGCTATATAAATTGAGACATAATTGTATTTTACTTTGTTTGAGAAATTAGTACATTTTGGCCATTTTGGAAAATCATATCGCTGAAGGTAATTGCTGCTCCTGGTTTTAGAGTCCAATACAATGGACCTGTATTAGTCTGCCTTTGTAGCTTTCAAATCCAGAATGATTCTTTATGTAGGTGCAAACATCTGACACTTTCAGGTTTATGCTCTAGCCATGTCTGATTTTAACACGTTGAAATGCATATTATTATCATATAATTTCCTCTATTTAAATTTCATATTACAGTTAAAATACTTTTATTTTGAAATTTTGTGTGTAAGTTTGGTTATATTATATATGAATTTATTTTGTATATTAAAGGAAGTATTATAATTTTTTTAAAATCTTTATTGGAGTATAATTGCTTTACAATGGTGTGTTAGTTTCTGCTTTATAACAAAGTGAATCAGTTATACATATACATATGTTCCCATATCTCTTCCCTCTTGCATCTCCCTCCCTCCCATCCTCCCAATCCCACCCCTCCAGGCGGTCACAAAGCACAGAGCTGATCTCCCTGTACTATGCGACTGCTTCCCACTAGCTATCTCCCTTACGTTTGGTAGTGTATAAATGTCCATGCCTCTCTCTCGCTTTGTCACAGCTTACCATTCCCCCTCCCCATATCCTCAAGTCCATTCTCTAGTAGGTCTCTGTCTTTATTCCCCTCTTACCTCTAGGTTCTAAATGACATTTTTTTTCTTAAATTCCATGTATATGTGTTAGCATACGGTATTTGTCTTTCTCTTTCTGATTTACTTCACTCTGTATGACAGACTCTAGGTCTATCCACCTCATTACAAATAGCTCAATTTCGTTTCTTTTTATGGTTAATATTCCATTGTATATATGTGCCACATCTTCTTTATCCATTCATCCAATGATGGACACTTAGGTTGTTTCCATCTCTGGGCTATTGTAAATAGAGCTGCAATGAACATTTTGGTACATGACTCTTTTTGAATTATGGTTTTCTCAGGGTATATGCCCAGTAGTGGGATTGCTGGGTCATATGGTAGTTCTATTTGTAGTTTTTTAAGGAACCTCCATACTGTTCTCCACAGTGTCTGTACCAATTCACATTCCCACCAACAGTGCAAGAGGGTTCCCTTTTCTCCACACCCTCTCCAGCATTTATTGTTTCTAGATTTTTTGATGATGGCCATTCTGACTGGTGTGAGATGATATCCCATTGTAGTTTTGATTTGCATTTCTCTAATGATTAATGATGTTGAGCATTCTTTCATGTGTTTGTTGGCAGTCTGTATATCTTCTTTGGAGAAATGTCTATTTAGGTCTTCTGCCCATTTTTGGATTGGGTTGTTTGTCCTTTTGATATTGAGCTGCATGAGCTGCTTGTAAATTTGGACATTAGTCCTTTTTCAGTTGCTTCATTTGCAAATATTTCCTCCCATTCTGAGGGTTGTCTTTTGGTCTTGTTTATGGTTTCCTTTGCTGTGCAAAAGCTTTGAAGTTTCATTAGGTCCCATTTGTTTATTTTTATTTTTATTTCCACTTCTCTAGGAGGTGGGTCAAAAAGGATCTTGCTGTGATTTATGTCATAGAGTGTTCTGCCTATGTTTTCCTCCAAACGTTTGATAGTTTCTGGCCTTACATTTAGGTCTTTAATCCATTTTGAGCTTATTTTTGTGTATGGTGTTAGGGAGTGATCTAATCTCATACTTTTACATGTACCTGTCCAGTTTTCCCAGCACCACTTATTGAAGAGGCTGTCCATTCTCCACTGTACATTCCTGCCTCCTTTATCAAAGATAAAGTGACCATATGTGCGTGGGTTTATCTCTGGGCTTTATATCCTGTTCCATTGCTCTATCTTTCTGTTTTTGTGCCAGTACCATACTGTCTTGATTACTGTAGCTTTGTAGTATAGTCTGAAGTCAGGGAGCCTGATTCCTCCACTTCAGTTTTTCGTTCTCAAGATTGCTTTGGCTATTCGGGGTCTTTTGTGTTTCCATACAAATTGTGAAATTTTTTGTTCTAGTTCTGTGAAAAATGCCAGTGGTAGTTTGATAGGGATTGCATTGAATCTATAGATTGCTTTGGGTAGTAGAGTCATTTTCACAATGTTGATTCTTCCAATCCAAAAACATGGTATATCTCTCCATCTATTTGTATCATCTTTAATTTCTTTCATGAGTGTCTTATAAGTTTCTGCATACAGGTCTTTTGTCTCCTTAGGTAGGTTTATTCCTAGATATTTTATTCTTTTTGTTGCAATGGTAACTGGGAGTGTTTTCTTGATTTCAATTTCAGATTTTTCATCATTAGTGTATAGGAATGCCAGAGATTTCTGTGCATTAATTTTGTATCCTGCTACTTTACCAAATTCATTGATTAGCTCTAGTAGTTTTCTGGTAGCATCTTTAGGATTCTCTATGTATAGTATCATGTCATCTGCAAACAGTGACAGCTTTACTTCTTCTTTTCCGATTTGGATTCCTTTTATTTCCTTTTCTTTTTTTTTTTTTTTTTTTTTTTTTTTTAAACATCTTTATTGGGGTATAATTGCTTTACAATGGTGTGTTAGTTTCTGCTTTACAACAAAGTGAATCAGCTATACATATACATATGTTCCCATATGTCTTCCCTCTTGCGTCTCTCTCCCTCCCACTCTCCCCATCCCACCCTTCCAGGCTGTCACAAAGCACCGAGCTAATATCCCTGTGCCTTGCGGCTGCTTCCCCCCAGCTATCTACCTTACTACGTTTGTTAGTGTGTATATGTCCATGACTCTCTCTCGCCCTGTCAAAACTCACCCTTCCCCCTCCCCATATCCTTAAGTCCGTTCTCCAGTAGGTCTGCGTCTTTATTCCTATCTTACCCCTAGGTTCTTCATGACATTTTTTTCCCTTAAATTCCATATATATGTGTTAGCATACGGTATTTGTCTTTTTCTTTCTGACTTACTTCACTCTGTATGACAGATTCTAGGTCTATCCATCTCATTACAAATAGCTCAATTTCATTTCTTTTTAAGGCTGAGTAATATTCCATTGTGTATATGTGCCACATCTTCTTTATCCATTCATCCGATGATGGGCGCTTAGGTTGTTTCCATGTCCTGGCTATTGTAAATAGAGCTGCAATGAACATTTTGGTACATGACTCTCTTTGAATTTTGGTTTTCTCAGGGTATATGCCAAGTAGTGGGATTGCTGGGTCATATGGTAATTCTATTTGTAGTTTTTTAAGGAACCTCCATACTGTTCTCCACAGTGGCTGAACCAATTCACATTCCCACCAGCAGTGCAAGAGTGTCCCCTTTTCTCCACACCCTCTCCAGCATTTATTGTTTCTTGATTTTTTGATGATGGCCATTCTGACTGGTGTGAGATGATATCTCATTGTAGTTTTGATTTGCATTTCTCTAATGATTAATGATGTTGAGCATTCTTTCATGTGTTTGTTGGCATTCTGTATATCTTCTTTGGAGAAATGTCTATTTAGGTCTTCTGCCCATTTTTGGATGGGGTTGTTTGTTTTTTTGTTATTGAGCTGCATGAGCTGCTTGTAAATTTTGGAGATTAATCCTTTGTCAGTTGCTTCATTTGCAAATGTTTTCTCCCATTCTGAGGGTTGTCTTTTGGTCTTGGTTATGGTTTCCTTTGCTGTGCAAAAGCTTTGAAGTTTCATTAGGTCCCATTTGTTTATTTTTGTTTTTATTTCCATTACTCTAGGAGGTGGGTCAGAAAGGATCTTGCTGTGATTTATGTCATAGAGTGTTCTTCCTATGTTTTCTTCTAAGAGTTTGATAGTTTCTGGCCTTACATTTAGGTCTTTAATCCATTTTGAGCTTATTTTTGTGTATGGTGTTAGGGAGTGATCTAATCTCATACTTTTACATGTACCTGTCCAGTTTTCCCAGCACCATTTATTGAAGAGGCTGTCCTTTCTCCACTGTACATTCCTGCCTCCTTTATCAAAGATAAGGTGTCCATATGTGCGTGGGTTTATCTCTGGGCTTTCTATCCTGTTCCACTGATCTATCTTTCTGTTTTTGTGCCAGTACCATACTGTCTTGATTACTGTTGCTTTGTAATATAGTCTGAAGTCAGGGAGCCTTATTACTCCAGCTCCTTTTTTCGTTCTAAAGATTGCTTTGGCTATTCGGGGTCTTTTGTGTTTCCATACAAATTGCGAAATTTTTTGTTCTAGTTCTGTGAAAAATGCCAGTGGTAGTTTGATAGGGATTGCATTGAATCTGTAGATTGCTTTGGGTAGTAGAGTCATTTTCACAATGTTGATTCTTCCCATCCAAGAACATGGTATATCTCTCCATCTATTTGTATCATCTTTAATTTCTTTCATCAGTGTCTTATAATTTTCTGCATACAGGTCTTTCGTATCCTTAGGTAGGTTTATTCCTAGATATTTTATTCTTTTTGTTGCAATGGTAAATGGGAGTGTTTTCTTGATTTCACTTTCAGATTTTTCATCATTAGTATATAGGAATGCCAGAGATTTCTGTGCATTAATTTTGTATCCTGCTACTTTACCAAATTCATTGATTAGCTCTAGTAGTTTTCTGGTAGCATCTTTAGGATTCTCTATGTATAGTATCATGTCATCTGCAAACAGTGACAGCTTTACTTCTTCTTTTCCGATTTGGATTCCTTTTATTTCCTTTTCTTCTCTGATTGCTGTGGCTAAAACTTCCAAAACTATGTTGAATAATAGTGGTGAGCGTGGGCAACCTTGTCTTGTTTCTGATCTTACTGGAAATGCTTTCAGTTTTTCACCATTGAGGACGATGTTGGCTTGGGTTTGTCATATATGGCCTTTATTATGTTGAGGAAAGTTCCCTCTATGCCTACTTTCTGCAGGGTTTTTATCATAAATGGGTGTTGAATTTTGTCAAAAGCTTTTTCTGCATCTACTGAGGTGATCATATGTTTTTTCTCCTTCAATTTGTTAATGTGGTGTATCACGTTGATTGATTTGCGTATATTAAAAAATCCTTGCATTCCTGGAATAAACCCCACTTGATCATGGTGTATGATCCGTTTAATGTGCTGTTGGATTCTGTTTGCTAGTATTTTGTTGAGGATTTTTGCATGTATGTTCATCAGTGATATTCGCCTGTAGTTTTCTTTCTTTGTGACATCCTTGTCTGGTTTTGGTATCAGGGTGATGGTGGCCTTGTAGAATGAGTGAGGGAGTCCTCCTTCCCCTGCTATATTTTGGAAGAGTTTGAGAAGGATAGGTGTTAGCTCTTCTCTAAATGTTTGATAGAATGCAGCTGTGAAGCCATCTGGTCCTGGGCTTTTGTTTGTTGGAAGATTTTTAATCACAGTTTCAATTTCAGTGCTTGTGATTGGTCTGTTCATATTTTCTATTTCTTCCTGATTCAGTCTTGGCAGGTTGTGCATTTCTAAGAATTTGTCCATTTCTTCCAGGTTGTCCATTTTATTGGCATAGAGTTGCTTGTAGTAATTTCTCATGATCTTTTGTATTTCTGCAGTGTCAGTTGTTACTTCTTTTTCATTTTTAATTCTATTTATTTGAGTCTTTTCCCTTTTTTTCGTGATGAGTCTGCCTAATGGTTTATCAGTTTTGTTTATCTTCTCAAAGAACCAGCTTATAGTTTTATTGATCTTTGCTATCGTTTCCTTCATTTCTTTTTCATTTATTTCTGATCTGATTTTTATGATTTCTTTCCTTCTGCTAACTTTGGGGTTTTTTTGTTCTTTCTCTAATTGCTTTAGGTGCAAGGTTAGGTTGTTTATTAGAGATGTTTCCTGTTTCTTAAGGCAGGATTGTATTGCTATAAACTTCCCTCTTAGAACTGCTTTTGCTGCATCCCATAGGCTTTGGGTCATCGTGTCTCCATTGTCATTTGTTTCTAGATATTTTTTGATTTCCTCTTTGATTTCTTCAGTGATCACTTCGTTAGGAAGTAGTGTATTGTTTAGCCTCCATGTGTTTGTATTTTCTACAGATCTTTTCCTGTAATTGATATCTAGTCTCATAGCGTTGTGGTCGGAAAAGATACTTGATACAATTTCAATTTTCTTACATTTACCAAGGCTTGATTTTTGACCCAAGATATGATCTATCCTGGAGAATGTTCAATGAGCACTTGAAAAAATGCGTATTCTGTTGGTTTTGGATGGAATGTCCTATAAATATCAATTAAGTCCATCTTGTTTAATGTATCATTTAAAGCTTGTGTTTCCTTATTTATTTTCATTTTGTATGTTCTGTCCATTGGTGAAAGTGGGGAGTTAAAGTCCCCTACTATGAATGTGTTACTGTCGATTTCCCCTTTTATGGCTGTTAGTATTTGCCTTACGTATTGAGGTGCTCCTATGTTGCGGGCATAAATATTTACAATTGTTATATCTTCTTGGATCGATCCCTTGATCATTATGTAGTGTCCTTTGTCTCTTCTAATAGTCTTTATTTTAAAGTCTATTTTGTCTGATATGAGAATTGCTACTCCAGCTTTCTTTTGGGTTCCATTTGCATGAAATATCTTTTTCCATCCCCTTACTTTCAGTCTGTATGTGTCTCTAGGTCTGAAGTGGGTCTCTTCTAGACAGCAAATATATGGGTCTTGTTTTTGTATCCATTCAGCCAATCTGTGTCTTTTGGTGGGAGCATTTAGTCCATTTACATTTAAGGTAATTATCTATATGTATGTTCCTATTCCCATTTTGTTAATTGTTTTGGGTTCGTTATTGTAGGTATTTTCCTTCTCTTGTGTTTCTTGCCCAGAGAAGTTCCTTTAGCATTTGTTGTAAAGCTGGTTTGGTGGTGCTGAACTCTCTCAGCTTTTGCTTGTCTGTAAAGGTTTTAATTTCTCCATCAAATCTGAATGAGATCCTTGCTGGGTAGAGTAATCTTGGTTGCAGGTTTTTCTCCTTCAGCACTTTAAATATGTCCTGCCAGTCCCTTCTGGCTTGCAGAGTTTCTGCTGAAAGGTCAGCTGTTGACCTTATGGGGATTCCCTTGTGTGTTATTTTTCCCTTGCTGCTTTTAATATGTTTTCTTTGTATTTAATTTTTGACAGTTTGATTAATATGTGTCTTGGCGTGTTTCTCCTTGGATTTATCCTGTATGGGACTCTCTGTGCTTCCTGGACTTGATTAACTATTTCCTTGCCCATATTAGGGAAGTTTTCAACTATAATCTCTTCAAATATTTTCTCAGTCCCTTTCTTTTTCTCTTCTTCTTCTGGAACCCCTATAATTCGAATGTTGGTACGTTTGATGTTGTCCCAGAGGTCTCTGAGACTGTCCTCAGTTCTTTTCATTCTTTTTTCTTTATTCTGCTCTGCAGTAGTTATTTCTACTGTTTTATCTTCCAGCTCACTTATCCGTTCTTCTGCCTCAGTTATTCTGCTATTGATCCCATCTAGAGTATTTTAAATTTCATTTATTGTGGTGTTCATTGTTGTTTGTTTCATCTTTAGTTCTTCTAGGTTCTTGTTAAATGCTCCTTGCATTTTGTCTATTCTATTTCCAAGATGTTGGATCATCTTTAGTATCATTATTCTGAATTCTTTTTCAGGTAGACTGCCTATTTCCTCTTCATTTGTTAGGTCTGGTGGGGTTTTATCTTGCTCCTTCATCTGCTGTGTGTTTTCTGTTTTCTCATTTTGCTTATCTTACTGTGTTTGGGGTCTCCTTTTTGCAGGCTACATGTTCGTAGTTCCCTTTGTTTTTGGGTCTGTCCCCAGTGGCTAAAGTTGTTTCAGTGGGTTGTGTAGGCTTCCTGGTGGAGGGGACTAGTGCCTGCGTTCTGGTGGATGAGGCTGATCTTGTCTTTCTGGTGGGCAGGTCCACATCTGGTGGTGTGTTTGGGGGTGTCTGTGGACTTATTATGATTTTACGCAGCGTCTCTGCTAATGGGTGGGGTTGTGTTCTTGTCTTGCTAGTTGTTTGGCATAGGATGTCCAGCACTGTAGCTTGCTGGTCCTTGAGTGAAGCTGAGTGCTGGTGTTGAGATGGAGATCTCTGGGAGATTTTCGCCATTTGATATTATGTGGAGCTGGGAGGTCTCTTGTGGACCAGTGTCCTGAAGTTGGCTCTCCCACCTCAGAGGCACAGCACTGACTCCTGGCTGGAGCACCAAGATCCTTTCATCCACACAGCTCAGAATAAAAGGGAGAAAAAGTAGAAAGAAAGAGTTAGTAGAAGTAGAAAGAAAGAAAGAAAGGAGGGAGGGAGGAAGGAAGGAGGGAAGTAAGGAAAAAATGAAAGAAAGAAGATAAAAGTAAAATAAAATAAATTTATTAAAATAAAATAATTATTAAGAGAAAAAAAGGAAAAAAAAAATTTAAAAACTAGAAAAAAAAACGGACGGATAGAACCTTAGGACAAATGGTGGAAGCAAAGCTATACAGACAAAAATCTCACACAGAAGCATACACATACACACTCGCAAAAAGAGGAAAAGGGGGAAAAATCATGAATCTTGCTCTCAAAGTCCACCTGCTTAATTTGGGATGATTCGTTGTCTATTCAGGTATTCCACAGATGCAGGGTACATCTAATTGATTGTGGAGCTTTAATCCGCTGCTTCTGAGGCAGCTGGGAGAGATTTCCCTTTCTCTTCTTTGTTCTCACAGCTCCCAGGGGCTCAGCTTTGGATTTGGCCCCGCCTCTGCGTGTAGGTCGCCGGAGGGCGTCTGTTCGTCGCTCAGACAGGACAGGGTTAAAGGAACCGCTGATTCCGCGGCTCTGGCTCACTCAGGCCTGAGGGGAGGGAGGGGCACGGAGTGCGGGGCGGGCCCGCGGCGGTAGAGGCCGGCGTGACGTTGCACCAGCGTGCGGTGCGCCGTGCGTTCTCCCAGGGGAGTTGTCCCTGGATCCCGGGACCTTGGCAGTGGCGGCCTGCACAGGCTCCCCGGAAGGAAGGTGTGGATAGTGACCTGTGCTTGCACACAGGCTTCTTGGGGGCGGCAGCAGCAGCCTTAGCATCTCATGCCCGTCTCTGGGGTCCGCGCTTTTAGCCGCGGCTCGCGCCTGTCTCTGGAGCTCCTTTAAGCAGCGCTCTTAATCTGCTCTCCTTGGGCAACAGGAAACAAAGAGGTAAGAAAAAGTCTCTTGCCTCTTCGGTAGGTCCAGACTTTTCGCCGGACTCCCTCCCAGCTAGCCGTGGCGCACTAATCCCCTGCAGGCTGTGTTCACGCCGCCAACCCCAGTCCTCTCCCTGCGCTCCGACCGAAGCCCGAGCCTCAGCTCCCAGCCCCCGCCCGCCCCGGCGGGTGAGCAGACAAGCCTCTCAGGCTGGTGAGTGCCGGTCGGCCCTGATCCTCTGTGTGGGAATCTCTCCGCTTTGCCCTCCGCACCCCTGTTGCTGTGCTCTCCTCCGCGGCTCCGAAGCTTTCCCCCTTCGCCACCCGCAGTCTCCGCCCTCGAAGAGGCTTCCTAGTGTGTGGAAAGCTTTCCTCCTTCACAGCTCCCTCCCACTGGTGCAGGTCCCGTCCCTATTCTTTTGTCTCTGTTTTTTCTTTTGCCCTACCCAGGTACGTGGGGGGGTTCTTGCCTTTTGGGAGGTCTGAGGTCTTCTGCCAGCGTTCAGTAGGTGTTCTGTAGGAGCTGTTCTACGTGTAGATGTATTTCTGGTTTATCTGTGGGGAGGAAGGTAATTTCCGCGTCTTACTCTTCCGCCATCTTCCCGGAAGCCCCTGTAAAATATTTTATAGGATGGGTTGATCTTAAACAGTTGGGAATCACTGGCCTTGGATTCATGTTTCTATCAGTAGAGATGGAAAAAGTAGATAGAGTCCAAAGATATTTAAGAGGTGAAATTAACAAAATGTGATGAGTGATTGATTATGAGGGTGGGATGGGTCGGGAGAGAAGGAAGGGTCGAAGATGAGTCATGGATTATGGTTTGCACAAATAAATGAATGGGAGTGCAATTTACTGTGTTAAGGGAAACTGAAAGATATCCTAGCTTAGGATGATCAACATAAATTCAGTTTTGGTGCACATGCCTATGAGGTCAGATGGAATAGATGGGACTAAGTATCAGAAAAAAGGTCTGGGCTAGTAAAATAAATTTACGAGTCACTTATGGCCAAAGTGAAGCCTGTGATGATATTCCCTATCCTATGTACACCTGAGCCTTGGAGAATTCCAAGGCTTACTGACATTTAATAATAAATTCTTACCAAAAGGTGTTAGAGAGGCATTATTTACTAATCCCATTTTATGGTTGAGGAAATGGACCCGGAGATTACTCTGACTAGAATCACCAGGAGAGGAAGCTGCAGATTTGGGGATTGTGGATTGAAAAAACAAGGTCTAACTTCCGTTTTCATGCCTTATGAGTATATCGGTGAAGAAATAAAATCTCTCAGGGAAATTTACATTGGGGTAAACATAAACTGTAAATATTATAGTTGGGAGATAGTTCTTTACGGGTCTCTTAATTTCTTCACATCTTGCTAGTAAGGCTTTGACTGTCCTTTTCCTGGTTGTCATTAATAAGAATATTTATACTGTGAACAAACCTTGGAAGATAGAGATAGTACCCTCCTCTGGAATAAGGAGTAAGCATGCTTATTGCACCCTCTAGAAGAACGTGGGTTTGAAGATTCTAATTTTAAATAGCGTGGTGAGGTAGCTCATGTTAAGAGGTGAGCTAGGACTTGAAGGAGTTGTTTTGAAAATACAGAGGAGAAGAATATGCCAAACTGCAAAAAAAAAAAAAAAAAAAAAGTCAGTGTAAGTGCTCTAAGGCCAGAGTGCAGTCAGTAAGGAGCAGATGGGTGGGGTTTGGGTGGCAAGGTCAGTGATAGTAGGATCCACCTCAAAAAGTCTTTGTCAGGCGTTTGAAGACTTTAGTTTTACTTCTGAGTGGAATGGAGCATCCCTGTCAAGCAGCAGAGTAAGATGATTTGACTTATATGTTAAAAGACTCATGTTCACTGCTCTGCTGAGATGACAGTCTCAATGCAATGCTTTTACTGTTGCTTAAGGAAGTAAAAGTATTGCTTAAGCAATAATGAAAGCAGAGAGTCAATTTAGGAGACATCTGTACTTCATTATCCAAGGGCTTTATTATAGTGTCTACTTATATATATTTAGATTATGGGAAGGCAGGCCTGCTTTAAAAATATTTATTACTGGAGTATCTGTTCCTTACTGCTCAACTTAGAGTACATTTAAAATCCTCTCTTCGTAAACTATGCAAAATTCATTATCACGAGTATCCAAGAGCAAGGACCATTTTTTCTGAATTCTTAGATTAAATCATGATATTCAGGAGAACAATAAGACCACAGGCAACGTAGACCAACACATTTGTTGAGGGTGATGATGGGTGGGGAAATAATAAACAGCATTTACCAACCAAGTTTGTGTTAACTATACCAGGAATCAGGCTTTTATTAAAATACTAATGACTTTGGGATGCTAATAGACCACATTAACTCGGCAGGTGCAATAGATGATTGTGAACAAGGGAATCGTTTTAATACAACCGACTTATTCATTTTTTGCCTATTCAGACACAGTATGATTGGGATTCCATTTGTGTGTGTTGGCACCTGCAAGATTATCTTTCCTAAATACCACAAAATAGATTTTCTACCGTACTCCAACCAGGAGACTTCATTACGGTGCCTCTGAGGAGCTTGAAGAAGAAGTGACTTTAGTCACAGCATCAGCACTCTGACAGCCTCTAAATAGTTGGTTCACTGACTAATTTGAACCAGAATTTCATCATAGTCTTACAGCAGATTTGGATCGAAGGGTTATCATTATTAAATCAGTGCATGTACTAAATGCAAGTCTGACTTTACCACAGAGACAGAGCAGGTGGCCACCTCGCCTTCCCACACAAAACATTACTAGGAACAAAATGCAAAATGGCCAGTGTGTGTGAGTCAAAGAATGGGATTTGGAAAGAGTAGGCAATTTCCAGTTTGCCTAGGGTAAGCAAAAATTCCACAGTCAACTGCTGACTAAATGGATTAACAAATTCAAACATTTTCAGGTTAGGGAGAGAGAAGAACTTGCAAATGAACTGACAATGGATTTAACAGGTTTTAGCCTGAGGTAATTTAAAATTTTGAACAGCACTTGCCTAGGAAATGGGGGCAATCTTGAAGCAAACACTAGTATTGAATCAGCTTTGCTATTACTTACAGACACCTTGGTTCACTGACTTTCCAAATTACTGTTGATTATTTCGGCATATTTCTAATTGGGTCAGCAAAATAGGCATACTCCCTCTGAGAAAGCAATATATACCCATAGCAGGCTCATGCAAATCAAATATGCTGTTTTCTGTCTTCTGTTATTCAGAATATTGAAATATGCGATACTCATGACACAATGGAAATATTCAAACTGCAAGGGGAAGCATATTAGAATATAGCTTAAAATGTCTATAAGTGACAGGTATATATTTCACAGAAAAATATATGTGTTCAAATATTAATAAAGCTAACTGAATTTTCTACATTATGTCTCAGAAGCTTTTTCAAGGTGTATTACTAGCCATAAACTCTCCATTGAACACTTTTGCTATTATACTGTATTACAGGCAAACATTCTACCCAAGTGATTTGAATAGGGGAGACTCCAGTCCAATTTTTTCTTGACTAAGCCTGTGTCACTCCCCAGAAGAACATGGTTTGTGCCTTTCACCTCTGAAGCCAGCACGTCACGTGCCAAGATACACATGGCCAGAGCTACAAGCCATGAAACTAGTGAAAATAGGCCCCTACAATGAATCTCATCCAAACTCCCACTTTGATATATAAATCCCTTTTTACAATGAAAAGGGTTACATCTTTTAACTTCAAGCAGAGGAAGTACTTTTGGGCCAACCAAGAACAGGATGCCTTGCGTTTGAGTGGGGCATGGGTGGGATGGCACAGTCTGCAGAGGAGATGAACCTTGCAAGGGAAGGAGAGAGCATAAGGGACTGTTCTCCAGCAGGAAAGCCCTCCTGTGTTCTCTCTCTGTCACTCACAAAGGTAATAGGAGAAAGTGGGTGTGGTTTTGGGTGAGAAGGCTACTTCCTCCACTGGAGCAGAGGTTGATAGGAAGTCATAGGAGTTAATGTCTGAGGGTCTGATTTTCTCTAAGAATTTGGAGGGAAAGCAGTTGGCTGAGAGTGAAGTAGGCAATGGGAAAGTCATAGATTTAAGAAAAGAATCGAGGGTTTAGCACTGCAAAAGCAGGAATGAGACAGTAACCTTTAGAGGGAACACCTTAAGATTGCAGGACAGGATTAACACTCTGGTGAGCTTCTTTTGTGTATTGCAAATAAGTTAGAAGCACAATTGCGGGAGAAGAGAGCTTCAGGAATATTTTGAGTACAATATCCGTATTTGAAAGAAGTATATAGTCTCTTAAGGTAACTATCTTGAGGGACAGCCCTTATTTATATATATAAGCATTGACACTCTTAATTAAAAAAAAAACTAGGTCATTACATCTCATATAAATGCAGACTCTGGTGGTTACATGAATCTACATATGTAACAAAATGACATAGGACAATAGAACTCTCACACGTATTGTACCAACAGCATCAAATTCTAGGTATAGATATTTTACCATACTTTTGTAGGATGTAAACTATTGGGTGAAAATGAGTAAGGGGTACATGTGCTACCTTTGCAACTTCTTGTGAATCTATAGTTATTACAAAATAAGAAGTAAAATCAAAACAAAACGTTAACACCCTCCTCTTCCTAGAGCTGATCATATTTTTTGGTGTATTAGGCAGGAGGACACAAGCCATGAGGTAAAACAGTAAAATAGAACCTGTTTCCAGGCTTTCTGTCAGCCACTGTAGAAACAAATATATACTTCAGTGATACTGAGGATGAGAACTCTAAGTTCCGTGTTAAAAATATGGTACCAGGCTTTTGGTCGACAGCCATCTATAGTTGTTCCAGAGGGAAGTACATTGCCCCACTTTTATTAAAAGAGGTTTGCTTTATTCATCACAAATCAGGTAACAAGGGCCTGCAACCACCTTTAATTGATTAGAAAGGAGTTATTTCAAAGTTATTTCAAAGAACAGTCAGTTCTTTTGCTACAGTCAGTCCCCTCCAATTCTAAACAGATAAAGTTAAGAAAGCTGAGAAGGTAATGTCACCGAGGTTTCATCACTGTATCATCAGCTCTACACATGGATGCCTAGAATAATACGCTAATGAGAAACTTATGTATGACTCTTTTAAAATTCAAATCTCCTAGAGTATGATAGAAAAGGTTTTCTTTGTCTATATTGGATGGTTAACCAAATACAGCTTTCATTATAATTACTGCTTCAGACCCGAATTGGTACAAACTGTCCTATGTCTATATCGTAGACAAATTTTAGACTATGTGATGTTTTCAAAGCACAAAAGTGCTCCAGAGCACAAAATGGTGTCTAAAGTTGTCTCAAAGAGTCTATGCTTGAAAGGAATGTTTAATCATTTTAAAATATAATTCTTTTAAATTAATTTTTCTAATTATTTTAAAAATCTTTTAATATTAAAAATTATAATTACTTGATGTCTGAAATACTTACTTACCCCACAAGTTAGATGCACATTCACTGAGTCAGACACTTGATGCCTCCAGGTGTGCTGAGTTGGTATGGTAGTCCGGTGTCATTTTATTCTGTTTTCTGATTTTGAGAGAGGAAGATACCATAAGTAACAGCTGGAATGTCAACAGATATAATTGCTGATAAATTACTAAACAGTGTGTATATTTCTATGAAAACTGGGGAGGTTCCAAAATGTAACATAGAAAGAAAAAAAAAAACCCCTAAACTTGGCCTGAGCGTAGAATAAAACAGTAAAACAGTTTTGTAATTTTAAATGCTGTCTATATACTGATGATCCCACTGGCTGCAACCTCTCCTCTGAGCTTCAGATTCATGAATGCAGTGCCTACTCAACATGTCCACTTGAATTTCTTTCTAAACACACCTCATGTCTAAGACAGATTTCCTGACATGCTCCCAAAATTTTCTAGAACTGCACTCTTCCCAGTCTCACTTGATGGGAAAATCACTGGTTGGGGTAAGAATCCTGCATCAGTCTTGTTTCTCTTCTTTCTCTCATAAACATTTCAGTCCCATTAGGGCATTGTTCTGGTTTTACCTTCAGATATATCCAAAATCCTATCATTTCTCACCATCTCCACTGACGCCACCTTAGTTCCAGCCACCATTTTTCTTGCACAGATAGTTGCAATAGCCTCTTTTTTTTTTTAGATACAAAAATATTTTAATGAAAGAACCAGGCCAGCAACACCAAAACTCACAAAAAGCGGGACAACCAAATATTATATACTTCCTAGTAGACATACACAACACCAACTACGATGTTTTCTTGAAAACATATTGACCTGAATGTGAACAGACTTCTATATCTGACTACCCATTTACAGGAAACATAGGAGACAGAATGACATACTACTAACTGACACCATGGGGATACAATCAGCAAAATCTAGAATGTGGAAAACTCTATAGGAATAGCAGTCTTGTTTCTTCAAAAAAAAAAAATTGCAAGGAATAAATGAGGGAGAAGGAACGTATGAATTAAAGAGATTTAAGAAATGTCAACCAAATGCAACATTGAACTTAGCTTGGTTCTTTTTATTTTTTTAACATCTTTATTGGAGTATAATTGCTTTACAATGGTGTGTTAGTTTCTTTGCAATAGCCTCTTAATTGTCACCCTGCTCTACTCTGCACTCTCTTATAATTTCTTCTCAACAGCTCAGCCAGATCAATACTTTCACTCCTTCTCAAGCCTTATAGTAGTTACTGCTTGCATTCTGAAGCCAAAGCCCTCACTGTGGCCACAGCCTCCTTCCTACAAAGTATGGCCCTTCCATTACCTCCTTTTTCCTCACTGTGCTCCCTCCACGGCAGCCACACTAGATACTTCCATACACTCCAGGCATTTTTTGTTCAGAGGTCTTTGCAGCGGCTGTTCCCTTTGCCTAAAGAGCTCTTCCCTTTCATATCCACATGAAAACATCCTCATATACTTTGTTTTTCCTCAGATTTTGTTCAAGTTAAGTTTTTCCAGACCATCCTGTTAAACAACTAAAAATACCATTTATTGGTGAGGAAGTAGAGTAATTTGGCAGAGTATAAAATGATTTTACAGTCTACCAAGAAAGTCTGAACAGACCTGTAACTAGTAAGGATATTGGGTAGCTAATCTAAAGCCTATCCTTTCCCCATTGTGTATTAAACAAGGCACAAACAAATGGAAAAAATTCTGTGTTCATGAATTGGAAGAATTAATATTGTTACAATGTCTATGCCACCCAAAGTGATCTACAGATTCAATGCAATCCCTATCAAAATCTCAATGACACTTTTTACAGAAATTGAAAAAACAATTCTGTAATTCACATGGAACCACAAAAGACCCTGAATAGCCAAGTCAATCTTGAAAAAAACTTACACTGTCTGATTTCAAACTACATTACAAAGTCACCGAGATCAAAATAGTCTGGTACTGACCTAACGACAGATATACAGACCAATGGAATGGATTAGAGAGGCCATAAATAAATCCACCCATATATAATCAACTGGTATTTGACAAGGGTGCCAAGAATACACAATGAGGAAAGGATAGTCTCTGCAGCAAATGGTGTTGGGAAAACTGATATCCACGTGCTAGAAATGAAATCGGTCACTTATTACACCATGTACAAAAATAAGGTGGATTAAAGACTTAAACATAAGACCCAAAGCTATAAAACTTCTGGAAGAAAAAATAGGGGAAAATCTTCATGACATTGGTCTTGGCAATAATTTCATGCATATGACACCAAAGTACATGTAACAAAAACACATATAAACAATTGGGACTACATCAAACTGAAAAGCTTCTGCATAGCAAACAATCAACAGAGTGAAAAGACAACCTATAAAATGGGAGAAAATATTTGCAAACCATATCTCTGATAATGGGTTCACCTGAAAAATATTTAAAGAACTCCTGCAACTCAATAGTAAACTAATAACATAGTTTCAAAATGGGCTAAGGATTTGAATAATGGTGAGGATGTGGAGAAATGGTACACTTACACACTGTTAGTGAGAATGCAAAATGGTGCAGCTGCTACAGAAAACAGTAAGGAGGTTCCTTCATAAATTTAAAATGAATTAGCATATGATCCAGCGATCCTACTTCTGAGTATTTATTCCAAAGAATTGAAATCCAGATATTGAGGAGATATTAGCACTTCTATGCTCATTGTAGCATTACTCACAATAGCCAACGTGTGGAAAAAACCTAAATGTCCATCGACAGATGACTGGATAAAGAAAATGTGATAGATATAGATAGAAAGATTCAGAGAAGAAAATTCAAACACTCAGATTCACCTCACATCTACAAATTGGTAATGATTAAGATGCTTTGCTATAATAAGTCTTATAGGAATTTGGTAAGGGTATACTTGCTTAAAGAAGATAAGGATAATATTTTGAAGCCATTTGACATTCTCTGTTAAAGGTAAAAATGTCTAGACAACAATCTAGTAATTTCTCTTTTACACAAATATGGGCAATAAATTCTTGTACGTATACTTAAGAAGACAGCACTGTATAGAAATATTAACTCCACCATTGTTCATAATGAGCACACACACAAAAAAGAAACTAAAAACAAAACCTAGCAGTTGCTTAAATGTACATAAATAAGTTCTCACAGAATTTTTTTTAAACGAACTACTGTGTTACTGGAGATACTATAAACCAGAAAGTAGCTTATATGGGTAAATTAGATTCAAATCGAATCAAGTATAGATCATAGAATAGATCTTGAAAACAATGTAGGAATAAAGCAGGTTGTAAAAATTTTGAAAGCATGAATGAATATATAGAAACAAACTAATGCTATATTTTGTAAATGATTACACATGTGCACAGTAAACACATTAAAAAAAAACATAGTCTAGAGGGAAACACATAGAATTTATGATAGGAGTTGCCTCCATCTAGAGAGGAAGGGAGATGAGGAAATAGGACCATTCAAGGGACTAAGGAACTACCAACGTCTTCTTCAATATTTTGTACTACAAAACCAGTCTCAGAATAAAAGATGACAATATGAATATTGTTTTAGAGTGGTGAAAAGAGAGGTATCTCTTAGAGCATCTTCAGTACTTTTCTGTATTTCATACACTTTTCTAAGTAATTTATTATTAAACTAATATAAATCAATTAAGGGTCTAACGGCTTCCATCAACACTTTAATGATTTACTGAGTCATCTCAGTAATGCAGTGATACTTTTTCTCAACCTAATCAAGGGAATCTACAAAAATCCCACCGCTAACATCATACTAAATGATGAACCAATTTATGATTTCCCCCTAACATCAGGAACAAGACAAGGAGGTCTCTCACTATTTCTACTTAGCCTTGTATTTGAGGTTCTATTCAGGGCAATTAGAAAAGAAAAAGAAGTAAAATACATCAAGATTGGAAAAGAAAAATTAAAACTATCTCTACTTGCAGATGACATGACCTTGTATATTGAAAATGCTAAGGAATCCACTAATAAAGTATTAAAACTAATATACCAGCTCAGCAAGGTTACAGGGTTACAAGATCAATATACAAAAATCAATTGTATTTCTATACATTTAAAACAAACAATACAAAAATAAAATTAACCAAACAACTCCACTTACATTAACAACAAAGATAACAAAATACTTAGGAATAAGTTTAACAAAAGAAGTACAAAAGTTATACCCTGGAAATTACAATAGATTGTTGAAATAAGATCCAAATAAATGGAAAAACAGCCTATGTTCATGAATTGGAAGAATAAGTGTTGCTAAAATGGCAATATTATCCATAGGGTCTACAGATTTAGTACAATCCATATTATAATCCCAGCTGATTTCTTTGTAGCAATTGACAAACTAATCCTAAAATCACGTGGAATTGCCAGGGATTCAGAATAGCCAAAACAATCTTGGAAAAGAACTAAGTTGTAGGACTCACACTTCCTTATTTCAAAACTTCCTCCAAAGCAACAGTAATCAAGAAAGTGTGGTACTGGCATAAGTATGGTCATATAAATCAATGGAATAGAATTGAAAGTCCACAAATAAGCCCATGTGTCTATGATCAACTTATTTTCCACAGTGGCATCAAGAGTGTTCAATGCGGGAAAGATTAGTCTTTTTAAGAAAGAATCTGGGTCAACTGGATAGCCACATATAAAAAAATAAAACTGTACCCTTATCTCACAGCATATACAAAAATTAACTAAAAATGGATCAAATGTGAGAATTAAAACTATAAAATTCTTAAAACATAGTGATAAATCTTTATAGCTCAGATGTGGCAATGAATTCTTAGATTTGACATCAAAAGCCTGAGCAGCAGTAGAAAAAATAAGTCAAGCTTCATCAAATTAAAAAAACTTCTATGCTTCAAAGACACTCTAAAGAGAATAGAAAGACAACCTACAGAATGGGAGAAAATATTTCCAAATCATATTTCTGATAAGGGGTATATATCTAGAATATATAAAGAATCCTTTGAGCTCAATAATAAAAAGACAAACACCCCAAGTTTTAAATTTGCAAAGAATATGATTGAATAGATATGTCTCCAATGAATAGAAATGTGGGAACAAAGAAACAAACATGGATCGCTGATACCAGGCAGGCTGGATTGGAATTGCATGAAGAGGGCAGCATGGGCAAATGAACATTTCTAGAAGGGCACCGGATCCTCCACAGAGGGAACAGAGGGAAGCAAGTAGGGCACTGGGGATGATAGGACACATCTACCAGCCTGATTATTTTGCTAAGGTTCAGCCTCGCTGAATGCTGTGAATGCTGATCCTATCAATAGCGCATGATGACTTTGCCTTCAGCTGCCCTAGATTGGTATAAACACTTGGTTATGTCCTAGCCTAACCACGAGTTACAATAACACTCACAGAAAGATTCAATTAGCTTAACAAATCATGGATTTGTAGAGTTCCTTGTACATGTAGTAACATGCCCACAAAGCATCTCTTTGTGATCCAGCAGCTGTCGCATCCTTAATTCACAGCTTCGTTACTCATGTGCTCTGCTTGCTATTGTCTAAATTACAGAATCCTTTGAGATGGGGAAAACATTGGAAGGAAATGTTGCCTACACTTGAAGAATTGAAAGGGCCACAAATGAGAATGGGAAACATATTTTTGAATTGATGATAGGATATTGTTATTGTTTAATTACAATGTAATATAGCCGCATTTATTCATATAAAACACTGGACCACCAGCATTATTTTTCACTTTCTTGTGTATTCTTTAATGCCTGTCAAATGTCACAAACTAAATCAAAAAGGAAGTACAACTTTTCTTCTTCTCAAAGTAATTTTATGTTTTACACTTAGGGAAATTTGATGTCTCTATATGGAATACTACTACCAACTGATAAACCAAATATTATAGGTTAAGCTCAAATGCTCTGGTGTAGACTGTCAAGCAAGTGTGTTATCTTGCTTCTTGAGTTTGTCTTCTTTTACTCTTCTAGTAGGACGTTAGGAAGAAATTAGACTGAACAATTCGAAATTACCCCAGTGCCTACTTCTTTTCTACTCTGGCAGGGTGCCAATGTTGGAAGGTTGAAGTGACAAAAACTATAGATTGCCTGATTTGTTCAGATATCAGGAGGTATGAACTTCCAGTGGAGCTATTTCCTCACCCCAGGACTGAATCTTGATTGACCTAAGCAAACCCCAGTTTGTTTCCCTGATTGTCACTGATTTATTTAGGGAGAGGAATGTGATGCAGTTCTGGCCAATGATCTGAAGCCCCTGCTAGGGGTCTCTAGGAAAGTTATTCTTGCTCTTAAAAAGATGCTCAAGTCAAGGACAATTTCTCCTCCCTTTTTTTCTCTGACTTTTATGATTAAGTGATGGCTGGAGCTACTGCAGCTGACTTGTAGTCACAGGATAAGTCAGCATGCTCAGGTTAGCTGAGCAGAAAGGTGGAAAGAACTTGAGTCTCACAGATGTGACTGAGTAGTTGAAATGACCCATCTTGAAATTACCCTACCTCTGCAGTTCTTGTTATGAGAATCAGTGTTAGTGGGTTGTCTGTTGGCTGTGATTTTTAGATGATTTGTACTTTATTGTTTTTCCTCATTATAATAAAACAGTCTGGCACAATTTGACACATTAGCAATACTGTGATTCAGTGTCTATTAATAGAATTTAGAGGCCAAGGACTGAAGTTTGAATCCTCATTATAAGTTGTCACTTGGAGAACTTGAGTCAGTTACTTAACTCCATTCATTTGTTCACTCAGTCAATAAATCAGATCACAAACACTTATTGGCGCCATATTCTACCCTCACTTCTATAGTACTCAAGGGTAATGAGAAGAACATACAGAGCAATAAAAGAAGCAGGCCGCTTGGATTGCTTCGAGCTCTAATATATTGATCTGAGAAAGAGAGAGAGAGTTCATCTTCTTGCCTAAGATCCCTGATTTCTGGGTTCCCTTCCAAATGAACAGTTGATACCAGGTGGATGCATAACTAAAGGATACATTTTTCAAGAGTGACTCCTAGCATTCAGTGGGAGAAGTAAAACTCAATAATGTCTAGAATATCTTTCAAACATACAGGTTCAGGTTAAGCATTTTGTACATAAGGATTTTTCCCCTAGTTGTGTGCTGGAGTCATCCATCCAGACGAGGGAGAACAAATTGTACATCAATCAGGACTTTTTCTCTATTTTGTTCATTTTTTCTCAAGCAAGCCAGTCACATCTCATTCAATAACACTATCAGTTATCTGCAGCAAAACTCCTCTCAGATACTCCTCAGACTGTTTCATAAGCTGGAGAGAGCTAGACTTTGTGAAATTCACATTTCTTTCATTTACTGTTATTTTATAGTCATTAGTTTAAAAAAAAAAAATGAGGATCTTACCACCAGGACAACCAAAAGTAGAAATATGTGCAGTTAGCTTGCTCAAATTCCTTCTGTGTTTTTGTCTTTCCTTATTATGTGGCTAAAAGAATGCAAGAAATTCCAGTATTATTATTTTCTTCTGTTTCAGGTTTGTCTCTTTATCTCTCATAAAGTCTCACTCTGTCTCAGTGACTGACTGATTTGCACATATTCTCCTTTGTTAATACAAATATTTCTACTATTTATCTTTTAAATCTATTCTCTCCTCTTATGCAATAGTATTCTCAGTAATGGGGTTGATCATAATAAAGATTGTAAAAAAATCTACAAGTTTATTGTGAAAGGTCAAGGAGATGCATATGTAAGGGTGTTTTGTTAACTGTTGATTATTTTTTAGCTATTAATTTTAACTATTAACTAAATTTAACTATTGAGAAGTCCTTAAAAAAAGAACATTCATGTCTAATGGCATCAAGTTTTAATAGACAAAGATTTTGAATGCTGTATTTTGTTTCATAAACATGTCTTATAGTCTTCTATGTTAAATCAAAATATACATAGAAATGAGACTTTTGAAATATTTCTCAGGTTTTATGAATATATTTAGCAGGATGCTAAATATTTTAAGTTGTCTTTAACATTATGCAATGTAAAATAATATATTCAATCCATGCCTAGGTATTCAAAAGAAATGAAAACAGGGACTCTGATACTTGTGTGCCAATGTTCATAGCAGCGTTACTCACAATAGAAAAAAGGTGGAAACAATCCAAGCATCCATCAGCAGATGAATGGATGAACAAAATGTGGTGTATAGATACAATAGAATATTACTTGGCCATAAAAGGAATGAAGTTCTGAATCATGCTATAACATGGATGAACCTTGAAAATGTTATGCTAAGTAAAATAACCTAGACACAAAAGAACAAACAGTTGATTTTGTTTGGATGGTTCCACTTATACAAAATATCTAGAAAAAAGGCAAATTGATAGAAACAGAAAGTAGAAGTTACCAGGGTCAGAGGGTTGGAGAGGATGGGGTGTTATTACACAATGGGTGAAGAACTTCTCTTTGGGGTGATGAAAAATTTTGGAACTAAAAAGTGGCGATGGTTGTACAACATTGTTAATGTAATTAACACCGCTGAGTTGTACCGCTAAAAATGGTTAATATGGCAAATTCTACATTATAAAGATGTTCCTACAAAAATGAAACAAAACAATGGTATGCATAGGTGGATGTATCTGTTGAAAACATTTTATTGTTTTTAAGATTTTACTTGTAAGGTGGTTTTTGTTAGTCTGGTGAGTCACTTGCACATAAAACCCCCAGTTAATCTGAAAGTGAGGCACAAAATATTCTAGCCCATAGAGATTTAATTAGTCTCTTACCTCTTCTGTTTTAATTAAAAACAGACATGTCTGCATTTTTCCTATTGGAGGCTGGGACCCTGTACAGTAACAAGCTTCAACTCTTAATTTTCTTGTATCTAACCTCGATTTTTCCCCCTAAAAACTGTAGAGTTTAGCTCTACAACAGAAATATTTCAAAATATTAATTTCTTCTACCTGTGCATTATAAAGATGAGATAAGCAAGATGCAGAAAGGACAAATGGTCCACACGGCTGCACCAGAGTGATCCTCAGCCCTACACAGACAACCTAGATGCTAATGACTAAGTTATAAGGCTCTAATAATTTACTCTTCTCTCATTGAAGAGCACATTTTCTCAAGTTCTCTTTTTCTCTGAGTTCTTTTATGCTAGAGCAGCATATTTAGGTACTGTTTCTATCTGCAAATATTAGCCTGAGGTTTAGATATGATTATATTGTCCCTCAACCTGAACCGAACAACTAATCTCTACACCACACCCAACCTCCACTTAAAAGTAAAGTCAGCTTTGCCAAAATTCTGAAAATAACCTTCATGATTACATTAACAAGAAACTCAAGGATTTACAACTTGGAATTTGGAACAGGACATTGGTGGGGTGTCTGTAGTGAGGAAAATCCAATAGGGACCCTGAGAAATCTTGACTCACGAGGAACGGGGGACAGCATGGCTAGAGCTTCACCATGAACAATTTTGTTCTCTACAAGGGTTTTCACTATTGGAGGGAGAAGGAGAGTGGTTTGGAAGATTATTAGAAGTGGGCTATGAGATTACCAGGGCCAACTCAACTCCTGTGGCTACAAAGAGTCTGGATGCCCCAGAAACCATAAAATCTTGGCTTCAGAAAGACCTCATATCAGGGAACAATTATGTCACTGGTAACAAATGACAATTTCTACACTGACAGATAACAGCAACAAGTTGTATCATCAACATATAGCGCATATGACATGGATGCTTCCAATATTTGTAGGATGCCAGAACAAAAAGAAAAGTTAGTAGTGATCAAAACAGCTTCACTGAGGCCAAGAGGGAAGAAGCGGTGAAAATATTGAGGTATCGCTGTTTTATGGATAAATTCTAGGAAATGAGCTTACTTTATCTTGTTCTTGGATATTCTTCCAAGGTGATATGGGTAGGGAATACTTGATATTTCACTTGAGTCTAAGGATGGTTATCCGGACTAGAGTTTATTTACTTTTTTTATTATTTAGAAAACAAATGCACCAAGAAATGTGCATTGAGAATACTAAAAAAGAATAAGGGGCTTCCCTGGTGGCACAGTGGTTTAGAGTCCACCTGCCAATGCAGGGGACGCGGGTTTGTGCCCCGGTCCGGGAAGATTCCACATGCCGCGGAGCGGCTGGGCCCGTGAGCCATGGCCGCTGAGCCTGCGCGTTTGGAGCCTGTGCTCCGCAACGGGAGAGGCCACAGCAGTGAGAGGCCCGCGTACCGCAAAAAAAAAAAAAAAAAAAAAAAAAAAAAAAAAGGGATTTGTTCATCTTAAAGGACAAGTGGGGAATCAGACAACTAAACAAGCAATAATTATAGCTATATGGTGCAGTGAGTAATGTGATAGGAGTGCTTTGGGCATATGGTAATTTAGTCTAATTAACCACTTATTGTAATTTAGAGAGAGAAGTCAAAAAGAGATTCTTGGAAAAGTAGGTAAGGTTTAGACTGAAAAATATAAGAAAATTTTGAATTTGTCAAAGGAGATGAAAGTAGAATCGGGAGAGGAGGTCCTGAGAGAGACTTATGGGCAGACAAAATAATGCAGTTTTAATTTTACAAGGTCAATCCAAGTAATTAAGTTGTAAGGATATAATTGAGGATTTTTAAAACTATGATTTTATTTTCCACAATATTTTATTGTAAGGGTTAAAGGATAGATAACCAAAAATCTTTGAAGAGAATTCTGTTTTCCACAGAGAAAATTCCTGGTCAATGCTGCTTTCTAGTGATAATCCCATTGCAAAAGTAACTGTTCATTCTCTGTATTGGAGTGTGTGTGTGTGTGTGTGTGTGTGTGTGTGTGTGTGTGTGTGAGAGAGAGAGAGAGAGAGAGAGAGAGAGATACTTAACACTGATATGACCAGAGGGGAAGGAAGCTTACATAATGTTGGCAGGCTGTAGAGGGCACCATTTCTACTGCACAACAGGGTCACCGCCTCTTATTTGGGTCAATTTTAGTTATGAGAGAATGAAGAATAATCCCTGACATCATGGAGTGTACAGACTGGGAGGGAATATGAATGTTAAATAAGCAGTTACAAATTTCAATCAGGGAAGTGGAACCTTTATATATATATTTATATATATACATATATATATATATATATGCGAGTATGTATATATGTATGTATGTATATGTATGTAGGTGTAGATAAATACATATGAGTTCTTTTTAAAAAATATTTCCAAAACTATTTATTTATTTTAACATCTTTATTGGAGTATAATTGCTTTACAATGGTTGTGTTAGTTTCTGCTTTATAACAAAGTGAATCAGCTATACACATATATCCCCATATCTCCTCCCTCTTGTGTATGCCTCCCCTCCCTCCTCTATCCACCCCTCTAGATGGTCATATAGGGACGTGAATTTACCTAATTGTGGGAGCAGACTTCAGCAGTCTCTGTGAGGCTGATGCCGGAGCTTGATGTTTGAGGGCAGGTGGTTGAGATGAGAAAATGGATTTAAAGTGGGGGAGAGAAAGAACCAGCTGGAAACATGAGTCAGAGCCCAAGAGGATAGACTGAAACCCGCATCCACTTTGGTTGCCTCTGAATTCTGAGTCCTGCAGAATCCAGGGCCCCTCATCCCAGAGCTAAGTACACACACTTGACCAGAAGTTGGAGAAGCTGAAGGAGGATGTAGAGGAAGCTGGATCAGGTACAGAACAGGCTGCTGCCTCACAGAAAGGAGGCGAGCCAGCAGTTAGCAACAACGCCTGTGAGCAATAAAACAGCTGCCCTTCACTTCTGCACTCACTATCTCCCATAAGAACCTGTGTGCCTCACCCTAATTGAAAACTTATAGGAAAAAGAATCCGGGGATACAAAGTTTAGCAGAAGTAAATTAAAAACATGTTACAAAGCCACACAGTAATGTTAAAAAGCAGGCTCATGGTCACGCCAGGCAAGAGACGGTGGTAAATGATAGGGGATCCAAGGAGGCTTCTGGATGTGGAACGTCCCATTATAAAAATATCTGGATTTTTTGTTGTTGTTAGATTCCATATATATGTGTTAGCATATGGTATTTGTTTTTCTCTTTCTGAGTTACTTCACTCTGTATGACAGACTCTGGGTCCATCCACCTCACTACAAATAACTCAATCATGTTTCTTTTTATGGCTTAGTAATATTCCACTGTATATATGTGCCACATCTTCTTTATCCATTCATCTGTCGATGGAAACTTAGGTTGCTTCCATGTGTTGGCTATTGTAACTAGAGCTGCGGATGAACATTGTGTACATGAATCTTTTTGAATTATGGTTTTCTCAGGGTATAGTGGGACTGCTGGGTCATATGGTAGTTCTATTTTTAGTTTTTTAAGGAACCTCCATACTGTTCTCCATAGTGGCTGTATCAATTTACATTCCCACCAACAGTGCAAGAGGGTTCCTTTTTCTCCACACCCTCTCCAGCATTTATTGTTTGTAGATTTTTTGATGATGGCCATTCTGACCAGTGTGAGATGATATCTCATTGTAGTTTTGATTTGTATTTCTCTAATGATTAATGATATTGAGCATTCTTTCATGTGTTTGTTGGCAATCTGTATATCTTCTTTGGAGAAATGTCTATTTAGGTCTTCTGCCCATTTTTGGATTGGGTTGTTTGTCCTTTTGATATTGAGCTGCATGAGCTGCTTGTAAATTTGGACATTAGTCCTTTTTCAGTTGCTTCATTTGCAAATATTTTCTCCCATTCTGAGGGTTTTCTTTTCATCTTGTTTATGGTTATCTTTGCTGTGCAAAATCTTTTAAGTTTCATTAGGTCCCATTTGTTTATTTTTATTTCCATTTCTCTAGGAGGTGGGTCAAAAAGGATGTTGCTGTGATTTCTGTCATAGAGTGTTCTGCCTACGTTTTCCTCTAAGAGTTTTAAAGTGTCTGACCTTACATTTAAGTCTTTAATCCATTTTGAGTTTATTATTGTGTATGGTGTTAGGGAGTATTCTAATTTCATTCTTTTACATGTAGCTCTCCAGTTTTC
Source organism: Phocoena sinus (assembly GCF_008692025.1). Taxonomy (NCBI): domain Eukaryota; kingdom Metazoa; phylum Chordata; class Mammalia; order Artiodactyla; family Phocoenidae; genus Phocoena; species Phocoena sinus. Next base: position 85,684,292 of record NC_045773.1, on the reverse strand, counting down.
CCAGCACCACTTATTGAAGAGGTGGTCTTTTCTCCATTGTATGTTCTTGCCTCATTTATCAAAGATAAGGTGACCATGTGCGTGTGAGTTTATTTCTGGGCTTTGTATCCTGTTCCATTGATCTATATTTCTGGATTTGTGCCAGTACCATACTGTCTTGATTACTGTAGCTTTGTAGTATAGTCTGAAGTCTGGGAGCCTGCTTCCTCCAGCTCTGTTTTTCTTTCTCGACATTGCTTTGACTATTCGGGGTCTTTTTTGTTTCCATACAAATTGTGCAATTTTTTGTTCTAGTTCTGTGAAAAATGCCAGTGGTAGTTTGTAGGGATTGCATTGAATCTGTAGATTATGTTGGGGAGTATAGTCATTTTCACAGTGTTGATTCTTCCAATCCAAGAACATGGTATATCTCTCCATCTGTGCCTATCATCTTTAATTTCTTTCATCAGTGTCTTATAGTGTTCTGCATACAGGTCTTTTTTCTCCTTAGGTAGGTTTATTCCTAGGTATTTTATTCTTTTTGTTGCAGTGATAAATGGGAGTGTTTCCTTAATTTCTCTTTCAGATTTTTCATCATTAGTATATAGGAATGCAAGAGATTTCTGTGAATTAATTTTGTATCCTGTTACTTTACCAAATTCATTGATTAGCCCTAGTAGTTTTCTGGTAGAGTCTTTAGGATTCTCTATGTATAGTATCATGTCATCTGCAAACAGTGACAGCTTTACTTCTTCTTTTCCACTTTGGATTCCTTTTATTTCTTTTACTTCTCTGATTACTATGGCTAAAACTTCCAAAACTATGTTGAATAATAATGGTGAGAGTGGGCACCTTGTCTTGTTCCTGATCTTAGTGGAAATGCTTTCAGTTTTTCACCATTAAGAATGATGTTGGCTGTGGGTTTCTTATTTATGGCCTTTATTATGTTGAGGTAAGTTTCCTCTCTGACTACTTTCTGGAAGGTTTTTATCACAAATGGGTGTTGAATTTTGTCTAAAGATTTTTCTGCATCTATTGAGATTATCATATGGTTTTTCTTCTTCAGTTTGTTAATATGCTTGATCACATTGATTGATTTGCATATATTGAAGAATCCTTGCATTCCTGGGATAAATAAATCCCACTTGATCATGGTGTATGATCCTTTGAGTGTGCTGTTGGATTCTGTTTGTTAGTATTTGTTGAGGATTTTTGCATCTCTGTTCATCAGTGATATTGGCCTGTAATTTTCTTTCTTCGTGTCATCTTTGTCTGCTTTTGGTATCAGGGTGATGGTGGCCTTGTAGAATGAGTTTGGGAGTGTTCCTTTCTCTGCTGTATTTTGGAAGAGTTTGAGAAGAATAGGTGTTAGCTCTTCTCTAAATGTTTCATAGAATTCGCCTGTGAAGCCATCTGGTCCTGGGCTTTCTTTGTTGGAACATTTTTAATCACAGTCTCAATTTCAGTGCTTGTGATTGGTCTGTGTATATTTTCTATTTCTTCCTGATTCAGTCTCGGAAGGTTGTGCTTTTCTAAGAATTTGTCTATTTCTTCCAGGTTGTCGATTTTATTGGCATATAGTTGCTTGTAGTAATCTCTTAGGATCCTTTGTATTTCTGCAGTGTCAGTTGTTACTTCTTTTTCATTTCTAATTCTATTGATTTGAGTCTTCCCCCTTTTTTTCTTGATGAGTCTGGCTAATGGTTTATCAATTTTGTTTATCTTCTCAAAGAACCAGCTTTTAGTTTTATTCATCTTTGCTATTTTTCCTTCATTTCTCTTTCATTTATTTCTGATCTGATCTTTATGATTTCTTTCCTTCTGCTAACTTTGGGGTTTCTTGTTCTTCTTTCTCTAATTGTTTTGGTGTAAGGTTAGGTTGTTTATTTGAGATATTTCTTGTTTCTTGAGGTAGGATTGTATTGTGTGAACTTCCCTCTTAGAACTGCTTTTGCTGCATCCCATAGGTTCTGGGTCATTGTGTTTTTATTGTCATTTGTTTCTAGGTATTTTTTGATTTCCTCTTTGATTTCTTCAGTGATCTCTTGGTTATTTAGTAATGTATTGTTTAGCCTCCATGTAATTGTATTTTTTACAGATTTTTTCCTGTAATTGAGACCTAGTCTCACTAGATAAGCATTGTGGTCAGAAAAGATGCTTGATATGGTTTCAATTTTCTTAAATTTACCAAGGCTTGATTTGTGACCCAAGATATGATCTATCCTAGAGAATGTCCCATGAGCACTTGAGAAGAAAGGGTATTCTGTTGTTTTTGGATGGAATGTCCTACAAATATCAATTAAGTCCATCTTGTTTAATGTATCATTTAAAGCTTGTGTTTCCTTATTTACTTTCTTTTTGTATGATCTGTCCATTGGTGAAAGTGGGGTGTTAAAGTCCCTATGACTGTGTACTGTCGATTTCCCCTTTTATGGCTGTTAGCATTTGCCTTACGTATTGCGGTCCTCCTGTGTTGGGGGCATAAATATTTACAATTGTTATATCTTCTTCTTGGATTGATCCCTTGATCATTATGTAGTGTCCTTCTTTGTCTCTTGTAATACTCTTTATTTTAAAGTCTATTTTGTCTGATATGAGGATTGCTACTAGAGCTTTCTTTTGATTTCCATTTGCCTGGAATATCTTTTTCCATCCTCTCACTTTCAGTCTGTATGTGTCCCTAGGTCTGAAGTGGGTCTCTTGTAGACAGCATATATATGGGTCTTGTTTTTGTATCCATTCAGCCAGTCTATGTCTTTTGGTTGGAGCATTTAATCCATTTACATTTAAGGTAGTTATCAAAATATATGTTCCTATTACCATTTTCTTAATTGTTTTGGGTTTGTTATTATAGGTCTTTTCCTTCTCTTGTGTTTCCTGCTTAGAGAAGTTCCTTTAGCATTTGTTGTAAAGCTGGTTTGGTGGTGCTGAATTCTCTTAGCTTTCGCTTGTGTGTAAAGTTTTTAATTTCTCCATCAAATCTTAATGAGAACTTTGCTGGGTAGAGTAATCTTGGTTGTAGGTTTTTCCCTTTTATCACTTTAAATATGTCCTGCCAGTCCCTTCTGGCTTGCAGAGTTTCTGCTGAAAGATCAGCTGTTGACCTTATGGGGATTCCCTTGTATGTTATTTGTTGTTTTTCCCTTGCTGCTTTTAATATTTTTTCTTTGTATTTAATTTTTGGTAGTTTGATTAATATGTGTCTTGGCATGTTTCTCCTTGGATTTATCCTGTATGGGACTCTCTGTGCTTCCTGGACTTAAGATTATTTCCTTTCCCATATTGGGGAAGTTTTCAACCATAATCTCTTCAAATATTTTCTCAGTCCCTTTTTTTTTTCCTCTTCTTTTTCTCGGACCCCTATAATCGAATGTTGGTGCATTTAGTGTTGTCCCAGAGGTCGCTGAGACTGTCCTCAATTCTTTTCATTGTTTTATCTTTATTCCGCTTTGTGGTTGTTATTTCCACTATTTTATCTTCCAGGTCACTTCTCCATTCTTCTGCCTCAGTTATTCTGCTATTTATTCCTTCTAGGGAATTTTTAATTTCATTTATTTTGTGGTTCATAATTGTTTGTTTGTTCTTTAGTTCTTCTAGGTACTTGTTAAACGTTTCTTTTATTTTCTCCATTCTATGTCCAAGATTTTGGATCATATTCACTACCATTACTCTGAATTCTTTTTCCGGTAGACTGCCTATTTCCTCTTCATTTATTTGGTCTGGTGGGTTTTTACCTTGCTTCTTCATCTGCTGTGTGTTTCTCTGTCTTCTTATTTTGCTTAACTTATTGTGTTTGTGGTCTTCTTTTCACAGGCTGCAGGTTCATAGTTCCCTTTGTTTTTGGTGTGTGCCTCCAGTGGCTAAGGTTGGTTCAGTGGGTTGTGTAGTCTTCCTGGTGGAGGGGACTGGTGCCTGTGTTCTGGTGAATGAGGCTGGATCTTGTCTTACTGATGGGAAGGACCGCATCTCGTGGTGTGTTTTGGGGTGTCTGTGACCTTATTATGATTTTAGGCAACCTCTATGCTAATGGGTGGGGTTGTGTTCCTGTCTTGCTAGTTGTTTGGCATAGGGTGTCCAGCACTGCAATTTTCTGGTCATTGAGTGGAACTGGGTCTTAGCGTTGAGATGGAGATCTCTGGGAGAGCTTTTGCCATTTGATATTACGTGTAGTGGGAAGTCTATAGTGGACCGATGTTCGGAACTCGGCTCTCCCACCTCAGAGGCACAGGCCTGACACCCGGCCAGAGCACCAAGAACCTGTCAGCCACACAGCTCAGAAGAAAAGGGAGAAAAAAAGAAAGAAAGAAAAAAAAAAAGAAAATTAAGTTATTAAAATTTAAAAAAATTAGAAATTAAAAAAAGAAGGGAAAAAAAACAGAAAGAAAGAAGAGAGCAACCAAACCAAATAACAAATCCACCAATGGTAACAAGCACTAAGAACTATACTAAAAAAAAAAAAAGAGAGAGCAACCAAATCAATAAACAAATCTGCCAGTGATAATAAACTCTAAATGCTAAACTAAGATAAACATAAAACCAGAAACAAATTAGATGCAGCAAGCAAACCCCGAGGGTACAGTTGCTCCCAAAGTCCACTGCCTCAATTTTGGCATGATTCATTGTCTATTCAGGTATTCCACAGATGCAGGGTACATCTTTTTGATTGTGGACATTTAATCTGCTGCTCCTGACACTGCTGGGAGGTATTTTCCTTTCTCTTCTTTGTTCGCACAGCTCCCGGGGTTCAGCTTTGGATTTGGCCCCACCTCTGCATGTAGGTCACTTGAGGGTATCTGTTCCCACCCAGACAGGACGGGGTTAAAGTAGCAACTGATTAGGGGGCTCTGGCTTACTCAGGCCAGGGGCAGGGACAGGTACAGAATGTGGGGCGAGCCTGCGGCAGCAGAAGCAGGCATGACATTGCACCAGCCTGAGGCGCACTGTGTGTTTTCCCAGGGGAAGTTGTCCCTGGATCCCGGGACCCTGGCAGTGGCGGGCTGCACAGGCTCCCTGGAGGGGAGGTGTGGACAATGACCTGTGCTTGCACACAGGCTTCTTGGTGGTGGCAGCAGCAGCCTTAGTGTCTCATGCCCGTCTCTGGTGTCCGCCTGATAGCCGCAGCTCGTGCCTGTCTCTGGAGCTCGTTTAGGCGGTGCTCTGAATCCCCTCTCTTCGCACACCCTGAAACAATGATCTGCTAACCTCTTAGGCAGCTCCAGACATTTTCCCGGACTCCCTCCTGGCTAGCTGTAGTGCACTAGCCCCCTTCAGGCTGTGTTCACACAGCCAACCCAGTCCTGTCCCTGGGATCTGACCTCCAAAGCCCGAGCCTCAGTTTCCCAGCCCACACCTGCCCTGGCAGGTGAGCAAACAAGCCTCTCGGGCTGGTGAGTGCCAGTCAGCACCGATCCTCTGTGCGGGAATCTCTCTGCTTTGCCCTCCGCACCCCTGTGGCTGCGCTGTCCTCCGTGGCTCTGAAGCTTTGCCCCCCCACCACCCCCTGTCCCCACCAGTGAAAGGGCTTTCTAATGTATGGAAACTTTTCCTCCTTCACGGTTCCCCTCCCACTGGTGCAGGTCCCATCCCTATTCTTTTGCCTCTGTATTTTCTTTTTTTCTTTTGCCCTACCCAGGTACATAGAGAGTTTCTTACCTTTTGGAGGTCTGAGGTCTTCTGCCAGCGTTCAGTAGGTGTTCTGTAGGAGTTGTTCCACGTGTAGATGTATTTCCAGTGTATCTGTGGGGAGGAAGGTGATCTCCGCGTCTTACTCTTCCGCCATCTTGAAGGTCCTCCTCCTCACAGTTAACTTTTAAGATGAGACTGAAGCTCAAGCATCAGCTATTCAGATGAAGGTGGTGGAGAGAGTTATTCAGATGAAGAGTGAAAGCGCATTATGAGCCCAGCTGAATTGAAAACAGAGGGAGGGGAGGGAGAAATGAGGATTGAAGAAGATGCAGAGACCAAATAATGGTGTCTCAGTCTGCTCGGGCTGCTGAACGGAATAGCATGGCCGAGTGGCTTCAACAACAGAAATGTATTTTCTCACAGTTCTCAAAACCAGAAATTCAAGATCAGGATGCTTTGTGTGGTCAGGGTCGGGTGAGAGCCCTCCTCCTGGCTGGCGGTGGCCACCTTCTCACTGTGTGCTCATGTGGACTTTGTCTTGTGCCTATTTAGATTATGACCCCCCTCATGATCTCAGCTAACCTTAATTTCTCCTCAAAGCCCTTTCCCCAAATGCATTGGGGGTTAGGGCTTCAACATATGAATTCTGGAGTGGACAATTTAGTCCCTAGCAAATGAAGAACTCTGTGTGCCACATAAAATATTTTTTACTCTGTCTTAAGAATGTGCTTAAGGCTTTTATGTGTGGGAGTGACCTCTTGAAGTTTTGAAAGACCACTCTGTTTGCCGACTGGAGGTGATAAAAGAATGAAAACAAGGAGTCTATTAGAGGAAGCTGAAGTGTTTGAGGACAGAGGGAGGGAATGGTTGCTTAGATTAGATGGATCAGATAGTGTTGTGAAGTGGCTACAAACAACTCAGAAAAACATGGGTATGAAGCCAGGCTCTATACTTACTAGCTGATGCTTTGGGAGCAATTATTGCCTAATGTATTAGTTGGCAAAAAAGGTCGTTCGGGCTTTTACATAAGATGCTATGAAAAACCCAAATGAACTTTTTGGCCAACCCAATACATATCAGTTTTTTTCGTCTGTAAAATTAAGATCATAATAGAATGTACTCCATAAGATGTCACAGGTTAGGATCCTTGGGAAACAGAAGCTCTAGTGGAACCGTGTGCAGGTAGTTTCTTGAAGAGTGTTGTCGGGCAGGGGGCGGGTAGGTAAAAGAAGCAGGATTGGGCAGGCGACAGGTTTAAATGTAATAAAGTCACAGCAAAGGTGTTGGCCAGTTTTAATGGGAGTGCTGGAGCAGAATGTCCCCCTCCCACCAGAATCCTTTCAAGTTGGGGTGGCAGGGTTTGCATGTGAACTTGTGCACTGCCCGAGCATTGGGAAGGGCTGTGACATGGGGTGAGGCCCTTCAGCCAAAGGCGAGTCCTAAAGACCATCTTCACTGCTAGGTGTGGGCTGCCAACACTACCAAGAGCTGAGCAAATTAGTCCTTGAATCACGGAGGTGGGAATCCCTGTGACACAGCTCAGTGCAGCCTCCTTGCGGGACTCTTGTGAGAATTCACTGAGCTTAGCATTGTGCATATGTATCGCGTCAGCTTGGTTAGATGGTGACGATGGTGTCTATGGAATGATGTGGCTAGACTACCAGGATACACAGTTGGCCCTTGAACAACATGGATTTGAACTATGCAGGTGCCTTATACACTGACTTTTTTTCAATACTTACTACAGGACTACAGGATCTGTGTTTGGTTGAATCCATGGAAGCAGAACCATGGATATAGAGGACGGACTGTAAATTTATACACAGATTTTCAACGAGGTGGAGATTTGGTGCCCCTAACTGCCCCCACTACACACACATTGTTTAAGGGCCAACTGTATTCTTAAGTGATAAAAACAAGGAACACAATACTATACATTATGCATATGCTAATACCTTTTGTGGAAGAAAAAGGAAGAGTGGATTTCGTAGTATTTGCAAAAAGAACTAAAGAAGAGGAATAAAAAGGGACTAATGAAAGTAATTATTTATAGGATATGTGTGTGTTGGGAGGGAGATATAAGGTGTAGTTTCTCACTCCACAAGGAGTTATATTTGGATGAATGAGTGTCACGTGGGAAAGGCTCAGGAATGGAAGCAAAACTTCTATGTCAGAAACTTTCTATAGCGTTTTGAAATTTGAATAATAAAAATACATAATCTATTTTTTAAATTACAGAAAATTATAAAATGCCTAATATTAAATACAAAACAAAACAACCAAAACTTATATTAAAATGGTAACCTAAGTACATAAGAAAAAATATTCATAATCAATACCATTAGAATAAATTCATTTTATCTAAACAGAAAATAAAAACGTTAAATTCATTTCATCTAAACAGGAAAAGGGAAACCCTTGTGTACTGTTGGTGGGAATGTAAATTGTTACAGCCACTATAGAAAACAGTATGGAATTTCCTCAAAAATTAAAATAGAACTACCATATAATCTAGCAATTCCACTTCTGGTATATATCCAAAGGAAATAAAATCACTATCTTGAAGAGATATCTGCCCCTTCCATGTTCATGGCTGCATTATGCACAATAGCCAAGGTACTGAAACAAACTAAGTGTCTGTGGTATTGGATGAATGGTTAGAGAAAATGTAGTATAAATATTTATATATATATATATATATATATATATATATATATATATATATATATATATATACCCAATGGCATATTATCCAGCCATAGAAAAAAGAAGAAAACCCTGCCATTTGGGACAACATGGATGGACCTTGAGGGAAATATGCTAAGTGAAGCGTTAGATAGAGAAAGACAAATACCTGCGTTTTCAATCTACAAAAGCTGGACTGAAGCATGGTAGAACACTAGTTGGCAGGACCCTGGGAGTAAGGGAAATTAACAGATATTGGTCAAGGGCTACAAACTTCCAGCTGTAAGAGAAATAATTATGGGGATATAATGGACAGCATGGTGACAATAGTTAACGGTACTGTATTGTATACTTGAAAGTTGCTATGAGACTAGATTTTAAAACATCCTTACCACCACCACAGCAAAATGGTAATTGTGTAAGGTGAAAGATGTGGTAACTAACTTTACTGTGTTAAACATTCCCTACATACACCTGTATCAAGCCAACTCATTGTATATCTTAAACTTATACAATGTTATATGTCATTTATAATCTCAGTAAAGCTGGAGAATATAGGCAGGGGAAATTCTCTTGGACCCTTCAATTCTATGGCTTCTCCTTGTCTCATTATAACAATGTTGTGTTCAGCGCTTAGAGTCTCCACCACCCACTCATCTTAAACACCACTTCCTTAGGCATCAGTCCCCTCCTAAAACAGCTGCCAGGGCTCTTAGGTGCTCTCTGTGTTGCCTGATCTCTCTCTCTTTTTTTTTTTTTTTTTTTTCTTCTTAGATGGAATAGTATGTCCCTCTCACTCACTGGTTTTCTTATGAGTAAATTTGTAGAGAATTTATGATGAAAAAAACTCTTTATTACAAAAGTTATTTTTTATTTTAAATATTTACTACAGGTCAAGCATTACTTCATGTTCTATTTAGAACAACCATTTACCGTCATTAATATCATTTTTAAATAAGGAAACTAAGGCTTGGGAAAGTTATACTCTTTCATAATACAACAAATTTCTAAAGCAGTAAAATCAGGACTTGAACTTGTCTCTTTTGTTTCAACTTAGGATATTAACTGTTAGGCTCACTGCTTAGTCACAGCCACCATTATCCCTCAAACCATAAATGCAATATAGAGACTGAAAACGTGTACTTGAATGGTTTACATCAAGATCATTGGTAGTTTGTGGACAGCATTTCTGATAAAGTAGTGAAGTAGAAAACAGATTAGCATTACCATGTCTCCATGACCACTTTCAGTCTCCCAATATAACATACCTCGATGAAACTTATAGCAGGGGCTTCCCTGGTGGCGCAGTGGTTGCGAGTCCGCCTGCTGATGCAGGGGACGTGGGTTCGTCCCCCGGTCCAGGAGGATCCCACATGCCGCGGAGTGGCTGGGCCCGTGAGCCATGGCCACTGAGCCTGTGCGTCCGGAGCCTGTGCTCTGCAACGGGAGAGGCCACAGCAGTGAGAGGCCCGCGTACTGCAAAAAAAAAAAAAAACAAAAAAAAAACTTATAGCAGATCTTTTAAATGGGTGAATAAAATCATTATAGAGCACTCCCAATTAGATCACTTATGCATTAAAATTGCAAGGGAATTTATATAAAATATACATTGTGTTAGATAATACCATTAGTTATATAATCAGAAAAAAATGAAGAGAATTAGAAAAACTTAAAATGTTATATTCAGCGATGAGTCAAAACATTTGGATACAATCATGAAGACTTTGAAGGTATATATGCACAACACAGTCCTACAGAACTGACAGGTGGATGTTGCCAAAATGAACATGATAAAAACAGGAACTAATGGAAATAGGCACCCTAATTTATGTGTTCCAAGAAACCATGGCACATTACATATATTTTTATTAAAATTTTATAGAGAAGAAAGATAAGGTAATAAAAATAAATTCTATGGGGAAGAAAATATTCAGCATTGCTTTACAATTTGCAGGTGTTTCCTGGATATGTTTTCTCTTCCCATCACTGTCAAGTTAATAATTTCCAGTGGGCCAAGCTACAATAAAAAGTGAAATTAACTCTCAGAGACAATTGTTTTTTTGAAAATAACAGTAAACAGTTAAATAATATAAAGGGGTAATGATAATAAAAACAATAGTAATTTAAAAGTTTATTTTTATTAAGAACTATTGAATATTTAGGTAGACTGAAAGAATTCGGCATGTACTTACCATACACCTTCAAGGTTTACCTTCCTTGGAATATCTTGCATCATATTGATTGGTAGTTGACAAATTGGTAAATACTCATGGAATAATAAAGAGGGAGTAATAGCTAAATGAAAAATACCTATCAGGAGGTTAGAGGAAACAATATTTAGTGTCTCTACCATATACTTACATCCATCTATCTGTCTGGTGTAAAAGTAAATACAGAATTCTGTTTGCTGAATCTCTCCACCAGACATCTGAATGTTCAATGGTGTCTTTATACTTTCTCCAATGACTCCAGGGAAGATTTGGCAGTAGGGAACAGTTGTCATGTTAGAACACTCTGTGAAGGACATGGTTTTGCCAGCCATTTCCCATCACTTGCTAGAAATCTCTGAGAGTCACAGAAGGATCTGTGACAGAGTTCGATAAAACTAAGATCCATTGGGTAAGATATTTAGATCAATCTTTATATGGCAATTTACTTGCTGGAGAGCCAAAGGGCATGACAACAGAGGGAAAATAAGTGAACTATTACAATAAAAAAAAAAATTCCCCCTATCCAGTCATTTTTAATAGAAGAGCTAAACTTGAGTTCAGGGCATATATGTCTACAGTAGGATTTCATTTTATCACCTAATGAACCTAAATGGAAATTATTTAATGCAAGAACTCATAGGATAGTTCATGCAAATGGAGGAGGCAGTCAGTTCAAAAGAGCTGTTACACTAATGTCTTCCAGTGACTATAATAAACTGAAATGCAAAACAGACACCTACAGAAGCTCCTAGTCTGCTTCAAATCACTGAACCACAGACACATCGTCTTAGTGAAGTGGAACAAGCATTATAGCATATACTCCTTTAAGTCTAAGAGATCATCTTGATATGGAACTCATTTGATATGCTTTCCTTCTGTTCAGAAATCAAACAAAAAACAAATAACTGAAGGCCTATTTTACTTCAGAGAAATCTGATTTTGCTAAGAGAAAAATTTGAATGGGTTGCTTCAAAAGAATCCATGCAACTTAGTTCAAATGTGTCCAGTGATTTTTATAGTGCATTGGTATCTTTATCTTGTATTTTGTAAAGATTAATAGTTTCTATTGGTAAAGTTCTTTGAAGCCCTTGGATAAAATGCTGACTAAAGTTCAATGTCTGATTATCTTTTTATCTGGCATTGTGGTTTCTAAAATGTAACTCTACAGATTTTGTACCATATGTTTTCAAGTATAGGACTTTTTTCCAGAAGTATTTGTTTCTTATATTCAGTAACAGAATCACTTGTCTGCTGGATACTGTGCAATTTTGTTATGCAATTAAACTTTAAGAGCTGACATTTCTCTCTTTCAGAAAGAATACTTTCATAAATGGAGAAAGAGAATACATAGATTCTACTCCTTAGGAAAGAGAACTGTGCACACAACTATAAACATGACATAAGATGAAGTGCAGATTGATAGATTGGGTTAATCATGAAATGGGATCAAAAATGAAGGGTTTGACTTCAAAAAGACAACATGAGGAAATCTGGGTGGAGGCTACGGAACTGTTCAGTATCATGAGTGTGTTGATTACAAGAGTGTATAGGAGACTTTAAACTCAGAACTGTATACACAGAACAAAGCACTATAATACATATATTAGAGGTATAGAGGTGAATGTATGGGTGCATACATTTTCAAACTCAATGAACACCTAAAATAGGTGAATTTATTTGTATATAAATTACATCTAAGGTGGACTGAAAATATGATCTTGTCATTACCTATATATTAAAACCTACAAAGCTGCAACCATTCTTCTGTCATAAAGAGAACAAATAATTATACAATGAACACAATCAAATAGTTTTGAACAACATCAAATATACAATTTCCTGCTTCAAAACATATTAGTAATTTTGAGTAAGACAGCTAAAATAATTGACTTGTGTTTAACTTTCTAATCTAATTGAAAATAGTAATCACAGTTCTTCTTTTTGCCAGACACCACTCTTAAACTTAGTCTTTTGGCGTTTCCCCCCATATTTCAGATCGTAGAATTACTATTGGAAAACAATCCCTATATTCAACTTTAGAACAAGAGTTCTATTTATATTAACAGGGTCTTCATTCACCTATACACAGATACAGAACTCAAGCAATGCATCCATTTATATTACGGCTATGTTACTACCTACTAGTAAATGATATATTTTCTTGCCTGCATTTTGTCTCTGACGACTCAATTTTCTTCCACAACTTTTCTCCTTCAGAACTAGTGCAAATCATCATTTGTGTGGGGCATTAGCAGGTCACTTGATGTCATTAATATTTTATGTCACCGAAGTTCTCTTTCTCATTTTACAGTACCTTTGGCACCTTTCTTCATTGCATTAAAACATTTTCATATTGACACGTGAAAATCTAAAGTTTTAAAATAATTTTTTAAATACAGTAATAAAAATAAAATAACTTAAGAAACTAACTCTCATGAATATGCAAAAGAAAAATTGGGGGTTCCTAAAATAATTTAAATGAACACAATTTCAGACAGAAGATGATTGTTGAGCAAGATGAGGTGGCAGTCAAAGGGCAATTTAGTCAAAATTACCAAACCAGTGGGGCCATGAAGTACATGGTGGGGAAAGTTTTATCTGCATAAATTTCTAGTTGGAGAATTATCACTCGGCATGCACATTTTTAGGACTGCGTATGTCTGTATGGTCATTATATTCTTGTAATTATTAAATAACTATGAGTTTACTTTTGAATATTTGTTGCTTTAATGATCTAAACTTGGCATTTCATTTATTTCTTTCGTTTGATTATTAGTGAGGCTAAACACTTCTTTTCCTTGCATCTGTTGGACACTGTATTTCTTCACTGGTGAATTTAAATAATATTTATTGAGCATCTGCTGCAGTGAATAAAACACAAACATGTCTGCCTTCATGAAGCGTACATTTCAATAAATGTTTAGTCAAATTAGCTGATGATATTCTACACGCACATTTATTATTAATATATTACAAGTTCGTATGTGTCATTTAATTTATTGTATTTTTTAACTTTATTAAATATATATAGTTTTAACCCAATCATCTTTCCCCAGGATGGTTTCTGAATTAGGGATTGATGCTTAGAAAGATATTCCTACATATATTTATCCTGTTATTTGTCTTTTTATATAGATATTTAAGTCAATTTTACCACAAGAAATATATGGATGTAAGTTGTGACATTATTTCTTTTTTATCTCTTCTAATATTGAACTAATTGTTAATGTCTTTTAATTGAGTAATGCTCCCTTTCCCTATTGACTTAAAATGACTATTTCATCATATACTACTTTATTTAAGTGGGTCTGTATTATATTTGTATTACTTGTATTACTTTGTATACTTTTCACTCATTTTTTACTCGTTTAACTGTCAACTATTATTATATATATCAATATCTGGTCATACCTCTTTACGCCTCTTTTTTAAAAAAATTTATTTATTTTATTTATTTATTTTTGGCTGCATTGGGTCTTCATTGCTGCATGTAGGCTTTCTCTACTTGCGGTGAGCAGGGGCTACGCTTCATTGCAGTGCCAGGGTTTCTCATTACAGTGGCTTCTCTTGTTGCGGAGCACAGGCTCTAGGTGCACGGGCTTCAGTAGTTGTGGCTCCCGGGCTCTAGAGCTCAGGCTCAGTAGTTGTGGTGCACGGGCTTAGTTGCTCCGTGGCATGTGGGATCTTCCCGGACCAGGGTCTGAAGCCATGTCCCCTGCATTAGCAGGCGGATTCTTAACCACTGCACCACCAGGGAAGCCCTCTTTATGTCTCTTTAAAAAATTATCTTGGCTAACCTTGCCCATTTATAATGTCCATTAAACTTTTAAAACACTGCAATTTCCTAAGAAAAATTATTATAGGATTTTATTTAGAATTATTTAAAACTATTTTAAAGGTGAGAATGAATTACTGTTATTAAAGTATTTTAGCATTCCCATCTAAGAACATGATACAGCTCTTTTTAAAATCAAGACTTTTAATATATCAATAAATTCTATAATTTCCTCATATATATTCTACAGAGTTTTAATTCCCTGATGTTTTATATTTTTGGTTGATGACACACATGGAGTTATTTCCCCATTTTTTTTTCTAATTGATTGTTAACACTTTTCTTGTGTTTAATTCACATGAGTTTTTCCCCACAATGGATTGAACTAATTGGATTTTGTAATCTTGAAATGTTTTCTCATGCTGATGCATTTCAGGATTTTTCTTCAGTAACTCATGATCTATTCACTGGCTTTAGAAACTAGCCTGGTTTACTGTTATCCAAAGATAGCATTTTTCAGTTTAGTTACTGAGAAATGTTTTATTGTTTAATTTGAAAAATTTAATATTCCAATGCCTTCACACTGATAAGTTTGCGCTACTGCTCGGCTTACAGATTTTCAGCCCAGATAGTGCAAGCTATTTATAAATGACAAAGCACTGCAACCAATTAGCCCATGTGATATATGTTATTACAAAAATTGGGATAAAGCTTTTAGGCAAACAAACAAAAAGAAACTTTCCCTGGGCTTGACATGTCAAGTGCCTGCATAAGCTTAATTAAAGGTTTGGGGGGAGTGGTGCATGAACACACTTTTCAGGCTTTATTTGGGTTTCCAACTGTCTTCTCATTTTCCTCTCATATACGGACACAGTTACTCAAAAGTAAGGTGTTGAAAGTACAGCTAAAGCTGGGCAAAGAATTTCGAACATAATAGGAAATCAAGAAAAGCTTGGCTTCTTTTTTTCTTTCATCCTGTTTCTGATTGGGTTCTCCCTCTGCAAAATTTGTTCCTTCGAGGTTTAAAAAAATTAATATTGCATTTTACTATAAATTCCAATTGAAGCAGACCTGGACCTATTTTCATATTGAGTCCCAACCCAGTCAGTTAGTTTCTCAAGGATCTTTATAAATAGGTTATTGAATAAATTAGTCTTATTGGAATAATTATCTTTCATCACACTGAGGCTCCTGTTCACAGAATCTAGGGACAAAGTTAGAACAAGGGCACACTGAAATGGAACCCAGAATGCAGCTTTTGGTTTATCTCAGAATAACAACCCTAACCTATGTCTGTTCAAAAGCCTAGGCTTTCTGTTAAAGCAAAACATAGGATAGGGGGTGCTCTTGGCAATTACCTGACAAGTTCAATCACTCAACATTCAGGGGAAATTTTGCTATAGGTGTAGTTTTTCTTTGTTTTTGTTTGCTTGTTTGTTTGTTTTTGCTTTTCATAAAATCATAGCTGGAAGGGAGATTTCATCCACTCAGACCATAAAATTCCTGAATGGTAATCTCTCTAATTGATTCTATGCTACATGTCTCTTCTATATAATGACAGAATTATTCACTGAGAAAAAACCATACAAAAGTAATCGATTTTAAAAATACACATATGTCATTTGAGCCCAGTTGTTACATTTAGTTCAACACTTTTCCTGCCTTGGCTTCTTTATTTACTGTATCCAGTCTCTCTCATGTTGAATTATAAAGTCTTCTTATTTGGTCCACTTGATCATAGATTACCATCTCTAACTCTGAAATCAGCTTCATGACTCTTAAGAGCTGAACTAATTCAGCATCCCTTAAATCTCCACAGTTTCAATACTCTATCAACCACTTCACCAGGTGGTAACCATTCCCTGGCTCTTATTTGCAAAGTTCAATAATTTCCAACTTGACTGCTCCAGTCACCTCACTTTGAACGTCTTATAATTATATAGCATCTTCCAACCCAGATTGCCCTAGTCCGTTCAGCTAGGGAAAGGAAGTTTCTGATCCCTACCTAGAAAGAATGACCTAATTGCAAACTATTTGTTGACTCTAGACAATTTCCTAAACATGCACATTGTGGCCCCCTTCAAAGTAAACAGCTAAGAAAGAGCTAAAATTAATCCAGTAAGAATATATTTTATTTGTTTTTCTAAACTATCTTTAGGAATGAATTTTCAGTTATGTACAACTTTAAATAGCAATGAAAGTGAAAAATCTTTATTCCTGATTTAATTCTATTTTTCAATCATCAAGCTTTATAATACTATTATGTTTTAGGTCTAGGGGAAGTCAGTAAAAAATAACAATGTTTTTTGTGTTACTTGACTATGTTTTGGTGTTATTTGTAAACTCATTCTAAATTAGAATTTCTGAACTGGGTTTGAAAAATATAAGGTGTTAGAATAATTATAGAAAACCCAAAGTATTTTAATGAAGAAGACAAAAACAGTCTGTTGGGAAGTACCATACTGTATTTTAAAAAGCCCCATCTTAGCCAACTACACCCCAGTAGCAATGAGCATACCTAGCTCCATATCTTTGTTTCTAATTAATACCATTCTCCAA
The DNA here is from genome assembly GCF_008692025.1 of Phocoena sinus. Lineage (NCBI taxonomy): Eukaryota > Metazoa > Chordata > Mammalia > Artiodactyla > Phocoenidae > Phocoena > Phocoena sinus. The sequence goes on along the minus strand of NC_045773.1, from coordinate 85,667,459 downwards.
GAAAAGGAACTAGAGCCCCTTGGACAAATGGCTGATTCTAGGCATGAGGCACAAAAAATGCAAGATGAACTTGGAGTATCTTGTAGTGTCAGAAAGTTAGGATATGCTCAAAAACCAAACCAAACCAAAACAACTCATAATGATGAGGTTATGTCAAAGGAAAACAGGAGCCAACTGAAAGATTCCAATGGCCAAAGCCAGAACAATTTCAGTAATAAAATACAGTTTTATCAGTTTATAACCAAAATGTAAATTCATGGGTCATACTGATACAAATAAACAATTGAATAAATAAATAAATGGGGAGAGAATAGACAAATTTCCCTGCGGAAGAATTCCAAAAAACGTATGTAAATACTCACCTGCAAGGATGTGGGCCATAACTCCCCACTCCTTCTTTGTTGGCTGTACATAATGACTTGACTTCCTTCCAAAGCCTACAGTGTGGAAAGCAGGAGAAAAAGAGTGATTTCACAGTGTAGAAACCTGATAAACACTATTATTATTCAGGTTTCCATAGTTTTTATGCAATGTCCCATTTCTGTACCAAGATCCCATTCAGGGTACCATATTACATTGATTTATCGTGTCTCCCTAGGCTTCTCTTTCTTGGCTGTGACAGGTTCTCAGACTTTGTTTCTCTCTCTCTCTCTTTCTTTTCTTTTCTTTTTTCGATAACTTTGACATGTTTGAACAGTGCTGGTCAAGCATTTTTAGAATGCCCTTCTATTGGAACTTCTTTAATGTTTCTCTTATGATTAGATTGAGGCTATGAGTGTTTTGAGAGGAAGACCACGGATGTAGAATGCCATTTTCGTCACATGGTATGACTTATCAGCATGACAATCAGCATGACTTATCACTGTTGATGTTGATGTTGACTTCAATCACCCAGCTCACACAGTATTTGTCAGGTTTCTCCACTCTAAGGTTATTTTTCCCTTCCTCTCTTTCCATCCTGTACTCTTTGGAAGGAAGCCATCATGTGCAGCCCACACTTAAGGAAGCTGATTTTTGAGTATACTGGAATTTCTGTACTATCTTCATATTTTTTCTATATATCTAAAACTGTTCTAAAATTAAAAGTTCATTTAAAAAAATCAATCAGCTCTACCACTTCATATAATCACCCTTATGTAGTATGAAAACTGATGAGAACAGGAGTTCAACAGAACAGCTTCTGCAGAAAAGAAATATTATTAATTCTGTCTATCCAAAAATCTAAACACTTGCTACTGCTAAGTGGATCAATGAAAATCTTTGATCACACTGGGTTGTGCTTCCATCTTACATTTAGCCCCAGGAAAATAAACCCTAAGCATGAGAATGGCAAATGAAGATTTGTTCTTAAAAAAATGTTAATAGTGGCCTGAAGATTAGAGTAAAATTGATGTTTTTGATTTTATACAGGGCAGTGGTCCCTATGCAGAGCATTAATGTTGGTACCCACACCGTCTAAATTGCTAAGCATGTTTCTTATTTTAGATTCATTTCATGTGATGGAGATATGCCAGTTTCAATACTTTTGCCCAATAGCTATGCTAAGCTGCTTCTTCCTTTGAATGTACCAAGTTACTTAGCTTTAACCTCAGCACAAATGGAAAGTTCGAACTTCTAAAAAGTGTTTAAAATGCAATGAATCTTTGCTCTTTCATCCAGAATTTATACATTTTAAAAAGCATATACAAAATGCTCCCCTCTCACAGCTATTTTGGCTGGGTAAAAACCATCTCAAATGGAATCCTTTTCTAGTAAAATTTTCAATTCACAAAGGTTAGCCTGTCTTTTCCTTTCCAAATGATCAGATGTCCTGAATCATCGCTTTGCATATTAATAATTATGCTTCTAAGGATATGAAAGAGTAAATATTGTAAAAAAAAAACCCACTATTGATGTAACTGAAATCATTTATCCAAATAAAACTGGAAAGAACAAATATGATCTTCAGATTAAGAATCAGAGGATGGACAGCATGTTTCATTTGGACAGAAGAACAACACCCTTTTAAATCTGGGACTTAAGGTTTCTTCTCTGGAAAATTTACCTTAGAATTTGATCTAAAATAAAAGAACTTTGCAAAGTTTATACTAGCAAAATTTGAGGATTTTTAATCCCTAATTCTAGTAATAATATATTCAGCAATATTACTTTATTATTTGTTTTATTATATAGTTTATTTTGTAAGAATCCTTTGTAACACCTTCAAGATTAAACAGAATATAAGAAAAAAATTATTGCCAGAGTTCGTGCAATGCATGCTGGGAGATGATGTGATGTTTTCAAGCTCTGAAATATCATATATGGTATTCTATGTACTGACATGCTTGAATGTGCCACTCAAAATGAGTATTTCTTAAATATAGAGTAACTTTCTAATCTTTTACACTTTAGACTGTTGGAATGTAGGGAAAGTAGATATGAAACTAAATGATAATTTCCTACTTTTTGTGATGTAATACTTGGGAAAGATAAATAATTCTTTTAATTTCCAAGTTTTTTTCTTAATTCGTACGTTCTCTTTCTCATTGTCTATCCTGCATCTCCATGAGTTATAAAATATCTATTTATTTATTGTGTAATCTTCTATTTATACATTTTATTTATTTTTTATTTAAGGTGAAGAGTATTGAAAACTCTTCTAAAAAACAGTATGTTTTAAAAATTGTCTCAATATGAGCTCCAATTTTTAAAAATGACCCATAACAGGATGTAAAATGTGCAACATTATTTGTATTCCCATGCACTATTGATAACCAGATCAATGCTTTTTTGAGGAATGTAACTAGGACATGCAATGTATCCACAATCTCATTTAGTATCCATGAGCCCAAAGCCAATTTTTCTCTCTGGTTCATGAATTGACTATATCACATAATTGTGACAAACTACAGACATATATCATACATTTTTATGAAAAATACGATGCTTAAGGGAGCAGGATTTATCCATTTTCTGTGTCTTCTGTTAACAAGCATATAAGAAGTTGATCTCTTTGAATTAAAACTCACGTTAAAAAAAAACTTGTATGCAAATCTACAAATCACTTCAAATAACAATAAAACTTACCAAAATGAATTCAAGCTATAAACAAAATGGCCTCATTTATTAAACGTTACATTAAGTGAAGAAACATTAAACTATCTGAGCTAAGAGACCCAGTGATCCAAGTGCTCTAAGCTGTAGCACAAAAGACAAGGAGATATATTGAAATGTCAGTGAAAATTCCATTTTGCAGTACTCCTGCTAAACAAGAAAAGGCATTTGTCTTTGGCATCGAATTATTAAGGAGTCAAGAGGCAAGGTAGGGAGAATAATTGACTCTATAAAATATAGTGTAATGTAATTGACCACAGTGTCTACAGGGAGAAAAGTCTAGTAGCAGCTGAAGGGTCACATAGAGCCTCTTCAGTCGGATGTAGAATGGTACTCATTCATCCAATAAAGTTTGAGTAAAGAGCATTACCTCATGTAGAAAAATTTTCATTGGTTGGTCAAACAGGGAAGAGGAAAGAACAATTTTGGCACATTTAATCTCATTAACGTTTACATATATTTCAGTAGTGATGGTTTCAGACTTACTGTAAAGAAGTCTTGTTAATTCTCTGCTCTGGACAATGTCAGTGATTCCTTTGGAATCTGCAGTTTGATTTAGTCCCATGAGCAAGGGAGCTCCTGCTATAAATTTTCTCCTCGTCAGTGTAAGCAAAAAAAGAGTCACTCATTTCATTGCATTATTATAATGGTAGAAGTAAACCTGTTTTAAATAATATGCAACATAATGTGTAATTTTTTTAACATCTCTATTGGAGTATAATTGCATAAATGTGTAATTATCTGTATTGGGATATACAGTTGGTCATTTAAAAGTTCTACAGAATATCTACAGAATAATCCTGTATCTATCTATCTATCTAGAGAGAGAGAGAGAGAGAGAGATTATGTTCCTTGAAAACATTGTTTTGAGGTTTGTAAATTTTTTATTGTTTTCATTCAAGTGCTTATCTGTTTTCTGTGAAAATACTCTTTTGTTACTTCTTATTTGCTTTTCTCATAGTTTTTGACCTAAAGACATCAATCATTTATGCTAAAAGAAATTAAGCTGAAGTAGTGTCTAAATCCTCCCTTTAATTTTCAGAAAACTCTGACATTTCTTGAATCTCTAGATAACTGGTTCTTTTACAATTAGTGTAGACCATCCTTCTTTAAAAACTTACATGTCCCAATAAGGACTTCTTTCTTTACTGTTTGAACAGCCAAATTTGAATTAGGGACTCTGTTGGCTATTTTAGAGTATTGTATTTTCTATGTACGAGTTGAATTTTAGAACTCAATTCTATTTTCACTGGCAAGTGATGCTACTAGTTCATTACTGAATAGTCCTTCAAGTCTTAAACTCTGCAGTGATTTTAAGGCAGAAGCTACAGAACCATTCAATGTTTGGTAAAAATCTATAAAATTAAGGAAGAATACCAAGAGGATCAGCATGCAATAGATGATCATAATATAAAACTGTATGACTGCTCGAAAGAGGAGACAGTGACATTTAACCAAGTTTGTGACAAAAAATATCTCTGGTTATTTAGTTCTAACACAAGAGTCCAATTGCAAAGTCAAACTGGGTTTGAATCATTTACACATAGAGATACACAAATGTAAGATCTCACCTTAGAGATGTGAAAATAACTGAAATATTATCGTCAATGTTCAGGGTACTATTTGAAGTTATTTAAAAACTAAAGATTACCAGTACCGATAGATCTAGCATTTCTGGTTCATATTGTCCCCATTTATGAAGTAAAGAGGTGAAACTGGGCATGCAATAACTCTTTTTAGGATCTAAATTCAAAATAATTCTCTGACATGTCAGGGGCAGTTTATCTCTTGGAAAATACAAATGTATTCATTCTTTGATTCAGCAAAATTTATGAACACATACTCGGCACCAGTCATTCTTCTCTGTACTAGAATACAGTGAGGAATAGGACAAACAAGGTCCCTGCTCTTAAGGAAATAATGAAGAAAAACAGCAATAAACAAACAAATAAATGAGATAGATAATTTCAGACTATGAAAACTGCTATGAAGGAAATTTAAAAAAAGAAAACTGTACAAGGGGGTGATTGGAAGATTGTAACTTTCAATTGAGTAGTCTGGGGAAATATTTCTCAACTTTAATTACACTTGCAAACCAAGGGAAGATTTTAAACAGCAGTACATAATAGCATTTACTCTTTTTATCTAAGGATCACATTCATTGCCTTGGGGAGAACAGATTGTAGGGTTCCGAGCTGGGCAAATGTGGCAATGCTAATGCAACAGATTAAGACTGGTAGTAGCAGAGATAAAGAAAAGTGGCAGAACTTGGGGTATATTTTGAAGGTAGAGTCAAGAGAATTTATTGATGCATTGGACAGCATGGGTGTTGAGGGAAAGGACAAAATTAAGAATTACTTCTGTATTTAGCTGTCATTTGCAACTGGGTAGATGATAGTACCATTTACTGAGAAAAGACTGGGGAAGAATATTCTCACTGAAGGTACCTTTTAGACATTCAAATAGTAATACCCAAAAGACAGCTGACGATACAAACGAGAACTCATTGAAGATGTTAGGGCAAGATGTACCCTTCTGGGAGTTATCTCTACATAGATATTTAAAGCCATTGATTGGCTAGTGAGAACATGTAACTAGAAAAGACCAGATAGCGCAGAACTCAGTGCTGGAGTACTCCAACATTAAGAGCTCAGGCAAAAATGGAGGAGCAAGCCAGAGAGACTGATCCAAGTAGCCAGGGAGGTTGGAGAAAAAGCTAGTGTTGTGGAAGGTCCATCTGTCTCTTGATACCATTTCAAAACGTAATGGATTAAAACAGCAATCCTTTTTATCAGTATGTCTCATGGTTTGGGGAGTCAGCTGTGCTCAGCTAGGCAGTCTTTGCTCAGGGTTTCTCTTATAATCGGATGGCGGCTAGAGCCACAGTCATCCTGAGGGCATCATCACACAAATCACATAACCGATAGTTAATACTGTCTAACGGGGACTTCAGTGAGAACATTTCCATGTGGCCACCCCATGTGGCCTGGGCTTCCTCACAGCATGGGCTTTTGATGACATGCATGAAGTTCCTAACAGAAGGAGGGAAACATGCCTATGTTTTTATAACCAGACTGATGTCATTAATGTGACAGATATAAAGAGAAGGGAGGGTCCTGGAATAACTGTCAGGGTGATTCAATCTCATACTTATATGAAAACAGAATTTTATCAAAATAAATCAAGATTCCAAAGATCTTTCAGGAACTAAAATACAGACAGATAGAAAGACAGGGTATTAGAGGCCTTTGAATTTCAATATTGGCCCTTTAGCCCTTTAGTCAATTAAATTTAAGGTCAAATTTTAAACTAGTATGATTTATTAACTAATTAGCATGTTTTTGCTCTAAATGAATTGGGAGGTTTGAGATTCAGGATACCTGTGTATTACATAAAATTTTCCCCATAACCTGAGAACCATCCAGCTTAATCACTCTGGGTCTTGTTTCCTTACCTGTAAAGAATTCTTTCTATAGTTACTTTTATCTCTAAAATTCTATAATTTTTCTAACCAGTCTTCTCTTTCCATTTAGCCAATTCTGCTGTTATTATGGCAAAGGTTTCTGATTCCTGCATTTGAACTCAATTCGAGTGTTAAAGTAGCAATGTTAAAGTAGTTCAGGTATCCATAAATATTGACATAATTAAGGCTTTGACCTTTAAAAGATAGTGTGACAGACCAAAGTTTATTTTTGCTACCTACACTTCCATTTCACTGCTTTCTTTTGTGTAGAAATCCTTCTCTTCTTCTCCTCTAGGCAATTGTAACTTATTATTACTTCCATATTCCTCCCATAAAATTGAACTCTGAAAAGATCGGATATTATTAAAACTAAGACCTATCTATCCATCATCTATGGATGTATTCTCTGCCTTAATCCGGAAATGACTCAACTGAACAAATGAAGCAAATCTATGTAAATCAGTGATTGTATATTCAAGGGCTATTTTTAATTTTAACCCTAATACCTAACTGAAATAAATGCCTATTTTTCATGGATATTGGATATCAATTGATGAAGTAAGAATGCTTTGAGATATTTGGGGAGGGGCAGAAATTTCTGGAATGACTCAAGCAGTAGGCTGCTATCTTTTCAACTTAAACAGGAAAACAGTCCTCTTCTTTAGACTCCTAATTGCGTCTCACATTAATTATGCTCCTACAGCAGCCCCTTCATACAGATCTTCTGTGCATGTTTACGTGTGTGTGTGGTAGCTAGTGTGGGTAGTTTTTTCTCCTCTGCATAATTCTGTGCGAGCTGCAGACTTAGGTGGAATCCTCACTCTATAGGAGGTAAGAAGAGATCATGAATTAGTGCTTCCAACAAAGAAGATTATTCAGAGCGTCTTTGGAATAGGCAGAGAAGTGGGGCAGTAGGCTAGTCTTTTATTAAACACATCATATCTGGGATCTTCCTAAAAATCATTTCCCTAGTCCCTGTAAATTTAAGAAGAAAATATCTAAAATCTGGAAGTCTGCAAATTATATTGTTTTCAGAGTAAGGAACAGATCACAGGAAGCTATGAATAAAACCACTCTTTCTGCCACAAAAATGTCACATGGTTTATTTGCTTAAAAACACACAAGGAGGGGTTGTGTGAGGAATTAGGGTAAAATGCAAGGCAAGAGAAAAACCATGCCAGGAAGATAGTTGCCAATGACCTAAAAGAGATGCCAAGTTAATTTGGGGGCCAATTTGTCAAACATTCCCTTTGAACTGCAAATTTCAGAACTACAAAAATTTCAGATGGGAATATCAGGCTGTCTCCAGGAAACGTCTCTCAGATAATCAAGGTTATAATTACAACGGAGGTGATGAAACATGTTCTATAATCTACACTTTGGCTGATGCTGTCTAGTTAATTCAGCTAACATTTCTCTTTTTCCTTTTGCCCCACTATCTTTCCAAATTTTCTGTAAATTTCTTGGACTAGTCAGTTATACCATGTTGCCCACACTACTGTATAAAAGAACATCAGTGCCAAGAACCAAAGAAAATTTGTTATCAGGGGACTGGCAGCTTACAGATCACTGTGACTGGTGGAAGCAATTCTTGCTGTTGTGAAGAAATTGTGTCAAAAGCACGTACAATGAAGTTCAAATATGCTAATGCTACTAATTCAATTTGACATCGCAGAGCAGTTTCATGCCTGGACCTCAGAACCAGCACTGGGGTATACAGAGCTATTTATCTGTTATTTTAGTCATTCACTGGCCTAAGACATTTTATTGGAAAGCTACTGATTAAAATAGGGAAGATGGGAGTCAGGGAGTGGGCGTGAGGCTCAAATTAAGATGAAACTGTTAGTCATTCCTAAGGCACTACCTTTAGCTGAAAATGTGCTCAGGGTAGTTAAAAATTGCAATGTTTCCATGGCAGAGTTTGACAAACAATTTTGAATTAATCAAAAGACTGACTCTCTGCACAGACCCTCTGTTCTCTGCAATCAATCCCGCTTTAAAATAAGGAACAGAATGCTGATCTTTCAAATCGGGGATAATTCCTCCTAATTCTTCAAGCCAGGATTGTGCATAGATGGTTCTGTTTGTCCTAAATGGGGTCTACACTAGATGAGTATGAAATTATGGACTTTGTCACCAAATGATGCTACATACATATAAGGCAATTCATCAATAGCATAGACAATATAAAATACTTGCTGGAAGTACATAGGCTGGTAGGGGAGAGAAAAAAATGAGTATTTATTAAGAACTTGCAGCACTCAAGACATTTTATATGTGAAATACCTAGCTCAGATTTTAATGATTCATTCTGATCTCAAACCGTATTCTAAGTGTTTGTGATACGGTAGTGAGATAAACTGCCAAAAAACAAAGGAAATTCTGACCCTGATGGAATCTGTTTCATGAAGAAGAGATAGACAAAGCAATAAATATAATAAATAACTAATCTAAATAGTACTGTTAGAAGCGAAAAAGTGCTATAGGAAAAGAAACAAAAACTAAAATAGCCTAAAGGGAATGAAGGTAGAGAAACTGTAGTTTGAAATAAGGTGTCAGGGCCGGCAGCCTCGAGAAGGCAGTATTTCAGCAAAGGCATGAAGGAAATGATATACTATCCATACAGCTGTTAAAGGGAAGAATATTCCAGAGGTAACAGAGTGCGAAGGTTCTTAGGAGAGGTTGTGCCTGGGAATATCGAGATACTGCAGGGAGATGAAGGTGGGTTGATTAAGTGTGGGTGGGGAGGGAGGGAGGGAAGGGGATGAGATCAAAATGAAATAGGGTCCATGTCACATGAGATTTTGTAGACCACCGTAAGAATGGTGGCGTTTATCCTGAAGAAAATAGGAAACTGCTAGCTGGTTTTCAGATCTGGCATGTTTAAGAGGCTACTCTGTGAATCAGGGACTGTATGTAAAGGGGGGACGGTTAGAAAGAGCAACATTATTCCGAAGCGTTTGAAAACATTGAGATGAGAGTTTACGGTGACTTCAACTAGGATATTAGTGGTGGAAATGGTATGAAGCGGTTGAATTCTGGTTCTGTTTTGCAGATAGAGACAGTGGGATTTCCTGATTAAAGTCATGTGCAGGTGAGAGTTAAAGGGAGACGTCAAGCATGACTAAAGGTTTTGTCCCAGGCAATTGGAGGGATTATTATTATTATTTTTTTACTATTTACTGAGCTATGGGAACAAATTTGAAAAAAAACTGAGGGATTATTTTTTCAGTGTATTATATTCGAGAAACTCACTAAACATCCGATGGAGATGCCAAGCAACTTGTTGGATACATAAACCTGGAATGCAGGAGTGATGGCTGGGCTAAAGTTATAAATAAAATAAATAAATTAAATAACATGGTACCATGAACCTGGGTGAGAGAGCCAGGGAGGGAGGATAGCTCTAAAGGAGGAGAAAGCCATGGATTAAGCCTTGAGCCACTCTGAAGATAAGATGTGGGAGGAGAAGGAGGAGGATTCAGAAGGAGACTGAAAATAAACTGCTAGGAAGATAGGAGGAACGGCTTCCCTGGTGGCGCAGTGCTTGAGAGTCCGCCTGCCGATGCAGGGGACATGGGTTCGTGCCCTAGTTCGGGAAGATCCCACATGCCGCGGAGCGGCTGGGCCCGTGAGCCATGGCCACTGAGCCTGCGCGTCCGGAACCTGTGCTCTGCAACGGGAGAGGCCACGACAGTGAGAGGCCCGCGTACCACAGACACACACACACACACACACACACACACACACACACACACACACACACACACACACAAAACCAAAGAAACAAAAAATAGCAATGAATAAAACACAGCCACAGCAGTAGCAAGATCACTGGAACTAGACAGTATGGGGCACGTTGGAATAATAAGTAGTCTGCTATTTGCATAAGGTCACAGGACTTGTAAACCGACTTTGGTACAAATCTTGCTTCTTTCATTCTCTCCGTGAACCTACAAGAGATACTTAACCTCTCTGCACCTCAGTTTCCTAAGTAAAAAATAAAAATAATTTTACATTATCTTTCAAGATTGTTGTTAGGACTAAATGAGATAATTTATACATATATATAATTTAGCCCCACACAGGTCTTCATAAATGCTACGTGAGAATTAGTCATGGAAATGGGGTTTATGTAAAGTTTGGAATCAAATCAGGGCAGGACTTCAAAATCATGATAAATATCCAGACAGATGTTATGCCACAGGTGATGGTGATGTGGTGAAAGTATATGAGCTGAGAATGTTACCTTGATCTCAGCCAGAGACCACCATGAGCACAGCTTTAGTTGATTACTCTTTGCAGTGAATGACTACGAGATGTTTCAGTAAGAGAATGTTAGAACTTATAGGATTTGAGTCTGGGTTAGGTAAGTTTGGGGAGGAAGTTGGGCTTTTCTCTGGATTAAATGCTGTCAGGAAGTGGGGGTAAGATTGGGTATCTTTATGGATATAACCTAGAGGGAGAGAAAATTAGAGCAAGGATAAAGCTGTAATAGGCAAAGAACTGTGGTCACACATTACATATTAGCCAGGATATCGGCTGTTTGGTCATTTTTGCAGTTTGGACCACGCTAGTGTTTTTCTCTGTGTTGAGACTAGATTGCCAAGATTTGTCTTGATCCTCAGTATCCAAGAGTAGCCTTGTCTGATATTGCTGTTCTATGAAGTTCTATGTGTTCAACTTCTGTGCACACATAAGATCTAGCTGTGAACGCCAGATCAGCATCCAGCAACACCAAGACCTAACACATAGCACCAGACCATCTCCCAGAGGTCTGGGCTGCTTTTTCCTTCCCAAAGGTAAGGTCAATGATGTGTGTTTTAGGAGACATAAAATTGGTAGACAGGAGAGAAACCAGAACTAGATCCTCTTATAACAGGTGAATGAAAACGAGAACTTTAGAGAACATATGGGAGGACAGCTATCACCCAAATAGCGGGTTACTTATCTATCAGAAACAGTTTAAATGGGATTCTTGGGATGTGTGGTTAGTTGAGCAGGAGTTCTAAATTGTCTTCAATGCTTCAGTTTCATAGTTCTATGCATTCCTTTAACATAGTTGATTAACGAAGAGTTTTCTATTGTGATGGTGGTTTTAAAGCACTTGGAGCATCCATATTCTCAGTTTAGAATAATACTTATCAAGCTTCTTTCTCCAGAACCCAAGAGTCACACAAAACTTCCTGAGATACCACCTCATTCAGGCAAGGGGAAAAGAAATGACTGGGGTTTTGCCCTCTACCTGATACCAGCCATGAAACAATCTCCCTTCATTTCTATCATATGTCAAGTTTTTTGTAAGATTTATTTAAAAAAACAAAACAAAACAGGCACTGCTTCCTGACATTTCAAGGCATGTGTAATCTAAAAATTCCATCCGGGGCAGAGCTGATTGTAGGCAGGTCTGGCTGTTGCTTCCTACCAGGCTGTTTCAAATGTGTTTGTCCCAAATCAGTCTTTGCCTACGGTTATAGCAATACTTTGTTGAAAAGTGAACAATTATTCAACCTCCGCACTCACAGCAACAATCACTTTGATAGCTTTTCACCTCATTATGCTCTCAGTTCACTCCATTCTTAAGCAGAATGGTTTAAATGAAGAAATGATTACAGCAAGGGAAATGGCTTTTCGGTAGTATTTGCTTTATAAGTCTGTTGGTCTTCTAGCTTGATACTAATATTTTATCTATTAAGAGATATATCCAGGCAAGCAGACTTCTTGAGCTGTGTATAAATGGAACTAGGATGTTGGTTTTCAGGCTTTCATATTACTAACACTGAAAATACATAAATTTTGTGCAGACAGAAGGCAGTCTCTCTACTGCTGATCCAAAGTGCTATTTGTTCATATCAAACCCTTGTCCCTGCAGTGGAAGCGCTGAGTCCTAACCACTGAACCGCCAAGGAAGTCCCTTGTGCATAGCTTGATTGTCTACTCTAGGTCATTTGCCAACATAATCTTATGTGCACATTATAAATATTATGTTGCTTTGGGTTATTTACTCCTGGTGTTTATCATCAAGTGCCTACATTATTATAAAGAACTTGACAGGGCTTCCCTGGTGGCGCAGTGGTTGAGAGTTCGCCTGCCGATGCAGGGGACGTGGGTTCGTGCCCCGGTCTGGGAAGATCCCACATGCCGCAAAACGGCTGGGCCTGTGAGCCATGGCTGCTGAGCCTGCGTGTCCGGAGCCTGTGCTCCGCAACGGGAGAGGCCACAACAGTGGGAGGCCCGCGTACGGCAAAAAAAAAAAAAAAAAAGAAAGAACTTGACAACTGGACCATATTCTCCTTTCATCTAAAATCAGTTTTGCTTGTATGTGTATGTGGGCCAATATTTATATAGTAACTTTGGTGCAGTTTCTGGCAACATATTATATTTAAAAAGATACTCATGTCCCCACATTAAATTCTTTCAAGGGTTTGTCATAGGTTCTAGAATAAAAATTGAACTGATTAATGATACCTATGGGGTTATCTGTGATCTGGGCCCATGATGTGTTTGATCAGCCTCACACCCCTGACACTCTTGATCACCATCTAAAAGGTAAGCTCAGTATTGGGTCACCAATGTTCTCTTCTCTTATTACCTTAGTGACCTAACCCAAGTCTCCCTTGACTTTTTATTTCATTGCATCCTTCTTTCTTGATGCCTTTCATTTAAAACTCCTCTTGCCTTATAAATGAGTACCACTGCATTATTAATCTATTCAAAATGTGTATCTCATATCTACTAGCTTTAATTGACACATGACAATGGAAAGCGATTTCTCCCTTGAGTAGAGGCACATGCTTTCTATATACCCATAAACACCTGCTTACAGAGGTCAGTTCAGTGTCCACCTGACCAGGACCCCATTTAGATCTTCACTTCTTTAAACTAGAACACCAGTCAGTGTCTGCCAACGCCCAAACTCTGCTTAGGAAATTGCAATTCCTACATTTTTTTGCAATAAAGCAGCAACTTTGTTTAAAATCCTTGTGCTTCTTTTTCACATCTGATTAAGTTAAGGGAGGCCACCAGCTCCAAGAGCAGTCAATTTATGGGTAGATCAGAGACTGAAGATATACATAGAATTAAAAAAAAAAAGAAAGGCCAAGCAAATTCCCTCTCTGAATAATTTGACTCACGGAAATCATTGGAAATCCAGAGGCTAAGAAAGCAATTTAAATGCCTAGCCTTGGAAATCCCTGCCTCTAAGAATAAGGAAATCAAGGAGAAATTGGCGAGGTTTGAAAATTATGCTTTTGTCTTACCATCAGGAGCATGGCAGGGAATGAAAGAAAAATAAAGCTAGACAGACTGATGAAGGTGGAGAAAGAGCTACGCCTGTAGAAAAAAGTTTGAGATTTGGGAAGATATGCAGAACAGATAGGTAGAGAAAAAGGACACCTTGAATGCAAAACTGAGCAGAAATATAAAAGCAGAACAGAGATGCATGTAGGCACATCTAATTCCTCTTGAAGAGCGTGTCAGGAAGGGGTGAGCTGATTTTGTGGACATTAAATCAGGAATTGAGACTGGACCCCCAAAGAAATTTATCAAGAGAAAGACAAGGAATCTCCATTAATGACCTGGAATTACTCCCCAGAGGCAATCCAAATACAGGAAACAATTGAGAGCCATTCTCTTAAGGCAACTCACAATAAAAGCTATCAGGAAACCACCCCTTTAAGACTGGGGATCTATTCCAAGTGGTTATATAATATCTGGATGACGTGAGAAGTAAAGACAAATACCAGTGTGCAATTATTAAAGCATTAATTTGCGAGCTTCAGATATTGTATATGGGGATGTAGCTATTGCCCTAGATGAATACATTGTAGGAATGTATGGAATCAGGGGTTATAAAGGCATAGAGAAGATTAGACACATTTTTTTTAAGGTGATGAGTATGGTCAATGCTAGATTGAGTCTAGCTCTTTTTGGAGGTTAGCCTAATGGCTACTGTACTTATAGGATGTTGGTTCTATATGTTGGTTCCTATGTGGTGGTAGATATTTATAAAATGTTGAATAAGATTAACACTGCAGGAATTGAGTCCACATTGCAGGAAGAAAAATGGTGAAGGAGTGGTGGGCAAAGGACAAATAGAGGGGGCTTGTTTTGTCTGTCTTTTTTGAACCCTACCCTATAATATCCACATACATCTTTTTAGCGAGAACTGGGTCTCATGGCCAGTCTTGCTGTGAAAGATTCTGAGAAGTAAGTAGTTTAGCAGAATTGAGGTTCTATTAAAAACTAAGATGGGAATAATGGATATCATGTTATAGTAAAAATTGTGTGAACAATGATTGATTTTAGCAAAATTTGGACTCGTTTATTCCAGATTTCTCACTGTGAATGATCATACAAACAAAGCCATAAGAATGTGTTAGCAAAAGAATTTCGGGGCCAGAAGACAAGGAGCAAGAGAGAGATAGGGAGACACTGAGATCTACCGAAAAATGCCAGTCCTACATGAGGTCCAAAAGTGGGTTTAAGTATCTAAAATCCAGCTGAGCTTTCCTCAGAGGAATAAGGACTCTATGGGGAAATTAGACCACTGGAGACGTATTTCACCACTGCATAAAAGTATGTACCAAAAAGAAATCCTTCTCAAAACCCAAAACATGAAAGAAAATTAAGTAAAGTAGTGTCTTAAAGAGCAGATAGCTGTTATTGGTAGTTATCAGGGCTCCAGGGGCATTGGTTTCATAACCATCAAGAACAGCTTCCTTGAAGTAATGGGCTAAGGACGCTTCTCCAGCTGTGGGACTGGGGAAACTCTGCCTTGGGGGCTCAAAGCAATTATATTGCAAGAATCAGTGGTTGCAAGAGCTGTGATGAAACTGGAGTAAAAATGCCTTCTAATCAAGAAAGTGTGGGGCAGGTAGTGGGGAGGTTGTCACCAGACAGATCCCATACCCCAGTACAGCACCAGGTCACTGGCTAGTCAATGTTCAAAGAAAAACTACAAATTAAGATATTTTTAACGTGCTAGATGAAAATAAACCCTGAAGAATGGGACTGCCGCCACTGCAAATTTTGAACTCCCCAAGATCGCAGGATTATTCTAATGCTACCCACTGAGAGAGGAGAATTTTTCTGCAAGCTGAAGAATTTAAATAGCGCCATAATGAATTCCATGGTGAGATATTTCTCCTTACTGAATTTTAATCCACAAGTCTTGAAGCCTGGACCCCTGGGATAGAATAATTGGCAAAGTGGTGAGCCTGAAATGAAGGATTTTCTTGATTTTATCTATCCTCCATTGCTTAGATAGCATTAAGCCTTAAGCAAGAGTAACGTGGGTCTAGTTTAATTGTGTTTTTGGAAGCTTCCTTTTGCTTGGGATAACTGCTATCAGGCCTGGGGATTGGCTTATTGTCTTCATTTTGTGAGTGTGTGGCTTAATGCTAAGATATTCCTTTGTTCCCAATGTATACTTTAGACTTTTTACAAATGGGGACACATAAGAGACTTGGCAGGAATAATCCAATCTCAGAGGCACTGCAGAGCTACATCCTTTCCAGGGAGAGACAGACAGGTTGAAGCTGTTGAAATTCTTCAACTTCACTCTGGCATCTGATTTAGAATTCTGCTCTCTGGCTGAGAATTAGCAGGATTAAAAAAAAAAAAAAAAAATTGGCAGTGATGATTTCTGGACTAAAATGAAGATTTTGGACTACCTTTGAACTTAATATTTAAAGGCAAGATGATTTTGTTTTGGAATTGGTTTTAGTTACATATTAACCTGAGAATTTTGATCTGTGATTTCTGTGGACTTCGATTTGTAGGATCTTATTCTTGGCATTCTTGTTTCTCCCAGGTATATGATAACGAGGGGCGTTTATATTTAAATTTAGGATATCTCTGTATTGCTGACATCTTGGTATTAGAATGTTTTTATGCTGTTATTTGATTTAACAGAGTAACTTACGGTGAAGTCATCTTATACAATGTGGCTGGGCATACTTTGAGAACAAGTACACTGAGAATAAAGAATATTTTCTGCTCTAGGGGACAGCAGCGGCTTCACTTAACATGTGGTACTGACCCATTTGAGACCCCCGTAGGGGCTAAAGCTAAATTTCTGGAAGCGGAAGGAGACTCTAACAGCAATAGTGGGTATGGAGGGCATGGACTCAGAATAGATAAATGGGGAATTCCCTGGTGTTCCAGTGGTTAAGACTCTGTGCTTCCATTGCAGGGAGCACAGGTTTGATCCCTGGTCGCGGGGAACTAAGATCCTGCAAGCTGCGTGATGCAGCCAAAAAAAAAAGATAAATGGAATTGTGGAATGGTCTTCATAGCATGTTGCCTGCTTCTTCTGGGAGGGATGTCCACAGCCAGTGGAATACAGATCCAAGAGTTAAGTACTATCAATTAAGAAAGCAATTGAAATGTAACTGTAGAATTTCTAGGTTTTTCACCTCATTTTTCAATGTGGGAGGGCTTCTCTAGAGCAGGGGTCCCCTACCCACTGGGCTGTGGACTAGTACCGGTCTATGGCCTGTTAGGCACCGGCCGCACAGCAGGAGGTGAGCAGTGGGCAAGCGAGCAGAGCTTCATCTGTATTTACAGCCGCTCCCCATGGCCTGCATGACCACCTGAGCTCCGCCTCCTGTCAGATCAGCAGCGGCATTAGAGTCTCAGAGGAGCTGGAGCCCTACTGTGAACTGCACACGGGAGGGATCTAGGTGTTGCGCTCCTCATGAGAATCTAATGCCTGATGATCCGAGGTGGAGCTGAGGCAGTGATGCCGGCGCTGGGGAGCGGCTGCAAATACAGATTGTCATTAGCAGAGAGGTTTGACTGCACAGACACCATAATAAATCAATTGCTTGCAGACTCACATCAAAACCCTATCAGTGGGCTTCCCTGGTGGCGCAGTGGTTGAGCGTCCGCCTGCCGATGCAGGGGACACGGGTTCGTGCCCCGGTGTGGGAGGATCCCACATGCCGCGGAGCGGCTGGGCCCGTGAGCCATGGCCACTGAGCCTGCGCGTCCGGAGCCTGTTGCTCCGCAACGGGAGAGGCCACAACAGTGAGAGGCCCGCGTACCGCAAAAAAAAAAAAAAAAAAAAAAAAACCCTATCAGTGAGCGGCAAGTGACAATTAAGCTGCATCTGGTGGCAGGCCTTAAGTCAGAATCTGACACTTATTTTAGTCCACAGTGGCCCACCCATTATTTCATTTACCACTTCCATCCGCGCCTCTTTCCCACCATGTGCACTTGTCTCAGTCACAGTTTTGGTAAGCCCACAAGCTAACCCTAGCCAAAGTGAGTAAAAAGCAAACGTCGCTGGAGAGCTTCTTTGAAAAGGGGGAAAGACCCAATGATGAGACAGCAGAAGACTCTAAGACTGCCAACAAAAAGAAAGCTGCATTTAAAAGAAAATACCAAGAGTCCTACTTAAATTAGGGGTTCATTGCAACAGGTGATTCACATTATCCAAGCCACTTGTATAATATGTGGCAACCAGCTATCCAATGAAGCCATGAAACCAAAACTGCTTCGCCACATGGCGACCAAGCACCCTGCATTAAGAAAAAAGTCTTTGGAGTTTTCCAAAAGGAAAAAAACATGAACATGAAGAACAGAAGCAATTATTGAAGGCCACCACTTCATCAAATGCGTCTGCACTGAAAGCATCATTCTTAGTGGATAACTGCATTGCTAAAGCTAAGAAGCCCTTTACTATTGGTGAAGAGTTGATCCTGCCTGCTGCTAAGGACATCTGTCGTGAACTTTTTAGGAGAGGCTGCAGTTCAAAAGGTGACACATCACATGTTCTTCTTTCAGCTAGCACCATAACTAGATGAGTTGATGAAATAGCAGGGGATTTTGAGACACAATTGTTAGACAGGATTAATGAGTCACCGTGGTACGCAATCCAGGTTGACAAGTCTACTGATGTTGACAACAAGGCAACAGTGCTTGTTTTTGTGTGATATGCTTCTCAGGAGGATGGGCATGAGGATATGTTATGTGCACTTTTGTTGCCAACCAGCACCACAGATGCAAAACTACTCAAATATTTGAATGATTACATATAGGGAAAACTGACCTGGTTATTTTGTGTCAGTATAGGCATGGACAGAGCGGCTGCCGTGACTGGACGGCTTTCTTGTTTCACTACTCGGGTCAAAGAGGTCACTTCTGAATGTGAGTCTACACACTGTGTCATCCATAGAGAAATGCTGGCTAGCTGAAAAATGTCACCCGAACTTAACAGCATTTTGCAGGATGTGATTAAAATTATCAACCACATTAAAGGACATGCCCTTCACTCACGTCTGTTCGCGCAGCTCTGTGAGGAGATGGACGCAGAGCGCACACGTCTTATACACAGAAGTGAGATGGCTTTCTAAGGGAGATCTCTGGCCAGAGTTTTTGAGAGCCACTCCAGAGATTTCTTTCAGAAAAACAGGCACCACTGGCAGCACATTTCAGTGACACAGAATGGGTCGCAAAACTTGCTTACTGGTGTGACATATTCAACCTGTTCAACGAACTCAATCTGTCACTTTGGGGGAGAACGACAACTGTGTTCAAGTCTGCAGATAAAGTGGCTGCATTCAAAGCCAAACTGGGATTATGGGGGTGATGAGTGAACATTGAGATTTTTGACATGTTTCAAACATTAGCAGAGATTTCGAAAGAGACTGAGCCAGGGGCTTCTTTCTCCCAGATGGTGTGTGATCACCTACCTCAGCTTTCAAAAGAGTTTGAGCATTACTTCCCAACCAGGAAAGACCTTGAACTGGGAAGGAATGGATCCACAACCCATCTGTGAATAAGCCAGGTGAATCCACTTCGTCTGTGCTAGAAGAGGATCAACTGCTTGAGATCACAAATGACGGTGACCTTAAAAGCATGTTTGAGACAACTTCAAATCTCCATACATTTTGGATTAAAGTCAGGGCGGAATATCCTGAGATGGCCACAAAAGCACTGAGAAGCCTGCTTCCATTTCCAACATCCCATCTTTGTGAAACAGGGTTTTCTGCAGTGACAGCAACCACAACGAGATTACGGAGTAGACTGGACCTAAGCAACACACTTTGGGTGTCACTGTCTCCCATCACCCAGATGGGACCATCTAGTTGCAGGAAAACAAGCTCAGGGCTCCCACTGGTTCTGCATTTTGGTGAGTTGTATAATTATTTCATTATATGTTACAATGTAATAGTAATAGAAGTAAAGTGCATAATAAATGTAATGCACTTGAATTGTCCCCAAACCATGCCCCTCCCCCGGCCCGTGGAAAAATTGTCTTCCACGAAACTGGTCCCCGGTGCCAAAAAGGTTGGGGACCACTGCTCTAGAGTAATACACCTGGTCTAGCTCTCAACCTCTTACATCTTCTTCTTCATAAGAGAAATGAATTGTATATTTAGGGGGTTTAAAAGAAATATTTGGGCATGACTAGCCCAGCTTGTAGTGGATTGAATAGTACCAGACCCTCCGATTCATGTCCCCCAGAATCTAAGAATGTTACCTTTTTTGGAAATATGGTTGTTTCAGATACAATCAAGTTAAAATGAGGTCATGCCGGATTAGGGTGGGCCCTAAATCTAATGATGATGTCCTTATTAGATGAAGAGAGGGCACGCAGAGACATCAGGGAAGAAGGCCATGTATTGATGGAGGCACAGCTTAGTGGGACGCAACTACGAGCCAGGGAACACCAAGGATGCTGGAGACGCAGAAGCAGGGTGAAGGCAAGGAAGGAGTCTTCAGCGGGAGCGTGGCCCTTCTGACACATTGATTTCAGACTTTTAACCTCCAGAGCTGTGTGGGAATACAGATCTGTTGTCTTAAGCCATCAAGTTTGTGGTGATTTGTTACAAAATTAGTGAGGTCAGCAACTCTATTTCCAAATATCTTAATTGCTTCCAGACCCGTTGATATTAAATCACTTTAACATTTTGAAATGGAGCCCAATATTTCCCCTCCACTCTCCACTAACTCTTTAAAACTTGAATACTATCTAGTGACAGGATAAGACATTCACCATTTCAATAACACTTAGAGGCAATATCCATTGATCTAGCTTACAAACTTGACCTCATATTCTCTAAGAATATACTGTAAGGTGAATCACTTTATCCTGACAATATAAGGAAGAAGGATTACAAAAGTTACTGTCCCAGTTATGCTATTTTGTGTCCATTTTCTTTAACCTAAAATGTTTTCATTTATGAGGGGCAAATGGGGAAGGTTAAAACTGATATAATACCTCCATAGATGTTCCTATTTAAAGCAAAGAAGTCACTGCTTATAAATTTCATAGGACACAATTGAGGGAAAATAATCTCTGTAGAGAAAATCCACTTCTAAAACAGGTATACATTTAAATATGAGTATTACCTGCTACAGGGAGGCGTCATCGTGAGTCTGTGCCAGGTTTATTCTTACTAATGCTTATAACAAACAAGGATGGACTGCCAGGTGACCTAACAGGGATTGACTGGTTTGTGTCAACTGGTTTGTGTCTAAGTGAAGTCCCAGAAATGTGCACTAAGAGAATGACAGGGATAATGAGATAAGTAAATCGTCTGGAGATCTGAAAGCATGATAATTTTATCAGGGCTGGAAGAGAATAGTTATATAGGATATCAAAATGAAGAATATTAGCTGACCAGGGGCAAATCAGCTAGGAAAACCAGAAAATGAGAACATCAGGACTGCTGATCAAAAACCAGACACAGAGGATTTAAGGGGATTTCTATGAACGACAACTGAAAATAGTATAAAATGGTGGCTAAGCTACCTGAACAAATATGAATGGGGCTATTAGGATCAGGTTAAAATAACGCTGAGATCCTCTTGGGTTATATCCACCACTTCCATGTCCTGTAGAAGTGTCACAATTACTTAGTCTTGTCTCAATCAACAGACTAACCTTCATGCCAACACTGTATAAAAAGTGGCCATTGACTCCCTTTGTTCCTAGTTCCACCTTGAGTCCTTATACTGACCCAACTCTCCTTCAGCTTTCTGTTCTGTTCCTCATGTTTCCGAGTTCTGAACTTGTAACTCCCTTGCCAGTCATAGTCTCATTTGTTTCCAGATTTAACCTCAGCATCACTGCCAATGCTATCCTTTTGCTCTTTACCAGGAGATGGATTTCTTCTTCATCTCAGCTGCCATGAGTTACTCTCTAAATAACCTGAATGATCCAGCCAGGATGTGAGACCTTGTACCTCACCACACACCCTTGAAGACACGAGTGCAGGACATTTTCAGAGGAGCCAGATCATGAGGGAACCCTCGCGTCAGAGCCAATCTCTGGGTAGAACTTCTAACTTCAAACCTGAATCCCACATTTATGATAGTGCTAAGATGGTAGAGACTCCTTTCAATACTCTTTCTTTTGGTAAAAGCCCCACACTTCTGCTCTCGCAAGAAGGCCCAAAGCCCATTCAACGCTTCAAATTAATGCATAATCCATAATCATTTTGCTGCTTTTATTCAAGCTATAACCTAGCATTCCCTTCCCAGTTGTATGTGGATGGGAAAGGTGTTTAGTGGATAAACAAGAATATTTCTTTTTCTTGGTCTCTTTCTAGATCGTAGGAAAGGGTGCTCTTTTACAACGTCTCTATCATTTCTTGGAATTGCTGTCAGTCATTTTTGGATCTCTCAACTTTACATCCTTGAAATCTTTTAAAATATTTCCTGAGAGTTTGAGGTGAGAGGCAAAGGTTAAGTGTGGGGAAATCAAGTCGTATCTCAGACCAAGTGGTAGTGTCAATATCCTCATAATGACTTTTTGGATCATTTGATTTCATACCTTCCAGAAAAGCCACTGTTTCCTTCCCGATTCCTGCTAGCCAGTTTTTCAGCTTCTGCTTGCACTTACAACTATCATTTTTCTGGTATCTAATTAATTTTCCACATTCACTGTGGAATAAATGGTGGAGGAAAGAGAAGGGAATGGCCATATGCGTCAGTTCTAAAACATGATCAATTGTAGGTAGTGAGGAGTGTTATTGATTTAATATTAGTTTTGTGCGTGTCGGAGGTACCTTATGAGACATATTTTTAACACAGATTTTTTTTTTTTTTGGCTGCTCTTTGTGGCATGAGGGATCTTAGTTCCCTGACCAGGGATTGAACCTGTGCCCCCTGCAGTGGAAGTGTGCAGTCCTAACCACTGGGCTGCCAGGGAATTCCCCAACACGGATATTTTAAGTGTGAAAAAAAGATCTTTGAATGGACACAATGTAATATCTGTAAATTGTTTATTATGCTTTACTGGGTCAAGCACTGTGCTAGGCACATATTACATGCATTAACTCATTTATTCTTCTCGATAGTCCTGTGTTGCATTCAATTTTATCCATTTTGCAAAAGAGAAAACTGAGTTTCTTGTACATAATGAACTTGCTCAAGATTACCGAGCTAGTAAATGAAAGTCCTGTGTTCTTTTTTTTTTTTTTTTTTTTTTAATTTATTTTTGGCTGCATTGGGTCTTCGTTGCTGCACACAGGCTTTCTCTCGTTGCGGCAAGTGAGGACTACTCTTGGTTGCGGTGCACGGGCTTCTCACTGCGGTGGCTTCTCTTGTTGTGGAGCATGGTCTCTAGGTGCACGAGCTTCAGTAATTGTGTCACGTGGGCTCAGTAGTTGTGGCTTACGGGCTCTAGAGTGCAGGCTCAGAAGTTGTGGTGCACGGGCTTAGTTGCTCCGCGGCACGTGAGATCTTACTGGACCAGGGATCGAACCCATGTCCCCTTGCATTGGCAGGCAGATTCATAACCACTGTGCCACCAGGGAAGTCCTGGAAAGTCCTGTTGAGTTCTTTAAACTCAACACCAAGCTCATGTTTTCTCTCCTGGCGCTGTGGTCGATGAAACATCCTCTCTACTAACCTCAGGACCATTGGATGGGAAGGAGTTTAGGTGACTTCCTAATCCAACCATCTTCCAACCATCTTCTCCAACAGGCTCTAAGTAATTCACCCTCAATATTATCCACTTTCATTGCCAGAAATCATTTAATCCTCAAAATTTGAATCTAAAGTTCCACGGAAACCACAGCATTTTATTTGTTTACTTCTCTTGTTTTCTTAATATAACTACACACTTTTATTATCTCCCAGCACCTTGAAACACCCTGTTTCCTTTCCATCTATGCCCACGTGTGTCTTCACTTCCTTTTCTACTGAACTTGAGCCCACTCACCCATCTCCACATGTGCTCTTTCACCAGCAGACTTTGCTCTCTCATCCCTCTGTCCCTCTATTTCACTAATTCAATCCCCAATTTGGGATCAGTCTAACCATTTCTTGCTCCATCAAACACTGTGTTCAGAAAACCATGTGACAATTCCAACTGTATCCATTACAAAAGTTTAGTGTCCACCAACCTAACTGGGCCTCCAACACTGCTGAGAATTTTTTTGTACCCTCTCTAGTTACTTTCCTCTGGCATGTATGATAGTGTTTCTCCCAAACTCTAAGTATTTTCATTAGTTCCCTACTCCAAGCCTGCTTGATTCTCAGCAGATGACCTTGTTTCCTACTTTCCAGAGAAAATAGAAGACAGAAGTCCTTTTGTTTCAAAACTCATCCTCCCTCATGTATTTATGTCAGTCCCCCTGGGATATGTGCATGACTCACTCCCTCACCTCTCTCAAGACTTGGCTTACCTTTCAATTCCAGCCACCCTATTTAATTAAAAGCATCTCTTCCTCTGATGACTTGGTCCTCAGGATTCTTCTTAAAGCAATCACTTTCTAACTTACTCTCATTTATTTATAATGTTTATTATTATTGCTTATCTCCCTCAAATAGAATGTAAGCTCCAATAGGAGCTTTGTCTATTTTGCACACTGATGTGTTCCAAGCACCTAAAACGGTACTTGGCTCGTGGTAGGTACCAATAGTTATTTGTTGGATGAATGAACAAACATGAACAAGTATTTTGGTTGCTTGCTTTCTTCCCTGTCCTCCCAAAGGAAGAAGTTACTTAACTCATCTCTAGATAAGACGGGTCATGCATGATAGCTGCTACTGCAGAAGAGATCAGGAAGATGATATGATTTGCTTGTTTACATCTGAGTTATGACTTTGTAAGATAGCACTACGGTTGCATACTTGACGTCGGGTATGAGAAAGCTTTCTTCATTACTCCCTCTTCTACCTGACTAGTTCAAGGGCAAGGAATGCATTTACTGACTCCCTCACCTCTGACTATCTCTCAGTAAATCTGGACAGAACACATATCACTGCTCCACTCAATCTCTGTCATTAAATACACTCCCTAAACAACTGGTCTCCAGGTTGACCCAAAGGGACTGACTTCTGCTGTATTTCATTTCCTTGGATAGATTTGGCCAATGTTTTTGTCATTGCAACCGAATTTTGTGCCGATTATAGTCTACCAGAGACTTCACTGACACCAGCAAGTATATTTCTCTTTGGAACACAAGTTGAACTTGAGGTACCGTCCCCAGTGAACAAGAATAGTCAAGTGTAGAGCAGTAATATAATCGACTATCCCCTCTGGCTAAAAACTGTTTGCCCGGAATCCACAACCTACTGGAAAATGCAATGCAAACACCTGCTATTTACCCATTTCCTGGGATAAAATATGATTGCAAAAAATACTTCGTCAGATAGATAACATTTCCAAAGGTTGAATTTCCAGACTTGATCAAAGAAACCCTTCCTAGAAGATCCATTGCATTTACCCTGAGTGCCTAAATCCCAAAGAACAAATACATCTTTTCTTAATGTTTGAAAATGCTATTATGGCATGCTTTCTCCTTCTCCTCAAAAGAAAAAAATCATCATAGTTTTGTTCAATTTACTCTTGTGGTTGTCTTTAGTTCTTGCATTGATTCTTACCCTAACCTGGAGTTGGCTTCATTTTGTCTGTATCAAAAGATCTTTTTGTTTTTAAAGTAAAATCTTGCAGGAAGTAGAAACTTGTGTTTTTCTTTGAAAATATTCTATTATTTTTTTAAAAAAGAGTGATGATTCAACCTGCAGCTTTTATGTATTGCTTAAAAGGAATGAGTGCCATCTGTTTGTCTGCTATGAGGGTAAGGGACTGAAGCAATTTGTGGTTAAATAAATTAGGTATGGAATTGCTTTCGTTATTGTTTCCACTGAAGGAGTTTTTTCTAGCTCTTTTTTTCCTCTTTAAATAAACTATTGGATTAGAGATCCCACTTCACTTAGGATGTGACAAGGCTGAACAAGCAGTCAGACTCCAAGTCACAAATGGATTGTGTCGCTAAAATGTGTTTGTTATCTTCTTTTTGTTCTGTGACTAATAAATTTTTATGTAGAAATTATATTCCTACACTAGTTAACGTATGCCTCCTCTCATGATATTTTTTTATGTGGGAAATGAATAGAGGGAGATATTTCAGTGTTTTTGCTTTCATATCTCTTATTATTTCAGTTTTTCTTTTCCACTTTCCTTATACTTTCTCTTTGACCTTTCTGAGACTTTTGTCTTTTGATTCCTCCAATTTACTCTTAATCTCAGCTCTCTTGAGTGGCTTCACTTCCTTCCCTAGCAAGCGTTGACCCACTTTTCCATCAACTACACACATTAACAATTTCAGATTCTTTGCATTCTGCTACAAATGTCTATCAAGTCACTATTCCTATATTATCTGTTCTGACATATTTTTGGTCTGATCTTCTTCTGCTCTTTCACCAACATCTCACGGACCTCACATCTGGGAATTGAAGTTGGCATCCTTCTGACCTCCATTCTGGAGTCTACACTATTTCCCCTTCTCCGTGGAGTAAAATTCCTGCTCTTTAGTAATACAATACTCTTTGGTAATCCTCTTCCAAATTTTCACAATTTTCTTTAGTTCTTTTGCCTCATTCCCACTCCCATTCTTTTACTCTCATCAGGAAGTTTCTACATGTTCCTTACGGAGAAACTAGAAACCACTAGGTATGCATTCCCTACACTTGCCACTAATATAAACATTTGGCCTTATCTTATTTCCATCTCTTTCAAAGGAAGAGTTGCGCTTCCTCTAATCAAGTTTAATCTTTCCACCTATTCTTTTGTACTTTTTCCTCATCCTTCTTAAGCATCTTTCTCTGTGACTAATGGATGAAACTCATAATTTTTTATCTACTTATTCTCCATTAAACCCTTTCTGAATTGTCTTTAAAGGTATTCTTTGTAAAAATAAAGAAATAAAACAATTCCTAAACATTTCTTTACATGTTCTCTTCTTTTGTTCATTTCAATCAGGCTTCTGAAAGATTAGTCCAGTGGTAGAACAGTTTCAGGAGAAGTCGGGTTCTGGAATATGACTATGGGGATAGGAATGTAGAGTGGAGGTGAAATGAACAGGACAAGAAAGGTAAAGAAACTGAAAGGCTATTATGTTAGATGGGTTGCCAAAGTGGAGTTTGAAGTCACCTAAAATAAAGACCCAACTTAACCAGGAGAAAAAGACTATGACCAGGCACTAAAATATTAGTAAGTGAGCAAGTGTGATCAGAGAGTCTGTGGATGATTTATGAGGTGGATGAATAAAGATTAGCGTCAGCTCCAATGAGCAGGATTTTTACTTCATGGAGAAGGGGAAATAGTGTACACTCCAGAATGGAGGTCAGAAGGATGCCAACTTCAATTCCCAGATGTGAGGTCCGTGAGATGTTAGTGAAAGAGCAGAATCCAAATGAAAGAGCTGCAGGAGAAAATGGCTTTTCATGGCAGAGTCATGAAGAGTGAGGAATTTCAGTGAAGAACTCACAAATGAGGGAGAAATCTGTAACTGTGAATCAGGGTCTCCAACAGGTACATGGTGGGTAAATACTCAGCAGTGAGGTCAGATCAAGGAAAAATGAGCCTGGAGCAGCAACATGTATAAGAATCTAGATTGTAGATGAGGAGAAAGGCTCAGATCTTGGGCAGTGAGCAAGGATAACAGACTTGAGTAATGGCAGACTAAACTGGCCACAGACTCCCAAGATTTGCCGTAACAGCTTCCTATTCATTTGGGAGAGATCAACCATGGCTTGGGTAACTATAATTCTGAAGGGAGGGATATTGGATGAGGAAATTCTGACTTGAGTTGATTGCACTGGCTCTGATGACAGGCTCTGGGTGTGAGGTTCCTCCACAGAAACTCCCTCCATGGCAGTGTATGTGCTGTAGAGTGAGGGTGGAGATCTAATGGTCAGAGGTGTAGTCATAGAAGCTGAGAGAAGCTCATAATTAATCCAAGCTTTATAAATCCACAGGAGCCATTGACCATCAGCATCTCCAGTAGTAGTCCCCAATTTTGTATTATTGATGTGTCACACAGTGAGTTACCTGGTATTCTATCCAGAAAGTGCAGGAGTTGTGATTGCTGCACATGCAATTATAGAAATGCTGATCATCCCTTTTTTTCCCCAGTAGACACATATTTTTGTTTAAAATACAACCATTCCATGAAGTTACTTGAATCTGTTCCTGATGCATTTACTGATGGAAAACAGAATTGGGCTAACTTTACTTCTGGGTTTGATGTGCTTTCCAGACTTGTAGGTTTAGCTGGAAGTAATCCTACTCCTTATAGTGTGAGATGCTTTAAGGTGCTTTGCTGCACTCACCGTGGCTAATCAGAGATAAGCAAAGGGACAGATATAAAGTTAGCAAAATGGAGAGCATAAATGAAAGAGCTCTACTTAGCTAATCTGAATATGGAAATAAAGTAAAACCAGGAGGCACAGTAGGGATAGCCGTGTTAGAATTTCCAATTTTCATCCAGATATTGTACCTCAAGTAGACCCAGTTGCTAGTATCAAACATGCTGAAAGCATATTACAATCTCTCTCATCTACAGATTATGTTCATGCAGATGTCACGTGCCTTATGATGGAAAGACTTCCAAAAGGGGAAAGTGGTTTTCTTCCTGTCAAATGTAGTAAACAGAAACCAGGTAAGTCAGCTTTGCAGCCTGCAATCCTATTTGTTTGCATTAGGTTGACTTCTCTCATATATATCTTTCACCAGTAATATCAGACTGTATATCCATTCTGATGATGTATACATGGAAAATTTTCAGTGCAAAATCACATGGGAACCTCCACAAGATCACTCTGACATGCTTTTTCTCTTATTTTTTCCTGCTGTGATTTTGGAAAGCTGTACTTTTCTCCTGTTAAAATGATTAGTGCTTTAAGTGAATGAGGTCACTTACTGAAATAAAAGTCCAGCTAACCCATATTCTCATATCGTGATCTCATACGGGCTCAGCCTCAAGAGAGGCCCCCTGAGAGATTTTGCAAAATTGTTCATCCAATTGTTGTATGCGGCCTCTGTTCAGAAAGGAAACATGGTTGACAAAATCTAGTAAAAAGGGCCCCTGGATGCCAAAAACAATATAAACCCATGTGTGCCTTAATATAGGCTGCTATCTTGCAAAAATAAACTTCCTCTGTTGTACATGTAAAGCCCATGGAGCATGAAACACCTGAATACTTATGTAATCCTCACTCTCTGTGTAGTGAGAAGCCCAAGATGTTGAGCTCTGTGTGTAGCCCTGTGCCCACAAATGGTCCACGGAGCATCTGGGGATACTGAGACTTAGCCTCCAAGCTTCACTTGGCTTCGGAGCTTTTGAGTTACTGTTCCTCTGACACAT
Organism: Phocoena sinus; assembly: GCF_008692025.1. Classification (NCBI taxonomy): domain Eukaryota; kingdom Metazoa; phylum Chordata; class Mammalia; order Artiodactyla; family Phocoenidae; genus Phocoena; species Phocoena sinus. Next base: position 85,638,290 of record NC_045773.1, on the reverse strand, counting down.
ATACCTTTTGATTCCCCACTGATGAAACACAGCTAGGGACAGTGGTCACTGAACATGTCTTATATTCTAAGTAGATCCAAAAAGTGATCATGAATATGTGAGATAAAGTATATTGATGCCTGCAGGATCAATCTAGAAAATACTGCAGGGACTTCCCTGGCAGTCCAGTGGTTAAGACTCTGTGCTTCCACCGCAGGGGGCGCGGGTTCAATCCCTGGTCGGGGAACTAAGATCCCACATGCTGCGTGGTGCAGCCAAAAAATAAAAAATAAAATAATGATAATAATAATAAAAGAAAATATGGCAAAATAGTGCTCACCACTTTACTGAGCTCTCTCTTGGTCCTCCCCAACTTCCTTCCTTGTCAGAGTATTTTTCTTCCCTCTCTGACTTCCCTCTCCAGTCACCTTCCTTCTCCTCACTTGCTCCCTCAAATCCTTCTCTTCCAAAAAAAAAAAAAAACCAAAAACAAAAAATGCACTTCATTTTGCTTATAAATCTCTCTTTTTTTGTTGTTTTGAGGTAAACTTCACACAAAGTGAAATATACCAATCTGAAGTGTACAACCTGATAAGTTTTAATAAATCTACATACCTTGTCCCACCTTCATCAAGGCATAGAATGCTTCTAACACCAGAGAAAGGTCCCCAGTTTCCCATCATAGTTCTACTCCCATAGGCAACTGTCACCTTGATTTCTGTTGTCATATTGTCATAGTTTTGTTTGTTTATGAACTGGTAGCAGAATGGACTTGTATAGTATATACTCATTTTTTCCAGCTTCTTTCAATTAACGTAATGATTTTGAGATCTATCCATGTCGTAATGTGTGCGCCAGTAGTTGACTTTTTATTACTGCAGTGTAGTACTCCATGGTAAATATCCCATAATTTGTTTATTATTCTCCTGTTGATGAATATCTAGTGTGTTTCCAGTTTTTGACATTATGAATAAAGCTGCTATGAAAAAAAAAAAGTCTTGTATAAGTCTTTTGAGGGATATGTTTTCATTTCTCCTGGGGAAATACTTAGGAATGAAATTGGTGCTTTTGTTTAACTTTATAAGAAACTGACAAAGAGTTTTCCAAACTGGTTGTACCATCTTCCCATTCCACTAGAAACCTATGATATTTCCCATTGTTCCAGGCACTCATCATGTTTGTCTTTTTACATCTAGCTCTTCTAGTGGATGTGAAGTTGTATTATATTCTGGTTTTAATTCCCCGATAATTAATGATATTGAACACCTTTTCATTTGCTTATTGGCCATTCATATGCCTTCTTTTACCAAGTGACTGCCTTTTGCCTATATTTATAAGGGAAGAGAGGTTGTTTGTATTTTTATTGATTTATTGGTGTTCTTGTATATTCTGGGTACACGTTCTTCGTCAAACGTAAGTATCTCAAGTATGTTGTCTCATTTTATGACCAGCCTTTTGTACTTTTTAATACTGTCTTTTGATGAACAGATGTTATTTTTAAACTTTTTTATTAAGTCTAACTTTCAATGTTTTATTTTATGCTCAGTGATTTTTGTGTCCTCTCTAAGAAATCTTTGCTTACTACAAGGTCATTAGGATATTCTCTGTTTTCTTCTAGACATTTTATAGTTTTAGCTATCACATTTCTAATCACCCCAAGTTAATTTTGTGTATTGCATCATAAAGAGGCCAGATTCATTTATTTAGTGAATCATTTTAATCTAGTTGTTAAAGAGCAATTTTTATAACTATATATTTTTAATTGAATTGAGTTAGTACCTTCATAAAAAAGTCACTTGACATATATGCCAGGTCCTAATATTGAAATATCTTCCGTTTTATTGGTTATTTTGTCTACACTACATCAACACCATACACTCTTGATAACTAGCTTTATAGCAAGTCTTGAAATCATATAGCATAAGTCCGTCAATAATATTCTTCAAGATTTCTCTGGTTATTCCAAATGTTTTGCTTTTCCATATAAATGTTATAATTAACCATATAATGTTATAACTTCCCAGCTTAGATGACATCAGTGGTAATATCTTCTAAATTTAAAGAGGAAATAATACAATTTCTACATGAAATTTTCCAGAAAAATAAATAAGGAGAAAACCATGTCCAATTCCAAAATTTAATAAGACCTGCATATTGATGATTCAAAGACCAGAAAGACACAACAAGAAAAGAAAATTACAAGCCCATATCACTAATGAACATAGATGTAAATATCCTTTATAGTATTAAGCAAATTGAGTTAGACAATATGGAAACAGAATAGTTTATCATGTGCTAGTGTAATTTATCCAAGAGATATAGAGTTAGTTTAATTTTTAAAAATCAATGTAATTCTACCATATGACCCAGCAATCCCACTCCTGGGCATGTACTCAGAGAAAGCCATAATTCGAAAAGATACATGCACCCCAACGTTCATTGCAGCACTATTTACAATAGCCAGGACATGGAAGCAACATAAATGTCCATCAACAGAGGAATGGATAAAGGAGATGTGGTACATATATACAACAGAATATTACTCAGCCATAGAAAAGAACAAAATAATGCCATCTGTAACAACATGGATGGACCTAATCTAAAACAAAAGGATACAGATGAAGTTATTTACAAAACACAAGTAGAGTCACGGATGTAGAACACAAACTTATGGTTACCAGGGGATGGGTGGGGGAGGGATAAACTGGGAGATTGGGATTGACATATACACACTACTATATATAAAATAGATAACTAATAAGAACCTGCTGTATAGAGCAGGAAACTCTGCTAAATACTCTGTAATGGCCTATAAGGGAAAAAAAATTTTTTAAAGAGTGGATATATGTATATGCATAACTGATTCACTTTGATATACACCTGAAACTAACACAACATTGTAAATCAACTATACTCCAATATTTTTTTTAAATCAATGTAATTCATCGTATTAACAAACACAAAAAGAAAAAATAAAGTAAAAACATTTGACAAAATTGACTCCTGTTCATGGTAAAAACTCTCACTAAACTAAGAATAAAACAGAACTTCTTCAACCTTAAAGTTAACATAATACTGAATGGTGGAAAATGTGCATGCTTTTCCCTCAACATCAGGAACAAGGCATAGATGTCAACTCTCACCACTTCTACTTAACATTATGCTTAACATCCTAGACAATACAAGAAGGAAAGAAAAAAAGGTAGAGTTAAAGGGAAGGAGAACAAAATATTTACAAATGATATGACTGCCTGTGTAAAAATCCTAGGGAATCTACAAAAAAAAAGATTCAAGAAATAATATGTGAGTTTAGTGAGGTCTCAGGATACAAGATGAATACACAAAAAATCAATTGTATTTGTATATATTGCAAGTGAACCATTGGAAATTGAGACAAAAATCCAAGTTATTTGTAATAATGTAAAAAAAGTGAAATATTTGGGGGTATATTTTTTAAATAAGTGCAAAATCTGTAACTAGAACCTAAGAAATACTGCTGATAAAAATCAAGACAAATAAATTTAGAGAGATGCCATATTTATGAATCAAAATGCTAAATATTGATGCAATATAAATTCTATAAACTGATCTTTAGATTCAGTGCAATTCCAATCAAAATGCTGGCTGCCTTTTTTTTGTAGAAATTGACAAGCTGATTCTAAAATTTATGAAAAATATTAAGGGACTTTTGAATAAGAACATATTTGAAAGACTTGCCTGATTGCAAGACTGATTATAATGACACAATCATCATGAGAGTGTGGTGTCAGTTAGAGTATGGACATATAGATTAATGGAACAGAACAGAGAGTTTAGAGAGAGACACAAACATATGTAGTAATCGGTATTCAACAAATAGTTGAATAGTTTAATGCTAAAATAGTTTAATCGGGAGCATATAGTCTTTCCAACACACGATGCTAAAATAATTGGACAACCTAATGGAAAAACAAAAATAAAGAAAAGAAAAAAACAAAACAAAAACCCAAACCTTACATTATACATATATACTCATTACTTCTAACTGGATCATTTAAATGTAAGAGCCCAAACGATAAAACTTATAAACATTAACTTAGGAGAAAAATGTTCACAAACTTAGCATTATATTAATTAGATAGAACAGATAGAACATTAACCATAAAAGAGAGAAACTGATACATTGGACTTTACTGAACTTAAAACTATTAAGAATATAAAAAGACAAGCCACAGGCTGGGAGAAAATATTGGCAAAACATATATCAGATAAAGGACTCATTTCCAAAATATAGAAAGAACACTTACAAATCAATAATAAGAAAAACAAATTTTCAAAATGAGACAAAGATTTGAATAGACATTTTCCCAAAAAAGATACAGAATGGCCAATGAGCACATGAAAAGATGTGCAGCTTCACTAGCCGTTAGGAAAATGCAAATTAAAACCACAATGAGATACCACTGCAGACCTATTAGAGTAAATAAAATTGAAAAGCCTGACTACATCAAGAATTATATAGAGCAATTAGAATCATTGTATATTGCTGGTAGAAATACAAAATGTATAAATTACTTTGGAAAACACTTTGGTAGTTTCTTATAAAGTTATACACACACTTAGAGTAGGACCCAACAATCCCACTCTTAGATATTTACCCAAGAGAAATGAAATATTTATTTACATAAAGATTTGCGATCTAATTTTCATAGCAGCTTTATTCATAATAGCCAAACAACTATTGGAAACAATAGTGGAAACAACTTGGCCATCAACTGGTGAATGGACAAATAAACTATGGTATGTACAAATAATGGGATACTGCTCAGCAATAGAAAGACACAAGCTACTGATGCTATGCAACCAAGTGGATGCATGTTGAAGGCATTATGCTAAGAGCAAGAAGCCAGACATAAGTAATTACACAGTCAACAATTCTATTGAATAAATTTCTGGAAAATGTAAAACTACAGTGACAGAAAGTAGATGTGTTTGCAAGTGGCTGAGAGTGGGAGTAGCAGATTGACTCCAGAGGGGCACAGGATACCTTTTGGGGTGATAGAAGTACTCCATATCATTATTCTGGTGCTGGCTACTTGGTTGTATGCAATTGTCCAAACTCATTTAATTGCACTCTCAAAATTGGTGAGTTTTATTATATATGAATCATAGCTTGATAATTGTGATTCAAAATAATACAGTTCCAAAATTGTATCAGAAATATTATAAGGTATTAATTGGCAATGCAAAGAACAAAGAAAAGACAATTTCTGCACAGCATATCCAAAACCTGAACAGTCTCTTCAGAGATCAGTGACTTAGAATGGCCTCAAGAAGTCCCTGTTTTAAAGGTACATGAATTTTAATGGGAGATTTCTATTTGAAATTCAGGTAAGGGGTGTGTGTGTGTGTGTGTGTGTGAGATTGTGTGCATGTCTGGGGCTGAGGGACTAAGGATGGAAAAACTGAGATATCAAGGGAGCCAATGGAGAAAGGATGAACTGGACCCCTGCCCTAGAAGGGGAAGTGCCGAGGGCCTGGCCAGGTAGGCTCCTGGAGATGCTGGCCAGTATTGCTTTGAAAGCTCTTTGCTTACAAGAGCTCCTTGTTTACATGTAGTAATCCATCACCACCCATAAAATACTCTGTGTGTAAGCACCTTTCCTCAGGAATAGAGAGGCTACAGATTTCCTGTTAATATGCAAAGTATTCCATTTAGTAATGGCTTTCAGTGGGCTCATTTTAAGCTCTCCAACTGCTACAGTAATAGATCAATTCTATAAATTGCTAACAGTCCATGTTTGCACTAAATATAACCAAATGGCAACGTATCTCTAAAGTAAACAGATGAGTTTTTATTCTGTTCAATTTTCTCCAAACAAAATTAATCTTCCTACTGTTTCTTGCTGCAAGTTATCTGGAAATGACATTTTCTCCCAATCTGCTTGGAGGCATTCTGAGAATACGAGAGGCCCCTGTATTCTGTTTCTTGCCGCTTCAACAGGCAGGAAATTCTCATAGAAGAGACAATTGCACGAAAAAGCCCTGGCCTCCACGCATCACCTTACAGCAGCCCCATGCTTGGTCCGTGATTCCATCCATCCCTTCTTTGCTCCTGGAAACAAATATTCATTATTTTACTTCAAAACTTTGGGCTCAGAGGATAAACAGAAGTGGGAAAGGCATGGCGGTGAAACAGTAGAGCTAGTTTAGAGAATATTTACTGGTTTTCCCAGAGGCAAGTGGTGGGATGGTTTAAGAAGTACAGACTACTAGGTATAAAATAAATAAGATATGAGGATGTAATGTACAGCACAGGGAATATAGTCAATACTTTATAACTACTTTAAATGGAGTATATAACCTATAAAAAAATATTGAATCACTACACGGTCCACCTGAATCTAATGTAGTATTGTAAGTAAACTATACTTCAATTAAAAAAATACATACATAAAAAAATCCACATACATTAAAAAAAGAATTGTTGAAAGCAGCTGAGATAGAAAAGACCTGATGTTAATCTTATCCTTTTCCATCCCACAGCAGAAAGCAGCATACAGATCTGGCTTTGTGCCTACAAACCTAGGGTTTGTACATATTTGCATTTCATTTCATTTGTATGTCCCACAAACATGCCCTAATGGCTTCAGACTAGATGGTATCCTCCATCAACATCTATCCTCTTCCACCATAAAACTGAACAAAAATAAAAACATCCCTTCCTAGTAAACTGAATAAAATATATTTCTTTCAATGTTTGAATCAATATATTTCACATGCAGTTGAATCTAGTTAATTGTACCAGAGAGAATCAGTGTGCGGCACCCTGGAATTTACATTAGTGTGACAGAGCCTTTATCTGGAACACACCTAATTACCTCCAGGTAACTATTGCCTTCCTCTGCCACTTGTGTAGCCCCATTATGTGTATGCAAAACGAAACCAAAAACCAAACAAATTAAAAAACGTATTGTGATCTAAACATGCTTAATATAAATACTTATTTCTCTTCAAAAACCTATAAGACCCTACATGGCAGGTGGGAGGTTCTTGATCTGTTTTAACTCAGAGTGACATTTGAAATCTTCTGAAAGTTTCCAGGCTACACAATCAGTGCTTGGGGGAAAAAAGCTCCCTGATGATGAAATTATAGTCGTTGAATTTTACAGCATGTAAGGATCATCAAGAACAGGTCCAACCCCAGAACAGCTCAAGAGAATTTTAATGGATTTGCCCTTGAGCTTGTACCTTGAGCCTGGCAGCGTTGGGACAGAATTCTAGAATTTTTATTCTCAGTACAGTGCTTGTCCCACTGCACTAACAGTGGCACGCGGGGCAATAGAAACACTCACTGCATGTACTGATAACAAATATCTAGTATATGTAGACGTATTCTCTACTGTATCTAGTCAGAGAGCTTTGTGGAAAGCAACCTGTTTGCAGCATGGGCGTTGAAAATAAACCCAAACATGGATGCCTCTTATATTCCCACCCACATCACTAAGAGAGTAGTCTAACACTCATAAAATGATTTGGTCGTTGATAATGCACTGGCTTATCCCCCAACTCCAATCCTCTTTGGTGGTTTAAATGGATCCCTGGAGTCTTTCGCATTCACAATCGCTTTTCACCTTCTTGTCATAACCTATAGAATTTAAAAGTGCTCCAGGTTTAACACATGCTTATGAAGCACCTGGCATGTAACCTGCCTCTTGCTAGGGGCTGGCTGCACAGCACTGAGCAAACCAGTTTATCCCTGCCCTTGTGTTGCTTATCATCAGGCTTTCCAGGCACAGCAGCAGATGATATGGTGTAAGCTCTGAGACTGCATCTCCAGGGATGCTGATTGAATGAAGCTAGTTAGGCCCAGGCATCTGCATTTTAGCAGCTATCCCAGGTGACTTTTAACTAAGTTTGCCTGAAGAAGCACACGTTCTGCCACCTGCTCAGGTAGCTTGGGGAGGTGAACCTTGAGAGCCATGATATCCACTAAGGTTGCCTAACAAAATACTGTAGATGGGTTGCTTAAACAATAGAAATGCATTTCCTGCAGTTGTGGAGGCTAGAAGTTCAAGATCAAGATGCCAGCATGGTCAGTTTTGGGTGAGAGTTCTTTCCTGGGCTGGCGGATGGATGCTTCCTGGCTATGTACTCATGGCTTTTTCCAGGTTCAAGTGCACAAAAAGACCAAGCAAGCTCTCTGGCGTCTCTTCTCATAGAAGCACTAATCCCACTGCACCAGGCCTCTACCCTCATAAACTCTCTAACCCTAATTACCTCCCAGAGGCCTTGACTCCGAATACCATAGGGCTTAGGGATTCAATATATGAATTTCGGGGGACATAATTCAGTCCTTTGAGGCATCTTGAGGATATTCACCCTTTGTCCCATTTACCCTCATTATCATAGAACTTGGGGAACCCACCCTTGGTGCTCTAAATAGTCATAACAGACTATTATGGCAACTTAATAGTCATAACAGGCAACTTAAACCTGCTCCCAGAGACTCCTGATGTATTTTTTAATAAAGTAATGACTGATTAAAAAAATAAAATTATAGTCTCAAATTATTTAGCTTAGAGTAAAAGTAACTATCAGATGACATTAATGTGTGAATCTATCTATCTGTATATCTATCTATATATTATATATATGTATGTGTGTGTGTGTGTGTGTGTGTATACACACACACACACACACACACACACACACACACGCATATATCCCCCTACCACCAATTTGATGTCTTCATTTAAGAACTCTACACAGTGAATTTCCTAAGTGGAACAGGTAAGGAAAACTGTGAATTCTACCAGTATTTTGCATTCCATAGAAACATCTAAAATCTCTGCAAACATATTCTCCAAATTCATATGCTCTGAATCAGTCAGGAGGTAAAGACAATCAAAATAAAAGGGAATGATACCTTGCCATTTTATACCCCTCCCCCAGGCCTTTTCCTTTCCTGAGAATTACAGCTAAAATCCTCTGTCCAGTGTTGAAACTTTACAGGTTCAGTGCAACATCACACACACACACAAAGAGTATAAAGGTGTTATAGTTGTTTAGGAGCAAGAGTCGGCAGAGTGCTGTATTTCTAGACATCATACATTTCAGATTCTCTTTTCCAATCTCGTAGGGTTTTTTAACAGCTTTATTTAGGTGTAATTGATATAGAAAAAAAGTCTGGACATATTTAGCGTACACAATTTGATGAGTTTGGAGATATGCATTCATCTGTGAAACTATAACAACAATCAAAGTAATAAACATATCCAGCACTCCCAAAGGTTTCCCCCCACCCCATTGTGTGTATGTGTGAGTGTGTGTGTGTGTGTGTGTGTGTGCATGCACGCATATTAAGAATACTAAACATGAGGGATTTCCCTGGTGGTGCAGTGGTTGGGAGTCCGCCTGCCAACGCAGGGGACACAGGTTCGATCCCTGGTCCGGGAAGATCCCACATGCCGCGGAGCAGCTAAGCCCGTGTGCCACAACTACTGAGTCTGCACTCCAGAGCCCGCGACCCACAACTACTGAGCCCATGCGCCACAACTACTGAAGGCCACGTGCCTAGAGCCTGTGTCCACAACGAGAGAAGCCACCACAATGAGAAACCTGGGCACTGCAATGAAGAGTAGCCCCCGCTCGCCACAACTAGAGAAAGCCTGTGCAATAATGAAGACCCAATGCAAACAAACAAAGAAACAAAAAAATTAAACATGAGATCTACTCCCTTAACAAATTTTTAAGTGAATTGTTAACAGTATGCACCATGTTACACAGAATATCCCTAGAACTTGTTCGTCTTGCATAACTGAAACTTGCCTGGGATATTGTAAAAAAAAAAAAGTCTTATAGATGAAAACAAACAAAAGTTTTGGCATCTTTATATTGAGACATTACACTTGTGATGAAAAATGTCATTGTCTTACTGGTCTCCAAGCTCTTTCTGGATTAAGACCTCTATTCATACTGGCATCTGACCCCTCCCTCTGAATTTTTATACTCTGTTCCCTTATCCCGATCACATGGTTTAAGTCAATGCCACTTCTTTATTCTCTATTATCTCACTGAGATAGCGGTGTCCACAATTTGGTGTTTACTTTTTGGTTGATTCTAACGTAATGTCTGTAGTGTCAGCTTTGCAAAGTAAGCTTGTACTTCTGGCACACAGCAGGTGCTCAAAATATATTTATTGAAAGCATGAATTCACTGCATTGATAGGCAATCTTGACGGATGCGTAGGGCATGGGTGAAGAGATTCTTATGCAGTTTTGCTTAGTTGTGTGTGTGTTTTCTCCCTTGGAAATAGAATTTAAGAAGTATATTAATCCTTCCCATTAAGAACATCTGACATCATATGACACTTCAGCATACGTGATATGTCATGTTTAGTAAAATTAATTTGTTTTTTAAGTAGATTGTTTTTTATTCTTGCACACTTCCCAGTGTTTATGAGAGAGAGAGAATCCAGTGGACTTGATATTCCAGGGAGTGTTTTTTTTTTTATTTCCAACATATTTTCCTATGCTGAATGAAAGGAAGATGTGTGTGTAATTATAGGTTATTTCAATGTGATTTTTCAAGTAACCACCATATAGGAGAATCACAGATATTTTTCATTCCTTTAAACCACAACATATAGCAGTTAAATTAATTTCAAGCCAAACCCTTTGATACAAATATAAAATATTTAAAAAGATATTGGTTCAAAATTCAGGTCAATTTGCTTCTCATCCCTCCCAAATTATCCTACTCTATTCTATTCAGGCCTGTTGGAATTACACAATTTCATCTCAAAGAAAAAAATGAAATGCAGAAAGTATAACAGAACCAATCCCAAATAATACGATCAGTCTTTACAGACAGGCACATAGGGACCTAAAGGCAGATAATTATTTCTAGGAAACATACAAACAAAGAAGAATATTGTCAGTGTCCCTTACAGTTACGGTGAATGTATCCCAGTTTGTCCTGGCAACGTTATTAATAGTGCCTCTTTTTACTTTCAAAAATGTTCTGAACAATAAATTTTATGAGCATCTTATGTATGATTTAAGAAGAACTAAAGCTTGGAAAATCTAAGAATTTCAAAATGTATCTAACTAAATAGCAGCATATATTCCCTAGAATTGAGTTTTTGGTCATTTAAAAAAAAAAAAATATATATATATATATATTTTTTTTTTTTTTTTTTTTTGCGGTACGTGGGCCTCTCACTGTTGTGGCCTCTCCCATTGCGGAGCACAGGCTCTGGACGCGCAGGCTCAACGGCCATGGCTCAGGCCTGGCCGCTCTGCGGCATGTGGGATCTTCCCGGACCGGGGCACGAACCTGTGTCCCCTGCGTCGGCAGGCGGACTCTCAACCACTGCACCACCAGGGAAGCCCTAAAATATATTTTGGAAGAATAATTGTCCTGAAATTCAGACTAACAAACTCAATTCTTTTTTCTCACATCTGACTGTGACAAATTCTTTGTGACAGTAATGCATCTTATGATAATCATGCTTTGCAAAGGTGTGCCAAGTCAAATGTAGGGCGTTGAAACAGTGATAAGTCACAGGATAACTATGGAAAGCACTCTGGATTTCTGTTCAGAGAACCTGGATTCTGGTCTATACTCTACCATGAACCAACTTTGTGGCCTTGGTCCATTCATTTAACTTTCTAAACACAAATATGTAAAAAGAGACTAATAACAGCATTAACAGGATCAAATAAGAAAATACGTGCATGTTATTATTATCATTCTATTCCATTTAAGGCAGGCTTGAATGTGAGAAAATGGAAAACTGTAAAGGGGATGAGATTTGGAATGTGGTTGGTTTGCTACAGGTCCTGGCTTACCAGGTGTCTTACCTTGGGCAAGCTATTTAACCTTCTTAATTCTTACAGTTTGTTCACTGTATTAAATTTATTTTCTCAGTCTTGTAAGATAATGCAAAACATTTCACACATAAATAGTAGCTATGGTACTTCAGAGCAGCGCTGCTGTGATGATGGTTTCTTGCAACATAAAATAGTGTGGTTGAACCTCCAACACTTCCAGAAGTCTGAAATGTGTCTACACGTGTATGGCAGATGACAAAATGGTGGGATGGAGGTGAATCCAAATTATTTTGGAAAATAAAAAATAGCAGGGCTTCCCTGGTGGCGCAGTGGTTGAGAGTCCGCCTGCCGATGCAGGGGACACGGGTTCGTGCCCCGGTCTGGGAGGATCCCACATGCCGCGGAGCGGCTGGGCCCGTGAGCCACGGCCGCTGAGCCTGCGCGTCCGGAGCCTGTGCTCCGCAACGGGAGAGGCCACAACAGTGAGAGGCCCGCGTATCACTATATATATATATATCTCTCAAACTCCACAGGTTATATGTGTTAGGAGGCTGGGTTACCCATTTAGTTCCCTCAATTCTTCTATATCTTATTATAGCCTATATCCTCTTAAACTGAAAATCAATTTGTAATATATTTAAACAAAGTTGTTAACTATGAAGAAAAACTGATACAAAAATAGTCACCAAAATGGAGAAAGCAGTGTTAATGATTATAGAACTTTATGGGATAGAGCAATAGATGAAAACACAGCTAGGATACTGATCTGCAGAGACTTAGGGTGATCAGGAGAAAAATAAAAAAAGCAGTAGGTGGATTTCCAGCAGTATGATATTCAAAAAATGTCACTGTGGTAGAGCTTGATAACTACAGTTGAAAACTGTAATAAAACTCAGCCACAGTTATCTGGTGTAGCCTGCTTCAAGCCTTAGAACACAGAAGTTTCACAACATTCATTACAGAGAGGAAGTGATTGCAGGTTTACACACATTTCAGATTGTTAGAGAATTGAAGAAAGGAGGGACAGGATACCAAGACTCATTGCTCAATCAAAATTTTTCTAAACAAGCAACTTGTTTCATAGCTTCTTTTTAAAAACTTTGTTCCAGCTCTTCGTTAAACAAGATTTGAAAACTATTGTGTACTATATGTTAAACATTAGATCTTTGATCATTTACTTTTTATGATCTAAGAATGGAGAGGAGAAAAATACTAGAGTTAAAGGGGTAAATAATTCAGTTTTTACCTCTCTGGATTGTTTGGAGTGTATTCCTAAATTAAAAGAACTAAATACATAGACTGGCAAATTTTGATTGAGTTTCTCTCACTATTTTGCCTTCTCGAATAGTAGCTATTATCAATACACCCTCCAAAATGGGCATAAAAATGAGAGAAAAAATCAACTTGGCAAAAAAATAATAATAATAATTAAGGGGGAAAAATCACTCCTATGTGTAAAACCTTATAAATTGTGAAAAGATTACTCGTAATCAAAGTGTCTGACTTTCTCTTTATGCAAATATTATTGGAAATCATGCATATGCAAATAAAGATGCTTCTTTATGACAGATTAAAGACATACAGTACAGTGATTAGTATTCCTCGTATACATTCAAATACAGCAAGATTGATATGCAAGCAAAATGAATTACAATCAGGAATAACACTCTATTATTATCATATCACTCAAAACCAGTACCAAGCAAGTAATATAGCACTCAGGGAAATGTGGGAATATACAAGGCTTAGCAAGAGACAGGAAAGTTCCTCTTCCAGGAATGTGATTTTATATCACTCATAATTTAAAAATCTATAAGCTACAAATGAAATAAAATACAATGGAAGGTATATAGCAGCATAATTATTTATGAAACAAAAACAGTTTTGCATATATTTGCAGACCTTGGGCAAGACTGCTCTTGTTAGGTCTTAGATCATGAAAATCAATGCTCAACTATTAGTAAAAATTTTCATTGTGGAGGAAAACTATAACCGAATTCATTATTTTAGGGGAAAAAGGGATACTAAATCCAAACTAGGTATTCAATTTGGAAGTTGTTTGGGGAAACCAACTCTTTCATTAGGTCAATGATGTTTTAAAAAAATTTATGCATGTCTATTAAGAAGGAACAGTTACCCAAAAGCTTTCAGAGTCACAATTTTATCATGTGCCAAGGTTAACATTAAATATAGTCATGTAGTATTTCCTTTTGAAGATTGAACCACGATAGCAACTAAGGTAATAATAATCTGTAACTATGGATTAATAAGGCATCTTTTTCCTAGATGGTTAATTTAGAATTTTGCTGAAAAAGAATAAATATGGTACTTCTGAAACCCACTCCCTTTAGAAAGGCACGCACTATGAAAAGTAGATTGGTTTAATTCAAATCTATTACCAAACAGTTTAAAATCTCCAAGATTCCCCATAACTTCATCTAAATGGTGCTTGACTTATTGCACCTACTTTTTTTTTTTTTTTTTTTTTTTTTTTTTGCGGTACGTGGGCCTCTCACCGTTGTGGCCTCTCCTGTTGCGGAGCACAGGCTCCAGATGCGCAAGCCCAGCGGCCATGGCTCACAGGCCTAGCTGCTCCGTGGCATGTGGGATCTTCCCGGACCGGGGCACAAACCCGTGTCCCCTGTATCGGCAGGCGGACTCTCAACCACTGCGCCACCAGGGAAGCCCTTGCACCTACGTTTAAGGAGTTGACAGATCTAGGCTACCTGAATGAATCTCTGGTTCACCTCTGACTTGGGATTTGGAAATGTTGAAAGTGTCGCGTGCAAAGGTGGGAGTGTAATAAGAATTATGCCCTTCATCCTTGACTGTCTTCTAGAGTTGTCAAAAAACAAAAGCAAAAGCAAAAACCAACAACAACAACAAAAATAATACATGAGCTTAGGAGGTGGGTGATAAAGATAGAAATAAGGAAGACTATAAAGGTTTAATAGAGTAAAACAATTAAGCATCTTAAATCAAAATTGTATTGCTGAGCACCTAGGTTTTAAATTCTGCATTGTCTCTGGAAAGCTTTCACATTAGGAACTGCCCAATCCGGTGAACCAGATTATCCATTGCCACCTGTCTTGATATCTGTTCAAAAGGTCAATATAATTCCTTTCCAAATACTAGAAATAATTAGTATTTAACCTCCTACGTGGATGATGATGATGATATTAACAACATCAAGAACATAGTTGTATAGAGTTACATAATCTTTATGAATTACCCTATTTGATCCCAACAACACTGAAAAGGAAAAGGTTAGATTTTACCATTAACCTTAGTCATCTAGGGTGAAAGCTGAGATAAATGACCCACCAAGGCTACAAAATTATTATTTTTATAATGCACAATATCAGCTAATATTCACTGTATGATGTTTCAGTTTGTAATCAATATCAAAACTGAAGTTTACTTGCACTTAAAAAAAGATTCTATTTTTATGAGAACCATCTGCAAATGATTACTTTTTGCTTGATTGGGTTTTCTTTCCCACCTTAATGTTGTTTGCATTTCACAGAAAAGGCAAAAAAATACCAGTCATCTCCTTTGTGTTGAAATCAAGTTATACATATTTACTAAAATATGAAGTTTTTTTATGGTATTGCTCAGTTAATTTAATTCATTTGTATTTTTCCCAGTTTTATTCAGATATAAATAACAAGTAAAACTGTATGTATTTAAAGTATACAATGTGATGATTTGATATATATATACATTGTAAAATGATTACCACAATCAAGTTAATTGAAATAAATTTTAAAAATTAAAAATAGTTACCACTTTTTTTTTTGGTGATAACATCTACTCTCTTAGCAAATTTCAAATATAAATACAGTACAGTATTATTAATTATAGGCACAGTTCTGTACATTAGTTTGTCAAAACTTATTCCATCAGTGGATAGAAGGTTCATCTCCAGCCCAAGAGTCCCAGCTTGCTCCTCTTAATGAACTACCCTAAGGATTTTGGACTCTCTTAGACAGCCCCATTACTGTGTGGGTACACCCTTCTCCAGCCACGTTGAGTGTTGGCTACTAACACTCAGCTGTACTTTCTGAGAATCACCCTCCATAGACAGGAGCTACCTAGCCTGCTACAGCTCACTAGGAGGTTGACTTCTCCTAGTGGATGATCTTCTTACCCATCACCCCACCCATACAAATCCTTGTGATTATATTGAGCCTATCTAAATAATCCATAATAATCTCCCTATTTTAAAAGTTGAATCATCTAAATTTGTTCATATGATTTCTGGTCCAAGATAGTGACACAGGAGTCACCTGGACTAATAATCCTCCCACAGACAAACTGAATATATAGCTACACAAGGATCAATTTCCTCTGAAAGAAAGTCAGGAACTACCTGAGAGACTCCGGATAAGATGAATGAGAAAAAAACCCACACCAAAACATGATTCAGTGAAGAAAGCAGACAGAAACAGCCATCTCCAAGTCTTTCTCTGAAAGAGGATGACTGCAAACCTTAAAAATGCTGCCTGAGTGTCCAGTGTCTAATCAGTCTGCACCTAGGTGCTGAGATCCTCCCCTTTGGGTCACTGAAACATGGCACACCCTCATATACTTGGACAAAGAACAAAGAAGGAGGCTTAGATAAGCACAAAGGTTTGAGAGACAATGAAGAGGTTGGGATGAGCTCAATGATAAGATTTGTCATCTATATGAGACCACTCTGTCAAGACTGGGATGTATGGCTGTTTTATCCAACATGCAGAAACCAACACAGAGAGTAAAGGAAAATGAAGAAACAGAGGGTTATGTTCCAAACCAAAGAGCAAGGTAAAACTCCACAAGTGGATCTTAATGAAAAGAAGATAAGTGATTAACTTGCTGAAGAGTTCAAAGTGATGATCACCAAGGTCAGGAGAACAATGCATGAAAAAGTGAGCATTTCAGAAAATTTTAAAAGTACTAAACAGAAATCACAGAGCTGAGAAATGCCAGATCTAAATGCTTTCATATTCGGTTGAATAAGGAAAGAATATTGTGGAAAAGTAGAATACATGGGGAAACCAATGGAAGATGAAACTTATTTGGACAAGGTCTGTTTGTGCAGATTTCTCTCTACCTTGACTGACTCCCATCTCTGGTATTAAGAGTGTTTCTTCCCTCCTGGTCCAGGGAGGGCACCTTTCACATGTGAATTTTATCTCCTGCTTTCAGGAAAACAAAGGGGAGGTCAGAACAGTCTTCTTGCTTTTGCTATTTTTCAAGTGCCTTTTGCTCAAAACAATCCTTATGTCAAAGTGGCATATTTGGGGGTGGTGCATTCTGCCACCCTTCACACAGCACACAATGAAAACTTTACAGTTTATCAACTTGTGGATAAACTTGAATATCAGTAGGAGATGTAAAGGCTGTATTTATAGTTAACTTATAAAAGATATTAAATTATTTAACTGTATATAACCTATATCTTAATAGTCTGATTTTTCTATCATAGTGATCCATTCACTCAGAAGGAAAGGGAAGAAAGTAATGAAAAATACTGATGGAGAGATGGTAACCATAGGCAGGAATGGGCTACAAAATCAGAAGAGTGTAATTTTTTTGAGAAAAAAGAAACTAAAACAAGGTGTACATGGGAGTAATTTGAGTCTATGTAACTCCTTGCAAGCAGTTTTGTGGATCTGGGTACTTGAACTTATGATTTCAGAATCAGTTACATGAATGAGCAGTGGATAAAATAGAAGTTGAGAAATATACAGTCAAGCTGAATCTTTAGCTTTGTCTTAAAATTATGAAATGGGTTCCTCGATAATGAAATGTTTTTATTGTTTATTTGATTGTATTTCTTTTTGTTGTTGTTTGATTATTTCACTTCTTAACTAATTTTGGTGTTAGGTTTCTATATGTTTACTAGAAAAGTATCAATTTACTTTCCGTACTTGACGAAAACACGTACAACTTTTGATGAAAGAGCAAATGGGTAGCTTGATTTTTGGTTTCTGGTTTTTTGTTTGTGGGTTTGTTTGTTTGGTTGGTTGTTTTTTATGTTTGTTTTTTGGTAATGTTCTAATTCCAAAGTTTTTCAGCTCTTAGGAAAACCTAAGATATTTAATCATGTTATATCATACAAAGAATCACCACTGATTATATAGCAGTAACAACTTAGGAGCAAGGGAAAAGTAATAGAAAGAACTAAACAAGCTCCTTATGATTTGTCTGAAAACTTTGCTTCTATATTGGTAAGTAAAACATCCCAAGGGAGAAAGATCATAAAGTAAATGGAAAACAATGATAAATATTACATGTCTGATGTTAGACCCTAAATATGGGTCTATTATAGCATATTATAAAATCTGATCTCAAAAAACAAACATTAAAAAAGAAATTAACCATTCCTATTACTATTCAAAGGATGTGTGTGTTAAAAGATCTATAAAAGCTTGAGGGGGTTTTATGAATCATATGGTAATACATATAACTGAATTAAGAGCTAGGAATGATATTTCAGCAACAGGAGGATTATGCTTGTGATTACCAGGTATATCACTTTTACAACTGTATTTTTATTTAGTTGTATTTCCTGGCCTTATCTTTAACATTTATTGGAATAGATTATTATTTTTAACAGCTCTGCAAAGAGAGAAATCAAGTAGAGTTTTATGATTTGCAAAGTATTTTGCTCAAGCAGCTTTATAACTGTAAGAAAATGAAATTTCTGAAATCCAATGTTGAAAATGGGCTTGTTGACACTCTTGAATTAATGTAAGGAAAACCTATATACACTCAAAATGATTTGAATAATCATTAGCTGTACTTTTTCTCAGCCTTCAAAATGGGGATGATGATACTCTCTCTACTCACTTCTTAGGATATGATGAAGATTAATTCAACCTTTTAAATAAAAATATCAAATATTTTAGGAGTTGGGGTATCAGAGAAATGTGAACAATGTTTTTAGGTAAAAATATATTATTCACTGGGATGCAGTAGTATTTTATTCTATGAAGTACTTTATGGCTGTAGGTAGCAATAATCTGCTTATAAACTTTAGCTTTTAGGCCCCTTGACAAAGATTCTAACCATGTGTCAAATTCCCTCTTTTTCAACAAATTCTCTTTCATTTCAAAAAATTTTGAAATGTTCACCTTCACTTTAATTGATTGATTGATAGAACCTTAGAAGATCCTCATTTCTGTGTACAAATTTATAGTCTGAATGCAGTGTTGGTCTTCCATCTGTATTTATGCGAAATTGATTTCTGAGACGGACTGATTCAAGGTAACTTTGTGTACTCAGCTAAGGGAAATAATAAAATGTCTTAGCTACATTATTTTCCATTATGTAACCTTATCAAGTAGCGAGCAAATATCCCTGAGCCATTCAAAATCACAGTTTGCTTCTATTAAATTCTGGTAATTCACATCTTATTTATTGGGATTATTATTGATTGCGTCTCCTCAAAGTTGCTTTAATATAAACTCATGATCTGTTGATGAGGGAGAAAAGCAATGACCACATAGCTAACTCTTAGAGGTCCTTGACTTGAAAGTGTGGTAATAAAGCTACCTCTAAAACTCAGCTTATACATTTTCTAAATACTCAGAGTTAAGATAATAAAATACATCATTTAAGGCAATGTGTTGCTAAATTAGAGAGAAAATGAGGGATTAAAGAATGATAAGCAATAAACACAAAAATATTTTAAATGAAAATCAGGGAGGGCCAGTTTGAATGTTGAAGATGACAGAAAGCAACAAGAGATCAAAGAGGTAAATGAATTTTTTTTTAATGTGCTACAAAGAAAAGAATTATTCAGGCATAGACTGAAAAAAAGAAGTTAACAATTCTCAGAAGACCAAACATCAAAACACAAAACAAAACAAAAACCATACACACAGAAGATAAAGGGGGCAGAAAGAACTATCCAGAGTTAAAAGAAGAAGAAAAGAAAAAAAGAAAAAACAAAGTACAGGAGGTAATTTGAAAAGTAAATTAAATAAGGTTTAGAATGGTGCAGCCTGCAAATGAGAAATTGATACAAAGAAAGGAATTCAATAAAAAAACAATAGAAGTAATTGAGGCAGGAAAAATATTCTACTTTAAAAAATACATGCTATTAGCAATAAATACACTTAGCTTGACTTACAATAACTAAAAGACTAGTGGTGGAAATTTTGACCTCTTACGGTTTTATGTACTGAGTTGGACAGGAAACTTGTTTCATTTGAACAATCTGTGTGAACTGAACACTTAGATGCTTAATTTATTATTCTTTAATGAAGACTAGGTCACAGATCCATAACAAGTCAATAATCCAATCCTAACTCTTATTTTAATTTACCGATTGCCAATGCGACTTAATTGATTTACTCCTTAGCCAGAGCTCCTGTATAGCTATCAGCAAGAAAACAAGTAACTAGTTTTCTCTCATAACTTTATGAGGCCAGAGAAAATAGCAGAGGTGCAACTGAAGCTTCTTAGAAGGGAACCGTGCATTAATGGTTCATTAATGTTTTAGTGTTTACTACTTCTTAAAAATTTGAGGGGGTAGCCTACCATAAAAGCTATAAATACAGAACAAAGAAACAAGGATTTAAAAAAATAATGATAACACAAAGCAAAATAAAGAAAAATATCTTTCCTAAATCCTGAAGCTATATATAGCTCTAAGCACACACGTATGACACTAACGTTTGAAAACCACTGGCCTCCATGCTGGAGCCTTTCCCATTAGGCAAGGCTTTCCCAGTGTCATCTTCACTGATAGCACCGTATCTTTTGGGATACCTTCCTCTGCAAACGCATCTGTATTTAGACCCTAGGTATCAGCCCCTCTGACCTCTTACCTTGTACTTCCATGTCCATCCTGCCCTTGACCAGGCTGATCCCTCTGCATGAAGGCAGTACCTCTTTTAATTTTAATCAGCTGAGGAATTTCTGTCTTACAGAATTCTGGGCTAAAGGTATTTCCTCTCTGATACTTTTCTAATCATTCTAGATAGAGTTAGTAATGGTTTTCATATCTGTCTTCTCCATGGCCCATTACCTATATACACATCTCTTAGAGTTACTGGAGCTTATATCATATTACTAGGTTCTTGGCTGCTAAGTTTCCCCACTAAATTTTTAGTATCTTAATGATTGAGATTTTAATTGTCAACAGATATTTGACATGAATTGGTAAGAATGTGTAAAAAGTGTCAGAGTTGATAACTAAAACCCAAGTTTCCTGATGACTATTCATTTTAGTTTTGCATATGCTTCCTCAAAGTTATTTGCTGATGAGATGCCCCACACAATTTACATTTAGACAAATGATTTATGAATGACTAAATAAATATCTAAATAATTTTTAGTGCTATTATCACCACTGGTTTACTTGCTGAATAGAAGATTAAATCTGGAAATCTATTATTCTAAATCAGAGACATCTAAGAGAAGAGGGTGTAAATAAGTAAATAAAACAAGTAGATGTAAATACAACACAATACAATACAACACAACTATGGCAGATACTGTAAAAACTTAGAAGACATAAACATATTCTACATGACTTTTTATATCCTGTAGAACATCAAATGGTTTGATTTAACCAAACAAACAACAAGTTAAGAATGAAAGAGCAGGCCCTGAAGAACAAGAGCTCCCCGGAAGGAAAGCCAGTAATTTTTGCTTAAAAGAAAAATGGTCAATACCTCCCTCCCAAAATAGAGCAGGATGCTTGTGTTACAGTCCCCAAGCCTTTTGTTTTGATGATGAGAGCTATATTTTAGTTTAGCTGGGGTCCAGGAGACTATTTAGCAATGGAGACATCTTAATGTACCAAGTGTTTTGTAGAATATTTAACCAAAATTTTATTTCAAATCAATAAATATACATTGGAGTCTGAGAATCAATTTTGATATTCCTATGACCTACTAGCTTTTGTATAAAATTTGAACACCTAACTAGTTGTATAAAGTCTAAACAAATAAGTAGTTGTATAAAATCTGAATACCTAGCTTTCCAGTCTACAATAAGATTATATGATTTACACTTCTTGATTTCCTTTTTTCCCTTTATTCCCCACTCCAGATTTCTGACTGGGGCCCTGTATTAGAATCTTATTAATTCCCTTCTTCTTTGTTATCCCTAATTATAGAGCTGTCAATCTCAAAACCCACAAAAGAGGGAAATTTGAAAACATTCTGGATTTGTATTATACTATTGAATGCATTGTGATTTTTTTCATATATCTGGAGGGAGAGAGCTTTAAATGAACTTTTCACAGGGGAAAAAAATAGGTGAGTGTTTAACAGGAGAAAAAAGGAATTGACAGATATATAATTATTTTAGTGTCTCCACTTTGTTTCTTTCTTCCCCTTTGTCAGCTGCCTTCTCTCTCCATTCACCAACATACCCTCTAAAAGTTATTTTGTTTCAGTGTTCTTTTATCACATGTACAAAGCAGACTGAGGAGGAATCTGCTTGGGTTTTCTTCTTCAGGTAAAGCATGCATTGTTGAGCTCCAGGAGCTTAGGGACTGAAATCTTCAGAATCCTGTGGGATTTGGCCCAACTCAAGAGCAGTAGACTTTAAAGATGTATGTATACAGAAAAACTGCCCTGTAATTACCAGTTTTTAACACAAAAACTATTCATGTCAGTATAATCCAGGAGGATCCATTAAAAAAATCAACTGAATACTTTTAATTAGAAAGGGACCCCCAAATATACATAAGTTAAAAGTCAGAAATGAGTTTGACTAGGTATACACATCACATCCTTGTAATCCTGCTGGCATCAATAATAATCATGATTCAGGTGAAGGAAACAAAAAAGTCAGAGGTGATTTGTAAAAACAAACAAACAAACATGTTTTACAAAATTAAAGGGAAAAGACAGTAGAAAAAGTCAACTAGGGAATTACTCTAAGTTTATGAATTGTAACCTCTCAGCTCTATGTATGGTGGCTGTTTCTATGATTTGAATCTACAGTGATATCATTAAAATCCAATAGGTCTTATAAAAATATGCATGCTTCTAACATTTAGAAGGCTGCCATTTTTTTCCAGATGTCCCAATTTGTTTTGATATCTCATTGTCAAAAACATAATCACTCTTCTCCCAAAGTTTCTAAAACAGAAAGACCAAAGCAAAACCAAAACCTGTTATATATTAATATATTTATTTTTTTGGAAAATGATTATTTATAAATTTTATATAAATAAAAGCATATAAAGTCAATTATAAATAATGTTAAATTATGACTTACTTGGAACTGAATTATATTATCTCAGATATTAGAAACTACATTTTGGATCCATTGCATAAAAAAAGGGAGGAGTGATGGGCTAGAAAATTCCTTTAGGAATAGTATCATCTTTATTTAAAGAATTCGTACCTGGCATTATCCTTTGACATTTCACATGCATCTTATGAATAAGTATTGATACGAGTTCAGATGAGATACTTCCATAAAATCCTGTCTGGTGGATTGCTGAATGGATTTAGTTATATATTGGCTGAAATTGGCCAAATGTTTCCTTATTAGTAGGATATCTAAAATAGTATATCATTACACATTATTTAATTCATTACAATGACTGCAACTGTGAAAATTTTGTCAAAAATCAGGAGATGAACTAATTCTTTTAGCATAAAAATAATTATAGTATAAGCTATTCTGAGTGCAGATAGACTCATTCCTCTGGAAGCCTGAATTTGGCTTAATTAAGGAAAATACTCCCCTTTCCTTCATAGGAGTTGCGATCATTTATTTCATCCCATACTTCTTTTAAAGGTTGCTGAATTCCCTTCTCTTGTTATACTCTACTGATTTTTCAAGTATGCAAATTGGAGTTTAAAGACTTTGATTCTTGCAACTCTAAAACCATCTCACATTGCCTTTATGACATGGAAGGTAACACATGGCAATATGTGAAAGGTGTTCTTATTTTAAAAGGAATTGAAATGAATGTCAGATTTTTTTTTTTTTTTTTTTTTTTTGGTACGCGGGCCTCTCACTGTTGTGGCCTCTCCCGTGGCGGAGCACAGGCTCCGGACGCACAGGCTCATTGGCCATGGCTTACGGGCCTAGCCGCTCTGCGGCATGTGGGATCTTCCCGGACCAGGGCAGGAACCCACATCCCCTGCATCAGCAGGCGGACTCTCAACCACTGCGCCACCAGGGAAGCCCTGAATGTCAGATTTATCTAAGGGAAAAAAATATTATTGGTACTTCATATAAATCTCTCCTTCTCTCCCCAAAATGCAAATTACTTTAATATTTGGTAGCAACTAACAATGATAATAAATGAATCATGACTGCTGGTCTAGTGATAATGTCAAAGCACGTTTTCTTCTTCTATGACAAACAGATCAATCAATCAAACTACAGCAAATACATGTGATTAATAAAAGTGTATTTATCTCTTCCAGCTTCAAAATTCCAAATCTTATTAGACTACGGGCAAGATTCAATCGTAGGCGCTCTATGGTTCCAAAGTTCCTTTTGTAAGGCAGAATGAGACAAAAAAAAAAAAAAAAACCCACAAAAAGACAGGAATTCACTTTAAAGGTGTATGTGATCATTATAGCTGGGTTAGGTTAAATTACTGTTCAAAATTATTCATGCCCTTCCTTCCCTTCACTTTGATGAAGGGATATACTTCCCTGCTCCTTGCCTTTGGGTTCAGCCATTCCATAACATCTTTTTTCTTTTTTTTGGTACGTGGGCCTCTCACTGTTGTGGCCTCTCCCGTTGCGGAGCAACAAGGCTCCAGACGCGCAGGCTCAGCGGCCATGGTTCACGGGCACAGCCGCTCTGCGGCATGTGGGATCTTCCCGGACCGGGGCACGAACCCGCGTCCCCTGCATCGGCAGGCGGACTCTCAACCACTGCGCCACCAGGGAAGCCCCATTCCATAACATCTTACAGAAAAACCCGAACAAACTTTTGGCCAATCCAATACATTGCTTTGGCTAGTAAGCAGTCATAACACAAGTAGGGACTTCAAATGTTTATTGTTTAGTTGTACCTGCCCTATTTTACCTCTTCCAATCACTATCTGAAGAACATACTCTAGGCAGCCCACTTGCCCAAGGAAGATGAATAACAAAGGAGCAGAATGACCTTGCCAATTTAGAGACCTGCGGCTTGAAGAAGAGTTGCCCAGAGGCACCAATCCAGACCAGGCAGCTACTGGCCACTGCATAGACGATTTAGTGATCCAGCTGAGATTAACAGAACTCCTTCAAAGAACCCACAGACACATGAGAAATAAGAGCTTCTGTGTGATGACGCCCTTGCCGTCTTCATTTCATTTCTGATCTGCTTTCTTAAACTCTTAAAATTTCTAGTGTCTTCAGCTATGACTTCCTATCAGTCAGATAAGCCTGTTGCTTTCCATTTCTTTTTTAACAAACATCAACACAAAGAAACCAAGTTTACTTAGTTCTACTTATTAAAAGTTCATGAAAAGCATAGACTGAGTGAAAAGCACCCAGAATAAGTTTCTACTGCCACAAGTAGCTTAAAGGACAGCGTGAATAGTTGAGTTTGTAATTTTACAGGAATATAGATGAGGACTGACCATAGGAAACTTTTTCAGTGTGAACTGGATTACATTTCTGAATGAGGATGTCGAACGTGCTGTGCTTTCTTTCATCTAGTCTGCAGCTGCCCAGGGTCTCCTCCCTCCTCCAGCCCCCACCAGCCTCAGCCTGTGAAGTGGGCTGGGCTGCGCTGGCCTGATGAGAGGGTGGATGTGCTCTTCCCCTGGCAAAGACAACGGAAACTGACATCTTCTTTGAATTCTGGCTTATAAAGAGTGTGATTATTTTTGCAGCTGCCTTTAGTCTTTACTGAAAAAGTGTTTATGTCTCCAATGCCCACTTTTAAATTATGCGGTGGTTTCCAACTAGGGCAAAGGTTGTGTTTTTCTTCAGTCACTTCTCTGTTCATATTTTTCATGGTCTTCTGATGGTTATAGTCAGACGTGTTTAATTCTACTTTTTGCTATATCTTAAGTGCTTGTTAAATATTTAATGATTCTTATCCAGGAGTTGCCAAATACAGTCCTGAACTCTGTGTCTCTCCAGATCATTAAAAACTAGCAGTCCAATTGCTTTATTTTTTTCTGACAAAACAACAACAACAAAAAGAATTATTATAAACAGCATACATAATCCTGAGTGTTTTTGAGGGAGGAATTTTTTTGGAGTGCTGAGTCTGTTTATTATAATGTGAATAAAGAAATTATGAGTAACATTTGAGAAGTCTTGATATTTAACATGAAATTTACTGGGTGCTGTCTGTCAACTCAGTAGTCAGACCTTGGTTAACCCCTTGCAAGATCCCTGCTGGCTTCCCCCAGAAGTACAGCTAAATCAGCCAAATCTATTTCCGTCAGTAGTAGAGAAAATTTGAGAAAAGGTTAAAATCTTCGGTTGATGAGAGTTAGATGGACCTGGAGAGTGATCAAGTTTAATCCTCTTTATTTTGCTTAAAAGCTACATAAATAATAAATAATAATAAATAAGCTACAAGGATCTATTGGACAACACAGGAATATAACCAATATTTTATAATAATTATAAATGGAGTATATCCTTTAAAAATTGTGAATCACTATGTTGTACACCTGTAACATATAATATTGTACATCAACTGTATCTCAATCTTTAAAAAAGTTTTTAAAAATCCATTTCATCTTTTAAACTTAAATGACCATGATAAGGAGGTCTTGGGGCATTGGGTTGAGACAGTATTAATATTCGATGAAAAGAAAGGAGGAAAAGAGAAGGGAGATTTTCGCCCAAATTGAATGATGTCAATTTTTTTTCTTTGTGAAGAAGGGAGATTTGAAATTCATGTTGGAGCTTCTTTCTGTTATATCAGGAAGCTGTAGGTTGAATAATCATATATTAATATTATTACTATAAACAGTATATTACAGATTTCTTTTCTGAGAATTTTTTTTTCCTAGACAGGTCAAGGATTTAAGTACCAGGTAAGCAGCCTTGTCTAGTCCTTTCCAATTAGGTTACTGTCTGAAACCTGTCCTAGGTCTAGCTTTATCTCCACATTGCAGGTGTAACTACACCACAGGCATCCCTCCTCCTATCTGCTGGGCTAAGCAGGTCATCAATACCCCTCCATAGGCAATCTTTCTTCGCCCTGCTGCCAGTCTTCTTAGAAGCTGGAATAGCTAATGAAGACAGGCATGCTTTCATTTGAGGAAGCCCTACAAGCAGTGGTCTATTCAGCTATTTGGAGGCTTTGCACCTCTCATCATCTCTCTAGTCCCTAGCCCCCTACTTCAACTCCACCAAAAATAAAAGTTCCTATTGAAGAAAATCTTGTCATCTCTAGTGTCAGCCAATGAGGGAGGAGGGGGAAAAAAGCATAAAGGGGAAAAAAAAAAGCCTGGTTATTCCACAATCTGCAAGTTGTAAAATTTAGGGCTTTAGGGTAACTTCATTATAAATGAATTCTAAATAGATTTATAAAGTTCAATATGCAACATAGAAAAGCCAGGGGCCACAAAATTTGAAAAACATATTGGAAAAAAACCCCTTAGAAACAGATATCTATATGGTTTTGAGAACATCTTCTAGGGTTCTTAGGGGTGACCCTTGACTCATGAAGGGCTATGAGCAGTGCTAGCTAGATATATTCTTCTCAAGCTCTAAACATGGTATAATTTCCTATCTATACAAAAGAAAACTTTACACTTTTACAATAAGGGATTGACACTTTTGATGTTTTGTCTTGCATTTTACTGGTTGTCTCGTACATATTCATCTTTATTTCCCCTTCCTGCTCAGTGCCAAGGCTGTGGGACCCTTTGGGTATTATTATCCTCACCACACTGTTGTTCATCAGTGTTTATCTTTTTGAAATGCTCCCTCCCTTTCTCCTTTGCCTATTTCAATCCTTCCAATATTTCAGAGCCTGACCAAACAGCTGCCTCTTCTATTCAGCTGCCCTTTATTGATTTGTGCTCCTATGTCATTCTCTGCTTCTTGGTATGATCACAGCAATAATTTTTTTTTTTTTTTTTTTACATCAAAGTTTAGCACTGGGGCACTGGCCTTGTTGCTTTGTTCTCAGATTCCAGGGAGCCTCTCTTCTGTTGGCGTAGCAGGGGTACCTGATAGCAGCTCAAGAAGAAATTATAGGTAGTGTTTACTTCAAGATAAATTTGATTTTTCAAAAATTAAATATGGTTTCTAGCTGACAGTCTCCAATCCTACACATTGATCACAACCTCGATGTAGACAACACAGGCTTGAGAGTCAGACTGCCTGAGTTTGAGTTCCAGTTCTACCACTTAAAACCTGGCATGTCAGCATTGCTGTACTTCAGGTTCTTTATGTATAAAATGAGGATGACAGTAATACCCACTTCATAGGGTTGCTGTGAATGTTAAATGAATTCATAAGGCAATTAGAATGGAGCCAGGGCCATGCATGTACTCAATAAATATTAATTATTATGATGATCACTATTCATGAAAATATTTATTGTCACCCCCAAGTAGCTCTTTAGCATGCAGATAATGAAATCACCACCACAATACTGTAACACATCACAGTGCTGGATTCAGACTTAGAAGCTGAGATAGGAAGTAATAATAAACAAGAACCCAACCCTTTCATTGAGTTAGGCCTTTTAAAATGGGATAAGCATGATCTCTATTTCCTCGGCTAAATTAAATATGCTATAACACAATATGGACCTTTTAATATGCATTTTTGCACAGCCAAGATCAGTGGTCAGAAAATGCATAGAAATCACCTAATTCCTTTAGGAAGAGAGAGGAAAAGGATTTCTGACTAATTGAAGGGCCTTGCAGAGTCTGAAGTATATGATGGTCCATTGCTTCTGGTATTCACTTAAACTAGTAAATATTATGGGAAAGTGTATCACAGAAAAGGAAAAATGGAGCCCTGAGTAAAAATGTAAGCACCATAAATATAACTGAAGGAAAGATGAAAGGATAGGGCTTCCCTGGTGGCGCAGTGGTTGAGAGTCCGCCTGCCGCCGCAGGGGACATGGGTTCATGCCCCGGTCCGGGAAGATCCCACATGCCGCGGAGCGGCTGGGCGCGTGAGCCATGGCCGCTGAGCCTGCGCGTCCGGAGCCTGTGCTCCGCAACGGGAGAGGCCACAACAGTGAGAGGCCCGCAGGATAAAAGTTATGTCCTTAGAAAAATAGATGCTTATTATACAGTTCTAGGAAATTTTTTTTTTCCTTTTCTAAGTAATTTATTTCGGTTCAGTTGACGGAATTTTATCTTCTAGTAATTTTTTTTTACATAGTTACGAAAAATTTTTTCCTGTGAGGATGAGAACTTTTAAGGTGAACTCTCCTAGTAATGTTCAAATATGCAATACAGTATTATTAACTATAGTCACCATGATGTACATTACACCCCCATGACTTATTCATCTTATAATTGGAAATTTATACCTTTTGACCCCCTTAACCCACTTCTCCCAACCCCCAACCCCCAGCCTCTGACAACCACCAATCTGTTTTCTGTATCAATGAGCTTGGTTTTTTTAAAAATTTGTTTGTTTTTCTGTTTTAGATTCCACATATAAATGAGATCATACTATACTTGTCTTTCTCTGTCTGAGAATTTCACTTAGCACAATGCCCTCAAGGTCCATCCATGTTGTTGCAAACGACAAGATTTCGTTATTTTCTATGACTGAATAATTTCCATTTTATAATTTTACGAATATATATAACATTTCTTTATCCATTCATACACTGATTGATTGACTCTTAGGTGGTTTCCATAATTCCATGTCTTGGCTATTGTACATTGAATGAACATGGGGTGCAGATGTATTTTCAAAATAGTGATTTCCTTTTCTTTGGATAAATACCCCAAAGTGGAATTGCTAGATCATGTAGTTGTTCAATTTTTATTTTTTTGAGGAAACTCCATACTGTTTTCCGTAATGGCTCCACCATTTACATCCCCACAAACAGTGCACAAGGGTTCCCTTTTCTTCACATCCTCACTAACAATTGTCTTGTCTTTTTGATAATAATCATTCTAAGGTGTGAGGCTATATCTCACTGTGGTTTTGATTTGCATTTCCCTGATGATTAGCGATGCTAAGCGTCTTTTCATGTACCTGTTGGCCATCTGTATATTTTCTTTGGAAAAATATCTATTCAGAACTTCTGCCCATTTCTTAGTTAAATTCGTTTGTTTGTTTATTTGTTTCGCTATTGAGTTGTATGAGTATATATTTTGGATGTTAACCCCTGATCAGACATATGACTTACAAATATATTTCCCATGCAGTAGATTGCCTTTTCATTTTGCTGATGGTTTCCTTTGCTGTGCAGAAGCTTTTCAGTTTTACATAGTTTCACTTGTTTGTTTTTGCTTTTGTTGCCTTTGGTTTTGGTGTAATTAAAAAATCACTGCCAAGACCTATGTGAAGGAGCTTACTGTCTATGTTTTCTTCTAGGAGTTTTATGGTTTCAGGTCTTAAAGTTCGGCATTCATTTTGAGTTAATTTTTGTGTATAATGTAAGATAGTAGTTCAATTTCATGAAAATAACTTTTAAATGTTCTGTAACTATGACTCTCATCAGCTACAAGGACACACACATCACACTGAGATTTTTGCTGTATCCTTAGCTCATCATTTATACTTTTTTATATGAAGCTATCATGTGATTGAAAATATATTATTAATATTAAAGTACCCTCATGGGCCTGTAATTTACTAAATTCTTTAAAAATCAGTTTAAATTAAAAAAAAAGGTGGTGGGGGGGGAATTCCCTGGCGGTCCAGTGGTTAGAACTCCACGCTTTCACTGCCAAGGGCCCAGGTTTGATCCCTGGTTGGGGAACTAAGATCCCCCAAGCTGCAGGGTGCAGCCAAAAAAAAATCAGTTTAAATAACTGCAGCCCTGCCCTATAGGAATTTACAATCCAAGATGAAAAATGCTGATGTTGTTATAGAATAAATACAATGTATATAGAAAACAACCAGAGGAAGGGGAGGGAAAAATTTTTACTTCAGTTCTAGAGAGAAGTCTCCAAAACAGAAGAGAGAGTGGATGGAGCAGAGAGCTAGCTAAGAATAAGTACCTCAGCCTTCCAAATATAAGGAGAGACCCAGAGTAGGCACAGAATTGTGATGCAACCATTGGATGAAACAGATTTCTGACACTTATATCTCCTTTCAGGCTAGTATCTATGATTGGAATTTCCCACTCTTTTTATCTTATAACTGCGGGACTTACCTTAAAAAAATGTCTATGATTTCTTTTTTACAAATTTCAAAATAGAAAACACTAATCTATGCTAACAGAAATCAGGATAATGGTAAATTTTAGGAGTGTAGTGATTGAAAAGAACAGGCAGGGTTTTGGGGTTATAGTTCCATTTTGCTTTTTTTGCTCTGTATGTCTGTATGTCTGTTACATTGGTTTCCATTTTCCTATACATATTCACTGAGCTGTGCATGTATTATTTGTGCACTTTTCTGTATGTACATTTTGTTTCAGTAACATTCACATTTTTCAAAATGTCAACTCACATCACCTCTTCTATGAAACTTTTCCTGCAATACCTTTTCCATCTTATCTCTCCTTTTTCTAGCCTTCCTGTACTGCCAATATTATAATAGGTTAGTTAAAAGCAAGAGACCATATATTTTTTTCTTGTTTTATCACCAGCAACTAAAAGAGGATTGTTATTAGTCTATGCTTAATCAATTACCAATGACAGACAATAATTAAATGAAAAATACATAAGATTTGCATGATCAAAATATGAGTACTAAGAAAAGTAACACAATTAAAAATTGCTGACAATCAAGATCTTGAAGAAGATGGTAAGCAGATTCCTTAACTTATATGGAAATGCTTAGTTAGCATGGAGGTGCTGATTACCATTATTTCATACCCTACAGATTTTAAATTAATATTGAAGTTGAAAATTATTCTTGCCTGTAATTATCTTATGTCTGTATTTTCATTAGAAAGGCTCTCTGTCAAGGAGATGTTGTCAAACCATGTTTAGTAATTTACAAATAGAAACTTCCTCATAATAATATCCTTGGATTTATTTATTTATTAAATACTTATTGGGCTTCCTCTATTTTACAGAATTTTCCATATTCTGGAGATACATATCTAAATAAAATGAGTTCCTTTCCTCAAGGCACTTACTGGTTAGTGGTAAGACAGAAATGTATATGTAATAAATGCTACACTAAGAATTAACACAGAGTGTTGGGGAAAGTTTTACAAGAAGCTACACTTCAGATAAAGAAGCAGCCCAGACCTGAAACTTTTCTAGAGTTTCAAACTAAGTAGATCTCTTGCCCTCATAGATTTGCCTTAATGTGAGTTGTAATGTCATATATTCCAAGGTCATGAGACCAGAGTGCTGGTGGGAAAAGAACAATTTGGACCTGGGGATATAGGATAATCTTAGCTATCTGAAGGTGGTGGGTGTCTCATATTTCCTGTGAAGTTGATGACAGAGATATGGTCCTTAGTTCATTACTCTATCACCTATGGTAATTTTTTTGTAGCTACTGAATCCATATTTGTTGATTTTTGAAATCAGAGATGTTGGCTATGACCTTTGGTTTCACCTCCAGCATGTTAAGATCCTAGAAATCATCATTCTCAACCTCACAACAAGAAAAAGCTAAACAAAGTGAAAATCAATTATTTTTCTTAAACCCATTTGAGAACCACTATCTTAATATCTAGGAAGAGAGGGAAGTGCATCCAGAGGTACAGCTGAGATTTTCTCACCTGGAGCAGAAGTGGCTGGAGCCATAAACTGGTAGGAACACTTACATGGTAATTTTGGTGAACTGCTGAATGTTGAGTTAGAGTTTGAACTCCTGGAGGGCTGCAGTCTTCCGGGGTGGTCCACATTTGCATGGGCTTTATTTCTAGGAAGATACAGGGAATATCCCCTGTAGCTCTGGCAGGGGAAGGGGATGAGTCAACATTGTAAAGTACACCTGGAGCCTTCTCTGTAACAAAAGCCCATTCTTCAGGAGAAAGGATTTTGCCACAGCTTTATCTCAGCAGGAGGAAGAAAATTTCTTCCACATCAGCCTCCTTCCAGCCTTCTTGTCTCAACTAAGGGGAAAACAAAAACCGGAATCAACTGTTCAGAAAATCAACTGACAATGTTGCAGCCAGGAAAGTGAGTAGGAGGCAGAGGGATATAAATGTTTGTGAAGGACATGGCCCTGAGACACAGGCCCATGAAAATTCACAGATTTAATCCAAGATTATAGAATATACCCCCTCCTCACTTTCCCGCCACACTAACACAATCCCAGCTTAATAAAATGGATTCCACTGAAAGAACTGTAAAACACTGGCTCTCTCTGAGAAGCAGCACTTATGGAAGCCTGAAATAAAGAGGGAAGACAGAATAACAAGGACACTAGAGGAATTTAAAGCCTCTGGCATCTACAGCAAACATTAAACACAGCACAATTCATTGCCAGATTAACAAAAATCCTCAAACTAAAGGCCTATTTATTTAGTTCCTATTACTTGATATAACATGTCTAGCTTTTGACATGAAATTATGACATTCCACATGGCAAGAAAGAAACACAATATAAAGAGATATAGCAGTCAACATACTTAGATATGACAGAGATTTTGGAATTATCAGGCCAGGATTTTGAAACAGGTATGATAAACAGGTTAATGGTTTTAATGGAAAAAGTAGCCAATATGAAAGAGAAGATAGGAAATGGAAGCAGAGAGATGAAAGTTCTAAGAAAGACTGAAAAGGAAATGCTAGAAGTCAAAAACACTGTGATTGAAATGAAGAGTGTCTTTGATGTGTTCATTAGTTGACTAGACATAGCTAAAGAAAGAATCACTGTACTTGATGACGGGTCAATAGAAACTTCCTAGTCAGAAATGCAGAGAAAAAAAATAATTAAAAAAGCAAAAAACAGAATGTCTAAGAACTGTGGGACAATTTCAAAAGGTGTAACATAGACATAATGGCAACAACAGAAGGAGAAGAAAGAAAGGGTAAAGCAGAAGAAATGGCCAAGGACTTTCCAAAATTATTGACTGTCATCAAAACACATATTTAGGAAGCTTTGGAAACAATAAGCAGGATAAATCCCGAATAGCAGTGATGAAATCCCTCATGTCTAAGCAAATCATATTCAAATTGCAGGGCTTCCCTAGTGGCGCAGTGGCTGAGAGTCCACCTGCCGATGCAGCGGACATGGGTTCGTGCCCCGGTCCGGGAAGATCCCACATGCCACAGAGTGTCTGGGCCCGTGAGCCATGGTCGCTGAGCCTGTGCATCCAGAGCCTGTGCTCCGCAACAGGAGAACAGGAGAGGCCACAACAGTGAGAGGCCGGCGTACCGCAAAAAAAAAAAAAAAAAAAAAAAAAAAAAAAAAAAAAAAAAAAACTGCAGAAAACCAAAGACAAAAAAAAAAAAAATGTAAGGGAGAGGAAAAGAAAATACCCTATCTCTACAGGAACAAGGATAAGGATTACAGTGGACTTCTTGTCAGAAATCATACAAGCAAGAAAAGAAGGATGTGTAATCATTACAGTGTTGAAAGAGATGTTGGTATGGCAGTATAGTTAAAAATTTAACATTAATAATGAAAACCTTAGGAACTACTTAAAAATACAGTAAGCTTTCCCCAACCTCAGAAAACTCTGACTGAGGGACTCTCATGTGAGATCTGGAGAAATGCATCTCAACCATGAACTCCAGGTGCTTCTGGTCCACACAGTTTATGGATCACAAGTTAAGAAACACAAACAAGGTTGCAAAGCAAATGTCAAGATGGGATTAGACATTCAAGGGTTGCTTTAGGGGAAAAGCCTATGAGAGAAAATGGAGAGGAAGCTAGTAAACTTGGAAGAGACGTCAGGCCACCATGCAAGTTTAATCACCAGTGAAGGAGAGAGAAAAGGGAGGTTGAGTGGAAGCATCCTAGATTACCATCTAGTCTAAGGAAAATTCAATCAGGTTGCTGGAGAGTCCTTGAGATCAAGCAGGCTGTCATAGAAGTCCCTCGTCTCCCAGAAACAGGCCAACCTTAGTGTTATAACTTAGGCACAATCTTTAGTCTGGAGCAACCCATGGGCAGTGTGGCCTCAGTGCAAATGCTGTGATGGATTTCAGAGCAGAGCATCTGCCGTTGTGTGTCTACAACTGTCATTGTGGTCTACTAGGTATATTCTCATGACTGTCACAGTACAGAAGATAAATAATTATGTCACGTTATATTTTTATAATTTAATAATATCCTCATGAGGTAATTAACTCTCAGACACGTTACATAATTTTCCAATGATCACATAATGAGTAGACGATTAGGATCCAGGTTTTCTTATTCTTAGGCTAGGATTTATTATTTCTAATACTGTTACTATTTCTATTGTAAAAAGAAAATTGAATTAAAGCATAGAATTTAGAAATTTTTTTAATACGGCTAGTCTATATGTGAGGAAGGAAAAATAATTGTCAGAATCAATTTTTTTTTAAATTGCTGAGAGACAATTATTTCCAAAGTAAATTAGGAAATAAATTCTACAGGAAAATATCTGTCAGATTCTAGTTATTGTTTCACAGCACCAAATCTACCTATCTTTTTTTTTTTTTTTTTGCGGTACGCGGGCATCTCACTGCTGTGACCTCTCCCGCTGCAGAGCACAGGCTCCAGACGCACAGGCTCAGCAGCCATGGCTCAAGGGCCCAGCCGCTCCGCGGCATGTGGGATCTTCCCGGATCGGGGCACGAACCCGTGTCCCCTGCATCGGCAGGCGGACTCTCAACCACTGCGCCACCAGGGAAGCCCTACCTTTCTATCTTTTTATAATGGAAATGGGATTCTAAAATCATTTCTGCTTGGCTATCTAGCTCCCTATAGGCTTTGTCAGGAGGAGGCAACAGGAGGTGTCCACATAACAAGTTGGGAGAAGGCACTTGCCCATCATGTTTGTTTCCTGCTGGTGCTCTGCTTTGTTTTCACCTGTTTCTTGTCCCTGCGTCAGCCCAGCAAGGCTGCTTCACTCCAGCAGCAGCAGTTCCTGACGGTAATAGCAACTGAATCCGCTAGAGTTTTTACGACTCTTGTAGAACCAGCCTCATAACCCCCACCCTCACCTCTGAGCAGCACGAGCCAGCCAGTGCCCCCCTCCTCAGAGGGGAGAAAGTCTGGGTCCCAGTCCTCTGGCCCTTCCTCTAAGCGCAGGGACACTGGCTCAAATCAGCAGTGCCTCCCGCTCCTCCGAGGAAGTGATTCCGCTCTATTGGTCTTCTCGTAGCTTCTATGTTGTAATAATTCCAGCCTCTTCCTTCTGTTCCCTAGCCCTAGGGATGGAGGCTACTTCCTGAAATACTACCTCTGTTATACCTAGTATTCTTTTCTTACCTTTTGAATTCTCTATTAAACCACTTTACACCCAGTTAACAATTCTTATATTGACAACAAGCACGGTTTCTGTTTCCTGATTGGACCCTGACTGATAGAATGGAAGAAATTAGAGAACAGATAATCCCCTGCATCTGATACATAACATTAGATTATACCTGAGTTAGAATTATAAGAAAGGTGAGATATTTTCAAGCCAAGCAAAAACAGGCATTGGGTAGGGTGTAAAGGTAAAGTCACAAAGATTCAGACCACATCTTTTGAATATGTGTGCATTACAAGGCTGATGGGAAAAGTTCATTTAGTAGTGAATAAACTTTGTTGACCGTCAATGACCCACTTCTCAGGGTTATCTCTTTATTCTCATTTTAAAGTAATATTCCTCCAGTTAACCTATACTGGTGATTCTTAATGACGTTGAGAGAAGTGTAATAGAAAGTCAGTTTAAATTATCTAGCTTGAAAAACATGCATAGAGTTGAGATTTACTGTCCAGGTTTTCTACATGCATCAGTCAGATCTGATAGAACCCTGGGCATCCCAAGGGTTTTGCTGAAATGACATCAGTAGATGTAGAGGTGTGATCTCAGAAACAAGATTATGAACTTGTGCTGTGTACTATGAAATGTTGTTGAGATTAGGCTTTTTATTTTTCTATTTTCTTGGTAGCTATATGCTAGGATTATATGCTAGTCATACGTCAGGATGCGCTAGCTTTGAAGTAGGAACAAGCACAGAAGTTTACTGATCACGCACACAAGGCTTATGTGGGGTTAGTTAGTAGCTCCGTAGGGAAGCTATTTTCAGTGACTCAGGGATCCAGGCTATTTCCCTCCTGCAGGTTCTGTGATCTTTTTCTCTACGACAGTGAAAGAGAAAGGAGAATTTCAATGGAGTTCTTAAACTATCCCGCCCATTAGAGACACACATGAGTTCCAGTTATGGCCCCTCAGCCAGATAATGTATTCACATCATCCTAACTTCAAGGTGGTTGAAAACTGTGGAGGAAGCATATGGATATTCAATAAACGGTGAGTGTCTCTGTCACGTTAGTCATCACTGATTCATGATAGTACTTGCGGAATCATGCCATCAGTATATTTCTAAATTTTCGGATGTGCAAAACTCTTGGGGCATGTATTTCTTAAATGCCAAGGGTCTACTACAAAGAGAGGAAGAGAGGCAGCTGTTTATCATAAATAGATGCGTTGTTGAGAACGAGTTTTTCTTACAAACCCATTCTGTTATTACCTTCTATTTCGACAACCTTAGAAGGACAGATTTTTTTTTTCACATCTGAATTAGTGGAACTCTAGCAGATATTGCCATTAGAACAAAAGAACAGATTCAAATCTGTAACATACAGCTATAGCATTGCTTTAGATGTGGCAATTAAAAGACATCTGGGGGGTGAAATGAAATAGTCACGATGATCTTCATGATAGCTGAGGTCACACATGAAGCTTGGTTTCTCATGTGTGGTGTAATCTTACATGTACTATGCAAAAAAAATCCTAAATGGTGGCAGTTGTTACTATGAGACTTCAGACATTTTACCAAAAACAAAAGTCATAAGTAAAACACCCCACTTCTTAGCAGGCAGTGTTACTTGAGCCTTTTTGGCCAATGTTTGTTTGTTCTCCCTGGAAGGTCATTCTTCTAAATAGTGTATTGATAATTACGTTCACTAGAGAACATGTATGACAAATTTAGGTCAGATTAATTTCAGGAGAAGCATTCTCTCAGATAAGGAGCTAATGGATGGGGGATACGGTTGACTAGAAAATATAGTCAACTGCCTGGCTTTGTATAAAATTAAGCAGGGTTTCTCTTGTGAAGGGCCCATCCTTTGAGTTGATTTTTGTCATCCTTTGGGTTTCACAGAAGCCCTGTATTCCAACATTTCTTTTACTACCCGTAAGGCAGAAGAGCTCTGTGTGCCCATAACAAACCGACATTGTCTTTATTCGTAGCAAATTATGATTGAGATTAAAATGCAATTAATTTGTTTTCTGGCTCTCTCCTTACTGTGCTGTAAGGTTACCTAAAAGAAGGAGTTGAATCACTGTAAAAATAAAATTAGATAATGTATGCAACATTTTTTGAGAATAATAATGTAAAAATAGTAATAGTAATAATCATAAAGATAACATTTATTGAACACCTGGTATGAACCACGCACTGGGATTACATATATGATCTCACAAATCATCACAACCTATCACAGAGGTGCATTTATTACCCCAGTTTAAAAATGAAGAAACTGAGGCTTGGAGATTTGCCCTAGGTCGTAAGCTAGCTAGTAGTGGAGCTAGGAGTTAACCTAGGGAGTCAAACATTAAACATAAGCTCTTTGGCTTTCCTTATAACCTAAGGATTCACAGTGGAATCCATACTGGACCACAATTTTCTTATTCTCAGGGTTTTCCCATTGTTATAAGTTAGTTCCATAAAGTTCTCTTGGAAACAGAGAAAATGGAAACTCTCTATCCCTTTCTAGGCTTAATTTGATATATTATTTACCTCTAACACTGGGGTTTTCACTAAGAATGAAAAATAGGCAAATTTCTGACACTACTATACATGTTTTCAGCCCAGTGCCATGGTTTCCTATTTGCTGTAAGTTTTGCCAATTGAGCCTCTAAGTGTCCAGTGCAATCACTCCAAAGAAACCTCACTTTGTTCTGCTTCCTTGATGCAATAAGCATGAAGCTGTAAACTACCTGTCAGGAATGTAGAGAAGAACCCAAGGATCATGGCAAGTGTGTGTGTGCTGGACATGCATGTGCCTGATGATGTTAAAGTGCTGCCACCTCCTGTTTAGCCCAAGTGTTGCTGATGCAACTCTTTCCCACGGCTTCCCTGAGTCCTCTAAGCTGATTTATACTGATCCCGAATTGCACTTCTGCAATATATAACATGACAAGTTAAACGAAAAGCCTGCCAAAAAGTCTTGATAGGCTCAGCTTTCGTGCTGCAGCACTTGAAAAGACCATTACGACTGCCATCCCACTAAAGTGTGCTCAGTATTTTTGACAGTGAATTATCTAAGCAGCAGTTTATCTCCACATTCATGGGGTAGGGGTGTGGGGCTT
Organism: Phocoena sinus; assembly: GCF_008692025.1. Taxonomy (NCBI): domain Eukaryota; kingdom Metazoa; phylum Chordata; class Mammalia; order Artiodactyla; family Phocoenidae; genus Phocoena; species Phocoena sinus. The sequence goes on along the minus strand of NC_045773.1, from coordinate 85,599,003 downwards.
GCCGGTTAAAGATTCTAAAGAGGGAAGATAAAGGGGGTGCGGGTAGGGATACTTTCCATCTCTCAAGTGGTAGTGGGTTACTCCAAGGTTTTCCAGATGTTGCAAGGGCTTTAGGTTTATACTCAGGTTCATTTTCTGCTGAAACACTCACGAGAAATAAAACACAGCATGGACAGGATCCTAGATTTGTAAACGAGGGAATAGCGCCAGCATCTGAATTTGTCTCCAAACTGAGAGGTTGTATGAAAGAGATACTGTGCGCCTGACCCCAGTAAGCTGAGCCTGGAGCAGCTGGCTTATCAAGGACAATCTCCTCTTGCTTTATCAGCATTAAGCTATTGTTTACTCCAGGACAAGAACCCTGTAGCAATCACGGACACCATACAGTGATTCCTTCCATCTGGAGCTCTGCCAGCCTGAAATCCCATCCCTAACTTCTCTCCACCAAGTGAGGGCGGGACTTCGTTTTATCTCAGTCACTCAGTCCAGCAAAATTAGCTTTGCCCAGGATCATTTTAATAACTAGCACATGACCACCTCCATCCATGTGTATACACTTAGGTCTGGGTGATTTGGGTCTCTTTATATCATCCAAATACCAGAATTGTTTAGTAAAGCTGGAAAGTCAGGAATGGAAAATAGTTTTAGAACTATTTTCTACAGGCCAGAACTGTCTAGTTAAGTGCTTACTGACCACACTTGTATTGACTAAGAACCCTGTGCTTAATGGTTACACTCAAATCTTCTCTTCAGTCTGAAATTATCTATCTATTGATGTATCTATCTTTCTTTCCAGTTTTATGCCTCTTGTCACAAGACAAAAAACAAACAGATATATATTATTTCTTTCTGAAGACTTATAGAAAAAAAATCACTTTTTCCTTCTAAAATAAGGAATATGTTCTTACTTCTTTTACCTCACTTATGCATCATTTTTCTAGAAATGCTTTTCTATATGTTAGGGGTCTTATATATACTAGATGCTTAACATTAGTTGGAGACAATCTTACTGATCTTCGACCTTGCAAGTCCCTAAACTAATTAATAACTTACTTGCAAATATTTTCCAATATAAATGCAGTAAAACAGCTTTTCATATTTTTAAGGGAGAATTCTGTGCTCAAGAAAAATGAACGTCAGTGCAAGGGTGCTATGTTATCCTACAGTGAACATGCATACAGATAGTAGTAATCTCCCACCAGCCTCGGTTGAAATGACATCAGCAGAGAAATTCCTTGAGGGTAGAGCCCCAGTACTTTTCAAGGTTTAATGCCCAAGAGTCAGGCACCTATACTGGGCAAGGACTCAGGAAAACTCAGATGGACCTGAGGTGACAACAATTCAGGCGAATACAATTTCCCCGCCCACTTTTATATCTGGACTCCCATACCTTTTAGAAAAATGTTCTTCATCTTCAGTTTCTTCAAGTTGAGTGAATACAAACACTACTTCCTGGTGCTCTGATTTTATTCAAATATTGTTTAACAACAATCTGTCTTCTCTTGATAGTTAAGCTTTAATCATTTCCACTCAATTTTACTGAGTAGCCCAGAAAGAAAATCACACGGCAACTGTGCCCGAAATCAAACAGCCTGTAGCTCTAGTACCTTCTTAGCGATCTTGCACAGCATCTAAATTATACGACTGAAAGGGAGCTAGGAAGACAGGCAGATCCAAAGGCAGGAAGGAAGGAACTCATAGAAAATCAGATTAAGAGAGACAACGTGTTTCAAAGCTTGATTGGGCAGGGGAAATCTTGATCCAATACCCTCATTATGGATTAAGAAACTGAAGTACAGAGAATGACTCAACCATGATGACAGAGCTAGTTTAGCTTCAAATATACCTAGAACCAAGAGACTAGCTGACCTTCTTATCTTTTTCGCCGACATCAATTCTCAGATATTAGTGCCAACTGAAAATTCAGAGATCTTATCTGATATGAATATTTTATAGAGTAAGAATCAACGTGCTTGCAAACAGACGCCTTCAAAACAGAGTGGTAAGGAGCTCATCTCAGAAAGGTAACAGTAAAGTTTACAAGCCTAAAAGGGGACATTCAAAGAGCTTAATTCTCATTGGCTAGGGTCGTCGGATTATGACCGTGGCTGATTGGCTACAATGTGCTGAGTCACTACTAGAAGAAACGAAAGCTCAAGCTCCTGCCATTTAAGTGGATACTTTCGGGGAAATGTCTTTGCGCAGTTTTGCTGAGCTGGATGTCGGCTGTTTTCTCAGAGGAAGGTGGGTCCCAGCCTCTATTCTGATTTTTACTTCACGTTTGTGTGCACAGAAGTCATCTAGGGAATATGGTGACAAGGCAGACATGGGCTCAAGCTGAGAGTCTCAGAGGCATTAGGTCCCAGTGTTGCATTAGAAGGAGGAGCGAGAGAACCGTCACACCCCAGGTGCTCGGTGAGTCCCTGGGGCGGGTCACCAAGTGAGAGTCCTTGGCTTCACTCAGGAAGGAATTCAGGAGCACCCAACGGTGAAAGCGAGTTTATTTAGAGGGATACACACCCCGTAGGACGGAGGCGGTTCAGCGCCACGCCACCCCCGGCTGCCGGGGGGGGCGGGGGGGGTTGTTAGCTTTTATGGGCTGGGTAATTTCATATGAACTATGTAGGGGAAGGGGTGGGGATTTCCAGGAATTAAGCCAACGCACACTTTTTGGCCTTTTATAGTCAGCCTTGGAACTTTCATGGCCTTGGTGGGTGTGTCATTTAGCTAATGTATTACAATGAGTGTATAATGAGGCTCAAGGTCTACTGGAAGTCAAATTTTCTGACATCTTGGGCCTAACTGGTTCTAACCCATTTTTGTTGTATGCTTAATGGCTGTGTCTTTTTTTTTTTTTTTTGCGGTACGTGGGCCTCTCACTGTTGTGGCCTCTCCCGCTGCGGAGCACAGGCTCCGGACGCACAGGCTCAGCAGCCATGGCTCACGGGCCCAGCCGCTCCGCGGCATGTGGGATCTTCCCGGACCGGGGCACGAACCCGCTTCCCCTGCATCGGCAGGCAGACTCTCAACCACTGCGCCACCAGGGAAGCCTTGTGTCATTCTTTTAAAGGTTGTGCCCTGCCCCCTTCCCTCCTGTCTCACCGTGAAGTCAAACAATCTGTGTTTTTAATGGATTTTCTAGGTGATCATGACACAAGTAGTCTGAGCGTGCTGCTTTAAGAAAAGCTGCATTACATCATGCAGTAGTTTCTCATTTATTACTAGAGAAAAACATGTGGAATCAAAACTGAGAAAGTATTCAGGTGTCTAACCAACAGGTCACCAAGGTCAAACCAATTCGTGAGTTAACCTGTTTCCTGCTTCTGCATACTTAGAGAATTTGCGCCGATTTCTGGGTAAAGAATTGTGGGTAACAGAGAAATGTTTAAATGTCGTCTATGCTTAATTGACCTCCATATTCTCCCACAGCCCCCTACCAGTAGGAGAAGCCAAAGGCTTCCTTTCTTTCATTGGTCTCTCAAACCTTAAAAGCTTCAAGTAGAATAACAAATATTTTCTTTCTACAAAGGGCTCTCATTTATAAACTGATCTAAGCAGTTTTGTGAATATCCTTTAACAGAAACAAATGTGGAAATTTAGATAAATTGGATTAAATAACAGAATGGACTAAGTGGAGTCAAGATTTGAGATTTTGTGATTCTGGAGGCCCCGTGACTCTTCTGCTGTATTAGTATCTCTCCCATAAAGTACCAGGGAAGGATGAACAAATTCATGAAGACCATTCTGATCTTCAGCCACTGGCGGGCCTTCTCCCACTAGAATGAACTCCCAAACATCAGGCAATAAGCAACAGAAGAGCAGCTACCTGCTTCTCTGTCCCTTTCTCCCAGCCCCATTGAGCTGCAGGCAGCAGAGGAAAAGAAGAAAAGTAAAATTGATACGTTTCTTTTCCTTTCTGCCTAAGACAGGGAGCTCTGGCCAGCCTCTCCATTAAAAGTGGGAGAAAAGGTAGACTCGTCCTCTTTGATTAGGACCGTCACCATCACACAGTGGTTGCGATTAGTCCATGCCAGGCTTATTCAGGCCTTGGATTCTTTTCAGAAGTGAAAAAGGGAACACTCAAGGTCTATTGAATTGGAGCGTGGCATCTGCCGCAGACCGAGGGGAGAGGTCGGGGGTCAGTGCTTGATTTTGATAAAGCGTGCCAGATTAATTGTCTTCGGTAATCCTGTTTGTCATGCTAGATATGCAGGGGCGTCTTTGTGGCACAGGCTGACATATGGGCCAGCCTGCTGCTTGCCTATTCAGCCCCCCCAGCACATGCTCTCCACAGTTGGACTGGTTCCCAGGGCCTTGTTTGCCAGGGGAGTGGGGCCTCTTGCTCCCATTCAGCCAGCCCCCATCTCCACAAACAGGCTTCCTAATCTTCAAGCCTGCCTGGGCTATTGAAAGAGCCTGCATTATTCAAAAAGGCCTAAAGAGAGAAAGGGAAAGAGAAGGGGGGCTGCTGAGGAGAGAAAGAAGGGGATTGTGGGGGAGGGAGAAATCCAGGCACCAGAGATGGGAGTGAAAGACTCTACAGACTGGGGAGGGGGAGGGGGGAGGGGGGAGGGGGGAGGGCAGAGAAATATAATTACAAAAAATAGCAACCGTGTACTTCAGGCAGAGCCCTTCAGGAGGCTGATTATAGCTCCTCTCCAAATCTGAATCTATCACCAAATTATACCCTGCCTCTTTTGTAAAATAAATGTTAATAAGAGGTAATTTGGGCCCTGCTGATTGTTAAGCTCAATGGAGATAGAAAGTTTTTTTTCTGCCTGTGTGTGTGTGTGTGCGTGTGTGTGTGTTTATTGTACTATCTGGAGGGCTTTTTTGTCTTCCAACCAAAATGTGTATTCAGCCACAAAAGATGAAACAAACGTTCAGTGGCCTGACACAAGTGCCAGAAAATGGAGAAGAGTTTGAATTTTATGATAAAGGGTGAACGTACTGATTGGCAATTGGCCCTTAATCTGCTGCAGGGTGCAGTGGGTGTGCCCTGGAGAGAATGTCCCCTGGATTTTAGAAGAGAGAGGAGCGGGGAGGAAGGAGGGCCGCGGCCGCTAAGCCCTGCCTGGTGCGTGGCGGAGGTTCTTGCTCTAAATAGCTTTGCCTTTCTTTGGTTTAAAAGCAGGATTTTTTTTTTTTTCATTTACATAATCATTATTTTGAGTTGCTGACAATTCCTTTGGGGGCTTTTACATGTAAAAGTACAAAAAATAGAGATAATCCTGTGACAGAGCTTTGGAAAATGTTCCTGTGATGTGTGTTTACGAACAGATCCAGAAATGGAGCAGTTAGAAACAATGAATAATAATCTTCTGATCAGACAAAGTGTGGAGATATTAAAATATAAATCCTTGATTGTAATCTCCCTGAAGCAGTCCTTCCTGTATCTTTACTGTTCTGTTCTTCTCACCCACAGGATAGAGGTGGGGGACAATTCAATCAGTAGTGTGTCTGACCAGAGACTGCTTAGACTCCAGTTATGATTTCTTACTTAAATACTCTGAATACTATTTTTTTGGGGGGGTGGGGGGGAGATGACAATTTGACAATGTCATCTATCATTGATTTCAAGGGGAACATAATATATTTTCAAAATTTAAAAAATTGAACTAAGAAGAAATCATTTAACCCTTCCTTTATTGTAGATATTCAAAGAAAAAGATTTTGTCCCCCCCTCCCCAAATAGTTGACTGCAGTACTTACTGCTTTTCTGGGATATGTATTTCAACATTTATTTGTTCTGCTTCCTGTAATAAAGCAGGCATTGGACTGAGCAACACAGGGCTGGGTGTGTAGTGGAAACAGAAACAAAGTTTCTGTTTTCATAGAGCTTATGGTGTATGAGGGCTTTTGGTTGTTTGGCCAGTGCATAGAACAGCGCCAGGAACATCCCATGAACTCATTAAATTTTATTTATTCAAAAAAATGACTGAGTAAACAAGTAGCAAAATTTTTGACATTTCCAAGGCGGAATGCTTGCTCTAACTTATACATGATGCTATAAAGAAGGAGAAAGAAAAGAAGGGGAAGAGGAGGAGAAAAAGAAAAAAGAAATAACACTTTTTGAGCACATAGTTTATGCTGGGTATATACCAAGTGCTTTGTAAACGTTAGCCCTTGTAATCTTCAACAGAACCTATGGGTGGGAAGGGCTGGTAGCTAGTGCACATGGGTGCCTCCATACTAGTTATATAATTGAATTCACCTGATAACCCTGTAAAATGAGTTATAGCTGATGCCCAAGCATCATCACTGAGAACCTCTGGGGTGAAGCCCAGGAATCAGTATTAAGAAAAAAAAAAAGTTCCCAGGTGATTCTAATGAGAATCCAGAAATGAGAATCACTGATTTTAAGTCATATTTTTCAAACTTTGTTGTGCATGCCAATCTCCTGGGGGTCTGACTAAAATGAGGTTTCCCGGTAGGTTGGTTTGCAGTGAGCGCCTGAATCCTAGAGCTCTAACAAGCCCTCAGGTGATGCTAGTAGTACTGCTGGTCTCTGAACTTCTTTTAAGGAAGCGAGGCTTTCAAGTTGAAGCAGCTTGCACAATGGCTGACCTGGATTTCACACCTTGGTTTTTCCAACGGTGATCCTCTGCCTCTTACAGAATGAAATCCAGCCTGTACGGAAGCATGGTGTGATGGGAAGAACGTTCATCTGTGAGTCTGGTGATCCGGAGTTTATTTATAGTTCTTTCACTGCCCTTGACTTTGGGTCTTGCCTCCTAGGGTCTCAGTTTTCTTCTCTGTAATTTGTAGGGTTTGGACTTGATTATAGTTGCTGTCGTTGGATTCTCAAAGTGTCACCTATTTAAATGTCATCCATGAGATCAGACAATCAGACATTTCCTGTAGGGAAAATTCCACTTTAGGAAGAGATGAGAACTTGTTTCTTTTCTGTTTTCTTTTTTTCTCTTAGTGAATATGTGAGTTTTCATTATCTGCTTGCTGGGATGAAAAAGGTACAGAAGTATTGGTATTATTGAGAAGGGTCCTTTGTTCAGCAGCATCCCCAGAGCCACCCCATGTGATGTCCTTTAACTTCCCCATCTTGTTTACCACTCCTTGGGCATTTTTTTCAGTAAAGAAAATCAATTAAAATGGAAATCTGTGAAGAGATATTAATTATTTACGTCTTAGCAGGATCTGGTGCTTTTGGAATGCCCTGAGGCTATTTGGATGGGAGCTGGAGAAACAGGGACAGATACAGGTGATATACAAATGGGGACATTATTAGCCAGGCATACGATACCTGCGCCGGGATGGCTGAAACACAGATATAAAACATTCAGAAAGGGATAAATACCATATCTTGCTTTCTTTTTGGCTGGATTTCAGGGCAAATCTGTCTCAGGGTCTCCCAGCCTTTGCAGAGACTGGCACTGGGACCATTCCCCTGAAGACAATGTAAAATGACCAGCATTTAACTGGCCTGTCCCTCCTTCACCTTGGCATCGCCTGAGCCAAACCCTTTAGACCTGCGTGATTAGGCTCGGTAGGAGCCAGTTCCCTTTCTCTGTTCATGAGGCCAACGGGCAAATATTGCTCATCTCCTCTCATGCTCTATAAGCAGTTATAACACAAAAGCATGCCTCTGATTCCTAAGGTAAGCTTATAGAGAACCTGTGTCTCCTATACCTGGGCTGTAGGAATGAGGTAGAAACGAGGCTTTGGTATTTCAAGAGAAGCATGACATTCAGGAAGGTCCAAATACATAAGGAAGCAACACAATTCTCATGTTTTTCTTCTTTACCTTTATTCAACATATTTGTGTCTTAATTTTTTTTTAACATAAATTAGTCAAAAAAGGCTTCTTTGTGGATTTTCAAGTCAGTGTGAAAAGTGAGCCTCAGAAGATGCCTAAGAAACAAGTTATGAAAAGGAACAGCCCCCCATCCTAGACCTGCCCTGTCAAACAGACCATGACTAGCTTTCACATCTCTTCTTTACTTCTGCTCCAGAACAAGCTATAGCCTTGCTCACGGTGCTTTTGCCGAATTTTACAAGGTCAAAAATTATGCCATGGGGGAAAACAGTTTGAGGGAAGCAGGAGGAGTAAGTCATGTTTTGTTCAAAGGGTGGCTGCCTTTGAGGAAAGCATTATTCCTTTCAGGGCTGCCTTTAATGTTGAAGTTTAAGGAGTCTTGACGCTTAGAGTGAAAACTTTGCTCATCTTCTCAGCTTTCCCAAGTGGGCTAAGGACTCTTCTGCTGGTTTTAATGCTTTTTACTAATTCAGTAATACTCAGACTCCTAATGGCCACTCATCCTGCAGGTTGTCAACAAGAACAAGTTAGGATGTCAGAGGACTGTGTGATTCAGTCAGGTTACTTATATAAGATCCATTTCACATCCTGAGATAATACTGATAAATAATTATCACCTCTACCAAAACAATAGCACAAATAGAGACGTTGCCCGTTTTTTCCATGGGCTTATTTAAAACCAGGTTAAGGAAAGAAGTGCTTCTTCCCTCTGTGCTCTGTATCTCTTTCTAGGGGAAGGGTAATTAATCATCCTAACTCTTCTAAAATCTGGTTGTTAGCCTGCCCACTAACAGTTTTCCAATGTGCTTTAACAGCGATCTAGCATCTTGGAAGTGAAAGGATTCTGGAAAGATAAATAGTGATGGTTTGCCTTATCTGCTGCTGGACTTATTTTATCAGCTCTGGTGATTCAGGTATTCTTGAGATATTTAATTCTGGTGTCAACTCTTTTCCTCCTGTCTGTTTTTATTCATCATCCTACTTTTTCCAAGAACCCTCAGCCATTTACTACTACTACTACTAAAATAATAATAATAATAATAATAAGGAGAAGAAGGAGAGAAGAAGAAGAAGTAATATTAAGAGCAGTTATCACCTGCTCAGTTTTTATCTCATAAATTCACAGGTAGGTACCACTATTTCCTCCACTCAGAGTGGAAGACATTGAGGCTTAGAAAATGTAGGTAACTTGCCCAGTGTTCCACAGGTTACCATGCGGTAGTCAGACTAGAAGTCTGTCCTTGACCATGATGCAGCAGGGCTACAAAGAATCAAATAAGCAAGCACTTAGAAGGCACCTGCAACATTTAATGCAATGTGTTAGATATAAAATAGAATAGAATAGAATAAAAATAAAACAAAATAAAATAAAATAAAATAAAATAAAATCCTGCCCTCAAAATTCTCCCAGAGATACTAGGCACCTACCAAAACCTAGTGTCTCTTCTCATAGATGTGAAAAACGAGATAGTTGCTGTCCTCAAAATGCTAGACTCAAGATAGAGATATGACAGAAAAACAAAGCCTCGAATAACTTTATAAAAATTAATAAAACATTGAAGAGGCAATAAAGATATCCCCCAAATCACAAAGCAGTTCTGATGAAATGCCAATGAATGACATATCATATCTAATTTACGTGCTATCAATTAAGGGAAATAATTTAGGATCTGAGACCAGAGATAACAAGAACAATGGAGACTCCATTCTGTTGAGTTGAAAGGTTCACATTACTCTGGCTATTTTTTCGTATAAATATTTATATATGTGGTATCTTCTTTGAATTGATCTGGGTATATAGCTCTCCCTAAAACACTAAGAGCTAAGCCACTAAATGAATACCTTGATAATTGAATTTCCAAGGATGCAGGCTTCTTGTTCTCCTGAGTAGTAACTGATTGGCCAGCTTGTTTGTAGAAGCCTCATGTTTTAGAATTGATTGTGAACGTTAACACTAGAGATAATGAAAAAGTAGTATTAGACAATGCAAAAACTGGTTCATAATTATTGCATTGCAAGGCAAAATTCCAGGGATTTTACAAGTTTTAATCTATGTTAAATGTCGCAAGAACACTTGAGGTACAGAATTCTGACAGAGCTACTAGATATTCACCAAAGCCTGATTTCTTGTTTTCTGACTACATTTTGTACTCTATCTTGTAGTTACTTATGGCTTTGTGGCTGACTTTAGACCAATGTAATGTGAACAGCTGTAAAATGTTCTATTTCCGGTCTAGGACCACGTACACCTTCCATGCACAGTCCTCCATGCTCTTTTCTATTTCCGGTCTAGGACCACGTACACCTTCCATGCACAGTCCTCCATGCTCTTTTCTATTTCCGGTCTAGGACCACGTACACCTTCCATGCACAGTCCTCCATGCTCTTTTCTATTTCCGGTCTAGGACCACGTACACCTTCCATGCACAGTCCTCCATGCTCTTTTCTCTTTCTGGCTGGCTGAAATGGTGATGCTCCCTCCCCTTTCCTCAACATACACATGTGCACGTGCACACATGCAAATGCACAGGGTGGCATCTTTGGGCTCTACATACTGAAGAAGATAACACCACAAAATAAAAGGAGCCCATTTGCAGAAGAGCCATCCAACTGGGGATATTCATTAGACTGTACAGGGAACAAGATATACTGTTTTAATTGGTTAAGCCACTGACAGTTGAGATTTACTCATTAGGGCACCAAGCCTACCATAAAATATGCATTACTATTTCTCCCATTTTTACTGAGGCTCAGCGAGGTTACGTAACTTGCCTAGGACCTTTTAAAGAACCAAGATTTTAAGCCAGGAGATCTGATTCCAGAGCCCAAACAGTTATCTACTATGCTAAGCTGGAATTTAACTCATTCCTTTCTTCTTAGATGTGCCATTAGTTACACTTCTGGTTAAAACTAAATAATGATACTGTGCAAAATAGTCACTACTATATTCTTTAGTCTAAGGAAGCTCTTTGAGCCAAGTAAAATTTTAAGCAGCAGCTAGTAGTTTAAGAAAAATGTGAATTTTCCTTTGTTTCTGTAGAGCCTGTGCTTATTGTTTCTGCTGGTTTTAAGTTTGGGAGCATATTCAGTCATACCTACTAAAGGTTGGAACTTGGGGTACACAAAGGTAGATGCAAAGTTAGTGCTCCCCATGAAGTATCAGCTCTGCTGTTGCATGGCTGTGTGCATTTTGTGAGAAATGAACCAACCAACCAAAGAAGAAAACAACAAAAAGGTTTCAATGCAGCATTTATCCTTGTTCTGATCTTTAGTGTTCTTGAAGGGAATACTAACCAGTAAAACTAAACGTTGGAGTAGGTTTTTAAATCGCTATAATAAAATTAATGTAGATGGGATTGCAAGTCAAGAGTGGATGACCAGAGAGTACTTGGGTCGAGATATTAAGCTAGATTTATAATTCCAAACTTCTTGGTCTTGGCTGGGGAAGATTGTCAAACTCTCTGCAAACATAAGGCCATTCCTTCATACCTCTCTCTCATCTGGGCTATTTATCAATCTCTGCTGGGTTTTTTTTTTCCCCACAATCATGTTTCCCTGCCACATAATACAAGTTCCTGGATGGCTGGGGAACCGCTTTTATGCATATTTTCATGCCTTGTATTGTCTATTGTGGTGATTGCTCAGAATAAGCTGTTCAATAAACATTCCCTAAATCAATGAATATCTTAATGGTCTCTAATGTGAAATGGGATTTAATTTAACGCTTGAGTCCCTCACCAGATATAGCACAGATAGTTATAATATCTCAGGAATCTACTTTGGTAAGCTAAATATTAGCCATTCCTTCCCAGATAGCTGACTCTATGCCTAGATGTTCATTTTAAGTCCGTAAAGCACACTGATTATTCACAGTGTGGAAATGAAAATAAATTTTTAACCATTAGGATTTCAGATTAGCACAGAGTAAAAGGAAAAGTTGGTGGACCATGTCTGAAAGTAAAAATTAATGCGAAAAGATACACAAAATTTGAGGGCATGCAAAAACGGGTACAATCTGAGTAACTGCTGGAGACCAGTTAATTTTGCTGTGCCAATCAAGTTCCTGAATTGATTATGCATTTTAGTTTTCTGTGTCATCATTGGGGGAAGCTGGGTGATGGGCACGAGGGGCTTCTCTGTGAAATTTTTGCAACTCCTGTGAGTCTATAATCATTTCAAAATAAAAAAGTTTTAAAAAACAGCATAGGGCTTCCCTGGTGGTGCAGTGGTTGAGAGTCCGCCTGCCAATGCAGGGGACACGGGTTCGTGCCCCGGTCCGGGAAGATCCCACATGCCGCGGAGTGGCTGGGCCCGTGAGCCATAGCCGCTGGGCCTGCGCATCCGGAGCCTGTGCTCCGCAGCAACGGGAGAGGCCACAACAGTGAGAGGCCCACGTACAGGGGAAAAAAAAAAAAAAAAAAAAAAAAAAAAAAAAAAAAAGGCAGCATAAGACAATTTAGTGATAGAAGAGGATTATCAGAAAATATGTCTACCCTTTTGAGAAGTTTTTTCATTGAGAACTAATATTAAAGGACCTTGTGTTTCTGGCTAGTTTAGTCTAATCTAGCCCTTCTGTTAATATAGAGTGCCAAAGATTATGAGAAGATATATTTTGGTAATAAATACTTTTTGTTTTTGGCTGCTGAGTATGGTATCTATATAGGAATAATTCATACGTTCACGTTTTATGCAAATTATGTTAATCTTATAGTCTTCAAACTCATTTGATACTGCTTTTATTGTACTGATGGCAGCGTTTACTGCTTTGTTTTAAATATGCCCTCACTGATTATGGCACTGGAGATTTCTGCCATCTCAATTCTAATGATATAATTTTATGTTTGTAATACATAAAATTGAAACATACATTCATTGAAGCTATATCATACAAAGAGGCTAAATTGATCAAATAAAATCCACCTCATAAACACACAATACAAACATACATACACACAAATATAATATTCCATGAATTTAGATGCATTCAATTAGAAAAAGCAACTTCTATTTATTTCTAGAATTCTCAAATAAGCTGTTTCTTCATATTGCTTATAATTTATTTTTCTTAGACTTATCCTTGCTATATTCACTTAAAAAAAACTTTGGTGACATTCTCAGGACAATGTGAAATAGAATGTCCTTCTATAACTAGATTTGAAAGATGGAAGAGACTTTATAAATAATAAAATCCCAACTGGCTTATTTTAAAGAATAAGAAACAGGGTCAGCCATGCCATGTGGCTTTGTGGCACAGTCTGGATTAGAAAACAGTCTTCTAATTTTCAGAATAGTGTACATTTCAGTGTCTGACCTTACCTCGTGAGAGAGAATGTGGAAAATTCAAAATCTTAGGGATTGAAATTTCCACTCAGGTAATTTCGTCACATTATTACCAGATATGTAAGTGACCTGGGGTTGACATCTAAGATATTTATTAATACTTGTGCGTATTATGTCCCTCCTCTTCCCTTATTCTGATTAATCAGGCTACAAAAAAAAAAAAAAAAAAAAAGAAAAATACCTAGGAATTGCTTAGTCTGGGAATGTAGGGAGAGGAAGAAAGGGGCTTGAGAAATATGTCAGGGTTCTTTTCCCTCCAGTGTCATTGCGCCATCTTGACATGAAGAATTGCTGCCAAAAAGAATCTCTGTTTCATTGTCAGTCTGGAAAACTGCATTAGGCATGTGTTGGCATTCTGTGATTGGTGAGATATCCTACTGTTTTTATGCTTCAAAATTATTTGCCATGTTGTTTAATTACCTAATTAGTCTTTTTTTTTCCTGTCTTGATGCCATTTCCTGAACTGCAGTCATTTTGGAAAAGCAGAATTATAGCCTTTTTTAGTCTCTACGAATTTTCCCTATTCACTTATCTTTGTTTTGTGAGAGCTATACTGAGTTACTGATACGGAGAGAGAAAGATGGATATATGGATTGGGAAAGAGAAATATACCGATTGGAACTTAGAAGGCTTCTTTTGCCCACTCCCTTCACTCATTCCACCAACACTGTTGGTCTCCTCAGGCTTCATCTTCCCTCTTTGTATGTTTTCCCTGTTCTTGTCTCCACTGACGTCTATTATCATCTTATATAACCAATATGGAGAAGTTAAGGAGATGATTGATCTTTGAGAGTGTCAGAAAAAAATGTGAGGAACTCTGAAATGGATCAAAATGATTACTGGGTATCTTCAACAGAAAACTATGTGTTGAGGGGTTTGCACTTTTCACTGTGTTTGAACTGTTTTCCAGCTCTCTAAGCTGCAGATAACTCTTAGCAAGGCAAATAATTACTTTCCATTTGCAAATGAATTCTGTCCAGAGCAGGGACAATTGATTTCCCTCCTCCTTACAGAAAAACCTTTATATCTATTTGTAAGTTCATTTCAGCATTCCTGTTAGATCTTTATAATTGTGGTCCATTGGATTCTCTTTCAAACTGATTGTAACATTTGACTGGTCCTCTCATCAATTATATCCAAAACAAGACATTAGGTTTACTATAGCCCTTTAAGTACATTCTTCTAAAAGTAGAGATTGTTGTTACACAAAATGAAGTAGTCTGTCTATTCAAAGTTATACGCTCAATTGTGATTCATTACAACTTCATCATCACCACTGTAATTACCAGTCGGGTATTTGGCAGATTGGGAGAATGAGACAGGGAAAGACAGAGACAGAGAGGCAGGGACACACTCATACACCCCACACACCTGCCACACACACACGCAGAGTTCGTTTCAAGTTCACCTTACAGGCTTCTTGGCAGAGTCAGTGCAAATGTAGGACGACTTCTTTAATTTTATAGATTTAGGAACATTATTTTACCAGTATATCATAGGATTTTGGAAAGAAATTCATATGAACTAATCACATTTAATTCCAGACTGGATCATATAAACCAGAATTTTAAAATTTTATCCTGGGAACTAAATGTGATGGAATAATCATTTCTGGTTATTTGAAGAGCCCAAAATGTGCATAAATTTTGAGTATTTTTAAGAGACTATCTGGATGAAGCTAACATTATTTGTCAAGTTAGTGTCTTCAACTGTTTCAATCTAAATAAGCCAACATATCACTGAGGCTAAAATCTCTGAACAGCATCTCGGGACAGTTTTGAAAGGATACTGAGAAATTCTGTGTATACAATCCTCTTTTTCTATCCTCCTTATCAGACACTGTTTTCCTCTATCATAAAAATGTACTCATTATGTATAATTTCCTTTATATTGTTTTTTATTAGCTACATTTTATGTTGACATCCATTCAAGGAGGCACCCTTGGCCCATCCCACGATTTAGGAAGCATTTTAGTTTTATCTACAACATACTTTCAAAACACCTATTATCTAATTTTTTTTTGATAGCATTTACTTCAGTAGTTAATTTTATACGATTTTTTTTTTGGACTGACTTTTGTTTTAGGGTAATCTTATCTGTTCTTTTCCTTATATAGAGGAATTATATTTTACTTGAGCAATTTGCACTTGCTAGCATCAGTCAGAAATAAATATTATTTTTAATAAACTAAAAAAGGGGCAGGGGGGTTAGTGGTTACTTTCTCTTCTAGACATTAAACCCCAGACCAGGATTTCACAAAGATGATTTCCAAGTCAGAACCAAAGTGTAGATCTATGGAGCACATAATAAAGGTGGGCCTAGGGCCTCTGGCCTTTTCAAAGGTGAATTAATGTCACAGTCTCCCAAGTGACAAGTGGAATCATTGAATGATCTTTCATTTGTCCCTGGATCTATAAAAGCTCTGGAATATGTCAAGTAAATGAAATCTTGAGCAAGGATAAGAAGCTAGAAGCAACAACTTAGAGAGAGGCTATGTCCATTTTTGTTGGGAAACACCTAATTTAATGCAAAGGGAATTTTTTGGTGTTTTCTGGTGGAGGATCACTTTGTTGAAGGACACTGGTGTCACGTAGAGGAATATGTGTCCACTGCTGATGTATCACTATTTCTACAAGGTGCACATTGCTCATCACCTAGCAGAAAGCAACATAAAAATTTATTGCATGAGTGTGAAATTTGGCTATGTGATTATACACATAAGGTCTTGAATCATTCGGGAATATCACAAATATGTAAGGAGTACATGCGCATATGCTATAAACCACACGCAGTACATTAGGATGATTTTTACCTTAAGTAGTCAATAGTCTTAAAGAAATTATATTTCTACTCACATACACAATGGCATTTAACATGTGTAGTGAAAACAGACCACTTCTGTTTTATCAGGTATTTATCCTTTCTGGTGTCCACCATTTATTCCTGAAGGGCTAGGGTCCCCCCTGTATTTATTTTCCTCCAGCCCAAAGAGCTGCTTTTGTCATAAATCGTCATATAGGTCTGTTGGACATCATTTTCTCAGCTTTGGCTGCTTAAGAAAGCATTTATTTCACTGTCATTAAAGAATAATTTTTTTTTTTTTTTTTTGCGGTACGCGGGCCTCTCACTGTTGTGGCCTCTCCCGTTGCGGAGCACAGGCTCCAGACGCGCAGGCTCAGCGGCCATGGCTCACAGGCCCAGACGCTCCGCGGTATGTGGGATCTTCCCGGACCGGGGCACGAACCCTCCCCCGCATCGGCAGGTGGGATCTTCCCGGACCGGGGCACGAACCCTCCCCCGCATCGGCAGGCGGACTCTCAACCACTGCGCCACCAGGGAAGCCCAGAAGAATATTTTTGATCAATATAAGTCTCTAAGATTTTTTTTTTTTCCACTTTCAGTACTTTAAAAATGTTAATCAGTTGTCTTTCTCACCTCCATTTTTTTCCTGGAGTGATCAACAAACATTCATGTTGTTGTTTCTCTGTCTTGAATCTTTTACTTTGGCTGCTTTTAAGATTTTTTGTTTTATATTTGGTTTTCAGCAATTTGATCTGATTCTTTTATCTTCTATGGTGTTTACTGAACTTCTTGATGTATGGCTTAATATTTGGAATGTTCTCGGTCATTATCTCTTTAACTATTTCTGTCCCCTTCTTCTTGCTGTTTCCGTCTGGGACTCCAACTATGCATATGAAAAACTGATCTTTTTCCAGAACTTGGTTACTCTTCTTCTCCTTCTTCTTCTTCTTCTTCTTCTTCTTCTTCTTCATCTTCATCTTCTTAAATCTTTTTCTCTTTTTGTTTCAGGCTGGGTATTTCCTTTTGATCTTTCTTCTTGTTTCCCTATCCTTTGCCATGTACAGTCTTCTCTTAAACTAATAAACTGAATTTTTTATTTCTCATACTTTACTTTTCATTTCTTTGGATTCTTTTTCATAGTTTCCATGTCTTTGCTAATTATCATCCCTTTATACTATTGTTCATTTTCCACTTTAACAGTCAATTTAAAAGTCTGATAGTTCTAAGAGCTATGCCTTTCCTTATGCTCTTCCCATTGACAATTTCTTTTCTTGTGTATCTTTTGATTTTTTATTTCTTTCTTATTTGTTTTTGATTTTAATTATTTGCTGAATGTTTTTATAAAGATATGGTAAATAATCTCTATCTCCAGAAAGAACACACCACTTCTCTGTCAGTTTGCTAGAGTAGAAACTGAGTCAATACACTTGGTTGTTGAGGTCTGGGCTTTATTAAAATGCCAGTTTAATTTGGTTCAACACTGGATTCAAATGTTTTAAGAGTAGGCTTGACTTAGGGTTTAGGCCTCACTGAAATTATGGAGAGCTGCCTGTGTTGTTCCAAAGATGAGTCCTTTTCTTCCTCAACTGTGGGGTATCCCTTCCTGCTTTGCAGCCTGCTACCACCATTTTGGACAACTGAAGAGTTTTCTTTGCTCTCTAGCTCCACCTGCTGTGTTAAGAGTAGTCTCCTTTGGCTCTTCTGAGACATCCTTGGCTTTTTGAGTTCAGCTGTGGTCACCCTATAGTCTGTGAAGCTGGTATTGCCAGGGAGTTTGTATGTCTCAGCAACCTCCTTAGCTGAAAATTCTAAGTACCTCGAAGGCTTTCTTTCAGCCTTCTTTCCCTGATCCTCTTTATGATCTACTGATTCCGGCACTGGGAGTGTCTAGGACTCATCTGGGTTCAAATTTACCATGTCAGCTCACACATGACCACAAAAAGATTGATGTGTCATACCCTTTTCTTCTTAATCCCATTTATGGCACATTCTTTATTTCCACTCTGTTTCAGTCTGCAATAAGAGCAGCTGAACATTTTCTCTATGTTACTTCAAGGAGTTTTGTAGTTTCAGATCTTACACTTAAGTCTTTAATCCATTTCAGGTTACTTTTTGTGAGTGGTATAAGATAGGGGTCCAATTTCATTTTTCTTCATGTGGTTATTCAGTTTTCTAACAACGTTTATTGAAGAGACTATCCTTTCCCTATTGAGTATTCTTGGTTCCTTTGTCAAATATTAGTTGACTGTATACGTGGGGATTTATTTCTGGGCTTTCAGTTCTGTTCCATTGGCCTATATGTCTGTTTTTATGTCAGTACCATACTGTTTTGATTGCTAGAGCTTTGTAATCAAAAAGTATAATGTTTCCAGCTTTTTGCTTCTTTCTCAAAATTGCTTTAACTATTTGGGGTCTTTTGTGATTTCACACAAATTTTAAGATTTTCTTTTCTATTTTTGTTAAAAATGTGACTAGAATTTTGATAGGGATGGTATAGAGTCTATCCTTTATCTACTTCGTTAAATGTATTCTTGAGATCCTTTACCAACTTGGTTAAATGTATTCTTGAGAACTTTGTTGTTTTTGGTGCTAATGTGAATGGCCTGTTTTCTTTATTTCCTTTCCAGATATTTTGTTATTCAAATAGAGAAACACAGTTGATTTCTATATGTTGATTTTTCTATCCTGCAATTTTACTGAATTACTTTACTAGTTTTAAGAGTTTTTGGTTGAGTCTTTAGGATTTTCTATGTATAAGGTCATTATGCTAAGTGAAAGTCAGACAAAGTGAAATATTACATGATAGCACTTACATGTGGAATGTAAAAAAGCCAAACTTGTAGAAGCAGAGAGTTAGCATGGTGGTTACCAGGGGCTGGGAGATGGGGGAAATGGGGAGATGTGTGTCAGAGTACAAACTTCCAGTTAGAAGATGAATAAGTTCTAAAGATCTAATGCACAGCATTGCCCTTATAGATAGCAAATCTACATTATATGCTTGAAAGTAGCTTAAATATTCTCACCACAAAAAAGAAATGGTTATTATTTGATGGAGTCATTAGCTTACACTACAGTGATAATCATAGTGCAATATATGTGTATCAAATCAGCACATTGTACATCTTAAAGTTATATAATGTTATACATCAAATATATCTCGATAAAGTTGGAAAGATATTTTTCTAATAAAAGAAAAGGGGCAGACAAGATTTTTTTCTCTTTTATAAAGGTCTTGTCACTCTCTAGAATTTAGTTCTTTTGGGCTTGCATTGGTCTTATTCTCTCTGATGTGTTTTAAAGCTATGCTTATGTAATCTGTCTGACTTGTTTTAATTTTAAGGATGAGAACAGTGACCTTTTGAGGTAGCAGCATCTGAACCAGAAGCACTGATAATGATTTTTAAGTCTTTTTAGCAACCTCCAGCATCTAATATGCAGTGCTATAAAATAGGTGCTCAATAAATACTTGCTGAATAAATATGGATAAAAATGCAAGCAAATTTATTCTACTTCGCACCAGAGTACAGCAGAACTAGGAGCAAGGAATGAAGTTATAGAAAGGTAAATTTTGGGTCAATATAAAAATGTACTGTTTAGGAAATATAGCTAACCAAACGTCAAGCAGGCTTACTTGTGAAGTAGTAAATTCCAAGTTATTCTAAGTGTTTAAGTAAAGATTTTATGGTATAAATAGAGGTGTAAGTACTGCCTGAATGCTTATCTTTAGATGATTAGTTAGATCTTTATAATTTAACGATTCTATATTATTGCAGAAAGAGCAAGTTTTATATTTGTAAACCATGTGAAAGGGGCTAAACATTCATACACACTACACAGATGTACAAAGAAACTGTGGTCTCTCAGTTTTTTCAATATAAGTTTCTTTACCAGCTCCCATACCATAGGGTAGAGGGGACAGAAGCAAACAATAAAAATGTTTAACTTGCCCAATCAATATGATCTTAATTTCCAGGGGATTTAATAGACTCTTGAATGGTTTTGTCTCTCTTGTTTAAGTGTTCTGTCTTTCAAACTCCCCGACTGCTTGAGCATCTTCATGAAATCTGGATAAGAGCAACAGGTTGGTCTTTGCAATTCCTCTGTCTGGTGCCTTGTCTTATGAGGTACCTGCATCTCACCTGCAGAGGTGTGACTGGTGTCATGTGGCATTTGGAGCATTTTGTGGCATAAAGTGGAGATCGCTATCTTCCCATTACCCTTAGGCCATGAAGTTCCCTGGACAGTTGGCCTCTATCTAACCGCACAGCTTTCTTCTGGTTTACCATTCTTCTCAGCCTTCCTCTAGGCCCCATGTGGACCCTGGGAAGCCACATGAGCCAGACGCACATCCTCTCATCCATTCAGATATTTATTTTTGAAGTGGCTGCTGGCAGAGCTTGACTTATGGCCTTTGGGAGTTATACCATTACCAGTCCCTCCTCCAGTTTGAGGTTTCCCCCAACAAAGGAAAAGTGAGGACTGCACGTCTGACCCCTCAACCCTCAAACTCCACTTATGGCTTCCTTCTATACCCCTGGGCAGAAGGAACGGCCTTCTGTCATGTGGGAAACTACTTTGATGCAGTGGTAGCCTCTGAGTACATGACTAGGCAGGTTATACTCAAGTCATGTAACAGGAAAGCTCACAGGCCAGATTAAAATGAGTGATTCCCATGGTTTATTTAATTTGGAATGCAAGATGAGAACCACAAGGAATAATAAAAAAGTCAGTTAACCTACATTACCTGAATTCTAGGTTATGCAGTGTTCATGTATTCAGTCTCTCTCTCTGCTGGATAAAACTTCCACAGTGATGGGTGTGCTTATGAGGACCAGAGTTAAGATTTCACAAGGGACCCCAACAGGTGGTAGGCATTGGGGGCCAACACAAAAACTTGACCTATCAGAGACAGACCTCACGGGCAGATACATCTAGTCATAGCCCATAGCTGTAGTTTGCCAATGACCTGCTGAGCTGCCATGGCTTTTTACTTGGGTGTCTCAAAAAGAGACAGTATGAGTATCACCAATGGGTTCTGATTTAAGACTTCATGCATATTATTTCATGAACCTCATGTATATTTAGCACATGATCAATATTTATTTTGTCTTTCCATCTCTTTCTTTTTTCACTCACACTTATTTTACTTTATACTTGTCTGACATAAGCAAAGGTATATCATTTAAGGGAAAATTTAAATATTTATTTAGTATTTAAAAACATAATCCAAATTAATTTTAGCATATTATCATTTTCTGTTGTCAGAAACAAATTAATGATTAATAAATTTATTGACATTTATCATGAGCCTACTTAATGTCTGACACTACACTGGGTATGTAAAATGCAGCTGTGAACTAGAATGTTTTTTAACCATTAAACAGTGCTAATACTTAACACAGATGTTCCCCAGTTACACAGATGATCCACTTAATTGAACTGATAACCTTAAACTTTCTAAGTATCACGATCTGCTCTTAAAGGGATATTAGACATGGTATTGTTCCTCAAGGAGCTTACAAAATAGCATATTCTTTCATTCATCTATCCTGAAGAATATAATCAGGCACTGCATGTATTATGCTTTTTTAAAAAATCCTTATTTGACTTCTGAATGGATTCTTAGGCTAGGCAATATTGGAGGGGTAGGGATCTGGTATATTCATATAGAGGGGTCAATTCTTAGATTTTTTAAACATGCAAAATCTTAGCACAGCATGGATAATACACATATAGGAATTTATGATTGATAGTCACATTTTATGTAGACAGTCACCTTCTAACTAACAAATTCTTTCTTTTTAATTGTGTGTGCAAATTTGGGGAAGGAGAAAGTGGTGCCTAAGAAGTCAATCAATTTACCTTCCAAAAAGAAAAAAAAAAAAAAGGCAAACAAGAAAAAAAAAAGGAGGAAAGGAAAGAAAGAAAAAAATACGTATCTGAGTTAACACATTGTAGCCAGTGGGAATGCATGAAATACTAGAAATGGCCATATCCCAAGATAGAAAACACCTATTAACTCACTGAGATGTAATATTCGACTCACTGCCACATGGAGAAATTTGGATAAATTCTTAGTCACTATTTCCAGGCTGCAATGTTGACTCTCCTGCTTCTGGTTTTATGTGCTATCATTCTTTTTGCATTAACATATTCATAGCAAGCCACAATTTTCCATTTATAGATTATTTCCATGAAGTTCAATGGCTGTAAGTCTCCTAATGATATATATTGTGGTGTCTTAATCTTTTCAAATAAGTGGTTTCAAACCACAGCACTCTGCTTTCAGCTGTGTAGTTATCTTTGATAACCTTCATCAGTACATCATTATTTGATGAAAACAGACCAATTAAATGCTGTCTGTTTTTCACTGTCCAGTCTTTGGACCTCATGGTTTTGTCAGCTTTCAAAAGCTACCCTGTTCCTTCTGGCTTCCCTGAAATGCCAGGTGATTAAGGAAATCTGCTGTGCTTGATTATAGCATAATCAAGATTATATTGTGTGGTGGTGTAGACTCTCTTTCTGCTGCTACATTTATAAAGCCATTGTATTAGAAGTTTATTCTGTGTCTTACTCTTGTTTAAAATAACCTTAAAGAGTACTGATACACAGATATTCTACAGTTACATAAATGT
This sequence comes from Phocoena sinus, assembly GCF_008692025.1. Taxonomy (NCBI): domain Eukaryota; kingdom Metazoa; phylum Chordata; class Mammalia; order Artiodactyla; family Phocoenidae; genus Phocoena; species Phocoena sinus. The sequence goes on along the minus strand of NC_045773.1, from coordinate 85,576,452 downwards.
TCTACTAAACTGAATTGATACCTTAAATTTTGCTAAATTTCACAGTCTGCTCTTAAAGGGGCAAAAGCGATAAGTAAGTAAGTAATGAGCAGCTGTTTGGTTTGCATGATGGTTGCACATGTTGATAGGTAGAAAAGAAAGCCAGCCATTGACAAATTAGACACACTTAGAGCATATTATTTCACCCCCAGTGATAACTGTACACTTTTCCTAATAGTTTCTGGGTCAGTAGGCTTGCAGTCCAAAAGAGTATGGAACATAAAGTAATTTAGAAGCTAATTAAACATAAGAATGTTTTTTAGGAATTTCTGCCTTCTCTGAGATAAAAAAATATATATATATACACACACATGTATAAAGAATGCAGCATTGAATATTTATGCTCAGTTTTCATAATTACTGTGAAATCATACACAGTCCTACAGTGATCCCAGAGTGAGACTGAGAGAGATGGGACACAGGTCTCTGTATATGTAAATCCTGTTTTAAGCCAGGGGTACTGGGATTGCTTAAATATGCCAATAAATCTCCACATATAAGCAGAAGAAGCTCTTCACTGTTATAAAATGTAAATCCTCTCTTAAAAAAACAACTGACTTGAAGTGCTTTTGTATCTGTGGATCATGCTGTCAGGATTTTAGTGTTCTAATAACCTAATTCTAATGAGTTCTTATGATTTATTCAATAAGCATGAAAGGTCTTTTATATGATCGTTACCTTGATGGCTAATACAGTAGGATAAGTATTCCAGTTATATAGTTCTACATAGAGATATTATTTAGCTCTCATCTTTGAGTAATCAAAAAAATGTTTTAATTGCAATTCCGTATTAAATAAATCAGTTGTCAAAATTATTTTTATTTCTTAGTTTGGAAATCTCTGTTTAAAATTTGCCAGAAAAATCTGTAAAGTATAATCTCTCTTCAGTTAGATAAAAGTCATTTTAACTATAAAGCATGGTCATGCAGATCAAGTAATAGTTATGGATTCCATTTCTTTCCAGGGAATTAAGTTAATACCTTTAAATCTACCTAAAAACCTGCCAGCAGATTTATAATTAGAACATTACTTACATAGAGAGCTGTTTCTAGTATCACATTTTGTTTTATATTCCATAATTAGACAACCAGTCCCTTATTGACAGGTAGGTAGGTGATTTCTAACCTTTGCCATTTCAAACTGTATAACAATGTCCAAGTATTTAAATTTTTCTATCATTTCTTCCTTGATGAAATAGTTGAATTTTATGGTACGTAAGTTGTATCTTAATAAAGTTGTTAAGAAAGAAGACAGTAAACAAACAAAAAGAGTTAAATCAAGGTTGTTAATAGTCTTGTTTCCCATGTCTTTATCAAACTTGTCAGCAAGACCTATGGATAACTGACAGAATATTTTTTAACTTATCCCTATAATTCTATACATATTTTGGTTTATATATTTGGTTTTATCTTGACTTTTTCTTTTCCCGGTGTTTAATGAACTAGCAAAAGTTAAAAATAAGCTTTAGATCCCCTCCTGTTTTGGAAAGGTCCTAGGAGAGCATTAAGTAGATGAAAGCTGAGATTTCATCCAATTGGCTGGACTGAAAAATCCAAACTGTTCTACAATATATCCCAGGGATGAGAGTCAGCTGGAAAGTCACAAATGTGGGCCAAAAAATAATGGCAGCAAACAAATAAGGAGAAAAGGAAACTCTCCACACATAAGCCCTAGGGAGATTGAGAGAAGAATGAAATGTCTATGGGGGTCTTTGACGGGAGTCAGCACCACTTGCCCCTTGAATCTAATCTGATCCCAGATGGGGAGTTTTACTTACACTTGCTTCCAAGTCGCTAACAGGAGACACTACAAGTTTCAGTGATTTTTAAAAAAAAAAAATTACATTGTGTGCTGGATTCTTATCAAAGAACATGTTAAAATATATTGGAATCCAAGAAGTGATGACTCTTGGATTAGTCTCAATTTTCACTGTATTTGCAAAAGGCATACAGTAAATTTTGCTACATTTTAATAAAGTACTTAAGAAAAGTCACTGAATTTTGGGTAAAAACAAGTGAATTCTACCGTTGTGTCTGCCAAGAAACACCACTGTAGGCATATTTGGGTACAGTAAAATAAGGTATTTAGTTTGATCAGGGTCTCAAACTAGGGACCAAATCAAATCCACCCACAGAGATGTTTAATTTGGGCAGCATAGGGTTTGTGGAGCAGATATGGGGGTATATGTATACGTATAGCTGATTCACTTTGTTATAAAGCAGAAACTAACACACCATTGTAAAGTAATTATACTCCAATAAAGATGTTTTTAAAAAAAGAATATATTTAAGCTATTATAAATTTAAATAAGAAATAACATTCAAAAATTAAGTTCAGGGCTTCCCTGGTGGCGCAGTGGTTGAGAGTCCGCCTGCCGATGCAGGGGACACGGGTTCGTGCCCCGGTCCGGGAGGATCCCACATGCCGCGGAGCGGCTGGGCCCGTGAGCCATGGCCGCTGAGCCTGCGCGTCCGGAGCCTGTTCTCCGCAACGGGAGAGGCCACAACAGTGAGAGGCCCGCGTAACGCATAAAAAAAAAAAAAAAAAAAAAAAAAAAAAATTAAGTTCAATTTGCCCTTAGACAGACCTGACATTTCAGCTGACTGTGGGCACTACTGCTTCCAAAGTGCTTCATAGCTTCTGCCACTTCTGGCCCCTGGTGATGTGTGGATTTCCTACCTCCAGTTTATGTGCGGGATCTGTTCAAAAGGATAGTGATAAGAGCATCGAACCCCATGAAACACATAACCAGTACAATTAATGAGGTAGATGAGATTGTTAGCTCTAATTCTTCTTTCCCAGTACGTGTCTTCTGCCCAGAAATGTCTTGATGACCTCCCTTTGTGAGTAGGCTTTGATTTTAGGCATATGACATGCCCTCCCAAATAGAATGACACAGACTTGATGGTTTGCTAATGCTCAGCCTAGACCTCAAGAAGTCTTGAGTGTTTTTCTTGCTTTCTTGTACCTCTGTTATTACTATGATAACAGTATGACTGGGCTAATCACCAGTCTTAGGAGGAGGTAGCATACAAATGAATATGTTACGAATGTGTATTTAAAAAGTATTCACATGTTCAAATTCACTAGAAGTCAAACATTGCAGGTTAAATCTCTGAAAGATCACATGTATATCAAATTGGAAATTTAAAAAATGCTGCATGCCCAGTGTGCTTAGGTTTTGGAGATGGGAGTGAAGACAATTGTGCTAATACATGTTTTTGCAGGAGTGTAGATTACCTCCACCTTTCTGCAAAACAACTTGGAATACAGTATCAAAAGCAGTAAAAAAAAAAAAAAAAAAAAAAAAAAAAATTAGAACTTTTTACCTAACAATTCTACATGGAAGAATTTTTTTCCTAAAATAGGATTGTACAGACCCCAAGTACACAAATCTTCACAGCTTTGTTTGTAGTAGCAAAACATTAGAAACAACAGTAAATAATTGAATTTAAATGACAACATAAAAGCATAATTTAATTCTATAAAGCTGTTAGGAATATTGTTATAGAAGTACATGTACTGACTCAGAAAGAAGTAGAGAAAGAAGTATTTTAATTACAAGGAAAAGAAAGTTAAAAAACAATATTGAGTACTATCTCACTTTTGTGCAAAAATATTCAAATACATTTTATATAAAAGAAGTCTGTACTGCAAAATGTGAAACAGGTGATACCAATTTTCTGATTTATGCTTATCTGTATGTTCTAGTTTTTTTGTCACTATGGGTTGTTTGTGTAATTAAAAAGTAAATAACAAATGCATCCGCCCCCCCCCCCCGTTAAAGTAGTTGATTCAGTATTTTCGAGAATCTAAAGTACAGATCAAGCCTCCTGTTGACCTGTAAATTAAATCTTGAATTCCATTTCTGCACTGTTTTTCCTGTTTTCAGAATCTCTCTTCCTTTGTGGCTGTCTCTTCTTGATCCTGCTGTTTTATGTTTGACTGGAACTGTCTTGGGTTACCTGGGTCTTGGTTTTCCCTACTGCCATCACGGCTGAAATAAAAAGGTGAAAAAGGCAATGTGGATTTTTAAAATTCACCATGATAATCACAGAAAAAGTTTTCAGTTATCATGTTCTTTTTCTAAATACTCATATTTCAACTTTTCCTAATTTATCCATGTTATCCTTACAATAATTTCATCATCTACAAAGGAGAGCCTTAGAATGATCATAAATTTAGCAGTAAACTTTTGGCAGTTTTAATCATTGAATACTTTTCACACTTCTTATTGACTGTTGTTAACATTATGAGGTGAAAGGAAGCAATCCGACTCTGCTAATGACCTTGAAAATAAGGAAATTCATTTCACAGTTATATTTGGATTTCTAATAAAAGGTATTGAGTCAAAAGTTTTCAGCATTATCTGGCCCAACCACGGCGAAGAATCTCAGGTTAGACTACAAGGGCAAATCAAACCTGAGTTCAGTAATTTCCTCATTGTTCTTCCCTGCTGTGAAATGTCAAAGTCCAATCTTCTACAATAACTACAAGAGTAAGCCAGTTCCACTCAGTGCTTTGCTAAACACAGAAGTTTATTTTGCTTAGCTTTTTTGTTTTGTCAGATATTTATCAGTTTTACATCTTTTCGTTAAAAGTGTCTGTATTTACTTTAATTGCTCAACCAACAAAACAATTTATTTTAACAAACTCACAGTCCTTGAGCTTAGAAACATTTCCCTTCTTGCTCTTTTAAAGAATCAAAGTACAGATTGAATCTGGAGTCTCTTTTATAGCTTTAGTTTGTTTTTATTTTTTTCAGTCATTCTCAGAAGAAAATAAACTTTAAATATATAAAGTAATTATAGAGAGCTTAGAAAATCATGATTTCTGAGTCTTTTTAAGAATATCAATAAAATACTAGCAAACAGAATCCAACAACACATTAAAAGGATCGTACACTGCGATCAAGTGGGATTTATCCCTGGGATGCAAAAATTCTTCAATATATGCAAATCAATCACTGTGATACACCATATTAACAAATTGAAGAATAAAAGCCATGATCATCTCAATAGATGCAGAAAACGTTTTTGACAGAATTTAGCACCCATTTATGATAAAAAACTCTCCACGGGCTTCCCTGGTGGCGCAGTGGTTGAGAGTCCGCCTGCCGATGCAGGGGACACGGGTTCGTGCCCCGGTCTGGGAGGATCCCACATGCCGCGGAGCGGCTGGGCCCGTGAGCCATGGCCGCTGAGCCTGCGCGTCCGGAGCCTGTCCTCTGCAACGGGAGAGGCCACAACAGTGAGAGGCCCGCGTAAAGCATAAAAAAAAAAAAAAAAAAAAAAAACTCTCCAGAAAGTGGGCATAGAGGGAACCTACCTCAACATAATAAAAGCCATATATGACAAACCCACAGCAAACATCATCCTCAATGGTGGAAAACCTGAGAGCATTTCCTCTAAGATCAGGAACAAGACAAGGACGTCTGCTCTCACCACTATTATTCAGCAGGGTTTTGGAAGTCCTAGCCATGGCAATTAGAGAAGAAAAAGAAATAAAAGGAATACAAATTGGAAAAGAAGAAGTAAAACTGTCACTGTTTGCAGATGACACGATACTATCCATAGAGAATCCTAAAGATGCCACCAGAAAACTACTAGAGCTAATCAATGAATTTGGTAAAGTTGCAGGATACAAAATTAATGCACTGAAATCTCTTGCATTCCTATACACTAATGATGAAAAATCAGAAAGAGAAATTAAGGAAACATTGCCATTTACCACTGCAACAAAAAGAATAAAATGCCTAGGAATAAACCTACCTAGGGGGACAAAAGACCTGTATGCAGAAAACTATAAGACACTGATGAAAGAAAGATGATACCAACAAATGGAGAGATATACCATGTTCTTGGATTGGAAGAATCAATATTGTGAAAATGACTATACTACCCAAAGCAATCTACAGATTCAATGCAATCCCTATCAAATTACCAGTGGCATTTTTTACAGAACTAGAACAAACAATCTTAAAATTTGTATGGAGACACAAAAGACCCTGAATAGCCAAAGCAGTCTTGAGGGAAAAAAATGGAGCTGGAGGAATCATACTCCCTGACTTCAGACTATACTACAAAGCTACAGTAATCAAGACAGTATGGTACTGGCACAAAAACAGAAACATAGATCAATGGAACAAGATAGAAAGCCCAGAGATAAACCCATGCACCCATGGTCAACTAATCTATAACAAAGGAGGCAAGGATATACAATGGAGAAAAGACAGTCTCTTCAATAAGTGGTGCTGGGAAAACTGGACAGCTACATGTAAAAGAATGAAAGTAGAACACTCCCTAACACCACACAAAAAAACTCAAAATGGATTAGAGACCTAAATGTAAGACTGGACACTATAAAACTCTTAGAGGAAAACATAGGAAGAACACTCTGACATAAATCACAGCAAGATCTTTTTTGATCCACCTCCTAGAGTAATGGAAATAAAAATAAATGGGACCTAATGAAACTTAAAAGCTTTTGCACAGCAAAGGAGACCATAAACATCGCGAAAAGACAACCCTCAGAATGGGAGAAAATATTTGCAAATGAATCAACGGAGAAAGGGTTAATCTCCAAAATACATAAACAGCTCATGCAGCTCAGTATGAAAAAAAACAAACAACCCAATCAAAAAATGGGCAGAAGACCTAAATAGACATTTCTCCAAAGAAGGCACGCAGATGGCCAAGAAGCACATGGAAGTCTGCTCAACATCACTAATCATTAGAGAAATGCAAATCAAAACTACAATGAGGTATCACCTCACACCAGTTAGAATGGGCATCATCAGAAAATGTACAAACAAATGCTGGAGAGGGTGTGGAGAAAAGGAAACCCTCTTGCACTGTTGGTGAGAATGTAAATTGATACAGCCACTCTGGAGAACAGTATGGAGGTCCTTAAAAAACTAAAAATAGAATTACCATATGACATAGCGATCCCACTCCTGGGCATATACCCAGAGAAAACCATAATTCAGAAAGACACATGCACCGCAATGTTCATTGCAGCACTATTTACAATAGCCAGGTCATGGAAGCAACCTAAATACCCATCGACAGACGAATGGATAAAGAAGATGTAGTAAAAAAAAAAAAAAAAAAGAAGATGTGGTACATACATACAATGGAATATTACTCAGCCATATAAAGGAACGAAATTGGGTCATTTGTAGAGATGTGGATGGATCTAGAGACTGTCATACGGAGTGAAGTATGTCAGAAAGAGAAAAACAAATGTATATTAACACATGTATGTGGAACCTAGAAAAATGGTACAGATGAACTGGTTTGCAGGGCAGTAATTGAGACACAGGTGTAGAGAACAAACGTATGGACACCAAGGGGGGAAGTGGCGGGGGGTGGTGGTGGTGTGATGATTTGGGAGATTGGGATTGACATGTATACACTTATGTGTATAAAATGGTTGACTAATAAGAACTTGCTGTATAAAAAAATAAATAACATAAAATTCAAAAATTAAAAACATTATTTCCCTTTTTGAAATCACCAAACTAAACAAAAATAAAAGTCCATGATACATACAAATACAAACCATTTAGAGAAGTCAGGCTCTTCCATAACAATTTTTTTAAATTTTATTTTATGTATTTTTTATACAGCAAGTTCTTATTAGTTATCTATTTTGTACATATTAGTGTATACACATCAATTCCAACTTCATCCCACCCCCCCCACACACCAACCCACCCACTTTTCCCCCTTGGTGTTCATAGGTTTGTTCTCTACATCTGTGTCTCTATTTCTGCCCTGCAAACTGGTTCATCTGTACCATTTTTCTGGGTTCCACATATATGCGTTAATATATTTGTTTTTCTCTTTCTGAGTTACTTCACTCTGTATGGCAGTCTCTAGGCCCATCCACATCTCTACAAATGACCCAATTTCATTCCTTTATATGACTGTGTAATATTCCATTGTATATATGTACCACATCTTTATCCATTCATCTGTCAATGGGCATTTAGGTTGCACTATCATAATAATTAATAATAGAGATGTAGGAATTGATGTAAAGAATACAAATTTTGATATTTCTTTAAGGAACCTAAGTTGAAGCTAACAGCATTCAGGTATTTAATATTTTTCCAAGAAGATTTTAGGAAGTATGAACCAGATAGCTGAAGAAAGCATCAGATATAACTAGATTTTATTTATTTTTTCTTTTTTTATAGAAAGGGACTTTTTTCCTCTCAAAGTTGAATTGAAATTATATGTCAAATAATTTTATTTTTCCAATGAAAAGTAATTATATATTCACTCTTGTCAAATGACTATCACCACTTAACTATCTGTATGACTTTCAAGTTATTAACATCTGCAATTCCACATTTCCAAACATGAAAGGTGTTTAAATATAACCTCAAGTATTCATTCTGCATGAATGCAGATATTCATTTATTCTGTCCTTCATTCTACAGTCATTTTAGAGACTGTTTATGACAGACCCTGGAGATAAAACAGTGAACAAGAAAGGCATAGTGTCTGTCTTCTCAAAGCTTACCTACTGATAGAAAAATCCAACCCTGAAAACCATTGTAGAACAGTATAAATGGTAGGGTAAACCAGGGTTCCATGAGAGCACTGAGGAGGGGCAACTGGCCCACTATCTAGGGAAGGCTTCCCAGAGACTCTTTAGACCTTAAGTTGGAGTAGTTATGGCTGGTGCAGAGATGTGATAGTATCTCTCACCAACACTTCTAACAACTCTTCTGAAACAATGATCCCCTAACGGACAAGCAAAACTTAAGTGAACAGGATCACATGGAAGAAAACCCATATCTATGTATACAAAATATGGCTAAAATTAATCTGAAGTGATAGTAAAGGGAAAGATGATTTAACATACATCTATTCCACTTTTTCTCCCCTTTGTTCTGGACATTTAGACTACAGCTGACCCTGGAGGTCTGTGTCTGAACTTGAAAGATACACTGAGGTTAGTAGGGGAGCAATACTGGCATTTCTCTACAAGGCAGATTGATGATGTTCAAAGTATTTATATATTTGATCTAATATGTCCATTGTAGGAATTCATCCTTAACAGGTGTATATATATAGATGTATATGTATAATCTATCTATCTATCTATATATAGAAATTTATGCTCAATAATATTTACTGTAATGGCAAATGTTGGGAAAAAACTCAATAATGGGGGAATAAAAATGCTAAGCTCAGAAAATTAGTAGAGATAATGCAAAACAACAAAACCCAAATGGATAAGACAAAGCTTTTCGACAGCGAATGTGTATTATTTAAAAAGTAAGAAAAATATAATTTATTCCTTTTAAAATTGTATTTATTATTTTTTATTGAAGTATAGTTAGCTTACAGTATTCATTTTTAAAGTGTACAATATAGTAATTTGATATTTTTACAGATTATACCCCAAAGTTATAAAATTTTGACATAGTCCCTGTGCTGTACATCACATCCTTATAACTTATTTATTACATTTTATACCTGGTAGTTTGTACCTCTTAATCTCCTTCACCTATTTTGCCCCTCCCCCGACCCTCTCCCTTCTGGTAATCACTGGTTTGTTCTCTGTATCTGTGAGTCTGTTTCTGTTTGTTATATTTGTTCATTTGTTTTGTTTTTTAGATCCCACAAATAAGTGAAGACATCCAGTATTTGTTTTTGTCTGATTTATTTCACTATATATAATACCCTCCAACCATGTCCTTGCAAATGGCAAGATTTTATTCTTAATGAGGCTGAGTAATATTCCATTGTATGTGTATATACCATATCTTTATCCATTCATCTGCTGATGGACATGAAAATTTTATTTATTTTAAAAACACATATACACTGTTTGTACCAGCTCATTGTGTGTATGTGGGAGCCATACCCACTTCCCTCATATTCTAATCAAAGTACTTTATAGTATCTCATTGAGTCCACTTCAGAAGCTTGAGGAAATACTGGTTATATTGGTAGCTTCTAGACTGGTAGAAATGTGTAGAATTGGGGGGAAAATGAATGCTGAACATTTATTGAGGATTTAAGTATCTAGAAGATACAAAGCTCAGCAATTTGCATCCATTAAAATTGTATTTATTTGCCCTTTGCAACAACAGCAGCTCTGTGAGCAAGGTGATATTGATCCTCTTTTTACACTGAAAAGCCTGAAATTCAGAGACATCAAGAGACTCTCCCAAGGTGAGGCAGCATGTCTGTGACAGGGCTGAAACTTGAAAGCAGAATGCGTGTATCTATAACCTAAACTGTTATAGAAAGTACAGGCATAGCTCGTTTTATTGCACTTCACTTTATCGGGCTTCACAGACAGGTGTTTTTTTTTTTTTTTTTTACAAACTGAAGGTTTGTGGCAACTCTGAGCCAAGCAAGTCTAATGGTGCCATTTTCCCAGCAGCATCTGTTCACTTCGTGTCACATGTTGCTAATATTCATATGTCAAACTTTTTCATTATTATCATGTTTGTTATGATGATCACTGACCTTTGATATTACCTTTGCAAAAAAATTATGATGCCCTCAGATGATGGTTAGCATTTTTAATTAAGGTATGTACACTACACTACAGTGTGAGCATAATTTTAATATGCCTGGGAAACCAAAATATTGGCATGACTATTACGATATTTGCTTTATTGCGGTGGTCTGGGACCTGAACCCTCACTCTCTCTTAGGTGTATACCTTTATGCTAATGCATAATGATGATACCCATCTTAATTGTGAGGAAACCGAGATTCTTAATCATGAAGAAATTGAGCGACCGCATCCAACATACAATGTCACACATCTAAAAAACTGCAGCTGATTTTCAAATCTATGTGTTATGATGCTAAATCCTGTGCTTTTTCTCCACTACATTATGTCTATGCATGGGATACACTGTCCTTTCAGCTACCAGCAATAGATGGATTTTCAACCTAAGTGTGAGGGAAGAGCCTGAGGGAAAAAATGTTCTCAGTGATTTCCCGATCAGCACTCCTAACTCCATAACTTTAACAAGTAAATATGCTTGTGGTTGGTTTGCCCTGAGGCTCTGAAAGCCTGATTTCATCCATTTAGGCTTAGTGCAAGTCCCTACCTGATTTCTTCTTTAGACCCTACTTCTGTGTCATCTCCAGGGCTACAGGGTGGCGCCCCCTTGGGTTCTGGATCTTTCCCACCTTCACATTCTTAGGGCAAATGTCAGCAATATTAAAAATATATCTGGTCTGATTTTATACCAAACAAGTTGAAATAGGTATTTGAACAAATAAAAACTCAAACAGTATCTTATCTAGTTAGTTAGAAATAAAACAACAGCAATAGCAACAACAGAAAAGACCTTACCTGTCAATTTTTCAATTGTCTTCTTATCCAGTTCACCTGGAAAGCAGAGTTTTCACATAGAAAGGTGACAACAACATACGACATCTGATAAATAAAGATAATGAGTTTCCCCTGCTTGTTGAAACTGGGCCATCCACAGCTCTATCATCACTGAAGTGAAAACCGATCGTCACTCAGCCTGCATTAATGTCATGATATTATGGTTGTGATTCACTCAGTAGCCTGCTGCAGACAGCGATTCTTAGAAATAAGCCCGAATGCCACAGAATGTAGGCAGGCGATTGGCAGAGGCAACATAAATATTGATCATCTCCATAATTGTAATTTATATTGGGATAATGTCCTCCTTATGAAGCATTTAAGTGGCTCTGAATATTTTCCACAAATCTGTCCTGATTCAAATATTGATGTGACCTGTGTTTGTCTATGCCATGATATAAAAAATATATATAAATGTATGAACACCATTTGTGTTTGTGAAGGAAGATGATGTCTAGCTTACTTAGGAAACAAATTGATTTTATAGTACCTTGAAAAATTACTTGGCAGGTAATATAATGTGGCAGTATGTGTTAAGTTAGTAACAAATTATTTTTATTTTCTCATTCAAGCATGTAAGGCTGTTATTCTCTTGGTTAGAACTCCATTAGCCCACGGTTTGAACCTTAATAGTATTTATTTTAAAATATTGTACCAATCAACCTTTTTTCTTCTGTTTCTCTCACTCATCCCAAATTTTGAAATATAAACTTCAAAATAGCTTTAAAAAAAAAAGAAACTTGTATGCTGTGTTCTAAATGTAGCTTATTCTATATGCCGTACCATTATTTCTATATAGTCTCTGCCCTGGGATCCACTCATCTGTGTCATTAATGTTCCTTTCTCTACTGGATCATTCTCATCATCATACACACATGCTCCAGCGTTTCCCGTCATAAAGTAAACAAACCAACCTTGACTGTAGCATCCTCCTTTCAAATGCCAATTCCCTATTTACAGAGAATTTCTGAATTCACTTCCTTATCGTCCATTCTCTCTCCCATACTTTCCAACTGCCACTATACCAGTGTTCTTCTCAAGGATATCAAAGACCATTAAGGTTCATAATTGAACTATATATTTCATTATGCTTATTGGGCACAGCCTCTCAGCAGCTTTTGCCATAGGGGCTGATTCCTTTTTCATGACACACTTCTGTCTTTGTCTTTCATGAAAACATTCTTTCTTGGCTTCCCTCTTACCTCTCCAGCATCTCCTTCTCCGTCTCCTTAGCTAATGTCTTTTCTCAAAATATTTCTTAGATTACTTATTCCTGTTTCATTACGTTTTTTTTTTTTTTTTTCCCTGAGGCTTTATCTCCATCTTTCCTCTGGAACATATTCCTCTGGTTCCTCATTTTTCTTGAGACTCTGTGTTGGTTTTTATGTATTAGACAAAATAAGCATGTCTCCCAGTCTTGGAGGAATGGCCTCCTGTAGGAGATGAACCTGGTGGTCCAACCTTGCCCTGGTTGTCTCTGGAAGCTGCCAGACCCTCAGGCAGCAACTTGTAAAGTATGCAAATATAAACAGTCTCGTGGGACTGCAAGCGTGAGCCGTGCTGGCCACCAGAGCCTGATGATCTGGAGGTGTCCCCTGGGTGGTGGCCACAAAACCTGGGCTACCGGATGCACGAAAAAGCTCCCCTCCAGGAGATACTGGTGCTCTGGAGTGTGTCTGGGGGAGAGAACAAAGATAGTTCCTGCCCTGAGATCTCTGGAAAGGACTACAGTCAGCCCTGCAACTTGTGTTTAATTAGAAGCCTGCCCCTCAGGCTGCAGCTCTGATAAGCTACAGGGCTATTTTCACAGAAAGACTGAGTTCTTGGGTCTGTCGCTTCTTGCTGGGCCCTGGGGGGTAGCCATTTAAGAACTCTTTCTCCATTGGTTACGGTCCTGTGGGACCCATGAGTGCAAAGCCCACTGGCCACCAGAGCGAGACAGTAAGGGGCTATTCCCTGGCAGCAGCTGCAAACATTGAGGAGCCGGACAAGGGTGTAAGCTCCTTTCTGGGAGATACTGGCTAAATGGAGCAAAGTGGGGGAGAGCTCAGAGGCTGCATCTCCCAGCCTCTGCTCCCTGAGAGCACTTCTGTAGATCCCTAGACATGTGCCATGCAAAGAGGCCTCTCACAGAAAGACTGGGGGTGTGTTTCACTCTGCTCTCTGTGCAGTGCCCTGGAGGTGGTGGTTGGCCAAGACCTGTTTCTCTGATTGTTACAGTTTGTGGACCTCAGGATTGCAAGCCCTCCGCCCCACACTCCTGCCTACAGAGCCAGGTCATCAAGGGCGTCCCCTGAGTGGTAGCCTCAGAAACCCTGTGCACCAGACACTTGTAAAAGCTCCCCTCTGGGAAATAGTGGTGCCTTGGAAGCACGGCAGAGGGAGGCCATGAAGATGGTGCCCACCAGCCAGCAGGTCCCAGACGTGCTAAATTAGATGCCTGCCCTCTGCCGATGGTTTAAGATTAGCACATGAGCCTTACTCACACCAAGTCTGGACACCTCTGGAGCAGCTGCCTCTGTGCTGGGTCCTGGGATGGGTGAAGCCACAAACAAGTCATTTCTCAGTTTGCTATAGTCTTGTGGACACAAGCCTCATTGGTTTCCAAAGCTAGATGTTTTGAGGGTTTGTGTCTCAGGTTCGGGTCTTAAAAGTTGGGATGCCCAGTGTGGGGTTCAAACCCTTCACTCCTTAGGGAGAAGCTACAGGTTTTGAGTTTCCTCCAGATTGTGTCTGTGGGGGGATGGGGTTCATGGCGAGATCGTGTCCCCAACTCTCTTATCACCCTGGAGGTGGACCTTCTCTCGTTTGCCTGTTGTGTAGAAATTGCTCAGACTGTTTTTAGATTTTATTTTCAGAGGAAGTTGTTGCAAATGTAGCTGCAGATTTGGTACATCTGTGGAAGGAGTGAACCCAGGACCCTCCTATATCGCCATTTTGAACCAGAGCCCCCCCGCCCCCGCAAATATTACTTAATTGTTGTACTGTCCCCAGGGCTCTGGAATAGATCCTCTTTATTGTTCTATATTCCCTCCTGCCTCATGGCTTTGAATATTATCTGAAAAGACTTCTTACTTCTAAATCTCTATTTCCAGCTCTGACCTCTTCCCTGAGTTTCAGACTCAATTTCCCAACTGTTTATTGGGCAACTCTATTTGGATGTCCAATAATCATCACAAACTTACCATTTACCAAACTAAACTCTTGCATCTATAACCTCCCTAAGTATTTCCTTCCTCACTTCTGTAAATAACACCACCATTTGCTGACTTTATCCAAAAATTTCCCATGAATCCCTTTAGAAAGAGTGAAATTTACCTCCTAAACAAGCCTCAGGTTTGTCCACTCTTCTTATTCTCCAGTCCATGCCATCCTCCTGTCTCACCTAAGCTTCTGCAAATCCTACTATTGGTCATCCATATCTGACTATGACCTTACCTCCAGCCATTATTCTTACGAAACCACAGTGAGCTTTTAACAAAATTCAGAACATACTGGTCTCCAACTTAAATCTCTTTGATGACTTCTCATGTCCGTAGAATAAAACACAAAGTTCCAACATGGCACTTCAGAATATTCCTTTTCCCAGGTATCTTGTATTGCTCTCACCACTTTTCCTGCTATCCACTCACACAGACTTACTTTCTGTAACTTGAGCATACCAAGGGTTTTTTCTGCCAAGGATTGTGTTGCCTAGAAGGTTCTTCCTTTGGTACTTGGTCTTGTCTCAGCTCACAGTTGACCTCCTTACGGAGTATTTCCCTCACTACAATACCCAAAATACCCCATCTGCAAAACTCCCCCACCCACTCAATTATTCTCTAATACATCATTATGTTTACTTCCTCCATAGCACTCATTTATTCTGCTTTGTAATTAGCTTGCGTGTGTTTAATTTACTTATCTAATAGGAGCGTTCATATTATGAATTCCACCAGAACAAGAACCTTGTCATCTTTTTACCATTTTTTTTCTCACCACCTAGAAAAGTGCCTGTCACGTAGTAGGTGTTCAATAAATATTCACCAAGTATACAATAAGGCTATTCTCATCACATTTTACTTAACGTTAATATGTCCGTTCACATGTATTGAATGAGAACTTATTATATGTCACGGTTGGTAAGGAATTAACATCAATCATTTTCTAGATAAGACATCAGCACACTGCAACCTGAAGGTCAAATCTTGCATGCTGCCTGTTTTTGTAAATAGAACTTTATTGGAATACACGCATGCCTATTTATTTTATATATTATGTATGGCTGTTTTTGGTGCTATAAACTCAGAGTTGAGTATTTGCAACAGAGACTATCTGTCCTGGCTTGGGAATTCTAAAATGTTTGTTTCCTGGTCCTTCACAGAAAAAAGTTTATTGACGTATTTATAGTCCTGAATTTCCCATCAGGTTTTAGGTGAGATTTATCTATTAACATTTGACATTCAGCAAGTTGTGAATAATTTTTAGTTTCAGTTTCATGATCTGTGAGATGAGAAGAATAATACTTGCTTTGACTCACTGAATTCTTGAGAGAGTGAAATGTCACACACCTGTGGCTGAATTTTGTTTTTGACTCTGATGACTCCTTAAGTAAGAGCACTTTTCTAACTTTTCCCCTCTTTCTGTTTCACTTCTGGAAGGCTCTTTAGAATAGAGGTGTCAGAGAATAAACATGAATTGTGGAATTAGACTGTCTGGATTTGAATTCCAATTCAAGCACATGAGTTTAGTATTTTTATTGAGGTATTGGCATGTAACATTGGCATGTAACATTGTACAGGTTTAAGGTGTACAACATATTGATTTGATACTTTTATATTGCAATCTGATTACCATTATAGCATTAGCTAACACCTCTATTGCATCAATAATTATCATTTCTTCTAGTGGTAGGCACAATTAGGATCCAGTCTCTTAGTAAGTTTAATGTTTATAGAAGAGTTTTGTTGTCTATAATCACGGTATTGTGTATTAGATCTCCAGGATTTATTTATTTACCAGTTGCAGACTTTGATAAGTTAATTAACCCCTTCAAGGCTCAAATTCTTATTAGTAAAATGAGAAAATAAGAGCTAATGTTCTTATTGAGGTTACTGTGAGCTACGTAGTGCTTTAAGCTCTTTAGATATAGTAATTTATTTAATATTCTCAACTACACAATGAAGTCAGGGTTATTATCATTATTATCCTACTTTATAGAAAATAAAATTGAGGCATTGAGAAGTTAAATACTCTTGTCTAAGATTACTGGCCCAGTAAGTAGAAGAGCTGAGGTTTGAACCCAGTCCTTGGGCTTAGCCTCGTAAAGCATCAGATTCTTGTTAGGATTAAATAAGGGAAATGATGAAAACTTCTTGAAATTCTTGCATTAGAAAGCATATTATAAATGTTAGTTATTATTTTATCCAACCTTGTATAGGTGTCCATTCTGATGGGAGAAATGATCTACTCAGTTTTTTCAGGATTACTTTATTTCTGGATAAATTAAATTGAAATTAATATATTTAGTTGATCCATTTGCATGATACCATTTAAACAGCAGCAAAATTCACCTTTAATTGTGTGTGTGTGTGTGTGTGTGTGTATGTGGTGTCACATCCTCTAGTGAAAGACCTTATTATCCAGATAAAACAAATTTCTTGGTATCCCCTCTATTTCCACCCCCATAATCATGACAAAGTAAAAATTTGCTTTTAACTTCAACCTTGGGCCTCTGTCTCAGAGATGTCTGCAACACATAACAGACAAGGAATTAAAATCTAGAAAAAATGAAGTGAGATGTTCTAAAATTTGCATTTATTAACTGAATGCTTTTTTAAAATGAGTGTTTACCAGTATCAAATTCATCATTATGGTAAGCCATGGTCAGGCTTTCTTCACTGAATCCTCAGGTAAGTCCAGTGATATACTGTGAACGAAATCATGGGAGAACCTAGGTTATGTAACAACAGTGCAACAAAATTATCCTCAGAGTGTAATAACACAGAGGAAATAAAACAATTTGGACAGTCTTTTCTTGACCTTTATGAATTCTGGGATTCAATTTCATTATTTTACTGCAAATTTGAATACCTTACTTTGCATAGCCTTACTCTCACCACTTCAAGCAGAGGGACGGTATAAGCTTTACTGTGGAGAAAATTGACATATATGCAAAAGGGAAAAGCATACATTTTAAAAAACTTTCCCAATTGTGCCTGTGTACTTTTGAGAGAACATGTTTTAGATTTCAAGGAGTAGTACTTTAAAGCTATGTATAATACATAGTAAATTGGTAAAAAAGATGCACCTTCTCAGATTCTTTTTTCCCCAAAATAGTGTCTATATGATCCTCTTGAAATATGGAAGATGATATTTCCTTTCCATGCTTAGTGCTGTGACTCCTGAGTTCCTCAGAATAAAACTTATGATTATCCACATAATGGATGGTAGTGAAGAAAGTTCTTCAAATTGAAAAGATAAGATCTGACACAGACAGTGAGAATATTGTATGAGACAAGGACAGAGGCTAGTATGAGCAATGTGTACCCAAGGGAATTTGAGATTTACTTTCTAAAAAGAAGAGGTTTAATGCTGAGGGAAAGTAGAAAATACTGTTGACTGAGTAGATAGAGGCCCCAAAGCATAGGGCTTTGAATACAGAGTCAAGAATTTTAGAGTAGTGGGGAACTATTAAGTATTTCTCTCATAATAACGTTGTTATGGCAAAAGGACTCCAGGATTTTAAAACACTTGTCAGCACAACATGTTACCCATTTTGTTCAAAGACATAATTGCAACGAAAGTCATGGATTTGGGTTTTCTCCTTTGAGCCTAGAGGGGGCTCCAATATCATATCTTTATTAATATAGATCAGCAGTTCTCAGGATTTTGGGTTTCAAGACCACTTTACACTTAGTCTGCCCAGGATATCATAACAAAATACCTCAGGCTTGGTGGCTTAAACAACAGCAATGTATTTTCTCACATTTCTGTAGACTGGAAGTCCGAGGTCAGGGTGCCAGCATGGTTAGGTTCTGGTGAGGGCTTTCTTTTGTTTTGTAGATGGCTTTTTCTCCTTGTGACCTCACATGGCCTTTCCCTGTGTGTGTGTGTAGAAAGAAAGCTCTCTCCCTCTTCCTCTTCTAACAAGGCCACTAATACTATTAGATTAGGACCCTACCCTTAGGAGCTCACTTAACCTTAATTACTCTCTAAAAAGCTTTATCTCCAAATACAGTCACATTGGGGGGTAAGCTGCAACATATGAATTATGAGGGGGGGACACAATTCAGTCCCTAGCAGTATTCTTCAACATTATCGAGAATACCAAACAGCTTTTGTTTGGGTTATATCCACTGGTATTTACTATATTCGA
This sequence comes from Phocoena sinus, assembly GCF_008692025.1. Lineage (NCBI taxonomy): Eukaryota > Metazoa > Chordata > Mammalia > Artiodactyla > Phocoenidae > Phocoena > Phocoena sinus. Next base: position 85,557,677 of record NC_045773.1, on the reverse strand, counting down.
AATTAAAACTGAAGAATTTTAAAAACAGAATACACAGTGTACATTTCATTAGCTATCTAGAAAACTCCTCCTGTTACTCATGGGAAATTAGAGTGACAAGGACTAATAGCACTTTAGTGTTGCTATGAAAATAGTTTTGACCTCACAGGCACCCTAAAAGGATCTTGAGAATTCCCAGGAGTCCCAAACAAACCTTGAGAACCATGCACATAGAAGAAAGTTGAGCTGCCTAGATATTTTTTAAATATATAAATTTTCCAAAGCGAAGGCGTTATATAATTTTGTGTGTGTTTCAGGGGGCAGTTATCTCAAAAGAATCTCCTTTTTTTTTCCCCAAGGTTAGGATAATACACAAAAATTATGGGACCAGACCCCCTTCCCTCATCCTGCCACCACCATTTTCATACACAAACCCAAAGGCAGTCATAAGTTTTCTTTCTTATTTTATGACAGCCTACTCTTCTCTTAGAACAAAGCAACCTCAGAACTGTGCTCAGGGCCAGACAGATAGTTATTTTACCAGGAATGGCAGAATGCTTACATTCTCATTTTCTCTTTTGACATCAAACTTTTGTCATTCTTAAAGTTTGATGTAAACACACACACACACACACCATCTTGATTTTCAAACATAGTAAAGCATTAGTTGAAACTATTTTAATATGAGAAGACCTGTAGTATTGAATTCCAAATTTGTAAATCACACTGCTTTCTGTAATAGCTCATTTTGTCTAGTACTAGCTGTGATTTTTCTTATTAAATGTCACTGAATGTTTTGTCACCAAAGATTTGGCCCTATTTTCTTACAATTTTACAGTATCTCTCTGTATTTCTTTCAGTATCAGCAATTGAAATACTTGGGGCTGAGCTTCATTCTAGAATATTATTCTGTTCTTAGATATTGATGTTTTAATTATAAAAACCACTGCACAGCTAATACCAAGTCACTGAAAAATGTCTTTCAGCAACTTGATATGTGGGAAAAATACATACTCCTTTTGTACATCAGAATTTCAATACTATGTTGACTTTTAAAGACCTAATAAAAATAAAGTTTACATTTTGACAACTTGAGTCAAAATTAATCTTGGGCTTCCCTGGTGGCGCAGTGGTTGAGAGTCCGCCTGCCGATTCAGGGGACACGGGTTCGTGCCCCGGTCCGGGAAGATCCCACATGCCGCGGAGCGGCTGTGCCCGTGAGCCATGGCCGCTGAGCCTGCGTGTCCGGAGCCTGTGCTCCGCAACGGGAGAGGCCACAACAGTGAGAGGCCCACGTACTGCAAAAAAATAAAAAATAAAAAAAATTAATCTAAACAAAATGCTTGAAGTTGATTTAATAAATTAATAGCAGGGCTTGGGTTAGGGAAGGCATTCATTCTCAATATAAAAGAACACAAATACGAAATCGCAAATATTCCTATTCCCATTTTAAAGCAGATATTAAGATAAATGGCCTGGCTTCCCCAGTCTATTTTATGATCATGTCTTTAATAAATAATTACTTCCATGCAGTCAATATTTTAGTAACATTAAGAAGAATTCACCACCTTAAGAAAGGCATTAGAAATGGAAATTGTAGGCAGTCTGGGGAAGAATGGATACATGTACATGTATGGCTGAGTCGCTTTGCTGTGCACCTGAAACTATCACCACGTTGTTCATCAGCTCTACTCCGATATAAGATAAAAAGTTTAAAAAAAAGAAACGGAAATTGTAGATATTCAGTACTAAAAAGACAAACCATATTGTGTGAAGCTAGATTTTCCTAGATATGTGTATCTTACTTGAGAAGTCAGGAAATACAATGGCTGTAGCAGAGAGTGACAGAGGTAGTAACTGCATAATCAAACTCACACGTTTTTTAAAGTTTGGGTACAATTAATAGTGTGTATGTTGATTTAAGTTATTGTTTAAAAAAGAGATCCTTCATTAAGAAAACAGGTAACTTCACTACAATCTTTGTGGTTGGAGAATGGAAAACAGATAATTGGTATTAATCAGATTATAATTGGTATTATTTTTATTTCTCTTAATACAGCCTTGCTTTATGTTTTCTGCCTAATTAGTCTAAGAAAAAAGTCTATTTTTTTTCTTTCTAATATCAACTCTGGTTGACAGAGAATAAAGAACCATGCAAAGGTGAATGAATAGCTCACTGGTTCTTCTGGCTCACTTTAGAAAATTGAGAAAATTAGAGACATCTCCTTCAAAACCTAAGTCATTTATTTAGATTCCTTCCACCTTGAGAGACCAGTTAATTTATGGTATTCTGTTGTGTTTCATTGGGCGATGTCCTACACTCTGAAATAACATTCTAAAGCATTATTTTTAATGACAGAATGAGGAAAATAAATAAACACAAAATTACCTGCCCCATAGTTGCAAAAGGATATCGAGTTCAGAGAGATGGGATCTATCAATAGGAGAAGGCAGTTCTGAATGCTAAATCAAATTACACCTTTTCCTGCTGGGATTTCAACATCTGCCTCTGTGTAGATTGATTAGAATAAAGCAGGCCATCAGAGACCCTTTGTCTGTGTTTGACTGGGTGAAACAGCTGACAAGTGGCCATCAGATTACCCACAGAGGGGCAGCTGCGAGATAGGAGTTTGACAGCTGACTTCATTATAATTCCTACACTGCAGACTGCAATGGATTTGTCCTTTAATTGAGCTGGGCCAGCAAACTGCCCAGAGAGGAAATGGGAGGGAAGATGGCTGGATACTGATAACAGAAAAAGTAGCAGGTAAATCCCACTCTAAGAACAGACAGTATCAGCAAAGAAATGTTTTGGTATTTTGGGCACTTCAATCACTTTACTTGAAATTGAACTTGGCTACTGGAATGTCTTCGAAAGTTCTTTTGTTAATCAGGGACTTCCCCCAACCTTAACAAGCAATTTCCAAAATATTTGCCTATCACTTGGCTGCATGCTTTCGATTGCTATGTAGCAGAAGAAGTTGCTTCAAAAGCGTATGAACAATTATATACAAAAAAGCAAAGAAGGTCTGCTATGGTTAATAACATTCTGGAGGGGTTTATGACAGAAAAAAAAACATTTTTTAAATATCAAATTATATAGTTTACCATGATTCAGTATGTATAAGTATATTCAAGAACATAAAATAGTATAAGGCCAAATAGTCCTAAGTGAAATCTTGCAATCTGAAATATCAAAGGCAATTGGATTTAATGAAACACATGGGTCAAAATAATCCACTATGTCATATTAAAACAAAGACAGTTTAAAACTGCATACATTGTGAAGGTGTTATAGATTTTCACTTCAGGAAAGTAACTTTGCAGTAGGCTTTGGCATTTAAATATATGTGCTTCTGTAATTTGTCTTCATTTGCTTCTGGTAGACTTTTCTCTGTTCACAGTAAGAATCAGTATGAAATAAGCACTAAAAAGATTCATGCTGGTCATGAATAAAATAATGCATATTGTTCAATGTCACTGTTAGAAATGCTTCTTGTATTTCCATTTCCATTATTATCATTGTGCTTTATATATTGAAACTTTTATTTAGAACTATAGGATTAACAGAATAAATTAAACAATGATTTTTAAACCATAATTTGTGTCTAATATCTTCAGCTTCCTTTCCCACAAAATTTTTGTGAGTCCATTACAAGAAGACTCTTTATATTACCATGTTTCACTCTTCTGTGTATGAATGCAAAATCAGAAATGCAAAATAGTTAAATAAGCAATCAAATGAAAAATCTAGATAAATGATATACTGATTATTGTTTTGAGAATGATAGAATCTTATGCACTCAGGTATTTAATAACCATTTACTGAAATAACTCAATTCTTTTTGGTGGGAAAGAAATCAATGTAGAGGATGGGGTCACTCATCCCAAGACTTAAGACAGATTTTCTAAACAGAGGAATTTGAGATCTGGTTTATTGGTTCGGTTTATTGAGGCCAATAGTTGAATGTTACTGTCTTGCTCGTCACAGAATGTCAAAACTTATGACAGTCATCCCTTTAATATAATATTATAGTGGTTAACATATGGTCTCTGAACTAAACTGTCCGAGAGCAAATTTCAGTGGTACTGTCTAATATGTATTCTTGGGCAAGTCACTTTTAAATCTCTTCCTCAGTTTCCTCATGTGTAAAATTAGGAGGCTTATATTACCTAACTTTATAGTATTACAGGCGTTCTCTGTGTGTGTGTGTGTGTGTGTGTGTGCGTGTAATGATTAAGTAATACATGTAAAACATTTAGAGCAAATATAAAATAAGCCTACTATTAAAGGAACTGTTAACTATGATCCACCTTACCCTCTCCCAGTTAGCCCCATTTTATTTTTTTACATGCTAATTTCTTAGAATATAAGCAAATGAGGAATACAAAAAATACTCATTTATGAAAAGACCATCCGGTAATAAAATGTACAAAATTGTCAACACGTATTACTTGAGCAAATAAATATTACAGAAATAAGATTTCCAAGTCAGAAAAATCAAGTCTAAAAGCAGTTTATGATTTATTCTTCTTGAGATTTTGTTTCTTTGGTTACAGCCTTTTCTTGCAGTGGTTCCCAGGGTCACTAACACTGACCTCCAAAGGAGAAAAAAATGAAAAAGAAAATTAAAATCCTTTTAGTAATCCTATGATATATCTCTTATGACCATGGCAAGTATGATATATACTGATATATCACTTATGACCATGGCAAGTATGCTGCAGGTAAAGGAGGACTGGATCAATTTTATACCCTTGTTTGAATTTTGGCCATAGGGTTCAGATGCTATCTTGATTTCCACCACGTGGAATCTGGTCTTTCTAGATTTCTTAACTTCAATCAAATACTAGTTTTAAAATTCATCTCATTCTGTTGGAGTTCTTCTTTATCTCTGATATAGAGTGATTATTATTTCCTCTTTAATATAAGCACTTTAAACTGTAATTTCCTTTAGCACTGATTAACCTGTATACCACAAATTTTGATATGCTTAATCATTATCATTCAGTTTGAAATACTACTAAATTTAATTTTTGCCTTCTCTTCTGACCCATGGGTTATTTAGAAGTGTCTTGTTTAATTTGAAAAGATTTGTGGTTCTCCTAGATATTTTATGGTTTTTGATTTATAATTACACCCCTTGTGGCCAGAGAACATACTCTGCATGATTTAATTAAATTAATCGGGATTTGCTTATTTTCTGCATAATTTCTGTCTTGGTGAACATACTAAGTGCTCGTGAAAAGAATATGTTTCTCTAGTCGTTGGGTGCAGTGTTCTATAAATATCAGTTAGGGCAAGGTGGGTGGACACTGTTACTAAAACAACCTATTGATTTTTGTTTTTGGTCTAGGTGTTCTATTAATTCCTGAGAGAGTGGTGTTAAAATCTCTAATGGTAAGTGTTGAAATTGTCCTCTTTAATTCTGTCAATTTCTCCATATGTTTTGAAGTTCTGTTATTAAGCACATGAACAATTATCTGTTATCTGTAAGAATTTCCCTGTTTACCTCTAGAAATACTTTTCTCTTAAAAATTAGATCATCTGATAATAAACATAGCCACTCTGACCTTCTTAGGCATACTGTAAGCATGGCATAACCTTTTCCCATCCATTTGCTTTCAACTTATCTATGTCTTTATATTTAAAGGGAAACTCGTGTAGATAACAGATAGTTGAATCTTGTTTCTTTATCCATTCTGATAATCATTGACTTTTAATTAGAGTGCTTAGTCCATTAATAGTTAATGTAATCATTGACATAGTTGTGATTTATATCCTTGGCTATTTGTTTTCTGTCTGTTACTTCTACTTTTTTGTTCTTCCTTTCCTGCATTTTTTTGGATTATTTAAGAATCATTAGAATTTAATTTTAATGTATCTGCTTTTTGGCTTGACATTTACATTATTTTTAGTGGTTGCTGTAAATATTGCAGTAAACATTCTTTACTTTTCATTCTACTTAATGTTGTTATTATACCATTTTATGTAAAATGGAGAAATTGTGCAGCCATCTTTTATGCTATAGTTGTCATATATATCACATACACATGAAAATATAAGCCCCACAGGACAATGTAGTAATGTTTTCTTTAAACTGTTCTGAAGAATTCCTTTAGCATTTCTTGTAGTGCTGGGCTGCTGGATATAAATTATCTTAGTTTTTCTTCTTTATTTAAAAATGGTTTCATTTCACATTTATTCTTAAAGCATAATTTTTTGGCATATAGAATTCATTTTTTTCTTTAATAACTTTCAAGATGTTGCTTCACTGCTTCCTCACTTGTATATTTTCTGAGGAGAAATCCATGTTATTGTTCCTCTGTAGGTAATGTGTTGTTTTTCTTTGTCTCCTTTCAAGATTTTGTCTATATTTAGCATTTAGTGTTTTGACTATGATGTGCCTTGGGCATGGTTTTCTTCATAATTATCCTGCTTGATGTTTACAAAACTTTGTTCCTCTTTAAATTTATATATTTCACCAAATGAAGACAATAATAGATATTATTCCTGCAAATACGTTGTCTGCTCAATTCTCTCTCTCGTCTTCTGCTGGGACTCCAATTACAAGTATGTTAGATCTTTTGATTTAGTTCCACATACTCTTGAGGCTTTGTTTTTTTTCAATTTTTCTCTTTTTTTCTCTCCAAGTTCACTGACTTTCTCTCATCCATATTATTTGTTGGGTTTCTTTTTTAAAATTTTCAGATATTGTATTTTTCATGTAAATAATGCCCATCTGTTTCCTTTTATAGTTTCTATTTCTCTTCTATTTCATTGTAAGCATACTTTCACTTATATCCTTGAATATTTTTATAATTGCTATTAAAAATACTTGTCTGCTAATTGTAACATGGATTATCTCAGGATTCTTTTCTATTCAAAATGGGTCAAATCTTTTTGGTTCTTCATATGCAGAGTAATTTTGGATTGCATTTTGAGCATTGATACGCTGTGAAGGCTGAGGACTCTGTTTTATTCACTTGAAAACATTTAAAATTTTGTTATTTTAGCAGGTGATTTACTTCTAGGAATTCAATTCCAAATTTTGTATCTCAAATCTCAGTTTAGTTTTGTCTCTTTATCCTTATCTGAGGGCTATCAGAAGCATGTGTAGGTCAGGAGTGAAACTAATTTAGGCAGAGTTTATACACAAAATATAGGGATTTATTTCTCTAGTTCTCAACTTTATTGAATCCCTCTCACTTTTATTTTTTTAATTTAATTTATTTTTATACAGCAAGTTCTTATTAGTGATCTATTTTATACCTATGAGTGTATATATGTCAATCCCAATCTCTCAATTCATCCCACCACCACCCACGCCCCTGCCACTTTCCCCACTTGATGTCCATATATTTGTTCTCTACATCTGTGCCCTCTCACTTTTAAATAGCTGTTAGTTGCCTCAAATTCTGTTCTCTGGCTCTTCAAGGCACAAAATTCCTAGGTTTTCTATCAAAATTTTAGCTGCTATGTATGCAGCTAACGTTGACAAAAAGCCTTAGAAATAAAAATCATATGAGCTACCCCTTATTTCCAAAATTTTACTCCTGAATTTGTCTGCTGTTGTTCACTTTTAGCACCATTATTTATTTTAAAAAATTGCCCAGAGTTTATAATTCTTATCTGCAGTAGGATTAGATCCTGTAGAAGAGTTCTTGGTTATACCAGAAATGGAACACTGATCATTATTTCTTAAAACACAAGAAATGCAGACAATCCAAGAATATTTGAACTTTGGTGGCCGATTACCTAGTTCTCTGAATGAGTACAGTTGCCTAGTTATCTTTTCCCCAAATTTCTATCAATAAATGGCACCTGAGAAACAAAGTCCCTCTGGGGCAATACGAATGCTATAGCCATGTATAAATACCCAAGGAACCAGAGAAATTGCAAGGTGTATCCTTGCTTTAATTCTAATAATAATGAACCCTTTAGAAATATGAGAAATGAAGAGGGAAAATTTGCCTGTTTATGGATATTTCTGAATTAAACTCCTCATCCATCCACCTAAATTGTTTGTTAATACTGCAAGGTCCTGTATCATAGAGGATATGGTACAGCCTTTCTTACATAAATATTGGACTGTCAAGAATATAATTAGAGCCATACTTTCTGATCATAGTGATATTTCTGACACTTTTGAGCCAATCATCCATAGTACCTTACTTAGCAATTTAACTGATAATAGAATTTGCAGAATTGATTAGTAAAACTAGACGTCACAGGAAAAAAAAAAAAGGTAGCTGGAGCAAAAGGAATTAATTTCAAAAATAAGATTTATGTTAAATACATGGGAGAATAAATGGTATGGACATATATAAATATTTAAGCCATCCCTATCTAAAATGCTTATCAAGTATATAAGCTACCCAAGACTTAGGACTGCACTGAAAAAAGATGGATATATGTTTTGTCAAACAAAAGATAAAAATCTTATGCGGACAATATTTGGAGTTTTGAGAAAGTATGTGTGTGTGTACACAGGCAGATATGCCTGTGTACATGTGCATAAATTTTTTCACTGAATATTTTTTAAGTGAAAATTCTAGTGGAAAGGGAATCTGACTAATGTCATTCTTTTCTGTGGCTTCTTCCCTACTCATGTCATCCTAATTTATCAATCTTGCTGAGAGGTTTAAAGACTGAGGTTTAGTTTCTTACTGAATATTATTTTCATTTGTATTATTTAATCTAATGAATTTTTATTAGACTTGCTGAATTTTAACACCAGTTTCTCTGCAATATGCTGATGAGTTTCCATCACTGCGGGGCACTGTGTATTGCTATCAGATTAGTAGGTGGAGCACATACTATCAGATTTCCTCTAAGTAATGCAGATTCACTTATGCCATATCAGTTAATACGGAAAATTATTTCTTAAGGAAAGTAGAAGTTATCATGTTAAAGAATAAGAGAATTCAAGCTGACAAAGAGAGAAAGGAGCTGAATTCTTTTTTTTTTTTTTTTTTTTTTTTGCGGTACATGAGCCTCTCACTGTTGTGGCCTCTCCCGTTGCGGAGCACAGGCTCCGGACGTGCAGGCTCAGCGGCCATGGCTCACGGGCCCAGCCGCTCTGCGGCATGTGGGATCTTCCCGGACTGGGGCACGAACCCGTGTCCCCTGCATCAGCAGGCGGACTCTCAACCACTGCGCCACCAGGGAAGCCCAGGAGCTGAATTCTTGATCTCCTAGAGTCAGAATTTCTGCTTAGTGTTAGAACACTCTGGGTAAATATTTCCATTACACTTTGATACATAATACTGAACTTCATATTCAAATGCTAGTCAATTAGAGAGTTTTTCATGAAAGTTGTAGTGGAAGACACATGACCAAGCTACCTAATAACCTACATCTCTGGGTTTTATTTTATAGAAATCAAATAGAAGTGGCAAAAATGACAAGGCTCGGTGCTGGTTAGAGTTAAAGACAACTGATTTTTCACTTACCATCAATGAAGTATAACTTTTCCGATGGGCAATTGGGCAACGTAAAGCTAATGCCATAAAAATTATAAATTTGATTATATATAGTAATTCTGCCTCTAGAAATAAGCATTTCCTTGCTTATCCCAATGAAATAATTAAAAATGTGATGAGGCATTAGACATACAGAGGAATGTCAAATATGGCACAGGGCCAGTTGTATCAGAGGAGACTGTCTGCTCCACTAATATTTTTCTGTGACTTTTGTAAAGATCAAGGCACTCCTCCCCCCAGAAGGCCATCTGATAAATGGGATATACATGGTACAAGGAGGGAGCAGGCAAGGTTGGAGAGTGTTGAAAACCTCTTGTGCCCCATTTCATAGCTCTGTTCTCAGTTGCTGGGATTTTTTTGTTTTGTTTTAAGTTATTTGTTTGTTTTGGAAACATAAGTTGTCAATTGTTATTTGAAAAATGGTGGAAAGAAGTGGCAACACTGATGGATACAAAATGGCAATTTATTTCCAAGATTTCTTGTGCAAGATTTTGAGTATTTTCAAAATTATGAACAGTAGGTTACTTTTATGTGTTCAAAACTTGTTAGGAAATAATTTTACCAAATCATTTTACTAAAAATGCCTAATATAAAGATTTATAAAATCAGAAAACTCATGTAATGATCTCTTGAATAATTTTACTCCTGGAGAGTAAAATTTAGTAATCAGCATAAAAGGTTACATACTGACTTCTGATATATCTTAAGCTTTTCTCTAACCATTGAAGGCTGAATGGTTATACAACTCCAGGGCCATCTTCCAGATTGTAATCTAGGTGAATTTCTGCCTGGATTTGTGCAATGAGAAAAGCCATCCACCAACATCTGTTTTAAAGAATTCATAGCTATTAGTTTATTTCATTATCTTTCTAGCAAAAACTGAGCATTTCAGGACTATTAAAGTCATAACTTTAAATACATTACCAAACCATGATTTAAGGTCTGCTACAAGCCCATATATTAGAGGAGAAAAACCAATGGGGGAATATTTGGCTCAAGCTCCCCAGTTGAGATCATGGTCAGAGGTGTGACACTTGCCAGAAACCTCGGAAAAACATCACACATCTACACATTACTCCACCCTTCACCACAAGAAAAAATAAGGCAATACAAGGCTAATATCTTTCCACCTTTCCCAAAAGTCAGGGCATTAAAGCTACTCTTTGCAGTCTAGATTGTTAAGTTTCATGTCTGAATGCACAAAGAAATGGCATAGGTCATAGGTGAGATACAGCGTCCTGCAACCCATTTTAAAAAGTGATTTTTCATGTGACATTCTCCTTGTACCAGACTTGACCATTTTTAAACACAAAAATATCCCAGAGTATAACTGCCAAAATACTTAAAAGCATATCCTTGAGGAAACTGAGTGGATTATTATTTCCCTCTAGATCAAAACTTAAAATAGAATTAAAAATAGTCTTCTATTCCAAGATAATGCGGAACTTAATTTCTTGCTTTAATTTACTGTGAAGTTTTAACAACATTTGAATAGACTCTGGAAATAATAATCATCATTATTATTATTATCTTTTAGGGGGACATGGAGAGAATCAGATTAAACGTTACAACCATTGTTTTAAAATGTAATCTCATCACTGAATCATTCTGTCCTGGTATTTTCTAATCATTATATTATTTTTAATAATATAAGAAGCACCCATGAACACACCACTTAACACAAAAACTAGGATCTTACCAATAAAATGCAGTTAACCTTAAGGTCTTCTCACAATGCATACATCTAACTCTCTCTACTGGGGTAAGCATCCTCCCAAATATATATTTACCTTTTCTTTCATTTTTTTCACAGCTTTATTGAGATGTAATTGACGTAAAATAAACTGCACATTTCCCCCCCCCAAGGTTTATTTAGATGCAATTGACCTATAACATTGTATAACTTTAATGTATACAAAATAATGATTTAATATGTATATGTTGTAAAATGATTACCATAGTAGGTTTACTTAATATCCATCGCCTCAAATAATCACAATTTTTTTCTTGTGATGAGAACTTTAAGACCTACTACTCTCTTAGCACCTTTCAAATGCACAATACAGTGTTATCTATAGTCACCAAGCTGTGCATTACATCCCCAGAACTTATTTATCTTATAACTAGATATTGGTATCTTTTGACCACCATCACCCATTACTCCCCAAACCCAACTTCTTGCAGCCACCAATCTGTTCTCTGTTTCTGTAAGTTTGGTATTTTTAGATTCCATGTGTGAGATCATATAGTATTTATCTTTTATTGTCTAATTTATTTTACCTAGCATAATCTCAAGATTCATTCATGCTGTCACAAATGGCAGGATTTCCTTCTTTTGATGGCTGAATAATATTTCATTATATGTGTATACCATATTTGCTTTATCTATTCATCCATTGACGGACACTTGGCTATTGTATATAAGGCTGCAGTAAACATGGGGGAGCATATATCTCTTTAAGACAGTGACTTTATTTCTTTGGATGTATAGCCAGAAGTGGAATTACTGGATCATATGGTAGTTCTACTGTTAATTTTTTGAGGACCCTCTATACTTTTTTCCTTAGTGACTGCACCAACTGACATCCCTACCAACAGTGTACAAGAGTTCTCCTTTCTCTACATCCTCACCAGCACTTGTTATCTCTTATCTTTTTGATAATAGTCATTCTAACAAGTGCGAGGTGGAATCACTTTGTGGTTTTGCATTTCCCTGATGATCAGTGATGCTGAAAAACCCTTTCATGTGTCTCTTGGCCATTTGAATATCTTTTTTGGAAAAATGTCTATTCAGGTCCTTTGCCTATTTGTAACCAGATTATTTGTTTTTTTGTTTTGGGTTTTGGAGGGTTTTTTTTTGTTTGTTTTTTGCTATTGAGTTGTATGAATTCTTTATACACTTTGGATGTTAACCTCTTTTCAGATATGTGCTTTGTTTCCAGACTTATTCCTAAGTATTTAATAGTTTTTGCTATTTTAAATGGTGTTTCTTAAAAATTCAAGTTCTGATTTTTTTATTAGTGTTCCTGATCTTAGGGAGAAGGCATTTAATATTTCTCCATTAAGTATGATGTTAGCTATGGGTTTTTCATAGATATCCTTTTTCAGGTTGAAGAAATTCCTTATACTCCTAGTTTTCTGAGAGTTTTTTTTTTTTTTTAATCAGAAATGGATGTTAGATTTTGTGAGGTTTTCCTTCCTCTATTGAGATAGTCAGATGGGTTTTCTTTTTGAGTCTATTAATATGAGAATTATATTGATTAATTTTCAAATGTTAAATCAACCCTGCATTCCTGGGGTAAATTCCACTTGATATTGGTATATTATTCTCTTTCTCTCTCTCCCTCTTTCTCTATGATTCCATTTGCAAAAATCTTGCTAATAATTTTGCTAAAAATAAAAACTGTAGTTTTCTTGTAATATCTCTGGTTTTGCTAATGTTACTTTTCTCTTCAAATATTTGATAAAACAATGTTGGGTCCATATGGGCCTGGAATTTTCTGTGGGAAGGTTTAGCTACATCTCCAATTTCTTTGATAGATACAGGGCTGTTCAGGTTACCTCTTTCTTCTTGAATGTGCTTTGATGGTTTACATTTTTCAAAAATTTGTCCATTTTTCTAAATTGTCAAGTTTATTTGCATTAAATTGTTCATACTATTCCCTTATTATTTTTTTATTATCTGTAGAATCTTAGTAGTGGCACTTTTCTCATTCCTAATATTGGTAATCTTTAATTTTTTCCCTTATCAATCTGGCTAGAAGTTTATCCATTTTCTCAAGAGGCTTTTTGTTTGTTTGTTTTTATTGATTTTTGTTCTGATCTGTATTTTTCATCACTCCTGCTAACTTTAGGTTCAGTTTGCTTCTCTTCTATTTGCTTAAGGTGGAAACTGAAATAATTGTTTTGACACCTCTTTTTTCCTAGTATAGGCGTTTTGTACCATAAAATTTTCCCTTAAGCATTGCCTTAGTGGCATATCATATTTTGATGTATTGTATTTTTATTTTCATTGAATTCAAAATACTTTCTACTTTCCCTTTTCATTTCTTCTTTGACATATGAGTTATTTAGAACTGTGTTGTTTAGTTTCTAATTATGTAGGAAGCACTTCACTCTCTTTCTCTTATTGATTTCTAATATGATCCCACTGTGGTTAACGAAAATACTTTGTATAATTCGAATCATGTGAGATATTTTAAGACATGTTTTATGGTCCAAGATAAGTTCTTTTTGATAAATATTCAGTGTTCACTTGAAAATAATGTGTATTTTTCTATCATCAAGTAGAATATTCTGAAGTTAATAATTAAGTAAATTGGGTTGAGAGTATCATTCAAGTTTCTACATCCTTACTGGTTTTCTATCAACTTGCTCAATCACCTATTGAAAGAAGTGTATTGTAATGTTATTGTATTTATGGATTTTTCTATTTCTCCTTGCATTTCTGTCGGCTTTTGCTTTATATATTTGAAGGTCTATTATTAGTTACATAAGCATTGATAACTTTTATGTCTTCTTGATGAACTGACTTCTTGATCATTATGAAATGAATTTATTTCTGATAATATTCTTCTTTCTGAAGTCTACTTTGTCTGATGTTAATGTAACACCTTCAGCTTTCTTTGATTAGAGTTAGGATGACATACATTTTTCCATTTTAAAACATTAACTCAGGGCTTCCCTGGTGGTGCAGTGGTTGAGAGACCGCCTGCTGATGCAGGGGACACGGGTTCGTGCCCCAGTCTGGGAATATCCCACATGCCGTGGAGCGGCTAGGCCCGTGAGCCACAGCCGCTGAGCCTGCGCGTCTGGAGCCTGTGCTCCACAATGGGAGAGGCCACAACGGTGAGAGGCCCGCGTACCGCAAAGAAAAACCAAAACATATAACTCATTTCTGTCTTTATATTTAAACTGGGTTTCTTATAGGTACCATGTGTTGAGTCTCACTATATTATCTAAGCTAACAATATCTTCCTTTTAATTGGGATAATTATACCGTTTACTTTTTATTTAATTTGAATACAGTTGTTTTAAATTAAACTTTAAAATTTTTGAGATAGTTGTAGGTTTACATGCACTTATAAGAAATAACAGATATTCTATACCCTTTACCTAATTTCCTTCAACAGTAACACTTTGTAAAATTATAACACACGATTGCAGCCAAGATACAGATATTAACATACTTAAGATACAGAACATTTCCATCAGTACAAGGAAGCCTCATTTTGCCCTTTTACAGCCACAACCATTTCTCATCTGCCTCTTCTTTAACCACTGGAACCCACTAATCTTTTCTCTTTCTGTAATTTTTTTCATTTCAAGTTTATATGTACATAGAATGAAAGCAGAACACTTCCTAACACCATACACAAAAATAAACTCAGAATGGATTAAAGACCTAAATGTAAGGCCAGACACTATAAAACTCATAGAGGAAAACATAGGAAGAACACTCTTTGACATAAATCACAGCAAGATCCTTTTTGACCCACTTCCTAGAGAAATGGAAATAAAAACAAAAATAAACAAATGGGACCTAATGAAACTTAAGAGCTTTTGCACAGCAAAGGAAACCATAAACAAGACGAAAAGACAGCCCTCAGGATGGGAGAAAATATTTGCACATGAAGCAACTGACAAAGGATTAATCCCCAAAATATACAAGCAGCTCATGCAGTTCAATATCAAAAAAGAAACAACCCAATCCAAAAATGGGCAGAAGATCTAAATAGACATTTCTCCAAAGAAGATATACAGATTGCCAACAAACACATGAAAGGATGCTCAACATCACTAATCATTAGAGAAATGCAAATCAAAACTACCATGAGGTATTACCTCACACTGGTCAGAATGGCCATCATCAAAAAATCTACAAACAATAAATGCTGGAGAGGGTATGGGGAAAAGGGAACCCTGTTGCACTGTTGGTGGGAATGTAAATTGATATAGCCACTATGGAGAACAGTATGGAGTTTCCTTAAAAACTACAAATAGAACTACCATATGACCCAGCAATCCCAGTACTGGGCATATACCCCGAGAAAACCATAATTCCAAAAGTGACATGTACCACAGTGCTCATTGCAGCACTATTTACAATAGCCAGGACATGGAAGCAACCTAAGTGTCCATCGACAGATGAATAGATAAAGATGTGGCACATATATACAATGGAATATTACTCCACCATAAAAAGAAATGAAATTGAGTTATCTGTAGTGAGGTGGATGGACGTAGAGTCTGTCATACAGAGTGATGTCAGAAATAGAAAAACAAATACCATATGCTAACACATATATATGGAATCAAAAAAAAAAAGGTTCTGATGAACCTAGGGACAGGTCAGGAATAAAGACACAGATGTAGAGAATGGACTTGAGGAGACGGGGAGGGGGAAGGGTAAGCAGGGACAAAGTGAGAGAGTAGCACTGACATATATACACTACCAAATGTAAAATAGATAGCTAGTGGGAAGCAGCAGCTTTGCACAGGGAGATCAGCTCGGTGCTTTGTGACCACCTAGAGGGGTGGGATAGGGAGGGTGGGAGGGAGATGCAAGAGGGAGGGGATATGGGGATATATGTATACGTATTTTTCACTTTGTCATACAGCAGAAACTGGCACAACATTGTAAAGCAATTACACTCCAACAAAATGTTTTTAAAAAAAAGATTATATGTACATAAACTGTCCATTACTTTTTGAGATTGACTCTTCGAATGCAAAATAATTATTTGGATATTCATCCAGGATCTTGTGTGTGCCAATCAACAGTCCATTCATTTTTACTAGTGAATGGTATTCTATATCATAGAGGTACCAGAGTGGCATATATAAGGGGATGAAATTCATTGTTTTTCATCTTCTTTGTCCATTCATTTGTCAATGGACACTTAGGTTGCTTCCACATCTTGGTTATCGTAAATGATGCCGCTTTGAACATTGGGGTGCATGTACCTTTTTGAATTAGTTTTTTTGTTTTCTTTGGATATGTTCCCATGAGTGGAATTGCTGGATCATATGATAGTTCTATTTTTAGTCTTTTGGGGAACGTGCATACTGTTTTCCACAGTGGCTGCACCAATTTACTTTAGTGCCAACAGTGTACGAAGGTTCCCTTTTCCCCACACCCTCACCAACATTAGTTATTTGTAGACTTTCTGATGACAGCCATTCTGACAGGTGTGATGCGATATCTCATTGTGATTATGGTTTGCATTTCTCTGATGATTAGCGATACTGAACATCTTTTCATGTGCCTTTTGGCCATCTGTATGTCTTCTTTGGAAAAATGCCTATTCAGTTCTTCAGAAAAGCTTTCAGCTTTCACAGTTGAGTATTACGTTAACTGAGGGTTGTATTGTCACACTTTTAATTTTTACCAGTTGGACTGGCATAAAATGGCATTGCATTTTGGTCTTGATTTGCATTTCATTGACTTTCAGAAGGACCAAACTATTAAACATATTGTCCTCTTCTTAAATATTATTTATCTCTCTATATATCTTCATATATTTTATTTGTAGAAGCATTTCAAAACAATTGTTAGATTCCTAGGTGTTTGTTATCCTTGGATGCTATTGTAAATAGATATAATTTCTTAAACTACATTTTCCATTTGTTTCTTCCTATTATGTATATTTTATATTTTTCTATGTATAATACTTACAACATAGGTAATACAGATTTGATACATAAAATATAAAAATTAGGTATAAATATCATTTATATAAAATATTTATATGAAATATTAAAGAAATTATATTGATATTTCTTTAAATTTTATATATGTTTTATATCCAACTTCCTTATAGATAAAGCTTTTAATTTACTTTTATACATTTCTGTCACCCGACTCTTGGTTTTCGAATAATTACAGCTATTTGCGCATAACTTTTCTGAAAGATTCTCTTTTTCAGACCTACTTCTGAGCCTGTTAGTGCTCAGTTATTTGCTAGAAAATGATAGAGAATAACTACTTTGGTGATATTGCTATTAATGGCTATTAATCCTTCAATATATGGTGTTTTATGGTACTAAATATAGCACATTGGTATATATGTATTTGGATATAAGGGAAAGAGTAATTATATATGTATTTGGCAAACCTCCCATATGTGATAATTCATTTCTTCTCTGAACATATTTTGGTGTTGAATAGTATTAGTTTGGCCTAGGAGGCTGAATATAATAAAGACTCCTAAAACCAGAAAAAACAATGAAGTTGTTAAATAGTGATTATTTTACCAATAACTACTGAATTAAAGAAATAGATCTGGGACATGAAAGGGATACATTCCATCATGAATTCATTTATTAATTCATATTCTCACTCTATTCCGTAAAGATTTATTTAGTTCCTCTTTTTTGCCTAGAAATGTGCCCATGAGGGAAATGTATGAAAGATGCTCTAGACTTGGTAAATCACTGCTGTTTTCTCACCGGGCCTACTGAGTTTATTTCTGGGCATCAGAGCAGATTCAGAAGAGATAGCTTGTGTTTTTATAATTAGTCAAAGATATCTTTACCTTGTAAATTCCAAATTCATTCATTTGAAAAGCTATCAGTGTGACAGCAATATAGATTTTTAGAACCAAAGATAACTTAGAAATCACCTTGTTCAATTCCTTTATTTTTTTGTCTTTATGACCTGCTAAGTTTCAGATGGGTTAAGAAAAATAGGCTGCCTGGGTATAATCTCAGACTCTAAGAAAATACAGAAAATAAATGATAGACAACTGACTTGGAAATTAAGTCTTAAAGTCTCAGTGTCCTCACCAAAAAATAGGAATATCATTCTACCAGGACTGATACTAAATGGAATGCACTAGCACGGTGCCCAGCACAGAGTAAACAAACACTACTTGCTAAAAATGAGCTAAATATTACCAGCAGCACTGCTAGTTGAACCCACTTTTTTAATTCAGTCTCCAGGGAAAAAAACTGACTTCAAATTTGTTTGTGTCCATGAAGTAATAATCATAATCCTCTACACTGGGTGATGTGTGTCAGATTTTGTTACTGTTCCCCATTACGTTCTTTCCCTTCTTGTGAGAGAAGTATATCTCCCTGAGACATGGATGTCAGACTGGCTTTGGCCAGTGAAATGTGAATGAACCTGACATATATCACTTTCTACCAAAAGTCTTAAGAGCAATTGTGTGCTTCTTTTTTCTTTTCTTTTTTCCGTGAAGCCAACATAACTTGGTAGAGGCCGAGCCTTATGTATTCAGAATGAAGAATTTTGGGAGCAGAATCTCAGCTAACCCATGATGAATACATATTGTGGTCAAGAAATAAACTATTGTTGTACGGTATTGAATTTTCAGGGTCTTTATTACCACAGAAATAACATTTTTTACTATAGAATAACCTAGTAAAAGCTGACTAATACAGGGAATTACATATATTTTTTGTGCATTGTCTTGCTATTTGTTTCCATGGCAGCAGTGTCTACAAACCCTGCCAAATATATGGTTGAATGTTGTGAATTTTATTTGGCAATTTTATTTTTAAAGTGCTAATCTTCTTTCTGGATTCAAGGGGAAAATATGAATGAGGTTTTTTTCCCCCAATTTTCACCCCAGATGTTTGGCAACATACAGACAGAATAGAATGTTAATGGTTTTGAAATGAAATTAAGCTAGAATGTTAGTCTCATCAGAGAAAACTGTATTTTAAAATAGGAGGAATAGGAATTGTCTTCCTGAGGGCAGTACCTCCTTCATTTATTAAGAAGCTTCTTATTTGTCATCTAGTCTGAGGACAGGTTCATTCAGCTCAGCTGAAGCAAGTTAACTAGATGGATTTTTTAAAATACTAGTCACATAATAGCAGTCAATAAAAAAATATATTTTGAGGCTTTTGCAACACGAAGTATTATTAAATTCAAAAAAAGCAGGATGAATGTATTATTGATACAAGTACCTTAAAAATAAGAACACTGTAAGATTGCTTAGTAGAAAAACATAATCACCAGAAATCAGAAATTCCTTACAATTGACCAGTGAAAGTAAGCCTTTATAAAAAAAAAATTATTAGGTTACCTGCTTTAATTTTTTTTTGATAATGCATCTAAGGAGAGAAGCTATGGGGACTTCAAATATCATGGTAGAATTGTGTTTTATAAACTCTGTGTTGGGTATATTGTTATTAAATATCTTTCATACATATTAATACATATTTTTTATTCAATATTTAACAAAATTTTAAAGAAGAAAAATCCAGTAAGTTAAAAAATGGAGAATATCTGTTTGATTTTTGACACATAAATTGTGTAATGATATAGCAGGAGCTATATGGAGAAGTGATGAGGCCAAAAGCCTGATTGGAGATGGTTGAGAAAAGAGCAAAAAGTGATAAAATGAAGACACAGATGGTGCATAACAACTTTTTTCCAGAAAGGAGATATGGTAGTAAATGGAAAAGGAAGTAGTTTAGAAAAAGGTGGGTATTTGACTTTATTTTAGTTTGTAGTAAAAAAGGGATTGACACCTGTTTCAAAGCCAGTGGGGAAGATCAGTTGAGAGGAAGAGGATCCCAAAGAGAGGAAGGGATATACCACAGCAAAATGTACTTGAGAGGAAGGGAAGAGAGGAATCCATATTGTCCACAGAGGAAGTCACCTTGGATTGGAAAAATACACAGGCCCCTTTATTGTAACAGGAAGGAAGAAAAAAGGATGTGTATTCTTTCCAGAAAGCTAGGAGAGAGATGCCTCTTTTCTGAATTAGGGAACTAGCAAAGAGAGTGGAATTGGTGAGTGCAATCAAGAAAAATTTAGAAAATACTAATAGGACTTTTTTACCATTTAAATGTTTTCTTGGTTGGGGGGGAGAGCATACATGGATAAAAGAAGAAAACAGGATTAGCTGGACTTCTGGCTTGAAAAGGTTTGGGTGGAGTGTAATGCTGTTAGTTATTATCGAGCGCTAGGAAGATGTGTAGATTAGAAACTAATCTCAACTGAGGTTCAGACCTGCACAAAAACTCCCAGAAACACAGATCAGGACAACCATATTGTGAACGCTACCTCACCAGTGTGATGGAATCGTCAGAAGAACCAGGAGTCAGAAGACATGAACTCTCTTCTGGTTGCACCTTTATATTACATGGATCTGTGTACACCTTTGGGGATTTCATTGTCTTTATGTGACCATATCAATTTTTGATCCTTTATAATATTTTTATGAGCCTATGTTTGTGAACATCTTCAGAAATCCAAACTTCTGACTTTTCTTCTAGAGGTATATGGCATTGTTTGGATTGAACCTGGTTATAGCAAGATAGTGGTCAAAAAAAAATCAATTGTTTTTGGAGCACAGCTCTTAGATTTAAATAGTTTCAGTATTCATTTTATCTTTCAATAAGAATATGTTGAACCCCTACCATATGCAAAGGGCAGTTTTAAATACTTAACACAAGTAAGTGAAGCTCCTCCAACCTGCGGAGGGGGGAAAAGAAATCTGAGCCTTCAAGAGGCTTACGTTCTAATGAGAAGAAAAAGCTAATGAACAGTAAACATAATAAGTAAATGATAAATAAATGAGGATAACATGTTTGAAAGTGGTAATTATTATGCAAAGATTAAAAGAGCAATAAATGAGAAATCTGGCATGAAGATAAACAGTAATTAAAATATGATTAAAATATGATTATCAGCATGGACCACATTAAGAAGGTAACAGTTGAGCAAAGATTGAGGGATTTAACCATTTAGATATTTGAGGGAAAAGGGAAAACCTAGTGCAAAGTACCAGAAAGTACATGACCTAGAACAAGAACACCAGAGTGACTGGATCAGAGGGATCAGGGAAGAGTAGTAGGTGATGAGGTTGGAGGGATAAAGAAGTGACAGTTCACTGGCTGCTTCTTCTGAGTGACATGGGGGGGTCATCAGGGTAATTTAAGCAGAGGAGAGACACGAGCTGACTTAGGCTTTATAGAGATCACTTCATCTGTTGCGTTGAAAGCGTTACTCTATCTGTGGGTGAGGGAGGAGGGCAAAGAGTCCAAGAAGAAAGCCACGCTAGTTAAGGTAAGAGATGACAGTGGCTGAACCAAGGGGGCAGCACATTATGATCCTGTTTTAAAAGTGAAACAAAATTTGCTGACACACGTCGAATATGTGTGTGAGGGAAAAAGCAAAGTCAAGAGTAACTTCAAGGTATTTGGCCTGAACAACTAGAAAGATGGAACTGCCATCAGCTGAGATGGGAAGCCTGTGGGTGGAGTAGGTAACCAGGAGTGTATGTACATCAGGAAGTCAGCTCTAAATGATATAAGTTTGAGATGTCAAGTAGACCCTCTAGAGAGTTGCCAGCATGGAGCATGTTGTCAATCTTCCACCTGATGTCACAGCTCATCTCATTAGTATGTGAATAAATGACTCAGTGTAGTGTATTTGTGCAGAACATATTACATATTTAATGATCAGTTAATATGCAAATTCTTGATATTCTACCAAAGTTGTTTCTGTTTGTATGCATTATGGTAGAATAGAAATACCTTAGGATATCCAAAAAGCTAACTTAGATGTAATGGAAATAGATCAGAATGTCCAAAACTGATTTAGTCAGTTCTTTCAAAATGTTTAAAGTGCTTGATTCTTGTTAGAAGAAACTCTCCACGTTATTTATTTTAATGTAATGTGGACTTTAATATTGCTCTGAAATATCTATCATTATTTGCTATCCCAAATTTATTTGCTTTCTATATTGCAAATTTCTAAAATAATTATTCTGTCATTTTGTGGTCAAGAAGAACAGTGTGTCATAATATAATCATAAACCAGCTTAAAGACTCAGCCTATCCCATGTTTCTCTTATCCTCTAAGTAGATTTAGATTATTGCAACAAAGAGGTAATTTCACTCATTCAAGTCAACAATGATTGCCAGACAGTTTATGGGATGGAAATGCTTACAGATCATACAGGGACTTTGATTGCAGAGTGATATGAAGTATAATTTGCAGTATTTTCTCTTGGTTATTTTTATCTGCTAGGCTTATAGACCTGTAAATAAAAGTGGCAGATTTCCCCGAAGAATTAAGTTTCAGCTTATGAGTTTATTTTATGGAGCCTCTATTCTACAAGTACTTCAAGTGGTAACACAGGCAAATATAAAGCAACATCCTATTTTACTTTATTAGTGTATTTTACCACAATTCTGCAGATACACAAGCTTCAGAGATCATAAACACCGAAGGTCTTGAAGACTTTACCTTCCAATAAAGCGCTTTTTGGAAAGTGGTACTGCCTTCCAACCTATAAATACACTGCTACCCTTGAGGGAGCAAAGATTTATCTCTTCTCAATTTACAAGTAAATCCATTGTTAACCCACCTCACCTCTTCACCAATAAAGGGCTGATTTATGATCGATGGTCAATGAGTCCATATGAGGCGATTTCTACTAAGGCTAAGAAAAGAAAGTATAAGAAAACCTAGTAAATTGTGCACCGTTTAATGTAGATTAAATGAAGTGAGCTCTATTGTATTGCTCAGCATCAATCCTAAGGAAGCACTTGACTGTTGTACATTATACCTCCAGGATGAGAATAATGATGCAAGCCAGTAATCATTCCTCCAATAGAACACTGTTCATGACGCTTGGGGACTGTGGCTGTACCACAGCTGTCTGATGAAGTCCTAGTCATAAACTGTCACTTGCCCACTGTTTCTTGCATTTCCTTCCAAATAATTTTGGAGTCCGTTTCATTGTCTACCTGAATGTATTATTCCATGCTAAAGAACAACAACAGAATAAAGAGAAATAGCACATTATATACTTATAAAGAAGAAATGTTAAGATTAATAAATTGAAATAGGGACGTTTCTTGTGGCTAACAGAAAAGCTCTTGATATTGGAAAGAGTAGTGTCTGGAGTTAGGGGCTACATCTCAAATCCTCCACCAACTCTTCCTTAAATCACACATTCCCTGGGGTGTACAGCATACTTGTATCCTCTTAAAATATATTTTCTGGGGTGTCAACCTCCTAAAAGATCCTTCATTTTTCCTCTTAGAGAGTGAGCAGCTAAAGAACCACGAGGAGGCTTTTTATGTGAACCTAACCATGGTCAAAGGACCTTACAATCTGAGACCTGGGACAGGTCTTAGTGAGCACTTTCCAGTGTTGTCTGAGAAAAGAACACTGAGGAATACTGCATCCTGTATCCTCTTAGAGGTTTGTAAAGTACATTAGCGTTTAAATACTTTGAGAAATTCTGCAATAGAGAATTCTATTCAACTTTGCATGGCCCACCCTCCCTCAAATATACTATGTTATAGATTTTTTTTGTTGGGTGGAAATAAAATTCATTCATACGTAAGTAATGTTAATCTAATCCCACTTCTTTCAAAATGAGGAAACTGAGACCCAAGAAGGTAAATGATATGACCGCGATCTCTCTGACTCTGTCATAAGCCTAAACGGGACCTGAGATCTGTTGATTACCAACTTAGTGCATCCTGGGGCTCTAAAAACTTTGTGAAAAGACTGAGCTGTATGTTAGATCAGGGGAAACTACAGAAAAACAGAAAAAATATCTTTGCTCAATATTTTGAGAAAAAAATTTTTTGATAAACCTCTTGCACGCCAATATTTTCTTTCTTTCTACTGTTATATAAAATGGTTTGAAATGTATTACCTCATTTACTTACCTTCACCTGACAGTAAGTTGTTATTCTTAGTGCATTATCCAGAAACGTGAATTCTTCATTTTTAAACTTAGAAAATTTAAATTGTATTTTTCTATATTAGTCTGTTTCAGCTGCCATAACAAAATACCAGGGACTGGGTGGTTTAAACGAGAGAAATGTATTTTCTCGAAGTTCTGGAGGATACAAGTTCAAGATCAAGATGTTGGCAGGGTTGGTTCCTGGTGAAGCCTCTCTTCCTGGCTTCTAGACGGCTGCCTTCTTGCTGTGTCCTCACATGGCCTTTCATCTGTGTGTCAGTCCTGCTGTCTCTTCCTTTTCTTATAAGGATATCAATCCTGTTGGATTAGAGCTCCATCCTTATGATCTCATTTAACCTGAATTATGTCATTAAAGGTCTTATCTCCAAGTGCAGTCACACTGGGGGTTAGGGCTTCAACATATGAATTTTGAAGGGGACACAATTCAGGCCAAATCATTTCCATTCCTATATGGTATTTTCTGCTATCATTTGTTGTTTCAGAGAACATTCCTTTTTCATCCCTATTCTTTCAGTTTGCCCCAGGTTAGCTCTTTCTTTCTTGTCTCTAAACTTTCCAAACATAGTTTATAACTGAAAAACTGAAGTTTTGGGGATAGACCCAACAACAGTCTTGAAGATTTTCATTACCTCCAACTTTCGTAGACTTTATTTTCTTGCACAGACCAGTCTTTCTCCAGGTTCTCAATTTGGGAATCCTGCTTCAAGGCATCCCCTGCTGTCCTTGCACTTGTCTAACAAGCCCATGGTCCTTCCACAATAATTAGACCATCAACTGTGGTTTTACAGAGTGAGCTGTTGGGCAACATCCCATCTAGGAGATGAAACTTTTTGTTTGTACCAGCACACTAGTAGTATCAATTTGTTGAATGTTTTCTGTGAAACAGTCTTATATATACATGAAAGAAATAAGTATGGTTGCATTGATGTTAACGACCATTTCGAACATTCTGCAGTTATGCAGAGATAAAAGCACGGTATTGGCTCTATTTCAAATTCACTGCGGCAAAAAGAAGGAAAATAGGTAACAAACAGACCAACCGAAAATAAGTTGCATTTGATCACTTTCATAACAACCTTTTACATTGTGCATTACTACTGCGGGATTAAAATAACACCTCCATATTATTCTCAGTTGTGCATTTTTGTTGTCCCTCATAATCATTTGCAAAGCAATAAACAGACATTAAGTAGTTATATGACTTAGCTAGGATCACACAACTATTAACCTCTTGAACCAAACTTAAACATAACCGATTTCAATTGATTTAAACTGAAATTCAGCAGTTAATTCAATCAACACTGACTGTATGCCAGGCTCTGGTTACAAAAAAGTGAGCAAAAAGAGTCAGAGCTTGGATTTAACCCTGCCTTCCAGAAGCTGGTGGAAAGACAGACACATTTAACCTGAACAGGCGGGGGGGTATCAATCAGGCTTTGACTGGCCACAGAAATTAAGAAAGGGTGCAGAAATAAGGTCATATGGAGGACCAGACTAGCTAAGTCAGAGAAAAGCATTCCATTCACAGAAGAGGACCAGAGAATGATGTAAGAGGTAAAAGAATGAATGAATGAATAAATAAGATGTTTAGTTTGACACAAAACAGAGGACACATCTATGGCTGATTATTGGAAATAATTTCTTATCCTTTTTAGTAATTGCCATTACAATGAGAGTTAATCATAACACACACCCAATTTCCAAAAAAAATTATAGTTTGAAACATATTTTTATTAACGATTACTCTTTTGTCTCAGTCTAAGAATTTAAGGAATATTGCACTAAATCCAGACAATTAACTTCAATAGCCAGATTTTGATGTTTGATTTACGGCTACAGAATGTGTGTGGGTGTGTTCACGCCATCAGCCTTAAAGAGTGAAGGACACACCTGAAACTTTCCCTTAGTAGCTAATTATGGAAAGTTAGATCTAAAAATTATACCCATCTTGAATATATTTATATTCACTATACCTTGGGGTATAACATTTCTCAAATCATCACTCATTTACTATTGTGCTACTTTTGTTTATTTCCTGTCATAACTGTTTTCTTTAACTATCAAGAGTTACCTTCATTCCTATGCAGTTATAACATTTGGAATCTAAACACTTATTGTCTCTATATCATGTATAATTTTTAGACATATCAGTAACATCAGTCTTCATTTCTACCAGAAAAGTCTTAGCTTATTTGATGGTCTCACAATTTACCCAGGAACATATCTATTATTTTCTTTCAGATGCAGTTCTATGTTCAACAATATTTTTATGATTATTTTGTAGGAGAAACATCAGCATATTTCTTATAATTACTTTATACTTACTTTAAGTTACCTTTCAAACCATCCATTCAATATAATATTAAATATCTACTGTATGCCATCTGTTGTTCATATAATTCAGCAACATGTTGATTTTTTCCTCTTTTATTATTTATTTATTTATTTATTTATTTTCTGGTACGCGGGCCTCTCACTGCTGTGGCTTCTCCCGTTGCAGAGCACAGGCTCCAGATGCGCAGGCTCAGCGGCCATGGCTCACGGGCCCAGCCGCTCCGCGGCATGTGGGATCTTCCCGGACCGGGGCACGAACCCGTGTCCCCTGCATCGGCAGGCGGACTCTCAACCACTGCGCCACCAGGGAAGCCCTTTTCCTCTTTTAAAGGAGATTTATTTTGTCTTGCCATAGGAGAATCCAGAAAGATTAAAGGCCCATGTATGCTAGCAAGTAGTTACCAGAAAAGCTTTTTATGATACATGATTCTAACATGCCAGAAGAAAACTGCATTGACAATGATGTAGTCTAAATAATAAGAGATACGTTTGAAATTGAAAATTAAATATACTTTTGCACATCCTGATATTGCTACTGTGCTTGCCTCGTTTGCATGCAAATAAGGTTCAATAACTATTTTAATTGCTATATTCTCCCAAAAGCAAGGAAAGAAGATTCAAAATATATGTATTATTTTGTATGGAAAAGGACGTTAATATTCACCAAATAATTACCTAATTTACATAGTGATTAGGCTCATCTGCAGTAAAGTATTTTTATAAATATACAGAGGGAACATTAGATGTTGTGAAATTTGACAAGTGAAATAACAAGCAAATCTAATAAGCAAAATTGTATGCAGGTGAAAGACTTCTAGTACATTCTTTTTACTATAACTTTATTACTAATGTCAGAATAATAAGTCAAATCCTTAAGCATTCTATGCATCGTATTTGGTAGGTGAGAGGGGAAAGCAAATATAATATAGTTAAAAAAATATTGAACATGATCAAACACATCTGAAAGAGATAAATTCCTCAGGGAAGAATTTCCACCTACATAATTTCAAGTGGAGTAATCTATTTTCTAATTAGCAAGGAAAAAAATCTTCTGTATATGACCTTGAATTCTAAAATGTTAGCTCAGAGGGAATATTTACAATCCGGAGGCTCAGATGCATAATGAAAATATGGACATGACTTTTACTCTTGTTAAGATTCTTTTTAAATCATTCTTAGGCATAATCTGCCTATGTTGACTGACATTTATAGTATGGAAATTAGCTGGAATACAAATGCAGTGGCTTTTGAAATTAGAAAACACAATACTGAGAAGGAAGGTTAAATATTTGTGGTGTTTAAAGCCATTTTTCTTGGTAGAACCAATACCTTTTTTCATTTTGATCAAGCATATATTCTAAATGAGTTTTACATATTGAAATTATTTTAGTTCTCTAACGCGAGTTTTGTCATTTCATATGTAGCTGTTTTTCGTTTCAGAGAAATGTATTTTTCAGCTTTCAACATTTTAAGTATGATAAAGGAGGGAAGACTGTAGGATTTAAACATGGAGAATTTGTTAGATAGAAATGTGTGCGAAATGAACAAACATGAACTTCAATTAGTGAATGAGCAAACTGACCTGATTTTAAGCAATCTATTCACTTGTTTGTTTGTGGGTTTAAAGTGATCAAGAAACAATGATTATAAGATGAACTGTGAGGCTGCGCAGATGGATATGAAGAATTAAGAGACTTGATGAAAAATTCTACTTTATGATCCTTTTCTCCAGAATCCGGGACAAGATAGAGATTCCTGGGCTTCTGGGAGAATCCTGAACTGCTGTCTGCACTGAATTGGAAACTAAAATTATAAGGTCGAGAACGCCACCTTGCAATGTATCTGAATTTTGGTGTCAGCCACACCTGAGGTGGAAACCTGACTCCTTCATTCGTACATTACCTGATCCTAGGAAATTACTGTTCAGAAGTTCAGGTGGTAGGATGAGAATGACAATCATTTCTTTCAGGGTTATTGTGAGGATTAAATAAGATTGTTAATGAGCATCAAGTCTGTAGAACATGGCCAACTTCATAAATAATGGCAAATATAAGTGTTATAAAAGGTCCAGGAGCCGAGAATCCTGGGATATTTCTCCCTTCAGCAGCTGACTTCCCTTATCCGTTTTTTGTTTTTTTTTTTTTTTTTTTTTTGAAGGCGTTTCTCTATTGTTTTCAGCAACCAGGCCAATGCCATTCTTAACCATTTTCCTTTGAAAGTGGTATGTTTTTCTGAATTGTTTTTTAATTTTTAAAGTATTTATTTATTATTGACGTATAATTGACATAGCATTATAGTTTCAGGTGTACAACATAATGATTAGATATTTGTAGATATTATAAATGATCACCACCACAATAAGTCTTTTTTTTTTAACATCTTTATTGCGGTATAATTGCTTTACAATGGTGTGTTAGTTTCTGCTCTATAACAAAGTGAATCACTTATACATAAACATATGTTCCCATATCTCTTCCCTCTTGCATCTCCCTCCCTCCCACCCTCCCTGTCCCACCGCTCCAGGCGGTCACAAAGCACCCAGCTGATATCCCTGTGCTATGCGGCTGCTTCCTGCTAGCTATCTAACTTACGTTTGGTAGTGTATATATGTCCATGCCTCTCTCGCTTTGTCACAGCTCACCCTTCCCCCTCCCCATATCCTCTAGTCCGTTCTCCAGTAGGTCTGTGCCTTTATTCCTGTCTTACCCCTAGGTTCTTCATGACATTTTTCCTCCCCTAAATTCCGTATATATGTGTTAGGATACCGTATGTGTCTTACTCTTTCTGACTTACTTCACTCTGTATGACAGACTCTAGGTCTATCCACCTCATTGCAAATAGCTCAATTTCGTTTCTTTTTATGGCTGAGTAATATTCCCTTGTATATATGTGCCACATCTTCTTTATCCATTCATCTGATGATGGGCACTTAGGTTGTTTCCATCTCCAGGCTATTGTAAATAAAGCTGCAATGAACGTTTTGGTACATGACTCTTTTTGAATTTTGGATTTCTCAGGGTATATGCCCAGTAGTGGGATTGCTGGGTCATATGGTAGTTCTATTTGTAGTTTTTTAAGGGACCTCCATACTGTTCTCCATAGTGGCTGTACCAATTCACATTCCCACCAGCAGTGCAGGAGTGTTCCCTTTTCTCCACACCCTCTCCAGCATTTATTGTTTCTAGATTTTTTGATGATGGCCATTCTGACTGCTGTGAGATGATATCTCATTGTAGTTTTGATTTGCATTTCTCTAATGATTAATGATGTTGAGCATTCTTTCATGTGTTTGTTGGCAGTCTGCATATCTTCTTTGGAGAAATGTCTATTTAGGTCTGCCCAGTTTTGGATTGGGTTGTTTGCTTGTTATTGAGCTGCATCAGCTGCTTGTAAATTTTGGAGATTAATCCTTTGTCAGTTGCTTCATTTGCAAATATTTACTCCCATTCTGAGGGTTGTCCTTTGGTCTTGTTTATGGTTTCCTTTGCTGTGCAAAAGCTTTGAAGTTTCATTAGGTCCCATTTGTTTATTTTTGTTTTTATTTCCATTTCTCTAGGAGGTGGGTCAAAAAGGATCTTGCTGTGATTTATGTCATAGAGTGTTCTGCCTACGTTTTCCTCTAAGAGTTTGATAGTTTCTGGCCTTACATTTAGGTCTTTAATCCATTTTGAGCTTATTTTTGTGTATGGTGTTAGGGAGTGATCTAATCTCATACTTTTACATGTACCTGTCCAGTTTTCCCAGCACCACTTATTGAAGAGGCTGTCCTCTCTCCACTGTACATTCCTGCCTCCTTTATCAAAGATAAGGTGACCATATGTGTGTGGGTTTATTTCTGGGCTTTCTATCCTGTTTCATTGATCTGTCTTTCTGTTTTTTGTGCCAGTACCATACTGTCTTGATTACTCTAGCTTTGTAGTATAATCTGAAGTCAGGGAGCCTGATTCCTCCAGCTCAGTTTTTCGTTCTCAAGATTGCTTTGGCTATTCAGGGTCTTTTGTGTTTCCATACAAATTGTGAAATTTTTTGTTCTAGTTCTGTGAAAAATGCCAGTGGTAGTTTGATAGAGATTGCATTGAATCTGTAGATTGCTTTGGGTAGTGGACTCATTTTCACAATGTTGATTCTTCCAATCCAAGAACATGGTATATCTTTCCATCTATTTGTATCATGTTTAATTTCTTTCATCAGTGTCTTATAGTTTTCTGCATATAGGTCTTTTGTCTCCTTAGGTAGGTTTATTCCTAGATATTTTATTCGTTTTGTTGCAGTGGTAAATGGGAGTATCTTCTTGATTTCACCTTCAGATTTTTCATCATTAGTGTATAGGAATGCCAGAGATTTCTGTGCATTAATTTTGTATCCTGCCACTTTACCAAATTCATTGATTAGCTCTAGTAGTTTTCTGGTGTCATCTTTAGGATTCTCTATGTATAGTATCATGTCATCTGCCAACAGTGACAGCTTTACTTCTTTTCCGATTTGGATTCCTTTTATTTCCTTTTCTTCTCTGATTGCTGTGGCTAAAACTTCCAAAACTATATTGTATAAGAGTGGTGAGAGTGGGCAGCCTTGTCTTGTTCCTGATCTTAGTGGAAATGGTTTCAGTTTTTCACCACTGAGGACGATGTTGGCTGTGGGATTGTCATATATGGCCTTTATTATGTTGAGGAAAGTTCCCTCTATGCCTACTTTCTGCAGGGTTTTTATCATAAATGGGTGTTGAATTTTGTCAAAAGCTTTCTCTGCATCTACTGAGATGATCATATGGTTTTTCTCCTTCAATTTGTTAATATGGTTTATCACATTGATTGATTTGCATATATTGAAGAATCCTTGCATTCCTGGAATAAACCCCACTTGATCATGGTGTATGATCCGTTTAATGTGCTGTTGGATTCTGTTTGCTAGTATTTTGTTGAGGATTTTTGCATCTATGTTCATCAGTGATACTGGCCTGTAGTTTTCTTTCTTTGTGACATCCTTGTCTGGTTTTGGTATCAAGGTGTAGTTTTCTTTCTTTGTGACATCCTTGTCTGGTTTTGGTATCAAGGTGATGGTGGCCTCGTAGAATGAGTTTGGGAGTGTTCCTCCCTCTGCTACATTTTGGAAGAGTTTGAGAAGGATAGGTGTTAGCTCTTCTCTAAATGTTTGATAGAATTCACCTGTGAAGCCATCTGGTCCTGGGCTTTTGTTTGTTGGAAGATTTTCACAGTTTCAATTTCAATGCTTGTGATTGGTCTGTTCATATTTTCTATTTCTTCCTGATTCAGTCTTGGCAGGTAGTGCATTTCTAAGAATTTGTCCATTTCTTCCAGGTTGTCCATTTTACATTTCTTCCAGGTTGTCCATTTTATTGGCATAGAGTTGCTTGTAGTAATCTCTCATGATCTTTTGTATTTCTGCAGTGTCAGTTGTTACTTCTCCTTTTTTATTTCTAATTCTATTGATTTGAGTCTTCTCCCTTTTTTTCTTGATGAGTCTGGCTAATGGTTTATCTATTATGTTTATCTTCTCAAAGAACCAGCTTTTAGTTTTATTGATCTTTGCTTTTGTCTTCTTTGCTTCTGTTTCATTTATTTCTGCTCTGATCTTTATGATTTATTTCCTTCTGCTAACTTTGAGTTTTGTTTGTTCTTCTTTCTCTAGTTCCTTTAGGTGTAAGGTTAGATCATTTATTTGAGATTTTTCTTGTTCCTTGAGTTAGGATTGTATTGCTGTGAACTTCCCTCTTAGAACTGCTTTTGCTGCATCCCATAGGTTTTGGGTCTTCGTGTCTCCATTGTCATTTATTTCTAGGTATTTTTTGATTTCCTCTTTGATTTCTTCAGTGATCACTTCGTTATTAACTAGTGTATTGTTTAGCCTCCATGTGTTTGTATTTTTTTCAGATCTTTTCCTGTAATTGATATCTAGTCTCATGGCGTTGTGGTCGGAAAAAATACTTGATAGAATTTCAATTTTCTTAAATTTACCAAGGCTTGATTTGTGACCCAAGATATGATCTATCCTGGACAATATTCCATGAGCACTTGAGAAAAATGTGTATTCTGTTGTTTTTGCATGGAATGTCCTATAAATATCAATTAAGTCCATCTTGTTTAATGTATCATTTAAAGCTTGTGTCTCCTTATTTATTTTCATTTTGGATGATCTGTCCATTGGTGAAAGTGGGGTGTTAAAGTCCCCTACTATAAATGTGTTACTGTGGATTTCCCCTTTTATGGCTGTTAGTATTTGCCTTACGTATTGAAGTTCTCCTATGTTGGGGGCATAAATATTTACAATTGTTATATCTTCTTCTTGGATCGATCCCTTGATCATTATGTAGTGTCCTTTGTCTCTTCTAATAGTCTTTATTTTAAAGTCTATTTTGTCTGATAATGAGAATTGCTATTCCAGCTTTCTTTTGGTTTCCATTTGCATGAAATATCTTTTTCCATCCCCTTACTTTGTCTGTATGTGTCTCTAGGTCTGAAGTGGGTCTCTTGTAGACAGCATATATATGGGTCTTTTTTTTGTATCCATTCAGCCAATATGTGTCTTTTGGTGGGAGCATTTAGTCCATTTATATTTAAGGTAATTATCGATATGTATGTTCCTATTCCCATTTTCTTAATTGGTTTGAGTTCGTTATTGTAGGTGTTTTCCTTCTCTTGTGTTTCTTGTCTAGAGAAGTTCCTTTAGCATTTGTTGTAAAGCTGGTTTGGTGGTGCTGAATTCTCTTAGCTTTTGCTTGTCTGTAAAGGTTTTAATTTCTCCATCAAATCTGAATGAGATCCTTGCTGGGTAGAGTAATCTTGGTTGCAGGTTTTTGTCCTTCATCACTTTAAATACGTCCTGCCACTCCCTTCTGGCTTGCAGAGTTTCTGCTGAGAGATCAGCTGTTAACCTTATGGGGATTCCCTTGTGTGTTATTTGTTGTTTTTCCCTTGCTGCTTTTAATATGCTTTCTATTTAATTTTTGACCGTTTGATTAATATGTGTCTTGGCGTGTTTCTCCTTGGATTTATCCTGTATGGGACTCTCTGTGCTTTCTAGACTTGATTAAGTATTTCCTTTCCCATATTAGGGAACTTTTCAACTATAACTTCTTCAAATATTTTCTCAGTCCCTTTCTTTTTCTCTTCTTCTTCTGGAACCCCTATCATTCGAATGTTGTTGTGTTTAATGTTGTTCCAGAGGTCTCTGAGATTGTCCTCAGTTCTTTTCATTCTTTTTTCTTTATTCTGCTCTGCAGTAGGTATTTCCACTATTTTATCTTGCAGATCACTTATCCATTCTTCTGCCTCAGTTATTCTGCTATTGATGCCATCTAGAGTATTTTTAATTTCATTTATTGTGTTGTTAATCATTGTTTGTTTCATCTTTAGTTCTTCTAGGTCCTTGTTCAATGTTTCTTGCATTTTGTCTATTTCCAAGATTTTGGATCATCTTTACTGTCATTATTCTGAATTCTTTTTCAGGTAGACTGCCTATTTCCTCTTCATTTGTTAGGTCTGGTGGGTTTTTATCTTGCTCCTTCATCTGCTGTGTTTTTCTATCTTCTCATTTTGCTTATCTTACTGTGTTTGGGGTTTCCTTTTTTCAGGCTGTAGGTTCGTAGTTCCCATTGTTTTTGATGTCTGTCCCCAGTGGCTAAGTGGCTAAGGTTGGTTCAGTGGGTTGTGTAGGCTTCCTGGTGGAGGGGACTAGTGCCTGTGTTCTGGTGGATGAGGCTGGATCTTATCTTTCTCGTGGGCAGGTCCACGTATGGTGGTGTGTTTTGGGGTGTCTGTGGACTTATTATGACTTTAGGCAGCCTCTCTGCTAATGGGTGGGGTTGTGTTCCTGTTTTGCTGGTTGTTTGGCATAGGGTGTCCAGCACTATAGCTTGCTGGTCATTGAGTAAAGCTGGGTGCTGGTGTTGAGATGGAGATTTCTGGGAGATTTTCGCTGTTTGATATTACATGGAGCTGGGAGGTCTCTTGTGGACCAGTGTCCTGAAGTTGGCTCTCCCACCTCAGCAGCACAGCACTGACTCCTGGCTGGAGCACCTAGAGCCTTTCATCCACACGACTCTTTTGGGAGGTCCAAGGTCTCCTGCAAGCATTCAGTAGTTGTTCTGTAGGAGTTGTTCCACGTGTAGACGTATTTCTGGTGTATCTGTGGGGAGGAAGGTGATTGCGTCTTACTCTTCTGCCATCTTCCCCTCCACTATCTCCCCTTTTCCTTTTGAGATATGACGATTCTGCATCTGTGAGGGTTTCTCTGGTATATTTAAGCGATCTGACGTGTAACATCCACAAGGGCAGAGATCAATCATGCAGGTATTAAAATCAATGCAATAATGAGAAGTAAAACTCTATGATTATAATTTACTACTTTACAAAATGTATATTTATCTAAAAGTTCATTCATATGTGTTCATTGACATGAGGTCATGCCAACCCTTGGTATGAAGTTTCACTGTACCTGACACATACTAGTAACTGAAATTTATTAGGAATGCAAATTTTCTGAAAGTAGAGAATTTAACAAAAGTCTGTGAACTTCAGAGTATTCTAGGACACTGAAGAAATTCCTATCAAGGGAAAAGGACAAGAAAGATGACAGTCAGTAGAGGAATCCTGTACATATTCATCCAGAGAGAGAAAAATACCTCCAAATAATTTTATAAGGTCTTTATAACCTTGATATCAAAACTAAAAAAGTACTTTGTCGGTCAAACAAAATACTGGCAAGGTGAATTCAGCAGTATGTATGTTGTGAACAAGTTGAGTTTTTCCAAAGAATTCTAGGGAGGCTAAGCATTAGAAAAATCTGTACTCTCCATGTTAAAAGATGAAAGGAGATGCTTAAAGAGCCTCTGATATTATCTAATACTTACTTGTAGTTTGAATTACCTGCACACTAACACCACAGTGTTCACTGCAGCTCTATTTACAATAGCCAGGATGTCAACCAACCTAAATGTCCATCGACAGATGAATGGATAAAGAAGATGTGGCACATACGTACAATGGAATATTACTCAGCCATGAAAAGAAATGAAATTGAGTTATTTGTAGTGGGTGGATGGACCTAGAGTCTGTCATACAGAGTGAAGTAAGTCAGAAAGAGAAAGACACATACTGTATGCTAACACATATATATGGAATCCAAAAAAAAAAAAGTACTGATGAACCTAGTTACAGGGCAGGAATAAAGAGGTAGACATAGAAAATGGACTTGAGGACATGGGGTGGAAGGGGGAAGCTGGAGCGAAGTGAGAGTAGCATCAACCTTTATACACTACTGAATGTAAAATAGTTGGCTGGTGGGAAGCAGCAGCTTAGGAGATGGGCTCAGTGTTTTGCGATGACCTAAAGGGATGGAATAAGGAGGATGGAGGGAGGCTCAAGAGGGAGGGGATATGGGGACATGTGTATGCATATGGCTGATTCACTTTGCTGTGCAACAGAAGCTCACAGTAGTGTGAAGCAATTATACTCCAATAAAGATGCATTTTAAAAAAAAAGGAATTTTCTTAACCAAATAACTAGTACCTATTAAAACCTCAGTACAGGAGGAACCATTCAAAATATTGTGTTAGGACAATTGTTTATTCTAGAAATCTACATTTTGAAAGGCCTGTTTATTCTTTATATTTGTCATGAAACACAGAGCAATTGTCATAAATTGTCTGTGCTCAGAATCATAATCTCTATAAAGGGGATGTTGCCTGACCCCTGTCAAACTTAATGAGATGAATTCAATTAAAGGAGAAAAAAACTAATGTAAGCCTATGCTCATAGTCTATGTAAAAAACAAAAAGGATTGTTTTTTCATACACTTACGTTGATATCGGTTCTGTGATCCTGCACCTCAATTACTCTTGCTGTCAAAGCAGATAATATTGCTTTAGCCCCTGGTACTCTGAATGCAGTGGGAAAACAGGCAGCCTCAGCATCACATGGGAGCTGATTTAAATATGCAGAATCTCAATCAGACTCCACCCAGACTTACTGAATCAGAGTCTGCATTCTAACAAGGTCCCCGGGCATTTATCTGCACAATGCATGTAACCCATGAGAAATACTGCTCTAGGCTACTGATCTTTCTGCTTTCAGAAACACTATGAGGATCATTAATCCCCAAGAAGAATTTTACTTTTGGTATAGAGTATATGATACTTACAAATACTTTGTGATTTTTTTGTTTATCTGAAGGTATCGGAATTTGTTGGCAACTTTCCCCATCATGGTGATAATAATAATTGTTAAACTATGTAACTGTCCAAGGAACTGTCCTAAGTATTTTAAGTGCATTTATTGTTTTTTCCACCTCCCCTGTGAGTTGCATTACCCCATCGCACAGAAGAGGAAACACAGACTTTACATACCTTGCTCAAGATGAAAGTTGTTAAGATCCAGGGTTGGTTTCAGAACTAGGCAGTCCAATTCCTTGGCCTGCAACTGTTAAAGTCTTTTAGGCTCTCTCTCTGATACCACAAATATACTCAACTTTTTTTTTTTTTTTTTTTTTTTTTTGCGGTACGCGGGCCTCTCACTATTGTGGCCTCTCCCGTTGCGGAGCACAGGCTCCCGACACGCAGGCTCAGCGGCCATGGCTTATGGGCCCAGCCGCTCCGCGGCATGTGGGATCTTCCCGGACTGGGGCACGAACCCGTGTCCCCTGCATCGGCAGGCGGACTCTCAACTACTGTGCCACCAGGGAAGCCCTACTCTTAACTTTTGATCAGTTTATTTAATATGTTCAGTCTGTTCCCAACGTGTATCAGTATATTTAATTTAATTAAGAGGTAGCACAAGATAATTTTAACTGTATGCTAATCACTCTTAAGCATCCACATTCATTTGCTCATTTAGTTTTCACAGCAACTGTGAATTTCATTGTTTTGTTTTACAAATGAAGAGTTTTAAAAATTCTTTTGAGAGATATGAAAAAAAAAAAACACCCAAAAACCCTGAGTTCCAGAGGCATATGACTTGCCCAGCATCAGACAAGTTAGATATTAAAAAGTAAAAATTCATAAAGTCATGAATCGCTGTGGAGGTAAATTCAGAGTGATGCTTCTGTTCCAGGATTTTCTACTTGACATTCTCTTGAGCAACTCCATGAAACAACGTTTCCTAATACTGAGGTGGGGGGGGGGAACAACTTCTCAAAAGTAATTTTAAAACCCTTGCCTGTCCAACACCCTGTGTCTATCTCCTTAGCTGCAGAGCCTGCCCTTAGGCGAAAGCTACTTTGAATGCCAACATGTTGGAGACGGTATAGGATAGAGGTGGCAGGTGAGCAGAAAACATCATCAAATTCTCTAACAGTGCTGTCAACTAGAATTATAATGCAAGCCACACCAGTCGTTGTACATTTTCAGATGGCCAGATAGAAAGAAGAAATAAGAAGTGGGTGAAGTTCATTGTAATCATATATTTTATTTAACCTGCCATGTAAAAAATGTTATTTTAATATTGTCAATATTTACTTTTATGAAAGAGATACTTTGCATTTTTTATGCTTTGTCGTTGGAATTGGCATATATTTTTAAGTCACAGCACATCTCCTTCTGACTAGTCACCGTTACAATGCTCAGTGACCACCTGTGGCTCCTGGACACATTGGTGCACTGGACATCATGGTGCCAAAGACTGTGAGTGACAAAAAACACAAGTGTGTATGTAAATAAGGAAGGGATAAATCAATAAGTATGTCTAACATCAAAGGAGTAATCTATAAATGTCATCATTACTAACACACAGTACTATTCTATTTCCCTGCAAGGTTTGTGCAATTTTATTTTTCATATTTTTCTTCTTTTAAAAAATTGGTGTAAAATTTTATGTTTTTATTCTGATTTTTTAATTTCAAAATTTCAGCATAATTTTATTCCATCAAAACCTGTGTTAAGAAATGATCTTAATAATTAAATATTCCGTATGGATTTTTGACCAATGTTTAATAGAAAATCTCTGACCATCAGCATCTGGTATAAATTTTCTATATATAAACAATGCCTTGGTGAAGTCCTGCTACAAAAAATTTTGTGCTCATACCTGAGTAGATGTACACATTTGTAATGACCTCCATGATAGGATCAAATTGTTTTCCATAGAATAATAACAATGGTACCCATCAGAAGTGTTCCTTTACCACTCTGCCCAACCCTACTGAAATTTAGGAAATATCTTTTCCACTTTAAGAAATGATATATTTTTTACTTCTAGTTTGTTTCTTTAATTACATGTTAGGAGAATGTGTGTGTGTGTGTTTGTTTAGAGGCCATTAGTATTTCTTCTCATGCATTTCCTGTTTTTCACCTTGGACCAGTTCAAATATATTGAAGGGATCGATTATTTTTTTCTTCAGATATGAGCAAATATTTCCTAGTTTGGAGAAAGATATTGAGATGATTTATGGTATTTACAATTATGTAGTTATTATCTACCAATATTTGCCAATTGGTCTACCCTTTCACTTTCATATTTACAAAGGATTTTTTCCTCCCCCAAATTAAGTATCAATCTCCATTTTCCCCTGCTGTTTTATTGTTTTTTCTGTATTCAATGTCTTAACCCGTATGGAATTTATGTTTTGAGAATGTAAGTGAAATGTAACTTTTGAAAACATTATCAGCTGATTCCAAGTAGCTTAATATTTGTTAACTTCAGAAGCTTTTAGATGCACAGAATTAGGTATTTAGTCAACTTCAAAAATAATTATTTTGTTTTCTTATGAAGGTTTGAGCTAGGTTTTACATAAAACCTAAATCAGTCCCAAATGATGTGAGAAGTGTGAGGTTTAGAATTAACACAGTATTTCCTGTACCTGGTCAGTGATCCAGCAAGTGGAGAGGCAGGGAGGGAGGGAGGAAGGGAGAGCCTAATGAAAAGCACATGCTGTCAATTTTTATTTCTTGTGCGGAAACGTTTCTTCTCTGGACTGGCGCCATGTCTTTTTTTCTTTTCTTTCTTACCCTGGCATGGCCTCCTTCATCCACAGCCAGCCCTGCTAAAATCATTATGTTTGCCTGGAATAAAGAGCCATGGCAGGTGTAAACATGCGATAAGTGCCTCCGTAGCCTCCAGGCCTGATGTATCTAGAACCAGAATTAGTTTCCAGAGTCCCTGATGGGACCCAGATATTCTTCCTCAGAACAGTCGCCTCCTCGTGTCCCCAGGACACAGCTTCTCCTGACATCGCTCTCTCTTTCTCTCTCTCTCTCTCTCTCTCACACACACACACACACACACACACACATGCATACTTACACTTCAAACCTTCAAAAATCACTGCTCAGAAATATCAGTAGCATTCTCCTTCTCCTGAGTTTTCCTCCTCTCGCTTCCCTGCTACACAGATTTTTCCCATAAGAAGAGCCACAGCCCACTTCTCAGTTCAACACTGTCTTGAACAAAGTGGATCCCGCAGAAATGTTTTAAATTTCTTGGCATTTGGATTTCTCTTTTTTCTTTTCAAAGTTTTTTTCTTTCTATTTTTAAAGTCAGTTGGTATATTTATTTGGAAATCTGGAGGTGAGCAGGTTTAATGCCTGCTATATAGTTATTAAGAGAGAGACAGTATCATTGGCATACTAACTGGATTGGTAATGTGTAACTGTTTAGCATTTGCTTGTGCTACATGCATGCATGTAAGAAAAACAGTACAGAATGTGTCCCAAGCACAAATCTGTCATTATGCCTGCAGGTGTTCTTTCAAAAGCACTGAAAGGGCCAATACATTTGAGTAGCATTGCACTTGCTGTCAGCAATCTCTTCAACCTAGGGAAGAATAGAGTCATGTATGGAATATCGTGCTAGCATACATGGAAAGCATAGACTTTCTCTGTCAGTGCCCATGCGTTTTGCACATCTTTTCCATAGAGTGATATACCTTCGTTTCAAAAGCCAGTTGGTGGAGTCCTATCTGATTTTATTAAGACTATAATGATGAAAAAAGCCACTTCTTGCAGTGCCATCCCTGGGGTTAAGCTGCACACCTCTCGTAATAATTGTATACGTAATCACAAGCCAGTGG
This sequence comes from Phocoena sinus, assembly GCF_008692025.1. Classification (NCBI taxonomy): domain Eukaryota; kingdom Metazoa; phylum Chordata; class Mammalia; order Artiodactyla; family Phocoenidae; genus Phocoena; species Phocoena sinus. The sequence continues at coordinate 85,517,151 of NC_045773.1, read as the reverse complement.
CTGTGTGGGGTAACTGGTTCTTCCCCACTGCACTTATGGGGAGTCAATCTGAGAATTACTGAGATCGAAAGAAAGCCACAGTGACTGCAAGACTGAGGTCCATACTGATCTAGTCAGAACTGGATAGATCTGTCAGGTCGGAGCAGAATACATCATGCTCCTGGTGGGAGAGTTCTTTCCGCAGAAAAGGGAAATAATTATTCCCTCCAATGAAACACTTGAGACGAAAGTACACGTACTCAAAAAACAGTCTAATAGAACCCTGAACTTGGAAGAAATTTTTTTTTTCTTTTCCTTATTATTATTTTCTGCTCCCTATGTCTTTCTGAGTTTCCTTCAGTCTATCTGGGCATTTTATTTTTTTCATCAGTGTATTCACATTTAAAACTATGGTTTAAAAGCCTTTAGTTGAAACAGAAAGAGGCAGATCCATTTGGTATATATGAAGTTGGCAGTAATTGCACTGGAAAACCCCAAAACACACAAACCAGAACCAGCTGTAACCAAACATGTATGGAAAGCAGTGCACAGAATTTTCCATGGCCTGTAGCAACGATGTTATACAAACAGTCCCTGAGGTGTCTCAGCAGCGCCATGCACAGTGGAAAGAAATTAGATAATGCTAAAGACTTACCAGATGGATATTCAAACAGTACTTTCGTGTAAAATTCTCTCCCTAAATTGAATATTGAAGAAATAGCTACACTGAACTTATAAAATTAACGTCTTTGTTTTCTAGCACTCTTCCCTGACATGAATGTGCAGAGCTGAGAATCTAAGGACAAAGTCTGTGCCTGTATCAGTTAACAGGACACGTGAAAATAAGCAGTAAGGATGACCCCAAAATAATTGGGCAAAAACTAACTAATTGAAAGTAGATTATGAGAAAATGCACAAAAGAAGAATAATTTTCAGTGCCCTTGATTCCAGATTTGAGGTAACAAAATGCCTTTTTAATAAGAAACAGACTTCTTGTTTCAATCATTTTCTTCTTGCAGAGTGTTGCAACTTTCTAGAACATAGTCATGATGCGGTTCTCCAGATCGAAACACCTAAAATATATGTTCCTTGTTGCACTAAATCCCAAACTTTCTGTTTCATTACTAAGTCTCTTTGTAATCAAACTTCACCTTACCTGGAAAAACATATCCCCCTGCTAACATAGAACTTACTTTTATCAGTCTACTCTGTAATTATACAATGTGCACTGTTATCAGTACATACTCCAAAGCATTGTTTCCTTAGAAATGCCTTCAATATGTTCAAATTCTTTTTTCCTTCAATAAATTCAAATTCTGGATTTCAATGTGTTCAAATCCAGGCTTGGAGGCCCAGACTATGCCCAATCTCTTTCATGGCTACTTCAGACCTCTGTGATCTCCTGTCTGAAAGTCTCCCACTGTAGGAATAATACGGGTTTCATTAAGTAGTAGGTGACTATTTATTGGCAAGCAAGTTAGAAGGACTACCATTCATGGGCATTCATACTGGGAAAGAAAATAGGTATTAGATAGATTCAAACAAGTTGAATTGGGAGTGCTGAATCATAAATGCTACATTGAAGGACATGATTTCTTAGACAAGTATAGCAAATAAAAAGGATGGCCATATATCCACATTTGCTCTGCGTGGTTACAGTTTACCTGTTGTCCCTCTATGTTATGAACTGTACCCCTTTAATCTCAAAGTTATTTCCATTTGGATGATAAATAATATAACTGCTTTGTTAATCCCTGTTGAGCGCTTATTACATGACTGGTAATATTCTGAATTCTCTATGCATTACCTTCTTTGAACTGTACAACAGCCTTATAAGATAATTAGTAAAATTATTTTTGCTTTCTAAATTAAACAGAAGCCCAAGGATTGTATTTCAAATGATCACACAACTATGGAGGTAAAAGCAGCTATATAGGGCAGCAGCTGGAGAATTTAGGCTAGGTTTTGCTGTCTAACATAGAGTTTTTGAGAATAGAGGTAAAATTAATGTTAAATATTTATGAAGGGAGTTAGAGAGTGCCTAGAGAATTTTCCGCAGAGCTAAGCAGATCTAAATATTGAAATAAATGACACACAATGTTTTCTAAACAAAGGCACTATGATACTCTCACAGGAAGACCACAAATACTTCGGAAGAGGGGGGTTGAAAGCTAGAGGAGGAGTAGATCCAGCATTAATAAAACGGCTTCTGAACCTATCAACACCATCTTGCTCTGTTCTCAATATACTAGACAGTGTCTTACAGCTCTCCAGCATCCTGCAGGTACTTGAATGTATTCAGAATAAGGCAGAAATGGAACGTTAAAAATATAATTACTTTGGAATAATTTGTCTTATGAAATAATATCCATACCCTTACTATCCATACCCTTCTGGGCGACTGTCAACCTAAATGAATCTAGTAGCTATTTGTAAGATATTAGCAGTTGTGGTATTCCTCTAGGATGCAATAATTGGCTCCACTGAGTGTACTCAAGAGATGTGTGCTCATAGGTGCTCAATAACTTCTTTATGGATGACTTTCGCCACTGAGTACATTTACATATGTCCGTATCTATGAACGATCTTGCCAAACGTACCTTAGAAAACTGTACAGATTCAATTCAGTTTTAATGAGTAGCACATTGAGAATGAAATCATTTGTTCAAACAACAGTGGGGTCCCAAGACCATGACTATTTTATCCAAGTTTGTGCTTATCCTTGGGGCCTGTAATTTTCCAGGTCACAATCCTTCCTCTATTTACATCAAACTCTTAATCTTTGATATGAGTATGTTCAGAGTTTACTTATGTATCACCTTTGCATCTCTCAGAAAGTTATGTTTTCTCTCTAGAATGGTCTGTAATTTGTTGGCTGCCAGCTTTTGCTTCATGTCTTAGGAATAAGTTCCATGTCTCTTTTCTTGATGTTGCAAGTCTTATCCATCTTGACTCAGTACTCTATGTCTATCTCTTGTTCTGCAACCTAGTAAATCTGTGTTCTACTTCTAGGTTTAAAACAGAAGTAGCGTTCACAATTTTGGGCAGTAATTTCTTGAAGAAGAAAAAATATGGATTTCCTAACAAGAAGGGCATAAATGCCATTGTCTATATAATAATATAAGCATTAAACGTGTTTGCAAGAATTCAGTAACACCTATAACAATGTCATCTTAATTAACAATTACTTTCTCTTCTGTGATTCATAGTAGTAGTAAATGAGTGTTTATATATGTCAACTCAAGCATTCAATTTAATGACATGACATTTACTGTTAAGTACCAGTATGCTTATTTTTTTAATACATAAGCTAACAATAATATGCTTGCTCCTTCATCTCTAGATCAGGAAAACACTTCCTACTTCTTCAGTTCTTCAGCGTGAAGATGTACACACTTCTCTGTACTACACATTATTGCCAAGCCAACGTCCACACTTCTGTGTACTAAACATTATTGCCAAGCCAACGTCCAGTACATCAACTCTCCTTCGGATGTCATTTCTAATTCAGGGAGTACATACAGAGGAAGTGGGCTCCCCTTCAGCCCCAGAGGTTTGTCCAATCCCTAGCCAACACAGTTTAGCTTGATTATATCAATATAACCGTTAGGATTTTTGTTTTATGCTAAGGAAGGAGATACCTTTGAGATCATTTAAGATATCCTAACCGATATACTTGCATTATCCTTACTTTACTAATTACTTACAATAGAATATTGCAATTTAGATATCTGAGATATTTATAGATAGATAGAGAGATATCTGAGATATATAATCTATCTATCCATATGTATCTGAGAGATATATATATATATATATATCCATCCCCAAAATGGTAACAAGATTTTCCCTTAAAACCTCCTGCTAAAGGAAATCAAAGCCCATTGTCCTTGCAGAAAGTTTTATACGTCATGGCAGCTACTATGGCTATAAATCTTTTTTCAAAAACACAGTTAACTAATATAGGACTTTCTGTCTTGGGTAACTTTCTCGACCATGGCACAAGAAGATGGGGCCCACACAGAAATCAGGAGTCTAACTAAGGTACCTAAGCTAAGTCTACCTAAGTTAAGCAGGCAGAAATCTGAGGTCAGGACTGTGGAGGGCCATGGAATTTATGGAGTATGGTAGCAAAGAAAATGGAGAAGTGGGGAGCAGGGCAGTCTCTGTGGAGGTACCCTTGGGTCTTTGGCTGAGGGTTTGATTAGTTTGCAAAGAGAAATCAGAGGCTTCAGGTCTGGAAATTGAAGAGTCGCCAGGATTGGGAACATCTTTTTTTTTTTTTTTTTTTTAAACATCTTTATTGGGGTATAATTGCTTTACAATGGTGTGTTAGTTTCTGCTTTATAACAAAGTGAATCAGCTATACATATACATATGTTCCCATATGTCTTCCCTCTTGTGTCTCCCTCCCTCCCACTCTCCCCATCCCACTCCTCCAGGCTGTCACAAAGCCCGGAGCTAATATCCCTGTGCCTTGCGGCTGCTTCCCCCCAGCTATCTACCTTACTACGTTTCTTAGTGTGTATATATCCATGACTCTCTCTCGCCCTGTCAAAACTCACCCTTCCCCCTCCCCATATTCTCAAGTCCGTTCTTCAGTAGGTCTGCGTCTTTATTCCTGTCTTACCCCTAGGTTCTTCATGACGTTTTTTTCCCTTAAATTCCATATATATGTGTTAGCATACGGTATTTGTCTTTTTCTTTCCGACTTACTTCACTCTGTATGACAGACCCTAGGTCTATCCATCTCATTACAAATAGCTCAATTTCATTTCTTTTTAAGGCTGAGTAATATTCCATTGTGTATATGTGCCACATCTTCTTTATCCATTCATCCGATGATGGGCGCTTAGGTTGTTTCCATCTCCGGGCTATTGTAAATAGAGCTGCAATGAACGTTTTGGTACATGACTCTTTTTGAATTTTGGACTTCTCAGGGTATATGCCCAGTAGTGGGATTGCTGGGTCGTATGGTAATTCTATTTGTAGTTTTTTAAGGAACCTCCATACTGTTCTCCACAGTGGCTGAACCAATTCACATTCCCACCAGCAGTGCAAGAGTGTCCCCTTTTCTCCACACCCTCTCCAGCATTTGTTTCTAGATTTTTTGATGATGGCCATTCTGACTGGTGTGAGATGATATCTCATTGTAGTTTTGATTTGCATTTCTCTAATGATTAATGATGTTGAGCATTCTTTCATGTGTTTGTTGGCATTCTGTATATCTTCTTTGGAGAAATGTCTGTTTAGGTCTTCTGCCCATTTTTGGATGGGGTTGTTTGTTTTTTTGTTATTGAGCTGCATGAGCTGTTTGTAAATTTTGGAGATTAATCCTTTGTCAGTTGCTTCATTTGCAAATATTTCCTCCCATTCTGAGGGTTGTCTTTTGGTCTTGATTATGGTTTCCTTTGCTGTGCAAAAGCTTTGAAGTTTCATTAGGTCCCATTTGTTTATTTTTGTTTTTATTTCCATTACTCTAGGAGGTGGGTCAGAAAGGATCTTGCTGTGATTTATGTCATAGAGTGTTCTTCCTATGTTTTCCTCTAAGAATTTGATAGTTTCTGGCCTTACATTTAGGTCTTTAATCCATTTTGAGCTTATTTCTGTGTATGGTGTTAGGGAGTGATCTAATCTCATACTTTTACATGTACCTGTCCAGTTTTCCCAGCACCATTTACTGAAGAGGCTGTCCTTTCTCCACTGTACATTCCTGCCTTCTTTATCAAAGATAAGGTGTCCATATGTGCTTGGGTTTATCTCTGGGCTTTCTATCCTGTTCCACTGATCTATCTTTCTGTTTTTGTGCCAGTACCATACTGTCTTAATTACTGTTGCTTTGTAGTATAGTCTGAAGTCAGGGAGCCTGATTCCTCCAGCTCCTTTTTTCGTTCTCAAGATTCCTTTGGCTATTCGGGGTCTTTTGTGTTTCCATACAAATTGCGAAATTTTTTGTTCTAGTTCTGTGAAAAATGCCAGTGGTAGTTTGATAGGGATTGCATTGAATCTGTAGATTGCTTTGGGTATAGAGTCATTTTCACAATGTTGATTCTTCCCATCCAAGAACATGGTATATCTCTCCATCTATTTGTATCATCTTTAATTTCTTTCATCAGTGTCTTATAATTTTCTGCATACAGGTCTTTCGTATCCTTAGGTAGGTTTATTCCTAGATATTTTATTCTTTTTGTTGCAATGGTAACTGGGAGTATTTTCTTGATTTCACTTTCAGATTTTTCATCATTAGTATATAGGAATGCCAGAGATTTCTGTGCATTCATTTTGTATCCTGCTACTTTACCAGATTCATTGATTAGCTCTAATAGTTTTCTGGTAGCATCTTTAGGATTCTCTATGTATAGTATCATGTCATCTGCAAACAATGACAGCTTTACTTCTTCTTTTCCGATTTGGATTCCTTTTATTTCCTTTTCTTCTCTGATTGCTGTGGCTAAAACTTCCAAAACTATGTTGAATAAGAGTGGTGAGAGTGGGCAACCTTGTCTTGTTCCTGATCTTAGTGGAAATGCTTTCAGTTTTTCACCATTGAGGATGATGTTTGCTGTGGGCTTGTAATATATGGCCTTTATTATGTTGAGGAAAGTTCCCTCTATGCCTACTTTCTGCAGGGTTTTTATCATAAATGGGTGTTGAATTTTGTCGAAAGCTTTCTCTGCATCTACTGAGATGATCATATGGTTTTTCTCCTTCAATTTGTTAATATGGTTTATCACATTGATAGATTTGCGTATATTGAAGAATCCTTGCATTCCTGGAATAAACCCCACTTGATCATGGTGTATGATCCGTTTAATGTGCTGTTGGATTCTGTTTGCTAGTATTTTGTTGAGGATTTTTGCATCTATGTTCATCAGTGATACTGGCCTGTAGTTTTCTTTCTTTGTGACATCCTTGTCTGGTTTTGGTATCAAGGTGGTGGTGGCCTCGTAGAAGGAATTTGGGAGTGTTCCTCCCTCTGCTATATTTTGGAAGAGTTCGAGAAGGATAGGTGTTAGCTCTTCTCTAAACGTTTGATAGAATTCACCTGTGAAGCCATCTGGTCCTGGGCTTTTGTTTGTTGGAAGATTTTTAATCACAGTTTCAATTTCAGTGCTTGTGATTGGTCTGTTCATATTTTCTATTTCTTCCTGATTCATTCTTGGCAGGTTGTGCATTTCTAAGAATTTGTCCATTTCTTCCAGATTGTCCATTTTATTGGCATAGAGTTGCTTGTAGTAATCTCATGATTTTTTTAATTTCTGCAGTGTCAGTTGTTACTTCTCCGTTTTCATTTCTAATTCTATTGATTTGAGTCTTCTCCTTTTCTTTCTTGATGAGTCTGGCTAGTGGTTTATCTATTTTGTTTATCTTCTCAAAGAACCAGCTTTTAGTTTTATTGATCTTTGCTATTGTTTCCTTCATTTCTTTTTCATTTATTTCTGATCTGATTTTTATGATTTCTTTCCTTCTGCTAGCTTTGGGGTTTTTTTGGTCTTCTTTCTCTAATTGCTTGAGGTGCAAGGTTAGGTTGTTTATTCGAGATGTTTCCTGCTTCTTAAGGCAGGATTGTATTGCTATAAACTTCCCCCTTAGAACTGCTTTTGCTGCATCACATAGGTTTTGGGTCATTGTGTCTCCATTGTCATTTGTTTCTAGGTATTTTTTTATTTCCTCTTTGATTTCTTCAGTGATCACTTCATTATTAAGTAGTGTATTGTTTAGCCTCCATGTGTTTGTATTTTTTACAGATCTTTTCCTGTAATTGATATCTAGTCTCATGGCGTTGTGGTCAGAAAAGATACTTGATACAATTTCAGTTTTCTTAAATTTACCAAGGCTTGATTTGTGACCCAAGATATGATCTATCCTGGAGAATGTTCCATGAGCACTTGAGAAAAATGTGTATTCTGTTGTTTTTGGATGGAGTGTCCTATAAATATCAATTAAGTCCATCTTGTTTAATGTATCATTTAAAGCTTGTGTTTCCTTATTTATTTTCATTTTGGATGATCTGTCCATGGGTGAAAGTGGGGTGTTAAAGCCCCCTGCTATGAATGTGTTACTGTCGATCTCCCCTTTTATGGCTGTTGGTATTTGCCTTATGTATTGAGGTGCTCCTATGTTGGGTGCATAAATATTTACAATTGTTATATCTTCTTCTTGGATCGATCCCTTGATCATTATGTAGTGTCCTTCTTTATCCCTGTTAATAGTCCTTATTTTAAAGTCTATTTTGTCTGATATGAGAATTGCTACTCCAGCTTTCTTTTGGTTTCCATTTGCATGGAATATCTTTTTCCATCCCCTTACTTTCAGTCTGTATGTGTCTCTAGGTCTGAAGTGGGTCTCTTGTAGACAGCATATATAAGGGTCTTGTTTTTGTATCCATTCAGCCAATCTGTGTCTTTTGGTGGGAGCATTTAGTCCATTTACATTTAAGGTAATTATCGATATGTATGTTCCTATTCCCATTTTCTATATTGTTTTGGGTTCGTTATTATAGGTCGTTTCCTTCTCTTGCGTTTCTTGTCTAGAGAAGTTCCTTTAGCATTTGTTGTAAAGCTGGTTTGGTGGTGCTGAACTCTCTCAGCTTTTGCTTGTCTGTAAAGGTTTTAATTTCTCCATCAAATCTGAATGAGATCCTTGCTGGGTAGAGTAGTCTTGGTTGCAAGTTTTTCTCCTTCATCACTTTCAGTATGTCCTGCCACTCCCTTCTGGCTTGTAGGGTTTCTGCTGAGAGATCAGCTGTTAACCTTATGGGGTTTCCCTTGTGTGTTATTTGCTGTTTGTCCCTTGCTGCTTTTAATATGCTTTCTTTGTATTTAATTTTTGATAGTTTGATTAATATGTGTCTTGGCGTATTTCTCCTTGTATTTATCCTGTATGGGACTCTTTGTGCTTCCTGGACTTGATTCTATTTCCTTTCCCATATTAGGGAAGTTTTCAACTATAATCTCTTCAAATATTTTCTCAGTCCCTTTCTTTTTTTCTTCTTCTTCTGGAACCCCTATAATTCGAATGTTGGTGCGTTTCATGTTGTCCCAGAGGTCTCTGAGACTGTCCTCAGTTCTTTTCATTCTTTTTTCTTTATTCTGCTCTGCAGTAGTTATTTCCACTACTTTATCTTCCAGGTCACTTATCCGTTCTTCTCCCTCAGTTATTTTGCTATTGATCCTATCTAGAGTACTTTTAATTTCATTTATTGTGTTGTTCATCGTTGCTTGTTTCATCTTTAGTTCTTGTAGGTCCTTGTTAACTGTTTCTTGCATTTTGTCCATTCTACTTCCAAGATTTCGGATCATCCTTACTATCATTATTCTGAATTCTTTTTCAGGTAGACCGCCTATTTCCTTTTCATTTGTTAGGTCTGGTGGGTTTTTATCTTGCTCCTTCATCTGCTGTGTGTTTTTCTGTCTTCTCATTTTGCTTATCTTACTGTGTTTGGGGTCTCCTTTTTGCAGGCTGCACGTTCGTAGTTCCCGTTGTTTTTGATGTCTGTCTCCAGTGGCTAAGGTTGTTTCAGTGGGTTGTGTAGGCTTCCTGGTGGAGGGGACTAGTGCCTGTGTCTGTGTTGTGCTGGATGAGGCTGGATCTTGTCTCTCTATTGGGCAGGTTCACGTTTGGTGGTGTGTTTTGGGGTGTCTGTGGCCTTATTATGATTTTAGGCAGCCTCTCTGCTAATGGGTGGGGTTGTGTTCCTGTTTTGCTAGTTGTTTGGCATAGGTTGTCCAGCACTGTGGCTTGCTGGTCGTTGAGTGAAGCTGGGTGCTGGTGTTAAGATGGAGGTCTCTGGGAGATTTCCACTGTTTAGTATTATGTGGAGTTGGGAGGTCTCTTGTTGACCAGTGTCCTGAAGTTGGCTCTCCTACCTCGAGAGGCAGAGCCCTGACTCCTGGGCTGGAGCACCAAGAGCCTTTCATCCACACGGCTCAGAGTAAAAGGGAGAAAAAGTAGAGAGAATTAGTAGAAGTATGAGGAAAGAAAGAAGGAAAGGAGGGAAGGAAGGAAGGAAGGAAGATAGAAGCAAAGAAGGAAAGAAGGGAGGGAGGAAGGAAGGAAGGAAGGAGGGAAAGAAGGAGAAAATGTAGAGAGAATTAGTAGAAGTATGAGGAAAGAAAGAGGGAAAGGAGGAAAGAAAGGAAGGAAGAAGCAAAGAAGGAAAGAAAGGGAGGGAGGAAGGAAGGAGGGAAAGGAGAAAATGTAGAGAGAATTAGTAGAAGTATGAGGAAAGAAAGAAGGAAAGGAGGAGAAGGAAGGAAGAAAGAAGCAAAGAAGGAAAGAAAGGAGGGAGGGTGGAAGGAAGGAGAGAAAGAAGGAAAAAAGAAAGAAAGAAGATACAGTAAGAATAAAATAACGTATAATATAGTTATTGAACTAAAAAATATTTAGAAAAAAAAAAAGGGACGCATAGAACCCTAGTACAAATGTTGGAAGCAAAGCTATACAGAGAAAATCTTACACAGAAGCATACACATACACGTTCACAAAAAGAGGCAAAGGGGGAAAAATCATAAATCCTGCTCCCAGAGACCACCTCCTCAACCTGGGGTGATTCGCTGTCTAAAGGAGGGAAGGAAGGAAGGAAAGAAAGAAAGAAAGAACGAAGGTAAAGTACAATAAAATTATTACAATTAAAATTATTACAATTTTTTTTTAAAAAAAGCATGGCCGGATAGAGCCCTAGGACCAATGGTGGAAGCAAGAGTATACAGACAAGATCTCACACAGAAGCATACACGTACACATTCACAAAAAGAGGAAAAGGGAAAAAAATCACAGATCTCGCTCCTAAATTCCACCTCTTCAATTTGGGATCACTCCCTGTCTATTCAGGTATTCCACAGATGCAGGGCACATCAAGTTGATTGTGGAGCTTCAATCCGCCGCCTCCGCGGCTGCCAGGAGAAACCTCCCCCTCTCCTCCCTGCTCTCACAGCTCACAGGAGCTCAGCTTTGTACCCGGCCCTGCCCCTGCGCGCAGGTCGCTGGAGGGCATCTGTTTTTTGCTCAGACAGGACAGGGTTAAAGGAGCTGCTGATTCGGGGGCTCCGGCTCACTCAGGCCGGGGGTTGGGGGATGGGGGAAGGAGGGGCACTGCGTGCGGGGCGGGCCTGCGGCAGCAGAGGCGGCGTGACGCTGCGGCAGAGGCCAGCGTGACGTTGCACCAGCCTGAGACCCGCCGTGCGAACTCCCGGGGAAGTTGTCCCGGGAACCTGGCAGTGGCGGCCTGCACAGGCTCCGCGGAAGAGGGGCGCGGAGAGTGACCTGTGCTCGCGCACAGCCCCCCTGGTGGCGGCAGCAGCAGCCCTAGCGTCTCCCGCCCGTCTCTGGGGTTCGCGCTTCCAGCCGCGGCTCGCGCCCGTCTCTGGGGTTCGCGCTTTTAGCCGCGGCTCGCGCCCGTCTCTGGGGTTCGCGCTTTTAGCCGCGGCTCGCGCCCGTCTCGAGTTCCTTTAAGCAGCGCTCTTAAACCCCTCTCCTCGCGCACCAGGAAACAAAGAGGGAAGAAAAAGTCTCTTGCCTCTTCGGCCGGTGCAGGCTTTTCCCCGAACTCCCTCCCAGCTAGTCATGGCGCACCAACCCCTTCAGGCTATGTTCAAGCCGCCAACCCCAGTCCTCTCCCTGCGCTCCGTCCAAAACCGAAACCCGAGCCTCAGCTCCCAGCCCCGCCCGCCCCGGCGGGTGAGCAGACAAGCCTCTCGGGTTGGTGAGTGCCGGTCGGCACCGATCGTCTGTGCAGGAATCTCCCCGCTTTGCCCTCCGCACCCGTCGCTGTGCACTACTCCGCGGTCCCGAAGCTCCCCCCTCCGCCTTCCGCAGTCTCCGCCCGCAGAGGGGCTTCCTAGCGTGTGGAAACTTTTCCTCCTTCACAGCTCCCTCCCACTGGTGCAGGTGCCGTCCTTATTCTTTTGTCTCTGTTTTTTCTTTTTTTCTTTTGCCCTACCCAGGTACGTGGGGAGTTTCTTGCCTTTTGGGAGCTCTGAGGTCTTCTGCCAGCCTTCAGTAGGTGTTCTGTAGGAGTTGTTCCACGTGTAGATGTATTTCTGGTGTATCCGTGAGGAGGAAGGCGATCTCCACGTCTTACTCTTCCGCCATCTTCCCGACCCTCCCTGGGAACATCTTTAATAGCAAATAACTTAATGTGAATTAATTGATACAAACGGAACACTTAGTAAGCATCTAAAAGGGGTTATGCATGGTTTCATAAGAGGGAGAAGTAGCTAAAAATGGGAACACAGGAAAATACCCAAGATGCAAGCTTCATAATTTTTCCCAGGGCTAATCATGAATAAGAGTATGATTAAACCTAGTGCCATTAGAATTTTATTGAAACAAGTAAACCCTTTTCCCCTCAATCCTTAAAACTGCTGTATTATGCAATGACAGTGTCTTAAAATGAAAAAAGATCAATCCCACAAATTTTTTTAAAAATCAATTATCCAATGGGAAAGAGATGGATTACCATTGATTGCATCCTGCCTGAGTTAGAGATGATGGATGACTGCAGTCATGGCATTGATCTCTGGGAGCCGGCTTAACACGGGTCTTGCATGGCTTATTATGGGGCCACCCACTCAGAGAACGCATACACACACAACAAATTCCACATTTTACATTCTATCAGGGTCTTCCAGCTATTCTTTTGTTCATATAACTGACGACGTCCCTAAATTCAAGCAATGCTACCCACCTTAAACATTTTGTTCAGATACAATGACTATAAAGAACAGACAAGTGCAGTAACAGAAGGAGAGGGAGGCCGTATAAATGATCTTCTGACAGTCACTGTGGTTCGTTCCTAAGTGAAGATCCTGAGAGCTCATCTTGTAACTCATACAAATCCTTCACATTTTCAAATAACCAGGAAACGGGTGAAATATTAGAGCTTTATTCCAACCTGCAGCATTTCGTCATGATAAATATGTCCAGTTCAGTTTCAATTTATACACTCCATGAAATACTATGTATATAAATTTTGGGGCGGGATCAATAGTGACTTGTTAGTTAAGTGGAATGCATTGTGACTTCAAGACTATTTTTATTTAAATTTATTTAAATTGTACATTCTTTCTTGAAAGGCATCTCAACTTCAGCCTCATCTACTGTTCAAGGTGAAGTTCCATGCACGGAGGGCAAGAATCACATGAACACAGGACTGGTAACAAGAGACATTTCAGATTCTACAATACATGTACTGTCCCTCCAATTGTTTACCAAATGCAGCGGTTAAGCTCCACTGCCCCCTCCTTGACTCACTGACTTACTGGCTGATGAACAGAACTGCCAACTGCACGTTAACAGGGGTGCTTGTTGGAACTGTGTTAACCATTGTGTTGCCATTTAAATGGCATTAGGAAAAATGCTAACTTATCCTCATCACTGTAATATGTGTGCTGCTCTTTACACAAAATAAACAGGAAAAAATGATAAGAAAAGCAAAAGAAGTAGGAAATATATCTTTGTCTCTGTTGTACACTAACCTAAGTCAATTTGACTGCTTAGCCAATATCAATTTTTAAAAATTTTATCTGATGTTTTTGGTAGATGTTGGTAAACTCCAGAGTTAAAAGGAGGGGCGGTGCCTTATTAAAGAAAGGAGCTCTTATTATAAATTTTACCAAATGTAGTAACATTTATTAGTAAACAGGTACAGAAGAGTCATATAAACTGGTCTGTACTTTGGAGAAGACTTTGCCCTTGGTGCATGGGACTTCACCTTGAGGGAATGGCTATTCCTTAGACACAACACTAACAGCTAAGAATAACTAATAACTGACTGGCATAGATTAGCGTTAATTAGCAATATGTTTAATACATATATTTAATATATTCTGATAGCTACATATTTAATAATGTATATAAAATAACACTCGATTATTTTAACATAAATAACCAGATAGACATAATAGTTCCAAGTTGAAATTTTTCATGGGGGGGCATAGTTTGACAACATAGCCGGGAGTTACCACCTAACTTGTGAGAAGCATACTAAAATGAAAATAAATAGAATAAACTTCCTTAAGACTTCATGTTTTCTCTGTGTGACATATCACTGTTTCCTGAGACTTAACAAAATTAACCCTGAACTACAACATGGGGAAATAGAATGAAGAACACAATTCTAGTGTCAGCCATTATTTGGAACTGGGGCCTGAAACTAGATGAATTAGTTATTATTATTATCATCATTTTATTATTAACATGTGACTTTTTATATCTGAATTGGTCATGTACGCCCAATATTACATAGAAAAGTCCAGAAGATTGAGAAAATACTTGCTGAGTTATCAAATCAGTGTAAGATGACATGCCAGATTTTTGGCAATTAGAGGGCAGGCTAATATCAATAGATCATTAACGTAACTCATTTTTATAGAAAAATAGTTTTGTAAAATGAAACATCCAAGCAAGAAGATCTGTGCTATGGGAAGGAGAATGGAGAGTAAACGAACATTCATTGAATGCCTATGTTTCAGACACAGTGCTAGTGTGACTACATATAATCTTCTTTATTATTTAGACTATCTCTGTGAGGTAGGGTATATTATTCTCATGTTTACGGATGACGACACACTGTGACTTACGCTAGATAGACCTACTTACATGTACCAAGCAATTATACTGTAAAATTAAATTCTAAAACTTTTGACAGGCGGGGTGTGAAACATCTGGATTTCTCCCTTAAAATATAAGTTTTTAGTGACTTTCCATCATGTAAATGCAGTTGTACTCTAACTCTGAAATTGCCAGTTCTTTTCTGGGTGGTTCTGCGGTACTTTTCTTTTCTGGGCACTATCTGGTCATTTTGTCCTGTTTATATTATTTTTGTATCCTTGAAGAATGTAAAGATGGTGTTTTCATGAAAATGAATATTGCTTTTTCTTTCACTCAGGATGGTTGACTATAATGCTGTCATTATACCTATGTCTAAAACTCATTCATCTGGGCACTGAGTACTTGCTGGAATCCATAAAAAAGCGTAACACCTGCCTTCAAGGAGCTTATCTTTGCCTGGAAATTAAGCCAACTTTTTCCTTAGTGAGGAACAACTCTAAATATTGTAGCATTGGAATTGATGGGTCTCATCTTAGAAGGCTTTTCTTTTTTTTTTTTTGCACTTTACTCATAAGACCACCTGGAAACCAAGAGAGTTTATACATGTTATATTTTAATTGACACACACCACCAAAAGCTTGTTAATAGTTCAGAAGATTAGTGAGCGTTGATGTTTACCAACAAACAATATCCTTTGTAATGGGTTTATGGAGAAAAATAAAGAGTTGCGGCCTCACTGCTCTGACCTGCTCCTCCCTTTTACAATATTGATACTTGTTCTGTAGTCACTTAAAACCCTCTGTTGTGGCTAATTGGAAGTTCTTGGTCTGACTACTAGCTTCTTGCTGTGATGATAAATATTTAATCACAGAGGGAGAAGTTCCTTTTTTGAGAACATACATTGGTCTGTAACTCTTGAAAACAGAACAAAGGGCACTGTTACGTGGAAGGCACCTTCCTTCACTCCCTGGTCCAGGGTTGAGAAAGGTCCACCTAATTACCTCTGCAGAGAAACAGCAGTCTCCTTCTCACTTACTGTCTGACATTTAGACATTTCTCCCCTCACCTCTTCCCACTGGTGTGAAAAGGAACTGAATACAAAACGAAAGTCCACTTAGCTAGCATGTTTCCTCTCCATCACAAAGCTAAGCCATGGATATGTGGTATGTCACTCTAACTGTGTCATTTTTCTCTCCAATTAAAAATAATGGATGCTTTTGGCCTGTCAGCTTGCACAATGTTCCTGTAGGGAGAAAATTAGTTGGTATCTCCACAGAGCCATTGTCCACTAATTTGAAGTTCAAGGTCTGACTGCGATCCATCTCCACGTCCCCCCACGTATCACAATGTCACTAAGAATCCGCACTTCCCATGGGAAGACTCTGACAGGCATGATTACACCTGAACCCATTTTTCCTGGAACAATTTTCATGCAAACTGGGAGTGAGAAAAGATTATCACATCTTTCAATTACTCAACTATATTTCCTGGAAGAAAGTCTTCTGAATGTGTCAGTAGCTGCTTCATCACAGGGATGTTAATATATTTTATTGGCCAATTTTCTGTGACAAATGCATTTGAGAACACACCCAAAAAAAGAAGCTCTTAATATATCAGGTATTAGAAGAGAACAAAGGATATACAGCCACCATTGGTCAAAGGAAGCTCTGTGTGTGTGTGTGTGTGTGTGTGTGTGTGTGTGTGTGTGTTCTCTTTATATTTCGATTCTCCAATACCTAGAAGAATATACAAGTTTTCAGTTTGCCCACCTTGGGACAGTTGGGCTGCCAATTGCTAGTAGAATAAATGCTGACAATCTGAATGTTGGGAACAAATTATTGAAGAGGTGCAAAAACATTTAATTAAATCTTGTAAGCCAGAAATAAATTTTAATAGTTAAAAACATTTTATTCCTCTTCAATTACACCTATTCAGCCTTCAGGGTTTTCTCTTTGAAAGAGAGTGCAGTTGCCAAGAGAGACAACTTTCCTTGAAGGGAATTGTGTTCAGGGTTATAATTGGGAGACTGTATTAGCTACTGTTTGAAAACTACCATTCTATCCCCATCTCTAAAGACTGAAAAATATACATAAAAGGAATATAAAAGGAAGAAAAAATTATAATCAAAAACATTAAAGGGCTAGAACTTAACTTATTTCATGACATATTCATTAACCCCAAACTTAGAAGTATTCTACTAAATAGAATACAGCTAAGAGGGCATTCTGAAGAGGAAGAAGCTGTGTATGCTTAGCTACATTTTCTGAGATTTCTTATTTTCATATTATGCAATGTTTTCTCATCATAGTTCTTCAGAAATTTGTTTAGGTATCTCCAGGATATAAGCTACAATAATTTCAAATAAATAGCATGAGTAAAGACAAATTTGCAATTAGAAAAGTATTTTTTCCCTTTAATTCATTATTTTTTTTTACATATTCAGCAAATGTATTTAATATATTTATAAATTCGCAGTTAAAATATTTAGATACTTTCAACTTACTTTAGTTCATTTTTTTTTTTACTTTAGTTCATTTTAAGATTGTATCTTAAATATATCTTTTTATTCCTAAGAGTTGCTGAAAATTATTTTAAGGAGTAGCTGCCTAGTATTTCACTTTATCTGACAGTAGGTTGGTTTCCATTTTTTTTCCGTAAGTATAGATAATTGGCAATTAGGACATTTGTACATATGCATTCTATATCTTCTTGAGCAACTTCAGATAAATATCCCCATGTAAGAACTAACAGAACTAAAATCTATCTCTTTCAAATTATTTTCCCATTTAGTTTATTATAGAGTATTGAGCAGAGTTTACTGTGAAAAAGAATAGATACACATATATGTATAACTGAATCACTTTGCTGTACACCTGAAACTAACACAACATTGTTGTACAACTATACTCCAATATAAGACAAAAATTAAAAAATAAATAAATAAAATCTATCTCTAAGTTACCCGAACAATAGCTTTGGAAATTAAGGGCTTGCTACCTCAACTACCACCCCCTAAAAGCATTGGAAAATTTTGTCAAATCATTAGAAGATGATAGCTTAGAGAACAACTGATTTTTGGATTCGTTCACTAATTTCATTAGTTTTAACTGACGAGGAATTTGCTGTGTGAGAAAAAAATCAAGTAGCACTTCACATCAAGCCATGGGATATTTTTGTTCTGTGAGTCCCATGAATGCACATCAATTAAGCTAAAAATATCTAAGGGGTAGGAGCTTGAGGAACATGGGACAATAAATCTGTGTAGTTCAAATTTTTAAATTTTACAGAAGAAACTAAGGCCCAGCTAAGATAAGGGTCTTGTGTAGAATTTGTTTCCTTCTTCCCTGTCTAGTAGTCTTTGGACTATAATGATACTTCTTCTTTAATAGAAGGCAAATAAACTACAGAATTTGGGGGTAGAAATAAACTCTGATTTTAATTGTGATTAAAACACCAGGCTTTGGAGGCCATGAATTAAGATAAATTTAATGTGGTGTTATTATAAGAAATTTGACAATGAGTGTTTAATATAGTGATATGTAAGAAATATGACATTAACTGGAATGTCTTAATATCATTCAATTCATTAATGATCACAATTGAATTAATGTATAGTACCTTGTTTTGGTTCCAAGATTGACCTATGGAGTACAACCAAGGTAGAAAAATGAATGTGATTAATTGTTGATTTTTTTCCCTTATCTTTCAGGAAAGCACTTTAGCCTCTGTTAAGCCTGGAGAGGGCAAAACTATTGTTGGAGGATGGTGATTACCAAAAAAAAATTTCAAGTATGTAAAGGAGGATGATTCAGAAGATGTAGAGAGGTGGCATATTACTATTAAGACCAGAATAGGAAGTGAATTTGAAAAGAATCAGGAGGGACTTAGGTTAGACATAACAAAATACAGTGTAATGTATTTGAAACATAATTTCATGTTATTTTAATGTGCTATGAAAATGTCTTCTCAGAAGAATTGGAAAAGGCAAAAGGGAAAAAAACACTATCAGTCTAGAACGTTAATGTAGATGTCTACATAAAGAGAAGGTTGTGAATTCTGAATTCCCTTCCATTCCTAGAATTTAGATTATCATTGACTTAAAATGCAAAATCTTGAGGCTAAACCATCTCTCTTATGACTTCACATATTTAAACTAAAAGCAGTAAATCATATGCAGAATCCAGTACAAAGTCGTTTAACTTGAAAATAGAAACAGAGTGATCTCTACTGTTTCAGAAATTGGTTAAAATAAAAATGGAAAGAAATTTATGTGTGAGAGAGTTAACAGGAAAATGACTTATGGCATATAAATGCAGATTTGTATGATACACACACATACGCACATTCAGTAGATGGATTTGTAACAAAGAGTTTGGGATGGCTTTTAATCTTATTTTAGTTAGATGGGATATTGAAGTACATTCTTCTATTTTGCAAAAAGAAAATCATATTAAAATAAGACCTTTGAAATGAGACTCAATTTTTTTTTTTAGATTGTACTAAAGTTAGATCATATTTTATATGATACCAATCTGTTGCAATAGCTAACATTGCAAAGGGCATAGAAGTAGAAAAATTTCAAGGAGGCAGTTCCTTTTTTTTTTTGGCTTAAACAACAGAAATTTATTTCTACAGTTCTGGAGACTGGGAAGTTTGTGATCAGGGAACTGCATGGAACGTTATGGTGAGGGCCTTCTTCTTGGTTTATAGACAGCTGCCTTCTTGCTGTATCCTCACATGGGCAACAGAGAGCAAGACATCTCACTTGTGTCTCTTCTTTTTTAAAAAACGTATTTATTTATTTGAAGTATAGTTGATTTACAGTGTTGTGTTAGTTTCAGATGTACAGCACAGTGATTCAGTTATATATATATGTATACATATATTCTTTTCTAGATTCTTTTCCCTTACAGGTTATTACAAAATATTGCGTATAGTTTCTGGTGCTGTACAGTAGGTCCTTGTTGATTACCTATTTTATATATAGTACTGTGAATTGATATATGTCATCTTTTCTTTCAGATTACACATATAAGCCATATGAAATGTTATTTGTCTTTGTCTGGCTTACTTCACCTAGTTAGATAATCTCTAGGTCCATCCATGTTGCTGCAAATGTCATTATTTCATTCTTTTTTAATGGCTGAGTAATATTCCATTATATATATATATATATATGTGTGTGTGTGTGTGTATATACACACACACACATCTTTATCCATTCTTCTGTCAATGGATGTTTAGGTTGCTTCCATGTCTTGGCTTCAATGAACATTGGGGTGTGTATATTTGTTTGAATTAGAGTTTAGGGAGACAGTTCTTTAATGACGTGAAAATTTTCTGGGCTAACTTAGGATTTTGTTTCCTCTCTCTCCACTATTACCCCAATATCACTCCACAATGTGTTTGAGACCCCCTGTTCCAATAAAGTACGATACAATTATACAAAAACATGACAGTATGGAATGACTGGAAATCTGTATTATTTTCCTACTGCTGCTGTGAGGGGTCACAACCTTAGTGGCTTAAAGCAATATGAATTTATTATCTTACAGTTCTGGAAGTCAGAAGTCTGAAATCAGTCTCATGGGGTTAAGATCGAGGTATCGTCAAGGCTGCATTCCTTTCTGGAGGTTCTAGAGAAGAATCCATTTCCTGGCTTCTTTTACCTTCTGGAGGCTGCCCATAGTCCTTGGCTTCTGGCCCCCTTCAATGCCAGTAATGATGGGCTGGGTTCTTCTCACATCATATTACTCTGACCTCTTCTTCTGCCTCTCTCTTCCACTGTTAAGTACTCTTGTGATTATGTTGGGCCCACCTGGATAATGTAGGATTATCTCCCATCTCAAGGTCAGTGATTGGAAATCTTAATTCTACTTGAAACCTTAAAAGTCTTCTGTAGATTCTGGGGAATAGGACATAATCATCTTTTGTAGGGGGGGAAGCGCATTCTTCTACCTGCTACAGAGTCAAAATGGCGCATACACAGAGAACTGAATTCCATTATTTATAAATAAATTTAGAGACTTTTCTTTGCCTCCTCAACTTTAGATATGATAGATTTCCCTTTTGCAGTACTTTCTTTGTGTCAAAACTAGGACAGCTGAGTTGCATTTTAGCTAGATCCTCCAATCTCAAGTCACTTGCTAAATGACATACCCAAAGTGAAAGAAAAGAGGAAATTTATATACGTCCTGAAAATGACCCTTTTGTGAACACTGAGTTTCCCTTTTATTTACTGACTGACTTTAAAATGCATTGGAAAGAAAGATGATACTGTGGGCAAGGAGGGTATGGGAGATTCCAAACAAGTAACACTGTTGTAAAAGTGAAAAATTTCTATCCTATTAAATGTGTTGTGAATTTTTTTATACATGAAGTATAAGGTCAAGAGTCTCACAGAATTAATTATGGAGCAACACACACACACACACACACACACTCCAAGAGGAAAGGAAAAGTGAACATCTGTGTTCAATTAAAGTGCTAGGCAGCGCTACCAGTGGTCATCTTTGTGTGAGCAAATGATCGAAAACTTGATTCATGGGAAGAGCACTATAAAGAAATAAATATTTCTGGTGGAGATAAAAATAGCTGATCCACTTTTACATTGTGGTTTTCTTGTTTGTTTCACTGGTGATCCCCCAGGAGTCCCATCCAGACTACCACGCAGATTAAAATGTTCTTTACGTATCTTTGAAAAAGCTTTAATGCCTTCCCAGTTGCATTTCAGTTGACTGACATGTCATGTCACATGAGATGATGTGACATTTGGACCTTTTATGATTGAGGGCCATTCATTAAATTGCTTAGCAAACTTTATGTTCCTGATTCTCTAAACAGAGAGGGCTTAACCAAATATTAAAGCATGCATGGATGGTTCTATGAGTAATTTATTAAACCTGGCTTTAACAAGTAAGATAGAATGTCATACTGAGTAGTAAGTAATCTATCTATAGTCCACGTCAGAACATCCTAGATGGTACCATTCTTTAGCATTCTAGGATAGTACCTATCCCAGCATTCTTAAATCCAAATGCAGACCCATTGTCAGTTTCCTTTGAAAATTCTATAGCAGTCAAGACAATTTTTGAGTGTTCTATAAAATCAAATAGATTCATGATCGGCTTATTTCCCTCCATATCCGAAGAAAGATATAGTTATGCCCAATGGCTTAGACTATGTTATTCTCTTTTATGACCTCCAGAGGAGTTGACATTTCTAAAACTATTTACAGATATTACATAGTGAACATTTCTCCCATTCTCCTTAACTCGTTATTGACCTATATTCAGTGTGCACGTAAGATGCAGATCGTATTTTAAATGTGTGATGCTCTTTATGAAGGACATCCAAAAACTACTGTTTAAAGAGATATTGATGTACAGTCTAAGAAATAGTGGCAATTACAGAATTGAGGCAAAAGTCACATATCTGTATCCTGGATAGTAATTTTTGTACAAGATTTACATTTCTATTTGTAAAGTTTAAATTCTAAAACAAACAGTAAAATTTGGTGAACAGTACACTTTCAGTAATTCCACAAATTCATCCAATGACATGTTCTCAGGTAAAGAAGGATGCCAGTGTTTCTTTCATGTGGAAAATATTTGGGGCCACAGGCTATCAGGAGCGTAGAAAAACATAGCAAACTTGTGTTCATATAATTTCATTTCGTTTTCTTTAACATAGAATGAAAATGTCTTGGCATTTAAATCTAAGACAGATTGATAAAATAAAAGTGCCTTAAAGTAGTTATTTAAGATTTAGCATCTGCATAAGCTCCAGAGTAAAGTCTATACTCAGAAGCATCCTATGTTTCTTGAGAGGGGGGCTTGCATTTCCTAGTGTATCCCCCACCAGCTAAACAAAAACCCACCTTGTTTTCAGAAAAGATGTATCGAACAGTAGTAAAAATTAGTGATGGGCCAAGATAAATTCTGGATATCCTTTTTTTCATTGCAAATTACTCATTACTTTCCTCCCTTGCAGTAAATTCAGGGTATAGTTAAAGAAGCCCTGTGTGGACTTTGGTTTTGTCCACTGCACTCACCATTTTGTGTTGGGAAGTCCCACATCTTTAGCATGTTAGACATTTATTACCTAGGTAAGGTCTGGTCCATGTGCATGGGCCTGTACAATCTCAAAGGGCAAGACCTTGGAGTTATGCCCTTCCACTGGACTGAACATGCAGTGGTGAGATGCAAATACAGTCAACTCTTGCTCAAGAAACCATTTGATTGTGTTGAGTATGGCAGTAACTTGGTCCAGGTTTCAAAGGTCACATTGGTTGGTAAATTCCACGTACTGAATTTGGGCTGAGTTCCTGCTGCTCAAATGTGTTGACTGGATGTCCCTTGGAGAAGTAATAAGGGACAGCATTACCATGTTTTAGTTTTTGAGATATTGGGGAGCAAGGAAGGTTAAAGAAATAAAGGGAAAGGAAGACAGAGAAAAAACACCGATGCAAATGTCAGTTTTCAAGGTGTTTAAAGTGTAAATAATGAATATGGATAATTTGGCTGTTTACACAGCCTCAGTAGATGCCACATAACTTACTGACATTCAGCCAGTCCCTATCAATATAAAGTCATAAGAAAAAAAAATATCTTGAGGAGTTAACTGCACAAATGCCTGCAAACTGTAAGCCATACCTCGCACTGGACAGCTTTGCCCGTTAATCCTCAGGTTTTGAACAGAGTTATGACTAGCTAAAAATTATCCTTTCATTGACACATAGGGAGGGCTGCCTTTAACACCTCTTATCTTTCCTGAAGTATAGGTGTGCTTTCCAGGAAGGATATCTCACATATGCAAACCTGGGTTGAAAAAAGTAGGTAATCTGAAGCAGAAAAACTGTACGTGTGTATATTAGTAAAATCATACCCTTGAGTTGTGTATGTTAAGTTTGTGGTTGAAACTCCAAACTGAATCAAGTATTTTAAAATTTCAGTAACAAAAATGCTACAGCCTCTGGATTCTATTCTTTTATGTATTCATCCATCTATCATCTGTATCTGTTTCATCTCTCTATTTACTTGCTACTAGATCTAAATATTCCGTGCCTTTAGTATATTAACATAAATTAATATCACAAGTTACGTCTGAGCTTCAAAACAATCTTTAAGATAGTTATTTCCTCATTCATGAGGAAACTGAGTCTCAAAGAAGTAAGTAACTCACCGAAGGCCACACAGATAATCAGTCCCAGCCATGTTGAAAGCCGTCTTCCTTCCACAAAGGACAGCCTGGCTGAACCAAAAGAATGAAAAGATAAGTCTCTTCATAAATTTACCTAGACTTCAGTTCTCTTGGGGCAAATTCACTTTTTGTCTTGATTCATCCTGATCAGCTTTTGTGAAATCAAAATTCACAAGTGTACTTGCCAACTAATTCCTATTTGTGTCACGCTAGGACAATCTGGTCTAAAGGAGGCTTATGATATAAAATTACTATATTGTTAAAGATATGTATGGAAATAGATTTTCCCTCCTACCACTCCGAGTGGAGAAAAATGATGTGCCCATCAGTATTGACACGCTCTTCCTATATACTTTATTCCTGGGCCAGCTTGAAGGGAGGATACAATAAAGGTTCATTTGTTACATGCCTACAACAATAGATAGGTTTAAGTGGCCTTTCTCCGTTATTGCATTCACAAGCACATTTCTTACTGTGTGATATAACATGACATACACAAGCAAGGAGCAAAATTCCCAATGTGGCTTATTTTTTTCTGAAAAGTGACATTAAGCAGTATTATGTTTCATTACTGTCTGAGTTTCTTATTGTTTTGATACACTTCATGGTAAATGGTGAGCCACATGTTCATTCCCAACTTTTAACCTGAACACAGAAAAAAAAAATTGGCAGCCCTTTGTATGCCTTATCAGAATCACTCAGCCATTCAAATGGATTTTTAAGACACTTGTCCCCTTTCCATATTGTGTATTATATTAGTTTGTTTTCCTCAATCTTTATTGTATATAGGTTTAACTCTAGAAAAAAAATACTCTGGAAACAAATCATTTTCCCAAAGAATCAACTGGGAAATCTTTTATGAATATTTCATTAAAATTATTTCTATTCTGAAAACCAAACAACATAAATTATCAAATAGTATGATTACATCTTAGTACAATCATTTTTCTCATGCTGACTGTCAATTTTCTTTTAGAACCTCTGACTGGTAAATATTGTTAAAAAGCACATTTAGTTTAAATCAGAATAGGTGAAGTACAGCTTGACAAACATTTAGATGAAGATGATCAATGATACTATCGTATATAATTTGGTAAAAGTCTTTGTAAGGATGATCCTTTTTTTCTTCTTTTTTTTATTGAAGTATAGTTGATTTACAATGTTGTGTTAGCTTCATGTGTACAGCAAAGTGATTCAGTTATACACCTATATATATATTCTTTTTAATGATATATTCTTAAACTTCAGTTATTATCTATAAACTTGCTGCCTCAATTTTGATTGTGTAGAGATGGCAAGAGTAATTGTATTAACAAAACAGTAGACTGGATTCCTTGAAGATGGCGGAAGAGTAAGACGCGGAGATCGCCTTCCTCCCCACGGAGACACCAGAAATACATCCACACGTGGAACAACTCCTACAGAACTCCTACTGAAGGCTGGCAGAAGACCTCAGACCTCCCAAAAGGCAAGAAACTCCCCACGTAACTGGGTAGGGCAAAAGAAAAAACAGAGACAAAAGAATAAGGACGGCACCTGCACCAGTGGGAGGGAGCTGTGAAGGAGGAAAAGTTTCCACACACTAGGAAGCCCCTCCGCGGGCGGAGACTGCGGGAGGCAGAGGGGGGAGTTTCGGGACCGCGGAGTAGTGCACAGCGACGGGTGCGGAGGGCAAAGCGGGGAGATTCCTGCACAGACGATCGGTGCCGACCAGCACTCACCAACCCGAGAGGCTTGCTGCTCACCCACCGGGGCGGGCGGGGCTGCGAGCTGAGGCTCGGGTTTTGGTTTTGGACGGAGCTCAGGGAGAGGACTGGGGTTGGCGGCTTGAACATAGCCTGAAGGGGTTAGTGCACCACAACTAGCCGGGAGGGAGTTCGGGGAAAAGCCTGCACCGGCCGAAGAGGCAAGAGACTTTTTCTTCCCTCTTTGTCTCCTGGTGCGCGAGGAGAGGGGTTTAAGAGCGCTGCTTAAAGGAACTCCAGAGACGGGCGCGAGCCGCGGCTAAAAGCGCGAACCCCAGAGACGGGCGCGAGCCGCGGCTGAGGGCGCGAGCCCCCGAGACGGGCGCGAGCCGCGGCTGAAAGCGCAAACCCCAGAGACGGGCGCGAGCCGCGGCTAAAACCGCGGACCCCAGAGACGGGCGGGAGACGCTAAGGCTGCTGCTGCCGCCACCAAGGGGCCTGTGTGCGAGCACAGGTCACTCTCCACACCCCTCTTCCGCGGAGCCTGTGCAGCCCGCCACTGCCAGGTTCCCGGGATCCAGGGACAACTTCCCCGGGACAGCGCACGGCGGGCCTCAGGCTGGTGCAACGTCACGCCGGCCTCTGCCGCAACGTCACGCTGCCTCTGCCGCCGCAGGCCGGCCCCGCACGCAGTGCCCCTCCTTCCCCCATCCCCCAACCCCCGGCCTGAGTGAGCCGGAGGCCCCGAATCGGCGGCTCCTTTAACCCCGTCCTGTCTGAGCGAAAAAACAGACGCCCTCCAGCGACCTACACGCAGAGGCAGGGCCAAATCCAAAGCTGAGCTCCTGTGAGCTGTGAAAACAAAGAAGAGAAAGGGAAATCTCTCCCAGCAGCCACAGAAGCAGCGGATTAAAGCTCCACAATCAACTTGATATACCCTGCATCTGTGGAATACCTGAATAGACAAGGAATGATCCCAAATTGAAGAGGTGGAATTTAGGAGCGAAATCTATGATTTTTTTCCCTTTTCCTCTTTTTGTGAAGGTGTACGTGTATGCTCCTGTGTGACATCTAGTCTGTATACACTAGCTTCCACCATTTGTCCTAGGGCTCTATCCGTCCATGACTTTTTTTTAAAAATTCTTTTTCTTAATAATTAAGTTTAATTGTAATAACTTTATTATACTTTACCTTCGTTCTTTCTTTCCTTCCTTCCCTCCCTCCTTTAGACAATGAATCACCCCAAATTGAGGAGGTGGTCTCAGGGAGCAGGATTTATGATTTTCCCCCCTTTACCTCTTTTTGTGAAGGTGTATGTGTATGCTTCTGTGTAAGATTTTCTCTGTATAGCTTTGCTTCCAACATTTGTCCTAAGGTTCTATCCGTCCCTTTTTTTTTTTTTTTCTAAATATTTTTTAATTCAATAACTATATTATACTTTATTTTATTTTTACTGTATCATCTTTCTTTCTGTCTTTTTTTCCTTCTTTCACTCCTTCCTTCCTTCCTCCCTCCCTCCCTCCCTCCCTCCTTTCTTTCCTTCTTTGCTTCTTACTTCCTTCCTTCCTTTCCTCCTT
The DNA here is from genome assembly GCF_008692025.1 of Phocoena sinus. Classification (NCBI taxonomy): domain Eukaryota; kingdom Metazoa; phylum Chordata; class Mammalia; order Artiodactyla; family Phocoenidae; genus Phocoena; species Phocoena sinus. The sequence continues at coordinate 85,490,156 of NC_045773.1, read as the reverse complement.
TCCTTCTTTCTTTCCTCATACTTCTACTAATTCTCTCTACTTTTTCTCCCTTTTATTCTGAGCCGTGTGGATGAAAGGCTCTTGGTGCTCCAGCCAGGAGTCAGGGCTCTGCCTCTGAGGTAGGAGAGCCAACTTCAGGTCACTGGTCAACAAGAGACCTCCCAGCTCCACATAATATTAAACAGCGGAAATCTCCCAGAGACCTCCATCTTAACACCAGCACCCAGCTTCACTCAACGACCAGCAAGCCACAGTGCTGGACAACCTATGCCAAACAACTAGCAAAACAGGAACACAACCCCACCCATTAGCAGAGAGGCTGCCTAAAATCATAATAAGGCCACAGACACCCCAAAACACACCACCGGACGTGAACCTGCCCACTAGAGAGACAAGATCCAGCCTCATCCAGCACAACACAGGCACTAGTCCCCTCCACCAGGAAGCCTACACAACCCACTGAAACAACCTTAGCCACTGGAGACAGACATCAAAAACAACGGGAACTACGAACCTGCAGCCTGCAAAAAGGAGACCCCAAACACAGTAAGATAAGCAAAATGAGAAGACAGAAAAACACACAGCAGATGAAGGAGCAAGATAAAAACCCACCAGACCTAACAAATGAAGAGGAAATAGGAAATCTACCTGAAAAAGAATTCAGAATAATGATAGTAAGGATGATCCGAAATCTTGGAAGTAGAATGGACAAAATGCAAGAAACAGTTAACAAGGACCTACAAGAACTAAAGATGAAACAAGCAACGATGAACAATGCAATAAATGAAATTAAAATCACTCTAGATAGGATCAATAGCAGAATAACTGAGGCAGAAGAACGGATAAGTGACCTGGAAGATAAAGTAGTGGAAATAACTACTGCAGAGCAGAATAAAGAAAAAAGAATGAAAAGAACTGAGGACAGTCTCAGAGACCTCTGGGACAACATGAAACGCACCAACATTCGAATTATAGGGGTTCCAGAAGAAGAAGAAAGAAAGAAAGGGACTGAGAAAATATTTGAAGAGATTATAGTTGAAAACTTCCCTAATATGGGAAAGGAAATAGTTAATCAAGTCCAGGAAGCACAGAGGGTCCCATACAGGATAAATACAAGGAGAAACACGCCAAGACACATATTAATCAAACTGTCAAAAATTAAATACAAAGAAAGCATATTAAAAGCAGCAAGGGAAAAACAACAAATAACACACAAGGGAATCCCCATAAGGTTAACAGCTGATCTCTCAGCAGAAACCCTACAAGCCAGAAGGGAGTGGCAGGACATACTGAAAGTGATGAAGGAGAATAGCCTGAAACCAAGACTACTCTACCCAGCAAGGATCTCATTCACATTTGATGGAGAAATTAAAACCTTTACAGACAAGCAAAAGCTGAGAGAGTTCAGCACCACCAAACCAGCCTTACAACAAATGCTAAAGGAACTCCTCTAGACACGAAACACAAGAGAAGGAAATGACCTATAGTAGCGAACCCAAAACAATATATAAAATGGAAATAGGAACATACACATCAATAATTACCTTAAATGTAAATGGACTAAATGCTCCCACCAAAAGACACAGATTGGCTGAATGGATACAAAAACAAGACCCTTATATATGCTGTCTACAAGAGACCCACTTCAGACCTAGAGACACATACAGACTGAAAGTAAGGGGATGGAAAAAGATATTCCATGCAAATGGAAACCAAAAGAAAGCTGGAGTAGCAATTCTCATATCAGACAAAATAGACTTTAAAATAAGGACTATTAAAAGGGACAAAGAAGGACACTACATAATGATCAAGGGATCGATCCAAGAAGAAGATATAACAATTGTAAATATTTATGCACCCAACATAGGAGCACCTCAATACATAAGGCAAATACTAACAACCATAAAAGGGGAGATCAACAGTAACACATTCATAGTAGGGGACTTTAACACCCCACTTTCACCCATGGACAGATCATCCAAAATGAAAATAAATAAGGAAACACAAGCTTTAAATGATACATTAAACAAGATGGACTTAATTGATATTTATAGGACACTCCATCCAAAAACAACAGAATACACATTTTTCTCAAGTGCTCATGGAACATTCTCCAGGATAGATCATATCTTGGGTCACAAATCAAGCCTTGGTAAATTTAAGAAAACTGAAATTGTATCAAGTATCTTTTCCGACCACAACGCCATGAGACTAGATATCAATTACAGGAAAAGATCTGTAAAAAATACAAACACATGGAGGCTAAACAATACACTACTTAATAATGAAGTGATCACTGAAGAAATCAAAGAGGAAATAAAAAAATACCTAGAAACAAATGACAATGGAGACACAACGACCCAAAACCTATGGGATGCAGCAAAAGCAGTTCTAAGGGGGAAGTTTATAGCAATACAAGCCCACCTTAAGAAGCAGGAAACATCTCGAATAAACAACCTAACCTTGCACCTCAAGCAATTAGAGAAAGAAGAACAAAAAAACCCCAAAGCTAGCAGAAGGAAAGAAATCATAAAAATCAGATCAGAAATAAATGAAAAAGAAATGAAGGAAACAATAGCAAAGATCAATAAAACTAAAAGCTGGTTCTTTGAGAAGATAAACAAAATAAACCACTAGCCAGACTCATCAAGAAAAAAAGGGAGAAGACTCAAATCAATAGAATTAGAAATGAAAAAGGAGAAGTAACAACTGACACTGCAGAAATAAAAAAAATCATGAGAGATTACTACAAGCAACTCTATGCCAATAAAATGGACAATCTGGAAGAAATGGACAAATTCTTAGAAATGCACAACCTGCCAAGACTGAATCAGGAAGAAATAGAAAATATGAACAGACCAATCACAAGCACTGAAATTGAAACTGTGATTAAAAACCTTCCAACAAACAAAAGCCCAGGACCAGATGGCTTCACAGGTGAATTCTATCAAACGTTTAGAGAAGAGCTAACACCTATCCTTCTCAAACTCTTCCAAAATATAGCAGAGGGAGGAACACTCCCAAATTCCTTCTACGAAGCCACCATCACCTTGATACCAAAACCAGACAAGGATGTCACAAAGAAAGAAAACTACAGGCCAATATCACTGATGAACATAGATGCAAAAATCCTCAACAAAATACTAGCAAACAGAATCCAACAGCACATTAAAAGGATCATACACCATGATCAAGTGGGGTTTATTCCAGGAATGCAAGGATTCTTCAATATACGCAAATCTATCAATGTGATAAACTATATTAACAAATTGAAGGAGAAAAACCATATGATCATCTCAATAGATGCAGAGAAAGCTTTCGACAAAATTCAACACCCATTTATGATAAAAACCCTCCAGAAAGTAGGCATAGAGGGAACTTTCCTAAACATAATAAAAGCCATATATGACAAGCCCACAGCAAACATCATCCTCAATGGTGAAAAACTGAAAGCATTTCCACTAAGATCAGGAACAAGACAAGGTTGCCCACTCTCACCACTCTTATTCAACATAGTTTTGGAGGTTTTAGCCACAGCAATCAGAGAAGAAAAGGAAATAAAAGGAATCCAAATCGGAAAAGAAGAAGTAAAGCTGTCACTGTTTGCAGATGACATGATACTATACATAGAGAATCCTAAATATGCTACCAGAAAACTACTAGAGCTAATCAATGAATTTGGTAAAGTAGCAGGATACAAAATTAATGCACAGAAATCTCTGGCATTCCTATATACTAATGATGAAAAATCTGAAAGTGAAATCAAGAAAACACTCCCATTTACCATTGCAACAAAAAGAATAAAATATCTAGGAATAAACCTACCTAAGGATACGAAAGACCTGTATGCAGAAAATTATAAGACACTGATGAAAGAAATTAAAGATGATACAAATAGATGGAGAGATATACCATGTTCTTGGATGGGAAGAATCAACATTGTGAAAATGACTCTACTACCCAAAGCAATCTACAGATTCAATGCAATCCCTATCAAACTACCACTGGCATTTTTCACAGAACTAGAACAAAAAATTTCGCAATTTGTATGGAAACACAAAAGACCCCGAATAGCCAAAGCAATCTTGAGAACGAAAAAAGGAGCTGGAGGAATAAGGCTCCCTGACTTCAGACTATATTACAAAGCAACAGTAATCAAGACAGTATGGTACTGGCACAAAAACAGAAAGATAGATCAGTGGAACAGGATAGAAAGCCCAGAGATAAACCCACGCACATATGGACACCTTATCTTTGATAAAGGAGGCAGGAATGTACAGTGGAGAAAGGACAGCCTCTTCAATAAATGGTGCTGGGAAAACTGGACAGGTACATGTAAAAGTATGAGATTAGATCACTCCCTAACACCATACACAAAAATAAGCTCAAAATGGATTAAAGACCTAAATGTAAGGCCAGAAACTATCAAACTCTTAGAAGAAAACATAGGAAGAACACTCTATGACATAAATCACAGCAAGATCCTTTCTGACCCACCTCCTAGAGTAATGGAAATAAAAACAAAAATAAACAAATGGGACCTAATGAAACTTCAAAGCTTTTGCACAGCAAAGGAAACCATAACCAAGACCAAAAGACAACCCTCAGAATGGGAGAAAACATTTGCAAATGAAGCAACTGACAAAGGATTAATCTCCAAAATTTACAAGCAGCTCATGCAGCTCAATAACAAAAAAACAAACAACCCCATCCAAAAATGGGCAGAAGACCTAAATAGACATTTCTCCAAAGAAGATATACAGAATGCCAACAAACACATGAAAGAATGCTCAACATCATTAATCATTAGAGAAATGCAAATCAAAACTACAATGAGATATCATCTCACACCAGTCAGAATGGCCATCATCAAAAAATCAAGAAACAATAAATGCTGGAGAGGGTGTGGAGAAAAGGGGACACTCTTGCACTGCTGGTGGGAATGTGAATTGGTTCAGCCACTGTGGAGAACAGTATGGAGGTTCCTTAAAAAACTACAAATAGAATTACCATATGACCCAGCAATCCCACTACTTGGCATATACCATGAGAAAACCAAAATTCAAAGAGAGTCATGTACCAAAATGTTCATTGCAGCTCTATTTACAATAGCCAGGACATGGAAACAACCTAAGCGCCCATCACCGGATGAATGGATAAAGAAGATGTGGCACATATACACAATGGAATATTACTCAGCCTTAAAAAGAAATGAAATTGAGCTATTTGTAATGAGATGGATAGACCTAGAATCTGTCATACAGAGTGAAGTAAGTCAGAAAGAAAAAGACAAATACCGTATGCTAACACATATATATGGAATTTAAGGGAAAAAAATGTCATGAAAAACCTAGGGGTAAGATAGGAATAAAGACGCAGACCTACTGGAGAACGGACTTAAGGATATGGGGAGGGGGAAGGGTGAGTTTTGACAGGGCGAGAGAGAGTCATGGACATATACACACTAACATACGTAGTAAGGTAGATAGCTGGGGGGAAGCAGCCGCAAGGCACAGGGATATTAGCTCGGTGCTTTGTGACAGCCTGGAAGGGTGGGATGGGGAGAGTGGGAGGGAGGGAGACGCAAGAGGGAAGACATATGGGAACATATGTATATGTATAGCTGATTCACTTTGTTGTAAAGCAGAAACTAACACACCATTGTAAAGCAATTATACCCCAATAAAGATGTTTAAAAAAAAAAACAAAAAAAAAAAACAGTAGACTGTATTTACTGCTGCAACCCTCTGACAATGGGTTTGCTTATATAAATAAGTCCAGACATGCTGGGCTCAGGGGGATCACTGCCCATAAGTGATCAGTCTTCAAGTGGAAAGAGCTGACAAAAAATGCCAAACTCTCTGCCCCTCTGTTAAATCAGTATTCTTGAATAGAAAGTTAAAACTCTACCGATCTGCCTAGGAAAAACTTCTGCAGCAAAAGCTTTACTGTTGAAAATGATGAAGCATGGGTGAGCAACACTCACACACCCATGCATTTTTCATTTTCAAGGAATCATAAAATGCAGTTTATGATTTTCAGCAACTGGCATTGGGAATTTACTCGTGTACTGCATACATGTATATCTAGGAAGTAAAAAAGAGTTTGAAGAACACTGATCAAAATACAGTGTCACAGTACTTCTTATACACCAAACTAAATGTCTTCGAACATCATATTAACCATCAGCTTCAAAGAAGGATAAAATCAAAGCTATTCACATTGGCATAAAAATGAATATGTATTTGCTTGATTGGTGTCTCTCTGGTCAAACAGATGACTCAGCCTAGTGTGCCAGGCACCCAAAGAGGAGGACTGATGAAAAGACTGTGTTTTGGGTCAGTTAGCCGGGTGGTGGTGTTAAAAACTTCTAGAGTTGGAAGGAGAGTGATCAAAAGTGAATTTAAAGAGCTAACAGACACGAAATCGAGGCAGCAGTTATCAAAGAGCCAAAACGAAGGGAGCTTCAGTACAGAAAACAGAGAATGAAGACAGAGACCAGAGTCAAGTCCAGGCCACAACAAACGGGTGTTCCCCGCGTCTACTGCACGAGAGAGCCATTCGCCTTGCAGACATAGAGTGACTTGTGTGACGTGGGGATTTTGAGCCTCCCAACCAAGTCCTGGAAGGGAAGGAGAGAAGCTGCTTCTGCATAAACCCACGCCGGCACTCACGGTCATGCACACGTGGGAGAGGATGCTGAGACACACTAGTGCTTGCCGGGGCATGGCTGTGCCCTGTGCTGCCACATACTCTCAGTGCTCCCTGTTGGCATCTGTCTACCGCTCTCCAGAGCCCAATCTCCACTGGACAGTGGGAGAGTAGAGCCAGAAGCATCCTACCACCCATCGTTTGTCTGCCCTGATATCCAAGGTAAGATATCAGGTAAGATGAGCAGGTAAGATCATTTGTGAGAACTTATGGTGGCTATCCCCAAGGTTGAAAGTGACCCCAGCATAGAGCTGTTGAGGGTGATCCATAATGTACTAACTTAAAAATGTTTTATTTGAGGAAAGGGGCATCTTATGAGTGTATAAACTAGCAGAGACTTGGGTCAAGTTCACGGTCGCTATGTCCAGGAATAGGCCAGAGGTCCTGATACCGATAGAAAAGATGGTAGCAATGGAATATTAGGCATTCATTGCCAGGAGCAACTTAGATGTGAAGATCCTTCCCTCAAGGGCTTTGTGTCTCAGCTCTGCACACGCACGACTCTTTGTTTATTGTTGTTTTATTTGCTGCTCTTTAGATGTGCTTTCTCTTACCCCCCGGGGCTTTGACACATAGTCTTCCTTCTACTTGGGGAGTTCCCTCTGCAACCCCTCTCCCTTACTTCCCTACATAGATTTTTTTCCTTCTCTACTTAATAAACACGTACACATTCTTTAGCCTTCAGCTCAAACGGACTGTTCTTGGGGTGAACCTCCCTGACAGGTCATGGAGGTCTAGGACCCTTCTTACGGGAACACAGAGTCCTGTTCCTTTCTTCCTCACCAGTTTGTCAGCACATGTGTACTGAGTGGGATGTTCATGGTTGAGATTACAAGGAGTTGCAATTATTCATGATAAAATCAAGGCAAGATCATGAGACTGCATGGATGCGAGTGGGTGAAGGACAGATATCTGGAAGTCAGAGAATGAAAGGCCAGCCTAAAAGAGTCACCTCTGTGGATATTTAACTCACCAAGTATGATGGCAAGACGTGGGACATAAAGATAATGAGAAAGGAGCTCAACTTTTCAAGGATTGAAGTATAGTAACTTGAGAGGGAGTATATGTCTGCAAAGTAGGGGAATGGTGGGTATTGTCTGATGGCAGGAGAGTCCAAGATGAGTGACTGCATAGAAGAGAGAATGAAAATGGTCTGAAAGTGGCAACAAGCAGCAAGGAAGACACCTGTCCCACCAGTAGACCCCACAGGTATGAGTGACATGGGACACAAACCATGAGAAGCTTTGAAAAGGTTGTAGGGAAAGAAGCTTTGTAAAGAGGCAGGTATCAGTTAGAGCAAGAAGACGGAATGAATATTCAGAGAAGAGGTAAAAGATACATGGGATTTTTACTCCTGATTGACTTAGGGTTCCAGAAGCTCAGTGAATTGAGTTTACAGTTTGGGAAATGATAGAAGTGGTCAGAAAAGGCTAAGTTTGGAGTAATAGGATTAGATTTCAGGGGATGAGGGGGTGATCTACAGTCCTGAGCTTCTTTTGGTGACCACTATAAGCGGGACAAGAAGTGTGATGAGATTAATCCATTAAGCCTGGTGTGCCCTGAGTTGCCCCTTCCTCTGTATCCCTGTTACATCTTTTACGATCCACATATTAATCCTCATCGCATTGTGATTAAATCAGTATGTTTTCTGCCTCCTCATAAAACTGTTGTAACATGAAGATGGGAGTCAGGCCTTCCTGACCCTTTGTATCTCTATCATCTGCCATTTTTATTTGCATATTATATGCCTCCACAACCCATTTAATCAGATAAAATAATAAATAATACAATTGGATAGACCATTTGATTCATTCTCTTGCCTTTGAGTTGACTAATATCTGAAGTTTCTACTGGGTAGAAGATTATTTTCCCAAAAGAGGAAAAAAATGGATACATCTTGACTTACTATTTAAGATACTTAAATGTGGAAATGAAAACAATCATTTGTTTATTCAACAAATATTTACTGAGTGTCTACTATGTACCAGGCATTGTTCTAGGCTCTAAAAAAATATAATTTTTTAAACGAAAGAAAAACATAGTTTTTACCTTCATGTACCATAGTCAGGAAAATATAAACGTAGGAAATAATTATGCAAATAAATGTTAAATTATAACTATGATAAGAGCTATATAGGATAGTTTATGGAAAATTACTGGGTGTTTGGAAGAATTTACCAGAAGTTATAGGCTTGTTTGAGGATGGTGGGGAAGCATCAATGAGGAAGTGGTGATTTAATGAGTTTTAAAGGAAGAATAGAAGTTAATAGACCAAGGAGACGGATGAAGAACAAGCACAGTGAGGACCACGGAGCAGAAGGAAGGTCACCCATCAGGCAGACCTTTGTACGATAGTGAGACTTTGGCCCTTTATCCTAAGTGCAGTGACAATCTGTTGAAGCCAAATCTTCATAAAAATATGATCCCAAGAGTTAAACTTTATCCCAGTAAAGATCTACTTAATATAAGTTAAGACGGTAAAATGTTCCACATTTTTATTGTACCAAGGACTATGTTGGGCTCTAGAGGTAAACATGTGAACAAACATGGTCCCCTGACACACAGAAGGGCACACTCATGTGCAAGAAAAGATACGGAAACATTTATAATCACAATATTCACAAGTATTTGTAATAATAGAAGCATATGTAAAAATCACAATGAACAGGAAAGATTACGTCTGAGACTCTGAGGTTTGCCAAAGACTACTCTGAGCACTTGGTCTCTGGGGAGGAATTTGAAAAATCAACAGGGCATTTTCCAGACAGAGAGGCTGATGCAGCAAGGGGACAGCATGAGCAAAGGAATGAGCATACAGAGCAGCATGGTGTGTACCTGTGTGGGAGTTGGGAGGAAGTGGCTGTAAGTAACTTAGTATTCCGAGAGCGAGGAGTACACAGGGGGTGATAGCAGATGAGGCTAAAGGGTTGTACCTGGGCAGACCATGATGGGTGTTATTTGCCATAGCATGAAGCTTTTCCTAAAACAAACAAACAAACACAAAAGCAAAAACAAAAAACTGTTGAAGAAACATAGCTGGAAGGAAGAGGCAGGTCAAGCAAGGTAATCAGTTGTAACAGGGAACATGGATAGTATAATTTTCCTTCCCCTTAGGCAAAGTTGCTGCACATAGGACATAGGTTTACTTTGTTCTGGGAGCTTCAGAGCCTTTCTGTGTCTTATTCTGCCTTCTCTAGCTTCCTCTCTATACTTTTCCCCACTCCATCCTCTCAATGTAATTAACTCCTATTAATCTTTCAAAACCCAGAACTCTCTGGGGCTTTGGAAAGAGGTGTGGAGTGAGAGAGATACAGCCTCTCTTCTTGCGTTTCTTTATCCCCTCTGAATGCTAATTTCACATGCCTAATTTGTTCACAGAACACCTGAAATTCTTCCATTGTACTCCTATAAATAACCACCCATGGGAATTGTAATGGCTACAGAACACAAACACTGACTTCTGATCGTCTACCAAATGGGTGTAGGGCATGTCTGTGATCAAACCACTTCCCAAAGTTATAGCGGCTTGCCTTCACAAGTGAACAATGAGAACCAGAGGTATATGGGGAACTCTTGCAATTGTTAAAGGTGTATAAACTACGTTAAAAAAAAATAAAATACAAGCTTTCCGTCTTGAGATGTGTAACTTCCTTAACTCTCAGCCTCATACCTTAAAGGCAGGAAGGAAGAAATGAAATATTGGCAAAAAATTCACTAGAATTGGCTGGGAATGATGTGTTTCTGGCACTCTGAGATACTTAACACCTTTCAGAATAGGGGAAAAAATCGCTTTGAAACGTTTCAGCAAGGCACACATGGAGAATATTCTTGATCAAGACAAGCTGTCAGCACTGTGTTTTACCACTGCTGCTCCCCTACCCATTTTCTTCACTAAATATACTGTACTGTGCTATTCTCTCATGCGGGGTCAAAAGTCTAAGAGTCAGCTCTGGTTTCTGCCCTGTCTCAAGTAAATTTATTTGCAAATGATATAGGACAAGAGGTTTGTTTTCTTTTTTCCCAAAAGAAACAAACATAAAGATATGCTTGGGCTGGTATCAGTATTTAATAAGGCAGGTAAAGATAGCACTACATCGGCATCATTCCAAGGACATACACATCAGCTTAAAAAATAGATTGAAATAAAAAAATGTTTCTTTTACCTCAGTCGGGCTCACAGTACCTCTCTCTTTTAGAGAAGTATCCTGAAACATTTTATTATACTGTAGTAATATTTTGATGTCTTGAGTGTATTGTGATTTCTTTTCAACAGGGATACACCTTAACATAGAACTTAAACAGAGTGTGTTGGAGTCCATTCATGGAACTAGACCACATTTGTCAGAATGATTTGTTCAGAGAGTGGTAAGCAGCACTTCAAATCTGAGCTGATAGATTTAGTCCAAACCGTTAATGCCAAACTTCTGGAAAATGCTAAGCAGGTGGGAGTACTCAAATCAGACTGGACACAACCTGATCTGTTATAAACCTCAGGGTGAGCACTTGTGATTTAAAGTAGAAAGAATGTTGGACATGGTATCAGCAGATCTGGATGTGAGTCTGAAGTTGGTTCACTTATTAGAGCAACTCATATAACCTCTCTGAACTCCAGTATTCACAGATGTAAAATGGTATAATAATACCTATCTCAGAGTGGTTTTGTGAAGATTAAGTTGCTTTATTTTATTTTAAAATTTATTTTATTGAAGTAGAGTTGATTTACAGTGTTGTGTTAATTTCTGCTGCACAGCCAAGTGATTCAGTTATACATATATACACATTCTTCTTCGTATTGTTTTCCATTATGGTCTATCATGGGACACTGAATACAGTTCCCTGTGCTATATAGTAGGATCTCCTTGTTTATCCATTCTATATATAATAGTTTGCATCTGCTAATCCCATTAAATTGCTTTAGCATAGTGAAGTGTCTAGCAAAAGCTTGGAGTACAGTAAACTTTCAATAAATGATTGCAGAATCAAAACTGAATGAATTCAACCTGAATGAATGAATATTGGGAAGCATGTTTCTTTCTGGACAAAACTGAGACAAAAGTGAAGGGCAATGGATGAGAAAGGTGACCAGCCCAGGCCAAACAATGTGTTAAAAGTCCTGATCCAGTGTTTACAGAATGCCTACTCTATCTCAAGGTAAGAAGAGTCTTTCCCAGATCTGACCTTGAGTTCTCAGTGTCATACTGGGCCACTCAGAGCCCAAGGAGCCTCCCCAGACTCGTGAAATTATTTGTTTCCATAACCAAGAGAAGAGTTTGCATGGAAAAATGGAAAAAAGAGTTATTGCTTCAAAGCTTAATTGAATGTAATTCAGTCTTACTAACAATGACTGAATACCTCCTATGTGCAAGGACTATGTGAAAACCAAGTGAGTATGTATGTCAACAAATGTTTAACATAATATTGTACAATGCAAAGAAAGTTTATGCTGAAACAGAACAATAAGTAGTTTTATTTGTTCATTGAGATAAAGAATGAAAGAGAAAGGTTGGGCTTTTTCTTGGATGCTATTATGTGTGGAGAGCAGAGGTCCACATATAGGGAGATGTTCAAGAGTAATTAGAATTAAGAGTTTGGAGCAACTGAATGGAGACACAACATCACAGAAAAGAGCTTGTCCTACGCAGTCATTTCCATTGTGTCTTTGGTGCTCCCAGCTCCCATTTTTACTCCCTTTATCCCTTTAATTTTTTCTCTTTTTCACCTAGAATTCCTAGACAACAAATGCCTGCATTTGTATCCTGCCCGGGTGTCTCCGATCAGAAGGGAAACCTATTCTGTAAGGTCAGGTAGATTAGAATTAATCCCAGGGAGAATTTGTACTGTATAAGAAGAACCACTGGAACGGAAAATGAAATGAAACGATACTTCATAAATCTCCACAAACCCAGTGGTTCTGAGTAAAGGACAGGTTGGGACAGAACACTTTCTACCATGGCCCATGGGTAACTGGCTGCTTCTCCAGACGTAGCTCAGCCCTGTGCTTTCCTGTAATGCTGGTTGCTAAAAGGCACTGGCTTTCTTGGAAGGAGGGTAAGGGTCAAGGGGAAAATGAAGCCATTGAATGCTCAACAGAATTTGCTTCCACCATTTTTAAGCAGCAAGTCCCCAGATTGACCTGAAAGCCATAATTGTGAAGAGGTTTCCATAAGGGGGTCAGAACATGGTGGGTGTCTGTGGCCTCCTGGGTGCCCTGGAAGGCTGTGTATTGGGAGTTGAGGGAGGCAGAAGGGATCCACGTAGACAATCCCTTCTGAACGTTAATTCCACTTTCCAACTTTGTTCACGTAATGCCTAACACAAAAAAACACTTTACGTTTCTATAACAGGTTGAGATTCAAACAAGCCTTCACTTCCTGCCCATCACTGCAGTATTCATGTATTTCATTAAACCACTGCCACTTTTTCTCCAGAGGATTCTGGGTGAAGTGACAGCTAAATATAATGGAGCATAAATCAATCAGTAAACATCTGCTCCAGGGGCCTCTGGAAGGAAAGGTGAGGAAGTTTACATACACATGTAGACTCTGTAGCAAGACTGAATTTATCGTAATGCTCCCCACATCCATTCGAGAGCCCAAGAAGTGAAAAAGTCACTTCAGTGGGAAAGGGGAAACCCTGCTTCTTCAGTGTCAGACCTTCAAATCTTTGCAGCAGGAAGCATTTCATTAAAGTTGTTATTCATAGTTATCTAGCAGAAGTAATTTTGTGTTTGGGGTAAAAGAACATAACCTAAAACATATAGAAAGAATCCTATTTCACATAAGAATAAGCTATTAAAGATCTGTTCAAACATAATCAAGGTTCTACTAAGGAAAAATACTACATGAGATTGTATGACTACAGCCCAAGCTTGAAACTCAAATCTCAAGGTTTATGTTTTCTTTCCTTCTTTTTCCTTCCCTCCTGGTCTCTCTGCCCCCACCCCCTCTCATAAAAGAAGACAATGCAGGTTTTTAAACTACAATCCTCACAATTAATTTATGATTATTTTTCAGTGATATTGCTAAAAAATATTGTACATTTAGCTTTTATTTCATCAGTATGCTAAAAAAAATGACTCTAAGCATTAGAGGTTTTTCTTTCTGGATTCTTGAAAATGAATGTTAATCCAATGGGAAATTGCAAACATGATACAAGGTAAAGGTAATACATCTTAACACATGTTGTGCTGGTGTGCTGAACCATATGAGTTCGGCTCGCAGTTTTATATACTTCAGGTATAAAAGCCCTCTGTACATCTGCTAGGAAATATGGAGGCAATTCAAGAGGGTGCTTTGCTGCGGAGCATGTACTTTATGTGCTTGTCTCCCTAAATCTTGCCAGTAGTTACTGGTTGTAAACCTCAGGGTGAATTTGCAATAGAATTTTCTGTCTTTACTAGAAAATCAAATTGGCAAAGCTCCTGCCTGGTAAATAGTGTTTGGGGATTACCCAATCTTAGGGTTGGAAATAACTTTGGAGTTCATACCTATGATTATTTATTTTAAAATCAGGAGTATGCCAATATTATAAAGGAGAGAAAATAAAAGTCCCGCAGGCTACATATCATAAACAAGGAGAAAAGCTCTGTTTCACGTTCCCAAATTGAGTGATGCACACCTATTTTTACTATTATGACTGCCTTGACTCTCACAACCATCATATGTATGTAGACTCTTTGGTAGAAGCTCAGATTTAGGGGGTACACCTTGGTTCCAATCCACGGCTGTCAAATCCTGAAGAAGTTATTATTCTCTGATTTGTGAAGTATGAAACTTATCAGCATGATTTTTGTGGTTGGTAAATGTGATATAATACAATATGTGACGTCCTGATCCAATGTGGACCATCAGACTGTTGGTTCCTATACCCTGCTTAGAAACTGTAATTATGTGATGTGATGGATGTGTTAACTAACCTTATTGTGTCAATCATTTCACAACATATATGTGCATCAAACCATCACATTGTATACCTTAAATATACACAATGTTATATGTCAGTCATACCTTAATATGGCTGGGGGGAAAAGACAATAAATAAAAACACCGGTTTCACATTAAAAAAAGGAAATTAGTCACACTTGGTCTCAAGGCACAAAAATGAAAACAGTTCAGCAAGCAAATGTCAAGCACACACTTTGTGCTAGAAAAATGTGCTAGGTGCTAGGGACATAACTGTGAAAAAATAAGAATTAACATTTATTTAAGAATGCTGGACAGTAATCTAGACATTCTGCATATATTAAGTCCTTGCCCTTCGGGAACTTACAATTTTGTGGGGATAACAGGTGAGAAAATGAGCCTATGCGGTACAGTATGATGAGGGCTAAGGGAGAGTTTGCTCAAGGGCCTGGGGCAATTCATCAGAACTCAGGAGGAGCAGGAAGCCTTCTTAGACAAGATGGCATTAGTGTGACCTACTTACAGGAAAGAGAAGCCCTTACTTTCTGAACTTTTGAATGATAAGATTAAAAGCCTTAGCATTAGAAGCAGATTGCACGCTCTGCCCAAATAGTCACTGGATCATTAGAGTAAGAAGAGGAATTGTGTGTGTGTGTGTGGTGGAGAAATTGATAGAGAATAGATAGAGAATGCCCGACTGGCAGTCAATGGTATGGCTTCATATGGACGAAATACATCCTGTACGAACCAACTAAATAACCACTAAATGAATGAATAAGAGAAGCCCTAGTAAACAAAAAATTACAGTTTTGGAAGAGAAAATAGGTAATATATGCCATTTGAAGAATGACTGCCTGTTCTGGAAGCAAGGCCCATAAAGTCACTTAAACATCATAAGCAAGCTAATGAAGCCCATGGTGAATGGTAATGCTTGTTCACAATTCTTTTGTTTGCTCCCCACCCTTGCCATGGCTTACCTGCCCTATTGTCTTTGATCTTGACCATAACTTGCTTTGGCCGATAGAAGTCATCAGACTTAGTACCATGTTTAAAAGTAGAGGTTTTGGAGTCAACCTTCTCTGAGTGATACCTTAATTCTGCCACTTCCCACCAGGTAACCTTGGGCAAATTACTTGACTTCTCTAGACCTACCTTTATTTTATTTTTTTCCCATTTTCACATAATAGTAGTTTTTTCATAGGATGAGGAAGATTTTGATAATGTAAATAAAGTATTTAGTACAGTTCCTGGCAAACAGTAAATTGTTTAAAATTAGATAATCGCAACATGATTATAACTCTTCTACCTCTACCTCAAGTGAAATTTTCAGAATATTTCATCCAAATTTCTTGAGTCCATTATATTTCTTGTGATATTTTTGTGCCACTATAACTTTTAGTATCCTTGAGATGGTGGCACCCTGAGGAAGTGCCTGGATTTCTACCCTTTAATTTTGGTTAGCCCGTAAGAGCCTGGAAATCCTTGGTAATTTAAACTTATTTAATAAACAATGCTAAAATCAAGTAATAGTTAGATGGACTCTTGAAAAGACCATAATCTCTGAGGTTCATTTTGGATTGCTGCTGCTTTAGAAACTCTGCAAAGGAGAAAAAAAGTGGCTATTACTTTCTCCAATGGAAAATTTTCCTCTGGCAAATATACTCTGGAATTGCAAAGCACCATTTAATTTCACACAATGTCAGAGAGAAATAGTATTAGCTCATTTGGCCCTCCATAAGAAACTATTTTTTCTAAGATCAGGTGTCTTAATCATTTAAGGCTTTTTATTAATGTATATTTCTAGGCAGCCTCATGGAGCCACTACAAAGTCAGATTATGTTTCAGAAACATGGGTGTCTTATAATAAAGATGTTTTCTTCATGAGGTAATGTTCCTGAAATATGTGCTGGCTAATCCATGATCCACTAAATCCATGAGGTAATGGGTCTGAAATACATGCCATAAACCACAGAAATTTCTTGATGGGAAAACTGGACGTGGACTATTGCATTTCTCTGTACGTTAGGGCAGTCAGAATGACTAAAACTGATTTTTTTTTCTCTTTTCCCATTTTCTTTCACAAAGGTAGACAAAATTTACACTACCAATTATTTCAGAAGAAAAAGTCATTTATAAAACTCTTCCCACAAAAAAAGGAGAAACAACAATTTGACAGTTTGAAATGTGGCACAAAGTATGTTGTGACAACCTCTCCACTCCACATGCACACATTTAAACCGTTAATATGAGTTCTTATCTGTTAATTCAGTTACAGAAATGAGAAAAAAATCTTAACTTTGAAGGAAAAAGCATTAATATGAACTCAAGACAGCTGATTTAAAAATACATATATTTTTCCTTAGAAAGAGTCACTCCCTTACCAATGAATATTCTTTCTGGAGGCACAAGAATGAAGCTACTTTACACACAAACCTATAAACATGCAAACACATATACTTCAAGACTCTTAGTAACCAACTGGTTTAAACCCTTCATTTCATAAATGATGAGGCAAAGAGCTAAAAATGTTAAGTGCCATCTGTGGTGGTTCTGAAATACATCCATAATTTATTTTTTGTCAGCTTCCCTCAAGAGATGGAGCCTAATTGTTCTGTTATTGGAGAGTAGAACAAACTTAGTGACTACCTTCTAAAAGAATAGAATGTGGCTGAAGGAACAGTACAGGAATTTTGAGCGTAGGTCACAAATGGCAGTGAAACTTCCTCTGTGCTTACTGTCCTGGATTGCTTACTCTGGGACAAGCCAGCCACTTAGTCTGTGTCAGTGAAAAGTCAACGGAATGTGATGAGCAGAATTCCAAGATGGCCTCCAAGCTTCCCACCCCCGGTGTACACATCCTGTGCGATCCCCTCCACTTGAGTGTGGGCAAGACATAGAAATATGTTTGGATACTACTCTCATGACCAAATGTAATATGGAAAAGGTGAATGGGTAGTTACTCCCATGGTTATATGTTATTTAAGCCTGTCATAGCAGGCAGTGGAGAGATTCTTCTGATGCCTTTGAAGAAGTAAGTGCCATGTTGTGAGAGGGCCACGTGGCTAGGACCTGAAAACAGCCTGTAGGAGCTCAGAGAGATCTCTGACTGACATCCAGCAAGAAGACAGGAACCTCATTGCTATAGCCATAGGAGCTCGGTTTGGCAAACCACCTGGATGTGCTTGGAGATAAACCCTGAGCTCTAGATGACAACATAGCCCAGCCAACACCTTGATTTTCAGCTTCAGAAGAGAAAAGCAGAGGACCCAATCTAACCTGCATCCTGAATCCTGACCCATGGAAGCTATGAGATAATAAATTTGTGTTGATTTAAGCCATTAAGTCTGTAGTAATTTGTTACAGCAATAGAAAACTAACACAGAAGAGAACTGAGGTCTTCTGCCAATAACTGTATCATGTGAGTGAACCATCTTGGAAGTGTATCCTCCAATGTCAGTCAAGTGTGCAGCCCTGCTCAACCTCATGAGAGACCTTAAGCTAGAACCACCCAGGCTAGGCTGCTATATTAGTCATGCTTTTCATATTTTATGATGTTTGGGCATCTTGAGGGCCCTAGCTGGCTGGGGAGAGACTAGCTAATTCCTAGAGATATTAAACAACATGCCTGCAAATACGAACACATTTCATATGCAAACCAAGCAATCCTGAGTTCATACCCCTAATTCCCTCCCCCTTAACTACCTCCTTCATGTAACTCTCAAACCCCAAGCCAACATTTCCTCTGTCCTAAATCAACCCAGGGCTAGGTACCAGACGACTAGAGATTACCTCTACAGTCCAGAGCCCACTGACATTATTCTACTAGTCAATCCTAAACGTATCCCCTGCCTTTCCCACAGGAAATACAATAAAGGCTTCATACCATACTTTCTCCTTGTCCTGTTACTGCCTCCTGACTAAATCTGGAGCTTCTCCATGTGGCCCTGCATGGAATGACTTACCCCACTTCTCTTGGGAAATCAAAGTAATAAATCTTCTTTCAGTTAGCCTCTCTATGTTGTCACTGAGTCACCTCCATGAATGAAAACCCCGTTGAGTATTATTTAACCCAGCAGCTCCCTAATTTCTAATCCACAACACCTATGTGAGATTATCAATATTTACTACTATTTTAAGCTGCTCAGGGGTAAGTGGTTCTTCAGTAATAGACGACTAACACACCATCTTTGCCCCTATTCTTTGGCAGAGCCAGAGAAGACAGTCCAGGTTCCTGATCCTCCCAGATGTAGGTTGAAGTAGCAAAAGAAGCACAGCCTCTGAATTCGGACCGATCTTAATTTAGATAAAAACTCTGCTGCTTATTTTCTTTTTGAGTTTGGTCAAGTTCCCTTAATATTACTGAGGCTCAATTGCCTCATCTTTAAAATTGAAATAATACTTAAATCTTCAGTATTTTACTAGCAAGATAAAGCTTATAAATGGCTTTGCATGGAGTTGAAGTTCAGTAAATACTAGTTCTTTTTTCTAACTGGGTGTTCTCTCCATTGTCGTTGTAAAATCCAGAGTTAATAGTCAATTGCTAATACAAAGACATTTTGTCAGTCCTAAGATCTCTGACAAAATTTCTTTGTGTAAGCAACTCGTATTTGAAGATAATGTTAAAGGACTATGACAGAAATCAGAAGAAGGAAAATTATAAGAGATCAATATGCATATGAACAGAAAGACAAGTCACCATCACCATCTTGAAACGTTTCAGTATTCCTTTGAGTATCTTTTATAATCCTGGGTTGCTGAAGCGAAAGGAGCCAGGTAGTTCAGACAGAGCCCAAGCATCACTTGGGCATTGCTTGTGCCAGAGCATCACTGTTTCAAAAGGAAAAAATGTTGCAGAGGAGGTAGAACACTGTGCTCTCATTTTTCCCTGTATCTCCTATCTGTTGATAAGAACTTTATCCCTATCTTCCTATCTTTTCAGTGATCTACGCTTTTCAGAGAGATATCCTGGAATAAAAAAATGGATAAATGCCAGGCAGTCTACTTATACATTCCTTCACCTAATAAATCATGTCAGTAAGATGTATCAAAGATGACTCTCAAGGAGTTTATATCTAGTCAAGAAGGAAGTTATAAATAAAAGTAAAAACCATGAGATTGATGATTAAGTCCCAAATGAGTGGTTATTTTGAAATGCAATATTCTCTAAAATCTTATTTGGTTATTTGTCTTTTCTTCAATGCTGGAAATATGAAAATAATGAAACATAAAATCATATTTTCTCTCTTTTGGTTTATGCTATAAAAGAAAATTTTGCCTAAACAAGTGCCAGGTTTTATAATTTTGAATTTAATGTTTAGTTTTATGATCCACTTTGACTTCTTTGCATATAATATAAAGTGTGAATATTAAATTGTTCCATCACCATTTGTTGAAAAGCTACTCTTTCTCTATTGATTTATTGGGCAACATTGCCAAAAATCAAATGACCATGTGCATTTGGGTCTGTTTTTGAACTATTCGGTTTCATTGATCTATGTGTCTATCCTTATGCCAATACCATATGGTCTTGATTACAGGAGCTTTATCAAAAGTCCTGAAATCAAGTAGTGCAAAGCATCTAGTTTTATTGACCTTGTTAAAAATTATTTTGGCTCTTCTATGTTCTTTGTATTATCAAGTAATTTTAGGAATCAAATTGTCAATTAATTATGCAAAAATTATGTGTTGATGTTGATTGGTATTTTTGTGAATATAAGTATCACCATGGGGAGAATTGTCATCTTAGCAATACAGAGGTTTCCAATCTGTAAACACAGTCTATGTCTTTAATGGTTTGAATCTTCTTTAATTTCTCTCAGTAATACTTTAAAATTGTAAGATACATGTATCACACATTTTTTAAAGGTATCCCCAAATTTTCATGTAGTGATGCCATTATAAATGCTTTTAATTTTAGTTTCCAATTTTTCATCGCTAGTAAATAGAACTGCAGTTGATTTTTATATAGAGAGCTTATATCCTGTGACACAGCTAAACTTACTTATAAGTTCTAGTAGGAGCTAAACTTACTTATAAGTTCTAGTAGCTTTTATTTAGTAGATGATTAGGTTCTTTGCAAATAAATACAGCTTTATTTCTCTTTAGAATCTGTCTACATTTTATTTCATCATCTTCTCTTACTGCCTTGGCTAGGCCCCCAGTACAAAGTTAAAAAGAAATAGTAAGAGTGGACATCTCTGCCTTCTTCTCAATTGTTGGTGGAAAACATACAATTTATCATCTTTGGGAATGGAGTTAGCTGTAGATTTTTTTCATAGATAGCCTTTATAAGGTTGATGGTTCCCTATTCCTAGTATAGATATTGAATTTTATCAAGGCTTTTTGCATATTTATTGAAATAATCATATGATTTTTACTTTTAGTCTATTGATATGGTGAACTACATTGGCTGACTTTTCAAATATTGAACAAACTTTGTTTTCCTGGGATAAACTCCATCTGATCATTTTATATTATCATTTTATTATATGATGTATTACATTATCATTTTATATTATCATTTTATTATATTCTGCATGTAATTTAACTGTATTTTCTTAAAATATTTTTATTTCTGAGAGATATCTGTAGTTTTATTGCAATGTATTTGATTTTGTCAGAATAATTCTGTCTCATTAAATAATTTGAGAAGTGTTCTATTTTCTTCCATTATTTTATTTTTTGGGGAGGAATTACTAGTGAAGCCGGCTGCCCCTGCATAGTTTTTGTAGGCAGCATTGGTTTCTTTGGATTATGAATTATATTCCTTTAGTAACTATAGGACTATTCAGATCATGTTTCTTCTTTTTTTTTTTTTTTTTTTTTTTGCGGTACACAGGCCTCTCACTGCTGTGGCCTCGCCCGTTGCGGAGCACAGGCTCCGGACGCGCAGGCTCAGCGGCCATGGCTCACGGGCCCAGCCACTCCACGGCACGTGGGATCTTCCCGTACCGGGGCACGAACCCGTGTCCCCTGCATCGGCAGGCGGACTCTCAACCACTGCGCCACCAGGGAAGCCCCATGTTTCTTCTTGAATGAAATTTGATAGCTTGTTTCTTTTACAGAATTTGTCTATTTTTTCTAAATTATTGTATTTATTGTCTCAATTGTTCATAAACTTGTTCATAATATTCCATTATTGACTTTTAATGTCTGTAGAATCTATAGTGATACCTTTCATTTCATTTCTGATATTAGTAATTTTTGTCATCTCTTTCTCTTGATTTGCCTAGCCAGAAGTTTATCAGTTCCACTGATTTTTTCAAAAATCAGTTTTGCTCTCATTGATTTATTCTATTTAGTCTAGAAAGCAGAAGTTTTCATTTAATTAATTTCTCATTTAATCTTCATTATTTTCTCTATTCTGCTTGCTTTGAGTTAAATTTGTTCATTTATTTCTACCTTCTTAAGGTAATCTCTTAGGTAATTAGTTTCAGATCATTATCTTCTGTTCTCAGGAAACATTTGATGATGTAAATTTCTTCCCTCTTTTTTTGGATTTCCTTCCCATTTAGGTCACCAAAGAGCATTGAGTAGAGTTCCCTGAGCTATACAGTAAGTTCTCATTAATGTTATCTATTTTACACATAGTATCAATAGTATATATATGTCAATCCCAATCTCCCAATTCATCCCACCCTCCCTTTCCCGCCTTGGTGTCCACATGTTTGTTCTCTATGTCTGTGTCTCTATTTCTGCTTTGCAGATAAAATCATCTATAACATTTTTGTAGATTCCACATATATGTGTTAATATATGATATTTATTTTTCTCTTTCTGACTTACTTCACTCTGTATGACAGTCTCTATTTTTATTTGGTTCAAATTTTTTCTTAACTACCCTGTGATTTCTACTTTGTCTTATAGGTTATTTAAATTGAATTAGTTGATTACCAAATAGTAGATGATTTTCTAAATATCTTTTCTTGTTATTGATTTCTAATTCCATTGTGAGCAGAGAGCATATTTTTTGTGTTTGTGTAACTTCCATCTTATTAAATAGATTGACACTTGTTTTATGGCCAAGTATACGGTTTATTCTAGAGAATATTCCATGTGCACTTGAAATGTATGTGTCTTTTCAAGTGAGTGTTAGTATTTGAGTTTAGTTTTTGAGACAACTACTCTTCCCATCCCTGGTGCTGACTGAACCATTAAAAAGGGATGGAGTGAGATGGAGTATCTGGGGAAAGAAGAATGCTATAACTTTAAAACAGGAGCTGATGTACTGTTAAAAAAATAATCCACTGGCTAATTTAAATGGGACAATCCCTGACTGAAAGTTAGGTGGGTGGGTGGGGTTATGTTTTCATTACTGAATATTACAGGAGGGAGATGTATGAAAGAAGACTTGATGGAAGGGCATTGGAAATTGTCATTGATAACATATGAAGGTCATTCTATTAGATGCTCTATGAGTTTTCTATTGGTGATGTAACAAATTATCATACTTTGGTGGCTTAAAACAACAAAAATGGACTATCTTACAGTTCTATAGGTTAGAACTCTGACTTGGGTCTTGCTAGTTGAAAATCAAGGTGTCAGCAGGGCTATGTTCTTTCCTGGAGGCTTTAGGGGAGAATATATTTCCTTGCCACCCAGAAGGACCCCCCATATTCCTTGGTTTGTGGCTCCATTTCTCCATCTTTAAGGCCAAAAACATAATATCTCTTTGAACATTCTTCCCTCGTTACATGTCCTTCTGACCACAGCCAGGAAAGGTTCTCCACTTTCAAGAACTCCTGTGATTAGACATTGGGGATACTCAGGTGATGCAAGATAATGTCCCCATCTCAAGATTCTTCACTTAATCACATCTGCAAAGTCTCTTTGCCATCACATGCACATGTTCCATGGATTAGAAGTGAACATGTTTGGAGGGTCTGTTATTCCTCTTACCATGCACTTTTTATATTTTTTTAAAGATATAGAGTGTTTTAAAATGGTGCTTCTAAATCTGGTTTGTTGTCAAATCTGTGCCTCGATGCAGGAATGCCAAAATCAGTTAAGCAAATGGATTTCCTTGGACTTGTAAATGTGATGTCAAAGAATGCAAAACGTGATAGGTTCAAATGAATTCCTAGGTCCTTTGGCCATAGCTGCTCCTGACATAAGTCTTTGCGTATAAATAAAAAAGGAGGAACTGTGCTGGAAAAGAGCTATTACAGACAAGCTAGGGACGTGTAGCTGGGCTGCTGTAAAGCCTGCCATGAAGAAAGGCTGTTGACACTCACACAAGAAGCTCTGTCCCAATAAACTCTGTTTAATCCCTGGTTTCTGTGGCTCTCCTTCTCTTCTCCTAAGCATCATTTTGTAATAGGGGAGAACACTGAAAGAGAAATGTCTAGAAAGTCACAGGGAACATGACTAGCACACTTTGCATTTTGAATCCCTTCACAATGTTCTTATTCTTCTTTAGAATGCTTTCTCATTGTGGGAAGTCTGGTCAAAAATCTTCCACAATGTTTTTGTCCTTTTCCTACCTCCATAATCTGCCCAATTCAGTAATTCATCTCCATATGGGCAAGAACATTGCTTCCTAACTAATTTTTTGTACTTTTTTCTGAAGCAGTGAATACAATGTTGTAACTCATGGAAAATACATTAATATCATCCTATATGAGCATGCTTACACAACTGAGATAGAAATGGTAGGAAAATAGTTCATTCCCCACAGTTTCTTCATATCGTTTATGTATTCGGACTCACCTTTCCTTACAGTAAAAATAATTAGAAATGTTCATAAAAGCTCAAAAGTGTCTGTTATAACAGAAGCTGTTGTTTGTTGTCTACCAGCAGAAAGTGTGTTTTCGGGGACATGCATAAATAGGGAAATCTGTTCTTGCTAATAAGTGCAATCTTGGCTATATGCAGGTAGAATTATGAACCAATGGCTCAGTGCCTCATGTGGTTCTGTGTGTCCCACTTTGACTGCCAGTCTTCACAATTACAGTCCAACAGGACAAATGATTTTCTGTTCTACGAAAAGGTCATCAGTTATGTGCTTACATCCATCAAAACTTAATCTGATTATGATTATTTTCTGTTATTACTGTTTTCATGTGTATTGGGCTATTTAGTGCCTATACTTCTTATTCCCGATACCATATCCCCTAACACATCCCCGTTCCATATCCCCTAACACATGTACACATGTTTAGAGACAAATACACTTAATAAATGCAGCTGTGTTCAGATTGGAATTGTAAAGGAAAATCAGATGGTCTGAATAATCACAGTGTTGAAAGGACATTGCCAGGGAGAGACCTTCAAGATGGTGGAGGGCTAAGATGTGGAGATCACCTTCCTCCCCACAGATACACCAGAAATACATCTACATGTGGAGCAACTCCTACAGAACACCTACTGAACGCTGGCAGAAGACCTCAGACCCCCCAAAAGGCAAGAAACTCCCCACGTACCTGGGTAGGGCAAAAGAAAAAACAGCAACAAAGAATAGGGACAGGACCTGCACCAGTGGGAGGAAGCTGTGAAGGAGGAAAGATTTCCACACACTAGGAAGCCCCTGTGCGGGCGAAGACTGCGGGTGGCGGAGAGGGGGAGCTTCGGAGCCACAGAGGAGAGCACAGCAACAGGGGTGCAGAGGGCAAAGCGGAGAGATTCCTGCACGGAGGATTGGTGCCGACCGGCACTCACCAGCCCAGGAGGCTTGTCTGCTCACCCGCCGGGGTGGGCGGGGGCTGGGAGCTGAGGCTCGGGCTTCGGTCGGAGCGCAGGGAGAGGACTGGGGTTGGCGGCGTGAACACAGCCTGCAGGGGGTTAGTGCGCCACGGCTAGCTGGGAGGGAATCCGGGGAAAAGTCTGGACCTACCGAAGAGGCAAGAGACTTTTTCCTACCTCTTTGTTTCCTGGTGCACGAGGAGAGCGGATTAAGAGCGTTGCTTAAAGGAGCTCCAGAGACGGGTGCGAGCCGCAGCTAACAGCGCGGAGCCCAGAGACGGGCATGAGACGCTAAGGCTGCTGCTGACACCACCAAGAAGCCTGTGTGCGAGCACAGGTCACTACCCACACCTCCCCTCACGGGAGGCTGTGTAGCCCGCCACTGCCAGGGTCCTGGGATCCAGGGACAACTTCCCCGGGAGAACGCACGGCGTGCCTCAGGCTGGTGCAACGTCACGCCGGCCTCTGCCGCTGCAGGCCCGCCCCGCACTCCATGCCCCGCCCTCCCCCCCCCCCCCCCCCCCCCCCCCCCCCCCCCCCCCGCCCCGGCCGGAGTGAGCCAGAGCCCCCTCATCAGCGGCTCCTTTAACCCTGTCCTGTCTGAGCGAAAAACAGACGCCCTCCGGCGACCTACACGCAGAGGCGGGGCCAAATCCAAAGCTGAGCCCTGGGAGCTGTGCGAACAAAGAAGACAAAGGGAAATCTCTCCCTGCAGCCTCAGAAGCAGCAGACTAAAGCTCCACAATCAACTTGATGTACCCTGCATCTGTGGAATACCTGAATAGACAACGAATCATCCCAAATTGAGGAGGTGGACTTTGGGAGCAACTGTAGACTTGAGGTTTGCTTTCTGCATCTAATTTGTTTCTGGTCTTATGTTTACCTTAGTTTAGTATTTAGAGTTTATTATCTTTGGTTAGATTTATTGATTTGTTTGCTCTCTTCCTTTTATATATATAGATAGATACTTTTTATTCCTTTTTCTTTTTTTGTGAGTGTGTAGGTGATTTTGTCTGTACAGCTTTTCTTTTACCATTTATCCTATGGTCTGTCAGTCCGTTTTTTCTTTTTTTAGTATAGTTTTTAGCACTTGTTATCAATGGTGGATTTGTTTTTTGATTTGGCTGCTCTCTTGTTTTTATTATTACATTTTAATTTTTTTAATACTTTTTTTTTTTTTTTTTTTTGGTGGTACACGGGCCTCTCACTGCTGTGGCCTCTCCCTCTGTGGAGAGGAGCACAGGCTCTGGACGCGCAGGCCCAGCGGCAATGGCTCACGGGCCCAGCTGCTCCACGGCATGCGGGATCCTCCTGGACCGGCGCACAAACCCGTGTCTCCTGCATCAGCAGGCAGACTCTCAACCACTGCGCCACCAGGGAAGCCCTAATACTTAGTTTTTATTTCTTATTCTAATAACTTTATTTTATTTTTTTCTTTCTTTCTTCCTTTTTTTCTCCCTTTTATTCTGAGCCGTGTGGCTGATAGGGTCTTGGTGCTCCGGCCGGGTGTCACGCCTCTGCCTCTGAGGTGGGAGAGCCCAGTTCAGGACACTAGTCCATCAGAGATCTCCTGGCTCCACGTAATATCAAACGACAAAAGCTCTCCCAAAGATCTCTATCTCAACACTAAGACCCAGCTCCACTCAACGACCAGCAAGCTACAGTGCTGGATGTCCTATGCCAAACAACTAGGAAGACAGGAACACAACCACACCCCTTAGTAGACATGCTGCCTAAAATCATAAGGCCACAGACACCCCAAAACACACCACTGGACACAGTCTTGCCCACTAAAAAGACAAGATCCAGCCTCATCCACCAGAATACAGGCACTAGTCCCCTTCACCAGCAAGCCAAAACAGCCCACTGAACCAACCTTAGCCACTGGGAGCAGACACCAGAAACAATGGGAACTACGAACCTGAAGCCTGCAAAAAGGAGACACCAAACACAGTGAGTTAAGCAAAATGAGAAGACAGAGAAACACACAGCAGATGAAGGAGCAAGGTAAAAAACCACCAGACCTAACAAATGAAGAGGAAATAGGCAGTCTACCTGAAAAAGAATTCAGAGTAATGATAGTAAAGATGATCCCAAATCTTGGAAATAGAATGGAGAAAATACAAGAAACGTTTAACAAGAACCTAGAAGAACTAAAGAACAAACAAAAAATGATGCACAACACAATAAATGAAATTAAAAATTCTCTAGAAGTAATCAGTAGCAGAATAACTGAGGCAGAAGAACAGATAAGTGACCTGGAAGATAAAATAGTGGAAATAACTACTCCAGAGCAGAATAAAGAAAAAAGAATGAAAGAATTGAGAACAGTCTTAGAGACCACTGGGACAACACTAAACACACCAATATTCGAATAATAGGGGTCCCAGAAGATGAAGAGGAAAAGAAAGGGACTGAGAAAATACTGGAAGAGATTATAGTTGAAAACTTCCCCAATATGGGAAAGGAAATAGTCAGTCAAGCCCAGGAAGCACAGAGAGTCCCGTACAGGATAAATCCAAGGAGAAACACGCCAAGACACATATTAATCAAACTGTCAAAAAATTAAATACAAAGAAAACATATTAAAAGCAGCAAGGGAAAAACAAAAAATAACATACAAGAGAATCCCCATAAGGTTAACAGCCTATCTTTCAGCAGAAACTCTGCAAGCCAGAAGGGAGTGGCAGGACATATTTAAAGTGATGAAAGGGAAAAACATACAACCAAGATTACTCTACCTGGCAATGATCTCATTCAGATTCAATGGAGAAATCAAAAGCTTTACAGACAAGCAAAAGCTAAGAGAATTCAGCACCACCAAACCAGCTTTACAACAAATGCTAAAGGAACTTCTCTAAGTGGGAAACACAAGAGAAGAAAAGGACCTACAAAAACAAACCCAAAACAATTAAGAAAATGGTCATAGGAACATACATATCGATAATTACCTTAAACGTGAAAGGAATAAATGCTCCAACCAAAAGACACAGACTTGCTGCATGGATACAAAAACAAGACCTATATATATGCTGTCTACAAGAGACCCACTTGAGACCTAGGGACACATACAGACTGAAAGTGAGGGGATGGAAAAAGATATTCCATGCAAATGGAAATCAAACGAAAGTTGGACTAGCAATTTTCATATCAGACAAAATAGACTTTAAAATAAAGACTATTACAAGAGACAAAGAAGGACACTACATAATGATCAAGGGATCAATCCAAGAAGAAGATATAACAACTGTAAATATTCATGCACCCAACATAGGAACATAGGAGCACCTCAATACATAAGGTAAATGCTAACAGCCATAAAAGGGGAAATCAAAAGTAACAAACTCATAGTAGGTGACTTTAACACCCTACTTTCACCAATGGACAGATCATCCAAAAAGAAAATAAATGAGGAAATACAAGCTTTAAATGATACATTAATCTAGATAGACTTAATTGATATTTATAGGACATTCCATCCAAAAACAACAGAATACACTTTCTGCTCAAGTGCTCATGGAATATTCTCCAGGATAGACCATATCTTGGGTCACAAATCAAGCCTTGGTAAATTTAATAAAATTGAAATCATATCAAATATTTTCAGACCACAACGCTATGAGAATAGATATCAATTACAGGGAAAAATCAGTAAAATATACAAACATATGGAGGCTAAACTACTTAATAACCAACAGATCACTGAAGAAATCAAAGAGGAAATCAAAAAATACCTAGAAACAAATGACAATAAAAACACAACGACCCAAAACCTATGGGATGCAGCAAAAATTTATAGCAATACAATCATACCTCAAGAAACAAGAAACATTTCAAATAATCAACCAAACCTTACACCTAAGGCAACTAGAGAGAGAAGAATAAAAAAAAACCCAAAGTTAGCAGAAGGAAAGGAATCATAAATATCAGATCAGAAAAAAAAAGAAGAAATGAAGGAAACAGTAGCAAAGATCAATAAAACTAAAAGCTGGTTCTTTGAGAATATAAACAAAATTGATAATAAACCATTAGGCAGACTCATCAAGGAAAAAAGGGAGAAGACTCAAATCAATAGAATTAGAAATGAAGAAGGGGAAGTAACAACTGACAGTGCAGAAATACAAAGGATCGTGAGAGATTACTACAAGCAACTCTATGCCAATAAAATGGACAATCTGGAATTCTTAGAAAAGCACAACCTTCCCAGACTGAACCAGGAAGAAATAGAAAATATAAACAGATCAATCACAAGCACTGAAATTGAAACTGTGATTAAAAATCTTCCAACAGGGCTTCCCTGGTGGCGCAGTGGTTGAGAGTCCGCCTGCTGATGCAGGGGACACGGGTTCGTGCCCCATTCAGGGAATATCCCACATGCCGCGAAGCGGCTGGGCCCACGAGCCACGGCCGCTGGGCCTGCGCGTCCGGAGCCTGTGCTCCGCAATGGGAGAGGCCACAACAGTGAGAGGCCCGCGTACCGCAAAAAAAAAAAAAAAAATCTTCCAACAAACAAAAGCTCAGGACCAGATGGCTTCACAGGAGAATTCTATCAAAAGTTTAGAGAAGAGCTAACACCTATCCTTCTCAAACTCTTCCAAAATATAACAGAGGGAGGAATACTCCCAAACTCATTCTACGAGGCCACCATCACCCTGATACCAACACCAGACAAAGATGTCACAAAGAAAGAAAACTGCAGGCCAACATCACTGATGAACATAGATGCAAAAATCCTTAACAAAATACTAGCGAACAGAATCCAACAGCACATTAAAAGGATCATACATCATTATCAAGTGGGGTTTATCCCGGGAATGCAAGGATTCTTCAATATATGCAAATCAATCAATGTGAGAAACCATATTAACAAATTGAAGGAGCAAAACCATATGATCATCTCAATAGATGCAGAGAAAGGTTTTGACAAAATTCAACACCCATTTATGACAAAAACCTCCCAGAAAGTAAGCATAGAGGAAATTTACCTCAACATAATAAAGATCATATATAACAAACCCACAGCCAACATCATTCTCCAGGGTGAAAACTGAAAGCATGTCCACTAAGATCAGGAACAAGACAAGGCTGTCCACTCTCACCACTATTATTCAACATAGTTTTGGAAGTTTTAGCCACGGCAATCAGAGAAGAAAAAGAAATAAAAGGAATCCATATCAGAAAAGAAGAAGTAAAGCTGTCACTGTTTGCAGATGACAATACTCTACACAGAGAATCCTAAACACGGTACCAGAACACTTCTAGAGCTAATCAATGAATTTGGTAAAGTAGCAGGATACAAAATTAATGCCCAGAAATCTCTTGCATTCTTATACACTAATGATGAAAAAACTGAAAGAGAAATTAAGAAAACACTCCCATTTACCTTTGGAACAAAGAGAATAAAATACCTACGAATAAACCTACCTAAGGAGACAAAAGACCTGTATGCAGAAAATTATAAGACACTGATGAAAGAAATTAAAGATGATACAAACAGATGGAGAGATATACCATGTTCTTGGATTGGAAGAATCAAAACTGTGAAAATGACTATACTACCCAAAGCAATCTACAGAATCGGTGCAATCCCTATCCAACTACCAATGGCATTTTTCACAGAACTAGAACAAAAAATTTCACAATTTGTATGGAAACACAAAAGACCCCGAATAGTCAAAGCAATCTTGAGAAAGAAAAACGGAGCTGGAGGAATCAGGCTCCTGGAATTCAGACTGCACTACAACACTACAGTAATCAAGACTGTATGGTACTGGCACAAAAATAGAAATACAGATCAATGGAACAGAATAGAAAGCCCAGAGATAATCCCACACACATATGATCACCTTATTTTTGATAAAGGAGGCAAGAATATACAATGGAGAAAAGACAGCCTCTTCAATAAGTGGGGCTGGGAAAACTGGACAGCCACATGTAGATGGAATGAAATTAGAACACTCCCTAAACACCATACAGAAAAAAAAACTCAAAATGGAATAAAGATCTAAAGGTAAGGCCAGACACTATAAAACTCTTAGAGGAAAGCAGAAGCAGAACACTCTATGACATAAATCACAGCATGATCCCTTTTGGCCCACCTCCTAGACAAATGGAAATACAAACAAAAATAAACAAATGGCACCTAATGAAACTTAAAAGCTTTTGCACAGTAAAGGAAACCACAAACAAGACAAAAAGACACAAAAAGACACAAAAAAGACACAAAAAAAACACAAAAAGACAACCCACAGAATGGGAGAAAATATTTGCAAATGAAGCAACTGACAAAGGATTAATCTCCAAAATTTACAAGCAGCTCATGCAGCTCAATATCAAAAAACACAAACAACCCAATCCAAAAGTGGGCCAAAGACTTAAATAGACATTTCTCCAAAGAAGATATACAGATTGCTAACAAACACTTGAAAGAATGCTTAACATCACTAATCATTAGAGAAATGCAAATCAAAACTAACATGAGGTATCACCTCACACCAGTCAGAATGGCCACCATCAAAAAATCTACAATCAATAAATGCTGGAAAGGGTATGGGGAAAAGGGCACCTTCTTGCACTGGTGGTGGGAATGTAAATTGATACAGCCACTATGGAGAACAGTATGGAGTTTCCTTAATAAACTACAAATAGAACTACCATATGACCCAGCAATCCCACTACTGGGCATATACCCTGAGAAAACCATAATTCAAAAAGAGTCATGTACCACAATGTTCATTGCAGCTCTATTTACAATAGCCAGGACATGGAAGCAACCTAAGTGTCCATCTACACATGAATGGATAAAGAAGATGTGGCACATATATACAATGGAATATTACTCAACCATAAGAAGAAACGAAATTGAGTTATTTGTAGTGAGGTGGATGGACCTAGAGTCTGTCATACAGAATGAAGTAAGTCAGAAGGAAAAAAAATACCATATGCTAACACATATATATGGAATAAAAAAAAATTGTTCTGAAGAACCTAGGGGCAAGAAAGGAATAAAGACGCAGATGTAGAGAATGGATTTGAGGACATGGGGAGGGAGAAGGGTAAGCTGGGACGAAGTGAGAGAGTGGCATGGACTTACATATACTACCAAATGTAAAATAGATAGCTAGTGGGAAGCAGCCGCATAGCACAGGGAGATCACCTCAGTGCTTTGTGACCACCTGGATGGGTGGGATAGGGAGGATGGGAGGGAAATGCAAGAGGGAGGGGATATGAGTATATATGTATATGTATAGCTGATTTACTTTGTTATAAAGCAGAAACTAACACACCATTGTAAAGCAAATATACTCTAATAAAGATGTTAAAGAAAAAAAACAAACAAAAAAACAAACAGGGTTTCCCTGGTGGTGCAGTGGTTGAGAGTCTGCCTGCCGATGCAGGGAACACGGGTTCGTGTCCCGGTCCGGGAAGATCCCACATGCCACCGAGCAGCTGGGCCCGTGAGCCATGACCGCTGAGCCTGCGCGTCCGGAGCCTGTTCTCCGCAACGGGAGAGGCCACAGCGGGGAGAGGCCACAGCAGTGAGAGGCCCACGTACCGCAAAAAAAAAAAAAAAAAAAAAGTTTGTATCTTTCTTCTCAGGGAAAAAGACATTGTCTATCTACCTCTAATTTATCTATCCCTCTACCTATCTATATCTAGTTATCTATCTAGATATAGATAAGATTATATAGTCCTAATATATACAAAGATAAATTATTGATACATAAATAGAGATAATAGACACACACATATGTAGATAGACAGAATAAACACACACACACATGCCTTTTTAAAATATAATTAATTCACTTACATATGGGACATGCCTAGACTAGGGGAATGTGTATATGTATATGTGTACTTGGTGTGTGTGTAGTGAAACATAGACGACAATTTTATTTCTGTAGGTTTAAAACCTATTTCTGAATAATAAAATGAATTAGTCACCCCTGTCCTTGAAAGACTAGCCACTCACTCATTATGGCTTCACATTGGAATTTGATCAAAGAAAGAAATGTTACCATAATTTCAATTAATTGAAATAGCTAGTGAGTGTCTCTGTGTTGAGGAAATACCATCAGAACTCAGGAGTCCAACAACACTGGTCTTTGTAAAATGGTTTTGAAAGATGGATCCCATGTCTTACTATAGAAGCATACCTAAAAACAACTGCACGGAGCTCTGAATCAATAAGAAACAAGGACGAAATATAAAAAAGTTGGGGTGGATAAACTGCTGAGACCCATCTCCAGAGGGCCATATAAATAAAGCAACACAAAATTTCCCTGAAAATTGACAGAATCAGGGCAAAATACAGATTTTTGAGATTTATAAAATGATTTGGTAAAAATAATTCAGTGGAATGCATAGACACAAACACAGGAAGAGTGTGACTATAAAGTAGTGAGACCTATTTAACCAATCTTACCTACAAATGCTTTTCCATTCAGATGCTATAAATTGAAAAGTGTCAGTTTTCCTATGGACCATTATGGCACCTACCTATAAACAGGCACTTTCTGTATTGACTTGGCTATAAAGGATGTTGACTTGCTCTACTTTCTGGTTTCAAATGGAACAATTGTATTTTCCAGTCAAGCTTAAAATAGGTCACACCGGAAGTTTAATGAGATTTCTTCTCATGAAGAACTTCTCCCTCAAGACTTCAAAGCCATTCTTCTAACCAAAGAACAGGAAGTATTCTTTATACCTAGACATTTGGACTCATATTCTTAATAAATCAATTATCCAAATGCTGTTCTCCATATGAGGCCAAATAATTGGACGCTATTCTTTCTTTTTTAATGCTTCACAGAAGCAAACCATTTCTAGTGATAGTTGTGGGTATAGATTGTGAGTCTTATATGGTTAAAAAAAAAAAAAACCTTTGGATTTTTTTTCCTTAAGCGAAGCTTTAACATTTCTGAGATTCAGTTGATCTGAATGTCATAACAACCTTTGACATTTGACTTTTACCTGAAAAGAATCATTTGAGTCTCCATTTCGAGTCATTCACTTCTGGATAAATGGCAAGACAATATCCCTGGTAAATCTAACACAAGAAAGTCCTATTCCACCACCTGTGATTATATTCAGGAAGTCTGGTATTTAAACAGTTTGAAAACTAATGTCCACTATCAAATAATCAGATAACTTGGCAAATTAACAATATCCTCTAAATTACCTCCTAAAGCAACTGTAATATTTATTATCACTTAAATTTGGAGAAGAGATGTTCCTACATTTGCTTTTTGATGTTTATCCCAATATCCAGAATCACTCGTGTTAATAAGTGGAAATCTCTCATAATCTATTAGTTCTTTTCAACTGTTTGGTTTGAGGGGAGGTACCAAATTTTTAATGTTCCAGTTATTTTTGCATATTTTTAAACTTTGTTGATTTTAATACTACTAGCCTTTCTGTATATTTCTTTACTAAAGGCAGAGATATTATATGTTAAAATCGATGCAGGAAAGAACCAAGAGGATTTATTTCAATGGGATATCTTCACTGAGAACCACTGACCATCACTGTGGTATCTGCTACTATTCAGTTGGATCACTTTTTTTCTAAACTTTGCTTTGGAAAAATACTGGATGTTTTAGAAGAAGGATGGAGTTATTATCGAGAAATTGCTAAGATACATACTCAGCAAGTGTCAGCAGCCTAACAAGGGCTGTACTTTTTCAGTGATACAGGAATCCTCAGGAAAGGTGCAAAGCAATCTGCAGATGCACCTGTGAAGAGAGACAGGGAACCCTTTCTTCTTTAAATAGGAAATGAGTTGATTAACTATTAAAAGGCCGGCAATTTTGGTCAAAACTTTGAATCATATCAGTCATATATGGTCTGAAAATCAGTTCAAGTAGTAATGCCCAAAAGTCTATGGACTGTTTCCTGACACACATTAGTAATCCCAAGTATTGAGCAATTAAACCAGAATCAATGTTGGTATAGGGCTTGGGTAATATATATATTATTGCTTGCTTCATGGTTTAAATCTTGGATCCATCATTTACTGCTGTGTGGCCTTATTCAACTACTACACTTCTCTGTACTTCATTTTCCTCATCTGTAAAATGGGTAATAATACCCATTTTGCTAAAAGGATTCAATGAGATAACATGTTTTTCAGTGCCTTAGTGACTATGATCTAACACAATCTTCCTACAGACTGCTGTTAACAAGACAAACACACAGCTGCTGTAAAAACCTAAGTCATTTCATCTCATGCCACTCAAGATTCCTCAGTAGTCCCCCATTACTTTTAGAGTGAAAGCTGAAGTCCTTGAAATGGTCCACAAGATCCTATACACTCTGTTCTCATTCCTGGTCTGCTATTTCTTTATCTTCATTTCCTACAACACTCGTCTGGCTCAAGCTACTCCAGACACCCTCTGTTCTTCTTGATTCTTATAAACATTATAGCCATGCTTTGCCTCAGGGCCCTTACACTCTCTGTTGCGCCCCCCAAAACCCCATGAGATAATCTTCCTCCAAACAGCCACATAGTTCACTTCCTCTCTTCCTTCAACACTTGGCTCAACTGTCACTTTCTCAGTGTAGCTCCATTAAAAGGACACACTCACTCATTCCCCTCTTGATTCCCTTTATCCTGTTCTATTTGTTTCTGTAATACCTGATACTCTCTAACATGCTATATAATTGATTCATTATGTTTATAATCTGTTGTATTTTCCCTCACTTGAGTGTTAAATCATGAAAGTGGATTTTTTTTCGTCAGCTTTCTTTACTGATTCATCCTAGAACAGTGCTCAGCATAAAGTACTCAAAATAATTTTGATGAATGAATAAAAATGAATAAGTGGTAGTGAGTTTTTGTATTATTATTTGGCTTATTGTACCTTCTTATGACTTGGTTCACTGCCATCTCTGCTGCCATTTTTCTTCCAGGCTGTGGCATATGGCAGGTTAATCATTCTCCCCAGGTTGGAGCAGGCTGGTCAGCAGTCCATGCAGTTTCCTACCTTGGAACATAATCAGTCCCCATTTATCTGCATTTACAAAATAGCTGCGCAGCAGTATGCCTTTGAGTGAGCATTCAGGAGGCTTCCAAAGAACACTGCTTTCTTTTGTCTCGCTGCAGGGAAAAAAGGTCTCAACAAAACTCAGTCTTGCCAAGTGCCACAAGTTCCCTCCTTTTCATGCCCTGGAATATAAATTCAGTTCAAGATCCACTTCAGCCACAGCTGACAGTGCCTGGGTCCCTGTGTCTCCAGCAGACACAGTGACCATTGCCTGTGAGTAGAGCTTCTGGTGGACTAAGCCTAGCTTAACTGCTGATGAGAAGAATCGCATCATAGTTGCAAAAAAATGCTCCCGAATGCATCTGGACATGCAAAACATGTTAGAGCATAGGGTAAATAGTGAAGACTTTTAAGAGTACTTTCTCTTAAATAAAATTCTATAATTTACCTCTCTCTTCCTCTTTCTTTATCCTATAAATACAAAGAGTGTAAATTAGCTTGAGGGAGATGACAGATGGTCTCAGAGAGAAAATGTGAACAACAATTGCTTTGTTTTTGTTTGGGCAAACAGAATGAGAGACGCTTACACCACAGCATGTGAAGGACAGGTACGGTTGCTGAAGAATGATTTACAATATTCTAAGTTTCTTTGGGGTTAAAAATAGATGGCTGTACATGGAATCTAAGTAGCTCTGCTCTTAAGTAAAACTGAAGAATAAGCAAAAACACCTTACCCAGCAAGTGGGTTGGACAGCATACCTCCCTAAGTTACCACTTTACCATGTTTAAAGTCACGGAAGAGAACGTGACTGTGTATGAATAACAATATATGAAATTAGTCCAATAGGATAATTCCTTTAAGTAGGTGGAAATATAAGCATAAGATAGGTACAGCTCAGTGACTGGCATGTCAAATTTGTGACTAACACACCGAACCCATTCGTATGGCAAACTGTTTTTATTAAGCTTCCTCTATGGGTGGCACTGGCCTAAACTTGGGGGAAAATAGGAAAACAGCCTTTGCCATTAAGGAAGTCACAGTTGAATGTGTGAGAAAGACAAGGAATGTAATGATTTACCATATACAGTTGATGTTTGAGCGACATGAGTTTGAACATGCAGGTCCACTTATATGCCTATTTTTTTGAATAGTAAGTACTGCAGTACTACACTATCTATGGTTGGTTTAATCCCTGGATGCTGAACCCTGGATAAAGAGGAACCACGAATATGGAAGGCCAACTATAAGTTGTATTCCAATGTTTGACTGCATGGAGTGGCAAGAGGGAGGGCACACCTAACCCTCCCTCTCCCCACCCGCCTCAGATGTTCAAGGGTCAACTATAACGTGGTTATGGTCAACGACAAAGGAATGGTAAGGGAACATAAAGAGACATTGAGGGCACCAATCTCAAGCATGAAGGCAAGCACAGTAAATATTTTCCAAGAGGATGTTACAGGGCAGCCAAAATCTTGAGAAATGATAAACTAGAGTTGGCTAGATAGAGAAGGGATTAAATGAGAGAGAATATGATTAGCAAAAGGAGTTTGAGCACAAAGGGATGAGGGCAAGAAAGGGTAAGCTAGAAGGTACACAAAAGGACAGGAGGCAGGCAACAGATTGTAGAAGATTTTACCTCTATTCTAAAGAGTTTGGATTCTTACAGAGAGCTACTAGGAGAATTTACACAAGGGAAGGATGCAACTATTACTGTTTCAGAAAATAATACCACTGACAATACCAAAATTCAAGCAACTGGATAGATGATGGCTTAATTCATTGAGAATGAGAACTAAAAAGAGAATACTTCCTTGGGAATGGCAAGCAGAAGCAAACTGATGCTAAATTCAGTTTGTGTTATGTAGAGTTTAAGTACAAAGGGGATGTTTAACAGAATTGGAAAGATAGAGTTTGAGCTTAAGAGAGTAATAAAATGTGAGAAAGAGAGTTGAGGTCATGAAGTACTTCATCACAGCACATATGATCTCTTGACACATTATTTCCTATCTTCCCCTACTAGAAGTAAAATCCATGAGGGCAAGAACTTTGCTTATTTATTTCTGGATTCTCAGCATCTAGAACCATGCATGAATCACAATGGGTACTCAGGGAATATTTTCTGAAAAGATTATTATTCAGAATTGTAGTTGAAGAAGATATGTGTGGCTAAGATCACATCTTATCTGGAGTGGAAATGAACGAGGTCATAGAATGGAATTCTAAGTCAAACACTGGGTGAGCACCAACGAATTAGGAGAATTAGGAAATAATGGTGTTATAGAGGCCAATAAAAGAGACTGTGGAAAACTGTCTTAAATGTCACAGAGCATTCAGAAGGAATTTATTAATGACTTTCTAAAGAGGTCCAGTGTGGCTCCAATGCAATAATAATTCCTAAAATTGTGGAAGTAAATGAGGTGAAAGTATCACTACTCGAAACAGACACATGAGATGGAGAAGGGAGTGAGCAAGATTGCCCGGAAATATTGGGTCAACGAAGAATTCCATGTCTACCTATTTACATTTTGATTGGGAGCTGTTTAGTTATAGTTAAGGGCTTAGTAGTGAAGTAGCGATTGAAGATAGGCAGAGTGGCCACTAGAGGAAGACGATCCATAGAGGGTTTTAAAAACAGGTCTGTCTTGTTGCTGGCTGTTTCCTGGGTTCCCTGCAAGCACTACCTACATAGAAAACACTCTATTAATCCTCATCAATTGAGTGAATATACTATTGAGTGAGGTAAGTGAATACACAAGAGTCAGGATCAGGAAGTAGGCAGAATAGTAGCTTTTGGATAGGAAGGGGGCTCATCTGTCTCTTTGTCTTACTTCTTCCAGGTGATCATGCTTGACTCCTACATACATTTGTTCCTTTTTTTCTGGATATTAAGGGGCTGATCGCTTTTTGAGACTTCATCTCCCCTCCTTCTCCTAAACTCATACTTTTGATTCTTTCTTCACACAAAATCATCTGTTTCCACTTTCCTTCTCCTCCAGCTTAATTTCTTCAGTTCCACCTGGCTCCACCAGGCTTTGCATCACCCATTTTATTTTACTTACATGTGAAATGTAAGGAACACGTCTTCCTCCCTCAAGGAAGACAAACTCACCCACCCTCTTCTGGCTTCCCTATCCCACTTCTGAACACTGAATTGATTATCTGAGATTCCTAGGCAAGCTTTCTCGTTGTTTTGCAATCAAATCCCTCCCTGTCTCTTGTAAAACGCACATGAAACCCTCACCCTCCTTTATGAAGTTATCAGAGGACTCCTCACAAAACACCCACTCAATGGTATAACTCATCTGCTGTTTTTGAGTGGATAACTTCAAATTGTTTTTCCATGGAGACACACAGGACTGTGACATTTACTAGCAGACATACTAGCAAGGGTAACACCTGGGAATGCTGATCGTTTTCTTGAACACATGCAGTAACTTCTCCCTTTTCTCCCACTCATAATGGGTGTGAAGAAGAACTATGCTATGGAGATAACGCTAACTTATCTCTAATTAAATACTTCCACAAGCTTCAACATAACTATTAGTAACAAATACTTTTGAAAAACCACACCAACATTCCAGACTCTGTGAGTAGGTGAGAGCACAATTAAGGCAGACTTAAGTATTTTAAAGGGTAGACAACTCTACTCTGTATGGCTAACAGATTATACCCTAAATCCTGCCCAACCATCTTATCTATTTGAATTTCTAGCAATGAGACAATTTAGAATAAATTCATCACTAATCTCATAAGTAATTCAAAGCTTATGCCTTGTTCTTGACTGAAGTACAGTGTGGATAATGTTGACTTATATTACAGAAGTTATATTGGTTATCTGTTATTGCATAATAAATTACCCTAAGACATAGACATTTAAATCAACTTTTTCAACTGTCTTGCTCAGTTTCTGTGTATCAGAAGGAATCCAGGAACAGCTCAGGGTTTTAGTTAAAATGAGGTTTTAGCTAAGCTGTCAGCTGGGACTGTGGTCATCTAAAGGGTTGACAGAGGCTGAAGATGTGCTTCAAAGTGGCTCACTCCCAGGCCTGGTGAGTTGGTGCTTGTTAGTAGTAAGAGGCCTCAGTTCCTCATGGCGTGGACCTCCCCTATAAGACAGCTGGAGTTCCTGGAGTGAGTGGTACATGGGAGAAAGGCAGAAGCCTCTATGTCCTTTATGTTTAGCCTGAGGTCCCATCTCATCATTTCTGCAATATCTTATTACTTACCCAGACTGGCCTTATTCACTGTGGAAGCGGGGTTCCACAAAGGCATCAATACCAGGAACTGAAAATTGTTGGGAGTCCTCTTGACTGTCATGGAAGAGGTATCCCTGCGTTTCATTTATCTGTTTTTCCTACTAGGATTTCCCTTATAATAAAGATGCCTTGTTTACCTCAAACTCTTTTCACTCTCATAATTCTTACCTTACTGCATTTATAATAATTAAGCTCAATAAAGACTTATCAATAAGAAAAAATATATATATAGGTATACATATTTTTTAGATTTGCTTTTAAGTATTTCAGAGAGAGCTAAAAGTCCAGATTGGTTTTCATTTCAGCCAAGTCAGTAGGCTGTATTTACTCCAAATGCCCATGAATGATTTCAAGGGCATAATGGATTTTGCAGAGACTTTTAGTCCTCCTCCAAAAAACTCGAAGCCCTGCTGGGATGGGGCTAGCAGATGTGCAATCCTGACAGGAGGGACTGTGTTGTATTTCTGGATTAGATGTTCATTAAGGAAAGTGGTGTAGATGAGCTATATACTCAGGATTTACCACTAATGCCTTCCAGACCCACAGGAATCTTCTCCACTTGTTTTTCTCCACT
Source organism: Phocoena sinus (assembly GCF_008692025.1). Lineage (NCBI taxonomy): Eukaryota > Metazoa > Chordata > Mammalia > Artiodactyla > Phocoenidae > Phocoena > Phocoena sinus. The sequence goes on along the minus strand of NC_045773.1, from coordinate 85,449,045 downwards.
AACGTTAAGAGACTTAACAACTGTCCTGGGAAGTCTGACATCAGTTCTGAATCTCATGATGGAGAGATTTTTGTCATTTAATTTTCTAACTGACTTGAAGCAGCAGAATGGCCTCACAAAATCTTTTTTGAACACCTGGTTACATGAGTTCATCTGCCCTGAACACAGATATGTAGTCCAGAAGAATGGCTGCAAGCACATTGGAGCACTGTTCAGCATTACCTCCACCCCTATCCCATTGCAATGACACTGTACTGTAACAGGCCAGCAAGGACTTGGAGCCCAGGGGCAAATTATTTAATGCATCCCTGTCTCTGTTGCCTCCCTGCCTTGTAAAAATAGAAAGATGATGGCTGACATGACTCACAGAACTCTTGTGACAAATGACTAATAAAAACCCAAGCAAAGGGCTTCCCTGGTGGCGCAGTGGTTGAGAGTCTGCCTGCCGATGCAGGGGACACGGCTTCGTGCCCCGGTCCGGGAAGATCCCACATGCCGCGGAGCGGCTGGGCCCGTGGGCCATGGCCGCTGAGCCTGCGCTTCCGGAGCCTGTGCTCCGCAACGGAAGAGGCTACAGCAGTGAGAGGCCCGCATACTGCAAAAAAAAACCCAAGCAAAAGCACTCTATAATACAAAATGGTATTGTATGAAGCATGCTGTGGACATGATGAGACTATCTAAGGGACCTAAATGCTTTCAGGATATTTAGTAGATTTTGGCAATGTCCTAAATGTTCATTAAGGACCTGAGTAACCATGTCTTCAAGAAACACGTCCTGTGATTGACTCAGGTGCAAGACTCTTCCAGCTTATCAGGATCTACCTTGACACTTTTCTGTGGCAGGATGAACATTGTTTTGATTGGGTTGGGTTACATGCCGCCGATGCCAATGAAACATGGTGAGTCAGGTAATCCAAAGAAAAAATCCAGACCAATGTAGTCACACTGATAGACTTTGGTTCTCGTATCATTTTACTCTGCCCACATGACCCCTTCTGAATTCTGTTTTGTGAATAATGACACTTTGGATTTGCCTAGTAGAGAAGACTACCGGCTCTCAACCAGAATGTTTTCTAAACTCTTCTGTATAGAAGGCAACTCTTGGGTGACTTGGTCATGCACCTTTATCTCCCATAAACAAGGGCAGATTTATTGAGTGAAGCTATCAAAACAATTTCTATTAAGCAAGCAGAATGGAATTGGAGTCTATAATCATATTTGATTTTGTAACACCTTAACCTTTTCTTATAAATATACTTTTGACAACACATTTTTACTAAATTGAAATTTATTTCATTCTGAAGGGTTGGAAGAGGATTAGGAAGATGGGAAAGAATTGTGTGAAGTCTTCTACAATAAAAGGAAATTGTTTGAAAAGAAGCCCATTTACATGGAAGGACATCAAAACTGGAATCCCTGTTTTGTCAGCTATTAACTGTGGCAAATGGACAAGTCGTTTATCATTCTAATTCCATCAATAAGAAAAATTAGACATAAATATTAACACCTACCTGTGTACAAGGATTGAGTGAGATAAATCTCGGTCTCTGTTTTGAGCATTTTGAGGTCAGTAGTGGATTACGGCTGTTTAAAAAAATTACGTGGGCCTATCTAAATGTATGATTAAAATTTCTCAGAGGTTTATTGTGTGGTATTTACAGTAAGATAAGAATGTATTCTAAATTGATCCTTGATCACATTTTCATTCTTTTCAACTTGTTCTACCTCATTTTCTCTGTGATAATAACTATAATTATATCCATTCCTCATTATAAAGCTACTCCTTTTTCTTTCTTGACATTCTGCCCTCACTGGCTAATAATGGTGAAACTACCCTTGAGATTATTTATAAAATTCAGGAAAGCACAAAGGAATGTCATATGCAGTCTGCATTGTATGCACTATTCTAGTTTTCTTACCTACAAAATAAATTTGCCAAAATTAGCATTGTAACATAAGCTAAGTCCCTATTTCTACATGTGTTAGCTTCTGAGGCTTAAGTCAAAACTCCTAATTTTGACCAATGCTTCATCATCTGTCCTTAAAACATCTGGGAAAATTTTACCATTCTCTCTCTTCTGTCCCCTTAACCTTTTCAGTTATTACTGAAATATATTTTTAATCCCTTTCCCTTCCTTTTGTTTCTCATGCCTGGAGTCCTTCGTAGAGACTTCAGATGGAAAACATTCCACTTACAGTCTAGCTTTTCATAGTTAAAATTAAATTTTCATCAATGGGAGAAGTGTTGGATATTATTCAGACTTTTAGGGCTTTGGAGAGTGAATTTGTAGAAAAAAATGACTTCATATTTGCTGTTAGATAAAAAACAATGTGTCTGTAATCCAACAGAGGTCTTCTATATGTAATTTATCTTTTTCTTATGCATTGTCTGTGAAAGATGATCTTGTGTTTCCTGACACATTTTCAAGTGAATGATCTTATAAGAATGTTCCTCTATTCTTCCATTATTTTACCAAATTGCATGTCAGTTTTGGCATTTTCTCTCATAATCTTAACCTTTCCTTTATTTGAAGTAATTGTCTAGTTCATGTAAAACTATTTACTTAGGGTTATTTTAATTACTTCAAAGGGAAAGAAATTCTAACGTAAAATGATCTTTTCCTATATCTCTTACAGACTTAAAATGTACTCCACTACTATGAATATCTTCCCCTACCTAGCTCACATCACCTCCCCACCTCCTATACCATGGTCCCCTCTAGCTTACTGAATGCACTTATTAGCATTCCTTTTCAGTCTGTATTGTAAATCATGTTGTTTTTCTAATCTGCTTTCCATAGTAACCATGCATTCTTTGAGGACATGAGCTCTTATTCAACTCTATTTCCAGCACATAGCTTTGTGAGTGGCCATAATTATGTTCAATAAATATCGATGTATAGATAAATAAATATCAGCTTAATTTTTACTTATTATTCCAAGATAAAGTTTTATTTATTGCCATCATTATCTTTACTCAATCTAAATAACTACATAAACAACAAAGTGGTAATATACAAGTTCATCCTTAGACTGATACCCAAAGTTTAGAACAAGTTCCACTATATAGTTTATTTTTTTATTCAAAACATTTGTTTTCGGGGGACCTTGAAGATGGCGGAAGAGTAAGACGCGGAGATCGCCTTCCTCCCCACGGATGACCCAGAAATACATCCACACGTGGAACAAACTCCTACAGAACTCTACTGAAGGCTGGCAGAAGACCTCAGACCTCCCAAAAGGCAAGAAACTCCCACGTAAACTGGGTAGGGCATGAAGAAAAAACAGAGACAAAAGAATAAGGACGGCACCTGCACCAGTGGGAGGGAGCTGTGAAGGAGGAAAGTTTCCACACACTAGGAAGGCCCCTCCGCGGGCGGAGGAGACTGCGGGATGTGCAGAGGGGGGAGTTTCGGGACCGCGGAGTAGTGCACAGCGACGGGGGCGGAGGGCAAAGCGGGGGAGATTCCTGCACAGACGATCGGTGCTGACCGGCACTCACCAGCCCGAGTGGCTTGTCTGCTCACCCGCCGGGCGGCGGCGGGGCTGCGAGCTGAGGCTCGGGTTTTGGTTTTTGGACGGAGCTCAGGGAGAGGACTGGGGTTGGCGGCTTGAACATAGCCTGAAGGGGTTAGTGCACCACGGACTAGCCGGGAGGGAGTTCGGGGAAAAGCCTGCACCGGCCGAAGAGGCAAGAGACTTTTTCTTCCCTCTTTGTTCCTGGTGCGCGAGGAGAGGGTTTTAAGAGCGCTGCTTAAAGGAACTTCCAGAGACGGCGCGAGCCGCGGCTGAAAGCGCAAACCCCAGAGACGGGCGCGAGCCGCGGCTAAAACCGCGGACCCCAGAGCCGGGCGGGAGACGCTAAGGCTGCTGCTGCCGCCACCAAGGGGCCTGTGTGCGAGCACAGGTCACTCTCCACACCCCTCTTCCGCGGAGCCTGTGCAGCCCGCCACTGCCAGGTTCCCGGGATCCAGGGACAACTTCCCCGGGACAACGCACGGCAGGCCTCAGGCTGGTGCAACGTCACCGCCGGCCTCTGCCGCAACGTCACGCTGCCTCTGCCGCCGCAGGCCGGCCCCGCACGCAGTGCCCCTCCTTCCCCCATCCCCCAACCCCCGGCCTGAGTGAGCCGGAGGCCCCGAATCAGCGGCTCCTTTAACCCCGTCCTGTCTGAGCGAAAAAACAGACGCCCTCCAGCGACCTACACGCAGAGGCAGGGCCAAATCCAAAGCTGAGCTCCTGTGAGCTGTGAGAACAAAGAAGAGAAAGGGAAACTCTCTCCCAGCAGCCACAGAAATAGCGGATTAAAGCTCCACAATCAACTTGATATACCCTGCAATCTGTGGAATACCTGAATAGACAAGGAATGATCCCAAATTGAAGAGGTGGAATTTAGGAGCGAGATCCTATGATTTTTTTCCCTTTTCCTCTTTTTGTGAAGGTGTATGTGTAAGCTTCTGTGTAAGATTTCTCTGTATAGCTTTGCTTCCAACATTTGTCCTAAGGTTCTATCCGTCCCTTTTTTTTTTTTCTAAATATTTTTAATTCAATAACTATATTATACTTTATTTTATTTTTACTGTATCATCTTTCTTTCTGTCTTTTTTCCTTCTTTTCCCTCCTTCCTTCCTTCCTCCCTCCCTCCCTCCCTCCCTCCTTTTCTTTCCTTCGTTGCTTCTTTCTTCCTTCCTTCCGTTCCTCCTTTCCTTCTTTCTTTACTCATACTTCTACTAATTCTCCCTACTTTTTCTCCCTTTTATTCTGAGCTGTGTGGATGAAAGGCTCTTGGTGCTCCAGACAGGAGTCAGGGCTCTGCCTCTGAGGTAGGAGAGCCAACTTCAGGACACTGGTCAACAAGAGACCTCCCAGCTCCACATAATATTAAACGGTGGAAATATCCCAGAGACCTCCATCTTAACACCAGCACCCAGCTTCACTCAACGACCAGCAAGCCACAGTGCTGGACAACCTATGCCAAACAACTAGCAAAACAGGAACACAACCCCACCCATTAGCAGAGAGGCTGCCTAAAATCATAATAAGGCCACAGACACCCCAAAACACACCACCAGACGTGAACCTGCCCACTAGAGAGACAAGATCCAGCCTCATCCAGCACAACACAGGCACTAGTCCCCTCCACCAGGAAGCCTACACAACCCACTGAAACAACCTTAGCCACTGGAGACAGACATCAAAAACAACGGGAACTACGAACCTGCAGCCTGCAAAAAGGAGACCCCAAACACAGTAAGAATAAGCAAAATGAGAAGACAGAAAAACACACAGCAGATGAAGGAGCAAGATAAAAACCCACCAGACCTAACAAATGAAGAGGAAATAGGCAATCTACCTGAAAAAGAATTCAGAATAATGATAGTAAGGATGATCCGAAATCTTGGAAGTAGAATGGGACAAAATGCAAGAAACAGTTAACAAGGACCTACAAGAACTAAAGATGAAACAAGCAACGATGACAATGCAATAAATGAAATTAAAATCACTCTAGATAGGATCAATAGCAGAATAACTGAGGCAGAAGAACGGATAAGTGACCTGGAAGATAAAGTAGTGGAAATAAACTACTGCAGAGCAGAATAAAGAAAAAAGAATGAAAAGAACTGAGGACAGTCTCAGAGACCTCTGGGACAACATGAAACGCACCAACATTCGAATTATAGGGGTTCCAGAAGAAGAAGAGAAAAGGGACTGAGAAAATATTTGAAGAGATTATAGTTGAAAACTTCCCTAATATGGGAAAGGAAATAGTTAATCAAGTCCAGGAAGCACAGAGGGTCCCATACAGGATAAATACAAGGAGAAACACGCCAAGACACATATTAATCAAACTGTCAAAAATTAAATACAAAGAAAGCATATTAAAAGCAGCAAGGGAAAAAACAACAAATAACACACAAGGGAATCCCCATAAGGTTAACAAGCTGATCTCTCAGCAGAAAACCCTACAAGCCAGAAGGGAGTGGCAGGACATACTGAAAGTGCTGAAGGAGAATAGCCTGAAACCAAGACTACTCTACCCAGCAAGGATCTCATTCACATTTGATGGAGAAATTAAAACCTTTACAGGCAAGCAAAAGCTGAGAGAGTTCAGCACCACCAAACCAGCTTTACAAACAAATGCTAAAGGAAACTTCTCTAGACACGAAACACAAGAGAAGGAAATGACCTATAGTAGCGAACCCAAAACAATATATAAAATGGGAAAATAGGAAACATACATATCGATAATTACCTTAAATGTAAATGGACTAAATGCTCCCACCAAAAGACACAGATTGGCTGAATGGATACAAAACAAGACCCTTATATATGCTGTCTACAAGAGACCCACTTCAGAACTAGAGACACATACAGACTGAAAGTAAGGGGATGGAAAAAGATATTCCATGCAAATGGAAACCAAAGAAAGCTGGAGTAGCAATTCTCATATCAGACAAAATAGACTTTAAAATAAGGACTATTAAAAGGGACAAAGAAGGACACTACATAATGATCAAGGGATCGATCCAAGAAGAAGATATAACAATTGTAAATATTTATGCACCCAACATAGGGAGCACCTCAATACATAAGGCAATACTAACAACCATAAAAGGGGAGATCGACAGTAACACATTCATAGTAGGGGACTTTAACACCCCACTTTCACCCATGGACAGATCATCCAAAATGAAAAATAAATAAGGAACACAAGCTTTAAATGATACATTAAACAAGATGGACTTAATTGATATTTATAGGACACTCCATCCAAAAACAACAGAATACACATTTTTCTCAAGTGCTCATGGAACATTCTCCAGGATAGATCATATCTTGGGGTCACAAATCAAGCCTTGGTAAATTTAAGAAACACTGAAATTGTATCAAGTATCTTTTCCGACCACAACGCCATGAGACTAGATATCAATTACAGGAAAAGATCTTTAAAAAATACAAACACATGGAAGCTAAACAATACACTACTTAATAATGAAGTGATCACTGAAGAAATCAAGAGGAAATAAAAAAATACCTAGAAACAAATGACAATGGAGACACAACGACCCAAAACCTATGGGATGCAGCAAAAGCAGTTCTAAGGGGGAAGTTATAGCAATACAAGCCCACCTTAAGAAGCAGGAAACATCTCGAATAAAACAACCTAACCTTGCACCTCAAGCAATTAGAGAAAGAAGAACAAAAAACCCCAAAGCTAGCAGAAGGAAAGAAATCATAAAATCAGATCAGAAATAAATGAAAAAGAAATGAAGGAAACAATAGCAAAGATCAAATAAAACTAAAAGCTGGTTCTTTGAGAAAGATAAACAAAATAGATAAACCACTAGCCAGACTCATCAAGAAAAAAAGGGAGAAGACTCAAATCAATAGAATTAGAAATGAAAAAGGAGAAGTAACAACTGACACTGCAGAAATACAAAAGATCATGAGAGATTACTACAAGCAACTCTATGCCAATAAAATGGACAATCTGGAAGAAATGGACAAATTCTTAAAATGCACAACCTGCCAAGACTGAATCAGGAAGAAATAGAAAATATGAACAGGACCAATCACAAGCACTGAAATTGAAACTGTGATTAAAAACCTTCCAACAAACAAAAGCCCAGGACCAGATGGCTTCACAGGTGAATTCTATCAAACGTTTAGAGAAGAGCTAACACCTATCCTTCTCAAAACTCTTCCAAAATATAGCAGGAGGGAGGAACACTCCCAAATTCCTTCTACGAAGCCACCATCACCTTGATACCAAAACCAGACAAGGATGTCACAAAGAAAGAAAACTACAGGCCAATATCACTGATGAACATAGATGCAAAAATCCTCAACAAAATACTAGCAACAGAATCCAACAGCACATTAAAAGGATCATACACCATGATCAAGTGGGGTTTATTCCAGGAATGCAAGGATTCTTCAATATACGCAAATCTATCAATGTGATAAACCATATTAAAAAATTGAAGGAGAAAAACCATATGATCATCTCAATAGATGCAGAGAAAGCTTTCGACAAATTCAACACCCATTTATGATAAAAACCCTCCAGAAAGTAGGCATAGAGGGAACTTCCTAAACATAATAAAAGCCATATATGACAAGCCCACAGCAAACATCATCCTCAATGGTGAAAAACTGAAAGCATTTCCACTAAGATCAGGACACAAGGACAAGGTGCCCACTCTCACCACTCTTATTCAACATAGTTTTGGAGGTTTTAGCCACAGCAATCAGAGAAGAAAAGGAAATAAAAGGAATCCAAATCGGAAAAGAAGAAGTAAAGCTGTCACTGTTTGCAGATGACATGATACTATACATAGAGAATCCTAAAGATGCTACCAGAAAACTACTAGAGCTAATCAATGAATTTGGTAAAGTAGCAGGATACAAAATTAATGCACAGAAATCTCTGGCATTCCTATATACTAATGATGAAAAATCTGAAAGTGAAATCAAGAAAACACTCCCATTTACCATTGCAACAAAAAGAATAAAATATCTAGGAATAAACCTACCTAAGGATACGAAAGACCTGTATGCAGAAAATTATAAGACACTGATGAAAGAAATTAAAGATGATACAAATAGATGGAGAGATATACCATGTTCTTGGATGGGAAGAATCAACATTGTGAAAATGACTCTACTACCCAAAGCAATCTACAGATTCAATGCAATCCCTATCAAACTACCACTGGCATTTTTCACAGAACTAGAACAAAAAATTTCGCAATTTGTATGGAAACACAAAAGACCCCGAATAGCCAAAGCAATCTTGAGAACGAAAAAAGGAGCTGGAGGAATAAGGCTCCCTGACTTCATGACTATATTACAAAGCAACAGTAATCAAGACAGTATGGTACTGGCACAAAAACAGAAAGATAGATCAGTGGAACAGGATAGAAAGCCCAGAGATAAACCCACTCCACATATGGACACCTTATCTTTGATAAAGGAGGCAGGAATGTACAGTGGAGAAAGGGACAGCCTCTTCAATAATGGTGCTGGGAAAACTGGACAGGTACATGTAAAAGTATGAGATTAGATCACTCCCTAACACCATACACAAAAATAAGCTCAAAATGGATTAAAGACCTAAATGTAAGGCCAGAAACTATCAAACTCTTAGAAGAAAACATAGGAAGAACACTCTATGACATAAATCACAGCAAGATCCTTTCTGACCCACCTCCTAGAGTAATGGAAATAAAAACAAAAATAAACAAATGGGACCTAATGAAACTTCAAAGCTTTTGCACAGCAAAGGAAACCATAACCAAGACCAAAAGACAACCCTCAGAATGGGAGAAAACATTTGCAAATGAAGCAACTGACAAAGGATTAATCTCCAAAATTTACAAGCAGCTCATGCAGCTCAATAACAAAAAAACAAACAACCCCATCCAAAAATGGGCAGAAGACCTAAATAGACATTTCTCCAAAGAAGATATACAGAATGCCAACAAACACATGAAAGAATGCTCAACATCATTAATCATTAGAGAAATGCAAATCAAAACTACAATGAGATATCATCTCACACCAGTCAGAATGGCCATCATCAAAAAATCAAGAAACAATAAATGCTGGAGAGGGTGTGGAGAAAAGGGGACACTCTTGCACTGCTGGTGGGAATGTGAATTGGTTCAGCCACTGTGGAGAACAGTATGGAGGTTCCTTAAAAAACTACAGATAGAATTACCATATGACCCAGCAATCCCACTACTTGGCATATACCCTGAGAAAACCAAAATTCAAAAAGAGTCATGTACCAAAATGTTCATTGCAGCTCTATTTACAATAGCCAGGACATGGAAACAACCTAAGCGCCCATCATCGGATGAATGGATAAAGAAGATGTGGCACATATACACAATGGAATATTACTCAGCCTTAAAAAGAAATGAAATTGAGCTATTTGTAATGAGATGGATAGACCTAGAGTCTGTCATACAGAGTGAAGTAAGTCAGAAAGAAAAAGACAAATACCGTATGCTAACACATATATATGGAATTTAAGGGAAAAAAATGTCATGAAGAACCTAGGGGTAAGATAGGAATAAAGACGCAGACCTACTGGAGAACGGACTTGAGGGTATGGGGAGGGGGAGGGGTGAGTTTTGATAGGGCGAGAGAGAGTCATGGACATATACACACTAACAAACGTAGTAAGGTAGATAGCTGGGGGGAAGCAGCCGCAAGGCACAGGGATATTAGCTCGGTGCTTTGTGACAGCCTGGAAGGGTGGGATGGGGAGAGTGGGAGGGAGGGAGACGCAAGAGGGAAGACATATGGGAACATATGTATAGGTATAGCTGATTCACTTTGTTATAAAGCAGAAACTAACACACCATTGTAAAGCAATTATACCCCAATAAAGATGTTTAAAAAAAAAAAAAAAAAAAAAAAAAAAGAATGGATGGGACAAAGCTAAATTGGACATATGCTGTATTTTTCAGTGTTGTGTATCTTTATTATTACTTAAAATAAATTTGCTTCCTAATTCAGATGTAAAAAAAAAAAAAAACAAACAAACATTTGTTTCTGTATTATTTAACTGTCTTCCCAAAGAAACCTATGAATTAAATGTCAATTTATCAAATTTCTATCTAGGTATCTTTAAGATACTTTTTAAATCCCAGCAACTAATCTTGGTGAAAATTAATTAAATTACATCTAAAACATTATAAAGTCCTACTATTTAAAGGCACCTTAGAGTTCATCTAATACTCTTTTTCAAAAAAAAAAACTGCTTATGAAACGTATTTAGACTGATCAATGTTTATACAAACAAGAAAGATAGGCAGAACATTAGTTCACTTCATTCACTTCAAAGAGAAGATGTGCAAATAAACTAGAACACATTTGAGTTTTCAGAACTGAGTTCATATTTACAAGACTGAGAAGTCTGGGCCATAATGTGATTTAGTGGTGATATATTAGTCTGTATAACAATTGAATCTCAGTAAGTCACTTACCGTACCAAAAGTTTATTTCTGGTTCACACAAATCTGATGTATTTGGCAGGGGCTTTTCTCCATTTCAGGCTTTGATACAACATGAATCTTCCAGCATGGATATGACAGTGTAAGCAAATGGTATAGGTGGCATACCAGCTATTAATCACCTTGGACCAAAATTATGTCCATCATTTTTGGTTCCGTGTATTTGGCTAAAACTAGTCCCATGGGCCTGCCAGACCTTACCCCACCAAGTCATTTGTTCAAGTCACACCACACATTAAATTCATTATCTTCCTGTGTACGTAATAGACTGACCTCTCTCCAAGAAGCCAACACAAATACCATCCACTCTCTGCATCCAGTTCAAAGAGCAGGGTCACTAATTGTGCCCAGTAAGGAGAAAGAGACCAGAAATGAGAACTCACGGGTAGTCTTTACTATAGACTGTTTTGATCAAGTATGCTACATTGAATGCCTTTCATGATCAAACACTATACTAGGTGGCGAATCAAAATTTTATAAATGGCAATTCAATTATCTGTAGAGACTAAGAACGAACAAACAAAACCAACCACGGCATTGCTTTTTAAATCAGTTCTCATAAGAAACATCAGTATTGTTGCTTTGTACCCTTAGAAGGACTAGATATAGTCAATCAAGGTTTAATATCCGTTGAGTTAGGACCTCTGGCTTGCTTAACTGCTTTATTTTTTAATTTTTTTCAATAAAAACAATAGGTGTGCATTTTTATGAACAAGAAAAGAGGTCATTTCACGAGCCATGAAATGATCCCTGCATCTCCCATTTGAGTGCTGCTGTCCAAAATATGAGAATGAAAGAAGCACAATTAAAATTCATACCTTTTTATGAAAACTTTGAAATAATAAAATTATACAAAGTAGCCTAAAGATAACTTGCTATGTGGTTTTTGCTTCCCTTCTCTTTCCATTGGATCCTCAGAATATCTGTATAAAAACCACAGGCTGCAAAATGTAGCAAATGATGGCCCTCCAGCAGTGAATGTTTTAAGGTTTATCTTCTCTGAGCTCTTTGAGGCTAAGTAAACATGGTTAGCAATGGAACATTTCTAAGCTTACATTTGACTAAGACCTAGGCTTAAACCAATTAGCAAAATCATCTATACAACAGTAGGATCAGAAAAAATGATTATAGGGCCATTTGACACCTCTTTAGGAAAACAACAGTTATTAGCCCAAATCCATCACTTAGAATTTTTCTAAGGATAACATGTAAATCCAAAGAGCTCAATCAGAATTTTCAGTCTAACTGTTTCTTATTTAAGGGATAAACTGTATTTTTAAATGTAAAAAGGACTCCAGTATTGACTTGAGAAGCTGCTTAGTTAATTCAGGTGATTATAGTGGCCTTTTATACAACCCAAGAAAATTTTCTTGTCAGTGCCTTTTTTTACCTATATGTAAAAAGGTATAATTTACCTTTTAGTATAATTTTTAGTTTTTTTGATAGCATAATTGGGAAAAATATATAGGGCTTAATTTCCAATAGCACAAAGTTCTAAGGACTTCGAAAATGAAAATAAATTAATTTAGTAATTTATGCTTTGTCTCATTCTACAAAAAAATCAAATAAAATAGAATGGAGGGAGCTTATGACAGAAACATTCTGAAGAAATATTCAGAACCAAAAAAATGAGAAAATGAGGATAAAAGTAAAATATAATATACCCAGGGATTATGTTAGTGAACCATCACAGCCTCAAATTTGGGTCTGTGCTTTGCAGCAGCCAACAAAAAGAAAAAAACATATACAGTTAGTGCGTATAAGTAAATTATTTAATTCAAAATGAAAGAAATAAACAAGAAAGAAAATCAGTCTTCTCAGTCCTAAAGTATTTTCTGGAACTGACAACTGGAAGAAATTTCTCCTTTGGATGTATGTACATGCAGGAGGATTGGATTAAGTCTTTTGAATACACAGACATAGAAAATGGACTTACAGATACAGTGGTGGAAGGGGAAGCTGGGACGAAGTGAGCGAGTGGCATTGACACTACCAAATGTAAAACAGATAGCTAGTGGGAAGCAGCAGCATAGCACAGGGAGATCAGCTCAGTGCTTTGTGACCATCTAGTGGAGTGGGATAGGGAGGGTGGGAGGGAGACACAAGAGGGAAGGGATATGGGGATATATGTATATGTATAGCTGATTCACTTTGTTGTACAGCAGAACCTAACACAACATTGTAAAGCAATTATACTCCAATAAAGATATTTAAAAAAAAAGTCTTTTGAAACTTCTTGGTAATACATGTGATGTTAAGTTTCCCATGACTTTTCCTATTATGTTTCATGATTATAGTTATAATGTCTTATAACGTCCCATAATCCATTTATTTAACAACCATTGATTGCCTATATAATTAGTGCTCGGTATTAAGGGAGAAATGGTGAATGACACACTGTCCCTGCCCTCGTGGTGCTCACAGCCTAGCAGAGAAATGGAAATATAGGCCATTAAATCCTATAATAGGAGAAGCCAATCAAAGAGGAAATAGGAAGAGAGTGGTGATGGGAAGCATCTTCTAAGCCTCTGGGCAAAACCTGCAAAGGCCCTGACGGGAGAAAGTCATGGCCATGCCAGCAACTGCAAGTCTGCACAGGGGGCATGGAGAATAGATAGAGATAAGACTACAGACATGAGCAGGTAATTATGAAAGACCTTGTAAACTGTGTTCAGTAATCTGGCCTTAGTCACGAGAACAGTGAGCCAAAGTGAAATTTAATCAAAGTGATTCTGTGATTTACAAAAAAGAAAAGAGAAAAACCAACCAAACAACAAAACATCACTACAACAACACTGAACTCCAATCACGCCATTATGATGACTTTTAATTTAAAAAATGCTTATAAAGTGTCAGGGGGACAGGGGAATTTAACGCACGTTCCATGTGACAGTGTGTCCTTTTATCAGCCTTAACTGAGCAGTTGGTTCCTACTCTAGGAGAGACTTGATTGCAAGGGACACAGCCAGTTCCCTTGCAGTCCTGAGTCCCTTACAAGAGATACACAGTCTACCATACTAGCAAAGGTCACATGTCTGGCGTGGCTGCTTATGTCAGCAAGACCTGTAAAAATGCCCCATGGGCCAAGAGCATGTTTGTCTTCATGACTTGTGGTAATGTCAGATGCTTCATATTCCCTGCCTTCCCGTGAAGGAAGACAGTTCTCTGCTATTAAAATTAAAGCAAGAACTTTACAAATTTTCTGCAAGTTCTTTGTCATAGGTACGTTCTCAATGAACCGAGGAGAGAGCGGTGCTTTCCTTAGAAGACGTGGACTTAGAAACTTCTCTGTGTCTCATGAGAAAGGAAGAATACATGTCTTCTAAATGCAAGCCCTCACTTTTTCCAACAAGACACCCAGGTCTCCTCGACATGGCAACCTCATCCCTGCCTAGACACATCCACCCATGAGAGAAAATTCTCTCTCAGAGAGCTGGAATTTAATTTCTTTACCCTACCCAAAGAAAAATTAAAATACTTAAGTAATAACATTCAATAACATTGTCTGCCATCTGACACTACACAGAAACAGGGCAGTTATGCTTCGCCTTGGGTGGCTGATGAGGCCACTTCCAATTTCAGGCATTATCTAACAATATCCTTGCCTGTATCTCAGTGCATTGTTATAATTATTAACCATAAAGAAAATGGGGTGTATGTATGGGGGAAATAGTTTTAATTATTTAATATGATGGTATAACAACACAGCCTTGCTGCTCCCATTCCTGCAAATTCACATCAAGCAACAAACATGCTGTACATCCATAGCTTGGTGCCTCTCTGCACGGCCTCTAATTTAAAGTCTGGAAAACCATATAATTATCACTTCAAGTGAAGAGGGCTTCAGAGTGTTAACTGCTATCAAGGATGTGCTAAAATGAAAGTAAAAACATACTGAGGGACCAGAGAGAGGATTGTGAAGTGTCGGGCAATGGAACGACATCACGGATTTCAACGCTTAAGTCATTCACTAATGATCTATTTTGGTAGCTTTCTTTTCTTTTATAGACACTGTTTCAGAAAAGTCTTAATTTATTTTTTGGCTGATAGAGTGTGGGGAAGTAGCCATCTTTAATAAGGTGGTTGTGTGTGCTAAAGAGAAGCACTTAACTGTGAAACCAGTAAGCATGGTTCAAACTCTACTACAATCCTCTCGATGACCTCATAAGTCACACAGCTTGAGAATCTCTCTCCAGGACGGTGGATTTCCAAATACAGTCTGTCCCACAGATATGTGACGTTAAGCTATTTTGCTCATGCGAAACAACTGCAAGTAACAAAGCTGTGCATGTTCATCTTAGAAAAGGCAAACTTAGAGGATGTCTTTGTTGTCCTCCACTACTGCCAGGTATGTCAAAAAGAAAGTAGGATTTGATTTGTTGATCTTCATTGCTCCAGTGGGCAAACTATCTCCAAGAGGTAAAAGATACTGCGAAGCAAATTTTCCCTCAATATATGATTGATTTTATGTTTTAATTTGAGCCTGTGATAACCATTTGTCATAAATATTTTGTAGAGAAGTTTTCTGTGCCGGGTGGGCAGCTGCATAGAACACTTGTAGGGCCTCTTCTAATTTTATACAATCCAAAATTGTGTAGAATGGAGAAGGGACAAAGAAAAGGACTAGCACTCATCATCTATTAGTGAGTTGAAGTCTATTTCATTGCAATGAGTCTTTGAAGGATAATAACTTGACTTTCCCCCTCTGTACCTCTGCTCCCTCCTCCCATTACACACCCGCTAATGGTTTCCAGTGGCAGAAATCCAAGATACAGTAATCCTGTTTGTTTGATGACTAAACATCCTTTTATGCCTGGAGGATCAACTCTAACAGTCAAACAAACTGAATTAGTGCTTAATGCCAAAACCAGGGCACTCTCTGGACTTTAAAGAGTGGCCCAAATCACCGACATTCCCAGCTTGATTGGTGTCTCCCTGGAGGAAAAAATCACTTTGTTTCATTTTAGTTCATTATGACAAACTTTGGGGGATTTAATTGACCAAAAGGGCACTGAATTTAAAATGCATGCTGAGGTTCTTGGGTAGCATGAATCCACAACGAGTGTCTATACAGGCCATGAGCTGACATATGTTTCTGAAAATGTTTTGATTTGACTTGACTTGCATTTGGGGTAAGTGAAGTTGAAACAAAGATGAAAGTGTAAGCTGTTTGGGAAAGAAGGAAACTAAGTCTGATCTGATTTTACCTAATGTAAATTAGCCCTTCAGGGAGAATAATTTAGTGTTATTTATTTGTCCTGCTCATGGCCTAGCTAGAACTTATGCTGGCCAAGATAACGTTATTTCATGAAATCTCCCTCATACTATGTGAAAACCTTTCATTCATTCAGACTGCTGTCCCTCCAAACCTACATGAGATAACCTTCGCTAGAAATGTGACTTTGCAGGGAAGACCTGACCTTAAAAGAGATTCTGTTGCTGCTCTTTATTATGAGAAAATAATACCAGACTCATTGGTTGTCTGTGGGTCTAGTAGATGAAAATAAAATCCAGAATTACAGAAGAGAGGATGAGGAAGCCAGAGACAGACAATTTCTGCTTCACAATATGGTTTCACACAGATTTTCATGATTCAATCCTAATATGGAGAGTAATGATTTATGAAGTGGCAGCATATTGAATGGTATCCCTTTCCCTACTCTTAGGTGTTTTGCAAATTCCCATAACTCTAACCTCAACTGACTTTTTAAATAATGAAGACCACGTAGACAGGAATAACAGTATCATGGCTATTAACATAGTAAGAACAATATTCAAGGAAAACTTGTATTTCATATATCAGACTTTAATTATTGTTCTCCTTAATATGGAATCACCAATATTTAGAAGAGTATCCTAGGTCATTTCTTGCTCTACAGACTCAGTACTTCACTGCTATTAAAAATGGGGACTCCAACTGAACTTGTTCTACATTAATCTGAAATTTTTACTGAAATGGAAAACAGTGCCTGACAATGAACTTCCGGTTCTCTTGCCAAGAATAGACCATGACCAGGAAGTCCCATTTTTATCACAGGTAGCCCCGAATGTCACTTCCTATCCACATTATGTCATATATTATGTATGGAATATAACTTCTTTCAATAACCTCAACTCTCACTTTGCCGTGAACCATCTTTAACACTCTAGAAACACATAGCATCCAAAACAGCGTAGGTCTGCTTTGTTATGTTTGTCTCCTTGTATGCTGGTCTGAATAATTTATTCACTTCATAAAAGAGGAGGGAGGTAAAAATTAAATCAGAATAATTTATCTAAGCATCGCATTCACCCATAATATGTGGCTTCTTCATTTCCAGCCCAACATTTGTCTTTAATTGAGAAGAAAGAATACACATGTTATATTACCAGATCATGTTACTCTTTTTGTTTTTTCTTTATCCCCATCCATTTTGGAATAAATGTTATTCTCTATTCATTCTGATATTAGATTAAGTGGACAAATGTAAAGACCTACTAAAAATTCTTCTCTGACTTAGGAGATTGAGATAGGGAATTCACAGAAAGGTGGAGTGCAAAAGAGAAGAACTGAAATTCTGAGCAACGTTTTTATCTCTTTAAACTGTAGCAAATATTTATTCTAAGTACATAAGATTGTTAAACAATTATAAGTATCATTTGATTATCACCACTTGCAATAGAAGCCAAACTCTGAATTATATCAGTCTCTTTCTCTATTTAGGTATCTTCTCTATTATCTTACAGGCAGCTTCGGCATACGTGGATGTATCTCGTTGAAAGGGACCATTTACCCAGTCAGATTCTGGAGTTAATGGAACCATAAACTACTATTTTCCTTTATTTTAAAAAGATTTTTAAAAATATCTTATTTTAAAAAGTAATGTTTCTCACAGCATAGCCTTTTTGATTCTCCTTCTTAAGAAATAATATTAAAATTTGGACTGGTTAAGTGCATGTAAGTTAATTTTAACCATCAGTTAGAATTCAGATATTGAGTTTCTAGTAAGTGATTCCTTATGTTCACATGCAACCTGCAATGCCGTTTCAATTTTGCTTGTTGCACAATCCTGTTTTTGTGTATTTGGACAGCAGAAATGTCCCAAAATCTTTCAGATGATCAACCAAAAGAGGAGAGGGTTTTTAAACTATGACCTGACATTTCAAACTATAATGCAGCAACACAATAATACTAATTATTCAAATAATCAATAATAAATATTGAGTATAAACAGAGAATTTTAGAAATTCAAGAACACCTATAGCAAAGACATTATGCCTAAGTCATAATCTACATTTTCAGAGACAGAAGGATAAAATCATAGTTCTTCCTTACCTATGATACAATTGAAGTAAAAAGATATTCAGAGTTGTTCAACAGATAAAAAAACAAACAAACAAAAACAAAAAAACCCTCACTCTGAAATGCGTCCAGTCTCCCATGATTTACTTTGAGAAGTTTTCTGACAAAGTAAATCACCCAGGTCAAAAAGTCAAACTGTTGACTGGACTCTGAAGAAATATGTCATAGTAAAGAAATGATGGCCTAATTTGTTTCTTTTCCTTAATCAGTTTGAGTAATCTGAAGACAGGTGGTGTTGCCAATAGGGAATTTCCTAAGCCAGGTTCTCAAAAAAATATTTGCTGCTGCTGTTGTTGTTTTCTCTTTTTAAAAGAAGGATTCCCAACAAGGGCAGATATTTTCATTGGATTCCTATTCATGTGCTACATTTTTGGGCCCCATTACCCTTCCTGTCTCCTTTCCAGGCCATACACCCTCAATCTCATTTCTTGACCTTATTTAGAGGAGAGAAAAAGACAGGAGTAAAGGTAGAAAGCAAAAGCATCATTTGCATAGATGGGCAGATGCCTTTGAGAAAGGCAGAAGAAAAGTGTATGAATTTCACTTTCCAGTGCAGGTCTTGAAAGATGGTGTGTACTTCTAGTCAATAAATAGATGATTGATGGTAAAAAATCACAAACCAGTTGTGGTTTCGGAGGGAAACAGGAAATGGGCAAAGAAACTTTTGATATTGTCATGATCTGTACACTTGAGAAATTTAAGAATTTTCTTTATTTTGAAATTAGCTGTTAAACTGTTGAACTGGGTTTCTTGAATGTGATACACAGATTAAAATAATAGAATATCATTTATTAGAATTGCAATTGTAAAAGAGGACTCTGAAAATGTCTATTTTTTAGTAATATCAAAGCTCATTTGTTACATGGCACAGCTCTTATTTTTTAAAGGAATGCTTTGTATTGTATATTATATAATTGCTTGATTTTTCGTTCAGAATTTTGTTTTGTTTTTTAATACCTTGAACAATGCCTTTTATATTATGTTCAATAATTATATACTACTCTACATTTTAACATTTTTTATGAGAAAGCTTTAAAAAAAGTATAGACCTCAGTGAGTCTTCTTTATTTCTACTAAAAACTACCAAAATAACTCAATTCAGCACAATCCATTTATATAAAATAAAACATAAAGGCCTTTCTTGTTTTCTTGGTCCTCATCCAAGGATTTGGATTTTTGTCAAAACAATTTAGAGGAAAACCCCCCCCACACACAATAATGTATCTTCCGTCATTGTACAAAATATGTAAGTGCTATGAGTTCAAATTAAATTTAATAAGCAGGCATACAATAAAATGGACAACCTGGAAGAAATGGACAAATTCTCAGAAAAGCACAACCTTCTGAGACTGAACCAGGAAGAAATAGAAAATATAAACAGGCCAATCACAAGTACTGAAATTCAAACTCTTGATTAAAAATCTTCCAACAAACAAAAGCCCAGGACCAGATGGCTTCATTGGTGAATTCTGTCAAACATTTACAGAAGCGCTAACACCTATCCTTCTCAAACTCTTCCAAAATATTGCAGAGGGAGGAACACTCCAAAACTAATTCTACAAGGCCACCATCACTCTGATACCAAAACCAGACCAAGATGTCACAAAGAAAGAAAACTACAGACCAATATCACTGATGAACATAGATGCAAAAATCCTCAACACAATACTAGCAAACAGAATCCAACAGCACGTTAAAAGGATCATGCAACAAGATCAAGTGGGGTTTATCCCGGGAATGCAAGGATTCTTCAATATATGCAAATCAATCAATGTGATAAACCATATTAACAAATTGAAGGAGAAAAACCATATGATCATCTCAACAGATGCAGAAAAAGATTTCAACAAAATTCAACACCCATTTATGACAAAAACCCTCCAGAAAGTGGGCATAGAGGGAACTTACCTCAACAAAATAAAGGTCATATATAACAAACCCACAGCCAACATCATTCTCCAGGGTGAAAACTGAAAGCATGTCCACTACGATCAGGAACAAGACAAGGTTATCCATTCTCACCACCATTATTCAACATAGTGTTGGAAGTTTTAGCCACAGCAATCAGAGAAAAACAAGAAATAAAAGGAATCCAAATCAGAAAACAAGAAGTAAAGCTGTTACTGTTTGCAGATGACGATACTATATATAGAGAATCCTAAAGACTCAACATAAAGCTACTAGAGCTAATCAATGAATTTGGTAAAGTAGCAGGATACAAAATTAATGCACAGAAATCTTTTGCATTCCTATACACTAATGATGAAAAATATGAAAGAGAAATTAAGGAAACACTCCCATTTACCATTGCAACAAAGAGAATAAAACACCTAGGAATAAACCTACCAAAGGAGACAAAAGACCTGTATGCAGAAAATTATAAGACACTGATGAAGGATATTAAAGTTGATACAAACAGATGGAGAGATATACCATGTTCTTGGACTGGAGGAATCAACATTGTGAAAATGACTGTACTACCCAAAGCAATCTACAAATTCAGTGAAATCCCTATCAAACTACCAATGGCATTTTTCACAGAACTAGGACAAAAAAATTTTTAATTTGCATGGAAACACAAAAGACCCCACATAGCCAAAGCAATCTTGAGAAAGAAAAACGGAGCTGGAGGAGTCAGGCTCCCTGACTTCAGACTATACTACAAAGCGACAGTAATCAAGACAGTATGGTTCTGGCACAAAAACAGAAATATAGATCAACGGAACAGAATAGAAAGCCCAGATATAAACCCACGCACATATGGTCACCTTATCTTTGATAAAGGAGGCAAGAATATACAACGGAGAAAAGACAGCCTCTTCAATAAGTGGTGCTGGGAAAACTGAACAGCTACATGTAAAAGAATGAAAATAGAAAAATTCCTAACACCATACAGAAAAATCAACTCAAAATGGATTAAAGACCTAAATGTAACATCAGACACTATAAAACTCTTAGAGTGAAACATAGGCAGAGAACACTCTATGACATAAATCACAGCAAGATCCTTTTTGACCCACCTCCTAGAGAAATCAAAATACAAACAAAAATAAACAAATGGGACCTAATAAAACTTCAAAGCTTTTGCACAGCAAAGGAAACCATAAACAAGACGAAAAGACAATTGTCAGAATGGGAGAAAATATTTGCAAATGAAACAACTGACAAAGGATTAATCTCCAAAGTTTACAAGCAGCTCATGCAGCTGAATGCCAAAAGCACAAATAACCCAATCCCAAAATGGGTAGAAGACCCAAGTAGACATTTCTCCAAAAAAGATATACAGATTGCCAACAAACACATGAAAGAATGCTCAACATCATTAATCATTAGAGAAATACAAATCGAAACTACAATGCAGTATCACCTCACACCAGTCAGAATGGCCATCATCAAAAAATCTAGAAACAATAAATGTTGGAGAGGATGTAGAGAAAAGGGAACCCTCTTGTATTGTTGCTGGGAATGTAAGTTGATATAGCCACTAGGGAGAACAGTAAGGAGGCTCCTTAAAAAACTAAAAATAGAACTACCATACAAACCAGCAATCCCACTACTGGGCATGCACCCCGAGAAAACCATAATTCAAAAAGAGTCATATACCACAATGTTCATTGCCGCTCTGTTTACAATAGCCAGGACATGGAAGCAACCTAACTGTCCAAAGACAGATGAATGGGTAAAGAAGATACGGCACATATATACAATGGAATATTACTCTGCCATGAAAAGAAATGAAATTGAGTTATTTGTAGAGAGGTGGATAGACTTACAGTCTGTCATACAGAGTGAAGTAAGTCAGAAAGAGAAAAACAAATACCATATGCTAACACATATATATGGAATCTAAAAAAAAAAAAAAGGTTCTGAAGAACCTAGGGGCAGGACAGGAATAAAGATGCAGACGTAGAGAATGGACTTGAGGGCACAGGGAGCGGGGAGGGTAAGCTGGGACGAAGTGAGAGAGTGGCATGGACTTATATATACTGACAAAATGTAAAATAGGTAGCTAGTGGGAAGTAGCCACATAGCACAAGGAGATCAGCTCAGTGCTTTGTGACCACCTAGAGGGGTGGGATAGGGAGGGTGGGAGGAAGACGCGAGAGGGAGGAGATATGGGGATATATGTATAGCTGATTCACTTTGTTATAAAGCAGAAACTAACACACTGTTGTAAAGCAATTATACTCCAATAAAGATGTTAATAAATAAATTAATTAATTAATCAATTAAGCAGGAATATATTGTATATATCTAATATGTATACAACAATATTCTGGATACTGTTATGGTTGTAGGAAATATGCACTTTCAGCAAATATTGTACTTTTCTAAAAAACACTGATCCATTAAAAGGAGAAGCTATATGGTACCTTACATTTTATATAAGCTCTATTATTTGTGGTTTGTTAAAAGTGTCAAGACTATAAATTGCTTAGGAGTATGAACACATATATATAAACAGATATTCATTTTATGTATATTATATTTTAACATACATGTGCAGATATATACTCATGTATATATATATTAGGTATGGAACATTTTCTATAAGATAAATATATTTTATATATATGATTTTAACACAATACTGAAAAATAACACTTTCAAAAAGCCTTTAAATGAAATATTTGTAAAAATCTGCACTGTAAAGCTGTTGTTAGTTTACCAGGTGCTCATCTACATAAACTGGGATAAAACAAATGTCTTGACCTGACATGTTTATTTCTTTCAAGTAGGTCTAATAATTGAGCTGTGAAAACTTAGAAGCTTAGAACCATTTGGTTTACTCTATTTACTTTCTGTTCTTTAAAGTCTGACACTGTCCTTCATCTGAATGAAAGTTCTCTTGAAATTATCTTTCTTTTAAAATATCCTGGCATCTTAGAAGCGTGCTTCACAAGCAAGTTTTCTATTACAGTACTTTTTTAGTATCAGCAACAATATAAAAAGTACTCTCCATGATTGAAATGAATTAAGCCATAATTGTCCTTGGTTTTCATGTTTTGGTAAAACCATAGAATCAAATACCTTGGAGATTTCCTTAGACGTGAGTTTGTGTTTCCACTTCAAGTGTCTGAAGTTAATAGAACCAAACACAAAGAAAATTAAGGGCAACTGCAGAAAAAATGATAAAAAGTGAGTTTAGGGCTTCCCTGGTGGCACAGTTGTTGAGAGTCCGCCTGCCAATGCAGGGGACACAGGTTCGTGCCCCGGTCCGGGAAGATCCCACATGCCGCGGAGCGGCTGGGCCCGTGGGCCATGGCCGCTGAGCCTGCGCGTCTGGAGCCTGTGCTCCGCAACGGGAGCGGCCACGACAGTGAGAAGCCCGCGAACCGTAAAAAAAAAAACACAAATAAATTAATTAATTTAAAAAAAAAGTGAGTTTAAAGGGCACCTGAATTTGCTGATAAAAAGTGAAAATATCGGGCTTCCCTGGTGGCACAGTGGTTGAGAGTCTGCCTGCCGATGCTGGGGACACGGGTTCGTGCCCCGGTCTGGGAAGATCCCACATACCGCGGAGCGGCTGAGCCTGCGCGTCCGGAGCCTGTGCTCCGCAACAGTGAGAGGCCCGCGTACCGCAGAAAAAAAAAAAAAAAAAAAAAAAAAGTGAAAATATCAATCATCTATATTTTTGTGTAATGCTAAATACCAGTAAGTCTGTTCCAACCTGGAGTGACAAATTATTGAGCATTAATTAAGTGATCATTGAATCATCTTAAACATGTGGATATTTGATATTATATAAACATGTAACTAGGCAAGAAACACAAGAGAAGGAAACACCTATAATAACGAACCCAAAACAATTAAGAAAATGGGAATAGGAACATACATATCGATAATTACCTTAAATGTAAATGCACTAAATGATCCCACCAAAAGACACAGATTGGCTGAATGGATACAAAAACAAGACCCATATATATGCTGTCTACAAGAGACCCACTTCAGACCTAGAGACACATACAGACTGAAACTAAGGGAATGGAAAAAGATATTCCATGCAAATGGAAACCAAAAGAAAGCTGGAGTAACAATTCTCATATCAGACAAAACAGACTTTAAAATAAAGACTATTAGAAGAGACAAAGGACACTACATAATGATCAAGGGACTGATCCAAGAAGAAGATATAACAATTGTAAATATTTATGCACCCAACATAGGTGCATCTCAATACATAAGGCAGTAGCCATAAAAGGGGAAATCGACAGTAACACATACATAGTAGGGGACTTTAACACCCCACTTTCACCAATGAACAGATCATCCAAAATGAAAATAAATAAGGAAACACAAGCTTTAAATGATACATTAAACAAGATGGACTTAATTGATATTTATAGGACACTCCATCCAAAAACAACAGAATACACATTTTTCTCAAGTGCTCATGGAACATTCTCCAGGATAGATCATATCTTGGGTCACAAATCAAGCCTTGGTAAATTTAAGAAAATTTAAATTCTATCAAGTATCTTTTCTGACCACAATGCCATGAGACTAGATATCAATTACAGGAAAAGATCTGTAAAAAATACAAACACATGGAGGCTAAACAATACACTACTTAATAACAAAGTGGTCACTGAAGAAATCAAAGAGGAAATAAAAAAATACCTAGAAACAAATGACAATGGAGACACGACGACCCAAAACCTATGGGATGCAGCAAAAGCACTTCTAAGAGGGAAGTTTATAGCAATACAAGCCCACCTTAAGAAACAGGAAACATCTCAAATAAACAACCTAACCTTGCACCTAAAGCAATTAGAGAAAGAACAAAAAACCCCCAAAGTTAGCAGAAGGAAAGAAATCATAAAAATCAGATCAGAAATAAATGAAAAAGAAATGAAGCAAACGACAGCAAAGATCAATAAAACTAAAAGCTGGTTCTTTGAGAAGATAAACAAAATAGATAAACCATTAGCCAGACTCATCAAGAAAAAAAGGGAGAAGACTCAAATCAATAGAATTAGAAATGAAAAAGGAGAAGTAACAACTGACACTGCAGAAATACAAAAGATCATGAGAGATTACTACAAGCAACTCTATGCCAATAAAATGGACAACCTGGAAGAAATGGACAAATTCTTAGAAATGCACAACCTGCCAAGACTGAATCAGGAAGAAATAGAAAATATGAACAGACCAATCACAAGCACTGAAATTGAAACTGTGATTAAAAATCTTCCAACAAACAAAAGCCCAGGATCAGATGGCTTCACAGGCAAATTCTATCAAAGATTTAGAGAAGAGCTAACAACTATCCTTCTCAAACTCTTCCAAAATATAGCAGAGGGAGGAACACTCCCAAACTCATTCTACGAGGCCACCATCACGCTGATACCAAAACCAGACAAGGATGTCCCAAGGAAAGAAAACTACAGGCCAATATCACTGATGAACAGAGATGCAAAAATCCTCAACAAAATACTAGCAAACAGAATCCAACAGCACATTAAAAGGATCATACACCATGATCAAGTGGGGTTTATTCCAGGAATGCAAGGATTCTTCAATATACGCAAATCAATCAATGTGATAAACCATATTAACAAACTGAAGGAGAAAAACCATATGATCATCTCAATAGATGCAGAGAAAGCTTTCTACAAAATTCAACAACCATTTATGATAAAAACCCTGAAGAAAGCAGACATGGAGGGAACTTTCCTCAACATAATAAAGGCCATATATGACAAACCCACAGCCAACATTGTTCTCAATGGTGAAAAACTGAAAGCATTTCCACTAAGATCAGGAACAAGACAAGGTTGCCCACTCTCACCACTCTTATTCAATATAGTTTTGGAAGTTTTAGCCGCAACAATCAGAGAAGAAAAGGAAATAAAAGGAATCCAAATCGGAAAAGAAGAAGTAAAGCTGTCACTGTTTGCAGATGACATGATAGTATACATAGAGAATCCTAAAGATGCTACCAGAAAACTACCGGAGCTAGTAAATGAATTTGGTAAAGTTGCAGGATACAAAATTAATGCACAGAAATCTCTTGCGTTCCTATGCACAAATGATGAAAAATCTGAAAGTGAAATCAAGAAAACACTCCCATTTACCATTGCAACGAAAAGAATAAAATATCTAGGAATAAACCTACCTAAGGAGACAAAAGACCTCTATGCAGAAATTTATAAGACAATGATGAAAGAAATTAAAGATGATACAAACAGATGGAGAGATAAACCATGTTCTTGGATTGGAAAAATCAACATTGTGAAAATGAGTCTACTACCCAAAGCAATCTACAGATTCAATGCAATCCCTATCAAACTACCACTGGCATGTTTCACAGAACTAGAACAAAAAATTCGCAATTTGTATGGAAACACAAAAGACCCCAAATAGCCAAAGCAATCTTGAGAATGAAAAACGGAGCTGGAGGAATCAGGCTCCCTGACTTCGGACGATACTACAAAGCTACAGTAATCAAGACAGTATAGTACTGACATAAAAACAGAAAGATAGATCAATGGAACAGGATAGAAAGCCCAGAAATAAACCCACACACATATGGTCACCTTATCTTTGATAAAGGAGGCAGGAATGTACAGTGGAGAGAGGACAGCCTCTTCAATAAGTGGTGCTGGGATAACTGGACAGGTACATGTAAAAGTATGAGATTAGATCACTCCCTAACACCATACACAAAAATAAGCTCAAGATGAATTAAAGACCTAAATGTAAGGGCAGAAACTATCAAACTCGTAGAGGAAAACATAGGCAGAACACTCTATGATATAAATCACAGCAAGATCCTTTTTGACCCATCTCCTAGAGAAATGGAAATAAAAACAAAAATAAACAAATGGGACCTAATGAAACTTCAAAGCTTTTGCACAGCAAAGGAAACCATAAACAAGACCAAAAGACAACCCTCAGAATGGGAGAAAATATTTGCAAATGAAGCAACTGACAAAGGATTAATTTCCAAAATTTACAAGCAGCTCAATAACAAAAAAACAAACAACGGAATCCAAAAATGGGCAGAATACCTAAATAGACATTTTTCCAAAGAAGATACACAGATTGCCAACAAGCACATGATAGAATGCTCAACATCATTAATCATTAGAGAAATGCAAATCAAAACTACAATGAGATATCATCTCACACCAGTCAGAATGGCCATCATCAAAAAATCTAGAAAC
This sequence comes from Phocoena sinus, assembly GCF_008692025.1. NCBI lineage: Eukaryota > Metazoa > Chordata > Mammalia > Artiodactyla > Phocoenidae > Phocoena > Phocoena sinus. The sequence goes on along the minus strand of NC_045773.1, from coordinate 85,421,503 downwards.
AATAAATGCTGGAGAGGGTGTGGTGAAAAGGGAACACTCTTGCACTGCTGGTGAGAATGTGAATTGGTTCAGCCACTATGGAGAACAGTATGGAGGTTCCTTAAAAAACTACAAATAGAACTACCATATGACCCAGCAATCCCACTACTGGGCATATACCCTGAGAAAACCATAATCCAAAAAGAGTCATGTACCAAAATGTTCATTGCAGCTCTATTTACAATAGCCCGGAGATGGAAACAACCTGAGTGCCCATTATCGGATGAACTGATAAAGAAGACGTGGCACATATATACAATGGAATATTACTCAGCCATAAAAAGAAACGAAATTGGGCTATTTGTAATGAGGTGGATAGCCCTAGAGTCTGTCATACAGAGTGATGTAAGTCAGAAAGAGAAAGACAAATACCGTATGCTAACACATATATATGGAATTTAAGGGAAAAAAACGTCATGAAGAACCTAGGGGTAAGACAGGAATAAAGACACAGACCTACTGGAGAACGGACCTGAGGATATGGGGAGGGGGAAGGGTGAGCTGTGACAAAGCGAGAGAGAGGCATGTACATATACACACTACCAAACGTAAGGTAGATAGCTAGTGGGAAGCAGCCACATGGCACAGGGATATCAGCTCGGTGCTTTGTGACCACCTGGAGGGGTGGGATAGGGAGGGTCGGAGGGAGGGAGACGCAAGAGAGAAGAGATATGGGAACACATGTATATGTATAACTGATTCACTTTGTTATAAAGCAGAAACTAACACACCATTGTAAAGCAATTATACCCTAATAAAGATGTTAAAAAAAAAAAGTAACGTACTTTCCACGTAAAAAGACTGGAGTTTAGCAATTATTCATCGTACTGTTACACTTTCTACTAATTTCACTGCATTGAATATAAAGTGCTTTACTGCTATTTCTTTAAGAGGGTCTCAGTTAAAAACTGCACTTATAAATTTGTTTGAGAGGACTTTTAAAGTGGTTTTGAAACTACTGAAGTACATGTCTAAACATCTTACCTCTTGGGACTTCCCTGGTGGTCTAGTGGTTGAGACTCTGTGCTTCCAGTGCAAGGGGTGTGGGTTCAATACCTGGTCGGAGTACTAAGATCCCACATGCCGCACAGCTAAAAAAAAAAACAAGAAGAAACATCTTACCTCTTGGTCCTTCTCATCACTACTCCCTGTCACCTGGATTAAACTTGCAGATTTATAATACCCACAGATGCAAGACTCTGACAAGAAGTCATTACTCTAGTTTTTTTTTTAAGTACTCTATGAATGTATCAAGTGGTATAAATGAGTTATGACTTTAAAATCCCATATAATGATGAGCTCTGTTGTTCAAAGCTAAATAATAATTTTAAACAGATTTTGTACTTTTAAATCCATGATTTTTGTATCAGGTAAATACTTTTAAGAGGAATGAAAATTTATTTATGTACCATGAAGATTATAAATTAATGATAAGAGAATACTTGGAATTGATAGGATATTGACTGAATTAGTAAAAATTAACCACTCTTTTTAATAAGAGAACAAACATCAAGGCTGTATGTTCATACTGCCCATGCAAATAGTTCTGGATGTTGAAAGGGGAGCGTGAGTGCTTGAGAGAGTAGGGGGATGGAGAGAGGGTTAAAACACTTGTATACTATGTAATGGGAAAAGGTTAAAACTAAAGTTTTCAGTTATTCACCAGTGTTTTGATACATATGGTTACAAGTATGCATTTCTATTTTCTATATATTTACCTTTCATCAGGTCCAAAACATGAATCTGAAATTCATTTCAGTGTTTGGCTTCCTAGCAAAATGTCTCTGTGGTCTCTGCCGGGCCACACAGAATGCTCTCTAGGGATCACTGTACCTGTTAATGGGCTGAATTGCACCCTCACCCCCTAATTCATATGTTGAAGTTTGAACCCCCAGTCTCTCAGTATGTGACTCGATTTGAAGATAGAGTATTTGCAGTGGAAATTAGATTAAATGAGGTCTCTAGGGTGGGACCCAATCCAATATGACTAGTGTCTTTATAAGAAGATATTAGGAAACAGATACACAGAGAGGACACCTTGTAAAGACACAGGGAGGAGAAAATGGTTATCTATAAGCCGGGGAGAGAGGGCTCTGAAGAAACCAACCCTCGTTACACTTTGGTCTTTGGACTTCTAGCCTCCAGAATTGTGAGAAAACAAATTTCTGTTGTTTAAGCCACCCCATCTTGTACTTTGTAATGGCAGCCCTAGAAAACTAATACAATACCAATTCCAAATCTAAACCAAGGCAGGTAGAATTATGCAGGACAAAGAGGAGTAGAATCTTAATAAAATCATCCCTATGACATAAGATTTTCTGAGAGTTAAGACATGAATAATCTTCTTCTTGGTTTATGTTATGTCTTCTCTATGATACTGTACTAAAACTGTAAGCCTACCAAGGTTCTCTAATTATTGCTTCTAAAGTATTCTTCTACTTGTATATTAAGGTTTCGGTATTTTCTGTAAGAGTTAGAAATGTCCTGATATTGATTGCTTTGCACCACTATAGCTTCAAAGCTTGGAATGATGCTTAATATGTTTTTTTCCTGACTCTACTATAATGCAAAAGAAATAGGAATACCTGCCATGAAATCAAAGGAAGACACTGATTTATGCTCTGGGAAGAACGAATTGAAAATTAAATAAAGAGAAAATAAAATTTCCTAGACCAGGAGCAAATGGAAATTGATTTAATTTAGTGAAAAGAAGTCACCTCTTTGAGTAGTCAAGCAAAGCATTAGGATCTTGCTGACTACCAGGAAAGGACAAATTAGAATTGGAAGAAACTATGAGTATGTAGCCTCCAAATTACCATAGTACTTTTCTGGTAAATTTCCCGTTTTACACAAAACATTATGTAACATTTCAGGGAATCATGATTTTTCCACCAGTAAAGTATAATGATATTAAAATATTTTCCTTGCTTTGTCTTTTAAAGAAAGATTAAATTATATTCTATCTTGCAGGCATATAACCCATGCATTTTTGAGAGTGGTGCATGGAACATACGGACATTTCAGCTGTCTATGGTCTTCCTCATACCTTTTGACTCCCCTTAAACAAACTTTATTCTTAGAGGCGTGGACTGAAATCTTTAGAGAGTGAGAGATGGAGATAGTCATAGGTAGGGGGCAGACTTCTTGCTAGTAGAAGATTGACACCACGCACCACTTTCAGACTGACAACAAGAAAGGGTCAGAGCAACCTGGCAGTCTGCCAGCTGTAAGAAAGTGACACCACTGGAGGCTGAAGAATAAATTTATATTTAAATACCCTCAGTTCTGAAGAATTATGTGGTGGAATCAGAAGGGAAGTATAGCAGGTAAAATCCTGATGACTTGAACTTTTAAAATCTCACCTTGGAGGAAAATTGCAAAAAGAAACTCTATGGGACTTAGCATAGCACAAAATGTATTGAAGAGTTGGCATCAGGTGTGTGGTGCAATTTCAGACAGAATAGGGCAGATATTGGAAAATATACATGTGTTTCTATTTGAAAGCCACCTCCAAACTCTTTGTTTTGCAGTAATTCTCCCTGAGGGGAAATAGCTAGTCTCATATCAATCATTTCAGGCAGGAAAGGAGGGAGGAAGGTTTGAAGTGGTGGCTAGGAGGATTGCCTCCTGCCCTAGCTAGACCCAGAAGACACATCCCAACAGTTGAAGTCACTCTCTATATTTTACTTTTGTTACTCCCCAGCCTCCTTTAAAGTGGTCTTACAGATAGCTTAGTGGAAGCTATGCTTTGGGCAATTAAGAGACTAGTTGTGTCCATACCTGGGGTAAAGCAATTTCTGGCAGAGCAAGTGGCAGAAATATCGAAAAATTAATCTACAAGGGTTCAAAGTTAAATGCTTTTGCAGATTAGGAGACTAAAGTGACAACTGACCACCATCATGGACTTTGAGAGTTCACAGTAGTCACTTCTCGAGAGGACTCGGTAGAAGAATGGGCTTCCAAAATCTATGGGACAGAAGCTTGCAGCGTTACTCTTTGGGTATTACAGGAAGAACTTCCTAAAGACCTCAGAGAGACCAAAGATCATAAGCTTAAACTTTCTGTCTGTACATGAAGATCATCCAGCTCCCCAAGAACTCAGAGAACAGAAAACAATTTACCCTCCATTAAAATGTAAAAGCAAAGCACAGCCAGTTTGTGCCAAGTGTCCTGGAACAATGAGACATCATAATAACTTTAGCAGAGTTATTACTTGTTTGTAAATGAAGAACCTGTTAATCAAAACAGGGATGGTCAGCCCGATGGAAGCATGGAAAAAAATGCTCGAAATGAATTGACGATAGTGCCCATCTGAGGACTATCTCAGTTATGGAAAATCTAAGTCAAGATTAATCTTATTATGGTGTCATTGACAAGATTATTTCTACATTGAAATGAGTATATCTGGTTATGTTAGCCTGATCTACTCAGGCTGTTTATTAATATTTAATACACTCAGATCTCTTTGTTCCAAACATATGCTTACCAAGCAACATTTTCATTATATTTTGGCTTCTCATACACACTCACTTCATCAGCAGCTTCAAAATTTCTTTATATGGGGAGATATTAGGGGTAGTGAAGTAGTTGAAAGCATGGAACTGACGATGAGAATCAGGCTGGGCTTACATAATGGGCACATCTGAAGAAATTTATTGTGTTGCTAACTGGGGAAGTTTGCAGAAGGACTAATAGAAACTGTTGGATAAAGCTGTCCAACCTGCCCTTATACATGGCATTTTTGGCACTGAAATTATTTATAGAGAATGTTGGTCCTGTCCCTTGACACTGCATATCTTATTTAGTTTTACTTTTTTCTTCTTGGTGCTTATTACTCTTTAGCATACTATACATTTTACTTAATAATCTGGCGTTTTTGATCTCTTGCATTAGAACACTGGCTCTATTAAGTCAAGGACATAGTAGATATTCATAAATATTTTTAGTTAATCTTGTAACCATATACCTATTAGCAATAGGTGTTATCTTTGCTATGGGGAGCCTAGGACAAGGGATTCCAAATATTTTGTTTTCAAATAGGATCTCTCCTATTGTGAGATGTACTGTTGTCCAGAATGACCTTAAAACCTTTGCTATTCAATGACCTTAACACCTTGGGCTGTTACAACTCATCTTTTGATTATATAGACATATGTTTAATTTTGTAACTCCAAATACTATATTTATTTACTGACATGTCAATTTCTTCAAGCCGAAGTTTTTTTCCGCTTTCTCTCTGTTTTGTTCTTAGTTTTATTTCCTTTAAAGGCATTATTATTCCATATTATATTTGGAAGTATATCTCCTCAACCAAATCTCATTTTTCCTAATAATTTTGAGGGATAATATTTCTGTTATAATTTCTCAGACATTTCTTATTCTTTTTGCCTTGTAATTAGCCAGGAGTTTAGTTTGTTTAATCTCACAGGAGGTTCTCCGAATCTGTATATCTCAATCTTAATCTGTAACTGCTAATTTAGTATTTAAAGAACAAGAAATTCTGATGGAAATGTATAGGAATATAAACATAATCCCTAAGTATTCTCTAGTTCGCATAACGTGGCCATTTCTCCAAAGAATTCAGATATTAAAAATAGCATCTCCTTTTTCACCTCCTCACGGGAGCTTAAACCCATGTTATAACATCCTTAAAAACTGAAAATCATCTTGAGCATTTCTGTTGACTGGAAACACATTGTCTCCTAAGTAGTCCATTTCATTGTCAGTTCTGAAAGATAGGAAGTTCTCAATACTGAAACCAACTCTATCTCTTCACTCCTCAAGCAACTCTAGTCTGGCTCTTGTCCTCACCGTTCCTTCAAATTGGCCACCTGTAACGCTTACGACAGTAAGTCCAGTGGATCTAGGCCAGGATCATCTTACTCTCTCAGCAGCATTTGACTCAGTTGGCATTCGTGACTTCTGGAAGGCTTTCTCTGTTTTTCACTCTCACTGTGCCGCTTTCTCCTGGACGTCTGCCTATGTCTCTGGGCATTGCTTCTCAGTCTCCTTTGCCAATGTATCTAACAATTCCCCCCCAAAATAATTTCCAGAAATGCTTTGAACCACCTGAAATATGTACCTAAATGTTAGAGTTTTCTTTTGGGTTAGAAGTAATTTACTTAGAAAAGCAACTAGTATTGAGCCTGGGACATACAAAGCACTCAATAAATTAAAATGATTCATTTTTCCACTTTGAAAGGTAACACTCATTAGGATGCATATTCTATGTTTGTTTTTGGACTTGATTGAGTGATATTTAATATCTGCAAAATTCTGAAGTGTCTTTTTGGTTAACTGATGCTTAAGGAAGGATATCATTGCTGGTTAATGATTGAAACAGATTCAAGATACACTTACTTAATATTTTTCTCAATTTTCAATTATACTCATACTTTAAACCTGTAGTAATTAAAAAGAAAACAAATCCTTCTGTAATGAAGAAAAACTATACAAGCTTTGTAATCCACAATTGTAACCAGATTTGCTTTAATGGGTTATATGTCTTGAGAAGATAGCTTAATGCAAAGTATGTGAAAGATTTAAAGGTGAAGCAAATTCCCTTGTCCTTTTCTTTAATAAACACCATCACAATTGACCTTTAAAGCTTATAAAGCTATAAGGAAAGACAAGGGCAGATGCAGTAACCTGCCAGACCTATTCGAAAATATTTAACAGATGGCCAAGGCAATCACTCTTCCTTTATCCAAAGAAATTTCAAGTTGATTTTAATTCTTATGTTGGTACTTCATAATATCAAGGTTTTTCTTATACAATAAATTGAAATAGGAAATGAACTGGAAAATAAAAGAACCATTTCTTTTGCTGGTCTTACAGAGGGCTTGAGGTAAATAGGACAGGAGCTTCCTGTGCCATAAAGAGATGAAATATGCAAGCAAGCATCCATGTTTGCTGGTTCTATGACGTGCCCAAGAAACGATCTCAGCATTGTTCACAAAGGTGTGGGAATTAGGGTTGCCTTTCATTTGACCTCAACGTTTTTTATTTGCTATATTGTCATTTAGTCTGTGAAAACGTTCAAGCTAATCTTTCCAGACTCTTATAATCAACTAGAGTGGTATTGATTTTCCTATCATTCCCCTGCCTTTGGAAATCATGACGGGTACGAATGTGCACACTCTTATAGATGATCTAAAGCTATTCAATATGTCCCTAATTATAAATAGCTCTTTCTAAATTTACTACTGTTATAAACATCATATACTGATATATACATACATATTCTCTTTCTTATCCACCCATGTGCATTTATATTCATAGTTTTATAGTCATATATGCTACAAATTTCACTCCCAGATGTCTCACTGCCATGTCTATTTGGTGCTTACCCTCTACACAATCTGAAGCCATTAATAGACACCTGGCTATAAATGAACTGCACACACAGCTCCCTGAGAAACCCTGAAAGGAAATAAGTGTCCCTAAGCTGGCTTCAGCTCATCTATTTTCAAATCTTTCAGCTATGGGTAGGAGATATCACTCAGCATCTACTAAATGCAAAGTTGCAATACAGCACAATGAACATTCATCTGCCCTTCACTATTTTCACTAATAACGAATATTTTGCCATTATTGCTTTCCTTCTATCTGTATGTTTTAATACTTTTGTTGTTAATGGTGGAGTTCAACCATTTGGAAGTAATTTGCAGACATGATGACAATTCACCTCTAAATACTTCATTATGCATTTCTTGAGAATAAGAACATTTTCCTACAAACCCACAATACAAAGAAAACACCATTAAAATTAATTTAACTATATCTATGTTATTCCACAGTGTTGAGACATGACATGGATTTTTTGAAGACTTCAGGCCAACTTTCATGCAGATTTTCCCATAGTCTGGCTCTCTTTGACTGTTTTCTCATGACTGACTACATTTATACTAACTTTTTTTTGACGAAAACACCATATGGGGGGCTTCCCTGGTGGCACAGTGGTTGGGAGTCCGCCTGCCTATGCCGGGGACGCGGGTTCGTGCCCCGGTCCGGGAAGATCTCACATGCTGCGGAGTGGCTGGGCCCGTGAGCCATGGCCGCTGAATCTGCACGTCCGGAGCCTGTGCTCCGCAACGGGAGAGGCCACGGCAGTGAGAGGCCTGCGCACCGCAAAAAAAAACCCACCATATAGGGGATGTTGTGTATTTTTATTTGTTTGTTTGTATTGCCTTACATCATATGGCACTTAAGTTTTATTTCCCTCTTGGTGAAGATAAATTTGATCACTTGGTTAAGGTGGCACTACAAGATCTGTCCATTGTAAAGGTATCCATTCAATTTATAATAAATCTCCCAGAAATTGGCTTTGGGTACATTGATGTACCCAAGTCTTAAGTTTCTCAATAAAGAAAAAAATCTCCATAAAAAATAGTGAGTGATATTTTTAAACCCAATGAATATGCAGTATCCTAACATCATTTACCCAATGCTTTTAGCATCAACTGATTATCTTTATCAAAAGATAATTCAATTTACAAAGTTAATTCATTTGCTACAGTTCAGCAACAACTGTATATATATACATATATATATATGCCAAATAAAATGATTAAATATGAATTTCTTAATCTTAATCTCTCCATAACATTATCCACTCCAGGATAACCTAAAATACTGAGGCCAACAAACACATTTAGACACATTTAGTTGTTTGTTGGCATATAAACGATAGGTTGGGTAAAGCTTTGGGGACCAGAGCTACATTGTTTATGAACCAGTGCTAATTAGAAATTAAGCATCTGCAAAATACCAGTTTATCAATGGGAAAATACTGTTAACATCTTGAAATTGCTCAGAAATTACCTGGATTGTTTTTCTGTCTCTCTCACTTTATCAAGCCCTGTCCGGATTGTTTATTTAACTGGATAGAAAATGAAAGCAGAAAGGGGCATTTGGAAAGCAGAATTATGATGTCAAAACCCGTCTATAAATCTTTTATTTTCTTTCACTTTTTTCATTACACCCAGTGTGACCCAGTAATCTATTTGGAATCAGAATTAAAAGAGCATTTGACAGTTGTGAAATGTATGTTTAAGTTGATACTTCTGATTAGTTGTACAACTTATCTTGAACAAATTACCAGATTAACTACATTATATCTTCAATACTGGGGGTATTCCACAATTTCAAAATTGGGGTCTTCTTCAAATACGAAGTTAGGAAATGTACGCATGTCTCCCTTACTGTACACTTGCTTGAGCTTAAAAAAGCTCCCTCTCCCCCTCTGGCTGATACTCCAGGCCAATGTCAACAGATCCTCCAGATGCCTATTGCTTGGATTTGTATTCTCTAATCTTGTCCATGAAGATGAAGCTTCTATATAGGATCGATTTCTTTATTAAATGCCATGCTCTAACACCAATGTCACTCTGCAAATGGACTGACAACACCAAGGGAATGACAGAAGACACTTGAGGAGGCTCTGAGGAACAATGGTGCTTCTATTACCTGCACTCAGTCCCCAGCTCCCAGAACCACTGCAGCTGCCCTGGATCACCCCACCCGCCTACCTGCTGAGGCAATGCATTATGGGCCACCACTTCGGTTTGTAGATTCTCATGGGACAGGAAGCATCTGGGAAACAATCAACTTGAATTTTTTCACTGAGGCATTTTTAAGAGAGGCATTAGAAATAATACCAGATGCACTCTCTTACCCAAATTTGAAAAAATGAGAAAGACACAGTGGACAAACACTTCTTACACAGGTCTGGTCAGCACTCCTACTAGGGAGCTTTAACAGTCCTAGAGAAGGCAAGTAAAATTATGAAGGAATTTGAGCAATAGAAATTACACTGAAAAATGAAAGCGAGACCTATGATTTTGGAAAGTCAAGACGAAGTGACATTATAAGAGCAACACAAAACATTATGGAGGGTGCCAAAGCCAAGAATACTAAAAACACTTGTGACACAGCAAAGGAGGTAATTTTAGGGTCTGTAAATTTTCACATAGTTCAAGTAAAAAACTGAGAACACATTTCCATCTAAAGACTTATAGGCTGAAAATATAAATTTAAGAAGTTTGACAAATTAATGGGTGACATATTCGTATCTGAGGGTAAATACAAGCTAAGAATGTTTGAGAAGAACTATGTGAAGGGCAACTACCTTTTTTCTCATTAAAATAAAAATTTTCATCTATTTGCAGAGATAGGCTCCTAAAAAAGTAACACCAGGGAGCAATATAACAAACCTTATAGTTCTATATTTTAGACCATGTAATTTCTTATTTTTGAGATTTGTATTACTTCTGTTTTCAAAAACACCACAATAAAGAAAACCCACAATTATACTTTTGTGTGTTGATTTCCAAATTATTATTTTTCTAATTTAAAAATAAAACACATTCATTTCTGAGAATAATAATAAAGAGGATTAATGCGTTATCTCACAACTAAGTGGTTGCTACAAACATTTATTGTATTTTTTTCCATTTTCTTTTTCTAATTATTTACTTTTATATTTGGTTCACACTGTATTTACTATATTTGTAGTTGTATACGCTCATATATTGATTTTTTTTAATTTGTGAAGTTGGAGTCTATTAGAAGAGGAACATCTGTCTATATCACATATTTGGGCTCTTGACAGTAAAATGAAATAATGTAACAAAAACTTTACTAGGCCAATAAAATAGGTCTCCTGGTAAGGTGAGCTTTCAAAATCCTGCCAGAGCTTCTCCGTTCAGCATCATAGGTAAAAGGTCATTTGTGTGCAAATTTTTTTTGACTCATTCTAAACCTGCTGATCTATTTTAATTAATGTAAATCTGTAAGGCGTCACTTTTCTATAGCTTAGCCAATGTCACCATTCCTAACTGTCCTTGGGTGGCATAGCTCTCAGCAGGCACAGGTAGTTTTTCTTTGGATTCTGGGGACCTTCTGGGAAGGAAGCTTTAAAACTGACTCTAAGATTTGGTGACTGGGTTGGGGTGGCCATGACTGAAATCTGGGGGGCAGGAAAGAACAATAAAGGTCCCGGAGAAGAACTCACTGTGAGGAAAGCAGAGCCATCTGGGTTTTCTAACAGGCTCTGGAATTTCATGGAGAAGACTTGATAACAGGGTGTGTCTGAAGCTGGTACAAACAGAGGGCTCAGCTACCCTATCACAGGATCACGTTTGGGAGATACCAGCTAAGCCTAAGTGTGAACCAGAAGATCTCTTTCTCTCACCCAATTCTGCAGCATGACCAGGGCCTGTGCAGAGATCTGGGCTGCCAAGGGCATTGTAGTGCACACTGCCCCACACACAGCACCAGGATGGGAGCTGTGTAAGCATAGACCACTGTCATTGATTCCAATTTCATTTTCTCCTTCTCTTCTTAGTTTTGAAAACAGGTCTTTAAATTGAATATGACTCCATGAGTCTTTAGACATTTCAGATAGTGGCTTGAGATGGACATCTTGGACTGTCTGCTATAACAGCCAATTATTAAAGGTGGAAAAACAAATGCAAACAATTCAAAAAAACAATGTCACTGATATATCCAGTGATGCAGATTACACAATTCTCCTCAGGCATGAAGGAGAAACAAGAAGGCCGATGGTCCTAAAGAGTTGCCTTTGTCCAAATTACTACTGTTCCCGATACAGAGGAGACTAACCAGGTAGAACCATCTGACATCATGAAAGATGTACCCATTCCCCAGCTGATATTTGCAATTTTTTTAATTTTGAGTTTTTAAACAAAAGTTTAACCATTAAATGCACAAAGGCAAGACTGTCTTTTAATCCTATTTTCTCAGCATTGTTAACTAATTAATATAATTCCGTATGAGGAGGAAGTCCTTATATTTTAGTTTTTAAAGGCATAAGCAATTATTGCTACCATGCTCTCCATTTTTACTACTATGCTCTTCAAGTCTGATTGAATGAGAATACATATTTGCCAAAATCTGTACCCTGTTAATTTTTAATATTCACTTGACTTATTCACACATTATTGGTCATAGCTTGACCAATGATCTGTTTATGTTTTATTTAAGGGTTAAGATTATAACCCACCAAATAGCTCATTGTGACCTTTGTTTACTAAATGATTGCCTTGGTAAATGTAACTCTCACTTTTCAGACAATTAAGCAAAGATTTTCAGAAATACAGAATCTCCCCAATCAATAAGGCTTTGAACATTAACTAAATTTTAACTGTGACAAGTAAAAGACTAATATGTTCCGAGGTCCACCTCCCAACTAGTCTATGTGAATAATTTTTTTTTTAAGGAAAAAGAAAAGAAATTCCCTATGCATTTAATCAGGATAGACTAGCCTATTTGGAAGCTGTCAGTTGAAACAGATGCGGTGTCACTTTTCTCGATTGGATGAAAATGTACCCCCTAAATAAATGATAAACAGAAACCAGCAGCCGCAAAGTGTAAAGAAGAGGGTGAGGGGGTGGGGTAGCCATAATATAAACAAACAAACAAACAAATAAATAAATAAATAAGAAAGCCAAAGGGGTTTTTACCAAGTGCAATGATAAATCTCTTTGGGCTCTTGTTGTTGGGTTTATTTGGAAGACAGGAGGCATCATTTGTGTGCTCCTTGAACCATGTTATCTTTACCTGTACTCAGTTTGGCAATTGCATTTTCACTTCAGGGACAGTGAAAAGGATGGAAGAAATCAAAACAAAAGAGGGCAATAAAAAAAGAGACAGTGCTCACAAACTTGAGTTATTGCTAGCATCATAATAATGTCCCTTTCAGCTAACCTTTTCACCAGGCTAGGATCCAGGAACTGAGAGTCTGTGGGAATTTTGCATCCACTGCTTCTTCAACTTGCAAAGATGGAACAGTCGGGATGAGTTACTACCTAGACAGAAAGAAAAATGAAATATTTAAAGCTGCAGAAAGTGGTAAAACTAATAAATTATATTACATCCCTGTCAGCTATTTTCTTACTATAAACTCTGGGATTGAAGTAGATGTGTTTAAAGGATAAGTGAACAAAAGGGACTTTAAAGATTTGAAAATATTTATTGGGAATGTGGTAGCATTCCCAATGTGGGAGAGATCTCTTTTCATTTGTGAAAGCATCCGAAAGATCATGTTCATTTTTTTCCAAAATAAGGATTAGTTTAGAGCATTAATATCATTTCTCCTGTCTTTGTTGAAACTACAACTCAGTACCAAAAGTAGACAAGTCAGGGACCAGCAGAATGGGAAGGACATTAAAGTGGGATCTTAGCACTAATGCTGTCAATGAGAATGCTATTTTCCCAGTAACCATTACATAACGTCCAAACTTCCATCTTCCGATCTACCATCAAGTCAGGAAGCACTTCAAGTCATGATCACAACCAGGACTCTTGTGAGTTCTTGGTTATTATTCTGGGCTGTGAGTAGGAAGAGACAGGGCAGACTCTCCAAGGTCCTTCCAACTTCGGGATGCCACTTGGCTCCCAACCACGACCTTACTTTTAGGTTTTGTAACGGCAGATCCCTTGGTACTTCCATGTGCCAAAATCTCTTCCAGTTACTGTGGCTGCATAACAAACTATCCCCAAATTTAATGTCATAAAGTAACCATTTCTTATGCTCATGGATTGTGTGGTTCAGGAGTTCAGACAAGATACAGCAGAGACAACTTCCTCTGCTCCATTATGTGTGCCTCAGTGGAAGACCCAACGCTGGAATTAGAATCATTGGAAGGCTGGCAAATTCCCTGGTGGGGTCCAGCAGTTAGGCTTTGGGCACTTTCACTGTGGTGGCCTAGTTTTAATCCCTGGTCAGAGAACTAAGATCCCGCAAAACGCAGAGCACGGGCAAAAAAAAAAAAAAAAAAAAATCATCATCAAATAATCTGAAGGCTCATTCACTCAGTGTCTGGCTGTTAATGCTGACTGTGGGCCAGGAGTCTGGGTTCCTCTCCCTGTGGGCCTGTCCATTTGACCTCTCTAAGTGAACTAGTCTGGGCTTCCTATCAGGATAGTGACTGGATTTCAAGGGCAAACATTCCAAGAGAAACAGAGAGAGCCAAGAGGAAGTCATATTGCCCTTTCTAATCTAGCTGTGCAAGTCATGTATTGTATTCGTACCATGCTCTATTTAATGGAAAAGTCAGAAGCCTGCCTGGGTTCAAGCAGGTGAAGGGGAGGGGGAAAGGAGGCTTCACCTCTTCATAGGGAGTAGCAAAGTTCTGGAAGAGCATGAGAGAACAGAAGTATTGCTGTGACATTTGGGGGAAATTCAATCTGCCCCAATGAGGAAACTAAAGTGCAAAATAGTTGAGATGTACTGAACGGATGCATATCTGGCAGGTGGTGGGGCAGAGAACCAATTTCTCTTTCTTAGACTCCAAAACCTTTCATCTTTCGAATATACAGCAGTGAGGAAATATAAAGCCCAGCTGAATGGGAGCTGTTCTCAATGCAGAAGTGATGTCTTTAGGGAAAAAAATGTTTATAAAGAGACAAAAATGAAAACACACTGAGCTACTTCACAAAATTGACATCATACCTGCCTGGCCTGAAGGAATTAAATATTATTTGAATGTGTTCTTGTAAATTTTAGCCATGAAGCTTTTAACTTTAAAACTCTTGAGTTTTAAATTGGTAGATATTATAGCTAAGGAATCTGAAGATGTAAACTGTATTATTGACTTTAATATGTAAATATGAAAGGAAAACTCAAGGTATATATAATAACAAATCAGGACCTGAACAAAATAATGTGATATATGAGATATTTGCCAGTATCAAAGGAATCCCATTGGACAGAACAAACATTTCTGCTGTTACTCTAACAAGCTAAAATATAAAGCATGCTGAATTAAATCTGACCTTTAAAAAACTGTTAGTGATTATAACTTAATATTATATATGTTGAAAGACATAAAATGTTTTAAGTTCAAGTCATTCTACATAAATGTTATACTATGAGGACAATCACTTTATTGAAAATACTATAGCTAAAGAAAGAATCAGTATTAAGAAAAAACTATATATATGTATTACCAGGGAATAAGAGATACATTTAATACAATGACATCTTAGCCTGGCTTTTACCCAAGCAGAGCAGTAGTCAAATTCTTCTACGCAGTTAGTTTATTTGGGAGTGTGTTGCAAGGAAGCAAGGATGCAGAGAGTGAAGAGCTAGCAGGAAAAAACAACACACGGGTGAGTTTCTGCATTAGTCACCCAATCCCAACAGAAGCTTCTGAGGACACTAACAGACCAGATCTCTCATCTCTATGCCTGGAGAATGAAATTCCATCCCTCTGTAGACAATGATGCAAACGGCAATCACTCCTGGGTTGCACATGCTGAGAGCAGAGCAAGTCTCAACAGTGTCCCGCCCCTTTTATATCAGAGGAGCCACAGGGCAGGGAGCGAGAGGGATGCAGCAGAGGACGGAGGCAATGTGTACGGTCCAAATATCCCCGTGCAAGACTAGAGTATTAAAGTGTAATTGATATAAAATGAAATGCACAGACCTTAAGTTTTCAGTTCAAGGAGTGTTGACTGTTTAATATACAAGTGAAATCATCATTCTGAACAAGAAATGATTGTCACCATCACCCTAGAAAATTTCCTAAAGTCTTCTTCTCATCAATTCTCTCAAACACTTTATTATTTCTATCACATAATATTGAGAGATTAACTTAAATTTGTTAGTCTGCTTTATAACAATATAAATGTAATAAAAATATATACTCCAATGTATGACTTTTTTCACTCAACATGTTTTTCAAGTTCATCCCTGTTTTTATGTGCATAAGTTGTACATTTGTTTTTATGGTTGGGTAATATATTTTTTTGTTGGAATATGCCACAATTTGTTTTTCTGTATTTTTTTTAAATTTTATTTATTTTTTATACGGCAGGTTCTTATTAGTTATCTATTTTACACATACTAGTGTACGTACGTCAATCCCAATCTCCCAATTCATCCCACCACCACCCCCTTACCACTTTCCCCGCTTTGTGTCCATACACTTGTTCTCTACATCTGTGTCTCTATTTCTGTCCTACAAACCAGTTCATCTATACCATTTTTCTAGGTTCCACATATATGCAGTAATATATGATATTTGTTTTTCTCTTTCTGACTTACTTCACTCTATATGACACTCTCTAGATCCATCCACATCTCTACAAATGACCCAATTTTGTTCCTTTTTATGGCTGAGTAATCCATTGTATATATGTACCACTTCTTCTTTATCCATTCGTCTGTCGATGGGCATTTAGGTTGCTTCCATGTCCTGGCTATTGTAAATAATGCTGCAATGAATATTGGGGTGTGTGTGTCCTTTTGAATTATGGCTTTCTCTGGGTATATGCCCAGTAGTGGGATTGCTGGGTCATAAGGTAATTCTATTTTTAGTTTTTTAAGGAACCTCCATACTGTTCTCCATAGTGGCTTTATCAATTTACATTCCCACCAACAGTGCAAAAGGGTTCCCTTTTCTCAACACCCTCTCCAGCATTTGTTGTTTGTAGATTTTCTGATAATGCCCATTCTAACTGGTGTGAGGTGATACTCATTGTAATTTCGATTTGCATTTCTCTAATAATCAGTGATGCTGAGCAGCTTTTCATGTGCTTCTTGGCCATCTGTACGTGTTCTTTGGAGAAAAGTCTATTGAGGTCTTCTGCTCATTTTTTGATTGGGTTGTTTGTTTTTTTAATATTGAGCTGCATGAGCTGTTTATATATTTTGGAGATTAATCCTTTGTCCATAGATTCATTTGCAAATATTTTCTCTTATTCTGAGGGTTGTCTTTTCGTTGTGTTTGTAGTTTCATTTGCTTTGCAAAAGCTTTTAAGTTCCATTAGGTCCCATTTGTTCATTTTTGTTTTTGTTTCCATTACTCTAGGAGTTGGATCAAAAAAAATCTTGCTGTGATTTATGCCAAAGATGGTTTTTCCTATGTTTTCCTCTAAGAGTTTTATAGTGTCTGGTCTTACATTTAGGTCCTTCATCCATCTGGAGTTTATTTTTGTGTATGGTGTTAGGGAGTATTATAATTTCATTCTTTGACATGTAGCTACCCAGTTTTCCCAGCACCACTTATTGAAGAGGCTGTCTTTTCTCTATTGTATATCCTTGCCTCCTTTGTCACAGATTAGTTGACCATAGGTGCATGGGTTTATCTCTGGGCTTTCTATCCTATTCCATTGACCTATATTTCTGTTTTTGTGCCAGTACTATACTGTCTTGATTACTGTAGCACTGCAGTATAGTCTGAAGTCAGGGAGTATGATTCCTCCAGATCCGTTTTTCTCTCTCAGGATTGCTTTGGCTATTCGGGGTCTTTTGGATCTCCATACAAATTTTAAGATTTTTTGTTCTAGTTCTGTAAAAAATGCCACTGGTAATTTGATAGGGATTGTAATAAATCTGTAGATTGCTTTGGGTAGTACAGTCATTTTCACAATATTAATTCTCCCAATCCAAGAACATGGTATATTTCTCCATCTGTTTGTGGCATCTTAGATTTCTTTCATCAGTGTCTTATAGTTTTCTGAGTACAGGTCTTTTACCTCCTTAGGTAGGTTTATTCCTCGGTATTTTATTCTTTTTCTTGCAGTGGTGAATGGGATCGTTCCTTAATTTCTCTTTCTGATCTTTCATTCTTAGTGTATAGGAATGCAAGAGATTTTCTGTGCATTAATTTTGTGTCCTGCAACTTTACCAAATGTATTGATTAGCTCTAGTAGTTTTCTGGTAGCATCATTAGGATTCTTTATGTATAGTATCATGTCACCTGAAAACAGTGACAGTTTTACTTCTTCTTTTCCAATTTGTATTCCTTTTATTTCTTGTTCTTCTCTGATTGCCATGGCTAGGATTTCCAAAACTATGTTGAATAATAGTGACGAGACTTGACATCCTTGTCTTGTTCCTGATCTTAGAGGAAATGCTTTCAGTTTTTCACCATTGAGAGTGATGTTTCTTGTGGGTTTCTCGTATATACCCTTTACTACGTTGACGTAGGTTCCCTCTATGCCCATTTTCTAGTGAGTTTTTATCATAAATGGGTGTTAAATTTTGTCAAAAGCTTTTTCTGCATCTATTGAGTTGATCATATGGCTTTCATTCTTCAATTGGTTAATATGGTGTATCATATTGATTGATTTGTGTATATTGAAGAATCCTTGCATCCCTGGGATAAATCCCGCTTGATCATGGTGTATGATCCTGTTAATGTGTTGTTGGATTCTGTTTGCTAGTATTTTGTTGAGGATTTTTGCATCTATATTCATCAGAGATATTGGTCTGTAATTTTCTTTTTTTGTAGTATCTTTGTCTGGTTTTGGTATCAGGGAGATGGTGGCCTCATAGAATGGTTTGGGAGTGTTCCTTCCTCTGCAAATTTTTGGAAGAGTTTGAGAAGGATGGGTTTTAGCTCTTCTCTAAATGTTTGATAGAATTGACCTATGAGGCCATCTGGTTCTGGACTTTTGTTTGTTGGAAGATTTTTAATCACAGTTTCAATTTCATTACTTGTGATTGGTCTGTTCATGTTTTCTATTTCTTCCTAGTTCAGTCCTGGAAGGTTATACCTTTCTAAGAATTTGTCCACTTCTTCCAGGTTGTCCATTTTATTGGCATAGAGTTGCTTGTAGTAGTCTCTTATGATGCTTTGTATTTCTGTGGTGTCTGTTGTAACTTCTCCTTTTTCATTTCTAATTGTATTGATTTGAGTCCTCTACCTCTTTTTCTTGATGAGTCTGGTGAAAGGTTTATCAATTTTGTTTATCTTCTCAAAGAACCACCTTTAGTTTTATTGATTTTGGTATTGTTTTCTTTGTTTCTATTTCATTTATTTCTGCTCTGATCTTTATGATTTCTTTCCTTCTACTAACTTTGGGTTTTGTTTTTTCTTCTTTCTCTTATTCCTTTAGGTGTACGGTTAGATTGTTTATTTGAGATTTTTCTTGTTTCTTGAGGTAGGATTGTATTGTTATAAACTTCCCTCTTAGAACTACTTTTGCTGCATGCCATAGGTTTTGGATTGTTGTGTTTTCTTTGTAATTTGTCTCTCGGTATTTTTTGATTTCTTCTTTGATTTCTTCAGTGATGTCTTTGTTATTTAGTAATGCATTTTTGAGCTTCCATGTGTTTGGGTTTTTTACATTTTTTTTTTTTTTTTTTTTTTTTTGTGGTACGCAGGCCTCTCACGGCTGTGGCCTTTCCTGTTGCGGAGCACAGGCTCCGGACGCGCAGGCTCAGCAGCCATGGCTCATGGGCCCAGCCGCTCTGCGGCACGTGGGATCTTCCTGGACTGGGGCACGAACCCGTGTCCCCTGCATTGGCAGGCAGACTCTCAACCACTGCGCCACCAGGGAAGCCCTGGCTTTTTACATTTTTTTCTCTGTTACTGATTTCTAATCTCTTAGTGTTGTGGTCAGAAAAGATGCTTGATATGATTTCAATTTTCTTAAATTTACCGAGGCTTGATTTGTGACCCAAGATGTGATCTATTCTGGAGAATGTTCCATGTGCACTTGAGAAGAAAGTGTAATCTGCTGTTTTTGGATGGAATGTCCTACAAATATCAATTCAATCTATTTGGTCTATTGTGTCATTTAAAGCTTGTGTTTCCTTATTAATTTTCTGTCTGGATGATCTGTCCATTGGCATAAGTGAGGTGTTAAAATCCCCCACTATTATTGTGTTACTGTCAGTTTCCTCTCTTATAGCTGTTAGCAGTTAGTTGCTTTATGTATTGAGGTGCTCCTTTGTTGGGTGCATACATATTTATAATTGTTTTATCTTCTTCTTGGATTGATCCCTTGATCATTATGTAGTATTCTTCCTTGTCTCTTGTAACATTCTTTATTTTAAAGTCTATTTTATCTGATATGAGTATTGCTACTCCACCTTTCTTTTGATTTCCATTTGCATGGAATATCTTTTTCCATCCCCTCACTTTCAGTCTGTATATGTCCTTAGGTCTCAAGTGGGTCTCTTGTAGACAGCATATGTGTGGGTCTTGTGTTTGTATCCATTCAGCAAGCCTGTGTCTTTTGGTTGGAGCATTTAATCCATTCACAGTTAAGGTAATTATCAATATGTATGTTCCTATTAACGTTTTCTTAATTGTTATGTGTTTGTTTTTGTAGGTCCTTTTCTTCTCTTGTGTTTCCCACTTAGAAAAGTTCCTTTAGTATTTGTTGTAGAGCTGGTTTGGTGGTGCTGAATTCTCTTAGCTTTTGCTTGTCTGTAAAGCTTTTGATTTCTCCATCGAATTTGAATGAGATCCTTGCTGGTTAGTGTAATCTTGGTTGTAGTTTCTTGCCTTTCATCCGTTTAAATATATTGTGCCACTCCCTTCTGGCTTATAGAGTTTCTGCTGAGAAATCAGCTGTTAACCTTATGGGAGTTCCCTTGTATGTTGTCATTTTTCCCTTGTTGCTGTCCATAATTTTTCTTTGTCATTAATTTTTGTCAATTTGATTACTATGTGTCTTGGCATGTTTCTCCTTGGGTTTATCCTGCCTGGGACTCTGCACTTCCTGGACTTGGGTGGCTCTTTCCTTTCCCATGTTAGGGAAGTTTTCGACTATAATCTCTTCAAATATTTTCTTGGGTCCTTTCTCTCCCTCTTCTCCTTCTGGGACCCCTATAATGCGAATGTTGTTGTGTTTAATGTTGTCCCAGAGGTCTCTTAGGCTGTCTTCATTACTTTTCATTCTTTTGTCTTTATTCTGTTCCACAGCAGTGAATTTCACCATTCTGTCTTCCAGGTCACTTATCCATTCTTCTGCCTCAGTTATTCTGCTATTGATTCCTTCTAGTGTATTTTTCATTTCAGTTATTTTATTATTCTTCTCTGTTTGTTTGTTCTTTAATTCTTCTAGGTGTTTGTTCTTTAATTCTTCTAGGTCTTTGTTAAACATTTCTTGCATCTCCTCGATCTTTGCCTCCATTCTTTTTCCAAGGTCCTGGATCATCTTCACTATCATTATTCTGAATTATTTTTCTGGAAGGGTGCCTATCTCCGCTTCATTTAGTTTTTTTTCTGGGGTTTTATCTTGTTCCTTCATCTGGTACAAAGTCCTCTGCCTTTTCATTTTGTCTATCTTTCTGTGAATGTGGTTTTCCTTCCATAGGCTGCAGAATTGTAGTTCTTCTTCCACAATCTGTTTATTTATCCCCTCATTGATGGCATTGCATTTTCCACTTTTTAGGAATCAATGAATAAGGTTGCTATGCAAATCCTTGTACCAGCCTTTCTGTGGACATTTGAGGAGTTCTACATGTGATGATGCCATTTTATAGTCCTACTAGTTGTTCCACATTCTTGCCAATTATCTTACTGTGGGCTGCTATGGAAAATACCATAGACTGAGTGGATTTACTTCTCATAGTTCTGGAGGCTAGGAAGTCCAAAATCAAGGGGCCAGCATTTAGTGTCTGGTGAGAGCTCTCCTCCTGGTTTGCAGACTGATGCCTTCTTGCTGTATCTTGACATGTATCTTCCCTGTCTGTTCTTATAAGGGAACTAATCTTGTTCGTGAGGGCTCCACCCTCATGACCTAGTTACCTCCCAAAGGGCTCCACCACCGAATATCATCACATTAGGGATCAGGGCTTCTACATACACATTTTGGTGGAACACAAATATTTAATCTATGGCATCAATGTTGTATATTATCTGTTTTGTTTCATTTTGTAACAATACTCATTCTAGTGGGCTTAGAATGGTATCTCCTTCTGGGTTTAGTTTGCATTTCCCTAAAGAATAACAAAGTCAAGCACCTTTGTAGGTGTTAATTGGCTATTCCTTTATCTTTTGTGTCATATCTGTTCAATTCTTTGCCCATTTTTAATTGAATTGCATATTAGTTTTCTATTGCTGCTATAACAAATTATCAATACCATAAAACTTAGTGACTTAAAACAATGCAAATTATTACCTTTCTAACCTCTGTAGGTTAGAAATCTGACACAGGTCTCATTGGACTAAAATCAAAATATTGCAGAGTTTTGTTCCCTTCTGGAGGCTCTAGGGCCTAGAGAATCTCTTTCTTTGCTGTTCCAGCTTCTAGAGGCTGCTCACATTCCCTATCTTACGGTCCTTCCTCCATCTTCAAAGCTAGGAATGTTGTGTCCCTCTGACCATTCTTTGAAGTCACATCTCCCTTTCTCTCTGAACTCAGTATTGAAAAGATTCTCTGATTTTAAGAACCCTTGTGATTAGACTGAGCCCACCCAGATAATCCAGAATAATCTCCTCCTCTCAAAATCCTTCATTTTTATTCCACATTCATTTTGCCATGCAAAGTAACATACAGGTTCCAGAAATTAGGAAGTGGGTATCTTTTGGGGGACTCATTATTCTGCCTACCACAAGTCACTTGTTTTCTCATTATTGATCTGCAGGAGTGTTCTATATTTTCTGGATACACACACATACACACACACACACACACACACACATGCAAACACACATGCAAAAACACACACACAGTTTTTCCTCATCTGTAGTCTCTTTTGGTGAGCAGAGAATTTTGATTTTGATGAAGTCCAATTGATAGATTTTCATTTCATGTCCTTTTCATTTTTGTACTTTTCGCATCTTTAAAAAAATTTACTTACTGCAATATTGTGAGGATATTCTTCTATGTTTCCTTCTAGGAGCTTTATTATTCCACCTTTTATGGTTAGGTTTATGACTCTCCTTGAATTAGCGTATGAAGTGATAACACACTTCATAGTTCTTGTCTTTCATAAAAATATCTAGTTGTCCCAGTACTGTTTGTTAAAAGATATCCCACTAAATTGAATTGGTGTTATGGCCATAATTTAGTTCTGTAGGTCTCTTTGTGGTCTGTAGGTCTGTTACATTGATCTCTTTGTCTATGCTGATTCCATTGTCCCACTCTCACATGATTGCAGCACTGCATAAGTTTTGAAATCAGGTATGAAAAGCCCTCAATTTTGTCCTTCCTTTAACAATTGTTGTAGTTATTCTAGGTTGTTTACATTTTGATGTAGATTTTAGAATCAGCTTGTCAATTTCTACCAAAATCACACTGAAATTTTGATTGGGATTGCAATGTTTCTGTAAAGAAATGTGAGGAGAAGGGATATATTGAAAATATTGAGTCTACAGATCCTTGGATATAGTATTTCTCTCCATTATTTAAGCCTAAGAACAAACATCCACTCTTTTTACCAAATTTGGGAAAGCACTTCCGATATTTCACTATTATAAAGTTAGCTGTAGGTTTTTCATAAATGTCCTTGCTATTAAGGAAGTTTGCCTAATTCTGTAATTTGCTGAGAGGTTTTATTATAAATGGGTATTGGATTTTATCAAGGGCTTCTTAAATCATCAGTTGAGATAATCATAGGGTTTTTCTCTTCTGTTCATATGGTGAATTACATCAATTTATTTTTATAATGTTAAACAAACCATACATTTCTGATGTAAACCCCCCTGGGAATGATACATTATGCTTTTTTTCTGTATTAGGGGATTTGATTTACTGTTATTTCTTATAGAATTTTGCATCTGTATCATGAGACTTTCTGATCTGAAAGCCTGAAATACTTTTCTTTGCCTGAATTGTCATTATCAGGTTTTGTTTCAGTTACACAAACCTCATAAAAATGAGCTGGGAAGTTTTTCTGTCTCCTCCTAAAATTGGTATTGTTTCTCACTTCTTAAAGTAGAAACTGAGATAGTTGTTATTACATTTTTCCTCTTTGCTAGTAAATATACTTCTAGCTATAAATTTCCTTCAAAGCATTGTTTTATTATCATTCTACAATTTTTGATATGTTGTATTCTCATATTCATTCCGTTTGAAATCGTTTTGAATATCTCTTGTGATTTTTGTTCTTGACCATAAATTATTTAGAAGTAATTTTGCTTAAATTCCAAATATTTGGGAATCATCTGCATCAGTGTTTATACAATGTAAATATATTGTGAGCCACAGATATAAATTTGTATTTTCAAATATTCATATAAAAAAGTTCAAACAAAACAAATAAAATTAAATCTAGTAATATGTTTTAAGTCAATATCTCTAGCATAATTCATTTCAACATGTAATCAATGTAAAATTTTTAAAAGATACTTTACACTTCTTTTGTACTAGGTCTGTGATATTTAATGTGCATTTTACCCTTACAACACATCTCAATTTAGCCTAACCACATTTTAAGTGTTCAAGAGGCACATGTGGTCACACGTTACCATATTAGACAGCATAACCCTAGCAAGGTGGAATTCTGCTTTTTCCTAGGAGTCCCCATCTTAGGTCTCTGTCTCTGCTAACATACTTGATTTAGAAATATTAAAAGAGAAACTAAGGTTTGCACAGATCCAATTTCCTATTACAATATCTGTACAATACACAATTTAGTAAGCTCAGACCTGAGTTCTATTTGTGAGTGTAGAAATTGAGTAGTAACTTCAAGTGGTCATTTAACTTTTCTGTTCTGTTACTTTAGCTGTTAAAAGATAAGCCACCTTCTTATGTTTCAAGGCATTGTTGGACAGATTAAATAGAATAGCAGATGTGAAAGCAACGTCTAAATGTATAAATATATCCTACATTCGCACAACATGTATTATTAATATTTTTTCAAGTTCTTAGAAGATGAGTGTTTGATAACAAAAACATCACTCTCCCATGCAAATGCTCACTCCTTTGGATAAAGTCTGTATCAGTATATGGCTAGTAAAGTGAGAAAGCACTGACATAACATGTATACCTCACTTCAGGGATAAAGGACATTTTCATGTTTTGCTTTCTTTGAGCAACTGAGCTCACTATTCAGTATGCATTTCTCTTTGATGTTGTTGTCTTTATATATATATATATATATGTATGTATTACACGTTCTCAGGAAATATCCACAACTTAACCGATTCCTGGTTTATCATTTCTTTGAGGAGGATTTATCCTAAGTGAATATTTGAAATGAGCTACTTTCTAACTGTATGAGAGAAAAAGAAACAGGGAGTCTCATATATAATGTTTGCACATGATTAAAACAAATTCTTCACTTCCTTAGGCCTCATGACTTTCAACCCATCACTCTTCATTACACTGAGTTCCATTTTTATGTGTTTTTATATTAGAAAAAGAAAGAGTTAGCGATTCCAGTAGTTCAGTATCACTTTCTGCCTTCTTCTTTCATCTTGGTGGAGAGCAAAAACATTTGGAGGTCGTGTTTATTGAGTCACCCTACACAAGGCATTAGAGGCTCCAACAAGTCGTATTTGCAAGTAACATGCATATTGTTCTGGGGCAGCATTCATTTGTTTCAACCTCCTCACCTTCCACTCTCTGTCCTCACCACACTCACACAGCCCTTGGGTTTTATTGAGTTTAATGACTGCTCTTAAATGTTATGGGAAAGAGAGCAGAGTCAGGAAAAAATAGGTGCCATAAAAAATGTGCAAGCAAAGTAGCATTGTCACTGGTACTGCTGGAGTGCAGATCACAGCGCGATGGCCTCTGTGTAAGTCTTTCCTGCGCCCAGTGAAAAATGAAAACATTGTAATAAATTAGCTGGAACTACACTTCCCTAGGGTTCAGTGACAGCATGATAAATAACCCTATGCATGTACGATCTGGCTTTCCCTCTGCCAAGGTTTTCTACCATAATATTTTCAGGCCCTAAGCCATGGTCATCAACACTTGATTAATACAAGGAGGGAAAGTTAAGATAACACTAGGGTGTATTTCCTTGGACAATGCAAGATATTAACAGTATAATATTGTATCTGGGTTAAGTTTTTATTGGTCATTATAAGGATGATCATTTTCATATATAATTAGTAGTTGAAATGTTCCAACCTTTCTCATAAAGTAAATACCTTGAATAAATCTAGAGGCACCTCTTAAGTTTGTTTATCTCTGATTTTTGAGGTATATTTCCTGGACCTTATTTTCTAATTTTTGTGAAGAAGGTGCTTAAACCTCGCAGCATGATTTGTGCGCAAAATTTATTCCTCAGTACATTTTCCATTACATATATATGGAATATATATGTGTATAAATATATAAATTATGTATATAATACAACTGTGTTTTATAAATATGTATATCACATTCACTTAACCCGAATCCATCAAATAAACTCAGTTATATTTGTATAACTCTCACAGGGAAGGATTAACTTAGCATATAATTTTTCTAGCTAAACTACTATTGTTAGAAATAAATCTGTATTTACTCGTTCTAGTCCAGTCATCTTTTTCTTCTGATGAATAAAAGGTAAGCCAGAAACATTTCTTTGACATTAATTATTGCACTAGAGAAAATGAATGTTCAAGTAAGTAACAATAAAACTGATTTTTACTGAATGCAAAGCTGGATAAAACAAGAATACAGGGCTTCCCTGGTGGCTCAGTGGTTAAGAATCTGCCTGCCAATGCAGGGGACACAGTTTTGAGCCCTGGTCCGGGAAGATCCCACATGCCGCGGAGCATTTAAGCCCGTGCGCCACAACTACTGAGCCTGCGTTCTAGAGCCCACAAGCCACAACTACTGGGCACACGCACCGCAACTACTGGAGCCCGCGTGCCTAGAGCCCGTGCTCCGCAACAAGAGAAGCCAGCGCAATGAGAAGCCCGCGCACCGCAATGGAGAGTAGCCCCCGCTTGCCGCAACTAGAGAAAGCCCACATGCAGCAGCGAAGACCCAACACAGCCAAAAATTAATTAATTAATTTTAAAAAAGAAGAATACAAATTTTGTTTTCATTTTTTGAGAGATGGCTTCCATAATTAACTCCGATATACTGACATAAGTTAATCACTATACGTACATGTAATTTTTGTCTTATTTGGTCTCCTCTTTTAGGCCTTAAAGAATATCATGAAATCAGATTCTCATGATTCTTTTTACTTGGACTGAACGTGTTTGTATATGTGTGTGCACAGCTGTGCTGTGTATTTCTGTATTTAAAGAGAGTAATAAAGGCATCTATTATGTTTTCAACACTTAATATATACCAGGTACTGTTTTAAGAGTTCTGTATTTTTTTAACTCTTATTTAATTTTCAAAATGACTATATGGGTAAATACTATTATACCCTCTTTTTAAAAATGAGGAAAGAGAAGCAAGTAATAAGTTTGCTGAAACCATTCAGTGAGAAAATGGTAAGACCAGAATTCAAAACCTGTAAGTCTGTCTCGGGAGCTTCAGCTCCTAACCAGTGTGCTATACTTCAAAAAGAAAGCAAAGGCAGAGAAAACAGCATAATTACATCACATGGCCTTTCCCGTGAAATATACTTTCTTTATTCTCAAAGCTAGGTATAACTGGATTTCATGGAACTCTTATAAATCATGCTCAAGGAGAGATCCTTCTGATTAAATTCACCACATTTCCATCACTCCTTTATGATGCCCATTCCACTTTATTTAAATAAAAAGTCAAATTAAAATTGGACAGATCTGAATGATCATAAAAATTGCCACAGTACATCCAAGCTTTATTAACATGGAAACACACTGTATACTGAAAATTTATTTAGTAAAAGAAATGGTCAGTAAAGGGGAGTTTCTTTTGTCTGACCCAAAGCAGGATCTGCGTTTATTCATCTTGCAGAAAAAAATACTTCACCGGATAGGAACCACATCTTATTCATCTTTATAGCTCCAGGGCCCAGTTCTGAGTATGACACCTAACAGGCACTCATTAGGTATTTGTTACATCTGACATGCCTAATTGACTCCAACATATTCATCAAAATATTTTATTTCATAATTTGGGTCATAGGAGATTTCACATGGAATAAGTAGTCTTCAAAAGACTTTGGGTTGCGGGAGACGCAAGAGGGAAGACATATGGGAACATATGTATATGTATAGCTGATTCACTTTGTTATAAAGCAGAAACTAACACACCATTGTAAAGCAATTATACCCCAATAAAGATGTTAAAAAAAAAAAAAAAAAAAAAAAAAATTTGGGTTGCAAATGACAAAAAAAAATTCTTGCTCTATCTAAAATAGGAATTTATTAGAAAGGACACATGGAACTCTAGATCAAAAGATACTGGATTTTACCAGGCACTAGAAACAAACCAGAGTGGCCCCAGGAAGCCCAGTTGATTCTTTCTCTCTTTGATCACATGATCTATCACTGCTTGTTCTCTCCTCAGAATCCCTTCCCTCATCTCCTTCTTCGAAGCCTATATTTTTCTGCCACTTCATACACAAGACAAAAAACAGTAATCCAACCCGATCCCTACATGAGCTCCCAGCTTTAGTGCCACCAACTAACTGACTCAATCTCTCCATGGTCCAATTCTAAATTCCTGGGAGCAAGAATTCAGTTGATCTAGCTTGGGTCAAGAATCCACCTCATGGTTCCCTGGTTTACTGCTACTCAGCAAGAGACCATGAAAAACAGGTTCTGAAAGGTGAGCGCAGGCAGCTGCTCCAAAAAAAGACAAGTGTGAGGGTGTGAAGATCATAAATGATAGAGAAAAAAAACGTCATTTTTAATACCTTTGTAATCACCTCAACAGAAAAGTACTAGGCTGGGATCTTTACTAAGTCATAAATGTGAAGTCATTTTGCAAGGAAATACAATTATATCCTCACCTGTAATTTACATTTTCGAACATTCATATATTGCTATCTACACAATACCTAACTCTCTGGAAAATTTAGGGAAGACTCAATTAAATATTTGAAGAACAAATATTCTAAATTCAGTGATGTAGTAGTGTGTTGCTTCCATTTTCATCAGTTTATCTATGTGAAACAGAATAAATATAAGACACCAAAACACTTTGGTCATTCAGTTTGGACCTCAGGTGTCGTTATTCAATATAGATCAAGCCAGCGTATTCACATGAAGAAGAAAATTATGCAAATATTAAATCAAGATGCAACCTTTTTAATCTGCATTTTAATTTCAATAAAACTAGAGATAACAGGATAGAGATAGCTAAAGATTGTGTTTGCCATTCTAATTTCTTTGAAAGAAATGCCTCTTATTCTGTGATCATGTCCATCCTCCATTTTGTGTGTGAGTTAAAATGGATATGCTGTTAGTTCTGTCTTTTCATATCACTACTTGGTAAATTAAAAGACTGTAGTATTCATCAAAAAATCTAGAAACAATAAATGCTGGAGAGGGTGTGGAGAAAAGGGGACACTCTTGCACTGCTGGTGGGAATGTGAATTGGTTCAGCCACTATGGAGAACAGTATGGAGGTTCCTTAAAAAACTACAAATAGAATTACCATATGACCCAGCAATCCCACTACTGGGCATATACCCTGAGAAAACCAAAATTCAAAAAGAGTCATGTACCAAAATGTTCACTGCAGCTCTATTTACAATAGCCCGGAGATGGAAACAACCTAAGCACCCATCATCGGATGAATGGATAAAGAAGATGTGGCACATATATACAATGGAATATTACTCAGCCTTAAAAAGAAATGAAATTGAGCTATTTGTAATGAGATGGATAGACCTAGAGTCTGTCATACAGAGTGAAGTAAGTCAGAAAGAAAAAGACAAATACCGTATGCTAACACATATATATGGAATTTAAGGGAAAAAAATGTCATGAAGAACCTAGGGGTAAGACAGGAATAAAGACGCAGACCTACTGGAGAACAGACTTGAGGATATGGGGAGGGGGAAGGGTGAGTTTTGACAAGGCGAGAGAGAGTCATATACACACTAACAAACGTAGTAAGGTAGATAGCTAGGGGGAAGCAGCCACAAGGCACAGGGATATTAGCTCCGGGCTTTGTGACAGCCTGGAGGGGTGGGATGGGGAGAGTGGGAGGGAGGGAGACGCAAGAGGGAAGACATATGGGAACATATGTATAGCTGATTCACTTTGTTATAAAGCAGAAACTAACACACCATTGTAAAGCAATTATACCCCAATAAAGATGTTTAAAAAAAAAAAAAAAGACTGTAGTATTAAGTAGGCATTGCATATATTATTTTTGCTGAATTTACTTGTTAGTGATGGGAAAAATAAAACAACTATAGCTATAGCACAGGTGCATTAAGGAACTTAACACAATAAAATCAGAAAATAGATAGTAAAGGGGTAATGGCAGAGAAAAAGTCAAGAAGGGAAAGCATAATTTGAAATCATGACAACTGAGTATATATTTTGTAGCTCTGAAGTTTGTAGGAGTCAGGAGAAACCTGTTTTCTCATTCTCATTGTCACACACTGTGGTAGGCAGGATAATGTTCCCCAAAGATACCCAGGCCCTAATTCTTGGAACCTGAGCACAAGTTACCTTACATGGCAAAAGGGACTTTGCAGTTGTCATTAAGATTAAGGATCTTGAGATGTGGATAGTCTGGATGGGCCCGATCTAATGAGTCCTTAAAAGTAGAGAAACTTTGCCAGCTGCAGAAAATAAAAGCAATGACAGCATAAGAATTCAAGGCCCTTTTGCTGATTCTGACATGCAGAGGGATACATGCAAGGACTAGAAAGAGGCCTCTAGAAGTTAGGAAAGGCAAACAGATTCTCCCCGAGATTCTTCAGAAGGAATGGAGGCCTGCGGACACCTTCATTGTAGGACTTCTGACTTCCAGTACCATGAGATAAATAATTTATGTTGTTTTAAGCCACTAAGTTTGTTGTTATTAATTACAGCAACAATAGGAAACTCATACAGACACACAGGTGCAAACTTGTTCATAGAAAAAAAAAAAAAAGGTTTCGGTTTCCCTGGTCCTGAACTCCAAAAGAAAACATTATACCTAGAAGCTTTATAACAGGATAATGATCCCAACTGCAATATTGAAAAAAAAGTTTTGCAGAGGTAGTCTTCATATGGCATTCTTATTTATTTATTAATTTTAATATTTTTACTTTATTATTTTTAACAATAGCTTTTTAGGAAAAAAACACAGTAAGAAGAGCAAGGAGAACTTTTAGCAACGAATAGTTAACATCCCTAACTTAAAAAAAAAACCAAAACAAGCAAACAAACAAACAAAAACCCTACATAGTAAAATACCATTCATCTGTTACAATAAAAATAACCAAAAAATAATGGAAACACTGTACTCTCCATAAGGATTATGGTTTTGACATCTGAAGGGTGACTTTTTGATTTGAATTCCCTGGAACATCAATTACAAAGAACACGTTTGCAAAATGGCTTCAAAACAAGGCATACCCAGATTTGTATCAGCCAGTGTGCCATTAAGTATATGCGACACTAAGATACAGGAAGTGTTGTAAATATCTCGATCTAAGAGACTAAATTTACAGAACTACAACTTTTCTATTCTTTAAATTTTTAAGTGCAGGCAGCCCTCGCTTTGCACAAGAGTGAGGTGCTGTATAAATGGCAGTACAGGCTGAAACCATGCGATATGATCATGATAAGCAATGGGAAAAAACACAATTGTTCTATTCCCTATAAAAATTGTGTGAAAACGTTAAAAACTCAATGTCAGTTATAAGTATTTACAGGAATAAAAAACAGTAAAACTAATATTTACTTATTACATTATAATTTCACAATTAGAAACACTGAAAATTAGTGCTTTAGTTTTTTGTAAAAAGCTTATCAAGTTAGGCTTTGTGGGCCGTACAGTTTCTGTTGCAATCACTCAGCGGTTATGTTTCATTGTAATGTGAAGCAGCCATAGACAGTATGTAACATATGTAGGTGTGTGCCAATAAAACTCTACTTACAAAATACAGGCAGTGGGCCTAGACCATATGTGATCTGGTCTAGGCCTCTGACTCTGATAACTTGGAAAGAGCAGACACACAAAGCTACATAGTGTGAGAAGTTACTTTAGGAGTTAATCAAATAAACTTCATTTTGTAGATGAATTAGATGAGGTCCTGAGAGGTTGAATGATTAGCTTAAAGTAACAAACTAGGGGCAAAACCAAGACTCAAACCTGTAGCTCGACTCCTAATATATTTTCTTTTTGCTTCACTGTATTGCCTTTACTGTGCTGGGAGTAACAGAATTTATTATTAAATTGTTGAAATATGTAAAAAAAAAAAAAAAGGAGTCATTTGAACAGTGCTTGCTTTCTTCTCATAGTATAAATTACAGTCAGGAGTAAGGAGCGAGCATCTTTTCTATGCTTTAGCAAATTATCACACTCGTTTCTGTGTTTTCATCAGCTTTCAACATTTTATCTTTTGCTCTTACAGCAACAGGAAATAGCTCTGAGTTCCTTTTCTGTGAAGTTTTATGTGGGTGTCATTTGCTCTGGGACATTTTTACCCTTTTTATCACAGTCACTTTTCTTATTTATATCAATGAGTTTGCCTTCATGAAGTTTTTCTGGTTGTGTATCTAGAGTCTAGGCAGCTTATCCACAGTCTAGAGTCTACAGCAGCAAGGTCAACATCCCTCAGATCTGTGTCTTCAAGTACATCACTTATGTTTGATTGAACTATCACTCCCAATAATATCACGTTTTTTTTCTTTACTGAACCTTCATTTTTGTTGGCAAATTTCCAACTTCAGGTACCAATATTTGTACCTTGTCACTTGGTTTTAGCACTGAGAGATAAGAAAGAAACACAGCTACATGCTTTGCTGTCTGTGTGTGAACCGAACAATAGCTGTGCAGGGACCAATCAACAGACTTTGAAAGAAGTGATGCAATCGGTCATTACCAATGATGCTCCTCTGTTGTTTACATACAAGTGATCTGTGGACTGAAGAGCTATGAGCAAAGTTTGTACTTCATGCAATTGCTTACAGTTAATATACTGTGGTAGTTGATACTTGAATATGCCATTCAAGTACTGGTGTTATTTAGCTAAACCTAAATAACTGAAGTCCATGCATATCACAACCAGGCAAAGCAAGGATTGTCTGTATTGGGATCTGAGGACACAAAGAAGCTGAACAATGAAAACTGTCAGTTTTAAAAAGACATGAGGGAGAGGAGAAATGACTTTTTAAAACAACAAATAATAAAGTTTTTAAAAAGACATTAAAGAAAGTAAACTTGTTATTGAACAAATATAGATAAGTCCATTCAAAATGTGATTGTGAAGTACTAGGAAATAGGAGATAATGTAAAAGAAACATTCTTTTCTTGAATATAAGTGACAAAAGGAGATCCTTAAAGAAATCAATACAGCAGGCTACAGAGAAAAGGATTGGGGGAAAATCCAGCCAGCAGATGCACACAGAACATAAAGAGAGTTTTATACAGGCAAAACATGCTAGAATTTTTTCCATAAAGCCCTTGAATTATGATAAATGTGAGTGCTGTGTATATATATATTTGGAAAACCAACTGTGCCTTCTGCTTTAGTTGCCTTTTTTGCACAATAATTTCTTAAACAATATTCTATTTCTAGAGCATAACTCTGTCACCGTAGTGTAGCCAAGCTTTTCTTTGACAAATCAAGTACTAAATAATTCATTGGTGCTCTGAGGGGAAAAATATCCACAGCATACTGCTACAGAAAGTTTTCCTTCCTATAAATAGAAGAGCTTAACAGAGATATGCAGAGGCATGTCCTCTGTGTGTACAAGCGCCTTCAAAATGAACCAGGATGGAGTACTTACAGTAGGGAGGAGCTGGACCTACTGGGCAGCCGTCTGTTCATCTTATTATAATATTTTGCCGCCATTGTTCTTTACCTGAGGTTAATGGCATTACACTGGCTTAATTATCTGGGCATAAAATATATTCTTTCACTAAAGAAAACTTAATGGTTTTTCTAAGAACCAATAGTAATTCATAGGGCTTATTTTATGTTATTTCCAATCTTTTATTTCAGATAGTTTCCTTACTTTTTTTTTATTGAAGTATAGTTGATTTACAATGTTGTGTTAGTTTCAGGTGTACAGCAAAGTGATTCAGTTTTTATATATATATATATATATATAAATACACACACACGTATATTATATACCTATATATACACACACATATATATTATATACATATATATATAATATATTCATTTTCGGATTCTTCTCCCTTATAGGTTATCACAAAATATTGAGTATAGTTCCCTGTGTTGTACAGTAGGTCTTTGTTGGTTATCTATTTTATATATAGTAGTGTGTATATGTTAATTCCAAACTCCTAATTTATCCCTCCCTCCCTCTTCTACTTTGGTAACCGTAAGTTTCTTTTCTATATCTGTGGGTCTATTTCTGTTTTGTAAATAAGTTCATTTATATCATTATTATATATTCTTAAGAGAGATGGGAGACTATAGGATGGTAGGGAGAGAACGCATGTGCGTGAACCAAAAAATAATTGTGAGACAGAATGGTTATGATGGCTCTTTCCAAGGATGAAAATATATTAGCTATGGGAATATGCAGTAAAAATATGGATATCATATATAAATCACTGATGAGGACATGAAAAAAGTAAAAACGCTTTTTTAAAAAGATTTATCTTTTCTCAAAATCTGAAGAATGGAGTCAGTAAAATCTGGTTTTATTTTAAAAGAAATATCAATGTTTGTTAGACAAATGCATCTATCTTCCTTTCCCATACCAGTTACAAAACAAATTGAAGGAATAATGTAAACACTCATAAGGTATTTATGTTGCATACCTCTAGGGATCTTGGCATGCTTGACAAAATTCATACAATTAATTCTTCCTCTCTCCCTATGAGATGGGAGGCTAGCAGATATTATTAGACAGTAACACAGCTAATGTGCGTATGTGGAAGCAGGGAAGCTGGTGAGTCTTCAGAGGAGCCTGGGCCTGCTGGTTTTCTGCCTTTGGGGGAAGGAGAATGGCTGCAGGGAAACTACTCTCCGAAGCCACCAGTCCCTTCCCCTGCACAGGGAATTCTTTTGTCTCTAGTTCTTCAATCACTAAATTTATTTGAGTAACTCCCTAAACCGAATACAAAGTCTTCAAGTAAGTAAACTTTCTGGCTCTCTTCTACTCACTTTCTCCCACTTCCTAAGAGCAGACTGTCCTGTAGTTTTGAGTCCCTTTCTCTGTAACCAATTTCCAAGCATTAACTGTTACTAAATTGTACATCTCAAGCTCTGTCTCCACAGGCTCAGAAGGAAATCCAGACCCTCTTAATTTTATCTGCACTATTTCTCCAAAGCCACAGCAGTTGTCCCTCTCATGTTGATTCCTTGCAAATGCAAGTCTTTTCGATACTCTATTGAAGAACTCTTTTAAGTTTCTATACATTTGTATTGCTACTCCCTCACCAATGGACCATGGAAATTTGGCTGTAACAAGGAACACCTGCATATACTACGTGGTGTGATACTCAGAATCACCTCTGCCTTGACTTTGGCCTTGAAAGAATGGTGGTGTTAATTATCTTAACAACTGAATCTCTCCGGTAATAATATGTAATCTAGAGCTTACATTACATTTACCACATGTTTTGCAATGTACTAAGCACTTTACATTCATTACCGTATGAAATATCAATATTTATGAGGACGGGTTTTTTTATTACATGTATTTCCAGCTTAAAGAGACTTTGAGTTCAGATTGTAAATCGTCCACAGTCCCACAAAAGCAAGTGTCGACTAGAACTCAAGCCATGATTCTTCCATTGTGAGTTGTGTGTTCTGAACCACTAAAATTTAATACTACTAAAATTGTGTGCTAAACAATTATTTATTAGATTACTAATAAATAATCTCAAGGGAACAAGCGAGAGAGATTCAAAACTGAGGTGCTGGGATTAGCTGAGTTATATATGCCATATTTCTCATAGTCTTTCTTTTTTCATCTTCATGAAAAAGTTATATTTTTACAATGTAACAGAATGGACTTAAGTTTCACAGTTTATGTAGCTGTTTGCATATATTTTTGATAGCCCTATCACATTTCCGACAGATACATTTGCTCCCTACCCCACCTGCAACTCGAGGCCTTGAAATATTAGAAACAGGTTTGACCTCGTTGCAATGTGTATGAGGTGACAGAGGGCACATAATGAATAAGGACAAAATGTAGGAATATGACCCCACCTTCCTGTCATTTGGAAGAGGACACAATAAGTTCCTAATGCTCTCCTATCAAGAAAAGCACACCATATTTGTGTGGTAACATTGTTCCAGCGATACATAAGGGGGTATGTGTTGCTTTGCTCTTTTCTTCCAATACTGAAGTTGAAGCTTTAGGTAAAGTATGAGAATGATATTATCATTATGTGAGGAAAAAGAGTATAGTTGATATCAAGGTTTCTCTCACCACTTAAGTCATGAATAGAATATAAGCCAGGTGAATTCTGACTGTGCTCTATAATTTATTTAAATATACTTTCACTCTTCTGGAAGTCTCAGGGGTTTATGTGCAGAATTATTGTTTTGTAATACATACAGGTAATGCTGGGGTATTAAGAACTCTTCGTTTAGAGCTTTACAGAAGTTTAATTTCATATAACAAGAATATGAGGGATCACAGACCTGCTGGGTCCCAGTTTTCAGGTGTACATTACAATAAATCAAACCAAGGATGGGTAAAGTAGGCTTCAGGGTGTTTGTCAAAATACCCACAGCCATTTTTCAAACACTATGAGATTAACTCAAACAGAAAGATGTTTACCAATTTCTCTTTTGCTCTATCTTTTATGTCCTTCTGAACTTTATTGAAAAATGAATCTGTGTGTTGCTGGTTCTTTATGACTTTATTCATCTCAATTTCATTGGTTTATTTATAATTTTAAAGAGCTCAATTTTGTCTGAAAAAATAGCAAGTTATTATATGCCTCAAAACATAATTTTACATATTCAACTACATAATTTTCATGGTGTTTCCTCTTACAAGATTTTTATGTTGCAGGATCCCCTTCTTTTTTAAGGCTAAATAATATTCCGTAATATGTATATACCACATTTTGTGTCCGTTCATCTGCTGATGGACATTTAGGTTGTTTTCACATTTTGACTATTGTAAATAGTGCTGGGATCAACATGGAAATGCTAGTACTTATGTGAGATCCTGATTTCAAAAAAAAGAAAATCCTGCAATATGCCACAACATGGATGAACCTGGAGGACGTTATGCTAAATGAAATAAGCCAGTCACCAAAGGACAAATACTGCATGATTCTACTAATATGAGGAATCTAAAATAATCAAATGCATGGAAGCAAAGAAGAGCATTGCGTTTCCAGGAGCTGAGAGGAGGCGGAAATGAGGAGTTGCTAATTGATGGGTATAAAATTTCAGTTCTGCAGATGAATAAATTCTAGCAGTCTCCTGTACAATGTCACACCTATATATTTTAAAACTGTATTATACACTTACAAATCTGAGAGGTAGGTCTCATGTTAACTGTTCTTATCACAATCAAACATTTTTTAGAAAGATTTTTGTAACACAAGAGCAGGTCAAGTAGGTCAAACTAATCTGATTACTAATTAATACTAATTACTAATGAGCAATCATACATGAAAATAAATAATAAGGCATCATTGACACTATAATATAAATTATTTTAAATTTATTCAAATAAAATTTACTGATCAGTTACTATGTGTTCTTTGTAAGACACTAGAAATATGAAGATGAAAAATTACAGTCATTGGTTTAAGAAGTTTAAGGCGATACACAAATCACAGTAGATCTTCAAGGGATGAAGTCATCAGTTATGCTTGGGTCAGGGTCAGGGAAAGATAACAGAGTTGTTGACAACTGAGTCTTAAAAGCGAAGAATAGCTTATCAGATGAAAGAGGGATTGGAAATTAAAGAGATTTCTAGACTCACTAAAAATACTTTTAAAGGGATGAAGACACGAGATGAGTAGGGGTCTTCAAATGATTTAGTATGCTTGGAACAAGTGTAACTGAGACAGTAGGAAATGAGGGTGAGGGAAGCAATAGCCATGACTCCTAAGTGATGAAGCGATGGGAACATGCTAGAGCTTAATTTATTACGGCAGGCCAAGGAATTTAATATTTATTCTGTGGTGATACAAAGGCACTGAAAGATTAAAACAGGGGTATATTATATTAAGGTTTTTTGTATCAGTAATAAAATTATAGCAGCAATATGAAGGGTAGATCGATAGCAAAAATGACCAGTTCTAGGGGTACCCCTCAACTAACCTTTGCAATGGTCTAGACAAGAGATGATAGAGGCTTGCGTGAAAGTAGCAGGAGTCCGGATGGAGGGAAAAAGTAAGAAATCAAAATTATTTAGTAGTATAATTTGAGAGGAATTAATAACCAGTTATATATAGCTCATAAAAAAGAGAGAAAGATGAATAATGGCTGAATTAACTGCTTTAGGTTACTGTGTTGATGGCAGGACTCACTGAAAAAGAACATGAAATTTTAGAATGTAAACAGATTCCAGGGAAAATAATGAATTCAATTTTGGAAAATTCATAATCTGTGATTCATAATTTAGAAGTAAAGCAAGTCATCAGAGTTAGATTTATGAGTCATTAGCATTTATGTGGCAACAAAGTTACTGGAATAAATAAGATTGTCAAGTGATCATATAAAAAAAGCAATAGAGAATCAAGGACAAACATGGGTAGGCACTATCATTTTAAAGGACATATAAAAGGGGAAGAATAATGGAATCATGGCCAGAAAAACAGAGGTAGAGACAGAGAGAGGAGAATCATGAAAGAAGCATGTTCAAAAATCCAGGTAAAGGTAAAAAAAAAAAAAAAACAAACCAAGACTTAAGAAAACTAAATAAGAATTCAAAAGTGTCCATTGGTTTTAGCAATTAAGAAATCATAGATCATCATTGTGGAGAGAGCAAGCATAAAGGTAGGAGAATCTTGTCTATGGAGGGGGAGAGGGAGGCTGATACTAGGAGGAGAAATACAATTCAGACAGTAAGAGTGACTTCATCATGTTCAGCATTTGAGAACTGAGCCAGAAGAAAGGTAATAAATTAAGATGGGGAGACAGAATATGAGAAAAAGTCCAGGAGAAGCTGGAGAGGAATGAAATAGAGTGTAGTTGGAAGGATCAGCCTTGAAGAGGGTGGGGGAGAGAATGAAGATGAAGTTACAGGGCTCTCTTGATGTGTAGAGGCAAGGTGAGAGAGCTCTTGCCTAAAGGCCTCTGTCCTCTGCCAAGGTGTTTCCAGGTTGTCAGCTGAAGGGAGGTGAGGAGGGGACAAGGTCTGATCAGAATGGTTGAGGTTTAGAACCACCACTGAGAGAGAAAGCAGGGAAAATTAATGAAGGAAGCACTGGTGGCCTGACTGAGATTTGCTTTAATGAAAGTACAGTAATATTTGTTCATTCATGTATATATTAACATATTCAACAAATATTGATTGAGCATCTACTATGCCCAGGGATTGTCTGGGTGTTAAGGAATTAGCAATGAATAAAAACAGAAATTTTCAATTGCATGGAATTGGAGGGGTAAATGAGAAACACAGTACATAAGTAAACGATATACTATTACATACTCTGTCATTATTCTCTGGCTTTTTCCTAATTGGGATCACAGTTTCTGTCTTTACAGGTTGATGTTAGCTCTAAGTGAGCTAATTTATTGTGAATGCACTTTTTAAAAGGTAAAGGGTTTCAGAAATGACGACCCATGACCCAGATCCTGAAAACAAATGCTGTCATTGATGAGCGGACCATATAGATACAAGAAAAATAATAGAAGAGAAAAAAATGCATCTTCACCACAGGGTAAAACATGTACAGTATTAAATTATGAATGTGTTTTAATATCAACAGGGTGTTTCCTGTGTGCACACTAAGCCCTGTACGTGCCTGCAAGAGATATGACTATAGCTCAGCCCCCGTGGTACAGGAGGACCAGGGTCTGGTCGGGGATACAGGCGCTTGAACAGATAATTCTAACACAACGCAACGTGTGTTTTGGGAGGGATCCAGAGAAAGTACTATGGGCCACAGAGGGGTGACTTGTTCTCCCTGGTGTAGCCAGTGAAAGCCTTCTAGCTAACAATACGAAGGCTCCTGCTTGAATAATGAAAGGAGTTTCAAGAGAAGCAGCCAAGAGACAACAGGAACAACAATTCACATACTCTTTTTCCACGGTAATATCATGCAAAGATAGGACATTAAAGTGCTCCGTGATAAAACTGACATTTCTTGCAACAGTCTTGGCCCAAAAGAAAATGCAGTTCAGTGGTGAATGTCAGTTTCATCAACATGCCTCAGGCCCCGTGGGTGTTAGTTTCCTACTGGACTACATAAAAGGGAGGGGACCAAATAAAATAGTATGAACGACCATCCATCAAGAGCACAGTTCTCTTAGGAGACAAATTTTGATTGAATTTCCTCAGAAGACTATTCAGGTCTCCATGTTCATCAAAGGATTTCATTTAAGTTACCATTAAAGTAAAATTAAGTTGGTATTAACCTTGTCTATTCAAATGATGCCACTGCAAGGTAAACACACCATTCTGACGTGCACGAAAATGAAATGATAAATTGATTCACGTACCACTTGGAACGGATGGAGTCCTTCTAATGAGTGATTACCTTGGTATAACTGTATTGATTGTGTTTGTACATGTCAAATGAGGCTGGCGAGGATGAACTTGAAGAAATCAATCTTGGAAACTGCTAGGATAGCAGCCTCCTACTTTCACAGGTACTAAATCATGAACTTAAAAAAAAAATGAGCCAAAAACCTGCAAAAGTTTGTAATCTCTTCCCCAAACTATTTGACTTAGCAAAGGATCCCTTGCCAACTTTAAAAGACAAATATGCGCTCAAATAATGATTTACGGAGGACAAATAATTACAAGAGTTCATCTGAAGACTCACACTCTTCCAACTTGTGTCCCCTTGATGTTATGAGGGGGAGTTATTTATTTCTATTTCTATTTATTTTCTTATAATTACAAAAGTACATTTGGAGACCCACATTCTTCTGTCCACTCTTCTCCCAGTATAATGAGTTATTTCTACTACACGTGGGTATGCACATACATCCACACACAAACCACATCCACACACAAACATTCATGTGTGATAATGTGTGTTATTCATAATAGTCTGCTGGCAGAATAAAGTGTCACCCCCCCACCTGCCCTCTTACAATGCTGGAATTCACATTAAGAGAGTCTGAGGGTCTGGGGAACTCCCATCCACATGAAATAAGTTTGCATGTATTCTGGAGGAAAATTTCCTAAGGACAGGTTTGGAGTGAGGACTGATATCAGAGCAGATACAACAACACAAGGCCTCGATCCTGAATACACTCCACCACTACTGAAGCGTGCCATCCCCTTGGTCTCTGAAGAAAGGCTTATGAAACCTGGGGCCAGACAGGAACTTACTGACCCAAATCTCTCCCTTATGCTAGAGAATGATGTTTTCATGTTTCCTTAAAAAGGAAAGACATGCATAATGTCTAGATCATCTGACACAGCAGCCTGGCAGAACAATTCATTTTCAAGCTTGCCTGGTGATTCTTCTTTCCCAGGGTAGTGAAACAATGGGCCAGTTCAGGGACGAGAAGGACTTTACAGCAAAGAGAGAACATCACCTACTGGCATGTCACTTTCATTGCTTTTAACTCATTGCTTTCAGATGCTTTAGAAAAACCCTTATCTCGGGAATCTCTGGTTAAAAAGAGTTCACTCCTTTTATCCTCCTTTACCAGTTATTAATGTAACTGTAGCAGTAGTTATAGAAAAATGTAGAGAATAGGATGTATTTATATAATGAATTTGCCAGCGATTCCTGTTTGTCAACATCATGTCATCTGATGCAACATTAGCTTAAAAAGCCAAATCATAGAATAGTCACTCTTCTGTGAACCATCCTTTGAAAAAGCTGACACACAGAGACTTTGTTGGTGGCTACATGGACCACCCGCCTTTAGTGGGCAACGGGTGTTAGGGACTGTAATACGAACACAGGAGGTTAGCATATTCATCTCCTTAGCTAAATATCTCAATTCCTACCATGATTTTATAATCATCTCTTTCTCAACCTTTGGCACTGAAACAGATGAAGGTGTGGCTCATCACAGGAGTAGACATTTTTCTCAGGAGTGATACAGAGTCTGAGATACAGGGATTCTGATTCTATAACTTAACACAGGGCTTTTAGCCAAGGATATCTTAAAGGAAAATTACAGGAGATACACCTTCTCCTTACTCTCTCAAATATTATATGTATGAAATACAGCTGAAATGAAATCTGAGAGCTTCCCAAAGGGGAAAATTTAACAAAAAGACATTGCTGTATATGTGAGGACAGAGGGAGGATGAATCTTTCAACACAGTAGAGGATGTCTTGCAACAGTCACCCCTGACTAACTTAGAAAAAAGAAAGAAATAGATGTATATTACTTGGTTTTACCAATTTACAGGCCTACTAATTAATCCTAAATTAATAAATAATATTGCAATGTAAAATAATTGCTTGAATGCTTAGAGGCTTAAAGATTTTTCTCTCCTTTTCCCTTTCACCTTAATGAATATTATAGATACTTTAAAAGATGATAGCTTCCTCAATGAAGCAATGCTCTTATGGGCTAGATATCAGGTACATTTAAAAAATCATTTTATCAATAAAATTCAGCCAAACAGCTGAACCAAAGTTTTCCATTTTCAATTTTGGATGAACAAGGGTGTGAGACTCATTTTTGTTTTTAGGTAGTAATGTATATAATTAAATTATTGTGACTATGGATTTTTAATTTGGTCCAGCATGTTGGTATACTTAAAATGGGGTTGGTTTATTTTTAAAAGTATAAGAGAATGGTAGCTTTAAGAGAATAGTCTGTGTGTCTGAATCTGTACACATTTTGTAAGTGAAATTAGTACTGAAGC
Source organism: Phocoena sinus (assembly GCF_008692025.1). Lineage (NCBI taxonomy): Eukaryota > Metazoa > Chordata > Mammalia > Artiodactyla > Phocoenidae > Phocoena > Phocoena sinus. The sequence goes on along the minus strand of NC_045773.1, from coordinate 85,378,787 downwards.
CTAACCTTCTCGAAGGCGGCTAGAGAGAACTGATCTGTCTTGGAGGCATTGTTGATTCATCTCTAGGATAAAATCTTGGGCTGGGCAAAAAGAAAATAAAATAAAAATTGAGAACCCACACTGAGCACTAAGGTCAAAGGGTCCTAAGAAGTAGTCACTGTGGCATGAAATGGAGGTTTCACTTTCCTTTCCACTTGGATAAGGATAACAACACCAGCGATATATTCTCATTAAATAATGATATATTATAAAAGTAATTTCCAAATTGTAGAAAATTTGCAAAATGCATAGAAGCATTAAGCAAAAAATGAAAATCACCTGTAATCCATTGCCTATCAGACAGGCAATGTGAACACTGTACATTCTATATCCACTTCCAGTGTTTCTCTATGCTTAATTTCCAGAAAACTGTAAAAATCATGGAGGGTTACATTCTGCTCATTCACTGAAAGTATTATGGAAGCATTTCCCATACCACTGAAAATTAGATAATTGAATGCTGAATCTCAAAAATGGAGAGGGAGGTGATTAAGGGCACTGCTTTATTAAGTAGTGAATTTTGTGTGTGTTTGTAGTGCATTTTGTGTGTGTTTGCATGTCTGTGTGATGTTTAGGGAAAGTGTCATATTTAAAGCATGCATTGTGTGAATCTTGTATTTCATTTTTAGTGGAATCTCAGAATTAACTCAAAAATAGATTTAGGACCATAGCGGTCAGTCATCTGGAGTATAGGATAATCCTTTTGTAAACAGAGGTCCCATAATAATCCATTTCACTATTATAATATACTACATCTAAATTAGAAATATCGATAGTTACCGAACACTTTTTGGTATTGTTACATCTATAAAGTCCTTTCTGCACATGAGTACATGTAATTTTCCCCACCTGGCCATCCCCACCTCCTTGTTCTGTATTCTCCCATGTCACATTTTTACATATAGAAAATAGCTCTGGATTTTCCTTACATGCTGAAGCTCAAATTGCTTGTCCTAAAAACCAAAATGGACCATTAATATTAATTGCATAGCCACATCTTTTCCAATAATCACATCTATTTCCATGAGTAACTGTAAAACTAACTTTACTGTTAAAAACTTGAATTCCACAACTCAGTGTCATTATAGTTGAATCAGCCATAGGGTCAATGGCTTCCATAGAAAACCCACTGTTTCTATCCTCTTATTTAGTTCTTCTCTAGATCACTTCCTCACTTTTTTCTGCCACCCTTAGTCCTCCTACCTTTTTCATACCTGCTGCCTTTCTCGTTACCTTCATTTTTCATTTATTCCTTTTCTCTTTCCATTTTTTCTTTTTTTGCACCATTATTCCGTTAACGTAGTTGCACTTTCAAATTTATGGAGGTGCACTGAATGCTTACTCCATCTGCACAGCTGTGTCTTCTTCTGCAACCTAGAGGCAGGCACTTATTTCACCAGAGTTACAGACATGACTCTGACATCACGAATGGCCATATCAGTGCACCAAAGTCTCTATTACAAACTCAACTTCTCTTACCTGGACAGAACAACAGATGAACCGAAAACTCTACCAACCTTGGAGAGCCCTCAATGTGCTAATGTTTGACAGCAATAAAAGCTTTAAATGGTTTGGGGACCATCGGTCCCCGCTTTGTAAAGTATTCATGAAGTGGAATTACGATGACCTGCTACCTTGATATGATTTCCAGTTGCCTCAAGCTCTCTGCACTCAGTTTGACCTCCTTTGCTGCCTTTGACATTGATCTATTTCTGAGATTGTAGCTATAGGCTTTATGTGTGAACCTGAGATTAAAGATGGAAATAAAAGTCACCATAATGCCACTGCCTATAAGTTTTGGGGCTGGTATTGCAGTCCTTTGTACTAATCAGGGTGGCCACTGAAGAGTCCATTTGGAAAACAAGATCTTCAGGGACTCAAGTTGTGATGAAACTACAGCAGAAGATTGTGGGAGAAGAGGAAGAGACGGAATGGTTGTGACACTAAAGACTGCTCCTGAATTGTAGAAGGAAATCAGAGGGAGATGCTAAAAATGGCCACAAGCACTTTGTATTTGATATTGGCTTCTCCAATACATTCAGCTTGAAACGACCAGATCCATTTTTTTTCCTCCTCCTATGGGACTTGCTAAGATGCCTGCCTGAGTTTCATTTCCAAGACTCTTTCCAGTCTATTTGCTTTAGCTTTTTCCTTCTATACCCCAGACACAGTATAGTCTGGCATATTTTTATTTCTCTATGCTTCATCATAATTTATTACATTCTCCTGTGCCCTCTGTGCTTTTTTTTTTTTAACCATGATTAGCAGTTTGCAAAAGGTAGTAAATTTTTCTTGTCTTTTTTTTTCTCTTGCTTTCTTCATCTTTCAGCCTTTCTTCCTCTTCGCCTTTTTCTGAGACTATCCTTCAGCTTCTCAGAATAAAGGGAAAACTGCATAATTAAGAATGTGGTTAAAATACAATTATACCTTCCAGATTCGAAAAGGAGGAGAGAGGAAGGTAGCACAGAAAGTCTGATAACATGGGAGCCCTACGTTTCAGCAAAGTGGCTCCTTTCTGTAGCTAATTTCTACTTAGAAACAAAACCTTTTTCAGAGAATGGGGAGAGAGAGGTGACTGAATGATGCTCCAATTTGCATTTCTGTTCACATAATATTCTTGTTCAATTGACTAGAGAAAGGTTGTTTTTCTTGTTACAAATGGAAGTACCTGTTTAAAAACAGCTGAATCAAATTTTATTCACAATTACTATTTTTCTCAAACTTGTCTCATAACCAAAGAAATAAATTCTAAAACTTATTAGGTTTCTTTTCTTTTCCCCAAATCTACACTAAATAACTTGAGGTAGTGTGGCATGGTAAGAAACAACATTCTTTCCAATGTCAGAAGATGTAGGTTATAATCTGAACTCTGTCATGAACTGTATGATATTAAGTAAATCATTTAAAATTCTAAGTATTTCTTTTCTTACAAAAGTAGGAGTTCGTATTAATCTGTACTATCCCTTCCAGTTAAAAAAAAAAAGTCTTCTTTTACGTTTACAATTCAAAACCCTTATCTCAGGAGCTGAAAGTGGACTCCACCTGTCTTAGGAAAGCCACCCAACCCCCTCTGGGACAACAGTGCCTAGAGAAGCTTCATCACAGGGGCTTTTTGATGTTTTTGCTGATCTGAACGAATTGGAATAGAGAGACTGATTTTGCCACAGAAATCGTAAGGGGATTTCTGTAAATTATCCATAGCCCTTGTAAGCACCATCATCTAAGAACCACACTGTCAAAGGCTTATGTTTCTCAGACTCTTTGGGCTGCCATCTGCAGTGGCTGAGGGAAGCCTAGAACAATCACTGGTGGTTTGAAAATATTCTGGTTCTTTACTGCCAAATTCTGTTGCATCATTCCGTAAGGAGTTGCCACTGTGGCAGGGGACTGGAAAGGAGGATTATGTTAGTAATGATTTGAAAAAGGGAAAAATTTTTTGAACATCCAGTTAAACTAGGAATCACTAGTTTCTTTCATGCCTCCTTGAAGGCATGAAAATAATTTTGTTATCTGTATCTCCTGATGGGTAAATTCAGCATCAGGCACACATATTGATGACTGGGAAATGCTGAACATTCTGACATTTAAAAAAATATATTTCAAAGTAATGGTGTCCTGAAAGTGTTAATTTTTTTGTCTTAAAATATTCAATATACCATTCATTCTGTGAAAAGAACTAATAAAGTCTGCTAAGCATTTGCTTATTATTTTGATTTAACTTTCTTCTTTCCTTTCTCTCTCCCTCCACCCTTTCCATTCTTTCTCTCTTTGTTCTTCCATTGTGAAAGGATTCAGGACAGATCTAAGTGAGATGGTCCAGGCTGAAACTTCCTCTCTTTGAGACATCCTACTGCCTCCTGCATGCCCCTCCCCCTTCCTCTTCCCCACTTCCCCCCTCCAGTTTTTTCTTTGTTACTGAGTTCTGGCTTTGCCTCTTCCTGGAAACCTTCACTGACAACCTCACCTGCTAAGATGTCTTTCTGTGTGTTAACACAACATCCCAAGCTTACCTTTTCTGGTAGCACTAATCAGACTCACAACTAATATTATGGCTTCATTTGTAAAAACTGGGGACCTATATCCCTATACAAAAATGGTTTCTGGAATCTGCTTGATGACTTCTGACAACACTGATAACATTGCAGTAGAGAGACTTCAGCCTGGTCCACTCATTTTCCCCAGTCTTCTCCTCTATCAGGAACACCATTTTCCATGCTCCACAATGTATGTGTTAATGCATAGTCTTGCTAGTATCCAAAAATTTTTATAGCAAAACAGAAACTTCACATTTTCCTCCCACTTCCCTTATTCAATTCTCCTTTTTCTATCTGGCTCATAAGAGATAGTGAAGATGCTGCAGAGCTGTCTGCCCTTTCAACCTTTATGCAAGACACTGTTATGGTCACTAATTGTCCTGAAGATTAAACACAAATTTCTATGCATGGATTTCTGGGGGTATATTATTTAGGGTCATGCTACTGACTTCTTCTGCTGTAAATAACTGCTCTTTCCTTTCCAGGTACATAAGCATTCAAGCTTCCCTCTCCCATGTCAAGATGTTTACATTCTTTTGTTTCTTCTCATCCTTTAAACCTCAAGTCCTGAGAAACTTTCAGCAGTCTATTCAAGAAAGTAATTAGAAACGCAGACACACATACATAAACCCCGAAGCCTCTCTGATGGACAGGTTTCTGATATACTGGAAAACTGCACTGAAGACTTACTGAAGCCTGTGCAGAAGAAAATAAAATAACAATAGCCAAAAGGAAATCATCTCATTGGGTGGTTTAGGCATACACTTATCGAAGGGATGGAATAAAACAAGGTTTTTTAAAATTTCCTTTTATATTTATTTTTGCACTGTAACGTGGCTCACATTTCCCTTTTGAATTCACTGATAATTGTGAAATATAGTGTCACATCAGATCCTGCCACAGTAAAACACACAGCTGGAAGAAAACATTTATACAAGCTACTAGAAGGATTCTGCTAATTCAAGTCATGTGGTATTGCATAATGAATTCATTTCTAAGTATTCTAATATTGTATAATAAAATGCACCTGTAATATAAATTAAAACATTTATAAGATATACATTGCAAGAACCCCTTGACATTTCAAGTAAACAAAAGATACATATTTGCCACCTTTTTAACAAATGGATGTTCAAACAATGTATTTTCACACATATGCTAATTATTGTACTGTGAATAGCCAAAAATTGGTTAAAAGATACTTCGCAGATGTTAAATCTGTGCAAATACATGATCGCCCAAAGAATTTTAAAAACTCAATGGCCAAAGGCAGAGATAGGAAAAATATCACTCTAATTACTTTAATAAATGAACTGAAGATATATATGTCTTATGAAACACTAATACAAAATGTGTTTATTACATTTCATGAGCCTATTCTGATATTATTGGAATCTAATGTGGCAAACTGCCTTTAATTCACAAATGCGGGAGCACTTCTACTTATTGAAACACTGTCAAGAAAGGTAAGTGGGTGAATGTATGTAGTACCAAAAGTGAGGTAGCCTTGAAATTTACAAAGTAGCTGTAAAAATATGTAGTGTTAAAAATAAACATCTATATCATCTATGGAAAAATATTACTGAGTACTTTTAATCTTTTCTTTTATATGTTGAAGTATTTTACATTAACCCAGTTGTAGGATTAAGTGAAGAAAGTCTTTATGGAGAACTCATGATGCCAAATGTTATCACATAGAAGATCTATCTATCTATCTGTCATCTATCTATCTATATCTATCATCTACCATCTATGTAGTAATATTTTTATTCACCCATCTATACATCTATCTATTATCTATTCTCTCACACCTGTTCTTAATTGCAGGGGTTGTAATATATTTATTAAATTCATATTCACTGGCAACATGCTTGTCACACAGAAGGCCCTCAACAAATATGTGTTGAATTGAACTGGAAACATGCTTCCTGTGCTGGTTTAACTAAATTATAATCCCAGATATTCTAACAGTCTCCATCTTGTATACGACAGTAAAATGGAAATGTGGGCTGGTATGAATTGACCTAATACTACTTGACCAGTTATTTTCCAATGTCCTCACGGTTAAGTTAAACATCACCTGATATTAACTCAATTTACATGAGAACAAAGGGAACTTTCACCTCATGACTTTCATTTTGGCATGTGCAATTTCCACATCCTTTTTTTTCCACCCCATCATTTGTTTCTCCAACACTCAGGAAAATTTTGTTTCTCCTATTTTCAAAATAATGACAGTCACTGGTTTGTCTTGTTACAATTTTATACCTTCACTGTGTGCTAGTGTGCCTGAAATTCAACACAAAGTAAATAAATTCTATTAGCACAGGGTTATGTTTATCATCCTAGTCATACATGTAGGGAAGTGTTACAACTCACAGTGAATGTTGCTGGCATGAATACAAACACTACAGTAAAGAGATGTATTTAAAGTGACAGATGCTTTACACCTTAACCTTTATCAGGACATACTGGGGAAAGTCCCCTTTTAACTGAGTTCATTGTCCTGACTTGCACAATAATTATTTTCCCTATAGCTACCCCTGCAGGCCAATAAAGCAAAACTTTGTATCAAGTAAAAATCACCAAGGGCCTCCTGGGATCTTCGAATACCACAATTCTTGGGTCCCATGGATCCAAGCTGTCTACAGCTGGATAGCACAGCAGTCAGAATGACAGAAAAACTGGAGAATAAATACCTTTCTCCTCTTCCCCTTAACTAACAAACCCCACTCTTTTAACATAAGTTGTGGGTATTAGATAGTTTTTATACTTGCTAATAAAAGAAACTCCACTATGTCTGTTGAGATTGAAGTGTAGAAAATAACTTCATCTCCATAGTGAGTGAATGGCCAGGAATAGGCATCAGCAAACTATGGCTTTAGGCCAAATCCATTCCTCCACCTCCTTTTGTATGGCTCACAGACTAGGATTTTTTTCTTTTCATTTGTAAAAGGTTAGTCAAAAAAAAATATGCGACTTTAAAACTTTTAGATGCTTACATTTAATCTGGCTCTAATCTACGGTTTAGACTCTTGACTAGGGATTAGCACATTTTACTTTTTTATGTAAAGGGCTAAATGTTGAATATTTTAGGTTTTATAAGCCAGGTACATTTGCATATTCTTCTTTTTCTCTCACAACTCCTTAAAATGTAAAATAAACAAACAAAAATTTTTACAAGGAGGCCGTACTAAAATAGAAATTACATTTGTGGGCCACAGTTGGCCACCAGGCAGGCCCTGGCCCTAGTGGATGGTTGACCCATAAGATAGAATGAATCATCACATAGAGAAAAGTACTCCATCAACCAAGAATTCTTCCCACCAAGATCACCTGCCTTGGACCGTTGTGAGAAATAAACGTCTACTATATTTGAGTCAGGATACATGTTGAAGTTATGTATTACAGTAGCTAGCTTACCCTAACTAATACAGAAAGGACATCTAAGGCAACACTTCCCAAGGGGTGACAGTTAACATAGATTTGAAGGAAAGAAAGCCCTGCAGATATCTGGAGGAAGACTTGCAGGACATTTGGTCCTGTCCAAAATGTTCATAAGACATTTGACCCATGCCAAAAGGTCTTTAATATTTGATCTTGTCCAAAACTATTTGGCATGGGCCAAATATGCTCATGGACATTTTGGATAGGACCAAATGTGTTTTGGCGTGAACCATGGATATTTGGGACAGGATCAAATGTCTGCTAACCAGAAGAGCATTCCAAGCAGATGCCCTGAGTCAGGAACACAACTTAAAGTTTGAGAAGCAGAAAGGAGGTAAGTGAGAGTTTGCACTCAAATGATCAAGAAGGAAAATATTAAGATTTGAGGTCAAAGAAGAAAGGGGCAACTATATTTTGTAGGTCCTTGTGTATCATTGTTTGGTTTTTACTCAGAGAAAAATGGGAAGCCACTGGAGACTTTCAAGTTGAGTAGTGACATTAAAAGACTCTCATTTTGGGCTTCACTGGTGGCACAGTGGTTGAGAATCCGCCTGTCAATGCAGGGGTCACAGGTTCAATCTCTGGTCCGGGAAGATCCCACATGCAGTGGAGCAACTAAGCCCATGTGCCACAACTACTGAGTCTGCGCTCTAGAGCCCACAAGCCACAACTACTGAGCCTGTGCATCACAACTACCGAGCCCACATGCCACACGTCACAACTACGGAAGTCCATGTGCTCTAGGGCCTGCGTGCCACTACTACTGAGCCCACGTGCTGCAACTTCTGAAGCCCACATGCCTAGAGTCCCTGCTCCACAACAAGAGAAGCCACCACAATGAGAAGCCCGCTCACCGCAACAAAGAGTAGCCCCCACTCGCCGCAACTAGAGAAAGCCCGCACGCAGCAACTTAGACCGATGCAGCCAAAAAATAAAAAAATTTAAAAAATTTTTTTAAAAGGCTTTCATTTTAACAGCTTCACTCTGGCTGCTGTACTGAAAACACATAAAGGGGATCAATGGTGGAAATGGGAGACTAGTTAGGAGACTATTGCAATCATTCAAGTGAAATGATGGAGAGTTAGAGTAAAATTGCAGCAATGAATAAGGTAGAGCCCACAACATTTGCCAGGATTGATGGGGTATATGAGAGAAAGAAAGAAGCCTGACATGACTTCATATATTTTGTACTGGGTGAAGTTGATATTTACTGAATTAAGGAACACTAGAGAAGGAGTAGTTTTGAAAAATATTAGGGGCTGAGTTTTCTACATGTTAAGAGTGAGATGTCTATTAGACATCAAATGGAGATGTCACATTAGTAGCTGTACATATCTATAAAAATTTGGGGCTCAGAGGAGAGGTTCACGGGATCCCTCTCTAATCTATTGCTTTTCCTGAAGTACTCCTATGACAGTTTTTAATGCATAGGAATATAACGTTTTGTTTGCATTATTTTCTTCTACATCCAGTTTGTTTACTCATTGAAGAAAAGACTGATTTATTTTTAAACAATTTTGGGTCCTGTATAGCATGCAGCACAATCAATGAATGTTTTTCAAATGAATAACTGAGTGTATCTAGCTGAGTCTACAAACACCACAGTGGGTTCCTAAGTAAGTTTCCATACTTCCGTTTTCCAAAATATAGTAGTTGTCCACACTGCTTCTATTCTGAAACATAAAACACTTTATTTTTTAATGGGGAATATCTAAGATGTTTAGAAAATAGTGAAGAGCATATGTCTAAAATAGTCATAAGCTCTCTAGGTAATTGTAATGCTAACTAGAGTTTAGGACTATTGCTACAGAATTGTGAGTACAATCATACATCTTTCTTTGTGAAAGTATTAATAAAGATTATATTCAATATCCTAAGTTTCATAGGTAAATACCACCAATTAAGCATTTTATTCCCACTCCCACCCTAGAAATCTATTTGTGAAGGTTATGTCTACTTAAATATAGAAAAATAGCCTGAGTTATGTTACTTTCAAAGAAAAATAATAATAACAAATATGGGGCTTCCCTGGTGGCGCAGTGGTTGAGAGTCTGCCTGCTGATGCAGTGGACACGGGTTCGTGCCACGGTCTGGGAAGATCCCACATGCCGCGGAGCGTCTAGGCCCGTGAGCCATGACCGCTGAGCCTGCGCGTCCGGAGCCTGTGCTCCACAATGGGAGAGGCCACAACAGTGAGAGGCCCGCGTACCACCAAAAAAAAAAAAAAAAAAAAAATAATAACAAATATGAAAGGCAGAAATCGTCATCATTCATCACGCAATGTCACAAAAGTCTTAGTGAGCTTCCGGGAAGCGGGCGGAAGACTAAGACGCGGAGATCACCTTCCTCCCCACAGATACACCAGAAATACATCTACACGTAGAACAACTCCTACAGAACACCTACTGAACGCTGGCAGAAGACCTCAGACCTCCCAAAAGGCAAGAAAGCCCCGACGTACCTGGGTAGGGCAAAAGAAAAAAGAATAAACAAAGACAAAAAGAATAAGGACGGGACCTGCACCAGTGGGAAGGGGCTGTGAAGGAGGAAAAGTTTCCACACACTAGGAAGCCCTTCGCGGGCGGAAACTGCGGGTGGCGGAGGGGGAAAGCTTCAGAGCCGCAGAGGAGAGCACAGCAACAGGGGTGCGAAGGACAAAGCAGAGAGATTCCCGCACAGAGGTTCAGGGCCGACCGGCACTCACCAGCCCGAGAGGCTTGTCTGCTCACCCGCCGGGGCGGGCGGGGCTGGGAGCTGAGGCTCGGGCTTCGGTCGGAGCGCAGGGAGAGGACTGGGGTTGGCGGCGTGAACACAGCCTGCAGAGGGTTAGTGCGCCACGGCTAGCCGCGAGGGAGTCCGGGGAAAAGTCTGCACCTGCCGAAGAGGCAAGAGACTTTTTCTTACCTCTTTGTTTCCTGGTGCGCGAGGACAGGGGATTCAGAGCGCTGCTTGAAGGAGCTGCAGAGACGGGCGGGAGCCGCGGCTAAAAGCGCGGACCCCAGAGACGAGCATGAGACGCTAAGGTTGCTGCTGCCACCACCATGAAGCCTGCGTGCGAGCACAGGTCACTATCCACACCCCGCTTCCGGGGAACCTGTGCAGCCCGCAACTTCCAGGGTCCCGGGATACAGGGTCAACTTCCCCGGAAGAACTCACGACGCACCTCACGCTGGTGCAACGTCACGCCGGCCTCTGCCGCCGCAGGCCCGCCCCGCACTCCGTGCCCCTCCCTCCTCCCCCGGCCTGAGTGAGCCAGAGCCAGTGCAGCAGCTGCTCCTTCAACCCGGTCCTGTCCGAGCGAAGAACAGACGCCCTCCGGGGCAACCTACACGCAGAGGCGGGGCCAAATCCAAAGCTGAGCCCCAGCAGCTGTGAGAACAAAGAAGAGAAAGGGAAATCTCTCCCTGAAGCCTCAGAAGCAGCGGATTAAAGCTCCACAATCAACTTGATGTACCCTGCATCTGTGGAATACACAAATAGACAGCGAATCATCCCAAATTAAGCAGGTGGACTTGAGAGCAAGATTTATGATTTTTTTCCCCTTTTCCTCTTTTTGTGAGTGTGTATGCGTAGGTTTCTGTGTGAGATTTTGTCTGTATAGCTTTGCTTCCACCATTTGTTCTAGGGTTCTATCTGCCCGTTTTTTTTGTTTTGTTTTTTTATTTACTTTTCTCTTAATAATTTTTTTATTTTAATAACTTTATTATACTTTATCTTACTTTATCTTTTTTTTTCCTGCCTTCCCTTCTTCCTTCCTCCCTCCTTCCTTTCTTTCTCTCTTTCTACTTCTACTAATTCTTTCTTTCTACTTTTTCCTCCCTTTTATTCTCAGCCGTGTAGTTGAAAGGCTCTTGGTGCAGCAGCCAGGAGTCAGTGCTGTGCCTCTGACGTGCAAGAGCCAACTTCAGGACACTGGTCCAAAAGAGACCTCCCAGCTCCACATAATATCAAACGGCGAAAATCTCCCAGAGATCTCCATCTCAACACCAGCACCCAGCTTCACTCAACGACCAGCAAGCTATAGTGCTGGACACCCTATGCCAAACAACTAGCAAGACAGGAACACAACCTCAACCATTAGCAGAGAGGCTGCCTAAAATCATAACAAGTCCACAGACAACCCAAAACACACCACCAGACATGGACCTGCCCACCAGAAAGACAAGATCCAGCCTCATCCACCAGAACACAGGCACTAGTCCCCTCCACCAGGAAGCCTACACAACCCACTGAACCAACCTTGGCCACGGGGGACAGACAGTGGGAACTACGAACCTGCAGCCTGCAAAAAGGAGACCCCCAAACAGAGTAAGATAAGCAAAATGACAAGGCAGAAGAAAACACAGCAGATGAAGGAGCAAGATAAAAACCCACCAGACCTAACAAATGAAGAGGAAATAGGCAGTCTACCTGAAAAAGAATTCAGAATAATGATAGTAAAGATGATCCAAAATCTTGGAAATAGAATAGACAGAATGCAAGAAACATTTAACAAGGACCTAGAAGAACTAAAGATGAAACAAACAATGATGAACAACACAATAAATGAAATTAAAAATACTCTAGATGGGATCAATAGCAGAATAACTGAGGCAGAAGAACGGATAAGTGACCTGGAAGATAAAATAGTGGAAATAACTACTGCAAAGCAGAATAAAGAAAAAAGAATGAAAAGAACTGAGGACAGTCTCAGAGACCTCTGGGACAACATCAAACGCAGCAACATTCGAATTACAGGGGTTCCTGAAGAAGAAGGGAAAAAGAAAGGGACTGAGAAAATACTTGAGAGATTATAGTTGAAAACTTCCCTAATATGGGCAAGGAAATAATCACATCCAGGAAGCACAGAGAGTCCCATACAGGATAAATCCAAGGAGAAATACGCCAAGACACATATTAATCAAACTGTCAAAAATTAAATACAAAGAAAGCATATTAAAAGCAGCAAGGGAAAAACAACAAATAACACACAAAGGAATCCCCATAAGGTTAACAGCTGAACTTTCAGCAGAAACTCTGCAAGCCAGAAGGGACTGGCAGGACATATTTAAAGTGATGAAAGAGAAAAACCTGCAACCAAGACTACTCTACCCAGCAAGGATCTCATTCAGATTTGATGGAGAAATTAAAACCTTTACAGACAAGCAAAAGCTGAGAGAGTTCAGCACCACCAAACCAGCTCTACAAAAACTGCTAAAGGAACTTCTCTAGGCAAGAAACACAAGAGAAGGAAAAGACCTACAATAACGAACCCAAAACAATTAAGAAAATGGGAATAGGAACATACATATTGATAATTACCTTAAATGTAAATGGACTAAATGCTCCCACCAAAAGACACAGATTGGCTGAATGGATACAAAAACAAGACCCGTATATATGCTGTCTACAAGAGACCCACTTCAGACCTAGAGACACATACAGACTGAAAGTGAGGGGATGGAAAAAGATATTTCATGCAAATGGAAACCAAAAGAAAGCTGGAGTAGCAATTCTCATATCAGACAAAATAGACTTTAAAATAAAGACTATTAGAAGAGACAAAGAAGGACACTACATAATGATCAAGGGATCAATCCAAGAAGAAGATACAACAACTGTAAATATTTAGGCACCCAACATAGGAGCACCTCAATATGTAAGGCAAATACTAACAGCCACAAAAGGGGAAATCGACAGTAACACATTCATAAGAGGGGACTTTAACACCCCACTTTCACCAATGAACAGATCATCCAAAATGAAAATAAATAAGGAGACACAAGCTTTAAATGATACATTAAACAAGATGGACTTAATTGATATTTATAGGACATTCCATCCAAAAACAACAGAATACACATTTTTGTCAAATGCTCATGGAACATTCCCCAGGACAGGTCATATCTTGGGTCACAAATCAAGCCTTGGTAAATTTAAGAAAATTGAAATTGTATCAAGTATTTTTCCCTACCACAACGCTATGAGACTAGATATCAATTACAGGAAAAGATCTGTAAAAAATACAAACACATGGAGGCTAAACAATATACTACTTAATAATGAAGTGATCACTGAAGAAATCAAAGAGGAAATAAAAAAATACTTAGAAACAAATGACAGTGGAGACACGACGACCCAAAATCTATGGGATGCAGCAAAAGCAGTTCTGAGGGAAGTTTATAGCAATACAATCCTACCTCAAGAAACAGGAAACATCTCGAATAAACAACCTAACCTTGCACCTAAATCAATTAGAGAAAGAAGAACAAAAAAACCCCAAAGTTAGCAGAAGGAAAGAAATCATAAAAATCAGATCAGAAATAAATGAAAAAGAAATGAAGGAAACGATAGCAAAGATCAATAAAACTAAAAGCTGGTTCTTTGAGAAGATAAACAAAATTGATAAACCATTAGCCAGACTCATCAAGAAAAAAAGGGAGAAGACTCAAATCAATAGAATTAGAAATGAAAAAGGAGAAGTAACAACTGACACTGCAGATATACAAAAGATCATGAGAGATTACTACAAGCAACTCTATGCCAATTAAATGGACAATCTGGAAGAAATGGACAAATTCTTAGAAATGCACAACCTGCCAAGAATGAATCAGGAAGAAATAGAAAATATGAACAGACCAATCACAAGCACTGAAATTGAAACTGTGATTAAAAATCTTTGAACAAACAAAAGCCCAGGACCAGATGGCTTCACAGGCGAATTCTATCAAACATTTAGAGAAGAGCTAACACCTATCATTCTCAAACTCTTCTAAAATATAGCAGAGGGAGGAACACTCCCAAACTCATTCTACGAGGCCACCATCACCTTGATACCAAAACCAGACAAGGATGTCCCAAAGAAAGAAAACTACAGGCCAATATCACTCATGAACACAGATGCAAAAATCCTCAACAGAATACTAGCAAACAGAATCCAACAGCACATTAAAAGGATCATACACCATGATCAAGTGGGGTTTATTCCAGGAATGCAAGGATTCTTCAATATATGCAAATCAATCAACGTGATACACCATATTAACAAACTAAAGGAGCAAAACCATATGATCATCTCAATAGATGAAGAGAAAGCTTTCGACAAAATTCAACACCCATTTATGATGAAAACCCTGCAGAAAGTAGGCATAGAGGGAACTTTCCTCAACATAATAAAGGCCATATATGACAAACCCACAGCCAACATCGTCCTCAATGGTGAAAAACTGAAAGCATTTCCACTAAGATCAGGAACAAGACAAGGTTGCCCACTCTCACCACTCTTATTCAACATAGTTTTGGAAGTTTTAGCCACAGCAATCAGAGAAGAAAAGGAAATAAAAGGAATCCAAATCAGAAGAGAAGAAGTAAAGCTGTCACTGTTTGCAGATGACATGATACTATACGTAGAGAATCCTAAAGATGCCACCAGAAAACTACTAGAGCTAATCAATGAATTTGGTAAAGTAGCAGGATACAAAATTAATGCACAGAAATCTCTGGCATTCCTATACACTAATGATGAAAAATCTGAAAGTGAAATCAATAAAACACTCCCATTTACCACTGCAACAAAAAGAATAAAATATCTAGGAATAAACCTACCTAAGGAGAAAAAGGGCCTGTATGCCGAAAATTATGAAACACTGATGAAAGAAATGAAAGATGATACAAATAGATGGAGGATATACCATGTTCTTGGATTGGAAGAATCAACATTGTGAAAATGACTCTACTACCCAAAGCAATCTACAGATTCAATGCAATCCCTATCAAACTACCACTGGCATGTTTCACAGAACTAGAACAAAAAATTCACAATCTGTATGGAAACACAAAAGACCCCGAATAGCCAAAGCAGTCTTGAGAACAAAAAACGGAGCTGGAGGAGTCAGGCTCCCTGACTTCAGACTATACTACAAAGCGACAGTAATCAAGACAGTATGGTACTGGCACAAAAACAGAAAGATAGATCAATGGACCAGTATAGAGAGCCCAGAGATAAACCCACGCACATATGGTCACCTTATCTTTGATAAAGGAGGCAGGAATGTACAGTGGACAAAAGGCAGCCTCTTCAATAAGTGGTGCTGGGAAGACTGGACAGGTACATGTAAAAGTGTGAGATAAGATCACTCCCTAACACCATACACAAAAATAAGCTCAAAAGGGATTAAAGACCTAAATAAAGGCCAGAAACTATCAAACTCTTAGAGGAAAACATAGGCAGAACACTCTATGACATAAATCACAGCAAGATCCTTTTTGACCCACCTCCTAGAGAAATGGAAATAAAAACAAAAATAAACAAATGGGACCTAATGAAACTTAAAAGCTTTTGCACAGCAAAGGAAACCATAAACAAGACCAAAAGACAACCCTCAGAATGGGAGAAAATATTTGCAAATGAAGCAACTGACAAAGGATTAGTCTCCAAAATTTACAAGCAGCTCAATAACAAAAAAACAAACAACCCAATCCAAAAATGGGCAGAAGACCTAAATAGACATTTCTCCAAAGAAGATATACAGACTGCCAACACACACATGAAAGAATGCTCAACATCATTAATCATTAGAGAAATGCAAATCAAAACTACAATGAGATATCATCTCACACCAGTCAGAATGGCCATCATCAAAAAATCTAGAAACAATAAACTGGAGAGGGTGTGTAGAAAAGGGAACCCTCTTGCACTGCTGGTGGGAATGTAAATTGATACAGCCACTATGCAGAACAGTATGGAGGTTCCTTAAAAAACTACAAATAGAACTACCATATGACCCAGCAATCCCACTACTGGGCATATACCCTGAGAAAACCATAATTCAAAAAGTCATGTACCAAAATGTTCATTGCAGCTCTATTTACAATAGCCCGGAGATGGAAACAACGTAAGTGTCCATCATCGGATGAATGGATAATGAAGATGTGGCACATATATACAATGGAATATTACTCAGCCATGAAAAGAAACGAAATTGAGCTATTTGTAATGAGGTGGATAGACCTAGAGTCTGTCATACAGAGTGAAGTAAGTCAGAAAGAGAAAGACAAATACCGTATGCTAACACATATATATGGAATTTAAGAAAAAAAAAAGTCATGAAGAACCTAGGGGTAAGACAGGAATAAAGACACAGACCTACTAGAGAATGGACTTGAGGATATGGGGAGGGGGAAGGGTGAGCTGTGACAAAGTGAGAGAGAGGCATGGACATATATACACTACCAAACATAAGGTAGATAGCTAGTGGGAAGCAGCCGCATAGCACAGGGATATCGGCTCGGTGCTTTGTGACCACCTGGAGGGGTGGGATAGGGAGGGTGGGAGGGAGGGAGACGCAAGAGGGAAGAGATATGAGAACATATGTATATGTATAACTGATTCACTTTGTTATAAAGCAGAAACTAACACACCATTGTAAAGCAATTATACTCAAATAAAGATGTAAAAAAAAAAAAAGTCTTAGTATCTGCTGAAATAAGTTCACAAAGTGTGTGGGTTACCTATGGGATATATTTGTTTTGTCAGGGAGAAAATCATTGCTGTGTTTTACAAATGAATTATATATGAGTTATAGCTTTCTTCAGAAAAATAAATTATAACAGATATTAGATGATATATTTGGATTCACAGATTCATTTCAGCAACCTGTTTTTCCCTAGCTTCCTAGAAAACACTGCCAGGGGCCTTCGTGGTGTTTGTTGCCATTTGCACCTGTAAGAATATTGTAGTAGGTGGAAATGAAGCTTCTTGTTTTAAATAGATTAAGGAGTAAGAAGGGATCTTTAACAGGTTAAAGCAACTACTTAGTTTTCCTGCTTGTGACAGATTTTCTTTGTTCCCAAACATAACACTCCACGCAGAAGGGAAGAGCATGCTTATTTATTTTTTGGCTTGATCAACTGACTCATCTTTCTTTCCCACCCTCTATACCCCCCAGAGGTGTGCGCACACCCACACCCACACCCCCCGACATGCAGAAAATCCAAACAGCTTGCAAACTAGCCTTTCTTCAAATCTATTTGTCGTTTGTAATTTTAAAATACTTTTGAGGTAAAAGAAAAAATTTTTTTTTGGCTCCGTCACACATCTTGTGGGGTCTTAGTTCCCCAAGCAGGGATCGAACCCGGGCCCTCAGCAGTGAAAGCGCAGAGCTCTAACCACTGGACCACCAGGGAATTCCCAAGGCAAAAAATTTTTATATCATTGATTATTTATGAATATTCTTAATTTATGGTTCCCACTCATCACAAAGAAAGGAATCTATCTCAAAGAATACTCTCACAATAAATAGAAATTCTACCAATTTACTCATATTCCTAGAGTTTTAAGCTAAATGGTACTAGTAGGTCTAGCATATGAATTTACTGTATTTCACTTCTAACATACAGAAGTTTCAGAGTTACCCTTCCAGATGAGTAATGCTTTAAATTTAGAAATTAAAAAAATGACTTGATTAGATCATAAATGAAACAAAGGGCAGGATAAATAAATAAATGGCAGGAAATAAAAGTAGAATATAAAAATCCAATGAATATGACAATGATAACTCAAGAAATTATATCCTAATCTTCCCTAAATTGAATTTCAAAAAAATTATTTTTTTCTTCATTGCCAGTGGTCTGGGCAGAGCATAGTGACAGAATAACATTTTCCTTTTCATTTAGTTAGCCACATTAGTTTGAGACAAGGCAGATGGTGGGGGCACAACGCACACACAAAAGCATCTTGCAGTTACCTGTCAAACTAACAGGTGAACAAAAGAAGGTAAGGGTAATTTTTTTCCAATTTTATTGAGAAATAATTGACATACATCCCTGTATAAGTTTAAGGCATACAGCACAATTGTTCGATTTACATACATTGTGAAATGATCACTACAATAGGTTCAAATAACATCCATCATCTAATAGAGATACAATAAAAAGAAACGAAAAAAATAAAAAAGAGAAGTTCTTGTGATGAGAATTCGACAGTGTTAGGTATAGTCATCATGTTGTACGTTACATTTCCAGTACTTAGTTATCTTATAACTGGAAGTTTATACCTTTTGTCCACCTTCCTCCAACTCCTCCTCCCCACTCCCCACATCCTTCACCTCTGGTAACCACAAGTCTAATTACTTTTTCTGTGAGGCTTTTTTTTTTTTGGTTTGGTTATTTTAGATTCTACACATAAGTGAAATCATACAGTATTTTTCTTTCTCTTCCTGACTTATTTCACTTAGCACAATGCCTTCAAGGTCCATCCATGTTTTTGCAAATGGTAGGATTTCCTCATTTTTTATGGCTGAATAATATTCCATTGTATATATGTTTCACGACTTCTTTAACCATTCATCTGTCAAAGGACACTTAGGTTTATCCCATGCTTGGCAACTGTAAATAATGCTGCTATAAAATGGGGGTGTAGATATCTTTTTGAGTTAGTGTTTTCATCTCCTTTGGAGCCCTTTATCATTATGTAATGACCTTCTTTATCTCTAAACCATTTTTAGTTTAAATTCTCTTTTGTCTCAGAGACAAAGAATATAGCTACTCTTGGAGGGGGGGTTGTTTTTGTTTTGTTTTGGTTTTGGTTACCATTTGTTTGGAAATGTCTTTTTTTTCATCCCTGTCTATGTGCGTCTTTAAGGCTAAAGCAAGTCTCTTGTAGGCAGTATATCATTGGATCTTGTTTTTTTATCCATTCAGCCATCCTAGGTCTTATGATTAGAGAATTTAATCCGTTTTTGTTTAAAGTAATCATTAATATGTAAGGACTTATTTTTGCCATTCTGTTCATTGTTTTATTGTTGCTTTATAGATGCATTGTTCCTTGTTTCTTGTCCTGCTGTTTTTTTCCATGTTTTCTGTCTTTTTGGTATCAGCTTTGACTTCTTTATCATTTTTTTAAATAAATTATGGCAGGTCTTTCCCTTGTGGTTACCGTGAGGCTTGAGGCTAACATAAAAAAATCTTAAAATCATAGCACCCTACTTTATGCTGATAATGATTTCAATAGAATTTCTAAACTTTGCACATTTTTTCTCCTGTCCCTGAAATTTTAGGTTATTGCTGTTACAATTTTCATATTTTTATACTGTGGAACTAGTAATAGATTATTATAGTTATGGTTATTTTCACAACTTAATTTAAAAATATTTTTAAACTAGAGTTTCAGTGTACCACCATTGCTGAATTACAGAATCTAACTTTGAATATATATTTACCATTACCATTGAGTTTTACATTACCTTTTTATGTTTTTATGATGTTAATTAACATGTTTTCATTTCAACTCAAAGAACTCCCTTTAGCATTTCCTATAAGGCAGCTCTACAGTAATGAACTCCCTCAGCTTTTGATTGTTTAGGAAAGTTTTTTTTTTTTTTTTAATTTATTTTATTATTTTTTGTGATACGCGGGCCTCTCACTGTTGCCGCCTCTCCCGTTGTGGAGCACAGGCTCTGGATGCGCAGGCTCAGTGGCCATGGCTCACAGGCCCAGCCCTGCTCCGCGGCATGTGGAATCTTCCCGGACCGGGGCACGAACCCGCGTCCCCTGCATCGGCAGGCGGACTCTCAACCACTGCGCCACCAGGGAAGCCCTGTTTAGGAAAGTTTTCATCTCTCCTTTATGGAGAACAGCTTACCCAGGTATAGTATTCTTGGTCAGCAGTGTTTTCCCTTCAATGTTTTAAATATGTTATCCCGTTTTCTAATGACCTGAAATGTTTGTATTGAGAAATCTGTCAAAAATCTTAGGGAGTTCCCATGTATGTAACTTCTCTCTTTTCTCTTGATGCTTTTAAAATTCTTTCTTTGTGTTTGTCTTATGACAATTTCATTATAATGTGTTTCCATATAGCCCTATTTGGGTTCACCACACTTGGGCCTCATGGATCTGGATGTTCATTTTTTCTCCCAGGTTTGGAAAGTTTTTAGCCATTGCTTTAAATATACTTTGTCTCTTCCTTCCTTCCTTCCTCCCTTCCTCCTTTCCTCCCTCCCTCCCTCTCTCTCTCTCTCTCTCCTTTCCTCTCTCCTTTTCCTTTCCTTCTTCCTTCCTTCCTTCCTTCTTTCTTTTCTCCCTTTCCTTCTTTCTTTTTTTCTTCCTTTCTTTCTTTCCTCCTTTCTTTCTTTCCTTCCATCTTTCTTTTGTCTCTTTCTGGAATTCCCATAATGTAAATATTGTTTCTATTAATTGTATTCCATAAGTCTCACAGACTTTCTTCACTTTTTTTTTTGTTATTATTCCTTTGACTGTATAATTTTAATGTTCTATCCTCCAGGTCACCAATTCTTCCTTTGCTTGGTTGAGTCTGCTTTTGAAACTTGCTACTAAATTCTTCAGTTCAGTTATTGTATTTTCTAACTCTAGGATTTCTGAATTTTTTTTGATGGTTTCTATTGCTTTGTCATATTTCTCATTTTCTTCATGCATTATTTTCCTAATTTCATTTAGTTGTCTGTGTGTTCTTGTAGTTCATTAAACTTCTTTAAGAGAATTATTTTGAATTATTTGAGAGACAATTCATAGATCTCCATTTCTTTAAGATCATTTATTAGGGCTTTATTAGTTTCCTTTGGTGGTGTCACATTGTTTTTTCGTTTTTGCTTTTTTTAATCTTTGTTTCCTCAAGTTGGTATCTGCACATCTGAGTAACATGGTTCCTCTTCCAAATTTTACAGGTTTGCTTTGGCAGAGACAGATCTTTACCAGTCAGCTCAGTTTGGGTTTCTGGGTGTGTCTGAGGGTAATATCCCCGGGCAGGTGGGGCCTACTATTACAGTCTAATTTTGGGTGAGGCAACTGTTTGAGCTTTGAGTATGGGAATGGGGGTGTGTGTACCTGACTGAGAACTGTTGGATAAGACTGCTGGCTTTGTACCCTATCCAAGTGAGGCTGTAGGATGGGCCCCATGCTTGCCTGGATTCTCTGGTCAGGCTTATTAGATAACCTAGATTAACTAGTAAATGGACCCATGAATTAGCTTCCCTTCCTGACAGGACAGCAGGACTAGACCCGAGGCCAATACAGCTCATTGTTTGAGGCCTTGAATTAGGCAAGAATGGGCGGTGGACTCCCTGGTTTTGCTCTGCAGATGAGTAAAGCCTAAGGCTGTGCTTTCTGTTCAAGTGTCATTGTAAGCAGAGCTGCCGAATGGATTATCCAGCTTCCTCTGTGCTCTTTAGGTTCCTTGGTCAGGCAGGCTGAAGGCTACATTCAGTAATAAATAGAGCTGGAAACTAATTTCCTTGCCTGGGTGCAGTGTGAGAAGCAGCTCTAAAGCCTGTAAAGCTCTTTGTTTGTTGTGTTAACTCAAGCCAACCTGCGCACCAAATTCTCTAGGCAAAGAGGTCCACTGGTTTTGCTCTGCAAACTCTTGGCTCTGCCTGACCTTCTCTTAGCTCAAGTGCCACTCGGCAACACAGCTTCCAGGTGTTCTTGCCAGCCCTTTTGGTCAGATGGGACTGGGAGCCACAGAAGGTGTGGCTTTATCTTAGATTCCCTTGCCCAGGCAGGAAGGGGAGGGGTCACTCCAGGTAACTCTCAATTTTCTGAACAAGCTTTCTGTTTAGGAGAGGCCAGGCACTATCCTCAGCCTGTTCTATGAATTAATTCCTCTGCCTGGAGTAGCATGAGAACCCTCCACTTCAGTTACTAGCTTTGCTCTGGAGGCGATCAACCCTGCCTGCCTACCTCTTGGCTCAAGCATTGCTGGACTACACAGCTTCCATGTGCTCTGCCAATACCTCTGGTCAGATGTGTCTGGGAGACACTTTCCACAGCAGTCAGGGCTATGACTCAGCTTTTTGCCTGGGTGTGGGCAAACCAGGCTCTAGGGTTGGCAAAACCCCTTCTTTGAGAATCCCTGAGTTCCTTGGTCAGAGTGCACCACGAACTTGGTTCTGTAGGTGAGCAAAGCCGCTGGCTGGGATTACTACTTAGGCCCTGCAGGTATGAAGTCAGTCTCTCAAGATCTGTATGCTGGTTGTTGTAAACTCCTGCCTTCTTCTCTGTCACAGTCAGATTCCCAGTGATTGAGCCCTAAGAATGCCCCTGAAATCCCCACAGGGTCAGATCAGAGTAGGGGCTCCCACAAAGAGACCCACAATGTTGGTGGAGGGAGCTGGTTGTCCCCACTAGGCTATCTTTTCCCACAGGAGGAACAGGAGTTTTAGCAGAGCTCTCCATGGGGTGCTGAGCTGCTCTTGGGGAGATGCAATGTGGTCAACATGTAGTTGCTTCTCTTACCCTCTAATGCAGTCTGTCTTGGTCTCTGCTCTGCATGGGGGGAGGGTGCTTCAGCCTCAGCCTAACATTCTAGGATTCTCTCAGTGGTATCTTGTTCGTGAATAGTTTTAGTTGTTCTTCTTTGAGAGGTAGCAAAGTAAAGAATGACCTATGTTGCTATCTTGGTCAGAGTTAAAGTTTTTAAGGACAGTGAGATAAATGACATTTAATGGGCAGGATGTCTCATTGCCCACACAGCTTCTCTTTGAAACTGGAAGATGTTCAAGGGTCTCTAAAATATGTTTTCACATCTGAGAAATGACTTATGTGATTAAAACCTGGATCAGTTTTGTCTCTTAAGCTACCAATAAGCTCATTCTTTTTCAGACGCACAAATTTTACCCATGGTAACTGAATTACTGTGATCTTTCTTAGTTTACATTTTAAATGTAAAAAGGACTGAAGAGTGAGAATGCACTCCAAAAAATGAACAGAATCCATAGGCATTAGTTCTGTTGAAACAATATTCATAAACTCTAGATATGATACAACTCTATTTTATATGAACATCACCTTGATAGATATGGATGTTCATAGAAAATAGAACAAAATTCACTTATAAAAAAGCACACAGTATATTCAAATGTATGAATGAAGGCTTGTAGCTAACAATCATTTCTCTTCATTCATATTACAAATTGATCTAGAGATTTAGAAAAGTCTTTTTGTACATTCTTTTCTAGAATGCAAGGGCTAGGAAAAAAGGAGACACAAATTGGTCACATGATTGAGATTGAACCACAAATATTTTGGCCCTTGATTCTTAGCCTCTTTTTTAATACTGTCATTCAATCTAAAAGCAATTTAAAAAGCCATGTCTAGAACAACTGAAAATTGCCAATGTAAATCAGTGGCAGGAAAACTAGAAATTATTTTCAGCTCAGTTCATCAAAGTGTATCAAAGTATTTTTTCAAACATTAATCAACAAAAAGTGACTTTGATTCACAAAAGACTTGAAAAATGTAAAATATAATCAACAAAGACCATGAATAACATGGGGCTTTCCCCCTCTTTTCATAATTAATTTTACAATGATGATTATATAGTTGATAAATGACATTATATAATTTTATAGCAATCTATGTCATAGCACTTGGCTCAATATGACTATATCACAATGTAGAAAACTCACATGCCTTAAAGTGCTCTGCAACCCTTTCCATGTCCTTGGTCAATCCATGCATCTAAGCAAGACAATATCATCCCTAAAGATGTGAGCTTCAAGGAGGTATTTCTCTGCATCTGAAGCAGTATCAGCAGACACTGCCAGCCAAGTGCAGTGGGGCCACAAGTCCCTCCTTGAAGGGGATCTGCATGGCACAGCTCCAAGCCTATTACCAGCAATGTATTATTTTATTACTAAAAAAAATTATTGAATGCCAACTATGAGCTAGATACTCTGTGTTCTACATGCACTATCTCATTTAACACTTATAAAAACTCTATGATCTACAATAATTTTTTGCTCCACTTTACAGATAAGGAAACTTTGACATGTTAGATTTCTAAAGGACACATGAATGGAATTGGGACCTAGGGACTCTTGCTGTAGATGCAGAACTTTTTAACCCTACAGTACAACTGCTTTCCAAAAAGAATGCAAAACATCATGTAAGTCAATAAATCATCCGGAATGTCCCAAATTTATTTTGGTTCAGTGTGCTTGTTTCCATTTAGAATGTATTAAGGTGAGTTACATTTGTATGAAAAAGAAAATTTTCCCTAATTGTGCTATTTAACACGAGAGGGTGACCCTTGTAGTGATTAACGTTTGATGTCAAAGATAGGACAAATACAAATAAATACATAGAACCTCTTGTGAAAACAGGAAGCCAATATCTCCATCCAAATGTGCTACGCATGTAATGAGAGATTTAGAAGGCAGAATGATGGACGGTCCCTGAAGTAATGTTTTATACTTTTACCTCACCAGGTGATTGATAGGAGATATAATACTCTGAGTAACAAAACAAATATATCCTAATAAAATTGAGCTTTAAGGATCTAACTCTCAATGAGATATCATGTTAATGAAATAATTTAAAGCATATTGCCATGTATTTTGCAGGTGCTCAGAAATATAAATCCAAAATGTACTATACATTTATTCCCATTGAGAATATTTTGTACAAACTTCAACCAACATATTTTGTTATAAATATTAAGGGCTAATTTCTAATGTTATTAGAAAATAAATTACCTAGACATTGAGAACCAACACTGTGTGTACTACTTTCCCACAGAATATGACAGATGAACCAACACTAAAGTTATTGAAACCAAGAATTAACAAAATACGAGCGTTGGGTATAGAGAAAGCAGAAAGGGATAGGTTACCTTAATGGTTCATTACTCTTTCTGAATTTCTAGAATGAATGGTTATAAATGATATTAAATAGATAGAAAAAGTGTGAAATAGACAAAGCTTATTAGATCATTATCACCCATCAACAACCACTAAAATGCACTTATTATAAATGGTTTTACAAACTTACCTAAAGTATTTAATATAACAAGCAATCTTTAAAAATAGAATAAAATCAATGCATTTGAAAAGGCTTGATATGTTATAACCATCATATTCCCAAATAAGTTATTTCCAAGATTTTTACATACAACTCTACTCACACCATCCTTATAAATATATTTTTACATCATCATAACTCAATTCATATACAACAATAAAATAAGTAACATAGTTACTCCAAAAAAATCAAAAATAGAGGTTGAAGGTGACATAGACTTAGAAGGATCTCTTAGACTGTGTGTGTGTGTGTGTGTGTGTGTGTGTGTGTGTGTGTCTCTCACATACACTTCCTTGGATGCCTACAAACACTACTCTTCTGAAAAGATTCATGATATTGTAATGTGCTAATGCCAAGTGTATTGAGAAATCAAAAACAGCCAGGAGATGATGATGGTTAAAAGGTACTTTGCACCCAAGTGAATTTAATGAAAGCATGAAGTTTTACTTCTAACCTTCCCATCAGGACTAGCTCCTAAACATTTTAGCACATGTCTAGACCACCTTGTACTTCTCCTTCGAACATTTGCTAAATACATACTATGAGCATTATTTTAAGAGATAGAGTGAAGAAGACAGGATACTTTTGTCTTTTATGTGCACATCCATTCTCTTCCCCTTACTCATTTTCCAGTCCTTGATGTACATCTTCCAAGCTTCCTTTCTGTTTCCACCATAATCCTGCAATGCCCCACGCTCCTTTGTGCATTAAATTCCTATTCTTGTACATCTAGGTATCACCTCAATTACTTCCAAATCAAATCCTATCAAAAGAATATTTGGTAATTTCTCAGGAAACTTTCAGTCTAAACACACTACTGCAACTTGCTCTCTCCCTTGAGTATCTACCTAACAAGTGACGTCCTATCCTCTGTGTTTCTTTCTGAATCAATGTCCTTCATCATAAGTTTCCCAAGGATAGAGGCTTTTTTATTTAATTCATTTTGCATTACCTTTAATTCAGTGGTGCTAATTCTTACTGTGAATAGTAGAAAGTATACTGAAGTTCTGTTT
Organism: Phocoena sinus; assembly: GCF_008692025.1. Lineage (NCBI taxonomy): Eukaryota > Metazoa > Chordata > Mammalia > Artiodactyla > Phocoenidae > Phocoena > Phocoena sinus. The sequence goes on along the minus strand of NC_045773.1, from coordinate 85,352,464 downwards.
CCTAAGAGATCTGAATTTGGGTCTCAGTTATACATTTTAAAAAATAGTAATTCAGTAGTGAGCCAAAGAATTCCTTTGAGATCAGAAACATCTTATTTGTCAATTTAGAATAAAATACCTAAGCTCTCTTCCCCCTCTCCATGAGCTCGTATTTTCTGCTGCACGGTATGCCTCCAATTTGTAGCTAGGCCTATGAAAATGCCACATGCATATTTCTAAACACACCCAAAGATTAGAATAGAAGAGATTTGTGGATGACAAAACACTGCTGTCTGGATTAAGCTCTGTGGGCATGACTCCACGGAAGCCTGCACAGCTGATAAGGGTGGAAATTTAATTTCTGCCTAAATAGAGCCTTAATGGTAGAGCATATCTCTGAAAACTTCAGAGGTAAAAAGCTGGTGATTATAATTTTACCAAGATGGACTTTTTATTTTGTATTCCAACTAATGTAGAGTAAAATGTCTTTAAATGGGTTATTTTCATTGCAGGTGTCCATCCAGAATGTATCATGTCTCCAGTATTGATCTGTATTTTTGAAGAAAACTCCCGATTTTCTCAGAAGTATACTTTTTGCAACTGGGCAACAAGAAGCTACAGAAAAGAAGGTTGTAAACAGAAGTATAGAAGTCAGTTAAACTTTCCATCTCAGAGTATCATCTATCCCGTCACCACCATGACAATTTCAATCTCCTAATATTGAGTGACCTTCTTCTTTACATCTAAGAATAAGATATACAAAATATATAAGAATATGAAGCAGGTAACAGTAGAGTGAGGGTGCTTCATTTTCTTTTTTTCTTTCTTTTTAAGAATTCTCTTCCAGCTTAATTGTAAGCAATTTCATGCAATGAAAAGCAATTTTATCTCTAACATGCACTGATCCATGTACCAAAAAGGTGGTCAAATAAATGGCTCCAACATCACAGTAAATGAAGCTAAAAGAACAGGTAAATGGATGGGGTTGAAAGACTTAGAAAGTCTGCCCTGAGCTTAGCTATTTATTTATATGCTCACAGTGTGAAATTAATGAAGAAACGTTTGATGGCCAATTTTCCTATTACTCTGAAATACTGTAATGTAGGTAAGTATATAAAAGTGTTTTAAAACACTCTTACTGGAATCCATACCTTGTCTTTTCAGGAAATAAATTCAAATGTATTTGTTTCATTAATGAGAAACCCCTAATTCCATTTAAAACTGTGCAAAGCACACTCCAATGATAAGGTGTATACGGCAGTTTTGCTCCACAGAAGTTTAATTCCACCTCTTAAATGGAACAATACTTAAAATGCGATTGTTCCAACATTTCTTGGCCAACAGTTTTCCTAAGCATTGGCCCAATTTCTTCATCACTGCATTTAAGTAAGTTCTCAACTTTATTAAGACTTCCGGCTCTTTGTTGCCAAGAAGAAAACCCACTGAAATGGCAAACAATGAGAGTTGGGTTTTAAAATAAATTTGGGTTTGCTTATTAGGCTATTTAAAATTTGGTTTGGAAAAAATCAAACATTATTCAAGCTTCGAGACAGATGAATTGTGTCACAGTATCCTTTTTTATGAGTTTTCAATTGAATTATTGCCTTTGGATTGAAAAAAAATATTTTCATAATCATTGCATTAACTATTCCTTTTATTTTGATGAGTATTTAAGAAGTAAAAAAGTGAAATTCTGCCTGATTACTTCCGTTTTTTTTTTCTAAAAAACTTTTTGGAGATACTAAATGTAGGGTAAATTGTTATCCGTGAGGAAGTAATTTTTATTGCCAATCTAGTTTCATATGCCAGAAGACTGTACATTATCTACCAATGAACTGTGAAATACTTCCTAAGGAAAATGAACAGTGCGTTCCTTTGTGATAGTTTGGTGTGCCTCATTTTAAGTGGATACAAAGTACCAAGCACTTAAAATTTCACTCTGTAGAGATAATTAGTGTCATATAAAAATTAAAGAGGAGAGGATAAGGTGCAGGATGTTCTGTTCAAAATTGTCACTAAACTTATTGTAAAACTCGGCAAATGCTGTGTAAGGTCCAAGGGTCACATACCTGTAAGATGTTTTGAGAAGTCATCCAGTGTTTAAGCCTTAAAAGAAATGACTTATTTTCATTCTCTGCACATTAGCTATATGAATCTCTTCTCTATTTTAAAAAATTAAATAAACCAAAAAGAAAACATAGTATCATACTTTGACCATCCATTCTATCTTTAGTCTTTGAAACCTCTGCCTTACTGTATGTTTAACCCAAATCTCTCAGGTAGCATATTTTGCCCATTTCTTCTCATGCTGGAGAAGAGTCAGTCACCACCATCAATTAGCTAACATAAAGCTATTATGAAACCACTTTTTAAATAACCTTGTTTCCAAACTAAATAATCCCAATTCTTTTAACCTATCCTCAAAGGTCCCATTTTACACTCTCTAATCATCTCTGTGGCTCTTCTCTGGATTCCCTGCAAGTTCCCAATGTCCCTAAGAGGCTTTGGAACTCAAAACTCAGTAATAATTTGTCTCTCTTTCATCTGTTGTCAAGCAGTGGGAGCTGCGGGTTTGGCTTCTCCTATGACCTAGATTGTAGACAACTTAAGGGTAAACCCTGTTTCTTTGCTTAAGAAGCATTTTTGCTGATAGTAATTTCCTACAGAATTAGGTATCATGAAGCTAACACGTTTATTTTTTGTTTTGTCTTATTTTGTTTACTGTAGTACTCTCATTATCATTATGAAGAGAAGAATCATATCATGGATCTTATATAAACTTATTTAGGTAGTCTGAGCCCTTTTCTTATTTTGATCTGCCATATAAAAAGTCAAAGACTACCCAGTCTGTTTATAAGATTCCAGACACAAGTTCTTTATAACAATTGTCAATTATGACCTTAAGTTTTATATTTGTCTTTGAATTTATTAAAAAGGAAAGAGGTATTTGGAGTAAATATTTGGTAACTTCTTCTTAAAATGGAAAATGCATGATCTTGTCAAAGCTCTAATAAAGATATTTAAACGGGAAAAAAATCCAGAACATTGATTTCTCCTTGAATTATGTACACTTGTATTAAAACTGGCTAGTTGGAACACATGGCAAAAACCAGCACACAACCAGAAGTAGCATTTAATAATTTTTGAAAAAAGACTAAGAAAGAAATAGATGGCCTATTGAGCATGGAATCTAGTCTCTAAGTGTAATAATGGTAAATCATAGAAGATAAAATGATGAACAATGAATTACAGAGTTTCATAAAGAATTTACTCCAGAAAGAACTTTGGAGGAATGGACAAAAAAATATTGGCTTGGGCTTCCCTGGTGGCGCTGTGGTTGAGAGTCCGCGTGCCGATGCAGGGGACACGAGTTCGTGCCCCGGTTCGGGAAGATCCCACATGCCGCAGAGCGGCTGGGCCCATGAGCCATGGCCACTAAGCCTGCACGTCCGGGGCCTGTGCTCCTCAACGGGAGAGGCCACAACAGTGAGAGGCCCGCGTACCGCAAAAAAAAAAAAAAAAAAAAAAAAATTGGCTTGCGTTAAAGACATGAAAAGAACAATAATAGCAATACTTTATGCAACCTAAATTGTTTATTAGAAGTACTTTCAAAACATATTCATGGAAAACAGCGCTTTATTGTTTATCGAGTATATTTATAGATTCTGAATTACATCAAGGCTATACAATTTATTCATTAAACATTTATGTATTGAGTACCTATGGTATGGCAGGAACTGTACTAGATTTTGGAGATATAGCAATAAACAAACAAAACAGACAAAATCTCTGACATCATGAAAGTTAAGTTCTACTTATGGAATAATTTAATAAAGGAGAAAAACTAGAATTCATTAGTAGGTTGTATATATCAAGAAGAAAGGAAAAGATAAAGCAGGTAGAAGTTAGGAATGCCAGGGATGGGCAGGTTGTTTTTTTATATAACGTGGTTAGGAAAGGTCTCTCTGCTACGATACCATATTAGCAGAGACCTGAAGGAAGTTAAGGGAATAATTTGTTTTTGAGCTCTGGGAAAAGACAGTTTCTAGCACCAGAAACAGCAAGTACAAAAACTGTGAGGCTAGAATATAATTGGTATGTTCAAGAAACATCGAGAAATGCAGTGGGACTGGAGAAGAGTCAGTAAGAGAAAGAGATAGAGAGAGAGAGAGAGGATTTGAGAGCAGAGTGAGAGTGGAGTCCAGATCAGATCGTGCAGTAATTTTTAACCCCGTGATCATGATTTTGGTTTATACTCTTAGTGAGATGAAAAGCCATTTGAAGACTTTGAGTCAAGGATTGATACAATGTCTTAACTGTCAAAATAACTCCTTTGGCAACTGTATGGATTATAGAGTGGGAAAGTGTAGAAGTATTGAGGTCAGTTTCTATGACAACAGTTTAGATAAGAGGTGATGATGCTCTAGACTGTGGTGCTAACAGCAAAGGACGTGAGAAATATATCCTGGATATGCTTTGACAGGGTTTTCTAACAAATTAGGCAAAGATGCGAGAGAAAGAGCAAAATCAATGATGACTCTAGTTTGGGGCTTGACCAATGGTATGTCAGTCTCAGCCTATGGATGTAATGCTCTCAGCTAGGAACGCCTGGGCCCATATTACTCATAGTGAGTCCCCACAGACATTTCCCCTATTGGGGCCAATATTTTTGTTATGATCACAAGAAGCACTTCTGCAAAAATCCTTCAGGGAACTCTTTGAGGAACAATCTTTATTACTCACAGGTTCTGGAGGGTACAGACATGTTCAAGGGTCATACGGTGATCTCATGGGCAGAGAGAGAGATTGTGAACCTGAGGCTCTGCCTTAATTAGGGTGTGAGGCTGGGAAGTCTGGGGTTTCTCAGTCATTCATTATTGGCTAATTTGAAGCAGACGAGAAGGAATTAGGGTGTGGGAGAGTGGAGGCAGGGTCGCTTGAGCAGTCAGTTATTTAGGACACCCAACGTTTTCTGAAAGGAGAACTTCATGGGTGGAGGCAGCCTAGTTCCTTATCTGGTTGTTTTATTAGCAGCTGTGTCACACAGATGTCAATATGTTTATTCAAGATGGATATCTTTCGGAATGGGAGCCTTGATAATCAAAAACTTAATATCAGGCTCTTATAGTGTGATCAACTTAAAGGACAAAGATTCGATTCACTGTCATAGGCAGACTGGGTGAAGATCGGTCCTTCCTTGTTGAAAGTCAGCTGTAGCTATTTGTATTAATTTGTTCCGTTCCATTGATCCACCTGTCTACCCTCCTGCTAGTACCACAGTTTTGGTTACTGTAGCCATAAATGTCTTAACATTGTGTTTTGTGATTTCTCCAACATTATTCTCCCTTTCCAAAATTGCTTTAGCTACCCTATTTCCTTTGCCTTTCCATCTTCATTTTAGAATCAGTTTATGTATATCTTCAAAAAATCCTGTTGGGATTGTGTTAACAATTGCATTAAACCTATAGATCCACTTGAGACGTATTATCATCTGTATCACGTTGAGTCTTTCAACCCCTGACTATATTACTTCTCTCAATTTATCTAGGTCTTTGATTATCTTCATCATTGTTGTATAGTTTTTACTATACAGATCCTATACATATTTTATTAGATTTATACAAGTATTTCACTTTCTTGAAAGCTATTCTGAATAATATTTTAATATCAGTTTATAACTGTGCATTGCTAGAATATGGAAATAGGATTGTCATCTTCAAATAGTGACAGAAAACTTTTTCTTTCTGATCAACATACATTTTATTTTATTTTATTGCCTTATTGCATTGGCTAGGATTCCAGTTTTATGATCAATATGAGTGGGGGGAATAGACATCCTTAACTTGTTCCCTATCTAAGGAAGAAAGCATTCATTCTTCAACCATTAAGTGTGATGTTAGCTGTAGGGTTTTTGTAGATGCTTTTTATTGGGTTGAAGATGTTTTCTTCCATTCCAAATTTACTGAGAGATTGTATAATGAATGGGTGTTAAGTTCTGTAAAATGCTCTTTCTGCATCAATTGATATGATCAAGTGCTTTTGCTTCTTTTGAATCTTAATTTGTAGGTTACTTTGTATGATCTTTAAAATACTGATACATCCTTGCTTTTTTTTTTTTATTTTTTTTTTTATTTTGCGGTACGCGGGCCTCTCACCGCTGTAGCCTCTCCCGTTGCGGAGCACAGGCTCCGGATGCGCAGGCTCAGCGGCCAATGGCTCACGGGCTCAGCCCCTCCGCGGCACATGGGATCCCCCTGGACCGGGGCACAAACCCACGTCCCCAGCCCCGGCAGGCGGACTCTCAACCACCGCGCCACCAGGGAAGCCCCATCCTTGCATTCTTGAAGTAAGTTCCACTTGATATTAGTGTATTATTCTTTTTACATATTATTAAATTCAATTTGCTAATATTTTGTTAATAATTTCTGTGTCTATACTAATGTGAGGTATTGTTCTGTAGTTTTCCTACGTTTACTGTCTTTGTCTGGTTTTAATATCAGAGTAATGCGGATCTTCTACCATGAACTGGGTGCTGACCCCTTCTCTTCTGTCTTCTGGAAGAGATTGTATACAATCAGTGTTATTCTTTCTTTAAATGTTTGGCATGAAAATCACTTTAATAACCTTGTCCTTGATTTGCTTTGCCTGTACACCTCCTCAATTCAGTCTGCCAGAGTGATCTTGTACATTCAACATTAGTAGAAAAAAAAAATGTGGCATGACTATGTTTTTAAAAAGCATCCTGGCAGAATGAACTGAGGAAGTGTACAAGCAAAGCAGAATTAGGGATGAGGATATTGAAGTTATTTTCCTGAGACATAAAACTGTCCTGGACAAGTCTCTAATAATAGGAATGGGAATAGATAACTGTGTGTATATATAAACCTTAGGACACATTCTGGTACATAATAGTCAATCGATGTTAGTTTCTTCTACATTTCCCCTTAGCTTAACTTTCCTGGAAGAAATATAAAGAAACCAGACTAACCCTCTAGGTTACAGATTAGCAAACTAGCCTGTGGGCTGCTTGCCTGCTTTTGTAAATAAAATTTTATTTACTCTTATTTTATGTGTATTGCCCATGGCTACTTTTTTGTTACAGTAGTGAAGTTGAGTTAGCACAGATACCACATGGCCCGTGAACCTAAAATATTATCTAGCTCTTTATGAAAAGAAGTATCATCCCTGCTACAGATCTAAGTCTAAGGAGGTGAATGACATGATTTTGGTAGCTTATTTGCAGCGGGTTTTAGCAGAAAATTTCCTCCAAAATAAAAGCCAACATCCTTATGATTTCTCACAATGGCATACTCCAACACACTATCTCACTCCCACCCTTTGACTTCATTGCTTATTACTTTAGCATCATTCACTCTATGTCAGCTTCCTTGTCCTTCTTCAAACATCCAGACACATTTCCTTTTTTGGGACCTTCCTCTGGAGATTCCCTCTGGCTGGCATCTTCTTCCCTCAAATGTTCCCATGACTCGTCCCTCATTTCCCTCAATTCTCTGCTCAAATCACCTTCTTCATTTCTTCTTGAGTTTCATCCTGACCACCCTATTTTCATTAGATTGAGGAAACTCTGGCTTAATCCCTAACACTTTGAGAATCCCCAAATCTCCAGAACATTTAAGTTTTCATAAACCTATCAACAAATTACAATAAAAATGCTATGTACCTGGATGCCTAGATTTTTTTATCTTCCAGTATAAATCTAGTCATTTCAAATTGTTTAAACTTCCCCCTTTGCTGCACAGAACATAAATTCTGCAAGTAGTATGAAACTGTTCAAATATGAATTGATACTAGTGAGAGAACAATTAAGATATGGTCTTGAATTTTCCCTAGCCATATTTTCTAAAAGTCTTCTATTGGTAGTTCTAAAATATGAATTGAACTTGTAGTGAAGGAAAAACTAGGATAAAAAGGCCAAAGGGATCCGTGATGTCTTTTATGTACCAAAGGACTATTCTGTCATACGACACCTGACACATAGCTGACTCACTAAAAGAGTTAGCTTTCTTCCTCAAAAATCACCACATTAGGAAAAATCATTCCCACCCCTACATCATCCCTGAACTCTACACATGTACTATCTCCTTTAGTTAAATGTCAGTCTTATTCTGCAAAGCGTAACAATGCCATGATGTTTCTATCTGAGAATCCCAGTTGAGGAATAACAAGAAGGGAGAATAGAAGATTTGAACAAAAATAAATCATAATTTCATTATCTCAGTTTGGACTTGTTAATATTTCTTGATTTCACCAAACCACTTATTACAATGTTGGCCTCAAAAAATGATACAGTGAAATGTTTTTCTGAAGACATCACTTTTTCTACAACCTAGTCTATTTTGTTTCAATGGTGATTTAAAATAGGGTAACCATGTCCTGATGGGAAGAGAGACAGTCATGGGGTTTGATATCGTTGAAGCAAGTCAGTCTGTAGCTGGGTTTTCTCTCTCCTTTGCTTGAAAACAAGAGGAAGACAAAGTCGGAGAAGGGCTGGAAGGATATTATCTAAGGCAGATCACACAGCAGAGGAAAATGTGCAGCAGGAAGTCAAGTATGCTTTTTGCAGAACTGCACGGATAGGTAAAATAATATAATAACATCTCACATTAATAACTACACTGCAGTTTACAAACATTTCATTACCTCTCTTGTTCTGGTAGCTCCCCAAGTTATGAAATTTACAAACATCTTCCAATGTTTCTTCTCTAAAAACCCTTCCACCTGGTCTCTTTCAAAGTGCTATCATGTCTCCCTTTCTAATATTTTTCATGTTTTCCTCTTCCTTTCCTTTCCTACTTCTATTTACCATACTCCAGAGCTTCATCAATTCAAATGCAGATTTTGGCAACAGCTAGTTAGCTGGTTTCCTTGATCCCAGTCTCCTTTTCACCCCAACTGTAATAGCTCTTTTCCATTTCCATTAGATTTAAATTAAATTAGATAACTTACATGAAGTGTTTAGCACTGTGCCTGAACTTAATAAACGTTAGTTACTTTTTATCATTCAGTTTAGCACACAAATAGACAGCTGTAATAGGATCAGTCACTGCTTTGCCTATATGTATACATACATTGTATTCATATGTTTATATCTATATAGACACATAACTACATATATCCATACACATATACACATAAATACATATATATACACATACATATATATGCATATACGTATATAAAGAGAGAGAGAGAAAGAGAGGCTCTTAAACAGAAATCCATTGCTTAGCTTCAAGGGCTTTGCATCCTCTGAAATTTATGCATCCATCCACGTATATATTTTCACGTTTGTGCATGAGTGGCCCCCAAACATAACCCCAACCACAGCTGCAGTTGCCAACCCTACCCAGAACTTCTAGCTCCAACTCTAGCCTCAGTTCCCACACTGCATCTCAGCCCAAAATATGAATTTCAAATCCCAAGTAGCTTCCTGCTTTAAGTCAATAGCGTTCTGTCCAGCAATAAAGGGTCTGTGTGATCAGCCTTGCCTCCCTAGCCAACCTGATTTATGTGATGACACACCTCCCCACACCAAGGATGCTGGTTCCCTTCTAATTCGGCGCACAATCTCTCCCTCCCTCCATTTCTTTGCTCACGCTCTTCCTCTAACCCTGGGTAGAACCATCTTTCTGCTCCCCTCTCTTCAAACCCAATCTATTCTGTAAGACTGACCTCAAAGCGCTTCCCTCTCATAGGAACTTCACTTACTTTAGTCCATACTGATCTTTTTCTGGTGAAAATTCACCACCCATGTTAGGAGTATAATATTATTTATACACTGGTGAGAGGGCCTGGTATGCCTTCTAAATAACTAGAGCTGGACTAAATAATTGGGACTGATATGTGAGAAAGTAAGTAAATATAGAAGGATAAAATGAGGAGCTAGAGTGACCATTTGCTTAAAGCCTTAACGAACCCACAACTGACTTCACTGGTACTTAGTCTAGGCCAAAGAGAAATATTATTCTATCACCCACTGTGCATATAAAATTCTACATGGAATCAAATAACTGAGAAGAATAGGAAGTTTTCTCTGTGCCGAGAATGGAACATTTTACTTACATCATATCATTTAAACCTAATGGTGACCCCACAGTATAGTATTATATTATTTTTATACCAATTTAGGAGGTGAGAAAACCAAGTCTTAAAGAGAAACCTAAGCAATGGCATACATTTCGTATGCAGTGGGGCTGGGACTAAAACTCTAGATTTTCTCACTTTAAAATCTATGCTTCTAATAGTGGATCTTATCCACATACCTTTCCAGGATGCACAAATGATTGCAACACTGCTTTCCATTCATACATTGGTTTTACTATAAATTTAATCTCTGATCTTTTTAATTGGTCTGGAAACATCTCGATGTAGAGGTGTTTACTCAACACAGAGATGTCCTGAGATGCTTGCTTAGCACCATCCTGATTCCCATGGGCTTTGGTGATAAGTTCTTGCCAGTTGTCCTCTCACAGAAGGCCCTTTGCCACCTTTTATTATCCTGAAGTCTATTGCCTATTCAATAGGGACACTTCCTCCGGAATGTTTTGACTTTGTAGTATTTTGTTAAAATGAAGGATTTCTGTTATTTTGACTGATTTCTGATCTACTGCTCCCGGATGCAGGGAAAGATAGAAAGGAGTAAAGATTTCAAGGAAAGCCCAGATCAATCTAAAAATGTTCAGTATTCATGGAAAGTAATAATGGCCACAAAATCCTTCGTTTTCACAAGAATAATATGTGAAAACTTCAAATCAAAATTGAAGGAAATAGAGGAGACTAGAACAGGGAAAGATTATTAAAAGGAAGAATGAGAGAACTTTTTGCTTTTGTTTTGTTTTGTTTTACATTGTGCTTATATGATGGCATCAAGAATTTTCCCTTTTTCAGGATCCTTCTAGGGGAGACAGGGAGAAGGAAGGATCTGCTTGGCACACAGGGTTATTTTATTACTGACATTGTTTAGAATTGTTGGTGCGTGATGATAATAAAAACAGACCTATTTTTAGTAAGGTTTCCTATTGTTTTTAAATTTTCTGCAGACAATGTTACCCCCTTATTGCCTGCACTGGGGTGGCTCACTCCCCCTAATCTTCCCACCATATGCCACTGCCTGTTTAATGCTAGAAGAGGTCAGGACCTCAATATCATGTCTCAAGATTACTTGAACAAGCAGGTCTACATCTTTTGTATAATACAGGAGAATCCAAGGGACACACATATAACAAAATGGCCCAGTATAGGTAACCACTTAAAGGTACGGAATTCTGCAATATTTTACACACACACACACACACACACACACACATATATATATATATATATATAAGCATTTAGAAATATTTAGAAGTAATTTTCCATTGGAAATTTTAAAGTAAATGCCCTAGGATTCCAGTATTTTCTTATAAGTCACACTATCATTGAGTCTGCTTTACTCTGGACACTGGAATATATGGCAACAACTTTGGCAAAGGGCAGAAGGCAAGGTTAATTGCGTATTCCTCTTAGTAGAATGATTCATAGAATTTAGGGAGAGAAAATGTGAACATAGCAACACCCCCCAACCCCACGCACTGTTTCTGATCAAAATTAATGAGTTGTGATCAAGTTGGATAAATGAGTAGCTAGCTAATTAAAAAAAAAAGTTTTCACTGTTCCTTCCAAGTTGGAAAATACATCTAACTCAAAGTTCACCAACTCTATCCAAGAAACTGTCAGCCAGGATTATCAGAATGGCCTCTCAAGACTTAACCCATTGCCTGGGAGTCCAATGCATGACCTTGATCTCCGTGGTAAAACAACATCTATAAATAATGCATTAAGCATTGTCACATGCAGGCTGAGTAACATTCTTCATATTTGCTCGTGAATTCACGCTGCTCTTTCGGATGCTGCCTCAGTTCTCTCCGTAGTAACCTTTAAAAGGTGATTACATGCTTTTTTAAAAATGAGAGCATAGTGCCTATGAATTCCACAGCCTAGGGCTGTCAACTGTGAGAGGGAATAAATAACATTCCTGTAACATCAAGTTAAACGTTTGCCAAGTCTGTTTTGATAAAAACATTTTACCTTTTTACTACTTTATATGCAAAATGAATTAGTGGAATCAGAGTAGGGCCATTTCTCGCACAATTTCTCTCAGATGGTTTCCACTTAGTTGGGTATTCTGGGGCTCTGGATTAGCTGACCAAGAATATTTTACAGAAACTGAATTTGTCTCCCTCCAAATCCTCAGCAGATCTCCAGATTTACACAAGCACAATGAAAAGGGGTCTTTATTGTATCAAGAGCTTTTGCTTTGGTTTTGTTTTCCTTCCAATCATTCTACTCACTGTTAATGGGCGATTCACATAGGGCTCTGAGCTTGCATCTGATGGTCTCTGTCTAGAAAATCCAGGTTAATGTTGCATAAAAGCACAGCCAATCTGCTGGAAGAAGCATAGGATTTGAGAAAACATAAGCAACTGGCATGGCTGAATTTTCTTTTCTCAGAAATACACTTTTACCTTCTCACATAAGCTTTGATTTTTAGCCCAAGAAATTTCCTTTTGTAATTAAACTAAATCTGAAAAACAGTAACAAACAAAGAAACAAACTAGAGGATCCCCACCCCCCCAGAAAACCCCCCCAATGTGTGAGTTTTCAATATCGTTTAACGTATTTTTTTCCTTATCAGCTCTAATTGTATACCAGCTTTTCTGAATGAACCCTGTACAAAATGAACAGATTTTATTTGCATGTTTTATTCCATATTATTTTGGACAAGAAAAGGTTGTGTGTGGGGGAGATGTAAAATGGAATCCCAAACTGGGGTGTGACTGCCATCTAGTGTGATGTACTGCAACCCAGAAGGGAACAGGAAGAGTGTCTGTGGGACAATCCTATTGGAAATTGCAGAGGTTAGAGGAGGGACGAGACCACTGCACGGAAGAAATATCTCCCACACCAGTGGTGCAGTCACCATACAATGAATTCCTCTGCTGCAAAAGCATTAGTGTGTGGTCAAACAATACAAAGTAGTCTATTTCTTCCACCAAAATGGAAAAACTCTGGTCAATTTAAAGCAAGTTCTTTATGAGAAGGCACGTCCCAATTGTAAAGGTTGTTAAACAGCAGGAAAGATTTATTCAAGGGGAAACGTCCCATCCTTTGAAAACAGTCCAGATACTCATATGTCCACAGCTTTTTGTAAGGATGTGTCACGTTTCCACACAGCTAGGCAGACAGTTTTGATGACACCTGAGTTTCCCTTCAAGCCCTCTGATTATATGAAATGAAAATGTTTTGTCATTCATGCCCATAAGCAATTTATAAGGTATTTGTTGCTGACAGATGTATGACATTGGTAAAGACTTGCTGTAAAGGATTCCAAACATTAAACCTAACCGCAAAAAACATAGGACATGGTACATGAAACCCTGGTTAAATATTTTTATTTATTTTTGCTTCACATGGCTCCAGAATACACATAAAAAGACAGAAAGATGAGGGAACAAACATTATCCTTCTATAATGTTTTACAATTCTCCTCCCTTTTCAACTCTTGTCCTGTTCTGACACAGATTCAATCAGGTAATAGCTAGTGCCTTTGTAGCTGATACTCAGCACCATTTCTTCTACTCATCATAGGACAATTCTTCAAGGCTTTATTTCACTAACTATAACTCCACCCAACCCTACTAACGTACATACATATCCCCTCCCACCCCGTCCTACAACGGTTTGTGACCTTCTAAGCTAAGGACTTTAGTGCCCTGGTTATATTAGAAATTTAAGACTCTAAAAGCTCAAAAGGCAGAAACCTGTAGGGTACGAGAGCTAATTTGGAGAACAGTAAGCGTAAAATCTAAGCTCGGAGGAATTACCTATGTCAAAGTAACCTAGAACTGCAGGGTATTTTTGCTGTTTAAAAAATGTGACCTGGGGGCTTCCCTGGTGGCGCAGCGGTTGAGAGTCCGCCTGCCCATGCAGGGGACACGGGTTCGTGCCCCGGTCCAGGAGGATCCCACATGTCGCGGAGCGGCTGGGCCCGTGAGCCATGGCCGCTGACTGTGCGCGTCCGGAGCCTGTGCTCCGCAACGGGAGAGGCCACAACAGTGAGAGGCCTGCGTACCGCTACAAAACAAAACAAAAAACACTGCTATCCCACACTGGACCCAGAAATGCTGAAGGAGGAAATAACATTGCCAGCCATGTGCTTGGTAGATGAAACATATCCAGGAGGACATGCTGACATCATAGCCCAGACTGGCAGAATCTCCAACTTCTTAGGCCATCTTTTCAATAGAAATATGTAGAGGGGATTGCCCATATAACCATTCTCAAGTTTTTGTAGCCACCTGTGTTTAAGAGGGGAATTCAGGTAAATTTCCTGTTGGTGTTCTCTGCCTGTGAAACAGGAAAGCAATAGAGGGAGGCGGAGTTACCTAGTGAAAGGGGATACAGAGATACTGCAGAGTGAGTTTAATGTACATCTGATAGCATGCGCATAAAAATCAGGGAACAGATTTAACTGCCCTGCATATTACTTATAGGAGTGGTATAGAAGTTAAGCTCCTTTTCATCCGGCAAGTAGAGAGAGGCACAAATAAACGGTGTGTCTTGGATCATAACCTAATGATCTGCCCCTTGCTTAGATTAAACATAATATATAGTTGATTATAAAGGTAAATCTGTTAATTTATCATTAAACATAGATCAGAAATAAATAACATCATAATCCTAGTTACCACAGGGTTAAAATCTACCTGCTCCATCAGAGACCCTCAAGTTGAAAACTGAGCTCCCCTGAAAAAAATCTACCCCTTGTCTTCTAGCACCATAGCCCAGATTCCCCGTTTCCCTGCCTCATTTTTTCCTGCCGCTCTGTATTTGTCCTTTTGCATCTGACATGAATAATGCCACAACCTGGAGAATACACAGCCCTCTGGTAAGGCACTCACCCAGCTTTTCTAGGATTAATCACAGACTAAAACCCTAAATAACATACTGATATATTAACTCCATTAAAATCTAATTCAGTGGCAATAACTTTTAGAAAACCAACAAAGGGCTTATGAAGAACAAAGTGAGAAGAGACTAAAAATATAAATCAATGCTCTGACTGGAAGTAAATCAGAATTAGAGACAAGAGTATGAAATAAAATAAACCAGGCTAGAGTCCCAACCTTGCTACAAAACTCATATATTCTTGCGAGGTTTACCTTTGAATCTATACATATTATACTTAAGTAAATAATACTTGGGAGCTCTTAGCTGATGAGAGGCTTTCAAGTGTTAGGATGCCCAATTCAATATTTAGGAACTGCAATAACACCAAAGAGATTCCATTTGTGCTTTCAAAGACCCTACGGAAGAATTTCATTGTGGATATTCACTAAGTCATTCCTTTGAACTCTTCTACATGGGCAGCACTCTTCTAGATTGGGGCATGAAGGAATTGAAGAAAACAGACCATCTCCCAGCTCTCACAAAAGTTGTAGGGATAGAGAATACATGGAATAGCATTGGAAAAAAACGAGGCGGCAGAGACCAAGGCATTCCCTTTGAGAAGGTACAAGGGAAGATGATGTTAAGACAGAGGGAGAAGACAGCCATCTACAAGCCAAGGAGAGAGGCTTGGACCAGATTTTCCCTCGCAGCCCTCAGAAGGAACCAACACTGCTGCTATCCTGATCTCAAACTTCTAGCCTCCAGAACTGTGAGACAATAAAGTTGTGTTGTTTAAGCCACTCATTTGTAGAACTTGTTGCAGCAGCCCTAGATGAATCTGGTATCTGATGCATAAAATACAGTCCAAGACTATCCCAGTCACCCGGAGAAAGACATTCCAGGAGGCTGGGACAAGATGAGCAAGGGGCACTAGGCAGGGACTCACAGAGGACTTGTGAGGGCTGACTCAAGACGGCCAGAAATACTAACCACATCATTCCTATATCCCCAAAGTTCCCATTCCACTGGCTGCTATCCTGATTTTACACGAGACAGAAAACCTTCAATCCCAAATTGTTTCCCACTGGAAATCACCCCCCTACACACACACGCACACACACACACACACACATACAGATTTGGTATTTAAAAGAGTTTGGGACATGGACAAAAACAGAAATGAAAAAGGAAATGGGTGAGATTAGATATTGCTGAAAAGGTTTCCCGCCCCCCCATTATATATGGCATTTGGCTACCTCTAGTTAATGCCAAGGTTCTAGATAAAAAATGGGAAATTCTGTAAAATAGGTAGCAGCAGCATTTGATTTCATTTAGCTGCTGCCTCTGTTTTGACATTTCACCAAGAAACAAAAATTAACATAAATATTAAATGTAGCAAAATTTAAAAACTAGAAGAAAATGTCCTTTTTTGGTCCCATAAATTGCCTATGTCTCTGTGTGTGCACCTGTGTGTGTGTGTGTGTGTGTGTGTGTGTGTAAAAACCGGCACTAATTTTCCCTGGTCTGATTAGTCTGTGATACTACGAATCACAAGTTTGTAAATCTGCTGCTCAATGCATTGAAAGAGTGTTTGTGTAAGACACACATGTTCAAGTTCTCGCTGAACCATCCACTAATAGTGTAACTTTGGGCCACTTCTGCCTTCTGAGCCTCAGTTACTTCATCTGTACAAGTTGTGAATTAAAATGCACATCCTGCTTATCTTAAAAGTTGACTGTGAGATCCAGATGGTATTCTGTAATTGAAAGTGTTTGGTAATAGCAATAATGTGATATTGATAGCAGTCACTGGGTCACTATCCTTTAGAAGCATATTAAAAAATGCTGCCAGTTTCAATTTCAAGGAGCAGTGCATTTCAATATCCTTCTTATTGATGGTATCAGAACCATTGTTTGTGCTGAGCTCTGCGTTCTTCAAGAAATGTCATGATGTAAAAAAGAAAAGCATTATCTCGATACATATACTGCTCCATGCTATTCAAGAGTGGATCAGTAGATTTGGGTAAGTATCAGAAAGCTCCGTATTTATCAAAAAACAAAACCAAACCCAAACACAACCCTCCAGTGTTTTATACATTCAAGAACACCAGTTACCTGACATCACATCTCCCCCAGGGGAGGTATGAGTGAACAGCAGAGAGAAGACGATGGTATCAGCCTGACTGGAAGTCCCTCCACAGGGAAACAGGAAAGGAGAGGTGTTTCCCCTGCCCCCAGATAGAAACCATAATATTTATTTGAAATGGATGCAACATAAAGAAAATGGCCAAAGACAAATCCTTCATTATCACTCACACCTGTTTCTCTCCCCGCTCTCCCCATCTCAGTCATTGTCACCCCTACGTACTCAAGTACTCAAGCCAGAGATCTGGAAGTGGTTCTCAGCACTCTCTCCTCCTTTATTTGACAGGTTCGATCTATCATCCCAAACTGTTGATTTAATCTTAAAATCATGTCTTGATCTGTCTCTCTCTGTCCATCGCCATGCCACTGTCACGGCCCAGGTCCAGCCCACTGTCATGTCTCACCTGATCTACTGAGGTGGCCTCCTAACCAACCTCTGGCTCCTACTCTTGCTTCTCTACAATCTATTCACCACAGCAAGGATGATTTTTTAAAATATAAATCAGATTATGTTACCTCCTGATTAAAATCCTCCAAGGGCATCCTCCAAATCCTAACCACAGTTTGCCAAGCCCTCAGTCGCTCATGACAAAGCCATGCCTACCTGTGCTTTTTTTTTTTTTTTTTTTTTTTGCGGTATGCGGGCCTCTCACTGTTGTGGCCTCTCCCATTGCGGAGCACAGGCTCCGGACGCGCAGGCTCAGTGGCCATGGCGCATGGGCCCAGCAGCTCCGCGGCATGTGGGATCTTCCCGGACCGGGACACGAACCAGTGTCCCCTGCATCGGCAGGCGGACTCTCAACCACTGCGCCACCAGGGAAGCCCTACCTGTGCTTTTGTCTCCTACCACACTCCCTATTACTCATTGTAACACAGCCACACTGGCCTCCTTTCTCTTCTCAGAGCCAACCTCCTGCTGGCCTTATGGGTCTGGCACCTCCTACTCCCTTTGCCTTAAGTGCTTTTACATTCATGCATCTTTATAAGACAGGATCTTTACTGTAATTTCTAGTTTCAGTTCAAACCCCATTTCCTCAGAAACACCTTCCTCATGATCTCAGGTAGTTCCCCGCCCATCTCTCATTCACTCTCTATCCTATCACTTAATTTTATTGTCTTTAAAGACCTTATTATATTAAAGCTTCTTGTTTATGAATATGCTTATCATTTATCATTCTCACCCTGGAATCCTTCTCCACCCCCACGGCCTATTAGAAATTAAACTGCACGAGAGCAAGGACCTTTGCTGTCCTGTCCCATGTTTTGTTCCTAACATGTTGATGCATAAATGAAAAGAACAATATAAGATGGAAAGATCTGGGTAGAGCTACCTGGGTAAAGGCGTAGCCAAGGGAGACCAAGGGGAGACATCCAGTGCACAAGAAGAGAATGAAGGTACATTGGTGGATGAGGTTTCACACATGTAAGGAGATAAAGAACTTAATAGGAGTCAGGATTTATCCTGAGAGGACAAGATCCAGTTCTTTCTCTCAGATCGAAGACATGCCTGCAGCCCCTTAGAAATCTGCTTTCCATAAGAAGAAGTGATTAAATTTTGCTACACTTGAAAAGAACACTTTAACCAAAAGGAAGTTTATTGATTGGGATATTTAGATGCCCCCAACACTGGCCCCTGAATTCTCAGCGTGTGGTTAAGAACGAATCATAGCAGAGAAGATAATTTTACCTCTTCCTTGATGACCTAGGCACAGAGAACAGCTGTGTCAGGGGGGAGTTCACTAGCCTAGTCCAGCTGTTAAGGCCAGGGATGTGAATTCAATCAGTGAATTATAGGATTTTATGTTAGAAGGATCCTTAAAAATCATCTGGGCCAACCACTGCCCATACTACAAATAAATCAACCAACCCATAATTCAAACAAGGAAAAAAGCCCAAGAGGTTGACTACATCTCTTCTTTCTGCTTTTGCTAATTTAAGGCTGTTCCCACACTTCATTCCATGAAGAAAAAGCCAAAAACCTTGCTCATCTTCCTTCTCTACCTAAGAAGGTCCCAAAGTGTGACATAAGCTGGCACATGGCACAGTGGAAATTACTTCTGCGGAGATCTGCCAAATGACTTGAGTGTTTCGCTCTAAATTCAGCCAAACCCGAGGAAGTTCTTTGACAGGTTTCTCAGGCCTCAGGCCCTTTTGTGCTGCACCCTTTCAAAGGCTCGTCAGAATACATCCGTGAAGGCACAAACATTGGCAGGATTGAGTAGCCAATATGTCCATATATACCATGCGGTAATAACACTCTCTGATTCGTTTTTCATGCTTAATCCAGCTCTAAGGGTTTTCAGATATAACAATTCCTCTTTGTTCCCAGCAGTTGAGGTGCATACAATAGATCCAGCATTAAAAAATATCACTCAGACACTTCCTGTGTCACCTGCACAGAGTTTTCAGGAGATCAAGGCTTCTGTCTGAGCCCTGGGGAATGTCTCCTCTCTCCAAGGAAACACATCAAAGATAAAAGCTCCCTCCTCCACAAATAATCAAAGAAATCCAAATATAAGCAGAAAGTGAAATGGGAAAGTGAGATGCTGCTAAATGCATGAGTCACATGTGTGCTTTCAGAGCATCCCATCTCCTGCTTTGTCTTCTCTCCCGTGGCTGCTGCCCATAAGGTTGACTAACACTGAATAGTGACGCTGGCGTGTGATGTATAGGGCTGTCTGATTTGTCAGTTTTCAATTGCCTGGTGGAAAAGCTGAGTTCTTCATCCCTACCACTATCCTCCTCCCTCTATCTCTTTCTGCTCTTCTCAGAATATAAGAAAGACAAGAATTTCTTATTATCTTAGGGATCCTTGTTGCCTCTTTCTCGTGGTGTTTTGTCTGCTAGAATCTGACTGATAAGTGCTTCTGTTCCTCCCCCTATTGGAGCCCCCAGAAAACTGGCAGTCTTGACACTTTTCTGACATTTCTAAACAACTCAGGCTCTTCCTGCCAACTCCCAGTGGCTCTCTAACCTTTTTAAATCCTGCAGAAGGCAAAACTAATCTACAGAGAGAAAGGTGCCAGGCCTGGTCTGGCAGCTGGAGCTACGAATGTCAGCGTGGGGAAAATGATAAATACACCTGCCACAGAGAAAGGGAGAGACGTGGCCAGGCTCGGCACCACAATAAGGTTATTTAACGTACACAGATAGGCAGGACACTCTCCAGTACCCTCGAGTGCAAACTGTATGGAGGCGATTTGTTCAGAAAGAAAAATGACAGCTCTTAATAACGCGCTCAGTCTGGAGGTGGCTGTGTTTGGGAAGACAGGGAGATAAGGAGCAGAAGTCCTGTGTCCCCTCAGATCCCTCTTAGCTTTTCTCTGTTTGATCCAAGGCTACAGAAATCACTAGTGCCTCATGATCTACACATCCATGCTGTGGAAGAAGAGGCATGCTTGCCTCTCACATGGAAGCAACTGGATTAAGTCAATATCAGGCTGGGCCAGAAGCAAAAGTTGACATTGGGGAAATAGGTGTCTTCCTGTGTTCCCGACACTTCTCCCTGGTCAGGAGTGGTGTGCTGGGCAAAGCCTTGAGTTTAGAGTTAGATGTGAACTGCAAATTGTGAAAATGTTTCTACCATCTTTTTTTTTTTTCTTAAGTCAATCAAGCATGCCAGGTCTGTGGACTAATAAAGTATTTCCACTTAAGATATGGATCCAAAACTTTATGTGTGCATGCATATACAGACACACACACACACACACACACACACACACACACACACACACACACACACTGCTCTTCCAATAAAAGGCAAATCTGGAGATAGAGACTTAGGTCTCAGGAAAAAAATCAAATGGAGGTCTGCAAGTTTGCCTTAACCAATTTTTCCTAAGATTATAATCTCCTAGAGGGCAGAGACCATATCACTTTACTTAATTTTAGACCCCCAAACATGGAACCAAATACAGTTAAACAGTTGTGAAAGTATTTGGATGACAATGACACTAGTGACAATACAGCTTAAACTGTTAAACTCAAATGAAATTATGACATAGGCAATTTAATCAATTTCTTAGAGCAAAATGAGACTGATTGATACCTAAATGGATAATGACAGATGGAATACTGGGAACTAGACTCTTAGGCACCACAGGAATATTGAACTTAAATAAAAAGCCAGTCTTTCCTTTCCCCTCAACACAGACAAATCAACTAGATCTTCATAAGGAAATCAGAGAATTCCTGAGTCCTCTCATTCAGGAAGGAATATGATAAGGAAACGATAAGGAATCGTTTTCCTTCTTTTCTTATAAAGGGACTATGGCCCCAATCTTATCAAATTTACCTAGGTTGAAAATAATGTAGCCTAATGAATAATATGCATCCATTTTCTTCAAAATGTTGGCCTCATAGGAAGCTAATTAAAAAAAAGTCAACTGATTTCCTATAATACTATTTTTCATAGAAAAATCACAAGTATGTCCTGAGGTGCAAAGCATAACTGCAAGCTATTCTGAAGCTTTATACTACAATCTTAAAGTAATACATTTATAGAACATTTTGTAATAATGTAAATATTGGCCACCGATAAAATTTTCATTTGATAATTATTTTTCTTTGACATTAAGGTCAATATTTGTCAATGTTACAGCCACAAACCTCAAAGAAAATATGTGTCTGACACTTTATATTTCTTATCTAAGCATCCAATGGAACAGCCAACTGACCACTGAGTTCAATATAAACCAATATCTGAGGTAGTATGTTTGCAATTATTACAATTTTTAGAACCAGACATTGGTGAGTTTTGATCAATGCTAGACCACAGGCAACTGAGTTCTTTCCAGACCTTTCCATCTTGGAACTCTTTCCAGAGATAGCTGGGAAAAAAAAGATCATATTGACTTCATGCAAGGGAGAGAGAAAATCTTGGAAAAAATACATTTAAAATAAATAATATTTTATAAATATGTATAAAATTTATGTCTCTCTATATACAGTAGATAGGTAGATAGATAGGTAGAGATATACTCATATAAAACTACTGTGGAAAATGACTCTTAGTGCTCCCCAAGTCAGGCTTGATTTTATGAGTTTCTGAAAAAACAGACTGAGCTTGAGAATTAAACAAGAAATGCTATCTTATCATAATAACATTTTATCCCCCATGATCCAGAAAAGATGAAAGCCATCAAGTAATATACAGGACTCTGCCTTTAAAAAGTCAGTTAAAGACAGCCTATGAGAACTCTTATCTCTGAAGATGATTCTGTGAGATTTTCAGGGCATTGTATCAGATTTATATGAGATATTAATTAAGGAATATTATAAAGTTCATCAAACTCGATTTAGAGTTACTGAGCACTTATTAAACACCCAAATTAAGTACCCAGAACACCTGCATTAAGCCTTGAAAACAAAATTACACCAAAATACTTTAGAATCATCTTGATACCTCGGATACATGTCTGATGCATCAATATTTAAATGTCCAAACAATATATACTAACCTTAAACAAATCTATCTCAATAATATTATTTGAAAATTAAACATAAAAAATGCACTTGAGGTCATCTGAATAGCTCAGTGGCCCTCTGTCTACTGAGACAAATTTTTAAAAGTAATTAACAAAAATTTTAATCCAAGTGAGAAGTACATGACTTTCACTGCAGAAATGATAGTGTTCTAGGAACTCAGAACTGACAATTAGGAGTACCAAATACTTAGTTTTGGTTTATGAGTAATAACATTCTTGAAAAGAATGTGTTATTATTTCCCTACATGCTTCTTTAGTTTTATATCTCCTGCAGACTCCATATATTTTCTACTGTACTTTTATTGAAGGTGATCCTTTTCTTTTTCTTGGCTGCTCTGGGTCTTTGTTGCTGCATGGGGGCTTTCTCTAGTTGCGGCCAGCGGGGGCTACTCTTCGTTGCAGTGCACAGGCTCCTCACTGCAGTGGCTTCTCTTGTTGTGGAGCACAGGCTCTAGGCATGCAGGCTTCAGTAGTTGCAGCATACAGTCTCAGTAGTTGCGGCTCGCGGGCTCTAGAGCATGGGCTTAGTAGTTGTGGCACATGGGCTTAGTTGCCCTGCAGCATGGGGGATCGTCCTGGACCAGGGATCGAACCCATGTCCCCTGCATTGGCAGGCAAATTCTTAACCACTGGACCACAAGGGAAGTACATATTGAAGTGATTCTGATTAATGAAATCTTGTGAAAAAGATCAGAGCAAATAATTGTAAGATAAAGTGGTATTTTAATTGAGTCACTACTTCCTCCTAACAACATATGAATTTGAGTATAAACTTATTTCTTCGTATTAAAAATAAATCATCCCTCATGTAAGATACAAAAGTTTAAGTAGAAGCAACAACAATCCATGTAAACTGTTTGAAATTCACAAAATGTCTGATCTTGGAATGTCCACTACAATAAGCAAGTATTACATGGTTTTGGTTGAAGTTCATTCATATTCATAAAATATGGTTCTGTGAAACCTGAGATTATACTGAAATAGTCTATTCAGTTCAGTCTAGCGTCATAGTCATTAAGAAAACATATTATCCTTAGTAACATATTATAGGAAGCAACAATAACCATCTGTATGAAATTTATAATTTTATAAGACCAGGAACATAATTATAATCATTTTCTATTAAAGGCACGGGTCAATAATTCAAAGACCATTTTCCATATCTAGATAATACTACAATAGCAGCAATTATTTGCTTTGGCCATTAATCGACTCTGACCTAGGGTTATTAATCTTTCATTTACCCTCCACTCTTACTTACGTAAACATGTTATTTTAAATGTATGAGAGACCACTTTCAAGCATTAGAACACTCACAATTGTTACTTCTCAAGTGTTGTTTTGCATTTGTAGGTATGTAATCACTTCTTAACCTACCTTGTTATAAAACTGGAATGACCTTGGAATGGGCTGCTGAGGCTCTAAAGAGATTTAAGAGAAAGCAGTATCATGGGAAGATGCCTTTGATTTAATACTAAGTGCAAGAGGAAAGTACAACTTGCATGAATTATTATTGTAACTATAGTAACATCTTAGGCATGGGAAATACCTGAAATACCTAAGAACTGCCTCGTTGTTGTGTTAAGTTGTTAAAACTGTATAATTTCCATTTTCTTCATTCTGCTTTTCAATATTGCCAGTTTTTCTTACTTAGTGTTTATTACTTTATATATTTACTCCCTTTTTTGGAAACGCGAAAGTAAAGGGCTTCCCTGGTGGCGCAGTGGTTAAGAATCTGCCTGCCAATGCAGGGGACATGGGTTCGAGCCCTGGTTCAGGAAGATCCCACATGCCGCAGGGCAACTAAGCCCGTGCACCACAACTACTGAAGCCCACGCGCTCTAGGGCCTACGTGCTGCTACTACTGAGCCCACATGCTGCAACTACTGAAGCCCGCACGCCTAGAGCCCGTGATCCGCAACAAGAAGCCACCGCAATGAGAAGGCTGCACACCTCAACGAAGAGTAGCTAGCCCCTGCTCGCCACAGCTAGAGAAAGCCTGCATGCAGCAACAAAGACCCAATGCAGCCAAAATTAAATAAATAAATAAAAATTTTTAAAAAGTATACAGTAAGGATATATCATTTATATTATATATACTATGTTATATATACATATATATGTATGTATTTGTAAGTATAAAGTAGTGTTAGTGTGTTTCAGTTTTCCTGGTTTCTGGACGATTTTATTTTCGACCTTCAGAAAAGCTCACTTAAAGTAACAGGTAAAGCAATTGGTTTCAAACATCTCCTTAAACTGGAATAACAACAAAATGTTTCATAGAATTCAACAAATCAGAAGAATTTAAATGCCCCAAATATCAGAACCAAATGGTACAAATAAAAAATGTCTGAATTTGTTCCTGAAACCAAAGGACAAGATGGTAAAGGAAGAACATCACCTTTCCTATAGAATCATGAGACCTCGAGAGAGAGGGTCCACTCTGCCATAGAAACAGTTAAAGAATAAATAAGCAATCGCAGCAGCATTATGGAGAGTCAGTTATGTGTTTTAAAATCTATGGAGTGATAATGCTAATTCAATATGAAAATCTTCTCAATTAGCCATTTCAGTAAAAGAGCAAATTAACCAATCTCTTATTACAGAAAGTGCCATTTGCACAATTTAATAAAACACAAATCTATTATGGCAAATAAGGTTAATGTGGAAAAATGCCATAGACATTTTAAAAATGAGACTTTGTAATGTGCTAATGAGCCCTCCTAAAAAAGGAGGTCATTTTGGCTCTGCTGTGCCATTGTTCTGAAACTAGTCTAGGAAGAAATATAGAGTAATAACATCTAAAACATAGAAATAAACACTAATTTGTGAATTCATTTAGACTCACAAACCTCTTTGCATATTCTTATAAAATATTTCTTTCAACAACAAAGAAGTTGCTCACAGCCTAGGACTTAGAAGGAGAGAGGATGGAAAAACTGTCCTGTCTCCTCTGTATCAAGGTGATTACACAGCAAGTATCCTCATCCTTCTCCCATGTCCCCAACTATCTTGCTATCTCGTCCATCATCTGTTAACTATGCACTCTTAACAAATTTGTTTTATGTGCCCATAAAGACAAAATATATGTTTGGGGCACCAGCAATGCAGGGGTTAACAAAAACAACAAAAAACAGGAGGTAAATTTCAGCTTTGATTAACCTGTCAAAGTTTTTGTGACCTAAAATAAGTCTATTTTTATGTTACCACATAGATTGGGGGCTTTATAGTTTAATGTTATTTGTTTCATATTGGAAGAAAGAGGATTAGCATGTACTCATTGTACTTGGCCTTTAAGGTGGTGACAAGTCTGTATGGAGAAACAAGAGAGAATCAGAGATATTTGGACAGAAGTTATAACAGGCTTTCTGATAGACTAATATAAAAGGTGGAGAAGAATGCAAAGTCAAAGGTAGTTCCAAGGTTTTGAGCTGGGCAAAATAGTGGAAGTATCTCTGTAAATAAGATGGGAGAAAGGATCAGAGCAGAACAAAAGATAAGTTACTTTTGAGCCCTGTTTAGTTTGAAGAGACCACTAAGGAGCATTAAATGATTTGGTCCCAAAGAATAAATGTAGGACACCACAAATTCTGAGTCTGATGGTGAGACACAGGAGGTCATTTTTATGTGTACACGGCCAAGCAAAACATATTATTATGACTTGTCCATGACTAACTCAAACCTTTCCAAGCCCCTGTGCCTAAAGATCTGACAGTATAATATTAAATAAAACACTCATGGAGACCAACATATTGCATTTTGTTTATGATGGTGTTGTTTGGTTTGGTGTCTCTTTCATTATCCTAGAGATGTTAACCTCTAATCTTAGACACTTGTGAGGATGAGTGGTCATCTTAGGTAGTTAGGCCAAGTCACTGAACCCTTCTGTCGTACAAATAAGCAAAGAAAAACTCGTTTGGCTTTTTTGCTTTATTTTTCTTTAGTAACTTTGACCATTTTTATCATGAGAGTAGTATAACCTTCTAATTAATTAATTGAATGTATCATATTGGTTGAGAGTGAGAAGGTAAGGAATAAAGAGTGAATTCATGGGTGGTTAGTAAATTTTAATTACTGGAGTAAGTTTTTAACCTCCGTTTTGAATTCTGACTTGATCAGTAGATTTCAGGCCTCCAGTAGGTAAAGTAGGAAAAAGAGAATGCTCAGGAGTCATGAAAATGCATTTTAATACTGACAGTAGCTTACCAATGTTCAGTTAAATCTCTATACCCTGTCAGGGGCTCTAAAATACCAGTGTTGCTGAGGCCGGTCTTTAGGTTTTCATGTCCATTAATCCTTTGTAGTTCTACTGTATTTGCTTGAAGGGAATTTAGAGTGCATAATCCAATCTATTTTTCTAAAGACATGATGAAACTGATGGTCAGAGCCTAAATAATAAGTCCAGGACCACATGGCTAATTAACAGCATGGAGCAGGGCTTTCAGTTTAAGCTCCAGCATATAAAGAGCTTGTAAACTGTCACTTCCAACCTTACAACAAAAGCTGAACTAACTGAAAATCAATGACTTTTCTTGAAAAAATCTGATAACTGTGGTTCCAGGACAAACCACCACCCCGAAATCTAAAGAGACAGATACGTCAAGAGAGATACAGCTTCTGAGCTTGGCTTAATCTGGAGCAGAAGCCACTGGAATCCTTATTTGGTAGGAACACTTGAATGACTATTTTGTTAAATTGGTAGAGATCGAATTCAGACTAGTGTGAGAGTGAGACATTGCTGGGGGTAGCAGTCTTAGGGAGCTCTTAAATTTATGTGAGCTTTTATTCCAAAAACTCCACTGAGGTTTCATGGTAAGGATCTGAGAAGGATCCCCTTATGGCCCAGGCTGGGGGAAGGGAGGAGTAGTAATCTTAAAATCCACACATATTCTATGCCCTAACAAGAGTCTAGTCTCCAGAGGGAAGGGATTCACCACAGGGCAAGCTTGCAACCTTAACCCCAGTTCAGAAAAGGAATCCTGCTCCAATTCCAGCCTTCCTGTCTCACTCAGAGAACAAAAATGTCAACAGGATACCAGACGTTGAGGAAATAGAGACACTGCAGTCAGAGAAAGGGGTAGCAGAATGGGGGGAATAAAAAGCTACATTCCTGGAGGATCAACAGCAATACTTGTGAAGGTTTCACCTCTGAGACCCAAGCTCACGAAAAGGTTGAGACTTAATAAGAAGATTACAGCATGCCCCTCCCCCCTCCACATTTTAGAACATCAACAAGACTCCAACATAATAACAGTGGATTATAGCGGAAAGACACATAGTTATAGTTGGAGGTTTCAACATCCCTCTGTCAGTAATTGAAAGATCAAGCAGGCAGAAAATCAGTAAGGTTCTAGATAACCTGAATAACACTATCAGTCAACTTGATCTAATTGACATTTATAAAATACTCTAAACAACAACAGAATACACATTCTTCTCAAGCTCACATGGCATATTCATCAAGACAGACCACACTCTGGTCCGTAAAATGTAACTTAATAAATTTAAAACAATAGAAATCATACAGAATACGTTCTTAGACGAAAACAAACATAAACCAGAAAGGCTTGAAGGACCTACAATAGTTTCTTCTAGGTCCTTTGTTCTTAATGAAAGAGAATAAAGTTGGAGGACTCAACTTGCCCAATTTCATGACTTACAAAGCTACCAGAAACAAGATAGCATAGTATAGGCAAAATAAAAGACATGTTGGTAAATGGCACAGAATATAGAGCCCAGAGATAGACCCACACAAGTATAGTCAACTGATTTTTGACAAAGGCACAAAGTCAATGCAATGAAGAAAGGATAGTCTTTTCAACAAATCTCCCATGCAGAAAAATTCCAAATAATTTTGGTAAATGCTCACGCCTCAAAGTGTTGGCACGTAACTCCCCACCCCTTCAGATGCACTCCAGGTAGTGACTTCCTTCCAAAGAGTACATTACAGAAAGGGGGCAAGAAGGGACTTTACAGTGGAGGAACCTGACAAATACTACTTTAGCCAAGTGATCAAGGTTAATATCAACAGTGACAAGTCATGTTGAGAACAAGTACCATTGATATGCTGTAAGAAGGACAGCCTTCCTCTGTGATCTTTCTTCTCTCTTGTTTAAAAATGAGAAACATCAGAAAAAAAAAAATTGAGATATTTCACGAAACACCTGACCAGTAATCCCTAGAACTGTCAAGGTGTTCAAAAACAAAGTATGTCTGACAAATTTTTACAGGCTATTGGAGCTTAAGAAACATGATGACTAAAGGTAATTTGATATCCTGGAACAGAAAAGGGACATTCAAGAAAAAATAGTGATATTGGAATAAACTATGGGTTTTAGTTACAAAGATATAGCAAAACTGGTACATTAGCTGCAACAAATGTACCATAGACATATTAACAACAGAGAAAACTGGCAGCTGGGTATACAGAAACTCTGTAATATTTTTGCAACTTTACTAAAAATAAAATTTTAAAAAAAGGTATAGCCAATTGCCTGATTCAGCTCATTTGGTTTTTTGGAAAATACTAGCCTGACTCACACAAGCCTGCTCAACTCATCCAGGTTTTTTTTTTTTTGCTAATGTGACACATTGCTTATGTGTCAATGTAGCAATCTATATTTGTTTGATATTACATTTTACTCTTTCCTGAGTGCTGGGTACCTAGTAGTCACTCAATAAATATTTCCTGAATGCTAGCAGATTGTCCTTCCTTGAGTTTCCAGGGAAAAATATTATTTTAAGGAAAAAAAGCTACAGGCATCAATAAAATGAAACCTGTTCACCTCTGCATCCATTTAAAAGCAGTTTTTTAAAAAATTCCTCTTATTTGACAAAAGAGAAAGAACGAAATTAATCTCTATAAAAGATAAACTCCATAGAGGACAGAAACCATCATTTTCTTTCACAAAACTTTTTGGTCTTTTCAGAATTAAGAAAAAAAAAAGGCATGGGACATTTTAAAAGAGAAGAAAGCAAAAGAACAATCCATGTAAGTCTACAAATTTGCTGAGTTGTAGGGTTCTTGAAAGCCTTTCCATTACAAAATTAATCCTGGGGCAGAAAAGAATTCCAGATTCTGGAGCTCATGTCTGAGAAACTTATTTTTCCCTGGAGCTTAATTCTTAAGGGGTCTCAAAGAATTAGGACTTCAGGGCATACAAACACAGAATCATTGAATAATTCAAGTTGCAAAGCACAATATACAGATTACATTTCAGGAATATTTGGCCCCAAATTTCATATGGACAAGAGAATAATCATCTGTTGCTAAGTATTACTTAACAATAATAAATTCATGAAGAGTTTCTATTTTGCCAGTCTGGAAAAAAATAGAAAACAAAAAGAAAAATGACCTTCATTATCTTTCATCTGCAATAAAATGTGGGAATACTGCCCTTTGGAAGGGGCAGGAGTAAGAAAGAAACCACGAATCTCTTTGTATCACTAATGATATTAGAACAGCTTGCTTCTATTTTAAATCCCTAGAGATCTTGCTGGGATCTTTTTCCTCCATAGCTTACTTCCTTTTATCACCATTTCCTTTATGAGAATAGGATATGTACTGAATGGACCCAAGCTTGAAAGGCAGTTTTCAGAATGGATTAGAAAATTCCCAGTTTATATGATACATTGTATTTTTATTTCCTAGTTATATACTTAACATGCTAATATTTAAACATTTTATAGCTTCCTCTTTTAAAGCCCTCTCTTTTAGTGGTTAAGTATCTTGAAGCCAAGATCTTACATTAAAGGAGAATCTAATTAGACCTTTCAATTCAGACAGGCTGCTGAACGCTTTTAGCTCCACTATAGAAATGTACAGTAAGACCTTTTTTTGGTCTCCGTGGTGAAAATAGTAGTTATCTTCAAGGAAAAAAAAAAAGGAAAAGACATGAATTATCCCCCCTCAATTTAAGCCCGAGGAGCAGGCAGGTGACCCTGCCTCTTTGTCCTTCTACATAAGAAGGAAGGTGGTTTTCAAATTTTGAGACAGCTACTAGGAGTGGGGGTGGGGAAAAAGTGTGTTGTTGCTGCATTTAAACCCTTAAATACATCACATCTAAAATGCCTTCACACTGAAAGCATGAAAATTGCAATAACTACTTCAATAAGCAAGTAGTTTAAATATAATTTCTGGCACCATGTATATGTTCACAGAGAAAATGAGTTAAGAAAGACAGAATGTAGTTTTACAAAAATGAAAGCATAAAATGCTAAATATGCTTGCAAGTGTGTATCCATGAAAGTAATGTCATTTAAGAAAAAGAATTAGCTATTGACAAGGAAGCATATTTCTTCCTAACCGACATTTGGCATTAAGCTAGCTTTGAGAAAGAGGGTAGAAAAACCTTATAACAGAAATTGCTATCATCAATATCAAATGAAGAATGTCAAGCTTGCAGCCAGGAACTCAAAAGGACTTGGGATGCAAAGAGGGTGGGTATGGGGGGAGAGAAGACAACCTCTCTAAGGTTAAATCAGAACGGCTTACATCACTTCTGAATGAAATAAACTTGAAGGTGATGCTCAGGAAGCTGATATGGTGGATAATGAAGAATATAAAGAATGCCCCCGGCAAATGCAGACTCAAAGAGTACCAGAGCTACCATACAAACTTTGCACCTTACCCTGTGACCCTTGGCATTATTTGGGAAAAAATACAAAAGGCCAGACTCTGTCTTTACTCAGGGTGACTATTGTAGGATGTTAATAGACTAGAAGTCTCACACAACAACTCTGTAGTCATTACCTCCATTACTGTGTTGGGCAGTGAAATCCTTGCAGAGTGTTGACAAATTATGTTTCTCTTCATCATATACTTGAATGCTGGAGGATCATGCTTTTAAAAGTTATCCATAATTGTTTCAAAGCAATAGTGTACTTTAAAAGGGCAAAACTACCCCTCATTATCTAAGCCAGATACTTATAAAATTCTGAGAATCAAATTGCTTTCAGTGCTTGATGATCACCCTTTGAAAAGTAGTTATATGCCTTTGGATTAAAAGCCCTCACTTTGGCAAATCATTTCTCTATTTTCTTACCTCCCTAGAAATTAGAGGATGAACTAAAGAGATAAGGAGGAATCTAGTGTTAGAACATAGATCTATCATGGGTAAAATGAAAAGCCAAATCAGGAAGATACCAGGAATTCTTTAATGATCCCTCAACCCATTCCTTAATCCTCATGGTTTACAAACTTAAACCAGAGACTTTATAAAAATAAATCTTACTGGAAGCTTGTCATATATAACAGATAAATAAGAAATTCATTTGATTAAGGTGAAATGGAATATTTAGAGGGTGGGGTGCTGTGCTGAGGTGAAAAGACACTTCTTAAGATCTGGAGACTAGCAGAAGCATATTTGAAAACCACCTCCAAGTTCCACCCTAGCAACACATCTCTACCTTTCCATTTTCTGCTGGAAATTAGCACTTACACTGGTACCACAGGTTCCTTGCTATAGGACAGTCTGTGGAAAAAGGCTCAGTGACAAACTCCAAATACATCCCAAAGTATTTTGTTCTGGTCCCAAAGCATTTTGTTTGGATATTAAAAGATGCTGAAGTCCTAAAATAAGATTCTTCAAACAGCAGTATACCAATGTAGACAATCAAGATATGTCCATTGTCTGTAGCCAGCTCCCCTCCTGGAGCTCTGACATTTATGACTAACATATGATTGGAATTCAATAGTGAATATTTGAGTCAGGAAATTCAGACAAAACAGAAGAGGAGGAGACAATAGTCATTTCCAGTGGGGGCTAAAAAGGTGCCCAATTTTTAAGTTGTCTTGACACAATAGAAAGAGCACAGGATTTAGTCAAAACACCTTGGTTCATGTCCTGATGTCAACACACAATGGCTGAGTGATTATTTACAACTTATTTATTCACTCTGAATTTCAGAGTCCTTATTCACAAGATGAAAACAAGAGTAGCACCAACCTTTTACCATTGTTTCAAGGAAAGGTGAGATAGCATAACCAGGGTCTAGGATTCTATGCAAAGTACACATTCCTGAGGACCTCACATCCTTTATCCCTCACAGCATATTAGACTAATACTTACAAAGATGGTCTCTATTTTGAGTTGCCTACTAGTGTGCTGACCTGATGATGCAATAGTACAAAACACAGTTTAAAATTCACTTGATCTAAAGATTTGGAACTTCCTGATACTTACTGGATTTTCAATTTGGAGAGGTTTGCAAAATTTCAAAAATTTTTTATAAGAATTAGTAGTAATTATTACTGTTATAACAATATGTCAATTTTTCACAAAGCTTAATCACACAGAACCTACTCATGCTTTTTTTAATTGTGGTTGCCATCATCACTATTATTATAAGTATGAATTCAGGTGAGTGAATGCTATTTTCACTTGCTCACTTTCCTCTAGACTCAACATGTCATGGTTTCTAGTATTATGGGGAAAGAGGATTAGGCTATATAGGGGTGGTTTAGTGATAAACATTAATGCTTGTGGATATACTATTTCTTACATTAGTTCAATCCATTTTTTAAAATTCTTTCCAAAGGCAGAATTTCCCTGTACAAAGCATAAAGTGGGCAAACTAGTGCTATTGGAGACGTAAGCAGGGTAAGACAAACAGCATGTAAGCTCGAATGTTCTCCTTGAGGTGTTACAGAAGTGTCTTCTTTCTATGTGTCTGCTTAAGCTGTTGGTTTGGAAGACCACCTGTGGAAGACCTTGCCTTAAGCATGGAATCTTTAAAAAACCAGAACTTTGCTTGTTTTTCCATGTGTTTATTTTCGTTTTTGCTGTCATGGTTATTTCTCCTCCATGGTATTATAAGACACTTCCAGAATGGAAGCGGGTATATAGAAGAATAAACTAAAACGGACATGCAGTTCTTAGAAGTAAGAAATTAAACAGCTTTCTTTGTCACATGGCCATAATTTAAGCACCACAAAGACTGTTCTATTTAGCAACCTTTTTGGCAATGATCAGAAACTCTGAAAAAGGTCTAAATCATATAAAAGAGACACTAGAAAGACAATGCTCAGGTGAACCAGGAAATTATTTTCAAATGTGTCATTTAATTTTATAAGGTCAGTGACAAAATCTTTACATTCTTTCAGAAAACACAATTTATTGCTTGAAAAATGTTCATGTGATTCCTGAAAAGAAATTATTAATGCATTCATCCAAGTACCAACTTTGCCATTTCATCCCATTAAAAAAAAAAGTACAATCTATTTCAGCAGAATCTGGGCAAACTTGCTGTCTTTTTTCTTTCAAATGAGGAAATTTGGAAGGGACCTTCAAGATGGTGGAGGAGTAAGACATGGAGATCATCTTCCTCCCCACAAATACATCAGAAATACATCTACATGTGGAACAAATCCTACAGAACACCTACTGAATGCTGACAAAAGACCTCAGACTTCCCAAAAGGCAAGCAACTCCCCATATACCAGGCCGTGTGGCTGACAGGGTCTTAGTGTTCTGGCCAGATGTCAGGCCTGAGCCTCTGAGGTGGGAGAGCAGAGTTCAGGTCCACCAGAGACCTCCTGGCCCTATGTACTATCAATCAGTGAGAGCTCTCCCAGACATCTCCATTTCAATGCTAAGACCCAGATCCACTCAATGACCAGCAAGCTACAGTGCTGGACACCTTATGGCAAACAACTAGCGGGACAGGAACACAACACCACCCATTAGCAGAGAGGCTGCCTCAAATCAAAATAAGGTGACAGACACCCCCAAAACACACCACTGGATGCTGTCCTGCTCACCAGAAAAACAAGATCCAGCTTCATCCACCAGAGCACAGGCACCAGTCTCTTCCACCAGGAAGCCTACACAACCCAACTACCAACCTTACTCACTGGGAGCAGACACCAAAAACAACGGGAACTACAAACCTGCAGCCTGCGAAAAGGAAACCCCAAACACAGTAAGATAAACAAAATGAGAAGACAAAGAAACACACAGCAGATGAAGCAGCAAGGTAAAAGCCCACCTCACCAAATAAATGAAGAGGAAATAGGCAGTCTACCTGAAAAAGAATTCAGAGTAATGATAGTAAAGATGATCCAAAATCTTGGAAATAGAATGGAGAAAATACAAGAAACATTTAACAAGGACCTAAAGAATCAAAGAGCAAACAAACAGTGATGAACAACACAATAAATGAAATTAAAAATTCTCTAGAAGGAATCAATAGCAGAATAACTGAGGCAGAAAAATGGATAAGTGACCTGGAAGATAAAATAGTGGAAATAACTAGTGCAGAGCAGAATAAAGAAAAAAGAATGAAAAGAATTGAGGACAGTCACAGAGACGTCTGGGATAACATTAAATGCACCAACATTCCAATTATAGGGGTCCTGGAAGAAGAAGAGAAAAAGAAAGGGACTGAGAAAATATTTGAGGAGATTATAGTTGAAAACTTCCCTAATATGGGAAAGAAAATAGTCAATTCCAGGAAGCACAGAGAGTCCCACACAGGATAAATCCAAGGAGAAACATGCCAAGACACATATTAATCAAACTATCAAAAATTAAATACAAAGAAAAATATTGAAAGCAGCAAGGGAAAAATAACATACAAGGGAATCCCCATAAGGTTAACAGCTGATCTTTCAGCCGATAATCTGCAAGCCAAAAGGGAGTGGCAGGACATATATAAAGTAATGAAAAGGAAAAATCTACAACCAAGATTACTCTACCCAGCAAGGATCTCATTCAGATTCAATGGAGAAATTAAAATATTTACAGACAAGCAAAAGCTAAGAGAATTTAGCACCACAAAACCAGCTTTACAACAAATGCTAAAGAAACTTCTCTAGGCAGGAAACACAAGAAAGAAAAGACCAAATATAACAAACCCCAAACAATTAAGAAAATGGTAATAGGAACATACATATCGATAACTACCTTAAATGTAAATGGATTAAATGCTCCAATGAAAAGACATAGACTGGATGAATAGATACAAAAGCAAGACTGTCTACAAGAGACCCACTTGAGACCTAGGGACACATACAGACTGAAAGTGAGGGGATGGAAAAAGATATTCCATGCAAATGGAAATGAAAAGAAAGCTGCAGTAGCAATTCTCATATCAGACAAAATAGACTTTAAAATAAAGACTATTACATGAGACAAACAAGGACACTACATAATGATCAAGGGATCAATCGAAGAAGAAGATATAACAATTTTAAGTATTTATGCACCCAAAATAGGAGCACCTCAATACATAAGGCAAATGCTAACAGCCATAAAAGGGGAAACCGACAGTAACACAATCATAGTAGGGGACTTTAACACCTCACTTTCATCAATGGACAGGTCATCCAAAATAAAAATAAGTAAGGAAATACAAGCTTTAAATGATGTATTAATAAACAAATTCTTAGAAAACCACAATATTCCAAGACTGAACCAGGAAGAAATAGAAAATATAAACAGACCAATAACAAGCACTGAAATTGAAACTGTGATTAAAAATCTCCAACAAACAAAAGCCCAGGGCCAGATGGCTTCACCGGCGAATTCTATCAAACATTCAAAGAGCTAACACCTACCCTTCTCAAACTCTTCCAAGATATAGCAGAGGGATGAACACTCCCAAACTCATTCTATAAGGCCACCATCACACTGGTACCAAAACCAGACAAAGATATCACAAAGAAAGAAAACTACAGGCCAATATCACTGATGAACATAGATGTAAAATTCCTCAACAAAATACTAGCAAACAGAATCCAACAACACATTAAAAGCATCATCACCATGATCAAGTGGGGTTTATCCCAGGAATGCAAGGATTCCTGAATATATGCAAATCAATCAATGTGAAACACCATATTAACAAACTGAAGGAGAAAAACCATATGATCATCTCAATAGATGCAGAAAAAGCATTCGACAAAATTCAACACCCATTTAGGATAAAAGCCCTCCAGAAAGTGTGCACAGAGGTAACCTACCTCAACATATTTAAGGCCATATATGACAAACCCACAGCCAACATTGTTCTCAATGGTGAAAAAATGAAACCATTTCCACTAAGATCAGGAAGAAGACAAGGTTGCCCACTCTCACCACTATTATTCAACATAGTTTTGGAAGTTTTAGCCACAGCAATCACAGTAGAACAAGAAATAAAAGGAATCCAAATTGGAAAGAAGAAGTAAAACTGTCACTGTTTGCAGATGACATGATAGTATACATAGAGAATCCTAAAGATGTTACCAGAAAACTAATAGAACTAATCAATGAATTTGGTAAAGTAGCAGGATACAAAATTAATGCACAGAAATCTCTGGCATTCCTATACACTAATGATGAAAAATCTGAAAGAGAAATTAAGGAAACACTCCCATTCACCATTGCAACAAAAAGAATAAAATACCTAGGGATAAACCTACCTAAGGAGACAAAAGACCTGTATGCAGAAAACTATAAGGCACTGATGAAAGAAATTAAAGATGATACAAATAGATGGAGAGATATACCATGTTCTTGGATTGGAAGAATCAACATTACAAAAATGACTCTACTACCCAAAGCAATCTACAGATTCAATGCAATCCGTATCAAACTACCACTGTCACTTTTCACAGAACTAGAACAAAAAATTTTACAATGTGTATAGAAACACAAAAGACCCTGAATAGCCAAAGAGATCTTGAGAAAGAAAAACAGAGCTGGAGGAATCAGGCTCCTGGGCTTCAGACTATACTACAAAGCTACAGTAATCAAGACAGTATGGTACTGGCACAAAAACAGAAATATAGGTAAATGTAACAGGATAGAAAGCCCAGAGATAAACCCATGCACATATGGTCACCTTATATTTGATAAAGGAGGCAAGAATATACAATGGAGAAAAGACAGCCTCTTCAATAAGTGGTGCTGGGAAAACTGGACAGCTACATGTCAAAGAATGAAATTAGAACACTCTCTAACCATACACAAAAATAAACTCAAAATGGATTAAAGGCCTAAATGTAAAGCCAGACACTATAAAACTCTTAGAGGAAAACACAGGCCGTCACTCTATGACATTAATCACAGCAATATTCATTTTGATCCAGCTCCTAGAAAAATGGAAATAAAAACAAAAATAAACAAATGGGACCTAATGAAAGTTAAAATCTTTTGCACAGCAAAGGAAACCATACACAAGACGAAAACACAACACTCAGAATGGGAGAAAATATTTGCAAATGAAGCAACTGACAAAGGATTAATCTCCAAAATTTACAAGCAGCTCATGCAGCTCAATATCAAAAAACAAACAACCCAATCCAAAAATGGGCATACGACCTAAATAGACATTCCTTCAAAGACGATATACAGACTGCCAACAAACACATGAAAGAATTTTCAACATCACTAATCATTAGAGAAATCCAAATCAAAACTACAATGAGGTATCACCTCACACCAGTCAGAATGGCCATCATCAAAAATCTACAAACAATAAATGCTGGAGAGGGTGTGGAGAAAAGGGAACCCTCTTGCACTGGTGGTGGGAATGTAAATTGATACAGCCACTATGGAGAACAGTATGGAGGTTCCTTAAAAAACTAAAAATAGAACTACCATACGACCCAGCAATCCCAGTACTCGGCCTAAACCCAGAGAAAACCATAATTCAAAAAGAGTCATGTAGTATTATGTTCATTGCAGCTCTGTTTACAATAGCCAGGACATGGAAGCAACCGAAGTGTCCATTGACAGATGAATGGATACAGAAGATGTGGCACATATATACAATGGAATACTACTCAGCCATAAAAAGAAACGAAATTGAGTTATTTGTAGTGAGGAGGATGGACCTAGATACTGTCATACAGAGTGAAGTAAGTCAGAAAGAGAAACACAAATACTGAATGCTAACACATATATATGGAATCTAAGAAAAAAAAAAATGGTTCTGAAGAACCTAGGGGCAGGACAGGAATAAAACACAGATGTAGAGAATGGACTTGAGGACCTGGGAAGGGGGAAGAGTAAGCTGGGACGAAGTGAGAGAGTAGTATGGACACATATTCACTACTAAATGTAAAATAGATATCTAGTGGGCAGCAGCCACATAGCACAGGGAGATCAGTTCAGTTCCTTGTTTCCACCTAGAGAGGTGTGATAGGGAAGGTGGGAGGGAGATGCAAGAGAGAGTAGATATGGGGATATATGTATATGTATAGGTGATTCAGTTTGTTATAAAGCAGAAACTAACACACGATTGTAAAGCAATTATACTCCAATAAAGGTGTTAAAAAATAAATAAATAAAATATATATTTTTAAAACTGTAGAAATTTATTTACCCTAGGAAGCCAAAACATAATGCCACATGAAGATTATGGTTCAGTCAGAAGGGATAGTAAAAATGAGAGGAGACAGGCTGAGTGGTAAAATCATAAACATACTGTGGTTAATATCAATAGAGATATATGGCATTTTTCAGTGTTTTTCAATTTTGTGCAATGCATATCCATTTTCCTTCCATATTAGGTTTGGGTTGTAAAGCCAGCTCTATAGAAGATGATTATATCCTTCAAAGGTCTATCTGAAAAATGAGTATAGTAGAACCAGTTAGAATATTATTCATGGAGAAAATACATATTCTATTCTCTAAAAGGACTCTCCTCATTCATCCTCTGACCCCTCTCCTACACCTCTGGTTCCTCCCTTATTCTCCAGCCATACTGGCCTCCTTGCTCTTTCTCAAACACTCATGTTATGTGTCATTTTAGAACTTCTGCTTTGGTTCTTCCATCTTCCTGGAAATATCTTTCCCCAGGAATATGCAGGCCTAAATCTCTAATCCTCATACCTCCTTGAAGTCATCTTTCAATGATGTCTAAAGTGAACACCCTGTTGAAAATTGAGCCCCTATCCCAAGGACAATGCTCTTAGTTAATTTTAACCACGCTCAATATTGTTTTCTTTTTTCCATAGGTTTTCTAACCTTCTGACGTACTGTATAATTTATGTGTTGTGTTTTTTGTGTCTGGTTCTCTCATGTAGAATGAAAGGTCTATGAAAAAATAAAGGTCACTGTAATTCACCATATTAACCAACTAAAGAAGAGAAAACGTATATCGCTGAAATAGATGCAAAAACGAGTTGACAAAATCCAACATCAATTCTGATTTTTAAAAAACTCTTAGAAAACTTGGAATAGAAAGGAATATCCTCAATCTGAAAAAAGGACATCTATGAAAAACCTACAGTTTATATGTTATTTAATGACAAAAGATCTAATTTTCCCCCATCATCAGGAAAAAGGAGTATCCACTTTTATTCAACATTGTACTGAAGGTTCTAGCCAGTTCAATAAGGCAAGAAAAAGAAACAAAAGGCATCTATATTGGAAAGAAAGTTGGAAAATATTTTTTAAAAAGAATAAAATCTTAGGACCTATAGAAGAATAGCAAAACAAC
This sequence comes from Phocoena sinus, assembly GCF_008692025.1. Classification (NCBI taxonomy): domain Eukaryota; kingdom Metazoa; phylum Chordata; class Mammalia; order Artiodactyla; family Phocoenidae; genus Phocoena; species Phocoena sinus. The sequence continues at coordinate 85,312,479 of NC_045773.1, read as the reverse complement.
GAATGTCTGAGTGAATGGAATCCCAAGAAGAAAGAAGAGAAAGGGGCAGTAAAATATTTAAAGTAATAATGGCCACAAACTTCCAAATTTGGGGAGAGACATAGATTTACAGATTTAAGATGCCCACCAAATTACAAACAAAACAAATAAAATGAAAATGACACTTAGATATATTATCTGCAAACTGATACAACCAAATCAAAAGGAAGATATTAAAGTTGCCAGAAACACATAATAACAGGTGACCAGTGATGTAAATAATCACAGGCTTCTTTATTGAAACACTGAAGACCAGACATCTTTGAAGAGCAGACAAAGAAAAAAAGAAAAAACCCTGACAATCCAGAATTCTATACCCAGAAAAAGATTTCAAATATTAAGATAAAATAAAGACATTTTTATATATTAAAACTAGGATAATTTATTGCCAATAGATCTGCAGAGCAAGATGTGATAAAGGGAGTTCTTCAAGCTGATAACAGATCTCCTGGAAAGAATGAAGAGCACTGGAAATAAATGTATGGATAAATATAAGATATCATTGATTTCCTCTTAATTTAAAAAAATATATGTCATAGTTTATTCATATTATGATTATTATGAATAAACTTCTATTTCACAGGATGGCCTTTCTGCTTATTTGTACAGCCCATAATGCCAGGAGTAGCAGTCTGCACTTTAAAAACTTTTTGTATTTTTTTATGAAAAGCCCATACGTAGACCAGTCTAGGAATGATTGATAATTCCCAATAAGACAAACAAACAAACAGCATCCCTAGGGGAATTCCCTTGCTATCCAGTGGTTAGGACTCCACGCTTACACTGCAGGGGCACAGGTTCGATCCCTGGTCAGGGAACTAGGATCTCATATGCTGGGCAGCGTGGCTGAAAAAAAAAAATTAGCATCCCCATTCAAAGTTATATATGTTTGTTTGTTTAAGTCTCTTTAGCAACATAGTTTTCCCAGAAATGCTTACAGGCTTTTTTTAATGGACTTTAAAAGAAAAAATAGCTTAAAAAAAACCCCACAGAGGTATATGTTTCTAGTATCTAGTATCTAGTGGTTTGTAATGCTGGCTGCTGTAATAAATAAGCCATTAAATCTCCATGCCTTAACACAACACAACTTCATTACTCAGTCACTTAAAGTCCGATTGTTTGCGATAGGGAAGATCTACCCAATCACTGAGGAAAGCAGGCTGACAAAGGCTCTTTCATTTTCAGCTAGAAGCTTCTAAGGTCACCTTGCCTTCACATTCAGCTGGAAAATAACATGACTAAATTCAGGTTATTCTTCCTCTAAAGTGTCCACAAAGTCATGATTTTTTTAAGAGACTAAGGAAAAGAAAAGAAAAAGGCACGGGAAAGTTTTGTTATAAACGGCGGAGAATGTCAAGCTTTATAAGCTGCTCTATGTCAGAATTTCCATAATAACCCATCTCATTCATATCCATTTTTAATACCAACAATGCTTTCCCAATCCAATTAGTCTACATAATTGAAAGTGCTCATATATATGAGGTAAGCAAATAGTTGTTGGACAGTGGGGAAGCCAGAATGATTAAAATGAAGGGCATAACATGAACTAAACAATAAGTAAAAGACAAATTAGACCAGGTCTCGGATATAAAGACAAATAATAAAGGTGATAAAGAAGAAAATAAAGCATGAATATATTAAAAACTGTGAGATTTTAGAAACAGGAGACTCTTTCATTAGGGTAAAGATCAGCTAAGTCTTTGAAACTTAGGAGTCAGTAGATTTTTTTTTAATGTAAAATAGTTGGTCTGTATCAGCTATGTTCAGTCTTCAAACTCTTTTTTTTTTATCTCTCTTTCCCTTTAGGCAAAGTCTTTTTTGGTAGCCTCTGAAGTCCTTAGGGAAAATCTAAGCCTTCAAGGGCTCTGTTTAAAAACCACTGACTGGTATGTAACCTGAGGTCATCTCTGTAAATGGCTACCAATCATTTTATTTTTGGTAAAATCCCACTCACATTACAAGGACCTGCTCTAAATGCACCTTGTCTCTGATGCAGCTCCAAAACCCAGGTAGAATTCACCACTCTCCTTCTGTCATCCTGTTGCACCAGGTGTGACCACTAGTGTGACAACACTGCTTTGTGTATCTGTCGCTGGTCTAACAGACGTTTAGCTCCTTTACCAACTTTATTTCCTCTGTGACAAGCACAGTGTCCAGTCTATAGCTCTGTAAGTGTGAACTGAAATGTCTGAAACTTAACTGAATTGATTTGAATTGACTTGAGTTGCACCGAGTAGAAGTGAGTTGACTAACTAGAACAGAATATAAAGAACTAGAAAAAGAATACTGATTTGCCTAAGAAAGGGTGTAAGCTCAGCTAGAGCAGAAGCAGTGCAGAACTGCAGTGACAGAGGTTTCTGGATTTCCTTGATAATCCAGTAATGAAGCACTTAGATGACAGGAGAAAAGGGACAGGATTTTAAATACCACAAATCCCAACCTGTGCCTAACTGGTTTCAGTATTAATAGTCTGAACTGATGATTGGATATTTGTATATAATTTTTATGCAATAAAAAACCACACAATGAGAACTAAAGTTCATTCTATTCGTTGAGAATTACGGACCTCAGAATTCGGTACGATTGGTGCCTTAATGTTAGGGAGAGTGGGAAAGGGATGAGAAATTTGTGTCAAAAGTGGGGAAAGACCATATTTCCAACACAGAAATGTGAAAAAAAGGGAATACTCCAGATAATGTAGTATAGCAATGAAACTGCAGGGAAGGAAAAAGAAAACAGTAAATTATAGAACATTTTTGAACACCCCCTATGCCAGGCATTCTTGCTAGGTACTTTTAATACATGATTTGATTACTTCTCCCAACAACCTGGAGATTTTATAGAGGAAAAAAATGAAACTTGGGATAGTTAGGAAACTTGTTCGGGATTTTGCACCTGGCAATTCGAACAGAGATATATTCACCTTCAAAACCCATGCCCTAACCAGAAAATCAAACATCAATCTGCATGTCTCTTCATTATTCTGTTACAGGGAAATGGTACCTGTACTGCATAGTTTCAGACACCAGGATCTTAGCTACATTTTTCAGTTAGCTTTAGCTGTTTCAGGTTAACAATTCTTGATATTTTTTTGAAGTTGTTGATTAGTTTGTATATCACTTGGGCACATATTCCATTATAAGGGATTATGAATATAAAGGATTATAAATATAATCCAGGTAGCTTCAGGCCATACTGGATATATAATAAACAATTTCCCCAAATCTCCTTCCCAACAATATGAAATAATTTCACATATATGAAAATTCAAAACAAAACTACACTCTCAAAATTATTTGAAGACATAGAAAGTGGAAACAGCAAAAATAATTACATGTAAAATAAGGAAAAGAAAGACAAGTTCCATATCTCTGCCCTCTGTATGGCCAGCAGAACAGACTGAGAAAAAACCCAAGGAGATCAGAGCAGAAATACTAGTTATGGGGCCTGGGTGTGACCTGGTGTGATCACCAGAAAAAATAAATGCAGTCTAAATCTTAAGGAAAAAAGTAACTGGGAAGATCAGAGCAAAAACTGCAGAAGGGATTTCAAAGTACAAGAGTCTTAAAGGGAAAAAAATTTTTATTCAAAAATTGAAAAAAACATTTACCACCTTTATGAAGCAAAAATTTTAGTTGATGTAGAGAGATCAGAAGACGTAGCTAGACTAGGGTGAAGCACGTGAGAGTGTAGTAGAGTTCAATAAACGTCTATAGGGCTTCCCTGGTGGCACAGTGGTTGAGAGTCCGCCTGCCGATACAGGGGACACGGGTTCGTGCCCCGGTCCGGGAAGATCCCACATGCCGCAGAGCAGCTGGGCCCATGAGCCATGGCCACTGAGCCTGCGCGTCCGGAGCCTGTGCTCCGCAACGGGAGAGGCCACAACAGCGAGAGGCCTGCGTACCGCAAAAAACAAAAAACGTCTATAAGATCTACACTAATATAATCAAAATGAATTTTTAAAATCTATGATGACTAAATATAAAATGCTAAATAAAGACAAGACCTAACTCTTTACTTCTACAACCCTGCATCACTCACATCACCATAATCCTGGCCCAGAGTCCAATAAAACTTTATTCATAAAAACAGAAGTCTGTCCCATAGTCTTCAGTTTGCTGATTTGATTTTTTAAAAAATTCCATTAAATATTATTTATCTTGATTACTAAATTTTTTGGTGCTCCATGAAACTCTGTGTCTAAGGTACGTCTGTCACCTCCCCTTTGTCTGTCTTGCTAATAGAAGATTGTAATACACCACTCTCAATATAAGACACATACAATTCACAGAAAATAAGTAAAAACACAAAAGGTTATTAAGAAAATACCCTGTAAAAAAAAAGGAACAAGATGGTTTCACAGGGAAATTCTACCAAATTCTTCCAAAAAAAAAAAAAAAAAAAGATATTCCCAATACTCTATAAATTATTCCAGAGCACTGGGGGGAAAATTGCCCAATTAAAAAAATTTCTTTTGCAACAAGAATAAATCTGATACCCAAACCAGATAAAAACAGTACAAAGACAAAACTGCAAACTGATATTACTCCTTAATATTAATTCAAACACTCTAAAGAAAATGTTAGCAAACAGAATCAAATATTAATTCAGTAATTCTAAAGAAAATATTAGCAAACACACTCAATACCACATTAATGATAATAATACACTAAGACCCAGTGTCACTTACGCCAAGAATACAAAATAGGTTCAATATTTCAGACACCTGGCTTTCAGAACTATGAGAGAATAAATCTCTGTTATTTTACGCCAACAGATTTGGGGTAATTTGTTGCTGCAACCCTCAGAAACTAATACAGTTAGCATGCAGGTATGTATTTCCCAGCTCTGCCTGCTGTGAGGGGCCTAAGACACTGACACTGCAGTAGCACTGAGTTCTAGGTTTCTAAGTACTATTCTCCCAATAAAGGAACTAGGATTCTCTGGAGAAATGACTGACTGCAAGCCTAAGGCAGGTGATATACAAGATGCATCTGGGACATCTGATAGTATCAGAAAGTAAGGACACACAAAACAAGATGAAGGCTTCTTTAAGGAAAACGAGCCAACCTGTAGGAGCTCCCAAAAGACAAACCTGGAATAATATGAGTAACAAAATATAGTAGTGTTAGAACTTAATCCATAGACTAAATTTAAAATAAATAATTATTTATTATTATAAAAAATAAATAAGTAGGAGAGAAGGGATAGTTCTTCCTTGTAGTAGAATTCCAATTAATAAATACAGAAGCAAAGAGGAAACCCAAACGATTAGGCAAACACCACAATAGTAACTGTTGCAGAGAAGGTCCACTAAGAGTGCTGGATTCTGTGGGTAAAAGTTTGAGGAGAAACAGAATTTATATAGTTTCAAAGGATCTTCCTCAAGTTACTTATTAACTACAAAGTGTAGGACAGTAACTTTACAATGGGAAAATCAGTAGAAACCACCTTAAACGAGTAATCAAAATCACTGCCACCAGTAATGACACATCTGAACATCATGAACGCCCTGATAGGATGCACTGATAAGGACACAACATGATTTCTGTGATATTCTTGTCAAAGATATGTAACCTCAGCCCAGTGATTAGAAAACATTGAACAAATCCAAATTAGGATAAAGGGAAAAGGATACTGCATATTTCAACCATGCATTAGGCAATATGTTTAAATTAGTTTAAATTAGCTTAACCCCAAATTAAGGACCATTTGAAAAATAACTGATCAATAGTGTTTAAAGGTATCAAGGTCATGAAAGACAAGGCGAAATTGAAGAACTCTATGGACGGCATAAAGCTAAGATGAAGTAACTAATCACAAGATAAGATAGTGGATAGGACCTTGAAACAAAAAAGAACATTAGAAGAAAGATTGGTGAGATTCAAATACAACAGTTATTGTAGTTTTGTAACAGTGTTGTACCAATGTTAAGTTCCTCGTTCTGATCATTGTACTATGGTTATGTAATATGTTAGCATTAGTGGAAGCTGGTTGAGTAAAACTACTATTTTTGCAACTCTTCTGTAAGTGTCAATTTAGTTCAAAATAAAAAGTTCTTTAAAAATTTAAATTAAAAAATTTACAACACCCAAGATAGATGAAAATAATAACAGCTTCCTGAACAGTTGTTTTACAACACACTTATCAAATCAAATCAATAATGCTAGATGGTGAAGTTTCACTCCCTTCTACCCTCCTTTCTTTCTGTCTTTCTCCCTTCTTCTCTCCGTCTTTTCCTCCCTCCTTCCCTCCCTCCCTCTCTCCTTTCTCTTTTCTTTTATGCTTGATGAAGAAACACATCCCATAGAAAAAACACTTGTTCAACCTTGTCATGGTTTCAGAACCCTTTTGATGGCCTCATTACAAGGGTTCTAGAAACAATTGTCTGATTAAAATCAGGCCTGGAAGTAATTTGTTTCCATTGGGTGAACAATATGTTTTTCTCTGAGCCCGGTTTAACTCTGCTGCTCAGAGTGTTTGGGGCAACTGCAATCAATAACTATCTACTTCCACTATGCGGACGAAAATAGGAAAGGAACAGAAAAATAGAATGTTGAAATGGGGACAGGTTTTCAAGAAAGGAAGAAAAGAGATAAGGTCAGTAAAATTTATTTTCAGAAGCTTTTTTGTTCTGGTATTTGCTTATCAAAAAATGGACAATTTGAAATAATTATCTTAGATTGTTTTTTTATTGTGTAGGGTTTTAAAAATGTACAATCTCTGAAATAAATATTACTAACATTTTTTGTCTTATTTAACTTACAAGATTTAGAACAATATCCATTATTCCTTTTTGTCTGTGGGTGTATCTGTGTTTTGTGGGAAACACTGAGGTCAATTATCAGTGTTTTTTTCAACCTTCTAAATTTTTCAACCACCTCACCATCACCACTATCTTCAAAAAAAATTCTATGTATGTCATTACCTCATCATCCGCACCACTCTAACCACAATTAAATAAGCAGGACAATGCCACGGTCATTAAAGAAAAAAGAGACTGTTTTTCATCTTGAAGAAAAGAAGAATCTATTGCCAAGTGGAATATTAAGAACTAATCTATCATATCATACAATTACAAGGTAATGTCAGGCATTTTTCATGAAGGGGAGCAAACTAGATAAAAGACTTAATAGAAAATGATTTGAAGGTCATGTGCCATGTAGTGAAGGGAAAACATTGTGCAAATAACCAGAGCACAAGATAGTGGGTCCTTAGACAAGTTGACTTTTTCACATTTCATTTTCCCCCTCTAAAATTAGGAAGTATAATTACATTGGTAAATATTGTCCAGACCTGTAAATTTGTGTAATTTCAATAAGTCTGTTGAATTTGACTTCATGTTTTGTGATAACTTACTCATTCACTCAATTCTTCTCCCCCCCAAAGCTTTTTTATGTCTATGATTCAGTTCACATATATATATATATTTTTTTTCTTTTCTAGCCATCACACTGTAGTTGATAAATTCTGTTTCTAAGTATAGAGAGAGCACGTATTATATATAGTGCACTTACCTAAGTATTCTCAAGAGTACAAATTATATGCTTAGAGTTATGTTCTTAAAGATCAGAAATCATAGCTTTCGATGAGTTTTACCTGAGGAATCTGAGGAAAGAAAAGATCACCAGGGAAAACTGATATCCATAAATATTCTCTAACTTGGCTTGGGATTCTACCATATCCATGAAACACTTTGTTAATGTCATTAGCAATAACTTCATTTTGCAAATCAGTGGACACCTTTTCAGTCCTTATTGTAACTGATGTGGTTAACAACTATCTTTATTTGAAAATGATGATGCTAATAAGGCCTAGCTCTCCTGGTACTTCTCTTATTAATTCTATTCCCTGACGCTCTGATGCTCCCTATTCCCCAGGCTTCTATTTTTGACCCATGCTTGCTTCTCACCTCCTCATGGACTGCTTGTTTCAAGATTTATACATGGGATTTGTTTTAATCAGTTAGATGACAAATATGGAGACAACTGCCTCTGAAGGAAGAGTTTATTACTTACATTTCCAAATAGAAAGGGTCAGGGCCACATAGGGAGGCACCAGAATTTGCAAGGGGGGAGAGGCAGGAGTGAGGAGATCAGAGTTTTACTGGGGTTATTCATGGGCTAAACAGCTTAGGATGGGTAAGTTTCAGTAATTCTGATGGGCTTTTGGACATCGGGGTCTTTGTCCCTAGCTGTCTATATGTGGCCCTGGGTTGATTTAGGGCAAGGGAAATACTGCTTTGGTGTGTGAGTTAGCTAAGGAAGTGGTTCAGAATATGGGCTATAGAATACAGGAGATGTAAACATCTTTAGCTATTAGCTTGGACCTGTAATTAATTAATGGATACCAAGTAGACAAGTATAGAAGCTAAGAAAGCACAGGTAGAACACTGCTATCTTGTCTACTTCACTTTTTGTTAAATTTTTTAACACTTACATTCATCTCTTAAATCTACTAGATTTTGCAAGCCCTCTCTCTCTCTCTCTCTCTCTCTATATATATATATATATATATAGAGAGAGAGAGAGAGAGATATTAGATACATATTTTAGATATCTGTTTGTGAATGTAAATGAACACCTTAATGCCAAGAATTCAAAATTGAAGTTGTTATCCATGCCCTCCAAACCTGAGCTTTGTCCTCTATTCCTTACTTTGGTTGTTGCCATCATTATGCATCCAATCACCCAAATCATAAATCTGAAAGACAGCATTGCCTTTTCATTCTTCCATATATGTATGAACAATCATCAATCCCTTCTGTCTTTATCTCTTAAATATTTCTGGATTCTATACAATGCTTCCAATTCATGATCCTTTAATTTATCAGTCTGTTACTGTGTAACCTTGTCAAAGGTCTCTCTCCTTCTGGTCCCAGAGGCTGTGGACCCTGGTATGTCCCTACTGACCATTTTTACTGGCTCCTCATTACCTCCAGGGCAAGTCCAATCTTCTTAGCATAAGACAGCTTTTCCTGGTAACACATGTAATTATTTTTCCCAGTCTTATTTTCAACTAACTTTCCTTTTGTACCTTATGCTCAATGGTTAAATACTTCTGGTTCCTTAAAAAAAAACAAAAAACAAAAAAAACGCTATGCTATGTTATACCTCGCTACTGCTAGCCATTCTGCCCCTCCTTGCTTTAAATGTCACCTATTCCCACCCATTTGTTTAGCAAGTTCTTTTATTTAAACCTCCTTCAAAACCAGCTCAGGCACTAACTTCTTTTGAGAAACATCCCTAACTCACTGCTTTCCTCTGTACTACTTCATCATTCTGTGCTTTTTATTGCAATTCTCCTAATGTGTGGTAAACATGCTTACTGCTTTCCACCCCCAGCTCACTCACCTGAATCTTCTTAAGGGCAGGACTGTTATACTGATACATCTATATCAGACTGACTCCTAGACATAGTTTCCTGAGCTAAACTAAAATGTATTTGAAAAATTCCAGAACATGCCTCTGATAGGGGCTTTGAAAAATAAAATTTATGGAGCTGTTTTGGTCCCATCGAGAAGCAATTTTTCCAGGTAAGTCTATAGTTAGCAGTCAAGTTCAAATATTTTTCTACCTTACATGGTTTTTTTTTCTTTCTTTTCTGGTTCTACTATTAGACAACTGTCGGACCATGTACAGTTTCTCCAAAGTAAAGCTCTGCTTATTAATATGTAGTACATTTTACAGTAAACCAACAGTACCCAAACATCTCCCTCTTACAAAATGTATACAGAGTGAGAAAAAATGCTGAGAAATCAGTTTATATGAAAAATACAAATAAGAACTGAAGAATAGGGTGTTATAATGGACTCTAAAATCCTCTCAAAACATGACTTTATGATTTAAGAATCCCCTTTAGAAAAAAAATAAGGAAAAATTCACATATAAAAAGTAATCAGGTTTGAAAAAATCCCACAATAATGTACTTATTTATTTATTAAATACATTCAATAATGTATTTTAAACTACAGGCATCAGTTACCATTTTAAACTACAGGCATCAGTCACTCCTTTGGAGTGTAACTAAATTTGCTTTTTATCTTAAGCTGTATTATTAGGTAAACAAATCAAATATTCTTACCAACAATAAACTCCTTGACCCAGTATTCCAAAAGTTGCCTTTCTTATTTATTCTCTCATTAGATAATCTGTCATCCCCTCAAGCTGGATATTTCCAAAAACGGTTTCACTGCAGCGAGCAATGTGTTTTTTAAAATGTATATAGGACAAAATCATGACAGATAAATTCACATCTGATAATAAAAATAAAGTTGGATAGTCTTCATATTAAGTTTTCTTAATATTACATGGAAAACATGGTAGTAAATCATGTTTCCTGGACTCCTAATTCCACTAGATATTAAAAATAAGAGAATCAGTGTTCAGTATTTACAGTATAAAATTAATGGAGACATAATAGTTCCAATTTTTATGTGAAGATATTTCCCCCCGTATATCATAATATTGATTCTGGAGTAAGGCAGTTGAATTATGCTAACTAAAATGCTACCTTAATATTCATTTCACTAAAAATCAAATGACCAGGGGAGACTGCGGGTGGCGGAGGGGGCAAGCTTCGGAGCCACGGAGGAGAGCACAGCCACAGGGGTGCGGAGGGCAAAGCGGGGAGATTCCCGCACAGAGGATTGGTGCCGACCGGCACGCACCCGCCCGAGAGGCTTGTCTGCTCACCCGCCGGGGCAGGAGGGGCTGGGAGCTGAGGCTCGGCTTCGGTCGGAGCGCAGGGAGAGGACTGGGGTTGGCGGCGTGAAAAAAGCCTACAGGGGGTTAGTGCGCCACAGCTAGCCGGGAGGGAGTCCGGAAAAAAGTCTGGACCTGTTGAAGAGGCAAGAGACTTCTTCTTACCTCCTTGTTTCCTGGTGCGCGATGACAGGGGATTCAGAGCGCTGCTTAAAGGAGCTCCAGAAACAGGCGCGAGCCGCGGCTAAAAGCGGGGACCCCAGAGACGGGCATAAGACGCTAAGGCTGCCTCTGTGCGAGCACGGGTCACTCTCCACACCTCTCTTCCGGGGAGCCTGTGCAACCCACCACTGCCACGGCCCCGGGATCCAGGGACAACTTCCCCGTGAGAACACACAGCGCGCCTCAGGCTGGTGCAACGTCACGCCGGCCTCTGACGAAGCAGGCACGCACCGCATTACGTGCCCCTCCCTCCCCCAGGCCTGAGTGAGCCAGAGCCCACGAATCAGCTGCTCCTTTAACCCCGTCCTGTCTGAGCGGAAAAACAGACGCCCTCAGGCGACCTACACGTAGAGGCGGGGCCAAATCCAAAGCTGAGCCCCGACAGCCTCAGAAGCAGTGCATTAAAGCTCCACAATCAACTTGATGTACCCTGCATCTGTGGAATACATGAATAGAGAATGAATCATCCCAAAATGAGGAGGTGGACTTTGAGAGCAAGATTTATTTCCCCTTTTCCTCTTTTTGTGAGTGTGTATGTGTATGCTTTTGTGTGAGATTTTTGTCTGTATAGCTTTGCTTTCACCATTTGTCCTAGAGTTCTATCCGTCCGGTTGTTTTTTCTTAAAAATTTTTTTTTCTTAATAATTACTTTTTATTTAAATAACTTTATTTTATTTTACCTTATTTTATTTTATTTTGGCTCCTTTCTTTTCTTTCCTCTCTTCCTTCCTTCCTCCCTCCCTCCCTCCCTCCCTCCTTCTCTCTCTCTCTCTCTCTCTCTCTCTTTCTTTCTACGTTTTCTTCCTTTTATTCTGAGCCGTATGGATGAAAGGCTTTTAGTGCTGCAGCCAGGAGTCACTGCTGTGCCTCTGACGTGCAAGAGCCAACTTCAGGACACTGGTCCAAAAGAGACCTCCCAGCTCCACGTAATATCAAACAGCGAAAATCTCCCAGAGATCTCCATCTCAACACCAGCACCCAGCTTCACTCAACGACCAGCAAGCTACAATGCTGGACACCCTATGCCAAACAACTAGCAAGACAGGAACACAACCCCACCCATTGGAAGAGAGGCTGCCTAAAATCATAATAAGTCCACAGACACCCCAAAACTCACCACCAGACGTGGACCTGCCCACCAGAAAGACAAGATCCAGCCTCATCCACCAGAACACAGGCACTAGTCCCCTCCACCAGGGAGCCTACACAACCCACTGAACCAACCTGAGCCACTGGGGACAGACACCAAAAACAACGGGAACTACGAACCTGCAGCCTGCAAAAAGGAGACCCCCAAAACAGTAAAACAAGCAAAATGAGAAGACAGAAAAACACAAAGCAGATCAAGGAGCAAGATAAAAACCCACCAGACCTAACAAAAAACAGGAAATAGGCAGTCGACCTGAAAAAGAACTCAGAATAATGATAGTAAAGATGATCCAAAATCTTGGAAACAGAATAGAGAAAATGCAAGAAACATTTAACAAGGACCTAGAAGAACTAAAGATGAAACAAGCAATGATGAACAACACAATAAATGAAATTAAAAATACTCTAGATGGGATCAATAGCAGAATAACTGAGGCAGAAGAACGGATAAGTGACCTGGAAGATAAAATAGTGGAAATAACTATTGCAAAGCAGAATAAAGAAAAAAGAATGAAAAGAACTGAGGACAGTTTCAGAGACCTCGGGGACAACATTAAACGCACCAGAAGTGCATTTCATAGGGGTTAAAAATTGAATGAATTATAGGGGTTCCAGAAGAAGAAGAAGAAGAAGAGAAAAAGAAAGGGACTGAGAAAATATTTGAAGAGATTATAGTTGAAAACTTCCCTAATATGGAAAAGGAAATAGTTAAGTCCAGGAAGCACAGAGAGTCCCTTACAGGATAAATCCAAGGAAAAACACGCCAAGACACATATTAATCAAATATTAATCAAACTGTCAAATATTAATCAAACTGTCAAAATATTAAATACAAAGAAAACACATTAAGAGCAGCAAGGGAAAAACAACAAATAACACACAAGAGAATCCCCATAAGGTCAACAGCTGATCTTTCAGCAGAAACTCTGCAAGCCAGAAGGGACTGGCAGGACATATTTGAAGTGATGAAGGAGAAAAACCTGCAACCAAGTTTACTCTACCCAGCAAGGATCTCATTCAGATTTGATGGAGAACTTAAAACCTTTATAGACAAGCAAAAGCTGAGAGAGTTCAGCACCACCAAACCAGCTTTACAACAAATGCTAAAGGAACTTCTCTAGGCAAGAAACAAAACAGAAGGAAAAGACCTACAATAACGAACCCAAAACAATTAAGAAAATGGGAATAGGAACATACATATTGATAATTACCTTAAATGTAAATGGATTAAATGCTCCCACCAAAAGACACAGACTGGCTAAATGGATACAAAAACAATAGCCATATACATGCTGTCTATAAGAGACCCACTTTAGACCTAGAGACACATACAGACTGAAAGTAAGGGGATGGAAAAAGATATTCCATGCAAATGGAAACCAAAAGAAAGGTGGAGTAGCAATTCTCATATCAGACAAAATAGACTTTAAAATAAAGACTATTAGAATAGACAAACAAGGACACTACATCATGATCAGGGATCAATCCAAGAAGAAGATATAACAATTGTAAATATTCATGCACCCAACACAGGAGCACCTCAATACATAAGGCAAATCTAACAGCCATAAAAGGGGAAATCGACAGTAATACAATCATAGTAGGGGACTTTAACACCACACTTTCACCAATGGACGGATCATCCAAAATGAAAATAAATATGGAAATGCAAGCTTTCAATGGTACATTAAACAAGATGGACTTAATTGATATTCATAGGACATTCCATCCAAAAGCAACAGAATACACTTTCTTCTCAAGCGCTCATGAAACATTCCCCAGGACAGATCATATTTTAGGTCACAAATCAAGTAATGGTAAATTTAAGAAAACTGAAATGATATCAAGTATCTTTTCCAACCACAACACTATGAAACTAGATATAAATTACAGGAAAAGATCTGTAAAAAATACAAAAACATGGAGGCTAAACAATACACTACTAAATAACCAAGAGATCACTGAAGAAATCAAAAAGGATATCAAATACTACCTAGAAACAAATGACAATGGAAACACGATGACCCAAAACCTACGGGATGCAGCAAATGCAGTTCTAACAGGGAAGCTTATAGCAATACAATCTTACCTCAAGAAACATCTCAAATAAACAACCTAACCTTACACTTAAAGCAATTAGAGAAAGAAGAACAAAAACCCAAAGTTAGCAGAACGAAAGAAATAATAAAGATCAGATCAGAAAAAAATGAAAAAGAAACGAAAGAAACTATTGCAAAGATCAATAAAACTAAAAGTTGGTTCTTTGAAAAGCTAAACAAAATTGATAAACCATTAGCCAGACTCATCAAGAAAAACAGGGAGAAGACTCAAATCAACAGAATTAGAAATGAAAAAGGAGAAGTAACAACTGACACTGCAGAAATACAAAGGATCATGAGAGATTACCACAAGCAACTATATGCCAATATAATGGACAACTTGGAAAAAATGTACAAATTCTTAGAAAAGCACAACCTTCTGAGACTGACCAGGAAGACATAGAATATATAAACAGACCAATCACAAGCAGTGAAATTGAAACTGTGATTAAAAGTATTCCAACAAACAAAAGCCCAGGGCCAGATGGCTTCATAGGCGAATTCTATCAAACATTCAGAGAAGAGCTAACACCTATCCTTCTCAAACTCTTCCAAGATATAGCAGAGGGAAGAACACTCCAAAACTCATCCTACAAGGGCACCATCACCTTGATACCAAAACCAGACAAAGATGTCACAAAAAAAGAAAACTACAGGTCAGTATAACTGATGAACATTGATGCAAAAATCCTCAACAAAATACTAGCAAACAGAATCCAACAGCACATTAAAAGGATCATACACCATGATCAAGTGGGGTTTACCCCAAGGATGCAAGGATTTTTCAATATAGGCAAATCAATCAATGTGATACACCACATTAACAAATTGAGGGAGAAAAAACCACGTGATCATCTAAACAGGTGCACAAAAAGCTTTCGACAAAATTAAACAGCCATATATGATAAAAAACCCTCCAGAAAGTGGCATAGAGGGAACTTCCCTCAACATAATAAAGGCCATCTATGACAAACCCACAGCCAGCCTCGTTCTCAATGGTGAAAAACTGAAATCATTTCCACTAAGATCAGGAACAAGACAAGGTTGCCCACTCTCACCACTATTATTCAATGTAGTTTTGGAAGTTTTAGCCACAGCAATCAGAGAAGAAAAAGAAATAAAATAATCGAAATTGGAAAAGAAGAAGTAAAGCTGTCACTGTTTGGAGATGACATGATACAATACATAGATAATCCTAAAAAGGCTACCAGGAAACTAATCAATGAGATAATCAATGAAATACTAGAGCAGGATACAAAATTAATGCACAGAAATCTCTTGCATTTCTATATACTAATGATGAAAAATCTGAAAGAAAAATTAATGAAACACTCCCATTTACCATTACAACAAAAAGAATAAATACCTAGGAATAAACCTACCTAATGAGACAAAAGACCTGCATGCAGAAAACTATAAGACACTGATGAAAGAAATTAAAGATGATATAAACAGATGGAGAGATATAGCATGTTCTTGGATTGGAAGAATCACCAATGTGAAAATAATTATACTACCCAAAGCAATCTACAGATTCAATGCAATCCCTATCAAACTACAAATACCATTTTTCACAGAACTAGAACAGAGAATTTCACAATTTGTATGGAAGCACAACAGATCCTGAATAGCCAAAGCAATCTTGAGGGAAAAAAACAGAGCTGGAAGAATCAGGCTCCCAGACTTCAGACTATACTACAAAGCTACAGTAATCAAGACAGTATGGTATTGGCACAAAAACAGAAATATAGCTCAATGGAACTGGATACAAACCCCAGAGGCAAACCCATGCACATGTGGTCACCTTATTTTTGATAAAGGAGGCAAGAATATACAATGGAGAAAAGACAGCGTCTTCAATAAGTGGTGCTGGGAAAACTGGACAGCTACATGTAAAAGAATGAAATTAGAAAACTCCCTAACACCATACACAAAAATAAACCCAAAATGGACTAATGACCTAAATGTAAAGCCAGACACTATAAAACTCTTATAGGAAAACATAGGAAGAACAGTCTATGACCTAAATCACAGCAAGATTCTTTTTGTCACACCTCCTAGAGAAATGGAAATAAAAACAAAAATAAACAAATGGGACCTAATGAAACTTGAAATCTTTTGCACAGCAAAGGAAAACATAAACAAGATGAAAAACAGCCCTTAGAATGGGAGAAAATATTTGCAAATGAAACAACTGACAAAGGATTATTCTCCAAAATTCATAAGCAGCTCATGCAGCTCAATATCAAAAAAAACAAACAACCCAATCCAAAAATGGGCAGAAGACCTAAACAGATATTTCTCCAAAGAAGATATACAGATTGCCCACAAACACATGAAAGGATGCTCAACATCATTAATCATTAGAGAAATGCAAATCAAAACTACAATGAGGTATCACCTCACATCAGTCAGAATAGCCATCATCAAAAAATCTAGAAACAAATTCTGGAGAGCGTGTGGAGAAAATGGAACCCTCTTGCACTGTTGATGGGAATGTAAATTGATACAGCCACTGTGGAGAACAGTATGGACGTTTCTTAAGAAACTAAAAATAGAACTACCATATGACCCAGCAATCCTACTACTGGGCATATACCCTGAGAAAAACCATAATTCAAAAAGAGTCATGTACCACAATGTTCACTGCAACTTTATTTACAAGAGCCAGGATATGGAAGCAACCTAAGTGTCCATTAACAGATGAGTGGATAGAGAAGATGTGGCACATATATACAATGGAATATTACTCAGTCCTTAAAAAAAACAAATTTGAGTTATTTGTAGTGAGGTAGATGGACCTACAGTCTGTCATACAGAGTGAAGTAAGTCAAAAAGAGAAAAACAAATACCGTATGCTAACACATATATATGGAATCTAAAAAAAAAAAGGTTATGAAGAACCTCAGGGCAGGACAGGAATAAAGATGCAGACGTAGAGAATGGACTTGACACAGGGAGGGGGAAGGGGACGCTAGGAAAAACTGAGAGTGCCACGGACATATATACACTACGAAATGTAAAATAGATAGCTACTGGGAAGCAGCCGCACAGCACAGGGAGATCAGCTCGGTGCTTTGTGTCCACCTAGGGTAGGGGGTGGGATAGGGAGGGTGGGAGGGAGACACAAGAGGGAGGGCATATGGGGATATATGTATACGTATAGCTGATTCACTTTGTTATAAAGCAGAAACTAACACACCATGGTAAAGCAATTATAATCCAATAAGGATGTTAAAAAATAAAAAACTAAATATAAGAGTGCTGATGTCCCAGTCCTTAATTTTATTTCACTTCTGCTAATTAAAACTAAATAATGTGTAAAAACATAACATGACTTCAATTTCTTAATATTTTTCATGATCTTTTTTACCTTTACACTTTATAGAAATAATATCTCTTGCAGCAAAAAGGGAAAAAAAGGTTATTTGGAAATTGGCGATCCTAGCCTTTTTGTTATACCTCATTTTTGTTGTTGATGTTAAAGGCAAGTAAACTGATATATACCACATTTTATTTTTTTAAGGCATGTTTATTATCATTTGTTTTTATGAAGTTATTTCTATTTATTGCTGCAACCACCTATTTAGCAAAACTCTCTTTCTGGAATCATATGCTAACAGTGATTACTCCTAGAAACTTGGGGAAATTTATTGGTTTCTTTGTATTTTTACATATTTTTTAATACAGGGATCATGGGTCTGTGTCATTGTCCTAAAAAGTTAAGCCACTATTTAAAATTTTTATTTTACAAGTCTGAGCTTGCAGAATATAGTGTAAAAAGCGGACTCTTAAAACTTAAAGAAAGCAGAAAACTCATATACTCCATTTTTTGAACAGTGATAAAAAAATTGTGTGATATATGACAAAGAGCAGACAACACAAATTTCAATGAAACTGATCACTTTGGAATGGAAGTCTCTGTAATTAGGCAGGACTTGAAAATAAGTAGACAGCATTGGTTAGGATATTAGTTTTTCTCCAAGCATGCTTCTCTGGAGTATATGTGGGGTGCCCACCTTGAGCTATGTTTTGAAATAGTCAGAGTTTGATGGAATCTAATTTAATAGGTCCCCACTGGCATCAGGAGCTGTCAACACAAAACCTATTCACTAGTAAGGGAGAATATTTTTGACCTTCTCTACGGAGAATGAAATGTTTCTGGAATGGCAAAAGGGCACCTATTCTTAGAGAAGCCCTGTCAATTAGAGTCCTCCTCTGACAGTGTTGAGAATATGTGAATTCAACGAAGTTCCTCAAGACTTTATCCTGAGTAAGTGTGTCCATATGGTGAGGTCATATCAACCACACAGATAAGAGACACAGCTCCTCATTTCCATATGTTCCTTCAGGGAGAGAGAGAAAGTTGACCAACAACCACCGAAATCCCTACATGTCATTAATTTCAAACAAATTTCACTCGTGTTGACAAGGACTGAGAAAAGTTTAACAGAATTGCATTTCCCTAAGCAGAAATGCATTATCAGTGTGTCTGATAGGTCACTGTTTCCAGTTATCAGATGCATCGTTTATATAGTTGATATATTATGTTGTAGCTTACTTGCCTTGCCTAGAGCCTGTTTTATAAATTCAGCCACTGCATTCTCTTGTCCAGCTGTAACATGTTGCTCAGATAGCATCATTCCATTCCCCCCAACACGGAATATACTCCTCCTCTCTGCTGCCTATTTAAATTCTTTCCACCTTCAAGGCTCTGCTTGAATCCTAGGAAATTATGCCATTTCCCGATTCCAGCTTAGACTTATACCTTCCCCTTTCCGATCCCACATTATATCGGCTGTCAAGAGACAGTATGGGTTAAGTGTTTGGGCTCTGAAGTTAGATGGTCTAGATTTAGATGCCAGCACCTTATTTACCATCTTGGTGACTTCATCAAGTTATCTAATGTATTTGTGTTTGTTTCCTCATCTGTAAAATGTAGCCCAGAGTTGTCATGATTAAATGAGATTATATCTGGAAAGCATCGCTGTTGTTAACCACCATTTGTAAACTGAGATAAAATTGACATATACCATTGTCTAAGTTTAACATGTACAATATATTGATTTGCTACATCTATATATTGCAATATGATTAGCTAACACCTCCATCACATCACATAATTATCATTTCATTTGGGGGGTAATTTCTTAGGAACTTTGAAGATTATAATAAAGTAGTGTTGACTATAATCACTATGCTGTGCATTAGATCTCCAGATCTTATTTATCTGCTAGTTGCAAGTTTGTACCCTTAAAGATTTACCCAATTCTCCCACCACCCAGCTCTGGTAGCCACCATTCTGTTCTGTTTCTACTGTTTCTGCTGTTTTTTATTCCACATATAAGTGATCATACAGTATTTTTCTTTCTCTGTCTGACTTATGTCACTTATCATAATGACCTGAAGGTCTATCCATGTTCTTGCAAATGCAAGATTAAATTCTTTCTCATGGCTAAATAATACTGCATTTTATATATATATATATATACATACATACATACATATATACATATACATATATATATATATATATATATAATGCATGCCACATCTTCTTTATCCATTCATCAGCTTATTGACACTTTGTTTCCATACCTTGGCTATTGTGAATAACACTGCAATAAACATGGGAGTGCAGACATCTTTCTGATATCCTGTTTTTATTTCCTTTGATATATACTCCGAAATGGGATTTCTGGATCATACGGCAGTTCTATTTTTCATTTTTGAAGAACATCTACCCTGTTTTCCATAGTGGCTGCATCAATTTACATTCCCATCAACAGTTCCCCAGGTTTCCTCTTTCTCCATATCCTTGCCAAAACTTATCTCTTGTCTTCTTGATAATAGTCATTCTAAAATGTGTGAGGTGATATCTCATGGTTTTGATTTGCATTTCTCTGATGCTTAGTGACGTTGAGCATAATTTCGTGTGCCAGCTTAGTTTTCCAAAAAGGATTACAAACTTCCTGGTGTCAAAGTCATTTCTGATGTCTAGCACACTGATAGGCACTAAGGAGGTATTAAGTAAATATTGATTCATTTGTTTTAGCATGATGTTTCCAAAAAAGTACTGAACCAGAAAAGAGAAAAACAAGGCTTATTTTCCCCCTAGATTGCCACCAATCAGTGGCAAGAATCAATGATCTTAAAAGAGTGCCTGCTTTTCTGTACTTCAATGCCCTCACTGATAAAAATAAAGGAAGTCTAAATTTTTAAGATTGTGTACACCACAAGTCTTCGTCTATGGATGATAGTTTACATACAGAGGAAAGATACCAGAGAGAAGTCTTTTTGGTATCTCTTTTGTCTAAATATAAAACTGTACCCTTTTGTTTTACAGTTAAAAAAAAAAAAGTAAACAGTCTTTAGGTACTCAATATCAAAGGAACACCTACCCCCAAAGACAACTCTTTCTCATCAAGTAGGGCTGAGTGTAAAAAATTTAACATATGTCAAAACATGTCTTGGAGACTGTCCAGAGCAGTCTGTAAAATTCTGTGAGCTTTCAGACTCTAGGCAGCAGCTTCTAACATGGTATGTCCTGGCTATGTACATCTCATGCATTTTTTAAAGCTCTGCTTTAAATGCAGGTTTATCAATAAAATTGCCACCAGAAAACAGTTTTGAAATTTTAATCTCTTCCTGAAATAAAAGGTTTCCTCAAGGCAGGCCTGGAATTGATTGTGTCTGAATGCCATCCACTTTCATCATAGAAGAAATTGTATTACAGCTGCTAAATCCTAATTTTGCAAAAGTTAAAAAAATGCAGCTCTGCATCTCTCATCATCAAAAGCAGCATAATTTAAGTTTTTATTGTGTCATTCATGAATTGTCTCTCCTGTAAGCTCACAATGTCAAAATATTCTTTCAGATTAATGAGGATTCTCACAATTACAGAGTAGGAACCATGATGGTGCACAGTACAGGCTATGCATGGCAGAAATTACCCTGAATGTTAATGCATTAGTCAACAATTACAAGAGGAATTACTGCTGTCATCAAATCCAAACAGGCCTACAACTGGAAGATGGACAGTTCTGCCATCTCTCAAAGTGATTCTGGGTAGAAGGTGAACTACCACAGGGGGATCTTTTTACTTCTTTTTTACATACTGTATGTAATACCTTAGACTGCCTAGGGAATTAGCAAAAAAGTTTTTTTTAAAGACTTTACTCCTCTACAGAATGCAATGTTTTTACTAACTAGTTTGTACATACAGAATCAAAACATGTATCCGATTCTCTCATGTAAACTCAGCACAGTTTCCTCATCTCTCACATTTGGATACTTGTAGTGTTCGGCACACGCCATACAGATTCTTAGCGGGGAACTAGAACAAGAAACAGTTCTGGGCTTTCCCTGCTTCAACTCATCCCCCATTCTGTTTCCAGGTAAGGCTACCTTTTAAAAATAAGTATGATTTCACTTATATGTGGAATCTAAAAAGGTCATACTCATAAAACCAGAAAGTAGAATGGTGGTTGCCAGGGGCTGAAAGTAGGGGAAATGGAGAGACGTTGGTCAAAGGGTATAAAGTTTCAGTTATACAGAATGAATACATTCTGGGGATCTATTGTACAGCATGGTGACTATAGTTAATAACACTGTATTGTATATTTGAAACTTGCTAAGAGAGTAGATCTTAAGTGTTCTAACGACACACTCAAAAATGGTAACTATGTGAAGTGATGGATATGTTAATCAGCTTGATCGCTCTAATCATTTCACAATGTATATTATTATTAAGCCATCATGTTGAACACCTTAAACATACACCACTATTTTTCACCAATTACACCTCAATGAAGATGGAAAAAATAATATGAACTTTTCACTTTCCTGTTTTACACCACGGGCAAAGTTCAAATTCTCCAACGTGATAATTGAGTTATCTATATGTCACCTCTGCAGCCTCCCTTCTTTTAGGACCGTGTACTCTAGATGCTGCATGACATTTCCTTCTATCCTGTGCCTTCATGCATGTTATTTTGATAGTTGAAAACCCCCTTCCAACCTGGCAAAGCCCCATTCTTATGTTACTGCTTTTGTGACTCTATCTCTGACTACTTTCCCCCAAATGGGCACTCTCATAACACTCACTACATTGAATTAATGTGACTGGCATCTGTCATTTTTTCCTTACAGAACTGCTCTGTCCAATGCAATAGTTCGCAGAAGCATATAACTACTTAAATTTAAATTAAGATGAAAAAATTAAAAATTCGGTTTCTCAGCTGCACTAACCACATTACAAGTACTCAATAGGCACACGTGTCTAATGATTACCAAATTGGATGGTGCAGACAGAAAACATTTCCATCATCATAGAAAACTCTATTGGACAGTGCCATTTTACAATGTGAGAGTGGGGACCATTCTGTTTCTCTTACTGTCTAAACAGAAAAATGGGAAAATCTATAGTGAGTTGAATGGTGACCCCAAAAAGATATGTCCAAGTCCTAACTCCTGGTTTCTATGGATGTGACCTTATTTGAAAATACAGTCTTTGCAGATGCAATTAAGTTAAGGATCTCAAGAGGAGATCATCCTGGATTTATGACAGACCCTTAATCCAATGACTATTGTCCTTATAGAAAGAAAGGAGAGGAAGAGTTGAGACAGAAAAACATGGAGGAGAAGGCCTTGTGAAGATGGAGGCAGAGATTGGAGACATGCACCTACAAGCCAAAGAATGCCAAGGATTGTGGGCAATCACTAGAAGCTAGGAAAGAAGCATGGAACAGATTCTAGCTCAGAGCCTCCAGAAGGAACCAACTCTACTGAAACCTTGGTTTCAGACTTGTGATGTCTTAAACTGCCAGAGAATAAACATTTGTTGTTTAAAACCACCCAGATTGTGGCAATTTGTTACAGCAGCCCTAGAAAACTAATGCATCTAGTCTCCTCATAACAAAGGAACGTGTTAAGGACACTGCAATTGCAGCAAAGGGAATCAAATGTAGGAAATCATTTACACGTAAGAGTGGCTGAGAGTCAACAGAGAGCAGTGAGGAACTGAGATTAGCAGTAGCAGGAAGCCATCACCACACCGGACTGAAGAGATGAAGGGGAGAGAAAAATTACTGAGAAGTTTCTGGAGCCCAGGGGCTAAGGGTACCCGCCTCAAGCAGGCACACAGCAATCCTGAAGCCACGGAGGAGATGTACTGGCCTTACTAAAATATGGCAAACTCAAGGTAAACTTATGTAATTACATATCATTTCAGTTGACTTGATACAGAATAGATCATAATAACAATTTTCAAATTCATTTGTTCTTTTCTTTGTCCCTCCTTCTTAATACCACAGTAATTAAGGATAAAATATATTTTATTTTTTACCTTAATTTCTCCAGGTACTCTCCAAAGTTCAGATCAAAGGACATTCCCCACACCTTAGAACATTCAGAGTATGGTGTTGAGGGTGTGGTATAGTTCTGATATTCTTTTCCAAAAATTCCTCTAAAAGCAAACAAGCAAACTTTCTCTTCCTGCACACTCAGTCCCTAGCCAGATCTGCTGTGGCCTGCCTGACTTCATGGCTTTGGAACTCGACTGACCATCATTCACCATCATTGCCTTTCTGTTCCCCATACAGTCCCTTCAGTCTATATCAAATCACCTTACTTTTCCACCACTGTGGTCCCCTTAATATCACCATGTTCACACATTGAAAATGCTTTTTATGCTTTTCTGTCAGAGATCTTTGCCTCTGCTCCAAGATATTCTTCTAATTATTGACCTTGCCTTGCAACTTTAAATTCCCCAAAGCTCTTATTTCTATTTAAAATGTCTTCTGTGACTATGGACCAGTGCTTATTTAGGTAAGTGTGTGTTTAGGGGAGAGAATGATTTTTCTTCCAACCTTCTATCACCAAATCTATTTTAATTGTCAAACTCTGAGGATCATTTGTATGTGTAAGTGTAAGAATTTTAAACTCATGGGATGTTGTGAGATCCTAGACATATCCTTGAGTAATGACAACAGAAGTAAGTGGTGAACACAGTTATGAAGGATATGGGGTCTGCAGATAGATTACCCTGGATTCCAATCTAGCTCTGCCATTTACTTGCCATAGAATCATGGATAATTCTTTAAGCTCTCTCTGTCCTAGTTTCCTCATCTCTAAATATGGATAATTAAATTATTTTTCACACAGATTGCTTAGGTTAATCTAGATAATGTTTGTATAATATATAGAACACAGTAAGTGTTTAATTAATGTCATCTATGGCAGGGGTCCCCAACCCCCGGTCCTGGCCCCTGGCCTGTTAGGAACTGGGCCGCACAGCAGGAGGTGAGCGGTGGGCGAGCGAGCAGAGCTTCATCTGTGTTTACAGCCGCTCCCCATCGCTCGCATTACAGCCTGAGCTCCGCCTCCTGTCAGATCAGCAGCGGCATTAGATTCTCACAGGAGCGCGAACCCTACTGTGAACTGCACACGGGAGGGATCTAGGTTTTGCGCTCCTCATGAGAATCTAATGCCTGGTGACCTGAGGTGGAGCTCAGGCAGTGATGCCGGTGCTGGGGAGCGGCTGCAAATACAGATTATCATTAGCAGAGAGGTCTGCCTGCACAGACACCATAATAAGTCAATTGCTTGCAGACTCACATCAAAACCCTACCAGTGAGTAGCAAGTAGCAATTAAGCTGCATCTGGTAGCAGGCGTTATAGTGGCAACTGAGTTGACGTACTTCAGTTGTACAGCTGCATCTGGTGGCAGGCCTTAAGTCAGAATCCGACACTTATTTTAGTCTGCACCTGGCCCACCCATTATTTTATTTACCACTTCCATCCACGCCTCTTTCCCACCATGTGCACTTGTCTCAGTCACAGTTTTGGTAAGCCCACGAGCTAACCCTAGCCAAAGTGAGTAAAAAGCAAACGTCGCTGGAGAGCTTCTTTGAAAAGGGGGAAAGACCCAATGATGAGACAGCAGAAGACTCTAAGACTGCCAACAAAAAGAAAGCTGCATTTAAAAGAAAATACCAAGAGTCCTACTTAAATTAGGGGTTCATTGCAACAGGTGAGTCACATTCTCCAAGCCCATTTTGTATAATATGTGTTGACTGGCTATCCAACAAAGCCATGAAACCTTCAAAACTGCTTCACCACATGGAGACCAAGCACCCTGCATTAAAAGACAAGCCTTTGGAGTTTTTCAAAAGATAAAAAAACATGAACACAAAGCAGGAGCAATTATTGAAGGCCACCACTTCATCAAATGTGTCTGCACTGAGAGCATCATTCTTAGTGGCTAATGGCATTGCTAAAGCTAAGAAGCCCTTTACTATTGGTGAAGACTTGATCCTGCCTGCTGCTAAGGACATTTGTCGTGAACTTTTAGGAGAAGCTGCAGTTCAGAAGGTGGCATGTGTTCCTCTTTCGCTGGCACCATAACTAGACGAACTGATGAAATAGCAGAGGATATTGAGGCACAATTGTTAGACAGGATTAATGAATTACCGTGGTACGCAATCCAGGTTGACGAGTCTACCGATGTTGACAAGGCAACAGTGCTTGTTTTTGTGTGATATGCTTCTCAGGAGGATGGGCATGAGGATATGTTATGTGCACTTTTGTTGCTAACCAGCACCACAGCTGCAAAACTATTCAAGTCTTTGAATGATTACATATAGGGAAAACTGACCTGGTTATTTTGTGTCAGTATAGGCATGGACAGAGTGGCTGCCGTGACTGGACGGCTTTCTTGTTTCACTACTCGGGTCAAGGAGGTCACTTCTGAATGTGAGTCTATGCACTGTGTCATCCATAGAGAAATGCTGGCTAGCCGAAAAATGTCACCCGAACTTAACAACGTTTTGCAGGATGTGATTAAAATTATCAACCACATTAAAGGACATGCCCTTAACTCACGTCTGTTCGCACAGCTCTGTGAGGAGATGGACGCAGAGCGCACACGTCTTCTCTTATACACAGAAGTGAGATGGCTTTCTAAGGTAGATCTCTGGCCAGAGTTTATGAGAGCCGCTCCAGAGATTTCTTTCAGAAAAACAGGCACCACTGGCAGCACATTTCAGTGACACAGAATGGGTCGCAAAACTTGCTTACTGGTGTGACATACTCAACCTGTTCAACAAACTCAATCTGTCACTTTGGGGGAGAACGACAACTGTGTTCAAGTCGGCAGATAAAGTGGCTGCATTCAAAGCCAAACTGGAATTATGGGGGTGATGAGTAAGCATTGAGATTTTTGACATGTTTCAAACATTAGCTGAGATTTTGAAAGAGACTGAGCCAGGGCCTTCTTTCTCCCAGCTGGTGCATGATTGCCTATCTCAGATTTCAAAAGAGTTTGAGCATTACTTCTCAACCATAAAAGCACCGTGAACTGGGAAGGAATGGATCCGCCACCCATCTGTGAATAAGCCAGGTGAATCGGCTTTGTCTGTGCTAGAAGAGGATCAACTGCTTGAGATCATAAATGACAGTGACCTTAAAAGTATGTTTGAGACAACTTCAAATCTTCATATGTTCTGGATTAAACTCAAGGTGGAATATCCTGAGATGGCCACAAAAGCACTGAGAAGCCTGCTTCCATTTCCAACATCCCATCTTTGTGAAGCAGGGTTTTCTGCAGTGACAGCAACCAAAACGAGATTACGGAGTAGACTGGACCTAAGCAACACACCTCGGGTGTCACTGTCTCCCATCACCCCCAGATGGGACCATATAGTTGCAGTTAAACAAGCTCAGGGCTCCCACTGATTCTGCATTACGGTGAGTTGTACAATTGTTTCATTATGCATTACAACGTAATAATAATAGAAATAAAGTGCACAGTAAATGTAATACGCTTGATTCATCCCCAAATCATCCCCCTCCCCAGTCCATGGAAAAATTGTCATCCATGAAACCAGTCCCTGGTGCCGAAAATGCTGGGAACCGCTGCTCTATGGTACTATCCTTCCTATTATTACTATTATTATTAGGAATTAGGACAAGAACCACGGATGATCATGGGAAGAGGTAAGCTGGAGAAACATGATCAGGTCTACAATTTGAAAGATGGAAAACTCATGGAATGTGTGAAGGAAAATACCCCAGAATACCTTGGTTCTGAGACGTAGACATCAAAGAGGTTTAGGAGATCTAACCTAATCATGTGTAAGGCCCTATACAAGGCTTTTAAAAAAAATATATGTTATCACACGCAATCTTCACTACAAGCCCATGAGGCAGAGATTCACACCCTCATTTCACACATGAATAAACTGAGGTTCAGAAAAAATAAATATGGCACAACAGAAAACATGGGGCTTTCTATCCAGGCAGACACAAGTTTTTATCCTAGCTCTGCTACTTACCAGTCATGTGGTGTTGTGGAGATCACAATAACTCTGAGTCATAAATTTTTCATTTGTAATTTGTCAGTAATACTATATATGCCGCAGAATTCTGCAAGAATTCTATGTGCTTATGCGCGTCTTTGAACAGTGCTTCATGTATTACATATAGCCTCTCAATAAATGATAGTTATTTTTATTGTTGTATTATTACAACCATTAATACATAAGTTAGTTTACCTGGTGTCCTGGCTAAGAGGAATCACCTAATTACATGCTGCCACAGAATTCTGAACTTCTCCTGCACAGCTCCAAGTGGGCAGGACCTGTATTTATCCTACTCACTGTGCCCATCTTGCACTTCATGGGCTGGAAAATTATTGCATATCTGGCTGGCTGGCTTTCAGAACTGCGATCTGATCAGAGAAGAATGCCATTTTATATGGCCATAAAATGAATCATAGAATGGAGCAGTGCCCACCATGAGCATCAGTGTCATTGGGAATTACCATACATCTTCCACCGTGAGCAAAATGCAGAGATTTCGGAGGAAGAAACTGAGCATATAAATGTGAAATTGGACCTAAGAGATCCATCTGGAAGTGTCAGTGTATATTTTAAGACATTTTTAGAACTGTTTACAGTTCTTGATTTCTTCCATCTTTCTTCTCTGTGTGTCTGTCTAGCTCAATAGTTTATCACTCTTTCCACATCATGTTTCTACTCTCAGGGAGGTCTTCTGTTCCCTTAGGTATAATTAGCAATTCCACAAAGGAAATATCTGCTTTATAACAAATGCCACATTGTATGTTTGTGTCTGTAGGGAGTTGACCGTGAGAGAACTGAAATTTAGAGCAGACCCATTCCAAGCAGGCTCCACTTTCACAACCTAAATAAAGGCTTTGCAACTTCAACCTATGATTCATTAGTTTCCACATTCACAAGGAAAAGAAGTGCACTCCTTATAAGCAGGTGAGCATATACCCTAGTTTAACTGGGATAGTCCAAGTTTTCCGAAATAGTTCCAGTTGTACCTATTGTTCTAGAGCAATTATTAGTGGTGCCTCTTTTTAGTCTTTGTATTGTATTTAGGATGACGTATTTAGGATGATAAAATTTATGGTCTCCCTATTTATATGGAAATTCATAACCAGGTTCTTCTAAATCCATTCTAATTTATCTCCTCCACACCATGATATAAAACCCTGTGATTATCCCTTTTCTGATCTCCATCACAGCTTGTGTCATTCTTAGGTCTGCACTGAATCTGCACACATTGGAATATCCCTTTACTTCCCTCATGGCTGCACACCTTTTGTCCATCCTTCATTGTCCTTCTTTTTCCTTCATCCTTTCCCACATCTTCCCTATTTCTACTGCACCGACTCTCTTTGACAATGTGTTATAGTAATTTTTGTTGGTACCATACAATTTGCTTTTGATTGCACATGGTTTTTCAGTTTTCTACCTTTTTTTTTTCTTTACAGAGTGGTTTCTGAAGTAGCAGAAGTTACAGAATCAGAGAAATTAGAAGTGCATTTGAGATTTTTCAGTTTAGCTCCTCCGATTGAAGAATGAGGACATGCATTCAGGGATGCTGAAAGATTAGCTCAAAGTCTTAGAGTTTACCACAGAAAGAGGTTAGCTTAGAACACTGTTCTCCCAATTTTCAGTCCAATACTTTTTCCACTTTACAGTCCTGTCCTATTTACTATTGTTAACTGATTTAATTATCTCATACATGTTTTTAAATATAGAAGTATGTTTTGTCTTTCAGTTTCTCAGAAAGAGATTCAATGCATCACCCCCAGGGCAAATGGGACAATCAGGCTAGCCTCACAAGTAAATAAAAAAAATACATGGTGTGAGGTCAATAGTTTCAGCTCCTTCCACATAGTCCAAGCACATTCTCCATGGCTTCCTGGCACTTAGAATTTTACAATTTAGAGAAACCTTTTTTTTCATGTAAGATGTGCTAGCCAACAAAAGTGCGCATGAGAAAGAGAGCTAATTAAAACTTACTCTGCATTTATATGTGGAAATTCTGCTTTACTTAATTCTTTATTGAAATTTTGAAGGATTGGTGAAAGAAGAGATCAAAATAACATTAGGGCTCTGTGAAAGTAGGAAAAACAGCCTTCCCTAAGGAATCAAAGAGTACCAAAAGGAGAAATCTGGGCACATGGATAACAATGCAAGAAATTTATAATAAAGTCCAACTCTGAAGATAACTATCCATGTAATTTAAAGAGAAACTATCCGTTTTCTGCATTGATTTCTAGGTTAAGCATGTTTCTCTCTTGTTAGAATGGGTTTTCTTATTTGTATAACTCTCTTCTTAAAAAGGAAGAATGCATTAAATTTGAAGTATCTTTTAGACCAATTTAGAATTAGCAAAGGATGACCCAATAACAAAATGCCTGAAGTTAAGTAAATAAACAAACATTTTACACTTGCAGATTTAGAAAGCCCTGCAAACCAAATGACTTGGGAAATGACTTGGGAAACATTAATAACTTTAAGAACAGCAGATTTCTGCGATGCTTAATAACCATGGAAGACTATACAAAGCCACAGAATCAGGATGTGGGAAAAACTGAAGAGAGAAAGGGATTAAGTAATAGGCAACATTTGTTTGTAGCCTTCTCCTTTTATGGAATGCATTTGGGCTCCAAATAAGTCTTCTCTTTTCTTCAGCTATTCAGTAACTACTGGTCTCTGTTTAGTTATGTGACTGACACTGCTGTTTGCCGACTCAAAACCTTTTCTTTACTAATAGAATTAAAATTCTGTTCAATTATTAGAAAGTGGGGGATGCATTATGTTCAAAAAAGGCAGGCTCAAGAGATGAACATATTTCATCTAAGTCAGTCATGTGAGTCCTGTTTCCCTTTTCCAGTTATGGGTTTGAAGTGGGCACATGGCTGGGTTTTAGCAATGTGACCTCAGGTTATATGCTATGAAGATTCTCTGGGAAAGATTTTCTGCCCCAACTGAAAGAGAAAAGCCCCTTCCTTTCTCTCTCTCCCTCCCTCCCTCTCTCCCTCCTCTTCTACCTGACTGCATGAGCAGAACATTCATCTCCACTTACCTTCAGTGCTCAGGCCTTTGAATTACACCACTGGCCTCCCTGGGTCTCTAGTTTGTACATAGTAGATTGTGGAACTTCTCAGCTCCCATTATCATGTGAGCCAGTTCCTTTTAATAAATCTCTGTCTAGATATGTGTGTGTATGTGTGTTTGGGTATGTACATATATACATACAGAGAGATATAAAGATAGACATAGATATAGATGTGGATGTGGAGATGGAGATAGAGACAGAGATAAGAGATATACTATTAGTTCTTTTCCTCAGAGAATCCTAATACAGATTCTTGGTATCAGGATTTGTTCCAGAGGAACAGGATTTTAAGGATGAGTTTTCTGAATTGGTTTTGGGGTTTCTAGAATTGGCTCTCTTATCTCATTAGATTTAAAAATGCTAATGACTCTATTTCCAGTAGTAGAGAGAGCACTGAAAAAAAAAAAGAGAGAGAGAGAGAGAGAAAAGCACTGGAAGGAGTTCCTCTTTCCTTCCTGCATTTGGACTTTGACATGAGGTGATGTGATGCTTGGTGCTCTGATGACCACGTTATAATTGTGAGGAAAAAGCCAAGAGAATGACTTCTTCCAAAAAATGTTTGACTTGGGATACAGTAATTCTAATTCAACATGGCTAGTCTTTGGTTGACAAAAATATCAACCCTGGAACTGCTGGCCACATTAGGCAAATGCCACTCTTCTGCATAAAATTTTTAGTGGAGTAAAAATGAAAGTTCCACCATGGCCTGAAAGACCCTACATGATCTGGTCCCAGTTATCCATCTAAACTCAGCTCTCATTTGCTTTTCCCTTGCTTACACTGGTTCAGTCATACAGAATTCCTTGCAATCCCAGAAAGCAAGCCTTAGTGCTTGTATATTTACTATTACAGATACCTGTGTGGCTTGTTTCTTCACTTACTGAAGTAGAGACTTTTCCCTTAATGATCATAGATAAATAATCACTTTACTTACTATTCTCTTATCCTGATGTATTTTTCTTTTTAAAATTCATCATCAATTGGCATCGTATATGTGGATATATTCATTTCTTTTTTAAATTTTTTTATATTTTAACATCTTTATTAGAGTATAATTGCCTTACAATGGTGTGTCAGTTTCTGCTTTATAACAAAGTGAATCAGTTATACATATACATATGTCCTCACATCTCTTCCTTCTTGCATCTCCCTCCTTCCCACCCTCCCTATCCCACCCCTCAAGGTGGTCACAAAGCACCGAGCTGATCTCCCTGTGCTATGCGGCTGCTTCCCAATAGCTATCTATTTTACGTTTGGTAGTGTATATATGTCCATGCCATTCTCTAACGTTGTCCCAGCGTACCTTTCCCCCTCCCTGTATCCTCAAGTCCATTCTCTACTAGGTCTGCATCTTTATTCCCGTCTTGCCCCTAGGTTCTTCATGACCATTTTTGTTGTTGTTTTTTAGATTCCATATATATGTGTTAGCATACAGTATTTGTTTTTCTCTTTCTGACTTACTTCACTCTGTATGACAGTCTCTAGGTCCATCCACCTCACCACAAATAACTCAGTTTCGTTCCTTTTTATGGCTGAGTAATATTCCATTGTATATATGTGCCACATCTTCTTTATCCATTCATCTGTCGATGGACACTTAGGTTGTTTCCATCTCCGGGCGACTGTAAATAGAGCTGCAATGAACATTGTGGTACATGACTCTTTTTGAATTATGGTTTTCTCAGGGTATATACCCAGCAGTGGGATTGCTGGGTCATATGGTAGTTCTATTTTTAGTTTTTTAAGGAACTTCCATACTGTTCTCCATAGTGGCTGTATCAATTTACATTCCCACCAATAGTGCAAGAGGGTTCCCTTTTCTCCACACCCTCTCCAGAATTTATTGTTTGTAGATTTTTTGATGATGGCCATTCTGACCAGTGTGAGATGATATCTCATTGTAGTTTTGATTTGCATTTCTCTAATGATTAATGATTTTGAGCATTCTTTCACGTGTTTGTTGGCAATCTGTATATCTCCTTTGGAGAAATGTCTATTTAGGTCTTCTGCCCATTTTTGGATTGGGTTGTTTTTTTGATATTGAACTGCACGAGTTGCTTGTATGTTTTGGAGATTAATCCTTTGTCAGTTGCTTCATTTGCAAATATTTTCTCCCATTCTGAAGGTTGTCTTTTTGTCTTGTTTGTGGTTTCCTTTGCTGTGCAAAAGCTTTGAAGTTTCATCATGTCTCATCTGTTTATTTTTGTTTTTATTTCCATTTCTCTAGGAGGTGGGTCAGAAAGGATCTTGCTGTGATTTATGTCATAGAGTGTTCTGCCTATGTTTTCCTCTAAGAGTTTAATAGTTTCTGGCCTTATATTTAGGTCTTTAATCCATTTTGAGCTTATTTTTGTGTATGGTGTTAGGGAGTGATCTAATCTCATACTTTTACACGTACCTGCCCAGTTTTCCAAGCACCACTTATTGAAGAGACTGTCCTTTCTCCACTGTACATTCCTGCCTCCTTTATCAAAGATAAGGTGACCATATGTGCGTGGGTTTATTTCTGGGCTTTCTATCCTGGTCCATTGATCTATATTTCTATTTTTGTGCCAGTACCGTACTGTCTTGATTACTGTCACTTTGTAGTATAGTCTGAAGTCAGGGAGCCTGATGCCTCCAGCTCTGTGTTTCTTTCTCAAGGTTGCTTTGGCTATTCGGGGTCTTTTGTGTTTCCATACAAATTGTGAAATTTTTTGTTCCACTTCTGTGAAAAATGCCAGTGGCAGTTTGATAGGGATTGCATTGAATCTGTAGATTGCTTTGGGTAGTAGACTCATTTTCACAATGCTGATTCTTCCAATCCAAGAACATGGTATATCTCTCCATCTATTTGTATCATCTTTAATTTCTTTCATCAGTGTCTTATAATTTTCTGCATACAGGTCTTTTGTGCCCTTAGGTAGGTTTATTCTTAGATATTTTATTTTTTTTTTGTTGCAATGGTAAATGGGAGTGTTTTCTTAATTTCTCTTTCAGATTTTTCATCATTAGTGATAGGAATGCAAAGATTTATGTGCATTAATTTTGTATTCTGCTACTTTACCAAATTCATTGATTAGCTCTAGTAGTTTTCTGGTAGCATCCTTAGGATTCTCTCTGTATATTATCATGTCATCTGCAAACAGTGGCAGCTTTACTTCTTCTTTTCCAGTTTGGATTCCTTTTATTTCTTTTTCTTCTCTGAGTGCTGTGGCTAACACTTCCAAAACTATGTTGAATAATAATGGTGAGCGTGGGCAACCTTGTCTTGTTCCTGATCTTAGTGGAAATGGTTTCAATTTTTCACAATTGTGGATGATGTTGGCTGTGGGTTTGTAATATATGGCCTTTATTATGTTGAGGAAAGTTCCCTCTATGCCTACTTTCTGGAGGGCTTTTATGCTAAATGGGTGTTGAATTTTGTCAAAAGCTTTCTCTGCATCTATTGAGATGATCATATGGTTTTTCTCCTTCAATTTGTTAATATGGTTTATCACATTGATTGATTTGCGTATATTGAAGAATCCTTGCATTCCTGGAATAAACCCCACTTGATCATAATGTATGATCCTTTTAATGTGCTGTTGGATTCTGTTTGCTAGTAATTTGTTCAGGATTTTTGCATCTATGTTCATCAGTGATATTGGCCTGTAGTTTTCTTTATGACATCTTTGTCTGGTTTTAGAATCAGAGTGATGGTGGCCTCGTAGAATGAGTTTGGGAGTATTCCTCCCTCTTCTATATCTTGGAAGAGTTTGAGAAGGATAGGTGTTAGCTCTTCTCTATATGTTTGATAGAATTCACCTGTGAAGCCATCTAGTCCTGGGCTTTTGTTTGTTGGAAGAATTTAAATCACAGTTTCCATTTCAGTGCTTGTGATTGGTCCGTTTATATTTCCTATTTCTTCCTGGTTCAGTCTCGGAAGTTTGTGCATTTCTAAGAATTTGTCCATTTCTTCCAGGTTGTCCATTTTATTGGCATATAGTTGCAGTAATCGCTCATGATCCTTTGAATTTCTGCAGTGTCAGATGTTGCTTCTCCTTTTTCATTTCTAATTCTATTGATTTGAGTCTTCCCCCCCTCCTTTTTTTTGATAAGTCTGGCTAATGGTTTATCAATTTTATCTTCTCAAAGAACCAGCTTTTAGTTTTTTTGATCTTTGCTATTGTTTCCTTCATTTCCTTTTTATTTATTTCTGATCTGATCTTTATGAATTCTTTCTTTCTGCTAACTTTGGGGTTTTGTTCTTCTTCTTTCTCTAATTGTTTTAGGTGTAAGATTAGGTTATTTTAGATGTTTCTTGTTTCTTGAGGTCAGGTTGTATGTATTGCTATAGGCTTCTCTCTTAGAAATGCTTTTGCTGCATCCCATAGGTATTTGGGTCGTCGTGTTTTCATTGTCATTTGTTTCTAGGGATTTTTTGACTTCCTCTTTGATTTCTTCAGTGATCTCTTGGTTATTTAGTAATGCATTGTTTAGCCTCCATGTGTTTGCAGTTTTTACAGTGTTTTCCTTGTAATTAGTATCTAGTCTCATAGTGTTGTTTCGCAAAGATACTTGATATGATTTCAATTTTCTTAAATTTACAAAGGCTTGATTTGTTACCTAAGATATGACCTATCCTGGAGAATGTTCCATGAGCACTTGAGAAGAAAGTGTATTCTGATTTTTTGGGATGGAATGTCCTATAAATATCAATTAAGTCCATCTTATTTAATGTATCATTCAAAGCTTGTGTTTCCTTATTTATTTTCATTTTGGATGGTCTGTCCATTGGTGAAAGTGGGGTGTTAAAGTCCCCTATTTTTCTTGTGTTACTGCTGATTTCCTCTTTCATGGCTGTTAGCATTTGCCTTATGTACTGAGGTGCTCCTATGTTGGGTGCATAAATATTTACAATTGTTATATCTTCTTGGATTGATCCCTTGATCATTATGTAGTGTCCTTCTTTGTCTCTTGTAATAGTCTTTGTTTTAAAGTCTATTTTGCCTGAAATAAGACTTGCTACTCCAGCTTTCTTTTGATTTCCATTTACAGGGAATATCTTTTTCCATCCCCTCACTTTCAGTCTGTATGTGTCCCTAGGTCTGAAGTGGGTCTCTTGTACACAGCATATATACAGGGCTTGTTTTTGTATTCATCCAGCCCGTATTTATCTTTTGGTTGGAGCATTTAATCCATTTACATTTAAGGTAGTTATCAGTATGTATGTTCCTATTACCATTTTCCTAATTGCTTTGAGTTTGTTATTGTAGGTCTTTTCCTTCTCTTGTGTTTCCTGCCTAGGGAAGTTCCTTTAGCATTTGTTGTAAAGCTGGTTTGGTGGTGCTGAATTCTCTTAGCGTTTGCTTGTCTGTAAAGGTTTTAATTTCTCTGTCGAATCTGAATGAGATCCTTGCTAGGTAGAGTAACTTGGTTGTAGGTTTTTCCCTTTCATCACTTTAAATATGTCCTTCCACTCCCTTCTGGCTTGCAGAGTTTCTGCTGAAAGATCAGCTGTTAACCTTATGGGGATTCCCTTGTATGTTATTTGTTGCTTTTAATATTTTTTCTTTGTGTTTAATTTGTGTTAGTTTGATTAATATGTGTCTTGGTGTGATTCTCCTTGGATTTACCCTGTATGGGACTCTCTGTGCTTCCTGGACTTGATTGACTATTTCCTTTCCCATATTAGGGAAGTTTTCAACTATAATCTCCTCAGTTATTTTGTCAATACCTTTCTTTTTCTCTTTGTCTTCTGGGACCCCTATAATTCGAATGTTGGTGCATTTAATGTTGTCCCAGAGGTCTCTGAGACTGTTCTCAATTCTTCTCATTCTTTTTTCTTTATTCTGCTCTGCCTTAGTTATTTCTATTATTTTAACTTCCGGGTCACTTATCCATTCTTCTGTCTCAGCTCTTCTGCTATTGATTCCTTCTAGAGAATTTTTAATTTCATTTATTGTGTTGTTCATCATTGTTTGTTTGCTCTCTAGCTCTTCTAGATCCTTGTTAAACGTTTCTTGTATTTTCTGCATTCTATTTCCAAGATTTTGGATCATCTTTACTATCATTACTCTCAATTCTTTTTCAGGTAGACTGCCTATTTCCTCTTCATTTGTTTGGTCTGGTGGGTTTTTACCTTGCTCCTGCATCTGCTGCATATTTCTCTGTCTTCTCATTTTGCTTAACTTACTGAGTTTGGGGTCTCTTTTTCACAGGCTGCCGGTTCGTAGTTCCCGTTGTTTCTGGTGTCTTTGCCCAGTGGGTAAGGTTGGTTCAGTGGGTTATGTAGGCTTCCTTGTGGAGGGGACTGGTGCCTTTGTTCTGGTTGATGAGGCTGGATCATCTCTTTCTGGTGGGCAGGACTGCATCCGACGTTGTGTTTTGGGGTGTCTGTATCTTTATTATGATTTGAGGCAGCCTGTCTGCTAATGGGTGGGGTTGTGTTCCTGTCTTGCTAGTTGTTTGGCATAGGGTGTCCAGCACTGTATCTTGCTGGTCGTTGAGTTGAGCTGGGTCTTAGAGTTGAGATGGTGATCTCTGGGAGAGCTTTCACGTGGAGCCAGGAGGTCTCTGGTGGACCAATGTTCTGAACTCGGCTCTCCCACCTCAGAGTCTCAGGCCTGACACCCAGCCAGAGCACCACGATGCTGCTAGTGTTGGATAGCCTATTGCAGAGGCAGGGGTGGCTGTGGCTCACCGTGGGGACATGGACACTGGCAGGAGAAGTTCTCGGAAGTACTCCTTGGTGGGCCATTAGCCCCACCAAAGACCCCCACCCCCACCCCAAACTCTTGACATGTTATTTATTTTTAGGTGAACTGTATTTTCTTTTACCCAGGAAAGTACCTTTTACATATATTATCTTGGAATACTTACTGATAACATCCCACTTAACTCTCATTGGTTTGATCAGTGAATTATATGGTTACCTTTCTTGTTTTGAGAGAACTCCAGTTAAGCATATACTACATACAGCAAGCACCTGGAACTTCAAAGGGGTTCAGTTACTTTCCCTGTGCCCCAGGGAGATGGGATACAATTAGGAAGGATGAAGATGGTAAGTCTCTAAGCCTCAATTCTCTAAGTTCATTTCAGATCATATTGACATTGAGGAAGAGCCCAGCTATTCCTACACAGTTAAATGGTCAACATTGCTCTATTGCCATCCTCATCTGAGATGAAGAGTTTGTTTTGGGTCCAGAAGGTTGGCAATAAGTAGTTCTCATACCTCTATTTTAAGAACAAGAAAAATGTCATCAAGCTTTGGTCATTGTAACAGGTCAGGGAAAAGTTTTCATTAAACAAGTGGCAACTGAGTCATCTTCACACTTCCTGAGGGGAAGGAAAGTGCCTTAGGAAAGTGGACATGGTTTTATGAAGTGATGAAATTCTGGGAGCAGAAAAAGTTAAGTTATGAGAGCAGAGTAAGCAGATGAAGACTTAGTTGAAGGAACTGAATAAACGATATAAGGTCCAAACCAGAGGGGTTAATATTTTGAATATTTAATAAACCAGAGTAATGAGCCCATATGATATTGTGAATGGATTATCTAGAATGAGGTCTCTACCATTTGTAAAAATAGTTATGCTCTTGGACAAGCAGAGAAATTAGTGGAGAATGTGAAAGAAGTTTGCTGATAAAGAAGGAAAAAGCCATGAGGAGTAGTTTTTACACTAGCAACCCCCCCCCCCCTTTTTTTGAAATCTGGGAAGGAGACATGGTGGCGGTGAAAAATGGTACAAGACAAGCCAACATGCTGAGAACCAGCTGGGGCAGTCCCATTTCAAGGTAGCCCTAGAGGTGCCATTTAATTACAGCTCATTACACAAATAAATGCTAACTGGAGGGAGCTTAACATTTCATTTTTTCCTCATGTTAACCAAACCAAATGCTCGGCACAGCTGGAAGGTGACTGTCATCCAGGAGGGATTCTTTTACTTAGTCTTTAAATACTACCACAGTAGATTGCTCAAGTAACAGTTAATAGCGACAATTCTAGAAAATTCCTAGACTGTAGATAGAGCCTGATTCTTCCACCTCCTGAGATATATACTAGTGGCCTAATTAAGTACATTAGAAAGTCAATTAGTAGAACTCTTAAGAGCATGAGCTTCAGTGATAGAGACCTAAATTCTAATTTCAGCCCTGCCAGTTTCTGGCAACCTGATTCCAGTAAAAACAGCATAAGTTCTCAGATTCTCTTTTTCCCCATTTAGGAAGTGATTCTAGGGGTGTTGTAAATATGAATTAAATACAGATAAAGCCCTTAGCCCAAAGCCTGATCTATAATACACACTCAAGAAATGATAGCTACTACTATAAAAACTAAATTCAATTAGGATACTTTATTACATGAGTCACTTCAGTGATTTGCTATTATACTTGGGAAATATCCAAAATCCTTAATAAGTCCCTTCATGCCTGGCACACCGCATATCTCCCACTCTCCCTCAATGAGCCACATTCTTTTTTTCCCCCCATTCATTTGGTGTAGCAACTTCTTTCCCCATGTCAGGGTCTTTGCATAATTCCGTTTTTCTCCCCAGATCAGTTTCCTGCCATTTGTCTCTGGAAAGCTGATCCTCCTCCTTCAGTTCTCATCTAAATGTCACTTCCCCAAAGAGGTCTTGATTCTCCCAGCCACAGTCTCTCATCACCCATCACAGCATTTATCAGTATGTAAAAATCCATGTAATACTTGTAGTCTTTTAAAAAATATACACCTATCCCGTCAGCCTGTAAGTTCTGAGAAATCCAGGGCTTGCTTCTCTGTGCACCAGTGCAGCCATGGTGCCAAGCACAGTGCCTGATGTACAGCAGGTACTCCACAAATGTTTGCTAAATCAACAAGCTCACCGACCCGGGTCACTAGAGCATAATTCAGGGAAACATTTAGTTCTAACTTTTATGGTCTGAAGGCTTACTACAGTTTCTGAGTGCCTGAGTATATTACAGGTGGGTTCAGGGGGAAAAATGCATTTTATTATGCTTTGGACAAGGTACATCCCAAGCATCCAATTATTAAAACTTTTGTCACTGTCACTTCTGTGTGTTTAATGTGATCTTACCATTCAAAAACTACTAAAATATTTTTGTTTTATATATTTTACTCAATAGTTCTCCTGTTCAAATATGTACATATACCTTTTTGCGTATATGTATGGAGAGAAAGAGAGAGAATGTGTGTATATGTAAAACTCTCAATAAGCCACAAAAATAAACAACAAAGTTAGTGGTTCCCATCACAGTTATTTTTATTCTAAAGGGTATGGAATGTCTCCTTTCTCTGTTCTGCTCAAAACACACTGTGGCTCTCTGTAAACACTAATATTTAGGCAGCATTAGAATCTTATGACACATACCAAGCTGTAATACACTCTCATACAGCTTCACTTTCTTGGCTTTATATGAATGGCCCATGTGGGAGGGGGCTGTTCTTATTTTCCATTACTAGATGCCACATACATTGTAACAAAGAACACAATTTTGAACACATTTCCAGAGAGACCCTCTCATCTCCTATTTTTTCTCTTGCTTAGTCAAAGAAAATTGCACACCCAGTTGAAAAGTGTCGGTGATTCTCATTCTCATTCATTAACGATGGTATATCGCGAAGAAAGCAATATACTATTCCTTTACCATTGAGCAGAACCACTCCCAAAAGCGAGAACAGGAGGAGAGACAAGAGAATAATAGTATTCACCCAAAGGCATATTCGCCATGAAGCAGAAATCATATATGCAGAGATGGTGAACAATAAGAGGGACAAAGCAGTCGTTAGTTCAGGGAAGGGAATCAAAAGGATCACACCATTTCAAAGTACTGTCACAGAATTAATCATTGAAGATTGTTAAAGATGCTGGCTAAGAACCCAAGCCCCCAGTCCACTGGGTCACTTACAATCCTTGTCAAAACTGAGACAAAAGAAGACTGAACTTGGTGCATTTCCATCCCACTCCAGTGGAGTAAATTAATCCTCCTGGTAAAACCAGTTCTTTTTTTTTTTTTTAACATCTTTATTGGAGTATAATTGCTTTACAATGGTGTGTTAGTTTCTGTTTTATAACAAAGTGAACCAGTTATACATATACATATATCCCCGTATCTCTTCCCTCTTGCGTCTCCCTCCCTCCCACCCTCCCTATCCCACCCCGCTAGGTGGTCACAAAGCACCGAGCTGATCTCCCTGTGCTATGCGGCTGCTTCCCACTAGCTATCTATTTTACGTTTGGTAGTGTATATATGTCCATGCCACTCTCTCACTTCGTCACAGCTTACCCTTCCCCCTCCCCGTATCCTCAAGTCCATTCTCTAGTAGGTCTGCATCTTTATTCCCGTCTTGCCCCTAGGTTCTTCATGACCATTTTTGTTGTTGTTTTTAGATTCCATATACGTGTGTTAGCATACAGTATTTGTTTTTCTCTTTCTGACTTAACTTCACTCTGTATGACAGTCTCTAGGTCCATCCACCTCACTACAAATAACTCAATTTCGGTTCGTTTTATGGCTGAGTAATATTCCATTGTATATATGTGCCACATCTTCTTTATCCATTCATCTGTTGATGGGCACTTAAGTTGCTTCCATGTCCTGGCTATTGTAAATAGAGCTGCGATGAACATTGTGGTACATGACTCGTTTTGAATTATGGTTTTCTCAGGGAATATGCCCAGTTGTGGGATTGCTGGGTCGTATGGTAGTTCTATTTTTAGTTTTTCAAGGAACCTCCATACTATTCTCCATAGTGGCTGTATCAATTTACATTCCCACCAATAGTGCAAGAGGGTTCCCTTTTCTCCACACCCTCTTCAGTATTTATTGTTTGTAGATTTTTTGATGATGGCCATTCTGACTGTTGTGAGGTGATATTTCATTGTAGGAAACCAGTTCTTAAAACTACTTTATTTATTCTGAGCAAATGACTTAGCAGCTTAAATGTTACTAGGTGTTACTATTTCTATCAGTACTGTATTACTAGATTTCTACCACTATTACTACAACTACTTCTACTACCAGTACTACAGCCACCATGTAGTGCCATGTACATAAAAGGTGCTCAATGCATGAAAGTGATACACACACACACACACACACACAGAGATATATTTGTGTGTATATAACTAACAGTATTTCTCTTGTCCACTTTCTAAAAAGGCAGTTATACGATAATAATAATAACTAGTATTAGCATAATGAATTACAAAGCATAATTATTACCTTGTTTGAGGTAATACTCCATAAAGCAGGCAATGCTGATTTTATGCATCTTTTATAACAAAGGAAACAGAAAGGATGTCCAAAAACAAGACCAAGATATTCTGGTTCCAAGTTCAATTCTGTTTTCCTGCTCTGATTCCCCCTTTTTAAAGAGACTTCCTTTATGAAGTAGGGAGGAATTGAGGATACAACATAATATCTTCCCCCTACCAAATACCTATAAAAGTGTAAACACAAATACTTTTAAATTTGCCCTTTACCTCCATCTCTAAAATTGCAAAAATAAATGTCAGCCTGAGAATTGTGTTTCCTGACATACTTTTAACCCCAGTCAGATAACAACATTAGTAGACATAATAAATAAGAAATTAAGTGTGGGGAGTGAAAACAGCATGTGAAACAAAATATGAAGTAAAGAAACATTCACATACATTATGCAAAAACTTGATATATAATTGAAGGGAAATTAGAAAGCAATAGGAAAAAGATACATGTTGCCAGGACAACTGGTCCTACAGATGGAACAATTAAAATTTGATTCTTACCTCAACCATACAAAAATTGTAATATACGTGGCGCTAAAACTAAATGTGAAAAGCAAAGTCATTCAGCTTTTATCAGAAAAGAGAAAAAAATATTGTATATATGTGGCCAGGAAATGATTTTCTGTTAAAAAAAGGACAAAAATTAAAACTATAAAAAAATACATTTGACTGCCTTAAAAGTAAAAACATTGGGCTTCCCTGGTGGTGCAGTGGCTGAGTGTCCGCCTGCCGATGCAGGGGACACGGGTTCGTGTCCCGGTCCGGGAGGATCTCACATGCCACGGAGCGGCTGGGCCTGTGAGCCATGGCCGCTGAGCCTGTGCGTCCGGAGCCTGTGCTCCGCGATGGGAGAGGCCACAACAGTGAGAGGCCCGCGTGCCGAAAAAAAAAAAAAAAAAAAAAAGTAAAAACATTGGTGCATTTTAAAAAGTAGAAAAAAGATAAGCTACTATTTAGAAGAATGTATCTGCAGCTGCCTAATCAACAAAGGATTAGCACTCAGATTACATAATATCTTCTCCAAATCTATAATAAATAGACAATCACTCCAATTGGAAATGGGACATCTTTAAGAATAAGGAATACCTGGCTGAGGAAACCTAAATGGTCAAAAGAAACAAACACATGCTCAAATCCATTACTAATCAGAGAAATGCTAATTAAAATACTTAAACATAATTTAGCATCTACCAGAATGACAAAAATTAAAAATATGTTGAGAAGATACAGAGAAAGGGAAGTTTCATACTCTGATAGTGGGAGTATATACCAGTTTAACTTCCCTGGAGAACAATTTTGCAGTATTTAGTAAAGTTAATGATATGAATGCTCTGCTCCTATATTCTACATCTTCATATGTATCTTCTAGAAACATGTATATATGCACAAGGAGACATGTATAAGAATATCTACAGCAGAATGGCTTATAATAGGAAAAGTAATGGAAATAAGTTTTTTTTTTCTTTTTTTTGCGGTACGCGGGCCTCTCACTGTTTTGGCCTCTCCCTTTGCGGAGCACAGGCTCTGGACGCGCAGGCTCAGCGGCCATGGCTCACCGGCCCAGCCGCTCCGCGGCATGTGGGATCCTCCCGGACCGGGGCACGAACCCGTGTCCCCTGCATCGGCAGGCGGATTCTCAACCACTGCGCCCCCAGGGAAGCCCAACGGAAATAATTTTAAGTAATCAGTGCTAATTTTAAAATCTCTGATACATATACATAGTGAAATGCTAAATAAAGTTAAAATGATTGAAAAAATACAGGTATTAATATGAGTAATGCCAAAAATATAATATCGAGTAAAAAATGTACAGGAATTAATACAGTATATATTTATTTTTATACATTTTGCCAACCAATACTGTGTGTTGTATGTGGATACTTATTTATGTAATAGTACTTTGGAGAAATGTATGACAATAGTGAGCACCAAATTTAAGGTGGTCATACTTCTGAGCAGGGAAGAAGCAGATTCTTACTGGATATATAAGGATCTTCAAATGTTTCTGGAGTATTTTGATTCTTAAATATAAATGGAGCAACCATGGCAAAACAGATTTTGATAGATCTGGGTAATAGGTATGTAGATGTCATTTTTATTTTAATTCCCTATAATTTTCATATGTATGAAATAACTCCAAATATAAAATCGAACAAAGATTTAAAATATCATAAAATAAGTTGAATTGA
The DNA here is from genome assembly GCF_008692025.1 of Phocoena sinus. Taxonomy (NCBI): domain Eukaryota; kingdom Metazoa; phylum Chordata; class Mammalia; order Artiodactyla; family Phocoenidae; genus Phocoena; species Phocoena sinus. Next base: position 85,268,412 of record NC_045773.1, on the reverse strand, counting down.
TATCACAATAAAATAGAATGCTCTTTTGTATTATTAAATATTAAAGTATCTAAATTGCATTAGACCTGTCTAATCCTTAAATATTTCATAAGGAAATGCATTGTGTAAATTTGAATTACATTAAATATATGGTTATTTTGTTTCTAGGGGGAAATTTTCATTAACTTGATGTAGGAATGTCAACATGCAAACTTGTGAATTACCCATGGCTTACAGTACTCCAGATGAAACCTAATGGCCGTAACAGGCAACCAATATACCACCTATATCCCAAAACTTGAGTTGATGAATTGGAAACCACTATCAAAATAATCATAATAATTCTTACTGGACCAAAGGACAAGTGTATGAATCACATTGTGCTGCTAGTCCCTTTAATACCCTGTATTCGAATTTCACCCAGGAGCTCTGAATTCTTCTTCAATGATGTGGATCCCTTTCTTTTGTCCACAGCCTTGGAGCTGGTGGTACCTGGCTAGTGGCATTCCATATAGGCTCTCTCAGGGAATCCATGCAATTTCATTTTCTTGAAAACTTTCAAAGAGTGGCCTTGAAGAAGTATGGTCACAGCTCTTCAGAAAATAGTCTTTATCTATCTCACTGACAATATACCAGCTCTTAGTTTTCAATTTGATATTTAAAGCATCATATCTAATCCTGTGAGCAACATTCTATGTATTTTTATTGCCATCACTTTATATATGAGAAAACTGTGGCTCAGTCATATTACATGACTTGCTGAAGAAATGACAGAGTTTTGATTCAAATGCAGATGTTATAATATTCAGTTATCCAGAGATTCCCTTATACTAGACCACTCTCCTTAAGTGTGAGGGATAACAAACTGTTATATCAATCTGCTTGGGTTTTTAGGAGACTCATAGGCCAGACTCATACAATATTATATATAATGAGAATCATCAAAATCGTGTATTTTAATCATTTAGTATTTCATCATCTTACCCTTATATTTTCATTTTAAGATTGCAAATATTACACAAAGCCTAAATATAGGTGTTACATAAACATAATTTAAAACAAAAGCCTCTGAAAGTTCCCCTGATCAGAAATAACCACTCTAAGTAATGTGATGCATATAACTATAATGCTTTTCATGAGTGTTAACATATTTATCATTACTATTACTGTCATATTTTACATATGAATCAAAAACATTTTTCAACTTGGTACTTTTTCAGTTATCTTGGGCATATTTCCCTTGTTCACACATTACCTACTTTTTTTTAGTTTTCAAGGACTGTGTAGGTTTTCATTATTTAACTGGTTTCATATTGATGTATATTTAGATTTTTCTCATTGGTTCCTTTACAAAGGAAACTACAACAAACTTTCATGTAGATGTCTCCTCAAACACTTGTGGGAATGTTTATATAGAATAAAATCCAAAAAGTAGAAATGCTAAATATGAGGGTGTAAACAGTTTAAATTTTTATAAATACCACTAAATCACCCTAAGAAAAGACTAGCCAGTCTCATTAGTGTTATACTTCTAAGTAGGTTTAAAAGGCTTGAAGTCCTGTGAAATCAACGCTAAACAATTTTGCAGCTCATGATCCTCAATTATAAAATGGGAAAAAAAAGTTTGACAAATCTATTTCACAACATTACTATAAAGACCAGATAGAATATTATGCATGAAAGCATTTTATATAAGTTTTTATTTCAAAACCCAGTCTTTTAATTAAAATAGAGTTCCTGCATATGGTAAAAAGTACCTGCATATGTGTAAACAATACAAACGAGTTTTATAATTAAAAGTAAATATTCCTTCCACACCAGATGCCCCGTCCATTTCTGTGAAGGCACAGAAATGTTCTGTTTAAACACAACATAATCATGTATATGGTTATGTATATGTATATGTATAGATGTATCTCTGTGTATGTATGCATAGAGAGAGAGAACAAATTAGATGATGTTTTTGATGAGTGTGGCAGATTGTTCAACATCCATTTTAAACTCCTGATGTGCAGATGTGCAGAAGCTACGAAGTGAAAGCTTATATTCCCTAGAACTCCTTACAACGAGCATTCCAGATCTGTTTTATTCCCCAAGAGAATGATGCAGTGGGGTGAGATTTCCAAGGAGAAAATGGGGCAGAGGTGAAGCTTTTGTGCTTTTGTGTTTGCGGAACAGAGCCATAGCGGTCTTTGGTTTTTCTTGGCATCTTTACCAGACATCTCAGTACTGTACTAAGTAACTATTTCATAATCTTCAAGAGTCAGGGCATGGGCCAGCTGTCTTATTGATGTGGCCTGGTCCTGGAACTGGTAATAAAAATGGAATGCCGTTCTCTTCACCTTACCCTGATCACGGTGGGGACAGAGTAATATGGGTGCACCATTGATTTCCAGGGTAACGAGCCAATGGAACTTTTCAAGTCCTTATCTTTTTTTCATCACGTGCACCACATATAACCTCACTCAGTGTTTATCACTACTCACTGTTCTACATGACATTTTTTCACAATTTTAATAGCCTAATCTGCTTTAATTTAATCTGCACTGATGTAACTCTCTCCATCTTTTCAGTTCCATAGTTATTGAGTCATTTGCGTGTTAAGAATATATTTTTATAAATGTTATAGTTCCTGATGATTTGTTTGAATTACACCTAGTATTAATTTTGTTACCTCTGTTATTCTTCTATTCAGTCTATGTACTGATTTTACAAATCAACAATTGTTATTTTTATTCTAAGATCTCTAAGAACTGCTTGTTCTTTTTTTTTTTTTTTTTTTTTGCGGTATGCGGGCCTCTCACTGTTGTGGCCTCTCCCATTGTGGAACACAGGCTCCGGATGCGCAGGCTCAGCGGCCATGGCTCACGGGCCCAGCCGCCCCACGGTATGTGGGATCTTCCCGGACCGGGGCACGAACCCGTGTCCCCTGCATCGGCAGGCGGACTGTTAACCACTGCGCCACCAGGGAAGCCCTGCTTGTTCTTTTTTTATAGTCATTTTTAAATGAAATATTAATTTATCAATAAGCTACATTACATTTGGAATTTTCTTCCTTACCTCCCTAAGATTTGTTTTTGTTTTGTTTTATTAAAATGTAGTTTACATTTAGTAAAACCATCCCTTTTTATAGTTTAATTCGACAAGTTTTGACTCATATTTAGTCATATAAGACATCCATCACTTCAATTAAGGTACTCATTACCTGAAAAAATTCCTTCTGTTTCTGAAACTCTTATCCTCACTCTAGCTCCCTGATGACCACTGACAGTTTTGCCTTTGCAAGAACATCATATAAGTGAAATCATACAATATGTACCTTTGAGTCAGGCTTCACTCACTCAGCATAATGCATTTGAGATCCATTTATGTTTTTTAATGTATCAGAGATTTGTCACTTTTTATTGCTGAGTAGCAGTTCATTGTATGGATGTATCACAGTTTGTTTATTCAGTCCCCTGTTATGGGACATTGGAATTGTTTCCAGTTTGTCTTGGATGATTAAAGCTGCTATTAATATTTTGGAGGCAGGTGTCTGTGTGGACATAAATCTTAATCTCTCTTGGGTAAGTACACAGGATTGAGATTGCTGGGTCATATGGTAAGTGTATGTTTAACTTTCTAAGAAGGGTTGAATGTCTTCCAAAGTGTTTGTGCCTTTTTACATTTCCATCAGCAATATATGAGCGTTCTAGTTGCTCCACATCCTTATTAGCTCTTGGCCATGTTGGTTTCTCATTGTGGTTTTAATTTGTACTTTCCTAATGACTAGTGATGTTCAGCATCTTTTTATATGATTATTTATCATCCACATATCTCTTTTGGTAAGTGACTACTTAAATCTTTTGTCCATTATATTATTAGGTTTTTTTGTTTTTTCTTTTGATACAGCAGTTTCTTATTAGTTATCCATTTTATACATATCAGTGTATATATGTCAATCCCAATCTCCCAGTTCATCACCCCACCACCACCACCCCACCACCACTTTCCCCACTTGGTGTCCATACATTTGTTCTCTACATCTGTGTCTCAAATTCTGCCCTGCAAACCGGTTCATCTGTACCATTCTTCTAGGTTCCACATATATGCATTAATATACGATACTTGTTTTTCTCTTTCTGACTTACTTCACTCCGTATGACAGTCTCCAGATCCATCCAAACCTCTGAAAGTGAACCAATTTCGTTCCTTTTTATGGCTGAATAATATTCCATTGTATATATGTACCACATCTTCTTTATCCACTTGTCTGTCGATGGACATTTAGGTTGCTTCCACGACCTGGCTATTGTAAAGAGTGCTGCAATGAACATTGGGGTGCATGTGTCATTTTGAATTATGGTTTTCTCTGGGTATATGCCCAGTAGTGGGATTGCTGGGTCACACGGTAATTCTATTTTTAGTTTTCTCAGGAAACTCCATACTTTTCTCCATAGTGGCTGTATCAATTTACATTCCCACCAACAGTGCAAGAGGGTTCCCTTTTCTCTACACCCTCTCCAGCATTTCTTGTTTGTACACTTTCTGATGATGCCCATTCTAACTGGTGTGAGGTGATACCTCACTGTAGTTTTGATTTGCATTTCTCTAATAATTAGTGATGCTGAGCAGCTTTTCATGTACTTCTTGGCCATTTGCATGTCTTCTTTGGAGAAATGTCTTTTTGGGTTTTCTGCCCATTTTTTGATTCGGTTGTTGTTTTAATATTGAGCTACATGAACTGTTTATATATTTTGGAGATTAATCCTTTGTCCGTTGATTCGTTTGCAAATATTTTCTCCCATTCTGAGGGTTGTCTTTGTGTCTTATTTGTAGTTTCCTTTGCTTTGCAAAAGGTTTTAAGTTTCATTAGGTCCCATTTGTTTTTTTGTTTTTATTTCCATTACTTTAGGAGGTGGGTCAAAAAAGATCTTGCTGTGATTTATGTCAAAGAGTGTTCTTCCTATGTTTTCCTCTAAGAGTTTTATAGTATCCAGTCTTACATTTAGGTCTCTAATCCATTTTGAGTTTATTTTTGTGTATGGTGTTAGGGAGTGTTCTAATTTCATTTTTTACATGTAGGTGTCCAGTTTTCCCAGCACCACTTATTGAAGAGACTGTCCTGGATATATTCTGAATACTAATCTTTTAATCAACATGTGATTTCTATACATAGGATTTGTCTTTCCTATAACTTGTCTTTAATTATATTAGAGTACTTCAAAGAGCAGACATTCATATATTTGACAAAATCCAATTAGCAGTTTATTTCCTTTATGGTTTCTGCTTGTGGTGTCACACCTATGAAATATTTGCATGGCCCCAAATGACACGATTTTCTCCTTTGTATTCTTATGTCTTAGATTTTACATTTAAATCTATGATCCACTTTAAGTTAATCATTCTTTTGTGATGCAAGGTATGAACTGAATATAGTTTTCAATATGGTTATCCAATCTGTCTAGTGTCCTTTGTTATTTCTTCTTCATTAAATGTATATTTGTTGAAAATCAGACTTCTCCCTAATATTTTAACATCTTGTTCTTATTTTCCTAATAATTGTTTGCTCCAGTGTAAAACACTGTTTTTAGTAAGCTTGACATTCTCTTTATTTGTTCTGGTTTTTCATTAATATTTGGTGAATTTTGATTATGTTTTTATCTCTGCATTGAGATTTTTCACTAGATTGTCTGCTGCCATATTTGTACAGCCTAATTTGATGAGGTAAGTATCTCAGCAGCAGGTCTCCGGCTGTGTCCAATTTATCTCAGACATTGCCGTCCTCCTTGGGCATATTGTGTTTTCTTTTTCTTTATTCCACCACAAGCTTCCTCACTGAGCACTTGATGAAAGACATTCTAATCATTGCTGATTAACCCTGCCTCGTGTTCCCCTGGGTTTCCCTGGTTCCCCTCCTAATGCCAGCTTCCAGTGCCTCTAGGCATAGGCAACACTGATGCTGCCTCTACTTTGGTGATTGTATTCTCCTGTCTTCACCTCCACGTGTTCCCTCTATGAGAAAAAAGAGTATATACTCTTACAACAGACTAATCTTGGAGAATTTCATAATGCCCAGTAGACTGGTGCAAATCCATATGTCTCTAAAAGAGGATGAGGAATAACTACACAGAGATCTGAAAGAAAACCTGACACCAGAAACTCATTCACACATACCATCAACAGATAATCTAGAAGCCACAAAACCCCTTGTGCTTCATAATTCCCTTTTGGTTTTATTTCTCAAATTTGATGATACTATATCAAAAGCAGATAACTATTATCGCTTTAAATTGCATGTAAATTTGTGTAGTAATTATCAGTGCTTACCTAAATAATTAATATCTGCTCATCCTGAGCTATGTTAAATTACTGCACAGATGACATACTTTATAAACTTAATCTCTAGTAATAAGATTATAGTTACGTACTTATTGATCACGTAATGTTAAGCTCTTTACTAAGAAACATTGTACACTTGTTTTCAATTCTTATTGTCTTTAAGTAACATAATCAAATACTTATTTAATCAAAAAGCAACTTATTTAAAAGTGTTTGTTAGAAAGAGAATCAATATATTAAGAAATAAAATTTAGTGAAACTGTGTATTCCTGATAATTGTGATATAACTAAAGTAAAATGCTTATATTCTGAAACCCTAAGAAAATGTTTGACAAGAAACTCTTTCCTCATTTTTTGCTGGAAAATCAACAGATTTTCTGCAGTGACATACTATTCAAGAGTTATTCAGGTGATGTTAAACTCATGAATAAGGTTAATCATGCAAGAAAATGTGATTACTTTACATAGCATTATGATGTTTGGACATGCTAAAATAATTAAAAGCTAAAGAAAATTTAAAACAGATTTTATTTCTACAAGAGACTAAACATTTAGCTAAAAGAAAAATATTTGAACACTTGATTTTTGTAGCTTTCATTTAAATGAATGGAGAAAAACTTGTCTGGATTATCATTTAATAGTTCTGTATAGAAAATGGAATTTTCTGTACATTAGAGCACTCAAAAGAAGTTCTGCAATCTCGGTACAGGCCTAACTAGATTGTTAACATCACCAAACCTATGCATTATATCCTGAGGTGTTCATACACATGAACACTTCACATTTGCTGGGACAGTTAAGAAAGCTTGCAGAACATATAGCACTGAGTTTCTGACTTTATTTTCAAAATTTTACTTTTTCAGGAAAATTGCAATCACTTGAATTAAGAAACTGAAATGGAGACCAATTAAGATTTCTTCCCAAAAGAGCTCGAAAGTCAACAAGTGCAAATAAAGAGGGAGTCAGAGAGAGTATGACAGCAACACATTGAGATGATGATCTCTCTCTTCTGGCCTGAGGGCCTGTTCCGTAAAGCCATGTATCAAGGACCTCATATTCTGAGTGAAAGATGAGAGAATTCCTCCAACACACCACAAAGAATAGACCTGAATTAGCTTCCTCCAAGCAAAGAGTACAAGTGAGGGATCTGGAAAAATATATTCCTAGTCCTGAACTGCAAGAAGAAATTATAAATCCTCTTATTGGTGATGGAAATATCCCAGACCTCCTAGCTTGATTAATTCCATGTCAGCCCTATACATAAATGTTTTTCACTTACTTAAAAAAAAAATCTGGTCTTTGATGTCAAAGCAAATTTCAGCTCAGAAAAATGCTGAAGGGACTAATCCTGAGGTTTGCCAGTTATTTGAGATAGCTCCATTTTTAATAGAAATGGTGTTTAAAAATTATGAATTAAACACTTCAAAAACATGTACCCTGAATCTCAAACCCTCCTTTTTAATTTCTTTTTCCATGCTTTCTAGATCATACAAGCAACAGTAGTTACGAGTGCTCTTTGTAGTTAGTTTCAAATGGTAACTATTATTATTGCTTAATACAAATTACTAGTCTCCCTGGAACTATCTTGTCCTTCAGCAAAGTTGTCTTGCTTAAATCTACATTTAGGTTTACATTTTACAAAATTAATAACTTCCATGAAAATTTGTTGGCCCTATACTATTATTTTTCTTTAAAAACAACGACCTAATTCTTATTTGAGTTCATCAGAAGATGAATACTAAAGACATATTAGTTTCATAGCTAGAAAGAAATGTATTTTCTCTGCATTTCTATGAAATGAGAATGAACATACAAATTCTTCAAATAAAAGCAAAAAAATGGCTTTGAATTAACAGAAAGATGGAACTTTGTTTTATAAGCTTTAACCTCCAATTACTGTTATGGGCATGCACTGGTAAATAGATAAAGAAGTAAGATTCACAGTGACAGACTGGGGAAAGAGGAATAATCCTACTAATTCAGAAGACATCTGGGCTTATTCAGACAACAGCAGTCAACATTTAGAAAATGTGTATGGAGTTCTTACAGATTTGTCCAGCTCTATCAGAGTACTCATTTTATTGAAGACATTTTAGACTTTAAACTGTAGAGTAAGCTTCTCAAGAGTCAAATTGTCTTTGTAATTGACAAAATCTATTCATCTAGATTGTATTTTTAAAAGTAAATAAAGAATTATAGTATAAGGATCAACTGGTGTCTGAAGAGCCAGCAAGTTCCTCAAGATATGCTAAATGAGTATGAATTAAAATCAGGTATGTACTAATTCTCTTCAAAATTATATTTAAAGTTAATCTTTTTTCTCAACAATAAACTTGGATGTTTTGTTATTATTTGGAACCTGGACACTTGAAAATTAATATTGCGATATATACGATAGCTAAATGACTTGATATTTTGACAAATTCTAAAAGAACATTTACTCTATCTCATGCCATATTCATTGAAAAACTAATCACTATCCCTGCACTATCTTACCCGTACTCTCCAAGCCAGAGTGAAGGTGGGAAGGGCTCTGCGAGGAAAGGGGCAGTTCTAACATTCTATTTAGGTCCTAGGTTTGATCCAAGTATTCCATCCCATGCCAGGAAGTCACAAAGATTTCCAGTCTCCTTCTTCTGTCTTTTCTTTTCTTTTTTTTTTTTTTCGAGGTCCAGTTTTTTCTTAACTTCCCTAGTTAGGTTAATTTGGCTGTCCTGTGTGATTAATCATTGTACTCAGGAGTAAATGTCCTGTGTCACATCAAATTTCTTCATAGGTACTGTGTGTGGTCCCCCTGCATTCACGTAGAGACATGTATGTGTGGTGACTGAGTAAAAACATACTCTCTCCCACCCCCTCATTTTTTTTTATCACACAAAACAATTCCAAGTGAGGATGTATTCCTGGAGTGGCAAAGAGAAGAGATTCAGCATGTTACAAAAGCATCACAATTAATGGCATCTTATACTCCCCCAAAGTGTTTTTATTTGAAAACGTTCCTTTTGTGTGTTGTCAAAATACCTTAACTAGAAGTTGAAAATAAGAGAATAACCTGGCAACCTTTCTTGTCCATTCACATTTTTAGCCAGCCTTTTGAACATTCAGTGACTGCCGAAAAAATATTTTAAACTAATGGACGGAATTAGACCGTTGCTAAATATTGACACCAATGCAAATACCGACAATTACATTAATATCCGTACAGTTCAGGGTACTGTAATAAACTGAAAAGGACAGGATCATCTTAATAATTCTGATTGACTTAATGGGAAAGGAAATTCAAGATCGTATCTTGACCGTAAGTTATCATTCATCGCAGAATAGAATAAATTAAAAGCATACAGAAGTTAATTCCCCCATATCTAGTTACAGGTGTGAGTCTTACCTGTCAAGAATGAAATGCACCTGTTTCTGTGCACAAAAAAACTTCTTGTTGCACAATAAGTGATGTGACAGCAGCAAGAACTCTGACAAACTACTGTTAGACAAAGAACCATCTTTCTGGAAAAATAGCAAGTCCAAATTCTCTCCCAAGTCACCCAAACAATCTAATCTTCAGTTAAAAAATAAAGAAAAGATTTTTCATTGGGAAGCCTATATTCTTTCCAAGTCTACCAAAATGTGTGTGTGTGTGTGTGTGTGTGTGTGTGTGTGTGTGTGTGTGTGTGGTCTACAGTCTTCAGTTAAAAAAGATTTGCCATTGGGAAGTGTTAGTCCATATTTGAAATAAAAGATTAGTAAAGTATGAATTTAAACATTTCACAGACTGTATAATTCTATCAAAATGGAGAGATGGAGAATTTATTCTGGGCCTCGAAAATTTTAAGGGTGCAAAATAATCTTTATTAGCTGTCCACAAAGACTGCATCCAGCATTTGAAAACTTGAGGCTCTACTTCACTGGTCTGTAGAGACTATTTTTCTTCCAACATCCTAGAGACTACATACAGCAAAAGAACTGCAAGTAAATGATGCCATCAGATATAAGTTCCACGGGAAAGGGAGAGATTTTTGGCAATAACTTTGAGTAAAGGAAGTGACATAAGCCTAAACCTTATATCAAATGAGTATCCTAAAATACTGAGAGATTGATACAAATGTATAATCCACCTTAAACTGTTAATGATCAGTTAATCCTAAAGAGCTGAAACAGAGCTATAAAGAACCAACAAAAATGGATCTTTTATGAGAGTGGGAATATGAGATTGTAAGTAGCAATAGCAGGGGTATCAGTTTAAGACATACTTTTTGTTTGGTTTCATTTTCATTTATTTTTCACTTTAATGATATAGAGTAAACTAGCCCAAGTAATCCCATTCTGATAGGATTAATTAGCCATGGAAACTAAACCACAGTTATCACTTCCTTATTGGTTGCATGGATAGCAATCTCTCTCATAGAACAGGGTGAGTAGCAGCAGTGGGAATAAAATATGGGACCCAGCTTTCGAAGTGGTGCATAGGAAGTGTCAAACAGAAACTCGACTTGAGCTGAGAGAAGTTGGCATCTAAGCAAAAAAGAAAGGAGGGAAAAAAGCAGATTTAAAACCATGTTTCAAAAAGAACTTTGTGTATACTTACTGACCCATAAAACTGACTGGATGACAATAGGTCAGAAACCCACTACATTTCTGGGAGGAAATACACTATTTTGCCAAAGAAATCACAAGCCTTAATACACATACATACATACATACATACATACATAGAATCCCTCTGACACTTTGAGAATTGAAACAATCCATAGGCTCCTAACATTCCACGTGGGAGAAGCAGGCTGAGAAAGTTGTGCAATTTGCAAAGAGGTCGTGGTCCCCAACATCTATTTCACATATTGCCAAAGAAGATAAGGGAAAAATAAAAACATGTGAGAGGATACAGCCAGGGTTCCTGGAAAGAAATGGACCAGGGAAGGAGCTCTTCCAAGAGAGGACAACAGGACAGAATCAAGATACATCTCATGCTCACTGGGAAGGGGTCTTTACAGTTTCTGCCCAGTGTGATTTCATAATTGCCACGGGGCACTGACAACTCTATCTCATTCCTCCTCCTTCCCAGTGGGACTTCTGGCTTTTTGTTGCATCTATCTCATCCCTATTTTAAAATTATATACACTTTATTATGTAACAGGGAGAAGCACAGATATTTTGCCATATTTTACCCATGGGCCTCAGAAGCAAAGGAGCAACATCTGGACATGATGACGAAGATATGGGACTACCCAGAGATCTGGGACTTGAGCTAATCACAGTTACTGAATGAGACCGGGTTATCTCCCTTTAGGGCGGGGGGTGTATGTGTTCCATGTATGGGAAGAGAAAGTGAATGAGTACTGAGTGACCAAAGGACAGACTGCCAGCGACTGTTAAGATTTACCAAATATCTCTATGCTTCTCTACACTCCCAGCCCTTCTGGAAGTTAGGCTGGAAATACGAAATTCTGGCCAAGGTAATATGAAGGAAGGAAAAGTCATTTCTGATCTGTTAAACCCTTCCTCTCCATCTTCCCCTGCCACAGTTAATGGCTTTGGAGGCTGTGCGTTCTGTCCGATGTGGCCCAAGTCCCCTCGTGGAAGAGAACTACCCTAGGGAGAGGTTGCACCAGCATATAATTCTGACATGACTGAGAATTAAACTTTTATTGTGTTAAACTCCTGGGATTTGAGTGCATGTCTGTTGCATTAATTACCCTGACTAATATAGTAAGGTGACACAAACCCCAAAACTTTAATGTGAAATCCCCTAATTTTTCAGGCATAGCAAAGCATCACATTCATAATTGAAATTAGACATCTATTCGACATCTATCATCCATCTATCCATTTTTCTATGTATCTGCATTTCAAACAGACCTTATTCAAAGACCAAATTTCTACTATGTCCATATAATCTTGGCCAAAGTGCACTTTGAGTCTCAGTTAAGGTTAGCAAGAGTAGCTCAAGAATAATTCTATTCTTGACACCCTTCTTCCCTCAGGTGAAATGACCACTCAGTCTTGGGTTCCTCGCTGACCACTTAATCTGAAATAAGAGAAACCAGCTCTAGCTAGCTTATTCAGAAAAATTATATATTAAAGTATATTGGGCAGCTTATGGATCCTTTGGGGAGACAGAACAGTTATAGACGTTTCACAGCTAAGACCAATGCCCCAAATCACATGGTAGAACTAGTTCAATAGAGATATCACTGCTCCTCCCTTGAGCACAGACCTTTCAGCTTCTACTACCAACACTGAGAATGTTGAACACGTAAAGGTACTTACTCCTGCTGCTCTGGAGCTTAGAGCTGCCACCACTCACACAATACCTGATTCTTTGCTTTACTGGCTTTGTCTTCGAAATCTAGCCTGTATCATCCCTGAAACGTGAGGCTGGAAAAGTGCGTAAATGTCTTCCCGAGAGAGCAGCAGGGAGCCGACACTGGGGGTATTTCCCAAACACGTGAAAGATGTTCAGGGGCAGGTAGCCAAAAGAAATGACCAATTTCTACTACAGCCACATATATACCACTACAGTGGACTATAACAGGGATATAATAGACACTTAATAAATACCTGTAAATGGATGAAATAACAAAGAGCGACCAGGACTGAAGTATTCGTTTATTGCTATTCACACAGCATCATTTTAAATGACACAAGAGTGACTGGATCGTATAGCATGACCGCACAGCTCCCCTGAGTTCAACAGAATTATTCTTTCAGTCCCATCCAGTTCAATAGTGATCAAAGCCAAAGCTCCAGAGAACGAACTCCAACTGACACACTCAGCCCCATATTATAGACTAAGAAGAGGAGCTCAGAGCTTAATAGGACACTGAAGAAAACTGACTAGGCTTCCACTGTCAAAGTGAAGTGGGGAATTAGAGCAATTTTCCTGACACTCCAGGCAAAAGTGGGCAGTTTGCCTGGATTATCTAGGTCACTGCTTCAAACTCTAAGATTCATTTTGCCCGTGGAGAACTGTCCTATTAGCTCCAGTTACCACAGAGTAACTAACTGAGAAGTATGCTCAGGGTAAAAACAGCCTCATTCCTAACAATCTCCTTTTAACTATGCTTAAATGTCCATGATTTTTGGTCATATTGATCTAGGCTGGATTTAAAAGAGCAACTCTTTGAAGACGGACTACAAATGCCACACACTCTTAACTTGCTATTATATTTAAGGCAGAATGTGTCAAATCAAACGATAAAAAACGAGGGGCCGATTCTCTTTCAGGCTGCCTTGAAGGGTTCCCCCATGATTATGGTAGGAATGAATCATCCACAATGATATTTAGGTTAGTAATGCCATTATAATAAAGTGTGTAATTTAGGTTAGTCTCCATTATGTCAAGAGAATTGCCACATATTCACCTCCTTCTCCGACTTCTCAGCTTTGCCCCTGTGGCTTACTCAGGGCACTGTTAATTGACACAATTAAGAGTGAAGACTGATTTAAAGGACCCAGAGGAGCCGCTGGGAGAGTGAGGTTTATGTACTCAGGAGAAGGTTTTATATACTCTGTAATAACTTCCTTCCGGATGCCCCAATTCTTCTCTCGATCAGTGAAAAAGCCAGGATGGGGGGTGACCAACGATATTAGCGTTACAATTTGGTTTCACTCATTTTATTTGTATTTATTTAAATCAAGGACCAATTTAGGTCTGGTTCCCTTTTAGAGGTACGGATGTGGCTACAGACCTGTCTAGTTCTCATCCACTTTCCCATTAGCTTTTTTTCTCATTATTTTTTGATACTATAATAAATTATAATGAAGTGTCAACCCAAACCAAAGCATTTTCAGAAAGAGTTTTCCCATGCTGAGGAAGGAAAAAGATACAATGGACTAAATAAAGTTTCTTCATTAGGTAAGGAAAATTCATGTCCATTCCCATTAAAAGAATTTAGCTCACTGTTGAAATTCTTATTTACCAAGCAACCACTTGATCCATCTAGCTTAACATCTTAACTACAGAAATGAAAAGTGCCCGGAATTAAGTGGTTGTTTTTCACATGCAGAGTCAGAGAACAAAAACAGGGACCCACATCTGTACTTATTTTAGTTCTGTAAGTCTTGCATCTCTTCTTAGGAGATCAGCACTAGCAAATTGCTGTTAACTGGGATAATTATACAGTTCTCTGAGCAGCGAGCATAATAACACTATGAGTGTCCAAGCGTTTGAACAATTTGGACTGATTTTGTATGGTGTATAATTTACAGTAGAGATTCGGAATGTCTTCTTTTTTTTTTTCTTTTAAGGACAGCTTTCATCCTTTTGCTCTGGATCATTATACATGGAGACACGTATTCACAGTCAAATTTGATACAAATAAATCTAAACATCTGCAAAACTAGGATAATTTTATTGGCATTTACACAGTGCTGTCTCGGGCCATTTCTGGTTGTGATTGGCAGGGCCCTAGAAGTTAGCTGAAACTCACCCATGTCAAAATACGATGTTTAAATGGGTAAACTGACATCAAGACCGTAATGTAATTGTTAAGAAATAAGTCAGTTAGGAAATGTGAATGAGAAAGATCATCTAAAAACGGTATAAAGAAATGCTCAAGTGTATAAAGTAATTAAATGCATATAACATACTGAGCTATACATAAGATGTGATTATAGGGCGTGGTGGCTTGCACTGTAGTCCCAGCTACTCCGGTGTCTGAGGCAGGAGGATGCTTGGGCCAGGAGTTCTGGGCTGTAGTGCTCTGCCAATCAGGTGTCCCCACCAAGTTCAGCATCAATCTGTGACCTCCCTGGAGAAGGGGAGCACTAAGTGGCCTAGGGACGGGTGAACTGGCCCATGTCGAAAATGGAGCAGGCCTGGAGATGTGATTGTAGTTGCAGTAAAAAACAAGGCAAATGAAATTTTTAAAAGTACATTTCAATAAGCTTCTTTCACTTGGTTATTCGTTCAGCCATTCAACAAAAAAACATTTGCTTTGGGGAAAGAGGGGGAACCCTAGAGAGTGCTGGAGCCTACATGGCTGAACCAGACATTCTGTCCTCAGGAAGTGCAAAGATTAGTTTCTTGGTAAATATACATAAAAGGCAAACATAGTAGCAATCAATATTTCTAGGATAAAGTAGAATTTCACCCCTTCCATAGCTAATCAATTTATATTAATTGTTCTATTAGGTAATGATGCTCAAAGAAATCCAAGTCACATAGAAAGTATAGTATACAGATAAAGAAAATGACAAGAATATCATACTGCCTGCAATTAATTCACTATACCATTGCGTTAATCATAGCAACTGTTCTAATGGCCTAGTCCACTTACTAATAAAAAACTAGCTAAGCAAGAATTTAGGCGTAATTGTAATGAACTTATTGAATACTGAGTTATTGAAAAGTTATTTTTCACACTGGATTTATCATTTCAATTTCATGAAGATTAACTTTAAAAGTTAATTTCTTAGAATGATTGTTTGTTGCTTTCTAAATCCAAAACTAGATTTCTGGAAATAAAGAATATCATCAGCCTTGGAAACTGTAATCAATATTTAATGCCTCCCTTTTTCCAAAGCAATTCTAAGATTTAGAGACTTAAATGGAGTATAATAGAAGAACATAGAGTTGAAATTGATTGCATCACTCAATGAACATGAAAAAAAGCTGATAGTGCAAGAAAAGGATGGGATGATATTTTCAAAATCATTTATTAAACATTTCAGATAAGCAAAAAAGGCATAAAGAATTATGTAATAAATATTTGTGTATCTACCACTGAGCTTAAGAAATACTACAGTTGTAGAAACCCCTGTTATAATAGTCTATGATTGCATTTTCATATACCTTCCTACCAATTACTAACATTTATTCACTTCTTTAAGGTAAACAAACTTGATTTTTTAGAGCAGTTTTAGGTTCACAGAAATATTGGGTAGAAAGTACGGAGAGGTTTTCATATATCCCATCCCCACACACGCACAACCTCTTTCCCCACCAGAGTGGTACATTTGTTACAGTTGATGAACCTACACTGATACAACGTTTACACCCCAAATCCATAACTCACGTTAGTGTTCACTCTCGGTTGCATACATTCTAAGTGTTTTGACAAAGGTATAATGGCATGTATCCACCATTGTAGTTTCACACAGAGTAGTTTCACTTTTCTGTGTAAATATATGTATATTTATTTACCCTCTGCGTTCTGCCTATTCATCCTTTCTCCCTTCAACCCCTGGCAACTACTGATTTTTTAACCCTCTCTATTGTTTTGCCTCTTCCAGAACACCATACAGTTGGAATTATATAGCATGGAGCCTCCTCAGATTGGCTTTTTGCAATTAGTAATACACATTTAAGTTTCCTCCATGTCTTTTGGATTTTCTCCATGGATGATCGTGTCATCTGCGAACAAAGATATTTTTTTCTTACTTCCCAATAAGCAGACCTTTTATTTCCTTTTAGTTCCACTGCATTAACTAGGACTTCCACTATGATGTTGAAAAGGAGTGGTGAGAGAGGACATCCCTGTCTTGTTCCTTATCTTAGTGGGAAAACTTGGCATTCTCACCATTAAATATATTAGCTGTAGGTTTTGGTAGAAGTCTTTTGTCAAGTTAAGGAGGTGCGCTATATTCCTAGTTTGCTGAGAGTTATCATCATGAGTGGGTGTTGGGTTTTGCTGATAGTTTTTGCTTCTATTGTTATAATCATTGATTTCTCTTCTTTAGCCCTGTTAATATGATGAATTAAATTAAATAATGTTTGAATGTTGGCCCAGCCTTGCATACCTGGGATAAATCCCACTTGGTCATGGTACACAATTTTTATTGTACATTGTTGGATCTGATTTGTTGATATTTTGTTGAGAATTTTTATATCAATGGTCATGGGAAATATTTCTTGTCTTGTAATGTCTTTTTCTGGTTTTGGTATCAGGGTAATGCTGATCTCATAGAATGAGGTGAAAGGATTCCTTCTGCTACTATGTTCTGAAAGAGATTGTGTAGAATTAGTATAATTTCTTCCTTAAATATTTGGTAGAATTCAACAGTGAACTTACCTGGGCCTGAATCTTTTTCTTTTGAAAGACTGTTAATTATTGATTCAATTTCTTTAACAGATATAGCCTTATTCATGTTGTCTATTTCTTCTTGTGTGAGTTTTGGCAGGTTGTGTCTTTCAAAAAATTGGTCCATTTCATCTA
Source organism: Phocoena sinus (assembly GCF_008692025.1). Lineage (NCBI taxonomy): Eukaryota > Metazoa > Chordata > Mammalia > Artiodactyla > Phocoenidae > Phocoena > Phocoena sinus. Next base: position 85,250,962 of record NC_045773.1, on the reverse strand, counting down.
GGTTATCAAATGTGTGGACATAGAATTGTCCATATATTCCTTTACTATCCTTTTAAAGTCAGTGGGGTCCTTGGTGATATCCCCTCTCTCATTTCTGATATTAGTAATTTGTGTATTCTTTTTTTTTTCTTAGTTGGCTTGGCTAGGTGCTTATTGATTTTACTGATCTTTTCAATGCTGCAGCTTCTGTTTTTATTTCTCTATTGACTTCCTGTTTTCAGTTTCTATTTCTGTTCTAATTTTTATTATTTCTTTTCTTCTGCTTATTTTGGATTTAGCTTGTTCTTTTTTTTCTAGGTTCCTAAGGTGAAAGTTTAGATTAATGATTTTATATCTTTCTTCTTCTCCAATATATGCATTCAATGCTGCAAGTTTCTCTCTAAGCACTGCTTTCACTGTATCCCACAAATTTTTATAAGTTGTATTTTCATTTTCATTTTGTCCAAAATATTTTTAATCCTCTTGATATTTCTTATTTGAACTTGTTAGAGGTATCATTTTAATGTCCAAGTATATTAGGATTTCCCATCTATCTTTCTGTTATTAATTTTTAGTATAAGTCCATTGTGTTCTGAGAGCAGGCACTGTATGATTTCTATTTCTTTAAGTGTGTTAAGGTGTGTTTCCTGGCTAAAAAATGCGGTCAAACTTGGTGAATGTTCCATGTGAGCTAGAGAAGAATGTGTACTCTGCAGCTACTGGATGAAGTACTCTATAGATGCCAATTATGTCCAGTTCATCGATGGTGCTGTGGGTTCAGCTGTGTCCTTAGATTTTCTGCCTTCTAGATCTGTCCATTTCTGACAAACATGGGTTGAAGTGTCCCACCATAATGGTGGATTCATCTATTTCTCCTTGCAGTTCTATTGTTTTTTGCCTCACATATTTTGACTCTCTGTCGTTAGGTGCATACATGTTGAGGATTATTATGCCTTCTTGGAGTATTGGCTCCTTTATCATTATGTTATACACCTCTTATCTCTTCAGAGCAGAGCTCTGAAGTCTGCTCTATCTGAAATTAATATAGCTATTCCTCTTTACTTTTGGCTAGTGTTAGTATAATTTTTTCCATTTTTTTTTTTTTTTTTACTTTTAATCGTTATATCTGTAGATTTAAAGTGGGTTTCTTGTAGACAATCTATAGTTTGGGCTTGCTCTTTGAACCATTCTGACAATCTCTCTTAATTGGTATATTTAGACCATTGATATTTAAAGTAATTATTGATATAATTGGAGTAACATCTACTATATTCATTACTGTTTTCTATTTGTTGCCTTTGTTCTTATTTTTGTCTGGCACACTTTTTCTGCCTTTTGTGGTTTTAATTGAGAATTTTATATGATTTTGTTTTCCTGCTTTCTTAATATATCAATTATAATACTTTTTTTAAAAAACTGTTTTAGTGGTTGCTCTAGAGTTTGCAATATACATTAACAGATGGTCCCTGACTGACAATGGTAGGGCTTATGATTTTTTTGACTTTATAATGGTGTAAAAGCGATACGCATTCAGTAGAAACTGTACTTCAGAGTTTGAATTGTGATATTTTCCCTGGGCTGGTGATATGTGGTACAATACTTTCTCACGATGCTCGGCAATGGCAGCAAATCACAGCTCCCAGTCAGCCACGTGATCATGAGGGTAAACCACTGATACACTTACAACCATTCTGTACCCATAACCACCATTCTGTTTTTCACTTTCAGCCATTACAGCATTCATAATACTCATGTTAGTTCTAGTTTTTTGCTCTTACAATACTGCAATGACCATTCCTGTCCAACTATGTTTATATAAAGAAATGAACATTTTTCTATGAGCTGCTCTTTAAACTTTGGTAAAGATTATATCTAACCCTAACATTATATCTAACCCTTAGGGTTAGATATAATGTCTCCATGAGGCATGTGTGCATAAGTGCTTTAAATGGAAGCAATTCATTTCACCTTCCACACTATTTTTCTCCTAAAGTGACCTGCCTGAGAAGGTGCTTATGGTTGAGGTGTGGTGCTGTTTCTCCTTTCCCATATCTCCTTTCAAAATCACCCTTTTCTCATTTTACATAAACCTATTAGAATGGGTAAGATAAACAACACAGACAATATCAAGTGCTAGTGGGACTGGAACAGTGGAAACTCTCATAAATTGCTGATAAATATGAAATTGTATTGTCACTCTGAAAAATGGTTTGGCAGTTTCTTAAAACATCAAACATATCCTTAACATGAGGCCCAGCAATCCCACTCCTATGTATTTATCTTAGAGAAATAAAAACGTATGTTCACACAAAAACCTACACACAAGAGTTTATAGCAGCTCTATTCATGAATGCCCCAAATTGAAAAGAACCCAAATGTCCTTCAATGGATGAATGGATAAACAACTGTGGTACATCATACAGCTGAGTATTACTCAGCAACAAAAAAGAATGAACTTATATAAATCTCAAAGGCATTATGCTAAGTGAAAAAGTATCTCACAATGTTACATATTATATGAATCATTTATGTAACATTCTGCCAGACAAATATGTAGCGATGGAGACCAGATCACTGTTTGCCAAAGGTGATGTGAGGTGTGGGAGGGAGAGTGTGACTACAAGGCATCAAGGTAACACAGAGATGCTTTTGTGGGGGAAAGGGCTGATGCAGCTATTCTGGTTCCTCACTGCCGTGGTGTTTACATAAATTCAGACCTGTGTTAAAATTCACAGAGCTGTATGCACAGATAAATAAATGTTTCTGTATGTTAATTCACAGTAAAATAAAAGAAAATAAAAACCTGTGTATTCATTCAGAATCTCACCATGGAACAAGACTCTAAAACATTGCTCTAAAATATAAAAGTCCCTTGAGTACCAAAAGGACAGTTTGAAACACTGTGGTTTATTTAGAGGAAATCAATAACTCTAAAGACTATATTACATAACTTTATGCAGGTTATGTGGTTCATGATGCTTTACTTTCAGCAAAATTTTAGTGGAATCTAATCCTTTTGTTAGTTAATTTATGTCTAAAAAAATCAGTGGTAGATCTCTGTGGTTTTTGATATGTAATAGAGGGAGTTCAAGTAATTAAGAGCTACAAGGAAATTGTTTTCATTCTCATCTATTTATTTATGTGAACAAAGCTTCTTAGCTCTTAGATCTATAAAAATGAAAAAGAAAAAAACCCACAGAGGAATAGAATTGATGCTAAGCCCTGGCTTAATTAGAACACCTGCTCTTGTTTGCCAATGTCTTCTCATATCTGTCTGAGAATTTGTTTCTTGATTTCCTTTGTTTCCTCAAAGTTATTTCCTCAGTCTTTTTCTCTACCTATAGTTAAAAGTGAGGCACTAGAAGAAGACTGGAAGCTTTGTGTATGTTCATGGATCGTGGAGATTTTATTGGTGTAATGAGTTGTATCATGTTTACTCCAGCATAGGTATGTTGTAGCCTTAAATTAACCTCCAGTACTTCACAATATGACCTCACTTGGAAATAGGATCTTTACAGAGGTAATCAAGTTAAAATGAGGTCATTAGGGTAGGACCAGATCCAATATGATTGATTTCCTTATAAAACAGGAAAATATGGACACAGAGACATACACAGAAGCTGTGCAAAGACACAGGGCCATCCATAAACCATGGAGAAAGGCCTGGAATAAAGTCTTCTCTCACAGACCTCAGAAGAAGCCAACCCTGCCAACACCTTGAGTTCAGACTCCTAGACTACAGAAATGTGAGACAATAAATCTCTTCTGTTTAAACCACCCAGTTTGTGGTACTTTGTGGTCCTCCTACTGCCAAAGTGTGGGAAGAAGTTTGGGGCTTCTGTTTCTCATGCAAATTTCAATAACTCTCTCTATATTTATTCCCAAATTTATCCCGGTTACTAGGTACCTGGTACTGTTAAGTCCTGAGCCTTTCGGGGGCAGGATTCTGTGGTATAAATAAAGTGATTTCTTGGCTTTCCCCACTGCCAGCTTAGAATTCAGCTTTTTTAGAGCTGCTAATTCCATTATCACAAGTGTGATGCTTCCTGGCTTTCAAAATGTTAACGCTATTTTTCCCTCTCCCATTTTCCTCATCCTAGTAGGTTTATGCCTTCTTTCAAAACACACTTTTAATTAGAAGTATCAAGTTCCATTATTTCATATGACCTCAGCTACACATTAGATAAGATATTTGATATATTTTGGTGGATGTTTTGAGTCAGGAGACATTTTGAGGATGACTACTCAGGCGTATGGCTGGAAAAGGCATATTGTAACCATAATACTTGCTTATGTTGATTAGAAGATATTAAATCATCTCTGTTCCAGAAGCTGTTCCTTTTTAAGGGGCTAAGGTTGACCTAATGATAATTACATTAAGCAGGGTTTGCAATCAGATGTGCTTATTTTACTCCAATACAGGTTGAATTACTAGACAGTAACATATCTAGACATCCACATGGAGTTACACTGATTTTGTAGAATAGTTTATACTTAGATCTTTAGCAATAGATGGAAACTGAGTGTTGAAATGTGACTTCCATTGCAGGTTCTGCCGTTTACTAGATGTGTGCTGTTATTACATGCACTTTATCTAAAGTTCGTTTCTTCTTCCATAAGCTATATGTATATTAGTTACCAAAATAATTCTATAATTCTGTACTTTTAATTGAGACAACAGCCACCCTTCTTCATGCTTAAATTATTCTCTAGTGTCTAAAATAGAAATACGTGTATCTACATCAGTTAGGAAGTAGCTACCTATATAATTCTGGTTACTTTATTTCATTTTAGAAAAAATAGAACACTAACTCAAGATCCCTTCTCTAACGAAGAAATCTTTTCAAGTTTCTTTTTCTTTTGCAAAGAACTCTTTTATTGTGGAAGCATACAGATAAAAACTGGTGACTTTTACAATTTTAAAGTGTATAATTCAGCGATTTGAAGCACATTCACAATGTTGTGCAACAATCATAGAATATAGAATGGGCGCATCCGCTGGGAGCCTCAATCAACAATCGTAGAACGGGCGCATCCGCTGGGAGCCTGAATCAACAATCGTAGAACGGGCGCATCCGCTGGGAGCCTGAATCAACAATCGTAGAACGGGCGCATCCGCTGGGAGCCTGAATCAACAATCGTAGAATGGGCGCATCCGCTGGGAACCTGATTCAACAATCGTAGAACGGGCGCATCCGCTGGGAGCCTGAATCAACAATCGTAGAACGGGCGCATCCGCTGGGAACCTGAATCAACAATCATAGAACGGGCGCATCCGCTGGGAGCCTCAATCAACAATCGCAGAACGGGCGCATCCGCTGGGAGCCTGAATCAACAATCGCAGAACGGGCGCATCCGCTGGGAACCTGAATCAATAATCGTAGAACGGGCGCATCCGCTGGGAGCCTGAATCAACAATCGCAGAACGGGCGCATCCGCTGGGAACCTGAATCAACAATCGTAGAACGGGCGCATCCGCTGGGAACCTGAATCAACAATCGTAGAACGGGCGCATCCGCTGGGAGCCTCAATCAACAATCGCAGAACGGGCGCATCCGCTGGGAGCCTGAATCAACAATCGCAGAACGGGCGCATCCGCTGGGAACCTGAATCAATAATCGTAGAACGGGCGCATCCGCTGGGAGCCTGAATCAACAATCGTAGAACGGGCGCATCCGCTGGGAGCCTGAATCAACAATCGCAGAACGGGCGCATCCGCTGGGAACCTGAATCAACAATCGCAGAACGGGCGCATCCGCTGGGAGCCTGAATCAACAATCGCAGAACGGGCGCATCCGCTGGGAGCCTGGATCAACAATCATAGAACGGGCGCATCCGCTGGGAACCTAAATCAACAATCATAGAATGGGCACATACGCTGGGAACCTGAATCAGACAGAACTGCCAATCAGTTCTTTGGCCAGACAGGGTTACCAGCTCCGATCTGCAGAGAGACAGAGCTGCTGGCTAGGCTCTCTGCTTTGGTGCAGCTGCAAGCAGAAAGGCAGTCTGGCAAGATCTGAGCACTGGTTGCAAGAAGCCCTGCCCTGCTTCTCCACCTCTATCTGATCGCCAGTGTTGAGTGTGGCAGATTCCCTCAGTGTGAACACCATGAATCTTGACAGAGTGGGTCTTCCAAGAAGCATCCTGCAATGATGGGAAAGCTTATGTGCATCTTGGACCATCTTTCCCACTGGAGAAATCACAGGTCTAGGGGTGGGGCTCTTAGTGTGGGGTTGTGCCAGCCTGGGGGAGGGGACATGCAGGCAAAGGGAAGCAGCTTCTCTTACCCTCAAGTCCCTCTCAGTCTCTGTGGTCCAGGGAGGTGCTTCAGGCTCACCCCCAGGGTCCTGGGATTTTCTCAGTAGTGTCTTATCTATGGATAGCTGCTAATGGTCTTCTTGTGAGGGATACTGAAGTCAGGAATCTATGTCATCTCCACCTTAATTCTCACCACCCTTGCATAGCTATATACTTGTTCTGCCACAACGACTCCCCTCCCTCCACTGTGTCTATGCTTTTACATGGCTCCACTGACATTATGTTTAAAAAGATCATGTCACCTTTCTGCTAAAAATCCTGAATGGCCTCACATATTACCCCGAGAAAAAACCATGACCCTTGTTACAGCTTGTAGGACCACATGTGATCTGACCCACACAGTTTCTCTGACCTCACTTCCTACCACTTTGTTCCTTGATCACTGTACTCCAGGCACACTTGCCTTCTTGATTTTTCCTAAACACTCCAGCCCAGGCTCTGTCTTCGTAGTGCACGACCTCCAGATATCCACATGATTTACTGCTGTAGTTCCTTCATATATCAACCTAGATATCACCACATAGAGGACTTTACTGACCAAGTTATGTAAGATAGCACTCTCTTCATTCTCTGTTCCCTGCTTTCATCTTCTCCATAGTACTTATTATCTTACACAATGTTCCTTTGTTATCCACCTACCTCCATGAGATGCGACTAATCCATGAGAGTAATGCTCTAAATATATTCTTGGAAATAATTAATATAAGAATAGAAAATTTGAAAAGGAATGATGGTTTAGTTTCAATCATTTGAACTGGACATGAGCACTGCATACATTTTTTCTTTTCTGGAGCTCAGGAGAAGACCAGCTGGATACAGATTTAGAAGATATTAACATAGGTGACAGTGAAGCCATAAATGTGGATATAGAGTACATAGTTTGTCATTGATAAAACCATTAGTTCAAAGTTAAGCAATTGTAAAAAAAAATTAAAAAAAAAAAAAAAAAAAAAAAGTTAAGCAATTGTAGACCTTGGCATTGACCCTAAGCAGTACGACTCCTCTGATGGACATGCCCGATTAACTTGGCAATTGAGAACACAGAGGCTACGGGACCTGTAGTCAAGAGCGCTTGGGGTCATTTAGACTGAACCTCACAAAATGCGTATCTTGTTAATGTCTGCTAGCAGTGACAGAACACAGAGAAATTTAGAATTCTCAAGAACGCTACACCAATTGTCTCTTATCTTGTTCCACCTTCCAAATAGGGAAAAAAAAAAAGAATTGGATCTTATATGTAGGAGATTTTGATCTGTACAATTGGGACAGAATGCTGAGTTCTGTTTCCTGTTGCCCTAGAATTAGTGAACAGGGTCCAAGGATGAATACAAAGAGATGATGATTACTTCTACATTCTAAAAGCAGTCAACATTAAAAGGTTCAGATAGTTCCCTACGACTTAAACACAGGCAGTCAAAATTATTCTGCCTTTGCAGTCATTTCCCCATTAATCTCTTCTAGCAAAAGTTCTAAAATAGGAGGAAATTCAAGGATATATAAGGAGTGGTGAGATATTGGCTTAGAGGGACAGTCCTGCAGCTTTTCTCTCTTTTCCTGCGTGGCTGTAGGATGGAGACGTATTTTTATCCTCTCCTCACAGCCAAGTAAGACGGCTTAAAGAAAGACTAGCATCTCATTCCTGATTGTTCATTCACTTAGGAGGAGACTTCTGATCTGTCTTCTGTCCTTTTGAATGGAGGACGAGGTAAGGAGTGAGGATGAATGGCTGAGCAGAGAAAGGAGGCCACAGTGAAATAACCTGCAATTTTACAAGTTTTGAGTAGTCAGGTAGAGATTCTTTGTGGCTTAAATAGACATAGATGAAAGAAGACAGTCTTGAGGAGCCCAGCCAAGTCTAGACATGTTCAGTCCTATATTTTATAAAACCTGGGCAAAGAGTGTTTCCTAGAAGTATGCAGCTATAGAACACCTGGCTAGAAAAGGCAGGCGAGGAGGTGTTGCTGAACGTCAAAAATGAAGAGTTTTCTTAAAAGCCCATCACAGACCCAGTCCATGAGATGCACCACAAGATGGCTCAAAGGTCCCAGGAAATGGTCAGCCTCTGGATACGCAGAGTCTGCATACCTGTGTCAGGAGCAACCAGGAAAGACAATCGAAAAAAAAAAAGAAAGACAATCGCAGCACTTGCTAGTAAAAAGATATTTTATGCTTTTATTTAATTTTCTACCTTTCCTTCACAACATAAGAAAAACAGACACAGAAAACAGAAAGAAGAGAAGTGATAGAACAGGCCACACATTTATCCACTCCTAGTCGTCTGCTAAAATTTTATCAGCAGGAGTGGAAGGGGAAGAGTGTTAACTAGATATGAGATTAAGTCAAGTAGATTGAAAGAACTTTTTTAACTGTGAAAGAGTGGCTGAGATGTCTTAGGGTCAATAGGGTAGATTTTTTTCAAGCACAGTTGAAAACAGTGATGGAGAAAAAAATTAAAACATTTAATTTTTGTATCTGGTTGTATAGATTTTTCAAATATTCCATTATTGTGGGTTTTAAAAACATTCTGGGGGCTCTTTATTCCTTCCTGAAAATCAGAGTTTCCATCTGGCATACTTTTTCTTAAATCTGAAAAACTTCCTTTAGAAGGTCATGTAGTGCAAATCTTTTGGCAACAAATTCTTGTAGTTTTCTTTTATATGAAAGTGTCTTTATTTTTGCCTTCATTCTTTAGAGATGTTTTCACCCTAAAGGTGGCATTCCACTAGCTTCAGGACTCCATTTTCTTGAGGATAAATCAGAGATCATTTGAATCATTGCTTCCTTTTATGTAATGTTTTGTTTTTCTCTGGAATCTTTTAAGACTTTTTCTCTACCTTTAGTATTTAGCAGTTGACTGAGATTGCCTGGGTATTGTTTGCTTTGTATTTATCCTACTTGGGCTTTGCTGAACTCCTTGAATGTTTAAATTTATGTCTTTCATCATACCAGTACCAACAATACCAATACACTTTCCTGTCAAGCACTGCCCAATATTGAGTTTTAAATATTTACTCTTTGGATTACTATTTAAAAATATCTGTGAGAGAACTGGACTAAAAAAAGCTGTCTGGCCACTTCCTAAAGAAGGATACTGTATTGATTTTTACATGCTGTCAATATTGTAATATAATACCAAAGAACAAATATTTAAAACTCAATACTGGACAATGCTGGATAAGGAAGTGTATTGTTATTGTACCTAATAAAGATTATTTCAAAGCTCTCCTTTCAAAATAATAATAATGATAATTATAACAATAGTAGTTAATTCCCACTGTATACTTTGATTTGCCAAGTAGTGTTCTAAATGCTTTATATGTATCAATTTGTTGAATACACAAAAATATCACAAACAGGCATATACTATTATTGACTCAATTTTGGAAATGAGAAAACTAAAGTATAGAGAGCCCAGGCCCAAGACCACCAGGCAGTAGAAGAGCAGAAATTTACACTCAGGTAGTCTATATTTACAGGGTCTGTATTTAACCAAGAGCTTACACTGCCCTGATATTTTCCTAGCAAGTGATTAAACATCTAATCTCAGTAAGAGGAAGTTTAGCTCATATTGTTTCCAGCATAATTTGACAGTTTTAAAGATTCTCCCCCTCGAGTTCCCACTGAAAACACTAATCTGAGACAAAGACAAGTGGGGAAATAGAGGCTGTGTGCATGTGTATATTTTCCGAATGGTGGGATAAATGGCTTGTCAAGAGTTAAAAAGAAAATCAGAACGTTCTTACTTTAAAGATCACCTCCATCATCAGATCTTACTTTATATGAACATCAGTTCACTGGTATATGCCCTTAAACCAAAAGAATCTCTTAGACCTCAACAGATATTGTTGTATAAGAGCTGTTATAGACAGTGTGCTCCTGGATGGGGAGCCAGTGATTGCAATTTTAAATGATGATGTGATTTTGGTGACTAATCTTGAAGTGTGTGTGGTGGTGACAAAGAAACAGGTTAGTAGAACTCCAACAAAATAGAAACACCACCTTGTGCACTATGTTTTACAAATAAGAAATTCAGTCCAGAAGGCAACTTAAATCTGAGGACTCTGATTTGATTTAGATTCAACCCTTTTCCAACCTGAGACTTATGGCAAAATAGTTTTTAGAGAAAATGCCTTTATCATTAAGAATGTGGAAAATACAAGTCATGTATAAGCCCTCATTTCTCCAAAGATGAATAGCCACTGATGAACGGTGAATATACACCTTAAATAATAACAAAAAAATAGCCCACTTTGCTCTACTCTGAAATACTTTGAGATTTATATTTGTAGCAACTTGGGAAAGGGCTTATTTTAGAATCATAGAGCGAGAAAGGAACCTGACCATCACTATATTTAATTTAGAGATGAGGAAATCTTGGTCAAAGTCACATTAAGCATAAATTAATCTATTCAACAAACACTGGCTAAGCTTCAGTTACGTGCCAGATGCATATAATCATATACGTTAGACTGTGAATACATGAAAAAAGTAAACAATGAAATCGCAGAATAACACAGAGGTAGGCTGAGAATCCAGATCTCTGGGTGCCTAGTCCAGTGCTTTATCCAGAATAAAAGTGGCTAAGATAAACAAATGGGTATCCAGAGCTTTCCATAGAAAGCTCTCTGGTAGGACCTGATTTTCTTTTACTATCTCAGTTAAATGTCAGTATTACCTTTTGAAAGCAGCACAGAAAAAGGCAACCATTTGACTTTTAGGGAATACATCTAGGGTTTCAAATATCCTTGGTTCAGAAAAAGCAGTTACTTCCTACCACGTAATCATGTCTTATCACTTCCATTAATTCTGGGGGCTTGTATTATTAGGTTTCAGAAAACTGTTTAACATGCTAATCGTTGTATTTAAAATGTCGGATAAATGGCAAATATTCTATATATTCTACGCAATAAGAAATAACATTTTTCCACAGATGAAATGAGAGGTATTATCTAAATTAAATGATCAAACCACAAAAGGCAATGGAGGTTAACTTTGCACAGTGTGTTTCCAATACCATTTGAAAGCTAACACAAGTTCAAAGGACCAACTTCAACCTGAAAACATTCCCAAATACCCCATTCCCCAAATATATACACAAAGTTATTGAAATCAAAATAATTATTAATGCTGAAACTTTTTAAATGTAAGGATATTGATTCCTTAATAAATTAATAAGTACATAATAATAAAACATATTTAATAATGCTTGTTCAATAGAACCTAAGATTATTTAATTATTCTGTTATAGTTGAACAAGTAAGAAAACTAACACTTTTCTCAAAGTTGGTAGAATGATGAGACCAACACGGAGTAAAGTTTTACTATAGAAAGAAGATACAGAAAGTCACACTGTACTCTCTACTCTCTAAAGTTATGAATATGAGTTTTACTTCATTCCATCAGTAACTTAACCCATATTTATTTACCTCCATCTCTAAAATATAGCGGAAGGTGCTGTGGACGGTAAATGGATGACTCAAATATAAATATTTCCTTCAAGATATTTAGAGATTAATAGTAAAGATAGAAAATATATGTAAAATAAAATACCAGTATACTCGGGGAGGGGGGAGGCACTGCTACATCAACAGCAACAAATCAATGGTAACAACTATGTTAGAATTCTGCCAGGACCTATCAGTTACTGAGTACAGAATGGGCTTCCTAATTGCTACTGAAGGGAAGAGGAAGTTCTTAGGGGAGAGGAAATTGCTACCCCTTTTTTTTTTTTTTTAAGAAACCTTTGTAGGGGAATAAAATTGAGAGAGAATGCAATAAAACTTACTTGAAAGCAATACATTCAGGTAAGTAAGAGGGTGTCTGACATCCCTGCCAAGGACTGGTAACTCTTGAGAATAACCATGGGTCAACTCTAATATAGGTCTGAGGGAAGACACTAGCGGTCTTTATTAAAACCCAGCATGTGATAATGGAAAAGGACTCTCTTCAATGAGGGTCTCACTCAATGCTCAAGAACTATTTGGAGCTCTTGGTTAAGAATTATCTAGAAGGATTTCTTTTCTAGTACCCAAATATTCTTGACTGGACTGAGTATTCTGTCTTTTCAATGATTCTTCTACTTAGTGAAGGTATGTATGTGACTGAGGTAAGAACAGGGAGTAGACTCTTGATTGAACAAGGATTCCACAGTACCTCAAAGCAAGTCCAATATGGGTTGCTCTCGATTAGCAGCTTACTTGAGTTTGAGAAAGACCATCATCTTCACTGCCCAAAAGAGAAAACAGAAAGAAAAACAAACAAACAAGAACACACATGTCTCTTGGCATTCTAGGAACTGACCAAATGAATGACAGAAACCAGAAGTTTCAACAGACTGCTCTATTCTATCCGCCGTTCTTGGTCTAGACCCTCCCCTCAGGACCAAACTCTCTGGAAAGCCCTTCAGAGCAGATCAGAAACAGAATCAGGAATTCATTCATTACTTTAACTCTCTTTTTATCCCTTCATTTATTCTACAAGCATTTACTTGGCAGCAATTCCCAGAGAAAGTGGCCCTTCAGCTGACTTTTAAAGAATATGTGAAAGGCAGCTGGATTTTGTAGTGAAGAATTTCATACAGGGTATGGTCATGTGAAATGCATGATAAGTTTAAGAGACCACAGGTAATCTGATATGTTTTGAACCACAGCCATGTTGTATGTGTCCGGAGTTATGTATCAGGTTGCAGCAACACCGAGCTGTTAGGGGCTTTACTGCTGTGTTACAGCATGGGCTTTCTCTTGAAACTTAGAGACTCATTGAAAGATGTTAACAAGAGAGAGGCAGGAATAATCTTCCTTTTTTGAAAGAATTCCTCTAGAAAAGCCTGAACAATAACTAGTCCTCAATAAATAATTCTTGAATAAATTAATGAATGATGAGGGTCATAACTAATTCAATGACAAAGAGATAAAAAGACAATTATAAAGATAACAGAACAACACATTCTTTGAAACTTGAAAAAAGACTGAAGTGTGGCTTGAAAAAAATGAGAGAAATCAAATACAGTAAGTCCCCTACATACGAACGAGTTCCATTCCAAGAGCACGTTTGTAAGTCCAATTTGTTCGTATGTCCGACAAAGTTAGCCTAGGTACCCAACTAACACAACCGGATACATGGTACTGTACTGTGGTAGGTTTATAATACTTTTCACACAAGTAATACATTAAAAACAAACCCAAAAAATAAAGAAAACATTTTTAATCTTACAGTACAGTACCTTGAAAAGTACAGTCCAACAGCTGGCATACAGGGGCTGGCATTGAGTGAACAGGCAAGAAGAGTTACTGACTGGAGGGGGGAGAGGAGGTGGGAGATGGTAGAGCTGAAGGATCGTCAGCAATAGGAGACAGAGGGGAAGGTGCAATTTCACTCATGCCTGATGTTGATGGAACAGGTTCTGGTTCCTTGCTGGATTAAATTCTATCTACCCTCTTGAAAAAACGATCCAGTGATGTCTGGGTAGTAGCTCTTTTTTTCTCATCATAGATGACACGTAACACTGGATTGCATTCTGAACGGCTGCTGCAACCTTCTTGTGCAGTTCTACATTTGGGTCCTGTGCCTCAAAAGCTAACAGTGCCTCCTCAAAGAAAATCCCCTTGTCATTTCCTGCATCATGAATCTCTTTGGTTCTTCAGTTACTTCTTCTTCCTCTTTTCTCTCTTCGTCCTTTCTCTGGGCCTCCAGTTTCATCAGGTCTTCATTAGTAAGCTCCTCGTGTTGCACAGCAAAAAGTTCAATGAAGTCGTCCTCTTGCAGCTCTAGCTTGAAATAAAGATACTGTACTACTGTACTGTATACAGTACTGTACAGTAAAGTACACAAAAGCACAACCACTTGTAGTGGGTGCACGCACGTAACAATGTACGCCAGACACGTGAACTAACTTACGTGACTGGACATATGAACGCACGTTCGCATCTTTGAAAGTTTGCAACTTGAAGGTTCGTATGTAGGGGACTTACTGTATGTCTATGTGAAAAAAAAAAAAAGAAACAAACCGTGGACTTACTGTTCAGGGCTTTTTAACCATACTCACCCATATGGACACATACGTGTGTATTTTGTACACACAAATGCGGATGCTATGCATTTTTTGAAGCTACAGGGGGATCTTGGGTACTATAGGACCTACTTAACTTAGCCTAGATAGCCTTTCTACAACACCTTAGATGGATTTGACATTTAAATCATGTCCCCAAAATTTCTAGCAAAATTGGCATATTGTCCAAGCAAAAACAGCTGCTTTGACTCAAATAGTTCATATAAAAAGCAGCAACACAAACTTAGTAATAGCAGTTAAAAAAAAAAAAGCCACAAACAACCCACAAACGGTAAGCAAGGCTCTGTCTATTTTTAACATTTGTTTTAATATCAATGGCAACACATTTTTAAACAAATAATATTCTTTTTTTCCCTAAATTATTTTCAAATGCAAATCTCTATAAACACTCTGAGGCAAGCCTTTGGGATCTTTCAACTTATAAACTCCAGCTGCCTTAAAAAAAAGTGATTTAATCTTACACTATTTGCCTGAACCTCTTCTGATTTTAAGATGTAATTATATTGGTCCAGAGTCATATTACAAAAGAAAAACTCTAAGAGGATTTTGGGAGAGGGAGATGAAAAGTTTAAAATTATTTTTTTAGTTCATTTGGAGGACGGCTATATAGACTGAAACTGTCATAGCATTAAACTCTGAACAAGTAATCTCACAGTATATTTGCAAACCTGAAAAAAAAATTCCTACTGTAATTCATTTTTAGTTTTGGAGGAGATGGGAATGGAATATGTTCAGTTATTTATTAAACTATAAACTGTTTTTTAAACATTTTACCTAGATATCAAATGTTGCATTCCTATATTTTATATGGCCAGGTTTTATCTAGTGTAGTAGAGAATGCTAAGCATGTATATAGAGAAATTTCAACCAACATTTGGTTAGATAGAAATTTATTACTTACTGATAGATTATCAGACTCCTCAATCACCTTCCTTGTAATATTTTGCATTGTTTAAAACTTTTTATTGTGAAATAATTTCAGAATTACAGAAAAATTGCAGACATAGTACAAGAAGATCTTTTATACCCTTCAACCTGTTTCACCTTATGCTAAAATATTATATAACCATATCACAATTATTGAGAAAAGGAAATTAATGTTAATACAAATCTTATTCAAATTTCACTAATTTTCCACTGATGTTCCTTTACTGTTCCAGTATCCCACACTGTGTTTAGTTGTAAACATCATCAATAATATCAGTATACATCATGTATCCCTTGATATGATGTACTGCAAAGGACACCATATCATTTTTGTGCTTTTTTTTCTTTTGAGAAAAATGCATAAGCTCAATCCAGTCAGAAGAATACATCATTCTTACCCAAATAGAGGGACATTTGAAAAAAATAACTCTTCAGTGCTCTTCAGAAGCAACAAGGTCATGAAATACAGACTTTTATGCCAGTTGCTTTATAATATTATCTGTCCTAACTTCCCTAAAAGTCTGAGAGTTATAACTATCTCTGTGTTGCAGTTTGAAAAACTGAGGTCAGAAGAGGTTAACTTCATTCCTGAAGTACAAAGCTAGTAAGAGGTAAAGCCACAATTAGCAACCAGGTCTATAAGATTCCTAAACCACTGACTTTTAAATTATATCAACCTATTCTTTGAGACAATATTTTATTGAAATTCTATTTAAATAATAATAAAACAACACCCCACACTTTATATTATAAAAATTTTATTTTCAGTGATTCTAGTAAATTTGGGGAAGTTGTCTATTTGCCTGGTATCTGTGAATAAAACAAATGTATTTCAACAGCCAGCCTTGAAGGAAACTGACCAGTTTTCATAGTTATAAATTTTCCAGCTTCCTCATCTGGAATGGTGATACAATCCTTTATTATCTAAATTCTTCTGTTGTACAAATTCTATTGATGTAACTGCTTGAGATCAGCTACTAAATCTGCTTGGGGACAGGCTGACCAATTGCCAATACCACTGAAGCCCTGGTCATTCTTTTGTCTAAGAAGTGCTGTGTTCCTGAATTCAAATAAACTCTTCTACTGCATCATTATGAAGTTTTTTTTTTTTTCTTTTTTTTTTTTTTTTTTAATTTATTTTTTTTTGCGGTACGCGGGCCTCTCACTGTTGTGGCCTCTCCCATTGCGGAGCAACAGGCTCCGGATGCGCAGGCTCAGCGGCCATGGCTCACGGGCCCAGACGCTCCGCGGCACGTGGGATCTTCCCGGACCGGGGCACGAACCCGTGTCCCCTTCATCGGCAGGCGGACTCTCAACCACTGCGCCACCAGGGAAGCCCATTATGAAGTTTTATTTACAGTGAATTGCCTTAAAAATTTACACTCTAAAAGATAATCTAAATTTTGAAAAAAAATCAATGAGAAGGTAGACGCACAGAAAGAGAAACTAGAAATAAGAGTATTTACAATCAATTCTTATTCCTAAATCAAATTATTATTCATTTTACCCTAATCCAGTGTTAGACCCTTGATCATATTTATTTAATTAATAAACTTTATTTTCAGAGTAGTTTTAGGTTCATAGCAAAATTAAGTGGAATGTATAGAGATTTCCCCCACACATGCAAACCTCCCCAACTATGATGGTACACTTTTTACAATCAGTGAACCTACATCAATACATCATTATCACCTAAAGTCCATACCTTATATTAGGGTTCATTCTTGGTGTCATACATCCTATGTGTTTGAACCAATGCTTAATGAAATGTATCCACCACTGTAGTACAGGACAGAATAGTTTCACCATCCTAAAAATTCTGTGCTATGCCTGTTTGTTCTTCCCCCAACCACTAATAACCACTAATTTTTTACTATCTTTGCTGTTTTGCCCTTCAGAATGTAATATAGTTGGAATTATACAGTACGTAGCTTTTTAAGATTGGCTTCTTTCACTTAGTAATATGCATTCCAGGTTTCTCCATGTCTTTTCATGACTTGATAGCTCATTTCTTTTTAGCACTGAAAAATATTCTATTGTCTGGAGGTACCACAGTTTATTTATCCACTCCCCTACTGTAGGACATCTTGGTTACTTCTAAGTTTTGGCAATTATGAATAAAGCTGCTATAAATGTCTGTGTGCAGGCTTTTGTGTGGACATAAGTTTTCAATTCATTTTGGGTAAATACCAGGGAGCAGTATTCCTGAGTCATACGGTAAGAGCATGTTTAGTTTTGTAAGAAATTGCCAAAGTGTCTTCCAAGGTGACTGTACCACCCATGATCATATTTTAAAATAACAAAAGCTCTCTATGATAATTATTTTCTCATTTTTAAGATAATCCAAAAACTCACTATAAATGTATGGGTTGTTTTCATTTAAAACATATAAACACCCAGCTCCACTCAAAATCAATTGGATCAGAATCTTCAAAGGGTGACATCTAGGCACTGATGTATATTTTAGAAGTTCCTTGGTTCTATTAGGCAGCCAGGATTGAGAATCCTCGATGTTTATTATCTGGGCAGCCACCTAATCATCCCACAGCACTACATGAATGCAGTGCCGCCATTGCATTTGTATTTATACTTATATTTGTGACAAACGATCTATTAACATGATGATATTTAACTTTTCATGCATTGGTAAGTATAACTGGCTACCATTAAGCTGCTCTATTCTATTATAAAAATGACAATTGCATAAAGGCAGCCATTTGCTCATGTTGAATTATTTTTCCAGTTGTAAAAACAAAACTTCTTTTGCGCTAGTCATTCACAACTAAAAAATATTTTCATGGAAAACACACTGTAGTTTAACAAGTGACTTTTTTAAAAAATTAGACTTGTAATCACAAGAACAGCACAAAGTAAATATATTGCTCTTTAATTGTTCCTGGCAACTGAGAAAGAAACAGAGAAACATTTAATGTGAAAACGAAGAAATTTTGGCAAGTGAAGTCCAAATGACCTTTTGAACATGCTGTATCAATAATATTTCACAATATATGAAAGTGGAGAACTAAATCATCGAACATCTCATGGTTATACAGGCATCTCCATCTAAAAAGATCTTGTTTGTTAGCAGTTAGTACTATCTAACTTGAATGTAACCTATCTATATACTAATTTGTAGTAATCTGTTACTAGTGAGTGCAAGAGTATACAACAAAGATACTAGCAGGGATACTACAGCACGTTCCTTCCTGTGCCATCAGGAATTCTCTGATGACCACCGTTAGCTCACAGACTCCCCAATGGCCTCGAAAACACTTCCTTAAGCTCCCAGCAGTCTAGAATGCCCAACCAAACTTCCTTCTGTCCTTCCTTCACAAAGGGTCAAACTTCTATCACACTTCCTGGCTCTCTCCCCATTCCTTCTCACAGGTGTTTCTCTTAAAATTCTTTCATGTTCATCTTGGCTTCTGCTCCTGAGAGGACCCAGACTAACACATGAGCCAAAAAAAAACCACAAAACACAGCTTGATGGTTGAAAATGAACATTTTTTTCCTTCAGCAGACATCATTTATCATATTAATTTGATGACAATTTTAATAGCAGGCTGTTGATTTTCTTTATTTATAAGTAAAAATGTTTTTACACTCTCTTATGTCACTACTAAAAATAAGGAAGGGTTTTGTTTTTCCTTTAAAACTGGTGTGTATGCCATTCAAGTCTGCAAAGCTGCCCTAATAAAACATTAACTTGCTACAATTCTCTGTAGCTGAGGGGGCTAGAGGGAATAAACTTCCATAAGTTTATCAAACTGACTTCAAGCAAATTGTTTTCCAGTTCAGCTACGTTACCTCTAGAGACAAAGCCATGGATCGTGCTGAATTCTCTCTCTGAGCATTATTCTGAGCTGTGCACGCTCATCACTACTAGGAAACAAAATCACTATCAACTGCTAACGCGCGCTTTTACTAAATGCATCAACTCCACCCAGTCTTTCTCATTCACCACAACCCAGTGTTTAAACACTGCTCAGATTCCTGCCTCAACCATTTGTGCCCATTTTGGCTGCCTTCTCCAACAATTTAGGAGAGCCTAGAGGCCAATAAACAAGTAAACTTGGACAGCCACAAACCACAGTGCCTCAGATCTAAACTACTGAGTTTGCTTACTTCGCATACCTCAAGCTGGGGCAAATCCATTTGCTAGCGTAGCTGGAGGCCTCCCAATAACCTCCTGAGAATGCTGGGGAGGGACCACATGAGCATATGTAAAAATCATAGCCTCCCTTATTCAAGGATCCTTCAGTGAACATTAGGCAAAGTTTCTCTTATTGCTCCAGAGCTCTATTATCATTGCTACCATCCTTAAAATTTCTGCAATACCTTTGGGATCTAACCCACTTTTCATTTTCTAGGACAACTGGGGGTGGGGAGATGGATAAAAGGAAACACACAAGATTCTTGGCATTTCTCTCCCGGTTAACTTACTTTTAAAGCAAGGCTTTCAACAAACAAGTGAATAGAAGCAGAAATGCAGACATGGTTTCAGTCTTCTCCATCACTGAATAACTCTGATCATTGTGGAATGTGCCATTAGGGGACCAGGCTCTTTCAATCTTTACATGCTACAGAATCACCTGGGGAGCAGAGGGTGACGATTTGCACAACTAGAGAGCAGTATCACAACCAGGAGATTGGCATTGGTTCAACCCACATCCCAGACCAATTTAAAGAGGATCTCTGGGGGGTAGTATCCAAGCATCTGTCACCCCAGGTGACTCAAATTTTCAACCACCTCTAAGGTCCATTACCCTAGGTCGAAGACATTTGTTCTCAAACTTTATCAAGCATCAAAATCATCTGGACACTTTTAATACAAAGATTGCTGGGACTTATCCCCCATTTCTGAGTAACAATCTAGGTAAAGAATTTCGCATTTCTAACATGCACGCAGGATATACTGATGCTGCTGAAACCCTACACTCTAGGAAACTCTGTTTCCCGGAAGGTCCACTTAAGCACACTTCTGCTTACATTTTATTGGCAATGACTGTCACCTGGACATCACTAGCAGCAACGAGAATATTAAATATTTTCATTGAGCACAGTACTTCCCCAAACAACATCAGAATTATCTTTAAAAAGAAGGGGAGAATAGATATCTGGGAGGTGAGTACTTCCTAAAAAAATTAATGTCATGTGAACATAAAACTGATATTGTTTTGTGCATTTTGTGGCACGCTGGAATAACTGAACATTTACGGAGCCTGGATGGCGGCCGGCATCTACTGGTACAGGCTCTTCAGCCCTCCAGGCTCTGTCCATCCACAAGGGGATCTGAGTTCTGTCCATGCAGATAGATGATGAAGCTCTGGATTGACAACTGGAAATGTCTGCTACAAAAATGTACCAAGGTGAACCACTATACCCTAATTTGTATGACCAGTCCATCCTTTAAAAGAAAAAAAGGTTCACATTCAGCAACTTTAGCAAATGTCAATTTATGTGGGAGCCAGTATGAAAAAGAGTTAACTCCTAATGGCTGAGCTGCCTCTTCTCTCAGCAAACTTCATTTCAGAGGGTCACTAGTGAATTGTCTACAAACATATTGGCTATGTTAGCACTTTAATCTGACCTGACTTCAATCATTCTTTCTTATATTTCCTTCAGATTTTTTTTTCTGTGAAGAGATCTCACACAATTCCCAGCTCACACCATGTGGCATTAGAGTTTTAGAATCACTGCCCGTAGATTAGCTGAGTGACTGACCAAGGGAACACATACCAGTATAAAGCATTCTAATACCCCTAATTCTCCTCTTCCCTTCCGCACACCGTGCCCATTTGGAATGATTGCAACGTTTCCCATTTTTGTAATGGTTGAATCTGAAAGGGAAGTGGGCCCTGAAATACCTCAGCGCAGAGCAATTTTAAAAGATTTGAAAGCTTTCCCCTTCAACCCACAAAATGTTCTGAAAGCTTCTGATCACTTGACTCTATCCTATCCCACATAGATCTGACCAAGCTGCCATTCCATCAGCCCCCATATACACTGAAAAATATCTGTCTTTAATCATTAAGACGTTCCCTATTGCTTCAAATGACTCTACTGCTCCTATAAAAGCTTAAATTCTTTTCACTTGAGAAGGTCCAGGCCTGTGAGTTCCTTTGCCAAAAGAATGGGGTCCATCAGTAAAAATTACATAAAAGCAATGGTTTGCATTCAAAATATGTCTGATTGTATATAAATAAAATATAAAGACCTCTTATGTATATTGGTCTCCTTTGTTGGGAAAAAAAAGAGCCATAGTAGTTGCCATAATCTTTATGACATTATTGCTGTTACTCTCTCAGTGACAGTAGAAGGCTCACTGCTGGGATGGCAGAATCACAAAGCCACACACTCAACACCCTTTGGTCTGTGGCTACTGCTGCAATTTCCAAGGTCTATCATAGGGTGAAGTGCTATGTCTTTGTTTCTCAGGCTGCTTAAATCTTTGCCCAAAATTGGCCACCCTGGCTCTAACTGCCATCTACTGAGAGGGCTCCTCCAACTTCTCTGGGCTTTTATAGGGTATCAGGAGCTTTTTAGTAAATGTACTCATAATCAAGGATTAGCAGATTCTGTATTAGTTAGGATTGTTAGATCTCCATGACCACACAAAGTTTAAAAGCATACACTCATGTCATCATTCTCTTCCTAATTTCATAAACGTGAAGTTATAATGCTTTGTTGTTCATGAATCAGCCTAATTCCTTTCATACACATTGGCATATCAGTTCTTTTACTTAATAATTGATAAAGAAAACATCACATTACTTCAATTAGAATTAGTTCGAGTTCGTTCATCCAATAGCCACTCAGCAAGTATTTATTGCGTGTCTACTGCATGTATGTAGACTCTGCCTCATGTAGCGGGTACAGCAGTGAATAAAAGAGTCACAGTTCCAGTACTCAACAAGCTCACATTTATCTAGTAAATTGATTTATAAAGTGCATATTTAATCATCTATGTTTCTCAATGAGGCTCTTGCTATTATGGAATGAATTTATTTCTGGCAGTTTTCTAACTGTGGTGGGGAAAAGTAAGCAAGTGAAAAGAATCTTTCCCTAGCATTCTGAGGGTCAAAAGACTCTTGTTTTGAGTCTTCTTTACTTTAGCCTCATTACTCTCCTTTAATTTCTGATCCTTGGTCCTCAATTCAACAACAGGAAGTTAGTCAATTCATCCCCTATTTCTGTCTATCGCCTCACTAGATGGTGAGCTCCGTTCTTAAGCACAGAAAAATGATGTCTCATGCATTGTCCCTTCCCATCCCTGACGCTCCTCTCTTCTCACACAGCACATACAGGAGTCCCCATCACTGTGAGTGTCTAAGACATGCTGGATGAATAGACAGATAGATGGATGAGTGGGTGGATGCCCAGCTGTGCCCCAGGAGGGTGTCTAGTGGACCTGGTACTTTATTGAAGTGACTACCACAGCTTACTTAGTCCGCATGGCTTCCTCGTAAGTCCAAACTTATTTCTTCGGGTTTTGAAGGATTCTGTCAAAGCAGAGTACTCAGGCTCTGTGCCAGGTTACAGGGAAGGGAGGTCATATTTTGCCATGAAAAAAAAAACTCTTCACAGAATCTGGAAGGCAACTCAGAGAACATCCAGTTCAATCCCATGATTTATAGATGAGAAAAGGAACCACGAAAGGTGAGATGTTCTACCTGAGATTATGTTGCTGGTTAGACACAGAGCAATGACTAGAACCCAGGCTTCTTCACTTGAAGCCCAAGGATCTTCCTAGTGCACAGTACGGACCACATCTGTAAACAAGACAAAGTGAGGCACCTCACAATTGTCTTCAACAACTCGCTATAGACATGAATGCACAGATGGTTCACCGTGACTCCCAGATGCCAGCCAAAGGTCTGGGCAGAAGGACAGGGCACCTTGAGTTTATATTTGCTTAAAAGGCTACAGTATGTTTACCCAGAATGTGTGGCACAGGGTACATCTTTCTATCAGCCTTGGTTATGCAGCTGAGACTGAAATTCTGTGTGGCCATGTCCTCGGTAGTTGTGTTTAGTGCCCACCCAGAGAAAATTTTTAAAAGCAGAACAAAATAACAAGCCTAAGAAAAACTTGAGGTTTGGGAGAATCAAGATGCTCCTGAAACCATGCCAGATATTCCTTAATTAAAAACTAGGCACAAGTTTTAACACAGTGGGGCGCTTGAAATAAAGAGAGCAATGGTACAGATTATTGCTTATGTTAATGAACGGCATTCCCTTTATTATCTAAGTTGATAGTGAGGTTGTATTGTTTTTTTTGTTGTTGTTCACTCAACATGTATCACCCACAGATGGGGTAGTTTGTATGATTTGAGAGACAAATAGGAAACTCTACCGGCCTACAAACTAACTTACTGCAGCATAAGAAAATAACTCCCTTGTGCTTAACAGGCTGACCTTAAAAGTGCAAATAATTTGGAAGAGTTATGTCATAAAATTGCATAATTATACCATCAGAGTTTATAACTTAGTGAACACACCTTTAGTGAGATGACACAAAACAAAACTGCCAATTCTCTCACTGGCAGAGTGGGCTTTTTCTTGTTCTGGGCCTGCCTGACATCCCCAGATGAGCGAGTTCCATATTGTGTATGCAATATGTTACAACACACTCTTTCTTTTCCCAGATAACTCTTAAAATGCTTCCAGTTGTAAGTAAAAGGATGATCTCTAACTCAAACTGGCTTCTTGCCTCTGTATTCATCTCAGAATTTGGTCTTTGTAACTGAAAGGTGAAAAGGGCAAGCAAGCGTCTTGCCCCCTGTTCTATCCCTGAACAAAGTCATAAGTGGACTCTTATTGGACCAAATTCCAATACATGACCTTCCCTAAACCAATTACTGTGGGCCCGGAGGATGGACTGTTCTGACCGGCTAGAACCGATTGTGGCCAACAACTAGAACTGAGGTTATATAACAGCATGGAGGCAGAGATGGATGTTTGCTGCCATGAGCACCACAGAGTGCACTATACTCTATGCTGTAAAGAGACAGGAGTTATCATGGTGGATGGGGGAATAGGAGAAAAGATAATCAGTTCATAACATGGGGCAGTGCCTGAAGAGGATGGATACAGCTGGATCCAAAATGGGAGTTCTGGGGACTTGCCTGGTGGTCCGGTGGCTAAGACTTCGTGCTCCCAATGAGAGGGCCCAGGTTCGATCCCACATGTGGCAACTAAGAGTTTGCATGCCGCAACTAAAGATCCCGCATGCTGCTGCTAAAGATCCCACACAAGCAACAAAGATCCCGTGTGTCACAACTAAGACCCAGCACAGCCAAATAAATAAATATATAAATAAATATTTTTTTTAAATAAATAAAATGGGAGTTCTGTAGTGCCACATTAATGTATCTCTCAGTGGCAGAAGAAGGGTAAATAGTTGCTTTTAGTTGAGAGAGTTTCAGAAAGAGGGTTGACAAGGGCATGCATTTTCTTAGGGCACAAATGCAATAATTTACAGATATGTTCTGCAAATTTCTTGCTCGAAGTTATCAATAGTGATGACAAGTAGCAAAACATTCACATTCTCCTTCCTGCTTTCTTTCCATATGACCACAGCTCAAACTGAATAGGAACAGGATTCTACAGGGTATTCACAATATTCTGGGTGGGAAAAAAACATAAAGCAAAAGAATTAAGTTCTTTTCAACCTATTGACTTTATTCTAATGCCTATTTTACTCTTCAAATATAACCCTTTAAGATCATAGTCATAATTTTCTTTAAAATTAGATGATCACTTGTTTGTTTTGTATCCAAAATCTTTAGAGGTTGAGCTTGAAAATTACTGCTTCTTTTCTTTCTTTTTGTCTTCTAAGGTGATCATGTATCCTCCCTTCCCAAGTCTCTCTACAGTGGATCTCAATATACCATAACGTGACAGCATTTTTATGAGGCTAATTCAGTGTAATAAATGCTGCAGATGGAAATTAGCAGCACAAAATAGTAACAAGTGCACTGCATTTGGAAAATGTAAAAGCTAGAATTCCACCATTAACCGTGAACTTTGGTCAAGTCATTCATTTCTCAGGGCTTCAGCAGTGGTTTCTTTCTAAGATGAGGTAAGAATAATATCTTACCTGTCTAAAAGAGAAGTAGTAGACAAGATGATCTCTTGATTCCCCCTTAGAATGAAAATATCTATTATTCTTCAGAAAAGTCAACAAATGACACTTGCGAATGATATGGTAATAATCCTATGATATTTCGAAATGTTAGTATTAACATAAGTGGGCTATTGGTGTATTCATTGACGGTAAACAAATACGACAGCAATGTAAGCTAGCAAAAGGGCAGCTTTCATTTTGAGATTTTGTGTTCTGTGTCTCAATCAATCATTCTTCAGTTTGGAGATCAGTTTTAGTTGTAACTTTTTTGTGATATGTCAGTATATAAGATAAAAAATGTAGTTGTTACCAGGACCAAAAACTTACACCAAACTGATAACTCCTCCACTACTCTATAAATGCACTGAATATTTAAAATTAATATATTAGAGGGCATTGCTATTAGCTTGATTACTCTTCCTAGAAAACTGCTTTTATATTTAACTGTTTCCTTCATAGTCCTAAAACATGTTTTCAGTGTTAGGACCTATTGTAGTAACCATAGTTTCAAGCAGATTTTTTAAAAACTAATTGAATGGGGGGGGACCTTGAAGATGGCGGAAGAGTAAGACGCGGAGATCGCCTTCCTCCCCACGGATACACCAGAAATACATCCACACGTGGAACAACTCCTACAGAACTCCTACTGAAGGCTGGCAGAAGACCTCAGACCTCCCAAAAGGCAAGAAACTCCCCACGTAACTGGGTAGGGCAAAAGAAAAAACAGAGACAAAAGAATAAGGACGGCACCTGCACCAGTGGGAGGGAGCTGTGAAGGAGGAAAAGTTTCCACACACTAGGAAGCCCCTCCGCGGGCGGAGACTGCGGGAGGCAGAGGGGGGAGTTTCGGGACCGCGGAGTAGTGCACAGCGACGGGTGCGGAGGGCAAAGCGGGGAGATTCCTGCACAGACGATCGGTGCCGACCGGCACTCACCAGCCCGAGTGGCTTGTCTGCTCACCCGCCGGGGCGGGCGGGGCTGCGAGCTGAGGCTCGGGTTTGGTTTTGGACGGAGCTCAGGGAGAGGACTGGGGTTGGCGGCTTGAACATAGCCTGAAGGGGTTAGTGCACCACGACTAGCCGGGAGGGAGTTCGGGGAAAAGCCTGCACCAGCCGAAGAGGCAAGAGACTTTTTCTTCCCTCTTTGTCTCCTGGTGCGCGAGGAGAGGGGTTTAAGAGCGCTGCTTAAAGGAACTCCAGAGACGGGCGCGAGCCGCGGCTGAGGGCGCGAGCCCCCGAGACGGGCGCGAGCCGCGGCTGAAAGCACAAACCCCAGAGACGGGCGCGAGCCGCGGCTGAGGGCGCAAGCCCCCGAGACGGGCGCAAGCCGCGGCTGAAAGCGCAAACCCCAGAGACGGGCGCGAGCCGCGGCTAAAACCGCGGACCCCAGAGACGGGCGGGAGACGCTAAGGCTGCTGCTGCCGCCACCAAGGGGCCTGTGTGCGAGCACAGGTCACTCTCCACACCCCTCTTCCGCGATCCTGTGCAGCCCGCCACTGCCAGGTTCCCGGGATCCAGGGACAACTTCCCCGGGACAGCGCACGGCGGGCCTCAGGCTGGTGCAACGTCACGCCGGCCTCTGCCGCAACGTCACGCTGCCTCTGCCGCCGCAGGCCGGCCCCGCACGCAGTGCCCCTCCTTCCCCCATCCCCCAACCCCCGGCCTGAGTGAGCCGGAGGCCCCGAATCAGCGGCTCCTTTAACCCCGTCCTGTCTGAGCGAAAAAACAGACGCCCTCCAGCGACCTACACGCAGAGGCAGGGCCAAATCCAAAGCTGAGCTCCTGTGAGCTGTGAAAACAAAGAAGAGAAAGGGAAATCTCTCCCAGCAGCCACAGAAGCAGCGGATTAAAGCTCCACAATCAACTTGATATACCCTGCATCTGTGGAATACCTGAATAGACAAGGAATGATCCCAAATTGAAGAGGTGGAATTTAGGAGCGAAATCTATGATTTTTTTCCCTTTTCCTCTTTTTGTGAAGGTGTACGTGTATGCTCCTGTGTGACATCTAGTCTGTATACTCTAGCTTCCACCATTTGTCCTAGGGCTCTATCCGTCCATGACTTTTTTTTAAAAATTCTTTTTCTTAATAATTAAGTTTAATTGTAATAACTTTATTATACTTTACCTTCGTTCTTTCTTTCTTTCCTTCCTTCCCTCCCTCCTTTAGACAACGAATCACCCCAAATTGAGGAGGTGGTCTCAGGGAGCAGGATTTATGATTTTTCCCCCTTTACCTCTTTTTGTGAAGGTGTATGTGTATGCTTCTGTGTAAGATTTTCTCTGTATAGCTTTGCTTCCAACATTTGTCCTAAGGTTCTATCCGTCCCTTTTTTTTTTTTTTTCTAAATATTTTTTAATTCAATAACTATATTATACTTTATTTTATTTTTACTGTATCATCTTTCTTTCTGTCTTTTTTCCTTCTTTCCCTCCTTCCTTCCTTCCTCCCTCCCTCCCTCCCTCCCTCCTTTCTTTCCTTCTTTGCTTCTTTCTTCCTTCCTTCCTTTCCTCCTTTCCTTCTTTCTTTACTCATACTTCTACTAATTCTCCCTACTTTTTCTCCCTTTTATTCTGAGCTGTGTGGATGAAAGGCTCTTGGTGCTCCAGCCAGGAGTCAGGGCTCTGCCTCTGAGGTAGGAGAGCCAACTTCAGGACACTGGTCAACAAGAGACCTCCCAGCTCCACATAATATTAAACGGTGGAAATATCCCAGAGACCTCCATCTTAACACCAGCACCCAGCTTCACTCAACGACCAGCAAGCCACAGTGCTGGACAACCTATGCCAAACAACTAGCAAAACAGGAACACAACCCCACCCTTTAGCAGAGAGGCTGCCTAAAATCATAATAAGGCCACAGACACCCCAAAACACACCACCAGACGTGAACCTGCCCACTAGAGAGACAAGATCCAGCCTCATCCAGCACAACACAGGCACTAGTCCCCTCCACCAGGAAGCCTACACAACCCACTGAAACAACCTTAGCCACTGGAGACAGACATCAAAAACAACGGGAACTACGAAAGTGCAGCCTGCAAAAAGGAGACCCCAAACACAGTAAGATAAGCAAAATGAGAAGACAGAAAAACACACAGCAGATGAAGGAGCAGGATAAAAACCCACCAGACCTAACAAATGAAGAGGAAATAGGCAATCTACCTGAAAAAGAATTCAGAATAATGATAGTAAGGATGATCCGAAATCTTGGAAGTAGAATGGACAAAATGCAAGAAACAGTTAACAAGGACCTACAAGAACTAAAGATGAAACAAGCAACGATGAACAATGCAATAAATGAAATTAAAATCACTCTAGATAGGATCAATAGCAGAATAACTGAGGCAGAAGAACGGATAAGTGACCTGGAAGATAAAGTAGTGGAAATAACTACTGCAGAGCAGAATAAAGAAAAAAGAATGAAAAGAACTGAGGACAGTCTCAGAGACCTCTGGGACAACATGAAACGCACCAACATTCGAATTATAGGGGTTCCAGAAGAAGAAGAAAGAAAGAAAGGGACTGAGAAAATATTTGAAGAGATCATAGTTGAAAACTTCCCTAATATGGGAAAGGAAATAGTTAATCAAGTCCAGGAAGCACAGAGGGTCCCATACAGGATAAATACAAGGAGAAACACGCCAAGACACATATTAATCAAACTGTCAAAAATTAAATACAAAGAAAGCATATTAAAAGCAGCAAGGGAAAAACAACAAATAACACACAAGGGAATCCCCATAAGGTTAACAGCTGATCTCTCAGCAGAAACCCTACAAGCCAGAAGGGAGTGGCAGGACATACTGAAAGTGATGAAGGAGAATAGCCTGAAACCAAGACTACTCTACCCAGCAAGGATCTCATTCACATTTGATGGAGAAATTAAAACCTTTACAGACAAGCAAAAGCTGAGAGAGTTCAGCACCACCAAACCAGCTTTACAACAAATGCTAAAGGAACTTCTCTAGACACGAAACACAAGAGAAGGAAATGACCTATAGTAGCGAACCCAAAACAATATATAAAATGGAAATAGGAACATACATATCGATAATTACCTTAAATGTAAATGGACCAAATGCTCCCACCAAAAGACACAGATTGGCTGAATGGATACAAAAACAAGACCCTTATATATGCTGTCTACAAGAGACCCACTTCAGAACTAGAGACACATACAGACTGAAAGTAAGGGGATGGAAAAAGATATTCCATGCAAATGGAAACCAAAAGAAAGCTGGAGTAGCAATTCTCATATCAGACAAAATAGACTTTAAAATAAGGACTATTAAAAGGGACAAAGAAGGACACTACATAATGATCAAAGGGATCGATCCAAGAAGAAGATATAACAATTGTAAATATTTATGCACCAACATAGGAGCACCTCAATACATAAGGCAAATACTAACAACCATAAAAGGGGAGATCAACAGTAACACATTCATAGTAGGGGACTTTAACACCCCACTTTCACCCATGGACAGATCATCCAAAATGAAAATAAATAAGGAAACACAAGCTTTAAATGATACATTAAACAAGATGGACTTAATTGATATTTATAGGACACTCCATCCAAAAACAACAGAATACACATTTTTCTCAAGTGCTCATGGAACATTCTCCAGGATAGATCATATCTTGGGTCACAAATCAAGCCTTGGTAAATTTAAGAAAACTGAAATTGTATCAAGTATCTTTTCCGACCACAACGCCATGAGACTAGATATCAATTACAGGAAAAGATCTGTAAAAAAATACAAACACATGGAGGCTAAACAATACACTACTTAATAATGAAGTGATCACTGAAGAAATCAAAGAGGAAATAAAAAAATACCTAGAAACAAATGACAATGGAGACACAACGACCCAAAACCTATGGGATGCAGCAAAAGCAGTTCTAAGGGGGAAGTTTATAGCAATACAAGCCCACCTTAAGAAGCAGGAAACATCTCGAATAAACAACCTAACCTTGCACCTCAAGCAATTAGAGAAAGAAGAACAAAAAAACCCCAAAGCTAGCAGAAGGAAAGAAATCATAAAAATCAGATCAGAAATAAATGAAAAAGAAATGAAGGAAACAATAGCAAGATCAATAAAACTAAAAGCTGGTTCTTTGAGAAGATAAACAAAATAGATAAACCACTAGCCAGACTCATCAAGAAAAAAAAGGGAGAAGACTCAAATCAATAGAATTAGAAATGAAAAAGGAGAAGTAACAACTGACACTGCAGAAATAAAAAAAATCATGAGAGATTACTACAAGCAACTCTATGCCAATAAAATGGACAATCTGGAAGAAATGGACAAATTCTTAGAAATGCACAACCTGCCAAGACTGAATCAGGAAGAATAGAAAATATGAACAGACCAATCACAAGCACTGAAATTGAAACTGTGATTAAAAACCTTCCAACAAACAAAAGCCCAGGACCAGATGGCTTCACAGGTGAATTCTATCAAACGATTAGAGAAGAGCTAACACCTATCCTTCTCAAACTCTTCCAAAATATAGCAGAGGGAGGAACACTCCCAAATTCCTTCTACGAAGCCACCATCACCTTGATACCAAAACCAGACAAGGATGTCACAAAGAAAGAAAACTACAGGCCAATATCACTGATGAACATAGATGCAAAAATCCTCAACAAAATACTAGCAAACAGAATCCAACAGCACATTAAAGGATCATACACCATGATCAAGTGGGGTTTTATTCCAGGAATGCAAGGATTCTTCAATATACGCAAATCTATCAATGTGATAAACTATATTAACAAATTGAAGGAGAAAAACCATATGATCATCTCAATAGATGCAGAGAAAGCTTTCGACAAAATTCAACACCCATTTATGATAAAAACCCTCCAGAAAGTAGGCATAGAGGGAACTTTCCTAAACATAATAAAAGCCATATATGACAAGCCCACAGCAAACATCATCCTCAATGGTGAAAAACTGAAAGCATTTCCACTAAGATCAGGAACAAGACAAGGTTTGCCCACTCTCACCACTCTTATTCAACATAGTTTTGGAAGTTTTAGCCACAGCAATCAGAGAAGAAAAGGAAATAAAAGGAATCCAAATTGGACAAGAAGAAGTAAAGCTGTCACTGTTTGCAGATGACATGATACTATACATAGAGAATCCTAAAGATGCTACCAGAAAAACTATTAGAGCTAATCAATGAATTTGGTAAAGTAGCAGGATACAACAATTAATGCACAGAAATCTCTGGCATTCCTATATACTAATGATGAAAAATCTGAAAGTGAAATCAAGAAAACACCTCCCATTTACCATTGCAACACAAAAAGAATAAAATATCTAGGAATAAACCTACCTAAGGATACGAAAGACCCTGTATGCAGAAAATTATAAGACACTGATGAAAGAAATTAAAGATGATACAAATAGATGGAGAGATATACCATGTTCTTGGATGGGAAGAATCAACATTGTGAAAATGACTCTACTACCCAAAGCAATCTACAGATTCAATGCAATCCCTATCAAACTACCACTGGCATTTTTCACAGAACTAGAACAAAAAATTTCGCAATTTGTATGGAAACACAAAAGACCCCGAATAGCCAAAGCAATCTTGAGAACGAAAAAAGGAGCTGGAGGAATCAGGCTCCCTGACTTCAGACTATATTACAAAGCAACAGTAATCAAGACAGTATGGTACTGGCACAAAAACAGAAAGACAGATTCAGTGGAACAGGATAGAAAGCCCAGAGATAAACCCACGCACATATGGACACCTTATCTTTGATAAAGGAGGCAGGAATGTACAGTGGAGAAAGGACAGCCTCTTCAATAAATGGTGCTGGGAAAACTGGACAGGTACATGTAAAAGTATGAGATTAGATCACTCCCTAACACCATACACAAAATAAGCTCAAAATGGATTAAAGACCTAAATGTAAGGCCAGAAACTATCAAACTCTTAGAAGAAAACATAGGAAGAACACTCTATGACATAAATCACAGCAGATCCTTTCTGACCCACCTCCTAGAGTAATGGAAATTAAAAACAAAAATAAACAAATGGGACCTAATGAAACTTCAAAGCTTTTGCACAGCAAGGAAACCATAACCCAAGACCAAAAGACAACCCTCAGAATGGGAGAAAACATTTGCAAATGAAGCAACTGACAAAGGATTAATCTCCAAATTTACAAGCAGCTCATGCAGCTCAATAACAAAAAAACAAACAACCCCATCCAAAAATGGGCAGAAGACCTAAATAGACATTTCTCCAAAGAAGATATACAGAATGCCAACAAACACATGAAAGAATGCTCAACATCATTATCATTAGAGAAATGCAAATCAAAACTACAATGAGATATCATCTCACACCAGTCAGAATGGCCATCATCAAAAAATCAAGAAACAATAAATGCTGGGAGAGGGTGTGGAGAAAAGGGGACACTCTTGCACTGCTGGTGGGAATGTGAATTGGTTCAGCCACTGTGGAGAACAGTATGGAGGTTCCTTAAAAAACTACAAATAGAATTACCATATGACCCAGCAATCCCACTACTTGGCATATACCCTGAGAAAACCAAAATTCAAAGAGAGTCATGTACCAAAATGTTCATTGCAGCTCTATTTACAATAGCCAGGACATGGAAACAACCTAAGCGCCCATCATCGATGAATGGATAAAGAAGATGTGGCACATATACACAATGGAATATTACTCAGCCTTAAAAGAAATGAAATTGAGCTATTTGTAATGAGATGGATAGACCTAGAATCTGTCATACAGAGTGAAGTAAGTCAGAAAGACAAAGACAAATACCGTATGCTAACACATATATATGGAATTTAAGGGAAAAAAATGTCATGAAGAACCTAGGGGTAAGATAGGAATAAAGACGCAGACCTACTGGAGAACGGACTTAAGGATATGGGGAGGGGGAAGGGTGAGTTTTGACAGGGCGAGAGAGAGTCATGGACATATACACACTAACAAACGTAGTAAGGGTAGATAGCTGGGGGGAAGCAGCCGCAAGGCACAGGGATATTAGCTCGGTGCTTTGTGACAGCCTGGAAGGGTGGGATGGGGAGAGTGGGAGGGAGGGAGACGCAAGAGGGAAGACATATGGGAACATATGTATATGTATAGCTGATTCACTTTGTTGTAAAGCAGAAACTAACACACCATTGTAAAGCAATTATACCCCAATAAAGATGTTTAAAAAAAAAAAAAAAAAAAAAAAAAAAAACTAATTGAATGGAAAGCCATTTATTGGAGAAGGGTTGAGGGCAAGGGAACTAAACAAGTGTGTTTCATAAAGTTGCAGGGATTCAGCTAGTGAGACTTGTGGATCGCATTACACGGCTACCACTAATTAAATTAGCGCCTGCACTAAAAGCTAATTTATAACACATGTATATGTAGATAAACATTCATTCATATATGAGTGCGTTATTTCTATACACTGAATACTCATTATGTGCCAGGCACTGTGCTAGGAACTGGTTACAAAAGAATGAGCAAACAGAGCTTCATGGATGTCAATGACAGTACAAAGAAGGATGTGAATACTCTACCTAGAGAAGCCTGAAAGACTTCACAGACTTGGGTGGGCATCTTCCATACATATATGCTAGCTAAGTGCGTGACATTTCCCAGGAAACAGTGCAGAGCTGGAGGATAAGAAAACAGAGTGCAGAATATAGGGGATAACCTACTTTTAAGTAGCTAGTGGAAGAAAAGTGGTAGGAAAAAATTAGTGAAAAAAATACATTCAGAGAGGTACAAAAAGAATCAGGAGGCAGCACTGCTCAGTGACCAGGATGGACAGAATTTCAGGAAACTGGTCAACTTGTAGAAAAGTCCAGTAGGATAATGTCATAGAACAGTCCTCAGGGATTAGCACTCAGGTGGGCATTGGTGACGTCTGGGGACAGCTTCCACAGCGCAGCTATTTCACTGAATGCCATTCTGGGAAGCTCTCAGGAAGAGGTCACATTGAGGTCATCAAAATATTTTCAAAAATCGTAGTACTCAATGTCCCACCACCAGCTGACCCTGTCTGTCTCTCTGTGTCATAGGGTCTTGACTGCGCTAGTCAGTGGAACAACATCTATGATACACAGTATCTTCCTTTTTGCCTTTCAACTCAAGTTTTTCCTTTTCTTATAAGATACTGAAGAACACTTCTGTTCCCTGACAAGGCCTCCCGAGACTGCTCTTCATCTTCAGAGGAAGGAAACAGATTGTATTGATATGCTTGTCTGTTCTTCATAGGCTTGTGTGGTTGGTAGTTTGTACCCTCTCTTCTCTCATTTTCATCAACCTGTGAAAAGACAACTAAAACTACTGCTCACAATGAGAACAAAGATAGCTTTGCTCCCCATTCCCTGCCAAGGAATGGGCTTTGGTGGAGGCTGAAAGAAAATCACTGGCTGTGTCAGCCACGTCTTCAGCTGCTCTAACTAAGAGACTCCACATTAAATCAACAGCATGAAGAAGCTAGAAGTTTATTTTTCTCACAATAACCAAAGGAAAAAGTTCTAGGTGGAGAGTAGGTCTGTTCTGCACAGTCAGTTAGGGACCCAGGTCTGTTCCTCTTTGCATGAGCAAGAATGTTTGGTAAAGCTGAGTCTCAAGCATGTCCAGATTCCAATTCATGGGGAGGGGAAAGGGCATGCAAGGTATTAGGGAGCAGGTCTGTAAAACGAAACATCATACTGAATCTGAATCAATCACCTAAAACTTAGTCATATGACAGACAGCAGCAAGGAACATCCCAAGCTGGGCTACTACATTCCAGCTACAATTCCATCAACATGGAAGAGAAGAAGAATGGATTTGTGGAGGTAGCAATCAACTGCTAAGAAACAAGGGCAGAACAGATTCGAGTGGGCAATTATCAACCTCTGCCAAAGTACGTTGCTTTCCCTTTATAGTTTACATTCTTATTGGAGAAGCACGCAAGGTTAATAGGTAGTTAAAAGCAGTCTGTTAAAGGCTATGACAGCTGTAAACAACATGGATGTTAAGAACAAAGTAATGAATCCAACTTGGCCTTTGGGGATCTGGCAGGCTTCTAAGACTAGGCATTTATGTATAAAAAAGAGAATCCTGAAGGATAAGTAATAGTTATTCTAATTGGGGGTGGGGCATTGTCAAGGGTTTTAGGAAAACAACTCAGCCTGAAGACAAGTCATGGTGAGCACTATGGGAAAAACACAAAGAGCATCACATGACTAATAGATAACATTTTATTTAAAGAAGGAATTGCTGGACTATAGACAGCACGGGGGAGATGGTGTCAGATGAGATTGAGAAGCTAGATTACAAGGGATGTTATAGTACCTGTAACCTTATAACCAGGCAATCAAGATTTCACTTGAAACACTATGGGGAGACATAATATAGGCCAGACAGCCTCAATCCCTGAAGGAAGGGAACACAATTTCTTTCTTTCACCTCCAAACTATGCTATCATTCTTCAGGTCTCCCACCCTCATTAGCCTCAGGTCACACTGCACACAGGTAAATCATCTTATGCTCATTTGGCCCATAAGAGAGGAAATCTTCATATTGTCTCATTTATAGCTCTACACTTATCCCTGTTGAAGAAGAACCCATATAATTTGATTCAAAGTAGGGGAAGAAATAAATCCAAGTTCTGCTGGACTTCACTTTGAATGATAATAATCACATAATATCTCAGTAAAATGTATTCTTTTTGTTACATCCATATGAAGTTGATACTCATAATCTGAGTAGTAAGCATCCTTTGTATATACCCTTGCCTCTGGCTGCATTCTCATAAAACCTATTTTAATGCGTTTCGTCAGGGCTATAGGCAAACAATACAATCCCTGCTTTTGATAGGGCTATGAAAGCGGGAAGAAATTATACTGTATAAAACCAGAGGGCAAAGTGAAAAGCAGTAGAATGAAAATAAATACTCGGTTGTATAACCATCAAGGTGTTTTTGCTTTGTTGCGTTATCTTTTAATCTTTGACTTATCTATTTAAAGAAGAGGGCTGCCCTATTAGATTGGCTTATTCTCTCATTATTTTTATTAAAGCACAATATATTTTCCATTTTTATCCTTCTTTACACCTACTGCTACAGGGAATGTTGAAGGTAACCTTGAATTCTGTTTTGTCCTTTAAGGAGAGATAGTTAACTTCCTGTGGAGGTTTTGTAAGGGAGAATAACAAAGTTTGCTTTGGTTGCTTGAGCAGTCATAACAAATGCACACGTAGGTGACACTAGACCTCACTATACCTAACTCACATAAGCCCCTTACACATCCCATCCTCTGGAACACCCCTCCCTTCCCTCTGCTTGCTGCTTGGGCTTCCGTCTCATCAGGTAGCAGCCTTTTGAGCCGTAAGTCACTCCTTTGAGCTTCCTGACCTTGTGCCATTCTCAGTCACACCTGGACCTAGTTCAGGTCCAGAGTGAGGTGTTATACTTGGGTCTCCCTAGGTACCCTAAACTCAACATCTTCAGAATGGACCACATCCTTCCATCCACCACTTCCACCAAACAACCAATTCTGCTTCTCATTGGCTACCATATTCATTAAGTCTAAGATATCCAACCTTCTCATTTAAAAAATTTTGTAGTCAGAATCTGCCTGACAATGGATGGCATCTTAAAAATACTGCTGCAGGGCAGAAGTCTTAATAAAGTTGACCTTTGAATAGAAGAATTTAGTCCTAAATGGTCATATTGTTGAAGAATCTTAACTGGCATAATATCTCTGTATATGAAGTAGATACATTCCTCAAAAACTGACTCTAAACTAAACTTTAGGATAATATACTCCTGTTACCTGCTAATTTATCTGACAAAAATAAAGTCACATTCAATAATAAGTCAAAGTCATTCTAAGTATATTTCTAATGCAAAACCAATTTTAAAATTAAATGTTAACATCCCAGGAAAAGTCAGAAGATAAAAATACTAAAACTAAAAATATGATGATCAGCAGACGAGGAGGTGGAA
Source organism: Phocoena sinus (assembly GCF_008692025.1). Classification (NCBI taxonomy): domain Eukaryota; kingdom Metazoa; phylum Chordata; class Mammalia; order Artiodactyla; family Phocoenidae; genus Phocoena; species Phocoena sinus. The sequence continues at coordinate 85,213,538 of NC_045773.1, read as the reverse complement.
GTAACACATCATAATCTTTCGTGATTTGACTTTAGTTTTCCACCTGCTTACAAACCTCATTTACACTTCCAATTTTAGTAATTATTTTGCATTCTTATTTTTCACTGTCTGCTATCATTGCCATTTGGCTTTCCTCAGACTAGTTTGACCTCAGTCAATCAATCAATCATTCAATGTCTTTTAAAAAATCTCAACAGCTAAACAGGGCATTACACAAGAGGCCCAAATAGATCCAAGAAACTCTAATTACTCCTATGCTCAAGATGTATTTTAGAGTCTTTGAGAGATAAGTTATAAACACATTCACATTTAGCATCCCAGCCCACACACGCAAATGCTCAATAAATGTATATTTCATAATAGAAATTTTATCGGTAGATAATGACAGCAATAAATTAATACTAACAATAAAATACATCATATGATAATGTCTCATGAGCAGTGCAGATCTCAAGAACTGTTGGCTTTCGTAAGAGGGAGAGATGTCTGTAGGCTGACCTTATCTGAGGTTACCTGGGCTTGAAGGTGAAGTGCTATAATAGCCTAAATGGTGTCTCTTTGCTAATTTGGAAAAGGCAACCCTTCCGGTAGGCAGATGCAACCCTAGACTGTCTGGCTTGCCAAACAAAGCATAGGCTGGATTTTAGCTCCTTTCCCACACACTGGTCCAGATGATCTTGTTCAGTAAGCATCCTGAACAACTATAAATGGCAGCTCTGGGAAGAGGGGAATGTGTGCCTGAGAAGACACTTAATACTGTTCCTTGATTAAAAATTTGCCTTTCCAAATTCCTCTTCAATTTCTGCAATGGGGCATAATCCTTATGTGTTTAAAATGTTAGTCTCTTCATGCTTGGATCTATCTCACTCATGACCCAGAAAAATGCTTTATATGTTATTTCCACTTGGAAGTCATGTTTTGCCCCCCACGTTCTACCTATTTAACTTACAAAGTCATTGTTGTCTCTCCAGGGAGAATATAAAATTAGAGTAAGATATGTCTTAAAGCATGCACTTCATATCCAATAATTCACTATCTGCACAGGTATTCATTATTATCTCCTTTAATCTTTTCAGCCACCTGTGAGGTAAGTGTGACCAGGTGCTCCATTTTACAAAAGAGGAAGTTGAGAACCTGGGAGTTTCTGTGACTGTTCAGACTCCTGTAGGAGGAAAAGGGGACTGGACATGAACCCTAAGGTTCTGAATCCAAATTCCTGAATGTTAAGTCCATGAGAATAGACCTTTTGTCTGTCTGCTTTACTTTCGAATTCGTATGTCCTGAAATATTTATCAAATTCATATTTAATAAAAATGCAATGCATTCAACACCTAGTTTTTAGTCCCTACTATCTGGCAGTTATCATTTTAGACACTAGGGATATAGCTGTAAACAACACCAATAAAAATCCTTAACCCTCCAGTAGGGAAGATAATAAATAAATTAGCAAGTAACTTGTCTGGCATGCCGGATGTTGACAGATGTTAAGGCGATAAATCAGAAAAGAGGGAAAGTGAATGTGGCTGCGTTGGGTCTTTGTTGCTCCGCGCAGGCTTTCTCTAGTTGCGGCCAGCGGGGGCCACTTTTCGTTGTGGTGTGCGGGCTTCTCATTGTGGTGGCTTCTCTTGTTGTGGAGCATGGGCTTCAGGCATGTGGGCTTCAGTAGTTGTGGCACGTGGGCTCAGTTGTTGCGGCTCGCGGGCTGTAGAGCACAGGCTCAGTAGTTGTGGCACACGGGCTTAGCTGCTCTGCGGCATGTGGGATCTTCCCGGACGAGGGCTCGGACCCGTGTCCCCTGCACTGGCAGGCGTATTCTTAACCACTGTGCCACCAGGGAAGTCCATTTGTATTATAAGCCTTTAATGCTCTAAATTTCCCTTTCACTACTACTTTAGTTGCATCTTACAAAATTGTAGTATTTTCATTTTAATTCAGTTTGCAATATTTTATAATTTTATAGTTTGGAGATTTCCCTGGTAACTTTGTTATTGTTTTAATTCCATTAGAATCTGAGAACATAGTTGGTATGATTTAAATTTCTTTTACATTTCTTAAGTTTTATTTTATGACATAAGTTATGTTCTATGTTGGTGTATGCTCCACATATGCACTTAAAGAATATGTATTCTGATATTTTTGAGTAGTGTCTGTAAATGTCAATTATATACAGTAAGTTGATGGTGTTGTTCAATTCTCTATTCTTGCTGATTTTTTGTCTACTGGTTCTATTACTGAGAAAGGAGTGTTGAAACCTCCAACCATAGTTGTGGGTTTGTCTATTCCTCCTTTCAGTTTTGTCAGTTTTTGCTTCATGCATTTTGAGGGTCTCAGGTGCAAACACATTTGGAATTGTTTTGTCTTCCTAGAGAATTGATTTTTTAAGTATTACATAATATCTCCCTTTGTCTGGAGGACACGGTGAGAGTACAAATGTAACCAGTGACAACCTCACCAGTGCTCTTAAAGCCATAGCTCTACCCAACAAAGAGGAAAGTTCACTTTTCTTGGAGTTTTGGTTCTTGGGATTTCCTGTAACTATCACTGCCATTTCTGACACACATAATGGAGTAAAGGAAAAAAAAGAAGTGGGTTTCTTCACTATGAGAGGAATCTTCTTTTCCATTTCTTAAGCCACAGCTAAAGGGCTTTCCTAGCTCTCTCTGCACCATTGTTAACTTCTGGTTTTCCAGTTGATTTATCTTTAGGGCAGAAGATACCAGAGTAACAAAAATTGGTAAATTCACCAATTTGGTGGTCCTTCAAATTCTGGCATTCTTCCCCATCTGCCTGCTGCTATTTACTTTTCACAGTCCTCAGATAACTCTTCCATGCATTTTGTCTATGTTTTATAGTTGTACTCAGTAGGTTGACAGGAAAAAGTGTGCTTACTCCATCTTACCTGGAACCAGAGCCCTATATGTTTCCTTTACAATTATATAATTACTCCTGGAAGGCAAGACCAATGTATTATTCCCTTTTTATTCCCCTGGTATCTAGACTAGATCCTGACACATAGTAGTGTTCCCTGTAATATGTGTTGAATAAAAAATATATTTCATTAATGGTAAATGATTTATAGTCTAGAATATCAGGCAAATGTCAACTCAAATTAAATTTTCTTTGTAAAATTATGATTTCTGTGAAAACTCTCCAAACCAGCCAACAAATGCATTTATTTATTCAAAATGTAAAATAACTCCTCTTGCCTAATGAAAAGGAGAATGGGCAGACTTCCCACAATCTTGGAAGACTATATGGGAGTCTAAATATGTAAGGTTGAATCTAAGAACTAACTAACATGATTTTGAATGCATAGAGCAGTGGTTTTGTCAGAAAGGGGGAAAAAGTATTATACCAGAAAAGAAAGAGAGAGCTGATATCACTGGTTAGGAGGGCAAAGTCATATTAAATCAGCTTACCATAAAGTTGAAAATACATTCTTACTAAGTGTTGTAGAAGAGCATGTCCTCTTAAATGTGGGTTAACTGTTGCCTAACCAGGTCAATGAGGCTGGAATCTTTGATTGTGTAAGTTACATCATGAACAGCAGACCAATTCTCTATGGTTATTTCTATTATGGTGCAGTTCAGAAAGAGTTTTTATGGTGACCCATTTAGAAATAAACTAAAGTTCACTAAATATGATGATCATATGGGACATATATTTTATTTTATTTATTTATTTTTGGCTGTGTTGGGATTTTGTTGCTGCACACAGGCTTTCTCTAGTTGCGGTGAGCTGGGGCTACTCTTCATTGTGATACACGGGCTTCTCATTGCAGTGGCTTCTCTTGTTGCAGAGCACGGGCTCTAGGTGCATGGGCTTTAGTAGTTGTGCTGCATGGGCTTTGGTAGTTGTGGTGCATGGGCTCAGTAGTTGTGGCTCGCGGGCTTAGTAGCTCTGCGGCATGTGGAATCTTCCCAGACCAGGGCTCGAACCCGTGCCCCCTGCATTGGCGGGTGGATTCTTAACCACTGTGCCACCAGGGAAGCCCCAGGACATATATTTTAAAATGTCTAAAACTAAAGTCCTGACATAACTTCATAAATTCTTATTTACCTGGTACACATTATTATTTATGTCTCTGATGACATTGTTATTTATCTGACTATAAATACTGAGCTTACAGAATAATTCAGAGTGCTTTTTCTAAAATTAAAAATAAAATTCAATAATTGTTCATTTGTGGGCTCACTGGAAGTTCCAGATCACACTATGAAAAACCATTAATAATAAAATGAATTAAACATACTGTCCCTGAAATTGTCTATTCACTTATTCATACACTCAATAATTTTAAGTACCACACATGTACCAAGAAAAGCATGAGGTATAGTTCCTTTTAGGATAAGAATAAACAAAACCAACCTATGTTCTTGAAGCCCTCTGTAGGAGTGTATGTCACCTTCCCACAAGTGAGATACACAGAATGCAAAACGCACTCCACCCCTCTCCTCCAGGATGGTCATCTTGTAAAAGAGGCTGGAATAACAGATGCATCAACCCAACCAACAAGGTTTTGCTCTTCACTCTCCCTCAGATTAAATAGAAAAGTAAGATTATACATGTATGTGTGTGCATGAGTGTCAGGCATGCACATCGCCCAACCCTTCCACTGAGTAATAGGCACCACATCAAAGATTCAACTTTGTTCTATAGCTCTCATTACCAGTCACTTTCATATTTTTTTGGTCAAACCAAATGCAAGGAAGATTACATGGGAGGGAAATAAGATTAGGGGCGAGGTTTGGCGGTTTGGAGAGCCAGAATCATTATTTTTTCATGTTTGCTGCATAAGAGATTTAACTGCAATTTCAAGTACAATGGCATAAATTACAGAAATTTGATGTGTTAAATGAAACCCATAGAGAAAGATACTGTTATTGCTCAAACTCCTTGATTATCTTGTAAGTGTCCAAAAAAAAAACCACCCTCACCTCATCTAGAGATTGGGAAATTAAAATAACCTTAAAATAACCTAACAAAATTAACTCAAAAAAAAAAAATGTGCTGAATCTAAGTGGATTGTTGAGTAATGGAAGAACAGCATTAGAATCAGGTTGGGTTTAAACTCCTACTTTGCTACCTCACCAGCATCTATCTCTTCAGCCTCTTCATAGAGAAATTGAGGATAATTATACCTCCATCAGCTGTCCTTAGGTCCTTTCAAGGTTTAAATGAGATAATGCAAATAAAGCTATTTTCACCTTATATGTCATATAAAAGCATTCAGTAATGCTAATTGCCAAGACAGTGTCTAAGAAAAGAAAGGAAAGAAAAGGAAGATATTGGTAAAAAAAAAAAAAAAAAAAACGGAATTAAAATATCCCCGTTTACAAGAGGGTGGAGTGTTAAGCACCCTCATCTCTGATATGTAAGGTGGCTTAATCCCTTCTGTTTAGAAATAAATATGGGTTCAGACTCTATGAAATGCATTGGTAAGCTCGAAAAGAAGTTCTGACCACAAAAATAAATTTTTTTTCCTTAAAGTTGGGAAATAAGTGGGCTGGCACTGGTAAACACACATATTTTTAGAGTCAGCTTTAAGGTTTAGCTGTGGGATTAGCATTCCTATTTGGTGGCAGATGCAAGTAAGAAAATAATAGCACAAACCTCTGGAGTTGGGATGGGCGACAGTTTTAGTTCCATTTTTCAATCTATAAACAGAAGTATGAAAGGCATCTAAATTATTCCACTTTAAATCACTAATTTCGAAGTGCAAGTCATCATACTAAGATTTGAACTAAATCTACACACCCCTCAAGAGAGAGATTTCCATTTCAGAAGTGAATATACAACGTGGCACTGCCCTAGGACGTTTCCCTTCCCTGAAACGTCTAGTATTCATCTTCCACAACCACAAAGTACCAAAGAAGTTGCTAGCTTTTTCTCTGCAAGATTTTTGGAAGAATTTGCTGGCACATCGTGTCCTATCTTGAGGTTTGCAGAAGGGAAAGGACAGTTTGACAAAGCCATGTCAGGGAAATGTCATTTCACCAGCAAGCCAAAGGTCAGATTGTAATTTAAGCAGCAGTTGGCTTGTCAAGGGTTAGAACACTCCCTGGCTTCATCTCATAAGCAGGGAGAAAATCAATCCGTTAGCAATATTCAAATAGAAAGTTTAAGTCAAGACAAAAAAAAGTCAACTTGTCTTGCTTTTTTTTTTTTCTGATTGGTCAGCAGACAGCTTTGTAAATGTTCTGTTGATGACATAAGATTTTTTAATGTTAGTTTTTTTTCATGTTAGTAACATTAGACATCTGATTTTTTTAATGTCGTTTTTTCTCTCTCTGATTTCAAAATATATGGAAATCTGGGAAACTGAATGTACACCTGGACCCCAGGAAACTCCCTAGCAATGACTATCCAGATGTTGATTTTAATGACTCCAAAGTTCAAAAACAACCCAAATGATTTGCATACAAAAACAAAGCCCATAATTGCTTACATAAAGATAACTTTATAGCTAACTGCTTGATTGGATTAAGAATCCATGGTTCTTGATGCTAGTGCTCTGAGACCCACCTCTGGTTCCTAGAATCCGAGCTGACCTAACTTTGAACTTTAACCCTGCTGAAGAGAGCTGCACCTTTGCCTATCAGTTTATTATTAGAATTCTCTTTTGGCCTAAGTGTTTTTGTTGTTGTTACTGCTGTTATTTCATATGCTATTAACCTGACTTCACTAGTCAGCTTAGTATTTAGCAATGTTAAAATATTGCTCAGGTTTGCTGACCTAAATTATAAGAAGAATACATTCCTATTGCAAAGAAAAGAATCTAACCATCCAGAAGAGTTAAATCCCCAGACAGCAAATCTTAGTTACACTGGATTCAATCTCATTTTAACCCCTCGACCACTAGTGCCGCATCTCCCATGGACTGCTTCACAGCTTCCTACCTATGTCCCTGGGGCCTTGGGGAGCCTAGGCTTTTTGTTTTCCACACAGCAGCCAGAGTGATCTGTTCAAAACTAAGTCAGATCGTGTTACTGTCGTGCTCAAACACTCCCATAGCTTCCTACTGCATTGAGATGGAATCTAAACAATCCTTAGAGAACCAGCCCCCTCCTACTCTCTCTCTTTGCTCACTTGACTCCAATCACACTCACCTTCTTGCATTTCCTTGAGCTCGCCCACACTTTCCTGGCCCAGGGTCACCACCCTCGCTAACCTCTCGCCTGGGACATCTTCCCATTCAGGTCCCTGCTCAAAGAGGCCTGCTTATCCAAAATGTCAATCTCCGTCACCCTCTCTTCTCTTATCTTGCTTAACATTTTCCTAACAGCATTCATTATGGAGACCGTGTTTCATATTTGTTTGTTATTTGCCTCCTTCCTGAATATGAATTCTACAAGAGCCGAGACTTGTTTATAATTATATCCCCGGCACTGGGCTACCCAGCACCTTACAGGAGGAGGCATTAAATATTGACTGAATGAAACTCACTCCACAAAATAACCACTATTAACACTTTCATGTAGATCCTTCCAGATGTTTTCTACATACACGCAAACTGTTTTTCAGAAACAAATGCTTTCAATGCCATTGCTTTCAGAAAGTCTGTGTATATGCATGTGTATTTTCACACACACTCTTTACATAGATTTCCAGGAGCAGAAGTCTCCGAGTTCCCCTCTGGCCATTTCAGACTAAGTCTTCTATCTCTGCCCATGTTCCAACCTTTCACCTGCCATATTCCTTCAGACCCGCTCCATCTCCTTTTGATGTTCAACTTCATCAATATTCATTGTCTCCTTTCTATTTCCTGTTGATATGCTTTGATCTTACTTTTTTTTAAAAGAAAAAACAGTACATTTTTCCTCAGATCTCCTCTCTGCTATTTTATTACTTTTCGTCCTGTAACTACAAGCACTTGAGACAGTGTATCCCACATTTTTGGTCTCCTGTTTCCCGTAGCTCAATTGCTCCACAAGTCCCCCTAAACTCTGCCTTCTGCCCATAGGAGTCTAATAAAACTGTTTTCCAAGCTCACCAATTACTTTCTAATTGCTAAACCCAAAAGCTTTCCCCAGTATAATTTCCTAGATCTCTGATGAGCACCTAAAAATAATTACTATGGCAATTCTTTTCTGGCCTCATGGCAGGCTTTGCACTCTAGGATGGCCATGATTGAATGAGCCTCACCACACCCCACTTCTTCAAAATGAGTATTCAGTTGCCTGCAAGTTGGTTCACGCTTTTCCTGGAAAAGTAGCAGAATTTAGCTGATCATATATCAAAACCATTTGACCCACAATTCCCTGGAATTTGGAAATAGTTCTAGTCTGTCTTATACCCAAAAGGACAAGTATCAGGTGCTTGAACAAAACTATATAAGCAGTAACTTTCCCATTTCCAATTAAATAGTCTTGTGATAAAAACTGATCTAATTGATCCCTCTAGTTCAAGTCTTTAGGGTTTTGGAGTTTCTCTGTCCCCATCCCATAAATTGATGTCTAGTAGTAAGCCCTAACTTGTATCCTAGCCACTTGGGCCCAGCTTCCTGTTTTGTTTCTATTGGCCCCTGTTTGCTGTGAAACTGGGTTCTATTCCCCTTCTGGCTTTTTCATTTAAGTGGATTCCACTATTACACGCGGTATGCTACTGACTGTTAACACTAATTCTGAAGCTGTGTCTGCTTAGTATTTCCCCAGATTGAATTTCTTTGATCTAGATGCCTATACACATTTGAATCTCCAACTACATGTTCCTTGAGTGCATAGAACTTGACTATCTTATTCATGACTGTATCCTCTTTGTATCACTGCTATCTGGCCTTTAATAGATGCTAAATTGACAGTTCTAAATGAGTAAATAAATGAATGCTCTAAAGTGAATTTGCCATATTTCTGTTTGAATTTTGTTTCTGTTTTTCAGCTCACTCTTAGAAAGCAACACCTCATTCTCAGCTTCACTAAGCTTCTGCTCACGTCTGGCTTATTTTCCTTCCCTTGTTTCATTTCTGCTTTTGTTCCCCATGTTCAGCATGGACAGCTTCATCTCGTGAGGTCCTCTAACTCCCCTTCAATGCTGCTTCTCTGTCAATAAGACTGGAAACAATTAGAAAGAGTCACACCTATTGCTACTAGGGACATCAGGAAAGGGATGGTTTCTTGCATTACTGGTGGAAATATGTACTGTTACTGCTATGGAAAACAATCTGATCAGACAGCATTAATTAAAATTAAAAAACATACTCTCAAACCAGGAGTTCCAATGTGGGAATCTCTGCCACAGCCATAAAAGTAGCAATACATAAGATGTCTGTATAAAGGGGCATTTATCGCAGCACTGCTTATAACGGTTTAGAAAACTGGAAATAAATGCCCATCATAGGACAAATGATTTAATACATGATCCTATGTCCATATCACGGTATGATCAGGAATTCATGCTATTGCAGATTACCTGAAAGAATTGTTGAATGAGAGAAGCAAGCTGTAGAGAAACTTGCATAGGATGATATCACTTCTGTAAAATGAAACAATTACCAACTCTTCCCTATATATATATGCACGTATATACGCATGTGCATATATATGCATATTTTTACTGAAGTATATGAGTACAGAGAAAAATATAGATAAACTCCTATAAGATGTGAACACTGAAGCATGGGTTACCTGGGTATGAATGGGCTTGAGGACAGTTGCACTGATGTGAGTGGAGGAGGAAAGTGAGATAAAGAAAGGAACAAAGTCCTCCCCACAAAAAAGACTGCTTTTTAAACAAACAGATAAATGTTCACATTCATCCATTTCTATAAAAATAATAGCAAATATTTTGATAGTTCCTATTCTATATGAGGCATTGTCTTAGTGCAAAATATATTACATTTATTTAACCTTCCACCAACTCCATGAGGGAGATACTATTATAAACCTCATTTTTACAGGTGATGAAACTGGAGCACAGGAAAATTAAGAGACAAGCTAAAGTCACACAGTGAGAAAGTGGTGGTTTGAATTTGAATCCAGACAGTCTGACTCCAGAGACCATATTCTTAACCATATGTGATGATGCCTCTTAGGATATGTGCAGTGTATAAAGAAAAGAAATTAAAAGTAATTCTTAAAGATGCACACACAAAGTGGTAACTAAAGGACTAATATTGCTTTTAAATTGTGCATTTCACTAAACCAGACTAATCTTTTCCTTTATTTGGAACTGACTGCATTTTTGTAAGTTTTATATTTAGCTATTTTTTTTTAATTTTTGAATTTTATTTTATTTATTTTTTATGCAGCAGGTTCTTATTAGTTCTCCATTTTAACTATCTTTAATATGAGCTAATATTACTTTGCAGCACGTGACTTCTGTTCTGAAAGGACTACCTCCTCCTGGATTGTATCAGTTACACCTAAAATAATCTTGGTCCCGATACTCGTCAAAAAAACTAAGTATCGTGGATCTCATTTCAAGAGCTGTTGATGGAAGAGATTAAGTACTTGTTACAAGTGCTTTTTAGATATGATTCTCTTCTGCTCACTTGACAAATATGGATTATCTAACTGGTCTTTTTGGTTGGAATGAAAGAAACTTCTTGTGATTAATGCAAGTGTCTATAATATGTTACCCTCCATTTGATGCGGAGGAACCCAGGTGAAGGAAATATTACTCTCTGAAATTGAAATTAGTAAAAATCAACATACATAACCATCACAAGAAATGACTTACTACAAGAAAAGAGTTGAGGGCTTGAGGTCTAGGTGCAAACTTGACTCTAGTTTAGTATGCAGAGTCTGAGTTCTTCCCATGCAGGACCTGCCTACAAAGCGATACTCCTCAAGTTCTCATTCAGTCAAGCAAGCTTCAGAGCTCTGTTTGTTTTCGTCCCACTGAACTTATTTAAGCAGCAGTTTCTTCTTGACCACAGGAAACTACTGATTTGGCTCATACTGTGAGACCCATCTTCCACTTCAAAGTTATACTTTGACATTCTGGTTTCCAAATCATTTTTCGTGCGTGTGAGTTTGTTTGGCCTGAATTTGTGCTCCAAAGTTGAGTCACCTCTGAGTAAGCTGACTAATGGAGATTCTGGACTTGCAGAGAGGGGAAAACATCAATCCTGTGTCACCTCCCACGCCTTGTCCTGTATCCAGCCTTCTTCCCACAATTTGACATCTGTGAGCTGCAATGCCTCACAGAGAAAGGCCTCTGACCATGGAACTGTCTGTCTTTAAAGATACATCTTGATCTTGACATGCATCAAAATGCATATTCAGGCTTTAGAAGAGTGATGCCTAAGGTGATTCTAAGTGATGGAATGGAAGAGGGACAAAATGAAAGATTCTTTCATTCTTAAATAGATTGAGTATGCATCTGAATGCCTGGAGGTGAACTCTGATTGACAGAGAAGATATATATTGGGACAGAGGTTAAAGGTGGACACAGAGGTTTCAGAATTGTCAATGTAGTCATTGTCACTAAAGCATTCAGCCAAAAGAGGCCACTAAGATGTGTGGAGACAGGGAAGGAAGCTAGTGGGTCAAGGACAGACTTTTCTGAAAGAAGAAGAAAGATTTGGTAAAAGAAAGAAAGATGAATAGAAAGAAGTAGAATCTATAATGAATGCTATTGCTAAATAGGAAAGAGTGGGATTTGCAGGATAATTGGAAGAATGGGAGGATTGACATTAGGTGAAAATCAATGGTTCTTAATTAACACCACCCTAAAGAGGAAGGATGATGGGGGCAGAGAAACAGATGATTTATACAAAATAAGGTCAATCCCGTTCAAATAAATTCTAGACCTTGTAGATGGTCAGGCATACTGTGCTAGTTTGTTATTTTTTTAAATTTCTAAGTATTGAGTTTATGTGTAGAGGAGCATATGTGCACAGAACAGGAGCTATTTACATCCAACCAATAGTCTGCCTTCAAAAACAAAGTAAGCTGTCATTACTAAAACATGAAACCTTGGATAGGTGGCCTTATGTCCACAATCCAGAGGTCAGCTCACTGAAAGGCTCTTCACATTACAGACACTTACTGTAGCCTGACCCTGTTCCACCTGTCATGACTTCACTCTGCACACTGGGTCTTCTCCTACAAGTGGAAATAACAAACCTGAAAATCTAAGTTTATAAATCCATGGATAAAAACAGATTAAAAACATAAAGAAGAGAAAGGTTTAGCCTATTTAAGAAGAGAATTATCATAGATGTTAAAAAAAACCCTTCACATATGCAATGGGAAGAATATGAATCAGCTCTTTATGAAAAGGCAGAATAGTGAGAGGTATAAGAAATAGAAAAATAAAGTGGAGTTTGCACCACTACATTATGCTAGCAATTTAGGCACTCAGAGAGCAGGAAGGAGACGGGATGATGAGGTCATCTGAGGGACTACTACCTGACAGAACCAAGAAAGAGGGAAGAAAAAAACTGACATTGTCTGCAGAATATATAGTGTTTTCCTCTTCTAATCATCAAAAAAGGATAAAGAGATGCTGAACATTGAACTTCCTAGGAAAGAAAGTATAAGGTAGAAAAGACCCAATCTCAATGTATTTAATAACCTTTGAGTGTTTTGTTAGTTTCAAGGCAAAGTATTGAAGACACTTAGAAAGGTTAAAATTTAAAATCACAGAACTACTAAGCTGACTTATGTGAATTGTCCTAACTATTAAAGCTTAGAAATATTTAGGTATGAAAATGAAAATCAGAATTAGACTAACTTACGTGGTAATTGATGACAAAGGAATTGGTATTTATTTTGTGCCTTGTTAGTATATTATTTCATAGCTCACTCTTCGTTAGCAGTGAGCTAATCAATATTTTCTCCAGTGCAATAAACAGCTCAAAGAAGCATTCTGATATTTCTATTCGCATTTTGGCAGCATAATATTGGATAAGAAAGGACTTTGATGTGTAGAAAGAGGCTGGGTTTTTCTCCATAATTTTTCTGGTTTGGGTTTTGTTTTTTTATCTCCCTGACCTCAGTATCTACTTCTGGGTTAAGTTCCCTCTTTACTCAAGCACCCTGCTGTCACTCCACCCCTACCACCAATACTACCTAGTGATAGTTTCCAACTTTTAGGCACAGATTTTCAGCAAGAAGGAGCCAAGTAACGAGAACTATACCTAGGAATTCGTATTTCAAGAGTTATACACTAGCACACAACCAAAAAATAGAAATTAATGTTAGAAATATTTACTGGAAAGGGCCTTGAAAAAACAATGGTGCCTTTACCCATCCAGAGCAAACTCTTGTTGCAGGAAATCCACAGTGTAAGATTAAGAAAGCCACCATATAACATTAAAAAGGCAATTAGAAAAAATAAATCATCAGTGGCCAATGTAGAGCCAGAATTTCTTTAAAGTTGGTTTCCTCAAGAAATAGACTTGGAGATGGGATAATAGGCTTATTAGGGCAAAGCACTCAGGAATAACACCTACAAGGGAGTGAGAAAGAGAAGAATGAGGAAGAACGAAAGGATAACAATGATGCAGTTGAATCAGAGTCTTCACTTTATCCCCTGGGGAACATTAAACCTGAGACAGCCCATTAACGATGGTCCGAGTTGAGAGGGTAGGAACACTGAATGCCTGCACTGAGCAGTCATTGGATGTAAAGTGTTCCTGGGCAGGACAAGGCAGCTCTTTTTGGACCTAAGGTAATTCCTGCAACGGTCTCAGATGTGAACGGTCTGCGGAAAACTCTCCCAGAAGCTAAGGAAATGTGTGCTTCGTCATACGTTCATTGGCGGACAGCAACGTTCACTTAGTCCACCCCTGTGCCTCTCCAACCAACCTGCTTTGTATAAGTTCAATTCATCTTGAAATCACTCCTCCCGGATTTATGTCAGTCTCTCTTCCTGGAGATTCTCACAAGGGGGAATTTAGTAGAAGTAAGTAAAGTCCTTGCTGCTGCACCTGATCTCGGCGCCATAATTAATACACATCATCTCCGTCTTCTACCACCCATTCTAGAGTCTCTTCACCCTTAACCAACACCTCTGTTGGCCTAAGGTTGCTTGATGCTCCAGACTGTCATCCCTGCGAGGTCTGCGACTGGTCACAACGTCGCTGCACTGTCCATTCACTTTCAGAACTGGCCAGGGGGATACGCTGAGCTGCTCCTGTAGGTTACTCTGATGACAAGCATTTCTTCTTACCCCAGTTGTGTTGCAGCAACCCTGACTCTTCCCAATAAATGGAGTCAACCACCCCTACTAAGGTGGTAACTCATTCTCTCACTTGCTGGCCTCTCAGCACAAGGGCTCTGAGGGACAGGTGGCAGCCTAGTCTATAGTTGATGCACTTCCTGGTAGAAGTTTCCTATCTGGGAGCAAGGACCTTTCCCTCGAAGCACAGCTGCAGGGAAGGGAAGCACAAACTACCCAGGTGGAGACTGATGGCAAGTGAGGCCACTCCTACCTCCAACTCTTGGTTCCTGGACCCATATATACTACCTAGTGGGGACATGGCACCATATAATTGTTGTTGATTTAACTTGTATACTGTGTCCAGATGGCATTCCATTTTTTTAGGGTATCATCTCATCTGAACTGCACATCCAGATAGCTGTTACTTCACCCCATCAGGCTAATGGCTTCTAGTTGGTGTCGTATGTCATGGAACCAGCGCCCCACCTCCTTTTCTGAAAAGTGAGTTCCTTGGTCCCAATATAATGCTGGGAACCCATGTTAGTGGAAGGAACACTCAGTAAGCCCTTGAACAGTGGTGCTGAGACCCTATGAGTAGTCAATGAAAACCCATATTTAGAATATGTGTCAATTCCAGTCAAGATGAAACACTATCCCTTCCACCTTGGAAGAGGTCTAGGTAATCAATTTGCCACCCAGTGGCTGGTTGGTCACCTTAATAGATGATGCCATATTAGGGGTCCAAAATTACTGAACTGTTGAACATTCAGAAATAGGATTAACAGATCAGCCTTAATGAGTGGACTCCCATGCCATAGGGCTCATGCACAGCCTTACTCTCTATTGGCCTGAAGTACTCTGGCCATGCACTCATGTCCCAGCATCCCCCAGTATGGCAGCTTTTACCCCAAAGACCAAGAAATCAACACGATGGTTCTGCCACACCCAAATATGAACATGCCTATTATAAATCTGGGTGCTGGGAAAATGAACACGGGGTGTTTCTATGAATCCAGTGAACTTCCTATGACCTGAACCTGAGCCAGGACTCCACTTATTACCCAGCCCCCATCCCCTCATAGTCAACCATTTCTCAAAATGTTTTCCCCAGTTACTTGAGTATATGACCATAGGTACCTTTGGGGAAGATCTGGTACTGTATTTACAAGCTGAGATTTTGCAGGTCCCCCCTCCTGGGAATCTGGCCTCTCTTTCAGTCAATGGGCTCTGGATTTAAGAACTGGATAGTTACAGGAGGCAAGGGATCTTGACTTTTTATTGGAATGGTCACCCTAAGTCTCCTGATCACCCTTCCTTTACCTCTTTTGATTGTATACACTGAACAGTACTTACGCTGGCTAACCATCTATTTTACCCTCAGAAAGGCTATGTTTTACTAACCATCTCTCTAGCCTTCCACAGGTCGTTTTTTTATGGCTGCCACTCCAACCTCACTGCTGTTTATGATAAATGTACCCACCTCACTTATAACAGATAAACACTGCTACCTGGCCCCTCATTTTGGGATCCTATCATCGTCATTGCTATCAGGGAGCCCAGTTCTTTAACAGTATCTTCTATCATATCATCCCTATGGACAGCCACCACTGGGCTTCTCAGTGATGCTGATGCTTCTCTCAGGAGCTCATTCCTTTTTGCTTTGGAAAATGGAGTATACTGTGGGCCCTTCCATAGAACATTATCAGCTGATCAGTTATCTGCTCTTACATAGTATGCACATTCTGGAATGCCCACTACTGTGTGCCTTTTAATCCCTTCTTTTGCTGTCTGCCACAGCAATACTGGAACTTTTATTTTACTTCCTTAGGCCATCACCTTCTTAAAATATCCAAAAGCCATTCTAGCAGCATATCAGCACTGTCTCCTGGTACCCCTGTCTTAAAAGAAGTGCTCACTTTGATCAAATACTCTCAGAATGCAACCCCATATGCACTCTCTTGGCACATCCTGGTATATGCTAGCTCCATCCTGCAGGTCCTTAGAGCACGGACCACTTAGCAGATCAGCATTGCCTCAGTTAGATAATTTTTGACTTAATCCTAGTCAATGGTCTGGTGGCCACGAGGAACTGTGTGGGCAGATCCTGAGGGAGTATACCTTGGCTTAAAAGGTAGAAGTCACTGCATTGTCTTCAAGAGAAGAGGGAGAGGCACCAGTCTTAAAAAACACGAAATGGGCCATTTCTGCAGGCCTAAAAGGTTCAGAAGTTTGAGTGCACTGACCCACACATTCCCATCTCAAGTCTCAGGTTGCTGCCCCTGCGCAGTCAGGACCCTCACTTGGCATAGCAGACTTCTTGGGATTGAGAATTCAACTTTCTCTAAGCCAAAGTTACTCTTATAATTGCATCCTGGATCTGATCTTCAGTCTTCCCCGCCCCTTTCTCCAGAATATGAGAATCTTTTTATATATTGCCAAGGAGCTCCCCTAGCTATCACTCTGCTTTAAGCTGATGATCCTTGTTTCTTCAATGCATTCATAGTCTCCAGAAACAGCCATCTAACCTTATAATTCCTGATTCCCTGGAATCTCTCAAATGCCTGGGATATTTTACATGCCCATGCATCTCTTCCACTAGTCTCCCATCCGAGTTCACCAGTTCAGCACTGGTGAAAGTTTGTAGAATACATCACTACTTTCTAGGAGTAGTCAATATTCTATTTACCTGGAGTAAGAGAGTCCCTGTTATCAGCAGGCTGGCAGACAACCAAGCTCCAAAATCTTTAGATTCTGCTTCCTAGGACCACTCCTGGCACTATGTGTCTTAAGTCGGTTTCTGGAGAAACACACACTGAGATGCAGATTTGCATTCAGATGGTGTATTGGGTGGGGTGTGCTTTCAGAAACACTTGTAACAGGAGGAGGGAAGCAGGATTGCCCAGAGAAAGGACTTGCACTTAGATGTAATTGCAACATCGGATTCAGGTGATCTCACAAGAGGCTCTGAGGCTGGATGGTCCTACTGAGATGTTTCTAATAGAGGCAATGAGTCCCAGAATTATAGTCCTACACTGACCAGTTATTGAATGGGGCCTGCTCTCGAGTGAAGGTGCACTATTAGGCAAAAGTGCTTCTTTTGGCTGAGGGCAATTCCCGGGGTAGGAGTCAGCTGTGAACTGACTGCAGCAGGGGTGTCCAGCAGTACCATTCTTCAGCCACAGGGGAAATGAGTGCCTCACACCTCAAGAATGGGCCTCGGAAGCACAGCAGATTATCCACTGTAGCATCAAAGCCACAGGTGACATCCTGCAATAAAGAAAACCAGGTAATCTGTGCAAACTGTGCCCCAGACTGATGGCTGTAGCCTGAAAGAATTTTCCCATTCAAATCCGATTTGACATCCCTCTTAGTCAAACAGTCAGGCAGAGCTGCCTTGACTGACACCTTTTCATAGAAGAAAGCTGCCAATAACTGGCCAGAACAGGGTATATTTTCTTCTGTAGCCAGGTTCTTCCACCATAATTAGAGTCAGCATGGCATAAATCACAGGTGAACAATGGTTCTGAACACATCTTTATACGTTATGAGCAACTACCCGGTATATTGCAGGACTAGTTAAGGTCCTTGCTTCCTCTGATCTGGGAGATTTAATGAATTCCAGGGGGTTCTGGTAGAGTTGTAAGCCTTTAGCAAGCCAAATGCTCCACATAATTAAATGTAGATTGAGGAGAGTTCTGCCTGAAAATCAGAGTGAAACAGCATAACATATGGCCTGCGTGTCAAATTTAAAAGGATATTTGTAGAAAGAAGTGTGCCTATATGGAGGCAAATGGCCGTAAAGCCTGTGAAAAGAAAATTCTGGAATAGTTTCAAGGTTAAAACTCAATGCTGCAAAGGTGATCCAGAGTATTAATGCTGAAATTTCTCTCTTCCTTTTCGATCACTTTTGCGAATCTACATAAGCTTCATATGTCGATTCCGTGAGTTTAAAATTTGAAATTTGGAATGAGTACCCCATAAGGAAAGGGGAAGAAGAGCCAAGTTTTCAACTCAAGGTTAAGTATGTGCTTATTTGCAATGCAAACTAACTGATAACAGAAGACAGAGAAGTGAAGAGAAAAAAGTATCTCACTTAGATTTAATGCAGACATTTTCACTCATGTAAAAGTGTACTTATCACACATCTCTGATTAAGGAACATGCAAACAAACAAACCAAACAAAAACGTTCAAAGTTTTAAGTAAAAACTCTCAAGTACAAGTGGTTTCTTTCTCATCATTGCAAGCAGGGTTAACCCCCTTGTGTGATGTAAAACGGAAGGCCACTGTCTACCCACTCCTGAAGCTCCTTAACCCAGTGCTTCCTTACTCACTCCCAGAAGATGACGTCAAGCTTATACAGCACTTTTAAGGGAAAAAAACCGAACCTGCTGACTGGAATTTCCTCAACTTCTTGCTGCTAAACCTCTTTCCTACCTGTTATGATAAAGGAGAGTTCCCTCAGCTGTACACCGCCAATCTTCCGGGCTGCGGTCCTGTCCCACCCCCACAAAATTCTCAGAAAGTTTCTGCTAGTGATTGTGCCTTTTCTTTCCTGTGCTTTTGTTTTTCTCCTCTTTCTCCACTGGAACATTTCAATCAGCAAGGTAGCATGTGTTACTTGTGCTATGCTACCTACTTCTATACTTTCATCTTAAATAAGACTCTCCAGCGTAACTCATACAGTTTGCATTCTCACCACTGAAAATGCTCTTGTTGATATTACCAATAATTTCAATGTTGCTAAATTATCTTTTCTGAATTTGCAGTAGATTTTTTTCCCCTGTTGACTAATCCCTACTATATGGCCAGGCCACCCAAGATGGCTGTTCTCTTGCTCTCTGTACATCCCCTACTTGACCAGTCCCTGCTTCATCTACCTCCTATTCACATAATTGACTTTCCCTCTTAATCATAGAGCCTGGCCCAGGCTAGTGATTGTTCTAATCTTTAGATCAGAACTATCTCTACTATGATAGTTTTTCAAAGGGACATGCCCCCCCCACCCCAATTATCCTGGTAACCAATGAGCCAACCTGACACCAATTCCCTCTATAATTCGTTATCTCCCTCCCCCCACCCCACCCCTGTGAAGACTGCCGCCATGCCCTGCCCACCATCTGATGCATATGGTGGGGTGTCACTCCAGGACCTGGCTTCAGACTTGTAAGATCCCCAATATCCATTAAACCATTAATGTCTCTGTCACTGACTCCTGGCTCTTTCTTTGGTTTCCAGGATGCACAGGTACAGGGCTTGCAGGCCTGCAGGGTGCAGCCCAACATCTATTTCTTTGACTACCATGTCTCTCCAAGCTCTTGATCCCTTTCTTCTCTGGCCACTCCTCGTCTACTCAATCTTTAAGTGTTGGCATTCCCCAAGATTTGTCACTAGTCACTTTTCCTGTCTTACTTTTTATCATCTCCTTAAGTGAGTTTACTGTTTTAGATAGCTATTTCTGCATAATATATAATAAAATATTACTGGCATACATCTTGCCAATGAATCTGTAAATCAGTTGGATTCCAGATAATCTGGACTGGATTTAACTTGGTTTGTCTTCAAGGGGCAAGTTAGGTCCAGGTCTGCTCACATCTTTCACACTCCTTGTACCAGCAGCTCACCAAGGCTGGTGAAAGGCTATCGCACAATAGGGCAAGCCCAACTGCCTAAGCACATGTGACTGGGTCACATTTGTTAACATGTCATTGGCCAAAGCAAGTCACATGGCAAGCCCTAAGTCTGGGAACAAGGAAGTAAATTCTTTTCATGGTGGTGGGGAGGGGAGGAAGTAGCTGAATAGTGATTTAATCTCCTATATTAATCATGTATTTATGACTAATGAATCTCAATATATATATATATCTTCAGCTCAGAATTTCCTCTTAACTTTTGACCTGTATATGGGGTTGTCTACTTGACATCTTCAACTGGTTTTTCACAGATACTTCAACATTAACATATTCAAAATTCATTATCTCCCTCGTCAAATTTTATCTTCCTTCATGGTTCCCTAACTTAATAGCACCATCATTCACCAAGTTGCATGATCCAGGCAACCAGGAGTATCTTCAACACCTTCTTCTTAACTACGCCCAAGAAAACAGAATTAATCAACAATTGACATTTATTTTAAACCCAAAATATCTTTTTTTTTTTAAATCTCCAGGCCCACATACAACTTAAGAATACTATCGTCTCTTGCCTAGACTATAGCAATAGCTTCCTGACTATTCAACCCCACATCAAATTTGTTCCACCAGACTCAAATCCATTCTCAACAATGTACCCTGATATTTTTTCAAACAGGACTTATTTTCACTGATCTTGCCCACTGACCATACACACACACACACACACACACACACACACACACACACACACACACACTTAAATACCTTCAATAACTTCAACAGCCTTCTCTTGTCCCTCTTCCTTTGTTTTACTTTGTGCTCCAGCCATACTAATCTTTCTTCTATTTCTCAAAAAGTTCATGTTTCTTCTCCCTCAGGCCCATCATCCATATTATTTCATCTTTTAGAATGACTGTTCTTTGCTGTTTTTCCCAGCTATTTGTTCATCCTTCACACGTTATCTCAGAAGTCATTCTACTTACTGTATAATCGCAGCATTCTGCACTTCTTCAGACTCTTAAGAAAATTATGACTAAATTACCAATTGTGGTGTTTATTCCACCCCTACCCATCTGCACCCTTCTCCCAGAAATAGAATCTAAGCTTCATGTGAGCAAAGACCATGTCTTATTTGTTCATTTCTGTAACCTTAACACCCAGTTCCTGGTACTTAATACATAATTAATAAATAAGTATTTGTTGATTTATTGACTAAGTAAATAAATCCTAGATTATCACTGAACATTAGTGTTAAAATGACTCTTAAGACGACCTTAAAATAATCTCCTTTAACCCTCAGGCTTATGCCTGAATTCTCTGTGAATTCTTCCTCTTATAATTCCGAGATTAAAGAAAGTTTCCAGTATCCTTGAATCAGTTAGTTTTTGCACATTTAGAGTCATGAAACACTTTTTTTAATGTTTTTTGTCCATACTATCTACAGAAAATTGAAACCCATACTTCCTTAGAATGTAAAAGTTAAAATCAGTGTTATAAGCATAAGTCCTTATGTCTGTGATATTCTTAGAGTAGCAGTGCTACATAAATTAAATGAAAAAGTAATATCACTAATAGAATCAGAAGACAAGCCACAGACTCGGAGAAAAATATTTGCAAAACACATAACTGATAAAGGACTGGTATTCACAATATACAAAGAACACTTAAAACTCAATAATGAAGAAATTCCCTGGTGGTCCAGTGGTTAGGACAGGGCGCTTTCACTTCGGTGGCTCAGGTTCAATCCCTGGTCAGGGAACTAAGAACTTGCAAGCCATGCCGTGGGGCCAAAAAAAAACAAGAAACAAAAAAAACTCAATAATAAGAAAATAATCCAATTAAAAAATGGGTAAAAGACCTGAGCAGACACCCCACCAAAGAAGATAAACAGATGGAAAATAAGCATATAAAAAGAGGCTCAACAGAACATGTGATCAGGGGATTCCTAATTAAAACAACAATGAGATACCACTACATACCTATTAGAATGGCCAAAATTCAAAACACTGACAGTAGTAAATGTAGGCAAGTATGTGGAGCAACAAGAACTCCCATTTATTGTTGTTGGGAATGTAAAATGACACAGCCACTATGGAAGACAGTGACATTTTTTTAATGAAGCAAAACATATATTAACCATACAATCCAACAATCATGCTACTTAGTATTTACCCGAATGAATTGGAAACTTCCCGAGTGACAAAAACCTGCACACAAATGTTTATAGCAGCTTTACTCAGAATTGCCAGAACGTGGAAGACTTCAATCAACAAATCAATAAACAAACTGTGGTACATCCATAAAATGAAATATTATTCAGTGACAAAAACAAATGTGCTATCAAGCCACAGAAAGAAATGGATAAAACTTAAATGCGTATAGGTAAGTAAAAGAAGCCAATCTGAAAAAGCTGCATCCTATATGATTCCAACTATATGACATCTGGAAAAGGCAAAACTATGAAAACAGTCAAAAGATCAGTGGTTGCCAGGGGTTTTCTGGAAGGGGGAAAGGAATGATTAGGTGAAACATAGATGATTTTCAGGGTGGTGAGTTTATTATGTATAATACTGTAATGGTGGATATATACCATTATACATTTGCCCGAACCTGCAGAATGTACAACACTGAGTGAACCCTTATGTAAATTATGAACTTTAGTTAAAAATAATGTATCTGTCTTGGCTCATCAATTGTAATAAATATACCACATTCATGTTAATAATGGAGAAAACTGTGCGAAGATGGCAGTTGAGAAGGTATATGGGAATTCTCTACTGTCAGCTCAATTTTTCTGTAAACCTAAAGCTGTTTTAAAAAATTTCCTATTAATTCTTAAAAGAAAAAGGATACAGGAAACACTCATATTGTAAATAGTCTGTAGTTAACACAGAAAAAAAAAAGATATTCTTTAGCTCCTAGCACCATGATTGTTGTGTTCCAAATGGACTTTATAATTCGTAGTGTATTGGGCATGAACAGTGGATGTGGGAAAACTCAGTGTTTATTGAAGTTGGTTAAAAATAAAAGTAATACAATCTTCATTCTCTACTGTTGACAAATAAATTAAGGATAGGATGCTGAGAATTTGGTCATTAATTTACTTTTCAGATGACTGTTTAGTTTCCTAGTAGCAGTCTTCACCCAATTTTTTCTTGCTCCCGCTGAATTCTTCCATAAGAGAGTGGACAGATGCTTAGCAGCTGTTGCTGCATGTCAGGAAGCAGCTTTATAACTCTCTCAGTGAAATAAATACAAAGTGTAGGTTACAGAAGTTCCAGTTCTCACATCAGCGGTATGTACTGGGAATGCTATAATGGCTACCACCTGATACATGCAGAGGAAAGTACAAAAAATGTTCCATGCACCTCATGCCTGTCTGAAAAATGATAGCTTTCCCCCAAGACATACGGAAACAACTGCTTTCCTGAATGTGTAATGTCTCAGGGTACAAAGCCAGTAGGCTTGACAGATAACAGCAAGGAGAGAAATATATGAACATTTCTCTTTGGGCCATAATGTGTCTTACTAGAGTTACTGCCTCTATTAAAATGAGATACAATATATTAATTGT
Organism: Phocoena sinus; assembly: GCF_008692025.1. Lineage (NCBI taxonomy): Eukaryota > Metazoa > Chordata > Mammalia > Artiodactyla > Phocoenidae > Phocoena > Phocoena sinus. Next base: position 85,190,223 of record NC_045773.1, on the reverse strand, counting down.
ATGACTACAGGAGATAGAAACAAGGGCTGGAGCAAAGCTCCAAAACAGCATGGAAACTGTCACTTCCCCAGTTCAGCCTTCTCTAATTAAGCCCCAGTGGGGTCGCCTGTTCATTACAGTAATGGGCACTTCTCAGGATAAATGATATTTAAACACACAGAAACATTCCTGTGTCCAAATTGGTTATCAATTCAAATTCTTCCGATGGCAGTGACTGCAAATTGGTACACACTCCTCCAATGTCTGTTTACCAGCAAGCAATTGTGAGTTAATGAGCAACTGTGAGTTAATGCCTCTTCAGAGCAGACCATGGCTGTAGTTAAGACCCAAGTCATCAAAAGGCAAGAGAAACTCAAGCACCAACAATATGGAGCAATATAGACAATTCAGTTTGGCAGGAACTAATACCAGAACCAGAATGGCAGCTCTCTGTTTGCCATTTTTGTAGTTTTCAATTAAGCTGATTTAGGGAGTTCTCTTTTCCTAGAAAACCTGCAGCCACGTCTAATATCTTTTCTGTGAGGACTCATAGAATGTTGAGAGAGAATATGCATGCGCACATTGTACTGGCTCCCGTGTGGCCGTACCTCTTTGCTCATCCACATCTACATTTGTCTCCTGTCCCTGCATTTCTCTACCTGCTTCCAGGGTGAATCTAGTCTTCTTCAACACCAGTGCTCAAACACCTTTTAGTGCTCATTTCTCTTTTCCTTTCTATGACCTTATTAAATTTCCAAAGACATGAAACAAACAAAACTGTGTCTCAAATTGAAAACCACAAAAACTGGCAAAGCATGTCATAATGGATACTTATTTTGTCCCATTTTTTTCAAATCTTGAATTCTTAAAGGTAGAAATTATTTTTTCCAGATGAAAAGTCCATGAAGATACAGAGTTAAAACTAGCTAATTAGATGATAAAGAAAGGCCACCAGTTCCAGCAGAAAACAATCTATGAGGATTGATTCAATAACTGTGATGTACAACTGGGGCCATATCTGACTTGAGCCAGAGGTGAGCTGCTGATCTAGAAGAAAAACCCACACACCCTATTCACCTGGTCATTTTCACTCCCCAGAGCTTTGCATACTTCCCTGCTGCATTATTAGTAAAACAAGTGAGTCCTAGGAGGACATCTATTTTACTACGCTATTATTCCATAGGGTGGTGTCCTAGGTTAATAAAGCCTCATTAACAGTTGCTAGCAGAGCCCCTCAAGCTTTTCAAGAATTCATTTTACAATAATGGAAAGAACATCACAATTTCCCCCCATATCCAATTTCAAATGCCCTAAAGCAAAGAGTAAGAAGTTAGAAACACAAAAAGGTGTATGCTATCTTTTGCAATGTCAAAAACAATCATTCTAGGGGTCACTGTTAGTTACTGAACAACCAGTATAGGCTTAAAAGTGCTGCCATTTTAAAAGTGCATATTATTTTTTTCTTTGTCCTGCACAGCACAGCACTATATCAGACAGCTTATGGGAAGAATCCACTGCTTTTGCCTTGGATTTTCTAAATTTCCCACAAAGGTAACAAGACATTTTTTCTTGAAGCCTCCTAACATACGCACAGTGGGGTTGTGTGCTATATAATATTGTTGCCATTTTTTTAATGCCGGTACCATATTTGTTAGGGTGAATAAAATGCATATTTGCATATGTTTGAAACTTTCATCAAGAGAGACTGATGATTATTAACACATGTTGTCTCAGTAATTAAGAGGTAACTAGGTCATTAAGAACTCATTAATCTTCAGTTTTTTTTAATCCCACAGGATCATGTGAGAGGGTGGAACAGGCAAAAAAGATGCTTTGCCTTTCCATTGGAAATGAAATAAAAGCCACTATGATAAAGAGACTGGAATGTGTGGTACTGGCACAAAAACAGAAATATCGATCAGTGGAACAGGATAGAAAGCCCAGAGATAAATCCACGCACATGTGGTCACCTTATCTTTGGTAAAAGAAGCAAGAATATACAATGGAGAAAAGACAGCCTCTTCAATAAGTGGTGCTGGGAAAACTGGACAGCTACATGTAAAAGAATGAAATTAGAACACTTCCTAACACCATACACAAAAATAAACTCAAGGGACTTTCCTGGTGGCACAGTGGTTAAGAATCTGCCTGCTAATTCAGGTGACATGTGTTGGATCCCTGGTCCAGGAAGATCTCACATGCTACAGAGCAACTAAGCCTGTGAGCCACAACTACTGAGCCTGTGCTCTAGAGCCCGTGAGCCACAACTACTGAAGCCTGAGCGCCTAGAGCCCATGCTCCACTACAAGAGAAGCCACCGCAATGAGAAGCCCGCACATCGCAACGAAGAGTAGCCCCTGCTTGCCGCAACTAGAGAAAGCCCGCATGCAGCAACGAAGACCCAACGCAGCCAAAAATAAATAAAAATTTAAAAAAAAAAGAATAAAACCTCAAAGTGGATTAAAGACCTAAATGTAGGGCCAGACACTGTAATACTCTTAGAGGAAAACAGAGGCAGAACACCCTATGACATAAATCACAGCAAGATCCTTTTTGACCCACCTCCTAGAGAAATGGAAATAAAAACAAAAATAAACAAATGGGACATAATGAAACTTAAAAGCTTTTGCACAGCAAAGGAAACCACAAACAAGATGAAAAGACAACCCTCAGAATGGGAGAAAATATTTGCAAACGAAGCAACTGGCAAAGGATTAATCCCCAAAATACACAAGCAGCTTATGCAGCTCAATATCAAAAAAACAAACAACCCAATCCAAAAATGGGCCGAAGACCTAAGTGGACATTTCTCCAAAGAAGATATACAGATTGCCAGCAAACACAGGAAAGGATGCTCAACATCATTAATCATTAGAGAAATGCACATCAAAACTACAATGAGGTATCACCTCACACCAGTCAGAATGGCCATCATCAGAAAGCCTACAAACAATAAATGCTGGAGAAGGTGTGGAGAAAAGGGAACCCTCTTGCACTGGTGGTGGGAATGTAAATTGATACAGCCACTATGGAGAACATATGGAGGTTCCTTAAAAAATTAAAAATAGAACTACCATATGACCCAGCAATCCCACTACTGGGCATATACCCTGAGAAAACCATAATTCAAAAAGAGTCATGTACCACAATGTTCATTCTGATGAACCTAGGGGCAGAACAGGAATAAAGACGCAGGCCTAGAGAATGGACTTGAGGACACGGGGAGGGGGAAGGGTAGGCTGGGACAAAGTGAGAGAGTAGCACGGACATATATATACTACCAAATGTAAAATAGATAGCTAGTGGGAAGCAGCCGTATAGCACAGGGAGATCAGCTCGGTGCTTTATGACCACCTAGCAGTGGGGTGGGATAGGGAGGGTGGGAGGGAGACGCAAGAGGAAGGGGATATGGGGATATATGTATACATATAGCTGATTCACTTTGTTATACAGCAGAAACTAACGCAACGTTGCAAAGCAATTATATTCCAATAAAGATGTTAAAAAAAAAGAGTCTGGAATGTGGATCTCTGTTTCGTTCAGTTTATATTTCAACTGCAGAACTACTTATTACTTTAGACTATGTACTTTCATTTTGTTTAAAAAGATATATCTTCTAACAGTGGTCCAGATATAAATGTTTTGTTAAATATGTTTTTTCCCAGACTTGGCAAAAAAGTTATAATTTTTATTGGTTTCATCCGTACTTGAGTAATAAAAACACTATTTTTTGTCAACTCCTTGTCATTCTTCGAATGCTCTTCACCCTTGCATGCTTTTTGCCTCCTTTCCCATTTTATGGAATTCCTTTCCTTCCAATCTCTCTCTCTCTTTTTTTAAAAAAATTCCTGACTACCTCCAACTTCTCACCCAAAACGTAAGGTCATTGTATTGCTTTAATGTATAAAATCTTATTTCCTGGAGCGTTGCACAACAAAGTCAGAAATTTTTTAGTGTCAAGAACAAAGACTTTCATTTTGTAAAATAGTCCTGAGTGATCCTCTTTCTTAAAGGAGAGTTTCAGCATTTTGCTGAAGGCTCAAAGCCATTTAAGCCAGACAGTGCAGTAGAAAGAAAAACTCCCGGTATTTCCCTGTAGAATGTTTTTTAATGAAATAATGATTTTGGAAGATGTGAGCCTGACAGCTCAAGAGACAGAGATATTCTGATTAGCCAAAGGGTGAGCATCACATGGGTCAGCGGCAGGACACCAGGCTTACTTCTCTGGCTTGAGGCAAATCGGCCCAAGTGAAAGTGCAGTCTGTCTCTTCACCCAGCTGCTGAGCCCAGGCTGCCCAGCCACGAATAGTACCAGCTGTGAGGGCGAGCTTTCTGATGGAGAGATGGCTCGAGTCAAAGCTGCACCGATTCCCCAGCCTGCTGCCACAAAGCACCATTCGCCTATAAAATCTTTGTGTTCCTACCGTCCTAATCAAGCCCCAATCAAAGATATACCCAGCAGCACATTACTTACTTCTTTGTCATCTCTTTTGCCCAGCATCAATAATGAAACCACGAATTAAGTCTGCCCAATGTGCTATTTTGATCAAGCCAAAAAAAAAAAAATTCATTGTGCTTTTACTTCATAGTTCAAATTTGATTTCTGATGGAGACAATGTTCTCTAATAAACAGATATGATTTTACAAAGATTATTAAGAAATCAATGCCTAGTCGTTTCTTAGTTCACACATTAGACAGCAGTCTATGGAAAAAATTAATTTTTACAGAAAATTTATCAAAAGCTCCTGTATCTCCCACCTCCACCTGAACTTCCATGAAACGCCAATGAAAAGACACACAAGGACAGTCAAATACAAGGTCTTCGTTCTACTACAGTGTGGATCACGCCACCTGCAAAATCATGTACAGCGGCAGCCACTTTTCTGAAACAAGACCAAATTTGGTATCACCACTGTTTCCTTAGGGTGAGAAGTACTGGTATTAGCGTTAAACAACCAATGAGTACATCTCATTTGGAAGAAAATCTGAGGCTGTGTCAGGATGGCAAGCAGTAACTTCGGTGTACATGAAAGTGACTATAAACCACATAAATACATCCCAAGAAATCCACCACAAATGTACTCCTAAATTAATTCCTCCTTAGCTAGATCTTCCCAATATGTTTATAGGTACCCCAACAGCAGCCAACATGATGGGAAATGTGATGGAAGGAGATTCAGAATAGAATATCACAATTTTTCAAATTTTATGTGACCATGTAAAATTTCCAGGGCCCTTCTCAAGGCTATAGAAAGTCTGGTGTAAGAGAAGGCCCTAAAGATTAAGCTTCTTAATTTTACAGCAGATTTCCTTCCAGTTCCATGATATGTTGGGAAGTTCTATACTGAGGTCATTCAGGAAATTTCAACCCACATGTGACATACCTGCTGACCTTTCAGTTGTACCAGAAATGCTTGTTATGGCCGACTCTGTTCTAGTTATAAAATCCCTAACACTTGTATTTTATAATCTAGTGTAAAGGCATACAAATACGAATAAACAAGTCATTTCAGACGGTGTTAAGTGCTGTGAAGAAAACAACAGCAAGAGCATGAGGCACATTCTCAGTGCGGGGATTGCTTTCTCCAGGATGATGATCAGGAAAGATGTCTGTGAGCAGAAAAGCGTAGAGAAGGAGGTATGGCATCACATTACCTAGAACTTTAGAGGCCATGTTAAGAAATAGGCACTTTATTTTAACTGCCTAGGAAAGTGTATATTTTAAAGCAGGACGGTGATGCAAACTGATTGCTCTAACTTCAGCATGAAAAACATCAATACACCTCTATTTCTTATGTCTGGGTGTTTCCCCTTGATTTCTATTATAATCCTTCTAGATAACCTCCTTCAACCGAAGGAGCCCACTCAGCCCTTTGAGTCCAGATGTCTCTAGTTTGGGTTTTAGTCCTATTGCAAACCAGGCCCAGTTCTGACACTGCTGAGAAATTCCTGGGTGGCCAGAGAACCAGTAGATGAAGAAGGACATGGCAGGGTACAGTGCTGGCTGGCATCTGTTCCCCATCAAGAATTTTGGCAAACCCAAATTTGTTTGGAGGGAAAAAGCAGTAATTGCTGTTCAGACTTCCAGACAAATGTGACATACCCAGAGATCCTTACCTAACGAGGGGTTAGTGGCTTCCATATATAAATTTTCCGTTAAAAAATCAAAATGTAACAAAATCTACAGAACAATACAACTACAATACACAACACTTTGTATTCTTCATTTCAAAAGATGTCTCAGAATCCTGCAACAGCACATAGTTACCATTATAAACATTAGTGTCAACTAAAAGAATGCTGCGTTCATGGAAATGCATAGGTGTAGAGTTCACAATCTCAGTGATAACTGTAATGACAACCAACCAAACAACTCCTAGACATTTGTATAAATAAACTGAGCTTTTCCAAACTTACATTTCTGGGATTCATGGGAAATCAAAAGTTCTGCTGATAACTGCAAGGGAGAGAAAATGAAATGTTTTAATCTGCAAATTTCATATGGAAATAAAATAGATTCTGAAACCTTAAAATATCTAGATTTTGGGAGTGGTGGTGGTGGAGCATGATTTAGTCTTAACAAATTGCACCCTTAATAATACAACAGGAAAGATCACACTGAGTATATATTAATGAGATGTAAAATTTGTTCAGGGATAGAATATTCAGCTCCAGCCAACAAAAACCCAAAGCCAGATTAGAGCTGAAGGCCAAAAAGGCAAAATGCAGGCTCCCTAAAGCCAGAGTGGAGAATTGGGCTGAACAATATGTATAAAGAATTGATGTTTTATACTCTCTGTACGGCAAGTTAATCCTATCAGGAGTAAGTATTGATTTACATTTCACATCTAACTTTCCTAGCTTCTGTCAAATTTAATGAATGTTGATGCAGATATTGATTTCTCTAGAAAAAGGAAATTAACAGGACAATGTCCAATTCTGACCTTTACTTAATGAGCCATGTATACATCAAAAGCCTTTTAGAACATGTTGCTCATCAGCCACAGAGCTGCAAAAGCAGTCTTATGTACCAAAAAAAAGAAAAAAATTCAGACTTTTTAATGATCCCTCAAACTCATAATTACTGTAGAGACAGGGCTCAACAGAAATACAAAAGGGGGCAGTTCCCTTGCCACAATCTCGGCAATGAGAAATCTTCAGTGGCTTGCAGAACGTGGAAAATGGGATATGTCTACTTATAATTCAAATACCATCTTTTAAAAGGCCCTGAGGGGAGTTTATTTAATGGCAATCCTGAATAAAACCTCTGGCTGTGTACCTTGATGTCTAAAAATAAGTCCCAGTGCATGTTTGTTTAAATCAGTGCTACTGGAAAAGCTTGACTTTAGTTTTGATGTTCTTTTGGGCAAAAATTCAATTCCAGACCACTGAAAAGAAATCACATATATTCTGTTGATCTGCTGCCTTTAATTATTTCATTTCTTTTCTCTCCAGTGTGGGCTGTGTCTAGAGGATTGGGATGCATGGAAATAATCAAATAAATGTCTAGATCCTCTGAATAAATGTCCTCAACTAGGTATAGAAAGTACAGTTTTGATCAAATGTTCCATTTAAGGTCATATCTTGTTAATGTGAACTTTAAGAAATGTCCATACTATGTAGTATATTGTAGCATTGTAGTTTTTTTGTATCAAACTGCTCAAAAGCAATAGCTATTACTAAATCTTGAATATAGTTTGCTAGGTAAATATGTGTGATAATAGTGTTTGTTGTAAAAAGATTCTGATAGCCCAAAGTGTAAGTTATTGGTATAGGACTGTAAGGAGGTCTATACTTTTTGTTGAATTAATAAATTTTGAAGCTCTTTGCAACTGTCTGCTTGACAACTCTCTTTGTTTAAATTATGGATTTCTCAAACTCAGCAGGTCCAAGGAAGGGCAAATGGAGCTCAGAGACATGATGAAACCGGCCAAAGAGAAAAGAAATAGGAAGTACAAAGGAGACCAGATCCAAGTGAACTAGTCACACATAATGCAGGGACACACCCAGCATCTTATGAAAGGAGGGCCCCTGTTACTTGCTTTGCGGAAGTGTTCAAATGAATTCCTTGACTACTGAACAACTCTAGTTTCTTTAAAAGTTAGAAGAAAAATATTCAAATTGTATATGGTTTACAGATATATATTACCTGAAATAATACATACTTGTAAATTAAACTGTGCATAAACAATGTCCTTTCTTTAAATAAATCCATTTGGCCAGTGTATATATATATATTATTCTGAATCCCAAGCTACAGCAGGAAGTGGCCTAGTGAGCCTTTTATAAATATTTCTGATTATACTGTAAACCTGATTATATTAAGGAAACTATTGAGAAAATGCCTGCTTTATTAGGTTCTCTCAAGTACTTTTTTTCCTAATATTTTAGCTGAAGCCCAATCATAACATTTTAAATCTGATTTTTGGACTATAATCCATATAATACATGTAGATACAATGGAAAACAGAATGGAAGAGAAGGACATTTTTTGCAACTTCATGTAGCAAATAGATTTTTTAAATGTTATAAGAAATTTCTCTTAAATAAAAGATTTATAATCAAGACATTGACCTGATTTCAGGGTCAAATCCCATCTCTGCCCTCTCTCATATCCAATACTTACTTTAGCTGTGTAAAATAGTTGAGGTCAGTGATTCTTGAATAAGAAATTCCAGTCTGTATCTTGAATCATATTCTCTTCAATTAGATTCTGTTACATTTCCTAAAACGGAGATTAGAACAATATTTCTGTGTGAGTGAGAGATATTAAGCAAATTATCAAATGAAGTTGTGGAATGTTTCTCTTTAGTCATATTAAAAACAGGTTAGGAAGTCATAGGCGATGGTAGAATTGGTCTCTCCTGAATCACGGAGTGGGCCACATGACTTCTTGAGATTCTTTCCAGTTCAGTGAGTCCATAATTTTATTTCTTAAAAGCACTAGCGATGCGTAAAGACCCTTTTAGAGCTATGGGATTGGGAATGATTTTATTTTTATACTAATGATATATTCTAGTCACATGATGGTCTTCCCTCTAAGGATCTGGGAGAGCTTTCTTGACATTTTCTAATTAACTTTTTTTGCATTTCTCAGAAGCATGCATAAGGCATATGTTATTATCCACTTTGTAGGCACAGCAAAGTTGAGTGCCTAGGGATAAAAAAAAAAAATAGAGTGAATCTATACTTGTAAAACTTGAATACTCAAATTAACAAAAGACTTGCTGTATTTCTACCAAGACAGAATTTACAGAGAAGGTAGCTGCTCATAATCCTATCTTTTTAACAGGAAAATAAAAAACTCACATTTTTGAAGAGAGTATCTAGAATCGTATGCATGATACTGGCTCACTATATGTAGCACAAGGATTTGAGAGTGGTTCTGAAAGCAGCTTTCAGGAGAAAAACCCAAATCAAAACCAATGGATGATCCAAGTTATACGTAGTAAGGATTCCACTTATTTCAACTAGTCATTTTGTTATAACTATAAAGCTATATTTTTTTAAAGTTCTATCCAAATGTATTAAGGAGAAATGAAAGCATGGAAAAATGAATGACAACATAAGGCTGAATTCTGGTGAACAAGGTCTATTTTTACTTGGATGTGCCACACATTGTAACTCAAATGATGTATTGGGTTGGCCAAAAAGTTCATTTGGTTTTAAGTAAAAAACACATTTTTCATTTTCACAAAGAACTTTATTGAACAACGTATTCACTAACCAAATGAATTTTTTGGCCAACCTAATAACTCATCCTCACAAATAACCCTAATGGATGTAGAAATTGAAGTTCAAACAGTCAAATAATTCTTCAAAAATCATGAGTGTTTATAGACAGAGACGGTTTTTGCCTAATTTTCTTTCTGTCATCCAAATCAAACATAAAATTTTCAAATTTTTTTTCAGTGGGGTAGCATGTAGTCATTAAGAAATACGTGTGTTTTTAGTTATATTCCATAAAATTTGAGGTAAAAATGCTACAAAAATATAAGACAAAAAGGAAATTCTCCCATTTTTCCATCTCATTTTCTCTACTTGTTTTATGTATTTTGTCTTAAAGAATGGAGCAAACTTCTGATTGAAGAAGTATATAATAAGCAACTAAGAATTATCTGGGCTTGAATCCAACAGAATCATAAATCTTCTATCCAAAATCATAAGGGCCTAGATTTTGTATTTTTGTTGTGGTGAAAGAGGGAAAGACACACACATGCACACAGAGCAACTGAGACAGAAAGGAGACGGATAGATAGATAGATAGATAGATAGATAATCGTTAGATAGATAGATAGGTAGATAAATAGATAGATAGATAGATATGGACAGGGTGGGGGGCATAGCAGTAAGGAAGGAAAGTTCCACTACAAGTATGGTTTAATAGCTTCTATAAAACCAACCCTGCTAGAGATAACGATTACACACTCTGGAAAAAATAGAAATCAACTGCTTGAAGGTACCAGAGAGTGAACAAAAAGAGACGAAGAATGGGAGCGGAACATTTGAAAGAAGGGAATTATAGTCAGTAGAAATGTGTCCCCCCCAAAAAAATATATGTTCAAGTTCTAATCTCCATACCTATGAATGTGACCTTATTTAGAATTAGGGTCTTCGGAGATGCAGTCAAGTTAGAATGAGGTCATACAGCAATGACTGATTTCCTTGAAAGAAGAGGGAAATTTGAACATGAAGACACACAGGGAGAATGGCATGTGATGATGGAGGCAGCAATTGGAGTGATGCACCTATAAGCCAAGGAACATCAAGGTTTGCTGGCAACCACCAGAAGCTAGGAAAAGGTAAAGAAGGATCCTCCCCTAGAACCTTCACAGAAAGCAAGGCCCTACTCACACCTAGATTTCCGACTTCTGGCTTCCAAAGTAAGTTTCTTTTTTAAGATACCATGTTTAAGGTAATTTATGTGACAATAAAAGGAAACTAAGACAGGCATGATACTGTCTGAATTTCTTATTTTACATCTTTCATCCTGAGAGTAGTCTCCAGTACTCAATGTTGGATAGCTCTAATTCCAGTAGAAAAACCTCAACATTGCTGGACTGACAAATCAGAATAGTGCTTGAGGCAACCACATCCCTTGAAAGTGAAGGCATTAATTCTAGAAAAGAAAAATTCAGAGAAGGGGAGTCTCAAATTATATATATATATATATACACATACACACTCTAAGTCTCTGACTGACCCTTGTATGATTCAAATACCTGCATTGTGCAAGCAACAAGCAGCCCTGGCAAGACTAAAAAAAACAACTGCAAGGAAAACAAAACAAAATTTTCAGTTTGAGTTAAGCCAAATTAACAGTCTGCAAAAACAAACACAGAACTCTTTAGAGGAACATATAATAGGCCCAGAGTTTCAATGACATGTCATTCATAATGTACAGCATACAATCCAAAATGACTCAACATAAGAAGAAATAGGAAAACATAAGCCATTCTGTACAGAAAAGACAATGAATAGAGACCAGCTCTATTCATAGATGTTGGAATAGCACATAAGTAGCTATTATTAGTATGCTTAAGACTACAGTATAAAAGAAAATCTGCTCATATTGACAGAGAATCTCAGCAGAGATATAGAAGTATAAAGAAAGAATCTAATGGAAATTACAGAACTGAGATATATAATATTTAAAATTAAAATGTCAACAAATTAACAGCAAAATGGAGATTACATAAGAAAGATTTCCACTTGAAGTTAGTACAATAGAAATGAAGAACTTAAAGGGGGAAAAAGACCAAAATTGAGCAGCACTTAAGTGACTTATGAGATGATTCAAAAGAAAAGAAGAGAGAAATAATGGAGTAAAAAAAGGTTAGAAGAAATAATGGCTGAAAATTTACAAAATTCAATGAAAGACATAAAATTACAGATTCAAAAAGCTTAGCAAACACCAAGCAGAATCAACACAAGGAAAATCTCATTTAAACACATCCTAGTCAAACTGCTGTATTTATTTTCATATAAATTTAAAATAAATATTTCGATTTCTATAAAAATATCTGCCTGGATTTTGATTGTGTACTTTGAATTTTTAGAGATAACTGAGAAGAAATTAAATTATAACAATTTTGAGACTCAACACATGAACATAGTACACAATTTCATTTACTTAGATTTTCTTTAATTTCTCTCAGCAATATTTTGGAGTTTTCAGTTTATAGGTCTTTCATTTGTTTTGTTAAATTTAGTCTTAAATACTTTATATTTTGATATATTTCAAAGTTTTTATTTGCACTTCAATTTCCAGGACATTGGACATTGCAGGCATATTGAAATGTGATTGATATTTGTGTGAACTGGTGTCCTGTCACCTTGCTAAAATCACATATTACCTCCAGAAAGCTTTTTGTAGATATTTTATGATTTTTCTAATTAGAGAATAATATTGCTGCAAATAAAATGTTTTCCAAATTAGGTGCCTAATTTTTTCTTGCTTTACAGAACTAGATAGGACTTCCAATACAATGTTGAATACAAGTGGTGAGTGAGATATCTTTGCTTTGTTCCTGATATTAGGGTGAAAGCATTCTGTCTTTCACCATTATATATGATGTTAGCTCTAAGTTTTCATACGTGCACTCTATGAGGTTGAGGAAGTTCACTTCTATTGTTTGTCTGCTGAGAGTTATTACTTTTTTATCACAAATGTACATTGAATTTTGTCAAATACTTTTGCTGTCTCTACTGATATAAGTATTTTTTTCTTTTTTAGTCTCTGAATGTGATGAATTAAATTGATTAATTTTCACATGTTGAACTAACTTTGCATTTCTAGGATAAATCCTATTTGGACATAAAGAGTTATCACTTTTATATATGGCCAATTATGATTTGATAATTTTTAAATAATTTTTAAAATCTTTAAAAAGATAGGAAATAGGTCTGTAGTTTTCTTTTCTAGTAATATCTTGGTCTCATTTTGTTTTCTGGGTAATTCTAAACTCATAAAATGAGTTGGAAAATTTGCCATTATCTTTTATATCCACGAAAACTTAGTATAGAATTATAATTTTTTATTTTAAAATATTAGGTAGAATTCAACAGTGAAATTATATAGGCCTGAAATTTTCTTTTTGAAAAGGTTTTAAATTACTAATTCAGTTTACTTAATTGATATAGAGCTATTTCTTTTTTTTTTTAATTTATGTTATCTATTTCTTCTTGAGTAAACTCTTTTGGTTTGTGTCTTTCAATTAATTCATCTTTTCATCTTAATTGTGGAATTTATTGGCAAAAGATTGCTTACAATACTCCAGTTTCACCCTTTTAATATTTGTGTTTTCTATAATTATTCCTTTCATTCCTCATATTGGTTATGTTTCTCCCTTTTTTTTTCCTTCATTAATTCAGGTAAAGTTTTCCAATTGTATTGATGTTTACTCAGAACAAATTTGGCTCGCTTTGATTTTTCTCTATTGTCTTTCTGTACCATTCTACTGTGTTTTGTTTGTTGATTGCTTTTACCTTTATTACCTTCCTTCTGCTTAGTTTGAATTTAAGCAATTTGCAAATTTCTAAAGGTATTACCTTAATTAACGAATTTCTGGACCAGTAAATGTCACCTTATATGGCAAAGACTTTGCAGATGTAATTAAGAATCTTAAGAGAGAGGGAGATTATCCTGGATTATCTGTATGAGTCCTAATGCAATCACAATTGTCCTTATGAGCGAGAGACAGAGGGAAATTTTACAGACAGAAGAGGTGAATGTAATATGACCTGGAGGCAGTGATTAGAGTGATGCAGCCACAAATCTATGAATGCTGGAAGTCACCATAAGCTGAAAAAGGCAAGAAGCAGATTCTCCCCTAGAGCCTCTGGAGGAACTACACTGATGCTGACATTGATTCTTGGTTCAGTGATATGATACTGATTTCAGACTTTTGGTCTCCAAAACTGTGAGAAAATTGCTATTGTTTTAAGCCACCAAGTTTGCAGTAATTTGTCATAGCAGCCACAGGGAGCTGATACACATGGTATATCTTCTTTCATTTTACTTATAATCTATCTAAGTCTCTTTTTAAAAAAAACCTGGGTTTCCACTAGGTAGCATAGAGTAAGGTTTTTATTATTCATCTATTCTTGCTTTTTAATTGTGCTGTTTACAACATTTATATTTAATGTAATTACAAATATAGTTGGGTTAAATCTACCACATGCTGTGTTCTATTTGTTCCATTTATTCTGTATACTAGTTTTGCTCTTCCATGCCATAGAATAATTTTATGATCTACTTTTTCTTCTTCTTGCTTGTAAACTATATCCTTTTGTTTCATTCCCTTCAGTAGTTGCTCTAAACATGTGCAATCTATCATTTTAATTTTTTACAGTTTTTCAGATAATGTTATTTTACATTATTTCACATAAGATGTCAGAACCATTACTGATTTCCATTCTTTGTGAGATTATTGTCACATTTCATTTCTATATAAGCTTATAAAATTCCACTGTTATTAATTTTACATTGGATTATTAACAGTCTCTTTTAAAAGATTAAAAATAATTTCTTTATATTTACTTGCATTTTTTAATATTTCTAGTGTACTTTAACTTATTGTGTACACTCAAATTTTCATTTGGATATCATTTTTCTTCTACTGAACAACTTTAACATTTTTTGCAGGTTAAGCCTACTGGCAGTAACTCTTCTCAGCTTGTGTTTTCCAAAAATATTTTCTTTTATTCTAATTTATGGAACATATTTTAAGTGGACATAGATTTTTTCATTTTTTTCTTTTAGTAATTTCATTATATTGTTCTATTTTCTTCTGGATTAGGAAGACTTGTGGTTCTTATCTTTTAAATTGTGTCTGTAATGTCTCTTTTTTTCCTTGGCCACTTTCATGATTTTCTCCTTACCTTTTGTTTTCTTCTTCTCCATTCTCTTTATTGTCTTTTGCAACTTGAAGTCTCTAAATTTGTCCACTATTCTACAGCTCTTTGAAGCTCTGCTCTATTTTTTTTCCTGACATTCCTCTGTGTGTGTGTGTGTGTGTGTTATAGTTGTTAAAATTCCTATAACCATTTTCAAGTTGACTGATTTGTTTTGCTGTGCTGTGTTCAGTCTAGTTGTAAGCTAACTGAGGAAATTATTCATCTCTAATATTGTTTTTCATTTCTAGCATTTCCATTTGACTCCTTTGTATAATTGTAATCTCTCTGCTGAAATTCCTCACCTGTTATGCGTATCGTTTAACTTTTCTACTATATTATATAACATATTATTATGTTTTAAATCAGTGTTCCAACAACTCGGTCATTTCTAAATATGTTCCTGTTGATTGTTTTTGCATTTTGAAAATGAGGGGGTTTTGCTTGCCTTTTTTGTTTTGTGTTTCTCCTAAGTTTTTATTGGATGCTAGACTTGATGTGTGGAACAAGCACAGCAGCAGACTGAGAAAAATAGTATTTATTCTTGAAAATAAGCATGCCTCTTCTTTTGTCAAGTCATTAGTGTACTTGATTGAGTCATTCTAGTCTGTAGTTGGGAATATGTACACTTTTATTGTTGCCCTAGTTACTTTTAGTCTTCCACAGACTTTAATTCCTCTAGTGGTAGACTACTGCTACTTTTGCTTACCATGAGGCCTGGAGTGTTAAAGAATTTTCTTTGTATTCCTTCTCCACCCTCAGATTTCAGCAAGGTCTTGTCTCCACACTCTTGCCCTTTCCTCGGGATATTTCTGTTGATTTTTACTTGGTGTAGGGCTGTGGTAGGAGTAGGGTATTTCTCCATTCTTCTGTTCTACCTTCAGCCTTCAGCATGCCATATACAACTGAACATCAAGAGGAGAGCTTTCTCAGCATTTCTGTTCCTTCCCTACTGGCAAACAACCTATTCCTCAAATGCAGGGTCTAGAGAGTGGACATTCTACCCACATCCCATGTCAGTCAAACTCTGCTCTGTACAGGTGGGAATCTTTAATGAGAGTGATTTTCCTGCCCTCTCCTAGCAACAGAAGATCTCTGCCTTGTACCAATGCAGGATCCTGGGTACCAGCTGTTTTCCTGTTACTCCAGAGTAGCAGATGTTTTTGCATCACATCAGCACACTGTGGAGATTGGTTTCCTACATTTCCCTCAATGATAGCATACCTTACCTATGCCTAAAACCAAGGTAGAAACTGGGAAAGTAAGAGGATATCTTTCCCATCCTCTGACAACAGTTAGTTTTTTTTCTCATGCCCAAGCAGGGTCCAGGGATGGGTAGCAGCAGCTGATCATCATCCTGTAATCATGTAAGCATAGAAAGCTTCTCCAGGTAGTACTTTTACAGCCTTAAACCTAGACAGGACCTGCACATTTGTACTATAAAAGATGTTCCTCTCAAGTCTCCTGACTGTATCCCAATTATCTTACATGATCACTCAGTGGAAGCCTGCAGTTAACGGCTGGCAGTGGGTGCAGACTCCCCTTTTGAGTGGTGTTTCTGGTGATTTTAAAGTAACATTTTAACCTATACTCAGTCTTTAATAATTAATTGACATTTTATTCGTAGTTTCCTTGCCCACTTTTATTCCAGTTCCCCCAACTCCCCATGCTTGCCAAAGTTAAGATATTCATGTGACCCATCTCTCCTTGGAGGGTCTTAACACCTTTCAGAATTTAGTCTAGGGCTTCCCTGGTGGCGCAGTGGTTGAGAGTCTGCCTGCCGATGCAGAGGACACGGGTTCGTGCCCCGGTTCGGGAAGATCCCACATGCCGCGGAGTGGCTGGGCCCGTGAGCCACAGCCGCTGGGTCTGCGCATCCGGAGCCTGTGCTCCACAACTGGAGAGGCCACAACAGTGACAGGCCCGCGTACCGCAAAAAAAAAAAAAAAAAAAAAAGAATTTAGTCTACCTGGTTGTCTTGTGGTTTGAGCTCTATGATGAGCTGAAAAATATGAATGTTCAAGATTAGATAGGTTTTTCTTGTCATTAAGATAAGCGTGATGCTCTCATGGGGCTTTCTACACCCTTAGTGTAAGTGGGAATCTGTGTAAATATTAAACATACACATTTAGGCTTATATTTTTTTTCTGTTTGCATCGAAAGTAATCCATAACTGTATCAGCAAGAATGGGCTGTATCCCCAAAATATCAATATAAAGACTATTGTCTTTAAACAACAGTAACAATACATGTCCATTTTAGGAAGGCAACAGATAGGCTCAAATTTATTTTCACACTGGGATTCAGGCTGTCAGAGCAGTCTCTATCTGGAATTTTTAAATTTTATTGTGACAGAGAAATTTGATTTGAATATGAATAGTAAAGTGAACATAATTTTCATGACTAGAGAATGGACTCAATCATTTTTTCATAAATCCTGTTATAATCTTCATAAATCTCCAAGTTCTTCTGAAACTATAGCTAAAAATTTTAGTCAAGGTTCTGGTACTTAGAAGGGATTAAACTAGATTAACATCACTTCTTACAGAATTTGGTCTAAAATCAAGACTCATTTATGTCTGGGTGTGTGTTACAAACCTAACTATATTATTGAGTTTACTAAGGGGAGTACAGACTCTAGTTCTAATTAGACGATGTTTTAACTGGATACTTAGTTGGGTGTATATTAGGTTCGGTTCTTTTCTCTGAGGATAAAGTTGATTAGGGAAATCATAAGAATCAAGAAGATTCTCAGGATGTAAAATAGCTCTTTGGGGGAAAAAAATTAAACTTCATTATTTTACCTAGAAAAGAAAAAACTGAGGAAAAATTTAGTGAAAGTCACTTTAGGATCAGAAGGGTCTTTACTCATCTATTCTCCCATTTCCACTGAGGAGACTTTACTTTGTGAAAAGATAAAATGGGCTCCTAAGAAAAGATCAGAAATTTAGGTTAGCAGTGAAAAAAATCTGTCAGTAAGAGCTTTTAATCCTTGCAGTGAATTTCCCATTTATGGACTTTTTAATACTAAGATATTATCTCATCTGATTCTTTTAAGTATTGTCTGGAAGGGTGGATTCTAGCTTTATAAGATCCTCTTTTATTCAAATATTTTATTTTCTTATTGGAAATAATAATGCACAGCTTGCTTTTTAATAATGCTTTAAGAATTTTAAAAAATTTTAAACATTCATGTTCTAATTTGATTATTACAAACTTTAGACAATGGGTTTAAAAGATATTTCTTCTCCCCTTTTGCAGATAAGGAAACATAAAACAGAGTTTATACAGCCAATAAGTGACATAAATGGGACCAGAATATGCTCTCTTTGAGAACAACGACCTTAACTCAGTCCCTTACTGTAGTACATTTACAGTCTAATGTTAAATCTTGGAGGAAAGATGAGAAGATGGCGAAAGAGTAAGACGCGGAGATCACCTTCCTCCCCACAGGTACACCAGAAATACATCTACACGTGGAACAACTCCTACAGAACACCTAGTGAACGCTGGTAAAAGACCTCAGACCTCCCAAAAGGCAAGAAACTCCCCACGTACCTGGGTAGGGCAAAAGAAAAAAGAATAAACAGAGACAAAAGAATAGGGACGGGACCTGCACCACTGGGAAGGAGCTGTGAAGGAGGAAAGATTTCTAACCACTAAGAAGCCCCTTCGCGGGCGGAGACTGCGGGTGGCGGAGGGGGAAAGCTTCGGAGCCGCGGAGGAGAGCACAGCCACAGGGGTGCGGAGGGCAAAGCGGAGAGATTCCTGCACAGAGGATCGGTACCGACCAGCACTCACCAGCCCGAGAGGCTTGTCTGCTCCCACGCCGGGGCGGGCGGGGCTGGGAGCTGAGGCTCGGCTTCGGTCGGAGCGCCAGGAAAGGACTGGGGTTGGCGCGTGAAAAAAGCCTGCAGGGGATTAGTGCGCCATGGCTAGCCGGGAGGGAGTCCGGGGAAAAGTCTGCACCTGCCGAAGAGGCAAGAGACTTTTTCTTACCTCTTTGTTTCCTGGTGCGCAAGGAGAGGGGACTCAGAGCGCTGCTTAAAGGATCTCCAGAGACGGGCGCGAGCCGCGGGTAAAAGCACGGACGCAAGAGATGGGCATAAGACGCTAAGGCTGCTGCTGCTGCCACCAAGAAGCCTGTGTGCGAGAACAGGTCACTATCCACACCCCGCTTCCGGGGAGGCTGTGCAGCCCGCCACTGCCAGGGTCCCGGGATCCAGGGACAACTTCCCCGGGAGAACCACGGCGCGCCTCAGGCTGGTGCAACGTCACGCCGGCCTCTGCCGCCGCGGGCCCGCCCCGCACTCCGTGCCCCTCCTTCTCCCCCGGCCTGAGTGAGCCAGAGTCCCGGAAGCAACTGCTCCTTTAACCCCATCCTGTCGGAGCAAAGAACAGACGCCTTCCAGCGACCTACACGCAGAGGAGGGGCCAAATGCAAAGCTAAGCCCCGGGAGCTGTGAAAACAAAGAAGAGAAAGGGAAATCTCTCCCACCAGCCTCAGAAGCAGCGAATTAAAGCTCCACAATCAACTAGATGTATCCTGCATCTGTGGAATACCTGAATAGACAACGAATCATCCCAAATTGAGGAGGTGGACTTGAGAGCAAGATTTATGATTTTTTCCCCTTTTCCTCTTTTTGCGAGTGTGTATGCGTATGCTTCTGTGTGAGATTTTGTCTGTATACCTTTGCTTCCACTGCTTGTCCTAGGGTTCTATCCGTCCATTTTTTTTTGTTTCCTTGTTTTTTGTTTTTTTATTTTTTTCTTAATTATTTTTTATTTTAATGACTTTATTTTATGTTTATTTTATTTTATCTTTTCTTCCTTTTTTCCTTCCTTCCCTCCTTCCTTACTTCCTCCCTCCTTCCCTCCCTCCTATCTTTCTTTCTTTCTTTCTTTCTACTTCTACTAATTCTTTCCTTCTACTTTTTCTCCCTTTTATTCTGAGCCGTGTGGATGAAAGGCTCTTGGTGCTCCAGCCAGGTGTCAGTGCTGTGCCCCTGATGTGGGAGAGCCAACTTCAGGACACTGGTCCACAAGAGACCTCCCAGCTCCACATAATATCAAATGGCGAAAATCTCCCAGAGATCT
This sequence comes from Phocoena sinus, assembly GCF_008692025.1. NCBI lineage: Eukaryota > Metazoa > Chordata > Mammalia > Artiodactyla > Phocoenidae > Phocoena > Phocoena sinus. Next base: position 85,170,251 of record NC_045773.1, on the reverse strand, counting down.
CCATCACAACACCAGCACCCAGCTTCACTTAACGACCAGAAAGCTACAGTGCTGGACACCCTATGCCAAACAACTAGCAAGACAGGAACACAGCCCCACCCATTAGCAGAGAGGCTGCCTAAAATCATAATAAGTCCACAGACACCCCAAAACACACCAACAGATGTGGACTTGCCCAACATAAAGACAAGATCCAGCCTTATCCACCAGAACATAGGCATTAGTCCCCTCCACAGAAAGCCTACACAACCCAATGAACCAACCTTAGCCACTGGGGACAGACGCCAAAAACAACGGGAACTACGAACCTGCAGCCTGCAAAAAGGAGACCCCAAACATGGTAAGATAAGCAAAATGAGAAGACAGAAAAACACAGCAGTTGAAGGAGCAAGATAAAAACCCACCAGACCTAACAAATGAAGAGGAAATAGGCAATCGATCTGAAAAAGAATTCAGAATAATGATAGTAAAGATGATCCAAAATCTTGAAAACAGAATACACAAAATGCAAGAAACATCTAACAAGGACCTAGAAGAACTAAAGATGAAACAAGCAATGATGAACAACACAATAAATGAAATGAAAAATATTCTAGATGGGATCAATAGCAGAATAACTGAGGCAGAAAAACGGATAAGTGACCTGGAAGAAAAAATAGTGGAAATAACTACTGCAGAGCAGAATAAAGAAAAAAGAATGAAAAGAACTAAGGACAGTCTCAGAGACCTCTGGGACAACATTAAACGCACCAACATTCGAATGATAGGGGTTCCAGAAGAAGAAGAGAAAAAGAAAGGGACTGAAAAATATTTGAAGAGATTATAGTTGAAAACTTCCCTAATATGGGAAAGGAAATAGTTAATCAAGTCCAGGAGGCACAGAGAGTGCCATACAGGATAAATCCAAGGAGAAATATGCCAAGACACATATTAATCAAACTGTCAAAAATTAAATATAAAGAAAACATATTAAAAGCAGCAAGGGAAAAACAAGCCAGAAGGGACTGGCAGGACATATTTAAAGTGATGAAGGAGAAAAACCTGCAACGAAGATTACTCTACCCAGCAAGGATCTCATTCAGATTTGATAGAGAAATTAATACCTTTACAGACAAGCAAAAGCTAAGAGAGTTCACCACCACCAAAACAGCTTTACAACAAATGCTAAAGGAACTTCTCTAGGCAAGAAACACAAGAGAAGGAAAAGACCTACAATAACAAACCCAAAACAATTAAGAAAATGGGAATAGGAACACACATATCTATAATTACCTTAAATGTAAATGGATTAAATGCTCCCAACGAAAGACACAGACTGGCTGAATGGATACAAAAACAAGACCCATATATATGCTTTCTACAAGAGACCCACTTCAGACCTAGAGACACATACAGACGGAAAGTAAGGGGATGGAAAAAGACATTTCATGCAAATGGAAACCAAAAGAAAGCTGGAGTAGCAATTCTCATATCAGACAAAATAGACTTTAAAATAAAGACTATTAGAAGAGACAAAGAAGGACACTACATAATGATCAAGGGATCGATCCAAGAAGAAGATATAACAATTGTAAATATTTATGCACCCAATATAGGAGCACCTCAATACATAAGGCAAATACTAACAGCCATAAAAGTGGAAATTGACAGTAACACATTCATAGTAGGGGACTTTAACACCCCACTTTCACCAATGGACAGAAAATAAATAAGGAAACACAAACTATAAATGATACATTAAACAAGATGGACTTAATTGATATTTATAGGACATTCCACCCAAAAACAACAGAATACACATTTTTCTCAAGTGCTCATGGAACATTCTCCAGGAGAGATCATATCTTGGGTCACAAATCAAGCCTTGGTAAATTTAAGAAATCTGAAATTGTATCAAGTATCTTTTCCAACCACAATGCTATGAGACTAGATATCAATTACAGGAAAAGATCTGTAAAAATTACAAACACATGGAGGCTAAACAATACACTACTTAATAACAAAGTGATGACTGAAGAAATAAAAAAGGAAATCAAAAAAATACCTAGAAACAAATGACAATGGAGACACGATGACCCAAAACCTATGGGATGCAGCAAAAGCAGTTCTAAGAGGGAAGTTTATAGCAATACAATCCTACCTTAAGAAACAGGAAACATCTTGAACAAACAACCTAACCTTGCACCTAAAGCAACTAGAGAAAGAAGAACCAAAAAACCCCAAAGGTAGCAGAAAGAAAGAAATCATAAAAATCAGATCAAAAATAAATGAAAAAGCAAATGACAGCAAAGATCAATAAAACTAAAAGCTGGTTCTTTGAGAAGATAAACAAAATTGATAAACCATTAGCCAGACTCATCAAGAAAAAAGGGAGAAGACTCAAATCAATAGAATTAGAAATGAAAAAGGAGAAGTAACAACTGACACTGCAGAAATACAAAAGATCATGAGAGATTACTACAAGCAACTCTATGCCAATAAAATGGACAACCTGGAAGAAATGGACAAATTCTTAGAAATGCACAACCTGCCAAGACTGAATCAGGAAGAAATAGAAAATATGAACAGACCAATCAAAAGCACTGAAATTGAAACTGTGATTAAAAATCTTCCAACAAACAAAAGCCCAGGACCAGATGGCCTCACAGGCGAATTCTATCAAACATTTAGAGAAGATCTAACACCTATCCTTCTCAAACTCTTCCAAAATATAGCAGAGGGAGGAACACTCCCAAACTCATTCTACGAGGCCACCATCATCACGTTGATACCAAAACCAGACAAGGATGTCACAAAGGAAGAAAACTACAGGCCAATATCACTGATGAACATAGATGCAAAAATCCTCAACAAAATACTAGCAGACAGAATCCAACAGCACATTAAAAGGATCATACACCATGATCAAGTGAGGTTTATTCCAGGAATGCAGGGATTCTTCAATATACGCAAATCAATCAATGTGATACACCATATTAACAAATTGAAGGAGCAAAACCATATGATCATCTCAATAGATGCAGAAAAAGCTTTTGACAAAATTCGACACCCATTTATGATAAAAACCCTGCAGAAAGTAGGCATAGAGGGAACTTTCCTCAACATAATAAAGGTCATATATGACAAACCCACAGCCAACATCGTCCTCAATGGTGGAAAACTGAAAGCATTTCCACTAAGATCAGGAACAAGACAAGGTTGCCCACTCTCTCCTCTCTTGTCCAACATAGTTTTGGAAGTTTTAGCCACAGCAATCAGAGAAGAAAAGGAAATAAAAGCAATCCGAATCGGAAAAGAAGAAGTAAAGCTGTCACTGTTTGCAGATGACGTGATACTATACATAGAGAATCCTAAAGATGGTACCAGAAAACTACTAGAGCTAATCAATGAATTTGGTAAAGTGGCAGGATACAAAATTAATGCACAGAAATCTCTGGCATTCCTATACTCTAATGATGAAAAATCTGAAAGTGAAATCAAGAAAACACTCCCATTTACCATTGCAACAAAAAGAATAAAATATCTAGGAATAAACCTACCTAAGGAGACAAAAGACCTGTATGCAGAGACTTATAAGACACTGATGAAAGCAATTAAATATGACACAAATAGATGGAGAGATATACCATGTTCTTGGATTGGAAGAATCAACATTGTGAAAATGAGTCTAATACCCAAAGCAATCTATAGATTCAATGCAATCCCTATCAAAGTACCACTGGCATTTTTCACAGAAGTGGAACAAAAAATTTCACAATTTGTATGGAAACACAAAAGACCCCGAATAGCCAAACAATCTTGAGAACGAAAAACGGAACTGGAGGAATCAAGCTCCCTGACTTCAGACTATACTACAAAGCTACAGTAATCAAGACAGTATTGTACTGGCACAAAAACAGAAATATACATCAATGGAACAGGATAGAAAGCCCAGAGATAAACCCAAGCACATATGGTCACCTCATCTTTGATAAAGGAGGCAGGAATGTACAGTGGAGAAGGACAGCCTCTTCAATAACTGGTGCTGGGAAAATTGGACAGGTACATGTAAAAGTATGAGATTAGATCACTCCCTAACACCATACACAAAAACAAGCTCAAAATGGATTAAAGACCTAAATAAAGGCCAGAAACTATTAAACTCTTAGAGGAAAACATAGGCAGTACACTCTATGACATAAATCACAGCAAGATCCTTTTTGACCCACCTCCTAGAGAAATGGAAATAAAAACAAAAATAAACAAATGGTACCTAATGAAACTTCAAAGCTTTTGCACAGCAAAGGAAACCATAACCAAGACCAAAAGACAACCCTCAGAATGGGAGAAAATATTTGCAAATGAAACAACTGACAAAGGATTAATCTCCAAAATTTATAAGCAGCTCATGCAGCTCAATAACAAAGAAACAAACAACCCAATCCAAAAATGGGCAGAAGACCTAAATAGACATTTCTCCACAGAAGATATACAGACTGCCAACAAACACATGAAAGAATGCTCAACATCATTAATCATTAGAGAAATGCAAATCAAAACTACAATGAGATATCATCTCACACCAGTCAGAATGGCCATCATCAAAAAATCTAGAAACAATAAATGCTGGAGAGGGTGCGGAGAAAAGGGAACACTCTTGCAATGCTGGTGGGAATGTGAATTGGTACAGCCACTATGGAGAACAGTATGGAAGTTCCTTAAAAAACTACAAATAGAACTACCATATGACCCAGCAATCCCACTACTGGGCATATACCCTGAGAAAACCATAATTTAAAAAGGGTCATGTACCAAAATGTTCATTGCAGCTCTATTTACAATAGCCCAGAGATGGAAACAACCTAAGTGTCCATAATCGGATGAATGGATAAAGAAGATGTGGCACATATATACAATGGAATATAACTCAGCCATAAAAAGAAACGAAATTGAGCTATTTGTAATGAGGTGGATAGACCTAGAGTCTGTCATACAGAGTGAAGTAAGTCAGAAAGAGAAAGACAAATACCGTATGCTAACACATATGTATGGAATTTAAGGAAAAAAATGTCATGAAGAACCTAGGGGTAAGACAGGAATAAAGACACAGACCTACTGGAGAATGGACTTGAGGATATGGGGAGTGGGAAGGGTAAGCTGTGAGAAAGTGAGAGAGAGGCATGGACATATATACACTACCAAACGTAAGGTAGATAGCTAGTGGGAAGGAGCCGCATAGCACAGGGAGATCAGCTCCGTGCTTTGTGACCGCCTGGAGGGGTGGGATAGGGAGGGTGGGAGGGAGGGAGACACAAGAGAGAAGAGATATGGGAACATATGTATATGTATAACTGATTCACTTTGTTATAAAGCAGAAACTAACACACCATTGTAAACCAATTATACTCCAATAAAAATGCAAAAAAAAAATCTTGGAAACTAAAGAGAATGATATCTATACAAAGAATTCTAGTAGTGTGTGTGTGTGTGTGTGTGTGTGTGTGTGTTGACCAAAAGAAATACTGGATTTACAAAGTATTATCCCAAATATCCTTTCCATCTCATGGGTTCTACTGTGAAATATATCTCAGATTCTGTATTCAAGAGTCTTCCATTCCAACCTCATAGATTTCCATCCCATGAATTTCAACAAGGGATAAGAGGTTAAGCTTGGAAGTAGTGCTTACACCGCCATTGCTAATATTTTTCTCAGGACTTAATCAGACAATTTCGTGGATCAGGCAAGCCCTGAAAGCCCATCACCTCTTAAATGTCTCAGTCCATTACTTTAAATCCATACTGTGATTTATGTATTTGCAACCTCCTAAACCCAAATATTGTTGAATTAAACCACAGGAGATCAAAATATTCAGTATTCTGGCAATGAATTTTAAGATTTTTCCACAGGGTTTACAACCTTAAAATAACTCCTCTCTATTTTTTTCTTTGCTTTACCTAAAAACCCAAAACTTACAGAAAAAAACAAAACAAAAAAAAAAGCAAAAAAAAAAAAACCTCTTGAATATAAGACTTTGTGTCCTAGCAGTGACTGAGTGTGGTTGGACTGGAAATATTGCCTTTGCTCTTATGGTGTTTGTGTATTGAGTTCCTGGCAGTATAATTCTGGCATTAGAAAAAAAGAATTCCATCTACAGAGTATTTTTTCAGGAATTATCAGTGCCAGCCATGGTTTTAAGTTACACGTTAACAGTGAAGAGGGGAGACGTTGCCCCAGATGGTGGACGTAAAATGTGCCATAAATTTTAATGAAGCAAATAAGTCACTAATAGCCCTACTGCTAACACTGCTATGTTTGGGGCCGACCTTAATAAAGGAAAATTAAAAAGGCACATGCAGCCCTTAAACAAGTGCCTAAGAAGCCTAATATGATTTACTAATTCAGCTATTCACACTCTGATTGCACAGCCTCTGGTCATCTGCTCAAGTACAGCTGCTTCATGTAAAATAAATAAATAAATAAATAAATAAATAAGTTTATTGACCACCAGATGTCCCAGCCTGTAATGTGTGCTGGTAGATTTCAGGTCACCCAAAGTTCAAGCATATTTCCTAAATATACATATGTTTTTGGTAGCAACACTACCTTGGAAACCATACATGTATAATTTTTTTTTTTCAGTCAGAGCCTGGAGATAACTTCATGCTTCCTTTAAGTTGTGAGATCTCAACCAATGGATTTCTTTTGGTGAAGCAAAGTCTAACAGATAGACTGTTGGTTAAGGATTCTGGGAAAGGGCATATGGGACTTCTTCACTTTTCATTAAAACCCTGGCAGAGATTCCTGAAGCTAGGCATCATTAAGTTTTTACCAACCCAAACAATTAACTTGGACATGGTAACTGCGTATCATTTTCTAGTTGAGATAACTGATGCCCAGGGAGGTTATATGATTCAGCCAACACCACATGGAGCATAGAGGACAACCAACAATCAAATGCAAATCTCTTAGACCAGATAATGTTATAATGTACGTATGTAGGATGCAGATCTAATAATGTACTAATCCATCTATGCATTATTATCTGCACACACAAATAGGAAAAATAAAGCATGAGATAAAAATGAAATAATAATATTTTAAGATATCTTGCTAAGTGTTACAGCTTCACTATTCTTAGCTAAAATCTTGAGGCAAAATATATAGTTAAGGCAAGGCTCATCCATCATTAACCATGGTGGATAAGTGTATTTTAAATAATCTTCTTTGTAATATTAATTCTGAAGGTACCGATTTCTCATCAGATATAATTATATCATCCTTTCCTCCTTCTGAAGCAGTTGATGAAGAGCTCATAGGAAATAGAGAAGTATCAGCGCTACCCTCTCTTATTGTTTGCTGCAATTACGTGATCTGTACTATTTTTGACCCATACTTTCTCCTCAGGACTCTTTTATGCCACTTGCCCATTTCATGAGGATTTAGTTCAGTTAAAAGAGGATAATATCATTTAAAATCCCACTTAACTAAAGGCATGTAAATTGCAATATATCACACAGTTGTGGTACGCGGGCCTCTCACTGTTGTGGCCCCTCCCGTTGCGGAGCACAGGCTCCGGACGCGCAGGCCCAGCGGCCATGGCTCACGGGCCCAGCCGCTCCGCGGCATGTGGGATCTTCCCGGACCGGGGCACGACCCCTGCATCAGCAGGCGGACTCTCAACCACTGCGCCACCAGGGAAGCCCTATCACACAGTTTTGAAAGCCAACACCTGCATGAAGAAACCACCAGTAGTCCCTCTGTGGGGGTGGATGCTTCCTCCTGGTACATCGCCTACTCTGAAATACACGAGGCACTCAGCAGACGGATGGAATGGGGGATCCAGAGTAAATATGTTCATATTATTGAGTACATTTCCACTGTCTCACCTTATTCCTTTCTTATTTTTAAATAAAAATATACACTGAAGCTCTATTTTTTCTCACATTCAACATTAAATATTATCACCTCAGATTATAAACTATCTCAAGGCACCATTACATTCATTAAGACATTTACAGTCCTTAATATAATGCCTCATATCTGATGTTCTGCCTCGTCCAATAAAATATTCTTGTTTGCCAACATGTTCCAGTTACTCTCCCAAAATATTCCAAAATGTCATGTGATGTTTAATGACATATTCCTGAACTATTTAATACAGATGAGAAACAACATACACACAGAAAAACATGAGCATTATTATGGCAGATTTACGTCGAGTTTGGTCATTTATGTAGACTAAGATTTTAGCGAAATATGAATGAAAAAGATTTTAGTGAAATAGGAAAAGGAAAGCTCAAGTGCATAAATGCATAGGTTTGTGTGCTTGAACTTTGAATTCTGTACTAGGAGACTCCAATAGAATGTTTTTTTTTTTTTTTTTTTTTTTTTTTTTTTTTTGCGGTACGCGGGCTTCTCACTGCTGTGGCCTCTCCCGTTACGGAGCACAGGCTCCGGATGCGCAGGCTCAGCGGCCATGGCTCACGGGCCCAGCCGCTCGGCGGCATGTGGGATCTTCCCAGACCGGGGCACGAACCCGCGTCCCCTGCATCGGCAGGCGGACTCTCAACCACTGCGCCACCAGGGAAGCCCAGAATGTTTGTTTTTTAAACAGGACTTTTTTCAGCCCATATGACTTTGTATTTTGACTGTAAACTTGTTTATATATTTAAATTGTTTTTCCTTTACCTTTGGTCCTAAACAAGAGAAAAAGTCATTTCTCCCACACAAGAGGATGATCCAAACTGATGCCTTGTTCTACCCATATCTATCCACAAACTCTGAGACTAAAGAAAGGCTGCTTCTCAATAAGACTTTTAACAAAATTTAGAACCGTGTCCCATGGAATTTAAAGTGTCATGCTTCAGACTTCTGTCAGGTTTCCTATTGATTACATTAACCCTCAGTGTGGAAAGCGAAAGGAAATTTCTACTGTTCAGTAATTATTTTGTATATTAAGATATTATTTTCAATTATTTACAGTCTTTCACATCCCCCAACCAGTCTCTCCAAACTTTTTTTCCCTTGAATATTTTAGTTAAATTTCACCAAAGCACAAATGTCCCAGGATCCTTCATAACTGTTTAAAGATAAAAATATTGTTTGTTTCTGTATAGTATGCCAATGAATACTCAGAACAAACTATGCAGTTTTCTAAAATGTTTTACTTCAAACACAAATATTTCAAAGGATGATAGATGAAGATGTATGCTATATTTTCAATGTAAAAATAATTTGTAATGTAAAAGTTATTTTAAAATAATTTTAACAAAATTAATTTTAAATCTGGGTGATGAGGGGTTGAAAAACATGTTAAAAAGAAAACTCTCCTGAGCTATGAAATTTTCAAGTTAATGTTTCAATATCAGATTATCTAGTCTGTCATTTACCTGCCTTATCCTCAGTCAAGAAAGTGAGGAATACAATGCATTTCAAATAAAACTGTGCTGAAAATCCAGTCATCGCAGCTCTAAGTAGAACTGCTATCAGAAGCTGCAGGGATAGAACGTTTTAAACATGGTTTAGAAATTTTTCTGAATTTGGAGCCAGTCGAAGATGACCCCACAGAATTGGACGAGAGTATGCACTCCGGCTTATTCATGGGGGGTTTCCCACACCTTCCCCTTAGACATGTTTAATTAGCCAGGGCCTGTTGTGTTTATTTGGTAGATGTGGATACAAATGGAAAAAAGGTCTTTTCATCTCTTTTTATCAGTAGTCCCCCAGAGCCAAGGCAGGTGTCTGTGGGATTAAACATAATTACAAAGGGAGAGGGTGAGAGAAGAAGGGAGCTAGATAATAATTCCCAACAGAGCTGGAATTTGAGAATGGGAGCAGGTGCTGCAAGAGGCCCCATGTATCCAACTAATTTAAGCCACGATGTTGTGTAAAGGCCCTCATATTCATCCTTTCAACAGGGAGGGCACTGGCAGTCTGTGAGTACAAAGACAACCCAGTCGGAGCGATGCCAAGATGGCCGGCTTCAGCACCATGGCTACCAGGGTAACCAGACCCTGCTTCTCACTGCTGCCTTTGTTGGGTGGCAGCCACAGGAAACAAAGTGCCACTTCTTACCATTGTACAGGCACATGCATAATCATCCTCCTTTCGGCTTATCATCGTGAATTAGCAATTACTCTAGAATTAAATGGAAGGGCAGCAGCAGGTGACAAAGCACCACAACTTCTAGTTTATATTTCTGAACCACTTCATTTAGTTTTTTCAGTTTTGGATTGACCTCTTCAGCTAGTGTATTCCTACTGTGCAGAAAATTCTATGATCCCATAGAAAATTGGTTTTCTTTCTCAATTTGGAGGGTCTGACCCATGATTCTACTGAAGGGGGAAAGAAAGCACTGAAAGAAATATGGACAAAAAGGTCCTTCTTCAACTAAGAGAACACCTGGACCATATAAAGGAGACACAAACCTTAGAGCTCTCACCACCTCCCTGTGCCAGGGCAGCTTCCCATCGCAGGCTGACTCATCCAAGCCACTGTGACTCTGTCTGGACTCTTCATTTAAGATCCATTATTTACTGAAACTTTTGAGATAATGCCACTTTTTATCTGGTTGTACCCACAGTTCTCTAGCATTTACAGAATGAGAGGGGAAACTAGGAGATTTTCGTTCTTATGATTCTGTGCTTTCTAAACCCAGTGAATGGAGAAGAATTTTAATAGTAACTGATAAATTATTTCAATCAGTCTTGAGGGAAGGAATTTTTTTGTAAACATCAAAAAGAAGAAGGAAGACCTATTTTTAAAGCTGGGTACAATTTTTTTTCAGACCTGGAATTCTTGAATGTTAGTATTCCAAACTTAATAATAAAACAGAGGGAATATAGTTATTTTTCCAACATGTCACTGGGTACCATTTATTTCATAGTGGTATATATTATTATGTAATAGGAATATTTTACTTAAAGCTGAGTACAATTTTTTTTCAGACCTGGGAGGAATTCTTGAATGTTAGTATTCCAAACTTAATAATAAAACAGAGGGAATAAAGTTATTTTTCCAACATGTCACTGGGTACCATTTATTTCATAGTGGTATACATTACTATGTAATAGTAATATTTTACTTATACAAGCAAAATACCTGTTTTGATATTTTCTTTTCTGTCAGCTAGGAAAAATAAAATCAAAGGATTGATATTTTCAATGTATACAATTATAAAATGACTTTATTGTCTAATTATACATTTCATATAGGCACCCAGGTAGAGTCTTTTTCTTTTTATATGTCATCTAATACCTTGTAAATTACCTGAAAACACAGTTAGTGGCTGCTCTAAGCCCAATGGTAATGTCAGAACTTACAGTTTGATGAACATATATATTTAGGACACCAGGAGGGAGTCTTAATCTGGGCTCATTATTAGCACTTTGGCATCTCAGAATACATCAGGGCATGCTAGGAAAAGTGAGGATAAATCTCTGAAGGATTAAAGAGCCTTTTTTGAGGGTACTGAGTAAAGGCTGACGTTTCTGGAAAGCAGGTTCTGAGAATACAGAGTAAATTAAAGGTATCTTTGCACTTCTAAAACAAAGTCAATGGAGAAAAAATTCACTCTGAGGAAACTGTTAGAATGTACTGATTCTATTCAGGGATACTAATTGGGTATCTGTGGGAAGAGAGGGAGACAGAGAAGAGATTATCAAGAAGGAAATTGTTTTTCAAATTAGCTCCTGGGAGATTTTGCACCAGGATTCTAAGCAGTACTCTATGCAATAAAATTAAAATGAGTCAAATGATAGAGCTCATGAGCTACCTGGAGTTCTAAAAGAAATAGAATGAGTCAAATGATAGAGCTCATGAGCTACCTGGAGTTCTAAAAGAAATAGAATGAAAGGTATCCATTGTGGGACCTGATAAAACATTGTAATAGTGTTGGGAGAGGGTCCTTCCGCTATTTTAGTGATGCCATCATTAGGGGCTGGATTAGGCCATCTGTGATAAGGTTAGCAGCAGCGATGAAGAGAAGAAGGAAATCTTAGGGCAGTGTGACTGGAGCAGCAGCCAAGACTATGAAAGGTCAATTAACACAAAGCTTGGAGAAGCCCCATGAGAAACTGAAGTAGCAACAGAGAGGAAAATATCAGAAGCCTAGTACAAAGAGGCTGGGCCACAATGGGGTTTTTTCAGGAAGGGTTGGCTTAAGGTTCCAGTAATTAATCTAGAGGGGCTTAAAGACAGGGCAATTTTTGTTATTAATTTTACCCTAATTGTACCTACCGCTTGGTCAGCTCTGAGAAAGTCTGGTACCTAAAACTGCAATATGCGTGGCTTGTCTATGCTTATATAAAGTATAAATTACTTATGAATGCTTTCAAAAGGGAAAGGAAAGATTTGACAGAATGAGCCCTATCTTATTCCAGGAGAAAAAAATTTGATATGCTTAATATTTAAATATCATGAACAATGATCATTTTATTTAGAGTCTCTGTAAAGCATTTATCTCAACCTTGGGACCAGAGTGAGGAGTCTTCAGAAAGCTACCTACCGAAGGAGATGGCGTTGTTAAATTATTTCAGCCCTTATCACTGAGGTGAACTGGATCTGGGAGTGAGTCTCAGACTGGATCAGCTGGCAGGCAGCTAAAGAGAAGGTTGGACTTTGAAACAAGAAGGATGAGGATTTTTAGAGGTATTCAGCCACCCTCAATTCACCCACTTAAATCAAAAACTTGAATTCAGTAACAGTTTCAGGCTTCTTGGGTAAGCGGCTATCAGGTATGGGTATGGAAAGCATAAGCAATGATGAGAAGTGGAGGAAAAGAATTACCTGGGGCCAAGGCTCTGGAGTCAGCTCTAGGAACATTCTAAAATAACTCTGTTCATTTGAAACACCTCAGAGTCTGGGGATCTGGGTACAAATGTGTGCATCCGTGATGTAAGATGGCACTTGCAGGGAAAGCAGGGGAACAAAGCATGTCTAGTCACCAAATGGAATCATGAAAGGGGATTCAGGGAGGGGCCTGTGTAAAGCTTTTGCCACTGGGTAGCTCCACCTTTATGGATCTGTAGGAGGTATCTGGGGGTGGACCTAAGGCTGCCATTAAACAACAGAGCCTGTGGCCTGGAAGGTGGTCCAGAGGAGACTGAAGGCAAGCTGGGATCTGCTGGCTACGCCTATCTGCTCACCACTGGATCTCAATGAAATTACCTTGCTTGAGTGATAGCTCCTTCCAAACCTGGAGTAACATTCCCTTTTTACTTTTTACTTCTAAAATAGAACCAAGAAGGAAAAAGGATTCTAGAAAATAAAGTTCACAGCTTAACCACACTGATATACCACAATCTAGCAGAGTCCATTCCCTGTCAGCATGACACATACACACCTCTTTTAATCGTACTTAACTTACAAATAAAGAGAACAGCAAAATCCATCTAACATGGTGTCATTCCTATTACAACCAAAACACATTTATCTTCCACCCCAAAGCATAGACAAAGTCAATTCATCCATATCTGGGTGATGTTCATTTCTCTTCTAGCTGAGTCACACACCAGTTTTGATATCTTGTAAATTAAATATTGAGATATATGTTATTTGCTAACATACCTTAGATTAGATAGTCATCATTTCTACAACTGATCATGTGGTCGTATTTGGTATCTATGATGTTCTTTCAATACCCATTCCTTATTCTCTTTGGCCTCAGAAGACAGCTTAGCTGGTCATGCTTTCTTTGCTGGGTGGGATGATCTAAACCTTCATTGCTAATGAATCTGGCCATTTGCAGTTCTGCCTGCATTGGGTTGTAGTTTACAATTAACTTTTATCACAAAGCATGGTAATAATAAGAGGTGTTCCAGAAGTATTCCTCTGTTGCAAACATATTTCTTCCCTGTGTCTACTGGGTACTAGCAACTGAATTCCCCCTTAATAAGATCAGTGGTCCCAGCCTCACGCCTCACAGTTTAGTGATGGAAGGAGCCCAAAAGAGCCAGATGGCAGACTCAGCTTCCAGTTTCATGGAAACAGTATGTGCCCTCTGGTGAAAGTATTTCTTCCTTGAAAACTAAGACCTTTAAATCAGCATAGCCCAAAATTGTGGGAACAAGAGACAAAAATTTTGCTAGTGGTTGATTATCAGTAAGTAACAGCGAGAAGAATCACTCATATTCCAGTTGATTCCCAGACAAAGGCTAGTAGCTAAGGGAGAGAGAGCACCATACATAGGTTGCCTATTCAGAACATGTTCTGCAGCCTTGAGGACATTACCCAAAACAGCTGGCACTATAACCTAGTCTTTAAAAAGCTATTTCATAATTCTAACTATTCAGCTGATCCAGGTGATGGAAGACATGGAAAAATCAATGCATTCCATCAGCATAAACCTATTACCGCACTTTAGTCTTCTGGTTGGTCAGAATCAATCTTTGTGGAATGTGATGACAGCAAATCAGGTATTCTGTAAGTCCACAGACAGTTTCTTTGGAAGGAGTGTTTGAACATGAACAGGAAAGGCAAATCCATATTCACAGTAAGGATCTATTCTAGTAAGAACAAATGCTGCTCCTTCCATGGTAGAAAACAACCAACACAACCAACCTTCAAACAGATGGCTGGCTTACACTCTGCGTGCCATACTGGGGGCTCAGGGCTGATCTTTGCTGTTGGCAGTTTGGAAACTCACCAGTGCCTGTAGCCAGAACAGCATAGTGGAATAGATGTCTGTGTTGCAGAGTTTATACAGTCACCATCCCTGCTTCCATGGCCACTTTTTTCACAAGCTCACTGTACAAGGATAGGGGTGACTGAGGAAAGATGCTAACTGACATTCACAGAATGCGTCGCTTTGTCCAGAATATTCAGTCATCTTTTTGTTGATGTTTCTCTTTAGAAGCAATTACAAGGGAACAGATACCTTCAGAGTCTGTGCCCATTTGAAAAGACCTAGTCATATACTTCTCCCCTAGACCTCTTATTACTGATTTTCCAATCATGTTCCTTCCTAATTTTTTTTAACCATTTGGCCAAATTGTTAAAAACTGCCCATGAATTAGTGTGCATCTGGACATCTGGATATCTCCCCTACCAAGTAAAATGAGAAACCATGTGAAAGGCTAGAAATTTTGCCCACTGGAAGAATTTACCTTCTTCACTGTCTTTTAAAACCTCCCTAGTATATGGCTATATTGCTTCAAACACCTACTTTAGGATAGATTCGGCATATCATGTAAAATCATGTATAAATCAGGACCCAGGTTTTTCTTCTTTAGTCAGCTCATCCCAGGGAACTACCCATGAGGCCAGAGGGGACTGCTGAGAGACAGAAGGCAAAGCAGCACCAGTAGGAGCCTCGGGAATCTGAGCCACTTCAGTGCCTTCAGTGACTGTTTGAGCCCTGTCTCACTATCAACCTGATAGTAGGGCACTTCTATGCACACCTGACTCCATCCTTCAGTGAGTCACACAATTCCAGTTCATTATGGACGTCTAGGTTACAGGAAAACTTAGGGGCCCTTGGAAAAATGTTTATTTTCTGATGGGTCCCAGTGATAAGCCACAAGTTCTTTCTCAAAAGAATAGTTATCTGCTTAAGACGACATGGTTTTGTTCTAAAATGTTAAGCCTGTACAGAGTCAGCTATAGGGACTTTCCATACATCATACCTCTCTTCTATAAACACTTCGAGAACCACTGAGTTGGCTGGGTCACACAGTCCAAGAGACAGAGTGGCTTATATAGCAAGGGGAACCTGTGAAGAAGCCCTTTCTTGCTTTGTCACACTCAAAACTGGCATTCTTTCTATTATTCCCCAAAGCATATGTGGCTTCCAAACTCCAAAGAGGCTCACTAAGCATTATATCTTTTTCTTAGTTTTAAGAAGAGTCAGACGTGGAAACTTTTCCTTCATCTTGGAAAGAATATTAAAACATGCCCCAGATATTTCACCATGCTGCCAGACCCTTGAATTTCAGTGGGATTTATTTCTCACCCTCTGACATACATGCTTCTTTCCTTCCAAAATATCCAAGATAGTTGCTACTTCCTAATTTTGATTCCTGTCAACCTGATATCAATGGAGGGTCTAATATGAAGTCTTGTATGGAGAAGTGATCAATGATATTTTGGGTGAGATTACAAGAGAGGGCTGGAGTATTGATGTAGCTCTAAGATAAAACAGTGAAAGTTTATTTCTGGTTTTGTAAATGAAAAGCAATATGCTTTTTGTGGTCTTTTACTAACATAAAAAAATCCAACAATTCAATAATTGGCTACCCGATATCAGGAGGTGTGTTCCTTTGCTTCAGTAAAGAAACCACATATGCCTTAAAAATCTAAAAATAAGAGTTACCATATGATCCAGCAATCCCACTCCTGGGCATATATCCAGAAAAGATGAAAACAATGTTTATGGCAGCACTATTTACAGTAGTCAAGATATGGAAGCTACCTAAGTGCCCAGCAACAGATGAACAGATAAAGAAGATATGGTGTATATTTATACAATGGAATATTACTCAGCCATAAAAAAATGAAATAATGCCATTTGCAGCAAAATGGATGGATGGACATAGATATTATCATATTAAGTGAAGTAAGTCAGACAGAGAAAGACAAATATCATATGATATCACTTATCTGTGAAATCTTAAAAAAAAATGATACAAATGAACTTATTTACGAAGCAGAAATAGACTTACAGACACTGAAAACAAACTTATGGTTACCAAAGGAGAAAGGCGGGGTGGTGGGTAAGGGTTAAATTAGGAGTTTGGGATTAACAGATACAGACTACTATATATAAAATGGATAAAGAACAAGGACATACTGTACAGCACAGGGAACTATATTCAATATCTTATAATAACCTATAGTGGAAAATAATCTGAAAAAGAATATGTATAATATATATTATATTAAATATATATTATATTTTATATATATTACAAAATATATATATTATATATAATATATAACTGAATCACTTTGCTGTACACCTGAAACTAACACAACATTGTAAATTAACTATATGTCAGTAAAAATATTTTAAAAAAAGAAAAAAAAAAGAAACCACATACGGAACAGAGATGAAATTAGAGTCACAGCTTGATTAAATTTAAAAGAATCCACTGTAATTCTCTAAGATCAGTCTGGGTTTTGCTCAAGATGAAGAGGTGAGGTTCAATGGAGATGTGACAGGAATCACAACATCTGCGTGCTTCAAATCTTCAATGGTGGCCTATTTGTCCTGATTTATAAACTTCAGTTTTGTCTCTGCCTTCACACCCTCCATTGCTGCTTCTCTTGTGTGTACTCATTCTAACACAGCCCTTCCATGCTCAATATGCCCCTGATTGTTCTAACCACTTACCCTACTGTCTGAGCATGACCTTCTTGTACGGAGCATACTTCTTTTTTTTTTTTTTTTTTAATTTATTTATTTATTTATTTTTGGCTACGTTGGGTCTTCGTTGCTGCGTGCAGGCTTTCTCTAGTTGTGGCGAGCAGGGGCTGCTCTTCGCTGCAGTGTGCAGGCTTCTCATCACAGTGGCTTCCCTTGTTGTGGAGCACGGGCTCTAGGCACGTGGGCTTCAGTTGCTGTGGCACGCGGGCCCAGTAGTTGTGGCTCACGGGCTCAGCTGCTCCGCGGCATGTGGGATCCTCCCAGACCAGGGCTCGAACCCATGTCCCCTGCATTGGCAGGCGGACTCCCAACCACTGTGCCACCAGGGAAGCCCGGGAGCATACTTCTTGTACTCAGTCTTCTGAGACTTTTGTTGATTCGTAAACTCGGTAGCTTCCCAGGTGAAATCTGAAACTGGCCCCTGTAAGGAAGGCAAGGAGAGACTGAAGAAAGAGGCAGACCACTCTGGATTTGTAGGTGGCATGTATAACAAGCAAGGGAACTTACATGAGGTTAGTCTTGGGTGGCTGCAAGGTGAGTTGATCTCCACACCCACGTGCGAGAATCTTAAAGTTTATGTAGAGGCCCTAACTGCGCTCAGGCACTTATGCCGTCCAGATGGTCTCAACAACACTTTACTCTCTCAAGGCTATGTCCCTGGAACAGTTCCCACTGTGGGAATGGTGCACAGAATGTACATTCCAAGGAGAGGGGGAGGGGTGAGGAACCTCTGATTGATCAGGTTTAGCTCACAGGTCAACCAGCAGGCACTCACACCCTCCCGATTACCTCCTCCAACAATTCAATAGGAAACAGAGGACCTATATTGTTACCTTCCAGGTTTACCATTTATCGTGTATGTAACTTGCTTGAATTTGTTTTGTGTTACTTTCTTTAAAATGAACTATGTTATCAAGACTTCAGCGTTGTACCTGCAACATAATGTGCCCAGTAAGTATTTATTAAATTAAGACATTTGTGAAGAGGAAGGATAAATTGTGTCTATATTGGGGCAAATTCAGAGAGTAGATCAAAATACACTGATGGTTGCCTACTTATTAAAATACAGTGAGACAGGGTCAGTTCCAGAGTCAGGGTAGATGGCAAAAGAGACGAAGTAATTCTGGCTTTACAAGCTCAATCCCTTTTCCTATCTGGGCCATTCCTACATGGAGTCACAAAAACATGAGAAATGCAATGAGATCAAGTAATAAGATAAAACAATATATTCAGGGATAAGTTAAGAACATTTGACTTGTTTCCTCCTTACACACACGTACAGACACACTGAACAATGTACAAAGCAATGAAGTATGCACAGACTAATCATGTAATTCATTATGAAGAACTTTTAAGAGTGGCAATTAATAATTATGTTGGGACAACATGCATAAACGTAGGCTGCCCCAGGCAACCAGGACATAAGATCAGGAGGTAACAGTCACCTGTGATAACATGTAGCATTCTCAGAGCTTATCAGGTTATATTTGCAAGATGGGCCCAGAGGGCTCAGAGCCAGGAAATAATCTATTACAAGTGATTAACATATTTACCCACATCCCTCAAGATGTACTTGCCTGTATTGTTTTTGAGAACTGCACCCCTTTTCCCCTTTACTTTCCCGTCACTTTCATGTGTATCTCTCAACTTCTTTCTTATTAATTTTCCTTTATTCACTATTGTTTCATTTTGTTCCTATACTTCCACAAACTCCATTTCCTTCTCCATCCCTCCAGGTATTCTTTAGAGCTAAGACTGAGACTCTTGGGGTAGAATTTCTTATCATCTGAAGTATAAATTTGCATCTTAAAAAGGAGAAATAAATTCAGGATTTTTATTTCTCAGGTATAAGACTATGAAGAAATGGTATATATAAGTCCTCCAATTACACAAAAGGGAAATAAAACTACCAGACTTCTTGATATTTTGAGCAAGTTGGATTCCTTAATGAAAAATACTTTTGGAGCTAAAATAAACCTTAGAAGTTACCTTGTGCATCTTTATTTTCAAATTTCACCCTTCTAGTATCTCACCTTAGAAATGTCATTCCAAAAGGAAGCACAATTTAAAAGAGCAGCTTTTAACTGACATAGCATATTTGGAGGAATTGCTGAGCTGTGTAACATGGACTGTTTGCTTAGGGATTGCCTTGGTGTTTCATTACCAGGGGACTGAAATTCAGCTCAGACTTGGAGCAGAGAAAATAACAGAATTGTACTATTATGGGGAGGCAATCACTTAAGGGAATGTGCAAAGGTAAAATTTAGTTCAAGGATTCTCTGCGTATCAATCACATTCATCTGTCATTCTGCTGTTTAGCCTGGGATGATTGCTTAATCTTCAAATTGCAAGCTAGCAGTGACATGGCAATAGCAGAGCTAAAAGGCAAAATGTAGGAGTATGAATGTGCAAAAACTTCAGAAAATGCATCATTTCATCTTCTTTATTACTGAGAATTTTTATTGCAGGGTATTTTAACAACCCTATGATATGTGATCATCAAAGTCTGAAAGATGCCTTTTTAACTAAAGTCACCACCAAAGGCAATTAAGCTCCCATTAGTAAACTTTCCTTTTAAAGTAAAGAATATTATAGGCTTTTGTTCCCCTTAAGTTTTTGTGAATGCCTTTTTCTGTTTTTTGTACTTTTTGATCAATTTGCTTTATCTGTTATTGTTTAAGGAGTTCCATGAATAAGCAAATATTTACCTTCTACCTCCTTTTGCCTAATCACTCTGATAACAGTGATTACATTTGAATCATTATCTATAAATGTAAGATGCAAATACTGACTTCTGTTTTTCTTGACATATTAGATTTTTTCCCCCACACTTATGGTAATGAAACTGCAGGGTTTTGTGAAATGTCAAATTGTGAATTGGGTTTGATTCGCTGAGAGATCACTGGATCTTTCTATCACTTACAGATGTCCACTGAAAACCCTAACAAATATTTTCATTAGTATGCCCCACTATTTCCTAGATAAAATAAAAATATAGATGATGCAGCTCAAACTCATCCATGTACTGAAAAATCAACTCACAATACATGTTCTACTAATATTGTATTATTAGCATTTTAGTCTACAAATTTAACAGTTAAATGTTTCTAGACTTTGTTCTCTTCTACCACTGTAGTCCTATGCCAAAATCATAACCATTTTGATTTAAAATATATTTATAAATTGTTATAAGAACTATATAATAAATCGAGTATGTTATCAAGCTCTATAATTGTTTATAGATACATGTATTCTTCCATACCTGAAGAAAATTCTTCAGAATCTGCAACTTAACTAACTACTGTATATAATGTATCAAAAGGATCTGATTCTTAGGATTCTCTTTCTCTCAAAATTTTTTTCCCACCAAAGGGAAACTCTTAATTTGAAAAGCTATATTTAAAAATATTAATTGGTTATAATTTTAAGGCTAAACCAATAAACCATTTGAACATTTAACCATTTCTCTGAAACAATATTTTTAAGAATGTTTTATTACTGAAAATATTAAACATATACCAAAGTAAATAGAATAGTATAAAGAACTTTCTGGCATACTAAATATTCCATGCCTATATTGTACCATTCCTGCCCTAGCCCTGGAATAAGCCTTTTGTCGAAGGAGTACTGGTCCCTTTTATTCCTTTAATCGTAGACTATAACCTAGAAATCAAAACACTACATTTCATATACAAATGGGACTAATTTTAGACTTTCTATTCTGATCCAATGGTTTCTCTGTCTATTCCCACACCAATACCAAACTGTTTTAATTATAGAGGCTTTACTGTATGTCTTAATTTCTGGTAGGTCTAGATGCCACCTATCAGTAGCTCTTCTTTTTAAAGGTTTCCCCAGATATTCTTGTATGTTTGCTTTCCCAAGTAAATTTTAAAATTAACTTTCCTGTCTCCATAAAAATAAGTGTCATTTTTATCGGGATTACATTCAATTATTTCATTAATTTATGCAGACAAATAAGCATCTCTATGATAATGTTTTGTCTTCCTATATTACACAAACTCCTATGGAATATATGCTATTTTCCTATATTCTTTCTTATATTGGCATTCACACGGCAATGGTCATGTGTTGCGCATAGTGTTCTATTTTAATCATAAATTGGCTATTTGTTCTTAATTAAATTCTTATTTATAAGTGTTACCCAACCCCCCAAAATAATCAATGTTTTGCTAAACTTGTAGGCAATTTAAACTTGTTAAGCCTATCTTCATCTTTCTAAACATGTATTTTCTTTCTGTTGCTAGAAATAAAGTTAGTCTTGACATATTTAAAAAATACTAATGAGGCAAGGTATTGATATTTTTTATGCTTGTATTACACCAATAAGCTATCATTCCTTAGTTCCTAGCAGCCTGACCATTTCATCTCATAGAAATTGTACAGTTATTTTCTCCTTGATAAGAAAAATCCACTTTGGTAACAACAATGTTAAGTTCCATCAAGAGGAAATTAAGGACTCCTCTAGTGGCGCGGTGGTTAAGAATCCGCCTGCCAATGCAGGGGACACGGGTTTGAGCCCTGGTCCCTGAAGATCCCACATGCCGCAGAGCAACTAAGTCCGTGCGTCACAACTACTGAGCCTGCACTCTAGAGCCTGCGAGCCACACTTGCTCAAGTCTGCGAGCCTAGAGCCCATGCTCCGCAACAAGAGAAGTCACCGCAACTAGAAAGCCCACGCACAGCAACGAAGACCCAATGCAGCCAAAAATAAATAAATTTGTAAAAAAAATTTATAAAGAAAAGGAAATTAAAACTAAAAAGAAAAAATATTTTTCTTTATTAAGTTTAATAAAATTTAAGAATGAATCAACTTTCACCTCTCCTTTTCTACTTCATAGTAAATAGCGCCAAAGAACTCTTAGAATTGGATGTATCAGCTGAATGGTTTTTCCTAATTCTCACCATAAACGGAAAGTTTTTTGTTGTCAATTACTTGCCTTGTTTCCACGAAATTATCATGTCCTTCTCTATTACAATGTGCCACACATTATTTTGTGACAAATAAAATCAATATAGTCACTACATATTTTTAAACTTCTGTTTTGTGCCTACCTATATATAGGAGGAACCAAGATGGCCTACAATATGTTTACTATATGAAATTGCCAATACTTTATCATATCAATTTACTATTACACCATAGTTTACCTAAAAACATGAAAATATCATAGGCTTCGGATTAATACATATATATAAATGAGTTCATAAAATATCTAAAAGGAAAATATGAGGTTACATGGAAAAGAAGGGAGAGAGTTGCTCTAGGAACCAGAGCTGTTATTTATTGAAATAGAGTGCCCAATTTGGCTCTGAGCTTTCATGAAGCTAGAGCATACAGGAAAAAAAAAAAAAAAAAGCCATCCAAAAAAACCCCTCACTGTCAGAACTCTGAACTATACATTTTCAGATGCCCTTTGCAACACTAATCAGCACAGAAATTTTCCATCAATCAGAATGTTCAGTAAGATTATTTATCCCATTTAATTCTACTTTTAACAGAGGGGTGAAAGAGATAAAAATAGTGCTAGTTATTATTGTTGAAAATATTTCTAAACCATTTTAGTTCCTTGACCTAAAATTAATTAAACAGTTTGAAAAATTTAAATCTTTGATAAATTACTGATAGTCGTATACAAACACCAATTCTCTTTGTAGAGTAATAATTTCATGGAAAGACATGTCAAAAGACTTTTTCATCTTTATTATTAAAAAGCGTAATTAGTGCTTATAGACTTGTTACATTAAAATTGCATGTTAAATTGCATGTTTGGAACTATTTAAATGAAACAAAATATTATCTGGGTCTGGAATGTACATATCACTGCAGCTCTTTGGCTTATTGAGGGGTCATAGAATGTAGGTGAACTTATAGCAACCTCTTCCTGGACAGTCCGCATTGCTGGCTTCATTTCTATTGTCTTCCATATCTCAAAATACCTGTGTAACTGAGGTTTCTGATTAATTTATTCTGGTTATTTGATGTCTTAGAAGATATTTCATCAAGATAGGATAATGAACTGCCTTCTTCTAAGTATGATCTTGCAGTGATTCTTGTAAAATTTATGGTAATATACAACCTTCACGTCCATTCCACCATACATAATAAACTCAGATTGTCTTTAATGTATGTCAAATACATTTAAATTTTATGTATGTATGTATTCTGAACAATGAAAATATACTGATGAGAAGGCTGCAGTTCCTGCCAAAAAGAAAACTTCTTTTCTACTGGGACAAACAGTAATGCAAACATTAGTCACAATCAAAGTGCTTAGTATTTTAATAAAAACAACAATAATAGCTTTACCTCTAGGAGTGAAAAAAACTTCCCAGAGTAGGCGATATTTGATCTGTTTTTATAGGACTATTAGAAATTTACCGGGTGGAAAAACATAGGGAAAGATATTTGAGTTAGAAGTCCTGAAAAATAAAAAGGAGTGATAACAAGAAAGAGTATGAGTTGGAGCGAACTACAAGCAATATGGTGACTTCTCAGATACGGAGTTTAAGGCAAGGTGGAAACTGAGTCTCAAAACATCATCACTGCTTTCGTTGGTTTTGTACTGTGTCAGCTGAACCAGACTGGAACAGCATTTGCTACAGTTCCTCTCTCTGATGGTTGTGAGTTACGGATGACCACAAGAGAAGTGTGCATGAGATTTGGAATGCAGAAGTGAGGAGGATATTAGGCTCTGCAGTTGGGTTGGGGTGAGAGCTGCTGCTGCAGGTCAAGTATGAAGTTGCTGATTTGTTTGATCGTCTGATTGCCATGAGGCAGCATCCACATCCGCTGCTCCCACCTGATCGTCTCCTTTAAGACCTCAAGCCCTAAATCAGGCACATGTGCAAAGTGCTTTGGCCTCTTCTAGAAGCCATTTTTGTTGTTAGGACTGGATGCGTTAAGAAGCACCTGCAGGTTTCAGTTTCTCCTTGTGAGTTCCACTTCATCTCTTATCTACCCCAGCTTTTTTTTTTTTTTTTTTTTCCCACTGCTGGCTCCATTGACCTACAAACTCTTCAGTCCCAATGCCACAGACAGAGCCAACAGCTTTTCATAAACTTCTTCACAGGCTCCCAGTATTACATAAGATCTAAAATAAAGCCTTTATACCACATCACTCATAGTAATTTTGTTTCCCTAGTTGAACCCCAGGTGATGCACAGCACTTCCTATTATTTAAAATTTACAAATAAGGTACCAAAATGTCACTTTTCTTTCTGAAAAAGTCACATAAATCGGAGTGATTTTTTGTGCATATTTTTCAATCTGTGGGGGAAGTAGTGAAGAAACATCAGAATTCATTCTAGTTGGAGAAATAAAGTGCTTGATTATAACCAGAAGAACATCTCCATGAAAAAGCCCATTCCTCCTTGCAAAGAAAGCAAAGGGGAACAGCTTGGAATCAGCTTTGATCACACAGATTAAGACTGGAAATGTTATCTTTATTCTGGTGTTAGTACGGAACTGGGGTTTCAGAGTTGAGGACTAATTCTCTTTTCATGAGTATATCTCTTCACATGTATAAAATCATAAATCATGCTATTAATGATGCTGTTAAAAGTTCATTTTTTGATCCCATCTACTGTGAGGTCCCACAAAATTCTGCCATATTTGTTGCCTCAATCCAAGGGTAACTAGCAAACTGCTGTGCAAATGTTTAATAAATCTGATAAATTAGTTTATTTAATGTAGCAGTTGAGTACTGAGGATTGGATATCTTTGATACTGGATCAAAACATCTGCCTTTCTGATACACAAACTTAGCGAATAGCTAACCTCAAAACCTACCTTTCTGTTTCACAGGTTTATTTAGCCAAAGAGTGAAAGATGAGAAGCACTACTTTAAGACATCTGCCTCAGATTTAGAACAATATTTACCCACACTTGTTGTTTTATACCTTGAGAAATAAATAACTATTTGAACTAGAAAAAGAAGACTGGCTAAGCACTCCTGGTAAGACCATATGATCGTGTGTGGAGGAGGAGGGCAGTGGACGACCGCCTCAGGAGGTTCAATTATTTGTCCTTGGCCTGCACGCTGGAAAGGAAGAAACTACTTGTATCAACAATAAACATACAGACAACTTAGCTAAAATGATTCCAATCAAATTCACTGCCTTATTTTGCTAAGAATCAAGAACACAATTAAGAAATCAATGATGATTACTGTATGACAAAACACAGTGTCTGGCCAGAAAAACAATCTCTGAGAAAAGAAAAACTTAATTTAGGAATGGCCATAACTCCCCTAAAGCTAAATAACTTAGCAAAATACAATTTTAAGGCCTCTCTTACAGATAACTAACTTCACTCATTCCCAGTAGAATAATGACTCTGCTATAGAGATAACAATGTCTAGCTTCTTTTAAGATAAATTTTTCCAAGCAGAGCATAAGGAATTTCAAACTTAAATGATGTGCCCAAGACTTTCTTCATTAGCAGTCCATACTTTCTCCCCCAAAGAATGGGATCCACAGCAGATAAGTATCGATACACCACTGTGAATACGGCACTGAACTAATAATCATGAAACAATGGAATCAGAGGTGGAAATATATACTGACTGCATGAACATATTCCAGCATAAGCACATGAAAGCATTTTCTTTTTTGTACTCTCTGTGCAGAACAGTTTAAGGATAGGTTGATGAAGTTGCATTAGGACTAATAGGGTATAAGAATAGTTCTGTTCATCCAGTGTAATTTCTGTGAAGAACATGAGGTTCGGTGCTTTTCTAAAGGGATATATGAAGGAGAAATGATTTCCCTACATCACGATAAACATCAAAATATTTTGAAATGTACACTGTCTTTTACTTAAAAAAATTCTACTTCTATTCCATTGCCATAAAAATTTGGGATGGGGCTTCCCTGGTGGCACAGTGGTTGAGAGTCCGCCTGCCGATGCAGGGGACACGGGTTCGTGCCCCGGTCCGGGAAGATCCCACATGCCGCGGAGCGGCTGGGCCCGTGAGCCATGGCCGCTGAGCCTGCGCGTCCGGAACCTGTGCTCCTCAACGGGAGAGGCCACGACAGTGAGAGGCCCGCGTACCACAAAAAAAAAAAAAAAAAAAAATTGGGGATGTAGCTGCAAAGATTTCCATTGAAATGTTATTTATAACGTCTAAAAATTTTTGATATCCACAAATCTCACCTATAGGGGATTGTTTAAATAAATTATGATAGATAATATAAAATTACAGTCATATATTAATTAATACCTGTTACTAATAAAATGATAAAATATTTTCATAATATACTGTTAAAGAAAAATGTCATTTACTCAGCAAACTATATTGTGTATATGTGTGTATGTGTGAGAACAAGAGAGAGAAAGAGAAATCTTGAATTATACACCCCCAAATTGCAGGATTTTTCATTTTCTTTTACTTTCAGTTTTTAAAAAATGTTTCACAATAAACGTGTTGCTTTCCTAATCAGAAATTTAAAAATAATAATTAGAAATACGTTTTGTAATTTTTTTTTTTAATGAGTAACAAGTGTAGAGGATGACCCATGCAGAATTTTAGATTTGGGAGGAATTTCACATCAAGAGGTAATATCTTTAATGTCCCCTCTTTTAAAGAGAATGCCTCTCAATTATGCCTTGTCAGTTTATTGTCCCCATTCTCCTCTCCAGAGCGTTCTTCAGTTTGTTTATGTCCAGGTACTTTGTTTCATATTGACTGTGTGCTTCTTACTGCACCATACAGTGAAGTGGCTCTGGGATGCATATGGTACAGAATCAAGGATGGCTCAAACTAGTGACACTTTTTTCAAAGGTAACGAGACTGACCAGGTAGATGAGGCAGTTCTTTGGGGTAAGTTAAGGGGCTGGAGGGGGAAGGTGAAGAGGGAACTCTTGAGGGCTTGGAGAGAAGCTAATCAAGAATAAAATTACAAATGAAAATAAAAAATTTCAAAGAATGAAGGAAAACTGATTTAAAATAATATTGTCCCTTAGCTCAGCCTAATGGGTCCTGCTGCTCTGGGTGGCACTCTCATCTAACCACCAGGGAACTGGGGTTCAAGAAGCAATCAGATTGAAGACAATTGGCATTCAGCCTTGGCGAGGAGCAGGGACAGAAGGCTCTTTGTTGAATCAGGCAGCCAGAGAGTACCTTGTGCTGAGCAAGATCTGGATTAAGGGCGTGCACGCTCGCTTGTCACAATGTTTTATTGTGTGTCTGGGCAAGTCATTTCTCACTTGTTAAGGAACAGCGAGGTTTTGTTCTGCACGGGCTTTAAAATAAACCAGAAAAATCAGAGAGGCTTAGGGTAAGGGGGGAAAGAGGAGGAAGAGTTCATGTTTATGGTTTATTTTTGATTGGTTAGCTCTTTAAGCTTTTGGAATAGGCAACTTCCTGGGGATTTTAAGTCTTAAAGTCTTCATTAGCTCTAATTTTAAAGTAACTTTTATGTTGATAATTAAAAAACTAAACTGGAATAAGAAATGTACTTGTTATCTCAGTATAAATGTCGTCTTGGTAAAGTGCATCGCATACCATCAATGTCTCTTTACCCTGGCATACTATATGAGCTCAGTGAACACAATGGGACTAGTGAAAGACAGCATTTTGAGTATGTTTTTCCTTAGGTTTTTTATTATTTCTTTTCTGCCCATACCTTCTTTTGAAAAATATAAAAATCTCACAGACTCCTTGATTTGAAATACCATGAATGCAATGAAAAGCAAATCAAAATATTGGAAAACTATCTTTTTTTTTCAAACTTCCTATTTCCCTTCCTCCATTCTATCATTTCCCCACATCCACCACCTCTTCCCAGAGCTGTGTGATCCCTATTGAAAACCATTCATTGTTTGCACATAATCAGAAAACCTAGTTTCTAGCCCCAGCCCTGTTTTCACTTAACTGCCATCTGTACTTGTGCAAGTTACTTATTCTCTCTGGGCCGTGATATCTTTCTCTGTCAAATGTGAATAGTCTAACCTGCCTTCCTGTCTAAAAGAGTTACTGAGATTCAAAAGTGATAACACATTTTAAGACACTTTGTAAATGAAGAATAAGTAATAGTAGTATTATGAAAAGCCTTCAGCTTTGCTATTGCAGTATAGCTAACACACACAAAAGCACACACATCATTAAAAAAATGTTAGAGAGAAAAATCTGTGAAGATAATTACTTTAGAAGAAGACTTTGCTTTGCTGTGAGTCTACCTCCCACCCCAGGAAGGAACAGGGGATAGTGAGGCTTACTATCTCCTTTATCTCTGGGCAGGTAAGAAGAGCATCTAGGGGACAACTCAGAACAGCTTAAATGTGTTTATTGCTTTTGGGAGAATCACAGGATCTGATGCCAGGCTTAAGCCTAAGAAAACTAAAGCAGGCTGTGGAAGAGGAAAGAGATGCCTGCATTAAGTCTGGCAAAAGCTGGGCAGGTGTTTGCAATGACCCGACATAGGCCAGCCTTGAAGAAGAGAAAGACAAGGTGGGCTGCCCTTGCTTCCAATACAATAAGATCACTTAGAGGGATGGTGCGCAGGAAGTGCACGGTACTTCACTGGAGGTTCGTATATGTTAAATTGCTACCAGCTGTTGAAAGAACCAAAGGATCCACCGGAACAGAGCTGCACTTTCTAAATCAAGGCTTTCCTTGACTCGCAAGGCTCCCAGTAATGACCATCGCCAACAACCAATGAAAGTACATCAAGAGGGAAGAGATTACTTTTCACCATCTATGAGACCCAGAGAAAAGAAAACCATCTAGCCAAGTGTTATAAGCTGGCCCTGTTCATCCCAATCCTCTCTTCCCAAATTCGACACTGGAGGGATCTGTTATGTCTACTAGCCAGAGTCAGCGAGAGAGGGAACAGAAGGGTGAAATCTACCCCAGTGCCTTTCCTGAAGCCAGGCAGCCACGAATCAAATGTTAACAGAGGGGAGATAGCTTTTTTAAAATAAAGACCAAAGCACTTATTAATATTTTGGCCTGGACATACTTCACTTACTGAAGCAACACTGTGTCATACATATATATATATCTGTGAGTATATATATGTCTACCTAAGACTGAGTAGAGAAGTCACAGGGTTCCCCGAGTTTCCATCCATGGACAGTGGATAACCAACCATCTGCTCATCTCACCTTCAATAAATGTTAAAGGGGCAAGGAAGACAAAATAAAATTGTATCTTGATTATATTTCTAATTATCCATATCCAATGTACTGGTTATAATGTTACCTTCCCAGTACATCAACTAGTATTAGAAATTTTTAATAAACTGTGAACCTCAAGAAACTTAGGCTGGGTCAAATGTCAAGCTTTCAAACTCAAAACTATTAATAAGCAGTCACTGAGCACCTGCATTACACGAAGAACTCTATTAAATATTGTCAAGAAGCAAAGAAAGAAAGGAGAAGACAAATCCTCCGTCCTTGTATGAGTTCATAGTACAACTGTATTTGTTAACACATATAACAATATTGCATGTTGGGAACAATTGCACAGTGACCTATTAGTTTTCTCAAAATAATAGCGTTCCGTAAATCTGTTGTAAAAATCCATCAGTGAAGTGAACTTGGTGTTCCTTGGAATGCCCATGTTTGACTTTTGTACGCTCTGCAGATCAGAGAATAAGGATCCTAGAGCAGCATCGTGTTCACTTCTTGTCTGACCCTTTTATTTCAAGCACACTTACGTGCACATCCTGAAACCAAACCTCTGCTTCCCAGGAGTCATCTCATGCAATTCCCCATAGT
Organism: Phocoena sinus; assembly: GCF_008692025.1. NCBI lineage: Eukaryota > Metazoa > Chordata > Mammalia > Artiodactyla > Phocoenidae > Phocoena > Phocoena sinus. The sequence continues at coordinate 85,140,164 of NC_045773.1, read as the reverse complement.
TGTTCCAGAAAATGAAGATGGACATCCTGAGAGTCACGAAAGGTGGACAGGTGGGAGCAGGGAAATGGAAAATACAGACTCTGTGTTTACCTACAGACCTTTTCTAGAACGGGCATCACAATGTGGCTTTGTAAAAAAATGCTAGTTAGGCATCTCATACAGAAAGATGGCATAAATGCTGGACCTGCTTAAGACAATGGTGAACCAGTTCAAAGAATTCTTCAGAGGAACAAAAGACTGTCAGTACATCAGGGAAGAAATGATGCCCTTTGTTAGAGGGTGAATTGTGCCCCCCCCCAAAAAAATTAGTATGTTGAACTCCTAGTCCCCAGTACTTCAGACTATGACCTTTTGGGAAATAGTCATTGAAGATGTAATTAGTTAAGTTAAAATGAGGTCATATTAGAGCAGGATGCCTAATCCAATGGCTGCTGTCCTTTTTAAAAAGCGAAATCTGGACATGGAGACACACAGTCAGGAAGATTGGAATTATGCTGCTGCAAGCCAAGGAATTACCAGAAGCCAGGAGACAGGCCCAGAACAGAGGCTCTCCTAGAACCTCCAGAGGCAGCATGGCCTTTCGGTTGTCTTGATTTTGGACTTCTAGCCTCCAGAAAAATAACAGAATAAATTTCTGTTATTTAAGCCACTCAGTGTGTGGTACTTTGTTACAGCAGTCCCAATAAATTAATACACCCTTTTTTAGAATGAGCTCACAAAAATAATGAAAGCATTTCAACATACAGGCTACAAGGGCATAAAAATAATACTTTAACACAATAATAGAATCTAATCCCCAAGGAAAAGGCAGACATATTTAACATATATTAGTACTTCAAACTCAGATGTCAATAGAAACTAAAATAAAAAGGATGTGTTCAGCTCTGAAGTGCTTGTGACATCACATTCAAATGTTCTATTCACTTATCTGTCTTCCCCCCTAGTCTGAACATGCCTTAATAGAAATCCTGCCTAATTTGTCTTTATAATCCTTGCACCTTGTACAGAACCCAAAACAGTTCAGTTAGAATTGAACTATAGAGAATAATCATTATCAGTAACATGACCACCAACAAGAAAACTATTTCAGTTAATCTGTGACCTTAAACCATGCCTGTGTATGCATTTCCTTGTTGTCATTTAAATTCTAAATATGTACAGTGGGTATGGATTTTAATCTACCATACTCAGGTGCAAAATAATATCACATTACGTACTTTATTTTCTAACTAAACATATTTCTGACTCTAAAATCCCGTCTCGATGCAGGGAAATTCAATCATATTCAGGTTAGAAGAATGCTTCCTCTATCCTAGGCTCACAAAAGATGGGGCTGGGTATTGCCCTACCATGAGCAAGAGGCCCTGGCATCTGGCTCTTATGGTTGCCTTTGTGCTGCTCATTGGCTAATTCCTCAGGTGGCCTGTGATGAAGGAAACTCTGCACCTGTGTCAGTGCTGAACACCACAGACTCATGTCAGGCTTGCAGCCCAGGGGCTTGGGATGCAATCTCCGTGAGCGCACCCCCAAACATTCTCTGTCTCAGGGTGCCAGACTTCCTTGCATCACCTTGTCGGAAAACCCTTTCCAGCTTCAGCATCCCTCCATTCCTCCAAGGCCAGGCAGCTGCTTCTGCTCTCACCTCCAAGCCCTTTCCCATCTTTGCCCTAAATGGGCAATCCTGCAGAATCTCTCTCCTCACCTCTTATAGACACCAAACCAAAGTCAGTCTCACTTTCTGTAAGAGAGAAGTCAAAAGAAAAGGCTGGTTCTCATCAGTTAGTTTCTTATTAATTCACCCTGTTACATACTTTGTATATATGTGCAGCTTTCACCACTAAACAAATCAACATTTTCACAGACACTGAAGTGGTTAGCAGTTAGACTGCCATGTACAGCCTTGTTTAATATACTCCCTTCTCCCTTGCAAAAAAAACCCTCAAGCTTTCCTGCATATATAATGGTAGCTAGAAAAAAACAAGACACCGTCTGGACTATCGTACTGGACAGTGAGACGGATTTACCTTAAGAAGTGGAGACTTAAAGACCCCTCCTCAGTCATTCTAGTCTGCAGTTTCCCTGAACCAGGCCCATGTACGTTTTCCTTGTTTCTGTCACACACTTTGGAGGAACATGGGTGCATGGTGGCTGGGGACACACATTGGGAACACCTTTCATGGCCCAGACCAAAAGCTGCTCTCCAGATATGTGCAGCTCTATCTGCACCACATCCATGAACATACCCCATATAAACTGCAGTTGCCTTGAGTTCACATGAAGCAGGAAAATCAACTAAAGGAAAGCCAAAGCATAACTTTGAAAAACCCCTCCAGTCTCCACTTATTATTTCTACACTTTTCCTTCTAATGTAATCAGACTTTGATGAATCCGGCTAGTGTTTCCCTACCACTTTACTGTCCCTGCCCATGTGGTCAACCCAGGGAGAAAAGAAAAATATAAAATCCCTCAGTTGCTTCATTTCTCAAATGAGTCCAGCATTGCAACAATGTTCATTACACCTTGACAGCTGACCCTCATATACATCTACGACCTATTAGAGAGTTTTCAAGAATGACCTCCGGACTCTTTTTAAAATCTGTAAAATCATGTGTGTATGTGTGGGTGTACACACATGCATTCATACGTATATGAACATGCACACAGACTTCATTTCAAGAGCGATGTTCAAAGAATCGGCCCCCATCGACCATTTTATTATTGTTTGCACATTTGGTACGGAACAGCCATGAAGGCCCCAGCGTCTGCAGCAGCTCCGGCAATTAGCTCCAAATGAAACAGTCATAAATAGTAATTAGCCATTCCCTCAGTCATGTCCTAAAGCCTTTAAAAAAATCCACAGAGAAATCAATGCATTCTTTTCTAAAGACCTATTACAGCCACACCACCCCCTCACTCCACCATCATTTCACAGAAGCTGAGAGCAAGAGTGGGATTCCTGCCGCTCCCCAGATGCCCGTGGATCTGATGGGGACCAGTGAGGAAAAGCAAGCAAAAGAGGCAGAGAGAAGAGGTGTTACAGAACCAAAGGTCTGTAGAATATTCATCAACGTAGGGAGATGTGGGTCTGCGGGAACCTAGAATATTCAACACAGGAGGACAGGATCCTAACTAACATAGAATTATGTCCTACGTGGCTCTACCTCTGCCTCAACTGTGAATCTAAATGCTGCAGGAGAGCTACATGAATTCTCCCTTCACTCAGTGGTGAAATCTCTCGGACCTAAAATGAAGCTGATAGTGGCACATCGCTCCTTTAGTCGGGACACTAGCTCAGAGAACCTAAGACGAGGTCTCATGTTAGTGAAGCTCCGTCCCGTCTTAAAAGCATGGATTCTGAGGCCTGAATCTGTGTGTTGTTAGGGAGTTTATGATCGTGACAATTAAGCCTCATCATCCAATAAGCAGACACAGTCCATTCTGTGATGTGCTGTGTAGCCTGGATGGGATCATTCTAATTCTCATAGTCAGAGGTCTGAAATGGGCCTTGAAGGCTTATCTGGCTTATTCCCTTAGCTTCAGTTATGCCTCTTGTCTTCCATCTCAGACAGATTTGTGTACAGAAAAACCATGAGCTCAGCCTCTTAGTACCAGCCATCTAGACCCTGGACTGATCATCCATGGAGGACTTAATCAGAGTGGAGAACCTTGGTTCAGGCATTACCAGTGGCCTGAATAAAGACTTGCAGTGTTTCTTCCATTCCTGAGATGCTACAGTGTTGCCTACCATGAAAACTATTTTCCCACCTTACACTGTTAGTTCTCCAGTTAACCAAATTGGAGTACTCAGTATCCCCTGAATACATCTTTTCTGAGTGTCCCCCCATACACATACATACCAATTGTTCACAGTGCTCTCGGCTGTAGAGCTACTCCATCCTTCTAGGGGCAACCTGATGGAATTATAGAGGCTCCAGACAGGCCCGTGTGCTTGAACCCTCGCTACTTACTAGATGTAGGAACTTGGAACTGTTCTTTGGTTCCTCTAAGCCAGGAATTCTCAGCCCTGGCTGCACATTAATACAACATGTCAGGTCTAAATAACCGTAATCATAGCCACAACTACACCCCCAATACTCAGACCCTACTGCAGACTCCTAAAATCAGAAGGGGTGTAGGGCTGGGTCCTGGTGCAGATACTTTTTAAAAAGTACTTTATGTGATTCTCTTCTTACGTACACTTAAGGTCCTGACCACAGTTTGAAACCTCAGTTTTGCTCCCCTGTAAATCAGTGGTAACACTGACCTATTTCTGAGGGTTACTGTGAATTTTTAATTCTGCAACATGGGTAAAATGCCTGGAAAATATTAAATATATGATCAGAGAACTGCGATTATGTTACTATTGTCCACTTTGCTTCTAACGCATTTTATGCAGGACCTCTGAAAACTGTTGCCGAGCAGTGTAAGTTATGGGTGTACTCGACTCTGAATTTGAGAGCATACCTGCCTGCCTAGCGCTAGGCCAATATTAAGCCTAGGCATCACGAATGAACCATTCTATCATCTGGAATGTTGCCTACCTTTGCTCCAAATACCCAAATCCACCTATCCCTCAAGACCTACGTCAAATTCCACTTCTCTCCTCAGCAAATTTTTTCCCATCAGAGCTCAGAGCTTTAATGGTATAGACCATTCACCTGGCAACTACTTATAACTATCCTTCCTTCGTGATCTTATATTATTTTAACTTGTTTGGCTATTTTTTGTTTACATCTTGTCTCTCTAAATAGACATTCTATTTTTATCTTTTTTATATCCCTCACAGGGCCTAATATATTATATATAATATGTGGCACATATTAAGATAAATAAATAAATCCTCTGGTAAGGGGAAAAGAAGTTTAATTTTAGTACAAATTGAAATGGGATAGAAATGGCAATATTAAAAAAAAAAATTTGAGCAAACATTAAATTTCACAGTAAGTAATTATACTTCCTTTGTTGGTAAAGCCATTATGGGTGCCAGCTGCCAAAGACAGTAAAACCATACAGCAAAAGCTACAGAATCTGGAGACATGGGTTCTAGACCCAATGCTATTAATATGTAACTTGAGACCTTGAGCAAGTCATCTTTATGGTTTTCAGACTCTGTAAGAGGCAAGGGTTATACACCAATCTGTAACGGAGATTTCAGCCCTTACATTCTAAATTTGTGACCCTAAGATTTTTAAATACAAGTGTGCTAAGTTACAGACACTGAGGACCTTCCAATAGATAACATTATTCCCCTGAGGATGGAGGATAGAATTTTGTGAAAGTAAGAATTCAGGGAAAGAACGAAAGCCCAGCTTGAATAAAGAAAAGGAAACAAAGAGCTTGGAATGAAGCATGATTTGTGGGTCTCTACTGCCCTCCTCAGAGAAAAGCATGGCAGTGGGGCTGCAGGCACTTCAACGTGGGGAGGGAGAAAGAAGCCTTTTCCGCAGTCAAGATACACTGAGGAAGACTTTCTTGGAAAAACAGTATTCAGGGTGGATTAAGCTATTTCTGAGATAACAACATGCCTGAGAGTCAGATGTACTAATTTGAAAGCTAATCAAATCATCTTGATAATTATTCAAACCAACATTGATGAAGCAATTGCTATGCTTCTGTCAAAAGTAAAAGGGACTCTATTTAGGAACACTATGTAACCTTATTTCTCCCCCACAGATTAGCTGCCCCATTTCCCCATCTGGTGACTCTTCTAATAACTGCTTTAAATTTTTGATTAAAGCCACCATTGGCTCCTCACATTTTTGTTTTTAAATGTAGTGTATAATTTAATGGTTTTTAGTATAATTCACAGATATGTGCAACCATCACCACTCTACTGGGTCATTAAAGTTCCTCCCTGGTGGAAGTGAGCCCACAGATGCATCCTTATCTCTGCGAGTCTCTCTTGCTCCTCCACAGGAGGAAGGGAGGCCAGGCCATTTCCTCCATCCTACCTTTGTGTCTGTCACACTCTTTGAGTGGATTTTCTTCTCATCCCACCTCTGTGTACAAATATGTCATCTACAAAGAGCCACCTCTAAAGTCCCTTGTCTGTGAAATCTTCTCCAACCCTTCCTGTCAAAATCAGCTTTGGGGATATTCAGTTAAACCATTAAATGTGGAGGACTGAATAAAAATATTCACCTCCTTTCCAGCACTATCCCCAAACCACACTAAAATGAAAGTAAAGGAATAAAAAGTCAAAACCCAAAAGAAGAAAGAGAACAGGACAGAAGATAGCATCGCTGGAGAAATTTTGACTTCAATAAAAAGAAGAGAGCTCAAATAAAAAAAAAAAAAGAAGAGAGCTCCATCAGAGAGTTTAGTGGAAGAAACAATGATAAGGAGAACATATGTGGGGGGAGGGTTGCTGCCTACAGGGAAAGGATATAAAGAAAGCAAACTAAATATAAAGAAACTAAAAATATTAAGAAACTAAATACAAAAAATATAACGTAACCAAAGAATATATTAAATGGTGACAGCATGTGAGAATGCAAGAATGATAAATCCTAAAATATCATAATAGGTGGCTTAAAATTTTTAAAGTAAATGAAGAAATAGCTGTTATACATATATTTTAAGAGATACAAAATAAATGCCAGAAAATAAGTAGCTAACAAAACAAAGTGATTGCTTTGGGGGAGCTAAATGTTGACGTCGTTGCTTTTGTTGTATGGCTTTACATGAGATTGTATTAAACTAGCTGCCTGTAATATCTAAGTAAAATAATATTCATGTTAAAAGGCAGGTAGAACATCTACTCATCACTCCCTTCTATCCTATTAGACCCTACTAGACCTTTGTAGGTACCTTCCTTTATAAATGTCTACTTTGTAACACTAACACTCACTAAATGATTATACGTTCTTTAAAAAGAAGTGTCATGCTTTTATTCTGTGTTCCTTCCATGCCTCCCCCCAACTGGCTACTGGAAAAGCAAGCATCCATTTTGGGGAGTTGTCATATTGGGAACGTACCTGTTATTGAAGGTGTTGCCATTCTAGACATCCTCCAACATGTGGGGTATTCCTACACAACAAAGAATTACTCTGCTCCAAACACTGTGAGAAAAAGCAGGTAGTATGATATTAGACTTAGTTTCCAGTCAACATGCCAATGATGCTGAAAAGATTGAGATTTTTAAGCCAACGGCTGTCACCTGTAATTTACTGTGAATGAGATGAATAGCTCTTTTAGATAAGGTAATATGTATATTTTATTGGAACTCAGGGTAACAAGAAAATAATGAAAGTACTGTGTAATATTTCACTCCCACCCCCAGAAGATTCTGAGTCAGTAGTTCTGAGTTACAACCACAGAATCTATATTTGTGTAAAGGTCATCAGAATATTCTAGTGCTATCAGGTCTGGAAATCACTACCAGTTTAGAATTCACTGCTAAAGGAGGATGAGAATAGGAAATGGGATAAAGAAGCGAATTTAGAGTCCCTAAAAGAAGAACTTCCATCCTATTCCATTTGTCTAGAGGTAATGTTCACTGTCATCTCAATTTGCCAACAGGTATTGTTTTTCAGCATTTGAGTTTTCCTCAGTTAAACTCAGAACAGTCGTCATACATATAGGGCCTATAGCAAGTTTCACAGTTGAACTTAGCTAGAGCAATATTTGATATCAACACCCCCTATCAATTGAGACAATAAACTTACTTTCAAATTGCTAAGAAAACATGAGTTTTGCCACTAGCCTACAGATTTTACAGACATCTGGAGACATGGACACTGTTAATCCATGAATAATTATGTTTCTCTTTTAAGTAAGCTGTTTCTTAGAGTTCTATAATAAAATCTGTAACTTCCAGCCCTGAAGTATTTGCCCACAGGTAATATTAAAATACAGCTCAAAATGAACTCCAGCCTCAGCTGTGAGGATCTATGTGGTGTTATTAAATATTATGCTGTCTAGTCACCAAATAGCAACGGCATGGCCAAATACCTGAATGACTGCTCAGTTGCTCTATCAATCAAACTAGCAAAAGTTAAAACAGCAATCTAATATTTTCACCTAGCAAAATAGCCAATATTATTAAAATTAGAATATCTTGTGTCAATTACATGCACAAAAAAGATTATACAAAAGGATTTTTCCTATTAGCAAACAATCTAAATATTTCACAATAGGAGGATGATTAAATGAGTGGACGGACAATTATTTCGTCATTAAAACCATGATTTCAAAGACTGTATATAGACTTGGGGAAATAGTCATCATAAAATAATTTTATAATGCAAGGTATGAAAATCCATATACAGTATCAGTCAGTTTCATAACACATACGTAAACATTCATATATATAGATGTGTATATATATATACAAACATATATTACAATGTAGCAATCAAGCAGTATTTCTGGATGGTGAGACTATGAGCATTTTTTAAAATATTTTTAAAATAAATTTATTTTATTTATTTATTTTTGGCTGCATTGGGTCTTTGTTGCTGCGCGCGGTCTTTTCTCTAGTTGTCGTGAGCGGGGGCTACTCTTCACTGCGGTGCACAGGCCTCTCATTGCAGTGGCTTCTCTTGTTGTGGAGCACGGGCTCCAGGTGCGTGGGCTCAGTAGTTGTGGCACGTGGGCTCAGTAGTGGCACATGGGCTTAGTTGCTGCGTGGCATGTGGGATCTTCCCGGGCCAGGGCTCAAACCCGTGTCACCTGCATTGGCAGGCGGATTCTTAACCACTGAGCCACCAGGGAAGCCCTGAGCATTTTTTATTTTCTTTATACTTTCTTTCTGCTTTTAAATTTTGCACCATGACAATTTTTTATATATATATATGTATAGTTGACTTACAATATTGCATTAGTTTCAGGTATACAGCAACATGATTCAGTTATACGTATATATGTGTATAACAATGTTCTTTTTTTGTTCTATTCTTTTCCATTATAGTTTATTATAAGATATTGAATATAGTTCCCTGTGCAATACAGTAAATCCTTGTTGTTTATCTATTTTATATATGATAGTGTACATCTGTTACTCCCATACACCCAATTTATTCCTCCCCCTCCTTCCCCTTTGGTAACCATGGGTTTGCTTTCTATGTCTGTGAGTCTGTTTCTGTTTTGTAAATAAGTTCATTTATACTATTTTTTAGATTCCACATATAACGGATATCATACAATATTATTTGTCTGTATCTGACTCCACTTAATATGATAATCTCTAGGCCCACCCATGTTGCTGCAAATGGCATCATTTCATTCTTTTTTTCATGTTATATATATGTTTTAATCATAAAAAATAAACTGAGTCGTGTTACTTGCTCAGCAACACTTGCAACCCCATGGGCAACACTCACCTAGTGGCGGAAGGCAGTTGCTTAGGGCAAAGGCTGCAATTCCAGAGAGACTGAAGGGCTGATACAATTAGAAAAGAAAGAAAAAAAATCATTACTTTTCTTTTTCCTCTCTGAGATGGTTTTTATATGTTTATATGTTCGGGGTAGAATAAAATATGCCATGTGGAATACTAAATCAAGAAGAAATAGAACCATTTTACAAGGGTGTGTTTTGAAATTATTATTATAAGTGAACTTATTCCCAGTGCATTGAGCTTTGCAATAAAACAGCACCCTTCTCTCTCTGTGTCTCATGGTTCCCCTGCTATCTTGCCACATTTCTGAACAGTAATATAAATCAAATTACCCCAACAAAAAGCAGAGTATTCTCCAAAGAGAGGCCCTGTGTCCCTCCCTTTATTCCATACTGTGCTTGAATAAAGCACATGAGACCCTCGCATTGAATCCGTTTAAATATTAAGCCTTTGAAAATACCAGGCATCTTCCCCTTTCCAAACTCACGTACAATTCCCATTAATGTTAATAAGAGCTATGTGAAGGGATGAGGAAAAACCATTCCCATTATGTTTTATTACATTTTTATTTTATGAACTGGTCTCTTGGATGATAAATCAGTGCTACTGCGAAACCATAATTCTTTGGGGAAAACCTCCATGAAATTTCCCTTCTTTGTGCTATTCTGATGCTGTCAAAAAGAAAAATCTCAAAGACTAAACACAAGCTGAATGCTTTTGACCTGTAGTGACTATTATACTGTGGATGACACTCCAATAAAATGCCAACTGTATTGTTCATAATTAGCAGCAACTGCAGTTTTGCTAAAAAGAAAAAAATCTGCCTGAGATAATTATTGCGTTTTACAAATATCCACTCAGCAGCTGGCCGTTAGACAACCCAGAATCAAATTGTGCCCACCATTAGATGAGTCTCAGGCACCTAAATGCTTCGGAGCCAGCATTTGGCAGCAGTCTAATTATGGTGACATGGCCCAGCCCCGTGGCTGGCCACACTGAGATGGCCTTATTTGCCTTTGCTCCAAGAGGACTCATACCTCAGTTCACTAATCTTTATCATTTCCATGTGGCAGATACTCCACTGGATGCATCCATTTCTGTATATTTCTTTGAATTTCATGCCCAGCCTTACCTCTGCCCAAGGAGCTACCTGAACTTAAATAAACAAACAAACAACCTGCCTTTCCTTTTTTCTCACCCTGGCCCCTTTTCTCCATAAACACTTTTTCCTAAAGTTCTGGTCCACATGGTTCTCCTCCTTTTTTTAAAAAAAAAAACTTTATTTTTTAGAGCAGTTTGGGATTCACAGCAAACTTGAGCAGAAAGTACAGAGTTCCCACATACCCACTGCCCCACACAGCACAGCCTCTTCCAAGCCAGAGCGGCACATTTGTTACAACTGACGAACCTACACCGACACATTATTATCACCCAAAGTCTGTAGCTTACAGTAGTAGGGTTTACTCTTGGTGTACATTCTATGGATTCTGGCAAATGCATAATGGCATGTATCCACCATTACAGTATCATAAAGAACAGTGTCACTGTCTTAACAGTCCCCTGCGCTCTGCCTATTCATCCCACCCTCTTCCTTAAACCCTAGCATCCACTGATCCCTTAACTGTCTCCGTAAGTTTTGCCTTTTCCAGAATGTCGCATAGTTAGAATCATAGTGTGTAGCCTTTACAGATTGACTTCTTTCAATTCATAAGACCCTTTTAAGTTTTCTTCATGTATATTCATGGCTTGATAGCTCATTTCTTTTTAGTGTTGAATAATATTCCATTGCCTGGAACGATTTTTCCAGCTTTATTGAAATATAATTGACATACATTTTGTAAGTTTAAGGTGTACAACATGGTGATTTAATACACATATATATTGCAAAATGATTATCAAGATAAAGTTAATTAACACATACGTCACCTCACATAAATACAATTGTGTGTTCGGCGGTAAGAAAATTTAAGATCTACTCTCTTAGCGACTTTCAAGTGTATAACACAGTATTGTAACTATGGTCTCTACACTGTATATTAGATTCCCCAGCATACCACCGTTTACTTATCTATTTACCTACTGAAAAATACCTTGGTTGCTTGTAAGTTTTGGCAATTATAGAGTATCTGTAAACATGCATGTGCAGGTTTTTGTGTGGACATACCTTTTCAATTCATTTGAGTAAATACCAAGAAGTATGACTTGTGAGTTGTTCAGTATGCTTAGCTTTCTAAGAAACTGCTGAATTGTCTCTCAAAGTGGCAGTACCATTTTTGCATTTCCTCTCTTTGAATGAGAGTTCCTGGGGCTCCACACCCTCCCCAACACTTTGTGTCATCTGTGTTTTGGATTTTGGCTATTCTAATAGGTGTGTAGTTGTAGCTCACTGTTTTAATTTGCAATTCCCTAATGACACATAATGAGGTGTCTGTTCAGATCTTTTGCCCATTTTTAATTTTTCAGGTTACTTTCTTATTGTCGAGTTTTAAGTGTTCTTTGTGTATTTTTAAAAACAGTCCTTTATTGGGTATTTCTTCGCATATATTTTCTCTCAGTCTGTGGCTTGTCTTTTCTCTCTTTTGTACAGCAATTTTAATTTTTAATGAAGCTCAGTTTATCAATTATTTCTTTCATGCATCATGCCTTTGGTGTTGTATCTAAAAAGTTATCACCATAACAAAGGTCATCTAGGTTTTTCCCTATGTCATCTTCAGGGATTTTCATAGTTTACATTTTACATTAAAGTCTATGATCCATTTTGAGTTAGGTTTTGTGAAAAGTGTAACAGCTGTGTCTATATTTATTTTTTCTCATGTAGATGTCCAGTTATTCCAGCACCATTTGTTGAAAAGATTATCTTTGCTTCATTGTGCTGCCTGTACTTCTTTATCAAAGATCAGCTGACTATATTTAAGTAGGTCTATTTCTGAACTCTCTACTTTATTCCATTAATCTATTTGTCTACTCTTTCACAATGCCACGTTGTCTTGATTGCTGGAGCTTTATGGTAAGTCTTAAAGTCCAGTAGTGTCAGTACTCCATCTTCATTCCTCTCCTTAAATATTGTGTTAGCTATTCTGGGTCTTTTGTCTCCCCACATAAACTTTATTTTTTTTTATTAATTTTTATTGGAGGGTGGTTGCTTTACAATGTTGTGTTAGCCTCCACTGCACAACAAAATGAATCAGCCATACACATACAGATATCCCCTCCCTTTTGGACTCCCTCCCGTTTAGGTTAACACAGTGCATTAGGTAGAGCTCCCTGTGCTATACAGTATGTTCCCATCAGTTGTCTATTTTATACATAGTATCAATAATGTATATGTGTCAATCACAGGCTCCCAATTCCTCCCACCCCACCCCTTTTCCCCTTGGTATCCATACATTTGTTCTCTATGTCTGTGTCTCTATTTCTGCTTTCAAATAAGATCATCTATACCATTTTTCTAGATTCCACATATATGTGTTATTATACGATATTTGCTTTTCTCTTTCTGACTTACTTCACTCTGTATGACACTCTCTAGGTCCATCCACATCTCTACAAATAACCCAGTTTCATTCCTTTTTATGGCTAAGTAATATTCATATATATATATATATATATATATATATATATATATATATATATACACCACATCTTCTTTATCCATTCTTTGTTGATGGACATTTAGGTTGCTTCCATGTCCTGGTTATCGTAAAGAGAGCTGCTATGAACACTGGGGTGCATGTGTTTTTCTGAATTATGGTTTTCTCTGGGTATATGCCCAGTAGTGGGATTTTTGGGTCATATGGTAGTTCTATTTTTAGTTTTTTAAGGAACCTCCATACTGTTTTCCATAGTGGCTGTATCAATTTACATTCTCACTAACAGTGTATGAGGGTTCCCTTTGCTCCACACCCTCTCCAGCATTTACTGTTTGTAGGTTTTTTGATGATGGCCATTCTGACCAGTGTGAGGTGACACCTCATTGTAGTTTTGATTTGCATTTCTCTAATAATTAGCAATGTTGAACATATTTTCACATGATTGTTGGCCATCTGTACCCACATAAACTTTAGATCACTTTGTTAATATTCACAAAATAATTTTCTGAGATTTTGATTGAGATTGCATTGAATCAACAGATCAAGTTGGGAAGAAATGACTTCTTGATAATAATAAGTCTTCCTATCCATGAGGATGGAATATCTTTCTAGTATTCAGTTCTTTGATTTCATTCATCAGAGTTTTATAGTTTTCCTCATATAAATCTTGAACAAATTTTGTTACATTTATACCTAAGTGTTTGATTTTTAAGGGTGCTAATGTAAATGGTATTGTGTTTTATATTTCAAATTCCACTTGTTCATTGCTGGTATATAGGAAAACAACTGACTTATGTATATTAATCTTGTATTCTGCGACCTTGCTATAATTGCTGTTAGTTTCAGGAGTTTTTTTGTTGCTGTTGATTCTTTCTGATTTTTTTCAAAAGCTCTTTCTTTATCTATTTATATGATGATGTAATTTTTCTTCTTTAGCCTGTTTATGTGATTGATTACGTTAATTAATTTTCAAGTGTTGAAACAGCCTCACATAGCTGATAAAATTATACTTCGTCATAATGTATAATTGTTTTTATACATTGTTGGATTTAATTTGCTAATTTTGTTGAAGATTTTGGCATCTGTGTTCATGCCAAATATTGGTCTGCATTTTTTTGTAATACCTTTTCTGATTTTCATAATAGAGTAATGCTGGTCTCATAAAATGAGTTAGGAAGTATTCCCTCTTCTTCTATTTTATGAAAGAGATTGTAGAGTACTGGTATAATTTCTTCCTTAAATGTTTGGTAGAATTCACCAGTTAAACCCATCTGAGCCCGGTGCTTTCTGTTTTGCAAGATTATTCATTATTAATGCAATTGTTTTAAGAGATACAGAACATATATTTGTAAAACATAAAATTTATTTTGTACATAACTAGAAAATACTTTTGAACAAATTGATCTTATAGAGGACTCCTTTAAAAAAACTTCACAGTACCTAATTACCTCCTCTCTTTCCCATAATCCACCTGAGGCCAGTGGAGTCCAAATCATGGCTTTCCCACTTACTAGTGGCGGGGATTGGTAGGTGTTGAGGGGCAGACACTGGAAATTAATTTAACCTCTCTGAGGCTTAACTTCTTCATATGTAAAATTGCAATTATACTTTCCCTGCAGGGTGTTTATGAAAATTAAGTGAGATGGCATACATGGAGTAGCTAATACAATCCCTGGAAGATAATTGGTGCTCTGAAAATACTAGTTCTCCTTCCACTTTTCTTATATCTTCCACTTTGAATTCACTTTCAAGAAAATAAATTGTTTCTTTAGATGACTGTGTAGGTTCTTTGTTGTCAGAAAATAGAAACACTGTAATTCAATGTCGTTTCCATCTCAGGTTTAACTACTGATAAACTTGGAGCCAAATCTATTGCCCAAGTGTTTTAATCTACTCAATTCTTATTCCTGCAAGACTCCACTTCTTCTGCATCTTTTATATGGATGAGAATTAGTTTTCCATTAAATAATCTCACTCATCTCAAAATGTTAAATACAAAAATGCACGTATCAATTTAGGTACAAATCATACATTATGGGGAAAGCATTGCATTAAAGCAAAAGAAAATTTGAGGTTTACTCCCAGCCCTAAAACTAACTAGTTTATATGCTTAGGTATATAATTTAATATTAATAGGCCTTAGTAAAAATTAAATGATTTGTGAGACCATTTAAAATTATAATTGCAATTATCCTGATCTTTAAATAGAGACACACTCAGAATAGACATTATGCTCTATATAATTTTCTTACTGTGTCAAATTTTGAAGACAAAAATTTAATGTACCTCTCAAGAAAATGTCTACTAATATTTCTCTCTTGAGCATGCTTTTACATAGATGAAACTAGGGTAGAAAAGACATTTAAGTCTCCACAACTAACAGGACTTGATCTCTGAATGAAGAAAAAACATTCTTAAAAATCTTTTGAGAAGATCTGAATTCCTATTTAATCTGTCCAACATCTGTGTTTTGTTAAAAAAACATTGTCCAATGGAAGGAACAGTGGATTAAGCAACAAATAAGAAAGTACACCTGTAGTTAGAACAAAAAAAAGAAGTCTACATAAGGCTAAGGTGTTATTTTTACAAGGTCTCTCAGTAAACTGCCAAACATTTTTACATACTTAAATAACTTCATATTTTAAAACCTAAGCTATTTAAATCTTAAATTATAATACTATTTTAATTATTTTGTGAAAATACATAATAATTATTTTCATAAAAATGGTAGTACAATGAAACCATTTTAGCATTAACTGATGTATGTTTCTAATGCAGTGATAATTCATGAAAATTTATCCATAGTCTTTTTCTATATTAATGTATAATATATTTTCATGTATTGGCATAGTTTACTTAGACACTTACTAATCCCATCTTGTTAATATAGGTTTCTTTGTCTCGTTATTTTGTCCTGTAGTCATTTTCCTTTGTTATTATTGTTGTTAGTTATGCAGGCAAAAATGAAATAAACTTATCAGGGTAAAAATGCATGTATTTATTCAATTCCCTATGTCAGCTCCCCTAATTTAGTAAGGAAAGCAAGCATTTACAAACATTGTACATTAAGTTACAGATTTTTATTTGTTTATAACCTGTTAAGTGTCTTCTATGAGCAGTGTAATACTACGTGCCCACACATCATTTCTTCCCCTTAAACTGAGACCAGTACATGGTAGTCCTTTAAACAGACCATCCATCTGATAATCTGACTCTCCCCACCCTTTCTAGTGTACATTTTTCTGGCTATAAAAGCCAAGTGTATCCATTCATGCTTATAATATATTTTCTCTTACTAGAATCTATTTATTCATTAGGTGGCTATATACAGGGATTGAAATATTTCAATAGCCAGAGAGTCCTCATAAATTCTTAAGGACAATGGCTTCTCTAATATGCCACCTTAATTGCATAACTTTAGTTTTTTTAATCATTATACTTGTCTCATCTTCTCAAAATGCCCTCTAATACCTTTTTAAAAACTTTGTCAGAATAACTGGAATTAAAAGCACAGAAAACATCAGACAGCACATCATGTTTTACCAGAATAGGCTAATTTCAAATCTGACTTTCTGAGAGAAAAAAAAAAAAAAGATAAAAAATATTTTAAATAATGAGGCTTTTTCTCTGATATATATTATGCTAACCATATTTCAAGACACTTGAACTGTTCCAAATATAAATGAAATGCTGGCATCGTTAAAGTATGCAAATTTAGAAAAAAGGAAACCCAGGGTTAATTCATAATCCACCCCAAAATAATGTTTTTAAGGGGTCCATATGCTACTTCCTACGCTAAATGTCTTCCTTTCACATGTGCTAACATCCTGTTTTCATTGCAGGATATCAAATGCAGGCAGTGAACTATATCCATTTTCTTCTTCATTTGATATTAAGAAGTTAGAAAAAGCGTGTTGGAGAATGCCGGCTTAGACAGCCAGAAACTCGGCTCTACCAGGGCTCTGGCATTAACTGGCTTTACAATGTTAACACGTCACTTCACTTTTCTTTACAATTATAATATACTCAATGCTCTGTGCTTGTAAAATATAAGCAGTGCTTGAAAAAAGAAAAGGACAAACGGGATAGTTTCTTCCAGATGAGAAAGAGAAGCTCTAATGAAAAACTACTTCAGTTACATAATTTTTTGGAAAGTCAAAGGCCCTCAACAACAGCAAGGAAAGACAACCCTAAAAACATCCTTAGAATTCTCAGCACAGATGGCAAACCACAAGAACCTAGCCTGACATAGGTTTTGCATGAGAACTTCAGATCTGATTCCCTCAAGCTGATGTTCCCAAATCAAAATGTACGACTGAGTAGTCCTTGTTTTTCACAAAATCAGGGAACTCTAAAATCTGGAGGTTTTTAGGAAGTTATTAAAAAGTGGTTTGTGAGAAGGGTAAACTATTTGTCTCAATTTGCCCAGTGACTCTCCCGGTTTTGGGACTGAATGCCCTATATTTCAGGAAACCTAATTTCCTGAGTTTTTTTGTTTTTTGGGTTTTTTTTTTGTATTTTACTATGTAACCCGGAAGAGCAAGGACCTAGATCATTTAAATTTTATTGTTAATTTGCATATTAACATCCAATTCTGTATATGCTATTGTCATGTGGCTCCTCTCAGGCTCAATACCTAATTTTCTGCCACTAAGAATATTCTGCCCCATTCTGCCTGCCCCCTCCCCCCACATATACACATCACAACCCTGCATGTGCATTGCTAGTTGACCATGAATATACAAAATAACCAGGACTCTTAATTGAGGAGGAACCTAGCACCTTGGCTGAACATTCTGAACCTAATTTTCGGTACTAGGTAATAATGGAGTTAGAAACAACAACATTGAGAGGTAATATTTATTATTTTAACTTTTTCAAGCCTATTCCAGTGCATTTTGAAATTATAAGATATTATATCTGAAAACAGAACAAAATAGGTAGCTCCACATAGGAGGAAAAGGGGAAATGAAGGTATCATTATCAATTTTTACTACTACAAGTTTGAGTCTTCTTACGGTGGCTTTACTACCTTGTTAGAGCAAAGCACACTGAAAGGATTGCTACAAACTATGATGGCAGGGGCAAGAACTGGAACCATTGTCCTGGTAGGTTGAATAATGGTGCCCCCCAGAATATTCTGGTCCTAAGGCCAGGACACTGTAAATGTTACTTTATACAGCAGAAGGGACTTTGTAAATGTGAATAAATTAAGAATTTCGAGATGGGAGGGTTATTCAGGATTATTAAGGTGGGGCTTAAAGGCAGTAACAAATGTCTTTATAAGAGAGAGGCAGTAGATTTGACACAGAGAAAAACAATGTGACACTTGCGGCTCTGAAGATAGAGGGCCCAGGGGAAAGGAGTGCAAAGAATGTGGCTTTAGAAGATGGAAAAGGCAAGAAAACAGAATCTCCCCAAGAACTACCAAGGGAATACCTTGATTTTTAGCTCGGGAAAACTGATTTCAGTCCTCCAGAACTGTAAACACACAATAAATACATATTATCTTAAGCAACCAACTTTGTGGTAATTTGTTACAGCAGCAATAAGAAATTAATACAGAACATACAATTAAAGAAGGTTATAATGTGACAGGGCTTATGAGAAGGCTAATGAAATAGGCCAAGAGTTTTCAGGCTGAATAAGAGTAAGACACCAAAATCTATTTTTTGGACAATGCTGAATTGAATACAATAGTAAAGTGAATAAATCAACTTCCAGTTGATTCTTTTGAGCAAAAAAATTAACAACAGAAAAGCAATGGTCCATGCCACAGAGATATTGGCAGTTAAACTTTATTTGAAAGTATCTAAAATGTCTAGACCATGAAAATAAATGAATCAAAGACATTCATGATACAGAAAATATATATCACAACTGTAATGAATAATTTTGCAGAAAATCATTAAAGACCAGGAAAAACCATCTTTTTCATAGATTCTGGGCAAATCCCTTGTAAAAATAAAGAAACAAACAAATAGCAGAGCTCTTTTTCATTGAAGTACTCACCAAAAACAAAGCACACACACAAAATATTAACAATCATAAAAACAACAGACCTGATGGCAACAGAATTCTCTTTACTGGCAATACTATACTGTATTAGCTGGAACTCTTGCCCCTTTCTAGAAGGTTTGTGCTCTTTTGATTAATGGATCAAAGGCAAACATGAGGAAGGCTAAAAGTAAACTTGGGCTATACGTGTGCTTATGCAAAAGAAACAAAGTTGAATAAGAAATTTAAGAAAAGTCCTCCTTATTGCTGGCCAATATAGATGAAGGACACATTTGTCTAGGGCCCCTTCTATGCTAATAAGAATGCTTCAATTCTCAATTATATATGATAATGCAGGATTAAGAAGAGAAAAGATCTGAAATCACCAATGAAATGCAAATTTCTATTTCAGTAAAATGACACCTTTTCATCTGCTACCTTCCTCTTTCCCAGCCTTGTCAGTTTCAATATGACTGGTTAGATACATCCTTCTGCTAAAGACAATGAAAATCCCAGATTAGAGAAAGTATATATGATTTCTTTTTAAAGCGTAAAAGGGTTGCTGGAAATAAAGAATTACTAGTACAATATAAAAGCAAAGCTGAAAATTCCGGGAAATAAACAGATTTCTGAAGTCAGATATAGTCTAAAAGCATTTTTCAAATCTAGGTAAATTTAGTTTGTATTTCCATAGTCCTTCATAGTATTTGAGAGAGAAGACAAAGCTTAGTGTCCTCCAAATGGTGGTTCTAATAAGAGGTACTCCATTATAAAGTTGAAATCACAAAGAGCTATACCCTCAGTGTAAGTGTGAAGCAGAAGTAAACCTAGATGGCAGAGTCCATTTTCAGGAAACAACAAAGAAAATTGCCTTGGAACTAGAACCTGGAGTGGGGTCTAGGAGTCAAGTTACAACCTGAAAGGTCATAATTACAAGTTGGCCCTCAAAAGGATTTGCAGTTTTAAATCACATAGCCTGTATCATCCAAGATAATCTCAAGTCATTAGGTAAATCAAGGATATCCCATAACTTTTACCACCCCAAAGTACCAGGCAGAAACAAATGCAATAAATCATCTGCAGAAAATATAACACTTTAGCTATCAAAAAGACTCAAAAATATTTTTCCAAGAAAAATGAGTGCCTCAATCAAAACTTAGAAAGCAAAGAAGAAAAAGTTGCCTTGACTGATAGCCCACAGAAACAACAGACAAAAGGAGGCCCTGCAAAGATTTTAAATATTGAAATAATCAAGGATATAATACAAAATTATTTTACTTGATAACCTCTAAAGAAGTAAAAGGCAAGTTTAAAATAATGTTTAATGAATTAAAAATATTCAGAACATAAGAAAATAGATCCTCTAGAAAGAAAAAGTGTAATAACTGAAATTTAAAAGTGAATGGATAAATGTATATCTGTTAGATAGAGCTGAAGAGACAATAAATTAGAATGTGGGCTTAGCAGGAAGTTATCCAATGAGCAACATTAAAAAAAGCAGAAAAATGAAAAAGAGAACAGAAGTTAAGACAGGAAAGTTGAAGGACAAAGGTGTAGCATATATTTAATTGAAGTCTAGATGAAAATGAACAGTAAGTACAGCAGAGGCAATTTTTGGATACTGGATACTAATTTATGAAAGACATGAACGCATGGATTTGGAGAAACCAACGAATCCCAAGTAGGATATTTAAAAAGAAATCTACATCAAGATTTATTATAATATAGTTTAAGAACAATAAAGAAAATGAGAAAATCTGAAAAGCTCCCAAGTGAACAGACAGATTTCCTTTAAAAAGGTGACAGATATACAACTGTATTTCCAATAGTCATACTATGAACTAGAGACAGTATATTGATCTTCAGTGCGAGATAAAGTAACTGCCAACCAAAAATTTTATACCCAGAAATACTGATTTCATGAGTGAAGCAAATATAATTCCCAAAAAATAAAAACAAAAAATTTACCAATAGACTCTCACTAAAGGAAATTCTCAAAGGTATACATCAAGCAGATGTCAAGTCATACCAGATACAAAGAAAATCTAAAGTAACACTGCATTTTAAAAATCTAGTGTGAATTTAAAAGCAACAAATAGGTTTATGATACACAAAAGCAGCAGCATATAATATGGGAAGAAATAAATGGATTCAAAGTGTAATAAGGTCATGTTATTATTAACTTTAGATTCTGATGTGTTAAATTTGTGTGTGTGATTTTAGGATAACAACTGAATGAAGAAAAAGTGTGTAAAACCTCCGAACTAGTAGAGAAGGGAAATGGAACAAGAATAATTAATATAAAGAAAGTAAAGAAAAAAGAACCATAGCATAATTTGGACAAAGAGAAAGGTATATATGATGGAATATAGAGTAATACCTTATATGGGACTCTAAATAAACCAGTAATTATATATATATATAGATATATATATATATATAATCTATATAATTAAAATCTTAATTATATAAGCAGACTAAATGCTCCAATTAAACGACAAAAATTGTCTGATTATATTTTTAAAATCTAGCTATAGGCTGTTATGAGAAACACAACTAATACTGAAGAAAACATAAAGTTGAAAATAAAAGGACAAAAAAATATGCTAGACAAATTTTGACCCCCAAAAACAATTAGTGCAGCTATCGATATATTACAGGTAAAATATATTTTAAAAAACAGTAAACACTGCTATAGGTAAAGATATTCACTGAATAATAAAATGTTCAATTCACCACAAAGATAGAACCGTTATAAATAAATGTGCACACAATAATGTTGTTTAAAAGTATATAGAGAAAAAAACTAACAGAAGTCCAAAGAGAAATAGAAAAATCCACAATCATAGTAAAAGACAGAATTTAACACACTTCTCTCAGTAATTGGTAAGATAAGCAGAAAAAAAAAGTTTATAAGGCTATAGAAGATTTGGAAAACAATCATCAAATGATTCAATGTAATTGATAATTAAATAGACAGTATTTTTTAAATGAAAAAAAGCTAGAGCTAGTGCATAATATGGGGAAAAACATTTTCTATATAGGAAATCACTAAGAAATTAATAACCACATTATTTTTAAAACTTCTACAAGTAAAATTTTAAAAGAAAGATAATACAATAGACAAATAGGTGAAAGCCTTGAACAGGTAAAAGAGATGCAAAAGAGATGGCTGCAGTGGTGTCTCCCCAGAAGCAATTCTGATATCTGCTTTGAGCATCGTTCCTAATGGGATAGACTCCAAGCCAGGTATTCTGGCCTTACTGGAGATTCTATGAACCTAATGTTCTTTAATAAATTCCTTTTATGCTTCAACTAGCTAAAGTAGGTATCTGTTTTGGGTTTGTTTGTTTGAATACAAACTCTGAATGGCAGAGATGTCAACATGTGATCTGTACAGCAAAGAATAGGCAACATGACCCTATAAACACACTTAAGGTGCAAGTTTTACCTTTAAGTTTTATGACCACTAGCCGATACCCACCTTGCCATCACCTTTCCAAGTGCCAGCAGGCACTAGTTCCATTATTTTGTCTGATTTGACTCTCCCCTTGCCACTCTTTCTAACATTAGTGCTCCAGTTTCTCCAGTAGGCCAACAAATTCAGAATTGAGTACCTCACAAGTCACTTTGTGGAGACATTAACCCTTGTTTAAGCAAAGACTGTATTTGCTAAATCCCACTGATCAGCCTTCATGGTGGCCAGAGAGGCATCAAAGTATGGGAAAAAGAATTGCTAAGACCTATTAAACAGAGACCATTTCAGAATAGAAAAACATCTGAAAGTCCCATCTTTCCCACCGTATTATATTTATATTTCCTGAAAGATAAGAACCATAAGAATCACCCTATTTCTTTTAATAACTCATTTTTTCCAGATACAAACTTGATCTTTTGACCCCAAATCCATGTTCCCCAGAAATACTATGATTGACTATAATACTAGAATGTGTGTCCTAAAAATTCCATGCTCTGCACTATGGCCTTACCTATTTTGTTCAACCCAGAAAGCCTACGATCTTGCCTACAATTAAATCTCATTGACTATTGACAGTACTGTTCTCTAAACATGATGAAATGATAGTTTAAATACAGTAGTTAAATTGACCCGCTAGAGTATACAGGTCCTCATTAAAGAGTGAGGTAGGCAGAACTAAATTCACATATGACAAGTCCCTCAATCAGTGACATCTTTCCTACCTCCAAGGCTATACAGGCACTTAGATCTGTGACCACATAAAGTGCTGTGCCAGCCTCCTTCCATTCATCTCCCACCAAGTGTATGAACCCTGTTCCCGATTCCTTCAGAGCTCTGTCCTAATTGCTGTCAGCTAATTCAAATCACAATATGTGCAGTAACTCTCTACTATATATACGACACATTCATTCTGGAAGCTTCAAAGTTAAGCAGGATGTAGTTTCTGTGTAATCTCTATTCTATGCTCAGAAAATTCCCTGGCAGACTCAGTCCTGCTGGCCCAAACAGGCTGTTATCATACCTCTGGTCCTGAATCAAGTGAATGAACAGAAATCTTGTTTTCTCAGTCCAGCTGTCTTTCTAGGTATAGATACTGGCTAGCAGACAAGATAGAACAATGTGACCTCACAGGTACATGGAGATTTTGACCTAGTCTGTGATGGACAACTTGTATTTATGTAGACTCAAGTTACACTCTCAGATTCTTTCTGAGTACATACTTGGATTATGTATACACTGGGATTCTTTCCCTCATGTCTGCACTCTTTGTCTGTGGCACAAATCTTTCCCAAACACAAACTTGGACTTCTGCCTCAGGTGGGTTTCAGGAGACCATTTGGATTCTACCTCTAATTAAAGTTTGCAGGGACTTCCCCGGTGGTCCAGTGGTAAAGAATCGCCTTCCAATGCAGGGGATGCAGGTTCGATTCCTGGTAGGGGAACTAAGATCCCACATGCTGCGGGGCAGCTAGGCTCACACGCCACAACTACTGAGCTCGCGTGCCTCAACAAGAGAGGCTGCGTGCTGAAACTAAGACCCGACGCAGCCAAAAAAAATAATAATAAAAGAAAGAAAATAAATAAATATTTAAAGTTTGCATATGGTTTTCCTCATTATAATGGCATTACTACAGGGAAGACTCCTTTTGCTGTTTTTCTGGAGGTTTGTTTTTCTAATTTTTATTGGAGTATGGTTGATTTACAATATTGTGTTAGTTTCTGCTGTACAGGAAAAGTGAGTCAGTTATACCCAGACATATATCCCCCTCTTTCTCAGATTCTTTTCTCATATAGGTCATTACAGAGTATTGAGTAGAGTTCCTTGTGCTGTACAGTAGGTCCTCCTGTTGCCCTGTTGACAGTCCAGCAGATTCTGCCCAGTGCAGTCACTACTGAAACCTTCATCTTACTAAACTTTCCCTATGTTGTCAAATTCATAAAATGTTGTGATCAAAAGAACAGAAATATTTTACCCTTGCTAGGTGGTTTCTCTCTTGCTTTTTTGTTGTTATTATTGTTCTTGATGTATTTTTGTTGTTTATGTTAGACTTTTCCCCTTCTATTTTTTCTTAAGGTGGGGCTGAACAGTATAGTTCCCTTGAATTTATTAATGATCTTTTAACTTTTGTTTGTTTCCACCAGATAGCCTATATGCCTTTCATTCCCTACAAAATATATTTTCCTTCTGAGTCTCACTTCTGATCAATTCTCTCAGTTCAACAAACCTCAGTCTCTGAAAGTATCTTTTTATTCTTTATTGTCTCTCCATAAGAAAAGAGTATACGGTGTTTCTTTTCTGCATGTCCTTGCCTCATTTCTTTTTTCACAATGTTATTTTGATACATTATTAGTTCAATGCTAGTAGAAAAAAAGATATCTTATTATTGTAATCCACTTATTAAACTACATAAACTATCAACTCCCCAATTTATTCTTCCAAAATATAGTATACTCTTAACAAGCCCCATGTCTTTCATCAGGAAGGAATACTTTTTAACCCCCATCTACTGTTTCTGGTTCCTAAATGTGTCATGTTCCTTTCAGGGTTTTCCACTGTCTTTTCCATTGCTGTGTCAGAATAAATTCAAGATTTCTTGCTATTTGGTGGCTGAAGTGTTCTACTTGGGAATGTTCTCTGGGTAGGATCAAAAATATCCTGCAGATTAAACACTTTGGGTTCTTCTTTAATTTTTGTTTGTTTTTTCTTTTTTTTCTCTTTTTACATATCTATTAGAATCTGCTGGACCCCAAAAAAGAGCAGCCTTTTTTTCCTACCCAGGATCTGAACAAATTATGAAATAAGACAAAGATATGGTAGGTGAAAGAACAAGGTACTATATTTCCCAAAATAGAATACTTCATGGGTTTGTAAGGCATTTTGCAATTTCAGAAATGACAAGTATGACAAGTACATCATAGTTGTTGAAATATGCGGGCACCTGTATTCTCAATAAAGGATAGGCTGTAGAACGTGATTTCTCTCTTTGGGAAGGTGTCCCTACTAATAATGAATCACGGCATCAAACTCCTGTGCAGTCACAGGCAAGGCTGGTCTGGAGCAGGCATCCTCCACAGAGAAGGAGGATTGGTACAGCCCAGGGAAGACTTGTGCATTAATAAGCAGGTAACACTCGTACCTTACCGACAATCTACTCCTTAGAGTAGAATGCAAGCAGAAGAGGCTGGGCTCTACATGCCCATTTTCTCCTTTCCATCTCAGCAATCTAATTCATCCCATCCCCCGGCCCAGGCAAAGAATGACTGAAGCACAAGTGAGGCCAGGGATGTCCCAGCAAGAATCGCCCCTTCCATATGGAAGAAAATATAAGGAATGAGGAATAAGCATTTCTGCCCTGTCCCACCACACTCCTCTCCCCCCACCAAAAATCTTGTAATTTTCCATACAAACTGCCCCCAAAGAGTCTCAGCAACAAGACAGACACAAACCAAACAAGCCCCTAAAAGAAGTCTTGAGGTTGCAGTGACCAAAGATTGCTATTTAGAGACACAACTCCAACTCCCCATAGAAATGTATGAAAGGCAGTTACTCTTTCCCCAAAAAGGGGCATATATTACCACCACCTTCCGCGATTATTATGTTCTTGCCACACCACAATCTTGGACTCAGTTCTCTGTATAAACTTTCATTTCCAGACAACCACATGACATTTCACAACAGTATTAAATTTTGTCTCATGGAAGACTACCACAATTTTACAGGCTGAGCAACAAAAGTGTAAGTTACTATACTAGTCCACAAAAAGAGCTATGATGATTTTGTTACAAGAAGCACAGGGAAAGCCAAACTCTTCGTGCAAAATTCTTTCATATTTTATAAGTCTTTCTGCATTTCCATTTTCGATTTAAAAAATCCATCTATGTATTTTATAAACTTTTGATTGACTACAATCAAAACTATAGAGTATAATACATGTCATTTGATTACACAATAAATAGCATCTCCTATAGATGACATTAGAAACTCAAGTACATTACAAATACTTTTTATCATTTTGTGTTAGTTTCCCCATTTTAGTACAATCATAGCCATATAGCTTCTTTAAATCCTTATTTGTTCCAATTGTCTGTAATTTTTATCTTTCTGATGCTCAAATTTTGAGTTTGGCCACTAATAGACTTCTTTCTGTACTAGCCTCTTTGCCCTTTTCAACACAACACACACCAAACATCTCTGAAAATATCTTTGCTTTCTTGCAATAAAGTATTTCAGGTCCATATGTATTTATTCTGCCTGAAGATATAGTATTACCTATTCTCCCAGAAGTTCTAGTTGCCTTAGTAAGTGAAATTAGTGCTCAAAAACTGAGGGTCAAGTGTGTCATGAAGTTGGAGTTTCCTCAAACGACTAAAAACAGAACTACCATATGATCCAGCAATTCCACTCCTGGGTATATACCCAGAAAAAATGAAAACACTAATTTGAAAAGTTACATGCACCCCAATGTTCATAGTAGCCCTATTTACAACAGCCAAGATACAGAAGCATCATAAGTGTCCATCAACTGATGAATGGATAAAGAAGATGTGGTGTATATATATATATATATATATATATATATATATATATATATGCAGTGGAATATTACTCAGCCATAAAAAAGAATGAAATTTTGCCATTGGTAGCAACACGGATGGACCTAGAGAATATTATGCTTAGTGAGGTAAGTCAGACAAAGACAAATACTGTATGATATCACCTATACGGAAAATCTAAAAAATAAAGCAAATAAATGTATATAATAGCAAAACACACACAGATATAGAGAACAAACTATGGTTACCAATGGGGAGAGGAAAGAGGGGAAAGGGCAAGATAGGGGTCTGGGATTAAAAGATACAAACTACTAAAACACTTCTCCTGACTTGGAAAGGAAATGAACCCAGGGAACACCAGATAATTTGAAAGCAAAAGTGCCTAATAATGTACATGGAGTTCCTCTATTCACTTAATGAACAACAGCAAGGAATCACGGAATATAGTACAATACCAGCTCTGAAAGTTTTCTCCTTGAAGCTCCGCTGTCTTTCCCTTCTTTTTTTTCTTCTTTTACTACTTTGTCGTTGGCATTTTGATTATTGATGTCAGTCCAGTTACAATTACATATTTGTCTTTTATTTAGATATCTGCCATTTCCATTCCAAGTCATTTCAGATATTTTTAATGCATCCCCAAAGTTTTCTTTCTTCATGTGTACAAGCGAAAAGAATTTAGAATGTTACAGAAGTAGATTTTAGTGTAAACATATAAAAATTTTAATGGATTAAAACATGCTAAATCTGGGGTTACTGCATACTTGCTGCAGAAATAAAATATACAGTCATCTCAGAAAAGTTAAAACTATTGAAATATAACCTAATTTATCAGGAAGGATAAAGTGGAAAGGTTCTGAATTGTATCATCAGATAAAGAAGCGTGATGTTCCCTCTTAAGTAAACACTGACATCTATGAAAGCTAATTATTTTTGCACCAAGTAACTTGAATATATTTGGAAAAGATCATAGTCCCACAAGGTCAGAACATATTACTATAAGGAAAAGAAGTTACATGTATATTTCAAAACAGAGATACTTCGCCCAAGCCTCTCCTTGGTGTGGAAATGTGCCAAAGTTATGAGTTTGGGCTGAAGAAAGGGTGCCTCTTGTCAGGTACGTTTTTTCACATGTGCAAATTGTCCAATGGCCTCTGCCCTGGGAGAGGGCATAAACTCAGGTCATCGTGCATTTAATGTTACAACAGATGCGGTGAACCGGACGTATTCCTGAGATATATGTATATATATTGAGTATGGGTGGTGATTTAGCACTTAACTATTTCTCTTCACCTTCTGCTCAGCAGTGCAAAGTTGATTGGCTCTTATGATTTCTCTTCTTTGCTATGCTGGGGGATGGCATGCCCTTCCCTCATGCAGCTCCACCACTCTTAACATGATCTGTATGTAGGAAATCTCAGTATACTCCAGAAGCTACTCTAAAACTCTAAACCTTGTCACTTTGAGTAAAAGATAATGTAGTAGGGACTTCAAACTCCTGCGACATCATTTCAGTGACATAGTTTGAAGGAGCGAAAAGCAAAGGCTTACGAAAAAGGATTTTCCTCCTACTTGAGTGCAATTAAAAGGGCATATGATGCTATTAAAAACTAGAGTCCATTTATTTGACAAACATTTGCTGATCACTTTCTAGGTTCTGAGGATACACTGCTAAAGCAAACAAATGAAGCTCTCTCTCCTTATGAAACTTACATCATGTAATGGCAACAATGGATCCCTAGTTTTACTAAAGGAGGGTTTTTTCTTATGCTTTTTTTTTTTTTTTTTTTACTGTTTTTTAGCTTGTTTCAGAAAGGATACGAGGTAGAAATATTTTTATTTTGCTATCTTTAATGAGTCACTTGTGATATGTTTGTTTTTCTGTTTTCTTTTCATACAATGTCATGCTAAGTGGATTATAAAGCAGCCCAGCTTATCTGGGTTATATTAGCGGACTGCATTCATTGCACGACTGTGGGTATCTGTGGGCACACACTGGTTCACTGTACTCAACCCCCAGCCCTACACATATACACATCTCCTCATATGTGTAGACAATACCTAGGACTTGTCTGGGCAAATGATAGGAGTTTAATGTAAATTCCTGGGCTTGATATAATTAGTATATTGTCCCTTGACTAAATTTTTGTATTACCCACAATCCTTTTCCATAATTTCTAATGTCTATCCAGGCTGCCAAATCATGGAAAAGAATTATTACCAGGATTTTTATTAATAGAATATCAGTCTTCATGGTCTCTGTTCTCTCCCCTCTAATGCAAAAACAATTTTTATAATCAAGAAAGAGATATTATATTTTTACCATATGAATTCCTCTAAGCATCCATTTCTAAAATTGCTCTGAGACCTGCTTTCCAGGCAGAGAAGCTAGGAGCTCACTGTGAATAACACAGCAACTGTCATTTATTATAGTCTCTGAGGTTAACTACACATGCCCCTTCTTTATCAGAACAGTGGCCATATCTACTATAAAATTCTTATGGTCCTTGTTCATTTCTGCCCTGATTGTTTTCAACAGCAATACGTGCTCTGCTTCTGCCACCATCTTCTACGACTTTACCACACCCAAAGTTTGAATTACCATGCTGAACAAGCACAAGCCTCTATTTCTTTCATAACTGCCTTTCATTCAGTAAACTGTGGGATAAATAAGACCACCATAGGTTGTAAAGAATATTTAGGACTCCTACTGAGATAAAACATTTCTGATAAGAACATATTTTGCATTCTCTCCACTTAGACCATGAATTACTACTGAATACATTCCTGTTACTAAAGTAATTGATTTACAAAATAGCTTTTATGTAGCACATACAAACTCACTCTTTTGCCAAATATGAAAGATTTTCAAATGCAACAATTTGGTGCAACAGAGAGCCTGCTGAGCTGATAAGCAAATACAGCTATCTGATTAATTGACTCTGACCTCATAAATATTATACTTTGGGAGCTTTAATGGAACTTCCTGAGGATAAATTGTATGGTTCACCTCATTCATTTATATCTCTGGCTGACATATGTACATTATAAAATGTCACTGAATATGCTGGCAATAAACGAGGTGTAACATTAGCATCTTGATTCTGTGGTGGGATTTTTATGGAACACTTTTGTTAAATGATTCCAACAGTAGTAAAAATATTACAATATTATTCACTATACATCGTCCTTTCTATTTTAATCAGTCTTCCAGCAATTCACATTGATCTTCTTCACTTATAAGTAAAATTTCGCCATTTAGAAAGTAGGTTTCTCTTTTATTGTGTGCTATCTCTCCCGCATAATTAACAAGTGTCGACTGCTGGTAGCAAGAAGTTTTAGGCATACTGGTTGTTGTACTAAATAAGAGTCTTCATTAATAAATAAGAAATTACATAAGTAAAGAATATGATATAAAATTTCAAGTTTCAATATGAGGCAAAAACTCAAGAAATATATCACAAATTGATAATCTTGCTTAGAATTTAAAATTTCAATCTCATAATAATTATGATGCTATTAAAAACACATGCTAAAAATATAGATAATAAAAGCAAGGCAATTTTACACAATAATATGACATTTTTCAGTTTTATTGAGAAATATTTGACATACATCACTGTATAAGTTTAAGGTGTACAGTGTGATGGTTTGATTTACATATAGTCTGTAATGATTACAATAGATTTACCTAACATCCAAATTCTCCCCAAGTGATGAGAACTCTTAGCCTTTACTCTCTTAACACCTCTCCTATATATCATATGGCTGTGTTAGCTATAGTCATCATGCTGTGCATTACATCCCTAGTACTTATTTATCTTATATATGGAAGCTTATACCTTTTGACCACCTTCCTCCAAGTCCCCCTTCCCCCACCTTCCACCACCTCTGGTAACCACAAGTTTGATGTCTTTTTCTGTGAGTTTGGTTGTTTGTTTTAGATTCCTTATATAAGTGAGATCATAGAGGATTTGTCTTTCTCTGACTTATATGTTCTTATCATAATGCCTTCAAGTTCTATCCATGTTGTCGTAAACAGTAGGATTTCCTCATTTTTTATGAGGAAATCATAAAATTATATATATATATATATATATATATATATATATATATATATATATATCACAACTTCTTAATCCATTCATCCATCAATGGACACTTAGGTTGTTTCCATGAATTGGCTATTGTAAACAATGCTATGAAGATGGTGTTACAGATATCTTCTCCATTTAGTGTTTTGATTCCTTTAGATATATTCCAGAAGTGAAATTGCTGGCTAATAT
This sequence comes from Phocoena sinus, assembly GCF_008692025.1. Classification (NCBI taxonomy): domain Eukaryota; kingdom Metazoa; phylum Chordata; class Mammalia; order Artiodactyla; family Phocoenidae; genus Phocoena; species Phocoena sinus. The sequence continues at coordinate 85,108,925 of NC_045773.1, read as the reverse complement.
GGTAGTTCTATTTTTAATTTTTTAAGGATCATACTGTTTTCCATAGTGGATGCACCAATTTACAATCCCACCAACAGTGCACAATGATTCCCTTTTTTCCACATCCAGGTTGGCACGTGTTATCTCTTGTGTGTGTGTGTGTGTGTGTTTTTCTCTTGTGTTTTTGATGATAGTCATTCTAACAGGTGTGAGGTGATATCTTTTTGTGTTTTTAATTTTCACTTCCCCTAATGACTGGCATGTTGAGCATCTTTTCATGTACTTCTTGGCCTTTCCTATATTTTCTTTGGAGAAATGTCTGTTCCAGTCATTTACACATTTTTAGTTAGGTTATTTGTGTAGTTTTCTTAATTGAGATGTTTGAGTTCTTTGTATAATTTGGATATTAACCCCTTATGAGATATATGGTTTGCAAATATTTTTTTCCATTCCATAGGTTGTCTTTTCACCCTGTGGATGGTTATTTTTGCTAAGCAGAAGCTTTTTGGTTTGATGTTGTCCCACTTACTTTTCATTTTGTTGCTTATGTGTCATATCCAAAGAATCATTATTAAGACCTATGTCAAGGGGCTTTTCTCCTGTGTTTTCTTCCAGGAGTCTCCCCATTTGAGGATCCAAAGCAGACAGATATGAACCCACCAAGTTTCTTCATCAGAGTGCACCCACTACTTGGTTCTGCAGATGAGGAAAGCCACTAACTGAGATTACTACTTGGTAATGCGGGTAGGAACTCTGCCAAGATCCACGTGCTCGTTGTTGTAAGCCCCTCCCCACCTTCTCGGTCATGCTCAGATTCCCAGTGGCTGAACCCTGCAGACTCCCCCCACCCCCATAATCTCTGTGGTAAGAGATCAGGACAGGGGTTCCCACAAAGCAACCCCAATACTGGTGGGACTCTGGTTGTCCCCTCTGGGTTCTCTTTTCTCACTGTAGGAATCAGAGGCTCAGCAGAAACCTCTCTGCATGAAGTTGCACTGGCCTGGGGGAGGGGCAAAACAGTCAACGTGTAGCTACTTCTCTTACCCTCAAATGCCAACTGTCTTGGTCTCTGTGGTGCAGAGGGGTGCTTCAGCCTCACCCCCAGGTTCAAGGATTCTTTCAGTGGTATCTTGCTATTAAATAGTTGTTAGTTGTTCTCTTTACGAGGGGGAGCAAAGTCAGCAATGACCTAATTTGCCATCTTGATGATGTCACTCCAATAATACAACATACTTCAATGTAACAGTATAATTTCTGTTATTGTACTAACATCTCCAATGTTAGTACATGTTTCGTCCCTGAGAAAAATGTATTTTACATGTGCTGTGTACCTATAAAATATGCAAATTACAGTGAACATTAATCTTGCCAATGAAAGGATGATTATTTTAAAGACAACTTAGCTTCAGGAAAAGACTAAAAAGAGAACTAGTGTATCTGCCAAATGGAGCAATTTAATACTGTACTTGAGATGTCATTATTCTTTTTTGTTTTGGGTTCCTGAAACCCAGGGAAATAAAAGAAAATTCATTTTCCAAAAGTAAAATAGGAAAGACATTCAGTTCTTTTCATGAGTAAAAATATTTATGAATTTGAATATTATAGACAAAATTTCTATTTGCTAACATGGTTATCACCATTCTTTAAAGGCCTCAATTTCCTTTATTTTGTTATAGTTGCCTATATATTGTTATTTCATTATTTTTACAAATCTGGGTGGAAAACATATTTAACCCTATTCTTCAAATGAGGGGCAGGTATATAGGAAAGTTATGAAGCTTGAGTATGGTTTAAAGAAACCAGTGATTGAGCTGGTTATTATCAAATTCAGGATCTAATTCAGTCAAATGAATATGTTCAGTCCACTCTTTTATGTTAACTGAAGCCCAGCTAAACAAGTTAGTACAAGCCTCTGAAAAACTTGCAAGTTGAAATGCAAATAATTTCTAACAATATCATTAGTGAATCTGCATTTGGATCCTTCGTAAAAAGAAAATGGAAAAGCATGTAGTGCTGGCCACAGTAGAAACAACTACATTCATCATAAATCCAAATAAATGTGGCAATGAAGTTCCCAGACCCTGCTAATGTAAAGATTAAAAAGTAACTAAAATTTATGCTAGGGATGTATTTCCAGACTTCCTCAATTAACTTTTATACATTCTTCAGATCTTTATTTCTGTCCCTTTTGCAGGGAAAACTTCCTTGATCCTCTCTTCTCTTTATGTTACTGTTACTTCCCTTCTTTTCTATTTATGCTTTTACATTAATGAGTGTGACTATTTGATTAAAATCTACCTTACCCACTGGACTGTTAGGCAATGAAAGCGGGGACTAAGCCTGTTTATTGTATTTCCAGAGTGCTGAGCTAATCTTTTGAAAATTTAAATTTATGTTACATTTAAGTAAAAACTGTGCTCTATAATTATATTGGGTTTTAATTTGCTAGAAATAGCTCAGATATTTTCATTCCCTAAGGTTTCCAGGTGGGAAAAATAGTATTCGATGTAGGAAATTTTTATTTTTTATGAAATTCTGTTATGTCAGTATGTTCATAATTTTTACAACCCTTTGACTGATTTCTCTCATGACATACAAGCAAAATTTTTGTTAATATTTTTAAAAATGTATTTTATATTTTGACTTCATTCGTTCTAAAGCTTTTAGGTGAAAAGCACATATTTGACATATTTGATGAAAATCAGCAAATTGATCATTTAGGCAAATTGACTTTCAATGAATGGATTTGAGGAAAATTAACCTGCTTCTTATTTCTAGTATCTAGCACAAATCTAGTATCTAGCAAAATAAGTGTGGTTTTATTTTGACCTGTGAAGTTATATTTACACAATAGTTTTTATGACATAGGAGAGATCTTTGTCGAGCTCCTTTATATAGGTACTAGCTGAGTCACTTTGGAATGATCTATTAACCTCCCTCAATCTCTCTTTCTTTGTTTGAAAAGGTATACTAACAACTCCCTGTATCTCTCTCAAGAATTTGCGGGGGATTAAATAATGCATATGCAGGACTTTTATAAACTGTAGAGTAATATAAAAATATAAGGGAGTCACAAAGCAGCTGAATCTAAAGGGTCATTTTTATGACCCATCTATGTATGTAAAATTTTTCCACACGAGTTATCTCTAAGTCTGAATGGCACATTCATTCTTGAGGGCTTTGGGAGCTAATCCACCAGAGGTCAAAGGTTATGATGGTTTCATGGGTATTTCCAGAGCGTTTGTCAAATCTCTTTTTTTTTAGAAAAGCAAACATACCATTTATTTCTAGAATTCCTCTAGGATTGTAATCTACAGAGGGTACCCACTGCAAATCAGGACCAGCCGATTTGCAATCAGGAGGAATCAATTTGTCAAGCAGTAGGAGGAATGTCTAGAGCCAAATTAACTAGAGGAGCAGAGCTCAAGAAGAAAAAAAGAAGGGTGTTTTTCCTTATACATTCCTGTTTTTTTTTAACACTCACAAGGAGGGAAATGGCATCTAGGGATTCCTCCCCTTCTTAAAGTTGCAGACAACCTGCTTGCCTTCTGTTAGGCCTCTTAATTGGTCTAGAAATTTGAACTTAAACAGCAAGATAACAGTTATTTTCTTATCTCAAAATATGGCAATGAAATAAAGGATGTCCCAATTCCTTGATCTCCTTTGTGGGTGGATGTTGTTGGTGGCCTTATGTCATTATGACTGGAAAAAAGTCAATTTAGTCCATTTAAACCCCATTTTACAGATGAAAACAACTGAAGTTAGTGAGCTTAAGCAGTTGGTCAATGGTTGAACAGCTAGTACACTTCGGAGATGGGATTCAGCCCCAGGGCTATGTGGCTTAGAAGGCTGTGCCCTAACTCACTATAAGAGGTAGGTGGTTGGTAGCCTCCCCACAAATTCTTTCCTCTTCAAAACCAATAAAATAATTTCTCAACCATTAATTCACATGCAACTTAATATACTTCCAAATTATTCTTTTCTATTAACAGCCACCCATAAAAGGTAAAATTTACTCTTCCTTTCAATATAATACAAAGATACAGTACAAACAGATACTGTAAAGGCAAACATCAAATACACAACTGACTCCTGATTTATTTATTTATTTTAACATCTTTATTGGAGTATAATTGCTTTACAATGGTGTGTTAGTTTCTGCTGTATAACAGAGTGAATCAGCTATATGTATACATATATCCCTATATCTCCTCCCTCTTGAGCCTCCCTCCCACCCTCCCTATCCCACCCCTCTAGGTGCTCACAAAGCACCCAGCTGATCTCCCTGTGCTATGCGGCTGCTTCCCACTAGCTATCTATTTTACGTTTGGTAGTGTATATAAGTCTGTTCCTCTCTCACTTCGTCCCAGCTTTCCCTTCCCCCTCCCCGTGTCCTCAAGTCCATTCTCCACGTCTGTGTCTTTATTTCTGTCCTGCCCCTAAGTTCATGGGCATATACCCTGAGAAAACTGTAATTCAAAAAGAATCATGTACCACAATGTTCACTGCAGCACTATTTACAGTAGCCAGGACATGGAAGCAACCTAAGTGTCCACTGACAGATGAATGGATAAAGAAGATGTGGCACATATATATACAATGGAATATTACTCAGCCATAAAAAGGAATGAAATTGAGTTATTTATAGTGAGGTGGATGGACCTAGAGTCTGTCATGCAGAGTGAAGTAAGTCAGAAAGAGAAAAACAAATACCGTATGCTAACACATATAATATGGAATCCAGTGCCATGTTTTGATTTCCACTGTGACCTATTAAGCCAGATGGAAGGGGAAGCAAGGGAGAAAGGAGAATGGTTTTGATCCCAATGGCACGACAGTGTCCTACTGCTACTCCCCCTACCCTCCCAAAGCTCTTCATTTACCTAGGCCGCTTTGCCTAATTTCTGGCTCCACACTGGAGTCCCCTAACACTTGCATCACCTTACTCAGTTCTACTTTTTATTAGATCTGTGTCCTTGGGCTTCTGGTTTCTCAGACATAAGATGAAAATGATAATATTATATAATGTTAGGGTTGTTGTGAGGATTAAATTGATCAGATAATAGTGACTGGCATTTAGAAACCTCCCCCCAAAAAGCTACTACTATTATTGTCATTATTAATAACCTAATTATTATAATCAATCAAGAGATGGAAGAGGGAAAAATGAGAGCAAATAAAAGGAAAAGAAAGAAATCTGTGTGTTTTTAATAGATAAATAAGAGACAGAAGATAAAAGACAATACTTGGTGTTCTAGGTATTGCCCCTTTCCAAGCTCATCCCCTGCCATTCTCTTCTTTGATCCCTGTACTCTAGCCATACTGACCTAACCGCTTTTCCAAATATGCCTTGCTTTCTAATACTATTAATCCATTCCTTCTCTTTGAAACAATATAATTGTACATTTTATAATTCATGGAACAATTATTGACAGGCTTGACAAAGTTTATACAGAAGTGTGGTTATTTATGTGTACATTTTATATACTCTGCTAGGTTTTAATCCATTAAAGAAAGAGACTCATTGTTTTTTTGTATCCTCTATGGCACCTACAAACATTTATTGGATTGAATCAAATTTCCACAATCTTGCTTTATTTCTTTTTATGGGGAAGCAACTAACCAGTATCATGGGTTTTCAAAATTTCTCTTAGAGTTAAAAACAAATACAATCTTTTTTCATTATTTTACCCAATTTTTATTTGCCAATACAATTGCTTCGGAATAAGACAGGGCGCTTACTTACGTAATGGAAAAATCTCAATGCTGGATACATTTTAGAGCCATGTAGGAAGCTTAAAAAAGAATACTGATGCCTAGTATATATCCCAGAATAAATAAATCAGAATCTGCTTTGGTGTTTGTGTGGAGGGGGCAGGCAATGTGCAGACATGGATTTTTCTTTTTTTTTTAAGTTTCACAGATCATTTTAAGGTTAAGCCAGAGCGAATCACTGGCTTAAGGCCACGATCTTATAACTTGAAGAGAAACAGGTAACCAAGCATTGCCAATCTGTATTCAGAAAATCAACTTCTTTAACCTCACCCAAAGAATGACTTGGAGCCTATCCTATCAGCAGCGCAAGGTGGTAGAGCCAATAAGCTGAACACTGATGTGATTAACAATTTGTAGGCTTTGTGGTCAATGACACATTTTGCCTAGACACAGAGATCACCACTGAACCCAGAGTAAGCAACTTGAGGGACAAATCCCTTCTAGTCAAATGATGATTAATGGTGTGGAATAAAGAATTTGGCTTTGAGGTCAGGGGGAATAGAATTTGAATTATAAGCCTTCCACTTATTTTATGGGCAGTCTCTTTGCCTATATGAACCTTAATTTTCTCACATATAAAATGATAATAATACTAACTTCAAAGAGTGGTATATTTTTAAGAAAATATATATAATTTGGCAACAAGTCCTAGCACATTAATTTCCTAAAACTCTGGCCATGGCCTCTGAGAATCAGCTTCCTTCAAATCCTAAAACACAGTAGACGATTCTTAAGAAATACATTTACTCAGGGCTACAGTGCAATCACGCTGACCTCATTCTATAAAGGCAACAAATCATGGCTTGCTATTAGTGAGTTTCATCCTTGAATTCTAGTTCTATCTGTTAGCCAGAAACTCCTGGGTTTATAGGTTGGCCTTTAAAAGACACAGAATTACTCATGTCCTTAAAAATCCTGGACTTGCATCAGCCAGAAACTTTCAGATTCATTTCTTCCCACACACACACACACCCATCCTCATTTTCAGTCTTTCATCCCATATTCCCTTATCCATGACACCTCTGGCAGGATGCCTGGAAGGAAACTCATGACCCATTAAGTTAACTTACCTCAGGAGTAGTAGACAAACAGGCTTAATTTAACCCAGAAGATACCAAGAAAGAATAACTTGGAAACAAGAGACCAGGCTGAGCTAATACACAGGCTGCCTTGAGAACTATCATTTATAGTGGGTTGTACAGCATTCAAGCACAGATTAGCTCACTCTGAAGGCAATGAGCCGGGAGCCAAGTTAATTATAAGATAACCAGTAAGTCTCTGCTGTACATATTGCAGGGAACTTGGTCAGCCATAAGAGTGTATTTCCACTTTGCTCCCCCACAAGCCACGATGAGCAAATCTGTGACTCAAAGGTGATGAACATGTGCAGCTATACTTGCAAGACCTCCTCGCCAACTTCCCCCCAAAAGAGAAAGTCATAAAATTTTATCACCTTTATGTAAATCTGAATCCTTAATTATCTCCAATCTTGATGCATCGTTTTGGTATGTGTGAGCATCTGTAAATGTACTTTTAAGAAAATAGGAAGGAAATCAGGTTCTTCCTCAAATATGTTGCTCCAATGACTTATTTCTGCTGCCCAATTTAACACAAAAACAGAAAATGAGAAAATTAAGAAATAGGAGTGAAGTGGAATCTAAGAGAAATCACAGAATCTGGTGTTACTAACAGGCTGTCTGTTTCAAATCTTTCCATGTCACACATCTGCATCCATCACTCCAGAGCTGGAAGGGAATTACTGTGAGAAAGAACCACTTGGGAATTTTATTTTGTTAGTTTAACAACGAAAACCAGTGTCTAGTAATAAGCACGATCATAACTGACCTATTGCTTTCTTTATCTTCAAACTTCCTGGTATAGTAATTAAGTTTTCTTTCATTCCTTCTTGCTCCTAAACAGTTCCTAGGTCAGTAGTGAAGTAATGTTGGAGGCACAACCACTTTGAAGGGAAAAATGTCCTTTCCTGAACCAAAAAAGGCTGCCATAGGGCTACAGAAAGGCAGGGATGGGAAGAGGAGGACACATAATTTCTACTTTCTACTGTTAACTTACAGTTAACTATCATTTTTCACAGTCTTTTCAGTAACTTCCGTGGGTCTAAGATGAAGCATTGCCCATAAATATACAACAGTTTTCAATTGTGAGTTGTAACTGTAAAAAGAGGTAGAGAATAGTCATTCATTCTTTCATTTAGCAAGTATTTATTCAGTCCCTGTTATGTGCCAAGGATTCTGTTAGATGCTGGCAATATGAAGACACAGAACATGTAGACCCCCAAAGAGCTCATAGTTCAGAACATAACAGAGAGATGCATAAAAATGATTTCGAGATCATGTGATATTTTTATAGCCATGTGGTATTATGTCTAATTTCATCAAGACCACACTAAAGCAGAAGAGAATGTAAATCTAGCCACAGGCATGAAGGGATTCAAATACAAAAGTTAAATATATTGAGCACTTGAATTAAGATTTGAAACAGAATAGGAGTTTGCCAGACAGCACGGGGGAAGGTATTAGAGGCCAACAAAGAGTATGGAAATGAGTAGATGAGTAGTAGCAGCAAGATAAAACTTGAGGGTTAAAACATGAGGCTAACAGCAGAGACAGGGGCTAGGATTTGGATTTTCTCCTCTAGATGATGGAGACTCACCAAAGAATTTGGAGCAGGATATAGCAAAGGCAGATTCAAGGTTGTCAGGGTTAAGCTGGAAGCACAGGAGAATGTTGATTGGAGGGGAGCAAAATGGAGGCGGGAAGACTGTTGCAGTGGTCCAGGTGGGAGGATGCTGGCAGTGCCACTGGAGATGGAGAGGAGGGTAGGAATACGAAAGGATGCAGGAACATAGGAAACATTTGGGTATTAGGGCAAAGCCTTTTGATTTGGACAAACCTAAGAGAAAATTCATTAAGTAGTTTCCAGGAGCATGTGGTTCAACTACTGACTAGCACTAACTGAAACAGTACACAGTACCTTACACACCACATGGCAGAATTATGAGATAGGCATACATCCAAGTACACAGATTTAAATGTTAAATTTCTCATCATCTAAATGCCAAATCACAAGAGAATTCAAGATGGCATTTGCGTTGAAGATAATGGAGTAAAGGGTGTGCAAAAATGTGAGGCTAGTTTGACGCTCTCCTTTTCTTTCCCTACAGCCCCTGATATTCCCTGTAACAGAAAGTGTTTGTGGGTGGGGAGGTTACAATCAGAAAACCTGTCAGGAGCACTGCTTTGTACCAACTAGCTCTCTTCTTTCCCACACATACTTTATAAAGTTTATAATGAAGTGAATGAGTCTCTCTTTCAAGAAAGAAATTGTCATTAAACTGTCAAACATTGTAAATTATAGTATACTCAAAATGTAACCAACATGTATTTAATCTAGGCCCTGTGGAAAGAAACATAAGCAAGACATTATGACTAGCATGAAAAACATAAAAGTAAAGACACTGGAATTCAAAGTAAAGTATAGCACTTGATAGATCTTAAAGACTACTTGCATCACATGGAGAATCTCCCCAGGTACTGATATGCTTGTTAACATTTTCCACCATCAGGACTGTACTTCATCAAACCAACATGCCTTCCTCAAAGCCTACCCACAGGACATGTTTCTATTCCTAAGATATTCCTCACTCTTCCTGGAACCTAAAATAATCTCCATTTCTATATCTTTACGGCTTCTGACTGTGATGGTTAATTTTATGTGTCAACTTCACGGGAGTTTTCAGATGAGATTAACATCTAAATTGGTAAACTTTGAGTAAAGCAGATTGCCCTCCATAATGTGGCTGGGCTTCACCCAATCAGTTGAAAGCCTAATTGAACAAAAAGACTGGCCTCCTTGAGCAAGAGGCAATTCTCCAGAAGACTGTCTTCAGACTTCATCTGCACCATTGGCTCTCCTGGATCTCCAGGCTGCTGCTGGTCTTCCAACTGGAACTTTACCATTGGCTCTGAGCCTGCTGGCCCACTTTGCATATTTTGGAACTGCCAGCCTCCATAGTTGTATGAGCCAATTCCTTATAATAAATCTCTTTCCATATACAGATACATCCTATTTGTTCTGTTTCTCTGGAGAAGACTGACTAATATACCACCCCAAATTCATTTTTCTTCCTAAAACATCCCTTTTCTTTTGTTTATAACATAGTTAGCAAGATATACCTACATCATCAGAATAGTAAACGACATGTTAAAAAGTTGTCATGAACACACACACATACACATTTATATGTGACAAAATATCCAAATATCTGATCAACTTAATTTGCAATCAGATTACTGATATTATATATAAGAGGCAAAGTCACTCCTAGTCAGATTCCTAGTCATTCCTAGTCAGAATGCAAAATAAAGTTTTTTTCAGCTTTCTTCCATTTTTCTCCTTCAACCTACCTCACTAACCACTGCTGTCCCTGCCTTTAAGTTCCTGCCAGCCCCTAACTGTGAAACTTCAGCCAGTTCTCCTCTATAATAAGAACTTCTTATCGTGCCTTCCTACTCCATAACCCTGAGTCACCTTTTCCTCCCCACTCTGTACATCCAAAAAGTCATCAAATCCCACTGATTCCCTCCCACTCCTCTGTTTGTCCCTTCTTTGTATAGCACTGGAAATCCAGCAACATTTAATCCCAGGCTCTGAGTCCACCACTAGAGATGACACTAGTTTTGATAAAACTGAAGACGCTTTATGGCCTGGTTTTGGTTTAATTGAGTAGTGTGTACATAGGAGTATGAATATGAATGTGAATATGTATTTGTTTATGTGCTATATGCATGGTGAACTTGAATTTCATATCACAAGTGGGTGAAGAAGAGTATTATAACATGGCTTTTTCAGATAAAGCAAATATGAAAACATTTATATAATTCTGTTAGGGGCTATTCATACAGAAGAAGAACCCATGAAGAATTCATGCAAAAGTGAGAAGAGCTTTGGTCAGGATCATGGATGTTCTTTCAAATGTTGTTGTAATTGTTTCTGGAAGGAGAGCATTTTAGATCTTGAAAGCCTTTCTCAGGTTAACACAGAAAAACTCTACAAAAGGCCCCCTGGTATCTTTTCATAACACAGAAATGGTGGCATATGAATCCCATGCCTTGCTTTAGGCACCACCATAAATCAATGTCAACTTCAGGAAAACAAAACCAAAGAAGCATCTTGCCTTCCTGTCCCCAGACTGTTTTCTTAACAGTGCCACCTGCATTGCTTCGTTAACTACAGTTGACCTCTGCGATCCAGGCCACACAGAAAAATGTATTACATGATGTGGAGCAAATGGAGGGAGGGAGAGCCAACTAAATCCCTGGAAAATAAAGCTGGCAATAGTCTATGTACTGTGAAACTCAGAGCATTACTTTTCCCAGAGACCTCGGGAGTCCTACTCATGTTCAGGGAGGGCTGTGTGGAGCCCCAGACCCTTCACCCCAACCCAACCATAGAGGCTCCACTTTTTCTGTTTTTAAACATTGTGATTCCATTTCATTATTATCTAAAGAAAGAATTCACCCATTTTTTAATTGAAAATATTGATGTAACACATAACATACTGAGTCAGGACAGGTGGGTGCTAGTCTCGCCATTGAGTCTTCATCTTTCAGCACCTGCATTTCCCATTTATAGGTGGAGGTAACATTAGGTTCCTTGCTTTCCATGAAGATCAAATGAGCCAATGCTTATTAAAGGTCTTTAAAAACTGGAAGATACTATACCAACATAAATGCAATATTTGTAGCATTAAGCTGACTATATGTCACCTATTTAACAAAAACTATTCCACAGCGAAGCTGCAAGCTAACCCTTAGCTCATTTTCCTTCACAATATCAAAGACGTTGTAGACTATGCAGACTGTGTCTAGAATGTTATCCCCTTGTTCTGTTGTTTTGAAAACTTTCTGTTCTTCTTGTTCCAATATGTTTGTTTTAGCAGCAGAGCTCTTTTTCTAAAAAGTGAAGCTCGTGTGGAATATCATTACATAAAAATATAAGAACAAAACAGGCTGAACCAGTTAAAATAGGAGGGGAGGCCCAGTGGCTCAAGCTGACCCTCCTGCCCAAGCCACCCTGGGGCACCTCTGAGGAATCCCAGGGCTCTGCTAGTCAGCACTGAATGACTCCCTTGGTGCATACTGGTGATGACAGCACACCTCCCACCTGTCTACTTTGACACCGAAGCTTCATCTTGTCCCTAATTTTATTCAATGCTTTTCCATTTTGTTCGAGAGGCAGTGTGGGTCACTTGGAAATCTGTACTGACATTTTAATTTTAATGAATTTATTTTAAGTATTTACTTGTCAATTAATTCATTTAAAATCTGCCCTTCTTACAGCTTGAGCTTTGATCTGAGGAATTACTTTTTCTCCTTTGCAAGAAATATTGACAGGTCCAAAAATAGAGGTGCCTGACTCCTACAGATAAAAGATGTTCAGGTAACTCAAGCTCAGCCAATCAGACTTTTTCTCTTAAATTTCAAAATTCTGAGCTGAGTTGCATGAGGCAGATAAAAAAGTAACAGTAAAATGCATTCATCTGGGTGGTGAATCCAAATAAGTCTCTTGAATCTCAAGTTCTTGAGGCCAGAAATCTTGGGCCGAATTGGCTCCTATTGTGTCTGACTTATTTTCAAGGCTGTTCTCCAGCATTCATAACCATTCTATAAGATACTTATTATCCCTCTGAGTAAATCCCTTTTGTTTAACTTAACCAGACTTTTTGCTTGCAAAACAAACAAGCAAAAACTCTAGCTTAAATTTACACCTTTAGAAGCAGCCGCATAGCACAGGGAGATCAGCTCGGTGCTTTGTGACCCCCTAGAGGGGTGGAATAGGGAAGGTGGGAGGGAGGGAGACACAAGAGGGAAGAGATATGGGGATATATGTATATGTATAACTGATTCACTTTGTTATGAAGCAGAAACTAACACACCATTGTAAAGCAATTATACTCCAATAAAGATGTTAAAAAAAGTAAAATACAGTATACAGGAGGAAAAAAAATGTACACCCTTAATAACCTTCCAATTACACTAGACTACATTTAACTAGATAAACTCTTAAAGAACCATCCATGTACCTACAGTATTCTGCCATGTGCTTATTAATATGCTGATGTTGTATGGGGTATTCTACATATACTTTCTAATTTAGTTGCCACACAATACTATGAACAGATATTATTTTCTCAGTTTTACAGATAACAAAGTCAGGTTTGGACAAGTCATATAACTTTTCTAAGCTCATACAGCTAGAGTGCAGCCTAGAATTTCAAAAACAGATTTATTTGTTTTCTCAACTCTGGTTCTTTCAACTTACATACTCCATCATGAGTTGAATTATTTGGCTGAAGAAACGTTTCACTCAGTGCCTTGACTATACTTTGTGGTTCTTACAGTACCCATTCTAGTTACAGGAATAATAAAATATTAATTTGTGTGTAAATTTGTTTGTGTTTCTATGTGGAGAAGGATATGTGAATGTAAATGCATATTTAAAGCATCAGTGTCGTTGATAGAGTACAGACAACAGCTAGGATACATCACATCTTACGTTATCTCCTATATATGTTCCTAGTCAAAATGCACTTCAGCTAGACGCTTATTGACTGAGCATCATTCACCTCTCCTGGAGGTCAGGAAGCACCTTGGTGTTTTCTTAGTAATTCTGCTGTATAGATCAGATCCTGTTTGGTCTCAGCCTTCAGACAGGAATATTTCATCTATTTCCTTCAAGGTTGTGGCAAATATGTGGCATTTCAGGTCCAGTTTAATTTTAACTCGATCTTTTCTTTACTTATTGTCATTTAGGAAATGTAATACTGTGGACAGAAAGAAGTCATCAAAAATGTTAGGGAGGGGCTTCCCTGGTGGCGCAGTGGTTGAGAGTCCGCCTGCCAATGCGGGGAACGCGGGTTCGTGCCCCGGCCCGGGAGGATCCCACGTGCCGCGGAGCAGCTGGGCCCGTGAACCATGGCCACTGGGCCTGCGCGTCCGGAACCTGTGCTCCGCAACGGGAGAGGCCACAGCAGTGAGAGGCCCGCGTACCGCAAAAAAAAAAAAAAAGTTAGGGAATGTTTCTTCCCTCTGACCTTTGAGAGCTGCAAAGACATGTATTAAAATTTGATCTGAAATTTCTCTAACCTACTGTCTTACCTCATAGACAATCCAGGCCATATAGCATTCATCTTCCAAATATGAAAAAATCCCCATTTTGTGAAAAATGCATCTGCATGTAACACATTTTTAGGTTAAACCTAGCAGAATTACCTCCATACACACAAAACACAACAGAATATTTGTATGTGTCTGTGTGTATACATACACTCATGTAACTTCAGGGATCACAATTCATTTAAAATATTCCTAAGTTCTGTTAATAAGAAAATATTTCTTTCTTCACTCACCAATTTGTTCATTTTTTCCAATCAATATTTATTTGAATATACTCAAATAAATACAAATACATCACATACTATGTGCCAAGAATTTTATTAGGTACTGGGTAAAGAGGAGAGATACTGTCCCTGAACTCTAGAGTTTGTAGTCTAATGGCGGAATAGGCAATGTATAAACAAGCAAGTGAAATAGGGTTTACAAATAGTTGACATGTCCTGTGAAGGAAACAAGGTGGTAGAGGACACTGCAGGAAGGAAGGGTGGCTCAGCTAGGTGGCTCATTTTACACTACTTGTTCCCTCATATATTTGTTCTGCAAATTGTTCCCTAATATATCAAGAACACAATGCTTTGGCAGAGAAGTACACTGAAACGAACTAGCGAAGGGTACAAAGAGGAGCATTCCAGGAGAGACAGAAAAGACCTCAGCATTTTCAGAAGTCCCATTAGTCACTAGGGCTGGAATAGTGAGCAAATGGAGAAGGCAGCATGAGTGGAGCTGGGCAGGAGCCAGATCATCCAGGGCCTTGATCAGGCGCTTGGATTTTATTCTAAGTATAAGGGAAGGCTAATCAGGAAAGTGAGAAGGTATGATTTATGTTCTTATGTTTACTCTAGCTTCTGGGTGGAGAATGGATGGCAAAAGATACCAGGTTATTGCAGTAGCCCTGACAAAAACAGTGCGGCCTTGGATAAGGTGGAAGTGATAGAGATGGAGAGAAATGGCAGGAGGGATGCAGAGAGGAAGGGAGAGGAGAGGAGAAGAAAGGCTTTTTTTTTTTATAAGTAAAATAACTTTTGTGAAAATTTATGTGAATAATTCATTCTTCTGTGTGTGTGTATCAGATAAAAGAACAAGGGAGTAGAAACATAACCCAAATTCTACCACCCTGAACCAGATACGTTTCTCCATACTCAAACAATTACACAGAAACATTTGCAAATACTCACAACGACACACAACTTAATGTCAGATACACCTTTTCCCACTTTGCTTTGTTCATTGTGAAAATCCCTCCAAATTACCTTGTATACATTTTACTCATTTTTAGTTGGGTATATGATAATTGTATGATATGGTTGTACTGCAATTGATTCATTCCTTCCCCATAGATGGCTTTTAACTTTATTGATAGTTTTTTTAATATATTTATTTATTTTTGGCTTCATTGGGTCTTTGTTCCTGCACGCGGGCTTTCTCTAGCTGCAGAGAGCAGGGGCTACTCTTCGTTGTGGTGTGTGGGCTTCGCATTGTGGTGGCTTCTCTTTATTGCGGAGCACAGACTCTAGGCGTGTGGGCTTCAGTAGTTGTGGCTTGCGGGCTCTAGAGCACAGGCTCAGTAGTTGTGGCGCACGGGCTTAGTTGCCCTAAGGCATGTAGGATCTTCCCCCACCAGGGCTCGGCCTCGTGTCCCCTGCATTAGCAGGTGGATTCTTAACCACTGCACCACCAGGGAAGTCCTATTGATAGTTTTTTGCCACTATAAACAATGCTGTTTGAAATATCTTTATTATATATTGGTGTTTTTATTTCTATGTTAGAGATTCTAAAGAGTACAATTGATGGGCAAATAGTTCCATATTGCTTTCCAAAAAAACTTGTTAAAATGCCCATTTCTATTAGCAATATATGAGAATAAACTTCTCTCTACAAATCCACCAATCATCACTATTATTTGTTATTCTCTCGGCCATCTACACCATCTTCATATGTGGAAAAACTTCATATAACAGCCTCTGTACACCAAATACCCCAAAGCCAGGCTTTCAATGAGAACCTAGTGACATAAAGACTGGATAATGTAAAGACTCCTTGCTGGCAAAGGTGGAAAGAATTCTGGCTAATTTGGAGCGAGAGCAATGGGAATAAAGTTCAGTGAAACTCAACTCTGATTTTGGATATGTTAAATTTAAGAGGTCTTTGTCACTTCCAAGTAGAGCTTACCAGTATGCAAGTTGGATATATGTCTAGAGCTGAGAGGAAAGCTGTGGGCTAGAGGTGAGAAAGCCAGCAGATGGATGATATCTAAAGCTAAGGTAATAGAGGATATCATTAAACAAGTGTGTTGAGGACAGAGAAGAGGCAGATATCAAGCCTGAACCTTGAGGAACCCCAAATTTAGAAGTCAGTCTGGGAGGAGAGTCTGAGAAGCAAACTTTGGAAAAACCACCAGGGAGGTGAGAGGTCAAGAAGGACACTTGAAAATTAGGAAAGATAACCACTGCATATTCTTTTAGCAGATCCCATCAAATAAAGTTTGAAAAGTGTTCACTTCCTATGGCCAAGGGAAAGTCTTGGAGACACTGGCAAAGAGCAGTTTCAGGTAAACCTTGGGGGAGAAAACAGAGTGACATGTATTGATCAGGGGATAGGGAAGAAAGTGAAACACTGAAGGAAGGATTCATTGAAGGCTTGAGCCTTTATCTCCTCATCCCGAATCTTCAAAGTCCAGAAGGGAGGATGTGCATAGAATAAGTTTAGAGGAAGGCTCACGTTAAAGGGATGCATTCTCTCCCCTGTCTGGGTTTCTGGAGAAGGCTCCTGTGACAGGTGACCATGTGCCATCTACATGGGCATGGTTAATGGCATTGTGATAAAGAGAGGGTCTAGTTGGCCTCCTGGGCCTTTTTTAGCCCCACTGTGTTGGACAAAATGAATTTAGGGCTTGCAGACCTGCCATGGGGTCAGTGAGGTTGAAAGAACAGAAAAGCATGAAAGGTTCCTGCAGGGTGAAACATCTAGACCAGGATTTGGATAAAAAATAAGGCAGAAACTTTAAGAGATCTGTAATCTCAATGAGAGCTGAAAAAAGGCAAGTTAGAAGGAAAGGTAAGCTGGACTCTGGCCCAGCCTAAATAGTTTATATAGTTAGCTTTGCTATAGGAGACATACATGTTCCTAATAATCACCATGCAATAAAAACCTCAGGGCTTACTGGGAAAATGAGGTTTGGGAATGACACTCAAAAAATTTAATCAGAGGACTTCCCTGGTGGTGCAGTGGTTGAGAGTCCGCCTGCCGATGCAGGGGACACGGGTTCATGCCCCGGTCTGGGAGGATCCCACATGCCGCGGAGCGGCTGGGCCCGTGAGCCATGGCCGCTGGGCCTGCACGTCCGGAGCCTGTGCTCCGCAACGGGAGAGGCCACAACAGTGAGAGGCCCGCATACCGAAAAAAAAAAAAAAATTTATCAGTGATGCATAAAAATAAATACTGGGACCTAGTTAAACTGAAGATATAGTTTACACATGTTAAATAGTTAAGAAATACATAAATACTACAATAAATATGGCAGTTCACCTTGAAAAAGACTTGAAATTTGCCTTTGGAAGTGGGCATTGGAAGAGTTACAGCTGTGAGTTATTGGAAAGCAGTGGAAAAACAAAACATTGCAACACCAGATGAGGATGGGAGTGGCTCATAACACATGGGGTAAACTGAGGCAGCTGGGAGCTGCTTGAGGTGTGTGCATGTATGTGTTTTGTATACTCCTCTAAGGGCTCAGTTCTGCTTGGTGCAGTTTTCAGGATTCCCCTACTCCTTCCTGCTCAAGAAACTGAGCACAAGCAAATGGAAGCAGGATTTATGCTAATTATTCCCTAATATATCAATCGTGCTTTTAAAACAAGCATTATAGCAGAACTGACTATACCATGAATTCCTCAGCTACAGACAGTAGCACATGTTAACAAAACAATTAGAGACGGGAATGGCCTTCCCATGCATTAGCAGTTGTCAAGTGGGCACATTCCAGGACCAGCAGTAGAGTCTGGGGCCTTTTCCCCACAAGGCCATGTAGACTTCTTTGGTTTGTTTTTTGTTTGTTTTGGGGGGATAAGATTTATTTCTATGTTTTTCAATTTTTCTAGAATGATCCTTGCATATAGAATAAAATTGAGATATAATTGACATATAACATTGCTTTTTTGAGATATAATTGACATATAACATTGAGTAAATTTAAGGTGTACATGATGATTTGATATATGTATACACTGCAAAATGATTATACCACAGTAAGTTTAGTTAGTACATCCATCACCTCATATAACTAAAATTTGTGTGTGTGCAGTGAGAAATTTTAAGACCTACTCTCTTAGTAACTTTCACATATACAATGCAGCATTGTAAACTATAGCCGCCATGCTGTACATCTCCAGAACTTATTTATTTTATAACTCGAAGTTTGCCAACCTTTGCCAACCTTCACCCGTTTCCCCCTTACTGTGCCCCATCCCTAGCAACCACCTTTCTACTCTTCCCTTCTATGAGTTTGTTTTTTTGATGAGATCATAGAGTTATCTGTCCTACAAGTCATTCAGCCTTAAAAGGTTTTTCATACAACCATTTTCTATCTTAGAGAGGAGCAGGAGAAGGGGAGAAATCAGAAGTTTGAGTAATTGTGTAAAGGGGTCCAAAGTGACTGTAGTAGAAGTTATTAGACCATTTACACTTTTGGTCCAAATGTAATCTCATTACTCCACTCAGAGGGGAGTAGGTGTTGGGGGCATGAATAAAATTAGATTATTATAGAGAAATAAAGGAACTACAATATTACTATGCGCTTTCTTTCTTTCAAAAGCATGAATGGGGGTAATTAAGTATAGGCAACAATTTTGCTAATTTGCTATAAAGAGAAGTTGAGAAATGGACAGATGATTGAAATGAAACATGACTTCTACGTAGCTTTTTGGGGATAGTTGTTTGTACATTTTCAAAGGAAGACTCTCCATGTGAGTGTTTTTTTCTTCTTCAGCAACTCCAATAGAAGCAAAGGGATGATTTCCAAGTAGCAAAAGATTTTGAAAGAGAATCCAACCCCACTTTCTGGTCCTGACAGATACAGGATGTGAAAAAAAAATAATAAACCACTCCTTGAAAGGATTCAGAGGACAGGAAAGGGAAAGAGAATATTTCAAGAAGTAAATGACCGTAAAAAGGACTTTGCTGTTCACTGATGATCCAGAGAGGGCTATGGTCTCTCTGGTCGAGGAGTGGAGGGGAAGAGCAGAGAATTGGGTCAGGTTCTGTCATGAAGCACTATAGAGGGAGAGGGTGCAGGAGACAGTCAATAGTCTGGGAAACCTGGCACTTGTGGTGGTGATTATGGTGAACACAGGTCCAAGAGTTCATGAGGTGCACTGTGTTAAGGTGCTGAAGTCTTAAGTCCTTTGCTCAATGATACGGCAGCTTCCACTAAGGAAGGAGAAAGAACTAATGTTTTTGAACACTTCTGTCCTCCAGGTCATGGTCTTTGTTTGTCATTTTTTTCCCTCTGATTCTAACAACTCTATGAAGGGGGGATTATCTCCAATTTACCAAATGAGACATCTGAGACTTAGAAAATTTAAATATCTTGTCTTGATTCACTCAGTCAATAAACAGAAAAGCTGATATTCAATTTCAACTATAATACCAAAGTCCATGGTATTGCTTGAACATTCATTATGCCTTCTGTCCCTCCGACATCACATAACCTCCATTAACAATGAACTTGCTAAACATGAAAAATGTTGCAAATTCACGGAGGAAAAAAAGTCACATGAAATGTATTTCTTGCTTTGATCTAGTATTTACCACTATATAATTTTTTTATTTTTTTATTTTTTTCGCGTATGCGGGCCTCTCACTGCTGTGGCCTCTCCCACTGCGGAGCACAGGCTCCAGACGCGCAGACTCAGTGGCCACGGCTCACGGGCCCAGCCGCTCTGCGGCACGCGGGATCCCCCCAGACTGGGGCACGAACCCGCGTCCCCTGCATCGGCAGGCGGACTCTCAACCACTGCGCCACCAGGGAAGCCCCTTACCACTATATTTTATACATAGAAAGCAATTTAGTTGTTTTTTTTCTTCATGGTGAATGAACAACTGGATAATATGAAAAAGAATTAATATTCATTCAGACATCATAGATTAGAAGATCCTCATTGGGAAGACTGTGATCCATTGTGGGGTATGTAGTGCAATGAGTAGTTTTACAACCACTAGAATGTAAGTTGTCAAGGCCTAAAACAGTAGCTGTGATATAGTTGATTCTTAAATATTATTTGAGTTCATGAACTAGTAAATAAACAGGATTGAGTCCACCCATTTCTACTTATAGGTTATTAGACTTTCAGGCTCTCTGAACCTTTAACTTCTTAAATTTGTGAAATAAAGAAAGCGAATGCCTTACATACTGTTCAAGTGCATTCTACAAAAACAGGTAAAGAAGAAGAGGTTTAGAAACTAGCATTTATTTAATTGATATTTCAGACTCTTTGACAGGCAATTTTCCCTACTTTATATCAATGAGGTATGAATATAAAAGACTTTCCCAAAGTTTGTACAAGCAATCATTTATTAAACCATTTGTACCTGAGCTTCTATTGAATAGTTATCTGCCTGAATGACATGAGAGGATACTCTTCAAACTCGAATGACATATTTAGTTTGAGTAAGAGAAAACATCATAAAAACTAAACCTGGGTACATATTACATCAAGAAGTGGAATAGATAGTCCATACTACTGCATTAAGAAAGGTGATAAGAAACTACTAATGACGGGATCATAAAGCGTCTGCCATGAGTAGCTGATCCCAGTGTATCTTTATGGTTAGTGAATAAGAAGAGAGCCATGTCCTCTCACAGCTATTCAAGCAATAGAATCCTGGGTTTAAGAGCCAGAGGTCTGAACCAGTGGCACTACAGCAGAGCACGCAGGTAATTTTTTCCAAGGTTGTACAGAAAGTCAAAGATAAAACAAGAAATGTAATTTAACCCTCCTTAACTACAATCTAATTTTATATCCTTCTATATGCATTACCAAATTCATATTCTCCCAGGAGGTTGTGGGTTATTTCTATCCTGCATTCCTGTTTTTAGCATTCAGTTTTGCCAGAATTCTATAACCAGTGCACAAAAGTAGGACAAATTGTGCCAAAAAAAAAAATAGTTCTGTTCCAAGGAGCATATCACCTAAAGGCACAAATAATGCAGGGGAAGAAAAATGAAATAGCTATGTAGTAGCAAATAGTATAAACGTAATTATATTTAGACTGAGCACTTGAAAGACAATTTCTCAGGAGAGAAAGTAAATGATTAGCAAATACTAACTGAAGACTTGTGTTGTGTCCAGAGGATGGTACTCACATGTTTAAGGCAAACCCTCTTGCATATAAAGAGATGATTGTAGCAGCACAGAATCAGTAGTCCTTTTCTCTCTCTCCTTTCCCCCAGCTTTGGAATATTCAGCCTAGGTCTGGTTCTAGCCACTTCCAGGTACTAATATTGATGGCCAGCCCAAGAATATTCAAGGTTTGTGCCCTCTCATGGTTATATACTTATTGACCGAGGACTCAATATTAAGAAACTTCAAGATTCAATGGAACTATCAGTACTGGTATGAATACCAGAGAGAATGATGATAATCTATAGTATTTGCATCATGCTTTACAGTTACAAGATTTTCTCACTTCCATTTTTTAATGTGTCACAAAAACATTGTGAGTTAGATAAGGTATATTATGTATCTTGCCTAAAAAGATAATTGAGGTTTGCCTCTGTGTAATGAATTCTGAATTGCAAAACCAGAGGTTAATTCTAGGAGCCCTCATTGATCCCCTCTCACCTTCTAAACCACACCACTCACTGTGACTATTCATAAAGCTCATCTTGGATACTTACCTTCTCAGCATCCATCTGAATTTATAAAACCTCCAGCCTACAAAACTATTATCTTTTGCAGGGCCTTCTAGTATATTTATTTTATATAGTTGTAATTTTACAGTATATATCTATTGATTCTCATTTTTTATGTAATATATTGTATGCATTTTCTGTGTTCTACACAGTATTCAGTTTTCTTTCTAATGCCTCCATCATATTGAAGCTGGCATATTTTCTTGCATATTTCTCTACTGTTAGACATTATGGCTACTTCTATTCATTACAGCTTTTTTTATTTTTTCATTTTCAAAAGCTTCTGTGAATAGTTTCACAAATAGTACTTTCTTTTTTTTTTTATTATCTCCTTAGGAATTTGCCTAGAAGTTGGATTTTAATAACTTAAAACAGCACATGTAATTTTTATAGCTCTTATATCTATTGCTAAATACCTTTCCGAAAGTACTGAACCAATTTACATCATGAACAGGAATGATAATTCCAAGTGTATTGTTCATTCTGTGTGTGTATTTCTTCCATAACCCAATGGATAAAAATTAACTTAATTCAATCCATCAAACATTTATGCAAAACCAACTATTAACCAAATATTTTGCTAGACCCTGGTAATGCAAAGGTGAGTAATAAAGGCACAAAGCCTACTCTCAAGGAGTTTTGGATAATTTGCCGCAAATAATTCCAGAGACACAGGAGGCAGGAATTATGTCCAACCAGAACACATATGTATTTGGTGAACAAATTATTTTAATAGGATTTGAATGGTTATGTATCTTACAGCTTTGTGTGATTCCATCTTGAGTATGTCATTCTGACTCAGTTGTCAACACTCTCATGAATAAGCCATAATCATTCGTTTATGTTCCACATCAAACTTAAAAAACAGATTCATCAGCTCTTCCTTGTGTATTTCCCAGATGAATCCATTGATTTGGAGCCCAGGCAGAACATCTTTTCAAAATTTCAGGTAAGATATGTCATAATTCTTTTATGGCTCTTCCTTTACACCAAAAAAAAAAAAAAAAGTGTGTCTATGAGGAAGAAACACTGGTGCAGAATTAGGAAACTTTGCTTTAGTCCCATATCTGCCACTAAGTATGTGACTTATGGCAAGATATATAATCAGTTTGTATCTCATGAAAAAAAGTGATTAAAAAAGACTTCCTGTCTACTCCACGACTATCCTAATTTGACTATATCCCCATTTTAAGATTTCTCTAATACCATATCTTAATCCAGGCTTAATCCCAATTATGGAGCCCCAGTTCTTCAGTCAAGATTCAGCTCTGCTAGCACCATCATCAAGAAGTCTATCCTCTATAATTCCAGGCAGCAGTGATTTTTTTCCCCTTCCATCCCACCTTCAGCATTTGATAATGTTATCAATAAACTCAGCACTTTCTTGTGAACTACTTTAAATCATTCTTAAATTGTTTACTAATTTTCTTGCTCCTCTTCCTTGTCCATATCTACTCCCTCTACCCCAAAGATCGAAGCAGATGATAAAATTTTGTTAGTCCTACAGGATGTGCCGTAGTACCAGAAACATAGTAGGTACTCAAATAACATTTGTTAAAAGTGATTGAAAGAAACCAAAGGACTCAAAATTTAAATGAACTCGATGCTGGAGAAGAAGGAACTCCAGAAAAGGGAGGCTAACATTCTGCCTACAATCTCCCCTCTTGGCATTTTGAGATCCTCAAACTATGCATACATGAGGGAAGCAGAAAAAATCAAGCAGAAAGCACCACTGGGAGAATTAAGAAGTGAACGGCAATCTGGGCAGTGCTGGGCAGATCAGGTTGGAATTCTGAGCCAGCCAAGGTAAAGGGTAAACACTTAGGGCTCTGAATTGAAACATCCCAAAAGGGCAACCAAGTACCATTAAGGGCTATGCTTTAGAAGTAAGGGCAGACTAGAGAAAAAACAGCCATGACAAATCCTGAAACTCAGCCTTGGTTGGATTAAGGTGATTTTGCATTAGAACTAGAATGCTGAGAGAGAGAGTGAAAAAAAAATTATAATACTTCTTAAGAAGGAGAACATTATTCCCAGAAACCAATGCTTTTTTCTTAAATCCAATCATTGATAATTAACTAGTTACATTGAATTAAACTTAAATAATCTAAGTATAATTTATATAATAAAATACACAATTTAAATTATACCATTTGACGAGTTTATAAATGCATATTCCTATATAAACATCATGGTGACCATGAAAGAGAACATCTCTGTTTCTTCATAAAATTCCTTCGTGATGCTTTGTAGAAAATTCCACCCATCCCCACTTCCAGGGAACCACTGAAATAATTCCTTCCATTACAGTTTACTTTGACCTGTTCTATAATTTTATATACAGAATAATATGGTGTGCACTGTTTTGTTTCCTATCTTTGCTGTCATGTTCCTTTTTATCACCGAGTAGCATTTATCATCTGAGCGTTGCACAATTTGTTTTCCATTTAGTTATTTTTGAACATTTCGGTTGTTTCAAGTTTGGAGCTGTAATAAGTAAAGCTACTGTGAACATTCATATACAAGTCTTTTTATGAGTTTTTTTTTTTTAATTTCTCTTTGGTAAATACCTGGGAGTGGAAATGCCGTCACCCGGTAAGAATATGTTTACTATATAAGAAAGTAGTAAAATATTTTCCAGAGTAGCTTCTATCCCCAACTAGCAACAGCTGCTCTATACTCATGCTTAAACTTGGTATATCAATCTGTTTTTGTATTTTATTTCAGTCATTCCAGTGAGTGTACACTGATATCTCATTTTGATCTTACTTTGCATTTACCTAGTGAGCATTTTTTCAGGGACCAATTGGCCATTCACAGAGCTTCTTTTCTGAAGAACTCCCCTTCCCAGTTTTTATTGGATTGACTCCTTATTATTGAATTGTGAAGGTTCCTTGTGAGATATATGTATTGGGAATGTTTTCTTCCAATATGTTGCTTATCTTTTTATTTCCTTAAGGTTGTCTTTCAAAGAACAACATCACTAATCATCAGGAAAATGCAAGCCAAAACTATGATGAGTTATCAGCTTTTGTTTGAATGGATATTATCAAACAAAACAAAACAAGAAATAGCAAGTGTTGATGAGCATGTGGAGAAAAGGAAATCCTTGTGCACTGCTGGTAGGAATGTAAATTGGTGCAGCCATTATGGAAACAGTATGGAGGTTCCTCAAAAAATTAAAAATAAAACTACCATATGATCCAGCAATTCCACTTCTGGGTATTTATCCAAAGGAAATGAAAACACTAACCTCAAAAAATATATGCACCCCCATGCTTACTGCAGCATTGTTTATAATATCCAAGACATGGAACCAAACTAAGTGTTCACATCTATGGATGAATGGATAAAGAAAATGTGGTATACGGATGTACAAAAGAATATTATTCAGCGATAAAAATAGAAGAAAATTATATCATTTGCAACAACATGGATGGACCCTGAGGGCATTATGCTAAGTGAAATATGTCAGAGAAAAATAAAGATTGGATAATTTCACTTCTACACAGAAACTAAAAAATCTGATCTCACAGATACAGAGAAGAGAGTAGTGGTTGCCAGAGGTGGGGATTGGGGGAGTGGGCAAAATGGGTGAAGGTGGTCAAAAAGTAAAAGTTATAGTTATAAGGTAAATACATTCTGGGGGTGTAATGTGCAGCATGGTGACTACAGTTTACAACACTGTATTGTATATTTTTAAATTGCTAAGAGAATAGATATTAAAAGTTATCACAGGAAAAAAAAATTTGTAGCTATGTGAGGTAATGGACGATAACTAAACTGTTGTGGTACTCATTTTGCAGGACATTGATTATGAAATTATGCTGTACACCTTAAATGAATACAATGTTAATACAATTATATCTCAATAAAACCAAGGAAAAATGAAATATCCTTTTTAAATGCAGCAATTTTAAAATAAAGATCTAGATAATATAGATTTAGATGTAGATATAGATTATAAAACATACAAATGAGTATAAACAACATGAAGAATAGAGGAAAATATCTGTATTTAACTGAAGAGGTAAAAGGGAGCAATATATGAAGAAATACTAGCTGACAATTTTTCAAAACCATCTGAAGACCTTAAGTCACAATTTCAAAAACCTTTATAGGGCTTCCCTGGTGGCGCAGTGGTTGAGAGTCCACCTGCCTATGCAGGGGACACGGGTTCGTGCCCCGGTCCGGGAAGATCCCACATGCCACGGAGCGCCTGGGCCCGTGAGCCATGGCCGCTGAGCCTGCGCGTCCGGAGCCTGTGCTCCACAACGGGAGAGGCCACAACAGTGAGAGGCCCGCGTATCGAAAAAAAAAAAAAAAAAAAAAAAAAACCTTTATAAATCTCAAGCAGGAAAAATACAAGGGGAACCACAAGAAAGCACATCATAGACTAGTGAAAATGAGAAAAGAAAAGCACAACCAGAGATAAAGGAAACAATTCCTTCAGAGGAGTACTTATCAGGCACAGAGTGGACTTTCCACCTGAAACCGAGGAAGCCAAAAGCAGTAGAATGGTATTGTTAAAAGTGTTGTAGGGCTTCCCTAGTGGCGCAGTGGTTGAGAGTCTGCCTGCTGATGCAGGGGACACGGGTTCGTGCCCCGGTCCAGGAAGATCCCACATGCCACAGAGCGGCTAGGCCCGTAAGCCATGGCCGCTGAGCCTGCGCGTCCGGAGAGGCCCGCGTACCACAAAAAAAAAAAAAAAAAAAAAAAAAAGTGTTGTAATAGGGCTTCCCTGGTGGCGCAGTGGTTGCGAGTCCGCCTGCCGATGCAGGGGACACGGGTTCGTGCCCTGGTCCGGGAAGATCCCACATGCCGCTGAGCAACTAAGCCCGTGAGCCATGGCTGCTGAGCCTGCGCGTCCGGAGCCTGTGCTCCACAACGGGAGAGGCCACAACAGTGAGAGGCCCGCGTACCGCAAAAAAAAAAAAAAAAGTGTTTTAATAAAATCTTACCAAATGAAAATTCTATACCAGCTAATATATATATATATATATATATATATATATATATATCCTTTAAAAGATAGGAAATATGAAAGGTAAAACAAAGTTTGTATTATACAAGAAAATCATCATGTTCTTGGGGTAAGCAAGGATTTTTTAAACGGCTACAAAGCACTAACCATAAATAAAAGGACTATGAATTGGACTACATTAAAATGAAGACTTCTGTTCATCACAAGATACCATTAATGAGTAAAAATGCAAGACATGGAATGGGAGAAGGTATTTCCAACACATTTACTCAACTAACATTTATACCCAAATTTTATATCCAATCTCAAAAACAACAATAAAAAGGCACAAGAATCAATTTTTTTAATGGGCAAGGATCTAAACAGGCACTTCACTGAAGAGAACACAGGATTATCCAATAAATATAAGAAAATATTATCCTCCCATTAAACATTGAGAAAATGCAAATTAAAATCACAGTGTGATACCACTACACACACTCAGCAGAATCCTTGAATGGCTAAATAAATTTTGGCATACTTGTGCAACAAACTACTATGCAGCAACTAAAATGAGCAATATATGGCAATATACAACAATCTGGATAATTCTCACAGGCATAATGTTGAGTAAAAGAAGTCAAACAAAAAAGAGTGTTAGTGATTCCATATATAAACTTAAAAATCAGGCAAAACCAATCCACAATAATGTAAGTCAGATTAGTGGTGATTATGGCAGGGAGGACTATTGGTTGAGTACTGGAACAAGGATGACTTCTGGGGATCTGGTCTTGTTCTATATTCATCTCTGGATGTTTATTTTGTGGGTGTAGACACATGAAAATTAATCAAGCTGTACATTATGATCTATTCCCAACATGTGTGTTTTGTTTTAATAAAAATGGCAACAAAAAGTGTAAAATATCCAATTTTAATGTACCGTAATCCAACACAGGCATGTAGCAGGGAAAGGTTAAAAGAAGTAAAAGGAACTTGTCAAACACACATTTATTTTCTCTATGAAGATAAAATGAAGGAAATATATCACAATAATAGAAGAGAATGTGGTGAGAGTACTTTGGAAAATATTTCAAATTATTTGTGAATACCATCTATTATCACTGTTATCACAATGCAAATGTTATTTCTATTAGAAAGATAATTCTTCACCCTCCCAAGCACTGACTGTGTAAATTTTCTGAGACTAATATTGATCTATTGAGTGCTTAGAATACATCAGACTCTATGATAAGCATTTTCAATGCATTACCCCAATTTATAGTCTCAAAAACCCCATGAAGTAGGTACAGGTACTATTATCAGTGCCACTTAACATGTGAGGAAATTGAAGTTTAAACAGGCTTAGTAATTTGAGCAAAGTCATGCATTAACATGCAGCAGAGCTAGGTCCTTAGGGCAGTGCTTGTCAATGAGTGTATTGAAAGCACTCAGCCAATAGCTGTCGAAAACTTGAAAAGGTTTCGAACTCTCATCTATGCCATGCATTTATAACAAAGTGTCTTGCTTCTCAAAGGGAACCCTTAAAAATCTAATGCAAAATTGGGATGAAGTTGAGGATGATTATTATATAGTTCATTATTTTATATATACATATATACTTATATATATATAATGCAGTATATGTTAGAATATTGAGCTCAGTAACCATTTTGGTTTCATAATCTGTTGACTCATTCATCCTGCAACTATTTATTGTGCGTCTGCCATGTACTAGAACAGGGAATATGATGGCAAACAACAGAGACAAAATTTCTGCTCTCATTGAGCTAAAAATTGGGGGGAGGAGACAAATAAGTAAGTAAATAAATGAGTTTAGAAAGTGATAAATGCTATTAGCAGATTGAAGGATTAGAGACTACAAGCCTATTTTAATGAGGATGCCTAGGGAAAAACTCTCCCATGGGGCAACCTAAATGACAAGATGGAGCCAGCCAAGCAAAGACCTGGAGGATATGCATCCCAAGAAGAAGGAGCAGTGGGTGCAAAGTGTCCCTGCTGTGCTAGGTGAGTGTGAAGAACTCTGAGAAGTCCAGGATGCCTAACACATAATGAGAAGTGCCCTTTAACATTCACATTTTTAAAATATTTGTTTTGAATTGTACATAGAATGTTATCTGTATTCACTGACTTGAAAGTCAAGCTTGCTAGTATTACTAGCAATACTCAGGCTCTGCTGTATTATGAGCAGCTTATCTCTGGCCCTAAACTTGTATACTTCACTTAGCAAAGCAAAAGCCCTGAAATTTGCTGTACTCATGGGTCCAGAAAGTCAGCTTAGTGAGCAACTATTTTTACTGGAGGATGTCTCTTGGAGTATAACTCCCCCTAAGCAGTTTGTAAAAGTAATACCTCTAACCACATAAATACTATCCCTGAGCCTATTTTTCAAACTTCAGTGTGGTACTTGGTATCCTGTTAAAATGCAAATAAATTCTGGTTCAGCAGGTCTGGGTGGAGCCTAACATTTGACATTTCTGACAAACTCCCAGGTTATGCCTGTCCTGCTGGTTCTTGAAACACGGCTTGAGTAAGAAGACCTTAGAAGACTTCTAATAAAAATTCCTTTGTCTTCCGGCGATATTTAAGTGCCATAGATTTTCAGTGCCTATCAGAATGGGGCTCTGGGCAATGGCACAGATGGTCTCCTTCTTAATCTGGCTCTGGTTGTGATAATTAAGTTAAATAACATATGTAAAAACATTCTCCACATAATAAATGCACAATTAATGCTATTTTTATCTAGTGGAAAGTTAACTCCCTCAAATAAAAACTAAATTACTTATGATGGAACTATTAAAATCATGTCTCTTAAACGCACTGGACTTCTCCTCATGTCTTTATGTACAAAATGGGATCTGTTAACATATGGTGCACTTTCTTTGTGTTCAGCATTATGTTAAACACTAAGAGGACAAAAACAGTTCTGCAGAACAGTCTCCGCCCTCCAGGATCTCCAATACAGTTGAAAGAGTGAGAAAAATAGAGAAAATAATTAGCTGCTAATTAGGATGATAACACATTAATTACTATAGGGGATCAGAGGCAAGTGAGATCAATGAGGTCTGGTGTTGACTCCCTGTTCTACATCCCACTATGGGCAGACCTGACGAGGGCAAGGAGACTATGCTAAGCCTCTGGCTACTTTGATTTCTTTATTCCAGCCGAGCTCACAGAGCACAAGGACTCTGAGCTTCCATCTTTCCCCAGTGTGTGGTTTCCTGCTTGCAGCAATGTCTGGGGAAAAGATGAGGCAATGCAGATGTGCACAATTCATTGACCATACAGACCTCCCAGAAGGCAGCGGAAGAAGCTACAGGGCTCCAGTTCTGCACATACACACACACTCACTCACACACACACACACACACACACACACACACACATTAAGACTCTTCATTATTTTGCTCCCTTTCTGCTTCCATCCAGGTTTCCACCCAGAACTGATCTTGGGGCACATTCAATGCGTCATATTTCAGATCGTCTTCTAGTAAAAAAAAAAGAGGTTTGATAGTCTACCCTGTTTAGCATCCCTACAGTCCCTCTTTGACAACAGTGCAAATACTAATTATTTTCCTTCCAAGGGTGAGCAAACTGTAATACTGTCAAAGTTATGCAAAAAGAGAAGTCCAATAATTACTTTTCATCTATTGTTTGGTTTAAACTGGCCTTTCTAATGTTCTTTTACTTTTATGGTGTGTGTTTGTGTGTGTGTGCACATGCATGCATATATGCACACATGTATGTACACACATATTTTCTCCTTGGATTTTTAAAGTGGGTCTACCTATTTCTAGAATACTATTTGAACTTGAATATAATCATACCTTTTATCAATAATATATATTATTGCTCATCGTTTTACCTTCCAGTACCTGGACTAGTCAAGAAAGTCTCCATGAAAGATACAGACCTTGAACTAAGACTTAAAAAATAGGTAAGACTTCAGAGGGCCAAACTGGGGAACGGAGGTGTGACAACATTCCAGCTAAGCAGAACAGCAGGTGTTCAGGTAGAAAAGGACATCTAATTAAAGCATGTAATACATATTGAAATCAAATAAAGTATAGGTTTAATAAAATATATGAGGCTATGAAGGGGAAGATTTTAACTGCCAGCAACAGTTTTGACTTGGCTCAGGAAAAAAAAATATCCTGAGTGTTTGATTTCAGGGAGTGACATGACATAAATGTTTATGAAAAATAAAACCTGAATTTATTAAAACTTAAATTTTGGGAGTTAATTTAGGTATGATATAACTTGGACCCAGAGTAGAGTTTAAAATTAGATAAGGGGACAATAAAGCAGAATGAAATGAATTACTATACATCCTTATCTATTTCATACAGCTGGTATGCAATGTCGCTATGTGGATTTCGCACTTGAGATATCTAGCAACTTCATAGGTACTTCTAGGATACCTTATTTTCCATATCTCTAGAGTGAAATAAGTTAAATTTATGAGTTGCTCAAGTCTTCAACAGACAACCCTTGGGTGCATGCATGCCTCTGGGACTAGAATGTCACAAACATCTCAGTTCTGAAGAATCCAAGACAAATCTGTAATCTGGGACAGTTAGACAGCCAGATAGCCAGATTCTTTGAAACACTAGATGCAGAACTTGGACTAAATGGATTCTCAGCACCTTTTGGCTATACATCCTTCCATCTCCCATTGCTAGAAGACCCCCTGCAAGAACCTTGATTTTTTTTGTACACTACATTTAAATGTAAGATATTTAACAAAAACTCTTAGAAATGTGTTTCCAATTTACCGTTTATCTGCCAAATCAAGTGGTGAATCTAAACTCTTGCCACTTCCTCCCTTAAACTTTTAATACAACACCACCAAACCATTTGTAATTCACTACATACTTTTCTAGACTCTTTCTCCTCCATACTTTCTATCCTCCTCACCCATCTTCCTGGAATTTCCTTCCCCATCGACTTCATGTCTCTAGTTCCTATTGAATAATTCATCTTTCCTAAGATAAAAGACTCTCCTTTTTAATCTGTTTTTTTTTTTTTTACCTTCTAACTCCTATTGGTCAATTCATCCTTTGGAATTCATCTTAGCCCTGACATCCTCTGACCTTCCCCACTGCATTGCAGGCTACAGATGTTACTCTCTCATATCTGTGCCTGCATATACATATATATCCATGAAAGCATGGAACCACAACAATTGAAATTACCTCCTTGTGAATCTCCTCCATTGTGCATTCCTTAAGGGAATAGTTTCTTTGTATTCCCAGCATATAACTGAGTACCAAGCAAACAGTCAGTGCTCAATGAATATTTGATGATTGAATGCCTAAATGAGTGCTTGTGTTCATTGTTATTACTAAAAATCACTACCATTGTAAATATGAATAGCAGTCCCATCTAGCCTCTTGAGTCAAAATTTGGAACTTCAATCTCATAGTGAAATTGCTTTAATTCTTATAACACCTTCATATACAAACTGTAGAGTTCTAGCAGAAGTTCCATCCCCTGGGATTTTGGACAACTATGTAAAATAGGGTGATCTAAGTATGAATTTCTCCCCAGAAATACTTTCCAATAATCTATGAACATATATCAATCCCCAAGAATAATTTCAAAAACTAGAAACTTTAGATACATAGATTAGCACATACATTTCTGAAGATACTAGAGAGGCAATACAGTAGAGTGGTTAAGATTCAGACTGTCTTAAACTCGTGACTGTCTGGATTAAAATTGTCATTATCATAATCACTATATAACATAGCCAACAAGTAACCTAATTTTTCTATGTCTCAGTTTTTTCCTCTCCAAAATGGAAGTAGTAATAATATCTAACTCCTGGGATTGTTATGATTCAATGTGTTAATACCTAGTCAAGGCATTTAGAATATCATCTGATCAAGAGTAAGCATTCAGTCAACATTTTGGGGAGAGATAGTTGCAGTTGCAGTATTATTATTCTTCATGTAGAAAAGTACATTGAAAACCCAGCAATTTGGAAAGCAGAGTATACCTGTGGGTCCAGGGTCAAAAGGAAATGAAGTTAAATACACTGACATTTAATTACCTTAAGACCCTTGAGACTATATTGTGACAGGTTATTGATGCTCATCATTATTGATTATCTCCTCATAGATAAGAGTGAAACAAGAGAAGCAAGCATTTTGCCTAATAGGAACATATTTTTAATGTATCCAAAGGCTGTTAAATACAGCAAAAATATATAAATATAGTCTTAAATGCTGTGAGTCATTTTCAAAGTTTGAAGCCAGAAGAATAGCAGTATCATGAATTAATGAGCTTTCACAGTAAAAAAAAGTGTTGTAGTAAGTTGTAAGTGAGATATCTGAAACAATTTTGAGATAGGACAACAGTCGTAGTAGAGGTAATGAGCAAACTATAAACAACCAAGTATCTTCAGGACTTGCATTTCTGACCTTTCTCCATTTCACCAAAAGGCCTGTTCTCCACCTGGCCTTAGTATGCTGAAAACTGCTTATAATTAGTCCAGCATTTTCCAGTTATATCATGCTCACGTTCCTCTCCTCTACTTGAAGGATGTAGTCTGGGGCCATACTGATTTTGCTGAATTCTTCTACCAAATGTTGATCTCTCTGAGGTCAAGGACCTTGTCTTATTTACTTTGCATCCTCAACTACTATAAAGATTTTAAAAATTATGTATTTGTACTTAGAGTTTTCCTCCTTAGGGCTACATTTCACACTACTTTTTATACATTTTAATTGAGTTGTTTAGCTGTGTGGTGCTATCATCAAGGATTTACTGACTATATTGATCTTTGTGCTATAAATCATGGTCTCTTCCCTTGAGGCTTTTAAAATAATTGAGAAGACAGAACGTACGCAGAAAAACAACTTTGGATCTTCATATAAAAGCTCTAATTATATGATGGTCATTTAGTAAGTCATTGATTTATCCAATAAAAATTTAGAAAATACTAACCATTGGCTAGGCACTGTGAGATCTGAGAATAAAGAACAACAAGCAGGATTCCTGTTTTCATAGAATTTATATCCTAGTGAGGGAGGAAAACAATGAAATGAGAACTTCCCGTAAAATAGGAAAAGTGCCACAATAGGGAAAATACAGTATGCTAAGAGGACACACAGAAGGCACAACTAAGCAAAGCTAAGGGCAGATCTTGGTTCAGTTAGGATTAGATTTGCTGCATGCAACAGAGACCTAAAAGATTAGGATTAGATTTGCTGCATGCAACAGAGGCCTAAAAGAATAGTGATGTAAACCAGAAAGAAATGTATTTCTCTCTCATGTAAGCATCTGAAGGCAGGCAGCTGTGCAGCAATGCTCTATGAATCTGTCGTGGAGTCAGGCTACCTTGTCTTGCTACTACCATTCTTTTTTTTGTTTGCTTTTTTGCGGTACGTGGGCCTCCCACTGCTGTGGCCTCTTCCGTTGCGGAGCACAGGCTCTGAACGCACAGGCTCAGCGGCCATGGTCACGGGCCCAGCTGCTCCGCGGCATGTGGGATCTTCCCGGACCAGGGCACGAACCCGTGTCCCCTGTATCGGCAGGCGGACTCTCAATCACTGCGCCACCAGGGAAGCCTGCTACTACCATTCTTAGTGTCCTATCTCAAGGACCAAGGTGGCTGCTCAGGTGATAGCAATCATGTGCACATTCCAGCCAATGGGAAGGATAAAGGAAATAGAGGGTGGTTTTTAGAAGCAATATAACACTTGCATTGGGCAGTAACATGACCCCATTGAGCTCCAAGAGAGATTTACAAGTATCAGTTCAATTTTGACCAGTTAATATTAGGGTTTCTATCACAAAGGTACAGTCAAGACAAATGTGATTTGAAGGGTATTTAAAATATATTTGGAGGTCATATAAATGTAATAAAATATCTCAGAATACAATCTGCAATGGAATATTCCCTTTTTTAGTTTAAAATTTTAAATATTAAAGTTCAACTATAAGAAAATAAACAACCCAATTTAGAAAGGGGTAAAAGATTGAACAGACACCTTACCAAAGAAGATATGCAGATGGAAAATAAGCATATTACTATATGCTCAATTATTTGTCACTGGGGAAATGCAAATTAAAACAATGAGATACCACTACACATCTATTAGAGTGGTCAAAATCCAAAAATATAGCAATACTGATTGCTGGCAAGGACACAGAGCAACATAAACTCTCATTTATTGCTAGCAGGAATGAAAAATGATATAGCCATTTTTGAAAACTCTTATAAAGCTATACAGTCTTACAATATGACCCCTCAATCACACTTCTGGACTGACTGAAAATTTATATAATACAGAAATATTCATGTAAAAGTTTATAGCCATTTAATTCATAATCACCAAAAATAGGAAGCAAGTAAATGTTCTTCAACAAGTGAATGAATAAACAAAGTATGGTACGTCCATACAATGAAATACTACTCAATGATGCAAGGATTGAGCTGTAAAACTAATGCAAAGACACGATGAATCTTAAATGCATGTTTCTATGTGAAAGAAGCCAGTCCAAAAAAGCTACATACTTTATAAGCTTATTTATATGACATTCTGGAAAAGATAAAAACCATAGAGATAGTAAAGAGATCAGTCTCCTTTGTTGGCCGTCCCAGTTATGACAAATGGATAGACCTCACCTTTCATAGCCACTTCCTCCACGATCTCAATCATTCCTTGGTACTCAGTCTGTGTTGGGTCAACACACCCAAGGGGTGATTGACTTTACTGGAGTAGACGGCAGGTCCAGCTTTCTCAGTAATGCCATTCACTGAGTGTGTTTTGTTCACTTTTTCCATGCTAATTTTGTTGCCTTTGACTTTGGACAAGCTATACTCAACTATGTGCCCCAGTTCCAGGCTATCAACATCACCAGGGAACTCACTGTATTGGAAAAGATTTTCTTATCATGATTGGCTGGCTGTTTCAATAAATCCAAAGTTATCCTTCAAAGTTGCCACATAAGCCTCTTGGAGTTAGAATTATGACCTAAAAGTCGCACACAAGTTGCAATCTCCTATCCAAGCCTCTGTTTCATATAATATTAAAAAAATATGATATATAATATGTTTACATATTATTATGTAACTATAATACATATATACTTATATGCACATACTTATATAAACAAATGAATGAATAATTAAATAAATGGGAGAAGACAGACAAATCGCCCATGCACAAGAATTCTAAACTATTTATGTAGATACTCTGCCCTCAAGGAGGTTGGGATTAATCCCCCACTCTTTAAATGGGGCTGTGCACAGTGACTCTCTTCCAAAGAGTACAGTATGGAAAGAGGCGAAAAAAGAGTAATTTTACAATCGAGGAATCCAACAAACATGACCTCACCCAAATAATCAAGGTTAATATCAACATTGTTAAGGATGTTGATAGTATATACACTTGGTGTGATGTGACAAGGACACTCTATCTCTGTGCTCTTTCTCCTAAAAACCCATAAACATCATCCACTCTAATCATGAGAAAAACAACAGACAAATTCCAGTTGAGAGACATTCTGCAAAATACCTGACCAGTACTCCTCAAAACTGTCTAGGTCATCAAAAATAAGGACAAACTGAGAAAAATCACAGCAAAGAGTTTACTAAGGATACATGAGGACTAAATGTATTGTTGTATCCTGAATGGGTTCCTAAAACAGAAAAGGTACATTAGGTGAAAACTAAAGAAATCTGAATAGAGTATGGAATCTAGTTAGTAATAAAGTATCAATATAGTTTCATTAATTGTGACAAATGTGCCATATGGGTAAGATATTAATAATAAGGGAAACTGAGCATAGAGTGTACAAGAACCCTTTGTACTATCTTTGCAATTTTTATGTAAATTTAAAATAATTTTTAAATTAAAAGTTTATTTTCTATAAAGATAACTAACAACCTTAAATAAACTACTACTTAAAAGTAATTTAAATATTTATACCACTAAAAAGTGAAATAATTTTGAGTTTTCTATATATCTATGACTCCTATTAAAAACTCAAAAATGTTTATGAAGTTTTCATAATAAGTAGTTATGTACTGTTTCATTAAATTCTATTTAGGAAACTATTACATTAATAAATACAATTAACAATGATAGCAGTGATATAACCTTGAAGATAATTAGAGAAATTTGGCCAAACTGCTCAAAGGTTTAGGATTAGTTTCAGGAATGGTTATGTACCTTATCACACAGTGTGTAATGGTTTCTATTATCACTGGTTGAGGTGTGGGTACTCATATAACCATAATGTGATATTTTATTACAGTCCTTAATGGAAACATATTTTTTATAATTGAACCTTTTTGTCTGCGTGAGAATATCATACAGCAGAGGAACTGAATATTTCAAGAATCCAATGAAAGTTCCATATAAGATTTTACAAGGGACTGCACGTTTGAAACACAGAAAGGGAAGCATGCTAACTGGGAAATGAATTGCCAATTGGTTTTCTCTCCTGCTGGTCTCATAGGAGATACAGCAAGCTGAGAAAATTCAGTTGTACTCTTGCCAAAGAATCTCATATGTCAAGAGAAAAGAAGCTCTGTAGGACTCTGTTTCAATGGCAGAGGTCAAAATATGCTTTCATTATAAGCATGTGTATATATATGCAGTATAAGGAGGGAAATGTTAAAATGAAAGCATAAACTCAGAACTCTTTCATCTCAGGATATTTTTCTATATTACACTCTAAAAATAAAATGCTGCCATATAAAAATGTGAAATCAAGACTTTAGTACATCTGCTCTAACAAGATTTATATCTACTATTAATTGTATGCCACACAAATATCCAAACTTTCATACAAGTCTGAATATAAGCCCATTTTAAATATGAGTATTACTATTGGATAACTTACCTTACCCACTGGGGATATTGATTTAAAGATGTAAAATTCTTCAAAGTGATCTACACACTTAAGAAATTCTTTTGTAAATTTAAATTCAATTAGGACCTGACATATTGGTGATGACGGAAAGTGCACAGATGCATAGGAATCATCTATTCAGAGGTATTAAGTGAAAATCTAGGATTGGATGTCATCATATCGGGAGGAACCATAGCTAGAAGAAAGCCAAGTACAGATCCTTAGCAAAATTCATCTTTAAATGATAGGAGAAAAAATAAAACCAGAAAAGTAAAAAGAGCCGTAACTTTGAGAGTGGAAAGAACAGTCAAATTTTAAAACTCAGTTCCACTATTTCCTGAGTGTGAACATTGACCCTTTGACTCTGTTTGCTCATCTGAAAATAAGGAAAAGAATTCTTATTTCACTAGCTCAAATATAACGTTAATATAACATATGTAAAGTGCTTAGCTCAGTTCATTTGTTAGTTTCCTTCCTCATGAACACTTATTTTCTTGAAAATAAAAGTGAATCATGGAGACCAATACAAACCAATAAAAATTTTTAAGTCACTGAATAACAGAATTCAGGGAAACAACATTGATTCTCTAAGAAATGCATGTTGTTTCCATGGTGCATTTTATGCAGGACCAACTTTACTCACAGCCCACAAATTCTGACTCTATACCAGTTTTCTCAGGGCTAGCTTTGATCTCACTGAATGAGAGTTACATTTAATGAGGAAGGTGTGGTTGTAAGCAGGGAAAGGATATTATACTTTAAATTCAGAAATTCCTCAGAGGAGCATCTTTGTTGCCAATGACTTCTGGTCATTTTGTTGGTCCTATCTGAAAATATATATCCAAAACTAAAACCAACTTGGCAAAATTTAGGAAATCCAAATATATTAAAAGAATCAAACTAAAGGAACTGGAAAAGAAGTTAAGTAACACAATATGTCTCTGTAAAGGATGTAAAAATTCAGCTGCTCTTGGATTTGTTAAATGCCTGTTTTCCTTTTAAAATACTTTTGGGAATAGGCAAAACCCAAAAGGTGTTTTACTAGGCACTTTTTCTGTTCATGTAGAAATGTCCCAGAGGAAATTTAATCTCCATGTTTCTGATACTTTCACACTTAACATCAAAGAATTGTTTTGTAAGAGTTATTTGATATATTAAGAGGATTTTTTGAGCTTTTTTCCAAGGCTTTCAAATTGTTTTTCTTGGAAAAGAAATGTAGTCACATTTAAGCAAGGGGATACTAATTTATACACCACTAAGTTCAAATTCAGTTCAAAACTCTGATGCCAAATTATGCAAAGAAAAGTCTTTCCTAGTTAAAAAATAATAATTCCTTTATTATAACATTTCAGCTAAACACCCCTACTTTATAGCAGATACATTTTCTTTATTACTTTATTACTATACTAATTTCATATACATCATTACAAAAAGAGCTAACTCCTAGTATAATGGAAGTAAGAACATCGCATGTTCTGCTATGTTGTTCTCATGAATTGAAGATGCATGAATGACTTCACACAAATTTGCAGAAAGTTCAAAAGGGTGAATGGAAGAGAATGGGAACTTTATTAGTAAATACCTGGTTAAATACCTGAAAGTTACTAAAGTTCTCTTCACCAAGAGCAAAGAGATTTAATCTTTATTTTTAAAAATCATTATGACCTTGGAATTTTCTAATCTTTAACCCAGAAATATCCAGACACCATCACCTGCTATTTAGACTATAGAAATAACCTACTGGTTAGTCTCTACAATTTTTATTTCCTCTGTTCAGTTCATTTTTCATACAGCCACCAGCTCTCTTAACCACCACAACCTTTAGTCCATTCTTCATAGAACAGCCAGCATTATTTCCTTAAAATTAAAATCCAATCATACATCTGATCCACTTGAAGACAATCAGAGACTGCTGTAGACTGACATTTGTGTTCCCCCAAAATGCATATGTTGAAGCCTAATCCCCCATATGATGGTATTTGGAAGTGGGGCTTTGGGGAGGTGATTAGATCATAAGGGTGGAGCCCTCATGAATGGGATTAGTGCCCTTATAAAAGAGAATCCAGAGAGTTCTCGCACCCCTTCCTTCATGTGAGGACAAAGTGAACCATCACCAGACACCAAATCTTCAGGTGCCTTCATCTTGAACTTTCCAGCCTCCAGAACTGTGACAAATAAATTCCTGTTGTTTATAAACCACCTAGCCTATGGTATTCTGTTACAGCAGTCCAAACAGACTAAGATAGTGACTATACGGTTTCCAAAAAATTCATACAAACACTGAATTCCTTGATGTAGTATACCCCTCTACTACAAATCCAAAGCCTTGCTGAGCTTCTTTGGGATGAGCCAGGAAGAAAGCCACTTCCCGAATCAGTGCCTTTGCATACACTTTTCCCTCTGCCCAGACTGTGCCTCCCCACCCTGTTGCCCCAGTCAACCTCTACTTGTTATTTGAGCTTTCTTACCAATGTCTGCTAAAGAGCAGGCTTCTCTCACTATCATGCATACTGTTTTACACTCACTGAGCATGTCTTCATAATACATTAAAAAAATGTGAATCAAATTTGGAGCTTTTTCAGTGTTTAAACAATTGAACTGAGTTTAGCTCCTGAGCTCCATTTTGATTCACTGCAGAAAACTTAATCTAATAATATATAGATTAACCGAAGTTATTTTTCCATCTCTTTAAGTAAATCCCTAGGCTTATAAACCCCATTCTTCTTCACCTGTGCCTATGATCAAACTCCCAGGGGCTTACCTTATATTCAGGTATTGATGGCAGAGGATGTCCGCTTCATCTTTTTGGTGAAGAAATTCATCTTGTTGACTGTTTCTTCAGCAACTACTATTCCCTCTGTACCAGTTCCACATGGTCGTGCAGACTATTCTGAGCTTCCTCCTGGTCTCTATGGCTAACCATCTGGAGAAGTCTCTCTGCTTCCTGTCAAGATCCGTTTCTGAATAATACAGTAAATACAGCCACTGTTATTATAGTGTGTGCGTAGGAGGAGGATGTCTCACATATCTATCCAATAACACCATGTAGCCATTTTACTCTACCCATATTGCCACAGAATGGACATAACTTTTCTTTGAAAATTACATTCTTCTTGGCCTTCACCCTGAGAGTAAAGGTCACTTGTGTTCTGGGATATCTGCTAATTTATAAGTAATATTATCCTTACTTCCAAAACCTAGGGCTATACCCAAATAGGTCTACTAGAATTGTGTCCCTTTCTAAGTGATAGGAGAGGTTACCTAAAACAAATTGTTCTTCATGTTGGAAAAAAAATATGACATACTCAAGACCACTGGATCTTTTAAAAATTTCACGAGGATGACAGACCCCAGAATTTCTTTGTAGTACTTATTTCCCAACCCCTAGTGTACAAATATCTAGAGCAGTTACCACTTGCTCCTTATTGGGTATTATGTTGTATTATCAACAACATAATACAGTGAACCAACATGATGTCCTGTGGAATAGAAAAGTGACCAGATTATGACACAGGGTTGGAAAGCTGATATAGCCTTGTAGGATAGGTATTGTTGGTCCTATCAGCTGGAAGCAATCCCCTCCCTAAGATCTTTACTAACAGATATAAAGAGAAAAATCATTCACTAAATCAATAGCTGCAACAGCTGGTCATAACCATATACAAGGGCTTATATTGATTTGATCCAACCACAAAACCACAACTGAAGCAGCAGCTATAATTGGAGTAACCAACTAAAAGTAAGTTTACAACAATCCACCATTATTTTCTAAGATTGATCTGTCTTCTCCATAGGCCAAATAGGTGGGTTGAATGGGGATATGGTAGGGATCACTACTACTATTTCTTGATGATGGCATAATCTCTACCATTTCTGCAGAAATGTGGTTTTATGTTGGGTTTAGTATTTTAAGGGTAGAGGCAGTTCTAGTTGCTTCTGTTTCGTCATTCCTATCAAAATAGCCCACATTCCATGTTTCAGGGAACCAACATGGGGATTCTGCTAGTTTCTGTGCATGATTATTCCAATTATACATTATGGAACTGAAGAATTAACCACAGAGTAGAACAGGGGACCCATTGGACCCACTCTGAGATGGCCATGAGCCAAAATTCCAATGATAACTTGACCTCCATAAATCACCATTGTGACTAGTATAACACGGTGATTTCTAGCAATTATTGAAAAGTTAGATTATTTTCCCTTCACCCTAGTAAGTAACTACAGGTCCCTTTGTGGAAGGCTAGGAGTAAGATAAACGGTAAAATTCTGGCAGTGTAGTGAGGTTCTTCCTCAATGAGATCTGGCATCCCCTTCATTTAAAAAGCTCTGAGGCACCAACTGGCTCAAGCTATTATTAGAACTAATAAGTGAGTTTGTCAAGGTTGCAAGGTATAAGAATGGTACACAGAAATCAATTGTATTAAAATATATTAGCAACAAAACATTTAAAAATGATTCTTATATCCTTCAGATCCATTCACACACTTATCTCCCAGATTTTCTTGACATAAATTGGCAAGGCCATGCAATTCTTATGGTGTATATAACACTTTTTTTCTTTTTTAAATCTTGCCCTCTGGGCTTTGTTGTACTTCAGTCTACTTATCGGTCTACAAGCAAGGGGAGAAAACGAAGGTCGGTACTGAAGACAACCAGTGGTTCCTTGCAAGGCAACTACCATAGGGGAGGTCACTATAAGTTCTTTAGGCAAGGATTGACTAATTAATTGATAAATTGATTCATTCAATTTGTGTGGTATACAGCCATCTCTAGGAATAGACTTTGAGTTGGTTTTCAGAAATCTCAACCTTGTGATTGTAGAGGAAAAAGGTTTCTTGAAGGGCAATCACAGAAGCTTTCGTCTCTTATGGGAATCTTGAGCTGGGAATTAAAAGCACTGAGCTCATCATTTTCCCCTAGGTTTCCCAGCACACTTAGAACCAATCAACTTACCCTATCATACCTCTTGTTTTCTCACACACACACACACACACACACACACACACACACACACACACACAAATATTCTATAACATCAAATACCTAGCCAACCAAAGATTTTCCTTCAATAGGCACGTGATTACAGTTTCTAGAGATAATAATAATTTGTATAACTGCATTGCCACTGAATGTCATGGGCTAGCAATGCCTCCTTCATCTATTTAAAAATAGAGTCATGAATGTTTAAGTTTACTCTGATTAAAGAACCTATTCCACATGGAAACAACCTAAAAGCCCATTGACAGATGAATGGATAAAGAAGGTGTGGTATATATGTACAATGAAATATTACTCAGCCATAAAAGAGAATGGAATATTGCCATTTGCAGCAACATGGATGGACCTAGAGATTATCATACTAAGTGAAGTAAGTCAGAAAGAGAAAGACACATACCATATATATCGCTTATATGTGGAATCTAAAACACAACACAAATTAACATATCTATGAAACACAAACAGACTCACAGGCATAGAGAACAGACTTGTGGTTGCCAAGGGGTAAGAGAGTTGGGGAGGAAGGATTGAGAGTTTGGGATTAGCAGATGCAAACTAGTATATATATAGGATGGATAAACAACAAGGTCCTACTCTGTAACATAGGGAACTATTTTCAATATCCTGTGATAAACCATAACGGAAAAGAGTATGAAAAAGAACACACATACACACACACATATATGTATAACTGAATCACTTTGCTGTGCAGCAGATATTAATACAACATTGTAAATCAACTATACTTCAATAAAATTTAAAAAAGAAACAATCCCAAATAACCCAGAAACAATTCATAGAACTTATGCTTCAGATCTGTCCCTTTGGAACCACTCTTGTTAACAAATTCTGTATCAGTCAGAGTACAATTAGAGAAGCAAACCACTAAAACAATTTGATCCTCTGCAACTGTGGGAGCTGGTTAAACAATCTCTGTAACGTTTTTGTCTTCAAGCTTAAGTCTATAAGGCAGATAATTAAGAAGGGAAGATGAATGTAAAATGAAGGAGAACAAGGTCAAGCTGGAAACCATAAGTAACAAAATCTGTATTAGTTATTTATCACTTCATAAAGAACTGCTCAACACTTAATGGCTTAAAGCAAAGTGGATAATTATTTCTTATCTCACAAAGTTTCTATGGGTCAGAAATTCAGGGACGGCTTAGCTGGGTCTCTTGTGAAGTCTTGGTCAGATGTGAACTGGGGCTTCTGTCATCTGAAGGCCTTGAGGGGGCTGTAGTACTCACTTCCAAGATGGCTCACTCATATGATTCAGTTGCTTTCAAGCTGTTGGAAAAGAGAACTTATTTTCTCACCACAAGATTCTCTTCATAGGGCTTCCTGAGTGTCTTTACAATACGTCAGCTGGCTTTCCTTAGAGTGAGTGAGCCCAGAGAGAAAGTAGGAGAAAGTCAAAATACCTTTTATGACTTAGTCTCTCAAGCCATGCACGATCAGTCCTTCCGTATTCTACAGTATTTATTAGAAGAATCCAAGTCCTGCCCACACTTAAGGGGAGTGGAATTAGGCTCTCAAATTTGAAGAAAAGAGTGTCAAAGAATTTGTAGAAATATTTTAAATCATCACATAAACTTACTAGCAATTCCTCTCATATGTTTACTAAAATGAAAGAAAACATATGTTCACAAAAAGAGATCTATGAAAATGATCATGGCCGTTTTATTCAAAATAGTGAAAAACTGGAAAGAGTTCACACATCCATCAACAGGAGAATGAATAAACACAGTTAGCTTCATGCAATGTAATACCACTCAGCACTAAAAAGAAACTATTGATTATGCAAACACATAAGAATGCTCAAAATATTATGCTAAATAAAACAAGCCTTATACATTTGATTTCCTGTGTATGAATCCATGCATATGAAGTTCTAGAACAGGCTGAACTATACTATGCAAACAAATTCAGAACAGTGGTTGCTTTTGAAGATTGGAATATGAGGACATACTGTGAAGTGGCAGTGAGGGAATTTTCTGTGGTCATTATGATGCTCTTTAACTTGACAGTTATAGTCAAGTGTCTTACACAGTGTCTACATTTATCTACACTCATAGAAAGGAATGCTTAATATTCAATTTCACTGTATATAAATTGTACTTAAAATATAAACAAATATTAAACTCTTGATAATGATATTCATTCATACATGTTTAGATGTGAAATAGTCTG
Source organism: Phocoena sinus (assembly GCF_008692025.1). Classification (NCBI taxonomy): domain Eukaryota; kingdom Metazoa; phylum Chordata; class Mammalia; order Artiodactyla; family Phocoenidae; genus Phocoena; species Phocoena sinus. The sequence continues at coordinate 85,064,026 of NC_045773.1, read as the reverse complement.
CTGTCTGTAACTTACTTTGACATACATAAAAATAAGATGGAGTAATGGATGGAGAGCTATAGGGCTGGACATATATGTGGTAAAACAAACATCGTAAAATATTAATAGTAGAATAGTCATGTGGAGCAGACCTGACCCCAACCTGCAGCTTGGAGGACAAGCTAGCCAAGCCAGGACTAAATTAGCCAAACTTCATCTGCACTTCAAGTGGAAGAGTGAGAATGATTATTAAGTCTCCAAATTTTTGGATAGTTTGTTACATGATGTTATTGTGGTAAGAATTAACCAAATTGCCAAAGTAACAGTTTTCCCACAGTATCACTCTATAGAGAAGTGCTTGTACAAAACTTTCTTCGTTATGTGTTGTGCAGAGAAAATTAACAGCCATAAACCATGCTTCATAGGACCTTAAGTCATGGAGACATACAACAAGTGCATGGACAAATGAGTAGCATGTATGAAGCTAAGGATATGAACACACTGGATATATTCCTAAGTGACAGAAGACTTAAGCTACTTACTTTACTGCAGAGGAAAATCAGCATCTGATAAGGTTTGATTGAATTTAAAAGCAACCTATAATCAGTTTGGGGATGGTTAGGTAAGAATGAATGGATGATCTCCCTACTGTCTTCATTATGATTTTGTAATTCTATGGCTATATTGTTGCTCAACCCAGAGACAGCCTGCCTCAGGGAGTGCGATATTAAATTATCTTCAGCTCCATGAGCTGCAATGGTCAAGATGTATCCAAACTGGAGGAGAACCTCCGAGGAGTTTTAGAGAAAAGAAGGAGAAAGAAAAGCTTCTGATTTTGATTCATGTCCAGAAACACATCCAATTATATTTAATTAGCCTTTCAAATTAATTTTGAACAATTTTTCAATTATTTTATGTGCCGCCTCCTCTTTCTATATATTATCCTTCTTCTTCTAAGATAGAACCCCAGAAACAGACTTTGGGCTGAAAAGTTGCAAAGTGCGTTTCTCTCTCGTTGTCCTTTGAAACCAACACTCATTTGAAGGCTTTTAAGGAGTCTGTGAGGAGTCTTGACCCTGGCCCGTAGGCATCACCTCCAAGGCACGTCCAGCTAAATGGACTCCTTTTCCTCAAGGGCAATCATTCATCATCACTCACAGTCTCTCAGCCAACTAACTGAAAATAAAGAGGAGCATTTTTACTGCTACAATAAAGGCTGACTTCCTATCTCAGACCTCTTTCAGTTTGGGGGAAAAGTAAGATTTTTAAACAGTCTCTATGCTTTATGGTCCACATCCCCTACTATGAATTCAACTGAGGGTCTCCTGAGAAGAGAAGATCACGCAGTTTGTCAATCCTTTGACCAGAGGAGGAATTAAACCATAAAGTGCAAGACTGAGGCAGGGTTGGATCCTAGGCCAAATTACGAAGTTGAATGTGAGTGTCTTTCCCTTTGACTTTTCAGTTTCTGCTGTTCTCCTTAAGCTCTCATCCCCATCGCTCCTGGTATCCTTGCACATGGTCCATGACCTCTTGTGGTTCCCTTTTCCCTAGGTGTCAGGCAAGCCCCTCCACTGCTAAGACTCCTTCCATATCAGGGCATCTATGAGGTTTCTCTTTCCTACTTAACCTTATACTACACATTTTATTGTTTCTTTTATTATCTACTGCTGTGCATAATTTACAAATTAAAACACACATATTTGTTTTATCTCTAAATAAATCCATATATGTGGTGTAGAAGAAAGAATAGCTTAGACATCAGATAGACCTGGGATTGAATTTGGGTTTTACTAGTAGCTGTGTGATTTTGAACAAATACCTTAACTTTTTTGAACCATGTCTAAAAAAGATCACGTTCTATACACTTTGGGATTACAATCTCTTTTCCAAGTTTTCTATGAACTCCCAGCAGGCTGATACACTAGTTGATTACCTTACCTGTAATTCTGAATTCTCCCTTTACTAAAATAATTGAGTTCATAACATGTGCATCACAAAAAAGCTTCATGTGTTGACACATCATATGCAAATTGCAAAAAAAAAAAAAAAACAGGAAAGCAACACAATGTTTAAAAGACCACTTTCGAGTCACAAATAACAGGAGGCCAAACAGTACTGTTTAGAATACTGAAAAAGAAGGACCACGCGGTTTGACAGGAGATGCCCTATTAACATTTAATTAATATTTAGATTACAATAAAAAAAGAAATGGTCATCTTTGAAGACATTTGCAGATCCTTTCAGTGTTACGTAATCTTAGCTAATACATGCATTAAAGTTTGCTCAAAAGTGTTTCTTCAAATTCTAATTAAACTGTCAGTGCAATAAATGATAGAAGGGGTATAAGGCCCCTTCTCAGCTCCATTGGTTTTATAAGTACTAAATTAAAACACCACTACCATTTTTGCCTTATGCTTATTAAGGTCATTACAAATTCAGTCTCTTAAAGTAGAATTTAATTAAAGATAATGAGACAAAATATCTGAACAAATCACATTTTGTTCAATCAAACATAAGAGATTGGTGGAATTAAATTTGTAAACTGAAATTTCTTTTTACCTAAAATGTATGTACTACCCATCATATCTGGAAAAAATATCATAACCTATGGGATGACTTCCTTCTGCCACATGTGAGTTATCTTTTCCAACTGCTAATTATATTTTGGCAAAATATGAATCATGCATAAATCCTACACTGACTAGTTTTTAACAGAAGTTAAATCTGACTGGATTATCAATCTCCACGCAATTTTAATATCAGAACAAAAACTAGGAGGAAAACATCATGAAAATAAGTATTTTAGATTATCTTCTCTCTCTAGGTGCAGAGCCTTCATCCAAAATGCTTTACTCAAAACACAGGAGGGTTAATATACCATTCAATCCTGAGGAATAGTATAATATAGTTTTCTGGAGTCTCATAAGTATTTTTCATAACTTGTAATATATTTAGAAAGTCACCCCTTTTTTAAAAATTCAATTTATTCTGGCATTTTTTGGAAATATTTATCTATAGTTATGTAATCTACATGTCATGTTACTGTTGTGTAGTATAATAAGTTAAAGCACTTATTTGATATATTCTTAAGACATTCTATTGTTTTTGATTGATAAGGAATATCAAGGTATAGAATCATACCACTGAGACAAAGGAAAGAATTCTAACGAGATAATTTCTAGAGAAGTCATTCCACACAAATCCCTTCCTGCTTCACCTAATAAAAAATAATAAGGTAATAAAATAAGCCTCAATTCTTGGAAATTTCAGGAGAATTAGATATAATGAATTTTCCAGCTATCTGAGCTTGTTTTGAAGTCAAATAAATCAAATGTCTCTTTTTGGTAAAACACTGTGTTAAACACACACACACAAAAGATAAGTAATATATAGACCCTGCCCTCAGCCATCAGAGATACATAAACAAATATTCAAAGTAAAAAGCAGACAAAGTTTCGTCTTGAAGTTCAACTATACAATAGGAGGTAAAGAGGTTGCATAGTAAATTACAACTCTGGGGAGTAATTTGAAAGTTTTTTTTATTTTATTTTTTTTATTCATGCTGGTGGCTTTTGTTCTCATAAGGATCTTTGGAAATGTATTATAAAGTATTCTGGAAACAAATGACTCAGTGGAATCATTATGAATGTCAACGACTGTAATATGCATTAAAATAATTCTTAAGGACCACAGGCAGTTACAGAAATAATTGCCCATACACTAAATGGCCCCCCAACTGTATAACTTATAAATTATCACATCTGCTTTTCCTATCTCTTTCTTGTCTCTCACCCAGTTCGAAGTACCTTTCTTTTGCTACCAAACAATTCTCCTACTTCCTTCTAACATACCATTTATAATAGGCAAAAATTTAATAAATTTAATAAAACATTCTACTAGTTTAGAGTCCCAATTCTAGCTGAGACACAGAACCAGGTGAGGTGGTTTAGGTTGTTTTTTGTTTTGCAATATGGATCCCGCTTCTTACTCCTTAAGTATTTCCGATTCAGAAGGTCCGTCCAAGGTAAGGCAAAATGATCTGTTGGGTTTTTTTTCGAACTTTTGTGCAATTCAGATCTGATCCACATTTGAGCGTTACTGCTCTATTAATTTTAAAGGCATCTGCTTTAAAACAATTATACAATATTTAACCGAAAAAAGGAAGGTGAACTTTTTTGACAAATCTGAATTAATGTTTTCTACCTATCCCTAAATTATTTCACCCTAACCAGAAATGCAGCAAGGGTATTTTCTTTTCAGAAGTGCTTGTTCATAGAATAGCAACCCCATCATGTGGTATTTTGCTGAAATTGCTTCTAGAGGCATATTAGGTTTAACGTATTTTCATATCCAAAAGCAAAATTTTTTTAATTATTTATTTACTCATTCAACATTTATTGAGCAGACATTATACAGTAGGCATAATACTAGATGCTCAACAAAAAAAATTCAAAATCAATACTTTAATCTATTTACATCCGTGTTGAAATCTATACAGTGTCAAAAATAAAGCTGGTTGACCCCATGATATTGATTAATACAATCCTATTCAAATTACCAATCAGATTCTTCTCCTTAAAATCGATGGTTTGTGGCAGTTTGAACTTCCTAAAAAGTTTGTTTAATCAGAGCTAGGGCAAGACTAGTTGATTGGTCTACCAAGATGACTTATTACACTAATTATGGGCCCTCATCCACTCCTCTCTCAGAATATATTTGGTCATTACCCAGGAAACTTCCAGAGAACCCATCAGAACAACGACTTTCAAAATTGTATTAACTGACACTGAAACCCAAACCAACACTGGGTTTGGTTTCTTTTTAATTGAGTTTTTCTCCAGTGCATCCGAACATTTAAAAATAAATATTTTTTAGATAAATGACTTTACCACTACCAAAAGCTAGAAATGCATTGAGGTTTGATTCTGATGTACAGATCATAAATGCAAAAGGATTACTCTTTAAAATTAGGCATTTGTGCTCTTTGCTAGTGCAACATTATCATGGTCTTGCATGCACAATGACTATTGAGCACAGTGTTCTTTATTAATGAGAACCAGAGCTGACAGAAAAGACCATTGTCCTAGGAAAGAATTTGTGCACATTTTTCTAAGTGCACTCCTTGGTTTTTTTGCTAAATCAAGATCATTCCATAAAAATTGATATTCTGAGACATAGTTACTTTAAGAATTTTAAGGAGTTTTAAAATTAGAAAACTGAAGATGCCAATTTTAAAATTCCCTTTTGTTGGTAACAACTACAAATTCCCAATAACACTTCAATTTATGGTTACATGTATCTCTTTATTAGCCAGTATTTTTATGGTTTAAAGCAAGAGTGCCTTTCTAAAAAGTTGTCTGTAAATTGCATTTTACAGTCAACTCAGAAAATTGAAAAAAGTATCATGTCATTCTTATTTAAATTTTACAAGGGTAGATTATGTAAATATAGCAGATACAGGAATAAATTATTGAGGACTAGAAATTTTAGCTACAAGATATGTTACCAAAATGTTTACTAAGTATCTGGCATTGAAGCCCAGGAATTGTTCCAAAAGAATTATATATTCTAAATGTGCAAAATATATGAATAGACCTGCCTTGTGAAATACAGTAACTACTAGCCACAAATACATATTGAGTGCTTGAAATGTGGCCACTGTTGATAAATTGCATTTTAATTTTATTTAATTTCAATTAATAATTTTAATAGCCACATGTGACCAGCTGCTGCCATATTGGATACTGCAGGTCTAGAATCACATACTGTATTTAGTTGCCATTTTATCTTTAATATCCTCTAATGTCAGCCTTTCTCAGCCTTTTTCTCCTTATGATATTCATATTTTTGGAGAATATATTTGGTGGACCATCTTTATAGCTCCTTATCCTGACCTGAAAACTCTTTTCTGGAACTTATCTTCAAACCAAATTTGTAGGAAATGTTTACATCTGTGAATCCTGAGACCTTTAATACCAGTCAAATGGGCAACCAATCCATAATGGATGTTACAAGAGGTACAAGCATAAATAAAAGGATGTCTCTGAATACTGAGAACTCCTGAAGTCAAGGAAAAGCAGACAGAGTGTCAATTTGAAGTGTACACTCCAAGGTCATGGGAGACTGTGGAGTAGCCGTTGATACAGAAGACAGACAAAGAAAGGAGCTGGGAGATCTAATAAAGCCTCATCATATGGGTAGGAAGGATTGGTAGTAAGGAAATGATACAGTGCTTAATTTCAACAGTTTATAACCTTAATAATGAAGCTGTAAGGACCACAACTCTGTTATATGACCAGCTAAGATAGGGAGATAAAACGGACATATAAAAGCCATCAAAGAAAATAATACCATTAATCATTTTTAATAGTCTAGAAAAGGCAATTGTTATTTCTGTAAAAAGCTAGAAAGTAGATGAAAAAATCAGGATATGTTTCATAGAGTAACACTAGGTGTGACTTCAAACAAAATATATTGTATATATTCCTATATCTGATTCTAACTACTATCATAAGAGGTTGGATTATGTTATTTGTACAACTCTATGAATATACTAAAAACCACTGAATTGTACATTTTAAAAGAGTGAATTTTGTGGTATATAAGTAATATCTTAATAAAGTTGCAACAAGATAATATATAAAAATAAAAAATAAATCTGCAAGAGAAAAGCCGCCTCTCTTCTCAAGGGAGGATGGTTTGGGGACTGCAGGTTGAAGTAGATATTTGGGAGAGTTAAATTTCTCTGTTCAATGAATGGAGAAGAAATAGAAAAGTTAGCTGAAGGAGTCATCATGAAGATGACTTTGGAGAAAGAGGTGAGAGAGATGGATGAGACAAGGGCCTGCACAGTTGCAAGGGTGGGATTTGAGAGCCCTCAAGGACAGGGTATCCCAAAAGGACTTTGCTGCATAAGGAATACAGAGGGGGATTTTTAAGTAGTTTACCATGATGTTTTCTATGCACCTGTCTCTATCGTTTTCAGTCTTGCAGTGCTTTAGTAAATGTTACATTTCTCACTAATCCTTTTCCATCAATGTGGATTCTTTTGGAGGAAATAAAAAGGGGACTATGTCCAGGTTAAGGCAAATACATACAATGTGGGGAAGCAGGAGCTGAGGTCAAAGGAGATGCTGGAGTCTAAGTATCTTGGAATTAGCAGAAATTCCAGGGAGAATTAAGACTTTTTAAAGCTGTAGAATTAGTGAGGTTCAAGTTGAGATTCCCAAGCGGTAAAGGGGAACCAGGATCATACCTGGGATACAGATGGAATGAACAGAAAAGTGCATTAATGTAAATATATGATACAATGAAAGGATGAAGTTGGAAAATAGGAAAGCCCAGAGATGATCTAGACCCAAGAAGAGTAGATGGAGTTGCTTGGCTGCTGGCAGATGGAAAGACTATAGACTCACCTCCCCCTTAATCTCCCCCAACCCTGTGAATGTCCTATAGCTCAGCGATGAGGGTCTAGAACTCCTGAGTAGCGTGCATGAGGTGCTTCAGTGTGCTTCAGGTGATAGAGGGCTATCTTCTTTTTTTGTATTGTGGTATATAATACACATAACATACGTTTACCATTTTAACTATTTTTAAGTGTACGACTGAGTGACATTAAGTACATTCAGATTGTTACACACCTATTACCACTATTCATGACCAGAACTTATTTCTAATAATCCGATACTGAATTCCTATACCTGTAAAATAATAACTCTCCATTCTTTCCTCCTTTCAGCCCGCTGGTAACATCTATTGTACTTTCTGTCTCTATGCACTTGCCTATTCTAGGTACCTCATATAAGTGGAATCACACAGCATTTGCCCTTTTGTGGCTAGCTCATTTGACTTAGCTTAATGCTGTCAAGGTTCATCCATATTGTAGGGTATATCAGAATTTCATTCCTTTCTAAGACTGAATAATAATATTCAGGCTATCTTTTTAAATGAGGTTCTCCTATGGCTGAGTTCAAGCTCTACTGCTTGGCGCACTGATCCATTTTCTACTTTTTTCTGTGAATGGGACTCCTCCTTATGTTACTCTACTGCCTATAGAGGAATCAATGTTACTTTAGGAAAATCAAGTCATAAATCAGGCAAGGCCATCCTAGACACATGCCCATCAGAGACTAACTCTATTTCTTGTTCCTCTTCCTATATTTCTCAATCAATTACTTTTACATAGAGAAACATCTGATACGTGAACTCTCAAGAAAGAATAGAAGGTTCTAAGGGAACCTTGTCTCATTGAATTTAAGCTACTTTGCCTCAAGTAGATTAACTCCTAATGCCCTACAGTCCATCCTCAGAGCACATCTAGTGAGGACACGTCAGTTTCTCAGGTGCCGAAAATCTACACAGGGTCCACAGGGAGCAGCCTGTGGCAGTTGGAGCTCTAGATTCTGAACTCCAGAAAAGACAAGAATTTAGTCTTAATTCAAGAAGGAAAAGACCCTAAAGGACCCAAAGCAGGAACACGTGGAGGAAGTGATGCAGGTTTGAGGATCCCTCAAACTCAAGGGAAAAACAACCTGGCCCAAGGGGCTCAGCAGACACCCTGTGAACAAGTTCCTTCAGGACCTGCCACAGAAGTAAAGGCTTCTTGACAGAGTCACTTTGGAAAGTGGATGGGGGAGCTTTTTCTTTGGCTATATACCAGGTAAAAAGCAAATGAAAGGAGGGTCCTCTTCAGAAACCAGTTAAAGGTCATTCTCTGAGCAAAACCCAAGCCCAGAAGAAAGCAGAGCTGTATTTTTGCACAGTGGGGGACTGAAGTTCAGGAGCCCTTGACAACCACTGACTAGATCCCAAGAGAAGAAACTGGGGCTTAGCCTGGACTTCATACCTGGGAGAAAATCAGTACAAGGGGAAACTCCAGGCCCAGGAAGAGCCTCTAAAGGGGCATTCTTGAGACTACAGGGATCTCTCCCATGCAGAGCAAAGGAGAGTGGTGAGTGCCCTATCATGTATACAATAAACTGTCTCTGATGGCCACAGATATACAAGCAGGGGCAGAGACAGGGACAGAATCCTCACAAAATCATAAGATTCAAGCATCAGCAGATATATCCAAGCTATCTCTTTTTAGGCCCCATGTCTCTGCCAGGAAAAGGCAAGCACACCAAGTACCTGCAGCCTGCCTCAATCCTGCTCAAGGTGCTGCCTTCAGAGAGGTGTGTCTTCTATTCAGTCAGGAAACATTTCTAGGAAAGAGTCCTTCCAGGAAGCAACATTTTTAACTAAGAAAAAATCTAGTCCATGCTAAGGAAACATATAAGTAAATGTTACAGTGCTCATACTCATTTAACATATAAGTAAATGTAACAGCGCTCTCATGTAAGTAAATGAAACAGCGCTCAATTTCAGTAGTTTATCACTTTAATAATGAAGCTTTTATGCATCAGAGTTGTTTGTTACATGACTGGCTTATGAGAATATTACATATGAGTGTATATGTGTGTAGATATGTGTGTGTATCATATTTACATATACATGAACATATATATTTATCAATATAAAATATTTAAATTTTCTTTCTATATCACGTACATAAATCGATATATAAATATAGTTATGTACACAGAGATTCTATATGTGTATATATAGAGAGCAAAAGATTCAAATATACTATGTGTGAATTCAACAAAAATAACTTCATTAACTATGTTTTTTTTTAATATAGAGAGACCAATTGAATTTTAATGAAATGTTACAAACTGGATGGGAAAAATCAAGAATCTCTAACTATTGTTATGCAAAAGTTATAAATGCTTTGGTTAGAGAATGGATTATGTTAGAGAAGGGCTCTCCTCACTTTCCAATTCCAGATGATTTGGAGGTGCAGGGTGGGTTAGAGACCTGGGAGAATTGAGTTGCTCTGTATATTAAAGAGGATGAAAGGCTATTTGTTTCTGAGGGGGCTTAGTGTGCCATGGCTGAGCTCAAGCTCAACTTCCTGTGGCACGAATTCCATCTTCATCTTTCTAGGTGAGCTGGTCCTCACTTTCTGTTACTGGACTACTGACAGGAGAATCTATTCTTATTTCCAAAATGAAGGCATGATCAGGTAAGGAAATCCTAGGCTCACATCCAGTAAAAAATGACTCTATTCTCCTGTTCCTCTTTTGACACTTCCAAATCAGTTTTGTTGTCTCAGAAATACACCTGAGATAAGATAGAGTATGACTAATGTGATCAGTCATAATTGAGATATACTGTGTCAAATACAGAGAAGATTTCAAATAGTATGAAAAATGTTTTAATTTCTCATTAATAATTTTTATATTGATTACACGTTGAAATGGTAACTGGGCTAAGTAGACTAAATACCTTAGATTAATTTTCAATATGTCTTTTTTAAGAAGATTTTTCCTTTTTTAAATTTTTGCCTGCGTTGGGTCTTCATTGATGCGTTGGGTCTTAGTTGCAGAGAGTGGGGGCTACTCTTCGTTGCGGTGCACGGGCTTCTCATTGTGGTTGCTTCTCTTGTTGCACAGCATGGGCTCTAGGCACATGGGCTTCAGTAGTTGCGGCACGCAGGCTCAGTAGTTGTGGCTCACAGGCTCTAGAGCACAGGCTCAGTAGTTGTGGTGCATGGGCTTAGTTGCTCCACAGCATGTGGGATCTTCCCAGACCAGGGCTCGAACTAGTGTCCCCTGCATTGGCAGGCATATTCTTAACCACTGTGCCACCAGGGAAGCCCCTTCCGTATTTCTTTACACTTTTTTTAATGTGATTGCTGGAAAATTTTTAAATTAAATAGTAGCTGTTTTTATTTCTATAGGACAGCACTGGAATAGCTGATTTATAAAGTAAAAACTACAAATAGCATAACATAACAAAAATATATCTTCACAGCTAGTCTAATTAATGAAAACTTACACAACCTTTAGCTTTTAAGCTAACAAGATACGAAAAAATGTTAACGCACGTTATTAGCAAGGACATGGTAAAATAAATATGCTTACATATTAGTGATGAGATTATAAATTGTTAAAATCCTTCTGGAAAAAAAATGGAAATACATTTAAAAGCCTTTAAAATATTGGTTCCCCTTTAATAACTAACTCTACTTCTAGGAGGTACTACAAGGAAATGGTCAGACTGATATACACAAATTTATGTACAATGTTGGTTACAGTATTATTTATTTAGGGATGTATTACAATAATCTGTATGGTGAAAATAAGGAAATATTTAAGTAAAATAGAGTTTGTTCACATGCTAGAAATATTGTTCATATTCTGGTCACAGCACCTTTGTAATACTAATTTAATAGCAGATGTTCATGCATTGATATACAAAGATATAATCATGCTGATATGTTAGTGTGATTAACATTTGGTTTTTTGTAGAACATACTTTTTGTTGTTACAGATTTTCTAAAAAAAAAAAAATTAGCATGAATTACAGGAAGTAAAGAAAAGAGAAAACAAGATGGGTTAGGTATCTGCTAGTTTCATTCATCCCCCATATTTTCTCTTCCAAATGTCCTAAACTTAGAAATGTCTTAAATAGGCACGTAGATGATTTCCATCATTTCCTTTAAACTCATTTCCTTTTTTCCTCTCACTTTTTACCTACCAAACCAAATTATTACTGAGTAACATTTTAGCCTCAGATAAGCTCTCAAATGTTTCTTTGAAAACATGAATGTTAATTTAAAAATAACTGTTTTTCACCTCTCTTATGTAGGTGTTAACATATTCTATTTTTTATATAAAAAATCACCTCACTAAATTTACATATTTATCTCCAACTTTCATCCTAATTCATATTCATTTTATTTATTACTCACTGTATATCTGATAAAATTTAACTAACATGTTTTAAAATCTCTCACTAAAAAAAAAAAAAAAACAACCCTGTGGCTTTAGATAAGTATTTGAACATAAAAATAGTGATTTAATTGACTAACTATAAAAACTCAGTTCAATCAATATTGGCATTGAGACACAGGTCAGGATTTTTCTGACTTGTCGCTGGTGTTGACCACGAATAAGCTTACATTTCTGGTTCTTGTTTTTTAATTGATCATTGTTTCAGAGTGGAAAGAAATGTTTATAGTCATCTGGGTTGTCCCTCCCATTTGGCCGATGTTGGTTCTAGCAGAGTTGATCATCATGGCCATACCACACAAGCCCAGACTTAGAATCAACTTACTGAGGCAGAAGACTTATGGACTCAAAGGATTATTTCAAAATCACTAAGATTCAAATTTTCTACATGGGACAACCAAAGGAGGGGTATGAGTTGATTCTCAGGATCTCCAAAGCAGCTTAAAATGAATAAAAATTGGAAAAGCACAGATGAACGTGTATTTGCAGACTTTTTTGATTGTTGTGATGATAAGTACTCGCCTACAACTTTGTGCACAATTTTGTTTATGAATGACATTGCTCTTGAGGAATACACAGTGTGGGCTTTGGTACCATCTGGCACTGTATGGCCAAGGACAGCTCCAGCCCTGCAAGGGATGTCAAGCAGTAAAACAGCAGAGACTGCTGTTAGTCATACTGGCATCCTTGACACCTGACAGTGTGTTTATAAAATATTAGGCACTCAACAAATGCTATTATTACTCCTTAATACATAATAAACAGTCCTATATATAGTCACATAATAAACAGTACTATACATAGTCAACAAAAGTATGATATTCAGGAAAGTATTCTTGGGCCCTCAAATTAGCGGAATGAGCGTTTACCCCAATAATTAATAGCTATATTTCTTAATTAGTTGAGGCACTTTACATAAAATAAAATCCACTCATTTAAAGCGTATAGGGGGGCGATTGGGAAGATGGCGGAACAGTAAGACGCGGAGATCACCTTCCTCCCCACAGATACCCGAAATACATCTACACGTGGAACAACTCCTACAGAACACCTACTGAATGCTGGCAGAAGACCTCAGACCTCCCAAAAGGCAAGAAACCCCCCACGTACCTGGGTAGGGCAAAAGAAAAAGGAATAAACAAAGACAAAAGAATAGGGACAGGACCTGCACCAGTGGGAGGGAGCTGTGAAGGAGGAAAGGTTTCCCACACACTAGGAAGCCCCTTCGCAGGCAGAGACTGTGGGTGGCAGAGGGGGAAAGCTTCGGAGCCGTGGAAGAGAGCACAGCAACAGGGGTGCGGAGGGCAAAGTGAAGAGATTCCCGCACAGAGGATGAGGGCCGACCGGCACTCACCAGCCCGAGAGGCTTGTCGGCTCACCCGCCGGGGCGGGCGGGGCTGGGAGCTGAGGCTCGGGCTTCGGTCGGAGCGCAGGGAGAGGACTGGGGTTGGCGGCGTGAACACACCCTGCAGAGGGTTAGTGCGCCACGGCTAGCCGCGAGGGAGTCCGGGGAAAAGTCTGCACCTGCCGAAGAGGCAAGAGACTTTTTCTTACCTCTTTGTTTCCTGGTGCGCGAGGACAGGGGATTCAGAGCGCTGCTTGAAGGAGCTGCAGAGACGGGCGGGAGCCACGGCTAAAAGCGCGGACCCCAGAGACGAGCATGAGACGCTAAGGTTGCTGCTGCCGCCACCATGAAGCCTGCGTGCGAGCACAGGTCACTATCCACACCCCGCTTCCGGGGAACCTGTGCAGCCCGCAACTTCCAGGGTCCCGGGATACAGGGTCAACTTCCCCGGAAGAACTCACGACGCACCTCACGCTGGTGCAACGTCACGCGGGCCTCTGCCGCCGCAGGCCCGCCCCGCACTCCGTGCCCCTCCCACCCACCCCACCCCACCCCACCCCACCCCACCTCCCCTCCCCGGCCTGAGTGAGCCAGAGCCCCCGCATCGGCGGCTCCTTTAACCCTGTCCTGTCTGAGCAACCAACAGACGCCCTCCAGCGCAGAGGCGGGGCCAAATGCAAAGCTGAGCCCGGGAGCTGTGAAAACAAAGAAGATAAAGGGAAATCTCTCCCAGCAGCCTCAGAAGCAGTGGATTAAAGCTCCACAATCAACTTGATGTACCTGCATCTGTGGAATACACGAATAGGCAACGAATCATCCCAAATTGAGGAGGTGGACTTTGAAAGCAAGATTTATGATTCTTTCCCCTTTAACTCTTTTTGTGAGTGTGCATGTGTATGCTTCTGTGTGAGATTTTGTCTGTATAGCTTTGCTTCCACCACTTGTCCTAGGGTTCTATCTGCCCGTTTTTTTTGTTTTTAAAATTTTTTTTCTTAATAATTATTTTTTATTTTAATAACTTTATTTTACCTTTATTTTATCTTTATCTTTTTTCTTTCTTTCTTTCTTTTCCTTCCTTCCCTCCTTCCTTCCTTCCTCCCTCCCTCCCTGCCTCCTTTGTTTCTTTTCTTCTTTCTACTTCTACTAATTCTTTCTTTCTACTTTTTCTCCCTTTTATTCTGAGCCATGTGGATGAAAGGCTCTTGGTGCAGCAGCCAGGAGTCAGTGCTGTGCCTCTGAGGTGGGAGAACCAACTTCAGGACACTGGTCCACAAGAGACCTCCCAGCTCCACATAATATCAAACGGTGAAAATCTCCCAGAGATCTCCATCTCAACACCAGCACCCAGCTTCACTTAGCGACCAGCAAGCTACAGTGCTGGACACCCTATGCCAAACAACTAGCAAGACAGGAACACAACCCCACCCATTAGCAGAGAGGCTGCCTAAAATCATAGTAAGTCCACAGACACCCCAAAACACACCAACAGACGTGGACCTGCCCACCAGAAAGACAAGATCCAGCCTCATCCACCAGAACACAGGCACTAGTCCCCTCCAGCAGCAAGCCTACACAACCCACTGAACCATCCTGAGCCACTGGGGACAGACACAAAAAACAACGGGAACCACGAACCTGCAGCCTGCAAAAAGGAGACCCCAAACGTGGTAAGATAAGCAAAATGAGAAGACAGAGAAACACACAGCAGTTGAAGAAGCAAGATAAAAACCCACCAGACCTAACAAATGAAGAGGAAATAGGCAGTCTACCTGAAAAAGAATGTAGAGAAATTATAGCAAAGATGATCCAAAATCTTGGTAATAGAAAGAATGCAAGAAACATTTAACAAGGACCTAAAAGAACTAAAGATGAAACACGCAACGATGAACAACACAATAAATGAAATGAAAAATACTCTACATGGGATCAATACCAGAATAATTGAGGCAAAAGAACGGATATGTGACCTGGAAGATAAAATAGTGGAAATAACTACTGCAGAGCAGAATAAAGAAAAAAGAATGAAAAGAGCTGAGGACAGTCTCAGAGACCTCTGGGACAACATTAAACGCACCAACATTTGAATTATAGGGGTTCCAGAAGAAGAAGAGAAAAAGGAACGGACTGAGAAAATATTTGAAGAGATTATAGTTGAAAACTTCCCTAATATGGGAAAGGAAATAGTTAATCAAGTCCAGGAAGCACAGAGAGTGCCATACAGGATAAATCCAAGAAGAAATACGCCAAGACACATATTAATCAAACTGTCAAAAAATTAAATATAAAGAAAACATATTAAAAGCAGCAAGGGAAAAACAACAATTAACACACAAGGATTTCCCCATAAGGTTAACAGCTGATCTTTCAGCAGAAACTCTGCAAGCCAGAAGGGACTGGCAGGACATATTCAAAGTGATGAAGGAGAAAAACCTGCAACCAAGATTACTCTACCCAGCAAGGATCTCATTCAGATTTGATGGCGAAATGAAAACCTTTATAGACAAGCAAAAGCTGAGAGAGTTCAGCACCACAAAACCAGCTTTACAACAAATGCTAAAGGAACTTCTCTAGGCAAGGAACACAAGAGAAGGAAAAGACCTACAATAACAAACCCAAAACAATTAAGAAAATGGGAATAGGAACATACATATCGATAATTACCTTAAATGTAAATGGATTAAATGCTCCAACCAAAAGACACAGACTGGCTGAATGGATACAAAAACAAGACCCATATACATGCTGTCTACAAGAGACCCACTTCAGACCTACAGACACATACAGACTGAAAGTAAGGGGATGGAAAAAGATATTCCATGCAAATGGAAACCAAAAGAAACCTGGAGTAGCAATTCTCATATCGGACAAAATGGACTTTAAAATAAAGCCTATTACAAGAGACAAAGAAGGACACTACATAATGATCAAGGGATCGATCCAAGAAGAAGATATAACGACTGTAAATATTTAGGCACCCAACATAGGAGCACCTCAATACACAAGGCAAATACTAACAGTCATAAAAGGGGAAATCAGCAGTAACATATTC
Source organism: Phocoena sinus (assembly GCF_008692025.1). Taxonomy (NCBI): domain Eukaryota; kingdom Metazoa; phylum Chordata; class Mammalia; order Artiodactyla; family Phocoenidae; genus Phocoena; species Phocoena sinus. The sequence goes on along the minus strand of NC_045773.1, from coordinate 85,047,813 downwards.
ATACTAAGGGACTTTAACAGCCCACTTTCACCATTGGACAGATCATCCAAAATGAAAATAAATAAGGAAACATAAGCTTTAATTGATACATTAAACACGATAGACTTAATTGATATTTATAGGACATTCCATCCAAAAACAACAGAATACACATTTTTCTCAAGTGCTCATGGAACATTCTCCAGGAGAGATCTTATCTTGGGTCACAAATCAAGCCATGGTAAATTTAAGAAAATTGAAATTGTATCAAGTATCTTTTCCAACCACAGTGCTATGAGACTAGATATCAATTACAGGAAAAGATCTGTAAAAAATACAAACACATGGAGGATAAACAATACACTAATTAATATGAAGTGATCACTGAAGAAATCAAAGAGGAAATCAAAAAATACCTAGAAACAAATGACAATGGAGACACGACGACTCAAAATCTATGGGATGCAGCAATATCAGTTCTAAGAGGGAAGTTTATAGCAATACAATCCTACTTTAAAAAACAGGAAACATCTCTAATAAACAACCTAACCTTGCACCTAAAGCAATTAGAGAAAGAAGAACAAAAAAACCCCAAAATTAACAGAAGGAAAGAAATCATAAAGGTGAGATCAGAAATAAATGAAAAAGAAATGAAGGAAATGATAGCAAAGATCAATAAAACTAAAAGCTGGTTCTTTGAGAAGATAAACAAAATTGATAAACCATTAGCCAGACTCATCAAGAAAAAAAGGGAGAAGACTCAAATCAATAGAATTAGAAATGAAAAAGGAGAAGTAACAACTGACACTGCAGAAATACAAAAGATCATGAGAGATTACTACAAGCAACTCTATGCCAATAAAATGGACAACCTGGATGAAATGGACAACTTCTTAGAAATGCACAACCTGCCAAGACTGAATCAGGAAGAAACAGAAAATATGAACAGACCAACCACAAGCACTGAAATTGAAACTGTGATTAAAAATCTTCCAACAAACAAAAGCCCAGGACAAGATGGCTTCACAGGCGAATTCTATCAAACTTTTGGAGAAGAGCTAACACCTATCATTCTCAAACTCTTCCAAAATATAGCAGAGGGAGGAACACTCCCCAACTCATTCTACGAGGCCACCATCACCCTGATACCAAAACCAGACAAGGATGTCCCAAAGAAAGAAAACTACAGGCCAATATCACTGATGAACATAGATGCAAAAACCCTCAACAAAATACTAGTAAACAGAATCCAACAGCACATTAAAAGGATCATACACCATGATCAAGTGGGGTTTATTCCAGGAATGCAAGGATTCTTCAATATACGCAAATCAATCAACGTGATACACCATATTAACAAATTGAAGGAGAAAAACAATATGATCATCTCAATAGATGCAGAAAAAGCTTTCGACAAAATTCAACACCCATTTATGATAAAAACCCTGCAGAAAGTAGGCATAGAGGGAACTTTCCTCAACATAATAAAGGCCATATATGACAAACCCACAGCCAACATCGTCCTTAATGGTGAAAAACTGAAAGCATTTCCACTAAGATCAGGAACAAGACAAGGTTGCCCACTCTCACCAGTCTTGTTCAACATAGTTTTGGAAGTTTTAGCCACAGCAATCAGAGAAGAAAAGGAAATAAAAGGAATCCGAATCGGAAAAGAAGAAGTAAAGCTGTCACCGTTTGCAGATGACATGATACTCTACATAGAGAATCCTAAAGAGGCTACCAGAAAACTACTAGAGCTAATCAATGAATTTGGTAAAGTAGCAGGATACAAAATTAATGCACAGAAATCTCTGGCATTCCTATACACTAATGATGAAAAATCTGAAGGTGAAATCAAGAAAATACTCCCATTTACCACTGCAACAAAACGAATAAAATATCTAGGAATAAACCTACCTAAGGAGACAAAAGACCTATATGCAGAAAATTATAAGACACTGATGAAAGAAATTAAACACGATACAAATAGATGGAGAGATATACCATGTTCTTGGATTGGAAGAATCAACATTGTGAAAATGAGTCTACTACCCAAAGCAATCTACAGATTCAATGCAATCCCTATCAAACTACCAATGGCATTTTTCACAGAACTAGAACAAATAATTTCATATTTTGTATGGAAACGAAAAAGACCCCGAATAGCCAAAGCAATCTTGAGAACGAAAAGTGGAGCTTAAGGAATCAGGCTCTCTGACTTCAGACTATACTACAAAGCTACAGTAATCAAGACAGTATGGTAGTGGCACAGAAACAGAAAGATAGATCAATGGAACAGAACAGAAAGCCCAGAGGTAAACCCACGCACATATGGTCACGTTATCTTTGATAAAGGAGGCAGGAATGTACAGTGGAGAAAGGACAGTCTCTTCAATAAGTGGTGCTGGGAAAACTGGACAGGTACATGTAAAAGTATGAGATTAGATGACTCCCTAACACTATACACGAAAATAAGCTCAAATGGATTAAAGACCTAAATGTAAGGCCAGAAACTATCAAACGCTTAGAGGAAAACATAGGCAGAACACTCTATGACATAAATCACAGCAAGATCCTTTTTGACCCACCTCCTAGAGAAATGGAAATAAAAACAAAAATAAACAAATGGGACCTAATGAAACTTCAAAGCTTCTGCACAGGAAAGGAAACCATAAACAAGACCAAAAGACAACCCTCAGAATGGGAGAAAATATTTGCAAATGTAGCAACTGACAAAGGATTAATCTCCAAAATTTACAAGCAGCTCATGCAGCTCAATGTCAAAAAAACAAACAACCCAATCCAAAAATGGGCAGAAGTCCTAAATACACGTTTCTCCAAAGAAGATAAACAGACTGCAAACAAACACATGAAAGAATGTTCAACATCATTAATCATTAGAGAAATGCAAATCAAAACTACAATGAGATATCATCTCACACTGGTCAGAATGGCCATCATCAAAATATCTAGAAACAATAAATTTTGGAGAGGGTGTGGAGAAAAGGGAACACTCTTGCACTGCTGGTGGGAATGTGAATTGGTACAGCCACTATGGATAACAGTATGGAGGTTCCTTAAAAAACTACAAATAGAACTATCATATGACCCAGCAATCCCACTACTGGGCATATACCCTGAGAAAACCATAATTCAAAAAGAGTCATATACTAAAATGTTCATTGCAGCTCTATTTACAATAGCCAGGAGATGGAAACAACCTAAGTGTCCATCGACAGATGAATGGATAAAGAAGATGTGGTACATATATACAATGGAATATTACTCAGCCATAAAAAGAAACGAATTTGCTCTATTTGTAATGAGGTGGATGGACCTGTCATACAGAGTGAAGTAAGTCAGAAAGAGAAAGACAAATACCGTATAATGGCTTTACAATGGTGTGTTAGTTTCTGCTTTATAACAAAGTGAATCAGTTATACATATACATATGTTCCCATATCTCTTCCCTCTTGCGTCTCCCTCCCTCCCACCCTCCTTATCCCAGCCCTCTAGGTAGTCATAAAGCACCGAACTGATCTCCCTGTGCTATGCAGCTGCTTCCCATTAGCTATCTATTTTACATTTGGTAGTACATGTAAGTCCATGTCACTCACTCACTTCGTCCTAGCTTACCATTCCCCATCCCCATGTCCTCAAGTCCATTCTCTATTGGTCTGTGTCTTTAGTCCTGTCTTACCCCTAGGTTCTTCATAACCTTTTTTTTTTTTTAGATTTCATATATATGTGTTAGCATACAGTATTTGTTTTGCTCTTTCTGATTTACTTCACTCTATATGACAGACTGAGTCCATCCAGCTCACTACAAATATCTCAATTTCGTTTCTTTTTATGGCTGAGTAATATTCCATTGTATACATGTGCCATACCTTCTCTATCCATTCATCTGTGGATAGACATTTAGGTTGCTTCCATATCCTCGCTATTGTGAATAGAGCTGCAATGAACATTGTGGTACATGACTCTTTTTGAATTATGGTTTTCTCGGGATATATGCCTAGTAGTGGGATTGCTGGGTATGGTAATGATACCATATGGTATGATAGTTGATACCAAACGACTGTATGGTAGTTCTATTTTTAGTCTTTTAAGAAACCTCCATACTGTTCTCCATAGTGGCTATATCAATTTACATTACCACCAACAGTGCAAGAGGGTTCCCTTTTCTCCACACCCTTTCCAGCATTTATTGTCTGTAGATTTTTTGATGACGGCCATTGTGTTGGCAGTCAGTTTTTAAGATCAGTTAGAATAAGGTAAAAGTAACCTTTACTCTAGGGATAGTCTGGCCCTGTGTGCAGGGTGTAACCCCTCCGTTGTCTGTAGTGAATACCCGAAGTGTTCAGTGAGGTGTCTCCATTCTGGCTAGTTGGAACTCAAGGCTCTTCTAGTCCTGTGTAAGTCTTAGGAATGTTTCAACTTATTCCTTCCTAGTACTTGTTTTTTTGCATGGTTTTGTAAAGTTTCAGTCTGCAGATGTGTAGTGAGGTATCCTGGAAAATTCTGTCTGCAAAGCTCTCTCCTCTTCAGTACTCTGCCCCATCTCAACCTCCTCAAACAGAACTGCCTGGTGTCCAGTATCTGCCAATAGCTGGTTCAGATATTTTGCTCAATTTTCTAGATGTTTATGGCAGAAAGACAAGCCTGAGTGACAACAGTTACTCTTACCTGGCTGGAAGTGGCTGCCACAAATTGTTATTTTTTGTGCAAGAAAAATATAAGGGTTTGAGGAGTCCAAGAAAGCATGATACAGTTTTTTAAAAGTAAGACATATAACTCCATAACCACAGCACATGAGTCAGTCTCCTAAAACTAAAACTGGAAATAAACCTAGTTAATTTATTTGCCTATTCAGATTAAAAGAAATAATATAGCAATTTTGAAGTTTTTTCAAGAGTTTACCCTTGAAATATGGTATTCCATCTGGTATCATTGAAAAGAGGGCCTTTGTTAAGCAGTATCAAATTCCAGGGACAAAATTTATTTCACTCTGAAGGCACGTAATTTAGAACTCCTCTTACAAAGTGATTATTGGGCTTGTGTGGTAACTGTCTAAAAGCATTTACACAGTCAAGGTTTTCAAAAATCCTGCACAGCATGGCAGTCTCCCTCTCTCCACTCCCAGCAAGAATGGGACTCTGAGTGATCACAGACACATGGCATGGATGCATTTCAAGTAACAAAATGGACACCATATTTATTTGTTTATGAAGCATTTGAGTGTCCTTCTTGTCCTGCTACATGTTCTGTCTAGGAAAATAAACACATCAGTGATCATATTTCAGTCTCCTTAGGGTGAAGATTGGAGAGAGGACATAAATGTGCAGACCTTTAGGCTTTTAAAACGAATGTCATTTATTGCCCGAAATATAAAAGTATTTACTCTTACCAAATTATTTCATTCTTAAAAAATATCCAGTACAAACTGCCTCTAAAAATAGAATATATTTTCAAATAAAACTGCAAGACTCTGTTTGACAGTCTACTTACAAATCACTAGCATATTTAAGATGTTTGCCTCAAAATATTTCCAACGATTTTTCATTTCACCTTTTCTTAATGGTAAATTATTAATATTTTTATAAAAATGGTTAATGCTTTCTGGCCTCATAACTTTTTGTATGGTTATCTTTTCCTCATATTTCAAAAATGCATTAAAATTTAATTTCACATTTGCCATGTCATTGTTCAAGCTGACATGCCATTAAACAGGTTTTATTTATTTGAATTACAGGATTTAATCTGGCTTTCCATTGTGAAAATGAAGAAACAAATAAATGAAATGATTTTCTTACTCCCCTCAAGAAAATAAAATTTCATATGGAACAGTATTTAAGCAAAATAAGCATTGTGCTTCTCTCAAATATACCAGCTGAATAGGAATAAATACTTTGTCCTCAGTATAATCTACAATAACCTTAGAACCATTTTCCATTGTCTGAATACTAAAAATGGATTAGTCACAGCTTGGAAGTTGACTAAATATAGCCCAGTTAAGTGTCACAGCATGAGGAGGTCTGAGAAAAGCCAGGACCTGGGACTGGCCCAGCCCACTGGAGAAGAAAAATTATAAACAGATATTCTCGCTACAGATGCTGAGAGGAAGCCCACTCTGGCAGGAAGCACTATGTTCACCAGAGGCTATGGAATGCAGTGGGAATCAGGAAATCTCACATAAAGCCATGTAGCTACCAATGCAGGAGGTGTGTACAGGTAGAGACATCAAAGTTAAGGAATACGAGAGCAGATTAAACAAATGCGAGCACACATGCCATTAGCACTGACTTTCTTTTGGAAACTGGATTTGCTAGCATCACGAAGAGAAGCACAGAGGCAGAGTTGTAAAGATAAAAACCCAGTTATGTGACCCGGGGCACAAAGTAAGCCTGGAGCCCAAGTTGGAACCGCAGCAGCTATAAAAGGTAACTTTATGTTGCACCCTACAGTGGAGGTTAATAAAATTGTTAAAATTATTGCCTGTGGGCTTCCCTGGTGGCGCAGTGGTTGAGAGTCCACCTGCCAATGCAGGGGACACAGGTTCGTGCCCCGGTCCGGGAGGATCCCACATGTCGCAGAGCGGCTAGGCCCGTGAGCCATGGCCGCTGAGCCTGCGCGTCCAGAACCTATGCTCCACAACGGGAGAAGCCACAACAGTGAGAGGCCCGCGTGCCGCAAAAAAAAAAAAAAAAAAAAAAATATTATTGCCGTGTAACGTGGGAATTAACCCTACAGACTGGGACAATTCAAGGTGGTGTGGCCCTGCTGTCACGAAGTAGAGTGCACCAGGATAAATACAGCCAGTGTTCTACTACTGACCTGAAATAAACAGACTGCCAGATATTTCCCCAGCAAAGATGGGTTTATTGAGGATTGACAGAGAACTGCAATTCGGAGTCTGCCATGTGATCCACATGCAAATCCCCACACTGCAAGGAAAGAAAAATGCTTTTATAGAGAAGTAAAGGAAGTTGAAAGGAGTAGAGTAAACATACAGTCCATGGCTTTTCATTGTCTGAGTCCTTGATGGGAAAAACGAGTCTTGTTCCTGCTGGGCTCTGCTACCATCAGGATATGAGAGCTCTCCCAACTCTATTTCATTGAGTTTTCTGTTTATAAACTTTTTACACTATTACTTATTAATATGTGTTACCCAGGCCAGGAATATATAATATCTTTCATTCAGATCCATACAATCAACTGCAAAAGTAACTTACTGTAAAACAAGATGGCTCATCATCCTTTTTTGATGTCCCTTCATAAATTAGGTTTGCATGCTACAGAGACATTACCAGCTATCGGCGGTAGTTGCCATCAGTAAACTGCCATCTAGCTCTGCTGCACAGACAAATAGTGGGGCTTTTCCCAGGAACAAAAACTATATTATATAAAAACAACAATAACTTTCATATATGGAGCACTGATTTGAAAAGCCACACACAATGCCATAGAATTTATATTTCAATATCATTTCAATCCTCATAGCTACTTTTGAAGGAGGTAGTACTCCTAATTTAGAGCGTGCAAATGGGACCTAGGAAAGTTAAAATCCTGTCAATGGTGACAAAACCAACAAAAGTAGACCCAGGGGCTTCCCTGGTGGCGCAGTGGTTGAGAGTCCGCCTGCCAATGCAGGGGATACGGGTTCGTGCCCGGTCCGGGAAGATCCCACGTGCCACAGAGCGGCTGGGCCCGTGAGCCATGGCCGCTGAGCCTGCGCGTCCGGAGCCTGTGCTCCGCAACGGGAGAGGCCACAACAGTGAGAGGCCCACGTACCGCAAAAAAACAAACAAACAAAAAGTAGACCCAGGATTTAAAGTTAACCTTATGTTTAAAATCCAAAGTTGATTCTCTTAAAATCTATGCTCTTCAATCCTTCAAAATAAATGAATAAGAGAATGAATGCATAGAGTCTATCACATATTAATGTCTACTGAATGTCTTGTCCTTAACACGACCTAAATGAATTTTAGATTAGAGCCAGAGCAAATAAACTGCGCCTTGAATATAACTATTAAAATAATATATATTACCTGGTCAGTAATTTAAAGCACTTAAAATATTGTGAGCCATGAATGGTTCAACCCAGAAATAGCAGCACTATTTCCATTCTCATGTTGTTAAGTAGAACTAAGAGTCAACTCTCTGTGAATTTTGGATTTATTGTCACTAAATTCAAAGGTTCTGAAAATGTATTGAGAGGTCAATGAATGCAGCATCCATGCTATGTCACCACAAACAGAAAAAGCCAGTTCATCTGGAAGTAGATAGAAATAACTCTTCATCACATTCTTAGGAAGGTACCCACCAAAACATTAAACTCTGTCCCTAAAAAATGCATGACTGTTATTTTTTGTGGCAGCCAGAGTCCCTCCATCATCAATCCCTTTCTTTTTTGATTTGGAAACATCAATGCTCAGAAAAACAATTAGGTAAGAAATTTGGGAGGTCAACAGTGGTATATTTCATTCTGAAAAGTGTCATCTCCCAAGACAAAGTGCTCTAATGGGAGTAGAACAGGAAGAGCTGTAGTAGCATAGTGCACTAAGAATTATAGTATTACAGGTCCTTTATTGCATCAATGTTCAGAAATCCCAACAATGGAATGAAATAATCCAACTTAAAATTTAGAGAACCTCACTTGATGGAAGCCTTCTGGAAACTAAGGATTAGATGAAGTTATACAACTTGGTCTATTGTACAGTTTGACCAACACAGAGTGGAACAAAGCATGACTACATACTCTTTATTGGCATACACTAATTCTAGAAAGCTATTTTCTCATGCATGTTTAAGGTGAGTAAAAAAGAATAATAACAACATGTGGTCAGTGAAAGATTGAAGAAGAGCAAAAGTGTAATTATGAAAAAAGAGGAGAAAGCATAACATTGCAGGTTATTTCTTTAAAAAAAAAAAAAAACCTTTTTTCCATTCTCAGTAAAATGGAAAAAGCAAAAGTAGATGACAATGAAAACAGTGTCATATTACAATGTATAGTAAGAAATATATATTTGGTCTTCATCTCCATTTCTGGCACAAGAGCTCCTAAAACACTTGGATTTCCTAAGGGAACAGGATAGTAAGGTATATTTTATTATGTCAACAGGTGACTTTGGGTAGCTTATACAGGGGAGCTGGTTACTGAGGGAGCCAATATGTGATTATAGAGAGTTAAAACTTTCAGTCCCACACCCACCCCCACCAAAACCAGACCTCCTGGGAGGGGGGAGGGGATGGAGATTGAGTTCAACCTTCAATAGCCAGTGATTCAATCATGCCTCTGTAATGAAGTCTCCATAAAAACCCAAAGGACAGAATTCAGAGAACTTCCAGGTGGATGAACACTTGGAGATTTGGGGAGAGTGCCACTCTCAGAGAGCATGGAAGCTCTGTGCCCTTTGACCATACCTTGCCCTATGTATGTCTTCCATCTGGCTGTTCCTGAGTTATATCCTTCTATAATAAACTTGAAAGTAAAATGTTTTCTCTGAGTTCTGTAAGTCACCCTAGCAAATTAACTGAACCCAAGGAGGGAATCATTGGAACTTCTGGTCTATAGCAAGCAGATCCTCAGAAGCACAGGTGATAATGGACTTCCACCTGGCACCTGAAGTGGTGGGAGGGGGGGACAGTCTTACAGAACTAAGCCCTTAACCTTTGGAATCTGACAGTATTTGGAGGTACATAGTGTCAGAATTGAACTGAATTGTAGGACACTCAGCTGGTATTGGAGCATTGCTTCTTGTTTGGAAATCCCCCTCCATACACACGTACATTGAAATTTTAAATAAATAGATGACAGATAGAAACACACATGCATATGTGCGCGCGCGCACACACACACACACACACACATAAGTAGTGGGAGAAGAACTATAAGAACTGATGAATCTGAGTGAGTACCTGACGTTCAGGGGCTCCTTGTATTATTACGTTAGCAACTTTTCTGAAAGCATGAAATTACTTTCAATTACAAGTTTTTTGGATTGACTTTTAGAAATGAAATTGTGGAAACATGCGTAACAAACATTTGTGGAAACAAATTATTAAAAATACCTCCCCAAAGTGAACAGATGTTTCAAATGTCTAAAAATAAAACAAGAAAGGGAACCAAAAGATTAAAATGTCAGATGTTGTTCCAGTAAAAGCAATCCTGATTCAGTGCAAGAAAATATTTTAAGAGATATGGACTAGTGGCTGTTCCTTATAAGAGTATGTTCAGGACGTTTATCCCATCCAACACAAAGTTTTAAATAATAAGTTTAATTACTCGTAAGACAAATAAAAGAGGTTCATATAAAACAAATGAATTATGAAAGAAGATGTGAAGAAAGCTCATAAGGTTGAAAGAAAGAGACCCCAAATTTAATTTTACAGCAAGAACTTCAAGAGGGTAGATAGTGTCAACCCAGGTCAGACTGAAGATCTGCAGAGCATATACGAGACACTGGAACAAACAGAAGCATACTGAAAACAGATGTCAAAGTATAGTGTTCTCAGTGAAAGAATAGCTATTATTTGGAATAAGTAGGTAGAAAAAAAAGCTTCATACCCTGGGTCATCCAGGAAGCCAGAGCTGATGGCATAATGGAATTTTCTTCATTGGTATTCTGCATCCATCCAGGTGTTAACTTCTTGTATTTGCTGAAACAATCCAGGGTTGATCTATCACAAACTTTATCTCAAGCAAAATGAGAACTTATTACTACCTAAAGTATTCTACCACACACACACCCATGTCACAGTGGAGAACAACAGAATATTATACGTTAACTAAGCACCTTAATTTTGAATAATCACTTTTGTATTCACTTCCAGATCCTGTAATATTGATAGCACCTCTCACTATTAAAGAAGTGAATTAAAGATTAATGGAGCTAAGAATGGGCATTAACTTTTCTATTCTCTGAATATTTATCTATCTTCCATTTACTGCTTTTTGATTTTTCCCTTAATATGTAGAGTATAGATCCTCTATGAAAATTTAAAGATCAAGTCTTAGTATAAAAACCTGAGGATCAAATCATCAAAACATTCACACAAAGGAGAGGATCTGATCAAGCTTTATATGGAGATTGCTTTTGTTCAGATGAAGGATAAAGAGTTAAGGGTCAAGTTCTTAAACAGTATTTAAGGTAGGTGTTGTGATGACTTATTATATCTTGAATTTTTAATGCATCCATTCTTTCTCTTAGGAATTCAGAACGGTAATAACTAAGTGAAAGAATGAAACAATATTGGCTTTTTCAGGGAAGCAGAGTTCTTGTTGCTATTTTTAGGGTATTTTTTTAAGAGTTTTGCTTGCCCTTTTGAAATGAATGGAAATAGCATGAGGTATCAACATGAGGAAGGGAAAAGTGAGTAGACATTGGAATCAGACACATCTGGGCTTCAAAATCCCAGCTGCAATGTTATTAGTGGGAGCCTTCATACATGCTATGCAAGACTCAGTTTTCTTATCTGTAAAGGAGTGATACACTACTTTTTTCCAGAGGAGTGATATTAGAATTAAAATAAGTAAAATTTTAAAGTGTCTAGCACACTGCCTAAGGTTGCCAAATAAACAACGAATATTTTAAAATATGTTTGTCCCATACAATATTTGGTAATCTGAAGTTCAAATTTAACTAGATTTCCTGTGTTTTCATTTGCTAAATCTGGCAACCCTACTCCTGGCACAAGTAGATACCTAAAGAACATTGCTCCTTTCCCATTACGTTAATGGCCCTTCAAACATAGGTCTGTGAATTCCTCCTCTACAGAGCATTTGAAGACAGCACAATCAAAAGAATCCTTGGCTTACATGCTTGGGAATGGGCATAAAATAACAAGAGAACCAGTTACACTAATGAATAGTGATAGATTCTGCTTCCAAAATTGTAGGGACCTAAAGTTCAGATTGAAGCATACACCATCTTAAACCCCCAACTTCCCCAAAGTAAAATATAAGCAAATGTTCTGATACAGTAAAATCATGAAATAATAAAAGACAGAAATATAAAATATTTCAATTTTAATTCATTACACTGATATTGGAGAACACATATGCTTATTTGCCCAAAATAACTTCAAGATCTAAAGTAGCTAAAATGTTCAATGAGTTTGATAAGACACATTCAGTCACATTCCTAAAGTGGATATTCAGTTTTGAAATTAAAGAAGCAATAACTTTTCTTTTTTCTTTACTAAGATAATCAATATAGTCAAAAAATCAAGTTTCCTATGCTTTTCCAGCTTTGAAAATTCTGCCAAATCTCAAGAAAGTAGTGTCTCCAAGATATAAAAATGCTTAATGACTTATCTTAGACAATTGAACAAAAACTTCAGGTCATGAAACTCTTTTCCACCAACACTTAACAGCAAAGTTTTGTTGCTTGCGTGTCACATGCCAGACTCTGTTCTCAGCTTTAAACTGTTGAGAACACTTTCTTCACAAGGGTAACTGTCAGTATTAACTAGCATACCTTAGGTGAAGTACATAGGCCAGAGATGGCCCCCAATAAACACTGGTTCCCTCTTCACTTGATCTACCTTAAGCTCTACCTAGATGCTGCATATAAAAAGATAAATAAGACATAGTCCCTTAGCTACATAGCTGTATATGCTATGTTATTTTGTGATACATTTTTTCGCTGACAAGACATGGAAAAACATTACTGGACTTATCTTGTGGAAGAGAGAGCAAAGTTTTCAACCATGAAAGAAGTTTAGGTATGGTTTCCTCGAGAATTGTGTAGGAGTATAATAATTCCCTGAGTTAGCAAACTAAAAATGGAAAAACAAATGTTCTTTAGACTTAGAAAATAATGCATCAAAAGAGAATATAATCTTATGGGAGGATAAACTTGCAAAGATAGCAAAACAGCCATCTAATGCAACCTGCCAACTCCTCCTATTTTGTCCTAGCCTGAAACCCTAAGTTCACTCTCATGCCTTCTCCCAGAGGTCATATTACTACTGCCAAAAACCAAACAAACAAAAAGGCCCAACAACAACAACCTCCCAAAAGTCTGCAGCTACAGCTGAACAGAAGGCAATTTTGGCCCATGTGATAATTAACAATGTTTTGAATGAATTCCACATAAGACCAACTGTACTAAAGAGTACTCGGAAGATACAACTAAATTCTATGACTTGTTAAGAACCCTGACATTAGTAAATATGACTGAGAGTGGTTCCTCCCTGGAGAAGGAACCAAAAAGCAGAATAGAACCAATGTAAGAGGAAAGGAAAGAGCACATAAGAACCAGATTTCTATCCTAGTTTACACAAGAAGATTTCTGATATGAACAGACTGCTAAAATAACAAATTGTTTTGCCTGGAATCACTGTCTGTATATTTTCTTTGACTAATCTGTTTTAATGAAGTCCTTATTCCCACAATAATAGCAAGACATAACAACTTCTTGGGAACCCTCCCTCTATTGTCTCAAGCAAGATTCCAGGACAGCTGAAGTAAAAATCCATAGATATAAGCAGAAAAAAGCCCTGTCTCAAGCTCTGGGTTATCAGTCTGCTTCCCATAAACGAGCTCCTGAATTCTACCACGTGGTCTGAAAAAAAATAATATACATAGGCTATGTCTGCAAGCTAAACTGATGAGCCCATTAAGAAGGCCAGGTTCAGTAAAAATAAGTCAAGCCAAAAGGGAAAAACTGACTATTGTAAAGGTTGAACCAGATCTTTATAAAGATCTAGTCCAATCACACAGCATAGTTTAGAAGCTTATATGAAGCTTATATGAAGCAGATGGCCAAAATCCTGTCCTGGTGTGCTCTGGGTTTTCTGCTTATATTCCTAGGTCTGACTTTCCCATTTTATATTTTGTTTGTTTGGGGGTTCTTGTTGCTGCTGAACTGACAATCATTTTGAAAGCCAAACCAGTTGTGTTTATGAATCTAACCTTCAGAGAAGACAAAGATGCTAGGTCTGGTAGAAATAGGCATGCTTTGAATTTCCTCCTGGCTTTAGTTCCAGGAACTTAAAGATTGTAAGAGACTACAGAGAAAATGAAATGTTTGGGAACACCTCCTAAGATGGATGAGGGAGTCTTGTGGCAACCCCCTCTCAATGTTCTCACAGGTAGAAAATATTCACCTGAAAGGAAGGAGGGAGGATGAAGGAGAGACCTGGATATCAGCCTAGACTTGGTGTGTCATTTTCCCTGGGCCCTACATGCGCTACCCTTATTCCTTTCTTGATCCACAGGAAAAGTCCTACTTACTCTAAATCTCAACTCAAGGGTTACTTTCTGGTTGACTTACAAAGCACTCTTTCTGGATATCTTCCATTTATTCCACACTGCCTGATAAGAAAACACCTTTTCTTTTTAAAATTGTGATCCCAAGAATTTCCTAGTCTGCAAAGACCTTTCTGACACACAACACAGAGTTAATTATTGCTTCTTCATGCCACTGTTGTCCCTAATCCTTACTTCTATTATAGCCCTAATCACATGGTAGTGTAAGGTTTTGGTTTGTTTTCTATATTTCTGTCTCTCCTAGAACACTGAGAGTTGCTTGAGGGAAGGAATTGTTTCTTATTAAACTTTGTGTCTGCAACCTCTTACACAGAGCCTGCATTTTAAAAAAGCACTCAAGGAGTTGGGCTTCTGGCAAAGGCAGGCTAATCTGCTTTGGTCCTAATGTCCCTCAGGGAACAAGTAGATAAAGAAACACAATTTTTTTTCATGTTTGAATGCACTGGCGGACTTAGACAATGAGAATTTTCAGGGTCTAGGATACAGTAAAATAGGAAATCCAAGGAGGTGAGCCCAGCATTTGAAAGAGCATTTGCCTGGGTTGGGGTGGTTAGGAGTGATGACTGACTTCCAAAGTAGCTGAGTGTCTGGGAATCTATCAGAGTTGTCACCACTTCTGGGGAGACTAGCGACAGACATTTGAAATCATGGCTTCCCAAGAACAAGAAGGCCAGGTAAACCTCCTCAGTTTGGGGCTGAAAAGCAGCAAGACTGTATCTCAGGAATGAGTGAACTGAAAATAAATAGCTTTCATAAGGTCTGAAGCCCAGTTACAAATCATCTCATTCTGATTGAGTTACTGTGATGAGTCAACAGCAGAGCTGCCTGTCTGAAGCAAAAGTAAATCATCTCTGGAGGAAGAGAGCCTCAAATTATTTCTATGCATTTCCATATACAATGCTTAGCTCTCAATCAAAAATAATCAGGCATAGGAGAACATAAGAATTTACAGAAAAGTTAAGAGAACAGACAATAGACTCTTAAAAGGTGAATAAACTCAAAAGAAACACATAGATATGTGCACCAAGCACACATATGTAAGAATGTTCAAAGTAACATTATTCTTAATATCCCCAAAATGGGAATATCCCCTGTAGAATGGCTGAATTCACTGTGGTTTATCCTGACAATGGAATAACACAGTAATAAAAACCAGTGACATAATGTTTTATACAACTTACATAAATCTCCAAAAATAACATTGAATGAGAATCCAGACACAGAAAAAAATATATGCAGGATGCTTCCATGTGTATATAGTCTAAAACAGGTGAGAGGTCAAGATAGTAGTTACCTTTGGGAGAAGATAGTGATTAGCAGTATGCACAAAGGGGATTTGGAGATGCTGAAAATTTTCTGTTTCCTGAGTTGGGTCATGGTGAGTCCATGAGTATATTTATTTTATGATAATTCACTGAGTCATATTTTATGATTTGTGTACCTTTATATATGTAAGTTTTATTGCATTAAAAACTTACATAAAAATAATAAATAAAGATAGGTGTTCAATAATGTTGTGGAATGAATTAATGAATAGATCAATGAATCTTGTTTCAAGGATTTACAGCCACTAGAGAGAAAAGGTAACGAGCACAGGTACTAAGAAATGAATAACCTAACAACTTCACCTGGATTTATTGGGCTTTATGTCACTGTTAAAATGAGGTAGACTATTGGGCACTTGAGATAAATGTCTTTCAGGATATTATCTAATATTTGACTTAGCAATAAATTCTTTCTGTTACTCTGACCTAAATTACTCTTGCAGTTAACATTCTATTTGTCTTAGGTCATATTTTACTTCTCTATTTCTAAAAGCCATTCTCAACATAGGCCACACTGAAGAAATAGATATTTGACAAGGAAGAGCAGTAGGAAGGCTGACTGCTAAAACAACAGGAAACCAATCTGTTTTGTAGTATTCCTGTACTTTCTGAATGAGTCCTGAGATTAACAGGTACAGATATTCAATTAACTCTTTTAGCTAACCTTGGTACCAATTAATATGTGAAGTGGCAATTTACCAAGTGGTTTTCTGAAATCTCTGGAAAGCCTAAGGGTGTTTTCCCAAAGAGTTATTCTTTGCTTATAAACAATACAATAGGAGCGTGTGGTTCCATATATCATTGGTGGCATCTGATTTGATTTTCCACCACCTTATTGCAAATATTGGTTAATTTCTGGCATTCTCCTTCAACTGTTTTATTAGCCACATCTATTATTTGACATCTCATGCCAATATAGATTCCGATTGTCTTACAGAGGGTATGGTAGGGCTCTGTGTTCTACAAGCCTATGAAGAACATCACTGGGTACAATCCCCACGTGATCTAGATAACATACCAAATACGTGTGTGCGTGTGTACATGCCGTGCCCATGCAGCACTGATGGAGGGGCAGGGAGAGGATGGGCTGAGATGTACTGAGCGTCAGGGGTGGCCCTGAGAACACAGGAATCCGGTCGGAGGCCCTGCCTCTTTGACCATTTCTCCCAGAGGAAGCCAGGCCCAGGAGGAGGATCTCAAGAGCTCCATGGGGTGAGAAACACCTGGGTGCCCCGGGTGCCCAAGGTCCTATCTCGAACTCAGCGTAAGGAGTCTGGTTCACACCACCTGTCACCCAAACCCCAGTCCTCTTCCATGCCCTGCTTCACACCACTCAGAGTCCCAGTGTTGTGGCACTTCACCCAAGGGACTTGACCAGATGATAGGGAACCGTCTCTGGCCCAAATTCTGTGCACAGGCGATGGGGTCCTCAGGCCAGATGCGGGGGTGAACTGCGCATGTGCAAACAGCAAATCTACAGCCTTCCACGAAGCTAGAGGCCAAAGTCCCCAGGGGCAGCCACTGGACCTGGGGCCCCAATCCGACTTCTGCCAAGGTCCAGGCTTCAACAACCCTAACGGTCTGCTCCACAGCACATTCTAGGAGCCAGCTGTTCCTCCTGGCAGCTGCGTGGTGTCCAGAATTTGTCCCAGGAACCCATCCCTTCTGGCTCCCCAAGCCCTTCCCCTGAAGAAAAGCCTCAGGTAATTTGATACGTATCAAGTAATTTGATATGCTACCATGAATCCCTGAGTGTTTTAAGGAAAAATTAAGTAGAAATTCTAAGATATGAAACTGTCACTGATTATTGTGTTCTCCTTTGGAAGTGAACTCTCTTGATCACTTAAGACCCAAGCATCTGGCAAAAGCCGAAGGTCCAGGGAAGTGGCCCAGGCTGTGTTTGTCTTGGAGCCTCTTGGTCTAAGAACAGCCTTGGTGTCCTCCTTATGGGACTTCAGACATAAAGACTGCCCTTTGTGACGAACCAAAGGAAGCATGAGCCTTCCTTTCCAAAGGTTTCTGAGTTTTGTAACTGTGACAGTTCCTGGTCAAGGGCAAGGGAGATTAAAATCATTGAAGCGTTTGTAGTATTGAAGGGGATCTAGATGGAAACCAAATGCCAGGTTGCAGTGCAGCTTACTAGTTCTGTCTCACAAAGAAAAGAGAAATTATTTCCCCTTCCCCTCCAAGGGTCACATCTTTGGGAGACAATAAAAAAAAATATGTAGGGCTTCCCTGGTGGCGCAGTGGTTGAGAGTCCGCCTGCCGATGCAGGGGACACAGGTTCGTGCCCTGGTCCAGGAAGGTCCCACATGCCGCGGAGCAGCTGGGCCCGTGAGCCATGGCCGCTGAGCCTGCACGTCCGGAGCCTGTACTCCGCAATGGGAGAGACCACAACAGTGAGAGGCCGGCGTACCGCAAAAAAAAAAAAAAATGTCATGGGTTCTTCACAGTATTTTGGAAGTAGATTCCAACTAAAGCACATTTTAGTGGATTAATCCTAATTAGTGTAGCCCTTTGTATGACCTACCACCCTCAGAATTTTTGTCCTATCAACATATAAAAATTTAACAGAAACCTCCATCAAATAGTGTCAGGAGACCAGAAGGGGCGCTCTCATGCCTGCGATGAGACTTCTCTCCTTGCCTGATAAAGACGCAGCCAATGAACAGCCATAGACTCCTGGTTTGCTACAGCCCTCCTAACTTCCTCTTCCTCTCTATGAAACATTCTGCTTTGCTTGCCATGGGGCACTTGTATGTGGCTCACCACGGTTGCAGAACCCAAATTGCAGTTCTCTGCTGATCCTGGAAAAAAAAACCATCTTTGCCAGAGAAATACCTGGTAATCTATTGTTCCAGGTCAACAATATCACTACAATTATGACTAATATTTTTCTTTTGATTGACTCAACTTGTTTACCTTAAATGCATCAACTTCATCTTAAACAATAATATTTTCAGAATCATGAGCTTGATACTAGGTATATTTTGTCTAATATATTTAAAATAACAAGTTAAAAAGTTTAAAAACATTTATCAATTCTTTTACCATTAGAAAATTTGCTTATTTAGCACTGGTATAATGTGTACCAAATTTCAGAAAATGCTGTTGTATATCCTACCTCAACTCTGTTGCTCTTTCAAACCCTCCTTATGAGAATTTGAGACCATGAGGGATAGGGAAAAAATTCATATTCAAAATCAGATGTGGGGCTTTAATCCCAGCTGGGCCACCAAGTAGCTGTAATTTACACTCTTGACTTTTCTGTATCGGTTTTATCATCTGTCAGATGTGAATAAAAAGACTTTCTTCACAGGAGTATGAAACTTAAATTGAGATTGTTTTGAGAACACTGACCAGTGACTGTACTTAATAGGAGTTCAATAAATGCAAGTTTTCTTTCCATTCCCCTTTTCCTTCTTTAGCAGGGACAAAACCCTAGATTTCCTACTATTTGCAATTCACTTTGAGCTTTCTTCAGTTCATAGCCAAGAGGCATTAGGAGATACTACGCAAATTAACAACACACACATCTATGATTATATTGTTCTCACTTGTACGTCACTCTACTTTTAAATTAATTATTCATACGTCTTCCTGTCCCATTAGACTACCTTCAATGTCTTGAAGGTAAATTCTGGGGATTTAAGTCTACCATCTAAACATCTCCAGAATCTTGTCACTTCTTTCCATTTACACTGTCACTGCCTAGGCCAAACCACCATAATTTCTAATTGAGACCATTGTGATAGTCTCTTCCTGGCCTCTCTCACTATACGCCCTTGCTCTGATCAATCCATCCTTTCAAAGTGTAAGCAGAAGAGCTTTTTTTGAAGACACAAATCAATCCCATTTAAAACCCTTCAGTTACATAACATTAGTCTTGGAATAAAATCTCTAAATCTTGAACTCAACCCAAAGCCCTTGTATAATCTGGCCCCTGCCCATACACATTGCCTCAAATGGCATTACTGGCCTTTACATTCTACCGTTCAAATATTGGGTTGGCCAAAAAGTTCATTCAGGTTTTCCATAACATCTTACAGAAAACCCAAATGAACTTTTTGGCCAACCCAATATAAGGGTCACTTTTCTATTTCACAAGTTACAATATTCTCTGTCACTATGAGGCCACTGAACTCGCTGTATCTTTCTGTCTTGGATGCCTTTCCCCAGCACAGCTAAATGCTGTATGGCACCAAAGTGAAATTCAGTTCCATGGGAGGTCTCCTGACTAACTCAGGGTTCCCTGTTGTCAGTTCCAAAGTATCTTGTACTTGGACACTCTCGCACCGTGAGGACAGGGACCTCTCTTGTCTTGTCACTATTGTGTCTTCAGCAACTAAAACAGTCTTGGGACATGAATATACATTTAATGAATACATGAACATATTTGAATGAACCCATTCATGTATGAGGGTACAATATTAATTCCTTACTTTTATTACAGAAAACTTATTGACCTAAAAATGCACATATATTTAATGACTTAATTTTACTCTAGATAGGATATAATCCTGAATACCCATTTTTTTTTTTTTTTTTTTGCGGTACGCGGGCCTCTCACTGTTGGGGCCTCTCCCCTTGTGGAGCACAGGCTCCAGACGCACAGGCTCAGCGGCCATGGCTCACGGGCCCAGCCGCTCCGCGGCATGCAGGATCTTCCCAGACCGGGGCACGAACCCGTGTCCCCTGCATCAGCAGGCGGACTCTCAACCACTGCGCCACCAGGGAAGCCCCTGAATACCCATTTTTACAGTCCCCTCTTTGTCATGCTATTCCCCCCCCCAAGATAAATATACTACTACACTTCTATGCATATTTCTGCATCAAATCTTAACAAAGGAGGCAGAAGACCCTCAGATGAACAGAGAGCTCCTGACCCCCATACATGTGAACCGGCTGACCTTCCCACCTGGGTCCTAACTGGAGTACTCCTTTCTAATGTGTGAAGCTGATGAGACCGAAATGATAAATCTGCCTGTCCGCTACTCAGAGGAGGCTGAGGTGCTAGTTCCAAACCCACTGATAAGGAAATCCTCTGATGATAACAGCAGGTTTGACATTGATGAAGCCTCCCCATCTGGTGTGTTTAGGGGAGCACTAATGAATAAGGGGTGGCAAATTGTGTATTCCTGGCTGCCGGCCACCACCATATTGTGTTAAGGTTTCTCTTTTCCACTGTTCCGCCATCCCCATCTCAGTGTGACTTGAAAGAAGACTGTTCTAGAAATATCTGGCTGCTTTTGAAAGCTTTCCTTTCCTCTTTTTGACTAAATCAGGCTATTCCATTTGGTGGGTTAAAAAAATGTCTTTCCTTTGGATGTACTCACAAAGTTCTTTCATAGAGAAGAAAGTCTTACATGCAGCTTGTGTCGCCTCAACGTTCCCTTAGAGGCCAATGTGGTATCTAATGGGGTTGCTAGTTACATTTTAAAAGTCAGCAACATTCCTACATTACTGTTGATGCTCTGTTCAGTGATTGTTAGATGCTTTCCTTTTTCCATTTGGATACACTGGATGGGCGGTGGCACACATAGGTAACCCAAGTTGATCTAATCTACTCCATGTATTTCCAGGTATCATTTCTCTATTAAAATGATTTGCAGACTCTGTGTTTCATCACTACAAAGGAAAACACAAACGCATATTGTTATACATATAATTACTTCTGGATAGCTGTCAAACAGTCATGGACTATTTCAGTGTAGTTAGCTACCTAGCCACAACTAGCATGGACTCATGTTAAACAAGAAATAAAGAAATCTTTTTCACTGATGCTACCATCTGTGTATCTCTTGAAAAAAAAATAGAAATATCTTTTCACTTATATGCAAGATTTTGTGTGGTATTAACACAGGAGCATATATTTTTCCCTAAATATGGCTAGAAATGTACAGAGCAATTAATTTGCCTTGCACCTAACAGGCACTAAAATATAATCACTACATTTTAGAATTAAAGAGCTTTAACTGAGGGCTGAGAAATAAATATCCTTGCTGGGGACATAAGCTAGTTAGTGAGAGAATCTGAAATAGAACCCAATTGTCCTAACTCCTGATTATTTCTTGGTCTAACACAATAGCCTGAATCATTTGTTTATTGAATGAATTAGTGAATTAACTTTTTTTCTTTAGCATGATCAGTAGCCCTGAAAATAACAGTCAAACCTTGAAAAAATTGTTAAGAATTGTCTATATGTGTACCACTTTTGAGTATAGTGATCCATATTCTGTGATTACTTTTGTTGAAGTTATGATGTAAATCTATAAATGGCATTTTTAGTTTCACTATTATAAAGGATTGGTTTTATTATCTTTCAAAGAAATAGATATAGTAGCATTTATATAGTATAAACTTTCAGTGAACTGCATGATGGTTATTATTTGAGAATTACTCACCCACAGCTAATTTTTAGTTAGATTGATAATGACCTGTCACCACATACTCCTCAGCTGCTACTCTTTAGATGATATACGATGTGTGCAGATACAAGTCTTTTTAACATAGTTATAAGCAAAATATATTTGTGACTTACATGTGGTATGCCTTTATTAATATTGTAACTCTTCCTATAAAAGAGATAAGATATACTCCAAAAGCATGCTGTAATTAACTTCAACTTTCCCCTGCCTCTGGACTACCTCTCCCACTACTTTCCAACAAGAAAACAAAAAAAAAACCATGTTACAAATCCAGTTGGAATATGGTACTTCTTACAGAGATTTATATGGGCATGTTACTGACAACACAGATATGATAAAGTGTTATTCACTCTCTATGTATATTCAAAAACTAATTTTGTGTTTCAAATACTTTTGATAAATCTAAAAAGCTTAGCTATAGTGTGTCTCCTTGAATAAATGTACTATTTATAATGGAATCAGAGGATCTTAGGTTTGGAGTAGCATCACATGCACAGTGGCCAAATGCATCAGTGTTGTGTCAACACCTGGATTGTATTCTCAGCTCTTCAACCTAACAAGTTTGTAACATTAAACTGTATCATTAAGCGATGCTAAGAAACTGCCTAACATTAAGCAATTCTAAAATGTAGGCAATAATATTACCTAAGTCAAAAGATTTTTGATTAAATGAGATTGATGTACTTAGAGTATCTAGAACATGGTACTCAAGAAGTCTCAGCTATTATTTTTGGAATGAAGTTCATCAATCAGTCAACTTCATTTGCTTTCAATGAAGACATTCCATGTGAAAACTCCCCAGGAGGTAGTAATCCAGATTCTGGTAAAATACTTCCAATGTTAGCAGACTTGCTAAAACTTTCCTCCTCTATTACTTGATAACACCAAGTGCAGAAAGTCCACCATTGTACTGAGCTAATAATACCTGCTTCCTCATAACTACTTCGGCTTTATCTTAGTCTTATACAGTTGGAAAATCTACGTAAACCCAATGGCAGCCCTTTAAATATTATGAGCATTTGTCCTATACCTTATATAAATTATCCTTTATGCTACTCTTACATTCTTATTGATATATACAGTTAATTAAATTGTTAGGCTAATTACAACCAACTTTTCAAGTTAAGCTGAAAGGCATTTGAAAAAATTTTCCGTTTACCCACAAACTATTCATTTCCATTGAGTAGATGGTATTGGGAAAGTAGCTTAGCAACAATAACATTGTGGCCATAATAGGTATTTTTTAAACTTTTTTTCCCAAAGTTGTTGTCTTTTCCAAGCAAAATGATAAATTAATAATAGCTCATTTACATCATCCTATTGTTTCCTCAAACTAGCATTGCATGTACTTGCTGGCAGTCAGACAATTACAAAAATGTGTTGCCTATTTATTCTCAAAATCTTAAAACAATTATTGTTTGTATGTTTTCTATTTTTCTTGTTTCTGTAATTCTGATTAACAATATATTCATGCATTTTTTTTTTAAATCTGGTAGGAGACTTTATATAATATTTAACCTTAAGTATATTTTCTTCACAACGTATTTTTCCCTCAGTATATTGATGGAAATAACATCCATTTTTGAAGGTATGGGAAAATACTTCCTAAATTATAAACTGAAAATTTATATAAAAGCTTCATATTTACCTTTATATTATTTCAATCTTTATTTTTTTGATGTACCTATTCAATAGTTAATTTTTTTCTTTTCCTACTATTTCCACGTTAAATTTTCCTTAAGCTATAAATCTTTTAGAATTCTTAAGGGAAACGCTATTAGATACTCCTCTTTACAGTCTATCTTCTCAAAGACATTCAATTGTCTGAGCTTTTATTCAGCATAACCCTAAAGACAATTTTTTGGATCCATGGAGCTTAACACATTTCTCTCCAACACACTATAATCTCTAGTTTTCTTTGTTCATACAGATTTGAAATCTACTGTCTTTGTAGTACAGAGAATCACAAGTCCATTTTCTATTGTGCTGATTTAAGTAGCTCATAGTTATTACCAATGCCAATCTTGATTTTTCTTTTCTTGAAGAAAATAATAACCATCTCATAAAAATACCAGAGCTATTTATATTATGCTAAAGTTCTTTTTATTCTATTTGCTAATAATGTATTGCTGCAGTGTTTTGATAGATTGCTGTAACTTGCAATTTACACCAGCCATCATACATGAAATGTTGCACTGTTGCAATTTTGAAAGTATTTTTAATAATGTGTAAAATATTGAGCTTTCATTTTTAAGTGGTATATAATAAGTTCCTAATTATTTTCACTAATGAAAAGGAACAAAGCTGAGGATAATACTAAATACTAGATCAATCTTAGCACCGAAATGATGCTTGAGAATATCTGGAATTCTGAAAACTGCATAATAAGATATAATCAAATCAGGCACTGATAATATATTACTGGGATCAGAATTTGAAAATGCACATTTTCCTTATCTTGCTCTCCTAGATTTCTCTATCTCTCAATGCGGAAATACATCATCTATCTCTCAGACTGATAAAAAGAAATCACCTCGAAAGAGATAACTTCTTTCAAAATTTTCTACAGAACAAGAAAGATATAGGTAATCTGGGAATGAAGGAGATAAATATCTCCGCAAAAGAAATAGAAAGTCAAGTATTAGATAATTGTCCCAATGTGTAGCAAAAGAGACTTTTTACAACCTGCTCGTTTGATTATATGCAAATAATCTTATAATCTTCATTATCATGCATTGAACACCCATTCTGTACTAGACATCTTGCCTCTGTTACATCACTTATTACTCATAGTAACTCTCTAAGTGTACATTATAATCCTAAATTTACACTGATAAAGATTTACTTACCCAGAGAGGGCAAGTAAATTGCCAAGTATGCATAGATATTATCTATGTAAGTTGCTGAATGAAGGATTTAAAATAAATTAAATTTAGTCCAAGTTCATGGATTACTGCTATGGATTTCCACAGTAAGCTATCCTATCCCTCCACTGTTAGAAATTTAGTCTTATCACATCTATAAGCAGGGTTCATCTCTTTTCTCTGATGGGGCAGTTTCTCCTCTTTTCTCTGATACTGGTAAAAACAATGTCTACTGCTCTGTGCCATCCTCTGAAACACCTCTGAGAGATCCTCAGAGTTTTCATTTGAATGC
This sequence comes from Phocoena sinus, assembly GCF_008692025.1. Classification (NCBI taxonomy): domain Eukaryota; kingdom Metazoa; phylum Chordata; class Mammalia; order Artiodactyla; family Phocoenidae; genus Phocoena; species Phocoena sinus. The sequence continues at coordinate 85,022,647 of NC_045773.1, read as the reverse complement.
AAATGATGTTTAAAGATTTACTCTCTTCAGCCAAAGAATGAGAGCAGGCATTTTATGTTCTCTGAAGAAGTCAGATTTATCACACATGCCACTGTCCTGGGACCTGCTGTCTTGCCTGTTGGGGCCGGGCGGGGGCATCAATTGGCACCTGTAATCAGTCATGCATTGTGTATGCTCAGCACCCTTCTTACTGTTAGGTCTGGCCATATTTCCCACAGTCTGAAATTTATTCCCATCAGCCTGTACCCTAGCAGCAGAGAGTTTGTCTCTTTGATATGTTATTGGCTTCTAGAAGCCTGACAGTTTTCCCTGTGTAGTTTTAAAACATACTGATGAGTTTCCTGAACTATTATGTACTCTCAAAAATCCTTACAGTACCTCAAAGGCATTTCACTTTACCTACTAGTTCCCAATATGGGGGTCTCTGTACCACCAGCGATTCTTCAAGGTACCAAAACGTTTGGGGGGGCTTACTTTCAAAATTAAAAAAACTTAGGGGGAAATGGTACTTTTAGAAAAGGTGAAGTTGTAGAGGTTCCACACAGCACTGAATTCTTTGATGGTACTAAGATCATGTTAACTCACTCTGATTACCTAGTTAATCAATGCTCATTAGAATCTCTGTTTAACAGCTGTGAATAGTATTGACTTTTAAATATTAAAAACTAATCAGTTAGTACTTCATAAAAGTAGTTTTTATTGACAAAATCCCAAACCACAGAGTCCAAGAGAAGGTAATTCAATGGCTCCTTGGAGAAGACAAGTTTAAGAACTACTGTTTTAATACTAATGATAATTATTATGATTAGCACATTAAATAATGTAATCAGTTACCCTGCAGTGCCTACTATAAACCATACAATGTGTTAAGTGTCCCCTCCTGCACTAATTTTTTAAAACTTGGAGCATGTGAAAAATAGATAACATTGCCTCCTTTTTATACATTGTCAAAGTGTAAAAGCTGATTTATCCACATTTTCAATGCTAGAAAATCCTTGTTCTTTGTACCGCCTTACAGAGATCTCTACTCTAAGAGAAGTAATAATCTATTTAAGTGTAGACAGTCAGGCTGAATAAATTCATTTTAAGAAATTATCCCCTTTAAGAACTTACCTAATTAATTCAGTATGAGGTTTTCTGATTATATGATAAAGTGAACCATGCAATTGTTATTCACCACTCTGCTGTATAGACACAGAACACACTTAGTATAAGTAAATCAGTATTTTCTGCCCATATACAGAGCCAGTTTCTCTATTTTTTTATTACATTGAAGAGACAGGCAAACGAAGAGTCTACTTCTTCCTGAGTAGCAACATGGAATTAGAGTCACGGCTCAAGTGATTTGGAAAGTCATCTGAGTATAAGGAAAATTGCTCTAAGGTGAGGATTCTTGAAAGATGAGCAGAATCTTACATTTCCCAAACAACAGAGTTATATAACCAAAACCCTAATCTTATGCACTTACTTATTAGTGCAGTACTCAACAAATGAAGCATACTGTTTCTAAGTTTTCTTCTTTTTAATCTATATTTATCTGATTCCCTGGGGTGTTTGCTGGTCTTTTTCCTCCTATAACTCATTCTCCAGTAGTTTTCAAAGGGTTATGGATTTTTAGGGATACTATTTTTTAATCTTACTCATCAGCATATTATGCTCTGTTAAATAATCATAATAAAAAATAAAAAAAGAGAATCTTTTTTTCTAATTATTCTTTAATCAGTTTACTATTATACTAAAGTCTTACATTGAGCTTTTCCCAATTTTGTGATCATCTCCCAAATAATCAAATACTCAGCCTGCCAAAAAATTCATAATCTGTATCTAAGTTCATAAATGCTAACATTTATATGAAATGTTATGACAGAGAAAGAGCTCCCTGTCACAGATGGACTTCACACTGAGAGGCTACGAATGAGTCTGTCATGCAAATAATTACCCCCTAATTTATGTGTTTCATAATTAGATTTGCTTTTCTATATTGGATTTTGTGAAATCTGGATCCAGTTTGAAGAAAATGGGCAAAAAATAACACCAAGGTGATAGCAGAATATTTTACAAACTTCACTGTGAAATACAGGAGCCTGGCTAACCTTGCTGAATTTTAAAGTCCTCCCCCAAGTCAAAGATATCTCACTAAAAGTCTGGAACCAAATGCTGGGTTGGTGTTGGCTCTGTCTCAACCTTCCACATCCAAATTTTCAGCAATTTCATCAGCATAATTTATAATCATATAGCATAAACGATGAGGCAGGATTTCTGAAAATGTAGTAATGAACATCAGTTATTCTATACACCCCAAATAATGCTTTTTGAATAAAACAATTTCATCAAAACTGGACAAGTATAGGGAATAAATAAGAGCTTTATACTTAAGCAATACCTATTCCAAAAAAAGGCTGACATGGGGAAGTAACGTAAGGAGAACTGAACCATGCATTCTGTTGGTCTAATGGAAAAACTTCAAGCAATACGGCATCGTTCTGAAGCTTTGGTATAACAAAGCACCAATTCATTGAGTAGTTACCAGAAAAGGGGTTTTACCACTTGAAGAAATGATTCTCACAGCCTATAAAGCAATGAATGGCACACTGAGAACATCTACAACAACAAAGAATATGTCTACTCTATACTACAGTATCAAGAAATCGATCATGCATCAGTAAATTTAGACATATATTAGCAATTGAATAATAATATCAACACTATGTGCAATCAGAATCCTCGATCTTTTAGGCTAATAAAAATATATCCTGGCATCAGAGTGTACTGGAAGTAACTGAGTTGAATTGGGACTAGGCTTGATCCTGCCCCATACTAGTTATGTAACTGTTGCCAAAGAATCTCTGCTTTCTTATTTTTTAATTTGTTAAATTATGGAATACAAATAAACTAGTTGATCTCTAGGTCCTTTCACTCTATAATTCTATCACCTCTATAACAAATATGTATGTGTGAATATGGGGGAAACAAAACTAAGCCTCAACTATTAGAGAAGTAATCCTTCAAAGTACCATTCCTAAATTAGAGATATTTCATGAGCTAGTTAACAAAGTTATAATAAATGTAAATTTTTATAGTGATCACCTACATCTATAAATGAGTCGATAAAATCATCTAATGATCTTAATACAATCATTGGCTCAAGCAAAAGTTTAAAAAGATTTTCTACTAATAGAGCATAAGCAGATGGATTTGGAAGTTTGGAGGGTCTGTAGGATAGTTATCGTGTTCCATAAATGAAAGGAATTTGGGGTATCTCTCTGTTCATGCACAAGGTATCACATCACATCCCTCCTAGTAATTAGTGATCCTTAACTATGCCATTCAATACTTAGAGGTCTCACCAGCATATCAGTAGAGATAGGGACTCATTAGGTAATAATACACATTTGTTTGGTCTTTGCTCTACCAGTCCATATAGAGCAAAGACTTGCACATCTTCAACTCAAAACGTTTCTCTCTGGCCCCTAGGATTTTCTATCCAATTCACATCATTCTTAGTTTCAACCTGATATTTTTTGTTTTACTTCCTTTCACAGTCCTACATAACTCCTTAAATTCCTAGATTTTTTTAACATTTTAGCATGCTCTATCTTATCTCCTGCTCCTAATCTCTACCAATTTAGGAATGGAACTATGTATTTAGTTTGACAGCCATTCCAATAAGTCAATCTCTTAATCACTCTTCATGCTCCTTGTCAGGTTGCTTCCATTTATCAACTCTTGAAGAGTTGAATGCCAGACCTCAAATACAGCTGCAGAAGTTGAGCTGTATTCTCATGATATTAAATAGAGAAAAATTGATAACTCCAGGAAATGAAACTTGGATAAAACCATCACTGCTTGACAATAATTTCCTAGGATTGAGGAAGACCAATAATTTAGTTTTATTGCTTGAACATGAAACTAAAAGAAAAATCAACTAAAAAAATTAAGATCCATGATGGATCTTTGAACTGATAATTTAACACCCGAAGGACTACTGAAAAACAGAGATTCATAGGTAAATATGAAAATACTCACAAGCACATTTAGAGGATCACTGATCCCTTCCTTTCAGTCTAAGCAGACATGCAACTAAGTCGATCCTAAAAGGGAGTCGGCACAGAGTTCATTTGTCATATTTATGGCTGCGAATCATTTTTTGATATAGCCTTTCTATATTAGTAATGCCCTACATTATGAGTTCTGCTTCCTCAAATTAGAATTAAGAATTCAAATGTTCTGCCTTTCTTTTTTTCTTGGGGAGGGGGGTGAGTGGAGGGAGTGTGACTTGACCAATCAAAATCCTCCAGAAGAGATTTTGACTCAGGAGTGAATAATGTGTACAAATAGGCTAGATGTAGACTTCTAATTTTGCTTATATAGATGGCAAAGATGGCAAAGAGATATCTACATTTTGAGAACAACTATAGCTGCAAGGTTGAAACCCTGATGCTTCGCAGAAATAGTTTCAATAAAGGTGAATTCCTGGCATTATTTGAAATGGTAGCAGCAGTAATGGTGCTTTTCTTCAGATTTGGGGCATTTTTTTCTGTACCCTTAATCATAAATCAACTTATTCAGCCCCCACCCCTCACCAGCAATGATTTTAGGAACTACTGAATATATTCCAATAAGAAACAGCTCTACTTATATTAGCCCAAGCAAATCTTTTTTCAACTAAGAACACTGACTTAAAAGCTAATCAGAAAACTCTGGTCTGAAGTACAGGGGCCGAGGCATCTGAACACGGCCCCCTATGAGCAAGTGGAAATAGATTGAGCACAGAGGAAAAGAAAAACAGGGTCTTGGTGCTCAGGCCTAAGCCTATGAGGTGGGACAGCCAAGTTCAGGACACTGGCCTACCAGAGACCTCCTGGCCCCACGTATATCAATCGGCGAGAGCTCTCCCATAGAGCTCCGAATCAACACTAAGACCCAGCTCCACGGACAGCCAGCAAGCTCCAGTGCTGGACACCCCATGACAAACAACTAGCAAGACAGGAACACAACCCCACCCATTAGCATAGAGGCTGCCGAAAATCACACGAAGTACACAGACACACCAAAACACCACTGCATATGGCCCTGCCCACAAGAAAGACAAGATCCAGCCTCATTCACTAGAACCAAGGCACCAGTCACCTCCACCAGGAAGCCTACACAACAATAAACCAACCTCACCCACTGCAGACATCAAAAACAACGGGAATTACAAACATGCAGACTGAAAAACAGGAGAACCCAAATACAGTAAGTTAAACAAAATGAGAAGACAGAGAAACACACAGCAGATGAAGGAGCAAGGTAAAAACCCACGAGACCAGACAAATGAAGAGGAAATAGGCAGTATACCTGAAAAAGAATTCAGAGTTATGACAGTAAAGATGATCCAAAATCTTGGAAATAGAATGGAGAAAATACAAGAAACGTTTAACAAGCAGCTAGAAGAACTAAAGAGCAAACAAACAGTGATGAACAACACAATAAATGAAATTAAAAATTCTTTAGAGGGGATCAGTAGCAGAATAACTCAGGCAGAGGAACAGATAAGTGACCTGGAAGATAAAATAGTGGAAATAACTACTGCAGAGCAGAATAAAGAAAAAAGAATGAAAAGAATTGAACACAGTCTCAGAGACCTCTGGGAATACATTAAACACAACAACATTCAAATGACAGGGGTCCCAGAAGAAGAAGAGAAAAAGAAAGAGACTGAGAAAATATTTGAAGAGATTATAGTTGAAAACTTCCCTAAAATGGAAAAGGAAATGGTCAAGTCCAGGAAGTGCAGAGAGTCCCATACAGGATAAATCCAAGGAGAAACACACCAAGACACATATTAATCAAACCATCAAAAAATTAAATATAAAGAAAATATGTTGAAAGCAGCAAGGGAAAAGCAATAAATAACATACAAGGGAATCCCCATAAGGTTAACAGCTGAACTTTCAGCAGAAACGCTGCAAGCCAGAAGGGTGAGGAAGGACATATTTAAAGTGACGAAAGGGAAAAACCTACAACCAAGATTACTCTACCCACCAAGGATCTCATTCAGATTCGACAGAGAAATTAAAACCTTTACAGACAAGGAAAAGCTAAGAGAATTCAGCACCACCAAACCAGCTTTTCAACAAATGCTAAAGGAACTTCTCTACAGAGGAGACACAAGAGAAGAAAAGACATACAATAACAAACCCAAAACAATTAAGGAAATGGTAATAGGAAAATACATATCAATAATTACCTTAAAGATAAATGGATTAAATGCTCCAAACAAAAGACATAGACTGGCTGAATGGATATAAAAGCAAGACCTGTATATATGCTGTCTACAAGAGACCCACTTCAGACCTAGGGACACATACAGACTAAAAGTGAGGGGATGGAAAAAGATACTCCATGCAAATGGAAATCAAAAGAAAGCTGGAGCAGCAATTCTCATATCAGACAAAGAGACTTAAAAATAAAGACCATTACAAGAGACAAAGAAGGACACTACATAATGATCAAGGGGGTCAATCTCAAAAGAAGATATAACAATTGTAAATAGTTATGCACCCAACATAGGAGCACCTCAATATATAAGGCAAATGCTAACAGCGATAAAAGGGGAAATTGACAGCAAAACAATAATAGTTGGGGACTTTAACACCCCACTTTCACCAATGGACAGATCATCCAACATGAAAATAAATCATGAAACACAAGCTTTAAAAGACACATTAAACAAGATGGACTTAATGGATATTTATAGGACATTCCATCCAAAAACAACAGAATACACTTTCTTCTCAAGTGCTCATGGAACATTCTGCAAGATGGATCATATCTTGGGTCACAAATCAAGCCTTGGTAAACTTAAGAAAACTGAAATTGTATCAAGTATCGTTTCCAACCACAACGCTATGAGACTACATATCAAATACAGGAAAAAAACACTGTAAAAAATACAAATACATGGAAGCTAAACAATACATTACTAAATAACCAAGAGATAACAGAAGAAATCAAAGAGGAAATCAAAAAAAGCCTAGATATAAATGAAAATAAAAAAACGATGACCCAAAACCTATGGGATGCAGCAAAAGCAGTTCTAAGAGGCAAGTTTATAGCAATACAATACTTCCTCAAGAAACAAGAAAAATCTGAAATACACAACCTAACTTTACACCTAAAACAATTAGAGGAAGAACAAAAAAAACCCAAAGTTAGGAGAAGGAAAGAAATCATAAAGATCAGAACAGAAATAAATGAAAAAGAAATGAAGAAAACAAGAGCAAAGATTAATAAAACCAAAAGCTGGTTCTTTGAGAAGACAAACAAAATTGATAAATCATTAGCCAGACTCATTGAGAAAAAAAGGGAGAAGACTCAAATCAATAGAATTAGAAAGAAAAAGGAGAAGTAACAACTGACACAGAGGAAATACAAAGCCTCATGAGAGATTACTACAAGCAACTATATGCCAATGAAATGGACAACCTGGAATAAATGGAAAAATCCTTAGAAAAGCACAACCTTCCGAGACTGAACCAGGAAGAAATAGAAAATATAAACAGACCAATCACAAGCACTGAAATTGAAACTGTGATTAAAAATCTTCCAACAAACAAAAGCCCAGGACCAGATGGCTTCACGAGCAAATTCTATCAAACATTTAGAGAAGAGCGAACACCTACCCTTCTCAAACTCTTCCAACCTATAGCAGAGGAAGGAACACTCCCAAACTCATTCTACAAGGCCACCATCACCCTGATACCAAAACCAAACAAAGATGTCACAAAAAAAGGAAAACTACAGGCCAATATCACTGATGAACATAGATGCAAAAATCCCCAACAAAATACTAGCAAACATAATCCAATAGCACATTAAAGGATCATACACCATAATTAAATGGGGTTTATCCCAGGAATGCAAGGATTCTTCAATATACAAATATCAATCAATGTGATACACCATATTAACAAGCTGAAAGATTAAAAACTATATAATAATCTCAGTAGATACACAAAAAGCTTTTGACAAAATTCAACATCCATTTAGGAAAAAACCCTCCAGAAAGTAGGCATAGAAGGAACTTACCTCAACATAATAATGGCCATATATGACAAACCCAGAGCCAACATCTTTCTCAGTGGTGAAAAACTGAAACCATTTCCTCTAAGATCAGGAACAAGACAAGGTTGTCTACTCTCACCACAATTATTCAACATAGTTTTGGAAGTTTTAGCCATAGCAATCAGAGAAGAAAAAGAAATAAAAGGAATCCAAATCAGAAAAGAAGAAGTAAAGCTGTCACTGTTTGCAGATGACATGATATTATACATAGAGAATCCTAAACAAGCTACCAGAAAACTACTAGAGCTAATCAATGAATTTGGTAATGTAGCCAGATACAAAATTAATGCACAGAAATCTTTTGCATTCCTATACACTAATGATGAAAAATCTGAAAGAGAAATTAAGGAAACAGGGACTTCCTTGGTGGCAGAGTTGTTAAGAATCCGCCTGCCAATGCAGGGGACACGGGTTTGAGCCCTGGTCTGGGAAGACCCCACATGCTGCAGAGCAACTAAGCCTGTGCACCACAACTACTGAGCCTGTGCTCTAGACTCCATGAGCCACAGCTACTGATGCCCGTGCCTAGAGCCTGTGCTCTGCAACAAGAGAAGCTACTGCAATGAGAAGCCTGCACACCACAACGAAGAGTACCTCCCGCTCACCATAACTAGACAAAGCCTGTGTGCAGCAACAAACACCAAAGGCAGCCAAAAATAAATTTAGTTAATTAAAAAAAATAAAGAAAAATATTAAGGAAACACTCCCATTTAACACTGCAACAAAAGGAATAAAATACCTAGGAATAAACGAGGTGTTTTTTTCTTATAAGGAGAAAAAAGACCTGTATGGAGAAAATTATAAGACACTGCTGAAATAAATTAAAGATGATACAAATAGATGGAGAGATATACCATGTTCCTGGATTGGAAGAATCAACATTGTGAAAATGAGTCTACTACCCAAAGCAATCTACAGATTCAATGCAATCCCTATCAAACTACCAATGGCATTTTTCACAGAACTAGAACAAATAATTTCACAATTTGTATGGAAACACAAAAGACCTCGAATAGCCAAAGCGATCTTGAGAAAGAAAAATGGAGCTGGAGGAATCAGGCTCTCTGACTTCAGACTATACTACAAAGCTACAGTAATCAAGACAGTATGGTACTGGCACAAAAACAGAAAGATAGATCAATGGAACAGCATAGAAAGCCCAGAGATAAAGCCATGCACATATGGTCACCTTACCTTTGATAAAGGAGGCAAGAATATACAGTGGAGAAAAGACAGCCTCTTCAATAAGTGGTGCTGGGAAAACTGGACAGTTACATGTAAAAGAATGAAATTAGAACATTCCCTAACACCATATGCAAAAATAAACTCAAACTGGATTAAAGACCTAAAGGTAAGCCCAGACACTATCAAACTCTTAGAGGAAAACATAGGCAGAACACTCTATGACATAAATCACAGCAAGATCCTTTTTGACCCACCTCCTAGAGAAATGGAAATAAAAACTAAAATAAACAAATGGGACCTAATGAAACTTAAAATCTTTTGCACAGCAAAGGAAACCATAAACAAGATGAAAAGACAACCCTCAGGATGGGAGAAGATAATTGCAAATGAAGCAACCGACAAAGGACCAACCTACAAAATTTACAAGCAGCTCATGCAGCTCAATATCAAAAACACAAACAACTCAACCCAAAAATGGGCAGAAGACCTAAATAGACATTTCTCCAAAGAAGATATATAGATTTCCAGCAAACACATAAAAGGATGCTCATCGCTCACCATCAGAGAATTTCAAACCAAAACTACAATGAGGTATCACCTCACACCAGTCAGAATGGCCATCATCAAAAATTCTAGACAATAATTGCTGAAGAGGGTGTGGAGGAAAGGGAACCCTCTTGCACTGTTGGTGAGAATGTAAACTGATACAGCCACTATGGAGAACAGTATGGAGTTTCCTTAAAAAACTAAAAATAGGGCTTCCCTGGTGGCGCAGTGGTTGAGAGTCTGCCTGCCGATGCAGGTGACACGGGTTCGTGCCCCGGTCCGGGAGGATCCCAGGTGCCACGGAGCAGCTGGGCCCGTGAGCCATAGCTGCTGAGCCCGCACATCTGGAGCCTGTGGTCCCCAACTGGAGAGGCCACAACAGTGAGAGGCCCGTGTACCGCAAAAAAAAAACACAAAAAAACAAAAAAAAACTAAAACTAGAACTACCATACAACCCAGCAATCCCACTACTAGGCATATATCCCAAGAAAACCATGATTCAAAGAGTCATGTACCACAATGTTCATTGCAGCTCTATTTACAATAGCCAGGACATGGAAGCAACCTAAGTGTCCATCAACAGATGAATGGATAAAGAAGATGTGGCACATATATACAATGGAACATTACTCAGCCATAAAAAGAAAAGAAATTGAGTTATTTGGAGTGAGGTGGATGGACCTAGAGTCTGTCATACAGAGTGAAGTAAGTTAGAAAGAGAAAAACAAATACTGTATGCTAACACATATATATGGAATCTAAAAAAAAAAAATGGTCATGAAGAACCTAGGGGCAAGATGGGAATACAGACACAGACCTACTAGAGAATGGACTTGAGGATACGGGGAGGGGGAAGGGTAAGCTGTGACAAAGTGAGAGAGTGGCATGGACATATATACACTACCAAACGTAAAACAGATAGCTAGTGGGAAGCAGCCGCATAGCACACCAGTATGGTACTGGCACAAAAAAAAGAACACAAAGATATAGGGAATCTAAGGAGATCAGCTCCGTGCTTTGTGACCACCTAGAGGGATGGGATAGGGAGGGTGGGAGGGAGGGAGACACAAGAGGGATGAGATATGGGGACATATGTATATGTATAACTGATTCACTTTGTTATAAAGCCGAAACTAACACACCATTGTAAAGCAGTTATACTCCAATAAAGATGTTTAAAAAAATAATAAATAAATAAATTAAGAGAAGGGACTTCCCTAACTGTCCAGTGGTTAAGACTTCACCTTTCAATGCAGGGAGTGTGGGTTCAATCCCTGGTTGGGGAGCTAAGACCCTGCATGCCTCATGGCCAAAAAACCAAAACATAAAACAGAGGCAATATTGTAACAAATTCAATAAAGATTTAAAAAATGGTCCATATCAAAAAAAAATCTAATAAAATAAAATAAAGGGAAAATAGTGATTTTTCAGAACAACAGAAGTTTAAGAGCTGAGAGTATTTACTATCAGAATACTTGAATGACAAGTGTTAAAGTTCTTGAAGCAAAAGAAGTAAAATATCAGACAGCAGCTTGTATCTACATAAAGAAATGAAGAGTTTCAGAAATGGTAAAAATAAAGATAAATAGAAAACACTTTTTTTCCCTAAATTTAATTTCTCTAATATAAAACTGAGTGTTTAAAACAAAAATTATAACAAGTACTAAGGGGATTATATACATATGTAAAAGTAAAATGTATGATAAAAGACAATTAATGAGGGGAAATGGAACTATAATATTCTAAGCTTCATATATTATATGAGAAATGGTTATTGTATTATTTTTAGGTAGACCGTGAGAAGTTTTATATATATATATTTTAAAAGCTAGAGCTACTATTAAAAACAGTAGCCTAAAAATAATAAAAATACTAGCGTAAAAGTAAGATAATAGTGGTAATAATATGGAATACTGAAAAACAGTTAAAATAAGAGAAAGCCGGAAAAGACTGAAAACAAGTAAAAAGAACAGACGGTACAATGAGAAGACAAACAGCAAAGAGGCAGGTAAAATAGCAACCATATTAATAGTAAAATTAAATATTTGAACACACCAATACAAAGGCAGAGTATGTTGGACTGATTTTTTGAAAAAGGCTGTCTACAATAAAATATTTTAAATATAAAGACAGATATAGATTAAAAGTAAAATTATGAGAAAAGTTCTACTCTGCAAACACTAATCATAACAAAGCTGAAATGATAATACTGACATCAGGCAAAGAATACTTCAGAACTAAAACTATTACCAGGAATAAAGAGAGACATTTTATAATGATTATGGGGTTAATTCATTAAGAAGACATAACAATCTCCACAGCACATGTGTTTAACAATAGCGCTTCAAAGTATTGAAACAAAAACTGGTAGAATTAACTGAAGAAATAAACCAACCCACAATTATAATAGGAGACTTCAACAACTCCTCCCTGAGTAATTGATAGAAAAAATAGGCAGAAAATCAGTAAGAAGATCGAGATGCAAACAATACCATCAACCAAATTTACCTAATAGACATTTATAGAACTATACGCACAATAACAATTCCGTATTATTTTCAAGTGCATATGTATGTTTACTAGAAATTTCTAAAATTAAAAAAAATGAATTATACATTGAACTCAAGAAATCAGGATAACAACAGTAACGTGGAGTAGAAAAAATATATTTTTATAATATAATGTTTAGAAAACAACTGTCTTAATAATTAAACTAAAAACCAAGTCTTTGAAATGCCCTCAGTTTAAAGGGGTTAGCAAAATCAAGAAAGAGAGAGAATAAATAAAAAATATAAACAAAGTTTAAAGTGAGTTAATAAACTAAACAAATAACATGAAAAATTACGAGGGTATTTTCTTCACCTCTCTGTACTTCTCTTTGGAAATCTGTATGAATAAGATATATTTAAGAAAGTTATAAATTATCAAATTTCCTTTAAAACAAACACACAAACAAATATTCTAAAGAGCTTTATCAAAGCATATCACCAGGTCTAGATGACTGCAAAGCTGATAATTTTTAAACTTTCAAAGAATATATATTTCCAGTGTTATTTAAACTACTCAGTATCAGAGTGGAAAAAAGATATTTTCATAGAAAAATAAGCTTGGAAGTATAGACAGGAAAATCCTGGAAATGAAGAATAACAAGGAAGGACAAGCCTTGAAAAACATTAAAATAATTTTACAAAGTTACATTACTTCAAACAATCTAAAACTGAGAAGGAAATAGGTAAAGAGATGAAAAAAACAAAGAGAGAATCCAGACCCAAAGATATAGGGAATCTAGTTGTACATAATAAAGATGGATCGCAAATCAGTGGGAAAAATTATATAAATGCATACTTTGGGAATGACCATCTAGTCATTTGGAAGAAAAATTAAGCGGGATTTCTATGTTAATGTTTTATAAAAAAAATCAATTCCAAACGGATCAAACTCTACTTGTTAAAATAGAAACCATTCAAATTCCTGAAGGAATCTTGGGATATATTTTAAAATAAAAAATTTTGATTCAAAATAATTAAAATGGTGTCCTAAAGCATGACTTTAAATCATAAAATACTTAATAAAATGGAACATTTATGGTGAAAAACATCATTAACAAAGTTAAAAGATGAATGACTTTCTTGGGAAAAGTTTTCAAATTCCAATGCTTTGTACATGAAAAACATCCAGTAAGTTGATGAACTGACACAGAGTATGCATCAATAAGAACAGGAGTATATAATATTATGGAATACTGTGGTAATCCATCATAATTTAAAATTATGACCTAGTCATTCCAATTCTGAGATTTATCTTCAGAGATAATCATACAAGTGGCAAAAATGTTTAATTATAGCATTTTAATAGGGAAAAGACTAAAAAAATAAAATTTCATAAATAGAGATTAAATGAATTATGCTATATTGATACAATGGAATGTTAGGCAAATAAATTTCCTTGTAGAAAACTTGTAGATATACATACAAATATATATGTACTACATACACACACAAATACATATATATATACACATACGCACACCATATATATATACACACAAACACATGCACACCACATTATACCATAATTTTTTACTACTCTTATAATACAAACAAGTATAAAGTTAAATAACTCAATTTTCTCCTATTCTGGGAATATAGATTACTAGTTAAACGAAGGAGGAAACTTTATGCAAATTCTGTTTAATTACTGCACAGTAATTTTTTAAAAATAAATTTATTTTTGGCAGCGTGGGTCTTTACTGCGGTGCGCGGGCTTTCTCTAGTTGCGGTGAGCGGGGGCTACTTTTCGTGGTGGTGTGCGGGCTTCTCGTTGCGGTGGCTTATCTTGTTGCTCCGCGCACCTAGAGCCCGGGCTTCAGTAGTTGTGGCTCACGGGCTCTAGAGCACAGGCTCAGTAGTTATAGTGTATGGGCTTAGTTGCTCCATGGCATGTGGGATCATCCCAGCCCAGGGCTCGAACCTGTGTCCCCTGCATTGGCAGGCAGATTCTTAACCACTGCGCCACCAGGGAAGCCCTGCACAGTAATTTAAAATATTCATTTTATATTTTTATAGTTATGGGTCTCACTATCTTGAAGGATACATTCGTTTAAAGGTCAAATTCCTTCTGCTTCTATAAGCACAATATATTCTGTAAGCATATATTTTAACTTTATGACTATTTTACCTATTTAAGATAATCATAAGTGAAATTAAATCCCATGTATTTTCTGTAAGTTAAGTATGTAGAAAGGCTTTTATATTTCTTATATTTCGTAAGTGATTCAACTCCAACAGGTAGCATTTCCTGTTCAGGAAAAAAAGAGAGCACATAGTGAGCCTATTACTATATTTAAAACCCCAAAGATGTTTATCATGTTGCTGGCAAGCCACTAAGTGGAATTCTTCAGTATCTTCTCAATAACGGAAACTGGGAAGATGTAGAAGACTTACCACAGAAATCTATGCTGGTCCCACTCCCAGAGAATTCTGTAGCCCTATGCAGCAAGTTCCATTTCCCCCAAATCTATGTGACATTTGGGCTATATATATTAAATTAGATTAAAACTGTCCCACTTTGCTGTGAATCAACTGAAAATGAATGAGAGCCTGAATCACAACTACTCTTTCTTCTGAAAATGTCTAGGATTTGTTCTATACAATTCTTGTCAATGGTAAAATGTTTAGGGAATTTTCCACCTATCATATATATCACTACAAGGGTGAAATTTTGAGGATCTTAAATGCTAATCCTCAAACTTTGACCAAATTCTTATAAGTGGAACATAAATTTCCTTAAAAGACACATGTAACTATCTCAAATCCATTCTGCTCAACTATTTCTTATCTTGAAATTGATAGTACAAGACAACAGTTTATACAAGAAGGAAACAGGAGCCCATACAATGCAATGTTCTTTTCACAGTTACATGTGCCCCCATTTTATTTTGATATTATCAAAAGAATATTTCAAGAATCTTACTTTTTTAAATGTAAATACTAAATATTTTTCTGAGGTCTTTAAAAGCCTATGATTGCCTTCATAAGCACTCAAAACAAGAAGAAATAATTTTTCTTAACCACAAAAGCAACTACTATAATAGCTATTTAGTCCAAAAGCAAACCACGGGAATGAGCATTGCTTTCAGTAGAAGTGGTTTCAGGAACTTATTATAACTCTCTCTCATCTACTATAATCAGGGAAAGGGCATTTGGTTAATCAAATTTATTTTGATGTTGAGGAATTATCTAAGTACATAAGACGTGGCACATGAGCTCTGACTTTTACAATAGGACACAATGACATGATTAAATGAGATGCCTCTCTAGGGAAAGTGATTGGAGAAACTGTGATTATAGGCCTTGGAATTATTTGCATGTAAAATCTAAGAAACTAGGAGGGTTGGTTACTTGATACACACTTAGGAAGCTGGCTTCCTATATTTAGGGGATTAAGTATCTGGAAGAGCAAGGATGGATTTCTGTAACAGTCAAGCCTGGAGAAAGAAGCCTGTGCAATTATTTTAATAAAGAAAATTTAATATTAACAATTCTCAAGCAGGCATCAGGGAACAGAAAATGTACTACTACTGCTACTACTATTACTACGAATATTAACAATAAAAGATACTGAGGAATCACAGAGGCAGTTGCTATAGGTTGAAGCTGAGGCAATGGAGGGCCCTGAGTAACTAGGACTTGCACCTCTGAGGCAGAGATGTTGTCTGGTAACTAACTGGTAGCTCAGGAGATGGTCCCTTGGAGCTGAGACACAGACTTCTAAGAAAGGAGCTTCAGCCAACTGGTACTGGCATTTCTCAGGAGACTGGTTCTAGCAAGTGGAAAAACTGCAACCTGAAATCAACTGTTATTATTTGAATGAACTGCCACTGCCAAGGTGAAGAGCCATTAATGTGATGACACTGACAGGCACAGGCAGAAAACAGGAAGTATCAACTCCCCTCCCTCCTAAAATCACATGGTTTCACCTTAGCAGCCCTTATTGGCAGAGCCTAAGGGGAAACCAACTGGCAAAGGAGAAATGTGGTTTGGGAAGAGTACCAGCCCCAGAAACTGAGAGACAAAGCTCAATAACCAGCACAACTCACCTATTTGAATACTAAAGATTAATACCTGCCCTTCTACACATTGTTGAATGTCCAACAGTAACAAAAAATTATACTGATGCTTAAACATTCTCACTTTCTTCCTAAAACAAGGAGGTGCAAAATCCCAATAGTTCTTTGGCATAGAATTAGTCCTCCTCAAAGTTAATTACAGTCTAATCCTTGTAGAAAATAATAAAGGGGAGGAGAAAAAAATTAATTAAGTCAATTTCCCAGTGGTTCTTGGTTTCCAGTTTCTATATTTTTTATCAACTTGTTTTTTAATAGTTAAATAATGGGGTCTTTTTTTAATTCTTGAAATTTTTTTAGGTAGTTTTGTGGGTGTGCCTTACTATATAGTCATTGTGAAGTGTTCTTGAGTGCTTGAAAGAAGGTATACTCTCTATAAGGTTCAGTACTGTGTATATGTATGTTGACACATGTACACACATATACAGATGTATAAACATAATACATTATACATGTGAGTGGATATCTGGGCTTTTTTGTATATGTATGTACATGTTTATACCTATTTATGGCCAAATCCATGAAAAATAAATTATAATCAAATAGATGTGTATGTACTTAATTCAGATACATCTATTTATACTACTTAGCTCCTCTGTATACTCATTTCTTACCTGGACTGAGAGATACAAGATAAAATCTCCTAATACATTTGTCTATTTCTGTTGTGATCATCCTGTAGAAACTAGATGAACCCACACACACACACACACACACACACACACACACCCAAAACTTTTGTTCAGATATTGATACTAGTGAATACCACACATGCACCAAGAGGGTATGAAAAGGTTTATTCCTCACATGATGAGGCTTTCGTGAGAGAGCAGGGCAGGATCCCAAGCAGGTCCAACTATGTCTTGGGAGAAAGGAAGAAGAGACTGGCTTGGTTTTTAATGTGGTTAGGGAATGAGATTGGGAAGAGCTGAGGCTTACATAGTTCGAGTGTTCCATCAGTACCAAAGGAGAGAGTACCAGGCTTTCTTACTGGCTTGGGACAGAAGTGGAAAGGAGAATGGGAGACCTGAAAGTTGTCAGGAATCAAATATCAACAATGGAGTCAGACATTTTATTACAATTTCTTATTGAATGTCTTGTTTTTTGGCAGCAAATGTTTTGATGCTGTGTTATTTGGTGTATGAAGATTCAGGACGATTAGACTTTCAGTTTGGGTTGTAGCCTTTGCCATTTAAAAGTGCCCCCTCTCTTTCGTGATTAATGATTTTGCCCCCAATTCAACCTTCCTTCCATGGTTTGCTTTGTTTCCTCCCATGATTTTATTTTGGCATTTCTGAAAAACAATGATTTAAAGTTTAGAAAGCTGTTTAAGTCAGTGTGAAATTTGATATTGTTTTTTGATGCAATCTAATTTTTCTAGTTAAATATACTTATGTACATATTATCAAAGCATTTTATTTTATATTTTGTTCTCTGTTATAAATATGTCATAAAGATTTCTACATGGTTGTTGTTTGTTTTTGTATGCCTTTTTTTTCTTCTAAGAGTAATTTGGAAATATATAAGTAGCATGGTTTTCCTAGTTTACCTTTAGAAATTATGAAAATATAAGTGCATTAACTTTCACTTTTTTAACTTAGAAACTTTAGATAGAATCTACCAACTCTTCTACTTACTAAAGAATTTAGCATTTTTAAACGTTTTGGCACCTGTTCGTCGTCATATCCGTCTGAGTTTCATAAGATTATATTTTAATATTAAAGTGATTTTACACAAACATAGATCCTCTGATCATATTTCAACAGCTTTTGTCATTTGCACTATAAAAATAGATGATGTACTAACAACAAGTCCTGTTAAACCACATCTTTTCACTTTGTTTTGAGTCATCCTTTGATTGGCTGAATGTGGTCATCAACTATCTTTCAATGACGAGGTTATATTGAGTTATGCATCCATGGAGAATGTTTATTTTATTGCCTTAAAACTTGATTATTAAATCTGTATTTTAAATTCTCAGATCATTGCTGCATTGTTTAGCAATATACTGGAATTTAATAAACTCCATTAAATTATGAAGCCGTTCTGATTTTTCACTCCTTATGGATCACTTACATCTGCCTAGATCCTTGTAGGATTCTTCTTTGAAGTTAAGTAACTTTACTGCTATGTCCCATTGCTTATCAATTTATGTCAATTTTGAAAATTCAGATATTCCTAGATTTAATACAACATAAAGTTGACTGGTACTTTCACATTCTTCTGATAACACGTTTTTAGAAAGTATACATTTAAGCCTCCCAGCTTATATACCATGATTTCTAGTTTATAACTTCTATCTGAAACTCAAAAAGTTACCATTATTTTATTAAATTGATTTACCTAAAGGCTTTATTATTGTTTTATACCAATAAGATTTACATATGTATCATTTTCATCCTCCTGATTAAATTCAAAAATACTCTGATTGTTTAATATATTATTTAAGAGTTGATTTATCTAAAGAAATTTTTGTCTTAGTTTAGATTTACATTAAAAAAATTTACTCTGTTCATTGCTTTTTATTTCTTGCACATCAATGCTTCCATTAGGATCATCTTTTACGTGATAACTACCTGTTAACTGTAATTAATGCCTTTAGTTTGTTTTTATTTGAAAATATCTGTTTCATATATATTTTTATGACTTTTACTGAGATTTGATTCACATACCTTAAAATTCACCCAAATAAAATGTACAATTCAGTGGAGTTTAATATATTCATAGAATTGTGCAATGATCATACATTACTATGTAATGTAGCAATATTTCATCATCCCCAAAAGAAGCCTCATACCCATCAGTACTCACTTCCCATTCCCCATCTCCATAGTCCCTAGAAATCACTAATCTCTTTTCTGTCTCTGTGAATTTGTCTAATCTGACATTTCAAATACATGGAATAATACATATTATGTCTCTTTGTGTCTAGCTTCTTTCACTCAGCATAATGTTCTCAAAGTTGAAGATTTCATGTTATAGCCTCTATGAGTATCTCAGTCCTTTTTTATTTTTAAGTGAAAGCGGGTTTATTCAGAGCGATAACACGTTCCGTAGGCAGAATGCAGACCGTCTCAGAAAGTGAGAGCAGCCTATTTCATTCCTTTTTACAACAAATATTATTCCATTTTATTTAACTATTCTTTAGCTGACGGGCATTTGGGCTGTCACCACCTTTTGACTATTATGAATTATGCTGCTATAAGTATCTGTGAGCAATTTTTTGTGTAGACATATCCTTTCAGTTCTCTTAGGTATACGCTGAAGAGAGGAATTACTGAGTCATAAGGTAACTCTATGTTACATTTTTGAGGAACTGCCAAACCATTTCCCAAAGTGATTACACTGTTCTAAAAGCCCGCCACTAATGTACGTGGGTCCAACTTCTGCACATTCTCACCAACACTTGTTATTGTCTGTCTTTTTTTTAAAAAAAACATCTTTATTGGAGTATAATTGCTTTACAATGGTGTGTTAGTTTCTGCTTTATAACAAAGTGAATCAGTTATACATATACATATGTCCCCATGTCTCTTCCCTCTTGTGTCTCCCTCCCTCCCACCCTCCCTATCCCATCCCTCTAGGTGGTCACAAAGCACGGAGCTGATCTCCCTGTGCTATGCGGCTGCTTCCCACTAGCTATCTATTTTAGGTTTGGTAGTGTGTATATGCCCATGCCACTCTCTCACCTTGTCCCAGCTTACCCCTCCCCTCCCCATATCCTCAAGTCCATTCTCTAGCACGTCTGCGTCTTTATTCCTGTCTTGCCCCTAGGTTCTTCATGACCTGTCTTTTTTATTTTAGCTCTCCTAGTGAATGTGAAAAGGTATTCATTGTAGTTTTGATTTGCATTCCTATAATGACTCATAGCGTTGAGCATCCTTTCATGTACTTACTGGCCATTTTAATATAATCCTAGAAGAAATATCTATTCAAATCCTTTGCTCATTTTTTTATTTGGGTCATTTGTCTTTTCATTGTTGAGTTGTAAGAATACTTTATATATTCTAGATACATTCCTTTATCACATATATGATTTGCAAGTATCTTCTTCAATTCCATGGATTATCTTTTCACTTTCTTGACAGTGTCCTTTAAAGCACAAAGGTTTTAAATTTTGATCAAATCAAATTTGTCTATTTCTGTTTTGTTGCTTGTGCTTTGGTATCATATCAAAGAAAACGTTGCCAACTCAAAAGTAGTGAAGGTTTATTTACTCCTATGACTTTTTTCTATCAATTTTATAGTTTAGCCTTTTAATTTAGGTCTATGATCCATTTTCAGTTAATGTCTATATATGGTATGAGGTATCAATCCAACATCATTCTTTTACATGTGTCTATCTAGTTATTCCAGTATTGTTTGTTGAAAAACTATTTTTTCCCATTGAACTGTCTTGGAACCCTTGTCAAGAATCAACTGGCCATAAATTTAAACATATAGTTTTGGATTCTTGAATATATCCTGTTGATCTATATGTCTATCATTATGCAAGTACCACACTCTTTTGATTACTGTAGCTTTGTAGTAAGTTTTAAAATTGAGGAGTGTGAACCCTCTGGTTTTGTTCTTTTTCAAGATTGTTTTAGCTATTCTAAGTCCTTTGTATTTTTACATTACTATTAATATATATTTATTTTTTAAATAAACCTGGAACTTTGATAGGGATGAACTGAATCTGTAACTCAGTTTGGGAAGCATGTCCATCTTAATACTGTTAACTCACCCAACCCGTAAGCATGGTATATCTTTCCATTTATTTAGTTTTTAAATTTCTTTCAAATACGTTTTATAGTTTTCAGCATGCAAGTCTTGAACTTCTTTAGTTAAATTTGTTCCTGTTTTTATTCTTTTTGATGTTATTGTAAATGTACTTGCTTTCTTAATTTTATTTTCATATTTTTATGCTAGTATGTAAAAATACAATTGATTATTGTATGTTGATCTTGTACCCTGAACCCTTGATGAACTTACTTATTAGTTCTATTTGTGTGTGTGTGTGTGTGTGTGTGTGTGTGTGTGTGTGTGTGTGTGTGTGTGTTCTCTTTAGGATTTTCTATATACAAGCTTATGTGATCGCTGTATGGACAGTTATACTTTTGCTTCTTCCTTTCCAAACTATATGCCTTTAAATTCTTTCTATTGCTTAATTTCCATGGTTAAACCCTTCCGTAAAATGTTGAATAGAAGTAATAAAAGTGGATTTATGTCTGTCATTTTTTCATTTCTTACCATATATTTTATTTGTTCTTGTTTCTTTCAACCTCCATTACTGCCTTATTTCATGTTAAATTGATATTTTCTATTATACCATTTTAATTTTCTTACTGTCTCTTTCTATAATTTTTAGTTGCTTTCTAGTGGTTTCCTTGGAGATTTCAATTAGCATCTTAAAATAATATAGCTTGAATTAATACCAATCTAAATCCATAGTACACAAAAACTTTGCTCCAATATGGCTCAATTCCTTCTTCCACCCTAGTGCTATTGTCATACAAATTACATCTTATACACTATAAGCACATTAACATGGATTTTTAATAATTGTTCTACGCAGGTTTTTTTTAAGTAAAAGAGAAGAAAAAAGCCACAAACAAAAATACCTTTATAATGTCTTTTATATTTACCTATGTAATTACTTTACCAGTACTCTTTAATTCTTCATGTGGATTCAAGTTACTGTTCAGTGGCCCTTGATTTTTAACCTGAAGGACTGTTTTTAGTATTTCTTGTAGGGAATTTTGCTAGCAATGGTCTCTTGTTCTATAGTGAATTTTTCATTTCAGTTATTGTATTCTCAACTCCAGAATTTCTATTTGGTTCTTTTTTCTTAATTTATATTTTTATTGATATTTTATATTTGTGAAACATCATTCTCATACTTTCCTTTAATTGTTTAGATGTGGTCTGCTTTAATTCTCTGAACATATTTATAATAGCTAATTTAAAATTTTTGTCTAGTAAATCCAGTGTCTTAAGCTTTTTCTGGCAAAATTTCTATTGACTGCTTCCCCCTCACCTTTTTATCAGCCATACTTTCCTGTTTCTTTTCATATCTCATTTTTTGGGGTTGTAAACTATTCATTTTAAATAATGTAGTGTGGAAGCTCTGGAAATTAGAATTCCCTCCCACACAGCATTTGTTGGTGTTTATGGTTTATTGGTGGTAGTGGTAATTGTTTGCATAGTAACTTTCCTGTATGAATTCTGTAAAGCCTTCATTCTTTGTCATGTGCAGTCACTAAAGTCTTTTCTCAGTTAGCTTAATGGTCAGTTAATATACGGACAGAGATCTCCCTAAATAGCTTGAATCAGTAAGTCTTACATTCCCTTTTGTATTTTCCATCCATCTCTCCATATTTCAATCTAGGTATTTCCTTAAACTTAGTTTCCTTTTCATGCACAATCTCTTCAGCTGTATCTAATGTGCTATTAAGCTTACCCACTGTATTTTTAATTTCTATTTTACTTTTAGTTCTATAATTTTGATATTTTTGTATTCAAATATATTTTTCCCCTTATTTTAGATATTACTTCCCTACTATATTTCTCAGTCTTGGCTTTTTTCTTCCCCTATCCCTGAGAGGCAATGGAAACTGTTCAACTCTGGCTCTCAATTGCCTTTTTCATAATTAGTAAATATTCCCAGTAAAAATACAACCCCAAGTATGGTACTCAAATTCCTGGGTTTCCATCTCCTATGGATCTTGGAC
The DNA here is from genome assembly GCF_008692025.1 of Phocoena sinus. Taxonomy (NCBI): domain Eukaryota; kingdom Metazoa; phylum Chordata; class Mammalia; order Artiodactyla; family Phocoenidae; genus Phocoena; species Phocoena sinus. Next base: position 84,999,469 of record NC_045773.1, on the reverse strand, counting down.
TGGAAGCTCATATTTGTCAAGAGCTATAGTATTTTAATGTCCAATAACTATACTTCTGGGCATCCATCCTACGGAAATAACCTGAATATGGATAGATTTACACATAAAGATGTTCAAAGTAAAACAGTTTGTAATAGAAAATGTTTAGAGAAAAACTAAGTGTTCAATAATCAGAAAAGTATGCATCAATTTGTTGGAATGTCATGTAGTCATTATTAATGACATTTTTTTCAAAAATATTTGTAACCTAACAAAATGTTCATAACTTAATATCAAATAAAATTTCAGGACAAATATGGCTCATATAACTACTTCCTAAAATAAAATCATTTATTTGTAACACATGACAAAACAGAAGAAAGAAAACATCTTCAGAGATGTGAGAATAGAGGTAATTTTAAATTTCTACTTTATACTTTCCTAAAATTTCTGCACTAAAAATTTGGTACAGAAACCAAATATAATTTAAATTAAAAATGAATTTGAACTAAAAGAAGACAGTGACTTTAATTTTTTATGTGTTTAACGGAAGAGCAATTTGTCTCATTATCCCTTTCTGCAACACAGTTGTGATGTTCTTTTTCCCCCTTACTCTCACCTGTGTTACTGACATATTTGTTTTCACGGCTGTTAGATTGTTACATTTTCTTTAGAAATGCATCTTATATATTTTCATATATCTAAGTACAATCACAAGGATGAACTCATGATGAATATTTAAGCTCTGGGAAAGGTTACAAGCACCTCACCTTCTGGGTCATGACAACTCACAGCCTGTACTGTATTCTAATGAAAGTGATGACAAATGAATGGCGTACTCTCAATGTAGACTTAGTCTTCTAACATCATTTACATGTATCAATGATATCTGAATATGAGCTCTTTCCAGAATTGTTAAAATTAATAGCTGGGTAATAATATAATAATTGAGACCACCTCTTTTTTAAAATTTGTATCTGGATAACATCTATGAATATTGTCATCACTACCTTCTACTATATTTTGATGTTTTGGCAAAGTATCATTCATTATCATTCATTCTTATAGAAGCACATTTTTTGTTCATTACATTCATAATGTAATGACTTCTTGTTGGCAAGTCAAATAATTAATCTTCTATGAGTAGACCTGGCTTAATTTAAACATGCTAATCTTTTTGCACTTTTCAAGTAGGCAATGTGAGACATCACCTAACAGATAATTAGTTTTAGCAGCTCCATATATTATCTCACAAATGATGGGAAAACACTGACTGTGTACCAGCCAGAAAATATTTTAAAGATTGTGTTGTAAAGAGACATTATGTCAACTCATATGGCATAGCTATATTTGGGCAAAGGAGAACATAAAATGGTTGAACAAATTTAAGAGCTAAAAATTAAGACTTAGAAAGATATTATAATCCCAGGATTCTTTAATTTTGAAACCAGATGAAGTATTTAATAAACACATCTAGGTGAAGAAAAAGTTGTACGTTAAGTAAATTATTTCATTGGTTAATTGTGTTTTGCTTTCATTTGGGAAGAAACCTCAGATCAGAGAAGCAAAATGGGATGTGAAAGGTATATTACTATTTTTTTAATAACATCTTTATTGGAGTATAATTGCTTTACAGTGGTGTGTTAGTTTCTGCTGTATAACAAAGTGAATCAGCTATACATATACATATATCCCCATATCCCCTCCCTCTTGCATCTCTCTCCCATCCTCCCTATCCAATCCCTCTATGTGGTCACAAAGCACCGAGCTGATCTCCCTGTGCTATGCGGCTGCTTCCCACTAGCTATCTAAATTTGGTAGTGTATACATCTCCATGGCACTCTCTCACTTCATCCCAGCTTACCTTCCCCCTTCCTGTGTCCCCAAGTCCATTCTCTATGTCTGCGTCTTTATTGCTGTCCTGCCCCTAGGTTCTCCAGAATCTTCTTTTTTTAGATTCCATATATATGTGTTAGCACATGGTATTTGTTTTTCTCTTTCTGACTTACTTCACTCTGCATGACACATTCTAGGTCCACCCACCTCACTGCAAATAACTCAACTTCATTTCTATTTGTGGCTGAATAATATTCCATTGCATAAATGTGCCACATCTTCTGTATCCATTCATCTGTCAATGGAAATTTAGGTTGCTTCCATATACTGTTAATTATAAATAGTGTGGCAACGAACACTGTGGCACATGACTCTTTCTGAACTATGTTTTTTTCAGCATACATGCAGAGTAGTGGGATTGCTGGGTCGTACGGTACTTCCTTTTTTAGTTTTTTAAGGAACATCCATACAGTTCTCCATAGTGGCTGTATCAATTTACATTCCCACCAACAGTGCAACAGGGCTTCCTTTTGTCCACACCCTCTCCAGCATTTATTGTTTGTAGATTTTGTGATGATGGCCATTCTGATAGCTGTGAGGTGATACCTCATTGCAGTTTTGATTTGCAATTCTCTAATGATTAGTGATGTTGAGCACCCTTTCAAGTGTTTGTTGGCAATCTGTATAACATCTTTGGAGAAATGCCTATTTAGGTCATCTGCCCGTTTTTGGATTGGGTTGTTTACTTTTTGGTATTGAGCTGCATGAACCACTTGCATATTTTGGAGATTAATCTTTTGTCAATTGCTTCATTTACAAATATTTTCTCCCATTCTGAGGGTTTTCTTTTCGTCTTGTTTATGGTATCCTTTGCTGTGATGAAGGTTCTGAGTTTCATTAGGTCCCATTTGTTTACTTTTGTTTTATTACCATTTCTCTAGGAGGTGGGTCAAAAAAGATCTTGCTGTCATTTATATCAGAGTGTTCTGCCTGTGTTTTCCTCTAAGAGTTTGATAGTGTCTGGCCTTACATTTAGGTCTTTAATACATTTTGAGTTTATTTTTGTGTATGGTGTTAGGGAGTGTTCTAATTTCATTCTTTAACATGCAGTTGTCCAGTTTTCCCAGCACCACTTATTTAAGAGGTTGTCTTTTCCCCATTGTATACTCTTGCCTACTTTATCAAAGATAAGGTGACCATATATGCGTGGGTTCATCTCTGGGCTCTCTATCCTGTTACATTGATTTATATTTCTGGTTTTGTGCCATACTGTCTTGATTACTGTAGCTTTGTAGTATAGTCTGAAGTCAGGGAGCCTGATTTCTCCAGCTCCCGTTTTCTTTCTCAAGATTGCTTAGCTATTCGGAGTCTTTTGTGTTTCCATACAAACTGTGAAATTTTTTGTTCTAATTCTGTGAAAAATGCCAGTGATAGTTAGATAGGGATTGCATTAAATCTGTAGATTGCTTTGGGTAGTAGAGTCGTTTTCACAATGTTGATTCTTCCAATACAAGAACATGGTATATCTCTCCATCTGTTTGTATCATCTTTAATTTCTTTCATCAGTGTCTTATAGTTTTCTGCAAACAGGTCTTTTGTCTCTTTAGGTAGATTTATTCCTAAGTATTTTATTCTTTTTGTTGAAATGGTACATGGGAATGTTTCCTTATTTTCTCTTTCAGATTTTCATCATTAGTGCATACAAATGCAAGAGATTTCTGTGCACTAAATTTGTATCCTGCTACTTTACCAAATTCATTGATTAGCTACAGTAGTTTTCTGGTAGCCTCTTTAGAATTCTTTATTTATAGTATCACATCATCTCCAAACAGTGACAGCTTTACTACTTCTTTTCTGGTTTGGATTCCTTTTATTTCTTTTTCTTCTCTGATTGCTGTGGCTAAAACTTGCAAAACTATGTTGAATAATAGTGGTGAGAGGGGACAACCTTGTCTTGTTCCTGATATTAGTGGAAATGGTTTCAGTTTTTCACCATTGAGGATGATGTTGGCTCTGGCTTTGTCATATATGGCCTTTATTATGTTGAGGTAAGTTCCCTCTATGCCTACTTTCTGGAGGGTCTTTAAAATGGGTGTTGAATTTTGTCAAAAGCTTTCTCTGCATCTATTGAGATGATCATATGGTTTTTCTCCTTCAAGTTGTTAATATGGTGTATCACATTGATTGATTTGTGTATATTGAAGAATCCTTGCATTCCTGGGATAAACCCCACTTGATCATTGTGTATGATCCTTTTAATGTGCTCTTGGATTCTGTTTGCTAGTATTTTGTTGAGGATTTAGGCATCTCTGTTCATCAGTGAAATTGGTCTGTAGTTTTCTTTTTTTGCACCATCTTTGTCTGGTTTTTGGTATCAGAGTGATGGTGCCCTCATAGCATGAGTTTGGGAGTGTTCCTCCCTCTGCTATATTTTGGAAGAGTTTGAGAAGGATAGGTGTTAGCTCTTCTCTAAATGTTTGATAGAATTCGCCTGTGAAGCCATCTGGTCCTGGGCTTTTGTTTGTTGGAAGATTTTTAATCACAGTTTCAACTTCAGTGCTTGTGATTGGTCTGTTTATGTTTTCTATTTCTTTATGGTTCAGCCTCGTAAGGTTGTGCTTTTCTAAGAATTTTTCCATTTATTCCTGGTTGTCCATTTTATTGGCATATAGTTGCTTGTAGTAATCTCTCAAGATCCTTTATATTTCTGCAGTGTCAGTTGTTACTTCTCCTTTTTCATTTCTAATTCTTTTGATTTGAGTCTTCTCACTTTTTTCTGGATGAGTCTGGCTACTGGTTTATCAATTTTTTTTATCTTCCCAAAGAACCAGCTTTTAGTTTTATTGATCTTTGCTATCATTTCCTTCATTTCTTTTTCATTTATTTCTGATCTCATCTTTATGATTTCTTTCCTTCTGCTAAATTTGGAGTTTTTCTGTTCTTCTTTGTCTAATTACTTTAGGTATAAGGTTAGGTTGTTTGAGATTTTTCTTGTTTCTTGAGATAGTATTGTATTGTTTTAAACTTCCCTCTTAGAACTGCTTTTGCTGCATCCCATAGGTTTTGGGTCGTCGTGTTTTCATTGTCATTTTTTTCTTAGTATGTTTTGATTTACTCTTTGATTTCTTCAGTGATCTCTTGGCTATTTAGTAGTGTATTGTTTAGCCTGCATGCATTTGTATTTTTTACAGTATTTTTCCTGTAATCGATATGTAGTCTCATAGTGTTGTGGTTGGAAAAGATACTTGGTACGATTTTAATTTTCTTAAATTTACCAAGGCTTGATTTACCCAAGATATGATCTATCCTGGAGAATGTTCCATGAGCATTTAAGACAGTGTATTCTGTTGTTTTTGGATGGAATGTCCTATAAATATCCATTAAGTTCATCTTGTTTAATGTGTCTTTTAAAGCTTGTGTTTCCTGATTTATTTTCATTTTGGATGATCTGTCCATTAGTGAACGTGGGGTGTTAAAAGTCCCCAACTATTATTGTGTTACTGTCAATTTCCCCTTTTATCACTGTTAGCATTTGCCTTATGTATTGAGGTGCTCCTACATTGGGTGCACAAATATTTACAATTGTTATATCTTCTTCTTGGACTGATCCCCTTGATCATTATGTAGTGTCCTTCTTTGTCTCTTGTAATAGTCTTTATTTTTAAGTCTGTTTGTCTGATAGGAGAATTGCTACTCCAGCTTTCTTTTGATTTCCATTTGCATGGAATATCTTTTTCCAACTCCTCACTTTCAGTCTGTATGTGTCCCTAGGTCTGAAGTGGGTCTCTTGTAGAAAGCATATATATGGGTGTTGTTTTTGTATCCATTTAGCCAGTCTACGTCTTTTGGTTGGAGCATTTAATCCACTTACATTTAAGGTGATTATCGATATGTATGTTCCTATTACCATTTTCTTAATTGCTTTGGGTTTGTTATTGTAGGTCTTTTCCTTTTCTTGTGTTTCCTGCCTAGAAAAGTTCATTTAGCATTTTTTGTAAAGCTGGTTTGGTAATGCTGAATTCTTTTAGCTTTTCCTTGTCTGTAAAGGTTTTCATTTCTCTGTCGAACCTGAATGAGATCCTTTCTGGGTAGAGTAATCTTGGTTGTAGGTTTCTCCCTTTCATCACTTTAAATATGTCCTGCCACACCCTCTAGCTTGCAGAGTTTCTGCTGAAAGTTCAGCTGTTAACCTTATAGGGATTCCCTTGTATGTTATTTGTTGCTTTTCCCCTGCTGCTTTCAATATTTTTTCTTTGCATTTAATTTTTGATAGTTTGATTAATATGTGTCTTGTTGTGTTTCTCCTTGGATATTTCCTGTATGGGACTCTCTGCACTTCCCTGACTTGACTGACTCTTTCCTTTCCCATATTAAAGTAGTTTTCAACTATAATCTCTTTAAATATTTTTTCAGTTCCTTTTTTTCTTCTTCTTCTGGGACCCCTGTAATTCAAATGTTGGTGCATTTAATGTTCCAAAGGTCTCTGAGACTGTCCTCAATTCTCTTCTTTCTTTTTTCTTTATTCTGCTCTGCAGTAGTTATTTCCACTATTTTATCTTCCAGGTCACTTTTCCATTCTTCTGCCTCAGTTATTCTGCTACTGATTCCTTCCAGAGAATTTTTAATTTCAATTATTGTGTTGTTCATCATTGTTTGTTTGCTCTTTAGTTCTTCTAGGTCCTTGTTCAACGTTTCTTGTATTTTCTCCATTCTTTTTCCAAGCTTTTGGATCATCTTTACTATCATTACTCTGAATTATTTTTCAGTTAGACTGCCTATTTTCTGTTCATTTTTTGGTCTGGTGGGGTTTTACCTTGCTCCTTCACCTGTTGTGTGTTTCTCTGTCTTCTCATTTTGCTTAACTTACTGTGTTTGAGGTCTCCTTTTCACAGGCTGCAGGTTCGTAGTTCCCGTTGTTTTTGGTGTCTGCGCCCAGTGGCTAAGGTTGGTTCAGTGGGTTGTTTAGGCTTCCTGGTGGAGGGGATTGGTGCCTGTGTTCTGGTGAATGAGGCTGGATCTTGTCTTCCTGGTGGGCAGGACCGTGTCTGATGGTGTGTTTTGGGGTGTCTGTGAACTTATCATGATTTTAGGTAGCCCCTCTCCTAATGGGTGGGCTTGTGTTCCTGTCTTGCTAGTTGTTTGGCATGGGGTGTCCAGCACTGCAGTTTGCTGGTCGGTGAGTGTTAGGTGTTAGCATTGAGATGGAGATCTCTGGGAGAGCTCTCGCTGATTGATATTACATGGGCCTGGGTGGTCTCTGGTGGACCAATGTCCTGAACTCGGCTCTCCCACCTCAGAGGCTCAAGCCTGACACCTCGCTGGAGCAAAAGGACCCTGTTAGCCACACAGCTCTATAACTCTGCCCAGTGCCGTTTTTGCTTTGATAATTCCTATCCACACGTAAAATGAATTATGTCGCACAGGATTCCACTGGAGGTGCCACTCGTGCAAGTCTTAAGTGATGCATTTTGGCAAGAACATCACCAAGTGATGCTGTGTTCTTCCTACTGCATCCTCTTGGGGGGGTGCACAATTTCAAATTATTGCAATCCTTGTGATGTTAACTTTACTTGATTCATTTGATGAAGATCATCTCTGCCAGATTTCGTAGCACTCAGAATCTAAGATCCAGTTGCTAAGTGGGGTCCTTGCTTTGGAATGTTGCCACCCCCAGTCTCTCTCAGTGGTGAACCTGAGATGATGGTGGCTTGTACAAGCTTGGCAGAGGTGGTAAGAAGTGGGGGATTCTGGGGTATTTCCTGATGGTCCAGTGGTTAAAACTCTGAGCTTTCAGTCCCAAGGGTGCAGGTTTGATCCCTGGTCAGGGAACTGGAGGCTCTTGGGAAGAACCTGCTTCTAAACTCATTCAGGTTGTTGGCAGAATCCAGTTTCTTGTGGCTATGGCTCCAAGGTCCTGTTTCCCAGCTGGCTGGGAGCTGGGAGCTGCTCTCTGTTCCTACAGGCTGCCTACCAGAAGATACATTTCTAATGTAAAGTGTCTTGTTGATGAGCTAAACTCAAGTATGGTAAGGCAAGTGCTACAGATCTAGCCAATACAGACAGCATTGGAAAATTCCAGGTTATAAATACTGTTGGAAGTTAAGCAGGTTATGAACAGGTTTTGGGAAACCTGTTCACTCACTGCAGTACTCCAGTTGGAGAGAAATGAAGCAATGGATCCAATAATTTGGATGAAGACCTGGCAGTTGCTAGGCTATATCAGAACTAGGTTCAGAATTGAGTTCAACCACAAGAGAAAAATTGAAGTACCAGATCAGGCAAATTCTACACAGAGTAGAAATAGAAACAGGATCATTATCTCATATATGATGTCATTTTATAAACAGGAAGAAGGAATTTAGAGAGAAGAGTAGTACTTTATCTCAGAGATTATACAGATGCCTAGGGCTCATTTATGACACAAAAGTTATCTGGTCTGTTGATATTAAATCCAACCCCAGCACTTCTGAATGGTAGTCCACATATTAGGAAAAGAGAATATTAAATAGTTGATAGAGAGGGAGAGAAATGGTGAACTTAGGACAGGTGCAAGCAATTAGTTCTTGAGCCAGGCAAAGGAAGTAGACCTGGGTTTAACCTGAATGGAGGTTTCTGTATCTATGTACAGAGAAGAGAATAGGAAAATCACTTTCACAGAAACAAAGGCTTTCTCCTTAGTTATGTATTCCTATCAAAATCTCTTTCCTACTTCCTATCAAAACCCTTCAAATTATTCTGCACACAGTGATGGCTACCTCTCCATATTGTAGAAGCTTCAGGTGGCACATGCATCCTGAGCAGAGATGTGCCAACATACTCCAAATAGATTGATTTATTCTTTAAATACTCCTATTATTAGGAGAGTGCTGTCTCTCCTATTGCTGAATTCATGGGTCCAAGAATCAAGGAATAGAAGTGGTTCCTCTCATCCTTACACCTAAAAACCCATTCACAGAGTTTTTTATTCCTCTCCATGGGATTTTGAACTCTTCTGCTTTGGCTGTATATTCTTCCAGCAAGGCAATGCTCCTTCTGTGGAACAGCAAGAAGGCTTCTATAAATTGAAAGTTAAAGCTGCTATGTGGTCATTTGGGTTCCCCATGCCACTGAACCCACAAATAAAAAGGGGGTTTTATATTACTGGTAGGATGATTGATCCTAGTGACCAAGGAAATTGGGCAAGAGAACTATATATAGAAGCCAAGGTCTTCTCTGAGTTACCTCTTAGTACTTCCACATCCAAGAGTAAAAGTAAATGGAGTTTCAGAACAACTGCTTTTCTGAATCCTGAGGATTCAGACTCTCCAGAAATGAAGTCTGGGTCATCCAGCTAAGTAAAAGAATACCATTTAGCTGAGGCCCTTGGTTGACGGTGAAGAAAACATAAAATGGGTAGTGGAAGAAGAAAACTGTAAGCATATTCAAAGGCCTCATCATCAGATACAGAAATGAAGTTACACCAGCCATGTATGGTTTATTCCTTTCTTTCTATGTGTGTATATACACACACAACTACACACACATGCATTATTAATACCTGTCTGGCATTTCAAGGAACTGATGAATATGTCCTCTATTGTTAAACACTAAGGTTTCCTCTGATCATTCTCTTATACACACTTTAGCATTACACATGTTTGTATATAAATTTGACCATATTCATGATTAATTCCCTAGGATATATGAGAAACAAGCATAATGCTGGATATGAAAAATTTATACTCTGAGTAGATATTAAAAATATTTTCTTAAGTATTATAGGAAATCACACTCAGAGGTACTTACCTCACCCAATCTTTGTCAACACTGAGTGCAATAGTTAAAAAGAAAAAATAAAATCATGTCTTTCTGATCTCACTCATTCATATTTGCCTTTTCCTCTATGCTCACCATAAGGCTTTTTCTGTCCCCATCTTAGTCTTGAGTTGGAAGTTCAAGATCTTAAGCCATCTTTTTCTTTCATAGGTTCTTCAATGCCACCAAAACCAGCCATTCCATACCATAATCTATAATTTATAAGCATTACATTATATTACATCCCATAATATATCTCAATACCTTATCGTCCATTCAATATCCATGGTCCCCCTTCACTTAACGAATTGCTCCTCTAAAAAGGTTTATATTCCTTATCATTCATTTGCACTTATCCAGCCTTTGTCAGCAATTCCAGGTAGCCTATTCATAAGGACTCTGTTCCAGGAACTTTGTCTTCCAGAAAAAGAACAGAACAAACCAATCTGTGCTATTTTGTTCTTTATTAAAAACTTTTATTACCAAAAGATGCATGTCCTCTATTAAAATTTCTAGCTGCATACTGATGTAGGAGAATTCTCTCAATGGAAAGAGTCTTTATTCTGACTTCTATCTTTCTAACATAAAAAGTATATTGTAAGATTTTAATATCACTGATTTATTATTCTCCCCTGCCAGCCAGCGAGGTTTTATGTTTTCAGCCAAACTATCTGTACAGTATTTCATCTACAAATCTTTACACATGTGCAAAGATATAACAAACCAAGCACAGGGGAGAATCGTGACATTGAATTTCCAAACGGTCCTCACAAAGCTATTTTCATGTCCCCTCAAATTTGAGGGGAGTAAGAAAAACTAAAATACAAAGCATTAGTTATGAAGTTAAAGAAATATTTCCTATTGCAAATTATTGGGCTGGCCAAAAAGTTCATTTAGGTTTCTCCATAAGATCTTACAGAAAGACCCAAACAAACTTTTTGGCCAACGCAATAGATACAGTCTAGCTCTGCAAGGAAATGACCTTTAATCAATTTTTTATAAGAAATAAAAATATAGGGGCTTCCCTGGTGGCGCAGTGGTTGAGAGTCCGCCTGCCGATGCAGAGGACACGGGTTCGTGCCCCGGTCCGGGAGGATCCCACATGCCGCGGAGCGGCTAGCCCGTGAGCCATGGCCGCTGGGCCTGCACGTCCGGAGCCTGTGCTCCGCAACGGGGGAGGACACAGAGGTGACAGGCCCGCGTACCGAAAAAAAAAAAGAAAAAGAAAAAGAAATAAAAATATAACTGTTTATGTATCTCAAGAAGATTTAATCCCTCATATAAAATGCTATGCTTTAATGTGGATTGAAAAGGAGATAAAAACAAGTATTTTTGCTTTGTCTTCAATACATCGATATGACAGATCTTGAAGTTAGCTATCTATCCAGCTTGGAACTCAAATTTATGCAACTTTGGACAGTACTTTAGTAGTCAAAATAAAATAATGAACAATCAACAAATATTTCTTTTTTCTTTTTCTTTTTTGCGGTACGCGGGCCTCTCACTGTTGTGGCCTCTCCCGTTGCGGAGCACAGGCTCCAGACGCTCAGGCTCAGCGGCCATGGCTCACAGGCCCAGTCGCTCCGCGGCATGTGGGATGTTCCCGGACCGGGGCACGAACCCGCGTCCCCTGCATCGGCAGGCGGACTCTCAACCACTGCACCACCACGGAAGCCCAACAAATATTTCTTTAGTGTGTCCTACATGCCAGACATTCTGTTAGCTGCTGGAGCTATAGCATTTAACAGGAAAGATTAGATCTCATAATCCATGGAGATGGAGCTCATAAAGCTTCTAGTGGGGAAGACAGATAATGAATAAGGAAACAAACAAACTAGTAAATAATTGAGATAATTTGAGATAGTGATGTGGGTTACTAAAACAAAATAAACCAGAATAATATAATAAGATAATGATGAAAATGGTAGGCAGGGTTATGGTAATATTAGAAGTCCATACTCAAGGAGAGTTTTCAGAAATAGTTGATATAGAACTTAACTACTCCGTAAACAACCATAAAAACTGAAAAATACACATAAAACAATAGTTTGCAGGCACTGAGCAGGACTAAGATCCTTAAGAGAAGGAACATACAGGAGATGATTCCCAAGTTTCATTCACCCAGCTTACTCCCTGAGGGCAAACAGAGATATTCTCAGTCAATGGAAGAAACATAGATCAGAGTTAAGGGCTGCAGACAGCTGAGATTTGAAGGAGAGGATAAAGGGAAAGAACTGCAGAAAAGGACCCATTAATATTGGCATAAAAATCCCTCTGGTGTCTAAGACCACCATCAAAGCTGCACACGAGCAGGATAAGATGCTAACTGGACCAGCAGAGAATGGCCACTGGTTGCCTGGAGAGCAGCACAGAGATTTCAGATGCCACATTTTGCCTGAGGACAGTTGATGTTCAGACTCAGCCAGCTAGGAGAGATGTTCACAAACACCTGTGTTTTGGGCTGAGAATCCACACTAAAACAGTCAGGACTAACCGTAGGAGTAAAGGGACAGATTTATTTTACATGAGATTAATTGTTTTACCAATTTCTTTTATTATTCTTGGCATTACTGTGAACCTAAAGAAGTAGCTCCCTAATTAATGATAATATAAATATTCATCTACTTACTTTCCACCTAGAAAAAATGTGATTATTTTTGCATTGAAAGTTTTTGATCTTTTAAGAAAATTTAATACGACAAAAATAAAATGTTATTGTCCATCTTGGGATTCATAGGAAATACAATTATTTTTAACTTTTGAGTGACTCTTAAAAGTTTACTAGTCACTGGTAGAAATATACCACCTTTAAGGAATAATAGGGGTTGATGGGAATGTGAAAACTTGCATTGACTCAGGGAATGGTAAATAGAGGGAGGGTCTCCTGTGTGGTTATAATTAGGGTACATGGAGGAATAGAGGGATGAACTAATTTACACTTGCATCCTTCTGCTGTTCATTTTGCTCAGTATATTACTTATGCTGAACTTATTCTAAACTATGATGAATATTGGATCTTTGATTAGAAAAGTAATATCTTAAGATAAGAAGATGCAACAATTTTCATTTGTTTAATCCTGATTGCCCTTTGACAAACCACTCATATTTGTTATTTGTAGGCTTCTTTCTTAGAAAATCACTTCCACCTATCAGCTCCTAAAAGCCCACTGAAATGCTTATGAAAACACAGTAAAAACAAGAGAGTTAAAATACCACTGAAAATCAATATTAATAAACAATATGTAATTAATTTATTTGTTAACATTAATAAATGATAAATAAAATGATTCCAAAAACGAATGGAGTGGGACAGAAAGAAACTTATAAAAAGTAGGTCACAATGTGTAGCCACATAGTTCTTCTGAAAGAGTCTATAAAGAGGTAGGAAAACTCTTTATGATTCAGAAAGCTGGGGTCCATACAAAGGAAAATGCCTTCCTGAACTTAGAAAAGACCTATAAACATAGACCAGAAATTCTTGCTCCAAATAATTAGCTACCTCCTAGATAATAAATGTTTGAAATTACATGGATATAAAAAAAAATACTACAAGCAACCAAGCAAATGAAAATAAAAGTGTCTACAAATGTTGGAACAATTCTAAAGAGTGTTCAGAGGAAGGATTGGAATTAATAAATTATAGCCAGACAATGCATAAAGGCAAAGGAAGATATTTTCAAAACTCAGAAATTATTCACCGGTGAAAAGTTTTAAAACTGAATATGTACTTTGATCTGGGAACGAAGGAAAGAATTACATTCAAGAAGGGGAAGTTAGAGTGTGAAAGGACAGTGAGCACAAAGGCTGGTTAAACAATAAGTTAAGTCAAAATAATTATTTAATTTGATGACTAAATGAAATGAAAATATTGAAAATGATTTCTCAAAAAGAAAATTTATTAAGTAAAATATTTAAGAGTAATAATCTGAATTTTAAAACTTAAGATTAAAAATAAAACAGTATGAATGGATATTTCTTGCTCTAAATAGTGAAGACTCAAAAAATATGTATTTTATTCTTGACAATGAGAAAAATGTGGACTAAAAGAAGCTTTTAAGGATAGCAAATAGACATTCCAAAACATTGGGAAAAAAAATCAAAGAAAACATGGTTTATAAAAAATAAAAGAGAATTAAGAAAATGCTGCAAAATAGCAATAAAACGAACTGACATGAATAAGACCAGATAATTACAGAAATAAATACAAAATTATATATACAAAGATACCAATAAACATAAATGAGCTTAAAGATGAAATTAAAATAAAATTTTAATTTGGCACATATTTGAATATGAAACAAAAAATATTTTTCTCAATTTATGATTCAAGAGGGTACAATTCACTATTGTGGAGTCCCTGGCTGGGTCTAGATTCAGTGGAGGCACCGATCATAACTTTTTAAGTACAGGGCTTCACGTACTTTTGCATATATTGTTTGAATGAATTAATACCAGTTTGGTTCCTCTAAAGATTTCTGGATCAGAATTAAAACAAGTTAGGATAATGACAATGCATAAAAATGCCATATTGAGATAAATATATTTTCACACATAGTTTGAAATTTAAAAGTGAAATTTGAAAGTTCCATGGGAAATGGAACTCACCCATTTAGGAGTTCTTGGCCAGGCTGAGCATGATATTTTAGTTAGGCAGATGTTAAAAGGCTTTTCATACAAGGAAACGGGTGTCTAAAGCAGTCCACAGAGCTATGACCTTTGTACAAATAGCATATTCCAGAAGAAAAGAGAAATAGAAAAATTTCAGAAAGGTAAAACACTTCCAGACCTTGGCCATTTTAGTCAACTTAGACCATTTAGTCATTCACGTATAAAGCGTATTAGCAAAGCAATACTGATGCTTATTCTTACCAAACCTTAGTTGTTCTGGTAATGCAACTATGATGCTAGACTTCATAGTTGTCAACCTCATATTTTCAAGAGAGACAAATATTGTTTACTTGATGGCTGTCTTTTGAAATACTATCATGTTCTTTTTTCAAAGGGAGAAAGCAATTCTGAATGTTGTCATTTGACCAATTGTACTTAGACTCATTGGGCTCGCCTAGAATATTATGGAGACAATAGTTCTTGTTACATGAATCCCAGCTTTATGTGCCATCCATCAATAACAATTACTCTGACAACATCCTGCCTGTAACACACACTTTTGATACCTGTCGTTGTGACACACACAGGCATGTTTTGAAAGGAATCAAAAGGAAGTACAGGGGCTTCCCTGGTGGCGCAGTGGTTGGGAGTCCGCCTGCCGATGCGGGGGACACGGGTTCGTGCCCCGGTCTGGGAGGATCCCGCATGCCGCGGAGCGGCTGGGCCCGTGAGCCATGGCCGCTGGGCCTGCGCGTCCGGAGCCTGTCCTCCGCAACGGGAGAGGCCACAGCGGTGAGAGGCCCGCGTAACGCATAAAAAAAAAAAAAAAAAAAAAAAGGAAGTACAGTTGCCAGCATTTTTATTGTTATGGCCATACCGGACTGAAAAATATATTAAGTAACCAGTTTGTAGAACTAATTTTGATCTACATAATAGAAGGAAGCCTTTTAGATTCTAGTTAATGTTCATTAAGATCGCTGAAAGAATTGTCACTAGGTTTAATCTCTAATCGGAGTATCTCAATCATCACTCACAACACCAAGAGAAATGTATTCTCTTCATTTTTTACTAAAGCTTAGAAAAATTAAAATTTCCAAAGTCACATGGCTATCAAAGCACTGAGTAAGGGCAGTTAAACTCAAGTGTATCTGACCCCACAAGCTGTAACCTTAAACACAGTGCTGGGCATCCTTCCTTCCTCCTATACTGACATCCACTTGTTTGAACTCTTTAGAATTTTTTTTTCAAAACTATAGTATCTTAAAGTAAACTTTAAAAATATTTTTGGTTCTACTCTATTTGTGTCAACTATGTTAGTTTTTAGCAAATATTTAAAGTTATCTTTTGTCTTAACTGTAGAATTTTATAATGAGAATAAATTTGCAAAACTATCCCTACTTTTACTAAAAAGAAAAATGAAGCCATAAAAATGTGAGATTTGCCCTTGGTCACTTAATTTGTCTGTGGTAGAGACAAGAACAGGACCAGAATCCAGTTTTTACAAATCCTGCCAGTCCTTTCTCCAAGAGTTGATGAGGACTTGTTAGAAAAACTTCTTATTCTCGAACATTTGCAATCTGTTCATGACCACTTGATACGCCACCCAAACACTTGCTTTCTGTAAAAGTAGTCATAAATTTAAACATTCCTTTTTTTTTTTTTTTTTTTTGCTTTCTATCGACATGGGCAGTGTAGTGTTCAGCTGTCTATAATTTGATGCCTTCATGCTCCAGTCAAATTACCATCATGCCAATGATTCCTATATATCTTTTCTCTTAAGCATGAAAAATTTTCTCCTGCATCAAAAACAAGAAGACAACAATTCTCCATGCTGCAACCTATTTTAGGTGGTGTGGTGGCATTCACTTTCCCATTTATATTTTTTTAAAAGGGGAAAGAAAATATACAATATATAAAAGGGTTAGCTGTGACTGTCTTCCTATCAAAACTTTTACCTCATGAGTACACTGAGAAGACTGAAATCAATTATTAATATTAGAAGGCAGATCGAATCATGTGGAAAGTCATTCTTTCAGTAAATACAAAAACAATTTTTAGTAAAAGTGTAACACAAACTATGTATGTTTAGTATTTTCATTATGAAATAGTTCTCTTTAGTAATGCAAATTTTAATATTCATACAATTGGAAAGTATTTTAAAAGATTATATTTGTAAAGTCTTTACAGTGAAGCACAAAGTCTAAGTATCAGTAAGGAGATAGAAATTTGCTATAAAGATCATTTTTTATTAAAAGAAATATCTAAAGAAGCTGGAAAGGTGTTCTGTAAGCTTCTGGTCTGCGAATTTAGTCAAGTGGTCTCCAGACTCAGTTACTTCTGGAATAACCAGTATTAAAAAATGGTAAAGTACCATTCAGGCTTGCTTCCCTTTGCTGTTATTTAGCAGTAAACCCAGGGCAAAGGTGCCATTGTTAAAGTTTTCTGTGAAATAAGATCTTCCTATTATCAAACTTCAGGCACTGAATAAGATTTATGAAAACTCTTAATGCCTCCCATGTAGAATTTTGGGAAACTTGGTTCCAGTTTTGTCTCTGTCATTTTATATAAGAAACTTCAGGTTTATTTTTATTACTTTTTAAAATCCTTTCATCTGTAGCATGGAGAAAAATATTGCTAACATTCTTCAAAAGATTGTTTTGAAAATAAAATCTGATAATAGCTATAAAAGTACATTGTAAAGTGCGGAATACAAAAGTATTAGTTTTTTATCCACTAAACACTACTGGTAGAAATATTAAATGGTATAAGGTATATAAAAAGTGATTTTAAATGTGCAGCAAGTGCCTTAAACATATATCATGGCCTTTGATTTAACAACTACACTTCTAAGATTCCATCCTAAAGAAATAATCAAAGATGTGGCAGAAGGTGTACACATAAAGTCATGATGGCAAATTTGCTGATAAAAAATAGCAAAAACAAATAAGCAAGTAAATAAACTTGGAAACAACCTAAATTACCAAAAAAAAAAAAAAATAGTCTAATCATTGTCATCCAGTGATTAAAAAATCACGTCCTTGAAAATTAATGATATTATCACAAACGTGCATAATAATAGGTGAAAAAAGCAAAACAGGAAACTGGATTTACAAGACCATCATAAATATGTATTGTAATTATAAACGTGTGTGCGCGCGAGTTCACGTGTGTGTTGAGAAAGATTCTTTGCTTGACCAAACTTGAGTCAGAGTCAGTCTTCTAAACCTTCTTCTAACCCCATCTGACCATTTCCTTGTAAAATCTAGTTTTAGCAAGAACCCTGCTAAATAGTACAACCAGAACCCCCAACCCTTGATATCTGATCTCCCTTAATATCTGATCAGGTTCTTCATCCTCCAACATCCCCCGGGTGATGGCTGATCACCCTGGCTGGTCTTCAGCAAAGAATACTGTTAGGTCAGTTTAGCCAGAATCCCCTTTATATTCGATGCTTCCTCTTAGTAATTTTCCACTGATCCGCATCCTGCTCCTTGGCTATATGTTCGCACTTGCCCAGGCTGTATTCGGAATTAAGCCTGGTTCTATATTGAGGTCTTTTTTCTCTATTGTAGGAATCCAGCTATAGGGATTTCTGACCATGTGTATGTGAAGGAAATAATCAAAATGGTAGCAAAGTTTTCCTGCTTATCTCTGGGCATTGAAATTATACGTGATCTGCATTTTCTTTACACTTGTCAATCTTTTCTAAGCTTTTCTACAATAAACTTGCTTTATTTTTATAGTCAGAAATAGATTGTTAATAAAATTGTGACAAAAAATATCAGAAATATCATATGCATTTGTAATAACACTTTGAAGCACTGTAAGCACCATTATAACCACCACTAACTGAGCACCATTAATTTCATACCAAGCATCATGCGCACCACTTCATGTATGTCATTTTGCAAAGTCTATGAGGTAGGCATTATTATTTCCATCATCAAGTTGAGAAAACTATGTCTCAGGTTAAATATCTTGCCAAAAGACACAGGGTTATTAAATGGTAGATACTTCATTCAAACTCTGCTATGTATGATTTCAAAGCACATCTGTTTAACCACTATCTTCTCTCAAATAGCTAAGTATAATTAGCATGTTCTCAATAACTTACCTAGCAAAGCATAAACAGGGTATAGGAAAAGAAATTACATAGTCCCTAACTTCATGGTCTAGTATAGGAGAAAATATATGTGCAAATAAGCAACCTAAATACTTCTATAGTATATAGAAATGGGAGGCAATAGAGCATTACATTGAAAGTATGAATATGGAGTTAGGTGATCATAGGTTATAATCCTAATTCTGCTATTTAGTTGTACAACCTTGGGCAAGTTGCTTAATCTCTCCTTGAAAAGCTTCTGGATCATCTAAGAGGGTGATGATAACAATAAGAATAGTTCATAGGAATGTAAGAATATTAATAGTAAATGAGATAATGGACGTACAAGAGTTAGTATCAGATGAACATAAATGCAAATATCCTCAACAAAATACTAGCAAACAGAATTCAACAGCACATTAAAAGGATCATACACCGTGATCAAGTGGGCTTATCCGAGGAATGCAGGGATTCTTCAATATATGCAAATCAATCAATGTGATACACCATATTAACAAACTGAAGGAGAAAAACCAAATGATCATCTAAATAGATGCAGAGAAAGCGTTCAAAAAAATTCAACACCCATTTATGATAAAAACCCTGCAGAAAGTAGGCATAGAGGGAACTTACCTCAACATAATAAAGGCCATATATGACAAATCCAGAGCCAACATCATCCTCAATGGTGAAAAACTGAAACCATTTCCACTAAGATCAGGAACAAGACAAGGTTGCCCACTCTCACCATTATTATTCAACATAGTTTTGGAAGTTTTAGCCACAGCAATCAGAGAAGAAAAAGAAATAAAAGGAATCCAAATCAGAAAAGAAGTAAAGCAGTCACTGTTTAGAGATGACATGATACTATACATAGAAAATGCTAAAGATGCTACCAGAAAACTATTAGAGTTAATCAATGAATTTGGTAAAGTAGCAGGATACAAAATTAATGCACAGAAGTCTCTTGCATTCTTATACACTAATGATGAAAAATCCAAAAGTGAAATTAAGAAAACACTACCTTTTACCATTGCAACAAAAAGAATAAAATACCTAGGAATAAACCTACCTAAGGAGACAAAAGACCTGTTTGCAGAAAATTATAGGACACTGATGAAAGAAATCAAAGATGATACAAATAGATGGGGAGATATACCATGTTCTTGAATTGGAAGAATCAACACTGTGAAAATGACTATACTACCCAAAGCAGTATACAGATTCAGTGCAATCCCTATCAAACTACCAATGGCATTTTTCACAGAACTAGGAGAAAAAAATTTCACAATTTGTACAGAAACACAGGAGACCCCGAATAGCTAAAGCAATCTTGAGAAAGAACAATGGAGCTGGAGGAATCAGGCTCCCAGACTTCAGACTATACTACAAAGCTACAGTAATCAAGACAGTATGGCAGTGGCACAAAAACAGAAATATAGATCAATGGAACACGATAGAAAGCCCAGAGATAAACCCACACACATATGGTCATCTTATCTATGATAAAGGAGGCAAGAATATACAATGGAGAAAAGACAGCCTCTTCAATAAGTGGTGCTGGGAAAAGAATGAAAATAGAACACTCCCTAACACCATACACAAAAATAAACTCAAAATGGATTAAACACCTAAATGTAAGGCCAGACGCTATAAAACTCTTAGAGGAAAACATAAGCAGAACACTCTATGACATACACACAGCAAGATCCTTTCTGACCCACCTCCTAGAGAAATGGAAATAAAAACAAAAATAAACAAATGAGACCTAATGAAACTTAAAAGCTTTTGCACAGCAAAGGAAACCATAAACAAGATGAAAAGACAACCCTCAGAATGGGAGAAAATATTTGCAAATGGAGCACCTGACAAACGATTAATCTCCAAAACTTATAAGCAGCTCATGCAGCTCAATATCAAAAAAACAAACAACCCAATCCAAAAATGAGCAGAAGACCTAAACAGACATTTCTCCAAAGAAGATATACAGATTGCCAACAAACACGTGAAAGAATGCTCAACATCATTAAAGAAATGCAAATCAAAACTACATTGAGATATCATCTCACACAGGTCAGATTGGCCATCATCAAAACAATAAATGCTGGAGAGGGTGTGGAGAAAAGGGAACCCTCTTGCACTGTTGGTGGGAATGTAAATTGATACAGCCACTATGGAGAACAGTATGGAGGTTCCTTAAAAAACTAAAAATAGAACTACCATACGACCCAGCAATCCCACTACTGGGCATATACACTGAGGAAACCATAATTCAAAAAGAGTGATGTACCAAAATGTTCATTGCAGCTCTATTTACAATAGCCAGGACATGGAAGCAACCTAAGTGTCCATCAACAGATGAATGGATAAAGAAAATGTGGCATATATATACATATATATATATATATATATATACAATGGAATATTACTCAGCCATAAAAAGAAAAGAAATTGAGTTATTTGGAGTGAGATGGATGTACCTAGAGTCTGTCATACAGGGTGAAGTAAGTCAGAAAGAGAAAAACAAATACCATATGCTAACACATATATATGGAATCTTAAAAAAAAAAAATGGTCATGAAGAACCTAGGGCAAGATGGGAATAAAGACACAGACCTACTAGAGAACGTACTTGAGGATATGGGGAGGGGGAAGGGTAAGCTGGGACAAAGTGAGAGAGTGGCATGGACATATATACACTACCAAACGTAAGGTAGATAGCTAGTGGGAAGTTGCCGCATAGCACAGGGAGATCAGCTTGGTGCTTTGTGACCACCTAGCGGGGTGGGATAGGGAGGGTGGGAGGGTGGGAGACACCAGAGGGAAGAGATATAGGGATATATGTGTATGTACAGCTGATTCACTTTGTTATAAAGCAGAAACTAACACACCATTGTAAAGCAATTATACTCCAATAAAGATGTTAAAAATAAAAAGTATCAGAAATAGAGTGACTTGTGTACTGTTTAGGATGTTTTGTTTAACACTCAGTAGAATTTTCATTTGTTTCCCTTTTGTTATTGAATTTTTCATATTTATTTTATATTGTTTCTATTATTACTATCTTATCGTGTTAGAAATGCCCTCGCTGTAAGTATGAATAGTCATCTGTCTTCTCCTCCACCCCATGCCTTAAGAAAGCACAAATTGGATGAAATGGGCATTCGGACAAGTATGAACTAATGTAACCGAGAACCATTTAATCTCTAAATACTAGTATGGGTCATAAAAGATAACAGAATAGAGCAATTCAGGTTGGCACCAACATCAAGGAGCATGGCAGCAGCTGTAAAGAGTCAGGTGCAGGGCTTCCCTGGTGGCGCAGTGGTTGAGAGTCCACCTGCCGATGCAGGGGACAGAGGTTGGTGCCCCAGTCCGGGAAGATCCCACATGCCGTGGAGCGGCTGGGCCCGTGAGCCATGGCCGCTGAGCCTGCGCGTCTGGAGCCTGTGCTCCGCAATGGGAGAGGCCACAACAGTGAGAGGCCCGCATACAGCAAAAAAAAAAAAGAGTCAGGTGCAAATCTAATAGCTGTGGTGAGGCTGGGGAACTTTCCAAAGCACAGGAAGTTTCCAAAGTCGGCCATGTAGAACTCAGAAACCTAGGGGAGCAGAGGCTGGGCTGTGTGTTTTGTGGCTGGAAGTGATTGTTCCACCAAGTTGCTGCTGACAGTGTCTGCTATTGTTTTCAGGACCATGTGTGTAGCCACACCCACATACTCAACCTGCTACGACAGAGACAGCCTTCACTTATTTCTACTAGTTTTGTGAGGCAAGGACAGTGCCATGGACAGGTAAGAGCAACTACAAGGCAAACGTAAGAAGAGGAACAGAATTTAAGTGTTTGTCCTATTTTACCCAAACGATTGTTTCCCGAACACTAGCATAGGAGTCTTGGTTAAAATGAACCTGAAATCTTATAAAATATGGTAAATTTTATTATTTAGGGACTTCAGGGGAGGGGAGAACTGATAGTGTCACACTTCTTAAAGAATTACTTCTTCACTGATTCTAATTTTTTGGGTGGGAAACTTAGGTACCCAGGACAAATGGGTAAATAACTCAAATGAGAAAATGTCTTCAAATAAATAAGATTTATCTCTGTGTGTGATATTTTAACGGAATTTAAAAAATAAATTACATATATATATCTCATTGTTTAAACTCTTAAGTAGAACCTAGTAAACATAAGTAACATGTTTTCCACAGAAGAAATAAAATTGTTCTTTTCTTAATTCAAAATTATCATTATGAAATCATCATGATCCACCTGTTATTATTCTGTTCATTAAAAAGTAATGTCCTCAGGCTTCCCTGGTGGCGCAATGATTGAGAGTCCGCCTGCCGATGCAGGGCACGCGGGTTCGTGCCCCAGTCCGGGAAGATCCCACATGCCGTGGAGCGGCTGGGCCCGTGAGCCATGGCTGCTAAGCCTGCCCGTCCGGAGCCTGTGCTCCACAACGGGAGAGGTCACAACAGTGAGAGGCCCGCGTACCACAAAAAAAAAAAAGTAATGCCCTCAAGAGGTGTTGCATTGTTTCGAGTCATTTGTCCCTGTACTAAATGATCTCAAATTGCTCCTGTTGGTGACTGATGTTTTTTGTAACCTCTCTTTGATTCCCTCACCATTCAGATACCAGGTCTTAACTAGCTGTTACTCTTTTCATATTTGTTTCTAGCATCTATCATTTCATGTGTCTAAATTGTCTGCTTCTGATCGAAAATGACTAAGCCATCTGGGTTTTCAGAAAGCAAAAATGGAGAACAGAGTCTGAGCAAGAACTTGAGGGTTTGCTTTAATGCCTGGGGTTTATGATATCCATTGTTTCCATACATATTTTAAACTCATTTATCGATTCTCAATTATGTTCCCAGTGGTTCTAAATGGTTGAAATTACTAATTAGTGACCTCTAAATTAATAAAAGTCTACTGAATTAGAATAAAATTCTGTGATGATGAGGAAAGAAGAGAAGAAAGTAAAGCAGTGATGTTTGTATTAGGAACTGCAAAAACTTTCCAGACAGGCATTGAGTACACAGCAATACCAGTTCCCTTAACTATATTACCAAGCTGTTGTGTAAAGATTTAAGGAAGAAATGGCTGGCCCAAACATTAGATTCAACTTCTAAGGATATGTGGTTTTAAGTCATTCCTTTGAGATCCTTTCCTCTTACCCTATCATCCCACTGTTATCCAAGCTCATGAGCAAAAAGACAGCTGGTGGCAGGCCTTTGCAAATGTGTTTCTCCCCATATATTACATCTATCCCCTAGGACTTATCCTGTCTTCAGGTTTCAAGGATATTCTTTGGTGGAATCTCTGGAGGTATGGAAATGAGAAATTTTTTAAAAATAGAAATCTTTGAACTTATGCTGGGAAGAAAGGCCCTTCTTGAAATTCTGGAGTCAGAAAACAGTAATATAATATGTATACTTCATGTATTTCAGAGGTTTACGCACTAAATGAAACACTGCCCAATGATAAGAGTGTAGTTTTACATTCAGACACCAGTCTCTGATTTTAAAGAATTGTCAAGGTCTGTATTGCTTTCTGGGCAAGAACAGAATTATCTTAAAACTCAACAAAAGTAATTCACCTATGAATATGGAATCTTTCACATATTTGACAACCTAAGATTTTTTAAAAATGACACAGGGAAAAGTTACTCTCTAAAAGTGACTTTCATGCTTATTCAACTGTAGTTGCAAAAAGAAAAGGCACATGTTCATCACTCATTCCCCCAGAGATGCCTTTACCTGTTCATGCCTCTCAGGCCTCTTCCCATGATGCCATGTGGAGGTGCTAAGTAAAAGCAGCTTTTGCAGAGGATGTATTTCATAGAGATAGATGACAGAGAGCAGCCCAGGCAGATGCACAGAGGCCATAATTCAACGGAGAGGTTCTGTGTCCATGCACAGGGGACTTAAGCTTCTTCCTTCAGTTCATGAACTCACAGATACCAAACTTTATCATGGCCACAAGCAAACCAGATGGAAATACTAGGAAGAAGTTAAAAGGTGATAATAAAGGTCTCAGTGGGAAATACGAGATTAAATCTCTAATGACAGACAGAGACTATGCAGATTCTTCAGAGGATGAAAATGTAAAGGGTTCCCAGATTTTAGAAGTTAAAGTTTCACTACTACTTCAGAGACTTGTCACATCTGATTGAGAACACACCGCACATGCAGCCAAATACTCTTTTTAGTAGTTACAAGAAGCCTAATCCTCGAGAAAGAGTTCCTTTCTTTGGATGCTTATTAGTTGACTTAACCCAATCAAGCAATTGCAGTGGAGAAAATCAACTGAGCATTGAAGAAACAAACTACAGTTCCTCCGTCGTCACAGCTTACTTCCCCATCAGAACATTATTGCTGGTATTATTATGGAATCCTACCTTAGATAATATGATTGATGTTCATCTGACTGAAATACAGAGCACTGATTATAATATACAGATTTCCAAAACCAAGTAGGTAATTATAGGCCCGCATAACAAACTCTGTTCTTTATCCCCTCCAAAGGAAGTTTCATTATCCCTGTATTATCTTGCACACAGAAAGAATTTCCTTAAGGTGACCTTTTTATAGGTGGTAACCATAGTAACAGATTTCCAGCCGCTAACACTCTGACACCACTTGCGCACTGCAAATGTTACAGGGATGCTGAGGATTGATGTTTTGTGTTGCTCTCCAGAGACAGAAGCTGCATAAATACTTACCAATTTGAGAGTTAAGATGTTAAAAGAAATTCAAAGCCATATTTCTTGCTAATCAGACAGCAATCTGTTTTTCTCCAAGATTTCTGCAATACTCTCACTTAGAGACTATCAAAGTATAAATGAAAGGTATGGATCTTTAAGAGATTCGGGAGAAAAAAAAAGTTTTTTAAGTGTTCCTTACTTTACTCTTAAATAGGACATTCAAGGGATAAAGGAGCGAGAAACAAACACTCCTTCGGGAACCTATTCTATTTTAAAGTACCTCCTGGAGTCCCCATGAGCTATAATGGAAGGTATAAGCTTTCATCAACAGGGAACTGGCTTGGCTGTGTCCCTAGGAAACTGCAGCTTCAGCACTTGATTCCAAGAGAAAACTTTCAAGGCAGTAGGAAAGTTGGAAGGTATATCTGCCAATTAGAAGCCAGCCAAGAATATGCCAGAAAGGAGAGTGGAAATGGCTGGTAGATAGAGGCCAAGTGAAAATTCAGGCACTCTTGACACATGAGTGGTGAGAAAACACCTTTAATATTTAAACAACTGAAACATTGTACAGTCTCTGCTTCCTTCTTAAAAAAATGAATTCACTTATATGGCTTGTTTCCCTGTTTTTGGAGACATTCATTTTTATGTTTTCAATAAATATGCTCACCTCTGGGCTTGTTCTCTAAGATATAAGAAAAGTGATTCTTCTCATTTGTTTTGTATGAGAAATTTACTGATGCCAAGTAAGCTTTAAACTGAATAAACGTCATCTCTTAAAAATTCAGTTGTTATTCAAATTTTTGGTACTTCTATACTTCCTGTCATGGTCTTATTCATTTTTTGCTCATTTTACTTAATATATTTGTCTGTGTGTTGTCATTTTTATCTTTTAAAAATTTTTTGACATGATTCACATTTTGCCTATCATAGTCATTTATCAAGCTACATTTGCTTTCTAATCATTGATCACTATTGTATCATATAGACTCTCAGTTCCATCTCACTCTTTTGTTTGGCTGCTGTCCAGTCAATGTTTCTCAAAATTTGAGTCATCTGGGAATCCATCTAAAGAAAAAAAAAAAAACAGGAAAAAGACATCTACTAAGATCCTCCTTGGTCTACATCTTTCTTAGCCTAGCTCTCAAGTATATAACTTGTCTCTAGTTGACTAATTATCACTTTCTAAACATCCCCATACCCCTTGCCTCTGTGCCTTTTCACAGACTTACCCCATGCCTGGAGTGTCTCCCCCATTTCCTCCTATTCACAGTCTACTCTCATTTTAAGACCCCTCCCCAAATATCTCCTCCATCATGAATTCCTTCCAACAGGGTTGGATTTCTCTCTTCCTTGAGTTCTCTCCCCCGTTATTCCTTTTATGGTACTTTCATATTCTGCTTTTTTATAATTATTATGTCCTTATCTCATTATAAAGTTTCTTGCACAGGAAGCTATGACATTCTTACATCTCCTATAGTATCTTACAAGTATATGTATAAATAAACTCAAAGAGTTACTCAATGAATAGAACTTGTTTTTGTCCTTTATGTAGTTTCTCTTATCCTAATTTCTAATATCCTAAGCCACATGCTTTTTAAGTTACTTTGAAACTGCTATCTTCCCCTATTTAAAGTTCCAAATGTTTTCTTCACTTTTGATGACTCCACTCCACAATACTTTGGGGTGTTTTGCTGTTGCTCTTGTTCACTTATCTAATAGCTCTTCTCTCAATTTCCTAAGATATTCTGTGTTTTTGCCAAATTAATGTCATTTCTGTCACTCTTTTTTAGGAACCCTGACATAATCTTCATTTCTGTCCCACTAGTATGTCTCTTCTTTACTCATTAAACACTTCCCTCTCCGTGAGTTGGTGTCCCTCTCTCTTCACTACCTGTCACCACCCATGTCCCCGCCTGCCTTACATACGCGCCTCCTGCTCCTTTCACCTGCCTTCCCTTTGAGCCTTCCGTTATTTGTTTGTCATTTTTAATCAAGGCTCCTCTTAATCGTCTTACCTCTTCTGAATCTTCCTCACAATTTTCACTCTATTCTTTCTCCTCTCAATTATTTGCTTCACTATTTAAATATTCCCTAATGTACCTGTTTATAAGAACTTAGGCAACTTTACAAGTTGACCACTAAAATTCTACTGATATAACTCAGTAGAATTATGGGTATTATACATAGACATTTTCTGTTAAGCCTTTCAGAGTCCCTTTAACATTCTATGGAAATTATACCATATAATTAGATAGATCGATAGACAGATAGGAGAGAGACAGAGAGAGGCCACATGTCTTCCTCAAGTCACACCATGATTTTAGGTAGTTCTCACTGCCCAATTCCACAAAGCATCTGGTTTGAAACTCAGAGCCTCACAACGGTTGCAGAAATGACACAAGGATTGAGAGCAAACATTTTTTTCCTATGGCTTCCCTTTATTGAACCATGAAAACTGAGTGTTCACCCTGGCTTCAATGGCAAACAGAAAACCAGAATCCCGCACAACTTGTAAGACTCAGAAATGTATTATAAAATCAAATTTGCTATTCCACTCTGAGAAGATATAGTAGAAATACTTTTATATTCCTCCTGCTAGGCACAAGCACAAACTCTGGGCATTATATATAAAACAAATGTAAGAAACTCTGAAAGTTAGAGAGAAGGTAGACTGGCTACAGAACTTAGGACCCAAGTGGGAAAAAAATGATGAATAAAATTAACAAACCTTTAGTAAGACTGAGAAAGAAAAAAAAAGAGAGAGAGAAGACACAAATTACCAATCACCATGCAAAGTGAGATTTATTCCAGGGACGCAAAGTTGGTTTCATATTTGAAAATCAATCAATTTAACCCAGCATATTAAAAGGATAAAGAAAAAAATGTATATGATCAATCAATACAGGAAATAGTATCTGATAAAATTCAGCATCCATTCGTGATAAGAACTCTCAAAAAAACTGAAATAGAGAGAAATTTCCTCAACTAATTAAAGATCATTTTTTAAAAACCTAACGGCAACAATATTCTTAATAAAGAACTGCTGAATGCCTTCCCCCTCCCCCAAACTGGGAATAAGGCAAGGATGTCCACTCTCAACATTCTTATTCAACAGTGCTGGAAGCTCCAACCAATGCAAGAGGGCAAGAAAAGGAAATAAGAAGAATAGAAATTGGAAAGGAAAAAGCAAAACTAACCCTATCTGCAGATGACATAATTGCCTAGATAGAAAAATCCCAAAGAGTCTACAAAAAAATTCTTTTAGAATCAGTAAGTTCAGCAAGATTACAAGATATATAAGACACGCATACAAAAATATATGTATTTCCATATACTAGCAGTGAATACATGGACACAGAAATTAAAAATACAATATTATTTACAATTATTTTAAAAATTAAATACTTAGGAGTAAATCTAACAAAACATGTACAAGACTTTTATGTTAAAAATTAAACAACACTGTTGAAAGAAATTAAGGTCTAAACAAACAGAAAGACATACAACATTCATGCATTAGAAGACCCAACATAGAAAAGATGTCAATTCTCCCCAAATTGACATACAGATTTAATGCACTTTCTATCAAAATAACAATAAGATTTTTGTAGATATTGAGAAAATTATTTAAAAGTTGTTTGGAAAGGAAGAGAAGCTAGAACCGCTAAAATAATTCTGAAAAAGGAGAATAAAATGGGAGAAATCCGTCTACCCAACTTAAAGGTTTATTATATAATAGCTGTAGTGATTGAAACACTAAGTGTACTGTCAGAGGGATAGATACTTAGATCAGTGGGACAGAACAGAGAACCCAGAAGTACATCCACATGAATATTTTTGTGTACAACTTATTTTTGACAAAGACACAAAATCAATTCAAGGGAGGAAAGAAAACTTCCCTTGAGAAAACAAGTGATGCTGCAGCAATTAGATATCCATAAACAAACAACAGAAAAAATTGGACCTCAAACTAAGTCTTATACCTCATACAAAAATTAATTCTAAATGGATAACAAACTTAAATATAAGGTGTAAAGCCCTAAAATTTTTAGAAAAAAAATGCAGGATAAAAATCCTTGGGATTTAGGGCTAAGTAAAGAGTTCTTAGACTCGACAGCAAAGACATAATCCATAAGAGGAAAAATTGATAAACTGAAGTTTATTAAAATAAATTTTTTTCTCTTTGAAAGACTCTGTTAAGAGAATGAAAAGACAAGTTATGGATTGGAAGAAAATATTTGCAAACCATACATTTGACAAAGAACTGGTATCTAGAGTACAGAAAGTCTCAGAACTCAATAGCAAAAGACAAAAACAAAAACAAAACAAAAAAACCCAACATGCAATCCAATTAAAACACCAGCAAAAAGCATGAAGTGACATTTCTCTGAAGAAGATATACAGATGGCAAATAAGCATATGAAAAGATTTTCAAGATAACCATAAGGGAATGCAAATTAAAACTACAATTTAATACCACTATCAAAATGGCTAAAAAATAAATAGTAACATCAAATGCTAGCAAGGATATGGAGAACATGTCCATTGCTAGCAATATCATACATTGTTGGTGGAATGTAAAATAGTAACATCACTCTGGAAACAGTTTGGCAGTTTTTCACAAAACTAAACAGGTAATTCAGCAGTTATATTCCTGAGCATTTATCCTAGAGAAATGAAGACTTATGTTCACACAAAAACCTGTACATGAACGTTTATAGAAACTTTATTCTTTTTTTTTAAACATCTTTATTGGAGTATAATTGCTTTACCATGGTGTGTTAGTTTCTGCTTTATAACAAAGTGAATCAGTTATACATATACATATGTCCCCGTATCTCTTCCCGCTTGCGTCTCCCTCCCTCCCACCCTCCCTATCCCATCCCTCTAGGTGGTCACAAAGCACTGAGCTGATCTCGCTGTGCTATGCGGCTCCTTCCCACTAGCTGTCTATTTTACGTTTGGCAGTGTATATATGTCTATGCCACTCTCTCACTTTGTCACAGCTTACCCTTCCCCCTCCCCGTATCCTCAAGTCCATTCTCTAGTAGGTCTGTGTCCCGTCTTGCCCCTAGGTTCTTCATGACTTTTTTTTTTCTTCTTAGATTCCATATATATGTGTTAGCATACGGTATTTGTTTTTCTCTTTCTGACTTACTTCACTCTGTATGACAGACTCTAGGTCCATCCACCTCATTCCAAATAACTCAATTTCGTTTCTTTTTATGGCTAAGTAATATTCCATTGTATATATGTGCCACATCTTCTTTACCCATTCTTCTGTTGATGGACACTTAGGTTGCTTTCATGTCCTGGCTATTGTAAATAAAGTAGAAACCTTATTCTTAATAGCCAAAAACTGGAAACAACAAAGATGTCCTTCAATGGATAAACTGTTAAACTATGGTACACTTATACCATGGAATAATATTTAACAATAAAAAACTATTATTACATGTAATAACTTGGATTAATCTCCAGAGAATTATGTTGAGTGAAAAAAAGTCAATCTCCAAACATTATATATGATTCTTGAACCATATAATATTTATAACATTTAATATTATTAATATTTAAATAAATATTTAGTATTGTTAATATTTAATATTTGAACCATATAGAACATTTTTGAAATTTAAAAAATTACATAAAAGGAGGACAGATTAGTGGTTACCAGTGGTTAAGGAGGCGTTAAGGATGGGAAAGAAGTAGATGTGGTTATTATAAAAGGGCAGCATGAGGGATACTTGCAGTGATGGAAATGTTCTGCATCTTGATTGTATCAAGGTCAATACCCCAGTTGTGATATTATAATATAGTTTTGCTGGATGTGTTCTATTAGGAATCACGGGGTAAAGGGTACATGAGATTTCTTTGTATTATTTCTTACAACTGAATGTGAATCTACAATTATCTCAAAAAATTCAATTAAGAAATAAAATTTGTATAACTAAAACAAAATAGTTTCTATTCAAAAGAATAAAAATTTCATGAACTAAGTATAAAAAACTCATATTGCTTCAGATACAGGAGTTCAATTCATTTAAGCCTTCCCCAAATAATTAAAATGTTCAATAACAAAAGTACCAACCTAGAGAAAATGTGCATTTCGGCAGAAAGTCAGGCTCTCGCCATTTCAGTGGTTTGATGGGGAAAAAAATTAACAAGCTTTATGATTTGAAAACCTTTTGAATACTTCTCAAAAACAAAGAGCTGTTTCCTGATGCCCAAATTGAGCAATTCTATAGTGTTTTGTTTGTTTCTCCTGAGAAAGGTATGCAGTCTTACCTAGAATAGCAGGTCAATTAAAAAGACCTTACAAAGATGCTTTCCTCTTTTTAGTAACTTTGTGAAATGAAATTTTAAAAACATCTGCAAATCTATTTTTTAATTATTATTTAGAGAGATAGTCCTATTTGATAATGCCTTATGCTTGGATAAAAGACTTCTCAAAGCTACAGAACACAATGCTATTGTGTAACTGTCCCAAAACACCTCTATCATTTTGTTCTTCATTATCTGTTGTTTTTTTCCCTTTTAACACCTCAGTGAGAAACATTTATCTGGGCCATTTGCTTGCTCATATGGAGATTTTAGGAAGAGGGGAAAAGCCAACAATCTAAGTAAATTCAGCATCATATCTTCAATCCCTGAACACCATCTTCTTTAGAAAACTTATTAGCTTATTATTTTTCATGAAAGCTGAAAGCACATTATGGAGCTCTAGTCTGTCAAGCATTTCCACCACATTTGGACTTAGTAGGCCTAAGAGTTACCATAGTTACTAATTAACTCTGTCCTGAATGCATTAGACTCCATAGCAGAGATTGTTACATTATGTAAAAATGCTTTTGCTCTAAATAAAGAGAATATGCTAGATGAATTAAATTTTACTGCAAATAAAATCAACTCACCTCTTATTAAACTATTGAAGCTTTTTAATCTAATTAAGCCTCAGAATTTGCAGTATTTTTACCTTTGACTAGCTCAGTCTAAAATACAGCTAAAATGTTGTCTCTCTCCCTCGTTTTTGTTTTTAAAATATAATATATTGTTATCCTTATAAACATAAATCTGTATTCTTCTGGATCCAAGGTCATGTTCATAGTAAATTTTAATGCATTGTACTATTAAAATAAGATTTAAATGTAAATATTTTCCAAGTCATTTTACTGTAACAATTTTTAAAAGTGTATGCAAACCATTACAATGGTACAGTTTTTCCCAGAAAGCAATGTATAGTTTCTAACTATATAGTATATGAGACAGTAGGAAAGAATCAATAAAGCTTGTCTTTTTTCTAGTTTCCACACAATATTTTGAATTCTCACATCAATTTATTTGAAATTTTAAAAATTAATTTGTTTTTGAATTCCGTATTTTATATTTATAGACATTTTAAAGGCTTATATTTACAGTATAAAAAGTTATTAAAAATAGAAAAAATTTAAATATACTTAAGCCTTATGATAGTTACCAATTTAACAGAAGAAAACAATCCTAAATGTCAACAAATAACCTGTTTATGAGGAAATTAATTTTACAATGATTTTTATCCATTTGTTATCCATTTAAATTTGGTTAATAAATTATCCAAATAATCATATACTTTTGTAACAATGATGTAATATAAATTAAAAGCAAGAATAAATTAATGTTTTCAGTATCTAATATACATCTTGTAAAATAAATTCTACATCCACCTCTGAGGAGTGTAAAGTTCACATGATAATACTGGGACAAACAACAAGAAGAAGTGTTTAATAGAAAAAAACACCTGTGGAACTCTTCACCTGAATATCTTACAGTGGAAGATGTCAAAGCACTTCAAATCCATATAACCACACCATTATCTTTCCCATTAAATCTGTTA
The DNA here is from genome assembly GCF_008692025.1 of Phocoena sinus. Classification (NCBI taxonomy): domain Eukaryota; kingdom Metazoa; phylum Chordata; class Mammalia; order Artiodactyla; family Phocoenidae; genus Phocoena; species Phocoena sinus. Next base: position 84,966,574 of record NC_045773.1, on the reverse strand, counting down.
CTCTTGTGGTATTTCCTTATTAAGTTAGGGAACCTCACCTACGCATTTAAGCCAGAATTTAGAAATGATTTCTTCTATCTAACCACCCTATCTCACACATATAACATACATCCAGTGGGTCACAAATGCCTTAAAGGTTTTCTTCTGTCACTTTCTCTCCATTTCCTGTTCCCATTGTCTTTTGTTTTAAAGATTTTTTTTTGATATGGACCATTTTTAAAGTCTTTATTGAATTTGCTACAATACTGCTTCTGTTTTATGTTTTGTTTTCTTGGCCGAGAGGTATATGGGATCTTAGCTCCCCAACACAGGGATAGAACCCACACCCCCTGCATTGGAAGATGAAGTCTTAACCACTGGACCAATAGGGAAGTCCCCCACCATTGTCTTGATTCAGATTTTAGTCTCTCTCTCTGTCTCTCTCTCTCTCTCTCTCTCTCAAATAAAATAGTCTCCTAACTGTTCTCCCCCCACCAATTTGTCCTTTACAAATTCATTCTCCATATTACTCTCCAGTCTCCTTCTAAACTGAAAAAAATATACGTATCATATTATTTCTCTGCTAAGATCCTTCTATTCATTGGTGCATTTATTAAATCAATACTTACTGAGACCTATAATACTCTACACCTATAGATGCTGAGTATATAATGAGTATGACACTAGTGTATGTCCTTATAATCCTCAGGCACATTTAGAGAGTCCCTCTGTGTTCCCACAAAGCCTCCCTCTGTGCAGCCTCATAAAAGTGAAGAATAGCCAAAAGGAATTCCTTTACAAAGCCCTGGGTAATTCCAAAGCCTGGTGATCTGGGGGAAACCTTAAAAGAGACTCTGATCTACAAGACAAAGACTAAAAACCTTGTGATGAAACAAATGGCCTTTTATTCTCTAGCATTGGTCTCTATTGCATCCCTTTCCATTCCCTCCTTTTACCTAAGAATCTACATACTCTGATACATACCCCCCAAATTCCATGATTTCTCCAGACCCTACTTTTTTCACATGCCATTTGTTTTCTCAGCCTCAGCACCTTACTCCTTATGTGCCCAGAGATTTCCCTTTCCCTTTCCCTCAAATGTCATCTCTCTAGGGAAGACTTCCTTGATCAGTTGCCTATCCCCCAAACTCCTTCTGTACTCTCATGTCTTACATATAAAACTGACTTTTCAAATACATAATAGAATTCAGAATTACTGAAGCTATGGGGAGACAGGTACTCTCATGCACTGCTGGTGGGAGTATAAATTGGCATGATCTCACTGGAAGGCAATTTGGAAGTGTCGCATGAAAATGCACATGCTAGTTGATTTCTTTTCCTCTTTCTCTTGAATGCTCCCTCTCTAACTGAAAATATGACCAGTGAGAAGACAAAGATATAAGTAGACAAGTGTTATTTCAGTCTCACTAATAATATTAAAATTGGAAATAACCCAAATAGTCAACTATACAGGAATGCTTGAATAGAATATGAGGAAGTGGAAAAAAACAAGCCAATCAAAGAATGCTTAATTGCCTAGGGAAAATATCATTATCATTAAGGAAGTAAGTCAGAATATAAAATTTTATGAACAATTTTCTTTTTAAATATTTCAAATATGCATACTAAAAAGAATGAAATAGAATATAACAAAATGATAGGGTGATTATCACTGGAAAACAGTTTTGTGGGTAAATTGTATTTTTCCTCTTTCTATATTCTCCAATAATTGTGTGTCAGGTTTAATAATAACAATAGTATATTTCAAATGAATTAGCAGATTGCTAAGGTGAACTAATCCATCCATCTATCCATTCATCCATCATTGAAAAAGGTCATTCCAAAGGTTTTGTGCAAACATATTCTTAGTTACACCTTGTTTTTGACCCTAATCACTGAAATGAACGGTGCCAGGGTCTTCAATTCTGTCTTATCAGCTAGAGAAAGACTGTCTCCAGATAGCATGCTTTCAGAAATCGGACACACTGTAATAGAGAAATGTGAGCTCTCGTAAATGAATGCACACTGCATAGACTTTGAACGCTTGCCCTACCATAGAAGTGGGATTGTGACTGCTAATGACCTTCAAAAAACAAGATATTCATTATATCCAGGTCATATTGACATTTTCCTTATTACTGGGAGAAAAAAAAGTCACTTTCAAAGAGCCACTGAAAAGTCACAGAAAAACTTTCCAAAATTCTATGTAAAACCAATTCTCCCTAACTCATATTGATTTTTTCTTTCTTTTTCACCTTGTTTATTGTTCTTAGGGACATTTGGCGATAGAGGTTGGTATGTTTAGAGCGCAGTAGAGGATGCTGCAAAGTCCCTTGAGTGCTGATCTTGGGTAAGAATTCTTTTCATTTAATATCTGGAGCTCTCAAGCTGTAAATGAGGATAATACCCTAAACCCTTACCATTTGGATAAGAGAATCATAAAGATTAAAGAATTGTAAAAATGAATGAGATACAGGTAAAATTTGTCATTGGATTTTACCAGTAACCATATGATAATCATCATGTTTGAAGGAGAAGAGAAAGTAACAATGAGCATCACCCACATTACACAGAGCATTCATTCCTGTGGACTTTCCAGACGTTAGTCATCTGAGAACATATTTTTTAAGTACTGAACTTTTAGTCACTTGGATGCAAAGAGGTTTGAAGAGCGATCACTGCTTTGAATGGAATTGTTCTTTCTTTTTCCTGAGGCTGTCAGCAAATGCCCTCAATAATCCATACCCTCAATAGAGAGATCTTGAAGAAAAACTGCCAAAGAGATGCACAGAAAAAATTCTCGCTAAAAAGCAGCAGAGCAGTCAACTGTTTCCAATAACAGCTCCATTATCACACTAATGGATTGTAAAAAAATAAAATTAAAATTAAAAAAGAGAGAGAGACAAAAGGAAAAAGAAAGAAAACCTCTTATTTTTTTTAACAGGCCGAGCAACGTCTAAACAGAGTTCTTTAGTAAGCTTATGAAGAGGCAGAATAATAACTTTGAAAGTCTTGGTGTCACACATAAAGATATTGAAATCCTTGCATTTTTCAGCATTGTATCACTTAAAGACAGCTGAAAGTTTTTTTCATTGCTCGAGACATTATTTTCTTTTGCTAGCTGTCATTTTCCGTAGGTAGAGCACTGATCCGTTGTATCTCAGGAAAAAAAAAAAATCCACACAACCGCTGCCTGCAGCCAACAAACGTCACAAATCTTCAAACTGATTTTCAGAATAAAGTGGTCTATTTCCCAAAGATTCATTCTCCAAAAATGAAGCCTCAAGTCAGCTTCTGTGAAAGAGCATAGACCCATGCAGATAGAGCATGGCTCTTTTCTTCCCACCTGTGCAGCTCCTCTGAAGATACAAGTTCAAAGCTTTGGTAAAGTGAAATGCACACTACCACTGGCATCGTTGGTCTTCCAAGAAAAGGGCAAAAGGATAGAGATAGAAACAATATACCATAATAGTCAAAATGGAAGGTTACAACACTTGCTTGCTGTGTGACTTACAGCATTCACTCGCCTTCTCTGTTAGCATTTCCCCATTTATAAAATAAAGGATATGCTGTGGCCTAATGCTTTCCAAACTCAATAGGAAATCATATCAAATAGCAAATTCCATTTCATGGAGCCCTTTGAGATCTTTCAGAATAGTAAATCTCTAAGTACAAAAATATCATGAAAAGCAGAATGACAGCTTAGCAGGCAACTGGAAAGGTTCAGAAGGAAGAAGTGTGTGGCTTACTTTTTCTGAGAATGTTCTATGAACTGAGGCTTTAAGCAGAGACAACATGTACGCTTTTGTAGAGAAGAAATCAAAAGTGAAGGTAAAGAATTTTAATTTTATAAATCACAAATAAGGCATCAGCAGAGCTTCAGGCATTAGAGAAAAACAAAGGGAAGCACACAAATCCCAAAATTTCTTACACTGGAATGGAGACTTTTTTTTTGCAAATGGCTTTTACTAGGCTTTTGAGCTTTAAGAGGTTTTTAAGATATATTTTAATTTTAATTTTTTTAATTGAATGAAAGATTCTTTTAATTCTGTAGTGCTTTACAATTTTCAAAAGTTTCACACACATGATTTCATATAATCCCATCAGTAACTCCTTTTCCCCCCACCCATCTTTGCCCCTCCCCCCTCCCCCCTCCCCACTGGTAACCACTGATTTGTTCTCTATATCTGTGCGTCTTCTTCTTTTTTGTTTTTTTCACTAGTTTGTTGTATTTTTTAGATTCCACATATGAGTGATATGATACAGTATTTGTCTTTCTCTGTCTGACTTATTCCACTTAGCATAATGCCCTAAGAAGTTTTTAACTGAAGAAAATACGTCACCGTGGGCAAAAGCTTGCTTTCTTTACCGTACACACACACACACACACACACACACATACACACACACACACGCACCCAACTTAGCTTTCCCCCTATATATGATACATCTCACATTTCATTCTGGAGATATCTACTATATGTCTGTCAAAAATAGGTTCGAGGGGCTTCCCTGGTGGCACAGTGGTTGGGAGTCCGCCTGCCGATGCAGGGGACGCGGGTTCGTGCCCCGGTCCGGGAGGATCCCACATGCCGCGGAGCGGCTGGGCCCGTGGGCCATGGCCTGCTGGGCCTGCGCGTCCAGAGCCTGTGCTCCGCAACGGGAGAGGCCACGACAGTGAGAGGCCCGTGTACCGCAAAAAAAAAAAAAAAAAAAAAAAAAAAATAGGTTCGAGGTCACAGTTCTGTGTAGATCAGATATGATAATTCATAATTGGTGTCAACCACTGCCTCTTCCAGAACCCATGACAAACATTACTAAACAATCAGGGAAAGTACGGCCGGGCAACTACTGTCAATGGTCCAGATTCGTACACAGTTGAAACGCATTTTCCCTTCCTATTATAATGAAAAGAGCCCTGGGATAGGGTCAGAAGTCCTGATTTCTAATGCTAAGTCTGTACTATCCTTTAGCAAGCCACGAAATTCCCCATGCCTTGGTATTTCCTGTAAAACTGAGAGTTTAACTAGATAAGCTCCCAACTACAACCCATTCCAGTTATTAGTGATTCCAATGTATACAAATATTTTTGTCATACTACCAAAAACTCCACCACCACTACTAATACATATATTCACATTAATGAATAATATTACATGACTATAGTTTCAGGGTTTGTCCCATACAACACTCCCCCCCAAAAAAAGAACACTTTATATAGGTAATATGTTAAAGTTAACTGGTCATTTATAGCCCCATTTGAATGAGTTTATCAGGTTCTTTCTAATCAAGGAGCACATCTACACCTCTCTTTCACACTCTCTCTTATTTTCTTACTAATTAAAAAAGTAATTAGATCAATTAATTGTTTTAGTTACAAAATCAAAAAGTACTGTGTATTTATAGCAAGCCTGGTTATTGGGGAGATTTCTTTCAGAAAATTATGGAATCTTTATGTTCTCATGACTATTTTCTCCCCATAATTTAGTGCTCACTCTCTCTGAAAGTAACAATAATTGGCATAGAAAGAAACACTAGCACTCTGCTGCAATAGCCTACATGATTAGAATGTGGTGTGTCAATGTTAGAGCATTCCATTTTTAGTATTGGTCCTTATCTCCATGGAGCAACTGAAAAAAATTATATTTTACATTACATAACAAAAAAGAATAAGATACAGAACAGTGAAGAGAGATGACAATTTTAAGTATTAAAGAATTAGTGGTATGAGGAAAAATATTAAAGAAGGGCACTCATGACTGCCAACTCAATCTTCAAGGAGGAAATGAATTAGTCAGGGAGATGAAACCATGGACATGGTTACTCAAGTCTCACCTTCAGTAGGAAATCAGACTAGCAATCAGGAAATCATATTCTTTGTATGATGTTGGGCAAGTTGTTTCATCACTGAGTCTTACTGCATGCATTTCAAAACAACATGAGGGATACTGCCATATAATCTATAAATATATGTATCATTTAATATTATAAATTATTATATATAGTTATATATTAATGAAATTGATCTTTTTCTCAATGCGGGGAAAGTAAGTGATTTTAAAGCTTAGATATTTATACTCAAAGACACTAAACCCCTTTACATCAGGTGAAAGAACTGATTAGTTCTCTTACTTACAATTAATAAAAAATTATGATTGTATCCATTTCCTAGGGCTTTCATAACAAAGTACCACAAACCTTGTAGTTACAACAACAGAAATATATTTTCTCACAGTTATAAAGACAGAAAGTCAGAAAGTCTGAAAGTCTGAAATTAACATGTCAGCAGGGTTGTTTCCTTCTTGGGTGAATTCACTCAGAAGGTGAATCTGTCCCATGAGTCTCTCCTAACTTCTATTGTTTATTGGCAAGCCTTGGTGTTCCTTGGTTAACAGCAACAGAACCTAGTCTCTGTTGTTACACAGTGTTCTCCCTGTGTGTGTATATGAGTCTGTATCTCTTCTTTGTATTTTAGTCTGTCTGTAATAGCAAAAACCTGATAGATTAGTGAGACAACTATCCTGAGGTCATACAGCTAATAAGTAGGGGAGCTTAGTTTCAACACAAATCTGTCTGATTGCAAAGTTTGTGTTTTTAACCACCACTAGATCTGTATTTGTCTAGTCAGTCACAGTGCCAAGTATAGCCAAAAAAAGAAGGGGAAATAGAATGTACTGAAATTGGAAGATAATGGAAATTTAACCACTTGCATAGCAACTCTTACAACAAGTGTGGATTCACAATTAAATTATACTCAAAGTGTTCCCTTTCTGGTTTGAAACATTAACACCAGAAAATAGGCTAAGGGTCATTGCTAGCATGAGTAAAGCTTACTCTTTGCTAGCAAACATCATGGAAGCAACTAGCCAAAGAACAAACTTAAAGCTCCATGAGTACAGGGAGTACTGAGTTTATCACCCTAGCTTCAGGTTCTGGCACTGGATCGTCAATTCTGCCACATAACAACTAAATACCTAACATTTCAAAAGAACTTACTAGGGGCCAGGTAATGTAATAAATGTTTTCCTTACATTATTTTATTTTATCTTCAACATGAATGCTCTGAGGGCTATTATCCCCATTTATACATTAGGAAACTGAGGCTTAGAAAAAGGTTATGAAGCTTGTGAGTGGTGCCATGCGAACATCAATCCTAGCCTAAGATACTAACCTTCACACTTTGGATAACATAAAGGGCAATATAGATTCACCAGCTGTCCAGACATACCACTCGCATCTACATAATTAAATCCTTCCAGAATAGCTGCAGATCTTGGATACAACAGTAACTGTTGACAACTGCCTAGTATCATCACTGAGAATGACAGGAAGTAGAAAGCTAGTGACTTTAGGCCTAGATTTTTCTCCACAGAGCCATTAACCCTGCAAGCAACCCATGAAAGTCAGGTATTGCTGGCATAAGCATTTTTAATTCCTAAGAGAACCATCAACCTAGAAAACATAACCAAAAATGTAGATTTTGTTTCACTAATAAGAACATTTTTTGAGACTTATCAAGTAAACAAATTCTTCAGCTTTGCTATGTGCAAGTAGATGGCTTTCTCAGCAAATTGGCTCTTCACATTTGGGAAGCATGCCTTGAAGAAGGTTGATTAAAACAGAAATAAAGGAACAACTGGTAACATCAGTAATCCTGATGATCAAACACCAGATGGTAGCCTCTTACCAGAGACAGACAAAACAGCACGCCGCATGTCCTCCAGACCATCCTAAACAAAGCGGAACTAGCTACCACAAGGAAAGAGGCTATGATCAGAGCAGCATCCATTTCTAACATTTCACACCTAGTTCATCTTCATCCACACTTTCTGCTAACAAAGCCATACCATCCATGTTATATGTGATGATGATGGGCAAATTCTGTCTATTCTATCGATCCACTGACTATACACATTCCCTCTAAGTACCACTGTATTTGTAGCTGGGAAATACATAATCATGACGATAAAATGTACTGAGTGCTTATTATGTACTAGCTAACTGCAGACTGCGCACACAGTACTATGTGATGTGCTAAGAGTTCTACATGTATTATCCCATTTAGTCTCAAAAGAACCAGTGATATTAACACAATTACAATCCCCATCTTACAGAGGAGGAAAGTGGCGATCGCAGTGGTGAAGTTACTTGCACAAAATCAAACCCAAGTCTCTCTTATTCCCTTCCATTTGCTCTTAAACCCTGCATTCTGCTTAATTATATTTGTTAGTCAGGGACTAGTCAGTAACAGATAATTCTATAGTCACAGAGGAGTGGCACAGAACAAATCCTGCAGTCTCGACATCATACAACTCTTGTATCAGACACAGTTAGCAACAGGAAACAGTATTGAGCCCAGACAAAGAGACTTTCTGAAGAGATTGTTTGCAGAGGTGTTGGCAAGGTTAATGGAGAGAGAAAGGAGGTAGGTTGATGTTCACAGAGATTAGCAACAAAGGAAAACCAAGGCCAAAAGACGATGGGAAGAAAACAGTATTAGTGGAGCCAACGAAAAGGAAAACCACAGAGGAGTTGCACTGTATAATCAGGTCAAGGCACTAGAGCAGGGAATGAGAAGGGACAAAATACCCTGACACCTCCCCCTTCCTCTTTCCAATATTTGCCAGTGCTTCCCATTGGCAGACCCAACTGAGAGCCATTCAGCAAGAGAGCCCAGATGATACAGTCTTTAGAAGCCAAGGAACACAGCACAGACAGGAGAGGATGAATCCAGGGAGCCACACCAACACACTTGTTATAAAGGATATGGAGACCATGCTGAGACTGACATCAAGGTTAGAAGTCTGAAACTAACCTGATAAAAAAGCAAAAGCAGTTATCACTTTTCAGTTTGTGGTCTTTAAAAATTACCATACCCTACTGCCCTACACAATTTCTGCCCCCTTAGGTATGCCCTTATGTTTGCCAAATGCCACAGGTTAGCATTATTTCAGAAAAATCAAAATTCTGCTTACAGCAGAAGGAATCTTCCTCCCTTGAAACTGTCACCCTATAGTCATTGGTCTGTGTTCTTCCTGATACTGGCTGTGTGCATTGGTTCCACATTTCCCTATAGAACTCACCCATCTTTCATGTTTCAGAATCCACAGAAATCTAGCTCTACAAAAATATGTGGGATATAGTGATGCAATCACAGCAGAAACATGAAGGCTATGAGGAAATAAAAAGTTGTACAAGGAGGTGTGGGTTGGTAGAAGCTAAGAGGGAGGATATATGTTATAAGCAGACTAAAGAAAGTGATGCTTATCAATTGTGACTTGATTGAGTGAGAATCCCTTGATACTCTAGAGACAAAGATAAACCAAATGAGAATGACAAAAGAATGTTTTAGGAATTGGTCCACCAAGATTCAAGTCAATTAATATTAAAATAGTGCTCCCATTTTCAAAAGATTTAAAACTAGTTCAAATCGGTACTTAGTTTTTGCTTAGTAGTTCTAACATTTTAAGTTAAAAGAAGCAATAAATCAGTCCCTGGGACAGGTATTCAATTAAGTAGTGTATTTCTAGAATATCCTCAACAGCAATAGATTAAGAAAAAATAATGTCACCTTATTTGATGATATCAGGCTATTCTTTTTTAATCTTGGGAATGGCCCAAAGTTAGTTTTCATTGGTAAACTGAGAAACACAGTGCATGAAGCAACAAAGCTGGGAAAATAAACAAAGCAAAGCAAATTGCTATTTGTAATATTACTTACTTCATCAGGCGAACACCTTTTGGGAAACACTAAGAACCATGCATTGAAGTTACACATGCCAACTAGGACATTTTCTATGATCCATTAGGCTTCCTGCAATAGAAAAAGTAATTATGTTGCCATTTCATAATTGTCTCCTGAAACATTTATGCAGGTGTCAAGGATGCATTTGACACAATTCAGCACCCCATGATGCCTTTAGCGAAAACATTTAAAACGTGGTGCATAAGTGAAGAATTTTTGTGGATTGAAATGCATAATAAAAGTGAAAGTGGCAACTTTTGAGAAACAAAACGTTAAATACACCTGGGGGACTTAGAGCTTTTCCAAGGATGTATTTGTTGTGGCTTTTTTTTCCCTCTGGATTTAGATTTGCCCTAAGATGCTGAGATCTTTTCTGATAGATCTTTGAGAGAAAATTTGAAGACTAATGTGCCAATGTTCTCTTCTACTCTGAGGGCCTATAGAAAATCCACAGCAGTATAATTTGTTACCCCCACAACACATATCCATAGTTATTTTTTATAAACTCCCTCTGAGTAGAAAATATCCATTTTTAATTTTCAAATTATTATTCACAATCCAATGTCTTTCCTTTTGGACTTGTTTCTCTTGATACAAATCCCTGTGTAGTTTCCCAAGTCAAGATGGTAAAGGAAAACAATTTATAGGAATTTGTTAACTCCCCTGTAACAACTAATTTTGAAATGTAGTATCATTTTTAGCTGCAATTATTCTAGCATATATGATTGAGAATCACCAGAAAAATGTTCCCTGGTTCCATTGTTACGACCTTCTCAGATCTTCTTTGTATTAGCAAATTTGGAGTCCGAATCTTCCGTTAAAAATGCATATTTTCAATCTCATGTTATTTTAGAAGGCCTTAAAATAGTATGTCAGGTATAGTGTTTAATGTTTTATGAAGCATCTATTGCCTTACAGGATCCGTCCAGCAACTTTATGGGACAGAAAGGACAGGTGGTATGATCTCATTCCGCAGTTGAAGAACTGAAGCTTAGTGATGTTAATGACTTGTCTAGTTATTCAACCAAGTTGTGGAGGAGAGGACAGGAGACACAACATGGGGCACCTACTCTTTGCTCCTTGATCATATTGATACCACATGGCTTCCTAGCAGGATGGAGCTCAATTTAGAGGAGTAGAGGGCTCCAATCACCCCAGTCTCCTTCAAGCATGGAGAAACTCAGTAGTCAAACTATACGTCTCTAATGCCCTACATGGTGGTCACCTCGATCTCCTAGGCCAAGATAATAAGGAACCCTTTGGGGGACTGTACTTCCCAGGCGCTCAGAAAGCCATGGAGTCTGCTACCAGTTAATTCCTTTTCTTTTCAAATCCACTGTTTTTTATTGTAGACTCTAAATTAGTACTCTAGGTTTTATGTCTGGCTGGGCCACTGACTTGCTATTTTATCCTGAGAAATGAACTTGACCTCTCTACTTAACTAGCTGCAAAATGACTATAATAAGGGTCATCTCTCGGGAGTGGTGTGCAAATTCTTTTATTATAATTGCTATATTCCATCATGCAGAGGAAAATGCTATGCCAATTACAGATTAGGACTAGGTTAGATGCCAGTAAATCTTAAGCAGGAGAGTAAAGATATTTATGAAGAATGACTTTCTTAAAAAGATGTATAGCATCAAATATTTACAGCATTAGAAAATTTATTTCAAGGACTGTCATCAGTACAATAGCCTTCTCTCTGGAAATGTTAACACCTAACAATGACGGAAAAAATTCAAAGTTGTTCCTGAGCCTACTGATTTCATTCAAAAACAAAAACAAAATGCAAAACTGCAAAGCAATCTAGGGAAAAAAAAAAAGTAGTAGGCAAGATTTCAAAGGATATTCCAATTGCCCAAATCAATGCTTCCTGCTCAGCTTGGCTAACCATGTGGGTTGGTCATTATCATCTCTTCTTATTATCCTCTCCCCTCCAACCAATTATTTACCAGATGAAACAATCTCTATTATACATCAAGTAGAAGCATTTGGATGCCCTGTGCTTCCTCTAATTCTAGGCGGGCAGAGTTATGAAGAAACAATTTAATATGTGGGGATAAAGTTCATTTCCAATGGGTTATAAAGGTATTGCAGAGCCTTTGCCAATAATAGACTGTGGATAATTTTGCTGCAGACCATAGGGAATGATTTATGAATGATGCCTGCAGAAAAGACCAGGGCTGGCCTCCCAATTAATCAAATTCTAAAGCACCTTAACAAAGAATGCCGTTCTGGTCACTGGAAGCTCATTAGTCGAAGATGACCCCCTAGTCTTAAAAGAAACCACGTAATGAAAATAATCTATCAGATAGGAAATGATGAGTACTATCTCTCAATGAGACAAATCCAGTGGTATTTTAATATAAATAAATAAATAAAGTCTACCCTAAATTTGTAAAATTTGTGGAGGAACTTTAATATATGTTTATAAAATAAGAAATGACCTCCCCTAAAGAAACACTAAAACTAAATAATCAGTTTCCTAGTGATTCTCCATGTCATTACACAATCTAAGAAGCATTTATTCTTACCTTGTACTATAAAAATTAATTTCACTGTGTGGAGACAATATAGACAGCCTTTTTGGTTTACTGTGTATACCATAAACAAAACCCAATCCAGAGTGCTGATTGGTTAACAGGATGCTATAATTCATCAATGAAGGTGGCAGAGGCAGTGCTACAAAGAAAGCTGGCAAAAGAGCTACTCACATAGATAACACAGCAATCATGAACTGTAGCACCCACGGCTCATGTGGTTTAACCCTGAACATTTTAACACATATCCGCTTTCTTCTTTTGACCTCCAATACAATAAATTGATACATCACCATCATTGTCTCAAATAATTCAAAAAACATCCATGGAGAGCACTGGGTCTCTCTGTGGCCATTACTAAATGGCATCCAAGCCCAGAGGAGATGATCTCCAAAGTTCTTTTTATCAGAGGGAGAAGGTCTGGTACAAATCACTTAAGTGAGAAAAAGCTCCAAGGGAAAACAGGAAGGCTGTGAAGTGCAACGAAGTACCGAACAGCAAAGTGAGCATTCGTGAAGACCACCACTATGGCAGACTTCAGGAATTCTGCAGTGAACATCCCCCCCATCCTCTGATACGTTTTCTCTTTAACAATGATGTCAGATAAACTAAAACCCTCACTATTCATTCCACAGTGAGTGCCCTTGTGAGTAGAGCAACTAAAAGCAGCTTTGGAAAACTGTGAAATGAACTGAATCTCAAACTGTTCCTGTGCAATAATCATATTTTGTGCTATGTTCTGTTGTAATTAAACAATTCCCCACCAGTGTCACACTGAGCTAATATGCTCTTTTACCAATAGGCTGCTAAAGGCTTATATTAAATATCCAGTAATGAGATAGCTTTGCCCTATTACCATCAGAGTTATTTTTAATATGTCAGATAAGATGAACCCATTATGAAAATATTTCATCTTTGAATCCTTCCAGAAAAATTCATAGTACGTCCAAATATATTCTCCCAAGTTCTTCCCACATTCCTTTAGGAAGGATGGGTGGGATTATTGCCATTCCAATTTACATCAAGGTAAAAGGGGGGTCTGGGCTGTTTGGGACTGATCCAACTGTTTTGGCAGCATTGCCTGGTCAGTTCAATGAAGCAAGCAGTTGAATTGCCATGTCGGCCGAATCAAATCTATGTGATGACTGTTAGTAAATCAGTTCTTGGTCCTGGCAAAGACATACAGGGATGTGTCATCATCATTTGTGAGGAGTATTGCAAGAAATTTGTTACTTACAAGAATTAAAATATAAAAGATATAAAATATAAAATGATTTGCTTTTTCAATTAATTAGGGCAGATTCAGATTCTCTTTAACACTGACCCTGTCACTCACTGAATATCTGATATCTCCCCTTGAGGGAAAAGGGTGGCATTAGAGCTGGAATAATAGGAATTTATACAGTATACATACTGAATTATCAACAGCTACTTTCAAATGTGTGAAGGCTAGGGGAAAAAAGTGAAAACTCATGAATTTCAACTAAATTATTAGGCTGTATTTTGTCTTCTTACATGACTAAAGCAACCAGGTGTTCATCTGAAAAACCCCAGACTCTATCACAATTCTTACAGGCTTTGCCACAAGGCAAAGTAAAATCCCAGCAGTAGCTGACGATTTGCCCAAGGTCTCAGAATGTCAACATGGTGGACTCCAAGTAAAGGAAGACTTTTTTCACAGTGACATGCTCTAAACTAAAGTAGAATGTGCTGTTTAGTAGCTCAGAATCTGGAGTCAAATTTCCTGGTCTTAAATCCCATCACTACCTCTTAATAGCTTTATAAGTTTAGGCATGTTACTTAGACTCTCTGTGCCTCAGTTTCCACATCTATAAATTGGGCATTATAAGATAATGTTTGTTTCACAGGGTTTTATGGATATTAATCCAGTCAGTATTTGTTAAGTGTTATGCAGTGTCTAGACCATAGTATACACTCAATAAAGCTCAATAAATTCAAGTCATCACTATTATTCCCTAATCTAGTTAGTCACCAGAATCACCAAGGACCTTTGGAAACTTTCTTCCTGCCCCACTCACATTTACTGAATCAGTACATCAGGTGTAACTTAAGAAATTTGTTTAATAAAAGCTCTCTAGTGATCTCCTGATCAACTGAGCTTTAACACTATTTTAGCACTAACAAATCCTAATAATCACCTCAAATGGTTACAAACTTCTCAGAAACAATCCATTTGTTCAAAACTAATTGCTTTCATATGCATTACTTCACTCATTTGCATTTATTTATATGCATATATGTCTGTCCACAACGTCTAATTTATATTAATTATTCACCATGACGGTTTATTATAATTATTTCCATTTTGCTATAAGAAATTATGTTAAATGAGCAGACAATATATCTTACTGAAACTTAAGTACAGTTGATGATAACAGACCTAAATCTTCATCTCCCCACCTATGAGATGTTGATTTACTAATGTTCATTATTATCTCTATGATTTGCCTGCCTTCTTGCTAATGAGATTGTGTCCTTCCCTCTAAATGGTAACTGCTAGCTCATTTAACTATATATAGTGTATATATTTTAAATGTGGAAAATTTCATCAGCAATGATGTATTCAATAATAGGTCATCTTAGAGAGATATATAAAGAAAAGCAGAGAAGTGATCTCCTTATCAAAAATTGGGCTTTAAGATACCAAATCAAGTAACAGGCAATGTTCTCCCTCAACGTAGGACGTTTTGTTACCCACAGGCCCCAGCCACATTTGCACCACGAATTGCTTTCTAAAAGTAGTAACACAGAAGACAAACATTATTCATTTGGACCTAAAATCTATCGGGGACTTTCAGGGATTTAGATGTTGTAGCCTGCAGCAGACAAGATAAGAAATACTTCAATAAAGATGCACTCAAAGGACTGTTTCCCCTTTTACTAGGAGAAAGGATTATGTGAAATAGTATCTAAAGTTATCTGAGAACATTCTTTTAATATGCACAGACAGACACATATAGACGATGACCTCTTTTTTTTTTACAAACACTATAATTAGAGATCTTATCAGAACAGTTACTCCTTTCTGCACATTTTGATGGAAAGAGAATAGGTTTAGTATGAGAGACACCTTCTCCCAATTCCTAGGTCCTTCATGACCCCCCAGGTGACCTCCTGAAAGGTGATTAATCTCTCCTAACTTGAGCTTTTTCACATGCAAAACAGGGAATTATTGCAAGGATTAAATTTGGTAATGTGAAATTGACTGATTCCTTACCTAATGCAGAGTAGGTATTCAGTAAATATAAGAGTTTAAAATTTTTTCTTCTCTCTATTAATATTAACCGTACTTGAGTGTTGGCTGTTACTGCATGTGTATAGCCTGTTCCTCCATTTCAGAAGAGAAAATTGCATCCTTTTTCAATACCTATTGTATTTTGTAATCAGTCCTCAACTGAAATTTTCAAGTTACAGTGTTTATACTACATAAACATGAAATGATCTGAGAGGGCTTATAATTTCTACTGAGCCCAGAGCTCACCCAAAACTTCAAGATTAATTTACTTTTAATCATTAAGACTATTTCTGTTTGAAAATAAAAAGACAAGAAGGGACCCCAGAGAAGGGGAGGAGATGAGAAGTGAGGAAAGGAGGAAGGAGAAGAGAATAGGAGAGGGATTGGTAGAAGGTAAAGAGCAGAGAAAGATAAAAGATGGACTGATATATAGTAAAAAATATTTACATCGTCTTTTAGACAAAAAATGGCACAATTACTCAACATTACTTAGATAAATTCTCTTTTTATATGTTAGTTACCAAGCTCTGAAACTAAATGAATATTAACTTCATTTGTTCATCCAAAAAAATTAGACAATGCATTAGGGTAAGAATTTAGGTTATGGAAACACACAGAGAGACAAATATATGTATATATAAGCTGTACATTGGGAAAAGACCAAACAATATCTAGAAATAAAATGACCATAGAACATACAATGGCAAATGTCTCACTGTGGTTATTTAGCATATAGAAATTTAAAATCATGAACTTATTGCAGAGAGAAAGAATTGAGCTAGAAAATCACTTAATACAGAACCTGGACCCAAATGTAATGCCAAATAACTACATGAATTTAAGCAAGTCATTTAAATTTTCTGGCATTTGATCTATAATTGTAAAATGGGATGATAAAAATACCTCTCCTACCTGTAGTGCATTGTATTTAAAAAAAAAGTGAATGAGTATCTCTCTACGTTGTTTTGAAATCAACGAATATCAATATTTATTGTAAATTGCTATCAAATATCACATATGTGACATTTCACATGTGATCACTATCAATAACATATATATCCCTTTACAATGGAAATAAATAAAAATTAAACAAACGATGAGCCATTCACATTCCTACACACAAAGATTTAATATTGTAAAAATATTATTTTTCAAATGATAAACTGTAATATGATTACCTTTCAATGAAAAATTTTAACACAAGTTCCATAGTTCATATGGAATGATAAATAGGTGAAAGAAACCAGATATTATTTTTAAAGAATACTTAAAATTTATTATGAAACTAGAGTATGAAACTTTATTATAAATACAAACAAGCCAGTTCAGTAGTGACTATCTAAAACTGACCCTCACCACACATGCTCCAAAAAAACCTTACAGATCAACTAGAGGAAGAAGGATCCCAGATCTTCAGCATGACTGAAAAATAGAGAACATCATAAATAAATGATGAACACCATAAACAAACTCATAAATACCTGTGAGCAGAAAAATAAACAGGAATTATCAGAATATCTATGTTCTGAGACCCCATTCAAACTTTGCAGAGAGCAGGAAGGAATCTAGACAAACTGTGAAGAGCTATGAGGGGAACAGAACACATAAGATGAACCTAAAATCACCCTCAGAAGGAGGAATTTCATCCTAGGTCTAAAACTACTGAAAGAGAGTCCCAGTAGATCAGCACACTGACTTCAAGGAAGGGACTTAAAAGTGTGCAGGACTCAAGCAGGCAGCCTTAAAAAGGAATGTTTCTGAGATTGAAAAGGATAAAAAAGAAGTACTTTTAGGAATCTAGGTGGTGAAGGGGAAAAAAGAAAAAGGGGGAAATGTATGAAGCAGGAAAAAAAAGGAACCATAAAATAGGATGAACAATTCTCCCCTCTCCTCCCAAAAGAACAATCCACTGAAAACACAGAACTTTTTGCCAAACTGAGAAGAGGACAATCTTGAACTACAAGCCCATCCACATATAGAGAAATGTAAGAAAGCATCATTCACTAAACAATGCTGCTAGAAGAGGAAAATGAAAAATCAGGATCAAAACATTACACCTGATAAAAATTTCTCCCCAAAGAACCAACCATGTAGAAAACTGAAATGCAACGCTTCAAGTTAATTATATAAAGTATAAGCATTCTATGATAAAATGAAAACATGTTGCATCAGAAATACAAAAACAAAGGCCAAAACAGACAATAAACTGGGAGAAATGAAATTAGAGCTAATTGAATTCAGGAAAGAAACAGGGATGAAAGTGGCACTTTTAATCAAAGGGAAGTATATGGCTATACAATAAATGGCACTGAGATTAATGACTATACATTTAAAACCAAATATGGTTATATCTCTACCTCACTTCTTATACTGAATAATTCCCAGATGGATTATTACTTTAAGTGTTTGTAAATATATATTAAAAGGAAAGTTGTAGAAGTTACTTTCTAACTACAAATCCAAATTAAAAGTTTGATAGATTTATGCAAAAATGAAAATGTTTACCTAAAAAGCCATAAATGGAATCAAAAGGTAAATTATAAACTAGAAAGATGTTTGCAAAACATATATCAGTGTTCCTTTGTATATATATCATTGTGTTGAGAGACCCATAGCTGGTGTATTAAATTAAGAGTATGCAGATTCTGGCCTGTTAAATGAAGAGGCACAAGCCACTCCCATGGGGTTGGCAGGTAGCTGCCTCATCATCCGAGCTCCCACTTTGGGAAGCGAAAATCCCCCAAGGTCCGGGGTTTACCAGTCTGGAGATGGGTAATGGATGGTAAATTGAAGAAGGTGATTGAGTTACATTCTTAAACATGAAGAAGAATTAGCTTATCAGAAGTTTATGTACCAATTAGTTCAAATGTCTTTGAGCAAAATGCTTTCATATGGTAGTTACAAGAGAGAATGATGGAGAAGTAGGCAGGGTCATATATATTGTTATTGTTAAAGTGCTTAAACTTTTTCCTCAAGACATAATGGAGCTACTAAAAGATTCATAAGCAGGGGTAATATAAACATTTTAGGGAAAAAAAGTCATGCAATATAATGTAGAAGATAAATTATCAGGTTGGGGGCATGCAGCAGACTAGAACAGAGAGCTATAAAGAGTCAATGGTAATAATGCAAGTAAGGAATGATGAGGGGCAGAATTAAGTGAACAGTGTTAAAACACAGCATCCTTAGTGATTGTACTGCCGGTTCACATTAATTAAAACTATCATTTAATCCACAAATATTTGGGTCAGTATGAGGATGCATCAAAATACATCTTCTATTTTCATATTGTTAATTAAAAAAAGAAAAGGTTAGAATTTTGTCCATGTAGCAGAAAACAGAGGGCTTTATGCAACCAGCCTAGAAAAAAACATGGTGTGTGGCTCTCCCTAGTCCTCCTACCACCTCCTTTTGTAATGAATTAATTATTTTGTACAGAAGCGAATTCAGTGGTGCTTGCTGATACCATCAGTTCAAGTAAAAGAAACCAATAAGATACGTTTAGCAACACCAAATGTACTTAGAAACAGAAATGGAAATTACTTGTTGTAAAGTTTACATTATTAACAGCCCAACCTCAAATTGCATATACATTTTTAAATGAAAATCTTGACACTATTTGATTAACCCTTCTTAAGTTAACCCTTAGTTTTTTTTTGCCAATGTCCACAATAGACATTTATTACATTGTATAAACATACACTTAAAAACAGGTAATGGAAAAGAAGAAAAATTAACTTGTCTGTTTTACAAACAAAGTTGGAAGATAAACAGCAGCGGCAGCTACACAATTTTTTGAGAAACCCTGTAAACATATCTTCCAAGATGTACTTTCAATAATTTGCTGTTAGGCATTCTGTCATAAATATTTGAAACATCCTTTATTTCCTAGAATAACAATCAGTGTCTATATTTATATTGTCCTCCTTTAAGTAAGCTTAATCTAATAAATCAAGAAATGATTTGCCCACACCTAACTCTATTCAACCCATAACCACATGTGGCACACAGAATAACCTTAGAATTTCCTGTTTTCCTATTCCTTTATTCTCAGACATTGTCAACTGTTTCAAATCTGCTCCCGAAATTCCACCAAATCACCTGTTTATCCAGCAAAGTAAGTTTATTAAACCTGCTGCAGTAACAGAGAACACCTTTACTCAATAATGTCTCAGAAAGCTCTTGTCAGGAGAAGATTTTTACAGGATTTTTAGATCTGGACTCATTATTGAAGGCAGGTCTTTCAATGTGGGACCTGGCTCTATCTGGGATTGGGATAAACTCATGATGCAATATTTTAGGATTGGTGGACACAGTGAGGTTAGGGTCTTGATGTGTAAATAGTTGTTTGTTAAGTGAGTTATTTGCCCAGGTGAGTAATCTAGTGTCCTGTGCATGGGCTGTTTACCCAGATAAGAAAACTATTTGCTCAGATAAGTTGGTTTTCAGGTAGTTCCCAAAACACATAGTAAATATATTTATTGGTTTCATCCTTTTCTTCCTGGGCAAGAAGTTCTTGTAACACATTCTAAAGTCATGTTGACACTGGAGGCCTCAGTTGTCATAAATATCATGGGCACATTTCTGGAGTTCTTTTTTAGAGGAAAGAGGAGGGTGGCAAACTTCTCGTAGCTCTTAGGACCTAGGGACACAGAGAAGAATTGGCCTTCCTTCCTCTTGGGTTAACTCCATTTGTCACATTCCATATTTCATGCCTCATTATAAGGCTCAGAATGTCAAAAGTTATCTAAATGCATAAAAGTAACTCAGGATTTCCCATCTCCCCAGGATGCCACTGTCTCCATTTTGCCTAATAAAAGTCTACTTACCCATCAAATCCTTCACTCTTTAAAACCCTTGTTCTAATTACCTTTTCCTCATTAATGTAATACCTTTACATATCTTCCACTGAATATTTACATGTCATTATAATTGTCTGTATCTCTCTATCACTAGACTTTGAACTCCTCAAGGCAGAATTGTGTCCTTTTCATCATTAATTCCCCAGAATCTAACACAACAGTAAATGCCAAATAAAAGTTTCTTGACAATAAATGAATGAATGCTGTTTACAGATGGATGGATGGGTAGATGGGCAGATGGATGGACAGATGGTTGGATGGGTTTATGTAGAATTTGTAGAAATAGGTTTTTTTTTTTCTTCTTGGAGGAGTAGAGGTGAGATGTGATTTCCAGAACTTTATGGCTGATTGTACATATAGGTCTTTTTTTTAACCTTCTTTTCATTCAACAAATATTTATTAAACACATTCAACAGGCCAGGAACTATGCTAGGTGCTAGTTTTAAAAAGGTAGGCAAGGCCAGGGGTATGTCTGTCATATTGGAGAAAATGTTTTCTCACTGTAGCTACTTGCCCCACATGACCACTACCAAAACTATCCACACCACCACAAACACCACCATTACAACCATCACCACCATTAACAAAACCACCATAGCATCCACCACCGCAACTAGTTAGCTTAAACAGCATCAGTCATTGAGACAAGGACGCTCTCCTAAGATTCCTTTGACCCAGGAAATGTTGCCTAAAGCAGTGTTTCTCAAACTTGAACATGCAAATGAATCTGATGCATTACTCTGTGTTAAAATTTGAGATTCTTCATTTTCAACCAGCATTCATATGTTGCTACTGATCCAGGAGTCACATTTCAAGTAGGAAAGATTTAGAGGAGTCCAGAGCCTCAGATCTATTTCAGAGGCCACCATCCTAGAGCAGACCAAAAACTTCAAGGGAGTATAATCATGAATAGGGACAGAACTGGGGAGGAACATACAAAGTATAAAATTCAGACTCCTGAGAAAACAAACAAGATTTCTTCTATTGAAAAACTCTATTGTTCAGCCTCTAGCATGAGATCATCAGGTCATGTAACATGTCCTATTTATTCACAGTTTCCAGGGATTAGGACATGGGCATCTGGGGGGGCCATTATTCTGCCTACTCCAATTTACTCTTTGGTTTTCAAGATTCATAAGCAAAATGCATTCACCTTATCCCAGCATCCCCAAAGTCTCAACCTGTTACACAATCAATATAACTACATTATGTTGTGATAAATACCTCCTTTATTTTAATTGACATTTAGTTTAAAGTAGCTACTTTCCTCTCTAAAGCAACCAAAAATCAGACTGTTGACTGATGGAAGAGGAGACAGAATGGAAGAGGAGAACAATTTTTTTAGATTTTGAATTTAGGCTTTTTAAAGGATCATGGACTAAAACCATCTCTGGTTTTCTCCACAATATTGAGATATTTTGTTAAGAGTGTTTTCCTCTTAAATTCAAGAGTATGTGGCATCCTGGCAGGTCCTGAGCACCTTCACTCTTACAGAGGGATCAATATGAGTCCTTTTTAACCTGTAGGAGCCATACCAGTTAAAAAACCTGAAATTATCGAATCAGCCCCTTCAATAAACACTCCAAAATTCAAAGAAGATAAACGACTGTTCCTCCAATGTTTAGTTGATTATAATTTCAGCTAATATTTTAACTTACATCAAATTTTGTTGTTAAATTGGGTGTGTGTTGCTTATATTTCCCTCTCCTTTCTTTTTTCAATCTCCTTTTTCCCTCCAATTTCACATTACAGGATCTCTACTTATCTTGTCTTTTAGTTCTAAATCTCCATGGCTCTGTTCTCATATTCATTTAATGGCTGTCATATAAACTTGTGTCAGTAAATAAGCCTACATGTATACTTGGATCTGAGCTAATGACATTTCCAGTCTAGTTATATTAAGAAAAACACTGGCAAAGGCAGGAATGAAGTTGAGTATAATTTTTTCTTTAGAACATATTGGCAGACCGTAAGTTTTTTTAACTTGCCTACAATTACAAATATGCTTGCTACACATGTGCCATACAAAACTTATCTAGGTTGTTCCAATTTTTAAAAAAAGATGTATAAAATCCCAAATGAGAAAGATTTATAGCAGCACTGCTAAGTGTCCAAACACATCCAGAAATTAGCATTATAAAACAGCTTACACTTCTAAAGCATTTTTGCAGCTTACAAAATGGTGAGCACAATTGCAATCTGGCATTAGTTCCCTCTGGACATGTCAGATGTGCAACTGTTAGCTTTTTCTTTAGTGGGACTCTTTTCTCCCTAGAGTTCCTCCTTGCTGGAGACTCCTGAAAAAATACTTTGGTGATTCTTCCCATCCAGTGGTTGCTTAAAATCAACTTAGTTACCAGGTTTGGGTGGTCAACCCCAGACCTTTTGTGTTAGGCTAGCTTTTTCCTCTCCAGGTAATCCCCTTGGAAAGGATTCCTTTTAAAATTATCCCAGGCAGTTCCCATTTGGAAGTGCTTTAAACCCATGGGAAAATTCACACACCCTTACACCATTATCAGTAGAAGCACAGTTCTCTTTTCTTTGCTCTGCTGCTTCAAGCCCAACATCCAGGAGAAACATATCCAGTCCTCCAAATAGTCCCCTTGAAACTCCTCTCACTTGCATTGGTTAAGAAAATGCTACTTGTTCTGGACAGCGGAATATGAGTGAAAATGTTTGCCTTTGGCATTTCAAGACCTTAAACTATCTTCCACATTCCTTCATAGTCTCTCTTCCCTTTCACCCCTGAATACACAGGCCACATTTTATAGGAGACAGAATTACATGATGGAAGAACCCTGGTTTCCTAAGTCATCACTTGCAGAGGAATCACCCAGGATAACCAGTCCATTATGAACATGCACGTTAGACTCTATATGGGTGAAACGTACAATTTTAGTATTTGTTAATGAGCAGGTAGTCTACCTATACTAATATAGACCTATACCCAGAAGTAGAAAGATGCTGTAAGAAAAACCTGAGACTAGTGGCTTTCATTTATTAGGCACTCAGAAGGGAGGCAAGACTACTGATATAAGGGATATAAAAGTGATCGTTTAAGTTATGCAGTGACAAAAAAGTTGGTAAAAAATGTTGCTTTAAAAAAAAAAATGTTGCTTAAGATACCTTAAAAGGCACACTATGTGCCTACTGAGCTTGCATCTCTAGGTCAAGTAGATGTACAAGAGAAAATAAGAAGGGTTTACTGATTGGTATTGGTTGTTTATAGCAAGTATTTCATGAAAAGGGTAAGCCCTATAAAACAAACGGGTTCTTTGAAAGGAGAAAGGAAATACAGTCAAGAAATTTAAATCTTTGCATCACTGAAAAATCTAATTTTAGGGCTCAAACAACAAGGGATGGAATTTTTAAAAGCTTTCAGTGAATAGGTCTCAGACTTTTTAATAGAACAGAATGATTCAACCTACCTGTAAACCTCAGATTGAAAGTATGATCTTCCCAGGCATTATTTTATTTTATTTTTTAACATCTTTATTGGAGTATAATTGCTTTACAATGGTGTGTTAGTTTCTGCTTTATAACAAAGTGAATCAGCTATACATATACATATATCCCCATATCTCCTCCCTCTTGCGGCTCCCTCCCACCCTCCCTATCCCACCGCTCTAGGTGCTCACAAAGCACCGAGCTGATCTCCCTGTGCTATATAGCTGCTTCCCACTAGCTATCGATTTTACGTTTCGTACTGTATATATGTCAATGCCATTCTCGCACTTCATCCCAGCTTGCCCTTACCCCTCCCCATGTTCTCAAGTCCACTCTCTGCACCTGCATCTTTACTCCGGTCCTGCCAGTAGGTTCTTCAGAACCATTTTTTTTTGATGCCATATATATGTGTTAGCACACGGCATTTGTTTTCCTCTTTCTGACCTACTTCACTCTGTACGACAGACTCTAGGCCCATCCACCTCACTACAAACAACTAAATTTCATTCCTTTTTATGGCTCAGTAATATTCCATTGTATATATGTGCCACATATTCTTTATCCATTCATCTGTCAATGAACACTTAGCTTGCTTCCATGTCCTGGCTATTGTAAATGGAGCTGCAATGAACATTGTGGTACATGACTCATTTTGAATTATGGTTTTCTCAGGGTATATGCCCAGTAGTGGGATTGCTGGGTCGTATGGTACTTCCTTTTTTAGTTTTTTAAGGAACGTCCATACTGTTCTCCATAGTGGCTGTATCAATTTACATTCCCACAAACAGTGCAAGAGGGTTCCCTTTTCTCCACACCCTCTCCAGCGTTTACTGTTTGTAGATTTTTTGAAGATGGCCATTCTGACTGGTTGAGGTAATACTTCATTGTAGTTTAGATGTGCATATCTCTAATGCCTGGTGATGTTGAGCATACTTTCATGTGTTTGTTGGCAATCTGTATATCTTCTTTGGAGAAATGTCTACTTAGGTCTTCGGCCGATTTTTGGATTTGGTTGTTTTTTTTGATACTGAGCTGCATGAGCTGCCTGTAAATTTTGGAGATTAAACCTTTTTCAGTTGCTTCGTTTATAAATATTTTCTCCCATTCTGAGGGCTGTCTTTTTTTCGTCTTGTTTATGGTTTCGTTTGCTGTGCAAAAGCTTTTAAATTTCATTAGGTCCCATTTGTTTATTTTTGCTTTTATTTCCATTTCTCTAGGGGGTGGGTCAAAAAGGATCTTGCAGTGATTTATGTCATACAGTGTTCTGCTTATGTTTTCCTCTAAGAGTTTTAGAGTATCTGGCCTTACATTTAGGTCTTTAATCCGTTTTGAGTTTATTTTTGTGTATGCTGTAAGGAATGTTCTAATTTCATTCTTTTACACATAGCACTCCAGTTTTCCCAGCACCACTTATTAAACAGGCTGTCTTTTCTCCATTGTATATTCTTGCTTCCTTTATCAAAAATATGGTGACCATATGTGCGTGGCTTTATCTCTGGGCTTTCTATCCTGTTCCATTGATCTATATTTCTGTTTTGGTGCCATACTGTCTTGATTACTGTATCTTTGTAGTATAGTCTGAAGTCAGGGAGCCGATTCCTTCAGCTCCATTTTTCTTTCTCAAGATTGCTTTGGCTATTCGGGGTCTTTTGTGTTTCCATACAAATTATGAAATTTTTTGTTCTAATTCTTTGAAAAATGCCATTGGTAGTTTGATAGGGAGTGCATTGAATCTGTAGATTGCTTTGGGTAGTATAGTCATTTTCACAATGTTGATTTTTCCAATCCAAGAACATGGTATATCTCTCCAGCTGTTTTTACCGTCTTTAACTTCTTTCATCAGTTTCTTGTAGTTTTCTGCATATAGGTCTTTTATCTCCTTAGGTAGGTTTATTCCTAGGTATTTTATTCTTTTTGTTGCAGTGTTAAAAGGGAGTGTTTCCTTAATTTCTCTTTCAGGTTTTTCATCATTAGTGTATAGGAATGCAAGAGATTTCTGTGCATTAATTTTGTATCCTGCTACTTTACCAAATTCATTGATTAGCTCTAGTAGTTTCCTGGTACCATCTTTAGGATTCTCTAGGTATAGTATCATGTCATCTGAAAACAGGGACAGTTTTACTTCTTCTTTTCCAATTTGTATTCCTTTTATTTCTTTTTCTTCTCTGATTGCCGTGGCTAGGACTTCCAAAATATGTTGAATAACAGTGGTGAGAGTGGACATCCTCGTCTTGTTCCTGATCTTAGAGGAAATGCTTTCAGTTTTTCACCATTGAGAATGATGTTTGCTGTGAGTTTGTCATATATGCCCTTTATTATGTTGAGGTAGGTTTCCTCTATGCCCACTTTCTGTAGAATTTTCATCATAAATGGGTCTTCAATTTTGTCAAAAGCTTTTTCTGCATCTATTGAGATGATCGTATGTTTTTCATTCTTCAGTTTGTTAGTATGGTGTATCACATTGATTGATTCGTGTATATTGAAGAATCCTTGCATCCCTGGGTAAATCCCACTTGGTCATGGTGTATGGTCCTTTCAATGTGTTGTTGGATTCTGTTTGCTAGTATTTTGTTGAGCATTTTTGCATCTATATTCATCAGTGATATTGCTCTGTAATTTTCTTTTTTTGTAGTATCTTTGTCTGGTTTTGGTATCAGGGTGATGATGGCCTCATAGAATGAGTTTGGGAGTGTTCCTTCTGCCACAATTTTTTGGAAGAGTTTGAGAAGGATGGGTATTAGCTCTTCTCTAAATGTTTGATAGAATTCACCTGTGAAGCCATCTGGTCCTGGGCTTTTGGTTATAGGAAGATTTTTAATCACAGTCTCAATTTCAGTGCTTGTGATTGGCTCAATCTCTGAAGGTTTTGCTTTTCTAAGAATTTCTCCATTTCTTCCAGGTTGTCCATTTTATTGGCACATAGTTGCTTGTAGTAATCGCTCATGATCCTTTGTATTTCTGCAGTGTCAGTTGTTACTTCTCCTTTTTCATTTCTAATTCCATTGATTTGAGTCTTCTCCCTGTTTTTCTTGATGAGTCTGGCTAATGGCTTATCAATTTTGTTTATCTCCTCAAAGAACCAGCTTTTACTTTTATTGATCTTTGCTACTGTTTCCTTCATTTCTTTTTCATTCCATCATTTTTTAATAAATTTATTTATTTTATTTATTTATTTCTGGCTGCCTTGGGTCTTTGTTAGTGCGCACGGCCTTTCTCTAGTTGCAGTGAGCAAGGGGTACTCTTTATTGTGATGCATGGCCTTCTCATTGCAGTGTCTTCTCTTGTTGCAGAGCATGGGCCGTAGGCACATGGGCTTCAGTAGTTGTGGCTCACAGGCTCTAGAGCACAGGCTCAGTAGTTATGGTGCACAGGATTAGTTGCTCCACGGCATGTGGGATCATCCTGGACCAGGGCTCAAACCCGTGTCCCCTGCATTGGCAGGCATATTCTTAACCAGTGCACCACCAGGGGAGCCCTTTTTCATTTATTTCTGATCTGATCTTTATGAGTTCTTTCCTTCTGCTAACTTTGGGTTTTTTTTTCGTTCTTTCTCTAATTGCTTTAGGTGTAAGGTTAGGCTGTTTGAGATGTTTCTTGTTTCTTGAGGTAGGATTGTATTGCTATAAACATCCCTCTAAGAACTGCTTTTGCTGCATCCCAAAGGTTTTGGGTCATTATGTTTTCATTGTCATTTGTTTCTAGGTATTTTTGATTTCTTCTTTGATTTCTTCGGTGATCTCTTGGTTATTAAGTAGTGTATTGTCTAGCCTCCATGTGTTTGTATTTTTTTTTGTTTGTTTTTTGCGGTACGCGGGCCTCTCGCTGTTGCAGCCTCTCCTGTTGCGGAGCACAGGCTCTGGACGCGCAGGCTCAGCGGCCATGTTTCACGGGCCCAGCCGCTCTGCGGCATGTGGGATCTTCCTGGACTGGGACACAAACCCATGTCCCCTGCATCAGCAGGTGGACTCTCAACCACTGCACCACCAGGGAAGCCCGTGTTTGTATTTTTTACAGATTTTTTCCTGTAGTTATCTAGTCTCATAGCATTGTGGTCAGAAAACACATTTGATACGATTTCAATTTTCTTAAATTTACCAAGGCTTGATTTCTGACCCAAGATATGATCTATCCTGGAGAATGTTCCATGAGCGCTTGAGAAGAAAGTGCATTCTGTTGTTTTTGGATGGAATATCCTATAAATATCAATTAAGTCCATCTTGTTTAATGTGTCATTTAAAGCTTGTGTTTCTTTATTTTCATTTTGGATGATCTGTCCATTGGTGAAAGTGGGGTGTTAAAGTCCCCTACTATGATTGTGTTACTGTCGATTTCCCCTTTTATGGCTGTTAGCATTTGCCTTATGTATTGAGGTGGTTCTATGCTGGGTGCATAAATATTTACAATTGTTATATCTTCTTCTTGGATTGATCCCTTGATCATTATGTAGTGTCCTTCTTTTTCTCTTGTCATAGTCTTTATTTTAAAGTCTATTTTGTCTGATATGAGAATTGCTACTCCAGCTTTCTTTTGATTTCCATTTGCATGGAATATCTTTTTCCATCCCCTCACTTTCAGTCTGTATGTGTCCCTAGGTCTCAACTGGGTCTCTTGTAGACAGCATATATACGGGTCTTGTTTTTGTATCCATTCAGCCAGTCTGTGTCTTTTGTTGGGAGTATTTAATCCATTTACATTTAAGGTAATTATCGATATGTATGTTCCTATTACCATTTTCTTAATTGTTTTGTGTTTGTTATTGTAGGTCTTTTCCTTCTCTTGTGTTTCCTGCCTAGAGAAGTTCCTTTGGCATTTTTTGTAAAGCTGGTTTGGTGGTGCTGAATTCTCTTAGCTTTTGCTTGTTTGTAAAGGTTTTAATTGCTCCGTCGAATCTGAATGAGATCCTTGCTGTGTAGAATAATCTTGGTTGTAGGTTTTTCCCTTTCATCACTTTAAATATGTCTTGCCACTCCCTTCTGGCTTGCAGAGTTTCTGTTGAAAGATCAGCTGTTAACATTATGGGGATTCCCTTGTATGTTATTTGTTGTTTTTCCCTTGCTGCTTTTAATATTTTTTCTATTTAATTTTTGATAGTTTGATTAATATGTGTCTTGGCATATTTTCCTTGGATTTATCCTGTATGGGACTCTCTGTGCTTCCTGGACTTGATTAACTATTTCCTTTCCCATATTAGGGAAGTTTTCAACTATAATGTCTTCAAATATTTTCTCAGTCCCTTTCTTTTTCTCTTCTTCATCTGGGACCCTTGTAATTCAAATGTTGGTGCGTTTAACATTGTCCCAGAGGTCCCTGAGACTGTCCTCAATTCTTTTCACTCTTTTTCTTTATTCTGCTCTGCAGTAGTTATTTCCACTATTTTATCTTCCAGGTCACTTTTCCGTTCTTCTGCCTCAGTTATTCTGCTATTGATTTCCTCTAGAGAATTTTTAATTTCATTTACTGTGTTGTTCATCATTGTTTGCTCTTTAGTTCTTCTAGGTCCTTGTAAACCTTTCTTGTATTTTCTCTATTCTATTTCCAAGATTTTGGTTCATCTTTACTATCTTTACTCTGAATTCTTTTTCAGGTAGACCACCTATTTCCTCTTCATTTTTTTGGTCTGGTGGGTTTTTACCTTGCTCCTTCATCTGCTATGTGTTTCTCTGTCTTTTCATTTTGCTTAACTTACTGCCACACGTTATTTTACATAGCCTCAAAGTAGCTGCCACTTAGTTGAGAAAGAGACATGAGGAAAAGACAAGGAAATCAAGTAGGCTTGCAAACTGTGTCTTTGAAAGAACTTTGGGTGTAGTTATCAGCACATGTAACTGGCTACTAATAAAGAGATCAGAACCAAGTATGTTTTTGAGGAAATTACATTGCCAAGGATACCACATGCTTAGATTTTTAAAAGCTTTTGTTTGTTTAAAGTGCAGACAACTTCAGCCCTCCAAGGTTTCTCTACCAGCAAGCAGGCAGCAAGACTGATGCAATCCCTAGATAGGTCATACACTCCAACCCCTAAGAAGAATGATAGATGGGCAAGAACAAAGCAAGGGGTAGAGTTAGGGGTTGCAAAGAACAATGAACAAAACAATTCCTCTTAGAGAGTGGTAGTGGAGTCTAATTAAAAGAATTTCCCACCCCCAAATGAGAGGACCTTCATAAGAGCTACCCAGTAGCATTTCAGTACTGCTAAGTTCACTGACAGTTATGTGTCTCATTCTTCACATTCCAAATTAGTGTGTTTACTGGAGTTATTCTGTCCCTAATTCCATCCTTATATAGTGAAGACTGAGGATAATGTGACCTGTAATTTTAGTTCTGAGGTCACACCATAAGGACCCACATCCAGATCTAAAGGAGGAGGCTACATGTCACCCAAGAATCCTGGACTTCATTCCTGAAGCAGGAAGTGGATGGGACAATGGGATATGGGGTTGCCTTCCTTGGGAAGTGAGTGTGCTCCCTGGTGGAAGAAACAGCAAAGCCAAGATTTAGTGAACATATGAACATTATTTTGACAAATTTGAGGCTGCATGATCACCAAAATATTTCATTCTCCTTCCAAATAAATAGCCAACATGTCCCAGAATCCACTGTAGTTAGATGGGCTATGCATATTATTGAGTTCTGGCCGATAAAATGTGGGTGAAAGAGATGCAAGCCACTTCTAGGCTGGGCCCCTAAAAAGTGACTTATAATCCTCTTTCTCTTTCAGAAAGACCTTTGAGGTCATGTGCTAACTATGATGGAACTATGAGCATGGATTCATCCTGTACCCCTGGCTTGAGAGAGGGCATCTGATTAGACACATCTGCATTGAATTCTTGTGTGAGTGAAAAATAAACTTGCTTATATCAACCCACTGAGATGTGGGGTTTGTCAAAGCAGATTAATACAATGGCTTGAAATAAAAGAGAAAACCTATTTGCCCCAACCATGATGAAGAAGAAGAAACACAGCAGTGCTTTTCAAAGAAATCCTCTCTTTCAACCCCGTTTTTCTGACTACAGCTTGGATTTTAAAAAAGAAGAGAAAATAGTTTCTTGCTATGGAGAGGAGAAGGGAAATGCAGCACTCAAGTAAGTATGTCCAATTTAATTCTCCTATCTTGACCTCTTAAGTCAATTTTATATAAAAGACCTTAAAGATTATATATGTTGGAAGTGGATGACTGGCTCATGTTTTCAGAGTCTGTTTTATAATTTCTTAGCATGTCTTGAATAGGTAGTCCTTACTTTAGGATGTGGAAGTATGTGGCACGTCATTGTTATTATTTGTTAAACTCTTAGATGTGTGTGTATGTGTGTGTGTGTAAATTACTTAGGATTTTCTGTTTACAGGATCCAATCTAGAGTGTGTTATGCTCTAGCTAGAATTTCCAGTATAATTTTGCACAGGACTGGTGAAAGTGGACATCTTTGTCTTATACCCAATCTTCTAGGCATTCAGTCATTCACCACTAAGTATGATGTTAGTTGTCTGAGTTTTTTAGTGCAATTTATAAGATTGAGAATATTCTTTTCTATAACTAGTTTTTCACATATTGCTAGATTTGATTTACTAATATTTTGTTGAGAATTCTTGGGTCTGTGTTCACAAGGAACATTGGTCTGTTTGGTCTGTAGCTTTCTTTTACTGTACTATCTTTGTCTAGTTTGAGTAGTAAGATGACACTAGCCTCATAATAAAACAACTTGAGAACAGTGACCTCCTCTTCTACTTTTTCAAAGAGATAATGTAAAGTTGGTGTTATTTCCTCTTGAAATGATAGAATTCACCAATAAAACTACTTGTTCATAAAGATTTTTCAGAAGTTTTAAAAGTATGAACAATTACTGTAATAGTTATAAAACTATACAGTTTATCTACTTTATCTAGGAAGAGTTTTGGTAGTTTAGTATATTACATCAAAGTTTTTGAATTTACACGTGTAACATTACTCATCGTACTCCAATATTTCTCCCTTTAATATCTTTGGTGTCTATAATGATATCCTCTCATTCCCACTGTTGGTAATTTGTGACTTCTCTCAGTTTCTCTCAGCATTCCTAGAGGTTAATCAATTTTATTGATCTTTTCAAAGAACCAATTTTTCCTTTCATTGAAATTCTCTCTTGTTTTTAGCTTTCAATTTCATTTATTTCTACTCCTACTTTTATTATTTCCTTCCTTCTGTTTGGGTTTATTTTGCATTTCTTTTTACTTTTTTTTGATGGAGGCATAAATTATTTATTTTAGGCTTTTCTTTTTTCTAATATAAATATTTATTACTACACATTTCCCTCTGCACACTCCTTTAGCTGCATCCCACATATTTTGGTAAGTTGTATTTTTATTTTTGATCAGTTCAAAATATTTTCTAATTCCCCTTAAGACTTCCTCCTTGACTTTAGGATCATTTTAAAGTTTGTTAATTTCCAAGTGTTTGGAGATTTTCCTGTTATTCTGTTATTAATTTCTAGTTTAATTCCTTTATTGTCTGAAAGCAAATTTTCATTTCAATTCTTTTAAATTTATGAGGGTTTCTTTTGTGACCCAGGATATTGGTGAATTCCACCTGCACTTGAAAGAATGTTGTTGTTGAGTGACGTGTTCTGTATATTTCAATTACATCAAACTGGTTGATGGTGTTGTTCAGTTCTCTCATATCATTCCTGATTTTATGTCTATTAGGTATATCTGCTACTTAGAGAGTAGTAAAGTACCAAAACATGTTTAAGGATTTGCCCATTTCTCCTTCCAGTGCTGTCAGTCTTTGCTTCATGTAATTTTACTCTATGTTGTTAGATGTATACACACTTAGGATTATGTCTTCTTGATGAACTGATCCCTTTATCATTATATAATGTCCTACTTTAAGTCTAGTAATTTTCTTTTTTCTGAAATCTACTCTGTATAACAATAATATAATCATGTCAGCTTTCTTAAGATTAGGGTTTTCTTGACATATCCTTTTATTTTTAATTTTTGTGTCATTACATTATAAATGAGTTTCTTGTGCACAACATATGCTTTGGTTATTTTTTTTCTTTAAGTCCATTCTGACAATTCCTAGTGTTCTTATACTATTTACATTTCATATAATTATTGATATGTTGGACTAGGGCTATCATTTTGTTGTTTGTTTTTTGCTTGTTTCCTCTGCTTTTCATTGTTTTTCTTACATCCTATTGGGTTACGGGAACATTTATTGTAATCCATTTTAATTTATCTATTGTAATTTTAACTATATCTCTGTGCATACTTTTGTTTAGTGGTCCCTCTAGGATTATTATTTTTTTTAACAAAAAACTTAGAATCAGTAGTTTAACACTTCATATGAAATGTAAAGACATTACCATTATATATGTATATCCTTTTATTCTCCATTTTCTGCTATAGTTATCTTATAGATTATATCTACATATATTCAAAAACCAATCAACCCATGCTTTCAATTTTGCTTTCAGTAATCATATGTATTTTAAAGAACTTAAAAGAAGAAGAATCTATTATATTAACCTAAATAATTGTCATTCCTATTGTTCTTTCTTCATTCCTGATGTTCCAAGTTTCTTTCTGGTATCACATCTCTTCCATCTGAATCCTACTTAGCAATTCTTTAAAGTAGGTCAGCAGGCAACAAACTCTATTAGTTTCTCTTCATCTGAGAATGTCTTTATTTCCTCTCAATCCCTAAAGGATATTTTCACTGAACATAAAATTCTAGGTTAACTGTTCTTTTCTTTCAGCC
This sequence comes from Phocoena sinus, assembly GCF_008692025.1. NCBI lineage: Eukaryota > Metazoa > Chordata > Mammalia > Artiodactyla > Phocoenidae > Phocoena > Phocoena sinus. The sequence goes on along the minus strand of NC_045773.1, from coordinate 84,933,009 downwards.
TTTTAAAAAACTTCTGCAACACTTCCTCTGGCTTCCATGGTTTCCAATAAGAAGTCTATAATTATTTAAATTGCTGTTCATGCCTACAGATAATGTATCATTTTTTCCTCTGGCTGCTTTCAACATTTTTTATTATCTTTAGTTTTTAGAAGTTTGGTTATCATGTGGCTGGGTATGGATTTTTGTAGATTAACCTGATTGGGGTTCATTCAGTTTCTTGAACCTGTAGATGTATGCCTTTCTTCAAATTTGGAATTTTTTCAGCCTTTATTTCTTTAAATATATTTTCTCCAGCAATAAAATCTTTCTCCTTTCTTTCTGGGATTGCAATCTCATGAATGTTATACCTGTTGTTATTTTCCCACAGGACCCTGTTGCTCAGATTAGATCATTGTATTGATCTATCTTCAAGGTCACTGACATTTTCTTTGTCATTTCCATTCTGCTATTGAGCATATCTAATGAGTTTTTATTTGTTATTGTATTTTTTTTTCAGTTCTAAAATTTTCATTTAATAATTCTTTGTATTTCTTTGCTAAGCCTTTCTATTCTTTTCAGGTGTTTCAAGAGTGTTTGTTGAAGCATTTATAAAATAGTTACTTTAAAGTCTTTATCAGATACCTTTAACCTCTGTGTTATTTTAGTGTTGATTGTTTTAGACTTTCCTGGTTATATATAAACTGACTATTTTCAATTCATGTTTTTGAGATTCTTCAATTTTGTTGAGCACAACAGTAGTTAATTCTGCTGGTTTTTTTTTTTTTCCTTTTCTTTGGTAAGCACCTTTCCTGGCCACCCTCCCAACCCAGGACATCTTATTGCATTACCTTATTTAATGTTCTTTATTACTTGTATCACTAACTGAAATCATCCACTTATTTTTAAATTTTCAAATAGAATTGATTATTTAGAACAGTTTTAGACTTACGGAAAAAAAAATGAGAAGATAGTACGGAGAGTTCCCATATACCCATCTTATTGGTCAGTGTCTTCCATTGTGTGACTATAACATAATTTGGTAACCCATTCTCCTGATGACCAATATTTGATACCTCATTCCTTTTTACTGCTGATTGTATTCCACTGTATAAGTGTACCACAGTTTGTTTTCCCATTTACATATTGAAGGATATCCTGGTTGCTCCAGTTTTTAACAATTATGAATAAAGTTACTATAAACATTCATGTGAAGATTTTTGTGTGGCTATACATTGTCTTAACTGTTCTAGATCTTTTTCCTTTTCATATCCACTTTAGAATCAATTTGTTGATATTCACAAAATAGCCTGCCAGGATTTCGTTTAGGATTATATTGAATCAATAAATCAAGTTGGGAATAACTGTCATCTTTACAGTTTTGATTCATCTCATCAATGAAGACAATATATCTCTCCATTTATTTAGATCTTTTTGGTTTCTTTCGTTAGTGTCTTGTAGTTTTCTGCAAACATTATGTTAGATTTATACCTAAGTATTTCATTTTTTTAGGTATTATTGTAAATAGTATTTTTTTTTTTTTTTTTTTTTTTTTTTTTTTTTTTTTTTTGCGGTACGCGGGCCTCTCACTGTTGTGGCCTCTCCCGCTGCGGAGCACAGGCTCCGGACGCGCAGGCTCAGCGGCCATGGCTCACGGGTCCAGCCGCTCCGCGGCATGTGGGATCTTCCCGGACCGGGGCACAAACCCGCGTCCCCTGCATCGGCAGGCGGACTCTCAACCACTGCGCCACCAGGGAAGCCCTGTAAATAGTATTTTTTATTCAAATATTTTAGTGCTAGAATATCGAAAAGCAATCAACACTTCTATATAGACCTTGTGTTCTATGACCTTCCTATAATTATTAGTTCTAGAAGCTTTTAAAAAGATTATTTGAGATTTTTCTACATAGACAATCAGACATCATGTGTACATAAAGATGGTTTATTTCCTTATCTTGTTTCTTCCCTTCCAATCTATATTTTACTTCTTTTTCCCCTTCTTCTACTCTTCCTCCTCCTCCTCCTCCTCTTCTTCTTTTATTTTTTATTTTTTGTCTTGCTACTCCATCTATGACTTCCAGTACTATGTTGAATGGGAGTAGGGAGACAGAACATACTTGCTTTCTTCCCAATCTTAGGCAGAAAACATTGAATCTATAATCTGTATCAATTTGAGGAAGTGCCCTGCTCTTCCTAGTTTGCTAAGATTTTTCTTATCATGAATGTGTTGCATTTTGTCAAATGTTCTGTGTTAACTGAAATGATCATGACTTTTCTTCTTTAGCCTGTTCATTTGGTGGATTACTGATTTTCAAACATTGATCCAGCCCAGCCATACATACCTGAAATAAATCCCACTTAGTAGCAGCATATAATTCTTTTAATACATTATTGGATATGATTTGCTAATATTTTACTCAGGATTTTTATGTCCATGTTCATTAGATCTATTTGTTTTTAGTTTCTCTTTCTCATATTTTTATCTGGTTTTGGTATTAGAAGAATGCTGGTTTCATAGAAGGAACTGGGAGGTTTTCCTTCTGTTTCTATTTTTTGGAGGAGATTATGGAGAACTGGTATGATTGTTTCCTTAAATGTTTGGCAAAATTCATCAGTGATACCATCTGGGCCTTGAGATTTCCTTTTTGGAAATTTAGTGATTATTGATTAAATTTCTTTAGTTGATGTAGGGCTATTTAGGTTATCTCTTCCTCCTTTTGTAAGTATCGGCAGTTTGACACTCTCAAGGAATCTGTCCATTTAATCCAAGTTATCAAATTTCTGGGCATAAAGTTGTTCATATTATTTATTACCCTTTTAATGTCTATGGGATCAGTAGTGATGACTCTCTTTCATTTCTGATGTTTCTAATGTCTATTCTACCTTTTCTTGATTAGTCTGGCTAAAGGATTATCAATTTTATTGATCTTTTTAAAGAGTCAATTTTGGTTTTGTTGATTTTTTTCTATTATTTTTCTGTTTTCAATTTCATTTATTTCTGCTCTATTATTTATTTTTCTTCGGCTTGAGTTAGGCTTAACTTGCTTTTATCTCTCTAGTTTCCTAGTAGGTTATTGACTTTAGATCTTTCTGCTTTTCTAATATACGCATTTAACACTATAAAATTCTAAGCACTGATTTCACTGCATCCCACAATTTTTGATAAGTTAGATTTTTATTTTCATTTAGTTCACAATATTTTTACATTTTTCTTGAGATTTCTTCTTTGACTCGTGGCTTATTTAGCGTATGTTGTTTAGTTTCCAAACATGCCTGCCCCTAACATTCTTAAAAGATGTTATCCTTTATCATAATATAATTCCTCCTTTAAATAAAAGATCAATCTTTCTTTAATGGCCCTGGATATTCCTTATATTGTTCTACCTGCCTCAGTGGCCTTGATACATTCTCTTTTTATCTAATATTTCTGAATGTCTGCAACTCAAAATTCTTTAATCCCCAGGAACCCTTAAGAGACCTTTAAATCAACCTTATTCACCTAATTTCTCAAGAGGTTCTCCATTTTTCAAGTTCATAAGTAACTGAATTCATATAGCTATTCACCAAACTAACTTTAAGAAGTAGATTACTAAGGTTTCAAAGACTAAATTCCATGCTCTTACCCACCCCAACTCCCAAGGCAGACTGTAAGACATGGCACTCTGGTCCAGCATATTTCCCCAAGGAACATAAGATATTTTACAGCACCAGAGTTTAGTTCAGAGTATGTTAGATGAGGACAGAGAATGTCAGATGAGGCAGTTCTAATTCTGTTGTTTGCCGAGGGCACCCAGCTATGGCAAAGCAGAGAAGTGAGCCTGGTAGGTTTATTCTATGGCCAAGACTTGCAATAAACAAATCTAACAAACCTTATAGCCTCTTTCACTCAGAAGACAAGGAATGATTCATGAGCCAATTTTAGGTTGTACATATTTCTTTTTGTCTTTCACATTCTTAAAAACAATGTACCCTTCTGCAGAGAACAGTACACACTGTCATTTAAGCCCTGTTCCTCTTTCAACACAGTGGAAGGCTAGTGGATATGGCTTTTCAGGACACTACGTACAAAACTATCAGCTTACAAATGACAAAGGAATAGAACAAAGATAAAGACTGAATAAAAGGAGAACCTTTTCAACCAAGAGATTCTGAGATAAAGATTACTATTCCAGAATTTTAATGAATTGGTTTCATCATTGACCCCTGGAAAATGTCAAATTCCACATTTATATGGAAATGTAGGACACACTGAGGCTTGTTAGCAGCAGTTTATCACACTGAAACGGCTGTGTTATTGTGCTGTTCTCTCTCTCTTCCTCCCTCCCTCTCTGTCTATTTATCTATCTATCTGTCTATCTATCTATACACATACACACACATACAACCTTTTCCCCTCAGATCTCACTATTTCCTCTGAAGCCTGGCAGATGACAACTGAGTTGAAAAATGTGACCAAGCTGGGCTTTAGAAGAGGTCCTGTGCTAAATTAACACAAATATGAACCAGCCAAAGACCCTCAGTGAGATATAAATTTGGACGCAAGACTTACCATTTACTTTTAAGTGCACCCAGTAAGAATAGTTCAATGAGTCCTTCAAGTAGTTATCAAACAGGACCTTGAAATAAGTTAAGCTATCCACTGCCTGTTTTCAAATATCCATTGGAGCCTTATTGTATAAAAATAAAAATATTAATAATAATACCAATGTTATAAATAATACAAGCAGAAATTGCCCCAGCAGCCAGCTGCTAGGTGCCGATCAGCTAGCAGTGGCTCACCACACTAATTTTCTCTCTGTTTAGACATCTATCTCTTTCTCTCTGTAAGTTTTCTTTTTATATCTTGCTTTTTTTCCCCATTCTTTGAAGGCTTCTTAATGAAGATTTTACAAGTGTAATAAGGATGTTATGAAGAGGCAGCATGTTTAAAATGAAAGTTTTAAAGCCTGTTTCCATATGCCTGGGCATTTGCACTTAATCCAGACAAAAATCAGCAGTAGTAATAGCTACATGTAAAAGCAGGGGATCTTTCACTATCATTTTGCCTTTTAGGGGCTTTTAAGGTTCCACGTTGCTAAGGTAATCTCCATCACAATGGCATCACAATGGAAGAAGAAGTTGTAACCAGAGCTTGGTCAGTCTAAACAGTGTATTGTAACCCCAGGTGACACCCTCTGTCAGCTGAGGAGGGAAAGAAACCAAAGAGTAAGGTAACACACCCTTGGCATCCTGGGGACACTGTACAGGCCCTTGAGATAAAGTAACAAGTGAGATGAACGTGGGTGACTCAGAGACCTCCAGGTGAGATGTGGGCAAAGCTATAAAGCAGCCCACCCAGGTCCATTAACATTAAGATCATTAAGAAAACATTATGGTTGACGAATAAAAATATACTATCCCCAGCCTAGCTTCACCAGCTGTCACGTTCCCAGGGACAGACATTGTGGCTTGTAAGTGGCCATTCAAATTATTTAAGGGAAGTGAGGTCTCCACTTGTTAACAAGAACATCACTTTAAGAGATATCTGGCAAGAAATAGACCCAGAATTTAAAACGACAGCGACCATAAAAAAAACCTACAGGCACAAAAAAGCAGTATCGCCCAATCTTGTTCTTGAATGTTAATCTCAGAATAGCGGAACAGAAAGGCTTTTCAAATGTATTTATCACTTATTTTATGTTCCAATAAAGCTGAGGCATGGAGAACAGAAGTGATTTGCCCAAGGATATGAGGCCAAACCAAGCTTAGAATCTAAGTCTCCTAACTTGAAGGCCAAGTATTTTCATATTTGATGATGAACCATATTTGAAGAATCAGCATGCTGATTCTTCTGGGTTAGAAATAAAAGTATTTTCTGCACACCTAGAGCCCATGCTCCACAACAAGAGAAGCCGCTGCAAAGAGAAGCCCGTGCACCGCAAAGAAGAGTAGCCCCCACTCACCGCAGCTAGAGAAAGCCCAGCGCAGCAACAAAGACCCAACTCAACCAAAAAAAAAAAAAAAAAAAAAAAGTATCTTGACCTCATGCCCACCTACAGACAATCTGGGGATATCTCAGGGACAGGGAAGGACATTAGTTCCCCAACAGTATAAATTTTCTCCCTCATATATCTAAAATCTCCAGGACACTGGGATTCAAAGTTATTAAGGGTCATATGGTAACTTCTGGTGGTGGGAAAGGCCCACCATACAAATAATGGCAATACCAAATTTGTATTCCACCCTCCCACTATCCATTCCCAACTGTATAGAAGGTATAGAAAGACTTCTGATACAATGGTGTTTTTAATCACTTTCCAGATCGCATAGCTCCCTTTGGACTCCCAAACAACAAAACCTTCAAAACATTTTTAAAATGCATCAAAGCAACTGTATTCACCACTGTAATTCACCTGAGATTTCCAAAAGAGTTGTCTATATGTACTAGAGCATCAAACTGCCTATTTTCTCAGGGACTGTACAGGTCCACATATGTCCAATGCCTCCCTCTGTGCTCATACACCAACCTTTCCCAGTCCTCTTATTACTGTAACAATCTAGAGTCTATAATACTCATAGAGCATAACAGCTCAAATGTGTCATATGTCTATGAGACATTACCGTGAGCCCAGGAGCCTAGTTATATGCCTCTCAATCTCATCTCCATGCTCTCTGTACAGATTTCAATAGTATATCCCACTACATAACTCCTGCAGTTAATTTCAGCATTTAGAGATAACTTTTTCTGTTAACATTGGTTCTTTCTTACCCTCTTATTAGTCCAGATCTCTTCTGCTTTGCACTGAGGCTTTGCCTTACTTACATGACCCTTCTCTTCCCCATAAACCAGCCCCAAACAAAAGGGGTAATTGTTGGTCTCCTAATGAATCTCTGTATGCCCCAAAGTGGTTAAGTGACTCTGGTTTGGGAAAAACATAAAAATAAAACAAACAAACAAAAAAGACCTTGGGTTTCAGACTAAAAAGGGGAGGAAAAAGAGTTTAGAGAGAAGGAAAACATTTAGAGTGGGAATACTTTGACGATGAAAAGCTGTAGTGTAAACGCTGCCAGTTGGTTTCTCTTTTTTGTAATGCAAGTGCCTGACTACAGAGGCATCCACTTAAAGCCTACTGTCTTGAATAAACACGTTGCCAGCCACAGAGCAGACAAAGGCCCCAGCCAACACCTTCCACTCCCACCCCTGGGCTCTTTTGTTTTAGAGATATTGGTTGATTTCTAAAACTGACCATTTGGGCCACTTGTTTATTCTCTTCCCACTCTTATGTTTTAAATTCACCAATAAAGAGTGAGACCGTGAAACCTAGGACCCCACCCTCTACCCCAGTGAAAGCAAACCCCAGGCCCATGTGCACTCTCTCTTTCTATCCATGTAATTTCCAGGACCTGCAATACATATATATTTTCAACGGTTTCCTGATGGTTATTGCTGAGGGTATCTTGCAATCATAATAAGAAACACAAGGGCCAGTGCAGTCACAACATTGGTTACCAATAGGCTGAGACCAGCATAAAACAAAAGCACAACCAAAGTAGCTCAAATCAAGAGAAACTGATAGCAGATTTCTCAGGAAGCCAAGAAATCATGAACAAAGAATTACTGGCCTTACAGACTTAAACACAAATAGCCAGACTGAGCAATCTCCCAGGAATATACAAACTGAGTTATCTTTCAAATGTGAAAGGCCAACATTCATCTCTGCTCCTGTACCTCTTAGCTACCTACTCATGTAGGTTTCTCACCTGTTTAAATATAATTTATATCTTGATCCAGCCGTACTGGGTCAGAGAATGGGGAAGTTATGACCTACTAGAAAATGGGGCTTAGGAAGGTTATGTGCAAGACACATTACTGACCTCCACCTACAAAAGGTAGAGCTTAAATCTCTAGAGAATGGAAGAGAAATTAGCTGTCAGATGGTGCCAAGTTGATCACATAAACAAAGGCAAAACAAATCTTCTGTTGTCATTGTAGATGTTGGCCAAGCTCAAAGCCAAGGCTGAAGAAACAATGAAGTGGGCAGCCCCTTCCAATGAAAAGCTTTATAATATAATATCCAAACAAAAGGACTGTCTCTATTAATGTCACTGGTTACTAAGGTAAGAGGCTATGAGTCGGGTTTTTAAAATCCTGCTGGAGTGTGAAATGCTGACATATTTTTAAGGTTGACATCTTTACTGCTAAGAGTGCTGAACCCTGCCTGCCATTTACTGGCTATCTTGAGCCCTACTGAATTAATGGACATTATGCAACAAAGGAGCAGAAAGAGAACATAGAAATTTTCACTATTTCCCCTAGAAGTTTGGTGCAGGAAATCACCATATTACTAAAAGGGAGGGTGGTCATTAGAAACATGAGTTAGGGGATATATAATACCACAAAATAGTTCAAGGCAAAGATAAAAATACCTGTATTTTTTCTAATAATTTCTAAAATCATAATTTATATACAAAGAGACATAACAACCCCAAAAAGGTATTTTCAGATCTTAAAACCCAAGGGGAAAAAAATTTCTCTTTAAACTAAGCCAGCCCTGAAAATGGACACTCAGCCAAAATCTAGGACCCTGGAATCATGACATTTCTAAAACAAATGCACTGGGGGCAGGGGTAGTAGATCTATTTTAAATACTGTTTTCTGTTTCAATATAAAAAAATTGAATGATTTTCACTGTTGTATGCTTTCCTCTAATTCTCACCCATTGGCACACAAATATCTAATAGTTGTATAGGCCTATTTTTATTTATGCTTTTCCCCCATATTTATTATCAGACATTATTCCACACCCCTGCATTGCTTCCATGAGTATTGTTTTAATGGTACTACAAAATTTCATCATATTGCTATGTCATAATTTATACAACCAGTCTAGAAATGAGCTATCTTTTGAGTTTTGAATGGTTATTCAACTCTTGGAAAGAGTAAAAATTGGGGTTTGTTTTAGAAATTTTTCAGCATGGACATAGGGTTGGTAGAGGGGAGGAGGGTTTCTTGGAGGTCAGGGCAAACTTCAGTGAACAGTCTATTCTAACAGATATTAGAGAGGTCCCAGAACTGCAAAGAGTTTGTGTTCCATCTGTGTTTCTATATCTCAGCTTTTCTCAGGGATGCTGGTGTGTGTGGCTCAAATCATCTGTAAGTTTCATTGCGTGTAACCTATTACTAATATTAAAGTCTGAAATTTTGAGAAATCCTTTTTTTTAAAATTAAGTAAGAATAGATTTAAGATTGTCCTACAACAATACCTTGAAAACTACATTCCAGTGAGCAGTTTGAATTGGAAAGAAAGGAGGGGGTACACTCAGAAAAGTACTACACATCTCAATGTCATATCACACATAACACACAACAACAAAGATTTTTAGGGAGTGGACAGCACTACCCTAGATTTTTGCCCTAGTGTTGAACTGATTGATGTCTCCTGGGATTGCTGGTTTCCAAGTAAAAGCAGCAGTGTCTTTTCCTATGCAAAGCTCTAGAAATTTACTAGGAAATGGTCTGGCTGCCACGATAAACAGCAACGCTGTAAGCATAGAATGCCTCCAAGTATTCTCCAGATTCTTCATTATTTTCAGTCTAGGAAAAAGAAATTGGAAAGGAGGGTTGGAGATACCATTATAACAAAGGTTCTTTCTGACACTGGCCAGATACATCTCTCTAATGGCTGTTTGTAGGGGGGAAAAAGCATAAGCATAAGAAAACATTAAAATGTAGAAGTGGTTTCCAAACTTGGCAATGCCCTGGAATCATTTGGAGAGGCTTTTTTTCCCCCCCAATGCCTGGATCCCCAAAACAGAGGTTCTTAACTGGTCAGACCTGGGCATTCAGATGTTTAGAAGCTCCACAGTGATGCTAATGTGAAGCCAAGTTTGAAAACCACTGAGATACTGGACCCAGGAAGTTAGTAGAAGCATTAATAGGACCAGCTTGCTGACCGCTAATGATTAAGATACTTTCTGCCCTTGAGAAGTGTGATCAAACTAATGCTTCTAAATCTGAAGTACGTAACTAAAGCTCATACAAAACAGAAGTACAAAGTTCAAGAGCACCTTTCTTGGTGAAGTATCCAAAGGGAGGATTCTGTTTTAGAAAGATTCAGCCCTAAAATTGATGACCTGAGATACCAAACGATAATTTTTAATTTAAGTTTCTCCAAATTTTTTCCTTTGATTTTGTACGGGAGGAAAAAATTATTTTTCCCTCCACCCTCCTAGGTTCTCCAGCTAGGACCCAATAAATTACACTGATGAAAGACAGCTTAACAAGAGAAAAACTACAGAAGTTTTTCTGTAGTTTTAACATAGGCATCACACTCACACATGGGAGAACTCAATGCTGTGCTCAAAGGGGTGTTTAGAAGTAGGGCATCTTAACAAAATAACAATAAATTTTTTAGAGAAGTGACGAGATAAAGGAAAAGAACCTTGAACTTCCAGGGGTGGCAAATTGTGGGAAGGCAAATGTATAGGGAAAGTAATGGTAGATAAGGGCTAACTAGCAAGGTTTGTTATGTAGATTCCTCTGGTGCTGTATGTGGGCTGATAAGCATCTAGACTTATCTCTGGTGATTAACTTCTGTCCTTTCTGGTAGAGAGGGGTGAGAGGGATACCTTTACAAATCCTGCTTTTAGGCATATAGGGAGGGGGCAGAGAGCTTTTCTTCTATCTACTTCTTCTCAAATGCCTTTGGCTCAAATAATCCTTATGCCAAGTGGCATATTTGGGGGTGGCATATTCTGCTGCTCTTAAATTTCTTATCTCTCATTGCTCCTAAATAGAACAAAATCTATAGCTATGTTTTTATTTTTTGCTCTGAATTCCAATAGAGTATATAGCAATGAAATAAGGCCCTAGCTTTAAAGATCATAATGAAGTATCTGTTAAGAAAAAAAAAAAAAAAAGCATATCTTGAAAATAAGGCAAAGGAAGCATTTTATGTTCTTTTAATGTGATACAGGAGCATGAACTAACAGATCTACCCACTGATTCTTTAACTATATCAGGGGATATAGCAGTGTTTGACTTGCCATTTATTATTTATTAGAGCCAATATTCTATGAAGTTACATATTAAGTTATAGATTTTGGTCTGATGGAAATACAAATTATTTATTTCCAATAAGAAAAAGTAAACTCAAAGGTTATGGTTTTATCTTCCTGTAAGACATTAACCAGTTTAGGCCCCAACTTAGTAAGTTTATCTCAGTATAACCTCCCTGAGGGAATCACTAATACTTTTCTTCTATTTATCTTCTGAATCACGCTTATCATCATACTGGTTTCCTTGAAAATGAATTAAATAAATCTTTGACATGTTTACTCTATATTTGTATGAAAGTCAGGATTTAAATACTTTGAAAATTATACTTTGACAGTTACTGGCATTTTTCTTTAAGTTCTCATCTATCCCTACAACTTTTGCAATTCTGTGTAAATGTAAGCCTTACATGAGCCATAGTTGCATAGGGAGTTAAAATAAAACAGATAACAGAAAGTTGAAAATGTAACAAAAAAATAAATAAAATACTGTACTTCTAGCCACTCTAACATGTGTCCCACTCAGATGTACAGAAATGTTATTTTCTTACTGAACTTAACTTGCTCACAAACCTCCAGTCCCTCTCAGTAGCTAAAAACACTTCATCTTGCCACTTCAAGTTAACTAAGTATCTTTCAGTTGAAAACAATCTTTGGGGAAATTATTCGGTCTGTTTAGGATTTAAACTCAGTCAACTCAAACTTCAATCACCTTAACAAGGTCATTCTCAAGTCTCAAGCAACTTCCCTTTCCCATTCTCTGAGTTGATGTGAGATGAAGGAAAAACTTATACCAGGGATGCAAGGAAGGCATTTCTAGTCCAAATCTGTCCTCCGAGACCTTGGTGGACTCAGTTCAGTTCACCACAGATATGAATAGTCCCACCAAAGGGTTTGACCAAATCTCATTATGAGAGATTTGAGGCCTTGACCCCAACTCTTGTGGCTGATATCCTCAATTTTAAGACTTTCAACTAATAAGTTGAAAATCAAATGTAAAAATTGAAAGTGAAGGAGATAATGAGTTGTCATGATGTAGTGATGACATGGGATGTGGTGTTGCCATGATGTACTGGGGAACTGTGTTTCCCAAAAGGCTATGTCCACACCCTAATGCCTTAAGCCTGTGTATATGCCCTTTTTTGGAAAAAGAGTTTTTGCAAGTTTCATTAAATTAAGGCTCTCGAGATGTGGTGAACATTCAGAATTTGGGGTGGACCCTAAATCCAATGGCAGATGTCCTTACAAGAGAAAAGCAGAAGGAGATTTGAGGCACAGAGACAAAGGGAGAGTCCTTATGAAGACAGAGGCAGAGATTGGAGTCAGGCTGCCACAAAGAAAACAACACTTGGAGTTACCAGAAGCCAGAAGGAATCTTCCCTAGATCCTTCTGTCCCCTCCCTATATCCTTCACACAAGGAGTATGACCCTGCTGATACTTTGATTCAGATTTCTGATCTCCAGAACTGTGAGAGAATAAATTTCTGTTGTTTTAAGCCACCATATTTGTGGTACTTTGTTATGGCAGACCTAGGAAACTAATATACATGGTATGGCTTTATTTTGTTTCATTTTGATTAGAAGGGCGTGTTGGGAGTGCTATAAGCAGACAGGGAAAAGAATCCTGCAGAAGGCAGTAAATTCCAGAGCTGCTTGTATCACTTTGGACTTGATGCATAAAGAAAGGAGACATGTGCCTCCAGAAGACTGCCCTCTTAACCATATAAAGAGAACATTTGAAGGACCATTCAAGCAACCCTTTGGCTGACAGGGTCTTGGTGCTCCGGCCAGGTGTCAGGCTTGAGCCTCTGAGGTGAGAGAGCCAAGTTCAGGACATTGCACCACCACAGGCTCCTGACGCCACATAGTATTAATCTGCGAGAGCTCTCCCAGAGATATCCATCTCAACACTAAGACCCAGCTCCACTCAATGACCAGCAAGCTCCAGTGCTGGACACACCATGCCAAACAACTGGCAAGACAGGAACAGAGAGGCTGTTAAAAATCAGAGAGGCTGCTTAAAATCATAAGGTCACAGACACCCCAAAACACACCACTGGACGTGGTCCTACCCACCAGAAAGCAAGATCCAACCTCATCCACCAGAACACAGGCATCAGTCTCCTACACCAGGAAGCTTACACAACCCACTGAATCTTACCCACTGGGGGCAGACACCAAAAATGACAGGAACTACAAACCTGCAGCCTGCATAAAGGAGATCCCAAACACAGTAATGAAGCAAAATGAGAAGACAGAGAAATACGCAGATGAAGGAGCAAGGTAAAAACCCACCAGACCAAAAAAATGAAGAGGAAATAGGCAGTCTACCTGAAAAACAATCCAGAGTAATGAGAGTAAAGATGACCCAAAATCTTGGAAACAGAATGGAAAAAATACAAAAAAACGTTTAACAAGGATCTTGAAGAACTAAAAAGCAAACAAACGATGAACAACACAATAAATGAAATTTAAAATTCTCTAGAAGGAATCAATACCAGAACAACTGAGGCAGAAGAACGGATAAATGACCTGGAAGACAAAATAGGAGAAATAAATACCGCAGAGAAGAACAAAGAAAAAAGAATGAAAAGAATTGAGGACAGTCTCAAGAGACCTCTGGGACGACATTAAACGCACCAACGTTCGAATTATAGGGGTCTCAGAAGAAGAAAAAAAGAAAGAGATTGAGAAAATATTTAAAGAGATTATAGTTGAAAACTTCCCTAATATGGTAAAAGAAATAGTCAATCAAGTCCAGAGAGTCCCACACAGTATAAATCCAAGGAGAAACATGCCAAGACACATATTAATCAAACTATCAAAAATTAAATAGAGAGAAAAAGTAGTAAAAGCAGCAAGGGAAAATCAACAAATAACATACAAGGAAATCCTCATAAGGTTAACAGCTGATCTTTCAGCAGAAACTCTGCAAGCCAGAAGGGAGTGGCAAGACATATTTAAAGTGATGAAAGGGAAAAACCTAAAACCAAGATTACTCTACCCAGCAAGGATCTCATTCAGATTCGACAGAGCAATTAAAACCTTTACAGACAAGCAAAAGCTAACAGAATTCAGCACCACCAAACCAGCTTTACAAAAAATGCTAAAGGAACTTTTCTAGGCAGGAAACACAAGAAAAGGAAGAGACCTACCATAACAAACCCAAAACACTTAGAAAATGGTACTAGGTTCTAGGTACCAATAGTACCTAGAAAATGGTACTAGGAACATATATATCGATATCTACCTTAAAGGTAAATGGATTAAATGCTCCCACCAAAAGACATAGACTGGCTGAATGAACACAAAACAAGACCCACAGATATGCTGTCTACAAGAGACCCACTTCAGACCTAGGAACACATACAGACTGAAAGTGAGGGGATGGAAAAAGATATTCCATGCAAATGGAAATCAAAAGAAAGCTGGAGTAGCAATTCCCATATCAGACAAAATAGACTTTAAATAAAGACTATGACAAGAGACAAAGAAGGACACTACATAATGATCAAGGGATCAATCCAAGAAGAAGATATAACAATTGTAAATATTTATGCATGCAACATAGGAGCACATCAATATATAAGGCAAATGCTAACAGCCATAAAAGGGGAAATCGACAGTAACACAATAATAGCAGGGGATGTTAACACCCACTTTCACCAAAGGACAGATCAACCAAAATGAAAATGAGTAAGGAAACACAACCTTTAAATGATACATTAAACAAGATGGACTTAATTGATATTTATAGGACATTCCATCCAAAAACAACAGAATACACCTTCTTCTCAAGTGCTCATGGAACATTCTCCAGGATAGATCATAACTTGGGTCACAAATCAAGCTGTGGTAAATTTAAGAAAATTGAAATTGTACCAAGTTCCTTTTCTAAACACAACACTATGAGACTAGATATCAATTACAAGAAAAAAACTGTAAAAAATAAAAACACATGGAGGCTAAACAATACACTACTAAATAACCAAGACATCATTGAAGAAATCAAATAGGAAGTCAAAAAATACCTAGAAACAAATGACAATGGAAACACGATGACCCAAAACCTATGTGATGTAGCAAAGGCAGTTCTAAGAGGGAAGTTTATAGCAATGCAATGCTGCCTCAAGAAACAAGAAAAACCTCAAGCAAACAACCTAACCTTACATCTAAAGCAATCAGAGGAAGAAAAACAAAAAAAAAAAAACCAGAGTTAGCAGAAGGAAAGAAATCATAAAGATCAGATGAGAAATAAATGAAAAAGAAATGAAGGAAATGATAGCAAAGATCAATAAAACTAAAAGCTGGTTCTTTGAGAAGATAAGCAAAATTGAAAAACCATAAGCCAGACTCATAAAAAAAAAAAGGGAGAAGACTCTAATCAACAGAATTAGAAATGAAAAAGAAGTAACAGCTGACACTGCAGAAACACAAAGGATTACTACAAGGAACCATATGCCAATAAAATGGACAACCGGGAAGAAATGGATAAATTCTTAGAAAAGAACAACTTTCCCAGACAGAACCAGGAAGAAATATAAACAGACCAATCACAAGCACTGAAATTGAAACTGTGATTAAAAATCTTCCAACAAAAGCCCAGGAACTGATGGCTTCACAGGCGAACTCTATCAAACATTTAGAGAACAGACAACATCTATCCTTCTCAAACTCTTCCAAAACAGAGCAGAAGGAGGAACACTCCCAAACTCATTCTACGAGGCCACCATCACCCTGATACCAAAATCAGACAAAGATGTCACAGAAAAGAAAAACTACAGGCCAATATCACTGATGAACACAGATGCAAAAATCCTCAACAAAATACAAGCAAAGAGAATCCAACAGCACATTCAAAGGATCATACACCATGATTAAGTGGAGTTTAACCCAGGAATGCAAGGATTCTTCAATATACACAAATCAATCAATGTGATACACCATATTAACAAACTGAAGAATAAAAAACATATGATCATCTCAATAGATGCAGAAAAAGCTTTCGACAAAATTCAACACCCGTTTATGATAAAAACTCTCCAGAAAGTAGGCATAGAAGGAAATTACCTCAACATGATAAAGGCTATATATGACAAACCCACAGCCAACATCCTTCTCAATGGTGAAAAACAGAAACCATTTTCACTAAGATCAGGAACAAGACAAGGTTGCCCACTCTCATCACTATAATTCAACATAGTTTTGGAAGTTTTAGCCACAGCAATCAGAGAAGAAAAAGAAATAAAAGGAATCCAAATAAGAAAAGATGAAGTAAAACTGTCACTGTTTGTAGATGACATGATACTATACATAGAGAATCCTAAAGATGCTACCAGAAAACTACTAGAGCTAATCAATGAATTTGATAAAGTAGCAGAATACAAATTTAATGCACAGAAATCTCTTGCATTCTTATGCACTAATGATGAAAAACCTGAAAGAGAAATTAAGAAAACACTCCCATTTAACACTGCAACAAAAAGAATAAAATACCTATGAATAAATCTACCTAAGGAGACAAAAGACCTGTATGCAGAAAACAATAAGACACTGATGAAAGAAATTAAAGATGATACAAACAGATGGAGAGATATACCATGCTGTTGGATTGGAAGAATCAACATTGTGAAAATGACTATACTACCCAAAGTAATCTACAGATTCAATGCAATCCCTATCAAACTACAAATGGCATTTTTCACAGAACTAGAACAAAAAATTTCACAATTTGTATGGAAACACAAAAGACATAGGCAAAGCAATCTTGAGAAAGAACAATGCAGCTGGACACATCAGGCTCCCAGACTTCAGACTATACTATGAAGCTACAGTAATCAAGAGAGTATGGTACTGGCACAAAAACAGAAATACAGATCAATGGAACAGGACAGAAAGCCCAGAGGTATAACCACGCACATATTGTCACCTTATCTTTGATAGAGGAGGCAAGAGTATACAGTGGAGAAAAAACAGCCTCTTCAATAAGTGGTGCTGGGAACACTGGACAGCTACATGTAAAAGAATGAAATTAGAACACTCCCTAACACCATACACAAAAATAAACTCAAAATGGATTAAAGACCTAAATGTAAGGCCAGACACTATCAAACTCTTAGAGGAAAACACAGGCACAACACTCTATGATATAAATCACAGCAAGACCCTTTTTGACCCACCTCCTAGAGAAATGAAAATAAAAGCAAAAATAAACAGATGGGACCTAATGAAACTTAAAAGCTTTTGCACAGCAAAGGAAACCATAAACAAGATGAAAAGACAGCCCTCAGGATGGGAGAAAATAGTTGCAAACAAAGCAACTGGCAAAGGATTAATCTTCAAAATATACAAGCAGCTCAATATCTAAAAACAAACAACCTAATCCAAAAATGGGCAGAAGACCTAAATAGACATTTCTCCAAAGAAGATATACAGATTGCCAACAAACACATGAAAGGATGCTCAACATCACTAATCATTAGGGAAATGCAAATCAAAAGTACAATGAGGTATCACCTCATACCAGTCAGAATGGCCATCATCAAAAAATCTACGAACAATAAATGCTGGAGAGGGTGTGGAGAAAAGGGAACCCTCTGGCATTGTTGGTGGGAACGTAAATTGATACAGCCACTATGGAGAACAGTATGGAGTCCTTAAAAAACTAAAAAGAGAACTACCCTATGGCCCAGCAATCCCACTACTGGGCATATACCCTGAGAAAACCATAATTCAAAAGGAGTCATGTACCACAATGTTCATTGCAGCTCTATTTACCATAGACAGGACATGGAAGCAAGCTAAGTGTCCATGAACAGATGAATGGATAAAGAAGATGTGGCACATATATACAATGGGATATTACTCAACAAGAAAAAGAAACGAAATTGAGTTACTTGTGGTGAGGTTGAAGGACCTAGTCTGTCATACAGTGAAGTAGGTCAGAAAGAGAAAAACAAATACTGTGTGCTAACACATATATATGGAATCAAAAAAAAAAAAAAGGCTTGTGAAGAACCTCCTGGCAGGACAGGAATAAACACGCAGATGCAGAGAACAGACTTGAGGTCATGGGGAAGGGGAAGGGTAAGCTGGGACGAAGTGCGAGAATGGCATTGACATATATACACTACCAAATGTAAAATCGATAGCTAGTGGGAAGCAGCTATATAGCACAGGGAGACCAGCTCGGTGCTTTGTGACCACCTAGAGGGGTGGGATAGGGAGGTGCAAGACGGAGGGGATATGGGGATATACGTATACATATAGCTGATTCACTTTGTTATACAGCAGACACTAACACACCATTGTAAAGCAATTATATTCCAATAAAGATGTTAAAAATATATATCAGTAATCAAATAAAAGGACAACCACAGATTGGATTGAGAAAAATTCGCAAGTTATATATCTCATAAGGATTTATGTCTAGAACATGAAAACAAACAAAACTCTTGTGTCTCAATAGTAAGATAAACAACGCAGTTAATACACGAACACAATACTTGAATAGACTTTTCACTAGAGAAGATATATGAAAGGCTAATGAGTAAATGAAAAGATGCTCCACATCATTAGTCATTAGGGATATGCAAATTAAAACCACAAGAGATACCACTTCCTATGCAGTCGAACGGCTATAATAAAATGGAGAGAAATGCAAGTGTTGGGGAGAATGTGGAGAAACTGGAACTCACACATTGCTGGTAGAGATGTAAACTGGTGCAACTGCTTCAGAACACAGGTTTTCAGTTTCTTAAAAAACTACCATAGGGCTTCCCTGGTGGCGCAGTGGTTGAGAGCCCGCCTGCCGATGCAGGGGACACGGGTTCGTGCCCCGGTCCGGGAAGATCCCACATGCCGCGGAGCGGCTGGGCCCATGAGCCATGGCCGCTGAGCCTGTGCGTCCGGAGCCTGTGCTCTGCAACAGGAGAGGCCACAACAGTGAGAGGTCCGCGTACCGCAAAAAACAAAAACAAAAAACAAACTACCATATATCCCAGCAATTCCATACCTATGTATTTACCCAAGAAAAATGAAAATATGTACACAAAAGAACTTTTAAATGAATGTTCATAGCATTTTTATACCACAAAAGCCCCAACCTACATTCAAATATGCATCAATTTATGAGTACATACACAAAATGTCGTCTATCTATATACTGGAATACTCTTCAGTTTTAAAAATAATTGAAGTACTTATATATGCTACAACATGGATGAACCTCAAAAATATTATGCTAAGTGGAAGAAACAAAAGATTACATATAGTATAACTGTCCTTTAATGAAACATCCAGAAGAGGCCAGTCTACGGAGATACAAAGCAGATCAATGGTTGCCTGGAGCTCAGGTTGGGAGCAGGAATTGACTATAAACAGGCAATGGGAGTGGGGAGGGGGTCCATGGGGACTTATTGGGGTGATGAAAAATGTTTTAAAACAAGATTGTGGTAATTTTTGAACATCTGTATAAATTTACTAAAAATCATCATCTTGTACTCTTACAATGGGTGAATTCTATGAACCTTATACCTCAATAAAGCTGTTAAATACAAATAACCAGCATAGAATGGAAAGTGGGGGGTATAGATGAATCAAGTTTGGCAACATATTGATAATTTTTGCCACTGGATGATGGGTAATGAGGGATCATTATACTTTTCCTTTCCACTCTTTGTGTACATTTGAAGTTTTCAAATAAAAAATGAAAAAGAAACGATTAAAAAGGGGGAAGAAAAGAGAATGCTTTGGGCATAGTTGTACGATGAGAATTTTTTTCATTCAGTCACATGAAACATAAGCAAGACTCTTTGGTGGGGAAAATTCATGATTTAAACCAAAATAAGATTTGTGCATGAAGACTGAAAAGCATATTTCAAAGAGCAAATTTTATTTGAAGCCAGTTACAGCAACAAAAAGTGAAACATAACTGTATGATGGCAGGGATATCGGATGGCAAGGAGCAATATTCAAAGGAAATCAACAGAGCGTGGATGATGGAAACAGAAAATTCTCCATCCTCTTATTCCAGCGGTCAGCAAAGCCTAGCACATTTGCCCTCATGATATTTCTGGTCTTAAGGACTTTCTTCTTGTAGGCTGGTTTATGCAAAAGCAAGTGAAGGATGGCCCCTAGCCAGACCACAGGAGGGTGATGTAGACCCTGACAAGTGAGCAGAAAAGGTTTCTGAGGCCACGAAAAGAAGCTACTAGATAGTGATTTAACCAGTCACCTCTTTTCTCAGTGCAGAAAGACACTGGTTAGAGAAATATAATGAAGATTTTCTACCAAAAGAGGAAACATTAAAATGGATTCATTGAGTTAAATCTCTATTTCTTTTTTCAGTCACAATTAAAGAGATGGGTGGGAGGGGATGATAAGATCTATAAATGAAGGTCTAAGCATGTAGCTTTATTTTGCTTTTCATTAATGAAGGAGAGAGAAATGTGTCATACGGATGAAAATATAATTTCTTGAGGGGCAAAGTGAAATATTAAAAGATTTTCCCATTGCAAATAAGGCAATTAAAACTATTCAATTCGACAAAGCACCGGACCCAGTTGAATTCCACCATAATTCATAAGGAAAAAAACAGTAGCAAGGGAAACAGAAAAGCCTTTGGCAAAACTGTTTGATAGCTCAATAAGAAAAGAATAAAGGGAACAACTGCACCGAGTCCCTAATAAGCATTCTTAGATTTAAGCAAAAGAAAATCATTAAAAGAACTAGTTTTCCCAACTTCAATTATTAAGCACAAGAATAAAGATCCACTTAAATCTATGCATTTGTGATTTACCTAAGAGAACTGGTCTGAATTTAGGAATTTAAAATTTATTTTTATCCAGATTTCAAGAAAGCATGACAATTTTACTAGCATGTCACCTAGTAATAATAAAAGCTCACTAATAAAGCACTCCAAATCATCCTGGATATGAGAACTAATGATACCGCATTTCAAAAGCTAATAAAAAATAGCCAGCATACATAAATAGTATTGCTTAAAAACATTTTTTATAGAAATATGTTTTTTTCCCACAGAAACATCTTATAGTCATTAATACAACTAGTACATTTTTTACAAAGTATGATTAAAAATTGTAATCCTACACCCTCACTCTACACATAGATCATTTCTCCTTCACCGCTGCCTGCTGTCCTTGACTGGTGCCCCCTGGAATGTGTGTCACTCCCTATGATTCTGTAGGGACAAAACTCAGCCTCGTCCCAGCTATGCCACTGAAATGACTGAATCCAGTCAGGCATGTAGAGCAGAAGGGTCATTTTATCTAAGTTCTCCCCAATAGCCCTATCTTTGTTTCTCTTCGTCTGTGTGGTTTTTGTCACCCAGACCTCAGGGGTCTCTCTGCTTCCTAACGCAAAAATGTTTAAGCACTTGAAAAGCATGAATGTGTGTAACTGCACCATTCCCGTGGGAAATTTTAGTATACCTTGAGCAAAAAGCATGGGCAGCCACATGAAGCCAGGCCTACCATGGTCAGACACTCTGTCTGGTTAAAAGGGAATATAGTACAGAAACCTAAAAGAAAAGCCTTAAAAAAAAAAGACAGAGGGAGAGAGAGAGAAGGGAAGGAAGGAAGGAAGGTAGGAAGGAAGGGGGGAAGGGAGGGATGGAGGGAAGGAGGGAAGGAGGGAAGAAAGAAGAAAAGAAAACGTAAAAGAAAAGGTTAAGTTAAAGAAACATGGAGCCAGATCTACCAGAAGAAAACATTTAATGGTCCCTCCCTTCAAAGCAGAACTGTCTTAAAAATAGTGCCATCTGCAGTGATCCACCAGGTGAGATATCCAAGGGTGGATGACCCTTTAGAAGAGAAAAAACATGATTTGGTAGACACCTATAAAACCTCCTTCTGCTCTGAGAGTCAATGGTTCTTCGATTTTCTTATTCAAAGTCAAAGTCGTGTTCAGACACTGTCTATGAACAATTATTACTATGTTAGCCACTTCAAGTACTTTTGCCAATAACCTCAGTGGATGGTTGAAGCTCCTCAAAGAAAATTTTAAACTTCTCTTCACCTTTTAGAAATTTTATATAAAAGAGTAGAGGACTGAATTTTGCCTCTAGAAAGGACTGCATGTATAATACTGTAGCACTGATTTATTATCAAGCACCACAAGCATTCCTTGACAACATATTGCTACACTGTTATCTTACATAACAATTCACCCCTGAACTGCCATTAACAGTGAACTAAGTATTTTTCTTTCAATTTGACTCAAGCAAGAACAGAGGTGTATTAATCCTATTAGATTAAATTATGCCACAATAATCAACAACCCCAAAACCTCAGTAGCTTAAACATAACAAGGATTTATTTCTCATGCACAAGAGGTCTACTGTAGTGCTAGGGAGCTCTCCAGAGCAACAGTCTTTCATGCAGTAACTCAGAGATCTTGGATTAATGGTGGTGTCCCACTCTCTAGCTTTTCTATGTAGAATACATGGCTTCTTCTGTTGCTATGGCAGGAAACAAAAGAGAAATGGAGGATTGAGCAGCAGTTCTTCTATCTTTTGATCCAGGAGTGAAAGACATCACGTCCAGCTCTCACTCATTGGACAAATCTAGCCATGTAGCCCCAACTGCCTGCAAGATAGCTGGGAAATGTGGATGAATAGATGGAATGTTGGGTGATCACCTATCTCAGTTGCAATAAAATAAGGGAAGTGGACGATTAAGGAAATTAACCTGAGGTTCAAGAAACAGCCATCTACCTGAGACAAGCTTACTGGGAGACTGAATTCATGGAGGTTGCCGAGAATTCAGCAATAATAATACCTAACATTTACTGAATACTTGAAATAAATACTTGAAAAGTGCCATGTACTACTCTGTTTTGCCTGTATTAACTCATTCGTGCTTTACAACAGTTATATGACAAAAGGAACATTATTATCCACATATTACCAATAAGAAATGTGAAACAAAGAGGTAGAGTAATTTGACCAAGGTTTACACAGCTAACAAGAGGCAGAGTCAGAATTTGAACCCAAGCAATCTGGTCCCCGATCCCATTCTCTCAATTGTCCATGATGAGGTAGAAAAGAAATAAACTTTAATTAAATTGAATTCTATTAGGATTTACTTCTAATTTCTTTTTTATGCATGGAGAAAATGAGATCTGGTAGAAAGAAAATAGATTTGGTGCCAGAAGATCTGAGCTCCAGTACCAACTTCACCAGACATAGATCATATTGAACAACATACTTAACTTTCCCAAGTCCACTCCTCCAAAAGGAAAATGGGGCTTTTATGGAGATAGGCTTCTTGTCCAGAGAAGAAATATAATAAATGTGGAAAACATTTTATAAACTCGAAAGTTCTATCAAATGATGCCTCAGCTATAGAAGCACTATACAAGATAGATAGAACTTTACTGACACACTTCCTTTAACTTTATTGTTCAGTTATACTTTTTTACCGCACCTTTCTAGCAAATTCTAAACCTCGATCAATCCAGCTATTTATTCTTTCCACTTCTGTACCAAACTGCTGAGTGCTGCTAGAGAAAAAACATGTAGAGCCAAGCCCTTCATTGCTTCTACAAATTCAGTTTCCAACTCCAGCTGGTCATCAACGTTTCTTGGCAATCTTAGATTTCCTTGGTCAGCTCCCTCTTCTGCACAGAAGCCATATCTATACCTTCCATGTTTTCACCAAACCTCTTATCCCGTAACTCCTGTCTTATACTCCCAATAGATGACCTAACTTCCTAGTTCATAAAGAAAATAAAAAATAATCAGATAGGAATTCCCTCAAATTCTGACACCAAGCCTTCCTATAAACTCATCCTTTCCTCCCCTCCTCCTGTGACAATGAAAGAAGTGTGCTGTCCCCCCCAAATTCTACCTGTACTAGGCCAACATCTCCATCTCTCCTCTACTTTCCATTCTTTCTTAGATTCTCATAGAGCTAAGCCCATCAATCTACTCTGTTATTTTTCTACACCATTGACCTCTCCATTTCTAAGTGGTTTCTTACCAAACCATAAAGTTGTGATCAGGTACTTCCCTCTACCTCATTCTCCCTTCAGTTACAACCCCAATCTTATCTCCTTTCTCAAAATTAAGCTTCTTGAAATAATTGTCTCCACTTCTCACTTGCCATTAGTTCCTCAATCTACTACAGTATGGCTTTTACCACATCATTCCACTAGATCACACATCCACCAGATTCTCTCTCCCTCTGCCTCTCTCTCTCTCTCATACACACACACAGATGCACGCTCACACACACACACACACACACAACTTCTTGTTGATAAATATAATAAGCGATTTGCAGTTTTTTTTTATTTATCTGTGGCACTTGACAATTATGAACATTCCTTAAAAGCTTTCTTCCCATGATTTTCAGGACGTTGCGTTCTTGCCATTTCACCCCTTCTTTTTCGGCTTCTCCACTTGGTCAGCTTTGCCGAACTAATTTATTTTGCCCATTCCTTACACCTTCATGTCCCTCAGGATTCCATCTTTTCCTTTGACTTTTTCCACCCTAACAATTCTCAGTTGATATTTGAAGGCACACACATGGCTTCAGATACAAACTTTTGCCTGATGATTTCGAAATTAATCTTCTCTTGGGCTCCAACCTATATATCATACTGCCTACTGCATAGATTCTCTTGGATGTCCCACAGGAACTATATACCCAACATGTCCCAAACATTCATGGAGCCTTGACTACATGCCTTTTCTGTGCTATATATTTAGACTAAGGAGATAAAAGATAAGGAGGCTGCACCTCCAAGCAAAATTTCTGTATAGCGTGGCAAGGGCTGTGATGGATGGAGGTTCCAGGTGTGCTATCAGACTATGGATGTTACCCTCCAAAATAAGAATGGATAATATGTTGAATAGATATCTCACTTTGATTATGGGCATATCAAGTAGTACATCAAAACTGTTTTGCGTTCAGTCAATTGAAATTTGGAAGCACTGTTTCAGAGTCTTCTCCTTTAGAAGCAACCTTGTGATAATAGACAGCATCATACTTAACAGTGACATGAAAGATTTGATTAGGCACATTCTGGGAAGCACATGACACTAAACACATTTGGAGAAAAGGCAGTAGCAAGTAAAGAATATTGGAGATTTCTATTTTTCGATTATGTCATTATTCTGATCTCTAAACATCTATTCCTTCGGGAAATATACTTTGATCAAAACCAGAAATAATTTATCACCTAAGTTGCCATAATATCTTCTTACATAGGATTTATATAGTATAAGACCTCAGCTGAGCATAAATTATATATCTGCTCCTGAATTTAATATATATTTATTTTTTATGTATATTATTATATTATTCAGGAGCATGTATAATATTAAACATATTATCAATTTATAAGTAAATATTCTTCAATGAAAAATTATAGAAATTTTCAGTAGGAATGATTTAATTGTTAGAGAATTATAAGTAGGTTCAAACACAGTTTTTGCTTGAATGATGAACTATAATCTTAAAAATTATAGAAGTTATTGAGAAAGTTCAGATATTAACCTTTTTTTCCTTTGCCAGGATAGAATATTTACAGCTGAAGACTTATCTCCCTTTAGACTGCCACCTCTGCCAACAGTGATTTAATCTGCCCTTTGATAACAGCATTAATATATTGACATTTTAAATCTAGGAGGAAAAGAACTACTGAGTTGATTTACAAAGATGGCACATCAGTAAGAAGAATGAATATCCCTGATCTTCCTCCCCTCCTAGTCTCTCCATCCTCCTCTTCACATGTTTCTTCAGATGCAGATAAGTATAATGGCCAGATATTCCCTGACCTGGGACTTTTTCTGTGACCCTGCCCCAAGCTAGATCAAACCAAATTTATAGGGGGACAAAGTGTTCTCTACCAGTGACCCTTACAGTCCACCTTGAAGCCTTCCCTTAAGGAGTACCCCTTGTCTTAGAGATTTTTCTTTCATTCTCTAACCAAACTTTCATTTTTCTGGCTTTAAAGCACTCTCCTCAACCACCACCATGGAAAAGTTTGACATACTGATATACAAAATGTAATAGTAACTGAGCCAATCCCCTTCAAGACAGCAGCAGTGGTAACTGTTAATTACCAAGGGCCTAATACGCACTAGGTACGCTGTGCTAGGTACTCTATCACAGAATCTCGTTTAATGCTTTAAAAGAGTGTAAGTAGGTACTGCAATGCAGGGACTATTCATTCTTTTCACAGTTGAAGAAGCTGAGCCTCACAGAGGTGAGGAGACCACTCAAGATCCAATGCTACTGCTGGGATTCCAACCCAGGTAAATCTGACCCCAAAATATAAGCTCTTTTTATTGTATTTTAACAGAAAACAATGGTTTTACTAAATATTCTTGGATTTCTAATCATTGAAATTAGAAGACCATAGAAGACCATATAAAGAGAATTTTTCTTGCCCTTTTGGGTTTTTTTGTTTTGTTGTGTTTTGTTTGGGGTGTTTTTTGGGGTAGGGGGTAGGGGTAGGGGAGGGCCTTGAATATCAAGTACACTACCGGAGGTCGGGTACACTACCTGTGGTCAGAGGTCAGGTCTTCCTAAACCCAACAGACTAGATAACAGAACGAAATGTGAAGGCAACAATTTCTTCTTTTTCTCTGAGTTGTAAGAGATTTTTTTTCCCAAAAATCACTTACAGAAGTTAAATGATGGCATTCATGAACAAGACATTTATATGTTACCAGTTAGCAAAAGCAGAACCACAAAACAGTGCACATGCAACCTTGCTTCACTTCCCCAGGGACTATCTCACACTCATCTCTGCTCTCTAGGTAGTCAATGCACTTGAGTTGTCAGACAGACCCTGGTGTGGGCTGTGACCTCTAATAACCAGATACGGCTCTATCTTTCACTACAAGGGCTTTCATGTTGAGTATCATTTGTTTCAAGAAAGAATCTGAGAAGGAATTCTCAGATCCAAGCGGATATTTATTATGCGAACATTTTAATACATTTCCAATCTCAGTGAAAAATGTTATATCCTATCCTGAGATCACTATGAAGACACAACAACCAACAAAAAGAAGTGTTATAAGACTGTTTCCAGCAATATCTTCCTTGTTTTCAATTACAAGATGGGAAGAAAAAGAATACACATGAAAATGCATGCTTGGGAAATGGGAAATTAGAGATATATTTGAATACCTTCGTCTCAAGGACAATCTGACCTAGAATGAACAGTATGTAAAGATTGGCCTCAGGAAGAAGACCAATCAGGAAGAGGTATAATGGCTGGCGTTGCTGAGAAGTCACTATGTCCTGGCCACTGTGACAAATGCCTTACATAATTCACCTGTTTCCAACTTCACAACTACCCTATGAAACAGGTAGTAATAGTCTCATTTGACAGGTGAGGAAACCAAAGCTCAAAGAAGTCCAGTCTCTGGCCTAAGTACAGGTAAATGATAGAACTCAGATCCAACTTTCTACAATAGTCAATGCACTCAACTTTGATCAGTCATTCATTTACCACTTCCAGGAATTTTCCTGTATCATCACCTGAACAGTATCAACTGTACAATATATAGAGAGAGCGATTTCAATATAATTTGATATAAAATATATATTACATGTATTATATATTGTACAATTATATATATACAATTAATTGTGTACATATGTTAAGTAACATAATTAAGTACATTAATATATAAATATATGATATAAACAAAATAATTATTACATTTAACTAACCATTATTGCCTCCAGAAAGCTCTCTTTTTCTTTGTCTTAAAGAGAAAACAAGTATTAGAGAAGTGTTGAAGACCAAATTGAAACAACCTTTTACACATTCAGAAGAATTGAGAGAGAACAGAAAAGAGAATCACTTTCTAACTATCTGAACTTTTGTTGTCTAATGTTGTATTCTTGCACCTGAAGTGGTCACTCCAAACACCACTGATAGGTGGGAAACATGGCATTATGATGAGCCCTTAAGAGCAGGTCAGACACACTGAGAATTAATGGCAGGGAAAGGAGAGAGAACAAACTCTTCCAGATCTAAAACAGAATGGTGTGATCCATAATGGAAGCATTCTACGTATTTAGCAGAGACAGAACAGCATGATTTGGGATAATCATGGTAGACTCCAAAAAAATAGGTGGGGTTTGAGCTGAAGGTTTTAGGACATAAAAGAAGAAAAGAGGGAGAGTGCCTTCCACACAAGGCAAAGCATGAGTGAAATTAAAGAAAAGAGAAGAGTCACAAGACTCTAAGAGAAAACCTGCCTTACGAGATCAGAATAGACTGGTGTGGCATATTGGAGAGAAGAAATGGATAGGATCACTAATACACTATTAGATTATAGAGAATATTATGATCAAGATTTAAATGTGACATGGCAGCTTTTAGAAAGCCAATGAGATTTACTAGCACACTGGACTTTAGAAAACTTCTTCCACTTAATCCTCACAATTGCCCTGTGGGGAAGGCATGAATATCAAGATTTTATATACAGGCATACATTGTTTTATTGTGCTTTGCTTTATAGTGCTTCACAGATATTGTGTTTTTTACCAGTTGAAGGTTTGTGACAACCCTGCATTGAGCAAGTTTATCGATGCCATTTTCCCAACAGCATTTGTTCACTTCATGTCTCTATGTCACATTTTGGTAATTCTCGCAATAGTTCAAACTTTTTGTTATTATTGTATTTATTATGGTGATCTGTGGTTAGTGATCTTTGATGTTACTACTACAATTTACTAAAGCCTCAGATGATGGTTAGCATGTTTCAGCAATAATATATTTTTTAATTAAGGTATGTATTCAATACATGGGTTTTTTTTTTAAACAATACTATTGTACACTTAATAGTCTATAGTACAGTGTAAACATAACTTTTACATGCACTGGGACACCAAAGAAATTCATGTGACTTTCTTTATTGCAATATTCACTTTATTGCAGTGGTCTAGAACTGAACCCATAATATCTCAAGGTGTGCCTGTACAAAAAATCAGTGTGGCAAATGGAATAGCAGGTCCCAAAGATGTCCACATCCTAATCCCTGGAATTTGTGATTATTTTACATTACATGGTAATGTACTTTGTAATTACATTTACCATGCAAATGTAATTAAGGTTATAGACCTCAAAATAGAGAGATTATCCTGGATTATCCAGGGGAGCCCAATCTAATCATCTGAGTCCTTAAAAGCAGGCAATTTTCTCTGATTTTCTCTGACTAGAAGGAGAAAAGTCATGGCAGAAGAGGAAGTCAAAGAGATTACAAGCCTGAGAAAGATGTGATGCACCACTGCTGGCTTTGAGGTGTAGCGGTTGATATGCAAGGACCACAGAGAGCCCTCTAGGAGTTTAAGGGCACACCCAGCTGACAGCCAACAAGGAAATAGGACCTCAGTCTTACAACCACGAGGAACAAGATTCTGCCAACAGCCTGAATGAGCTTGGAACCTGATTCTTCCCAGAACCTGCCATAAGAGTCCAGCCAGCACTTTGATTTTAAACTTGTTAGACCTGGAGCAGAGAAACCAGATGAGCTGGAGGAACCAGTCCCTACCTACAAAACTGTGAGATAATAAATCTGTGTTGTTTTAAGCCACTAAATGTTTGCTGTTTGTTACAGCAGCGACAGGAACCTAATACATTTAGGTTACACAACTTGACCAAGGTCATAGCGCTGATGAAGGACCAAACTGTAACTCAAACTCGGGTACATCAAACTCCAAAATCCTTCTCTTTAACTGTTATGCTATCACATTTCTAGCTGAACAAAATCACAAAAGCAATATTTAAGACAACAGAAGCCAATTTGCCATTGTGTGTGGAGCTGTTTGGAAAAGGAGGAACCATGTGAGAAGGACTCAAACTGACATACTGCACTCCTCAGAGCAAGAGCCTTGACTCTTCTCTCTTTTGTGTCTTCCCTTAGTAAGTAATGAAACACCAAAAAAGTGAGCTTTTTCTACCATTCGACCTCTTAGGGGACTTTTTTTTTTTTTTTTTTTTTTTTTTTTGGCGGTACGCGGGCCTCTCACTGTGGCCTTTGTGGCCTTTCCCGTTGCAGAGCGCAGGCTCCGGACGTGCAGGCTCAGCAGCCATGGCTCACGGGCCCAGCCACTCCGCAGCATGTGGGATATTCCCAGACCGGGGCATGAACCCGTGTCCCCTGCATCGGCAGGTGGACTCTCAACCACTGTGCCACCAGGGGAGCCCCTTAGGGGAATTTTGAAAATTATAAACTTAATTTTAGAGTTTTGGAGTTCACTTGAGCTTCTAGAAGGAATGATGATACTTGCTAATTTTCACTTCAAGAGCAGGCAGATGTGGAAAACTTGAGAGCTATTAACCTCAGAATAAAAATGAAATTTATCATGTAGAGTTTAACAGTAATAGCAGTGGCTAAATCAAAACTCACAAATGACAGTAATATGACTTTAAAAAATTTTAAGCCCATGAATGCTTTATCATTGAGAAATTATTTCAAATATATCTAATACAATTTACAATCATTCTATGAAATAGAAAGTATTATCCCAGGTTTGCTACTGAGGGAAAAAAAAAGAGAGAGGGAGAGACTCAAAACTGTTAAGTGGCTTGTCCAAAGTCACAGTTAGCACATAACCAAAATAAGACTTTAATCAAGGTTCCTAACCTCTAGACCCCATACTATTTCTATGGTGTCAACCTATAGCACTGAGGAAAGGAAAATATGATTGTTAAGTGACTTCACAGAGTTGTCTTCAAAATCAATTGAAACTTTATAAGGCAACAGGTTGTGTAAAGATAAACCTGTCATCAATATGAACTTGGTCCCAGCTGGCCTCATTCATTGTGCACCAACAGGGTGAGACCCTATGGGGGCAGCCCTTCATTTTTCAGTGTGACCCAAAAATCCAGGATCACAAAATAATTTTAGTTTTAGTATCCAATTCTCATTTAAAAAATTCCTAAACATATGTGCATCTTAAGAGTGAAACATTATGTTAGTGAGTAAGAATAGCAGGAAAAGAAGAAGGAGGAATTGGGGTGGCTTTCTTTTTTAAAATCCTGGTCCTCCTCCAACCTTGCATTCATCTGAACAGAGCCAGCACCTCCTCGGGGACCGTGGCTCTGAAGTGGATGGCAGACACACATGTCCAACTAAAATCATTGGGAGCAGCTGTTCCGCCAACTGTGTTTATCCTTTCCTGGGGCTCCTTGCTCAGAGTAAGAAATGGTGTGGACAGATGAAAAAATGCTGCCCTGGCACTACTGAAATGTGCTGAATTGCACTAGATAAAAAGTAGCTAAACTGTTGGAGTCAACTCACTGAGAAAATACAACTCTCAGCCCTGGAAAATGGAAAGCAATGTGAAAGCCAGGCAAGAGAAACTCTCCTGGCCAAACAGTGACATTTGATACATAGGTTCTGTGGACATTTGCTAAACAGAAATGGAATAATTTTCTATTCATACTGTTGCTATCTCAGCAACTGACATACAGGAAGAGAACTACAGTGATGGAGATTTCTAGAAAACAGAACTGGGTAGGATGCATTGTTAACGGGGCAGACTACAGAGCAGGGTCACAGCCCAGAAGAGGAAAGGATAAGTCAAAAAGAATTATTCCCAGCTTGTCAGCCTATCCTGGGCCATCCAACCTTTCCTATTCTTTCCTGTGAATGGCTCCCTACATCAGCTGTGTTCAATTTTTTTTTTTTTTTTTTTTTTTTGCGGTACGCGGGTCTCTCACTGTTGTGGCCTCTCCCGTTGCGGAGCACAGGCTCCGGACGCGCAGGCTCAGCAGCCATGGCTCACGGGCCTAGCCGTTCCACGGCATGTGGGATCCTTCCGGACCGGGGCACGAACCCGTGTTCCCTGCATCGGCAGATGGACTCTCAACCACTGCGCCACCAGGGAAGCCCTGTGTTCAAACTTTTTGTCTCAGGCTACATTTAAACTCTCAAAACTTATTGAGGACCTGCAAAGAGCTTCAGTTTATGTGGGTTATATCAGTTTACATTTAACATTAGAAATTACAGCATTTTAATATATTTAGTTATTAATTCATTTAAAAATAACACTAAACTCACATGTTAAAAAAGTATATTTAAGAAAAAATCATATTATTTTCCTAAACAAAAAATAGCAAGAAGAGTGGCAATAATTTAATTTTTGCAAATCTCTTTAATATTTAGCATAATAGAAGATAGCAGGATTCTAATATATGCTTCTATATTCAGTCTGTTACAGTATCATATGTCATGTGGCCTCTGGAAATCTCCACTGTATACTCATGAGATAATGAGTCATAACTACAAATAATGTCTTAGCATTATTATAATAATAGTTTTGACCTCATGGACTCCTAAAAGAGCTGTTGGAACCCCCAGGTGTTCCATGCTTTGAGAACCACTGTCTTATACTTTATCTTTATTCTGATTCTGGAATCAGAAATTTCATAACTCATGAGTCCCTTCTGGACCTGAAAAGTCACTTGTGCAATGTTAGAGTTCCAGAAAACTACAGCTAGAAAGAGCCTGGTAATCTAGTCCAGCTTTTTCATTCATTAAATAAATTATTTTTCCACCACGTGCCATGCACTGTTCTAGCACCAGAAAAACAGCAATGAATAAAACAGAGAGTTAAGGAACTTTTGAGACAGAGGGAATCTGAAAATAAATAAACAAGAAGAAGAAGAAAAAAAAATAATCTCAGATAGTAACAAGTGCTTTAACTGTAACAAAAAGTCAAGGTAATCAAGTTTGGGGTTCGAGTTGTCCGGAGAGATTTTATGACTTGCTCAAGGTCATGCATAGTTAATTAGTAAGAATCAAGAACAGAACATAGTGCACAAAAATGTAAAGTTGATAATTATTTGGGATATTGGGCAGTGCAGATGGCTTTTCTAATCATTACAAAATTATCAAAAGTAATTGTTATTGATGTTTAGCTCTAAATTGTGTCACTTGACTTTTCTCAAAGGACCTGGTCACCAGGTAGTTGACCCACACTTCATTTAAGTTGCACCAAATCTTTTGTAAAGATGAAAACCAGGATATCTTGAATATTATATTTGAATCATGTCAGAGAATAAAGGTCATATAACATAGACCGATATGCCCATAAAATCACCCCCAGAAAACTGAGTTTGCTATATACATAATTGGCCCAAAATGTATCTTGGGTATATCCCATAGTTACTTCCTTTTTGCATAATCCCATCTCCCCCAGCAACCCTAGGTCCCACCCTGACCACTCTTTTTGTATGTGCATTCTTTAATCTTTTATGATAGTACAACACTCATACAGAAAATTGTACAGTTAGCTCAATGAATTTTCCCAAACCAGACACTCCCCTACAATGAGCACTTAGATTGTGAAGCAGAATCCTATTACCCCAGAAGCTCCTTTTGTACTTTCTTCCAGAAAATACAACTCACAAATGGTAAACAGTATTCTGGCTTCTAACAACATAGATTGCTCTTTTGTACTTTGTATAAATGGAATCATATAGCATGAACTCTTTTGTGTCCGGCTTCTTGAGTTCAACATTTTGTTAGTGACATTCATTTACATTGTTGCATGATTGCAGATCATTTATTTTCATTTTTATAAACACACATCTCATTGGGAGAATATGCTACAATTTATTCATCCAGATGGACACGTGGAGAGCTTCCAGCTTGGGGTTATTATGACTTGCCCTGCTATGGACACTCTAATTCATGTCTTTTAGTAAACATATGTATATATTTAGTTTTTTATATATTTGTTAACTATGTTTACTAAAATATATTAATATATTCTAAAAATTTGGGTCATAACATATACTTATGTTCATCCTTAGTAAATACTGTCAAACAGTTTCCAAAATGGTTCTTTCAATTTATACTTTCACCAGCAGAATATGAGACTTCCTGAAAATCTCTTCTTTTTTCCATTAAAATTGGAGGAGCTTGTCTACTATTTTCTCAGGGCCAAATTATCTACCACTGAATGTCACAAGCAACTCAATGGTTAGTTTCTAGTGACTATGATACCCACCATTCCAGAAGTACTGATATCCTAATATGGAGTTACTGGATTCATCATGTCTTAACCAAAAAGATTCTAAAATAAACAAGATGTCAAATATTAATTAACAAGCCAGTAGTAAAAGACGGGCTTAAAGTTCTAGTTCCCAAATCATACGGTCAGATCTCCTATTACTCTGCAACAAATGTAAGCGTGGTTCAGATACTCCGAATCGGGACAGAGCCACTGCACCACAGCTACTCAGTCTGGCCTGGAGCCTGCTGCTCAGGTAGTTCTCAGCCCAACAGCACTCACATCACCTGGGCACATGCTAACAATCAATACAGGATCTCAGCATGCCACCCCAGGCCCACTGAAACAGAATCTTCATTTAGCAAGATCCTCATTATAATTTGAGAAGCACTACTGGAAAACTGTACTAAAAGGAGGAGCCTCAGATGCCAAATTTCACTGATTATGAGTTAGTAGAGCTTGTGCGGGCAGTTCACAGCCTAGGTATATATGCCTACAGAAGTCAGTCAGCCCGTTTCTCAGACCATCTTTTCACCTTGTACTTGGACTAAGGCCTTAGTGCCCAAAGAGACAAGCCATGTTTATTGGGAGAGCAGACATGCAAACATTCTTAATATAATGTTGTTGCAGTTGGTGACAAGATTCATAGCAAATATGACAGAATTACAAAAAAAAAGACAATATTAGTTCTGTTTGCAGCGACAGGAGAAGGCTTCAGAGAAACGCAGAAGTTTTGCCTGGTCTGGAATAAGTGAGAGTTACCTTGCCAGTTGGAGAAGTGGTGATCCAAATCAAGGAAAGAGAAAAGAGCCAGAAAGAGAGGAAAAAAATATTCAGAAAATTTTCCTTTGTAGCTTTTCTTGTCTTTACTTCCTGGGCCCTGTTCCCCAACTCTGTGGCTCTCGCTTTCAGTGTGGCATCAATGTGAATTCTCTTTCTCCTCCTCCATGTCATCTCTAGATATGCATCCCTACCTCTACCCCTTCAGTCCAGTGATTGCTATTTCCTGAACCACAGCTGCACAGGGTGTGCACATGTCAAGCCAAGTCTTACTCTTGATACTAAAAGAATACTGATTACAGAAATTACACTATTGAATACTCCTCAAGAAATACTCTCTTCCTTTGGTTTCTGTGATACTCTACAGTCATCTGATTCCTTTCCCACAATTTGCAAAAATGACTTTTCTGGCCCTTTAACCTTCTTCCACTGAATGACAGCCAGTATACTCAAGACTCCCAAAGCCTCAGTCTTCAGCACAATTTAAAAAAACAAAAAAACACTTTTTTTCTGAAATAATTTCCAGTGGTATTGGCTAAATTGAATCCCAAAGCTCCAAATCTCCCTGTTTGTTCTTTTGTGCTCTCTCAATCATCTGTTCTGTATCATCAGATGCCTACAGGACTTTTATTTGCCTCAAACCCTTATTATAAGTAACTCATCAGACACACACACTCCTCCACTATCTAAAAAGTTCCCCCAAAACAATGCCCCTACCTTTCAAAATCTTGGAATTACCACCAACTCATTCTTCTACTTCAGTTCCATATCAACCATCCAGTTCCTTTTTTATCTCTGCTATGTCTTCACCTTCCTTTGTAACCTCACCAACTGGCAAACAAGGTCATGTACACTTGTAGGAGTACATGCTTAGCCATGGGGGGCCAGCAGCAGGCGCCTTGTAGCGGCAGGGGCCAGCTGATCACACAGGTGGTGGTGGGAGCCAGGAAAGGCAACAAGTGCCAGAACCAGCTGAATGCCCACTGGTAGCTATGGGGACCCTGGCTGTCAGTTTGCACCACTGTGGCTACTGGGTCTCCCTTTGGGAACATGGCAGTGGAGGCCTGTGACAAGGCTCAGGTCAGGGGCATGCGGTGCACAGGAGAGGCTAGCTACAGGTGAGCACAGTGGTGCAAGCCAGCGACAGAAGACATGGGTTCATCTGGGCCCACGAGCAGGGTGGGGGCCCTGACTGTGACCACGGTCTCCCACGACATAGTCTCCTCTAAGCCTGTGCGTGGCACTGGAGGCGGGTGTGTGGGGCTGGGTCGGGGCATGCAGGTGGACAACCGGAGGGGTTCACCCTGAGCGCACACATGTTGATGAAGTCAGCTATGGAGGTCTAGGCTGGCTTCTTGCACTTGCACAGCCACAGAGACCTGAGCTGGCTGCTGGGGTGGTTCCTGGGCCCCAGCAGGAGTCACGCGGGAGGACGTGGGGAGGCACTCGGGCAACTGACATCAGCCAATGTGAATAGCTGCCGTGTGAAGGCTGGTGAAGTCTGCAGCAGGTCCCTGCTGGCTGTGCTGGCCCTTGGTTTCTCCAGTGTCAAAAGCTGCTGGGCTCGTCTGCAGAGCAGGTCACTGGGAACTGAGGCCACTCTTGCTGTGTGGCTGATACTGGTAGCTCCTGCTTTTCTTCCTTGTTCTTAGATATCTCTGCAAGTCTCCATGTGGCCAGTCTCTGGGTGGCACGAAAATGAAGCAGATCCTTCCTGCAGTTCGCTGAAAGGTTGGGGAAGCTGCTGGCTTACCCTGCTTTCTCTCCTGGAGATGGGAACTCTTTCTAGCTAGAGTTCCTTTTCGGCACTGAGCAGTGCTGGTTTGGGGAATGGGATGATGCAGGCAAGATGAAGCTGTTCTTCCTTCCCTTTTAGTGTGGTTATTCTCAGGTTTTTTTTGGTCCCAGTGTATTGCTGATGCTTCTTAAGTGGACTCCAAAGCTCTCCCAGAGCTGCTTTTATTCATGGCTACATGTCTAATTGTTGATCACTGTGGCGTGACCAAGGCTAGGGTCTTCTACTCTGCCACTTAAATTACTCATCAAGACACTAATTTTGACATTTTTAAATTCTCCATCTGAGGTATAAAAATCTCCCTATGCATACTGTCTTCTGTCTTAGGGGAGTTTGAGACATTCAACCATTATTAGAAGTTTTTAGAAGTTTCAGTAGCTAGCAACCTCAGTCATACGACCTTATTCTGAGCTCCATATTCTGGCACACCAGTACTGCATGCAGGTTGGCTCTGTCTAGTGACCCAGGCTGCGCAATCTGCCATAGCAGCCCGTTTTCAGTTCTGTCTCACAGCACCTTACTAGGACTAACTTGAACTGCTCTTTACTATGACTTAGTGTTAGCCTGTGAGGTTGCCTCCCTCCCTGCACTAATTATTTTCTGGAGAATTATCCTAAGTAAACTTCTGACTTTCTTTATTGTGTTACCCTGGGGCTAACAGTCAGGACTAATACTTCTGGCTCATTCTGCTCAAGGTTTTCCCTAGCTTTGGAAAATCCCTACCCTGAATAGCATTTGCTTTTGCTACAGCTTCATCTGCAGTCTTTCAGTTTACAATGCTGGTCCCCTATTCTTTTCAGAAAGGCTAAACAGAATGTACAAACTACGCCTTAAACTGAATACTTTCCTTCCTAACACATCTAGGGCTAGCACCCTCTGTGGTGCCTTTCTTCCTTTTATTTGAATTGGATCTCTTCCCCAGCCATTGCTTTCCTAATACAGTCTCCTCAAATCTGTTCTGCGGGATCTCCCCATAGTGAAAAAAGTCAGTAATTTCTAAGAATGTCAAAGGAATCAGCTGTTCAAACGAATCCTGTCTACTGTCACACAACCTAGCCATGATGCTCGCCGAGGCCCCTGTGCTTACAGAAGGCTTCCACAACCACCACCACCCGAACTCTGTATAGGCTCAGGTCCGTGAGAACTCAATCAAGGCCCATATAAAAACAGACACCCACCTGTGAACTCAGCAGTCCTAAGCTGCAGTCATCACCCAAGGAAAATACATCATGGCCTGAGACATTCAATCTTCCAGTCAGGCTGTAACTATAAAAGGCCAAGGATGAGACCTTCAAGATGGTGAAGGAGTAAGATGTGGAGATCACCTTCTTCCCCACAAATACATCAGAAATAAATCTACATGTGGAACAACTACAGAACACCCACTGAACGCTGGCAGAAGACCTCAAACTTCCCAGAAGGCAATAAAAGAAAAAAGAAAAAACAGAGACAAAAGAATAGGGACAGGACCTGCACCAGTGGGAGGGACCCGTGAAGGAGGAAAAGTTTCCACACACTAGGAAGCCCCTTTGCAGGCGGAGACGGGGTGTGACGGAGGGGAAGCTTCGGAGCCATGGAAGAGAGCACAGCAACAGGGATGCAGAGGGCAAAGAGGAGATATTCCCGCACAGAGGATGGGTGCCGACCAGCACTCACCAGTCCGAGAGCCTTGTCTGCTCACCCGCCGGGGCGGGCGGGGCCGGGAGCTGAGGCTCGGGCTTCAGGTGGAGCGCAGGGAGAGGACTGGGGTTGGCGGTGTGAACACAGCCTGAAGGGGGCTAGTGTGCCACAGCTAGCCAGGAGGGCGTCCGGGAAAAGTGTGCAGCTGCCGAAGAGGCAAGAGACCACTGTTGTGGGGTGCGCAAGAAGAGAGGATTCAGAGCTTCGTCTAAACGAGCTCCAGAGATGGGCGTGAGCCACAGCTACCAGCAGGGACCCCCAGAGACGGCCATGAGACACTAAGGCTGCTGCTGCAGCCACCAAAAAGCCTGTGTGCAAGCACAGGTCACTATCCACTAGCCTCCCGGGAGCCTGTGCAACCAGCCACTGCCAGGGTCCCATGACCCAGGGACAACTTCCCCGGGAGAACACATAGCGCCTCAGGATGGTGCAATGTCCCGCTGGCCTCTGCCGCCGCAGGCTCGCCCCACATTTCGTACCCTCCTCCCACCCCACCCCACCCCCAGCCTCAGTGAGCCAGAGCCCCCTAATCAGCTGCTCCTTTAACCCCATCCTGTCTGAGTCGGAACAGACACCCTCAGGCGACCTACATGCAGAGGCGGGGCCAAATCCAAGGCTGAACACGTAATATCAAACTGCGAAAACCTCCCAGAGATCTCCATCTCAACGCCAAGACCCAGTTCCAATCAACGACCAGCAAGCTACAGTGCTGGACACCCTATGCCAAACAACTAGCAACACAG
Organism: Phocoena sinus; assembly: GCF_008692025.1. Lineage (NCBI taxonomy): Eukaryota > Metazoa > Chordata > Mammalia > Artiodactyla > Phocoenidae > Phocoena > Phocoena sinus. The sequence continues at coordinate 84,893,989 of NC_045773.1, read as the reverse complement.
GAACACAACCCCACCCATTAGCAGAGAGGCTGCCTAAAATCATAGTAAGGCCACAGACACCTCAAAACACACCACCAGTCGTGGACTTTCCCAACAAAAAGACAAGATCCAGCCTCATTCACCAGAACACAGGCTCTAGTCCCCTCTACCAGGAAGCCTAAACAACCACTGAAAAAACCTTAGCTACTGGGGGCAGACACCAAAAACAACGGGAACTGCAAACATGCAGCCTGCAAAAAGGAGACCACAAACACAGCAAGTTAAGCAAAATGAGAAGACAGAGAAACACACAACAGATGGAAGAGCAAGGTAAAAACCCACCAGACCAAACAAATGAAGAGGAAATAGGCAGCCTACCAGAGAAAGAATTCAGAGTAATAATAGTAAAGATGATCCAAAACCTTCGAAATAGAACGGAGAAAATACAACAAATATTTAACAAGGAACCAGAAGAACTAAAGAGCAAACAAACAATGATGAACAACACAATAAATGAAATTAAAAATTCTCTACAAGTAATCAATAGCAGAATAACTGAGGCAGAAGAACAGATAAGTGACCTGGAATATAAAATAGTGTATTAACTACTGCAGAACAGAATAAAGAAAAAAGAAAGAAAACAATTGAGGACAGTCTTAGAGAACCCTGGGACAACATTAAACACACCAACATTCGAATTATAGGGGTCCCAGAAGAAGAAAAGAAAAAGAAAGGGACTGAGAAAATATTTAAAGAGATTATAGTTGGAAAATTCCCTAATATGGGAAAGGAAATAATCAATCAAGTCCAGGAAGCACAGAGTCGTACACAGGATGAATCCAAGGAGAAACACGCCAAGACACATATTAATCAAACTATCAAAAATTAAATAGAAAGAAAAAATTTTAAAAGCAGCAAGGGAAAAACAATAAATAACATACAAGGGAATCCCCATAAGGTTAACAGCTGATCTTTCAGCAGAAACTCTGCAAGCCAGAAAGGAGTGGCAGGACATATGTAAATGATGAAAGAGAAAAAACTACAACCAACATTACTCTACCCAGCAAAGATCTCATACAGATTCGACAGAGAAATTAAAACTTTTACAGACAGCAAAAGCTAAGAAAATTCAACACCACCAAACCAGCTTTACAACAAATGCTAAAGGAACTTCTCTAGGCAGGAAACACAAGAGAAGGAAAAGACCTACAACAAACAAAAAGGAATTAAGAAAATGGTAATACGAACATACATAACAATAGCTCCCTTAAATATAAATGGATTAAATGTTCCCACCTAAAGACACAGACTGGCTGAATGGATACAAAAACAAGACCCATATATATGCTGTCTACAACAGACTCACAGCAGACCTAGGGACACATACAGACTGAAAGTGAGGGGATGGAAAAAGATATTCCATGCAAATGGAAATCATTTGCAATGGAAATCAGTAGCAATTGTCATATCAGACAAAATACACTTTAAAATAAAGACTATTACAAGAGACAAAGAAGGACACTACATAATCAAGAAATCAATCCAAGAAGAAGATATAACAATTATAAATATTTATGCAACCAACATAGGAGCACCTCAATACATAAGGCAAATACTAACAGCGATAAAAGAGGAAATCGACAGTAACACAATAATAGTAGGGGACTTTAACCCTACTTTCACTAAAGGACAGTCAAGCAAAATGAAAATAAATAAGGAAACACAAGCTTTAAATGACACGTTAAACAAGATGGACTTAATTGACATTTATAGGACATTCCATCCAAAAACAACAGAATACAGTTTCTTCTCAAGTGCTCATGGAACATTCTCTAGGATAGATCACATCTTGGGTCACAAATCAAGCTGTGGTAAATTTAAGAAAATTGAAATCATATCAATTATCTTTACCGACCACAATGCTATGAGACTAGATATAAATTACAATAAAAGAAGTGTAAAAAATACAAACACATGGAAGCTAAACAATACACTACTAAATAACCAAGAGATCACTGAAGAAATCAAAGAGGAAATCAAAAAATACCTAGAAACAAATGACAATGAAAACACAATGACCCAAAACCTATGGGATGCAGCAAAAGCAGTTCTAAGAGGGAAGTTCATAGCAATACGATCCTACCTCAAGAAACAAAAAACATCTCAAATAAACAAACTAACCTTACACCTAAAGCAATTAGAGGAAGAAGAACAAAAAACCCCCCAAAGTTAGCAGAAGGAAAGAAATCATAAAGATCAGATCAGAAATAAATCAAAAAGAAATGAAGGAAATGATAGGAAAGGTCAATAAAACTAAAAGTTGGTTCTTTGAGAAGATAAACAAAATTGATAAACCAGTAGCCAGACTCATCAAGAAAAAAAAGAAGAACACTCAAATAAATATAATTAGAAATGAAAATGTAGAGGTAACAACTGACACTGAAGCAATAAAAAGATCATAAGAGATTACTACAAGCAACTCTATGCCAATAAAATGGACAACCTGGAAGAAATGGACACATTCTTAGAAAAGCACAACCTTCTGAGACTGAACCAGGAAGAAATAGAAAATATAAACAGACCAATCACAAGCACTGAAACTGAGACGGTGATTAAAAATGTTCCCACAAACAAAAGCTCAGGACCAGATGGCTTCACAGGCGAATTTTATCAAACATTTAGAGAAGAGCTAACACCTATCCTTCTCAAACTCTTCCAAAATATAGCAGAGGGAGGAACACTCCCAAATTCATTCTAGGAGGCCACCATCACCTTGATACCAAAACCAGAGAAAGATGTCACAAAGAAAGAAAACTACAGGCCAATATCACTGATGAACATAGATGCAAAAACCCTCAACAAAATACTAGCAAACAGAATCCAAGAGCACATTAAAAGGATCATACACCATGATCAAGTGGGGTTTATTCCAGGAACGCAAGGATTCTTCAATATATGCAAATCAATCAATGTGATAAACCATGTTAACAAATTGAAGGAGAGAAACCATATGATCATCTCAATAGATGCAGAAAAAGCTTTTGACAAAATTCAACACCCATTTATGATAGAAACTCTCCAGGAAGTGGGAATAGAGGGAACTTACCTCAACATAATAAAGGCCATATATGGCACACCCAAAGCCAACATCATTCTCAATGGTGAAAAACTGAAACCATTTCCACTAAGATCAGGAACAAGACAAGGTTGCCCACTCTCACCACTATTATTCAACATAGTTTTGGAAGTTTTAGCCATAGCAGTCAGAGAAGGAAAAGAAATAAAAGGAATACAAATTGGAAAAGAAGAAGTAAAGCTGTCACTGTTTGCAGATGACATGATGCTATACACAGAGAATCCTAAAGAGGCTACCAGAAAACTACTAGAGTTAATCAATGCATTTGGTACCTTAGCAGGATACACAATTAATGCACAGAAATCTCTTGCATTCCTATACACTAATGATGAAAAATCTGAAAGGGAAATTAAGGAAACACTTCCATTTACCACTGCAACAAAAAGAATAAAATACCTAGGATAAAATTACCTAAGAAGACAAAAGACCTGTATGCAGAAAACTATAAAACACTGATGAAAGAAATTAAAGATGATACAAACAGATGGAGAGATATACCATGTTCTTGGATTGGAAGAATCAACATTGGGAAAATGACTCTACTACCGAAAGCAATCTACAGATTCAATGCAATCATTATCCAACTACCTATGGCATTTTTCACAGAACTAGAACAAAAAATTTCACAATTTGTATGGAGACACAAAAGACCCCGAATAGCCAAAGCAATCTTGAGAGAGAAAAACAGAGCTGGAGGAATCAGGCTCCCGAACTTCAGACTATGCTACAAAGCTACAGTAATTAAGACAGTATGGTACTGGCACAGAAACAGAAATATAGATCAGTGGAACAGGATAGAAAGCCCAGAGATAAACCCATGCACATACGGTCACATTATTTTTGATAAAAGAGGGAAGAATATATAATGGAGAAAAGACAGCCTCTTTAATAAGTGGTGCAGGGAAAACTGGACAGCTACATGTAAAAGAATGAAATTAGAAAACTCCCTAATGCCATACACAAAAATAAACTCAAAATGGATTAAGGACCTAAATGTTAGGCCAGACACTCTAAAACTCTTAGAGGAAAACATAGGAAGAACACTTTATGACATAAATCACAGCAAGATCCTTTCTGACCCACCTCCTAGAGAAATGGAAATAAACACAAAAATAAACAAATGGGACCTAATGAAACTTAAACGTTTTTGCACAGCAAAGGAAAACATAAACAAGACGAAAAGACAACCCTAAGAATGGGAGAAAATATTTGCAAATGAAGCAACTGACAAAGGATTAATCTCCAAAATTAACAAGCAGCTCATGCAGCTCATTATCAAAAAAACAAACAACCCTATACAAAAATGGGCAGAAGACTTAAATAGACATTTCTCCAAACAAGATATATAGATTGCTAACAAACATATGAAGGCATGCTCAACATCACTAATCACTAGAGAGATGCAAATCAAAATTATAATGAGGTATCACCTCACATCAGTCAGCATGGCCATCATCAAAAAATCTACAAACAATAAATTCTGGAGAGGGTCTGGAGGAAAATGAACCCTCTTGCACTGTTGGTGGGAATGTAAACTGATACAGCCACTATGGAGAACAGTATGGAGGTTCCTTAAAAAACTAAAAATAGAACTACCATATGACCCAGCAATCCCACTACTGGGCATATACCCTGAGAAAACCGTAATTCAAAAAGAGTCATGTACTACAATGTTCATTGCAGCTCTATTTACAATAGCCAGGACATGGAAGCAACCTAAGTGTCCATCAACTGATGAATGGACAAAGAAGATATGGCACATATATACAATGGAATATTACTCAGCCATAAAAAGAAACAAAATTGAGTTATTTGTTGTGAGGTGGATGCACCTAGAGTCTGTCATACAGACTGAAGTCAGAAGGAGAAAAACAAATACCATAAGCTAACACATATATATGGAATCTAACAACAACAAAACAAATGGTTATGGAGAACCTAGGGGCATGACAGGAATAAAGATGCAGACATAGAAAATGGACTTGAGGACATGCGGACGGGGAAGGGTAAGCTGTGACAAAGCGAGAGAGAGGCATGGACTAAACATAAAATAGATAGCTAGTGGGAAGCAGCCTCATAGCACAGGGATATCAGCTTGGTGCTTTCTGACCACCTAGATGGGTGGGATAGGGAGGGTGTGAGGGAGATGCAAGAGGGAGGGGATATGGGGATATATGTATATGTATAGCCGATTCACTTTGTTATAAAGCAGAAATTAACACAACATTGTAAAGCAATTATACTCCAATAAAGATGTTAAAAAATTAAAAAAAAAAAAAGGCCAAGGATGGATGCAAAACCAGCTATACTGCAAACCATCAAGATTTAACTTCACATAGTCTGGTCCCCACAAAAATCTCAATCTTTAAGTTGTACTGTACTCCCTAAATCCCAGTCTATCTCAATTCCTAAAGGTTCCCAAAAGGTACAAACGATTGAGCTACAAGAAGGCTTAGTAAATAACAGCCCGAATTGTGAGTAAAATGAGAAATCAGACAAAAGAGGAAGGCAGTTGCAATATGTGAGAGGCCAGGGGACCTGCTTATCCCTGCCCTTCTCATTTCCCGAGGAAGTCTGAGTCTTGTATCAGCCTGCCCCAAGGGGACCCTGTCTGGGGAACAAACTCATTCATACTTGCTTCACTCTAATCTGGGGTGGAGGGAGATACAGAGTGATGTTTGGGAAATTAAATCCACCAAATAGCAAAATGTGTGCCAATAACTAATGCTCACCACTTACACAAATAGTTCCACCTTGGTAGGGAGGAATAAAGGGGGGAACAGGAAGCCAGAGTGCTATAGGAAACAGAGGTGTGTGAGGGAGGCGTTTATTGTATGGAATAATGAGATAATGATGAAGGTGCTGAAATATGGTCAAAATTCAAATTCTATCATTATCATGTTATTATTATTGACTAGGTCGAGAGATGCAAAGTCTAAGTAGAGAGAGAAAGGAGTTATCTGTAATCTTGAGTAAACTCATATTCACTTTCTCCTCTCCTCCAACAAAAGGGTAAGAACCTACACAAGAGTAACATTTCACAGCAGAACAGTAATAGTACTCACTTTGGCAAGTGAAATATGGATTATATCATTGCCTGTTTTTCGTTTGGAGGTTTTTATTGTGTTGCCAGAAATCCTAAGGCTCAGTGAATAAAGCCCTCTCTCTTTGATTGAGTTTTCCTATTAGAAGCCAATTCCCACAGTTATACACATGGGAGCAATTTCTCTACTCAGTATTTTGATCTGAGTGTGAAAAAGCTAAAATGCACTGCTTTGGGGGCAGGAGAGTAAACACAAGAATTTCAGAAAGGAGCTACAGATCAGGGTACATAATATGGATAGAAGACCAACAGCTGTTGGGAAGCTAATCTTTTCGTACAGAATTTGGATTCACAACACAAGACATGTGAGAAAAAGAAAAGTAGTTTGGAGTGGGTAGGTTCTTCAAATTGCCTTCAGAACTAAGGAATTTTCACTGAGACCAGATTCCACAAGAGAAGAAAGGAGGCTTCTGAAGGTCAAGATGTAGAAGAGACCAAAATGACTGAATCTGCTGTGTAAAATATTGACATTATTCATTTCAATCCCAATTTAGAATGATATCCTTTCACACCTTCACTAAAACTGTGGGTATTTAAAACACTTAAGTATTTTCTCCAAACTCATTACATCAATCAAACTAATGTAGTCCATTTCAGGACCTAAGGGAGATATTTAAACAATATCTATATCAAATTTAATATCTATATCAAATAACTTGTTTCTTAAGTAAAATGAACATGTGACACATCACAGTTTAATAAAGAAAAATACTAATTGGCCATTTGCTTCATCTGGTCATGACTTCCTGGGACTCCGACTGCCTCTGTAAATGGCATGATCACATTCAGTGATCTCTAAAGCCCAGGGCAGAGCCCTAATTCTTTGATGTTGAACATGTATACATGACCTTCCCTGCTCTCCAGCTGCTCCTTTGCAAAGGATACATTTCAAGTCTCTGAGAAGCAAAGCCCAGTGGACAGGACCCCTGAAACATCATCCTTTCAGGGCTCATCACTGAGACCAGGACAGTAAAAAGTACTCAATTTTGTAGGTGACCCATGGATACTTCTAATTCCGTTTCTACCACCTGCCCCTCCCAAGTCATCCCAACTCAGTTTAACTTCTAAGCCCTTTATATCATGGCCATAATATAGTAAACTTGAATTGTTCAGTTGAATTTCACATTCTACTGAAAGATGCATTCTAAAAAGGATACAGATGGGCAAATATGCACATACTCAAGTCTGTGATGGTGGAATCAAACAGTTTGAAGCCAACTTTCTGAGGCCTGTAAATATCTCCCAGAACTAAATCTTCAGGGGTAAAGTAAGCTAGATCATGAATTAACAATCCAATGTTAACGGAAGACACTTTTTCAGGAGTTACTTAAAATTAGACTGCAAGATACGTCCCCAAAGTGGTATCCCGGTTCCAACCATCCTAAATCGTTTTCTGTATATAGTCTTTACTCTTTTCTCCTATGTAACTTTTTCCCCTTAATATTTAACATACATTTCTTGTCTCTTTGTAGAGAATTTTTACCACAGTCAAGTATACTTTCTATGTCCTTATCTTTTAAATTTTATACTCACTGGAATTGTTCTGTGATTCATTCAATAAAAATTGTTATCTACTCCCATGGGTTCTAAAATTTAGCTCACTCACTTATTTAGCAAATAATTTTTAGTGTCTGTATGTGCTAGACACCACTTGTGCCACTTGGGGATAGGAGAGGATATATTCACAAGAAAGGAGCCACTTGAGTTTCTGTAGCTGCTTGTTTCTGAGATTTCCTTTAACATCAGTATTATGAAATAAAACAAGCCAACAGCAAAGTGCATGAAACATGAAAGTACCATTTCACAAGTAATTATAAAGCCAGCACCCAGTGTGACCGACAGCTTTTAAAATGGCTCCCAGTGATCCCCATCTCCTGGTACCCACACTCTTGAGTAATCCCCTTACCTTGGGTGTGAGGTGGATCTAGTGACTTGCTTCTAATAAATATATCATAGCAAAAGTGATAGGATATCAATTCTGAAGTTAGGTTATAAATAACTATAACTTCCATACTGCTAATATTCTGTGTCTCTTTTTGCACGCTTGCTTTGATGGACAGGACCATCTGAGAGTGGCATAGATCAACAGCCACCAAGGAACTGAATTTTCTCAATTATCACTAAGTGAACTTGGAAGAAGATCTTACCCTAGTTGAACCTTGAGATAGATGGCTGCAGCCCCAGCCAACACTGTGATTTCAGCCTGTGGAAAACCTGAAGCCGAGGACCTAATTAAGTTGTGCTTGTATTTCTGACCCACACAAGCTGTTAGCTAATAAATTTGTGTTGTTTTAAATCACTAAGTTTTGAAATAATTTGTTATACAGCAATAGACAAGTAATACAACAGAAACTGCAAAAAGTCAAGAAATAGAACATTGCCAGCACCCCCAGAAGCTCCATCTTTGTCCCTTTCCAATTACAGATTCCTCCATCCCCACCAGAGATAATCACTATATTTAGAAGACAATCACTTCCTTGCTTTTCTTTATAGTCGTACTACCCATTCATGAATGCACCCTAAATGACATAGTGTGGCTGAGTTTGGGACCTTCATATGAATGAAATATTACTGTATTACTCTTTTAAGTCTTGTTCCTTTGGCTCCACATTATATTTGCAAGATAAATCCAAGTTGTTGTGTGTGCCAGAGATTTATTCATTTTCATTGCTCTATATTTCTGTGAGAATATAATATAACTTTTTACCCATTCTACTGTTGATGGACATTTGGATTGTTTTCAATTTGGGGCCACTACAACAATGATGCTATCAAGACTGATGTACATTTATATGTATTCTGAAACATAGGTGCACACATCTAGTTATCTGTGAAATAGCCAAGTTATAGAATGTACTTATCTCCCCAGTATTACAAAATATCCTAAGGCTTTGTTTGCCAAAGGGGTAGTACCAGTGCCATGGTGGATTTAGAGGGAGCAAGAAGAGACAGAAGAGAAGAAGAATGACAGGAGCGATTCATTTATATTTTCTGGTAATGAAACTCCACATGGTTAAAAAAAATCCTGGTTTGGGGTTTAGAGTGTGTGTGAATTGCTGGTTTTTTTAACTGCCCACTATTATTAGCAATCCAAATGAGAGCAGTTCCTCCTACAACTGGTCCACTCCCATGTGTCCAGGAATTCAAGTCTATTGGAGTCAAATGAATTTATTTATTAGTTATGGTCTCTTGATATTCAAACTATTCAAGCCCAAGACACAAAAGCATACATTCTCTAATCTTTTAAAATGTCTACATACTCTAACTAAGCTTTTTGCAGGTACAATGTTTTAGGATCTGTCCCAAATCAGGGAAGACTGCCTTCTCTGTGTTTGTTCATACTTTAATTCCTTTAATTGTAATGAAGTACAAATTTCAGGACACTGTGAAAGAATCCTACCAAAGGGTTTTAGATGTCCTCTTAGTCCCTATCAAATATGCCCAAATAATACGTTCCTTTCTGCTCATTGCCAATAGTTGGAAAAATGTAGTCCAAGCAATCCAGATCTCTAAATTGGCCCAAGAGAGGGAGATGATGCAAGAAATTTCAATATGAAGGAAGCATAGGCTGCTGCTCCAGGAAAAGTGAGGGTGTGCCCTTCACTCCATTGTATAACCCTTCACATCGCAGAAATTAGCAGTATTCATAGCCTCCTCCAGTGTTTGATCCTATTAGACTTCTTGCAGATGAATCTCAATAATGTTGAAACAAAAGGACCTTCTTTTCAGTTGGGGTAAATAGGGTAAGGGCTAAGCCACTTTAACAAAAAGACCCCAAAATGTAGTGGCGTAAGAAATAGAATTTTTTTCCTTACTCATACAAAGATGAAGAGTCTTAGTTGGTAGGGTGGCTCCACTCCCGATGGTCATTCAAGGATATAGATTTCTTCCTTCTCATTTCTTCACTATTCCAGACTGTTGTCCATTTCTGCACGCTCAAAACTGGATTGTAGGCATGGCCATGCTCTAGCTCAGATGGACTGGAAAGGGAAAAAACATCAAAGGCAACAATTCCTTTCAAGCAAGTAAAGCTAAGTTGGAACGTATGTAGTAAGGTTTCCATGCTTCACGTGAAGGGGAGAAAACTGAACATTTAATGAAAAAATTATAACAATTCTACAATCTCTTCCAGAAAATAGAAGAGGAACAACTTTTCCCAACTAATTTTATGAGACTTGCATTACTCTAGTACCAAACGCAGACAAACACATTATAAGAAAACTCTAGAGCAATATCCCTTGTGAATCTAGAGACAATAATCCTCAAGAAAATATTAGCAAATCAAAATCCAGCATTATATAAAAACGGATCACATCATAACCAAGTGCAATTCATCTAGGGAAGAAAAGTCTGATTCAACATTCAAAACTCAGTCAGTGTAACTCACTATATTAGCAGACTGAGAAAAACTGTATTAACATCTCAACAGATGCATAAAAAGCATTTGATAAAATTCAACATCCCTTTATGATAAACACTATCACCAAACTAGAAATAAAAGAGAACTTAAAAAAGGATATACCAAAAAAAAAAAAAAAGAAAAGAAAAAATACAGCTAACACCATACTCAATGATTTCCACCAAAGATTTGGAAAAAGGCAAGGATGTCGTCTCTCACCACTGCTATTCAACATCATACTGTAAGTCCTAGCCAATACGGTAAAATAGTAAAAAGAAATAAAAGGCATACAGATTGGAAAGAAATAAAACCCTGTATTCACAAACATAATTGTGTATGTAAAAGATACAATATAGCTCCCTGATCAAATTAGTGAGTTTAGAAAGGTTGCAGGATGCCAGGTCAATAAACAAAAGTTTACCATATCCTACATATCAGTAATAAATCATTGGAATATGAATTCTAAAAAAAACACTTAAAATAGCACTCCAAAAATGAAGCTTAGGTATAAATCCAACAAAATATGCACAGGATCTATATGCTGAAAACTATCAAATGCTGATGAAACAAATGAAAGAAGATCTAAATAAAAGGAGGGATCATATTGATAGATTGGAAAATATTATTATTAAAATATTATTAAGATGTCAATGGCTCCCACTCGGTGTATAGATCTAATGCAATCTCAACTTAAATCAGCAAATTTTGCAGATATTGGCAAATTGATTCCAAAGGAACTCAAATACCAAAAACAATTTCAAAAAGATGAACAAATTAGAATACTCATAATATCCTACCCCAAGACTTACTATAAAGCTACAGTAATCAAAACAGTTTAGTTTTTGGTGAAAGAAGAGATAAATAAATCAATGGGATAGAATAGAATCTAGACCAAGAAACTCAAAATGATGGTCAATCGATTTCTGACCCAGGTGCAAAGGCAATTAAATGGAGAGAGAATAGTGTTTTTAACAAATGCCATTAGAATAACTGGACATCCATTTTCAAAACAAGAATCTCAACCTATGCCTCGCCTAGTTTACAAAACTTAATTTAAAAATAGGTTATAGTTCTAAATGTAAAGTCTTGAAATCATAAATCTTTTAGAAGAAATTATGAGAGAAAATCTTTATAACCCTGGGTTAATAAAAGATCTCATATTTGACACTGAAAGCATGATCTATGAAAGAAAAAATTGATAAACTGATTTCATCAAAATTCAAAATTTTTGTTCTGTGAAAGAATTTTTTGTAAAGTCACAGACTGGGAGGAAATATTTGCAAATTATATATCTGACAAAGGAATTGTACCAAGGGTTTAAGGGTCAGGGGAGAGTACAACTACAAAAGGGCAACATGAGAGCTTTTTTTAGGCTAATGGAACTAGTATGCTTTATCTTGGTTATGGTGGTAGTTACACAACTGTGTGTATTTGTCAAAACTCACAGACTTACATCAAAAGGAATGAATTTCAGTGTATGCAAATTTAAAAGTAAAGAAGAAAAAGATGATGTGAGCCGACAATATTTTTAACTACTGGTTCAGCTATCTGGATACATACCAGCTGAACAACAGCTCTGATTAAGACCAATACTCATGAGGAAAAAATTTAACTAGTCAAATAAACCATGGTTTTAAGGCTATTGTCTAATTGGGGAAATGCTTGATTTCTTAGCTGTCTTATTTCTTTAGGGCTGTGGCACTTCCAGGAGAAATTCTGGAAATGAACTGAGTTAGTCTCCAGAGAAAACGTACTACCTTAAATATGTCATAGGGTGATAGCTCCCTAGGTAGAGACATTGGCATTGACAGAAAACCAAGGTTAAAATTTCTAAAGGGATCACAGAGCCTGTGTTGACTAAAAAATAAACATCTCTTGTCCCCAGATATCCAGAGACACATTGCATGGCTTTTCACTTCTCAGAGAGAGAAAAGGGGAGTTGCTGAGGAGAAATGGAACCTCATCTATCTTTTAATCTTCAGTCCCTGCGTTTCACACTTGCCCCTTGCAGGTCAGAACCTCTGAAGAAATTTGCTCTCAGTAGGCTGGCTGACCTTATAACCTTGAGTGTGGGTAAATTTTGCAAATGTAGAGGGTTAAATCTCAAGAAACACAGTGCAACAATGCAGCAGCTTTTAGAGCCTTAAAGTTCCCTGATCAGGAAAACTGCAATTAGGAAAACTACCACATACTACATTCTGCTCCCTCCCGCCTCACCCCACTTGCTTTCTTCCCTCTGTGCAGCATCCTTCTCCCCTCAACCCTCCCTGACAGCCCTCCACTTTAGAAATTAGTTCTTATATACATCAGTGTTCATTTAAATCAATCTATTACTATCCCAAAGGCCCATGCATGTTAAAACCTCATCTAATTAAGAAATGGCAGATATGTGAGACCTGTTAAACATCTAAGCTGGTGAGAGAAGTTTAAGAAGTTTGGGAATGCACTGTGGGTGCCAGGGGTGCTTATAAACAACTCCACATGAACAATTTTCCTTAAAAATGAGGACAGCTTTGTTGGTTCACACCGTTAAATACTCCTTATTTAAGTAGCAGAAAGTTTCAAACATCAGAGAATTTCCCAGCCATGCAAAGGCTGTATGGGAAGCAATTCGCCAGATGTCTGTGAGAGTTAACTCACTTCAGGTCCCTATGCAATCAGGACCCTAGGTAACAGCTTCAGAGCCATTAAAATCTTAGTATTAGTTGTCTGGTGCAATAGCCTTCATCCAGAAACAGTTCCTGTATGACATCAGACAGGAAAACAATGAGCGCCCTGGCACATGGTGCCAATAAACTCAAATCTTATCTCCAACTGTAACGCCTCTAAATGGGAGAAATGATTCCCCATCGTAAGTGGGCCATTAATATACGTTTACCGCAATTAATAGTCAGAACTTTTCATTAAAAAGAAACATGTCAGAAATCAGTCAGGGGCTTCCCTGGTGGCGCAGTGGTTGAGAGTCCGCCTGCCGATGCAGGGGACACGGGTTCGTGCCCCGGTCTGGGAAGATCCCACATGCCACGGAGCAGCTGGGCCGGTGAGCCATGGCCGCTGAGCCTGCGCGTCCGGAGCCTGTGCTCCGCAACGGGAGAGGCCACAACGGTGAGAGGCCCGCATACCGAAAAAAAAAAAAAAAAGTTGTAAAGAAATCAGTCAGAAAAATGAGTCAAGGCTAAGGATGTTGTGATTTTTTAGAACTTTAAAGAACAGGGTTAGGCTTCTGCAGTGTCGCTGAGCCTATTCGGCCCCATCTTTTTCCAAGGAGCAAAATGAATAAATGAAAGCAAAACATTCACCGTCTGGGAAAAAAATTACTAGAAAGACATACGACAAGGATCAGTATTGGAAGGGACAGCATATTTTAATTATGTATACAAATGACTCAGTACTGCGGACAAGATCTGCAGATTACATTAAACAGGGAGGGAGGCATAGCACAGTAAATAATAAGGTACCCAAATGCCAAGCAGCAGCCAAGGATTTACATTATTATGTGTTATATATGTGGGCTTAGAAGATGGAAAATGCAGATAAGTGTAAATAAATGGCAAATAATGTGCCCAGTGGCCAAGAAATACAGAAAGTGAATTTGAGATCAGGGGTACAGTGCTGTAGCATAATCAGGGAGTGAACCAAACACAGGCTTGCCACCCCCAAGAAAGCCAGAAATGTTTCTGTGCAAATTAGGATGGAAGGGAAAATCTGCTGCACCTTGTACACAAACATCCACCTAATAGCTTCCAAGCACAAAGGCACTGGCTTCTCCATCTAATTCATCAGTCATGTGCAGATACCACTTATTTGGTACTAAAAAGGAGCATGCGGTTATGGGGCTGGTTTTAGTTCTATTTCTGTCACTGGCCAGTTGGGTCAACCTTGGTCAGTCTCTTCATACCTCTAGGCCTCAATTTTCTCATCTCTAAAATGATAAGATAAACTGATTGACTTCCCTCACATTTATTGGTGGACCTCTTAGCCAACCTTTATGACAAATGGTCATGGAGAGCTTTGTCAGAGTTGAGACCCCTCTTTGTTGTGGTGGTCCCAGCATATGCCAGTGCCTGAGAACCTTGGGTACTTAGCACACTAAGGATACATTTATTATCCATTGAATGCATGCTTGAATGCTGTGACACATTCAGTTCATTCCTTGTTCAAATTCCTTTTGAAAAAGTCTTTACAGTTTCAAAGATATATTTTCAAATTGAAATCTGGCAGTCAAGGAAAGATCTTACTTATGATTTATTCAAGAGGGAAAAATGATTTTAGCTGTCAGAGTGTTTCTTGCCAAAATACCTCAAAGTTCAGGATCATTTAAAAGCCACTTGCTTAGGGCTTCCCTGGTGGTGCAGTGGTTGAGAGTCCACCTGCCGATGCAGGGGACATGGGTTCGTGCCCCGGTCCAGGAAGATCCCACATGCCGCAGAGCGGCTGGGTCCGTGAGCCATGGCCGCTGAGCCTGCGCGTCCCGAGCCTGTGCTCCGCAACGGGAGAGGCCGCAGCAGTGAGAGGCCCATGTACCACAAAAAAAAAAACAACAAAAAAAAACACGCCACTTGCTTAGAATCCCTGCTTGTAAGGCAATGTGCTTTGCTGTTGGTTTCTAAGGATTCTCACATTCCTTATTTCAATCTTCACTACAGTCGTTTGAATTAAGAATTGTTAACAAACTACCCATTGTATAGATGAGAAATTCAAGGCTCAGAGAAGTGAAATGACTTATATAGAAGGTCACATGGCCATTTTCTTAATTATGCCTTAATTAACATTTCTTAAATATGCTTTTATATTTCATATAAAAACAGTAAGAATGAGGAGTCTCTATAACACAACTTACATAGACAATGGCCTGAATACTATACAGTCATTGCTTAGAGTAGTTGCTAAGGACCTATGATCTAGATTCAGATATCCTGCGTGTGGATCCTGGCTTCCCCACTTACTAGCTGGGTGGCTTTAGGCAAGTTACTTAAGTTTTTTAACACTTAGTTGCCAGGTCTGTAAAATGGCAATAATCATAATACCTACTTCATAACATTATTGTGAATATGAAAGAGATCACACATTTAAAGTAACTGGCAGGTAGAAACTACTCAGTGAATCCAAGCCATTGAGTATGAAGAAAAACATCTAAAAAATGGACTAAAACAGACCTGAAATATACATTTTAACATATGTACAATGAGGCTCAAAGAAGAAATATTTTTGAAAAATTTTAATAACATAATCCAAAGATGAGATACATAAATCTACATAATAAGATGAGACACATAAATCTACAATGAATATTATTTTGTTTATAAACAACATAAATGATGAAAAGATTAGAAAGATACCTTCTAAGTATTTGCAATACTCATTCCCTTTCTGGAGAAATTACTGATGATATATTGATGAATACTGATTTCCTATTTCAAGGACCTTGCCAGAAAAGATGAGCCCTTCTGGCAATTCATCTCATTTACTTAACCACGGAAATACTGTAAATCACCTCAAGTTCGTTTGCCTCACACTTCAAGAACGAGCTGACCTAGCCTGGGCATCGTGAAGGGATGAGTGTGCTTAATTAGTGAACTCTGCAAACTGCTCAGCCATTACAAGAACAGCATGCCACTCAAAAGGTTCTTTATTAGCTTGTGTCCTATTAGCACTTCTATGATCACTGGATATGTGAAACAAGAAATCAAGACTTGAGAACTGAAACACAACTTTAAAAGCACCTTATAGGATTTCTTCAATGTATGATTGAGAGAACAGAGGTCCCTAGAAGTTATGTGACTGGACACGGTCCAGCAGCTGGCTAAGGCACAGCCTGGTCAAGAGTCCAAATCTTGCAGTTTGCAAGCCGCTGAATTTCCGCAAGCATCCTGATGTCAAGTGGAAGTACACTGATGTATTCAGCCAAAATCCCCTTAACCATAAATTAATGGGGAAAAGGATACAGGTTTCAGCATAGGGACCAAAAACAAGGTATTTAAATCCAGAATAGTTTTGCAATAAATCATCAAAGTTGCTTTGCCTTTCTATTCAAATGAAAGCAATATTTAAAACAAACCAAGAAAAAACCAAACAACCAAAGAAACCAAATCCCTTATAATGCAGTTTATGCATAGGTAACAATTACATTCTTATCTTTGAAGGTCACAAATATCCATAGTGCCATTCAGTCATCAAAAAATAGTGATGGAAAGAGGATAAATATTGTTTCACATAACAATTACATTTTTCTGAAGGCCAAAGTAATAAAACTTGCATAACCTCAGAGATTTTTTTTTAATTACAAAGGTAAGAACTCCAAATCCCCTTTTCATGAACTTTCAAATAATAAAAGATAGGCTCATAGGCAGACAGACAAGCCAATGTGGGCAGAATAATTAAGATTCATGACTATAAAGAGCTAGGAAGGACCCAATTTCTAGCAGTGAGGACTAATAAAGTAACTGTGAAAAAACAGGGACAGTGCCCTGGAAGGGAGAGAGAAAGGACTGAGGTCTAATGGCTTCGGTTGCTGAAGAGCAAAACAATTCTGCCTATAGATTTGATGTGCAGAGCCCACTCCTCCACTACAGATTGCCATGCTGCTGACAGGAAAGGCACACTCTGCATTTAAGGAATAACCCCAGTTCTGAAATTTGAGCAGCAATTAAGATTTAACAGCTTCTAGGAAGGTCACTTCGGCACCTTGCTTGTCTTCCCAAGAGGAACTTGCCTTCACAGCTCCCAAATTCTCTACCCAAGGCTGCTGTTCAATCTTAGAAACAGAGATCTGAGCATCTAAGAGTCATATCAAGTATATTAAAAGTGAGCGAGTCCCTTTTCCACCTTGATAGCAAGCCACATAAGTACAGATGATGTGGTCACCCAATAATTCACCTCTTCATCAGAGAGAACGAAAATTTTGAAGAATGAAGGACACAGCTTAGAAGATTACAAGGAATAATAACTGCAAGCTATACAGGTTTTATAAACAGGCAGCATAAATACAAGTTGAAAGAAACAGACCCAAGAAAGTATTTTACACATTAAAAAAAAAAATCCCTAATTGCCTTCCATGCAAGATTGTTAAAGGCAAAAACCAGGACCATTTACAAAGCAATTAGGTATTATCCTAGGGAAAACATAACATTAAAAAGATTATTACACTCAACTGTTCAAAGCCTTTTCTTGTGCCGTGTAAGGTCCTGTTCTTTAAATATGCAGTTGAGGAGTTGACCTACTAGGGATATCTGATGAGATTCCACAAGCCAAGCCACTGATGGCAGAGGACAGCTTCATTACAGAATGATAACAGCTAAACTCTGCTGCTTATTGCAGACCTGAAGTGCCCCCAAATATAACTGGATAGTTTTCCCCATCTGAATTCCAACATTATTGCCCGTCACTGACAAGTGACAAACAGAGGACAAACTCAACGTTGTACAGAAATTCCAAGGACACATAAATAAGATGAGGAGAGTTGATTCTAAAATATGAAGGATGAGGGAAGGTAAAGAAAAAAAGAGAGATGAATGGCAGAGACATTGCCTGACTCAATATTAACCTTCCAATCATCTGTTTTCCTTATGGCACTCTTCGCTATCAGCTGAAGCCTCTCACTCCATAGTTTTTTCACATTTGAGCCATTAAATAAAATCCAGGGTCTAGTGGTCAGAATGTTTACTGATACGTCTCACTTGGGGCTTTACAATTGGAAACTCCGGTCATGAATGCCACCATTCTAACAAGGATGCTGTACTTGGTATTCTTATTCCCTGGAGTATGTATTGGCATTATTTGCTCTCTTATCTGCCCCCATTTCCAAGCTCCCAGGTTTCCCTGAATCACTGTTTTCTCCTCTCTGTTTTATGTTCTACTAATCTGCTAAGTCAACACATGCTACTGTTCTCTAAGAAGTAAAATATCTGTATTCCATGCACATTTGTTCTGAGCATGGAGCCAAAGCAAAATTCCATTGGCTGGTACATTTTTAAGGTTATTACCAGCTCCAAATTTTGCGGGCATGTCAATTTGAATTACTACTGCTAGTACAAATGGAAACTAAAACGAATGCAGTTCCAGAATGTCATCTTTCATTTTAGATTGTGGTTGGACAGATCAAGTGTAAGGGGGAATCTAATAGATGTATCAGCACAGGTTTTCTTAGTAGTTTTAGCTATGCTATAATCATTCAATAACAAAGAGCATTTTTTTTATACAGCAGGTTCTTATTAGTCATGCATTTTATACACATCAGTGTATATATGTCAATCCCAATCTCCCAATTCATCACACACACCCCCACCCGCCACTGCTTTCCCTCTTTGGTGTCCATATGTTTGTTCTCTACATCTGTGTCTCAATTTCTGCCCTGCAAACCAGTTCATCTGTACCATTTTTCTAGGTTCCACATATGTGCGTTAATATGCGATATTTGTTTTTCTCTTTCAGACTTACTTCACTGGGTATGACACTCTCTAGATTCATCCACATCTCTAAAATGACCCAATTTCATTCCTTTTTATGGCTGAGTAATATTCCATTGGATATACATATGTACCACATCTTCTTTATACATTCATCTGTCAATGGGCATTTAGGTTGCTTCCATGACCTGGCTATTGTAAATAGTGCTGCAATGAACATTGGGGTGCGTGTGTCTTTTTGAATTATGTTTTTCTCTTGGTATATGCCCAGTAGTGGGATTGCTGGGCCATAGGGTAGTTCTATTTTTAGTTTTTTAAGAAACCTCCATACAGTTCTCCATACTGGCTGTATCAATTTACATTCCCACCAACAGTGGGAATGTAAATTTCTCCAGACCCTCTCCAGCATTTGTTGTTTGTAGATTTTCTGCTGATGCCCATTCTAACTGGTGTGAGGTGATACCCCATTGTAGTTTTGATTTGCATTTCTCTAATAATTAGGGATGTGGAGCAGCTTTTCATGTGCATTTTAGCCATCTGTATGTCCTCCTTGGAGAAATGTCTATTTAGGTCTTCTGCCCATTTTTTGACTGGGTTGTTTTTTTTTTGAATACTGAGCAGCATGAGCTGTTTATATATTTTGGAGATTAATCTTTTGTCCATTGATTCGTTTGCAACTATTTTCTCCCATTCTGAGGGTTGTCTTTGTGTCTTGTTTGTAGTTTCCTTTGCTGTGCAAAAGCGTTTAAGCTTCATTAGGTCCCATTTGTTTATTTTTGTGTTTATTTCCATTACTCTAGGAGGTGGGTCAAAAAAGATCTTGCTTTGATTTATGTCATAAAGTGTTCTGCCTCTATTTCCTCTACAAGTTTTATAGTGTCAAGTCTTCAATTTAGGTCTGTAATCCATTTTGAGTTTATTTTTGTGTATGGTGTTACGAAGTGTTCTAATTTCATTCTTTTACATGTAGCTATCCAGTTTTCCCAGCACCACTTATTGAAGAGACTGTCTTTTCGCCATTGTATATCCTTGCCTCCTTTGTCACTGATTAGTTGACCATAGGTGCATGGGTTTATCTCTGGGCTTTCTATCCTGTTCCATTGATTTATAATTCCGTTTTTGTGCCAGTACCATATTGTCTTGATTACTGTAGCTTTGTAGTATAGTCTGAAGTTAGGGAGTCTGATTCCTCCAGCTCCGTTATTTTCCATCAAGACTGCTTTGGCTATTCAGGGGCTTTGGCATCTCCATAAGAATTTTAAGATTTTTTTGTTCTAGTTCTGTAAAAAATGCCATTGGTAATTTGATAGGGATTGCATTGACTCTGTAGATTGCTTTGGGTATTATAGTCATTTTCACAATATTGATTCTTCCAATCCAAGAACATGGTATATGTCTCCATCTGTTGGTATCATCTTTATTTTCTTTCAACAGTGTCTTATAGTTTTCTGCATACAGGTCTTTTGTCTGCCTAGGTAGGTTTATTCCTAGGTATTGTATTCTTTTTGCTGCAATGGTAAATGGGAGTGTTTCCTTAATTTCTCTTTCACATTTTTCATCATTAGTGTATAGGAATGCAAGAG
Organism: Phocoena sinus; assembly: GCF_008692025.1. Taxonomy (NCBI): domain Eukaryota; kingdom Metazoa; phylum Chordata; class Mammalia; order Artiodactyla; family Phocoenidae; genus Phocoena; species Phocoena sinus. The sequence continues at coordinate 84,873,384 of NC_045773.1, read as the reverse complement.
ATTTCTGTGCATTAATATTGCATCCTGCAACTTTACCAAATTCATTGATTAGCTCTAGTAGTTTTCTGGTGGCATCTTTAGGATTCTCCATGTATAGTATCATGCCATCTGCAAACACGGACAGTTTTATTTCTTCTTTTCTAATTTGTATTCCTTTTATTTCTTTTTCTTCTCTGATTGCCGTGGCTAGGACTTCCAACACTATGTTGAATAATAGTGGTGAGAGTGGACATCCTTGTCTTGTTCCTGATCTTAGAGGAAATGCTTTCAATTTTTCACCATTGAGAATGATGTTTGCTGGGGTTTGTCATATATGGCCTTTATTATGTTGAGGTACGTTTCCTCTATGCCCACTTTCTGGAGAGTATTTATCATAAACGAGTGTTGAATTTTGTCAAAAACTTTTTCTGCATCTATTGAGATGATTGTATGGATTTTATTCTTCAATTTGTTAATATGGTATATCACACTGATTGACTTGTGTATATTAAAGAATCCTTGAATCCCTGGGATAAATCCCACTTGGTCATGGTGTATGATCCTTTTAATGTGTTGTTGGATTCTGTTTGCTAGAATTTTGTTGAGGATTTTTGCATCTATATTCATCAGCGATATTGGTCTGTAATTTTCTTTTTTTGTAGTATCTTTATCTGGTTTTTGTATCAGGGTGATGGTGGCCTCATAGAATGAGTTTGGGAGTGTTCCTTCCTCTGCAATTTTTTGCAGGAGTTTGAGAAGGATGGGTGTTAGCTCTCCTCTAAATGTTTGATAGAATTCACCTGTGAAGCCATCTGGTCCTGGGCTTTTGTTTGTTGGAAGATTGTTAACCACAGTTTCAATTTCATTACTTGTGATTGGTCTGTTCATATTTTCTATTTCTTCCTGGTTCAGTCTTGGAAGTTTATGCCTTTCTAAGAATGTATCCATCTCTTCCAGGTTGTCCACTTTATTGGCAGAGTCGCTTGTAGTAGTCTCTTAGGGTGCTTTGTATTTCTGCGGTGTCTGCTGTAACTTCTGCTTTTTCATTTCTAATTTTATTGATTTGAGTCCTCTCCCTCTTTTTCTTGATGAGTCTGGCTCATGGTTTATCAATTTTGTTTACCTTCTCAAAGAACCATATTTTAGTTTTATTGATCTTTGCTATTGTTTTCTTAGTTTCTATTTATTTCTGCTCTGATCTTTATGATTTCTTTCCTTCTGCTAACTTTGGGTTTTGTGTGTTCTTCTTTCTCTAGTTCCTTTAGGTGTAAGGTTAGATTGTTTGTGATTTTTCTTGTTTCTTGAGGTAGGCCTGTAGAGCTATAAACTTCCCTCTTAGAACTGCTTTTGCTGTAACCCATAGGTTTTGGATCGACGTGTTTTCATTATCATTCCTCTCTAGGTATTTTTTGATTTCTTCAGTGATCTCTTGGTTATTTAGTAATGTATTGTTTAGCCTCTATGTGTTTGTGTCTTTTACGTTTTCTTCCCTGTGACTGATTTCTAATCTCATAGCATTTTGGTCAGAAAAGATGCTTGATATGATTTCAATTTTCTTAAATTTACTGAGGCTTGATTTGTGACTCAAGATGTGATCTGTCCTGGAGAATGTTCCGTGCGCACTAGAGAAGAAAGTATAATCTGCTGTTTTCGGATGGAATTTCCTATAAATATCAATTAAATCTATCTGGTCTATTGTGTCATTTAAAGCCTGTGTTTCCTTATTAATCTTCTGTTTGGATGATCTGTCCATTGGTGTAAGTGAGGTGTTAAAGTCCCCCACTACTATTGTGTTACTGTCGATTTCCTCTTTTATAGCTGTTAGCAGTTGCCTTATGTATTGAGGTGCTCCCATGTTGGGTACATATATATTTATAATTATTATATCTTCTTTTTGGATTGATCCCTTGATCACTATGTAGTGTCCTTCCTTGCCTCTTGTAACATTCTTTATTTTAAAGTCTATTTTATCTGATATGAGTATTGCTATGCCAGCTTTCTTTTGATTTCCATTTGCATGGAATATCTTTTTCCATCCCCTCACTTTCAGTCTGAATGTGTCCCTAGGTCTGAAGTGGGTCTCTTGTAGACAGAATATAGATGGGTCTTATGTTTGTATCCATTCAGCAAGCCTGTGTCTTTTGGTTGGAGCATTTAATCCATTAACATTTAAGGTAATTATCGATACGTATGTTCCTATGACCATTTTCTTAATTGTTTTGGGTTTGTTTTTGTAGGTCCTTTTCTTCTCTTGTGTTTCCCACTTAGAGAATTTCCTTTATCATTTGTTGTAGAGCTGGTTTGGTGGTGCTGAATTCTCTTAAGCTTTTGCTTGTCTGTAAAGCTTTTAATTTCTCCATCGAATCTGAATGAGATCCTTACTGGGTAGAGTAATCTTGGTTGGAGGTTCTTCCCTTTCATCACTTTAAGTATATCATGCCACTCCCTTCTGGCTTGTCGAGTTTCTGCTGAGAAATCAGCTGTTAACCTTATGGAAGCTCCCTTGTATATTATTTTTCATTTTTCCCTTGCTGCTTTCAGTAATTTTTCTTTTTCTTTAATTTTTGCCAATTTGATTACTATGTATCTCAGCGTGTTTCTCCTTGGGTTTATCCTGTATGGGACTCTATGCACTTCCTGGACTTGGGTGGCTATTTTCTTTTCCATGTTAGGGAAGTTTTCAACTATAATCTCTTCAAACATTTTCTCGGGTCTTTTCTCTCTCTCTTCTCCTTCTGGGACCCCTATAATGTGAATGTTGTTGCATTTAATGTTGTCCCAGAGATCTCTTAGGCTGTCTTCATTTCTTTTCATTCTTTTTTATTTATTCTGTTCTGAAGCAGTGAATTCCACCATTCTGTCTTCCAGGTCACTTATCCATTCTTCTGCCTCAGTTCTTCTGCTACTGATTCCTTCTAGTATATTTTTCACTTCAGTTATTGTGTTGTTCATCTCTGTTTGTTTGTTCTTTAATTCTTCTAGATCTTTGTTAAACATTTCTTGCATCTTCTCGATCTTTGCCTCCATTCTTTTTCCGAGGTCCTGGATCATCTTCACTATCATTATTCTGAAGGCTTTTTCTGGAAGGTTGCCTATCTCCACTTCATTTAGTTGTTTTTCTGGGGTTTTATCTTGTTCCTTCATCTGGTACATAGCCCTCTGCCTTTTCATCTTGTCTATCTGTCTGTGAATGTGGTTTTTGTTCCACAGGCTGCAGGAATGTACTTCTTGCTTCTGCTATCTTCCCTCTAGTGGATGAGGCTATCTAAGAGGCTTGTGCAAGTTTCATGATGGGAGAGACTGGTGGTGGGTAGAGCTGGCTGTTGCTTTGGTGGGCAGAGCTCAGTAAAACTTTAATCCACTTGTCTGCTGATGGGTGGGGCTGGGTTCCCTCCATGTTGGTTGTTTGGCCTGAGGTGACCCAACACTGGAGCCTACCTGGGCTCTTTGGTGGGGCTAATGGCCGACTCTGGGAGGGCTCACGTCAAGGAGTACTTCCCAGAACTTCTGCTGCCAGTTTCCTTGTCCTCACAGTGAGACACAGCCATCCCCCACCTCTGCAGGAGACCCTTCAACACTCGCAGGTAGGTCTGGTTCAGTCTCCTGTGGGGTCACCGTTCCTTCCCCTGGGTTCCGACGTGCACACTACTTTGTGTGTGCCCTCCAAGAGTGGAGTCTCTGTTTCCCCGAGTCCTGTCGAAGTCCTGCAATCAAATCCCACTAGCCTTCAAAGTCTGATTCTCTAGGAATTCCTCCTCCCATTGCCGGACTCCCAGATTGAGAAGCCTGATGTGGGGCTCAGAACCTTCGCTCCAGTGGGTGGACTTCTGTGGTATAAGTGTTCTCCAGTCTGTGAGTTACCCACCCAGCAGTTATGGGATTTGATTTTATTGTGACTGTGCCCCTCCTACCATCTCATTGTGGCTTCTCCTTTGTCTTTAGATGTAGGGTATGTTTTTTGGTGAGTTCCAGTGTCTTCCTGACTGTTCAGCAGTTGGTTGTAATTCTGGTGTTCTCACAATAGGCAGTGAGAGCACGTCCTTCTACTCAACCATCTTGAACCAATCACCTCCAATAATGAAGAGCTTTATAGAGTAATGATCAAGATCAACTATCAGACAACATAGATTTCAATCCCAGCATCCTTTACCACCTACGTGACCTTCAGCACCTATTTAACTTCTTAAAGTCTGTTTTCCCATCTCTAAAATAACCATAGTAGTAGTATATCGTGTAATGATTAAATGAGATAATCTCTTAAAAGGCAGGCACAATGCAGATACATTGTTAAGAACTCAGCAAACGTTAGCTGTGTTAGTAAAGTGTTAAAGAGAAAATAAGCAGAATTCACGTTCATTTTTCTTAACAGATATCCTAGAAAATTACTGAAAGCTCGATACATTTAAATTTCTAGAGCAGATATTCTCCAAATTTAGCATGCATCAGAATTTTCTGGAAGGCCTGTTAAAACTTGGATTGCTGGACCCCAGCTCCAGAGTACCTAATTTAGTAAATCTAGGGTGGAGCCTGAGACTTTGCATTTCTAACAAGTTCCCAGATGATGCTTAAGCTGCTGGTCTGGGGACTACATATTGAGAGCTACAGCTATAGCAAAAGTAGCAAGAGCTGATTACCTATTAGGTACCTGCCATGAGTCAGCCACTGTGTACACCTATGGTATTTAGTTCATTGAAAAGCACTGATCTTGCTCTCCAGATACAAAAGCCATATTTCTAAGTCAGTCATAAATATTGTCATTCGGTTCTAAAAAGTTGGCTACTATGGACATAATCTCCTGGGCAAGAAAATGATTTGCAGTTACATACATATTTTTTTAATCAATCCTAGTCAATTCTGAGTCAGTCATTGTACTTAATAAACAGATTTTTTTAATCTATTAGTATGCTTTGGGGGTTAAATAATACTCTACCCTACCCTCCAAGATTTATGTGCCAAACGATTTGTCATACCTAAATAAAAAAGGAACACAGGGGAGGGAGATAAGTAACAGGTTGGGAAATTAAGCTCATAATAAAAGTATTTTTTCAACATTCTCTATTTTGGTGTTAATCCAAATTTAGATATCAGTAACAGTCAGTAGTTATTAGGAAAATTTTCATAAGAATTTTATAATTACATTAACTACACTCTGATCACTATCAGCACTTTTAAAAAATACAATTTGTATAATAAAATAACACCATGAAATAACTGAAAGAATTTAACGTTTAAAAATGTTCATGAGATATTTATAGCTGATTCACTTTGTGATACAGCAGAAACTAACACACCATTGTAAAGCAATTATGCTCCAACAAAGATGTTAAAATTTTTCAAAAATAAAAATTAAGGGCTTCCCTGGTGGCGCAGTGGTTGAGAGTCCGCCTGCCGATGCAGGGGACACGGGTTCGTGCCCCGGTCTGGGAAGATCCCACATGCCGCGGAGCGGCTGGGCCCGTGAGCCATGGCCGCTGAGCCTGCGCGTCCGGAGCCTGTCCTCCGCAACGGGAGAGGCCACAACAGTGAGAGGCCCGCGTAACGCATAAAAAAAAAATAAATAAATAAAAAAATAAAAAAAAAATAAAAAAAAAAATAAAAAAAAAAATAAAAATTAAAAAATAAATTAAAAAAATTTTCATAAATACTTGATAGAGTATGTTAAATAAAGAGAAAACTTGTCTAAAATAAAAATGCGATAGCGGGCTTTTTAGACTCTTGAAACTCAATGTTCAAGACGACAAATGAGGACATTTTTTACCACTTCTACCTTTCATTTAAAATATTATACGGAGTATAATTTCCAAAGTCAATCAAATCAATAAATGCCATGCAAAAGCCTGGTATAAACCAGGTGACCTCATTAAAGCCAGTTTCACAGTTTAATGAAATTCTATCATACTGAATGTTAAGAAGTAAAGTACAAATTTAAAATGGCAACAGGAGCATGCAATTCCACTTTATCTTGTTAGAATGCATTTCTTCACTATAGTTAATCTGACCTTCATAGCAATGACCAAGTGAAACAAGTTTTAAAATAAATGTGTAACAAGGCTTTACTTGGTGAATTTTAATACCTTCTGCTTTCAAATCACTAGGGACTAGCTTCTAGAGCAAACTTTCTTACAAAATGCTTAAGTCTCACTATTACTGAAATAAAAAAAAATCAGTTGCATGTCCCTACTTACTAATGGTACCTAAACTTATTGGATTTTCCCCCATTCTTCTTAAATCTTTAAATCACCAAGAACATGTTCAAAGAACTGCAAACTCACAAATAAAATGAAATGCATGACTTAAAAGGAAAACATCTGAATCAGCATTGTGAAAATGACTGCATTACCCAAAGCAATCTACAGATTCAATGAAATCCCTATTAAACTACAAATGGCATTTTTCACAGAACTAGAAAAAAATTTTCAGAATTTCTATGGAAACACAAAAGGCCCCAAATAACCAAAGAAATCTTGAGAAAGAAAAACAGAGCTGGAGGAATCAGGCTCCCAGGCTTCAGACTATACTACAAAGCTACAGTAATCAAGACAGTATGGTACTGGCACAAAAACAGAAATATAGATCAATGGAACAGGATAGAAAACCCAGAGATAAACCAATGCACATATGGTCACCTTATTTTTGATAAAGGAGGCAAGGATATACAATGGAGAAAAGACAACCTCTTCAGTAAGTGGTGCTGGCAACACTGGACAGCTACATGTAAAAGAACGAAATCAGAACACTCCCTAACACCATACACAAAAATAAACTCAAAATGGATTAAAGACCTAAATGTAAGGCCAGACACTATAGAACTCTTAGAGAAAAACATAGGAAGAACACTCTATGACATACAACACAGCAAGATCGCTTTTGACCCACCTCCTAGAGAAATGGAAATAAACACAAAAATAAACAAATGGGACCTAATGAAACTTCAAAGCTTTTGCATAGCAATGGAAAACATAAACAAGATGAAAAGACAACCCTCAGAAAGGGAGAAAATGTTTGCAAACGAAGCAACTGACAAAGGATTAATCTCCAAAATTTACAAGCAGCTCATGCAGCTCAATATCAAAAGAGCAAACAACCCAATCCAAAAATGGGCAGACGACCTATATAGACATTTCTCCAAAGAAGATATAGAGATTGCCAACAAACGCATGAAAGAATGCTCAACATCAGTAATCATTAGAGAAATCCAATTCAAAACTACAATGAGGTATCACCTCACACCAGTCAGAATGGCCATCATCAAAAATCTACAAACAATAAATGCTGGAGAGGGTCTGGAGGAAAAGGAACCCTCTTGCACTGTTGGTGGGAATGTAAACTGATACAGCCAGTATGGAGAACAGTATGGAGGTTCCTTAAAAAACTAAAATTAGAACTACCATATGACCCAGCAATCCCACTACTGGGCATATACCAAGAGAAAACCATAATTCAAAAAGAGTCATGTACCACAATGTGTATTGCAGCACTATTTATAGTAGCCAGGACATGGAAGCAGCCTCAGTGTCCACTGACATATGAATGTATAAAGATGTGGCACATATATACAATGGAATATTACTCAGCCATAAAAGAAATGAAACTGAGTTATTTGTAGTGAGGTGGATGGACCTAGAGTCTGTCATACAGAGTGAAGGAAGTCAGAAAGAGAAAAACAAATACCATATGTTAACACATGTATATGGAATCTAAAAAAGAAAAGAAAAATGGTTCTGATGAACCTAGGGGCAGGACAGGAGTAAAGATGCAGATGTAGAGAATGGACTTGAGGATACGGGAGAGGGAAAGAGTAAGCTGGGACGAAGTGAGAGAGTGGCATGGACTTACATATGCTACCAAATATAAAATAGATAGCTAGTGGGAAGCAGCCTCATAGCACAGGGAGATCAACTCTGTGCTTTGTGACCACTTAGAGGGGTGGGATAGGGAGGGTAGGAGGGTGACGCAAGAGGGAGGGGATATGGGGATATACATATAGCTGATCCACTTTGTTATACAGCAGAAACTAACAGAACATTGTAAAGCAATTATACTCCAATAAAGATGTTAAAAAAAAATAGAATGAGGAATTGTCCCACGTTTGAGGAGAATGACAATTAAGTGCTTTATGGGATCCTGGATTAAATCCCAGTAATATATATAATCTGTCCTTCTCCTTTGTTGGCTGTCTTCTGCTGGTGCCCTGAACGCCAACACATTGGGCTTCTTTTAGGTCGCTGAATGAATCATGGTACTGCCTATCCCAGGGCTTGAGCACATGCCCCTCCCTCTCACTTGAAAAGTGCTCTCTGCCTTTACTGTGGTACACATTACTCATTCTTCAGGTGTCAGAATAAACATTTCTTTCTCAGGGAAGCCATCCGTAATTCTCTGTTATATGTCCTCAAAGCTCTGAGATTTTTGCTTTAAAGCATGTAGCACAGTTGATAACCATGTATTAGTAGAAATATTTGATCCATATCCCATATTCTCTACTTGTCAACAACATCACAAGTTCTTGATTGCTTACGTGTGCCATGTACTGTGTTGGGAATATAATAGGAAACAAGAAAGAGTCCATATCCTTATGGAACTGTATGCTAATTGAGAGGCACATTCATCAAACAAAGATCATAATTAAATATTATGAAAAATAGGCAAGATTTTGTAATGGACAAAAGCCTGTTTTATATAATGGAGTTAGGGAAGCTGATGCTTCAAGGATGAGATAGTGCCAAGAGAAAATGTATTCCAGGCACAGGGAAAGACCAGGGCAAACGGCCTTATGGATGGAAGAGCTTACTCTGGTGGAAACTATGGAAGAAGGCAGCAGGGCTGGGACTTAGTGAGCAATGGGGAGAGAACTATGAGACAAGGGTGGAGTAGTAAATTAGGCAATAGATCCTGTAAGTCCCCACAGTCAAGGAAAGAATATTTTTTCACTCTAAATTAAAGAGTGAAATTTTAGTACAATCAGGTAAGTAGCAGCGCAAAAAGATAGCAAGTAGTTCTACTGAAAGAGAAGAGTAGTATGGTACAAAAAGCATCCAAAGTAATATCTGAGCCAGGCCTTAATGGAATTGCCAAGAGAAAAATAAGATTATTAAGTCTACACATGTGGTCTTTGCAACTGGAGATTTCACAGAAAACTGTATTGAGGAGCTAAGGTCCTTTTACACACAAACAAATCCTCTCCACAGCCCAGTTAAACAACTCTAATGCTATCAAAGACTGCTATGATCAGAAATAAATATTTACTGTCAACCCAAGTCAAAGATGTGTTCAACTGTGTAGATCAAGGAATTGCTAGCCAAGTGCTCAAGATACTGGACTGCCACCTGCCTGGCTAGACAGTCAGACCAAGGATGAAATCAAAAGGTGGGAATCCCTGGTGCAGGAGAGGGAGATGAGCTACACAAGTCACTGAATGCTTGCTTCTGGAGTTCTCAACCCAAAAACATCAGGAAGTTCACGCTTTCCCTCACCAGAAGAGTGGGGTGTCCCAACAGACATCACAAAAAACACACAATTGTCCTCAGGTGATGCAGCTGTGTAAAAGACCACCCAACTAATGGGACCACAAGGAAAAAGCTGCCATTTTTTGACCTGCTCCCTTCCGCACTCTAGACTGTACCAAAGAAATTTGCATTACCTTTTGAGTAGGTTAGTGCTAACAGGTGAGATAAACATTAGCACAGTCTGTCCAGAAGTAAGTTAAGCCACTAAACTGAAAACTCTATGAGAACAGGGATCACATGGTTTGTTCATCAAGATTAGCATAGTGTTTGGCTCACAGTAGGTGCTCAATTAATAGCTGTTGAATGAAATACCGTGCACATGATAAAAATACCCAACAACACTAACCCAAATAAGCACAAACAATACATACCATAGTAGTTGAAGTAGAGAAACATTATTTCCCACTATGGTGTTTAGAAAGGCTAGCCAAGTAAAAGGGATCTGAGCTAGATATTGAAGGATCATGATGATGATGATGATGACACATATCAGGCATTATCCTAAGCACTTTCATACATTAACTCATTAATTCTTATAATAAGACTGTGAAGTAAGACCTATTATTAGCCTAATTTTTCAGATGATGAAACTAAGAAACATATTAGATGTGCTTTTGATAAACAGAAAAGCACATTAAAAACAAGAGGTCCAGTAAACTCAATAAATTTGAAATTAAAATGCACATTACCCAACTCTTCATGGTGTACAGTCACCTCCCTTATGACAGCCAGAGACAGGGTAATTAATGATGTCCTTCCAAAGAACATCAATAGAACCTATTTATTAAATGACCTGAACTCAAATAGTTTTACTTTTACCCCATTCCAGCCTTCAAAAATGTTTGGTTTTTGAAGGCAACTTGACAGCTTCCATAGTTTTCTGCTCACTCAAATAAATAATTTCTTTCTAAATCAAACAGAATCCAGTCAAGTCCAGTTCATAGCTCTTCTACTGGATGGGGTGGAGCAGTTGGGCAGTAGATTTACTCTGATGATTCCATGGTGAACTGGGAATTGAGGAAGTACATCTGTGTTCATCAAGGAGAGGAAACTGAAGCTTCTGCATCTTCCTGGAAAAGAGGACTGGCTGTCTCAACAACAAGAATCCCACAAATTATTAGTTATACCTATTCTGCGACTTTATCCCTGACACAGAGCCTGATATAATGCAAGTGTGTGGCAACCTTCCTTCTCCTTCCTCATGAAGTTATTAGGACTTTTATTTCATTTCAGTGAATTAAGAAGCTAGTTCCATATCCAGGATTAGCTGTTTTTTAAAAAGCCATTAAAAAAAAAGTCACAGAGGTCACTGATGCTGACACCAGCATCCGTTCATGACCAGCCATCCTAGGTAAGTGCATGAAGTCGGTGGTTTATGATATACCAACAGCTAAGCAATGCGAGGCACACTTTGATGACACTGAAGCTTTAGTTATTAGACCTTACTAACCACACAGGGACAGTCAGTGGACAACTACAAGTACTGGGCTGGCAACTATAATTATTGGGTTGGCCAAAAAGTTTGTTTGGGTTTTTCCATAACATCTTAGAGAAAAACCCGAACAAACTTTTTGGCCAAACCAATAATTATTGAGAAGTTTAAGAATTTGTTTCATTTTTAAATTATTACTTAGTGGGGGGGGACCCTGAAGATGGCGGAAGAGTAAGACGCGGAGATCGCCTTCCTCCCCACGGATACACCAGAAATACATCCACACGTGGAACAACTCCTACAGAACTCCTACTGAAGGCTGGCAGAAGACCTCAGACCTCCCAAAAGGCAAGAAACTCCCCACGTAACTGGGTAGGGCAAAAGAAAAAACAGAGACAAAAGAATAAGGACGGCACCTGCACCAGTGGGAGGGAGCTGTGAAGGAGGAAAAGTTTCCACACACTAGGAAGCCCCTCCGCGGGCGGAGACTGCGGGAGGCAGAGGGGGGAGTTTCAGGACCGCGGAGTAGTGCACAGCGACGGGTGCGGAGGGCAAAGCGGGGAGATTCCTGCACAGACGATCGGTGCTGACCGGCACTCACCAGCCCGAGTGGCTTGTCTGCTCACCCGCCGGGGCGGGCGGGGCTGCGAGCTGAGGCTCGGGTTTTGGTTTTGGACGGAGCTCAGGGAGAGGACTGGGGTTGGCGGCTTGAACATAGCCTGAAGGGGTTAGTGCACCACGACTAGCCGGGAGGGAGTTCGGGGAAAAGCCTGCACCGGCCGAAGAGGCAAGAGACTTTTTCTTCCCTCTTTGTTTCCTGGTGCGCGAGGAGAGGGGTTTAAGAGCGCTGCTTAAAGGAACTCCAGAGACGGGCGCGAGCCGCGGCTAAAAGCGCGAACCCCAGAGACGGGCGCGAGCCGCGGCTGAGGGCGCGAGCCCCCGAGACGGGCGCGAGCCGCGGCTGAAAGCGCAAACCCCAGAGATGGGCGCGAGCCGCGGCTAAAACCGCGGACCCCAGAGACGGGCGGGAGACGCTAAGGCTGCTGCTGCCGCCACCAAGGGGCCTGTGTGCGAGCACAGGTCACTCTCCACACCCCTCTTCCGCGGAGCCTGTGCAGCCCGCCACTGCCAGGTTCCCGGGATCCAGGGACAACTTCCCCGGGAGTACGCACGGCGGGTCTCAGGCTGGTGCAACATCACGCCGGCCTCTGCCGCAACGTCACGCTGCCTCTGCAGCCGCAGGCCCGCCCCGCACGTAGTGCCCCTCCTACCCCCATCCCCCAACCCCCGGCCTGAGTGAGCCGGAGGCCCCGAATCAGCGGCTCCTTTAACCCCGTCCTGTCTGAGCGAAAAAACAGACGCCCTCCAGCGACCTACACGCAGAGGCAGGGCCAAATCCAAAGCTGAGCTCCTGTGAGCTGTGAGAACAAAGAAGAGAAAGGGAAATCTCTCCCAGCAGCCACAGAAGCAGCGGATTAAAGCTCCACAATCAACTTGATATACCCTGCATCTGTGGAATACCTGAATAGACAAGGAATGATCCCAAATTGAAGAGGTGGAATTTAGGAGCGAGATCTATGATTTTTTTCCCTTTTCCTCTTTTTGTGAATGTGTACGTGTATGCTTCTGTGTGAGATCCTGTCTGTATACTCTTTCTTCCACCATTTGTCCTAGGGCTCTATCCGTCCATGACTTTTTTTTAAAAAATTCTTTTTCTTAATAATTAAGTTTAATTGTAATAACTTTATTATACTTTACCTTCGTTCTTTCTTTCTTTCCTTCCTTCCTTCCCTCCTTTAGACAACGAATCACCCCAAATTGAGGAGGTGGTCTCAGGGAGCAGGATTTATGATTTTTCCCCCTTTACCTCTTTTTGTGAAGGTGTATGTGTAAGCTTCTGTGTAAGATTTTCTCTGTATAGCTTTGCTTCCAACATTTGTCCTAAGGTTCTATCCGTCCCTTTTTTTTTTTTTTCTAAATATTTTTTAATTCAATAACTATATTATACTTTATTTTATTTTTACTGTATCATCTTTCTTTCTGTCTTTTTTCCTTCTTTCCCTCCTTCCTTCCTTCCTCCCTCCCTCCCTCCCTCCCTCCTTTCTTTCCTTCTTTGCTTCTTTCTTCCTTCCTTCCTTTCCTCTTTTCCTTCTTTCTTTACTCATACTTCTACTAATTCTCCCTACTTTTTCTCCCTTTTATTCTGAGCTGTGTGGATGAAAGGCTCTTGGTGCTCCAGCCAGGAGTCAGGGCTCTGCCTCTGAGGTAGGAGAGCCAACTTCAGGACACTGGTCAACAAGAGACCTCCCAGCTCCACATAATATTAAACGGTGGAAATATCCCAGAGACCTCCATCTTAACACCAGCACCCAGCTTCACTCAACGACCAGCAAGCCACAGTGCTGGACAACCTATGCCAAACAACTAGCAAAACAGGAACACAACCCCACCCATTAGCAGAGAGGCTGCCTAAAATCATAATAAGGCCACAGACACCCCAAAACACACCACCAGACGTGAACCTGCCCACTAGAGAGACAAGATCCAGCCTCATCCAGCACAACACAGGCACTAGTCCCCTCCACCAGGAAGCCTACATAACCCACTGAAACAACCTTAGCCACTGGAGACAGACATCAAAAACAACGGGAACTACGAAAGTGCAGCCTGCAAAAAGGAGACCCCAAACACAGTAAGATAAGCAAAATGAGAAGACAGAAAAACACACAGCAGATGAAGGAGCAAGATAAAAACCCACCAGACCTAACAAATGAAGAGGAAATAGGCAATCTACCTGAAAAAGAATTCAGAATAATGATAGTAAGGATGATCCGAAATCTTGGAAGTAGAATGGACAAAATGCAAGAAACAGTTAACAAGGACCTACAAGAACTAAAGATGAAACAAGCAACGATGAACAATGCAATAAATGAAATTAAAATCACTCTAGATAGGATCAATAGCAGAATAACTGAGGCAGAAGAACGGATAAGTGACCTGGAAGATAAAGTAGTGGAAATAACTACTGCAGAGCAGAATAAAGAAAAAAGAAAGAAAAGAACTGAGGACAGTCTCAGAGACCTCTGGGACAACATGAAACGCACCAACATTCGAATTATAGGGGTTCCAGAAGAAGAAGAAAGAAAGAAAGGGACTGAGAAAATATTTGAAGAGATTATAGTTGAAAACTTCCCTAATATGGGAAAGGAAATAGTTAATCAAGTCCAGGAAGCACAGAGGGTCCCATACAGGATAAATACAAGGAGAAACACGCCAAGACACATATTAATCAAACTGTCAAAAATTAAATACAAAGAAAGCATATTAAAAGCAGCAAGGGAAAAACAACAAATAACACACAAGGGAATCCCCATAAGGTTAACAGCTGATCTCTCAGCAGAAACCCTACAAGCCAGAAGGGAGTGGCAGGACATACTGAAAGTGATGAAGGAGAATAGCCTGCAACCAAGACTACTCTACCCAGCAAGGATCTCATTCACATTTGATGGAGAAATTAAAACCTTTACAGACAAGCAAAAGCTGAGAGAGTTCAGCACCACCAAACCAGCTTTACAACAAATGCTAAAGGAACTTCTCTAGACACGAAACACAAGAGAAGGAAATGACCTATAGTAGCGAACCCAAAACAATATATAAAATGGAAATAGGAACATACATATCGATAATTACCTTAAATGTAAATGGACCAAATGCTCCCACCAAAAGACACAGATTGGCTGAATGGATACAAAAACAAGACCCTTATATATGCTGTCTACAAGAGACCCACTTCAGAACTAGAGACACATACAGACTGAAAGTAAGGGGATGGAAAAAGATATTCCATGCAAATGGAAACCAAAAGAAAGCTGGAGTAGCAATTCTCATATCAGACAAAATAGACTTTAAAATAAGGACTATTAAAAGGGACAAAGAAGGACACTACATAATGATCAAGGGATCGATCCAAGAAGAAGATATAACAATTGTAAATATTTATGCACCCAACATAGGAGCACCTCAATACATAAGGCAAATACTAACAACCATAAAAGGGGAGATCAACAGTAACACATTCATAGTAGGGGACTTTAACACCCCACTTTCACCCATGGACAGATCATCCAAAATGAAAATAAATAAGGAAACACAAGCTTTAAATGATACATTAAACAAGATGGACTTAATTGATATTTATAGGACACTCCATCCAAAAACAACAGAATACACATTTTTCTCAAGTGCTCATGGAACATTCTCCAGGATAGATCATATCTTGGGTCACAAATCAAGCCTTGGTAAATTTAAGAAAACTGAAATTGTATCAAGTATCTTTTCCGACCACAACGCCATGAGACTAGATATCAATTACAGGAAAAGATCTTTAAAAAATACAAACACATGGAGGCTAAACAATACACTACTTAATAATGAAGTGATCACTGAAGAAATCAAAGAGGAAATAAAAAAATACCTAGAAACAAATGACAATGGAGACACAACGACCCAAAACCTATGGGATGCAGCAAAAGCAGTTCTAAGGGGGAAGTTTATAGCAATACAAGCCCACCTTAAGAAGCAGGAAACATCTCGAATAAACAACCTAACCTTGCACCTCAAGCAATTAGAGAAAGAAGAACAAAAAAACCCCAAAGCTAGCAGAAGGAAAGAAATCATAAAAATCAGATCAGAAATAAATGAAAAAGAAATGAAGGAAACAATAGCAAAGATCAATAAAACTAAAAGCTGGTTCTTTGAGAAGATAAACAAAATAGATAAACCACTAGCCAGACTCATCAAGAAAAAAAGGGAGAAGACTCAAATCAATAGAATTAGAAATGAAAAAGGAGAAGTAACAACTGACACTGCAGAAATAAAAAAAATCATGAGAGATTACTACAAGCAACTCTATGCCAATAAAATGGACAATCTGGAAGAAATGGACAAATTCTTAGAAATGCACAACCTGCCAAGACTGAATCAGGAAGAAATAGAAAATATGAACAGACCAATCACAAGCACTGAAATTGAAACTGTGATTAAAAACCTTCCAACAAACAAAAGCCCAGGACCAGATGGCTTCACAGGTGAATTCTATCAAACGTTTAGAGAAGAGCTAACACCTATCCTTCTCAAACTCTTCCAAAATATAGCAGAGGGAGGAACACTCCCAAATTCCTTCTACGAAGCCACCATCACCTTGATACCAAAACCAGACAAGGATGTCACAAAGAAAGAAAACTACAGGCCAATATCACTGATGAACATAGATGCAAAAATCCTCAACAAAATACTAGCAAACAGAATCCAACAGCACATTAAAAGGATCATACACCATGATCAAGTGGGGTTTATTCCAGGAATGCAAGGATTCTTCAATATACGCAAATCTATCAATGTGATAAACCATATTAACAAATTGAAGGAGAAAAACCATATGATCATCTCAATAGATGCAGAGAAAGCTTTCGACAAAATTCAACACCCATTTATGATAAAAACCCTCCAGAAAGTAGGCATAGAGGGAACTTTCCTAAACATAATAAAAGCCATATATGACAAGCCCACAGCAAACATCATCCTCAATGGTGAAAAACTGAAAGCATTTCCACTAAGATCAGGAACAAGACAAGGTTGCCCACTCTCACCACTCTTATTCAACATAGTTTTGGAAGTTTTAGCCA
Organism: Phocoena sinus; assembly: GCF_008692025.1. Lineage (NCBI taxonomy): Eukaryota > Metazoa > Chordata > Mammalia > Artiodactyla > Phocoenidae > Phocoena > Phocoena sinus. The sequence goes on along the minus strand of NC_045773.1, from coordinate 84,856,783 downwards.
CAGCAATCAGAGAAGAAAAGGAAATAAAAGGAATCCAAATCGGAAAAGAAGAAGTAAAGCTGTCACTGTTTGCAGATGACATGATACTATACATAGAGAATCCTAAAGATGCTACCAGAAAACTACTAGAGCTAATCAATGAATTTGGTAAAGTAGCAGGATACAAAATTAATGCACAGAAATCTCTGGCATTCCTATACACTAATGATGAAAAATCTGAAAGTGAAATCAAGAAAACACTCCCATTTACCATTGCAACAAAAAGAATAAAATATCTAGGAATAAACCTACCTAAGGATACGAAAGACCTGTATGCAGAAAATTATAAGACACTGATGAAAGAAATTAAACATGATACAAATAGATGGAGAGATATACCATGTTCTTGGATGGGAAGAATCAACATTGTGAAAATGACTCTACTACCCAAAGCAATCTACAGATTCAATGCAATCCCTATCAAACTACCACTGGCATTTTTCACAGAACTAGAACAAAAAATTTCGCAATTTGTATGGAAACACAAAAGACCCCGAATAGCCAAAGCAATCTTGAGAACGAAAAAAGGAGCTGGAGGAATAAGGCTCCCTGACTTCAGACTATATTACAAAGCAACAGTAATCAAGACAGTATGGTACTGGCACAAAAACAGAAAGATAGATCAGTGGAACAGGATAGAAAGCCCAGAGATAAACCCACGCACATATGGACACCTTATCTTTGATAAAGGAGGCAGGAATGTACAGTGGAGAAAGGACAGCCTCTTCAATAAATGGTGCTGGGAAAACTGGACAGGTACATGTAAAAGTATGAGATTAGATCACTCCCTAACACCATACACAAAAATAAGCTCAAAATGGATTAAAGACCTAAATGTAAGGCCAGAAACTATCAAACTCTTAGAAGAAAACATAGGAAGAACACTCTATGACATAAATCACAGCAAGATCCTTTCTGACCCACCTCCTAGAGTAATGGAAATAAAAACAAAAATAAACAAATGGGACCTAATGAAACTTCAAAGCTTTTGCACAGCAAAGGAAACCATAACCAAGACCAAAAGACAACCCTCAGAATGGGAGAAAACATTTGCAAATGAAGCAACTGACAAAGGATTAATCTCCAAAATTTACAAGCAGCTCATGCAGCTCAATAACAAAAAAACAAACAACCCCATCCAAAAATGGGCAGAAGACCTAAATAGACATTTCTCCAAAGAAGATATACAGAATGCCAACAAACACATGAAAGAATGCTCAACATCATTAATCATTAGAGAAATGCAAATCAAAACTACAATGAGATATCATCTCACACCAGTCAGAATGGCCATCATCAAAAAATCTAGAAACAATAAATGCTGGAGAGGGTGTGGAGAAAAGGGGACACTCTTGCACTGCTGGTGGGAATGTGAATTGGTTCAGCCACTGTGGAGAACAGTATGGAGGTTCCTTAAAAAACTACAAATAGAATTACCATATGACCCAGCAATCCCACTACTTGGCATATACCCTGAGAAAACCAAAATTCAAAAAGAGTCATGTACCAAAATGTTCATTGCAGCTCTATTTACAATAGCCAGGACATGGAAACAACCTAAGCGCCCATCATCGGATGAATGGATAAAGAAGATGTGGCACATATACACAATGGAATATTACTCAGCCTTAAAAAGAAATGAAATTGAGCTATTTGTAATGAGATGGATAGACCTAGAGTCTGTCATACAGAGTGAAGTAAGTCAGAAAGAAAAAGACAAATACCGTATGCTAACACATATATATGGAATTTAAGGGAAAAAAATGTCATGAAGAACCTAGGGGTAAGATAGGAATAAAGACGCAGACCTACTGGAGAACGGACTTGAGGGTATGGGGAGGGGGAGGGGTGAGTTTTGACAGGGCGAGAGAGAGTCATGGACATATACACACTAACAAACGTAGTAAGGTAGATAGCTGGGGGGAAGCAGCCGCAAGGCACAGGGATATTAGCTCGGTGCTTTGTGACAGCCTGGAAGGGTGGGATGGGGAGAGTGGGAGGGAGGGAGACGCAAGAGGGAAGACATATGGGAACATATGTATATGTATAGCTGATTCACTTTGTTATAAAGCAGAAACTAACACACCATTGTAAAGCAATTATACCCCAATAAAGATGTTTAAAAAAAAAAAAAATTATTACTTAGTATCCATGAAAAAAATGGTGGTCTGGATTCAGGATATCTGAGTTCTGATACTGGCCCTGCCACAAGTTACTTAACCCTCACCAAGCCTCAGTTTCCTCATTGGCATACTAAAGGAGCTGAACTGGGCCATCATTCAAACACACAAGTGGCACTCTACCAGGCACCAGGGAAACAAGAATGAATACCAGTCCCTGACATCATGTAGTTCTCTGTGTAATGGGAGCAAAAGGTGACTAACTGAACAAAATTGATCACAGGCAAACTCATACTCAACTCTCTTTCCAAACCCACAAGAGCTGTCTTTGGAGATACTATTCCTTGAACTGCTGGAATCATGTGCTACACTTGCTTTTTCCATTCATTCATCATCCAAAGTCCTCCTTCCCTTCAAAGACACAAAAAGAAGAAAATAAATATTGCTCAGAGATTGTCTGACGTGTTTCTTCCTTGATCACATATTCGGATTCCTTAAGAAGCTCTCTTTGGATTCCTAGTTCATTCAGTGACCGGGTGCTGAGCATCAGCAATGTGTAGAGCAACCCAGGAAGATAGAGATATGGAAGATAGAGTCCCCATCTTCAGAAACTCACAGGTTATTTAGAGACCAACACAAAACAGCATGCTAAGCGTAATAACAGAGGACCACAAAGTGCAATGGAAGCCTTTGCACAGGAATTGTACTTCCCCTGGAGTGGAGAAAGCAAGGAGTGAAGGAAGACTTCAGGGAGCAAGTAAAACTCTTACCACATTATCTTACTTATTTTATCCTCTTCTTAGAATTTATAGAAGCTAAAATAATCCTATTTCATTTATTATCTATCAATTTATTTATATGTTTATTTTCTTTCTTCCCTATAGTAATTTTCTATCACAAATTGCTTACCTTACAGTTCTAATAATAAAAAGTCGAAAATGGTTCAACCCGCTAAAATCAAGATATTGGAAGAACTGTGTTCCTTTTGGGAGACTCTGTACTGTTTCCTTGCCTTTTCCAGCTTCTGGGGGCCACCCACATTCCTTGCCTCATGACCCCTTCCTCCATCTTAATACTAAAAACAGCACATCTTTCTGTGCCTTCCTTCTGTAGTCATCTTCCTCTGATTGATTCTTCTCTTCTGCTTCCCTCCTCCACTTTTAAGGAACACATTGGGCCCACCTAGATAATACAGGCCAACTGACAATAGCAACACCAAAATTAAAAGTTATTTACTGAGTGCTTACTATATTCCATGTACTTCTTTAATCTCACTCTCTTTTCATCTGTGTGTGTGTGCACACATGCACGCAATACAGCCATTACCCAATTTTAAAGATGTATGACACTGTAAAGAGCTTTCTCAATGGAAAGCCCAGGGGGTATAACTTTGAGCTGTAGGGATCCTATGGCACTAGATGGTTGATGTACCCATCTTTCCACTACCCTCTCAAATTTGGTGGCTATAGCTTTAAAGAATTGAAGGTAAAATAAAGATTTTTTTCTATATTGTGATATTCTAGCCTTGTATATCCTAGAACACTTAAATACTACAGCCAAAAAAACAAAAAAAAAAAGGGAAGGAGGAAGGTCAAGACATTTCCTTAGAAGAGCATGCCTGGATGTAGGATGCTATACTTTTTCTCTAGGGCTGCCATAAGAAATTGCCACAGACTGGGTGATTTTAAACAAGAAAAAATTTATTCTCACATTTCAGGAGACCAGAGGCCCCAAATCAAGGGACTGGTTCCTTCTGGAGGCTCTGAGGGAGAAACTGCCCTATGCCTCTCTTGTTTAGCTTCTGACGGCTGCCAGGGATCCTTGGCATTCCTAGGCTTGAAGATGCATCATTCTTATCTCTGCCTCCATCTCCACATTGCCTTCTCTGTGTCTCCCTGTGTCTTCTTTCCTTCTTATAAAGACATCAGTTTTCTTATAAGGACTCTAAATTCAGGATGATTTCATCTTGAGATCCTTAACATCTGCCAAAGACTCTATTTCCAAATATGGTCACATTCTGAGTTTCCGTGTAGACATGAATTTTGGGAGGACACTATTCAACCCCCTCCAGATGCTACTCTTGCTGCATGACTTACACAGCTTCTCTAGGCTGTAAATGGCAACAGAGCGGGGGTGTCTTTGGGCCTAGAATGGTAACAGAACACTTTCTACTATGAAGTAAACAGAGACTTTGCAGACACTTCTCTCTTTGTCTCCTGCATAATGACTTTTGACATGCTTCTTTGGAAAAAATATTCTGCACTAATATAGCTCTTCATATAGTTTATCCTTATCAATAAAAACTCAGGAAAATTAAACCATAAAGAAATTTCCAAAAAGCACTATCAGTTTGAATGAAATCCACAAAGGTTCCAAAGCAAGAAGAAAGACTGGGGTTTGTGCCCTCTCCATTCATGAGGCTTTTCAGTCTTTTGAAAAAGTATGCCAGGCACCAGTGGACTGCTGGCCTAGATTTGGATGTGCATGATTGTAAATTACTGTTGGCTTATAGTAGTAGAAACCACAAATGCTTATTGTTGCTTTCACTCAAGTGGGATTTTTTTATGCGGCTCGGTTTTTTCTATAGTTGATGATGGGAGAAGCACCTTTTGTTTAGCTTAGCACAGTAAGAAGAGCCCTGGTCTCTCATCAGAATAGCGAGTGAATGGATGAAGCCCTAGGTGGCACAGACCTGAAGGTCCTTTCCTAATATAAAACTTACGGCTTTACTGTTACAAAATATCAGAGAAGGCTAAGTGTTACCTTTAAAAAAAGAAAAACCAAAGTCAAATTCTGCAGTTCTTTCTTAGGCAACAATCCCCGATACTCCATTACTCTCTTTGTTCCTTCCAGCGGGATGGAGGGCTTCACTTACAAAGCATTACAGGAGAATGAAATGGTATATGATACCAAAAGTCCCTGGATTACACTTAGAAATTTGATGGGACTCTGTAAACCTTCTTCCTGTATAATTCTATGGCTTTCCACATAAGGAAGTCTGGGGAAGATTCCCATAAAATAGATATTAAGGAAGCAAAAGCTACCTTTTTTCTTTTGCTACCGTATATTTTGGTACCATTTCCTTAAGTTGGATTAATGGGTATATATTGAAGAGTCAAGACTTTGAAGTCTTGTTGGTTTACTACTTTCTATTCGTTAACAACATCCTCAAAACTAATCTTTTATAATTTTTATTTCTGAAGTGCAGAAGATGAGAGTTCTTACCTCCATGTCAACACACAATGCTTTGCACCTGCTAGGCAAACTATAAAAACTGGTTGGAATAAAATGAGACAGAGAAGGAATCACACTTCAGAAACTCACTGATCAGATATTGAAATACAACTGATGAAAACAAGTTTTATTCAGGATTGGGAGAGTTCTAGCTCTTGATGCAGAAATAGTCCTTTCTCTCCTGAAACCCTGATTGCCACACAGGTGTATCCTCTGGAGTGAGAAAAGTAGAATTGTTCAGACTCTGGAATTTTATAAAATACAGCCCAGAAAAAAAAAAAAAAACACTGGTCTATTTCACTTCAAAGCTGCACACTTCCAAGCCACTTCATACGTGTTAAATTTCTTAGAGTTATGATACGTCATTCTTTGGCCTCACAGGAAATTTGAACCACCACATTGAGCAATCAATAATAATCCTTTTCTTTTTCACAACACCCAAGCAATATTTCCCAACTTTGTTTTGAATTACTCAAAGAAAGCTTTTTATAGTTCCTTTGATATGTACTTCCATAAAGAAACAATACTGTGTTTCTTTTTCAAAAATCTAATGCATTTTTGAAATATATTTCTAAAATTATGTTCTGGTAATCCCGGATCATAAGATAAAGCATGTTGAGGTATGTGCAAGCTTGGAAAGAGATGGCATTTGAAAGGTAACTGGAGCCATATTCCAGTTAGGATAACAGGAGACTGATTTGGAGAACCAGTCAAGGAGTGTTGAATGTGTAAATCTAACAACTGTTACCCAATTAGTAAAAGCTGCAGTCCTGGCTTTAAAAGACCTAGATGCTAACATACACGAAAACTGGGTGGGAAGTAAAGTAGTGGAAGGTGATTTTTTTTTTAATATATTTTTTTAAAGGCTCAACCAGCTGTGTAATCATGCTGTGTGAATGTCTCCTCTTTGTAATTCTTTTTTGAAATTTTTTTCCTGAATATTAGCAAAGCTAATACAAGTATATGTGTACCCATCACTCAGAGTTAATCCAGATCTTTGTTTTTATAAAAGATCAAAAATACTGCCGTTATAATACTCTCCCCTGAACACCTGCTCAATCCTATACTTCTCCCTCTATCCCCAGCCTCAATCACTATCCTATATTTGTTGAGTATGCATTTTATATTTTTATGTATTTGTAATTAATATGCATTTGAAAATAATATATACATACATTATAGTGTTGCATCTTTAATTTACCTAAAGGTTATATTTTGTGCAACTTTATACAATTTGCTCTTGTTTTTACTCGACCTTAGGTGTTGTGAAATCCATCCATATACATTAATATATTTCATTCACTTTGCTGTATTATATCCTGAATAAACAATTTATTTTTCCATTTCCCTATGGATGAGAATTTGAAGATTTTTTTTCTTCTTACAAATAATGCTGTCATTTGCACAGTTTGTACCCTAGAATATTCTAGGACATATACCCAGAAATGGAATTGTCAGGTCATAGTGTATATGCATTTTCAACTATAATAGACATTGTCATGAGGCTTTACAAAGTACTCGTTCCAGTTTACACTATCACTAGCATTTTTCGAGACTTCCTGTTTCCTACACATTCCCCAACACTTGATTTTTTGTACTTCTATAATGTGTTGCTCTGACTGGGTTTAAAATAAAATCTCATTGGTTCTTTGCTTTCATAGATTATTAGTGAAGTCAACAATCTTTTCATTTGTTTGTTGTCTCTTTCAATTTCCTCTTCTACAGTTACCTGTTCATATATTTTGCCCACTTTTCTACTGAGTTATTTAGATTTTTCTTTCAAATTTGTAGCACATAATTATATTTTTGTGGCTCATGATTACTGATCTGTTGTGTATGTTGCAAATAGCTTCTGTTGCTCATCTTTTAGCAATGTGGTATATATTTTTTGAGCTGAAGCTTTTAATCTTTATAAAATGTATCAAAGTTTATCTTTCTTTGTAGCTTCTTGAGGTATCTGGTTTAAGAAATCCTTTCCTATCTTGTGACCGTTAATATATTTGTGATATTTTATTCTAACATTTTGAATGTTTAGACTTTAACATATATTAAAGTTTTTAATGTATATTTAGGACTTCCATAAATTTTGTAAAGTATCAACTTATACAAATTAAATTTTACATATATTTAAATACATTAAATATTATATATTAATGTATTTTACATTAAAATATCAAGATAGTTTTACTGTTTGGGGTTTTAATGTATTTATTTAATGTATAGTTAGAACAAATAAATTTCATAAATTTTTTTCTTTCTTTATAATTTCTTAAGGTATCTGGTTAAAGAAATCCTTTCCTATCTTGTAGTCATAATATTTTACTGTATTTTATTCTAATATTTTGAAAATGTTATTTTATTTTTTATTATGGAAAGTCAAGCACCTCAAAACCACTGGTTGAAATGACTATGGTCCTATGCAGGCTTGGGTCTATTTGAGGGCTCTCTATCTGTTCTATTTATTCTGAGACTAAAATGTTAATGTAGATTAACACTTTGCTCTAGCACAATACTATGGCAGAAATATTTACAGTGCTCCTGGAATGCTTCTAAAGTTTTTCCATTAAATACTTTGCCATAGTTTTCTGAATATCCCCTTGTAAGTCTAATATGCAAAAATTTTTAACATAAATACATGCTAAATTTCATTGATCACTGCTTATTCTATAACCACAGAAAATTACTGTATTTTTTTCTTTAATCTGTAAATCGGGTGGATTAAATTAGTAAATTTTTGTGAATGTGAACTAGACTTCCATTTTTAGTATAAATCCTATTTTACTTTTTGTTCATTTCTTTTAAACTTCTATATTTTGTAGCTAATATTTTATTTAAGATTTCTGCATATATGTTTATAAGTAATATTGCAGTATAACTTTCATGTATTGTCCTTAATCACTTTTGTTATCAAATTTATACTAACCTAATAAAATAAATTAGGTATATCTTCACCCTCTTCCCTTTTTCAAAACAGGAAATATCTATTTCTTAAAACTCTAGCAAAATTCACCTATAAAACTTCCTGGACCAGAACTCTTTTTTTTATGGGGGAGATTTTTGACTAGCAAACTAATTTCTTTGCTGTGGATTTTTTCATTCATATTTTTCTATTTCTTCTTGAGCTTGTTTTGGTAAGTATATATTTCATTTAAAAATGCCCATTTATCCAAGCTTCCAAATGTGTTTATATGTTATGTATTCACAGTGCTCGCTTATGATCTGTAGACTCTCTTTTCTAACCTAATTGGTCTCTTTTCAACTAACAGAGACAGACGCAGGCTAGATTTCTTACGTGGTCAGCATTTCCATTCAATCATTAATTCATCAAATATGGATTAACACTGAAGGGTCCAGAGAAAACAACTAATCAACCCCCTAAGCCTAGGAACCAAAATCAGAGTTAAAGTAGAGCTTAAGTTTTTTAATGACAAGCATTTACCTTTTGTAGTTGTTGATCTGTAGTTATATCATAATCTATGTATTATCTATTTGCATAATACTTACATTAATATAAGTTTTATAAGCAAACATATTTCAATAAAGTATTCTTATTTATAGGAAAAACAATCATTGGGTAAAAATATGTGATACTTTCTTTTCTCTCATAATAACAACATCAATCATGAATAAATAACCAAGGCACCACCTCCATCTGGAGGAAATTTAGGATAATTCCAGAATATAGGAAGCAATAGCCTTTGAAAAAACAATACATAAAATGTAAGCCTGTAGCACAGTGCATGAAAAGTCACCAATAATTTTTTTTTCAAATGCTAAGAAAACAAGCTATTTTTTCTACAAAATTAAACAGAACACCCAAATGGATTTATTCAGCTGACTTTTGTTTTATGGCAACATTTTCTGAAGAGGTGACTCATAAACAATGACTCTTGAAGAAATTCTGTTAGGAGAACAAAGGACAGATTTCTTAGGTCAAAAAGACTGCACATAATGCCCTCTTTTGGAGACTTAAACTGCAAATAAACAAATACATTTTGAATAATTTCACAGTAAAGAAATCTGTTCAACTTTAACCCAATTTTTCGATGGTATTTGATGACAGACCCCCTTTTCCCATGCAGCATCTAGTTGGGGTCATGGAATATGCTTTGGGAAACACTACTGAGGTGCCATTTAATATGAGTGGAACTTTAGAAGGGAAAATAGAAAACACACATACAAATCAATGTGATAACTCACAGATAGGCTTGCCCTTCATATATAAAATACAACCAAAGTCCAAAGCACCAGTCCTTAATAGTAGCCAAATTAGCAGGACTCACTTTCAGAGAACATGGAGTTAAAAGTCTTAACCATGTGCGTTTCCAAAATGCTGCTTCTCACAAACACTGGGCTAATGCCCTATCCATGGATAAGAAGAATCATATAAGTTTTTTTCTCTCTCTTTACACACACACACACACACACACACACACACACACTGGGTTGGGGAACAAGGAGTGTAACATTATTCCTCTTTTAGAATACAAAAAGGCAATAGTACTGAGTCATCCCAACACTGGCCACCTTTAGATACCCATTAATACAACCAAATTCCTGTATTAGGCTCTGTCGATGTGACTCACCTCTTTTTTATTGAATTTAGAGTACTAGCTAAATAGACTGTTATTTATTTAAGTACTGCTGGACATATGAGGAAAAAAAGAAAAACAAAAAACAAAAAACACCCTTGCCAGGATCTAAGGAATGCTGACCTGTCTGAATGCCTCTCTCCTTTCTCTTGATCATCTGTCTTTACACTCTGGAGGACCAAAAGTAACTGAATAAACATTATCTTGTCCTTGTCCTTCACCAAGCAAAATTGTTTGTATCTGAGACCATTTCCCTTTAGAGTCTGAGATCATTATTTTAAAGTAAATCGTCAAATGCTCCACAGTTGATCTCAGTTCAGTTCTGCCATTTGCTGCTCTATGAACCAAGTCCAGGGCATGACGTTAAGCCTGTGACTACATAATACAAGATAAATGTTTTAAGACAGAATAAAACATCACGTACAGTTCCTGGCAGTGAATCTTAACAACTGATATATCCCTGTCAAAGCAAACACTTCAAGATACTGTTTCATAAAATGACAATCATGCCTACCTCACATACGGTTGTAAGAATCTAATGAGATAATGGATGTGAAAGAACACAATACTCAAACACATACAGCAGATTTTCAATAAACCTTAGTTGAATCAGAATTTATTGAAATGTATTTTTATCCCTGATGGACGAGGGTGAAATTTAAACCAAATTAAGTGGTATCCATTGCAGGAAATGCTTTGGCCAACTGCCTGCTTGTTCTGTCAACCATGCATTACCTGATGTATAGCCAAGAATTTTTATCTGTCCCCATTCTTATACACTATCCTACAACCTGGATCGGTCTTACATATAGTGAGAAAAGGAAGCTACCTGTGTAATGTTGCCTGATGCATACAAAATGAATTCCCTAATTCTGAAACCTCTCCTTTATAATGGTGATGCAAAATTAAAGTGTTAGCATCCACATCGTAGGCTGACAGAACAATATATAAAGCAGGTTCCACTTCTTACCTTACTTGATCTCTTCAATCATGTTAGTTAGGTAGGTCAAGTTTTTTTGTACCCATTGTTCAGCTGAGTGAAATGACATCTGAGTTTGTATCCAGGCTGAACAGCTCCTTTAACCACCAAACCAACCTCCAAAATATCAGAATGGCAGCACAAAAAAGGTTGGTCCAGTAAACTCTCCATTCAGTCTTCGGTTCTGAACTGTTCTCCCCTGTTTCTCTCACCTGACTCCAACCTCTTTCTGGCACTTTGACTGCCAATGGACTCCTCACTTTTTCATTTTATCGCCTTCAGAATCTCCATTTTAATGTGCAGCACTATTTCTGGATCTCCACTCAAGTTATGTACTCTTCTCATTTCCTCCAGAATGCTCTGCATTTGGCCTCCCTGCCCTGAATCTCATCTTCCTCAGGAGACAGAGCTTCCACTAGACTTTTCAGGAGTTGAAGAGGGAACAAGTACATGGCATATTGAGTGTCTTGCCCAAAGTTACATGTCATTTGCAGCAAAGCTGGGATTTAGAACCAAAATCAACATAGTTCTGTGCTAACCAATTCTAAGACAAAGCAGACTCTCCTGTCCCTGTGTGAAACCATTCTGGGACCAAACATTCTTTCCAATTTCCTAATTTCTTAAATAATTTCCTATTTCCGATTTCCTAAACAATAACTGGTCCAAGGAAAAATAACAGTATTTGTTCTAGGAAATACTCATTCCTGAGTGGTAAGACTGTCAACCAACTAACTTGTCAAAACTAGCATCCCACATATTAATGCTGACTTTGAGATCATTACCTCACTGTGCCCACCAATCCAAAGTCTTAGGTCATAAATTCTGTCCAATCCCAACTGGTAAAAGTACCCAGCCCATGCCCCCAAATCCCTATAAATATCCTTCCCTGATTTGCTCCTAGTGAGACATAACTAAGAAACAATCTTGCGTAGCATCCCACTTTAGACTTGAAATAAGTCTAATAAACTTAGCTTTGCTTGGTAAACAGCTTTTTCTGATGGCTTTTCCACAACCAACAGACACAAAGTGACCCCAAATTCGGTGCTTGTTTTTTTGTTTACTCTACCACCCTGATTCTTCATCATATGGTTTTTTGTATTCAAGAATAAAAGTTTCCCTTTAAAATGTGAACTTCATTCGTTGCCCTTGACATCTAGCCTAAGTCTATTTATACATATAATTAATATACTTCTCTGAATGGCACATGGCACAGATTTTATTAATAATAGCACTAACAATAGTACAAACCACCTTTTATGCACCTTCCAAGTTCCAGACACTTCACACACATTATCTCATTTATTCCTAACACCATGTCAGCAAGGTAAGTTATTTTCCCCACTTCAAATGAGCAAATTGAGGTTCAAAGAGGTGAAGTAACTATCGTAAGCTCACACAGATAGAAAGTACTGGAGTTGGGATTTAAATCCATGCAACTTGCCTTGAGAGCCCAGATTTTTAAATGTTATGTACTGTTTAGAACTTTTAAGTAGCTCTGATTTTGAAAACCCCTACTTTTCTACTGTGTAAAAATATCCTAAAGGAGCAAAAATATAGGCAAAGGCATAGGACTTCTAGAGGGAAGACTTGGGTAAGATCTGCTGTCTGGGGGTTAAGTGGGGGCCAGCTAGTAAGGGAACAACAAAGCCAGAATGCTATGCTGGCCAGCCAAAGGGTAATATAAATTTGGTAAGGGTGCTATTGTAAATTGGTACATGCTTTGGAGAGTGCTTTGGCAATGTCTAACAAAATTATACACATCAACACACAAATATTCTTATATACATATAAAACATAGCTGAAAAAATACAAGAAAGAGAACATGGGAGACTGGGGAAAGGGGTTAGGAGGGAAATGTTTCTGCTGAATAACTTTTACAATTTTTGAGTATTAAACCATGTAAATGTTTCCTTATTCAAAATGTAAATGTAATTTTAAAATAAATAAACAAAAGAGACACTGCACTGACTGTTTAAAAAGGCCTCTACACTAGCCAGTTTAGACTCAAAAGTAATTGCTGGTATTATACCCACTTCCCAACTGCTCAGTCCTATTCCTTCCCAACTGCTCACCAAGCATTGCCTGGTGCATATTAAATGGGCTAAATTTCTTTTAAATATAAAAATAATATAATTTCATTAATCTGTAAATGTCAGCAAACCCCATTGGATTTGTATGTTATACCTACACAGCCTATTCAATTTTTATTTTGGTTTCAGTATTTTTTAAGAAATACTTTAATCCATTGCCTTCCCAGATGCCCTCAACATTTCTAAAGAACAGGAACTGGTGGAAGAATGTGTTCTTCTGTCAGTGGTAGCATTCCCTTACTTGAGAGGTAAATTTTTAATGTATCTAAAATTCAAATTGTTTTTGAAGTGAAGGGAAACAATTTGCAAAGCCTGCAGAGGCCCTAAATTGGTGAGTGTGAATAAATGTAAGAGGATGACCCAACTTCAGTGAAAGGTGGGACAGAATCTCCTCCATCAGCTCTGAACTGTATGTATGGGAGGCAGCCACCTGTGTAGCAGCCACATACGACAACTTAACTTCTTTGTTAATGTGGGAGATGCCTCATAGAAGTTATATGAGTGAGAGGGCATTTTTATATTTCCTCCCATATGTGGACACATGCCCTCTAAACAGCTGAACCAGAACTTAATTGTAGAAGAAGACAGGAAGGTTCCTGTGAGCAACTCCTGAATGCCCACCACGGTTCTGCTATTCAGAATCCACATGCACGCCATGTGCCACAGATGAGAGAGTGCATGGTGGGGCTCTGATACTGAGGGACCTCTAACTTACAGGACCTGACATTCTCTGTGAGAGAGCACACAACACTAGTTCAAAGTCTGCAGCCCTAGAAAAATAGAACATCACCAACAACCCTGCATGACCCACTTGATGGCATTATTACCATCATCTTCATTGTCGTTATTTTCTAACAGATGTTGTGTGCTTCTTTGTGCCATCCACACCAGTGAGCATTTTGCACACATTTTTTTCTAACCATCACAATGACCTTAGAAGACAAATGTAATCTCTACTTTTTAAATGAAGAGAAATTGAGGCTCAGAAAGATTAAGCGACCTATTAAGATTACCTGGTAGAGCCAGAAGGGAACTCAGGTCATTCTGACTCCTTGTCCTACAAGATCTCCTTGTAAGTACTTAGAATGGAACTATTTACCAAAAAAGTCAACAAATCAAAGTAGCATCAGACATAACTGAGGTCTATAAATGGTGTTGGTGGGTCATACAATCACTCATTTCCCACACGTAACATCATTCTACCTCACTGAGTCATCTGGCAAAGAACAAGCGTTCTCTGTATCTCACCCATCACCCCCACCTCCTTGTGTCTTGAAACATTCACTACTCTTCAATCTAAAGGAAGGATGAGAAGCTATCTTCTAGCCAGTTGCCTTTCTGTTTCAGCCACAGTATCTCAGCTCCTCTGAAGCCCAACCTCCTTTGAAGGAATTCAGGTATGTCTCCAGGGCATGGACTCTTCCTGGAGGATGACTATTTTAGAAAAGCAGGAGGGGAACAGAGTCTAATCTCAAGCAGACCTGCTCTGCACAGCATTTCAAGTTTGTAGGTCTCCAGTATCTTACTTCCTCTCTTTTCATATGCACCTTCTCAACATCAGTCAGGCTTTCTAAAAGGAAGATTGTAAGTTTTTTAGATTTCTCTCACAACTCATTAGGAATTCCCTCTTTTCACCGATATGTCTTATACTGGTTTAGCAAGAACTGGTAGGAAGAATGTGAATGTATCAATGAGGGACCTGGCCTCCTCCCTCACATTCAGGGATGAAAAATAGGGCAGCCACCAGAGCTGTGGCGTAGAGCAGTTCAGCTCCCTCAAGATCCAGAAAGACACAGGGCTCGTGCCTAAAAGGAAGATTCACCCTTATACACACACACACACACACACACACACATATCAAATTTTTTTTTTTTTTTTTTTAATTTTCTCGGTGGCTGTGTCTCCCCCTCGAGGCGCCAGCGCGGCGGTGCTCCGCGCAGTTCTCCGCAGCGCGCGCGTGCCCCCGTGCTTGTTGGCACTTAATGCACGCAACATGATTTTCGTGCAAACAATTATTAATTTCTTAAACTACATTATAAATTCCTTGGGAACAAGAGCTAAATTTTGTCCCACGACACACAAGGCCGTGCTTTACCCAGAACAGACACAGGTGAAGAAGTTTAAGCGTAAAACAGTAATTTTTTAACCGACATTTTAAAACATAAACTTTGTCATGAATATTGTATCCCTTTAGGGTGGTAAACTTGAGTGTTACACACGTAATTAAAGATATTTCTATTATTTAATACATGCATAATAATCCTCTCATTTCATTGCCCTCATATTATTTTAAACTTATTTGTTTTGAATTTGTCAACGATCTTTACAATAGATAGAATAATCGATAAACTCTTGATAAAACCATTTGAGCGTAAGTGTGGGTCATGAACTTGCTCTTGGGGAGTATCTAAGGTAGAATTTACAGATTTGAAAAATAGCAATGCAAATAATTACTTAGAGTATAAAGCTCTCTTCAATACATATATTTTGGTGTGTTTAAAAATTAATCTTAACTTCTTTCAATCCAAGCTCCTTATTTATTGTTCAACTAAAGAATTAGTGATTTTTCAAAAGCAGAAGTTAACAAAATCCTGACTTCAAATTACTATGAAGAGATAAGTCTGTGGTGTTAGGTTAAACAGTGGAAACGATTAGAAAATAGGAGCACATCTTTCCTTTGATCTCAAACTATTAACTACAGCTTACAGGCAAAGAAAAAATATTTCCAACTTTTTCTAGAATTATTTGTGAGGTTTTATCTCATGCTATACTTTTAGTGATTTTACTAGATCTTCTCAAAAAAATAAGCGAATTATTGTCAAAAGCTTGTCAAAAAGCCAAAGTTTGATTATCAGATAACTAGTCTTTTTCTTTTTCCTTTTTTTTTTTTTTTTTTTGCGGTACGCGGGCCTCTCACTGCTGTGGCCTCTCCCGTTGCGGAGCACAGGCTCGGGACGTGCAGGCTCAGCGGCCATGGCTCACGGGCCTAGCCGCTCCGCGGCATGTGGGATTTTCCCGGACCGGGGCACGAACCCATGTCCCCTGCATTGGCAGGCGGACTGTCAACCACTGCACCACCAGGGAAGCCCGGATAACTAGTTTTTTGATTATCAGATAACTAAATGTTTATGGTAGAAGGTGTGGAAAACACTGGAAAGCCCAAAGAAAAAGAATAAAAAGTACCCATGACTCTTACTGCAGTCATTATTTTGATAAGTGTTTTCTTCTTACTTTTCTATTCATTTGCATTTTTTTTTAAATTGTAATCATTACATAGATGTTTTGTGTCTTAATTATTTTGCTTAATAATATGCTATGACTACTGAACACTAGAAATTTTAATTTAGCTTTTTCCAAATGGAAAGGCAAAAGAAAAAAGTGGTCAGCTTGGCACAGAGTATCATTTTTTTTCTATACTGAGGAATAACCAACATGATTCATTAACCATGATGTCCTTCTTGGCAAGACTCCTTGTGGGGACAGCTTATTTGGCAAGACTCATTGCAGATTAAAGATAACTAACTCCAAATGGATCCTTTGTTTTACTCCATAAAGACAAAAGCTTTCTACTTTTAATAGCATGTGGATTTAATTTCTTCCATGCTGTCTTTGGAATACCATCCAGTAAAATGGGCAAAATGATCACCAGCTCACATATGGCCTTTGTTCAGGTAAATCCTATTTTGTTGCTGAAAGGTAAGTTTCCCTGTTAATTCTGTTTTATGTCATTGGAATGAAAAAATAGCAAACAAATATTAAAGCATTATTGGAAAAAAATAATTTTATGGAATTAGCCAACATTTGAAGAATTTTCAAGAGAGGAAAAAATCAGGAATAAAGTTTAAACTCACTGAACAGAGAAAGAAAATTAATTGACACACTGAATGAAGTGCACTGATTGTCAAATAACTGTTTACGTTAGAAGGTGTGTATGATACCTGAAAGCCCAAAGAGAAGGAATAAAAAAATCAACCATGACTTTGTAGCCATTATTTTGGTAAATACCCTTGCAATCACACAGGTAATAATCCATCTTTCATTACTAGTTTAGTGCAGTGTTTTTCACACTGCCTATCATGACCTTTCAGTAGATAGTAAAATAGATTTAGTGTATCACAACTGGTGTTTTAAAATCTGAAATAGAATTGAATCGAAAATATTAGAAGGCATTACATAATGTAAGAGTAAATATAATTTCTAAAACATTTGTTTCAGGCACGTGTGCTGGTGGGTAAGTAGGTCCTGAGTAGATCTGTGGGTCATGATTTTAAATGTTCAAAAGTCCCTGCTCAGAGCAGAGCTTTCCAAGTACTGTTTTACTGATGAGCTGAGAATGCATTAGAATTAAATGAGACATACTGCTTTCATCAGCTCTCAGGGCAGCCTGCCAGGGCCTGGGTTTGTGGAAGCCCCCAGACCAAGTCCCCTGTAGCTGTGGGAAGCCTTGTCTGGGATTCTCAGATGACATCCTGAATGCAAAAGGACTGACGGTCAGACGACAGTCCTTGCAGGCAACATACAGCGAGAGCCATCACAGACATGCTACTCACCCCACAATGTTCTGGCTCTGGACAAGATAACCATATGGATATGGAGCTCTGTAGCCAGCTGAGATCGCACCGCTACCATTGTGGACAGGGAACACTGAAGGAGTTAAACCTTCAGTTAACATAAAACCTGATATGAAGTGGTAATATTCAGAGAAGCAAGCTCAAATTTATCATTAAAATTTTTGAGCAGAATTTATTTGGAAATTTTACACAATTTCAATAATTAGCATTTTTAGTTTTATTTTATACCATAATAATATACAATATAAATGAAATGCAATATGCTTTTTAAGGAAAACCCCATCAAGCATCAAATCCCTTCCAGTTTATCTGAATATGCAGTACTAATGATATATATATATCCATTCCTACATGCTCTGCAAACTAGGCTACCCACCATTTTACTTAATAACTGGGAATGGTTTCCCTCTAATTTTATTTTACATCCTTGTTCTTTGTCATCAAGCAAGTTCAGGTCATAAGCTCCAAGAGAACGGACTGTTTCATCTAGTTTACCAGGCAGCCCAACAGCTAATAGATGCACAATAAACATGTATGAATAATCTAATTAAAGGGAAGATATATTTCATCCACTTTAGTAAAAAGAATAACTCTCTAACTGGCATCCAAGCTAGAAATTAATTCTCACCCAGCAAAAACATTTGGCAGAAACATGAAAAATTTGACAATTCCTGTGTAACACCAAGAAACATCAATCCACCACAGCCATAGAGGTGTTACTGATTAATCCATTCACACTTTACTTTGTAGGCACTACAACAATAATCATTATTTTCATAGACTCAACCAGAACTTATGGGAGCAGATGACAGAAAGTGAAAAGATAGGTTCTGTCCTTTGTTCCACCTTGACTGCAAACTCTGGACTCCCAATTTGCCTTTTCTCTTCCACCCACTATAGTTCTGGGTAAACAACTATGCAGCAGGTAAGGAAAAAATCCAGTATAATTTGAAGACATTGGGCCTCAGTGTCTCTTGACTAAGAGAACCACATTATAAGTTTCCGGAGGATAATGACCATGGTTTTTAAAATTTCTCCCCCCATCCCATTAGCATCTAATACAACATAGATAAAGAAAGGACACTCAGAAATGTATCACAGAGTCAGACTATACAACTAAAAAAAGCACAGGAACCAAATATCAGTTCAATCACTAGCGAATTCCAGAAGACTGTCCTAGCAGTTATCATAAGACGGGGCTGCCTTCTCAGGAGGCCTACAGACTGGAGATGCTTCAAAGCAAAGTCCCAAAACTTTGTCTTATACGATATAATACTCTTTAAAGGAGATAAAAGTCACCCCTCTCTTCCTGCTCTTTATGCCTTTTTACAGTATTTTGGAAACAGCACAGGAAGTGACTCGCAATTGAAAAGCCATTTGTAGCGTCACTGAGCCACTAATGGCAGTCCACTCCCAGCAGGCTTATTTGTAAAAATATGACTTTAAAGTTTAACCTAGCAAGCTGCATGCTCCTAATAACATCCAGCAGTCCACAGCTGATTTTGAATATACCCCGGGTTCCGAGTGGATCATGGAACTAAATCATCTCTTATTTCAGCCTGCTCATTTTGAACCAACTCATTTTACAGTATGGTTAGCATAGCCTTTCCAGTTAAGGATGATTGCTCAAAGCACTTAGGGCAATGTTGCCTTAGCACAGCATCTGGAGCGAGGCAGTTGACACAAATTGCATCATATGCTGCTTGAGATTTAATGTTGTTACTGCCAGGAGAATATTTTTGCAAAGGTTACTGATGTATAGCAAAATAAAACATGCACCAAAACCAAACCCTCAATCAGCATTCCTCTTTAGTCCAAGATTCCAATTATATCTCTTTTCTTAAATGTAGGCTATTAACAAAGAAGACAATAAACAAAATCTTCATTTCTTAATATCAAAAGCCTTTGATATAATAACAATATAAAAAAGAAATACTGTCCACTGTGCAAATCCTTTGGTTCCAAAATAAATACAACTGACACTTCTAAGATTTCATACCAAAAATGCATTTGTTCATTGTGTACTCTTTATACTAAACCTAACTGTTAATTGTAGAGTTCAAAAAACAATGGCAATGATTAATTTATTCTTTCTATATTCTGTATTAAAGGAAAAGAAGGCTAATATAAGAAGGAAAGTTACTATAAATATATAGAGGATATACCAGGTATCCTATAAAATGACTCTTGAGTAACAGAACACTCCACTTTCATTTCCTAGAAGCATATTGTGCTGAAGGTCATAAACTTTAAAACTGCCCAATTAGATTTTATATCAAGCAATATAATTTAGCCTTCTGTGGATCCATGAACTCTGGCTCACCATGCATTAAACAGTCCCACAAATCACTACATACAAGATGACTTGCATAGTTTGCACATATTCCTATTAATTACTTCTTTAATGCTAATGTAATTAAGGACTGGTCCTAATATGTTGGGTCCTTATTTTAATTACAGTTCTACATCCTGTAATAAGCTCAAAGAAAGCCCCATTTGAGCTTACCTGGCTTTAAGATCAGAAATTTCCTTTCTATTTCTGTGATCTCCATTTAATTGGCCTGCTCTTCACAGCTCTAATTTTAGATTTAGCTGTGATTAGGTGTGGCTAAAGAGCCTTTATTCTCTTCTAGAAAGTTCTACCTATTCATTATTTGTCTCAGGTATGTGCCTGGGAAGAACACAGATAAAAGTGGATGCAACTACAAATAAATAGATTGCATTTGTTCTCATACACTATCAGCATTAGTATGTTGGTTATTTGTTATCTACAGTCATTTAATCGCACTGTTGAAAATGACATAACAGTCTTCCAAAATTGGTAAGTGTACCAATACACCCAAACAATTTAGGTCTTTCTTCAACGTCTGAGGTCATCAAAATTATCAAGTCCTTTGTGCACCACAGCCATCCTCCAGGTGAGGGAAGAAGTCAAGGAATCTACAAAAAGAGATCTGCCACTAGAAGAGGAAATTATTCTTAGCTCCAAACTATGCTTTTGGCATATCTGTCTTTCTCTCTTTGAAAAGAGGGGCCCCCAAAACTTTCAAATGAATAGGTTTTAAATGGTTCCAGGAGTCGGCTCTGTTAAGGTAACCTATCCAAATTTGGAACACTATTCAATTTTACCTAAACCAGTGATGCTTCTAAAGTAACCAAAGCATATAAACACTCCTCTGGGAAGTTAAGTGTTTCTAATTCAAATTTTAACCTTAAAAAGAATATATAGGGGGGGACCTTGAAGATGGCGGAAGAGTAAGACGCGGAGATCGCCTTCCTCCCCACGGATACCCAGAAATACATCCACACGTGGAACAACTCCTACAGAACTCCTACTGAAGGCTGGCAGAAGACCTCAGACCTCCCAAAAGGCAAGAAACTCCCCACGTAACTGGGTAGGGCAAAAGAAAAAACAGAGACAAAAGAATAAGGACGGCACCTGCACCAGTGGGAGGGAGCTGTGAAGGAGGAAAAGTTTCCACACACTAGGAAGCCCCTCCGCGGGCGGAGACTGAGGGAGGCAGAGGGGGGAGTTTCGGGACCGCGGAGTAGTGCACAGCGACGAGTGCGGAGGGCAAAGCGGGGAGATTCCTGCACAGACGATCGGTGCTGACCGGCACTCACCAGCCCGAGTGGCTTGTCTGCTCACCCGCCGGGGCGGGCGGGGCTGCGAGCTGAGGCTCGGGTTTTGGTTTTGGACGGAGCTCAGGGAGAGGACTGGGGTTGGCGGCTTGAACATAGCCTGAAGGGGTTAGTGCACCACGACTAGCCGGGAGGGAGTTCGGGGAAAAGCCTGCACCGGCCGAAGAGGCAAGAGACTTTTTCTTCCCTCTTTGTTTCCTGGTGCGCGAGGAGAGGGGTTTAAGAGCGCTGCTTAAAGGAACTCCAGAGACGGGCGCGAGCCGCGGCTAAAAGCGCGAACCCCAGAGACGGACGCGAGCCGCGGCTGAGGGCGCGAGCCCCCGAGACGGGCGCGAGCCGCGGCTGAAAGCGCAAACCCCAGAGACGGGCGCGAGCCGCGGCTAAAACCGCGGACCCCAGAGACGGCGGGAGACGCTAAGGCTGCTGCTGCCGCCACCAAGGGGCCTGTGTGCGAGCACAGGTCACTCTCCACACCCCTCTTCCGCGGAGCCTGTGCAGCCCGCCACTGCCAGGTTCCCGGGATCCAGGGACAACTTCCCCGGGAGTACGCACGGCGGGTCTCAGGCTGGTGCAACATCACGCCGGCCTCTGCCGCAAACGTCACGCTGCCCTCTGCAGCCGCAGGCCCGCCCCGCACGTAGTGCCCCTCCTACCCCCATCCCCCAACCCCCGGCCTGAGTGAGCCGGAGGCCCCGAATCAGCGGCTCCTTTAACCCCGTCCTGTCTGAGCGAAAAAAACAGACGCCCTCCAGCGACCTACACGCAGAGGCAGGGCCAAATCCAAAGCTGAGCTCCTGTGAGCTGTGAGAACAAAGAAGAGAAAGGGAAATCTCTCCCAGCAGCCACAGAAGCAGCGGATTAAAGCTCCACAATCAACTTGATATACCCTGCATCTGTGGAATACCTGAATAGACAAGGAATGATCCCAAATTGAAGAGGTGGAATTTAGGAGCGAGATCTATGATTTTTTTCCCTTTTCCTCTTTTGTGAATGTGTACGTGTATGCTTCTGTGTGAGATCCTGTCTGTATACTCTTGCTTCCACCATTTGTCCTAGGGCTCTATCCGTCCATGACTTTTTTAAAAAATTCTTTTTCTTAATAATTAAGTTTAATTGTAATAACTTTATTATACTTTACCTTCATTCTTTCTTTCTTTCCTTCCTTCCTTCCCTCCTTTAGACAACGAATCACCCCAAATTGAGGAGGTGGTCTCAGGGAGCAGGATTATGATTTTTCCCCCTTTACCTCTTTTTGTGAAGGTGTATGTGTATGCTTCTGTGTAAGATTTTCTCTGTATAGCTTTGCTTCCAACATTTGTCCTAAGGTTCTATCCGTCCCTTTTTTTTTTTTTTTTTCTAAATATTTTTTAATTCAATAACTATATTATACTTTATTTTATTTTTACTGTATCATCTTTCTTTCTGTCTTTTTTCCTTCTTTCCCTCCTTCCTTCCTTCCTCCCTCCCTCCCTCCCTCCCTCCTTTCTTTCCTTCTTTGCTTCTTTCTTCCTTCCTTCCTTTCCTCTTTTCCTTCTTTCTTTACTCATACTTCTACTAATTTCTCCCTACTTTTTCTCCCTTTTATTCTGAGCTGTGTGGATGAAAGGCTCTTGGTGCTCCAGCCAGGAGTCAGGGCTCTGCCTCTGAGGTAGGAGAGCCAACTTCAGGACACTGGTCAACAAGAGACCTCCAGCTCCACATAATATTAACGGTGGAAATATCCCAGAAGACCTCCATCTTAACACCAGCACCCAGCTTCACTCAACGACCAGCAAGCCACAGTGCTGGACAACCTATGCCAAACAACTAGCAAAACAGGAACACAACCCCACCCATTAGCAGAGAGGCTGCCTAAAATCATAATAAGGCCACAGACACCCCAAAACACACCACCAGACGTGAACCTGCCCACTAGAGAGACAAGATCCAGCCTCATCCAGCACAACACAGGCACTAGTCCCCTCCACCAGGAAGCCTACATAACCCACTGAAACAACCTTAGCCACTGGAGACAGACATCAAAAACAACGGGAACTACGAAAGTGCAGCCTGCAAAAAGGAGACCCCAAACACAGTAAGATAAGCAAAATGAGAAGACAGAAAAACACACAGCAGATGAAGGAGCAAGATAAAAACCCACCAGACCTAACAAATGAAGAGGAAATAGGCAATCTACCTGAAAAGAATTCAGAATAATGATAGTAAGGATGATCCGAAATCTTGGAAGTAGAATGGACAAAATGCAAGAAACAGTTAACAAGGACCTACAAGAACTAAAGATGAAACAAGCAACGATGAACAATGCAATAAATGAAATTAAAATCACTCTAGATAGGATCAATAGCAGAATAACTGAGGCAGAAGAACGGATAAGTGACCTGGAAGATAAAGTAGTGGAAATAACTACTGCAGAGCAGAATAAGAAAAAAGAAAGAAAAGAACTGAGGACAGTCTCAGAGACCTCTGGGACAACATGAAACGCACCAACATTCGAATTATAGGGGTTCCAGAAGAAGAAGAAAGAAAGAAAGGGACTGAGAAAATATTTGAAGAGATTATAGTTGAAAACTTCCCTAATATGGGAAAGGAAATAGTTAATCAAGTCCAGGAAGCACAGAGGGTCCCATACAGGATAAATACAAGGAGAAACACGCCAAGACACATATTAATCAAACTGTCAAAATTAAATACAAAGAAAGCATATTAAAAGCAGCAAGGGAAAAAACAACAATAACACACAAGGGAATCCCCATAAGGTTAACAGCTGATCTCTCAGCAGGAAACCCTACAAGCCAGAAGGGAGTGGCAGGACATACTGAAAGTGATGAAGGAGAATAGCCTGCAACCAAGACTACTCTACCCAGCAATGATCTCATTCACATTTGATGGAGAAATTAAAACCTTTACAGACAAGCAAAAGCTGAGAGAGTTCAGCACCACCAAACCAGCTTTACAACAAATGCTAAAGGAACTTCTCTAGACACGAAACACAAGAGAAGGAAATGACCTATAGTAGCGAACCCAAAACAATATATAAAATGGAAATAGGAACATACATATCGATAATTACCTTAAATGTAAATGGACCAAATGCTCCCACCAAAAGACACAGATTGGCTGAATGGATACAAAAACAAGACCCTTATATATGCTGTCTACAAGAGACCCACTTCAGAACTAGAGACACATACAGACTGAAAGTAAGGGGATGGAAAAAGATATTCCATGCAAATGGAAACCAAAAGAAAGCTGGAGTAGCAATTCTCATATCAGACAAAATAGACTTTAAAATAAGGACTATTAAAAGGGACAAAGAAGGACACTACATAATGATCAAGGGATCGATCCAAGAAGAAGATATAACAATTGTAAATATTTATGCACCCAACATAGGAGCACCTCAATACATAAGGCAAATACTAACAACCATAAAAGGGGAGATCACAGTAACACATTCATAGTAGGGGACTTTAACACCCCACTTTCACCCATGGACAGATCATCCAAAATGAAAATAAATAAGGAAACACAAGCTTTAAATGATACATTAAACAAGATGGACTTAATTGATATTATAGGACACTCCATCCAAAAACAACAGAATACACATTTTTCTCAAGTGCTCATGGAACATTCTCCAGGATAGATCATATCTTGGGTCACAAATCAAGCCTTGGGTAAATTTAAGAAAACTGAAACTGTATCAAGTATCTTTTCCGACCACAAACGCCATGAGACTAGATATCAATTACAGGAAAAGATCTTTAAAAAATACAAACAAATGGAGGCTAAACAATACACTACTTAATAATGAAGTGATCACTGAAGAAATCAAAGAGGAAATAAAAAATACCTAGAAACAAATGACAATGGAGACACAACGACCCAAAACCTATGGGATGCAGCAAAAGCAGTTCTAAGGGGGAAGTTTATAGCAATACAAGCCCACCTTAAGAAGCAGGAAACATCTCGAATAAACAACCTAACCTTGCACCTCAAGCAATTAGAGAAAGAAGAACAAAAAAACCCCAAAGCTAGCAGAAGGAAAGAAATCATAAAAATCAGATCAGAAATAAATGAAAAAGAAATGAAGGAAACGATAGCAAAGATCAATAAAACTAAAAGCTGGTTCTTTGAGAAGATAAACAAAATAGATAAACCACTAGCCAGACTCATCAAGAAAAAAAGGGAGAAGACTCAAATCAATAGAATTAGAAATGAAAAGGAGAAGTAACAACTGACACTGCAGAAATAAAAAAAATCATGAGAGATTACTACAAGCAACTCTATGCCAATAAAATGGACAATCTGGAAGAAATGGACAAATTCTTAGAATGCACAACCTGCCAAGACTGAATCAGGAAGAAATAGAAAATATGAACAGACCAATCACAAGCACTGAAATTGAAACTGTGGATTAAAAACCTTCCAACAAACAAAAGCCCAGGACCAGATGGCTTCACAGGTGAATTCTATCAAACGTTTAGAGAAGAGCTAACACCTATCCTTCTCAAACTCTTCCAAATATAGCAGAGGGAGGAACACTCCCAAATTCCTTCTACGAAGCCACCATCACCTTGATACCAAAACCAGACAAGGATGTCACAAAGAAAGAAAACTACAGGCCAATATCACTGATGAACATAGATGCAAAAATCCTCAACAAAATACTAGCAAACAGAATCCAACAGCACATTAAAAGGATCATACACCATGATCAAGTGGGGTTTATTCCAGGAATGCAAGGATTCTTCAATATACGCAAATCTATCAATGTGATAAACCATATTAACAAACTGAAGGAGAAAAACCATATGATCATCTCAATAGATGCAGAGAAAGCTTTCGACAAAATTCAACACCCATTTATGATAAAAACCCTCCAGAAAGTAGGCATAGAGGGAACTTTCCTAAACATAATAAAAGCCATATATGACAAGCCCACAGCAAACATCATCCTCAATGGTGAAAAACTGAAAGCATTTCCACTAAGATCAGGAACAAGACAAGGTTGCCCACTCTCACCACTCTTATTCAACATAGTTTTGGAAGTTTTAGCCACAGCAATCAGAGAAGAAAAGGAAATAAAAGGAATCCAAATCGGAAAAGAAGAAGTAAAGCTGTCACTGTTTGCAGATGACATGATACTATACATAGAGAATCCTAAAGATGCTACCAGAAAACTACTAGAGCTAATCAATGAATTTGGTAAAGTAGCAGGATACAAAATTAATGCACAGAAATCTCTGGCATTCCTATACACTAATGATGAAAAATCTGAAAGTGAAATCAAGAAAACACTCCCATTTACCATTGCAACAAAAAGAATAAAATATCTAGGAATAAACCTACCTAAGGATACGAAAGACCTGTATGCAGAAAATTATAAGACACTGATGAAAGAAATTAAAGATGATACAAATAGATGGAGAGATATACCATGTTCTTGGATGGGAGAATCAACATTGTGAAAATGACTCTACTACCCAAAGCAATCTACAGATTCAATGCAATCCCTATCAAACTACCACTGGCATTTTTCACAGAACTAGAACAAAAAAATTTCGCAATTTGTATGGAAACACAAAAGACCCCGAATAGCCAAAGCAATCTTGAGAACGAAAAAAGGAGCTGGAGGAATAAGGCTCCCTGACTTCAGACTATATTACAAAGCAACAGTAATCAAGACAGTATGGTACTGGCACAAAAACAGAAAGATAGATCAGTGGAACAGGATAGAAAGCCCAGAGATAAACCCACGCACATATGGACACCTTATCTTTGATAAAGGAGGCAGGAATGTACAGTGGAGAAAGGACAGCCTCTTCAATAAATGGTGCTGGGAAAACTGGACAGGTACATGTAAAAGTATGAGATTAGATCACTCCCTAACACCATACACAAAAAATAAGCTCAAATGGATTAAAGACCTAAATGTAAGGCCAGAAACTATCAAAACTCTTAGAAGAAAACATAGGAAGAACACTCTATGACATAAATCACAGCAAGATCCTTTCTGACCCACCTCCTAGAGTAATGGAAATAAAAACAAAAATAAACAAATGGGACCTAATGAAACTTCAAAGCTTTTGCACAGCAAAGGAAACCATAACCAAGACCAAAAGACAACCCTCAGAATGGGAGAAAACATTTGCAAATGAAGCAACTGACAAAGGATTAATCTCCAAATTTACAAGCAGCTCATGCAGCTCAATAACAAAAAAAACAAACAACCCCATCCAAAAATGGGCAGAAGACCTAAATAGACATTTTCTCCAAAGAAGATATACAGAATGCCAACAAACACATGAAAGAATGCTCAACATCATTAATCATTAGAGAAATGCAAATCAAAACTACAATGAGATATCATCTCACACCAGTCAGAATGGCCATCATCAAAAAATCTAGAAACAATAAATGCTGGAGAGGGTGTGGAGAAAAGGGGACACTCTTGCACTGCTGGTGGGAATGTGAATTGGTTCAGCCACTGTGGAGAACAGTATGGAGGTTCCTTAAAAAACTACAAATAGAATTACCATATGACCCAGCAATCCCACTACTTGGCATATACCCTGAGAAAACCAAAATTCAAAAAGAGTCATGTACCAAAATGTTCATTGCAGCTCTATTTACAATAGCCAGGACATGGAAAACAACCTAAGCGCCCATCATCGGATGAATGGATAAAGAAGATGTGGCACATATACACAATGGAATATTACTCAGCCTTAAAAAGAAATGAAATTGAGCTATTTGTAATGAGATGGATAGACCTAGAGTCTGTCATACAGAGTGAAGTAAGTCAGAAAGAAAAAGACAAATACCGTATGCTAACACATATATATGGAATTTAAGGGAAAAAAATGTCATGAAGAACCTAGGGTAAGATAGGAATAAAGACGCAGACCTACTGGAGAACGGACTTGAGGGTATGGGGAGGGGGGAGGGGTGAGTTTTGACAGGGCGAGAGAGAGTCATGGACATATACACACTAACAACGTAGTAAGGTAGATAGCTGGGGGAAGCAGCCGCAAGGCACAGGGATATTAGCTCGGTGCTTTGTGACAGCCTGGAAGGGTGGGATGGGGAGAGTGGGAGGGAGGGAGACGCAAGAGGGAAGACATATGGGAACATATGTATATGTATAGCTGATTCACTTTGTTATAAAGCAGAAACTAACACACCATTGTAAAGCAATTATACCCCAATAAAGATGTTTAAAAAAAAAAAAAAAAAAAAAAGAATATATAGACGTGCAAGAGGAAAAAATGACAATGGGGGAATAAATCCACAAAAAAAATTTTAATTATTATTTTCATATTGAATATCTAAGGGTAACTCTGGGATCAGTATGATTTCTTTTCAATCTTGCTTTCAAAATTTTCAAAATAAATAATGTTTTCAAGCATTTTTAAAAAGAGC
This sequence comes from Phocoena sinus, assembly GCF_008692025.1. Classification (NCBI taxonomy): domain Eukaryota; kingdom Metazoa; phylum Chordata; class Mammalia; order Artiodactyla; family Phocoenidae; genus Phocoena; species Phocoena sinus. Next base: position 84,828,091 of record NC_045773.1, on the reverse strand, counting down.
TAAAAAATCTTAGAGAAGGCTAGTATAGACAGGATTATTTATATGAGATTGTATGGAACTAAAAATTTAATGTGAATATTTAAGATGATCCAGTGAAAATTAAGTAAAAGGTATAAATACGTGCTACAAAATAGGTGAACCTTGAAAACATTATACCATGTGAAAAAAGTCACAAAAGATCACATTCTATATGATTCCATTTATTACAGATGTCCAGAATAGGCAAATCCATAGAGATAGAAAGCAGATGAGTGTTGCCAGGGGCTGGGGTGGTGGTAGAATGGGGCAAATGGAGAGTAACTGCTAATGGACACAGGGTTACTTTTCAGGGTGAAGAAAATATTCTAAAATCTATGGTGGTGATGGTTCCACAACTCTGCAAATATACTAAAAGCAACTGAATTGTACACTTAAAGTGGGTGAATTGTATAGTATTTAAAATATGTATCAATAAAGCTGTTATATTAAAAAAGAAACCTCACAAAATTCAGTGTTAATCTCTGCTATGAATAGGGAAACAATCACCTTGTAACAGGATCCTTGACAGTAATGGTCAATGAATTCCCTTTTTAAACCTCTTTAGATTAGTCACACAGATTTGAGTTACTAACATTTAGAATTTATTTTTTAAAGAGGAGGTGACCATCTTATGCACTGTCCCAGGAAAGGTGAAGTTGAATAGTGGAAATAATTACCTAAATCCTAAACAATTACCTTTGCATCCTGCTGTTGCAAAGGCAAGACAGCTGCTTAGCATCTACATTAAACAGATTATCCCCTTGATCAGATTGTCCATTTCGGATTGATCATAACGACTCAACTATTGCTCACCTCTCTGGCTAGCTCTCTGTGATCCTAAACATCAATTTGTTTCTAGGTCCTCAGACACATGGCAATAAACTAACAAAACATTCTGGCATGTGTTGTGCGGATACTCTCCCTGCCCATCTCATTGCATTTATAAGAACAGAGATTTACAATTCAACACACAACTGAAATAAAACTAAAGAACTCAAAAGGACGGATCTTTCACTCATATCAGAGAATTGTGTCTAGAAAATACAAAACAAAGTTAAATGAAACACCTATGAACAGATCCGGGAGCTGGTTTTACCAGCTGGTCCCCAATCCAACGTAGGCCACAGGTGACAGGGAACAATTCACAGAAGTCAGTTTTATTCCTCTTGATAAATTCTTCAGGCATCATCTGTTTCATTTATGAGTCAGGGGAGCCAGGTCACAGAGGGCCTGAGCGAAGAATTTACTGTTCTGTGAAACTAGAAATTAAGGCTCCTGCCTCAACTTCTTTTAATAAGAAAACAATTTTTTAAAGCACTCAGATCAAGCCTACTTGTTTACTATACTTTAATTTTGCGGGTGAATTTATATAAAGCCAGTAGTGCATTTAAAAATAGATGGAGAAATAGATAAGTAACTAAGACTTGAAAAAAAACATATTAAAGGTGAAATGCAAGATCAGTTGAAAGTCAACCATCTAAAGCCAGGGCTGCTCATGTCACTGACTCTTGGGGAGGAGAGATGTGTGTCAAAGACAGTATATGTCAAATGTACTGGGACCCATCAATCCTTTCTTAACAATAAGGGAATATTCACCGTTGACTTAGACTAAGTCACTCGTCTGGTGATCCTGGCAGCAAATGTCAGAAAATGTTGCCCTCCACTTTATCTGTCACTGACACTTGACCACAGTGTTTTTCTTTCTTCACCAAAGAGAAAGGCAACTCAGTAGAGGAAGTGGGGCTGTCAGGGGAATGATGGGAAAAGATACACATTTTCAAGGTGATGGATTGCCCCCACTGAGTCCATACACTCACTGTTCAGAACATTTGGGACAGGTTATTATTATCCTAGCGTGATTTAGAGAGGACTCACTCCTTCCCCTAACTTGGAAACAACTCAAAAGCCTATGGCATCCCATCCAGGGGAGACGTATCTGGCTGTGCCCAACCATGGGTCTCTCTGATATTTGGATGAGCATTTCTTCATTTCTGCAGCCTGAAAGATGCAACCAGAGAGCTATTTATAGAGGAAGGGGAGTTTTGATTGTCACTGAGTTGGGTTAAATTTTGCAGGCGTCCCTATGATACTGAGTAGGAAGAGAATAAAATAGAGATTCCTCTCCACTGCAAAGCAGTCTTTGGGAATTTAGGAAGGTGGGGAAAATATGCACAGGACCTATGATGTTCCACGGAGAAGGGACAGGTATAAGAGTAATGCCCACATATCCTAAGCTTCATTTCCCCCAGTAAAAACCAGGGCCAAACATAGAGATAGCAATTGCCACTGGAGCTCGGAAAGAGCACCCCCCATGTGGGGCATGAGCAAGAAGGTTTTCACATAGTCTTGAAGGCTGTAAATGATTCCATTAGATAAACAAGGGTACTGCAGTTTGGAGGCACAAGCTGAGCAAAAGGTACATTTGGAGAAGAGTGAGCCAATCAGTCTGGCCCCATCAGAGAGTCTGTGTTCTCAGACTGTACTTTGTCCCTTTCGTGGGAAGGAAGAGACGTAGGTAGAGGAAAAGTGAGGGAACACATAAGACATTGGTGTTCTGGCATTAACAATAAAGTGTGCTCACTCAGAGACAGCTAGCAGTAATGAGCTACAGTCCCTGGAGTGCACTTAAGCTATGAACATCCTTTCTATGAGAGATCCCTTCATGTTATATATCACCAAGAGTCCCACCTATGACCACAAGTTCTGCTTGCCATGTCTCTAGGCATTCTGAAAAGGACAAATAAAAGACCTAGCTGAAAGAAGTTACAATTATTCTTGACATTTTAGAATGCACCTCTGCTGAGTTCGGAATGTTCCGTCATAGGCTTTAAAATGTGAACTAATATGTAGGAGAAAGTCTGGCCTGAGGTCTTCTTTTGAAACAAGAGCTCACCTGTATCCATCTTTGCCCCAAATTCAAACAGATTTTAGCAACTAATTGAAAGGTCTTCATCTCACCCCAGCGAAAAACATCAGTAACTCCTTTTACCTTTATACTGGTTAATTTATGGTTAAGAAGTGAAATGGGGAAATATGGATTTTTTAATTTTGTTTTGCTAAAAGGCTGTAATGAAACGTGTCACTCAGGCTAGCTCTGGATGCAAGCTTAATAATGATCCATGTTCTTCTTTATAGTTGCCTTCATTCTCCAATTTTTCTTTAAAGGGCATATATTACTTTTCAAAACAAGTGGTCAAGAAAAGAGAAAGAAAGAAAAATATTACCATTAGTCTTTACCTTGAAAAAGGAATGAGATTAAAACAGAAAGGCAAAATACCAGTGTTAACAGTGATTGGCTTCAACAAGAAAGTAAGTGATGACTTTTTTCTTTCAACTCTTCTGGTATTTTTTAAATTTTCTATGAAGAATAAGTATTTTTAATTAAAAAGTACTTTGAGGAACAAAGAAATCTGGAAAGAAAATGTTGCCTTATTCAATTTTAGTTACCTGGAAATCAAGGGAAAGACTGTAATTATTTAACTGGAAGAAAGCTGGGTAGACAGATCCCGCAAAGCTTATTGGAGACAAATGGCAACAACTAAGAAGCATCTACATGTGGCCAGCCTTCATTGTTAGGCAGATCTCAGCATCACCAAACAGTGTGGATTTGAAGGCATCCAAAAGACTGGTCTCCAAATTACCTGTTCTTTCCTAAAAGAGCACCCACACCAGCCTGCTACTGTCTCTCGAGTTCTTACTATTAGAGTCGTTTCTTCGGCTTCTTGCACTGTGTTCTCTGGAATTGCCATTTTTAATCAAAATGACCTTGGGACTGGGACTAGCAGCCACTGGTAAATCAGAAAGGTGAAGTTGCCATGCAAAGACCCCAGACCTAGACCCCCACTACCATGCCAGGACATTCTCTAAGTCGTAGTGAAATCTTGCACGCAACCTTTGACTACATTTGGAACCAATTCCCACTTCTGTAAAATGAAGGGGTGAGCTTCAGTTTAGATGGCTGTCACCTTGAAAAAACAAAGAACAGTACTGAGGGAATAGATAATATGATGGACACGTGTTCAAGAGGGGGAATAGAGGGAAAAGGAAAGATTCAGGAGCCTGGGATATTTCTGAGGATCCTGGTCAGCACAAGAAAACTAGACCTGGGACTTCTCTGGTGGTCCAGTGGCTAAGACCCACACTCCCAATGCAGGGGGCCCAGGTCCGATCCCTGGTCAGGGAACTAGATCCCACATGCCACAACTAAAGATCCTTCATGCAGCATCAAAGTCCTGCATGCCGCAACTAAGACCTGGCACAGCCAAATAAATAAATAAATATTTTTTTAAAAGAAAGAAAACTAGACCCTACCACATGCCCCCAAAGGGGATCATCTCTCCAAAGAAAAACTCTACCCACTTAAATTTTTTTTCTGATTCAGTCTTGATACTGAGTCACAAGCCTCAGTTTAATATCTAATCTCAAGAGACCACTGTATGATATTAGGGGTTTTTTTTTAAGTGACTTATTTTCTCGAGAACCTACTGAGAGTGATCATCCTATTAATATTCCTATAAAATGCAGATATTAAAAATATGTGGCCATTCTCCTGCATGTTTACATGAGTGAACTCCTAGCTCCCCTTCAGTTGATTGACAGAACAGGGCAATGTTGGGTTCTTTCTAATCACAAATTCATCACAAATGAGAGTGAGTAGAAAACATACACATAAATAACAGGCTTTTCTGTGAGGAGAAAGGAAGGATTTATGTATTCTCCTCTGTAGGAAACAAAGAGATTTATTAGTGAGGAAGGAGAAAGGCAGAGCCAGTTTAAAGAGGAATGAACCAAGGACAGGAGGAAAAGAAACAAGTGTTTCCCTACCAGATGACCTTATTATTTCAGAAAGTAATATGTTCATGTTTTGAATGTATTTTATGCTGCTACACAGTTATCTTTCTAGAGAACTAATTCTGATAACCTGAAATGATCAACATGGCATAAAATAAATCCTGCAGCTTTTAACTAGCTTTGGACCACTCTCTCGGACTTACATCCAGCCTCTTACTGTGTGAATGGCAGCACGTTTTGCCCAAACGTTTAAAGTTTGATAGTACCAAGTCCTCCTTTTCATTATCAAGTTTCCGGCCCTGATTTGTCACAGTCCCGCTGGTTAGGCTTCTCCCCAGCTAGATGAACTGAATTGTAAAAATTACTCAGTGGAAACTGAAAGCCTAAAATGAATTGAGATGATTCATTCTGGAGCCCCTTGCTATTTTCGGACTTTTGGACAGAATTGCTGGCATTCAGAAGTAATAAGCCAGCCTGACTTGACACCTTGATTTGTTAACTCAGAAAAATCCACAGTCAGTCCCACTCTGGATTCATGTGGAATTCAATGATGCAAAGGTGATCAAGAGGGAAAAAAGCTGCCACATCACTTTTAAAGTTTTATAAGCCAATTTATCATCTGTGCTTTGACACAGCTAGCCCAGCAATATTCTTAAAGGATTCCCAAAGCAGATTACTAAGAATAATAGAATCAGTAACTCATATAGCCAGAATTTCTTTTAATTTATTACACATTTAAAAAATAGGCAAGCCAACCATTCCTCTGAAAGTGAAGTCTGAATGATAGATCAGTGAGCACCTGACCAAACAACAGAGCTATAAGGTCAAAATCATAGTCAATCCTTAAAGGGAAAAAACTGATCAACCACTTACAGGATATAGTTTGAGTAGTTCTTCCAACAGTACTGGTGACTTCAGACTGTTTTGTCCATACTGTCAACAATGTCTTCCCTTGACCAACCTGAATATTTATAAGATGGTAAAACAAGACTCAGTATAAGGTGCTGGCCACCATGAATTGATTGACAGAAGCACTAATCCACAGACCACAGGTGTGATTATAAGCCCTCAACAATTCCTCAGTGTGCCACCAAACCTGTAAGCCCAAATCTCCAAGTTCGCAGCACCATTTAAATGCCCTCTGAAGATAGCAGTGCTGGAAATTTTATTTGTTTGAATAAAACATTATTTATTTAACAGCAGAGTAGGATTTATTGGTGGACATGAGTAAGGAGGGGACATCACCAAAGCTCTCATGAGTGCAGGGCCCAACATCTGTCCAGGGGGGTCACAATTAGGAATGTATTTGACCCCATAGCCATCTGGGATGAGCCGCCTTTCTGCCACCATGTTTCCAAATTCATCCACATTACATTCAGTAAATCCCCATTTCTTAGAGATGTGGATCTTCCTGTGGCCAGGGAACTTGAACTTAGCCCTTGTGTAGGGCCTCAATCACCATGCTCCTTGTTCTGTAGCTTGGCGCGGATGGACACTACACCTTGGCCAATGTGGACCCTGGCCACTGTGCCCTAGGGCTTTCCAAACGCACCGTGCATACCTGTCTGGAGCCTACACTGGGGACAGCGTGAGGCCATACATGAATATCCACTGGAAAGGGCTGTCTCCAAGGTTCCTAAGGGCAACCCATAAAGGCAACAGGCTGCATACACTACTGAGGAGGTTGCTATTTGTAGCCATTGCACACCAGACCCCCAACAGGGTAGAATTTTTTTTTTCTTTTTTCTTTTTTCTTTTTTCAAGTGATCTCTGTTTTTTGAAGTGTACCCAAAACATACCAAGAGCCAAAACTTGGGTTGGTTTTCCCAGCACTCATAACAGTATAGATAGCTAACACCTATAGAGTGTCTACATGTGCCAGGTACTCTTCTCGGTGGTTTGTGTATGTTTAACTCATGCCAACTACATCTGTCTCATTTCAACCACATTCTGGCACTGGGTTGATTGTTAAGACAAGTAGGTAAAAGAGTCCCTCCTCTCTGGTCTTTGGCCTTTAAAGGGCTTTACTCTGTCCCTCTTTCAGCAGTGCCCCTCCCCATTTAGGCCACAGAGTCCAAAGAGCCAAGAGAATATGTCCACCTGGAGCCCACATTCCCCCTCTAGACAGCACTCCTGGTGTTGAGACTTTAGACTCTCAGCCTAGACAGCATGGAGCCTCCTTCCCAGAACTGAGCTTCCTCTTGCCTGGGAACGGGTCGTCACTGAATGGATGTGTTGAAATGGATGTGAAGAAATTAATGATTTAATTGATCAATTAACACAGAAACCTTAACGCATGGGTTTTTGGAGATCTCTTCTGATTGCCAAGAAAATTTTTTTAACCTCCTGATTTCATATTTGTTTCCTGGAAAGGTGAAGTTGTCAGTTAAATTCCAGTTAGGTAAGGTGTCTGATAAATTACACTACAGAAAATTGCAGTCAATGGACACAGGTTTGTGACAGTGGCATTTTCTTTGAGAAAACAAAAAGGATTTTAAATTCTTAAACACTTAGTTTCTTTCAGGAAAAAAGATCCTCTTCCAATAACGTTTAATTTTGCTTTTCAAAAAATATACCCAGCATTTTCAAGTGGCAAACAGAATAATTAACCAAATCTCCAAATACCTTTCTGTTCTCTGGCCTCCTGTGGTAGATGTAGTATTTCATCTCTTAGTTATTTCAGTCAGGGTCCTTCCTGATTGTTTTATGGAACAGTGATTACATCATGTTTATAGACTATGCCAGCCCAGCACAGTGCAAACTTTTTCTATCACATCCTGCATATACGAAGAACCAATGGGTATGCTTGTTGGATACAAAACCAGCTAATGGGCTGCAACTGTGAAGCAGGAAGCTTCTCCAAGAAAACATATAAATAACATCATTAGTAGAGGAGACTGTATCTCATACAGCAAGGCTGGGTGTCTGCTTTTCAATCCACAGACTTTAAATAGACCCAACGGCTCCCTTAGTCTTCAACTAAGAAAAGCTCAGGGTGCAGAGGCCAGCATCCCTTGTTTGTTCTATCACTATGAGAGGCAGCAGCAATCCAGTGGGGGAAAATGCCAGCAGACTATCATGTAACTAGCTGTACTCAAATATTAAAATATTAAATTTTAAAATTAAAAATTAAATTAATATTAAAATATTTTGCTTTCTTGAATTTGCTTCACACCTTGGAAGCTACCAGCTAGTTTATATAAGCACCAGCCTAGGCCAGATTCAAGCACAACCCCCATCTCAAGTTGCTGGGATGACTACCCAAGCACATTTGAGAGGAGAGTTTCTCAACTGGGCAATTTTGCACCCTAGAGGATATATGGCAATGTCTGGAGACATTTTTGCTTGTTACAACTCAGGGAAGGAGGGGAAGGTGATACTGGTATCTCGTAAGTAGTCTACAATGCACAGGACAGCTCCTCACAGCAAAGAATTATTCATCCCCAAATGTCAATAGTGCCAAAGCTAGACACCCTGTTCTAGTGGGACAAGGGCATGAAAAAAATGGTATCTAATGCTTCAAACTCTGAAATTTAAGTGGCTTCCTCTCTCAGGTGTTATTACCTACACACACCAAGAAACACTTAGCTTGCTTATCAGCCAGGCTGGGACCACACACATTGAACTTGTGGGTGGTACAGAATCAAATATAATTCTGTGTTGCTGTATGACACCTTTCCCTATGGAGATCAAAATGCTTTTCAGAAAGAGTTATTCTACCGGGAGAGGGAACTGGGTGTCAGAGGGAATCCTCATTTCACAGATGAGAAAACAGGAGGTTAGGAGAGGTCGTCATTTGCTCAAAGTTATTCAATGAATCAGGTTCAGAGCTCAGGAAACTAAGAGACATTTGACATTGGAGAGAATTCGGAAAGAATGTAAAAGGACAGAAAAGTACTTTCCGCTGGAGACTGTGTTGGTGGCACAAATTTTTTTCCACACCCTGAGCCCCTGGTGTCAAGAAAGGTAGGGTCTCCTGTGATGGGCAGCTAGTGGTTCTCCCCCGAATCAGCAGCCCCAGAAGAATCCCACAACCCCTCCCTGCCAGCCAAAGAGCCCTCACCTGACAAACCCAATTCCCAGGGCTATTCTCCAGATGTTTATACTGTCAAATGATTTAAGAGACTGCAGAAATGAGTTGGTCTGTTCGTTAAAATAGTCATCATAATGAAAAAGATGGACGGCTTCTGCCCTTATCCTCTGTCAGTCTGTCACGTCTATGGACCTCTTTCCTATCAATCACCGTAGTATACATTATGTAAATTCCAAAGATGAAATGTCAGCCTATGTATCTAATTGTTCTTGTGTGCCATATGGGAAAATGACTGGTGGGCCCTGCTGTTCCCCTTTACAACCAACATTAATTGGCATCTTTGTTATCTAGCCATGGAGATCCTGATTGGAATGATTTTAAGGCTCCAGTAACCCTTTCAACAGGAAACGGTGATTCAGGCTGATTCTAACTGAATGAAAAAAAAACACAGAGAAATCTCAGAAACTTTATGACCCTAGTAACATTTGATCAAGAACTTTCACGAACACAGGGTCTTGTATTATTATTTGTTGACCAGGTAAGAGAGGAATCCAAAAGGCATGGAAATGAACATTTCTGTATTACCCTGCCCCCCCCAAAACAGAGGAGCCCTATAGAAAGAGATGAAGCATATTCCCAGATAACTGTAGAAAATGAAGTGCAGGGGTCATTTTCTCCCACTAATTACTGGGCTACTTTGTGGAACATACATTTTGTCTATCTTCAGGGACAAGATCATGAAATATCAGTGTAAGAATGGATTTTAGAAGTCATCAAATTGAGCATTCTACTGGGGCATGTTTCCCACTTAAGATGTCTCCAACAGTAAGCATTGTCTCTGCTTTGATATTTTCTATGAACAGGCATCCACTGCCTTACAAGGTTCCATTTAGATGAGACTAACTTAAAAGCATAAAAGATGCAAACACTGAAGTATCCCAGTGCATCCACCATAGTATAGACAATAGTATCAAAAATTCCCAATTCCTAAATACAAACTCTCTGTCCAACTTCTTAAAGTGAAAATGATATTGAAGCTACCTTCAAGTCCCTACAGAAGTAATCTTCTTGTCTCATTTTCAAATATACACAGTATATAAATTAACTTACTTTCATCCCAGAGGACAAGGAATTTTTAACATATTCTGTACTGGGAGAAAAGATCTCCCCGACCTCAAATTATGTTCCATCCTATTCTACATACAAAAAGCTGTGAGTAAAACGGTAAGTGCAAAGCCAACTACCAACATAAAACTCAGTCCCGAAAATTTCAAAGTTCTAGTTGATTCCATGTTCAAAATGGCCCATGTAGTTATTGGAGGAAAATGGCTACATAAAGTCACCACAACTAATGAAGTGAGATAAACAGCAAATGAGACTACCTGTGATATCTGAAATAAAAGTTTATTTTCTCATGCAAGATAAACTGGAATCATTGTACATACAGCTGGAGGATCTCATGCTCCGTTTAAACATGACTTCAGATATGAAAAAAGTTGTCTCTCTCTATCCTATATTGATTCTAAAGATGGATAACAAGAAGCTACCATATTGCCCCTAGGTTTTCCCTCCTTGTTTATTTTAAAAAGTGCAAGCAATCCATTAAGGTTAAAGAGATAACATTAAGGAATGCAGCTGCAATGGTTGTACAGTAGATGTCTCTGGTTTGTGCTTACTCTAGGGCCCCGTTTAAAAAGAGCTTTTCAATTTTAATTACAATAAAATGGGCCCTGGAAGAAAATGCATCTCCTCCAGCAAGGATTGTATTCAGCTTGTTCTCTGTAATTTTGCCCATCACACTGCTGGCTGTTGCTTTTTCCGCAGCTCTTTAATGGTGTCTAAATTGACCAGCTCTGTTGCCAAGGAAACGGACAGGACAATGCTAATAGAAGCTACTTAGGACACAGTGTGAAAAGCTTAGAAATAAAATTGTTTGACATGAAAGGCACTGTGTCAGCAGCCAGGCAACTCTGTTAAAGGCTGCATAAGCAGAAGATGGTTATATGTCTCCCCCTACTCTTTCCCCTCAAAATCTCTCCTAGAAAATGGATTCTGCCCTGGGAGCTTGGACAGCTTTTTCTATCAGAATCACTTTGTCTTTCTAACTCAAAGCAGAGAAAAATCTTCATGTAGTGGTTTCGAAGCACCCAGAATAGATTTCAATTTGTACCCATGGAAATGAGCTGCTTTTTTTTTCTTCTTTCTAGCAACCAAGTCCTCTCCCCTCATGAATAAACTGCAAATATTCTTCTGAATTTTCTAAGATTGTTAATTAAAATCCACTTGATTTAAGCTGCTTCTCCCATTTTGCACTCACAAACCATAAATTATGGAAGAGGTCAAAGAATGAATGGCAATTTGACATGAAGAAGTTGATTTATTGCTTCAGAAGGAGTTTTTTACCAGATGTGGCAGGAGTCATAAATTAAATGCTAAATGTTATGTATTATTATGCTTTCAGGAATAGAAATGTGTCTAAAATGCTATGCAGGTGGAATGATAAAAATATGAATCTACTCTCCTGGCAATTTTAAAAGGCTGTTTAAAGCTGTCAAAAGGAAAATAAGCTGAAAAACTATCTAGATGAGGCCCTCAAATGCCTTTTACAGCACCCCCCTGTTTTAAAAAGTAACTCTTTCCTGTGATATACTGGACATTGGCTTGTGGTGGCTTGGGTGGGAAAAGAGATAAAGAATTCTTTCATCTGGAAAAAAGAGAGAGAAAGAAAGAAAGAAGGAAAGAAAAATGACCCAGAGAGCTCTGTGCTGCTGTGACATTATGACATGAATCCAAATCATTATTTCTCATCCACTCCTCTATGGATGACCATAATTTAATTTATCAAACCTCATTTCAAAGCCAATCTGGACACAGATAGAAAATTTGCCTAACTTCACCTAGCAGCTGTAGTGGTTATAGTCGTCGAGCTTAAAATATAAAAACAGGAGAAGATTCAGGTATACGAAAGCTTGGAGCAGAAAGAACAGTAGGAGAAAATTTCACTAGAGAGCAAGAGGCTTAAAGGTAAAAGGACTCAACTTTGGGTGGCAGTCCTTTCTGACTTGGAGCTTAGCAGTAGAACTAAAGGCAATGGCTCATTATCAGCTAATGCCTGGGCTTACAGTCCTTTTGGACACAAATGTGAAAAAGGTGGTTGGTCTGACTCCTGCTTCCCTATCTTAGCACTCCATCCCCATCCCCCAATTCCCCACCCATCCAAGGGCAAGACAAGCATAGTCTCCATTCATTCAGGACTTCAGCTGAGACATTCCATTCAGGCATGCTTTTCCCAAATTTGAAAATCACCTCCTTGTCTAATATGCATTCCAGCCTCACGGAGAATATACAGGCAATTGCATCCTTGACTTGCCAGTGTTATCCACCATGGCTCATCACTAGATACACTTGCCGTCTGTATCCTGCAGGGCACTGGTGTGAGAGACAGGAGCCAGCTGCATCATGCATGGAACAAAACCACACAGACAGGCAGTGCATTCACTGAACAATGCTCTGAAGAAAAGAAAGGGTCTCACAAGCATTTGGTGTTCTGAGGAAGGCTGCCAGATTTTTAACAAATAAAAGCACAGAATGCATAGTTAAATATGAATTTCAGACAAACAATGAATAAGTTTTTAGTATAAGTGTGTCCCTTGCAATACTTGGGAAATACTCATACTAAAAGAAGTATTCACTGTTTATCTAAATATAAATATTTTTTAAATCCTGTATTTTATCTGGCAACTCTAGTTCTAAGGCAATACCAACTAACTTAAGTTGATCGCTAAATTATGTCAGCCATAGTTGACAGCATCTTGATAAAGAAGGTCTCCATTCTATGGCCATCATGCAGCCATCACACTTCTGTCCCAAAGAGAATAGTAATTATAGTTCTTCCCACCACCAAATCAACAGAATCATGGCTCAGAAATAGTGTGGAAAAAACTGAGTCAGAAAATTAAGATAATGCTCAAAGAGTGCAGGAATAAAAAAAGATATACTTATACCACAAGATTTCCAGATGGCGAGCACATTCTTCTGCTCCTAAACAACATGGCAGTAAATGACCAGGCATGAAAGGCAAATACCAGGTGGGACCAGGAAATACAATGGCAGCCTCTCTCAGCCTGTGTCCCGGTACCTTTTCTCACCATCTTAAATAAAGGTCATTATGACAGACCTTGCTCAGCTGAGACCTTCTTGTCAATTCCAATTATATTCTATATAAATAATGCCATTTCACCAAAACCTAACAATAGCCATGTGTTCAAAAAGAAACTTTTTGAAAGCTGAGGAATGCCTGCCAAGACAACTTCACAAAATCTCATCGCTTTAGTGTCCCAATGAGAAAAAGATAAACTTCATTCTCAAAAGCTCTTCTCTGTTTCTCAAAACATAGAATTTCCAGATGACCCAGCCATTTTGTTCCCAGGTTTATACTCAAAAAATTTGAAAGCAGGAACTCAGATAGATATTTGTACCCCAATTTTTATAGCAGCATTATTAACAACAGTCAAGAGGTGGAAACAACCCAGGTGTTCACCAACAGATGAATGGATAAACAAAATGTGGTATATCTATACAATGGAATAGTATTCATCCATAAAAAAAAGAATAAAGTTCTGATACATGGTACAACACAGATAAACCTTAAAAACGTTATGCTAAGTGAAAGAAGCCAGACATGAAAGGACAAATATTGTATGACTCCACTTATATAAGGTACCTTGAACAGACAAATTCATAGAGACAGAAAGAAGTTAACAGGGATTGGGGGAAGGACAATATGGGAGGGTTATTGCCGAATGGGTACAGAGTGTCTTTGGGGGATGATGAAAAGGTTCTGGAAATAGATAGAGGTGATGGCAAAACATTGTTGCTTTAAAAAAAGTGCCTCTGCTTTTGGCCTCCTCAGCATCTTCAAACCCCTCCTCCTTTCTACACCCCTATCTTACACTCAAGGGCTCTGGCCACATCTGACCATTGCCACAGCAACTGTGGCCTCCCTGTCAGTAAATACAGAACAAGACTGAGTATTTAATTGAACTAAAACAGTTACATCACAGGGCTCCCTTTCCCAGAACCAACAGAAAAATACAAAAGATAGGTCTCCAGGTCCCTGTTAAGGGAACTTGAAAATATAGTGGGAGCAAAGTGTCCATGAGCTCTCCTATCTATGCCTACTTGTACCCTTGACTGTGACAGCACCTCATGCTCTCAACTGGCTGGGACTCTGTCCCATGTATCTCTTCCCTTGGCTGACTACATTCTGTATCCTTTCGCTGTAATAAACTGTAACTGTGAGTACAATAGCTTTCAGCGAGTTCTGTGAGTCCTTCTAGCAGAGTATCAAACCTGAGGCTGCCCTTGTGAATACTCAAATTTGAAGCTGCTATCAAAAGTGAGGTAGGTCTGGGAATTCCCTGGTGGTCCAGTGGTTAGGGCTCTGTGCTTCCAGTGCAGGGGGCATGGGTTTGATCCCTGGTCAGGGAACTAAGATCCCGCATGCTGCACAGTGTGGCCAAAAAAGAAAAAGAGATAAAATTTTTTTAAAAATGTGAGGTACGTCTTGTGTTAAGTACCTAACCTTACACAGGAAAAATACATTTTTTAAAAAACCCTCTTATTAATCCCTCAGAGAGGTAAAGAAGATATTGTATCCATGAAAGAGTAAAACGATCCATAAAAGGGGTATTCAAAGAACATATAATATGATTTTTGAAATTAAAATTAATGACATAAAAATAGAAAATCCCAATAAAAGAAAATCCCAGTAGAAGCGATTGCTTTGAGGAAAATTCCCAGAAAGTAAAGCAAAAAGACAAAGACTGAAAAATATAGGAGAGGAAAAATAAGAAAAGTAAAGGATTAAACATCTAAATAATAAAATTACTAGAAGGAGAGACAGAGAAGACGGAGGGGAAATCATCACCAAAGTGAAAGGGAAGGCATACATTTTCAGACTGAAAGAGCTAACTAAGGAAACAAGCAGTTGAGGAATATGGATGAAAATAGTTACATCATATGAAATTTCCGAACACTGGGAACAAGAAAAAAATGATTCTACAAACTTTCAGAGTGAAAAGAAGTAGTTTTCATTAAAATTATGTATAAATCAGCAGTTTTAAGAAGGCTTTAAGTTTCTTTGGGAAAGGGTCTTCTACTAGTCAATAAGGCCATTTAAAGCATCATACACATAATGACTGCAATTGCTAAACAATTAGCTATAAAAATTTCATTATTTTATAATGATACTCAAATAAAAGGAGAGAGATAACATTTGATAACAGAAGAGGTTTCCAAGGCACCACTCATAACTATGAAAACTACAGATGGTTCTCAACTAAAGATGGTTTGATTTACAATTTCTTGACTTTACACTGGTGTGAAAGCAGTAAGCATTCAGTAGAAACCGTACTTCAAATTTTTTATTTTGACCTTGTCCTAGGCTGGCAATATGTGGTACGATACTCTCTCACGAGGCTGGTCAGCAGGAGTCAGCCCAAAGTCAACCACGTGATCATGAGGGTATATAACCAATACACTTACAACCATTCTGTTTTTCACTTTCAGTACAGTATTCAATAATTTACATGAGAAATACAATACTTTATTATAAAAATAGGCCTTGCCCAACTGTAGGTTAATGTAAGTCTTTTGAGCATCTTTCAGGTAGGCTGTGCTATGCTATGATCTTTAGTACCTTAGTTGTAGTAAGTACATTTAGACATATGATGTTTTCCAAGTACAATGGGTTTATCAGGACATAACCCCATTGTAAATTGAGAAAAATCTGTAGTAATTAAGTGGAAACGATTATCTTATTCTTCTGGCATGAACTGTATAGCCCTCCTGAATGAGGAAGAGTTCACCAATCAGATTTTCAACTAATATAGGAGTAGGAACAATAGAATTAGAAAAATCACCATCTTACAACTTCTATAATGAGAATACTGATTTAGACAATCATCATTAATGGATATTAAAACCTCTAGGTGAAAAATTATGAAGAACTTTACAAAGAAGAGAGGGTACTTTCACTACTTCAGACACTGCTCCGCCTTAGAATAACTAAAAGTGGCAAACTTACCACTTTTGGAACACTGTTGGAAAAATAATTGATCCAGAATCTAATCAAGGATTTAAACCTAACTTCTGGTCTATAAGAAATATGAGAAATAGAGAAACCTACTAAAAGAAGGCAATCAACCAAATCCAGAACATGGGACATTCTTGTTATTTTAATAAAAGTCAATGGTATGGGAGGGTGGGAGGAACAGGGAGGGATATGGGAGAAGAGGAGACTTTGGGGATCACAAGAGACTTCAAAAATATAACCACCAAATACAATAAGAAATATTTTGGATCTTGATTCAAACAAAGCATCTATAAAAGGTATTTATAGACAACAAGAAAACATTGATTATAGATTGTTTTAGTGTGATATAAAGGAATTACTGGTAATTTTGTTAAGTGTGATAATGGCATTGTAAGGAAATGCCCTTTATTTTGAAGATTCATTTTGAATCAGTTAGAGGTGAAATGAGATAATGTCTGGGACTTGTTTTAAAATACTCCAGCAAAACAAACAAAAAAGTAGGTGGAGAGATGAATGGAACAAGTAGGCAACATGTTGACAACTGCTGAAGCTGTTAGTTTTTTGATGAGTACATGGAATTTCCCTGAACTCTGCTTTTTCATATGTTCAGAAATTTTCATAATAAATTTTTGTCTAAAGTTGTGAAGGAAATTACATCCAAGTGAGAATTCTAACCTGGCCAGTATTTTTATTAAGTGCAACAATAAAATAAAGACATTTTCAGTCATGCAAGATATAAAACAAAGCATCTTTCATACAGTTTTCTACTTTTTTCAGGAAGCTACTGGAGGCTATACCCAGTCAAAATGAGGGAATAAATCAATAAAGAGGAAGATCTTGGATCCAGGGAACAGAGAATTCAATACATGAGAAAGCCAAAGGTGAAAATGAGGAAGGTAAAGTAAAATTTCTGGATGACACCAGAAATAGTAATTAATCCAGATGAGTAGGTACCCGAGGGCTCTAGGAGATGTTTGTTCCAGAATCAAATTGAAAAATACCAGATGTGAAAAAACATATACAGCATAGATTTACATACTGGTGTGGCAGAGTTTGGGATGGAATTAGTGCGGAGTCCAAAGAAAATCGGCAAATGTATTTTTAAAAGATAATCTAAAACTATTTCTTAAATGTTATGCAGGATAGCAAAAATAATCAAAGTATGTTACATGTCTCAGGCATGAATAGTTTTAATATACTCATGATAATGTAAATATAGAATACTGATCTATCCAAAATTATGATTAAACTATATTGGGGAGATGGAAAATACGAAGGATACATGTACAGAACGGGACTGGAATTTAGAAAACTAAATTCTCATCTTCCAGAGTGCAAAGTCAATAGATCACTTTCAAAGCTAAAAGTCAAGAAGTAGTAATAATATCATCTTAAATAGAATTATGATAGTAAATGCAAAAAGTGATGTCCTCTAGGAAGGTGAGAAACAGAAGGTGTGCCATGGATATGCTGGTTTTACTAACAGGCAATGTAGAAATAGTTGACTCTTTTAACTGTACACATGTATGCAGCTTTGATTTAAAAAACTTAAAGAACTTATTGTAAAAGAGTAATATAAACCTATTATTAGAGATACGGTGGTAAGTAGCAAAATAATCAACTAAGAGCTGAAAGTGATTATCTCAGGGGAATAAGAAATGTGCAAGTCTAGCTTTGATTTTAAAATTAAAATTTAATAATAAAAATACTAATGAGTCCTTCTGGAGACACCTTGGTCTGATGGAGTAAAAATGGATCTGATCAGGAGGGAAAGGGTTTTATCCTCTTTCAATGTAACAGCTAATTATTCCTACAACCAAAGTAATGTTTTCCCCTTCAGGGAGAGCCTTTTTATTTCAATTACACATATATTCACTAACAGGCCCATAAATATTTCTAATTAGCCTGTTTGCTTCCATTTTATGAGACTGCTTTCAAATTAGCACCCACATTCTATAGAAATGGAAGGAGAGACTTGGAAGATTGCAATTTCCCTCTCAAGGAAGGAAGAAGGAAAAACAGATTTCATGTCCAAAAAGAACTACTTATTAGATTCAAGCCATTTATAATGCATGTTACATGGAGCAACATATTTGTCAAATGTGGATAGAAAGCTAAAAGTGAGTAGTAGCAGTTTCAACCAATTATTTTCAGGTCTTCAAGCAAACGTGATAGAAAGGTATAGGAAAAGCATTAGGAGAGAAATAACATGGTGTTCACAGCCCTCCTTCCTCAGGCTGTGATCTCATCTGGCCTTTCCTATTGAAGAAACACCACAGGGAGCTCTGCCATGACCCAAGAATGGTCCCAGAAATCAAGGATTCAAAAGTGCATTAGAGTCTCGAAAGTCAGATGAAGTTAGCATTAACCATATTAGACCACACAGGAAATATGTTTCATCTAGAGATGCCTATAACCTAAAAACTGTTCAATAAGTTACTATCATCATCATCATCATCAACACCAATATCTTCATTACAATTTTGGAACACTGCTGAGTCGATATGGCTTAAAAACTGTAAAAAAAAAAAACACAAAAAACCCCCCAGAATTTTGACACTACAGGAGGTGAATGGAGGTAAATAATCTGAGGCATGTGTCAAAGTAAAGATGAATAGAAGCTTTGACATGGCATGTGATTGTTCAAAAAAATAGTAACTGCATTTTTTACTAAATGCTAACTATGAATCAGGCACTGTGCTTGACAGTTTACACACATTATCTTCAACAATTACAATTCTGAAAAGATGGTGTTACTAGCCCCAAAGAAGCTCTGAGACTGAAAGAGAAGTAATGAATTCTGCAAGGCCCCATAAATGATAATCGTGGAAGCTGGGTTAAGTCCTTTCCGTCTGGGTACAAAGCCCTACCACCTTGCAATTCTTCTTCACTTCCACTTGGATAACACTTGACAATTTTCCCCGTTAACTTTTATAAACATTATTGTATTATACTCACATAGCCCTTATTATATAGGAAGGACCTATTACTCTCAACTTTCAAGGAAAGAAATCTTAACTTGGAGAAAATGGACAAATAGCCCAAGTCCACATGGCTAATAAGGAGCAAAGGCAGGATTCCACTCCAGATGGTAGTGTTCTCAACCCATCACACCATCTACAAAAGATTAGGACTGTTGCCTATCCCTATGTGGAAGTTCTAAAATGAACCCATTTTTAGCTTTAAAATAAGACGGCCATATATAACTTATCCCAATAGGGAAACTTGTGAGGATGAAAGGGATGCTATTAGTTATAATGTTGAGCAACAGATATAAAGCAGCCTATCCCAGGTAAGCCAGGGACCTATGTTCACTCTCTCTAGAGAAAGTGCCCTCATTATTCCCATGGAATCATTCTTCCTTGACAGAGTGGGGAAAATAATTGCTATATGCCTCAATTTAATCATCAGGTGAGGAAGACCTTTTGGAAGAAGCAATGCATGTCTCATGCTCTATTTGCCTTCAAAGTTTAATGGTTCACCATTTTCTAGAATAAGGGTCAGCAAATAATAGCCCATTGTCCAAATTCTGCTCACTTGCCACCTGTTTTTGTAAATAAAGTTTTATTGGAACACAGTCATGCCCACATTCACATATTGTCTGTGGCTGCTTTTGTGCTACCGCAGCAAAGCTGAGAAGTTGCAACAAAAACCAAGTGGCCAACAAAGCCAAAAACATTTACCATCTGGCTCTTTACAAAAAGCATTTGTCTATCCCTGTTTTAGAAGATAAAATCCAAACTCTGCAGTAGGCATATGAGACCCTCCATGATCTGGTCCTGCTTCTGTTTCAGCCTCATCCCTCCTCCACTTTGAACACTATTCTCATTCTCAGCACCTGCCTACTTGTTTAAAGGCTCTTTTCACACTCTTCTCCCTGTGTTTGGAGTGCCCCAGTTCTCACCCATTGCTTCTGATGAACACTTACAGGTTGTGGTGAGGATTAAGTATTGTGAGGATTAAGGGCTTAGAAGAACATCTAACACACAAGGAAGCACTCAGTTAATGTACTTTATTACTGTTATTATTATTGTCTTATTTTTTGCAACATAATTTTAAAAAGTCACCTGAATTCTCCAATTTTTCATTTTGCCATCCATAAAAAAATAAATAAATCTATTACTGTGTCCTACAGAAAGACTGGCACTCAAAAGTGTTAGCAAACTGTAAAGTGCAGAACATACAGGTTTTAATATTAAAAGATTTAGCTGTTCAGGATTTTCCCTCATTGTTTGTTCACACAACCCAAACACTGACTACCCATACAAAAAAAAGGAAGATAAAAAGCTAAAACCAGAGTCTGAAGAGCTATTTAGGATTATTTTTGATACTGGTATTAACAGTCTCAAACAGAACATCAGTAAGCCCAGTAGTAGCTCAAAAGATGGTACCTGGAAAGAGCAGAGTAACCTCCTTTACAAACTATTGCAGCATCTTCATTATGTATAGAATCTCTGGATTTATGAATGGTTTTTTTACCATCTTGTTTTACACTAATTCCAACTTTTCTCTCTATATTTGTGCAACTGGATACACTATTAGTCATCGAGTTTACTGATAGCAGGGGGAAAAGAACCACATGTTAGAAACACACACCACGCACAACAAATGGATCTTTAATTTTAGGCTGCCATTCCTTTCATTGAGCTCTTCTCAGGGTTTCCTGCAGTGTGAATAATAAGAGTGTCTGGTGTCTGCTTTTTTCTTACAGATGCATGAACTGGCACTGGAAGCATTCATCAGAAGGAAAAGGTTCTCTCAAAACAGCTCACTGAGAAAAGGGCTATAGGAGTCTGCACAGGAAGCCATATCACACAAATGTTTATGCCAAACTGGTCTTAGGCACCAAGCACTTAATACTTAATTTTGTAGTTAATAACACTGAAACCTAAAAATGTATAGCGATGTGTTCAAAACCAGAATCTAATTTTAGGCTAAGCTCAATTGTCTAACTGCAAATCCATGTAGTGACCATGAGATTAACATTGTTATGGGCAGCAGTAGTGCCAATTATTTTCTTTTTCTTTTTTTTTTTTTTTTTTTGCGGTACGCGGGCCTCTCACTGTTGAGGCCTCTCCCATTGCGGAGCACAGGCTCCAGACGTGCAGGCTCAGCGGCCATGGCTCACAGGCCCAGCCGCTCCGCGGCATGCGGGATCCTCCCGGACCGGGGCACAAACTCGCGTCCCCTGCATCGGCAGGTGGACTCTCAACCACTGCGCCACCAGGGAAGCCCTATTTTTTTTTTAACAGATAACAATACAGAGATTCAGAGAAATTAGGTAATTTATTTAAATACAAAGTTGGCCAGTTTTTAAACCCAGGTCTTTTGTAAAAGAGATATGTTCTGGGATGTTAGCAGGGGCCCACTCAGATATAAGACCGCCTTGCAAACCCAAAGCAGCCAACTCTTGCCTTGCTTAACTTCAAAACTGTAACATAAACTTGCCATTTATCACTTTAAAGGTTTTTTTTACACCAACATGATTGATTTTTGACCAAATTAACATAAAGTCAATTAACCTTAAAACCAAAAGAGGTTACATTCCACATCTAAAGGTCACACAGTCAAATCAGATTTTTCCAACTCAAAGCCCAGTATTCCAGTCAGAACACACACACCTATGTTACAGAGATTTCCTATTGTTTTGTTGTTGTTGTTTGCGGTATGCGGGCCTCTCACTGTTGTGGCCTCTCCTGTTGCGGAGCACAGGCTCCAGACGCGCAAGCTCAGCGACCATGGCTCACAGGCCCAGCTGCTCCTCGGCATGTGGGACCTTCCTGGACCGGGGCACGAACCCGTGTCCCCTGCATCGGCAGGCGGACTCCCAACCACTGCGCCACCAGGGGAGCCCTCCTATTGTTTTTGACATTCAAAGACAGACTTCGGTAAATGTCTCATTTGCTTAACTGTCCTGGGTTCATCTTTTGTTTTGTTTTCCAGCTAGGTATTTTATAAATAAACCTCTCTCAAGATTTAGAGTCACTGAAATTATATAAATCTTACCAGTGAAAGTAGGGTCATCTTGCTGATTCGTAGTTATGAAGTTATAATCCTCCCCTCCTTTTTTTTATAATGTGACTTCTGATCTTTCAGAAAAGCCACAGCTTGAATCACATTTATAAAAAGTATCACTAAATTATACCATTTCGGCAAGAAAATCAGTTTAGTAACTTATGATCTCAGTCTCTCCAACTTTTCAGTGCCCATTAATTCTATAATTTCATAATTTTTCCCTGCATTGGGAGAGATAAGGAAAGGAAAAGGAGAGAGAGAGAACACAAACCATACCATGATTTTCTGAGTAAACGGAACAAAATAATGTCACGAAACTGGGTTACATCCCATTAAAGAGACTATCCAGAGCAATAAAACAGTCTATGAAGAAGCTAAAAAGCTCCTCCATGGTGGTCAAAGGGGAAAGTAGGTTTGAACCTAATGGGATTTTATCTCTGAAGTGAATGCACAGTTGCAAGCAGCCAGTGTTGGAACGCTGTTAAGTGCCAAATCTGCAGTGCAGGCAACATAAAAGCAGCCTTCAATTTCTGAGTGGCAAACATTATCCTTATAGCCCAGATATACATCTCTTGCCTCTTTCTCTCTCTCTCTCTCTCTCTCTCTCTCTCTCTCTCTCTCTCTCTCACACACACACACACACACACACACACACACACACACATAAACACACACACGCAAATGGAATGCTGCATCACCAGCAACCAGAGTTATTTGGTGACTATTTTGTTGATTGCTTCATAATATTTTAAATTATGTAACATTCATTTGGAGTATCGTTTTTGTCATCTTTTATGAATAACTGAAAAGGGAATTTGGAAGGAAACAACACAACCCCTATATCTTTTTTGTGCCCTAGGTCTCCCTCATCCCCCCCCAATCAATTTGCTTTACTCAAGAACTGAAGTGACAATTTGTACTATCTGATCTTAAGTAGTAAAGAACACAATGAATTTTTACTGAACATCACCAGGCTACATCCTACTTCTCTACCTTAGGAAGGGGTACCAGGAGTGGGGCTGGGAAAGGGATAGATAGAGGAGTTACAGGCCTCTCCCAATCAACAACTAAATGCAGTACATATATTGGGGTTTTTTTCTCAGTGTGTAGCCTGGCAATGGTGCTTTTACAGCAGCACTAAGAAAGTTTCTGGCCACGGACTACCACCACTACCAATTCCCTCCACAATTTACTCACATGTGCTCTGATGTTCAGGCCACAGTTCTGAATTCTACGTCTATCAGCTATGGGTAACATCCCTTCACAGAGCTACTCTCCTTCCAGACACACACAGTTAACTAGACAAAATTCTGTATGGTCCAATATTTAAAAATCACATATCATCCTACTTTGGAGAGATTGAACTTTGCATTTTCAGGAATAGTCTTAACAGCTAATAAAATTGAAACAAGGGGTATTTTTATGGACTAAGTTTGGAAAAATATGTCAAACACCAAGTTAATTATTGCCTTCTTCTTAGTAGGGCCTGACTTGTTCTGTTTCAAATATAAACCCCAAGTTTCATGTTTATGGGTAGCTAGTAAGCATCAAAATTATTTCTTGGGTTTCCCTGGTGGCGCAGTGGTTGAGAGTCCACCTGTCGATGAAGGGGACACGGCTTCGTGCCCCGATCCAGGAAGATCCCACGTGCCGCGGAGCAGCTGGGCCCATGAGCCATGGCCACTGGGCCTGCGGGTCCGGAGCCTGTGCTCTGCAATGGGAGAGGCCACAACAGTGAGAGGCCGGCGTATAGCAAAAAAAAAAAAAAAAAAAAGACTATTTCTTAACCCTCTTTGAATAAGGTCATCATTTAACTCTGGGCATCCTGACAAAATTAACAAACTTTCCCTTATTTCTAACTTTTTTCCCAGAGTATACTCGAGAAAGAATTGAGCACAGGACTTTTATCTTTTTAAATTGTTTTTGAGGTTATTTCAGAGCTTGAACAAGGCGCATTATTTTAACCATGCCCAATATGGACAAATGCTAAGAAAAACACACAGATGTCTGTCCTTGGATCCTTTTCGCCTCCCTCTTCAGTGCCCTTGTGGAATGAAATGCCCCATCCTTGAGGTAGAGGATCTGAAGGTAGCCTTTGGCACCTATGCCATGCCCCATTTTGTTATTATCTATCTGCTAATTATCTCTAAATTTTATTGGTTGATAAGACTTCACAGCTCTCAGGAGTGTTTACATTTTAGTTGGAGGTAGAGGAATGTTGCCTCACTGAAGTAAACCACCTATGGTATGTTCTTAAGTATGAATACTGGAAAGATCTTAAGCAAAAATCTCCATGTGATTGGAGATTGAACCATGGATTGAACAATCAACTTATCTTGCTCTACCAAAAGAAGGTCTTCCCTCTTTTCTTTCTTTCTCTTTTTTCCCTCTTTTTTTCAACACATGTTTAGCATTCTTTTAGTGTCTACATCATGCTAGGCATTGAAACAAAGTTGAAGAGGTCAACACTGGAGAACGTGCAGAACCATTCACTGGAGGATTGTTGTTGAAATGAGAAAGCTCCTCTACTCAGGTGTCTGGTCATTCCAATATCCTTAAACCAATATTTAAAATAAATTCTTGAACTTTATCAACCAGCTTTTGAAAACAATGAACTAACAGCCACTGACTATAAAAATTGTTTACTTAGTTCTTAACATAAACTTATTTGATACAGTTTTGGTTTTCCCCTGAAAACCAGTTTGCATTACAGGTGACAAATGTATCTTCCTCACGATTGATCAGCTTTACCAGCAGGTGTTTAATTTTCTTCATTTTTCTTAGTAAAAAAGGCAATCTGGATCATACTGTTCTTTGTGAATGAGTGGCGTGGCAGGCAAGCAAAGCCTTTCAAATTTGACTCCAGCCACTGTCTCAGCCCCATCTTGCATCACTTCTTTCCCCCAGACCCACACCTTGCCACCACACTCTCAACCACATGTGTTAAAGCCACTTAAGATTACCTGAGCAAACAGCTCAGGCATTTAATACCTTCATGATTTTGATCAAGTGATACTTCTGCTTTAAAGGACTTTTCCTCTCTCTCTTCTGTTTACTTTGAAAAAATCCAGCTTATTTTTTAAGTTTGATGTCAAATGTCACCTTCTCTATGAGACTTTCACTGGTCCCCACACATCCTAGCAGAGTCTGTCACACAGTCAGGGTGAGGTCCATGTTCTATACTGCATGGGGCCCAGCATCAGCCTAAACTAGCATCCAGAGGTATCTGAGTATTTCTGAACTTGCGGGTGAGACTGGCATGTGGCTTTTGAACTAGAGGGGTTTCTTTAATTGTTGTTGTCTGCTTTGTTGTGCTGTGCTTGTATGTTTTGGTGTAGTGTTTTGTCTGAAGCTTACAAAGGAAGCAAATTTGTATATATCCCTGAAAGGAGATGATGGGGAAAGCAAATACAACTTGGCATCTGAGTAATTTCTCCAGTTTCATAAACAGAGCTCAAAAAAATTATTTCAGAGCCCTTCAAAAGAGAAACTGCAAGGAAAATCCAAAGAGACAACATTAATGAGGGACACAGTGGTTAAGAGTGCTGGTTCTGGAAGTCAAGGTAATCACAGCTACCTAAATATGAATCCTACCACACATCCTCTAAGAAAACTACACATATCAACAAACACAAATAAATCCTTACAATTATCACACTTTCAGCATATATAAAAGATAAGAATCACTATAAATTTAAATTGTCTGTATTTAGAAAAATAAATACCAATTTCCAGCAAAGTTTTCTCTAAAACTCCCACCTATTCAGAAAACTGGGAGTTCGGGGGCAGCAGAAGGAGAGAGAGAATAATATTGAGAAAAAGTATGCAGAGCATAGAAGAGGCGATTAATTAAGCTAAAATCATCCTAAGTGATAAAATACTGATAAGGACTACTGGAAGATCACAGTCCTAACTACAGGGAAAGGATTTAAAATTGGATACAGTGCTTACGTAGACAATCTTGAAAAGAAACATTCTAGAAGAAAACAATAAAAGGGAAGGAAAGACATGCCCACTGGAGACTGACAGGGAAAAAAAAAAAAAGAAGACGGTTACTTTAGGATCCTTCCAGACAATATTTTAAAAGAAGAAATCTTACACACAACTCTTCACCCTACAGCCCCTCCCAGCCATGCCCCCAAGCCACCTATTAAAGAAACTGCAATCTTCTACTCTGACAGAAGATGGCAAACTTGGACAAGAAATCTGGGAAAAAAGCTAAATATAATCTGTCAAGTCAATCAAACAAATATATAGATATGTGCCGTTTTCTTCTATACAAAGCTACTATAAAAAGAAAACAGCAATTTAAATTTAAAATTTCAGCTGATAAAATTCTCCCAAATAAATGATCATGAATTTGAAGAAAAGTGTAACATAACAAGCAAAACTGAATTATTTATCCTCAAACTATTGGATATACAAAAAGACACATAAAATTAAAAACCCAAAATCTAAGAACCAAAATGGAGACTAAAACAAGAAGAAATGAAACAAGAGTTAGTTGATTTCAGGAAAGCAATAGAAGGTAATACCATATCATAAAGTAAGTTCAATTATATGGTGCCTATGTCATACTCAAAACGGATTTGAATGAAAATTTAATGAGAAGCATTAAAGAAAACTAAGAAAACAACAAAGAGAATTTGAAAGTTTTAAAAAAAGAAGTAAAGGGAATCAGGGAGAAATTGGCTAAAGTTTAAAAATTGGCAATGAAAAGTCAACATAGGTATAAGTGGAGATCCTAAAGAAGGAAAACCATACAGTAAAACAGAACTATTATTTTTTACTATAATTCAAGAAAACCTTCCAAAAATAAAAGAAGACCTGAATCTACATATTATAAGAGCTAACTAAGTTCTGAGAAATTTGACCTAGAAAGATTAATTCTAAAATTTATCCTAGTAAAACTATTCAAATTTAGAAATTAAAAAATCCTCAGGGCCTCCAGAAAAAAATAATTTACAAGGGCAAGAGAATTTGACTAGCTTCATATTTCCCAAAATCAATATGCAAAGCAAGGACAGAATAAAGTAACCTTTATAAGAAGATCAAGAAAAGAAAGTTTGAACCAATAATTTTGTATTCAACCATGCTATCTTTTAAGTATCAAGACTACAGAATTAGAATTTACATTTGAAAGAACTCAGAAAATGCAATATCCATGAGCCTTTCTTACAGATGAGTTTCATCCAACCAAAAAATGCCTGAAGAAACCTAGTCCAAAGTCTCCAAATTTTTAAAGAATGAGAATAATGAATATTCTATATATCAGACTCTGATTACATTTAAAGCAATGATCAGAGGGAAATTCATAGCCTAAAACACTTCTACAAATAAAACAATGTATATAAGTTAATTACATTGGTAAAAAGACCATATAGATTTAATAGTAGATCTAATAATAAAGATAGAAACAAGAGTGATAGAACAATATAAGTAATATACGTTCTGACAAAATAGAATTTTACAATTATTATTTTTATAAAGGGTTAAATGAAACAGGGAAAAGGGGATTTTTTTAATATTTAAAAGAAGTACAAGTACAAAGATAACTAGAAATACAAAGTTTTCTAGATTTCAAATGAAACTAGAGTTAAATGTCTGTTAAGTACATCTGGAAAATGTGTAGTTCAAGTCCAGTGTTTTCTTATTGATTTTCTATCTGGATGATCTATCCATGGTTTAGAGTGGAGTTTTGAAGTCACCTACTATTATGTTGCTGTCCATTTCTCCCTTCAGGTCTGTTAACATTTGCTTTATATATTTAGATATGCCTATAGATGCGCCTATGCTGGGTGCACAAATTTTTACAAAGGTTGTCTTCTCCTGATGAATTGACCTCTTTATCATTATATAATGACCTTCTTCACTGCTTTGTACTGTCTTTGATAAAAGTCTGCTTTGTCTGACATAACTGGCTACACCTGCTTTCTTTTGCCTTCCATTTGCCTGGTATATCTTTTTCCACCCCTGTACTTTCAGTCTATCCATTTCCTTAAAGCTGAAGCTAAAGTGAGTCCCTTGTATGCAGCATGCAGTTGGGTCTTGTTTTTTGTTTTGTTTTGTTTTTTATCCATTCAGCCACTTTGATCACAGAATTTTGTACATTTACATTCAAAGTAATTATCGATAGATATGGATATACTATTCTCATTTTGTTAACTGTTTTCTGGCAGATATGTAATTTATTTTTTCCTTTCTTCCTCTCTTGTTCTCTAACTTTGTGATTTGATGATTTTCTGTAATGGCATATGTAGATTTCTTTCTCTTTTGTGTATCTACTATAGGTTTTTGCTTTGTAGTTACCATGCAGCTTATGTAAATCAACTTATATTTATAATAGTCTATTTTAAGCTAATAACTTTAACTTTGAATGTATACAAAAGCTTTACATTTATATACTCCCATCCCTGCATATTATGTTTTTGATGCCACAATTTATATCTTTTACTCACTGTATCCATTAACAAATTATTGTGGTTATTTAAAATATATGTATATATGTCTTAGAAATAGCTTAAAATAGTATGGTGAGATTGGTTAATATTCTAACTTTTACAGAATGATTATGAATTATGTTTTCATAACCTGGGAGAACTTTCAATGCTCACTAGTAATAGAGAAATCCACCTTATAAATGAACTACTGAAGCAGTTACAAACAGAATACTAAAACAGAATATCACCCCAAAAGGTCTGGAAGGAAAGAATAAATTAATAGTATTTTAAATCAAAACAATCCAAATTTTCAAATAAATTTAAGCTACTTAGCCTAAATTCTACCTATAGTCCTAATGATATACAATTTACATAAAATAAATTCTCACAAATTCTCATATGAGTTCTTATAAATTTGTTGCAAGAAAACCTATGAATCTTGAATATATTTACCCACTGACAGACTACACATCGTCACATTATGATTATATCACATATTGTTGAAATTAATGTCATATACACAGACATATGCTTGGAAAGTACAAGTTACATTTCAAAAAAAAAGACCCCATTAGACATACACATACATGATATACTTCCAGGAGATTGAATGTATTGGAAAGACACCAATAAAGGGCAGACTTAGCATCACTTAGGAAAGGACCATATCGAATATTTATAAACACAAATGTGGCTCTTGAATTCCAAGGTATACACCATGGGTAAATGTGCTAAGGATCCTGCAACTGGAAATACAAGTATACTTAAGATCTAACACTTCAGCTTACTAAAAAGCCAACAGAAGCGAAAGGCTTCTGGAGGTAGACATCTAACTCAAGAATTTGGAGATCATAAAGATATCAGCTGTACATTACTTCTTTCTAAGACTTTTGCAGCAAGATCCATAATAAGTCAATGACTTATATCCAGTCTTACATTTTGTCTCTTTTTCTGACACTGATGGCCATGTTCTCTCCGTTGGGTTTGTTTGAGTTACTGGATTATTAAAATGGCTAATCCTTTTTACCCTTCTCTAGATAGACTTCCTTTCTGTCTTTTAAAACTCCTTAATTTGCCATTATCAAACAACTGAATGGATGACATCTTTCCAACTGTTGAGTTCCCCATCTGACCCTAAGTCCCAATATTAGGATGAACCTTAATACATCAACATGCCTTAATTGGACCTAAGTCTCAATAATTAGCTGCTTCTATTTATTTGTCATAGAATCTCAAAGAAACTCAAAGAATGTCAGGGGTAGAAAGGGACATAGAACTAATAATACAAACTATGATCCAATTATTTTCTCATAAAATCTATATATTCAGAAACCATTACATTATGTTTATGTTTAATTATACAAGGGTGAAACCAATTAAAATGTAATAGTGATTCCTAACAACCTCTCAGTCTGCTCAATGTGCACCCTTATGATTATTCTCCTTGTGCGATCACAGAGCCTTCCCATTCTTATCCGAAGTGTGTCCTAGACTTTGACTCGGTTATCCAGCCTTTTCAAGTATTCAAAATGAATTATTAAAAGTCTGATATAGTTACTCACCACAGGGATCCAAGACACCAAATTTCATCAGTTCCTGTAAAGATTCCAACTCTACATTAAGATACATGATCTGCAATTAATCTCTCACTATGCCCCAAGTAACAAACAAAACAGTTCAAATTTTAGAGACCAAAAAAAAAATCAACATAAATACCTGAGCTAGAATATTCCTAGACAATAAAATTGCCTTTAATTATGTAGTCATTAAGCAAAATGGAGTTTGGAAGGTAACTCATACCTGAGGAAGCACTTCAAGAAAAATGGGATAATCAGTCAGCTGAGCTCTTTGGTTGACCAAACTAAACTATGAGGTCTAATCTCTTGGTTAGGTATATGGGAACTAAAGACCTGAATGTAGAGTGGATTTCAAATGTAACTTGTGATCCTTGTAATTGTGGTCTTCTTCCTGTCTTATATCTGGGTGCTTATATATTACTACACTGCCATTATCCTAAGCCAGGAGTAAAATTTCTGAGTCATAGGGCATATTTATGTTCAACATGTATGATACCAAAGACTCATCCAAAGTAACTTCACAATTTTATTTCACCTACAGTGATGAGGCTTCCAATTACTCTACATTCTTATCAATATTTAGAAGTGACAGTCCTAAATTATAACCATTATAGTGGATAAACGATGGTATTGTGCCAGCTTTAATTTACATTTAATTCACGTTCTCATTTGTGGTTGAGCACAAAGGTTTGTTTGGCCTTTGGACAGTCTCTTTGTAAAGTGTTGGTTCAAGTCTCTAAACATTTTTTTCTTCAATTACCTTGCCTTATGGATTTGTAGGAGTTTTCTATGTATTCTGATATAAACCTTTTGCACCTGTTCGTATCATAAATCTCTTCTCCCAGTCTGTGACTTGCCTTTTCACTCCCTTAATGGTGTCTTTTGGTGAAAAGAAGGTCTTAATTTTAATGTATCTTTCTCTTTAGTGATTTTGTTTCCTGTTTAAGAAAACTTTGTCTATCCCAAAGTAATAAAAATAATCTCTTATTCTTTTTCTAAATTCTTTATTATTTTATATTTCACATTTAGATATGCCTTCCACATGGTATTAGATTTTGCCATGATGTCATTAAGGATAAAGTTTCGTTTTTTTTCCATGTGAATTTCAAATTGGCCTGGCACTATCCAATGGAAAGATCATCCTCTACCCATTCCTCTGAAGTGCCACTTTTATAGTAAATCAAGTGTCCATTACATATAGATCTCTCTTTATACCAATATACAATAATAATTACTCTAGCTTTGTAATAAGTTTTGCTGTCTGTTAGAGGTGTCCTTCCAAAATTGTCATGGCTATCCATGACTTTCTATTTCCATAAATATTTTAGAACTAGCTTGTAAATTTCCACAAAGAAACACCTACTAGGGTTTAGATGGAACATACCTTCCAATTCACTAATCTTATCTTCTGCTGTTTCCAGTCTGTTGTTACACCCATCAGACGAATTCTTAACTACAAATATTTTATTTTTCAGTTCTGGAATATTTAATTGATTCTCTTAATGGACTCCAATTCTCTATTGAAATTCTCCATATTTTTATCTATTTTGTTCATCTTTTCCTCCATATTCTTAAACATATTACTCAGTTATTTTAACCGTATCTGATACCTCCAATAACTTTACCACCCATATGTCTTTTCTGTTATCTGTTTTCCACGCCTTCCTTCCCACCTCCCCTGCCACCGGCTGTTACTTTAACATGCCTCATAAATTTGTATTGGCTGCTTGACCTTGTGGATAAAATACTGTGCAGGATCTGGATGTTATATAATCTTCCAAAAAGTGTTATAATTTTGCATTTATATGTTGGGTTTTTGTTCATTCATTTGTTTGCTGTTGTTTGTTCTAGTTGGTTCTGTTTCATTTTGTTTTACAGGAAGGTAGCACAGGAGCAGATCGTTTGATCCTGCCAAGCCTTTGTTTTAGGTTATATTACCACTGGGCTACTTTAGTTTCCCCTTACTACTGGAGTGCAACACTCACTCCTAAAACATTCGCTTTGCTTTTGGAGTGTGGCTATTACTTCTAGAGCCTCCGTAGTCCCAATATTAAGCCCAGAAGATTTACCAAGATGTTTATCTTGAGGGACACAAACTTGAATCTATTTTTTTCTCAGTACCTAATTATTGCTCAAATTTCTACTCAGATCTTCTGACTCCTAGCTGCTATTTTCTGCTGGGTCTCTTTGAGACTCACATCTTACAAGTGCACCTTAAAAGTTGGTTGACTACTTAAAGGGAAGTTGTAAACAGATTTGGGGTCTCCTTTTCTATATTTCCCTCATCGCTGAGATTTTTCCCCTCTCTAAGGTATTGACCAGCTGCTTTGTGGCCCTGAACTCTTACCTCTGTGCCAGCAGAGCAAACTGCCACATTCTGATTCATTACCAAATAGAGGATTTGTAGATGTGATAAGTTACCATCCCCCAATCTTATAGTCTTAATGAACCAATCTATTCATAAGTAACACAACATCCCATGTATTTTTGTTCCTGAGTCACTTTATTAACTGAAACACTGACCTAGAATCATGCAATGCTAAAACTAGAAAGGATTACATAGATTTTTTTCATCCAACACCTTCATTTCAAATATGAGAAAAATAAGCTACACCCAGAGATTAAATAATAGGTCCAAAATCTCTAATATTCTATTAAACAAATAAACTCCTACTTCCAAAGCTTTATATAGATTCTGTCATTGTGCTACATCTTATCATTTTCTTCTCTCCCTCGCATTCTTTCTTCTTTTTAATTTTTTAAAAATTTATTTATTTATTTATTTTTGGCTGAATTGGGTCTTTGTTGCTGCACACGGGTGTTCTCTAGTTGTGGCGAGCAGGGACTACTCTTCATTGTGGTGGCTTCTCGTTGGGGAGCATGGGCTCTTGGCGCATAGGCTCACTAGTTGTGGCTTGTGAGCTCTAGAGTGCAGGCTCACTAGTTGTGACGCATGGGATTAGTTGCTCCAGGCATGTGGGATCTTCCTGGACCAGGGCTCGAACCCATGTCTCCTGCACTGGCAGGTGGATTCTTAACCCCTGCGCCACCAGGGAAGTCTCTCTCCCTCTCGCTATAATAAGGTTTTTTAAATTGATCATGAATTTTTCTAGTTACTACCACAAAGTGACAATTCTACATCCTCACTGTTCAATATGGTTATTCTTGAAAAACTTATCTCCCTAAGTATGTTGGTTGCTTAAGCAAATTTTGATAATGTTATACTCACTGCTCTCCCTATCCTTGAAGTGACAGTAATAAGGATTTCTTCTTCAGCTGAATCCAAGAAAATGTTTGCCTCATTAGCTCAGGAAACACTGTCACAAGCTAATTCATTCAGTAGCAGAGGTAAGAACAGATAGTATATGGTTTCACTCTGCAAATATGCTCTCAATACATTAAAAAACAAAACAAAGCAACACATTTATCTATGTCTTTGCCACTGTGGAAATAATGTTCAACAAACAAAATCTATACACGGTAACTGTCACACAAAAGTAGCTTTCATTTCTTTCCAAAATAGACAACTTGGCCTACAAACTAATTCATCTTCTCATGAAAACTCAGCTACTGTTGGAATTAGAACCAGAGTCTTATGGAAGAATTGATACAGACATAGTCAGCTGGATAAAGTTTCTATTTGTTCTGAGCATACAGGGGCAACACTTTTTTCCCCTGATATCCACAAGTAATATATCTAATAATAAAACTACCAACAGAAGTCACAGTAAAAACTGCTTTTCCCTCCTGGCCAAAGAATTAGGCAAAATTTACCAGCCTCCCCCCTTATAAGTAGATGTCATTGTGTTCTAGTCGATGGAATGTGGTCAGTTTCAGATCTGGCCCATGAAGACCTCCCACCTGTGATCTTACTCTCTCTCTTTCTCCATCTGTCAGGTACATGCATAGAAAGATGGGCCCTTTAATGTGGTAGATCCTTATGATGGAAGAGCCTGAAACCCAGAGTAACTTGTAGAGAAGAGTTTCCCAAACGCTGTTAACTGTCGATCTACACTGGACTACGCTATTTTTAGAATTTAAGGTACTATTTTATTTCTTTGCAATATAGAAAGTTTCCTTCCTACTCCCTACAACTTCTATTTCTTTTTCATGATTTATTTCACTAGCTATGTTCTGCGGTAAAATGTTGAATAGAGGTGGTGATATCTGGTATCTTCTTATGCTTCATATTCAAAGGAATGTTTTCAACAGCTTGCCATTATGATGTTTGCTGTAGGGCTTGTTAGGCACGCTTCATCAGATTAAAGCTTTCCCTTTATTGATACATTGCCAAGACATTTATCACAAACAGGATTTAATTATACACTTTTCTGCATCTATTTAATAAACTGCACGTTTTTTCTTTTATTTTATTAATACAGTGAGTTATATTGAGTTAATAATATTAAATGAACCTTGGATTTCGGGAATAAAACAAGCTTAGCTTAATGTACTATCATCTTTTATTTTATATATTATCATTTTTATATTTTTATATCATATTTGGTGTTCTCTGTGTTATTCAGGATATTTCCATCCATATTTGTGAAGTTTACTAGTAGTATTCCTTTCTTACAATGCCCTTACTCAGTTTTATTGATAAAGTTATGTTGGATTCATTCATTCTCATGAGTTGGAGACTGCTTCTCTTTTTCTTTATTTCTGCTGGATTTTCTGTTAATATTTGACAGAATTCATGTTTAAAGCAATGAGTATCTAAAATATTCCTTGTAGAAACATTTTTAATTGTACATTCAATAACTTGAATAGCTAGAAGACTTCAAATTTTCCACAGCTTCTTGTATATTTTATAAAGTTGAAATTCCCTAGGTATTTGCCCACTTGATTTAAATTTTTTAATTTACTGGCACAAATAATGTGTTATTGATCATACCTTCACATCATCATTACATCAAGATTTGTACTAATGTCCCCTTTGTTATTTCTACTGTGTCCTTTCCTCTTTTTTTTAAACTCAGTCTCACTAAAAGTTTATCAATTTTATTAGTCCCATCAAACAACCAGTTTTGGCCTTGTTGATCATCTCTAGTGTGTATTACACATTTTAAATTTCTACTGTTACAATTTTATTTCCTTCCATCAACTTTTGTTGAGTTTATTTTCCTATATTTTCTAACTTTTTTTAACATCTTTATTGGATTATAATTGTCTTACAATGGTGTGTTAGTATCTGCTGTATAACAAAGTGAATCAGCTTTACGTATACATATATCCCCATATGCCCTCCCTCTTGCATCTCCCTTCCACCCTCCCTATCCCAACCCTCTAGGTGGACAGAAAGCACCGAGCTGATCTCGCTGTGCTATGCAGCTTCCTCCCACTAGCAATCGATTTTACATTTGGTAGTGTATATATGTCCATACCACTCTCTCACTTCGTTGCAACTTCTCTTCCCCATCCCCGCGTCCTCAACTCCATTCTCTACATCTGCGTCTTTATTTCTGTGCTGCTCCTAGATTCTTCAGAACCATATTTTCCCCCTATATTCCATATATATGTGTTAGCATATGGTATTTGTTTTTCTCTTTCTGACTTACTTCACTGTGTGTGACAGACTCTAGGTCCATCCACCTCACTACAAATAATTCAATTTCGTTTCTTTTTATGGCTGAGTAATATTCCATTGTATATATGTGCCACATCTTCTTTATCCATTCATCTGTCGATGCACATTTAGGATGCTTCCATGTCCTGGCTATTGTAAATAGTGCTGCAATGCACATTGCAGTACATGACTCTTTTCAAATTCTGGTTTCCTCAGGGTATATGCCCAGTAGGGGGATATGTGGCTCGTACAGTAGTTCTATTTTTAGTTTTTTAAGGAACCTCCATAGGGTTCTCCATAGTGGCTGTATCAACTTATACTCCCGCCAACAGTGCAAGAGGGTTCCCTTTTCTCCACACCCTCTCCAGCATTTATTGTTTGTAAATTTTTGAATGATGGCCGTTCTGACCAGTGTGAGGTGATACCTCGTTGAAATTTTGACTTGCATTTCTCTAATGATTAGTGATGTTGAGCATCCTTTCATGTGTTTATTGGTAATCTGTATACCTTCTTTGGAGAAATGTCTATTTAGGTCTTCTGCTCATTTTTGGATTGGGTTATTTGAATTTTGATATTGAGTTGCATGAGCTGCTTGTGTATTTTGGAAAATAATCCTTTGTCAGTTGCTTCGTTTGCAAATCTTTTCTCCCATTCTGAGGGTTGTCTCTTCATCTTGTTTAAGGTTTCCTTTGCTGTGCAAAAGCTTCTAAGTTTCATTAGGTCCCATTTGTTTATTTTAGTTTTTATTTCGATTTCTCTGAGAGGTGGGTCAAAAAGGATCTTGCTGTGATTTATGTCATAGACTGTTCTCCCTATGTTTTCCTCTAAGAGTTTTATAGTGTCTGGCCTTACATTTAGGTCTTTAATCGATTTTGAGTTTATTTTTGTGTATGGTGTTTAGGGAGTGTTCTATTTTCATTCTTTTACATGTAGCTGTCCAGTTTTCCCAGCACCATTTATTGAAGAGGCTGTCTTTCCTCCACTGTATATTCTTGCCTCCTTTATCAAAGAGAGATGACCATATGTGTGTGGGTTTACCTCTGAGCTTTCTATCCTGTTCCGTTGATCTATATTTCTGTTTTTGTGCCAGTACCATACTGTCTTTTTTTTTTTCATTTTAACATCTTTATTGGAGTATAATTGCTTTACAATGGTATGTTAGTTTCAGCTTCACAACAAAATGAATCAGTTATATATATACATATGTTCCCATATCTCTTCCCACGTGCATCTCCCCCCCCACCCTCCCTATCCCACCCCTCCAGGCAGTCACAAAGCACAGAGCTGATCTCCCTGTGCTATGCGGCTGCTTCCCACTAGCTAGCTACCTTACGTTTGGTAGAGTATATATGTCCATGCCTCTCTCTCACTTTGTCACAGTTTACCCTTTCCCCTCCCCATAGCCTCAAGTCCATTCTCTAGTAAGTCTGTGTCTTTATTCCTGCTTCACCCCTAGGTTTTTCATGACATTTTTTTTTCTTAAATTCCATATACGTGTGTTAGCATACGGTATTTGTCTCTCTTTTTCTGACTTACTTCACTCTGTATGACAGACTCTAGGTCTATCCACCTCATTACAAATAGCTCAATTTCGTTTCTTTTTATGGCTGAGTAATATTCCATTGTATATATGTGCCACATCTTCTTTATCCATTCATCCGATGATGGACACTTAGGTTGTTTCCATCTCTGGGCTATTGTAAATAGAGCTGCAATGAACATTTTGGTACATGACTCTTTTTGAATTATGGTTTTCTCAGGGTATATGCCCAGTAGTGGGATTGCTGGGTCATATGGTAGTTCTATTTGTAGTTTTTTAAGGAAACTCCATACTGTTCTCCACAGTGGCTGTATCAATTTACATTCCCACCAACATTGTAAGAAGGTTCCCTTTTCTCCACACCCTCTCCAGCACTTATTGTTTCTAGATTTTTTGATGACGGCCATTCTGACTGGTGTGAGATGATATCTCATTGTAGTTTTGATTTGCATTTCTCTAATGATTAGTGATGTTGAGCATTCTTTCTTGTGTTTGTTGGCAGTCTGTATATCTTCTTTGGAGAAATGTCTATTTAGGTCTTCTGCCCATTTTTGGATTGGGTTGTTTGTTTTTTTGTTATTAAGCTGCATGAGCTGCTTATAAATTTTGGAGATTAATCCTTCGTCAGTTGCTTCATTTGCAAATGTTTTCTCCCATTCTGAGGGTTGTCTTTTGGTCTTGCTTATGGTTTCCTTTGCTGAGCAAAAGCTTCTAAGTTTCATTAGGTCCCATTTGTTTATTTTAGCTTTTATTTAGATTTCTCTGAGAGGTGGGTCAAAAAGGCTCTTGCTGTGATTTATGTCATAGACTGTTCTCCCTATGTTTTCCTCTAAGAGTTTTATAGTGTCTGGCCTTACATTTAGGTCTTTAATCGATTTTGAGTTTATTTTTGTGTGTGGTGTTAGGGAGTGTTCTATTTTCATTCTTTTACATGTAGCTGTCCAGTTTTCCCAGCACCATTTATTGAAGAGGCTGTCTTTCCTCCACTGTATATTCTTGCCTCCTTTATCAAAGAGAGATGACCATATGTGTGTGGGTTTACCTCTGAGCTTTCTATCCTGTTCCGTTGATCTATATTTCTGTTTTTGTGCCAGTACCATACTGTCTTGATTACTGTGGCTTTGTAGTATAGTCTGAAGTGTGGGAGCCTGATTCCTCCAGCTCCATTGTGCTTTCTCAAGATTGCTTTGGCTATTCGGGGTCTCCTGTGTTTCTATACAAATTGTGAAATTCTTTTATCCTAGTTCTGTGAAAAATGCCATTGGTGGTTTGATAGGGATTGCATTGAATCTGTATACTTCTTTGGGTAGTATAGTCATTTTCACAGTGTTGATTCTTCCAATCCAAGAAGACGGTATATCTATCCATCTGTTTGTATCATCTTTAATTTCCTTCATCAGTGTCTTACAGTTTTCTGCATATAGGTCCTTTTGTCTCCTTAGATAGGTTTATTCCTAGGTTTTTTATTCTTTTTATTGCAATAGTAAATGGGGGTGTTTCCTTAATTTCTCTTTCAGATTTTTCATCACTAGTGTGTAGGAATGCAAAAAATTTCTGTGTATGAATTTTGTATCCTGCTACTTTACCAAATTCATTGATTAGCTCTAGCAGTTTTCTGGTAGCATCTTTAAGATTCTCTATGTATCATGTCATCTATATATCATGTCATCAGCAAACAGTGACAGTTTTACTTCTTTTCCAATTTGTATTCCTTTTATTTATTTTTCTTCTCTAATTGCTGTGGCTAAAACTTCCAAAACTATGTTGAATAAGAGAGGTGACAGTGGACAACGCTGTTTTGTTCCTGATCTTAGAGATAACAGTTTCAGTTTTTCACCATTCAGGAACAATGTTGGCAGTGGGTTTGTCACATATGGCCTTTATTATGTTGAGGTAAATTCTCTCTACGCCTACTTTCTGGAGGGTTTTTATCCTAATGGGTGTTGAATTTTGTCAAAAGCTTTCTCTGCATCTATTGAGATGATCATATGGTTTTTCTCCTTCGGTTGGTTAATATGGTTTATAACATTGATTGATTTGCATATATTGAAGTATCCTTGCATTTCTGGGATAAACCCCACTTGATCATGGTGTATGATCCTTTTAATGTGCTGTTGCATTCTCATTGCTAGTATTTTCTTGAGGATTTTTGCATGTATGTTCATCAGTGATACTGGCCTGTAGTTTTCTTTCTTTGTGACATCTTTCTCTGGTTTCGGTATCAGGGTGTTGGTGGTCTCGTAGAATGAGTTTGGGAATGTTCCTCCCTCTGCTATATTTTGGAAGAGTTTGAGAAGGATAGGTGTTAGCTCTTCTCTAAATGTTTGATAGAATTCGCCTGTGAAGCCATCTGGTCCTGGGCTTTTGTTTGTGGGAAGATTTTTAATCACACTTTCAAGTTCAGTGCTTGTGACTGGTCAGTTTATATTTTCTATTTCTCCCTGGTTCAGTCTCGGAAGGTTTCACTTTTCTAAGAATTAGTCCATTTCTTCCAGGTTGCCCATTTTATTGGCATATGGTTGCTAGTAGTAATCTCTCATGATCCTTAGTATTTCTGCAGTGTCAGTTGTTACTTCTTTTTCATTTTTAATTCTGTTGATTGTAGTCTTCTCCCTTTTTTTCTTGATGAGTCTGGTTAATGGTTTTCAATTTTGTTTATCTATTCAAAGAACCAGCCTTTAGTTTTATTGATCTTTGCTATTGTTTCCTTCATTTCTTTTTCATTTATTTCTGATCTGATCTTTATAATTGCTTTCCTTCTGCTAACTCTGGGGTTTTTTTGTTCTTCTTCCTCTAACTGCATTAGGGGTAAGGTCAGGTTGTTTATTTGAGATGTTTCTTGTTTCTTGAGGTAGGATTGTATTGCTATGAACTTCCCTCTTAGAACTGCTTTTGCTGCATCCCATAGGTTTTGGGTCATCGTGTTTTCATTGTCATTTGTTTCTAGGTATTTTGTGATTTCCTCTTTGACTTCTTCACTGAACCCTTGGTTATTTAGTAACGTATTGTTTATTTAGTTAGTTAGTTAGTTACATATTGGTTATTTAGTAACGTATTGTTTAGCCGCCATGTGTTTGTATTTTTTTACAGATTTTTTTTCCTGTAATTGATATCTAGTCCCATAGCATTGCGGTCAGAAACGATACTTGATATGACTCCAATTTTCTTAATTTTACTAAGGCTTGATTGGTGACCCAAGATATGATCTATCCTGCAGAATGTTCCATGAGCACTTGAGAAGAAACTGTATTCTGTTGTTTTTGGATGGAATGTCCGATAAATATCAATTAAGTCCATCTTGTTTAATGCGTCATTTAAAGTTTGTCTACTTATTTTAATTTTGGATGATCGGTCCATTGGTGAAAGTGGGGTGTTAAAGCCCCCTACTATTACTGTGTTACTGTCGATCTCCCCTTTTATGGGTGTTAGCATGTGCCTTATGTGTTGAGGTGCTCCTATGTTGGGTGCATAAATATTTAAAATTGTTACATCCTCTTGGATTGATCCCTTGATCATTATGTAGCGTCCTTCTTTGTCTCTTATAATACTCTTTATTTTAAAGTCTATATTGTCTGATATGAGAATTGCTACTCCAGCTTTCTTTTGATTACCTTTTGCATGGAATATCTTTTCCATCCCCTCACTTTCAGTCTGTATGTGTCCCTAGGTCTCAAGTGGATCTCTTTTAGACAGCATATAAATGGGTCTTATTTTTGTAACCATTCAGCCAATCTATGTCTTTTGGTTGGAGCATTTAATCCATTTACATTTAAGGTAGTTATCGATATGTATGTTCCTATTACCATTTTCTTAATTGTTTTGAGTTTGTTATTGTAGGTCTTTTCCTTCTCTTGTGTTTCCTGCCTAGAGAAGTTCCTTTAGCATTTGTTGCAAAGCTGGTTTGGTGGTGCTGAATTCTCTTAACTTTTGCTTGTCTGTAAAGGTTTTAATTTCTCCAACGAATCTGAATGAGATTCTTGCTGAGTAGAGTAATCTTGGTTGTAGGTTTTCTGCTTTCATCACTTTAAATATGTCCTGCCACTCCCTTCTGGCTTGCAGAGTTTCTGCTGAAAGATCAGCTGTTAACCTTATGGGGATGCCCTTGTATGTTATTTGTTGTTTTTCCCTTGCTGCTTTTAATATTTTTTCTTTGTATTTAATTTTTGATAGTTTGATTAATATGTGTCTTGGCCTGTTTCTCCTTGGATTTATCCTGTATGGGACTCTCTGTGCTTCCTGGACGTGATTAACTATTTCCTTTCCCGTATTCGGGAAGTTTTCAACAATAATGTCTTCAAATATTTTCTCAGTCCCTTTCTTTTTCTCTTCTTCTTCTGGGACTCCTATAATTTGAATGTTGGTGCATTTAATTTTGTCCCAGAGGTCTCTGAGACTGTCCTCAATCCTTTTCATTCTTTTTCTTTATTCTGCTCTGCGGTAGTTATTTCCACTATTTTGTCTTCCAGGTCACTTATCCGTTCTTCTGCCTCAGTTATTCTGCTATTGATTCCTTCTAGAGAATTTTTAATTTCATTTATTGTGTTGTTCATCATTGTTTATTTAGTTCTTCTAGGCCTTTGTTAAATGTTTCTTGTATTTTCTCCATTCTATTTCCAAGATTTTGGATCATCTTTGCTATCATTACTCTGAATTCTTTTTCAGGCAGACTGGCTATTTCCTCTTCATTTGTTTTGTCTGGTGGGTTTCTACTTTGCTCTTTCAGCTGCTGTGTATTTCTCTGTCTTCTCATTGTGCTTAAGTTACTGTGTCTGGGGTCTCCTTTTCGCAGACTGCTGGTTCATAGTTCTCATTGTTTTTGGTGTCTGCCCCCAGTGCGTAAGGTTGGTTCATTGGTTTGTGTAGGTTTCCTGGTGGAGGGGACTGGTTCTTGTGTTCTGATGGATGAGGCTGGATCTTGTCTTTCTGGTGGGCAGGACCACGTCCGGTGGTACGTCTTGGGGTGTCTGTGAACTTATTATGATTTAGGCAGCCCCTCTGCTAGTGGGTGTGGTTGTATTCCTGTCTTGCTAGTTGTTTGGCATGGGGTGT
This sequence comes from Phocoena sinus, assembly GCF_008692025.1. Lineage (NCBI taxonomy): Eukaryota > Metazoa > Chordata > Mammalia > Artiodactyla > Phocoenidae > Phocoena > Phocoena sinus. The sequence continues at coordinate 84,785,966 of NC_045773.1, read as the reverse complement.
CCATCACTGGAGCTTGCTGGTCGTTTAGTGGAGCTGGGTCTTAGCATTGAGATGGAGATCCCTGGGAGAGCTCTCACTGAGTGATATTACTTGGGGCCGGGAGGTCTCTGGTGGTCCAATGTCCTGAACTCCCACGTCAGAGACTCAGGCCTGACACCCGGCCGGAGCACCAAGACCCTGTCAGCCACATAGCTTACGTGTAAATGGGTTAAAGTCTCCAATCCAAAGGCACAAGGTGGCCAGCCTTCTGCACTCTGCTTGGTCCTCCAGCCGCACCTTGTCCTCCAGGCCTGGTTGATATGGAGAGCCTGCCTTGGATCCAGGTTCAGTTACATTCCCTAGCATGTAGAAGAAGCAGCTGTCACCCCTCATCCTCCCCTATTCCCGCTGCAACTTGTCACAATCCTGTCTTCTAGCTTTTTGAAAGAGATGCTTAGCTCTCTAATTTTAACCCTTTATTTTATTAAAAAGTGTATTTATGCTTCATATATATATATCTAAAAACTTCTTTAATTAGATCTCACACGTTTGATATGTAAGTTTTTAATAGTTGACTCTTCTAATGCAGATATCTGCAACACCTCTGGGTCTGTTTCTATAGTCTATTGTGTCTGATGGATTACGCTGTCTTATCTCCTTGTATAGTTATTTATTTTTTATTGAGCGCTTGTCATTGTGGTTTTAAATTTACCTGTAGAAATAACTCTGCTTTTGATAATTAGAGGGATACAAAGTTCCTCCCTAAGACGTTTTTTATTTCCTCTTACCAGATTCCTATGGGTCTTAGCAGGCTGGGATCACCTTTATCACAATTTTAAAGACTGTGATTTTTCCTGGACCACCTATGTGACTCGAAATTGGGTTGCAGCACATGCAAAAGCTGTTTGACCTCTGATTTTCTTTTAATCCAAGGGGCAGATCCATCAGGCTCCCACTCCAAACCATAGGGAGTTTGCCAGAATGCTCTTTGTAAGCTCGTAACTAAAAGTTACATTCTGTTAGCCCCATGAAGCTATAAAAAAGTGTTTCTCAGACTTTCACTTAAATCTTCTGGATTAGCAAATATCCCAAGACTAAAAAGAGCCCAAAATATTAGATTCACTTCTCTGCATTTCTGTCTTCTACAAGATCTTGCCTTGATATCTCTTTGGTAATCTTCCAGTGCCTTTTTAGAAGACTTTTTTTTTTACATATTACCCAACTTTTCTGATTGTTGTCATGACAGCATTGTTCTGATTTACCTACTCTGCTCTAGCAATTATTTACCTTCACTGATTTACAAGAAAGTTAAAATTAAGAAGTTATTTACATGTACATATATTTTAGATTGTTAAGCAAGTTCTATTTTTTTCCCAGCTTAGCAATATATAAGTTGAATACTATGATCATTTGAATGAGATCTTCAAAATCAATATAAAGAAAGATTAGGCCTTGGGACTTCCCTGACCATCCAGTGGTTAAGACTCCACACTTCCACCACAGGAGGCATGGGTTTGATCCCTGGTCAGGGAACTAAGATCCCACATGCCATGCTGCACAGCCAAAAAAAACAAGAAAAAAGAAAGGTTAGGCCTTTGGGGTTTCCCTTGTTCCTTAGACTAGATCATAAAATTTGCCTAAGTAAGAAAAATCACACTCAGTGATTCTGCATTCCAATGTTGCATTTAAGTTAGGAGCATTTTATATGCTTTCTCTCTGTAGCATTTAAGCTGCATTATGGAGAACTTAAGATCTTGTATACCTTATTCTGTTTGAGTAATTAGAACACATGCTCTCTTACAGGCAACAAATAAGTTGATCTGACTACTCCTAGGAGTAGAGACAAAGGGTTGCTTAGCAGGTGGTTTTAATCTATACTCATAATATCTATCAACTCTTGACTTGTTACCCTCAATCAAGAAGATCTTAGTACAAAAATGATGTGCTTCTTATGCAAATGGAACTTCAAAACAATCCCCTAGCCCTCAATTTCAGCCATATTATTGTTCCAAACTCCTCCTAAAAATGAAATTCTAGAGCCATGACTATTACCAGTTCTATGGGGGAACATTTTTGTTGCCCAGATATAGTATATGCATGTCATGAAATTTATATCTAACTCAAGCAGAGCTTTTGCATTAAAAAATAAAACAAAACAGAACGTTTACAGGTCTCTGGAATACCCAAACCTGGTTTGGATATAGTAAAGAGAATAGGGTAAAACTATAGTATTCTGACATCCTATCACCAACTTCTAGACCACATGTTAAGAGATATTTTCGAATAAATTTCTTTTAAAAATGGGACCAGAATGATAAATGAATGTCACCTATAACCCTCAAGATAAAAATTCAGATAATGCCATCTTTGTCCAACTTGTTTGTGTCTTAGAAGAAATAAGAAACAAACATTTAATGCCAATAGCTGGAGGTGTCGGCACAGCCATTTCACACTAGGAACTCTGGTCTGAATTGCCAAGTGCAAGGTCTCTGCACACAGTACCCTATGAGCAAGTGAAGCTGGACTGAGCACACACCAAAAACAGCAAGAGCAGGTCTCTGCAGTTTGCATCTTGTGTGGATAAACCAAGTAGTCACCAACATGATATGGATTTAGAAATGAATAAAGAAAAGAAAAGAGAATAGAAAAAAGAAAAGAATTATTTACAGTCTTTTGTTTAAAAGTGTGTGTGTGGGAGTCAAGACGGCAGAGTAGGAGGATGTGGAGTTCGCATCTCCTCACAGGCCAGGGGTCAGGCTTGAGTCCCTGTGGTGGGAACGCTGAGTCCAAGCCACTGGACTAACAGAGAACTTCAGCCCCCAAGGAATATTATTAATTGGTGTGAGCTCTCTGGGAGGTGTTAATCAGCTGGCACCAAGACCCGGCTCCACCCAGCCGCCTGCAAGCTCCAGTGCTAGACGCCTCAGGCCAAACAACTAGTAGCTGATATTAGCACTGTACTAAACATCTTATATATGCTATTTCTAGTCTGCAAACAACCTTGCAAAGTAGCTATAATTATCCTCAGATAAGGAAACAAGTTCAAAGGTGCAAAGCAATGTCAAGACAGAATTCAAGCCAGTTCTCCAAGTTACTTCTCTGTGATGGAACTGCCTTCCTAAAGTCTCTGAAGTCAGAAAGTGCCCCTTCCAGGACACAACCTCCTATTTCTTCTCAACTCTATATTCCATTCATTAAAAAATACTTATTGATCATCTACTATGGGTCTGGCATATTCTAAATGCTAGAAAATCTGCAGAAAATGACATAGGCAAGGTTCTTGTGCTCATAAACTTTACATTATAGTGTAGAAGAGAAACAATAAACAAGTTAGCAAATACAATTATTTTGATAGAGATAAATGTTATGAGGAAAATAAAATGGGAAGTGAGAGCTAGTTGAGATAAAGTAGTTAGGGAAGACATTTCTACAGGAAACTTTTAATCTGGCTCTAAAATGATGAAATAGGACCCAGCCAAGAAAAGACAAGGGAAAAGACTTCCCAGCAGGGGGAACAGGTACAAAGACTCTAAGGTAACACATCTTCTACCTCTGATGTCCACTTCCTTCCCATTTTATCCCTCTTTTAAAAACCTCAGGTGAAAGTAAGTAAAACGACCTGAAAATGTCAACCCTGTCAGCGACCCTGACAAATAAAATTAAAAGATGAAATATAAAGGGGGAAGAAACCTTCAAGATGGCGGAGGAGTAAGACATGGAGATCACCTTCCTCCCCACAAATACATCAGAAATACATCTACAGGTGGAACAACTACTACAGAACACCTACTGAATGCAGGAAGAAGATATCAGACTTCCCAAAAGATATATTATGTTTTCGTGGTTCTCTTTTTGTAAGTGTGTATATGTATGCTTCTTTGTCTCATTTTGTCTGTATAGCTTTGCTTCTACCATTTGTCCTAGGATTCTGTCTGTTTGATTTTTTTTTTTAGTATAGTTTTTAGCACTTGTTGTCATTCGTGGACTTGTTTGGGGGTTTGGTTGCCCTCTTCTTTCATTCTTTATTTCTTTTTTTTCTTTTTTTATTAATTTTTAATTTTTTTTCTGTTTAATAATTTTTTATTTTAGTAACTTTTTAAAATTTATTTTACTTTATTTTTTTCTTTCTTTCTTTCTTTTTTTCCTCCTTTTCTTCTGAGCCGTGTGCCTGACAAAGTCTTCGTGCTCTGGCCAGGTGTCAAGCCTGTGTGGCTGAGATGGGAGAGCCGAGTACAGGACATTGGTCCACCTGACACCTCCCAGCTCCATGTAATATCAAATGGTGAAAATTCTCCCAGATATCTCCATCTCAACGCTAAGAACCAGTTCCACTCAATGACCAGCAAGCTACAGTGCTGGACACCCTATGCCAAACAACTAGCAACACAGGAACATCACCCCACCCATTAGCAGAGAGGCTGCTAAATCATAATACAGTCACAGACACCACAAAACACACCACCAGACACGGTCCTGCCCAAGAAAGACAAGATCCAGCCTCATCCACCAGAACACAGGCACTAGTCCCCTCCACCAGGAAGCCTACACAGCCCACTGAACCAACCTTAGCCACTGGGGACAGACACCAAAAACAACGGGAACTACAAACCTGCAGCCTGCGAAAAGGAGATCTCAAACACAGTAAGTTAAGCAAAATGTGAAGACAGAGAAACACACAGCAGATGAAGGAGCAAGGTAAAAACCCACCAGACAAAACAAATGAAGAGGAAATAGGCAGTCGACCTGAAAAAGAATTCAGAGTAATGATAGCAAAGATGATCCAAAATCTTGGAAACAGAATGGAGAAAATATAAGAAACATTTAACACGGACCTAGAAGAACTAAAGAGCAAAGAAACAATGATGAACAACACAATAAATGAAATTAAAAATTCTCTAGAAGGAATCAATAGCAGAATAACTGAGGCAGAAGAACGGATAAGTGACCTGGAAGATAAAATAGCAGAAGTAACTACCTCAGAGAAGAATAAAGAAAAAAGAATGAAAAAAACTGAGGATGGTCTCAGAGACGTCTGGGACACATTAAATGCACCAACATTCGAATTATAGGGGTTCCAGAAGAAGAAGAGAAAAAGAAATGGACTGTGAAATTATTTGAAGAGATTATAGTTGAAAACTTCCCTAATATGGGAAAGGAAAACTAAGTCAGGTCCAGGAAGTGCAGAGAGTCCCACACAGGACAAATCTAAGGAGAAACAGGCCAAGACACATATTAATCAAACTATCAAAAATTAAATACAAAGAAAAAATATTAAGAGCAGCAAGGGAAAAACAACAAATAACATACAAGGGAATCCCCATAAGGTTAACAGCTGATCTTTCAGCAGAAACTCTGCAAGCCAGAAGGGAGTGGCAGGACATATTTAAAGTGATGAAAGAGGAAAACCTACAACCAAGATTACTCTACGCAGCAAGGATCTCATTCAGATTCAATGGAGAAATTAAAACCTTAAAGAGAAGCAAAAGCTAAGAGGATTCAGCACCACCAAACCAGCTTTACAACAAATGCTAAAGGAACTTCTCTAGGTAGGAAAGACAAGAGAAGGAAAAGACCTACAATAACAAACCCAAAACAATTAAGAAAATGGTACTAGGAACATACATATCGATAACTACCTTAAATGTAAATGGATTAAATGCTCCAACCAAAAGATATAGACTGGCTGAATGGATAAAAAAACAAGACCGTATATATGCTGTCTCCAAGAGACCCACTTCAGACCGAGGGACACATAAAGACTGAAAGTGAGGGGATAGAAAAAGATATTCCATGCAAATGGAAATCAAAAGAACACTGGAGTAGTAATTCTCATATCAGACAAAATAGACTTTAACATAAAGACTGTTACAAGAGACAAAGAAGGACACTACATAATGATCAAGGGATCAACCCAAGAAGAAGATTTAACAATTGTAAATATTTATGCACCAAACATAGGAGCACCTCAATACATAAAGCAAATGCTAACACCCATAAAGGGGGAAATCGACAGTAACACAACCATACTAGGGGACTTTAACACCCCACTTTCACCAATGGACAGATCATCCCAACTGAAAATAAACAAGGAGACACAAGCTTTAAATGACACATTAAACAAGACAGACTTCATTGATATTTATCAGACATTTCATCCAAAAACAACAGATTACACTTTCGTCTCAAGTGCTCATGGAAGACTTTCCAGGACAGATCATATCTTGGGTCATAAATCAAGCCTTGGTAAATTTAAGAAAATTGAAATAATATCAAGTATCTTTCCTGACCACAATGCTAGAAGACTAGATATGAATTACATGAAAACACCTGTAAAAAATGAAAACACGTGGAGGCTAAACAATATGCTACTAAATAACCAAAGATCAATGAAGAAGTCAAAGAGGAAATCAAAAATACCTACAAATGACAATGAAAACACGATGACCCAAAATCTACGGGATGCAGCAAAAGCAGTTCTAAGAGGGAAGCTTATAGCAATACAATCCTACCTCAAGAAACAAGAAACATCTCAAATAAACAACATAACCTTACACCTAGCGATTAGAGGAAGAAGAACAAAAAAACCCAAAGTTAGCAGAAGGATAGCAATTATAAAGGTCAGGTCAGAAATAAATGAAAAAGAAATGAAGGAAACGATAGCAAAGATCAATAAAATTACAAGCTGGTTCTTTGAGAGGATAAACGAAATTGATAAACCATTAGCCAGACTCATTGAGAAAAAAAGGGAGAAGACTCCAATCAACAGAATTAGAAATGAAAAAGGAGAAATAACTGACACTGCAGAAATACAAAGGATCATGAGAGATTACTACAAGCAACTATATGCCAATAAAATGGGCAACCTGGAAGAAATGGACACATTCTCAGAAAAGCACAATCTTCCGAGACTGAATCAGGGAGAAATAGAAAATATAAACAGACCAATCACAAGCACTGAAATTGAGACTGCATTAAAAATTTTCCAACAAACAAAAGCCCAGGACCAGATGGCTTCACAGGCGAATTCTATCAAACATTTAGAGAAGAGCTAACACCTATCCTTCTCAAACTCTTCCAAAATATAGCAGAGGGAGGAACACGCCCAAACTCATTCTACGAGGCCATCATCACCCTGATACCAAAACCAGACAAAGACGTCACAAAGAAAGAAAACTACAGGCCCATATCACTGATGAACATACATGCAAAAATCCTCAACAAAATACTAGCAAACAGAATCCAACAGCACATTAAAAGGATCATACACCATGATCAAGAAATACAAGGATACTTCAATATACGCAAATCAATCAATGTGATAAACCATACTAACAAATTGAAGGAGAAAAACCATATGATCATCTCAATAGATGCAGAAAAAGCTTTTGACAAACTTCAACACCCATTTAGTATAAAAACCCTCCAGAAAGTAGGCGTAGAGGGAACTTACCTCAACATAATAAAGGCCACATGTGACAAACCCACAGCCAACATCGTTCTCAATGGTGAAAAACTGAAAGCATTTCCACTAAGATCAGGAACAAGAGAAGGTTGTCCACTCTCACCACTGTTATTCAACAAGTTTCGGAAGTTTTAGCCACAGCAATCAGAGAAGAAAAGGAAATTAAAGGAATCCAAATCGGAAAAGAAGAAGTAAAGTTGTCACTGTCTGCAGATGACATGATACTATACATGTCTAAAGATGCTACCAGAAAACTAAAGATCCTACCAGAAAACTACTAGAACTAATTAATAAATTTGGTAAACTAGCAGGATACAAAATTAATGTACAGAAATCTCTTGCATTCCTATACACTAATGATGAAAAATCTGAAAGGGAAATTAAGGAAACACTCCCATTTATCACTGCAACAAAAAGAATAAAATAGCTATGACTAAACCTACCTAAGGAGACAAAAGACCTGTGTGCAGAAAAGTATAAGACACTAATGAAAGAAATTAAAGATGATACAAACAGATGGAGAGATATACCATGTTCTTGGATTGGAAGAATCAACATTGTGAAAATGACTATACTACCCAAAGCAATCTACAGATTCAATGCAATGCCTATCAAGCTACCAATGGTATTTTTCACAGAACTAGAACAAAAAATTTCACAATTTGTATGGAAACACAAAAGACCCCGAATAGCCAAAGCAATCTTGAGAAAGAAAAACGGAGCTGGAGGAATCAGGCTCCCACACTTCAGACTATACTACAAAGCTACAGTAATCAAGACAGTATGGTCCTGCACAAAAACAGAAACACTGATCAATGGAACAGGATAGAAAGCCCAGAGATAAACCCATGCACCTATGGTCAACTAATCTATGACAACGGAGGCAAGGATATACAATGGAGAAAAGACAGCCTCTTCAATAAGTGGTGCTGGGAAAACTGGACTGCTACATGTAAAAGAATGAAATTAGAACACTCCCTAACACCACACACAAAAATAAACTCAAAGTGGATTAAAGACCTAAATGTAAGGCCAGACACTATAAAACTCTTAGAGGAAAACATAGGAAGAACACTCTATGACATATATCACAGCAAGATCTTTTTTGACCCACCTCTCAGAGAAATGGAAATAAACACAAAAATAAACAAATGGGACCTAATGAAACTTAAAAGCTTTTGCACAGCAATGGAAACCATAAACAAGACGAAAAGACAACCCCCAGAATGAGAGAAGATATTTGCAAGTGAAGCAACTGACAAAGGATTAATCTCCAAAATTTATAAGCAGCTCATGCAGCTCAATATCAAAAAAAAAAAACAACCTAATCCAAAAATGGGCAGACGACCTAAATAGACATTTCTCCAAAGAAGATACACAGATTGCCAATAAACACATGAAAGGATGCTCAACATCACTAATCATTAGAGAAATGCAAATCAAAACTACAATGAGGTATCACCTCACACCGGTCCGAATGGTCATCATCAAAAAGTCTGAAAACAATAAATGCTGGAAAGGGTGTGGAGAAAACAGAACTCTCTTGCACTGTTGGTGGGAATGTAAATTGATACAGCCACTATGGAGAACAGTATGGAGGTTCCTTAAAAAACTACAAATAGAACTACCATACGACCCAGCAATCCCATTACTGGGCATATACCCTGAGGAAACCAGAATCCAAAAAGAGTCATGTACTACAACATGCATTGCAGCACTATTTACAATAGGCAGGACATGGAAGCATCCTAAGTGTTCATCGACAGATGAATGGATAAAGAAGATGTAGCACATATATACAATGGAATATTACTTTGCCATAAAAAGAAATGAAATCGAGTTATTTGGCGTGAGGTGACTGGACCTAGAGTCTGTCATACAGAGTGAAGTAAGTCAGAAAGAGAAAAACAAATACCATATGCTAACACATATACATGGAATCTTAAAAATAAATGGTTCTAAAAAATTTTGCAATTTGTATGGAAACACAAAAGACCCCGAATAGCCAAAGCAATCTTTAGAACGAAAAAAGGAGCTGGAGGAATAAGGCTCCCTGACTTCAGACTATATTACAAAGCAACAGTAATCAGACAGTATGGTACTGCACAAAACAGAAAGATAGATCAGTGGAACAGGATAGAAAGCCCAGAGATAAACCCACGCACATATGGACACCTTATCTTTGATAAAGGAGGCAGGAATGTACAGTGGAGAAAGGACAGCCTCTTCAATAAATGGTGCTGGGAAAACTGGACAGGTACATGTAAAAGTATGAGATTAGATCACTCCCTAACACCATACACAAAAATAAGCTCAAAATGGATTAAAGACCTAAATGTAAGGGTCAGAAACTATCAAACTCTTAGAAGAAAACATAGGCAGAAACACTCTATGACATAAATCACAGCAAGATCCTTTCTGACCCACCTCCTAGAGTAATGGAAATAAAAACAAAAATAAACAAATGGGACCTAATGAAACTTCAAAGCTTTTGCACAGCAAAGGAAACCATAACCAAGACCAAAAGACAACCCTCAGAATGGGAGAAAACATTTGCAAAAGAAGCAACTGACAAAGGATTAATCTCCAAATTTACAAGCAGCTCATGCAGCTCAATAACAAAAAAACAAACAACCCCATCCAAAAATGGGCAGAAGACCTAAATAGACATTTCTCCAAAGAAGATATACAGAATGCCAACAAACACATGAAAGAATGCTCAACATTGTGACCTCCTAGAGGGGTGGAATAGGGAGGGTGGGAAGGAGACGCAAGAGGGAGGAGATATGGGGATATGTGTAGATGTATAGCTGATTCACTTCGTTATAAGGCAGAAACTAACACACCATTGTACAGCAATTATACTCCAATAAAAATGTTAAAAAATATATGTATATTTATAATTTCTAAAATATATAAATATATTTTAGATATATATATACTTATTTATATTTATATAAACGGGGAAACTCCAAGAGTGAAATTCCTCCAGAGGAAGGATTCAAGAATGAGCATCTCTCTGCCGCTAAGGAAAAAAATTCTGTCATAGGCTATTCCTCACTCAACTCTACCCATGCTTCCTCAAGATTCTCAGTGAAAGACTTATACTTTGGTGCCAATTTTTCATATCTGAAATAGGAACTGAAGAACTTCATAAGGCACAATATCTTTCCCAGCACAGGAAGTTACCAATGCACCAATCTGCCACATTCCAATGCTTTGTGAGTTGGATTTTGGAACTGAGACTACATTTCCCTGTAGTAACAATGATATTAATTGCAAATTAGACCCCTAAACAAGTCTACAAAAGCCTGCCCAATTTAAAATGCTGCTGATACTCTGTAAACTAGCAATGGAAAACAGAATTCTGTCACACAACTAGGGAATAAATGTTTTTAAATGTTGAGTAAGAAGTAATTTATCTTGAATGGCATTGCATAAAGAAAGCAAGGTTTAAGAAGGATCATTAATAAGGAAGATTTTGAAGAGGCTTTCTGGTAACTTTAAAAATTCTGATGGATGATAGAATAGGTTAATTAGCTATTGTCTAATTTTAGTTCATAAATTTTGGTTCTTCTTATTCTTAGTATAGCTACAATACTGTTGTTGGTGGGGATTTTTTGTTTTTGTTTTGTTTTGTTTTGTTTTTCCTGAGGCATAACCACCCATAGAGATGGTTGACTCGGGGCTCTTTTCAAGGTTGTGATGGTGTTGAGAACTCATACATGGTATAGAGAGAGTGGGGAGAGGGTGGTGTGTGAAAAAGAAAGAGGTCTAAATCAGAAGTTCTCAAAGTTCAGCATGCATCAGAATTCCTTGGTGGACTTGCCAAAACACAGATTTCTGCGCGTCATGCCAGATCGTGTGATCAATAGGTCTGGGACTGGGCAGAGAATTTTCATTTCTAACAAGTTCCCAGGTAATGTTGATGCTGCCAATCCAGGAACAACACTTTGAAAACAAAAAAGTCAAAACATAGAAGGTTCAAACCAGAAACAACACTAAAATCTTACAGCAGGCACTGCTGTTGGCTGGGCGGGTTGTACATTATCATGATGCCTAAGGATGTCATGTCACTGACCGACTGCTAATGATACGAGTGAATGGGTTGGGAAGGACCACTATGTCAAGCCTTTTCCAGTGTTTTGAGATGTCTGAAAGCAGGTAAAAGGATTAATAATTCTTCCCAGATTTCTATTATTCTTCTTACACTATAAGGAACAATTTCTGGGACTATCTGAGATAATTTTAGGAGCTGATTTAACCCTTTTAGACCACAGACACACTCTTTGAAAGGTGTCATTTTACAGCTTACTCAGCAAGTATGGATTAAGTGACTACTACTTGTAAGACCCTGTGATAAATAGGAGGTGTGGGGTGGGGGGTAGAAAATGATTTCATCTAAAGGCAGAGCAGTCACGTATATGAATAACTGAAGTCAAAGTATCCTAAACACATCCTAAGACTGATACAGGTAAAATGCAACAAGAGTTTAAAGGTGGGAAGGATGCTCTCAACCTGGAGAAACAAGTCAAGAAAAAAGCAACATTTGGGCATAAACCTGACTAAGAGATAAGGAATTGGGAGTAAAAAGGGGAAATGACAGAAGAAAAATATGTGCCCAGGAAGAGATAACCATGTGAAAAAAGTTATACCAATGAGGGCAGGACATATATAGAAAAAGAGCAAGAAGCTCCAGTTGGCTGGAGTTCAGGAAGACTTGAAAGGTAAGCTAGTGTTAGATCATGAGGCCCTTAAATAGCAGCAAACGAGTTTGGAATTGACTAGGTATCAGGAGAGCTCTGAAAGTTTTTGAGTATAGAAGTGATCATTTGGAATCATATTTTAGGATAATTTATTGGGCAGCATAAATTAGTTTGGAGGTGGTAAGAAACCAGGGTGGGGCAATAAGGAGAGAGCAGGGGAAAGCTGTAATGGATAATGTAGGGTAGAATCATCACTACCCAGATTTGAGGTCAAGAATGAGAGACAGAGAGATGAGAAAAAAAGGACCCTAATGTTTTGAAACTTAGTGACTAGTCAAACGGTAGCATATTCAACAGGAATGTGGAAAGTTCTGAGAAATATTCCAATGCTAAGAGAATAGCTGTACTTTATGGGTATCACAGATTCTCACACCATAAGTGAGATGAAAATTTTGTTATAAAATCCTAACCTTGCCTGGTTCCATTATTCAGCCCCACTTGCCTTGGACTACAGCCCTGTAGTCAATGGCTATCAATTTTTTTACCTCAATTCACATGTGAGAGTGTAAATACATAACCAAAGCAAAATGTCAAGAAGTACTTGTACTTAACCTTCACACATATAATGCACTCTGATATTTTCTATCCTGCTCCATTTCACTTTTTAAAAATAGTCCTTGTAATCACCAAATTGATTCCATGTCTCATTAATGGGTTGCATCCCAAAGTCTAAAAAAACACTGTCATAAGCTGTAAGATTCAGCAATTATGTAGATGGTATTGAAAGGGAAGAACAACTTCTACCATATATAAGGGGAAAACATATGTAGATGGAATGCATTCTTCTTACTTTCCAGAATATTTTACATTACTTGCCCACAAATGTAAGATACCTATAACTATCAAGGTTTAAAATAATGGACAACTATCCCCCATACAGAGGAGTCTAATTTAACAAGATGCTCAAAGTATTAGACACTGCTCATTTGTGTACCTTATGAAAACTTAGTACTGTATACGAAAACACATATTTATAACCTAAAAAAATTGAGATGGGGAAGCTGAGCATTACATTTCAAAGGCAACCTTCACTCTACGAAAGAATTATTTCAATAAGTTTAAACAGAAATAATTCTCCTGGGCTTCCCTGGTGGCGCAGTGGTTGAGAGTCCACCTGCCGATGCAGGGGATGCGGGTTCGTGCCCCGGTCCGGGAGGATCCCACATGCCGCGGAGCGGCTGGGCCCGTGAGCCATGGCCGCTGGGCCTGCGCGTCCGTAGCCTGTGCTCCGCAACGAGAGAGGCCACAACAGTGAGAGGCCTGCGTACCGCAAAAAAAAAAAAAAAAAAAAAAGAAATAATTCTCCTAATGCACTTAAGTCGCTAATAAAATTAACTGACCACTTGACAGAACCAGCTAAAGGGAAACTAGGTTAAATACCACTGTCAATTTCCTTTTAATCAGAGAAGAAAATAGAGCATTGAAACAGGAAAGATGTTCTAAGGAAAGATGTCTCCATTTATAAAACTGTTCTTTATACCCAACTTTTTAAGGCAGGGATGTTGCAGCCAGCGGAGATAAAGTATGCCTTGCTCCTCAGCTAGGCCTGGCCAGAGGGTAAGAATTGTCCATGGATAAGCTGGGGGTATAGTTTGTTCACTCACTAGCTTTTATCAGCCATAATATTGGGTTGGCCAAAAAGTTCGGGTTTTTCCATAAGATGTTACGAAAAACCCGAATGAACTTTTTGGCCAACCCAATACATCACTTTAGTGAAACAGATTCCACATATGCACTTCCCTGAAGGAAGACTGGGAAAAAACAGACAAGTGGATTGTCTTGTCACAACCAGTTCTTACTCTATAAGGAAGAGAATAAAAACTAACCCAAAGTGGGCCTTACCAATCATAGTACACACGTTATTCTCTAAAAACACAGAGTTTAGTATGTTACACGCATTTTACAGGTAAACTGGAATTCCAAGAAGTTAAATACCTTGGCCAAAGCCAAACAGCTGGAAAGTGCAGAGCTGAGGTTCGAAGGTAAATTCCTTACTTTCTTACAGTCCCCAGTACGAAATAAAAGGAAGTTGCACAAGAGCAAGTCAATTGATTTCTAGCGTAGTCCTTTACGGAGCTTTATTCAAAAAGATAATTGGCTTCAGAGTGGATGTTTGAATATACAGTATACGCAGTGGGATCTGCAATCAAGACCTTCAACAATAAATCTTCCCAGATGCTTGGCTGGTGAGATTGTTTTCCCTGTTTCTTCTACCCACTAATCTGTCTACTTCCCTCCACCTTTGAGTTTTCATTTCTTTCATCAGTAGCCATGGTAACACCCAAAGATAAAACACAGGCAGGAGTGTCTCACAAGCATCTTGAAAGGCGGAAGCTTGCCAGCATTTTTCATCAGGGTAATACTGTGTACCACACAAACAAAGCAGCACCCTTCTCATTCTTCTCCATTCATTTCCCACCCACTTAGTGGCAGCCAAGGCCATTTGTGAAGCTTAGGAGATGACTGTCTGGTACATTTGTATTCATAAACTTGCAGATCAGTCTTTCAATGTTTAAAAAAATGCTTGAGCTGGAAATGGTTGGATTTGCCTCACCCTTCCCTATTAACCCTTTCCTAAGAACTAGGAATTAGCCAGAAATGAGCTTTTCTGTGAGATGATCTGTTCATTATTTACCTTAATCAGAGGTGATTTTAAATAGCACTCCTTCTGGCCTCCCATATAGACTGGGTATTCAATGACATTTTACCTCCAAGAGGCTCTTCTGAATTTTCTGCTAGATTGTGAATAGTGAAAGATAGGAGAATGGAGTCTGAAAACAGGCTTGGTTCAATGTGTTTTACTTAAAAACAGCCTTGATTAGACTCATGAATATCTGGTTCACCCAGCCAGAATACCTAATTTTTTATTGCATTGCCATAAATCAGAGGAGATTACAAAATTATGATCATCTGTCTGGAACACATTAATACATGGAGAGTTTGTAGGCATGAATGCAGTGTGGATGGGCACACTGTATGTATGTTTGAAGATAGGTGTGAAAACAATAGTCTCTTTTTTTAAGCTTTATTGTATCTCCAATTGCCTGATTTGGCACTGATGATTATTATTTAGAGTTCTTCATTATTTTTTATGGGCTTTCTCTACAAAATACTGATGACTTTCTAATGGACAAAATCCTTAAACAAACAGCTTGTCTCTTTAGGATGCAAGACACACTGACCTCATGTTTCCTTGACCACCTCAATTCTAGCAATAGATGTTTTGTAAGAGCCTATTAAGCCCCCCATGCTTTATATACATACAATAGCTCATTCATTCTCCCCACAACCTTTTGTGGTATGGATTTTCCGTCCCTGGGTCACACAGCAAAGTAGTAGCAAAGTGGGAGTGAGATGAAGACCCTGTGACCGCTCACACTCTCTTCTTCCATTTTCAAATCAATTACCCAGAGCTGCAGCACTTCACTGGCATTTGAAGATATTCCCCTGACTGTGAGCCCTCCTTCTAACCACCGTATTTCTTATCTTTACATGTCTTCCACTGAGTTCTTTGGCCCATTATCCCTTCTTCGTCATAATCCATCAACATCATTAGCACAAAATCCGTCCTAGCTCAACCAGTTCAGCCTTTTGTTCAGCTGCACACTTGATTCCTACAAATCTGTTTCTAATTCTTCAACTGTACTCACCTTGGCACTTATCCACCCTGAGTAAATCCTACACCTGGAGGTCACTGGCCAGCAATGGATAAAGGCAAGAAAAAAAAGTGGATTGTTTTCACATAAAGCAATGCTAATCAACCCCAGTTTAGTTCTAATCATTCCTTGGTAAGCCTTTACTACATCTCAATTTGATCCCCAGTCACATTCCTCAAACTCTATTCCAAAACTTTTGCCCTCAAACTGCTAGCCACAGTCCCTCATATCTTTATCTTAACAATAAGTTCACATTCCATTTTACCAAAGTGATTGAAGCCCTTTAACACAAAATGCACAGCTTTCTCCTCAATCTTTTTTTTTTTCTCTTTCTTCCACCTTAGAGGGAGAAAAATGATTCATCTCAGAATCTCAACCATCATGTATCGCCTTTCAACAAACTAAATGACACAAGAAGAAAATAATCAGTCAAATGCAGAATATGAGACATTCTACAATATAAATGGCTCCACATTTTTAAACGGCATGGGAGAAAAGGATTATGGGGGAAAGAATGTTAGAAATTGAAAGAGGCTTAAAAGAAATAATTACCAATGCAATGGATAGACCTTACATTGATGCCGATGCAAACAAGGTGTATATAAAAAGACACTTGGAGACAACTGACGACAATTAAATAGGGGCTGGGTATTAGATGACAGTGAGAAATTGATGTTAATTTTTAGGTCTGATAATAGCATTATGGGTGTGAAAACAAAGGTCCTTATTAGTTTAGAGACACATACAAAATTATTATGAGTAAAATGATACATGTTTCTTGGAATGTGTTTCAAAAGACTCTGGCGACTTTTTTTCCAGTGTGGGGAATAGATGAAACAAATTTTTGAAAATGTTGACAATTGTCAAAGCTGGATGATGGGTACCTGGGGAATTATAGATCGACTCTACTCTTGTGTATGTTTGAGAATATATATATTGAAAATTTTGAACAAAAAAACAAAGTGTAGGGGAGCAAAATTTGCCACCCCAAAATGTGTCTCTTTGGCATAAGTATGATTTTAGGCTGATTAGTTTTAGGAAACAAACTACACAGAAAGTCTTTCTTTTCACAACCCCCTTAGCTGCCTAAAGAATTTAGATAAAGGGCCTGTTCCCTAAATACAGCTATCACCAGAGGTATCTGCAAAGAATATGGGCTCCGTGGGGAGGAGGAAACTCAGCAGGGCCTAAAGAGCAGAGTCCACTCTGTGTCCCATTGTCTTTGCGTGGCCCAGAAAACATTTTTTTACCAAACATTTGCTTTTCCATCTCCATGTGAATTGCCTTCCTCCCCTTTAAAGTCCCAAACCACTACCCACAACATCCTCTTTTGTCTTTAGCTGAAGAGGGTATTTAAGGTGAGGGCTTCGGCCATTTTGGTGAACTACTAAGTTCTTCTGGGTGTCTCCCATGTACCCACGTTATTAAACTTTTGTTTGCCTTTCTCCTGTTAACCTGTCTCATGTCAATTTAATTCTTAGAATAGTCAGAAGAACCTAGAAAGGTAGAGGAAAATGTATTCCTCTCAGACAAAAGCAACTAAAAATCTTTTTTAAATCATTATTTAAAACTCATTCTTTTATTCTAACCTCTTAAATCTCCCTATGTTTGGTTGTTCACCCACCCTCCGCCTTCAAACAAGCTGGCCTCTTCTGTCCTAACCTTCTCTGAATAGTACTGTTTCCGGAAGCTATAACTATCTCCCTATCTTTCTTGAAACCCTGAAATTTTAAGAAAGGAGTCCAGATCACTTCTGCCTTTCCCAAAATTGCATTCACTCCTTATCCCCCCCATTTCCTCTCACCCCGGCAATCTGATTTCTGCTCTCTCACCACTTTGCAATTCTAAAAATCTAAGGTGCTACAGAACTAATCTTTACACAAACAGAAGTCTGTCTCTCTGTCTCTTTCTGCAGCCACTGTCTCTTCTCTTCCAGACCATTCTAAATGCTTTATTTACATTTATTAACTCACATAATCATAATCATCCTAACAATCCTATGAGGTAGGTACTAT
This sequence comes from Phocoena sinus, assembly GCF_008692025.1. Classification (NCBI taxonomy): domain Eukaryota; kingdom Metazoa; phylum Chordata; class Mammalia; order Artiodactyla; family Phocoenidae; genus Phocoena; species Phocoena sinus. The sequence goes on along the minus strand of NC_045773.1, from coordinate 84,768,088 downwards.
TATTATCCCCATTTTAGAAAAGGGGAAAATTGAGGCTGAGGAAGGTTGAATAACTTGTCCATGGCCACACAGCTGGTAACTGGTGGGGCTGACAGCCTGGGCATTCTGACCTTTTGCCCATGTGCTTGACTGTCATGCCAAATGACTTTTATTGGGGGCTAGCATAGGACTCCTTCTTCTCCACAAGCCTGTGTGTGTGATGTACAATGAATGCCACAAGGAGATAAGTACATTCAGGACTGTAAAAAATTAATAAACAGAAACCTCAATTAAGTAGAGTCTGGAGACCAGAAGGGTGCGCTTTCACGCCCTGTGATGACAGCAGAACCCAACAGGAAGAAGAAAGGCTCCTCTTCTTTCCTGGCAAGGACTCAGCCAATGAAAAACCATGGACTCTGTTTTTTAAAACCCTCCAACCTCCTTTGTCTCCCTATAAAAGTGTTCTCCGTCCCTTGCCATGCAGGGACTTGCACATATCTCGCCATGGCTGCAGACTCCAAACTGTAATTCTCTACTGATCCCAAATAAACTCACATTTGCTAGAGAAATATCTGGCAGTCTATTTATTTCAGGTCAACATTTTGGTGGCCCTTACAGGAACCAGAGAAGATCCCCGAAGGCTCCAGGGCTGGTGAGCAAACAAATGCTTTACCCACAAATTGAGTTCCTTGAGCTCACTGCTTTTCTCGCCAGCCCTGGAGTTTGAAGGTACCTCTTTCTCCTGAATCCAAGATCACACTCTCTTTGCATTTGAAGCTCTCCAGGTTTTATTCCGGATCTGCTTAAAGGCTTTGTCCTTCTGAGTAAGGCCTTGTTCTGTATGTGAATACTCAATTGACACTTTGGTCTGATTTTGAGATTAGACTGTTTTAATCAAAGCTGGCTGAAAATGTCTTCAGCCCATTTTTTCAGAAACAGAGGTTGCATCTCTGAAGCTGCCAGTTTTTCAGCCTTCAGCCTATTCCTCTGGAAGGGATATTCTTGGGAAACTGGCTAAAAAAGGCTTTGGTGTGGCTCCTCCAGGACCAAGCTGTCTCCTTAGAACTGGCTGGGATTAGCCTACAAGCAGTTTGAATTGAGTTGCTTGAGCTGTTTGAGTTGTTTGAAAATTGTTCTTTTACTCCAGAGAAAAACCTCTGAGAAATGGGACCCTGGTTATCTAAATCTTCACACACACACATACAGCTGCTCTGGACAATTTTATGTTTAAAAACCACAGTCCTTCCTCAGGCATATTTCTAACTAAATGAACAGACCTGACCAAAGGCAATTTAGAATATCAATGGCCATTATAGGGAAGTTTTGAAATCCCAAACTTAATTTCCTTAAAACTGAATTAGACTACAATAGCTCAAAATTTTCCAAAATTGAGTGGAATGCTTATTACTTCAATCGGTATTTTGAGGTCTCCCTCCCAACATTATCAGCGGTATAAAATTGTGTCCCTGCCAAATAAGATTTCAAGATTAACTGAGGCAAACAAACAATTGAGGAAAGATAAAATGGCTCCCAGAAGCTCAGGCTCTTCTGCTCTGGCTACTTTGTCTCAGGCTCTGTCTCTTTGCGCCATCTTATCTCTCTCCTTTGGCTCCTGTACACCAAACTCCACCTCCAGTGGCCTCTTCCTCCTTCCCTTCTGTGTTGCCTATACCTCCTCTGTACCCTCAATTCCCACACACAAACTTCCCTTTTCACTGAAACTCTCCCCACTCTCTTTTTCCTCTGAACTTGTCAGAACCTGTCCCTATAAAATGAAGCCTTCTAAGGATCCAGAAGCTAAACCCTTAATTTCTTATATTCCTTGGACTAAAGCTGAACTGCAAGACATAGTCAAGGATTTTCCCCTAAGTAATTGATGATTCTCACAGATTTGCTGAGGAATTCAACATAGCCATTTACACTTATCAAACTGGTTCCTCTGACATACAACAGCTAGTTTATATGCTTCTCAGTGAAGGCCAGGCCAGCACTGGGTGAAAACCACTACCTGGGAGAATCCTGAAAGATCTCTAGAATTACAGCTGAGAGACCAGCCCGCTAACTTATTGTGTAATCAGGCTCAGGCAATTGCTAGGCAACTTCATGGAGCAATTCCCAGGGCTTTTTCAAAGTCTGTTGACTGGAACGAAATTCAGCCTTGCCCACAAAATTCTAATGAAACTGTTCATGACTATTACAATTGACTTCAGATTATTATTATTTTTTTTTTTTTTGCAGTACGAGGGCCTCTCACTGCTGTGGCCTCTCCTGTTGCGGAGCACAGGCTCCGGATACGCAGGCTCAGCGGCCATGGCTCACGGGCCCAGCCGCTCCGCGGCATGTGAGATCCTCCCAGACCGGGGCACGAACCTGCGTCCCCCGCACCGGCAGGCGGACTCCCAACCGCTGCGCCACCAGGGAAGCCCGACTTCAGATTATTTTTAGAGAAAATCTTGGTCTCCCTTCAGACGTTGATTCTGCCAGGTAGTTTTTAACTCTACATTTATTAATGGACTGAACTGGGATCTTTCCTTTCTAGTAAAAAGGACCAGGATAGAATTGGAAACTGTCCATTCCAGATTTAGTTTATCTGGCAAACCAGGTCTCTCACAATCTAGCTAAGTCACCTAAAAGTAAGACTGCAAAGATTCTTAATCTTCACCTCCAGAAAATAAAGGCTCCTAAATGAAACCAAAATCCTCCTAGTTTCTGCTATTTTTGCAAAGATCCAGGACATTGGAAAAGAGATTGTTACAAATGTAAATACTTTTAGACCCCTTCAGTCCTCTAACCTGCCTTCCAACTGCTCCCAGCTCTCAATGACAGGGCTCCAAGGAACTACAGGAGGTTTTCCCAATCCTCCCTCTTAATCAGCTTGGAGAAACATTTCTCCAGATTGGGGATGAATCTCTTCCAGTCCTAAGTGACGCTGGAGCCTCTCTCAGTGCTCAACCTCACTGCTGTAAATCAGCCCCTGCCTCAGAGGACTAAAACAGTTCAAATAATGGGGATTTCCAATGAACCTCAAGAGGTTCCTATCTCTGAACCTGTTCCCTTTTGATTAGGCCCTTTGAGAGATACACACCATTTTCTCCTTAGTCCCTCAGCTCCTACTCATTTATTAAGCCAAGACTTCCTAGAGAAGTATCATGCCAGAATTTCTTTCTCCCAAAAAAAGGAAATAATTGTAGAATTTGACAGTAGTCATAAAAGTACCCAAGAAGGTGAATTAAATGACCCTCTGACATCTTTTATTTGTTCCATTTCTGAGGGTACTAGAGCTGATTTTAGAAACACTGATCATTTGTCCTTATTGAATCAGCTACCACCTTTCTTATGGGTAAAATCACCAACTTATGCTGGCAAAATTCACAGCACACCTCTCATCAAGATTCAAATAGATCCCTCAAATCCTCTTCCCAGCGTTAACCAATACCCTATAAGTAAAGAAGCCCTTCAAGGCAATAAAACCGGTAACAGAGATTACAAGGCTCAAGGCCTCAATTATCTCTCTGTACTAGCCCCTGTAAGACTCCAATTTTGCCCATAAGAAAATCTAAGGGCCAAGGTTGGAGATTTGTCCTGGACCTCCCAGCAATAAATGACATTGTAATCCCTCAACACCCTGCTTTTCATAACCTTCATACCTTACCAACATCCATTCCCACAAAAGTAAATTATTTGCTGTAACTGATTTATGCAGTGCATTCTTTAGTATTCCAGCTAATGAAGCTAGCCAATACCTTTTTTGCCTTCACTCAGGAAGAAAAACAATTCACCTGGACAATAATGCCTCAGGGTTTTACTGAGAGTCCTTATTTTTCACAAATCCTGATGGCCGATCTGGATAACATAAAGTCCCCTAGAGGTTCTATTTTGCTGCAATACGTGGATGATTTGCTTCTTTGCTCTCCTTCTCAAGCCTCCTCACAGGAAAGCAGCATCCACTTGCTAAAGCTTTTAGTCTTAAAGGAATGTAAGGTTGCCAAAGAAAACTTGCAGTTTGTCCAAACCCAGGTTCAATACTTAGGGCATCTGATATCAGAATAAGGGCTACACCTACATCCAGATAGACTTCACGGTGTCCTAAGTTTCCCCAAACCCAAGACTAAGTACCAATTGCAAGGTTTCCTCAGACTAGTTGGTTATTACCAAAACTGGATTCTAAATTTATCTCTTATGGCCAAACCTCTATATGTTTTACTAAACAATAACAATCCTGACCCAATTTTATAGGAAGAACCAGAAGACATAGCCTTCAAGGCCTGAAAAGAGAGTTCGATAAATCCACCTGCCCTTCAGCAGATTCCCTTTTTGCTTTTTGTATATGAAAAGGAAGGGAATGTCCTTGAGGTACTCAGTCAAAAACAAGGGCACCCCATCTACTCATGGGGTATTAGAACCAGCAACTGGCCCAGTGGCACTGGGATACCCCCTTTGCCTTACAGCCATTATGGCCACTGCCTTTTGGGTTAATACTATTGAGAAAATCATTGTGGAGACCCCTATAGCCATTTTTATACCTCATGAAGTTGAGGTTCTCCTGAATTCTCCTGACACTCAACATTTCTTAGCCAGATGCCTCACCTCCTAGAAAGTCCTTTTGTTAACTGCTCCTCACATAACTCTTTTACACTGTAGTAACCTTAACCCTGCTGCTCCTCTCCCCTCCATCACGGACAAAGTCCTTCACGACTGCTTAACACTGATGACTGATGGACTACCTCCTAACTCCTCTTGATGATCTGCAAGAAGCTCCCTTGGGTAATGTTGACTTCTCAAGGTTCACTGATGGGTCTTATTTAAAAGGTAGCAGTGGCAAATATTGTGCTGGGTATGCTATTGCAACTCTGTTTGATGTTGTTGAAGCAGCATCTTTACCTATGGCTACTTCAGCCTAACAGGCTGAATTATACACCCTTACGTGGTCTTGTACTTTAGCCAAGGACAAAACTGACAATATCTATACTAATAGTAGATATGTTTTTGAAGTAATTCATGATTTTGGAATATTGTGAAAGCAATTTGGATTCCTTAATTCCAGTGGAAAAAAAATGTTAAATGGCCCCTATATTCAGAAATTATTGGATGCAATACTTTTGCCTGCTGCTTTACCTGTTATTAAGAGTCTGAGGCATTCTAAAACTTGACTCTCTGCAAACTAAAGGAAACCACCTTGCTGATATTTCCTCAAGGAATGATGGCCTTAAAGGGACCAACAGCAGCCAAACATCTGTCACGGTCCAAAGGGATTTCCCAAGTAATAACTTAGAAAAACTGGCTAGGGAAGCCCAACAATTGGCCTCAGAAAAGGAAAAACAAGATTGAAAATTCAACAATTTTTGGTTCAATAAAAATAGTTTGCTTTGGACCAAATAACAACCCAGTCCTACAGAAGACTCTAAAACTCCCACTCATCACCACTGTACATGCATTAAACCACTGGTCACTGACAAAATTACAACATTCATAAGTCAGTACTGGTGCAGAAACATTAACAAGGCCATAAAAAGTGCCTACCTCACTTGTCCCACTTGTCCAAACTACAATCCAAGAAAGCCTGTTTGTTCTCTCAGACATTTTAAACTACCTAATGGACCATTTGAGGTCTGACAAATGGATTTCATACAGTTTCCTCTATCTCATGGATATAAATATGTTTTAGTCATGGTCTGCATGTTTTCATAGTGAGCTGAAGCCTTCCCTTGAAGACAGGCTGCTGCCTGTTTTGTGGCTAAAGTCCTTTTGGTAAAGATTATGCCTACCTGGGGAACTCCTCATTTACTGGACAAGTACTTCAAAAAGTCTGTGCTGTTTGGCTGGTTTCACAACACTTTCACTGTGCTTATCACCCTCATCCTCTGATTTAATTGAACACATGACAGCATTATTAAGACTCAACTGGAAAAATTTGTAGAGGTCCTCCAAATACCCTGGCCAAAGCATTGTGATTGGTCCTTCCAAATCTCAGATCCACCCCTTGTGAAACTCATAAACTCTCACCCTTTGAGAGAGTCACAGCATGCTCAATACACTTGGCTCCTGCTTCTTTTGACCAACTACCGATAAAAAGGAATATTGCCAATATTGTTTTTATTAAAATAAAAATTGCCTTTAATAAAAGTAACCGTGTTTTGGTAGAGCAATATTTTTACAGTGCATTCTCATGAAACAAAGACCTTAAACATCACACCTTGCAACCTAGAGATTTTGTCTACTGGAAAAGACATCTCCAAAAGAACTCTCGTTAATCTCACCAGAAAGCCCCGTATCAGGTACTTCTAACCAAGCTTTATGCCACCAAACTCCAAGGAATAGACTCTTGGATGCATATAACACACCTAAAGAAAGCATCAAACACTGACTGGACCCTCACATCATCTGATGACCTAAAAGTAAAGATTTCTCAGAATTGAAGCAAACAGCATCTGATGAGACAGCTTTCCCAAGATACCTGGACCAGGCCTGTTGGAAGTTTGTTGCCAACCCTTGGTGATGACATAACACATCAGATGATTGCCAATGTCTATGATCTTAATAACATATGGACTTTAGATAAAAAGTGCCTGAGAGTTCTTCCTCCTATTCCTGTGTTACTCACGTGTGATCTCAATAAGTTTGTAATCTGTACTTTACCTATGACATGAAACACTACACCTAGAAAAGGTCCTTCTCAACACTGAGGGACAAAAAGCTGCTGAAAATAGAAAATCTGACTCTTGATCAGTGATGGCTTTTAGAGAAAGATCTTGATCGCGAGGGGGAAATGTAAAAAATAAATAAACTGAAACCTCAATTAAAGAGAGTCTGGTAACCAGAAAAGGGAACTCTAACACGCTGTGATGACAGCAGAGCCCAATAGGAAGAAAAAAGTCTTCTTTCCTGGCAAGGACTCAGCCAATGAAAGGCCATGGACTCTTTGGCTACTACAGTCCTCCCAACTTCCTTTTCCCCTTTATAAAAGTTTCCTTTTCCCTTGCTATGTGGAAACTTGTACATGGACCACCATGATGGAAAACCCCAAATTGCAATCCTCTGCTAATTCCAAATAAACCCATCTGTGCTATAGAAATTATCTTTATTTCACGTCAACAATAATTGGAGGTTCTTTCACAGTGTTCTGAAAAATCACACCTAGGAGTTTAACCTGAAATCAGACACCTCATACATCAATCTATCTGCTCTACTGAGTTCTGACTTCTTGAAGGCATCAGTTATGACCTACTTGTCTTTGTTTCTCAATTCAAAGGAGATGTTCAACCACACAAAGATTCTGTCCATTGAATGAATAACTGTTTCACCTGCACATATTTACTTGGCTCCAATTGGGAAACGGGGTATGGAATATGCTTGCTCTGGTTGTCTTATCTATCAAATCTTAAAAGGTCCAAATTTAATAAACTTCAACAATGTCTACCAAGATCGACCTGATTCAAATCTGTCCAAATATCAATTACAGTACCTCTTAATAATATGAAAAAAATTGTCTCATTTATTACATCCAGAAATTAACACAGAACTGCTACTTGCATTGTCAAGTTCATCTCACGCTGACTGATTCTGTTGCTCATGACAAAGGTTTCAAAAGTATTGAGCTGACCAAAAGGTTTGTTCGGGTTTTTCTGTAACATCTTGTGGAAAAACCCGAACAAACTTTTTGGCCAACCCAATATTACAAATCTGATTCATGATCAGAATCACAACATTTACAGTGATTATTATTTTAACTTCCCTTCATTCATTATTAATGCCAGCTCATCTCAGGAATATCTGATTCTGTTTAGCCTAGTTGTTTTCAGTTGTTTGGATATTGCATATTCCAAATTGTTGGAACTTGCATACCACGCCTTGAAGGTTTCTTTCTTCCCAGGCAATCTGATGGGAAAGCATGGTATCAACACACCTAGAGGAAGGGTTGTGTCTTACACCTCTTTCTCTTTCAGTATATACTACAGATCCTGTCATACACTAAGCACTCAGTATACATTTGTCAAATTGAATTGACTTACATTCTATCTTGAATGACTGATATTTGAATAACTGTCAGTATTACTTGGTCTTATTTGGAGGGAGAAGGGCTTATTTTAGGGAGCACAATCTTGTAGGGGCAGAAGATTTTTTTCCCGCTTTCCCTTCTAGTTTCTTTTGCTGACCTAATAATTAAATTGACATAAAAGAGATTAACAGAAGAAAAACACTTTAATTATGTGGGTACACGATCCCCATAAAGACATGAGGCTCAAAGGCATTCAGGCAATTGAGGCTTATATGCCATCCTGAGTGAAGGAGAAGGGGGTAAGGGTCTGGGGCTTCAAAGGGGAAGAAGACAATTCACAGGAAGATGAGAAGAGCAAATACTTGGCAAACAAATGTTTGCCTTGCCATGCAGATAAGTCTTCCTGATATAAAAAGTTATTTCTGGTAATAGCTCTCTTCTTGGTACAGGTCCCCTATCTAAAAAACAAAAAAATTTTTAGGCAGTTAAGGGGAAGGTAAAAAGTTCTTCCTGACTCTGCTGGGCCTTTATTGCCTTCAACTCAAAATAATCCACATGCCAAAGTGGCATATTTTGGGGTGGCATATTCTGCTCCCCCTCAATCTCTGGGTTATGACTTCCTGGCTTTTCTATTACATTTCTTCACATATATAAATTACATTAATAGAATCTTAGCAAACCATAAGAACATTTCAGATTTTATCATCTAGTGCCACCAGTCTTGCTTTTGACAAAAGTAGGTATTAACTTTTGATCACACATATTTGCAGAATATTAAGCTTTAATAAAGTTGAAGATAATATTATTAAGTTTTATTAATCATTTGCAAACTGGTGTCCTAGGTATTCTGAAGAGATTGTTACTACTGCTTCCTTTGTTTATTAACTTTAAACCACAGAGTTTCTTTACTTACATCTGTTCTCCTTTTCATTTTAACATTCTGCCAGGTATTAAGTATCTTTTGTAAAGACTGGAAAAGGAGGGTGTTTTCTTGTGTAGAATGATGGTGCATGCTTGAAAAATATGTTATAGGTACAAAAACATGGCACAAGTAATAAAAAATACTATATGAAAGTCCTCAACCAAGCCATAAGGATAGAAAGACAATTAATGCCAAGTGAACTAAGAAAAAGAGCCAATGCACAGCTTATTGCCTGTCTTACACAAAAAAAACAAAACAAAAAATCCTGTTTCCAGCACTTTATGAACCTGCTAAAGACTAAATGGAATCAGATATATAGGCATTCCTCTGATAGTTAAAAGAGGTTAGTATCCAAGTACTTCATAAAGACGTTAATTAAATCCAGCTTCAGTCTGTGCTAAGGCACTGTTCTCTTAAAGTTCTAAATAAATTAGAACTGTTCTAAATAGATTAAGTACACTGCACTCCAAAGAAAAACAGGAGTTTCAGCATGTAGATAAATGCATTGTGAATTAGCTCTTTTAGGAAAAAGAAAAAGGAAAAACAGAAAAACAAAAGTGAGATATTATTAACATCACTGAAATTCACAGATCACAATGCTACCGTTGGTGGGCCTCTCATACATAAATACATATTAAGCCCCTACTATTTGTGCATCATACAAACATACAGTGCCCAAAGGCCTTCATAATCCAGTTGATTAAAAAACACATAAACACAGAAAAAAGCATTGTCTTGATTGTCTACATAGAAAATCACAAGGGATATACCCCCAAAAAAGCTCTAGAACTAATACATGGGGTTAGCAAGGTCACAGGATACAAGATCAACACACAAAAATCAATTACATTTCTATTCACTTATAACGACCATACAGAAAACAAAATTTAAAAACACAATGTCAGGGGCTTCCCTGGTGGCTCAGTGGTTAAGAGTCCACCTGCCGATGCAGGGGACACGGGTTCGTGCCCCAGTCCGGGAAGATCCCACATGCTGCGGAGCGGCTAGTCCTGTGAGCCATGGCCGCTGAGCCTGCGCGTCCAGAGCCTGTGCTCTGCAACGGGAAAGGCCACAACAGTGAGAGGTCCGCGTACAGCAAAAAACAAAAAAACAAAAAGAAACACAATGTCATTTAAAATCTCTTCAAAGAAGATGAAATGCTTAGGTATAAACCTAACAAAACAAATACAGGATCTATATGGAGAAAATTACAAAATACTGATGAAAGAAATCAAAGAAGGCCTACATAAAAGGAGAGAAATATTGTTCATAGATTGGAAGATCCAACATAGTAATGATGTCAACCCTTCCTAAATTGATCTATAGATTTAATGCAATTTCCATCTAAATCTCAGAAACATACTTTGTAGACATAGACAAGTATTCTAAAATTTATATGAAAAGACAGGCTAGAATAGCTGAAATAATCTTGAAAAAGAGGAATAAAATAGGACGAATCATTTTATCCAATGTTAAGGCTTAGTATATAGCTACAGTAATCAAGGGAGTGTGGTACTGACACAGAGATAATCACATAGATCAATGGAATAGAATAGAGAACTCAGAAATAGATCCACACAATTATGCTCAACTGGTTTTTGACAAAGGTGCAAAAGCAGTTCAATGGAAAAAGTATAGTCTTTTCAACAAATGGTGCTGGAGTAATTGGATATCCATAGGCAAAAAATGAATATCAACCTAAACCTCAAACCTTATGCTAATATTAACTCAAAATCATCACAGACTTAAATGTGAAACAATAACTATAAAATGTATTAGAAAATACATATGAGCAAATCTTTAGGACCTAGGGTTAAGCAAAGAGTTTTTACACTTGACACAACCAATGATATTCATAAAAGAAAAACTGAATTAACTAGACTTCATCAAAATTTAAAAATATTTGTTCTGTGAAAGATCCTGTTAAAAGGATGAAAAGATGAGAAAATATTTGCAAACTGCATATCAGACAAGGGACTAGTACTTAAAATATATAAAGGACTCTCAAAACTTAACAACAACAAAACAAACAAGCAATCCGGTTAGAAAAAGGACAAAAGAGATAAAGAAATATTTTACTGAAGAGAGGATACAGATGGCTAGTAAGCACATGAAAAACATGTTCACTATCGCCAGCCATTAAAGAAATACAAATTAAGACTATGATGGGATATCACTACATACCCACCAGAACAGCTAAAATAGAAACTCATGATAACACCAAGTGCTGGCAAGGATGCAAAGAAAATCAATCTTTCATACATTGGTGACGGGATTATAAAATTGTACAGCCATTCTGGAATACATCTGGGTAATTTCTTATAAACACTAAACATGCATGTAAACAACAGTGTCCTACTATATAGCACAGGGAACTATAATCAATATCTTGTAATAACCTATAATGGAAAAGAATCTAAAAAAGAATGTATATATACTGTGTTTAAATATACAGTATATAGACAAATGAATATATATATCCAGATTTATGTATCTGAATCACTTTGCTGTACACCAGAAACTAACAGAACATTGTAAATCAACTATATTTCAATTTGAAAACAAAAACAAACACACACAAAAATACTAAACATGCAGTGACCATATGACCCAGCAGTTGCATTCTTAGGCATCTATCCCAGAGAAATAAAAACTTCTGTTTACACAGAAACTTATGTAATAGCAGCTTAATTTATTATAGTCAAAAACTGGAGAAAACCCAAATGTTTTTCAAGAGGAGAATGATTAAACAAATTGTGAAAAAATACAAAAGGTAAATATGTCAGGTGATGGATGTGTTAACTCGATTGTGGGAATTTTCATAATGTATATGTATATCAAATCATTATACTGTATACTTTAAATATATTACAATTTTATTTATCAATTATATCTCAATAAAGCTGAAAAAAAACCTATCTGTACCATGGAATACTACTCAGCAGTAAGTAGGAACAAACTATTTATGCTCATAAAATCTTGAATGAATCTCAAGGGAAATTCATTGAGAGTGGAAAAAAAAAAGCCAAACTCAAAAGGTTACATACAGTATTCCATTTATATGTCATTCTTGAAATGAAAAAATTAGAGATGGAGAACAGATTAGTGGCTGTCAGGAGTTAGAGACAGGTAGAGGGGGAGATGAGGATGGCTGTAAGAGAGCAAGAGGAGAGATTCTTGAGGTGATGGAATTGTTCTGTAGCTTGACCATGGTGGTGATCATATGAATCTACAAATGTGGGAAAATGAATAGAATTAAATACACATACACACAGGAGGACAGGTACAACTGGTGAAATCTAAGATGGATGGATTATACCAGTGTCAATTTCCTGGTTGTGCTATTATACCATAGTAATGCAAGATGTTATCACTGGAGGAAACTAGGTGAAGGTTACAAGGGATCTCTCTGTATTATTTCTTACAACTGAACATAAATCTAACAATTTTTTTTCAAAATAAAAAAATTATTTTTTAAAAAGGCATTGTCGCTTAATAATCTAGAAAATACGTACCATAGGAATTCATAGCAGTAGAGAAAGTATGGTCTGGAGCTACAAGTCAAAGACAGGACTTTCCTAAGTGAGTTCATGAAGTATGGTAGGATCTGCTTAGGCATAAAGGAGAGAAGTGACAGCTTCATTCATAGAGTAAAATAAGGAAGCAAAACTTCCCAGTTTCTGCTAGGAAGATGAGGTAAGACAAATTTCAATAACATGGTAGGCAAGCAATGGAGTTCCTTTGCCCATTTTTTAATCAGGTTGTTTGTTTGTTGTTTATACTGAGTTGTATGAGTCCTTTATATACTTTGTATATTAATGCCTTATCAGACATATAATTTGCAAATATCTTCTCCCATTCAGTGGGTTGCTTTTCATTTTGTTGATAATTTCCTTCACTGTACAGATGGTTTTATATTAATTGGACCAGAGGAAGCAAAATCAGCTCAGATTTCATTCCTTCTTCTCTTTTGAAAAAATGCATCTTTCATTTTAAAAGGGTAGAACAAACATGCTACAAAGAAACAGGGCCTAATATTCATCCATTCCTTCACTGATTCATCAAATAAAATACTAGGCTCATGCAATATGCTTGGTATTTTGCAAGAGGTACAAAAGTGACATAAACATGGTACAGAAATAAAAATGTGACAAGGGTCTAAGTGAGCAAAACCAGGTGGCATCTGTTTCCTCAAAAAGTTTACCAATTTAGTGTAGGAGACGTGTTAATTCAATTGTCACCCAAACAAATGTAAAATTATATTTCCAAAGTGTGATGAAGAAGAAGCTTACAGGGCCATGACAGCATATATTAGGAAGATTTGATTTAGAGGAACAAAGGATTGTGTGAGAAAGTGGTTGGGGAAGGCCTCCTTAGGAACAGATGACTGAGCTGGGATCTGAAGATGCATGGGTGTTAAATTAGGAAAACAGCATGGCAGAGAAGAGCCTGCCTGGCAGACGAATTATGAATGCAGGAGCCTCTTAATAGGGAAGCAAGGCGTGCCTGCTCAAGTGCTGTAAAGAAGAAGGCAGAGTGCAGTATAGCTGCAGAGGTAGGCAGGGCCCCCCAGACTTCACTTTCTAAGCCATGGTCGAGATTTTATCCCAGAACAAAGGGCATTTGTTGATGGGATGGTATAATAAGATTTCTCTCTCAAAAAGACCACCATGCTTATCAGGATTAGACTCGTGGTGCCCCATTAGGAAATACTGCATTAGGCCAGGGGAGAAACGATGTATTTTGAACTGGTGTGGGAGAAACGGAATTAACAAAAAGGGGAAAACGCGAGAAGTATTTTTAGAAGGTATACTCCAGTCTTCCCTGGTGGCGCAGTGGTTGAGAGTCAGCCTGCTGATGCAGGCGACACGGCTTCGTGGCCCGGTCCTGTAAGATCCCGCATGCCACGGAGCGCCTGGGCCCATGAGCTATGGCCGCTGAGCCTGCGCATCCGGAGCCTGTGCTCCGTAACGGTAGAGGCCACAACAGTGAGAGGCCCACGTACCGCAAAAAAAAAAGAAGGTATAATCCACTGAATTTTTTGATGGATTAGATATGGAGTAAGAAGGTATCCATGACTACTTTCTAGTGTCCCAGTTTGCAGAACTGACCAGATGGTGGTGCCCTTCAACAAGCTAAGAAACAGTGAAGACCCCCAGCTGGGGCTGGAACTCATAAGTTCAAGATAGTTTGAATTATGTTTGAGACATCCAAGTGAAGATACCAAATTGACAGTTGGATATGTAATTCTGGCACCCAGAGGCAAGGTTTCAATCAGAGAAGAGATTCTAAGAAAGCCTTTTGCTGATTCAAAGATGTTAAAGTCTCCCACATAGATATAGTTGTAGATCTAGAGATACAGAGAGATAGAGACATATATTCAGGTATTAAGAGAAATTATAGAAATAACCTTGTATTTATGGTTCCAAATACTTTAAGAATTATGCGTTAAAGTATCAAATACCAAAAGAATGCAAATGGACAAATATTTTGAAGGGAGAAAGGCTGATTCCACAAACATAAACTAGTGAGTTCAAAGTTAAGCACCAAAGGACCCTAGAACAGATGAATAAGAGGATTATTTGTGAGCTTTTCAGAAAGAAAACCATAATCACTAGGTGCCAGAAGAGGCCAAAGATTAGGCAAACTCATTCTAATCCTTTTGTTTAAAGAATTATCATTAAAATGTGTCAGACTTAGGATCTGGATTTCAGCAAGGCATTTGACAAACACTCTTTAAAAACTCTTATAAACAAAGAACAAGCTAGATGATGACATTGATAGGTGCTAGAGAGTTGGCTCCAAAGGTAGATTTGAGGTCCATCAAGAAGAGGGTAATGGTGATCTGCAGTGCTTTTACTACAGTGCTGTCCTTTTACTAACATTATTACATTTAAACATTTGGCTGTGAGAATGATATTGATCAAATAGGGAGATGATAAGGTTAAAATTTAAAATAAACAAACCCTGAATCCTAATGTTTCCAGAGAAGTCAGTAGTTTATCAACTGGTGCTGATTTTGCACCCCCTCCCAAAGATATCTGGTAATGTCTGGAGACATTTTTTGTTTTCATTACTAGGGGGAAGGGAGGAAAGGGGTGAAGTGGTGTTACTGACATCTAGTGGGTAGAGGCCAGAGATGCTGATAAACGTCTACAGGATGTAGAGGACAGCCCCACCTCTGCCCCCATCAACCAGGAAAGAATTATCCATTCCAAATATCAATAGTACCAATGTTGATAAAACCTGATATAAATGAACAGATTAGAAAAAGAATTCAAATGTAGCAAAATAAATAAAGATCATTATAACATGCTATATTTACTGCCTCCCTATATCAACTGTATAAATCATGGGCAAGGTATTAGAGTCCCTTCCTTCCACTACAGTAGGGGCTGGAATTAGTCTTCTTGCTCCAGCTATTCATTCAAAAAATATAAAACCATTTCTGGAGACTGATTTACTTTCTCAGGGCTTCTTTTTCTTTCTTTGTAGAAAAAGAGGTTGAACATGATGGTATTTATTGTAGGCTAGAAAATGCCCCCCCCCCCGCAAAGATATCCACATCCTAATCTCTGAAACCATATTTGGATAAAGGAGGTTATGTGTGAGATACGTACATAAAGTAACAGGTTAGATAACAGGTCCCAGGGGTCCATTCAAATATGATTCTATAATTCTACTGTCATTAGGAGGAGTGGAGTAAGTCAAGTTTCTATCCTACATTTGAAGATTTGTTCATTTAATGCTTAGCTTCTTTTCCAGACCAAAAATTGTGACTTCTTTTGCCCTTACTGATGGTATTATCATCCAACATTAAAGCACTCTTGACTTTCTCTGAATACTCCAAATTCTTTTGGACTTCACAGTTGTAGAATCTCTTATAGAAACCAGCCCTGAATCCAGGTGTGACCAATAATTATAAGCAGAACTAGATAACAGCTGCCTATATTCTGCTTTCCTGCTAAAGTACCTTCCAACATAAACTCACATTTGCTTTTCTAAAATGGTGAACAGTTCAACCTCTCCGTCTTTTCTGAGTATTTTTGAACTTCGTTTTGTAAAGATCTTGCTGATCCTCCCCATACGAATAAGATAAACTTGGCAGGAACTGAACTTAGCTCTATTTGTTTCTAACCTCTAATTAAATGCTAATCCTATCCTTCAGAGGGCTGGTGTCCTCAGCCAACTTATAGTGTACTTTCTCTTCCCTTTCTCATGTTCTCCAACCAACTAGATAAATAAGAAAGGACCCAAGAGAGAACTCTGAACCCTCCTCTTTGGCTGTGCCTATAAAAGAGAAAAGCAATGTAGAAATCAAAGAGCCAGTTATTTAAGAAATATAATGTCAAACTACTGGGTTTTTTTCTAACATTTTAACTGCTTCTAGACCAGCAGAGCAGTTATTATCTCCTCCCAAGCCGGAAGTGCTTCATCAATTACCATTTTCTGGGCATGACCTATTATGCCCATGACTCCAGCCTGTGATATAATGACCTAAGAGAAATCAAAACTTTGTCAATGGTTTCTAAGTATTCCACAGAGGCCCACAATTCTAATACGGGTTCCCCTTTTTAGAAAGAGATCCTTGAAAGGTACCATTAATATGCATTATCATTTACAATATCCTCGCTGTGATTTTATAATTTATAATAAGAAATACATATTTGGCCTTCTTCCCCACTCCTGGCACAGAGCTCTAAAACTTTTGGAATTTTCTAAGTGATGAGAGCAATAATGATGTTCTTCAGTTATGTTAATGAGATGAATTTGGAAAGCCCCTAGGTAACCTAAGGATGGGGGCTGGTTGTCAGAAGGACCAACCCATGTGGTCACAACTTTCAGTCCCACCCTCTCACACCAACCTCCAGGGAAGGGAGAGGGGCTGGAAGTTGAATCAATCCCCAGTGGTCAATGATCTAATCAATCATGACTCTCTATAAGGAAGCCTCCATAAAAACCAAGAAAGAACAGGGTTCAGAGAACTTCTGGGTTGGTGAATACATAGAGATTTCGGGAGAGGGGTGTACTCAGAGAAGTCATGGAAGTTCTGAGCCCTTTCCCCATACTTGCCTTATGCATCTCTTCTATCTGGCTGTTCCTGAGCTATAACCTTTTAAAATAAACTTAATATGGTAAGTAAAATGTTTCTCCAAGTTCTGTGAGCCACGCTAGCAAATTAATGGAACCCAAGAAGCAAGCTATTGGAATCTCCAATCTATAGACAGTGGGTCAGAAGCACAGGTGATAACCTGGATTTTCAACTGGTCTCTGAAGTGGGGTGGAATGGGGGAGTCTTATAGGACTGAGCTTTTAAACTGTGGGTTCTGAAGGTATCTCCAGGTAGATAGTGTCAGAATTCAGTTGAATTGTAGGACACCCAGCTGGTGTCAGAGAACTGCTTGGTTTGGGGGAAAAAAAACAACAACATACTGTAGATGGGTACAGAATTGTACCCACCAAAAACATGTAACAGTAGGTACTAAAGGGCACACTACAAAAAATTATATTCGCGGCTACTTAGACTTACTTCCACTGAACATAAAAACCTTGTCTAACCTATTTTTGTATGCCATTTTGATTTCAATTGTCCTGTAACAAAATTCATGAAAACCAGTTTTAATCAATATGCCAATTTTATTTCTGAAATATGCAAACAAATCAGTAAAGTTTTATTTGAATCCACTGACAATAATATACAAGTGAATTCTAAAGTCAGGATCTTCAACTTAAATCTAAGCTTGCATCAAAAAATTGGAAAATGGAATGTTATATCCTAAGGTTGTTTCTGTTTTGTTTTATAGAGACAGAGCAATTCACTCATCAACCAACACAAATTCACTGAAATCCCAAAAGGTACATGATCATCACTAATAAAAATGACTGGGTTTGAGATGCATTTTATTCATATAAAAATGCCAGGTAAATGCTGAATAATTATAAGTCATTATTTCAAATCTGATTTGTGAGGCAAAGCATTTGTTTGGCAAAGACTTGTTCCTCTAATCCTAATTACTCAGCAACCATGAAAATGACTACAAATGACTGACACCTTATTTACAAGAACTTTCATATTTTCAGGCTATAATATTTACGCTTATATTGACAGTTCTTATTTAGTTCACCTCATGGGGAGTCACAAAAGTTTAGACATGTACATTGAATAGCAAAAATATTTTCTAGGAACTAAAACCTTGACTTCCACAAGCAAGATAAATAGCATGCCTTCAAAAACATGATCAACTGGTATATTAAAATGAGTTTACTAAGCCAATTAGGTATAAACTATTTATTAGCACAGAATGTATTAAACTCCATTCTCCCTAAAAGCTAAATGACTACATCTTTCCTTCATCCTATATTCTATCAAGTATTATGGTAGGTTTCAAACTGTGTTCAAAAGGGCCTGAGGCATCCTGCTCTAGGCCAGAATCCTACATGTGACCTTTCGGGCCCAACCATAGGCTTTGCCTGGCAGGCCTCATGTTGACAAAGCTGCCATTCCCACCTTAGACTAGGTGCAGAGCCAGTGCCCTGCAGTCTCTACTGTGAGTTGCCTTCCACCCACCCCACCCACGCACTGGCCATGCTCATATTTGCATTCCTAGCCTAGGCACCTCCTTTCAGAAGCCTCTTTGTGTATGTTGCGGGCGGGGGGGGCAGTGTCTCCATTATCCTAGGCCCCAGGTCCATAAAATGGCAAGAGCCTTTGATTTGGGGCTCCCTTAGCAATGAGACCACCCTCTCTCCTATCTGCACCAATCCATCTGATCTTTGTCCAGTGCTAGACCATGGGGAAAAATGGGACATTGGGGAAACAAGCACCCTTTCTTTTTGGCTTCTTGCTTACACCATCACGGTAGTGAATAAAGGCTTAATTGTTATGTTCCATTTGACTTGTCCTGATTGAACACTACTATACCTGGAAGCTCCTTAATAAAAGAGTTCCATGGAGGGACCTTGAGGACGTCATGAGGGAGGTGAAGTCAGGTAACAACACTCCTCCCAGCAACCCCCCTTCCCAAAACACACCTACTGGTTTCCATCAGAATAACTCTGTCTACCTGTTTTATATGTTGAGGCTATGAGCAAGATTTCAACTGAGAAAAGAATTGTTCAAGGCTTACCATAAGTGCTTGGTACATCAATAAATATTGATAAAAAAGAGATCAATAAATATTAGTTGTCATGATTACTGCGAATTTAGAAAACAGTATACTAGTAGTTCTAGTTTCTAGATTCTAAATAGTCCTACCATTTTGGAAAGGAAAGAGCCCAGCGTAAGTATCAAGGTCAGCATTCATTATGGACATTCACCCTCAGACTAGGGAGGGCTCCACCATCACAGTAAAGAGGGATCTTGAGACCACAATGAAGTCGTAAAGAATATGACAGATGTTAGAGCCTATCATTACCGGAATCTTCCACTCAGAGATAGAAACATGCTGTAATTGGGCTCACAGATGAACGGAGATGAGGATTCTCACCATCATCCTGGTTGTCATCATACCCTAACAGCTACTGTTCAGTGAATATTTATAAACACACACCAGACAGGAAACTTACATGCCGTCAAGACTAATCCTTTAACAAAACCCTGAAGTATAATCTCCATTTTACAGATTAAGAAACTGAAACTTGAAGGGACTGAATAACACTTCGAAGGTCACACAGCAGATGAGGAACTCCAGCTATATTTTAACCAGCTTTATTACAAGCCTCACGCTTTTATCCCCTACCGATAATGGCCCCTTCACCAACGTTCCAACTTGCATAGAGTGAAATATCTGTCCTATAACTTATCACTGTGTTGGGTGCCTTAATAACAAACAACTAATTCTTCTACACTACCAACAAAGAAACACTCCTAGATCATCAAAACAAACTACCCATCACTTGCTCAGACATATGCAGTTAAAGAAAAGCAAACAAATTAAAAACAAAAATCTAAGAGCCTCACAAAATTTTCAACCAGTCATTGACCCAATCCATACTTGATCTCTTAACCTTTCCATGTAACCGTCTTCTCTCCTAGCGTGAATGGTGAACATGAATCTCATCAGCAAACTGCAGAGATATCTAATTGGTCTTTTCCCCTAGCTCCTGAGATCACTTTCAGTTGCTCCACCCACACTCTGCCTCTTGTCCTATAATCCAAACTAGGTCTTCTGATTGTGACAATAAAATAGAAAGATGTTAAACTGGCCTGTGTGGGATGTGAACACTACACCACGGGTTTTATTTACCTATCTTTTAATTAATTAATTCACAGTTCACAACCCCCCACTCACTCTTAGCCTACTATAAAGTGCATATGTTCAAAGAGAGAATGTACATTTCAAAATGTACAACACCTTAAAATTAGCCCACTGCCCAGCTATTTCTCACTTGAATTAATTTGCATCCATGAATAATTAAGCCAACACGGGGTATTTCTGTGTCCTCATGAATGCCCTGTCTCTCACTAGTCAGTATGACTTTATTGTTAACCACTTCCCAGAAAGGAAATTTCTCCCACAACTTCTCTATGACTTTCATGGTCCTTTAAAAGAGCCCTAACTAGCTGCTAATCGATTCACCCAAAATTCAATGAGGTGTCACTATAAGTGATATAAATGGAAAGTTTGCAATCTACTAGGCCAGGTGTCACATGGTCTCCACACTCAACCAAAATATAGATGCTCAGTGCTAGTCAGGGCACAGCTGACTCACTTGGTGAAGGATGCAGATGACTCACTGTGAAATCCAAAGATACCACCGATGAAAATGACTCTGTTTAGCGATGTCTTTCCAATCTGCCAACTTAGTTATAAGATTGGGAGGCTGTATTGCCCATTTCCTGTGTGGTTCTTTTTTCTGCCTGAAAACGATAAAAATATCCAAGTCACTTCTAGCCAGGCTGACCTGTGTCTTTTTTTTTTTTTAAAGACTATTGTCTGGGGCTTCCCTAGTGGTGCAGTGGTTGAGAGTCCGCCTGCCGATGCAGGGGACACGGGTTCGTGCCCCGGTCCGGGAAGATCCCACATGCCGCGGAGTGGCTGCGCCCGTGAGCCACGGCCGCTGAGCCTGCGCGTCCGGAGCCTGTGCTCCGCAACAGGAGAGGCCACAACAGTGAGAGGCCTGCGTACCACAAAAAAAAAGACTATTGTCTGTGTTGGCCAATTATGTTCCTTTTTTATATATTTACATTTATTTATTTATTTATTTATTTTTGGCTGTGTTGGGTCTTTGTTGCTGCACGTGGGCTTTCCCTAGTTGCTGAGAACGGGGTCTACTCTGCCGCGATGCCCATGCTTCTCATTGAGGTGGCTTCTCTTGTTGCGGAGCACGGGTTCTAGGCACGCAGGCTTCAGCAGATGTGGCACACAGGCTCAGTAGTTGTGGCACTCAGGCTCTAGAGCACAGGCTAAGTAGTTGTGGCACATGGGCTTAGTTGCTCCGCGCCATGTGGGATCTTCCCGAACCAGGGCTCGAGCCCGTGTCCCCTGCATTGGCAGGTGGATTCTCACCCACTGTGCCACCAGGTATGTCTTGACCTGTGTCTTTTTTGATGTTACTCCAAGACCATAAAGGGCAATGATCATAAGGAAGTGGTACTAGAACCACTAACACACTTGAAGCACAGTGACACTGTGCTCATTACAACCACCTGGCTGAGATGTGATACTGACAGAAACTGCAACTGTTTCTAAGCTGTGTACACTCATACAGAGAGGAGCTGAGGTCAGTGAGGCAAGGAATGGACTCTGGACAAGGAACGTTTGTATTTTAAAAGGAATCGACTAAGATGCCACTGATTCCAGGTTTCAAAATGTTGGTACCTCTGTAAACCTTTCCACAAAATAATAATAGCAATGATTATTATTTGTGGAGCCCTTACTATGTGTTAGGCATTATACTAAATGTTTAATCACATCATCTCATTTAATCCTTGCAACCCCAGGAAGCAGGTAAGATATGATCCTCTATTCTTAACTGCGAGGCAGTTGAGCAAAGTGGTGATGGAATCTAGAGCCAATTGCTAGGTTCATATCTGGCTCTGCCACCCATTAGCTGTATCATCTTGTTCCTACACCATGGAGTGGTTTGGATGATTCAAGGAATTGACTTATGGAAAATAATGTGCAGGCTAGCTATGATTATTTCCATACCACCAATGGTTAGCTGGAAGCCACAGAGCTGGAAGGGCACGTGAGGTGTGATACAATAGCTCCCTGGAGATCCAGTTCAAAGCAGCACTGCTAGCGAGGATGGTTGACACTTAGGGGCAGCCCTCATCAGGGATGATGTTAACAAACATCTTCATCTTCCATCTGCTGCTTGTTTATCCATCTACATACCAGAAAGGCAAAGAAGATGCTACTTCTCTGTTATCACTAAAATCAGACCCCTGTTCTAGGAAAAGAATGCACCCACAGTTCTAGTCCTTAAGTACAAATTCTGACCCAGTGGCAGTTGTCTCTTCAGGATGGATCTCCCTCAGACTAAAGTAAGTATAGTTCTTGTTTTAAGTGGGGTTCCCTAGAAGCAGAGCCTGAGACAGGGATTTAGTGAACATGATTTATTGATGGGGTGCTCCTCAGGAAAAATCTGAAAGGGAAAGAGGAGAATCAGGATAGGGAAAGGAAAAGAATTAAGCAAGGATGTGGTCTCAGGTAAACTGTAGCCTTAGCCTGATCCATGGAGGACTCTAGAACATAAATCACACCAGAAAGCTATTCCCACCTTGAGGCAAGGAATCTGGTACCTTTTTTGGGTTTTTTTGTTGTTTTTTTGGTATCCTCCTATTAGTGAGTCACTTGGCCATGAGATGCTTCCAGGGTGAAGCAGCTGCAATCAGCCAAGGGCAACTCCAGGAGAGGCAGAGGATGCAGGTGGTGAGCCCAGAGTAGCCAATCCCCACATGACCTGGAGGATCTGGGCAGAGCACCAACATCATCTACTGTTGTCCTATCAGGCAGTAGGACTATAAAAACAAAGTTATTGCCCCTCACACCCTTTATACAGGCACATGACTCCATAAAGAGCTTAATCCAATAGATTAAATGACAAATTTGCCTTCTTACTTAAAAAAAAAAAATCAAAATAAAGTCTCTGAATCCTAAAGATCTACCCAAGCAGGAGATTCTCCAAGACTCTCTGTTTTAGGAGGGGATGAAATAGGCTGGGGCTCCAACGAGAAGTTCCAGTTAACGGACCCTCTTGCCCAGCCCCTGAATAAATCTGTTCCTCTGACTTAGTTTTGCCAAAATGGACCCAGGCAAATGGAAATCATTCCTGACGCTTATTGGCAGGCTACCATATTTTCTACCTCAGAGAAAGTCAGGGCAGGAGAGGGTGTTCCCAACCTCCTTTCTCTAAGGAAATTACAAGACTGAGGACAGTTCAGTTACAGGAGTGTAATTAATGCCATTAAACCACTGTTGGGGAATGATTATGCCTTAAATTTAGAGGTCACCTCCCTGTAGGGATTCACAAAGGAAAAATCCTCACCCTTACATTCTTTCTCATCCTGACAGCACCTCCTTTGAGACAAGGCAGACAATCTGCTTTGCTCTATGAGGCCTCTCTGGGCAAGAACACACATTTAATTTAGCATCCTCTGGTACTTCCCCTGGAGGTCTTGTCTTCCATATCCCTTCCTGGGATGTACGCAGGTCCAGTGCCCTGGACAATGGCACAGGGCACCACACTTAGAACTGCCCCACGTTTGGTTTAATGTTCTGATGTCATTCTCCTAGAACTCTTAATAATTTCTGAAGAAAGGGCCACATATTTTCATTTTACACTGGGTCCCACAAATCACGTAGCCATCCCTGGATGTATGTTTTGAGCCAAACCTGGGATATAAGGAAATACTGCAGCATCCTGTAACCTCTACAGGGATTGTGTACCCCATGGGTGTGCTAGTCATTAGTTACTGTCGACCAAATATTTTGGGTTCTCCTTCCAGACACAGGTAGGATTGAACCAAAACCTGTTGCTGATGAAATGTGAGGAGGAAATGATGATGTCACATCTGGGCAAAAGGTGCAGAGGCCAGTGCTCCATTCACCACATTGCCTTTCTCCTGCCTGGGTCATCAAGATGCAGCTTCCCTCAACCAGTCCCCAAGAAAGACAGAGCCCCCAGAAAACCTGTAGTAAACACGTTCTGTGAACAGAATAAACCTTTGTGGTTTTAAGCCACTGAGATTGTGGCATTATTTTCTCCCATAACTTAGCCTATCCTGATGGATGCAGAGGGTCATAAACAGATTCTCAAAGCATCCTTTGCAATACTTAGAGACAGCCTGGGAGAAGAAGCAGCGTGAATGGTGACAATGTCTGATAATGGGGAAGAAGACTCCCACACAAAGATATGATGGGTTAGAGGAAACCCACAGAGTATTGTTTAGTATTGGTTTAGTCCAACTATTCACCACTGAACCTCAGAAAATATATACCATTAGCAGGGCTCACTTGTAATGGTCTCAACAGCAAATACATTTGAATCAGAGGAAAAAAAGTTTGATTAAATTTGTAAGTCCTTCCATCCTCACCATTTTGCTCCTCAAATACTCAGCAAATGCAAATTGCTTCTTTCTTAGGATGAGGAAAATAAGGAAAGATAAAATGACCCTAAAAGACCCCAAAAGTTTCCTGGGGTTGACTAGTGAAGCTCAGCAAATAAACAGTATTTTAAGCAGTATTTTTTTTTTTTTTAATTTTATTTATTTATTTTTGGCTGCGTTGGGTCTTCGTTTCTGTCCGAGGGCTTTCTCTAGTTGTGGCGAGCTGGGGCCACTCTTCATCTCGGTGCGCGGGCCTCTCACTATCGCAGCCTCTCTTGTTGCAGAGCACAGGCTCCAGACGCGCAGGCTCAGTAGTTGTGCTCACGGGCCAGTTGCTCCGTGGCATGTGGGATCTTCCCAGACCAGGGCTCGAACCCGTGTCCCCTGCATTGGCAGGCAGGTTCTCAACCACTGCGCCACCAGGGAAGCCCAATAAACAGTATTTTAATAAAATGTTTGATGAGCTTGGGAGATGCAGCAGCTTAAAATAAAATCACCCTATTTTATATTTGTCTCTCTCACAAGGAAGGAACCAAGGTCAATGTGAATTTACAGTAGCCCCTGGAACAGCTCTGTAAAGAAGGGTCTTGTCCTGCCTGCAAGTTGGAACATCTGCAGTGTTCTTTTATTCATGACCAAATGTTTCCAGAGTGATTAAACTGGCATTGTAAATGTGCAGTCTATATCAACTGAGTGGCAAGGATTAAGTGAGATTCAGATTAAAATGCTAAGGGAGTTTGTACCAAGATCAAGTCAGATATATAGTTAACACTAAGAAAATACGTGCTGAAGAAGAAGTGTAAAAACAACCACCTAGAGAAAACTTCAGAATAACAAACTGCACCAGAGAAAGCATCTTGAATGGCAAGTCAGTCAGTGGTGGCTGAAATTACCTTTTTGAAAGTACAATTGCTCAGCAGTATTTAGAAAAAAAATATGCAGCCAAATAAACAACAGGTATATTCACAGTAGATTTGGTTCAAAAAGAAGGTACAATAATAAAGTCCATTTTATTGATACAATAAATGTTGATAAACAAATTTCAGAACAAAATATAATTTGGAAACCAAAAATTAAGAACTGCTAGATTTATTACTTCAAAAGAATAAAAATGCTTTGAGTCTTACAGAGCTTTTCTCTCCCAGAATCCACAACTGAAAGCCAAAATGAATGGAAATTTATTATTTACCAAATATTATTGTAATAGATAGAATAAAAAAAGAACACACCATTAGAAAACATCTGTAACCACTATATGAAAAAATGTCTTAAATTTTGTTGTGTAACGAATACAGAAATAAAATCACAAATCCCTTTCCAGTGACATTTAAAGTGACTGAGACACTGATTAATTAACACACAGTCAGCCCTCCATATGTGCAGGTTCTGCATCCTTGGATTCAACCAACTATAAATCAAAAATATTTTTTTAAAATTCCAAAAAGTTCCAAAAAGCAAAACTGGATATTGCTGTGCACCCGCAACTATTTAAATAGCATTTACATTGTATCTACATCTATTTATATAGCATGTACATTGTATTAGGTGTTATAAGTAATGAGATGATTTAAAGTATACAGAAGGATATATGTAGGTTACATGCAATACTCTGCCATTTTATATAAGGGACTTGAGCATGTGTATTTTTTGGTATCCACGGGGTCCTGGAACCACTCCCCCTCAGATACCCAGCAACAACTGTAAGTATGATGTTTGAACTGATCCCCCTCCAACCTCCCTGTCTATGGATTTCTAACCTTCTCTGAATCAGTTCACATTCCATGGAATTTCTACCCCATTGATCTGCAGGCCTTTGCTACAACCTGCATTTTTGGATCTTCAAAGAGAACAAGAAGGGCAGCAATAGACTGGCATCTGTATAAATTCCAGGTGGCAGACGTAGGGGAGGAAAATTTGGCATGCCAAAATGTGTCCCTTTGGCATATAGATTATTTTGAGCTAAAAACAATCAAGGCCCAAAAGGACTCAGGAAGAAACCTTGACCTTCCCCCTAACTGCCTAAAAGAATTTAGATAGAGGGCCTGTTCCTGGAAGACAGCTATGACCAGAGCTTCTGCAAAGAATATGGGCCAAGTGTGGTGGGGGAAGCTGGCCATAGCCCAGAGGGCAGAGTCCACTCTGTGTCCCATTGTCTGTGGTGGCCCAGGAAACATTTATTTACCAAACATTTGCTCTTCCATCTCCATGTGAATTGCCTTCCTCCTCCCCCGTTGAAGTCCCAAACCACTACCCACCACGTTCTCTCGTTTTCAGCTGAAAGATAGTATTTAAGGTGAGGGTTACTGCCATTTTGGTGAGTTACTCACTTTTTGTGGGGGAGGGCAGGGGGGTATCTCTCCCATGTATACATGTTAATAAATTTTGTTTAATTTTCTCCTGCTAATCTGTCTCATGGCAATTTAATTCTTAGACCAGCCATAAGAACCTAGAAGGGTAGAGGAAAATTCTTCTTCCCCAACATGGTCTTCTTCCTGAGAAATTTCCCAAGTTTGGCTTCATGGAAACACTCCTTCCCAGACATACACCCCCTTGATCCTGAAGCACTGAATGGGAACAGTGGAATGGTGATTCCCTGTCCATCCTCAGTGTCAAATGAGAATGAGGAAGAGGCCAGGATAACGTAAGTTAGAGGCCAAAGCACAGCACACTGGTTAAGAACAGGGCCTCTGAGTCCATCCAGCCTACATGCAAACAACGTATCTGTTATTGCTCTAGTTTCCACACCTGTAGCATAGGGATGGTAATAGTACAAAACAGACAATAAACCAAATAATCTTTATACAGAACTTACAGGTTATCATGCACACACAAGTCAGCAATATATGGTTGTCATTATGATTATAGTGAATTCTCTCTCTTCTGGGAAAAATTTAGAGACACTCTGAGCCTCTTGGCTCCTTCCATCCTCTTAGAAGAATCACATATCTCTACTTGCGTGTTATGGATGCTGATTCTACCAAATAGGTGAACAGATGTGGCTGTCCCAAAATTGGACAGAAAGATAAAATACAGACTGACTGTTGAACAAAGGTCAGGAGGAGGCAGCTGCACAAGAAGAGTAAGTCGGAAACAACATTCAAGGTCCAACCCCTGATGAGGTGTTAAATGATGGGTGGGAGCAGTCCCTGCTGTAATCCAGTTAACATTTAGCACCTAATTATCACTTCTCAGTGGAGTCCAGACTAGATTATTGTGAACTGCAACCTCCAAGCTACACAGGAAATGTTTGATGCTACTAAGCAACAGATTCAATCATTTAACAGGCACTGGCTATCCAGTGCAAGAGATGCAGAGTATTACTCTAGTTAATCAGTGAAACATCATCCCTTTTCTGGATCAGCCTGCAGTTCAGCAGATTCTAGCCAAACAAGATGTGGATGATTTAATCCAAGATTTCCTTCTAAAATGCCTTTTATAACCAGCAATCATGAATATAGCAGAAAATACTGTCTGAGATTCCAAACCTAGATTTTCCTCCACATACGATACAAAGCAATGTTAGTGATTCACCACCTTTGCTTTGGGGGGTGGGATGATAAATTTCTAATCCTTTCAGTATCCAAAAAAGCCATTTTCTCAGTATGTAAGTGGGATAACTTCTAGGGATAGAATGATGACTAAAACACAGGTCCTACCCTTGAGAAGCTCTGATACAGAAGTCTAATATGGAACACTTGAGAGAGGGGGCAAAGGTTTTCAAAACAGTAATAAGTATAACAAAATCATTAAAAAAAAAAAAAAGATGGTGGAAACCTACAAGACAGAGCACTTAAATCTGCCTAGGAAAGGCCTGGAAGGCTTTCCACATAAGCAATGATATTTATGTTACATCCTGTATTAACAATACAGGCGTTGTTCTTACTGACAATTCCTTGGCCAGCGTATTTGAGTATCTGCGTTCCTCTGCTGGAACTGCCAAATTAGACCTCAAAGCCCATATACCCAAGCTGCTAGATACTATCACTTTTCCATGACACTCCACCAACCTGTGATCAAACAGTGCATACGCACCCTCCCAGAAACACACTGATTTTTATTCTATAAAACTGAATTGAATATTTTTGCTATTGAATTACAGTAACCCTCAGGAAAGTTGAAGAAGGACTCACACACAATATATAACACACATACACACAAACAAATTTATTTTGTAGGTATTTTAGAGAAAGACAGGACTTCAGTGCTTTTAAAATAAAGGCAAAAGATTTAACTCTATATTATAAAATTTTTCAGGTCATATTAGGGTACCTGAAGAGAGAGGAGAAATTAGGGTAGTATATAAGGAGAAAGGATGAAAAAGAGGGGAATATAAAAACACCTTATTTCCTCATTCCTAAGACATTCCTTCACAGACCATTCTCTGAAATCAGAATGCATCATACAACTGATGAAGTTTCATGATCATGAGGTAAATGTAATGCCAAAGTATTGTGAAAATCTTCCCGTGACAATTTCTGAAAAGATCAAAAAAGCAACAGCATCAGAGCACACTAGAATTGGTGAAATGTAACAAAAAATGAGCGAGACACTTGGGGCAGTTCCATAGGCTTCAGACAAACACTTTTGTAGAAGATTAATTGCTCTTTTCACATTGTAGAGTTCCCTGGAATTTGAGGGACAGCAAACTATGCCCTGGTCATCCTGCTCAACATAGAAACTGTCTTTTGTACCCTAGAAACACGTTCTATTTGTCAACCATTGCAATGTCAACCAAAAGCAACCATTGTTTTTTTTTTTTTTTTCAATAAGCACCTTTTGGGGGGAAATTTTACAGTTTTTCAGAGTATGAAGAAATGACTTAGAATATTAAAATTGAAAAATGAAGGGTATTTAAGTGTTAAATTCTTGGTTTTACAGACTTAGGAAATTGAAAGACAAAAAAATTAAGTGATCTGTGCAAGACTGTATTTAAAGTATATTGAGAACTCAATATTCTAGATAGCATGTAGCTTTTTCTATTATGCCATGCTGCCTGTTCTTAGGTTTTAGTGAGTCCTTCGGAAAGACAAATGTAAATTTACTTCCTATGCCCCAAAGCTGTTACATCATCTTATCCTAATCTTTAGGAGTTATGGCTGCTTCAATTGGTAATACCTGAGAGTTACACTGAACCTTTCAAATCAAATCCAGACTTCTGATCTAACTGGATCTTAGTTTGTACAATATATACTGTTTCATAGCAAAAAAAGTGCCGATTATTAGAACATTCGCCTCAGGGACACTGCATACGATGCTTGTTTAGTATGTAACAAACTCAAATAAAAATGAAATAGAACTCCTTCTGATATAACTGTACGAGAAGTAATATTCATAGATCTTCAAATACTCTTACAAAGTATTAAGAAGTTCTTCTCTAATTACTGTGGCCAACAACAAGCAATCCAGTGCTCAGCCATAGAAATATCACTCTATCTTCTATTGCAGGGTCTCCTACCTAGGGTTCACTTCACCTCTTTCAGGCTCTCTCATCTCTTTCTTCCATTCTTGTTTCTGGTGTTATTTCTTGGGCTTAATTTATTAAGCTTTCAAGAAGAATACCAATCAAACACATACTTTCCCAGTCCCATTCCCACTTTAAGCTTTTCAATTCCCTTCACTATAAAAGGTTCTGAGAGTCTCTCTGGAAAATATTACCAACTTATTCCTTGTTTTAGACTTAAGCACTGATGACCTAAATGCACATGTAAAATGGCAAGGGAAATTTATGAATTGTGTATTATCAGCCATTACTACTGGAGCTTTAATTTGTTTATCAGGTTGAGCTGCCAGTAACCTAACAGGGCACCAAGGGAGGGACATAGGAGGGATAAATTTTGATTAAAAAATGTCTACATCATGGGTGCTCTCAGAGAAGGCAAGCATAGCTAAGCAAGCTCAGGGAGCAGTGTCAGGAAAACACTAGAGGCAAAAAAGCAAAACAGTCATAATAGGGCTCCAGGAAGAAGTTTTCCTTAGTGACCTGGGGTAAGATCTGACCTCTGAAATACTGTCTTCATCCTTCTCTCTCTCTCTCTCTCCCCCCCATCCCCCACCCCGACCCCACCCCACCCTCTCTGTCTCTCCCTCCGACACACACACGCACACACACAAAACAAATGCTCACACAACATTCCTATAATTTTAGCCCCATATTCAGAGGAGAGATAATATTCTACTTCATGACCATTATTGCTATTGCTATTGGTTAATGAGTTAATATATGCAAAGCATTTAGAATTGTTCCACATATATGGTAAGTACTAGGTAAACGTTAGCATTTATTATCACTATGTCCATCTATTTATATATTTTTTCCAAAAAAATTACTGACAATTTCCTAAATGTCTAACACTAAAGTAGGTGCTATAGAAGTAAGGGAAACTAAATATGATTCCTGATTTTGAAGATCTTGCTGTGATGAAAATACATGAAAACAGGAGTGGTGCTCAAATCCTTCTGATAACCTTATGAGTCGAGTGTTATTATTCCCATCATACTCATGAAGAATTTGCAATTCAGAGAAGTGTCTTATGAATCCACATTCATGAAATCAGAAGTTAAAACCAGGTCTATCGGAGAGACCTTCATGATGGCAGAGGACTAAGACGTGGAGATCACCTTCCTCCCCACAAATACATCAGAAATACATCTACATGTGGAACAACTCCTACAGAACACCTACTGAACGCTGGCAGAAGACCTCAGACCTCACCCAAAATATTTTCTTTTTTTCTGTGAGTGTGTATGTGTATGCTTCTTTGTGTGATTTTGTCTGTATAGCTTTGCTTTTACCATTTGTCCTAGGGTTCTCTCTGTCCGATTTTTTTTTTTTTTTTAGTATAGTTTTTAGCACTGGTTATCATTGGTGGATTTATTTTTTAGTTTGGTTGCTCTCTTCTTTCTTTCTTCTTTTTTTTCTTTTTTTATTACTTTTTATTTTTAATAATTTTATTTTAATAACTTTTTAAATTTTTTTCTTTCATTCTGCTTTTCTCCCTTTTCTTCTTATTTTTTCACACTTTACAAAGAGCATCCTTTATTGTGCATAAAAGTTACTGAGAAAAATAAGGATCAGAGTCACTGGGATTTTCAAAGAGATGAAATGCACATAAACATAAAAAGGAAGGAAAGCCATCAAATATGGTCTAATAGTTCTGTTCTTTAGGAACTATTCTGTTTCTCTCCAAATCAGGAAAAATACTCTAAAAACACTTAAGTAGCAGATATTTTCGTTCTTATATATATTATGTTCCCGAGGCATTTTGCCTTTTTTTTTTTTTTTTTTTTTTTTACTTTATTTATTTATGGCTGTATTGGGTCTTCATTTCTGTGCAAGGGCTTTCTCTAGTTGTGGCAGGCGGGGGCCACTCTTCATCGCGGTGCTTGGGCCTCTCACTATCGCGGCCTCTCTTGTTGCGGAGCACAGGCTCCAGACGCGCAGGCTCAGTAATTGTGGCTCACGGACCCAGTTGCTCCGCAGCATGTGGGATCTTCCCAGACCAGGGCTCGAACCCGTGTCCCCTGCATTGGCAGGCAGATTCTCAACCACTGCGCCACCAGGGAAGCCCATTTTGTCTTCTTTGATTCAAATTACATATCATGATATAGTCAAAACCAGACATATTTCTATTTTGAATTTTGAAAGTTAGAAAGGTCAAATAATTTTCCAAAAGAAACAGGTCAATACCAGAGTCAGGACTCATAATTAACATTACTAATTCTCTATCTCAAAATTTGACCATGAATGTTATCCATTATAAAATTTGAAAAAATACAATTGCCTTAGGTTGTCCTATTTCAAAGTTAGATCACAAAAGTGACTTGTAAAAATTGAGCATTGAGGATGAAATGTAAGATCACTTTATCTCTTCACATTTCTGCTCTTATAAGATTCATCTAAAGTGAGTATTTCTACAAGTCTCCATTCTGACCAGGGCATGTATTCTGGATAATGTCTCTATACATATATCCACTGTATGGTTCTATAACTTACTACTGATTTAGCATTTATTTAAATGTAAGCAATAAAGTACTTTAAATTGTTACAGACAAAAGAAAATCAATACATAATCACCAAAGAAGAATATCTGTTCTACTCCCTGAAACAATATATTATCTATAAAATGTATTTATGTTAGAAATCGAAAACTTGACATGCTCTGTCTCTTCAAAGCTTCCTGTAAAATAAATGTATTAAATTTTTACTTATATTTCCAAAGACATGTGCATGCTCACATACAGATGCACATACAAACATTCAATAAGTAAAGGGGAAAATCACCTAAATAATCACATAAGAACGATCTTTTTTTAAATAAATTTATTTATTTTTGGCTGTGTTATGTCTTCGTTTCTGCACGAGGGCTTTCTCTAGTTGCGGCAATCGGGGGCCACTCTTCATCACTATTTAAAGCCCTCAGAATGTGTACTATCACTATACAGGTTTGTGATTTGTTAAAAATAGATCTAAACTCACCAAGTAAGCAAGATAACTTCATGATCAGTCTTCAGAATAGTTCTTAGAATTTAAAAATTGCTTATAAATAAAATGACTTACACATCTCTTTGATACATCAATCTGTTGTTGGTCAGATCAGTCATACAATCAACTGGGTCATTCCATCATTGGATGACTTGAATAATATATATATATATATATTATACAGCAGGTTCTTATTAGTCATCAATTTTATACACATCAGTGTATACATGTCAATCCCAATCACCAAATTCATCACACCACCACTACCACCACCCTGCCGCTTTCCCCGCTTGGTATCCATACCTCTGTTCTCTACATCTGTGTCTCAATTTCTGCCCTGCAAACCAGTTCATCTGTACCATTTTTCTAGGTTCCACATATATATGTTAATATACGATATTTGTTTTTCTCTATCTGACTTACTTTACTCTGTAGGACACTCTCTAGATCCATCCACATCTCAACAAATGACCCAATTTCGTTCCGTTTTATGCCTGAGTAATATTCCATTGTATATATGTACCACATCTTCTTTAACCATTCATCTGTCGATGGGCATTTAGGTTGCTTCCATGACCTGGCTATTGTAAATAGTGCTGCAATGAACATTGGGGTGCATGTGTCTTTCTGAATTATGGTTTTCTCTGGGTATATACAGAGTAGTGGGATTGCTGGATCATAAGTAATTCTATATTTAGTTTTTTAAGGAACCTCCATACTATTCTCCATTGTAGCTGTATCAATTTACATTCCCACCAACACTACAAGAGGGTACCCTTTTCTCCACACCCTCTCCAGCATTTGTTGTTTGTAGATTTTCTGATTATGCCCATTCTAACTGGTGTCAGGGGATACCTCGTTGTAGTTTTGATTTCCATTTCTCTAATAATTAGTGATGTTGAGCAGCTTTTCATCTGTTTCCTGGTCATCAGTATGTCTTCTTTGAAGAAACGTCTATTTAGGTCTTCTGCCCATTTTTGGATTTGGTTGTTTGTTTTTTTGATATTGAGCTGCGTGAGCTGTTTATATATTTTGGAGATTAATCCTTTGTCCGTTGATTCATTTGCAAGTATTTTCTCCCATTCTGAGGGTCATCCTTCCGTCTTGTTTATGGTTTCCTTTGCTGTGCAAAAGCTTTTAAGTTTCATTAGGTCCCATTTGTTTATTTTTGTGTTTATTTCCATTACTCTAGGAGGTGGATCAAAAAAGATCTTGCTGTATTTATGTCAAAGAGTGACATAAATGTTTTCCTCTAAGAGTTTTATAGTGTCCGGTCTTATATTTAGGCCTTTAATCCATTTTGAGTTTATTTTTGTGTATGGTGTTAGGCAGTGTTCTAATTTCATTCTTTTACATGAAGCTGTCCCATTTTCCCAGCACCACTTATTGAAGAGATTGTTTTTTCTCCATTGTATATCCTTGCCTCCTTTGTCACAGATTAGTTGACAATAGATGCGTGGGTTTATCTCTGGGCTTTCTATCTTCTTCCATTGACCTATGTTTCTGTTTTTGTGCCAGTACCATATTGTCTTGATTCCTGTAGCTTTATAGTATAGTCTGAAGTCAGGGAGTCTGATTCCTCCAGCTCTGTTTTTTTCCCTCAAGAACACTTTGGCTATTCACAGTCTTGTGTCTCCACACAGATTTTAAGATTTTTTGTTCTAGTTCTGTATAAAAGGCCATTGGTAATTTGATAGGGATTGCATTGAATATGTAGATTGCTTTGAGTAGTATAGTCATTTTCACAATATTAATTCTTCCAATCCAAGAACATGGTATATTTCTCCATCTGTGGGTATCATATTTAATTTCTGTCATCAGTGTCTTATAGTTTTCTGCATACAGGTCTCTGGTCTCCCTAGGTAGGTTTATTCCTAGGTATTTTATTCTTTTGTTGCAATGGTAAATGGGAGTGCGTTTCCTTAATTTCTCTTTCAGATTTTTCATCCTAAGTGTATAGGAATGCAAGAGATTTCTGTGCATTAATTTTTTATCCTGCTACTTTACCAATTCATTGGTTAGCTCTAGTAGTTTTCTGGTACCATCTTTAGGATTCTCTATGTATAGTATCATGTCATCTGCAAACAGGGACAGTTTTACTTCTTCTTTTCCAATTTGTATTCCTTTTATTTCTTTTTCTTCTCTGATTGCTGTGGCTAGGACTTCCAAAACTATGTTGAATAACAGTGGTGAGAGTGGACATCCTTGTCTTGTTCCTGATATTAGAGGAAGTGCTTTCAGTTTTTCACCATTGAGAAAGTTTGCTGTGGGTTTGTCGTATATGTCCTTTATTATTTTGAGGTAGGTTCCCTCTATGCCCACTTTCTAGAGAGTTTTTATCATAAATCGGTGTTGAATTTTGTCAAAAGCTTTTTCTGCATCTATTGAGATGATCATATGGCTTTTATTCTTCAATTTGTTAATATGGTGTATCACATTGATTGATTCGCATATATTGAAGAATCCTTGCATCCCTGGGATACATCCCACTTGGTCATGGTGTATGATCCTTTTAATGTGTTGTTGGATTCTGTTTGCTAGAACTTTGTTGAGGATTTTTGCATCTATATACAACAGTGATATTGGTCTGTAATTTTCTTTTTTTGTAGTATCTTTGTGTGGTTTCAGTATCAGGGTGATGGTGGCCTCGTAGAATGAGTTTGGGAATGTTCCTTCTGCCGCAATTTGTTGGAAGAGCTTGAGAAGGATGGGTATTAGCTCTTCTCTAAATGTTTGATACAATTCACCTGTGCAGCCATCTGGTCCTGGACTTTTGTTTGTTAGAAGATTTTTAATCACAGTTTCAATTTCATTGCTTGTGATTGGTCTATTCATATTTTCTATTTCAACCTGGTTCAGTCTTGGAAGGTTATACCTTGCTAAGAATTTGCCCATTTCTTCCAGGTTGTCCATTTTCTTGACATACAGTTGCTTGTAGTAGTCTCTTCGGATGCTTTGTATTTTTACCATGTCTGTGGTAACTTCTCCTTTTTCATTTCTAATTTTATTGATTTCAGTCCTCTCCCTAGTTTTCTTGATGAGTCTGGCTAATGGTTTATCAATTTTCTTTATCTTCTCAAAGAACCAGCTTTTAGTTTCATTGATCTTTGCTATTGTTTTCTTTGTTTCTATTTCATTTATTTCTGCTCTGATCTTTATGACTTCTTTCCTTCTGCCAACTTTGGGTTTTTTTGTGTTCTTCTTTCTCTAGTTCCTTTAGGTGTAAGCTTATATTGTTTGAGACTTTTCTTGTTTCTTGAGGTAGGCTTGTAGAGCTATAAACTTCCCTCTTAGAACTGCTTTTGCTGCATCCCGTAGGTTTTGGATGATCGTGTTTTCATTGTCATTTGTCTCTAGGTATTTTTTTATTTCCTCGTTGATTTCTTCAGAGATCTCTTGGTTATTTAGTAATGTATTGTTTAGCCTCCGTGTGTTTGTGATTTTTTACGTTTTTTTCCCTGCAATTGATTTCTAATCTCATAGCATTGTGGTCAGAAAAGATGCTTGATATGATTTCAATTTTCTTAAATTTACTGAGGCTTGATTTGTGACCCAAAATGTGTTCTACCCTGGAGAATGCTCTGTGCGCACTTGAGAAGAAAGTGTAATCTGCTGTTTTTGGATGGAATGTCCTATAAATGTCAATTAAATCTATCTGGTCTATTGTGTCATTTAAAGCTTGTGTTTCTTTATAATTTTCTGTCTGGATGATCTGTCCATTGGTATAAGTGAGCTGTTAAAAGCCCCCACTATTATTGTGTTACTGCCGATTTCCTCTTTTATAGCTGTTAGCAGTTGCCTTACGTATTGAGGTGCTCCTATGTTGGGTGCATATATATTTATAATTGTTATATCTTCTTCTTAGATTGATCCCCTGATCATTATGTAGTGTCCTTCCTTGTCTCTTGTAATAGTCTTTATTTTAAAGTCTATTTTATGGGATATGAGTACTGCTACTCCAGCTTTCCTTTTATTTCTATTTGCATGGAATACCTTTTTCCATCCCCTCACTTTCAGTCTGAATGTGTCCCTAGGTCTTAAGTGGGTCTCTTGTACACAGCATATATATGGGCCTTGTTTTTGTATCCATTCAGCAAGACTGTGTCTTTTGGTTGGAGCGTTTAATCCATTCACGTTTAAGGTAATTATCAATATGTATGTTCCTATAACCATTTTCTTAATTGTTTTGGGTTTGTTTTTGTAGGTCCTTTTCTCCTGCTGTGTTTCCCACTTAGAGAAGTTCCTTTAGCATTTGTTGTAGAGCTGGTTTGGTGGTGCTGAATTCTCATAGCTTTTGCTTGTCAGTAAAGCTTCTGATTTCTCCAGCGAATCTGAATAAGATCCTTGCTGGATAGAGTAATCTTGGTTGTAGGTTCTTCCCTTTCATCACTTCAAGTATATCACGCCATTCCCTTCTGGCTTGTAGAGTTTCTGCTAAGAAATCAGCTGTTAACTTTATGGGAGTTCTCTTGCATGATATTTGTCGTTTTTCCCTTGCCACTTTTAATAACTTTTGTTTGTCTTTAATTTTTGCCAATTTGATTACTATCTGTCTTGGAGTGTTTCTCCTTGGGTTTATCCTGTATGGGACTCTCTGCACTTCCTGGACTTGTGTGGCTAATTCCTTTCCCATGGTAGGGAAGTTTTCAACTATAATCTCTTCAAATATTTTCTCAGGTCCTTTCTCTCTCTCTTCTTCTTCTGGGACCCCTATAATGTGAATGTTGTTGCATTTAATGTTGTCCCAGAGGTCTCTTAGGCTGTCTTCATTTCTTTTCATTCTTTTTTCTTTATTCCGTTGTGCAGGAGTGAATTCCACCATTCTGTCTTCCAGGTCACTTATCCGTTCTTCTGCCTCAGTTATTCTGCTATTGATTCCTTCTGGGGTAGTTTTCATTTCAGTTATTGTATTGTTCATCTCTATTTGTTTGTTCTTTAATTCTTCTAGGTCTTTGTTAAACTTTTCTTGCATCTTCTCGATCTTTGCCTCCATTCTTTTTCCAAGGTCCTGGATCATCTTCACTATCATTATTCTGAATTATTTTTCTGGAAGGTTGCCTATCTCCACTTCATTTAGTTGTTTTTCTGAGGTTTTATCTTGTTACTTCATCTGATACATAGCCATCTGCCTTTTCATCGTGTCTATCTTTCTGTGAATGTGGTTTTTGTTCCACAGGTTGCAGGATTGTAGCTCTTCTTGCTTCTGCTATCTGCCCTCTGTCTCCCTTTTCTTCTGAGCCGTATGGCGGACACGGTGGTCTTGGTGCTCCGGCCGGGTGTCATGCCTGTGCCTCTAAGATGGGAGAGCTTAGTTCAGGACATTAGTCCACCAGTCACCTCCCAGCTCCATGTAATATCCAAGGGCAAAAGCTGTCCCAGAGATCTCCATCACAACACTAAGACCAAGCTCCACTCAACAACCAGCAAGCTACAGTGCTGCACACCCTACACCAAACAACTAGCAAGACAGGAACATCACCCCACCCATTAGCAGAGAGGCTGCCTAAAATCATAGTAAGATCACAGACACCACAAAAGACACCATTGGACGTGGTCCTGCCCACCAGAAAGACAAGATCCAGCCTCATCCACCAGAATACAGGTACGAGTCCACTCCACCAGGAAGCCTACCCAACCCACTGAACCAACCTTACCCACTGAGGGCACACACCAAAAACAATGAGAACTACGAACCTGTAGCCTGCAAAAAGGAGACCCCAAACACAGTAAGTTAAGCAAAATGAGAGGACATAATAATACACAGCAGATGAAGAAGCAAGGTAAAAACCAACCAGACCAAACAAATGAAGAGGAAATAGGCTGTCTACCTGGAAAAGAATTCAGAGTAATGATAGTAAAATTGATCCAAAATCTAGGAAATAGAATGGAGAAAATACAAGAAACATTTAACAAGGATCTAGAAGGACTAAAGATAAACAAACAATGATGAACAACACAATATATGAAATTAAAAATTCTCTAGAAGGAATCAATAGCAGAATAACTGAGGCAGAAGAATGGATAAGTGAACTGTAAGATAAAATAGTGGAAATAACTACCACAGAAGAATAAACAAAAAAGAATGAAAATAATTGAGGACAGTCTCAGAGACCTCTGGGACAAAATTAAATGCACCAACATTCGAATTATAGGGGTCCCAGAAGAAGAAGAGAAAAAGAAAGGGACTGAGAAAATATTTGAAGAGATTATAGTTGAAAACTTCCCTAATACGGGAGAAGAAATAGTCAATCAAATGCAGGAAGCGCAGACAGCCCCATACAGGATGAATCCAAGGAGAAACACGCCAAGACACATATTAATCAAACTATCAAAAATTAAATACAAAAAACAATATTAAAAGCAGCAAGGGAAAAAGAACAAATAACATACAAAGGAATCCCCATAAGGTTAACAGCTGATCTTTCAGCAGAAACTCTGCAAGTCAGAAGGGAGTGGCAGGACATATTTAAAGTGATGAAAGGGAAAAACCTACAACCAAGAGAACTCTACCCAGCAAGGGTATTCAGATTCAACGGAGAAATTAAACCTTTACAGTCAAGCAAAGGCTAAGAGAAGTCTGCACCACCAAACCAGCTTTGAGACAAATGCTAAAGGAACTTCGCTAGGCAGGAAACACAAGAGAAGGAAAAGACCTACAATAATAAACCCAAAACAATTAAGAAAATGGTCATAGGAACATACATATCAATAACTACCTTAAATGTAAATGGATTAAATGCTCCAACCAAAAGACATAGACTGGCTGAATGGATAAAAAAACAAGACCCATATATATGCGGTCTAAAAGAGACCCACTTGAGACCTAGGGACACATTCAGACTGAAAGTGAGGGGATGGAAAAAGATATTCCATGAAAATGGAAATCAAAAGAAAGCTGGAGTAGCAATTCTCATATCACACAAAATAGACTTTAACAGAAAGACTATTACAAGAGACAAAGAAGGACACTACATAATAATCAAGGGATCGATCCAGGAAGAAGATATAACAATTGTGAATAGTTATGCATCCAACATAGGACCACCTCAATACATAAGGCAAATGATAACAGCCATAAAAGGGGAAATCGACAGTAACAAAATCATAGTAGGGGACTTTAGCACCCCACTTTCACCAATGGACAGATCATCCAAAATGAAAATAAATAAGGAAACACAAGCTTTAAATGATACATTAAACAAGATGGACTTAACTGATATTTATAGGACATTCCATCCAAAAACAACAGAATACACTTTCTTCTCAAGTGCTCATGGAACATTCTCCAGGATAGATCATATCTTGGTTCACAAATCAAGCCTTGTTAAATTTAAGAAAATTGAAATCATATCAAGTATCTTTTCTGATCACAACGCTATGAGACTAGATATCAATTACAGGAAAAAATCTGTAAAAAAAATACAAACACATGGAGGCTAAACAATATGCTACTAAATAACCAAGAGATCAATGAAAAAATAAAAGAGGAAATCAAAAAATACCTAGAACCAACAAATGATAATGAAAACACAATGACCCAAAACCTATGGGATGCAGGAAAAGCAGTTCTAAGAGGGAAGTTTATAGGCATACAATCCTACCTTAAGAAACATGTCAAATAAACAACCTAACCTTACACCTAAAGCAATTGGAGAAAGAAGAACAAAAAAACCCCAAAGTTAGAAGGAAAGCAATTATAAAGATCAGATCAGAAATAAATGAAGAAGAGATGAAGGAAACAATAGCAAAGATCAATAACACTAAAAGCTGGTTCTTTGAGAAGGTAAACAAAATTGATAAACCATTAGCCAAACTCATCAAGAAATAAAGGGAAAAGGCTCAAATCAACAGAATTGGAAATGAAAATGGAGAAGTTACAACTGACACTACAGAAATACAAAGGATCATGAAAGATTACTACAAGCAATTATATGCCAATAAAATGGACAACCTGGAAGAAATGGACACAGCCTTAGAAAAGCACAACCTTCTGAGACTGAACCAGGGAGAAATAGAATATATAAACAGACCAATCACAAGCACTGAAATTGAGACTGTGATTAAAAATCTTTCAACAAACAAAAGTCCAGGACCAGATGGCTTCACAGGCAAATTCTATCAAACGTTTAGAGAAGAGCTAACACCTATCCTCCTCAAACTCTTCCAAAATATAGCAGAGGGAGGAACACTCCCAAACTCATTCTACGAGGCCACCATCACCCTGACACCAAAACCAGACAACCATGTCACAAGGAAAGAAAACTGCAGGCCAATATCTCTGATGAACATAGATGCAAAAATCCTCAAGAAAATACTAGCAAACAGATTCCAACAGCACATTAAAAGGATCATACACCATGATAAAATGGGGTTTATCCCAGGAAGCAAGGATTCTTCAATATACGCAAATCAATCAGTGTGATAAACCATATTAACAAATTGAAGGAGAAAAACCATATGATCATCTCAATAGATGCACAACAAGCTTTCGACAAAATTCAACACCCATGTTGATAAAAACCCTCCAGAAAGCAGGCATAGAGGGAACTTACGTCAACATAATAAAGGCAATATGTGACAAACCCGCAGCCAACATTGTTCTCATTGTGAAAAACTGAAATCATTTCCTCTAAGTTCAAGAACAAGACAAGTTTGTCCACTCTCACCACTCTTATTCAACATAGTTTTGGAAGTTTTACTCAAAGCAATCAGAGAAGAAAAAGAAATAAAAGGAATCCAAATTGGTAATGAAGAAGTAAAGCTGTCACTGTTTGCAGATGACATGATACTTTACATAGAGAATCCTAAAGATGGTACCAGAAAACTACTAGAGCTAATCAACAAATTTGGTAAAGTAGCAGGATACAAAATTAATGCACAGAAATCTCTTGCATTCCTACATCATTCCTAATGATAAAAAATCTGAAAGAGAAATTAAGGAAACATTCTCATTTACCATTGCAACAAAAAGAATAAAATACCTAGGAATAAACCTACCTAAGGAGAAAAAAGGCCTGTATGTAGAAAACTATAAGACACTGATGAAAGAAATTAAAGATGATACGAATAGGTGGAGAGATACAGCTTGTTCTTGGATTGGGAGAATCAACATTGTGAAAATGACCATACTCCCTGAAGCAATCTACAGATTGAGTGCAATCCATATCAATCTACCAATGGCATTTTTCACAGAACTAGAACAAAAAATTTCACAATTTGTATGGAAACACAAAACACCCCAAAGAGCCAAAGCAATCTTGAGAAAGAAAAACAGAGCTGGAGGAATTAGGCTCCCTGACTTCAGACTATACTACAGAGCTACAGTAATCAAGACAGTATGGTAGTGGCACAAAAACAGAAATATAGATCAATGGAATAGGATAGAGACCCCAGAGATAAACCCACGTACATATGGTCAGCTTAGTTTTCATAAAGGAGGCAAGAATATACAATGGAGAAAAGACAGCCTCTTCAACAAGTGGTGCTGGGAAAACTGGACAGCTACATCTAAAGAGAATAAAATTAGAACACTCCCTAACTCCATACACAAAAGTAAACTCAAAATGGATTAAAGACCTAAATGTAAGGGCAGATACTGTAAAACTCGTAGAGGAAAACAAAGGCATGACATAAATCACAGCAAGATCCTTTTTGACCCACGTCCTACAGAAATGGAAATAAAAATGAAAATAAACAAATGGGACCTAATGAAACTTCAAAGCTTTTGCACAGAAAAGGAAACCATAAACAAGACCAAAAGACAACCCTCAGAATGGGAGAAAATATTTGCAAATGAAGCAACTGACAAAGGATTAATCTCCAAAATTTACAAGCAGCTCATGCAGCTCAATAACAAAAAACAAACAACCCAATCCAAAAATGGGCAGAAGACCTAAATAGACATTTCTCCAAAGAAGATATACAGATTGCCAACAAACACATGAAAGAATGCTCAACAT
Organism: Phocoena sinus; assembly: GCF_008692025.1. NCBI lineage: Eukaryota > Metazoa > Chordata > Mammalia > Artiodactyla > Phocoenidae > Phocoena > Phocoena sinus. The sequence continues at coordinate 84,725,197 of NC_045773.1, read as the reverse complement.
CATTAATCATTAGAGATGCAAATCAAAACTACAATGAGATATCATCTCACACTGGTCATAATGGCCATCACCAAAATATCTACGAACAATAAATGCTGGAGAGGGTGTGGAGAAAACGGAACACTCTTGCACTGTTGGTGGGAATGTAAATTGATACAGCCACTATGGAGAACAGTATGAAGGTTCCTTAGAAAACTACAGATAGAACTACCATACGACCCAGCATTCCCACTACTAGGCATATACCCTGAGAAGACCATAATTCAAAAAGAGTCATGTACCACAATGTTCATTGCAGCACTATTTACAATAGGCAGGACATGGAAGCAACCTCATGGAAGCAACCTAAGTGTCCATCAACAGATGAATGGATAAAGAAGATGTGGCACATATATACAATGGAATATTAGCCATAAAAAGAAATGAAATTGAGTTATTTGTAGTGAGGTGGATGGACCTAGAGTCTGTCATACAGAGTGAAGTCAGAGAGAGAAATACAAATACCATATACTAACACACATATAATACGGGATCTAAGAAAAAAAAAAAAAAGGGTCATGAAGAACCTAGGGGTAAGATGGGAATAAACACACAGACCTACTAGAGAATGGACTTGAGGATATGGGGAGGGGGAAGGGTAAGCTGTGACAAAGTGAGAGAGTGGCATGGACATATATACACTACCAAACGTAAAATAGATAGCTAGTGGAAAGCAGCCGCATAGCACAGGGAGATCAGCTCTGTGGTTTATGACCACCTAGAGGGGTGGGAGGGAGGGAGACCCAAGAGGGAAGAGATATGGGAACATATGTATATGTATAACTGATTCACTTTGTTATAAAGCAGAAACACACCACTGTAAAGCAATTTTACTCCAATAAAGATGTTTAAAAAAAAAAAAAACCACAATGAGGTATCACCTGACACCAGCCAGAATGGCCATCATCAAAAAATCTACAAACAATAAATGCTGGAGAGGGTGTGGAGAAAAGGGAACCCTCTGGCAAGTTGGTGGGAATGTAAATTGATACAGCCACTATGGAGAACAGTATGGAGGTTCCTTAAAACTCTAAAAATAGAACTACCCTATGACCCAGCAATCCCACTACTAGGCATATACCCTGAGAAAACCATAATTCAAAAAGAGTCATGTACCACAACGTTCACTGCAGCTCTATTTACAATAGCCAGGACATGGGAGTACCCTAAGTGTCCATCGACAAATGAGTGAATAAAGATGTGGCACATATATACAATGGAATACTACTCAACCATAAAAAGAAACGAAATTGAGTTATTTGTAGTGAGGTGGATGGACCTACAGTCTGTCATACAGAGTGAAGTAAGTCAAAAAGAGAAAAACAAATACCGTATGCTAACACATATATATGGAATCTATTAAAAAAAAATGGTTCTGAAGAACCTCGGGGCAGGACAGGAATAAAGACACAGACGTAGAGAATGGACTTGAGGACACGAGGAGGGGGAAGTGTAATCTAGGACGAAGTGAGAGAGTGGCATGGTCTTATATATACTACCAAATGTAAAATAGATAGCTAGTGGGAAGCAGCTGCATAGCACAGGGAGATCAGCTTGGTGCTTTGTGACCACCTAGAGGGGTGAGATAGGGAGGGTGGGAGGGAGAAGCAAGAGGGAGGGGATATGGGGATATATGTATACGTATAGCTGATTCACTTTATTATAAATCAGAAACTAACACACCATTGTAAAGCAATTATACTCCAATAAAGATGTTTTTAAAAATAGATAAAATAGGGGCTTCCCTGGTGGCGCAGTGGTTGAGAGTCCGCCTGCCGATGCAGGGGACGCGGGTTCGTGCCCCGGTCCGGGAAGATCCCACATGCCGCGGAGCAGCTAGGCCCGTGAGCCATGGCCGCTGAGCCTGCGCGTCCGGAGCCTGTGCTCCGCAACGGGAGAGGCCACAACAGTGAGAGGCCCGCGTACCACCAAAAAAAAAAAAAAAAAAAAAAAAAATAGATAAAATAAAATAAAATTAATTAATTA